>NC_080704.1:88977843-91600341 GCF_030445035.2 Dasypus novemcinctus | reverse complement strand
TTCTCATTTCTTATTTTGTGTATTTGCATCTTCTCTATTTTTTTCTTTGTTAGTCTCGCTAAAGGTTTGTCCAATTTGTTGATCTTCTCAAAAAACCAGCTCTTCGTCTTGTTTATCTTTTCAAGTGCTTTCTTATTTTCTATTTCATTTAGTTCTGCTATTATCCTTGTTATTTCCTTCCTTCTTCTTCCTGTTGGTTTACTTTGTTGTTGTTTTTCTAATTCCTTCAAATGTGCAGTTAGTTCTTAAATTTTTGCTCTTTCTTCTTTTCTACTCTGTCTGGGATGCCTATAATATGTATGTTTGTGCGTTGTGCATTGTCATTCAGATTCCTAAGTCCTAGCTTGATTTTTTCTATCTCTATATTTTTATCAATTCTACTATCTGCTTGATTTCCGATGTACTGTCTTCTACATCACTAATTTTCTGTTCTGCCTCTTCTAATCTGCTATTATTTGCTGCAAGTTTATTTTTGATTTCTTGAACTGTGGTGTTCCTTCCCATTATATCTGTTATCTTTTTGTGTATGTCTGCAATTTCTCCTCCAAGTGCTGTCTTCATATTGTTAACCTCTTCCTTTACTTCATTAAATTTGTCTGTGATATATGTTCTGAGCTCTTTAATTACTTGTGTGAAGTTCTGCTCCCCTACCTGGTTTTTAGTTTGTTCATTGGCTTCAACCATGTTTCCCTGATTACTGGTTTGGTTTGTAGATTTTTGTTGCTGTCTAGTCATCATTTTATCTTGACTGGTTTAATCAGTTCCTTAGCTTCTTTGTCTAGTCTTGGAGATTAATTAGCTGTTGTTTTTGCATAAGTGTTATATCTTCTCTTTGTCACTTTGTTCTCCTTATTCTAATTTCTCATTGCTGGTTAAGTTCACTTTAAAGGAAAGTATTTGTGCTGGGGAAAGGCAATTGTGTAAGCAAGGAAAAAGTTTAAAGTACTATTGGTGAAATATGTTAACAAAGCAACAATATGAGATCTGGGGGGATGGAGGTTAGATTGATGTAACTTGTGCAGAGTTATAGCAGTAGGTAGAGTACCTATAATGAGGTAGACGACTGAATATGGGAGGAATATGGTATGAACTAAAAAGCTATTGTTTTCGTGAGAGAGGGAAGGAGAAAAGAAATGTAATAGTTTCAAGAGTGGATAACAGACAGAAAACAAAACAAAGGTATTAGAAATTAAGAGTTAGACATTTTGTGGATCAAAGAAAGGGAGGTGGAATATAGGAGAGATAGTAGATGATGGTGGATATCAAGATGTAGGGGAAAGGGGATAGTGTAGATAGCCAAAATCTATTCACACAGAAATGAATCAGTGGAGGATGAGGAAACCCAGCAAATATGAGGTGTTTCCTGCAGCACCCTATTGTATAGTTAAGATAAAATAGAATAAGAAGAAGATGGGGGACAAGAGAGAGAGAGAAAGAAAGACTTTGGGGGATACACTGGGAGAAAAGACTAGGGGATAATGCAATGTTAGCAATCAGAATATTAAAAAAAGTAAAAAATAAAAATAGAATAAAAACAAAAACAAAACCAAACAAAGAAGAAAAAATGCAAACGTTGAGGGCTAGAACATTCAAGGACCTCAGATGGACCTCAGAGCATGGTGGATTCAGGGATGGAAAGTCTGAGATATTGAGGACTCAAGGGATGAGTCTCTGGGGCATTGGCCACCAGGGTTTAGGGGACTCAGACCTGGCAACCTCAATTCCAGTTAACAGGAAGCCTGGGAGCACCACCGTGCATCACAGCATTCAGAGATCCAAGCAGCTGGGTGCCAGCCCTATGGGTAAGGTCACACCCACAAGCTCTATCCTGTGTTCTCTACCGCACAATTCACTCACTCACTGGTGTCTGTTCTGTGGATATAGAACCAATTGACTTCAGGACCTCTCCCACCCTGTGATCCCCTGGAATGGCCACCAAGGGGCGCCTCTAAGCTGCAGCCAATTTAATGACTCAGATCAATAGCCAGGTCCGGGGGAGGGGCTCCAGCTGGAAACACTACTAACAGAGTCCAAACGCAAAATTCCCACGCTTCGCAAAATATTCACCTAATCAGCTTCCAAACATCTCCCACCCTACCAGAGCCTGGTGGCGTCTCTTTATTGCTATCACTTTAAGTCCACTGTTGATTGGCATCCAGGTTTGGGAGGGGCGTGGTTCTAGGCAGAAGGGCTATTGTTTGTGTCTGCAATCAAAAATTCCCCCTGCTTTGCCATAAAACTCCCTTTTGTCTCTTCAAATCGGTCTGCAAGAGCCTCCTGTCCTTTTAACTCCCCAATAGGCCGCTCAGGGCTTATGAATTCCCCAGTACTGCAGAGCCTCCAAAAAAGAAAAAAAACAAAACCGCCGTGGCACCTACCCGTGCTGCGGCAGCGCCCGATGCTGCGGCTCCACCCACCCAAGGAGGGGAACTTTCTGCACACAGCTGGGACCTCCGTGTATTTTTTATAGACATATTTTCTCTGTTACCTTCCCACCAAATCGATGTCCAGATACCTTCCAACCTGCAAAAATCCTGAAACAGGCTGGTCCCGAAGAGCCTTCAACGCCGCCCAGCCACTTGCCTGCAGGAGATACTATCAGGGAAGTTCACTCAGCCACCATCTTGCCGGGAACCCCTTTCTTTTTTTTTGATGTATGAATTTATGGCTATAAATTTCCCCTTCAGTACTGCTTTTGCGGCATGCAATCAGTTTTGATATGTTATTTTATCATTTTCATTAGTTTCAATGTAGTTATTAATTTCTTTTGAGATTTCCTCTTTTACCCACTGTTTTTCTGTGCTGTTTAATGTCCATATCTTGGTGTGAAATCTAGGCCTCTGGCCATTACAGATTTCCAGTCTCACTCCACTGTTGTCAGAGATATTATTTTGTTTGATTTTGATCTTTCTGAATTCATGGAGCCTTGCTTTGTCACCTAGCATATGGTCTATCTTGGAGAATGTCCATGTACACTTGAGAAAAATGTATATCCTGCTGTATTTGGGTGTAATGATTTATATATGTCTATTAGATCCAGCTCCTCTAATATACTGTTCAAAGTTTTAGTTTCTTTATTGAATCTCTTTTTAGATGTTCTGTCCAAAGTTGATAGTGGTGTGTTAAAGTCTCCCACTATAATTGTAGAGGAATCTATTCTTTCACTTAGTTTTTCCAGGGGTTTTCTCACGTATTTGGAGGTGCCCTTGTTAGGAGCATGAATATTTATGATTGTTCCTTCTTTTTGAAGGATTATCTCTTTCATTAATATGTAGTATCCTTCTTTGTCTCTCACAATTGTTTCACATTTAAAGTCTATTTTGTCTGATATTAATATAGCTACACCTGCCTTTTTTGTTTACTGTTTTCTTGTAAGATTGTTTTCCAGCTATTCAATTTCTACCTCCATGTATTCCTGGGTCTACGATGTGTTTCTTGTAGACAGTATATAGATGGGTCATATTCCCTGATCCAATCTGCCAGTCTAAATCTTTTGACTGGTGAGTTTCATCCATTGACATTTCATGTTATGGCTTTCAAGGAATTACTGATGAGAGCCATATTTTGCTTGGGCTTGTGTTTGTCATATTTTGCTTGGTTTTCCCTTCTCTTTTTGTCTTTTTGTTGCTCTTACACTCTCCTCCAACTCTGCCACTCCTGGCTTTGTCTTTCTTCCTGCAAAACTCCCTTTAGTATTTCTTGAAGGGCAAGGTTCTTGTTGGCATACTCTCAATTTCTTTTTATCTGTGAATATTTTGAACTCTCCATCATTTTTGAATACTAGTTTAGCTGGGTAGAGTATTCTTGTTTAGAAATTTTTTTCTTTTATTACCTTGACAATATCATTCCACTGCCTTCCTGTCTCCATAGTTTCAGATGAGAAATCAACATTTAATCTTATGGAGCCTCCATTGTACGTGACAGTTTTCTTTTCTCTTGCTGCTTTTAGAATTTTCTTTTTGTCTTGAGCACTGGATAATTTGACAAGTATATGTCTTGTGGTGGGTCTGTTGGGATTTATGGTGTTTGGTGTGTGTTGTGCTTCCTGGACATGTACATCCATCTCTCTCAGTAGATTTGGGAAGTTTTCTGCCATTGTTTCCTGCAACACCCCTTCTATCCCCTTTCCCTTCTCTTCTCCTTCTGGGATGCCTATAATACATATACATCTGTTTGTGCATTTTGCATTGTCATTCAGGTCCCTAAGTCCTAGCTAGATTTTTTCTACCTTTTTATCGATCAGTTTTGCTCTCTGTTTGATTTCAGATGTACTGTCTTCCACATCGCTAATACTCTCCTCTGCCTTTTCTAATCTGCTGCTATTTTCTGTGAGTGTATTTTTGATTTCTTGAACAGTGGTGATCATCGCCATCATATCGGTTATCTTTTTGCATATGTCTGCAATTTCCTTTCCAAGTGTTTTGTTCATATTGTTAATCTCTTCCTTTATTTCATTAAGTTGGTCTTGAATATAGGGTTTTGAGATCTTTAATTACTTATCCGATGTTCTTCTCACCTTCCTGGGTTTTTTTTTTTTGTTGTTGTTGTTGTTCATTGGATTCAGCCATGTTTTCCTGATTATTGGTTTGGTTTCTGGTTTTTTGTTGCTGTCTGGTCATTATTTTACCTTGATGGATTTGATCAGTTCCTTAGCTACTTTTATAGACTTGGGGACTATTAGTTCTTGATCGTGTGTAAGTGTTATGTCTTCCCTTTGTCACTTTGTTCTTCTTACGCTATTTTCTTATTGCTCGCTAAGTTCACTTTGAAGGAAAATATTAGGACCAGGTAAAGCAAAATGAGTAGGAAAAGAAAATGTATAAAGAAGTATTGGTAATAAATGTTAACAGAGCAACAATGTGACATCTGGGAGAATGGATATTAGACTCATGTAAGTTGTGTAGAGTTATAGCAGTAAGTAGAGTACCTATAATGAGACACTCAATTGAATATGGGGAGGAACATAGTATGAATTAAAAACCCATGTTTTCATGAGAGAGGGAAAGAGAAAAGTAAGACAATAATATCAAGAGTAGATAAAAGACAGAAAACAGAACAAAGATGTAAGAAATTAAAAGTCAGACAATTTGGGGGCCAAAGAAAGGGAGGTGAAATGTAAGAAAAACAGTACATGATGGAGGATAGAAAGATGTATGGGAAAGGGGATAACGTAGGTGGCCAAAATCAATACACACAGAAAAGAGGAAATGGAAGATGATGAAACACAACAAATGTGAAGTGCTCCCTGTCGGACCTATTATATAAAGAAAAGAAAATAAGAAGAAAAAGAGAGAAAAGAAAAAAAAAAGAAGAGAAATAGTGAAAGAAAAGGGGGGGGGGGAAATGCAAGAAAGAGAGAAAAAAACCTAAATACATGAAAAAGGATCTTGGGGGATAAAATGGGAGAAAAGACCAGGAGACCATGAAATATTAGCAACCAAGACAAAAAAAAAAAAGTTTTAAGCTAGGAATCTTCTTTGCAATTAAATAATACACTTAGGGATCTGATCATCCCCCTTTCTCCTTTCCTCACTTCTCTCTCCCAGGACAGCAGGAAAGCTGCCTGAGAAGTCCAGTAGGAGATTCAAGTAGGTCCTTGTTGAACCAACTCAACACAGGAGACTATGGCTCTTTATTTCCAGTGTGAGATCTCCAACACCTCACCAGAAACCCCAAATATGCTACTTGAAGCTTGGATAGCACCTCCTACAGTTTCTCCCCCTTAGGTGTGCTGGGAGAGGTTTATTGATTTTCTAACTCCACCTTCTTCCAGATCAAGTTTCCTATCCCAGGACATTTAGGTAAATGGGGCTTTCTCAGCAGATTCACCTCTCCTTTCTTCCTAGACTCTCACCAAGACAGCTGGTATACTCCTCCAACTCCAAGAAGAGAGAGAGAAAAAAAAACAAAAAAACAAATGCCAAGGGCTAGGGTAATCAAGGACCTCAGATGGACCTCAGGGCGCAGTGGATTCAGGAATGGAAAGTCTGTGATATTGCAGATCCAAGGTGTGTAAGTCTGTGGAGCATGGGTGACCAGGGTTTATGGAACACAGACCTGGGAACCACGCATTCAGTTAACAGGGGGCCTGGGAGCACGACAGGACAAAATAGACTTCAGGGATACCTGCAGCTGGGCACCAGCTCAAGGGGAGGGGTTCCACCCGCAACCTCTGACCTCCGTGTCAGGAACAGAAAATTCCACCTCTCACAAGAATCTCTTCTGTCAGTCTCACAAAATCGACATCCAGGCACCTCCTATCCTGTAAGTCCCCGAAACAACATGCTCAGAGTTTGGGAGCACTACTACCCAATGAAGATTTCAGGGACCACTGCAGATGGTCTGCAAGGCCTAGGAGGAGGGATTCCACCTATAACTCCTGATTTCCATGTCAGAAACCAAAATTTCCACCTCTTGCAAGAATCTCTTCTGTCACTGTCTCATCAAATCAACAACCAGGCACTTCTTGCCCTGCAAGCCCCTGAAACAGCCCGCTCAGAGCTTGGGAACTCCCCAGGACAGCAAAACCTTTAGGAATCACTGCCACCGGGCTGCCAGCCCCAGGTGGAAGGGTCCTGCCCACAACCCCAACCTCCGTGAAAGAGCCCCAAAATTCTATCTCTTGCAGGAATCTCCTCTGTCACTGTCCCACTAAATCGACGTCCCGACACCTCCTGCTCTTCAAGCACCCAAAACAGCCTGGTCCAGCAGGACTCGAACCCTACTCAGCCACTTCTTTATAGGAGAGATTATGAGGTGTGCTCACTCAGATGCCACCTTCCCCACCTTGTATATTTACTTTTTTAATGTATTAATTATACTTTTTAAAAAAATGGTTTCCCTATAGTTTATAGCATACATTTTAAGATAACCTAATTTCACCTTTAAATGACACCCTACCACTTCACATGTAATGTTAGTGCCTTAAAAGGGAATATCAAAATCGTCATCCCCTGTGGCATTGCTGTCATTCATTTCAACTATCTATAAGCTATAGACCCAAAATAAGTTGTTAAAATTATTGTTTTAAACACACAGTTACCTATATTTTATATCAATTAAGCACAAGAAAATATATTTAATTTAATGTTCCATTACTCCTCTGAAACCTTCCTTTTCTTTCTGTAGTCCCAAGTTTTAGATTTGTATTATTTTCCTTCTGCCCAAAAACTTCCTTTGATATTTCTTAGAGTGCAGGCCCAGTTACAATGAATTCCCTCAACTTTTCTTGTTCTGAGAACATCTTTATTTCACCTTCATTTTTAAAGGATAACTTCACCAGGCAGAAAAGCCTATGTTGACAGTATTTCTATTAAAACATAAAAGAAACCTTCCTTTTTTACTTGCATGTTTTCTGGTATAAAAATTGATACACTAAACGTACAAGGATGTGATACACATCTGCTGAGAAGTCTGGTATATCCTTGTTCTTCTACAAGTGAGGTGATTGTTTTTTATTTGCCCTCCTTGAAAGTTTCATCTTGTTTTTGGGTTTCTGGAGTTCAAGTCTTTATATATATATATATATATATATATATATATATATATTTATTTATTTATATATATTTATTTATTTATATATATTTATGTTTATATATATATACTTATGTTTAAAGAAACTTAAAGTACATAAAACCTTACTTAAAAATATATAAGGGATTGGAGGGGGGGCAAGATGGCATCTGAGTGAGTGCACCCCATAATCTCTCCTGCAAAGAAGCATCTAAGTAAGTTTGGAGTCTTGCTAGACCAAGATGTTTTGTGTGTTTGCAGGGCAGGTGGTGTCTGTACATCGATTTGGTGGGACAATGACAGAGGAGATTCTTGCAAGAGGTAGAATTTTGGGTCTCTTGCACAGAGGTTGGAGGTTGTGGGCAGAACCCTTCCCCCTGGGGCTGGCAACCTGGCTGTGATGATTCCTGAAGGCTTTATTGAACTGGGGTTTTCCCAAGGCCTGAGCAGGCTGTTTCGGGGGCTTTCCGGGTGGGGGTGTCCAGATGTTGATTTGGTGAGAACAGTGATGGAGGAGATTCTTGTGAGAGGTGGAATTTTGGGTTTCTGACATGGAAGTCAGAAGTTCTGTGTGGAGCCCCTCCTCCTAGGGCTGGCAGCCCTGCCACTACAATCCCTGAAGGCTTTGTTGCACTGTACAAGAACTAATTAATCCCCAAGACTAGACAATGAAGCTAAAAAAACTTATTAAACCCATCAAGACCAAAAGAAGACCTGACAGCAACAAAAAACTACAAACCAAACCAATAATCAGGAAAACATGGCTGAATCCAAAGAACAAACTAAAAACCAGGAAGAGGAGCAGAACGTTGGACAAGTAATTAAAGATCTCAAAACATATATTAGAGACATATGCAAAAAAATAACAGATATGATGTGATGAACCCCACAGTTCAAGAAATAAAAAATAAACTCTCAGCAAATACCAGCAGATTAGAAGAGGCAGAGAAGAAAATTAGCAACGTGGAAGACAGTAGATGGGAAATCAAAGAGATAGTAGAACTGATAGATAAAAACATTTAAAAAATCCAGCTGGAACTTAGGGAGTTGAATGACAATGCAAAACGCACATACATACGTATTATAGGCATCCCAGAAGGAGAAGCATAGGGAAAGGGAACAGAAGGGATATTGGAGGAAATATGGCTGAAAACTTCCCAAATCTACTGACAAAGTTTGATGTATATGTCTAGGAAGCACAACACACCCCAAACACCATAAATCCCAACAGGCCCACCCAAAAACATATACTTGTCAAATTATCCAATGCTCAAGACAAAGAGAAAATTCTAAAACCATTAGGAAAAAGAGTATCATCACATACAAGGGAGACTCCACAAGATTAAGTGCGGATTTCTCATCTGAAACCATGGATGCAAGAAGGCAGTGGTATAATATAGTCAAGATAATAAAAGAAAAAAAAATTCTGACCATGAATACTCTCCCCACCTAAACTAGCATTCAAAAATTATGAGGGTTCAAAATACTAACAAATAAACAGAAATTAAAAGAGTATGCAAACAAGAAAACTGCCCTTCAATAAATACTAAAGGGAATTCTTCAGAAAGAAAGAAAAAATCAGTAGAGGCAGAGTTTTAATAGAGTATAAGAGAAACAGAAAGACAAAAAGAGGAGGAAACAAACAAACAAAGTATGACAAAAACAAGTCCAAACAAAATATGTATAATGTAAATAATTCCTTGAATGCCAATGGATTAAACTCACCTGTCAAAAGATTCAGACTGGAAGACTGGATAAGGAATTATAACCCATCTATATGCTGTCTACAAGAAAAATATCTTAGACCCAGGGATTCAAGGAGGTTGAAAGTCAATGGTTGAAAAACAATCTTACAGGCAGAAAATAACCAAAAAAGTCAGGAGTAGCTATATTAATATCAGACAAAAAGGACTTTAAATGTGACACTTTTGTGAGAGACAAAGATGGATACTACGTATTAGTATAAGGGATAATTTTTCTAGAAGAATGAACAATCATAAATATTTATGCTCCTAACAAGGGCACCTACAAATACGTGAGGCAAACCCTGGATAAACTAAGTGAAAGAATAGTTGCCTCTACAATTATAGTGGGGGACTTTAATACACCACTATCAACTTTGGACAGAACATCTCAAAAGAGAATCAATAAAGAAATAAAAACTTTGAACAGTATATTAGAGGAGCTGGATCTAATAGACATACACAGATCATTATACCTGAATACAGCAGGATATACATTTTTCTCATGTGCACATGGATCACTCTTCAAGATAAACCATATGCTAGGCCACAAAGAGAGGCCCCATGAATTCAGAAAGTTAAAAATCATACAAAATAATATCTCTGACCACAGAGAAGTGGAGCTGGAAATCAGCAAATGGCCAGAGGCCCATATTTCACACCAAGATATGGAAATTAAACAGCACACTCTTAGAAAAACAGTGGGTAGAAGAGGAAATTTCAAAAGAAACTTGTAACTACCATGAAACAAATGAAAATGATAACACAACATACCAAAACTTATTGGATGCAGCAAAAGCAGTACTGAGAGGGAAATTTACAGCCATAAATTCATACATCAAAAAAGAAGAAAGAGGAAATGGATTTTGCCCAGTGGTTAGGGCCTCCGTCTACCACATGTGAGGTCCACGGTTCAAACCCCGGGCCTCCTTGACCAATGTGAAGCTGGCCCTTGCACAGTGCTGATGTGTGCAAGGAGTGCCACACCACGCAGGGGTGTCCCCCACATAGGGGAGCCCCACGTGAAAGGAGTGCACCCATAAGGAGAGCCGCCCAGCATGAAAGAAAATGCGGCCTGCCCAGCAATGGTGCTGCCCACACTTCCTGTGCCGCTGACAACAACAGAAGCAGAAGCGGACAAAGAAACAAGACGCAGTGGATGGACAAAGAAAACAGACTTCCGGGGGGGGGGGAGGATTAAATAAAAAAATAAATAAATAAAAATCTTTTTAAAAAAAAGAAGAAAGAGCAAAAATTGAAGAACTAACTGCACATTTGGAGGAATTAATAAAAAGACAACAAAGTAACCCCACAGGAAGAAGAAAGAAAGAAAGAACAAAGATAAGAGCAGAACTAAATGAATTAGAAAATAAGAAAGTACTTGAAAGGTAAACAAAACCAAGAGCTGGTTCTTTGAGATGATCAATAAAATTGACAAATCCTTTGCTAGACTAACAAAAAAAAAAAAAGAGAGAGAGAAGAGGCAAATACACAAAATAAGAAAGGAGAAAGGAGACATCACCACTAACCCCTCAGAAATAAAGACTATCATAAGAGGATATTTTGAAAAACTATATTCCAACAAAAAGGGCAATTCAGAGGAAATGGAATAATTCCTAGAAACACATAAGCGCTATATTGAAGAAGGAAGAAATTGATGATCTCAGCAAACCAATCACAAGTAAAGGGATAGAATCAGTCATTAAAAACCTCCCAACTAAGAAGAGCCCAGAGCCAGATGGCCCCATCATTGAAATCAACAAAACATTCCGGAAAGAACTAACCCCAATCTTGCTGAAACTCTTCCAAAAAATCAAAGCAGAAGGAATATTATCGAACTCATTCTATGATGCCAACATTACCCTAGTACCAAAGACAAACAAAGACACGACAAGAAAGGAAAATTACAAACCAATGACTCTAATGAACCTAGACACAAAAAATCCTGAAGATAATATTTGCTAACCATATGCAACAACACATTAAACTAATTATACATCATGTCCAAGTGGGATTCATTCTAGGTATACAAGGATGTTGCAACATAAGAAAGTCAGTCAATGTAATACACCATATAAACATATTGAAGTTAAAAAATCAGATGATTATATCTACTGAGACAGAAAAAGCATTTGACAAATTTCAGCACAATTTCTTGATAAAAACACTGCAAAAGATTGGAATAAAAGGAAATTTTCTGAACATGGTAAAGAGTATATGTAAAAAACCCACAGTCAACATCATTTACAATGGTGAAATCCTAAAATCTTTCCCCCTGAGATCAGGAACAAGACAAGGATTCCAACTCTCACCTCTTCAATTTAAAATTGTCTTAGAAGTACTTGCTTGAGCCCTGAGTCAAGAAACAGATATAAAATGCATTCAAATTGGAAAGGAAGTAGTCAAAATTTCATTATTGGCAGATGACCAGATCCTATACATAGAAAACCCTAAGTGGTCTACAACAAAGATTCTAGAACTCATAAATGAGTCTAGTAAAGTCACAGGTTATAAGAGCAATGTGCAAAAACCAGTAGCATTTCTGTACACCAATAATGAGCAAGCACAGGAGGAAATAAAGAAACAAATACCATTTACAACAGTAAATTAAAAAATCAAATACCTAAGAATAAATTTAACTAAAGATGTAAAAACCTTATCCACAGTCTACTGCACAACACTATTCAAGGAAATTAAAGAAGACCTAAATAAATGGAAGACTATTCTGTGTTCATGGATAGGAAGACTAAAATTTATTTAGATGTGTATGCTACCAAAACTGATCTACACATTCAATGCAATCCCAATAAAAATCAAAACAGCATTCTTTAGGGAACTGGAAAAACTAAATATGAAATTTATTTGGAAAAGAGAGAGGCCCCGAATAGCCAAAAACATATTGAAAAAGAAAAACAAAATTGGAGGAATACCACTGCATGACTTCAAAACATACTACAAAGCTACAGTAGTGAAAACAGCATGGTATTGGCACAAGGAGAGACACACAGACCAATGGAACTGAATTGAGAGTTCTGATGTATTTTCTCATATATATAGTCATATAATATTAGATAAAGCCACCAAACCCTCTCAACTGGGAGAGAATGGCCTATTCAATAAATGGTGCCTAGAGAACTGTATATTCATATGTAAAAGAATGAAAGAGGATTACCAACTCACACCTTATACAAAAATCAACTCAAGATGCATCAAAGTCCTAAATATAGGATCTAAGACCATAAAGACTTTGGAAAGCAGTGTATGGAAGCATATAAAAGACCTTATAATAGGAAATTGTTTCATGAACTTCACACCAAAAGCATGAGGAGCAAAAGAAGAAATAGATAAATGGGACTCCCACAAAATTAAAGCCTTCTGCACCACAAAGGAGTTTGTCAAGAAAGTGAAAAGAGATCCCACGCAATGGGAAAAATTATTCGATAACCATATATCTGATAGGAGACTTTTAACCTTATAAAGATTTATAAAAGATCTATAAAGAAATCCTATATCTTGAAAATAAAAAGACAAACAACCCATTTAAAAAATGGGAGAAATATTTAAACAGACACTTCTCCAAAGAAGAAATACAAATGGCTAGAAAGCACATGAAAAAATGCTCCAAATCTCTAACTATCAGGAAATGCAAATCAAAACTACAATGAGATGCCATCTTACTCCCATAAGATTGGCAACTATGAAAAAAACAGAAGAATACAAGTCCTGGAAAGGATGTGGAGGAATGGGAATATTCATCCACTGCTGGTGGGAATGCAGAAGGATCCAACCATTCTGGAGGACTGTTTGGCAGTTTCTAAAAAAACTAGCTATAGATTAGCTATATGACCCAGCAATTCCACTGCTGGGTATATACCCAGGAGAACTCAAAACAAGGACACAAACAGATATATGCCCACCAATGTTCATAACAGCATTGTTCACTATTGCCAAAAGTAGGAATCAACCCAAAAGTCCATCAACAGATGAATGGATAAATAAAATGTGGTATATACATACAATGTATTACTACTCTGCTTTAAGAACGAATACACTATAAATACACATAATAAAATGGATGAATCATGAGAACCTTATGTTGACTGAAGCAACCCAGATATTGAAGGACAAATAGTACATGACCTCAAAGATATGAAATAAGTAAACCAAACTGCCTCAGAGAGCTATAGACTGGATGATAGGCTTAAAGGAAATCGGGTGGTAGAGGAAGGACGTAAGCTGACACCTACAAGGGTGAAATCTATGATAAGCTGGAGGTAGGTATTTGTACAAGGAAGGGATAAAATGGGGGCATTGGGTTACGTTTGGGTGGGGCTTTGCAGGCTTGAGGGGGGCTAGGGATGGGAGGATGGGTAATATTGCCCAAGAAATTGAGGAGAGGGTGGGGCAACATATGAACATAGGAGATTGTCAGATATTTGGTTGAGTGTATAATGCTGAGAAAACTTTTAAAAAATATAATAAGCAAGGTTACCTATTTACGATGCTTAAAGGGGATAATCTGATGAAGGACAAGCTCCTAGGAAGCATGTGAATGCTCATATTGCAAAAGTGGGTTATATCATTGAATAGAGTCCCATATAATGAGAGTGAAGGTATACCCACATCCTGGGGAGGACAGATGCTCTCAAATAGAGGGAATTGTATCTCTCGAGAGAAATGGTGGCTCCCAGTGCATTAGGGCAGTTGAGCATGTCAAGCCCTCAGCACTGTTGCAAGTATCTCTGAACATGGTGCTTCAAGCAATGGAGATTGACGGTCACTGTGGGCCCTAAGGGGAGGGGGAAAGAGGTATTGCATAGAAGGAGGAACCAATGTCACTGTGTGGGCAATAGAATTGTTCCACAAAACTATGCGAGGATTGATATAAGACATGTTAAATTAACCCAAAAATATATAGGGACTGATAGGCTAAAATGTAAATCATAATATAAAACATAAGATAAATAGAAATTTAGAAAATTGTATGGTCTAAAATATAAACCACAATGCAAGCCCAAATGTTACTTGTTTGGAAGCTGTTTTCTCAATATCTGTACATCAGTTTCAGTAAATATAGTATGAAGATATAAAAAGATTACTGCTGTGGAAGGGGAAAGTGTTTTATGTTGGATATGTGTGAGTACTGTATATTGTATATGTGAATTACTGTGATCTAAAATTTTTGTGAAGATAAGCTTAGTAATTAGGAAAAAAGAGAAAACGATAGGACATAGACACTTAGGAAAAAAACAGAAATAGTTATCTTGCCAATTTGCAAACAGGAAAATACTCATTGCCGTGATGGAAGGCAAAACGTCAAAAACAAAGCTTTTGAATCTCTTATTTTCTTGATACCCCAATTTATTTTTACCTTAAGTTTTCCAAATTTTTATGTATTGTGTATCTAACCTTTAAACTCACCACCAAATTCCATTTTATGATTATTGGAACCTGGCAGTATATTGGGCTTCACTTTTGAAGAAGTTTTGGATCACAGAGATGTTCAACAATGGCAGTAGAGGAATACTTGTGTGGGATGTTGTTGACAGGACACACGGTTGGCAGGAAGTCTCCAGGGCATATATGCAGGGTACATAAAAATGACTGAATATTTTCATAGTGGTTAAATTTAAAAACAACAACTTAGGGCATGCTGAGTTCCTAGCCAGGGGAGCTCTATCACAGTCCCTAATGGAACAGCAACAATCTGCCAAGTGCAACGGCAAAGACCAAAAAAGGAATGTCCAACAATGAGCCCTTGATTCTAATGACTATGCTTGTGAGCCTGTGCACCTGAAATAAGAACAAGGCCTACAGGTGCTGGGTGCCTAAGAGTTGCCTCCTGAAAGCCTCCGTGTTATTCAACTGTGGCTAGTCTTGAAGCCATTCTCAGCATGTAAATGTGTTGTCTTTCCCCCAGTGTGGGACATGACTCCCAGGGATGAGCCTCCCTGGTGCCGAGGGATTAATACCAAGTACCAGGTGATGATGTAACTAGAAAATGACATTGAATAGAAGGGTCAACTCGGACCAGCAGAATTTCTCAGTCTACATATAATACCAGGAGTTAAAAATACTTTTTGACTTGAATAAATGGGGAAACTTGAAAGCAGAAATGAGTTTATATGGCTATGAGTCTCCAAAAAGACCCAGGAGGTTATCAAAGGAGTTGCCCTTTTGCACACCTAAGCAGAGTCCCTGAGACAGATAAAAGTAGATGCAACCCAAGGTATTGGTTCTTCTGAGGGCTACAGAGGCCCACAGGTTCTATGGACATGGTAGGTGGAGTTCTGTGCCATGTCAGTTGGCCCGACTTTGGAGTTTGTGTTTTTGTGTGATGGAGCTGGACTTAGATGTGACCTTTGTCCACAAGACTCTCCTGTTACTTTTGCTGGAACTGTAGTTGGTGCTGGGGTTTATTGTATACCCAGGGAACCCCTCAAGCTCTGTAAAATCCCATTATCTTTTCCACTTTCCTATGGTTAAACCAACTTCTGTCTACTAATGAGACCCAGATCTGTACAAATAGATCCAGTGCTTTGTTAAATGTATAGTCAAACATCGAATCAAAATCTTATGGCACCCATCTTCCATGTAAAATCTAAGCCCCCTCTTGATCTAGAGATGGATAGGACATCACCATCCCAGGGTCCACAGAATGGAGGAATAAAATATGGACTAGAGTGGACTTAACTGATATTCTACTATAAAACTTTTGTGACAAGTACTAGAAGAAATTTTAGCATCGAGGTGGAGAAAGTGGCCACAGTAGTTGCTGACGGCAGGGAGAGGGTAGAAGAGATGTGATATGGGAGCATTTTTGGGATTTTGAGTTGTCCTAAATGATGGTACAGGGTCAGATGCTGGACGTTATATATCCTGCCATAACCCACTGAATGTATTGTGGGAGAGTGCGAGCTACAGGGTAAACTATTATCTGTGTAGTGCAGCAGTAGCCCAAAATGTGTTCACTGAGTGCAATGAGTGTGCCACAATGATGAGGGAGGATGTTGGTGTGGGTATACAGGAATCTCTTATATTTTTTAATGTAACATTTTTTGTGATGTATATATATCTTCAAAAAATACAATTAAAAAATGATGTGGTGGGGTGGAGAGTGGGTTATAAGGGAACCTCTTATGTTTTTCTTAAAGTTTTTTAATGTAACATTCCTTGTGATCTATTAAATTAAGGAAGGGAGGAAGGGAGTAAGGGAGGAAGGGAGGAAGGGAGAAGGAAGGAAGGAAGGAAGGAAAGAAGGAAGGAAGGAAGGAAGGAAGGAAGTGCGGCGGCTTGCTCGGTCGGTAGAGGTGGGGTCTGGCTGTGGACGAGGGGTCGGTCCAGCTTAGGACGAGGGGTCGGTCCCACTTGGGACGAGCGGTTGGTCCGGCAGCAGACAAGGGGTCGGTCTCACAGGGGTTGCGCGGTTCAGCTGACGGGGTCGCCCGGCGAAGCCGGCGACAAAGGGGTCGCCTGGAGAAGCAGGCGACAAACTGGGGACAAGGGAGGCCAGGCCCTTGTCGGGGGCTCTCAGGACTGGAGGGCGCACGGCAGAAGAACTACCGCGGAGACAAGGTAAACACGCAAGTCCACTTTATTGAGGGAGAGGCAACAGATTTATAGGGGCTGGGGAAGGCTGATTGGTCGAAGCCATGCCCTGTTCTGATTGGTTGCTGGAGAAACATCAGTGGGAGGTACTGGACGGGGGAGGGGTGGTGATTAGGGATTGGCTGTTGCTGTTGCTGGGGGAAGTGGCAGGGCTTAGTGATTGGTGGCTGCTGTTGCTGGGGTAGAGGGCAGACTTGAGTTTCCCGCCCACGCCTGGCTGTTGCTGCTGTCAGGGGGAGGGAAAAGGGCAGACTGGATTTTTCCGCTCACGCCTGGCTGTTGCTGCTGTCGGGGGAGGGGAAAAGGGCAGACTGGAATTTTCCGCTCTGCGCCTGCGCAGGGAGAAAGAAGAAGAAGGGTGTTGCCTCATAAGGCATCGTGTGGCGCCATCTGGGAGGAGGGGCGGCCGTGGAAGCATGGCTGCCGAGAAGGAGACCTGAGGGCACTCTGCGCCCATGCCTAGCTTCCTTCAGGGGTGGCGGTGGGCCCGACCAACCACCCTATTATGGGGGCAGCGGAATTAGGCCTACCGCGGCCGCTCCCCCGCCAGGCCAGCAAACCACACTTCAGCCCAAAGGGGGGGGGAAGGAAGGAAGGGAGGGAGGGAGGGAGGGAGGGAGGAAGGAAGGAAGGAAGGAAGGAAGGAAGGAAGGAAGGAAGGAAGGAAGGAAGGAAGGAAGGAAGGAAGGAAGGAAGGAAGGAAGGAAGGAAGGAAGGAATCTTGCTGAAGCCAGAGGGCTAATATCCCGGAAATATTTTTTGTATATCTTTTCAGTATGGTGTGCTCTTTTTCTCTCAAACACTATACTGAGCAATATGTTGTGAACAAAATTTCTTTCTATAGTTATATGCATTTTACAAGATAACTGTCAAGCTAAATTGGCATATTCTAAATAAAATAAACAGTACCATCTCACAATCAAAACAGTGACACTATGAATTCAAGTAAACAAGGTTAACTGAGGCTAACTGATGATTTAGGTATATACTTGGAAGGAAATTTGTATTCTATTCTAATCTAACAGAAATTCTATTGTACCTCAAATTCTCTGATATTATATGTGTGAAATTCAATATGGTTTTTCAGTGCATTTCATGTGAAATAAACCATGTGTCATGGTCTGTTCTCCCTTAATATGCCTCTGATCTTTTAATAAGAAGAAAATATGTTCATATGATAAATTTGATTCTATGTAAATAAATTTGCTAGACTATTTTATATGTTCATTTTTACCAATGCACATCAATATGTGTGTAATCTGTTATACCATTATTTTTAAACATTAAGTTTTATGGGGATTTATATTCCATGATATGCCTTTTTTAAATTGTCTCCATCCTTGCTATAACTCAATGATCTTAACAGGGAAGGTTTCCTTAAATCACCGTTTTGCAGATTAGGATATTGATGATCAGATATTAAACAATATGCCCAAAGTAATCAAGGCAGTATTTAAAATCAGGAATATCTGACTTTGAGAAAAAGACAACAGTGTGCTCTTTGCCCCTATTTTCAAGTAACTCTGATTATCTGTGAATGTATGCATGCTTAAAGAATAATTCTATACTCTTTATCTTGAACAAGAGATAAAGAATCTGGTTATTTTGTATCATACTAGCTCACTATTCTAAAAAACATAGCATTATTTTTTAAAATTTCTATTTATTTTCAATGGCACTCTCACATCTATAACATGTCATTCACAAAACTATCATATGATAATACTGGAAAGATGATTGGAAGGGAAAGTTCCAAAATACAGGAGAATAAACAGAGGTATTTATAATTAAGCAAAATCCTCAAGTTCTTACAGAAAATTAGTAACAAATTCAGATATTAAGTGTTGTGGCTATGTGTGAAATCCAGATTTCACAGCTTCCAAGCATTTTTTTTTTATCACAGACCAGATTAAGACTATGGTACCTTAAAGATATTCAGATTTTTATAATTGAATTTCAGATTCTTTTAGGTTTGGAAGCCTTATTACACAAAGCATATTTCTGGCATTTGGGAAACTCCACCACCATGGAAGTAGACCATTTTAAATAAGTTTGGTGAAAAGCACAGTTCAAACAGTACAGTAAGCAGGTGTATTATTAAATGTCGGTCTGGATAATAAATTTAAATAAGTACGTTTGCAATGTCTATTTTTTTTACTCCTACTCTGGTTACCCAAATACGCTGAAACAGAATCCTATATTCTTAGAGGATGTAGCCACACTATGCCCAAAAAATAGCCAATTCAGTGGGGTAGGAGGAGAGCAGGATGAGATGGGTAAGTAAAATATATTTGACTGAATTACCCAAATTTTTCACTAAATTTATCAATCATTTCAGACAATATAGTAGTTTTGTACAAATACAAATCACTTAAAGTATCTATAATTTTTGTTTCAGAATACTTTTTTATGTATCAAATATGCAAATAGTCACATCTTCATTGAAGTGTAGAGTTAATATAGTAGTTATGATCAATTATCCATGATCAACCTCTCTCACCTTTATTGGAAATGCTGGATTTATAAGCAAGAATGTGCTCACTGGCAAGGTGTACTAATTTAGAAGACTACTGAATAGTTTATTTTATAGAGAAGTCAAAATTTTCAACATAGCCCATGATATAGTACTATTATTATGTTCTCTAAGGACACAACATTCTCTGATGCTCTGAAAAATTAAATAATTTTTTTTTCTCATAATCTGTGAGGATTTAGCGAAGTAGCTTTGACTCGAACCTGCTTCTCTTGGACTAGATTTTGGTAATCTTGCCTTCCTTCTTTTTGACCTGGATATTGCCAAAAACAAGGGGTGTGGGAATGAAAAGACAGATAATCATTATTTAAAGATAACAAAAGGATGCATTTAAAGTCAAAATGAACAGTAGAAAACTTAGTTTCTCTAGTCAATCTAGTGGGAAAGCACTATTTAAAAATGTTTAAGAACATATGTAGAAGCACAGGATGTATATATACATATAATGGTCAAAGGGGAGAAAAGTCCAAATTAAGTGGTTGATGCTTACAAGTCGAAATAGTAGGAGAGTGAATAGTATTTTTGAGAAACTGTATGAACAAATAATAAATGGCAGAGACCTAGATTTTAAAACCTTTGCAGATATTTCTGGGTTTTCTATATTTTCTTTGGTTTCTTTTGTGAAAACAAAGATGATAAAATGTAATGTGTATATCAACCCAGCAGGGAAATATGTCCTCATCATTGCAATTCATCAACAAGTAATTTGAGAATCATACAATTTGATTCTCTCGCCCCTCCAATCTCACTGAACTGTCTGATTATCACAAAACACATTGATTATCTGTTTCAGGGACTTTATAGAAAAAAATTATGCTTGACCCATTGTCAAGTTAGTTGCTATTTTGTACCATGAATTTAAAGTCAATATGTGAAACTTGGCTGTCTACTCTAACTAGTGAAGTGAGACAATGTAAAACTTTCTAAAGTATAGTTTCCTATTTTGAAACATAAAATATAATTGCTTTGTTATCACTGAAGTGGATGAAAGAAAATAGTTCTTTCTCTACCCTGGGCAACTTTGAACACCTATTTGCTGCCCCAAATTTTAACCAAGTCCCCCAAGTTGCACAGGCCCTCCTCTCATCAATTAGACTTGAATTAATTGGAAATAATGGCCTTAGTTTGAAACAAGGTCCCACTTATTCCTGTGGCAGAGTATTGGCTCTTTTAGTCACCTATCCAAATTCCATTTACCACCCCCATCATTTATTAGATGCCTTTTTAAGAGCACCTATATTTTGTCCAGGTATTGGTGTTTGAGGTTTCATGGGAATTTTAATAGGGAATATGTGTGATTAGTTTAAGCCTTTATGGTAAGTCCATGGTCAGTGACTGGCTTGGTTATGTGAGACATAAACAGGCATCTGTTAGAATTATTCTTGGAAGGTTTATTTGATTATAAAGGAGAATACAAAACTGAATTTTGCTTCTTTCTGACTATTGCCAATATTATATTTGGAAAGAATATTAGATGTTAAAGCAAATATCTTTTGTCCATGAAGAGATAGTCAAGATAGTCACAAGAAGAAAAAAAAATCCTAAGTCAGACAACTAGAATCAAAAGTCTATGACTTCTTACCTCAGATTGCTTACATAAGATAACATCCTTTTTGTTTATTTGACTTAATTTGAATAGTCCTTTTTTACTCTCATGATGAAATCTGTTGAAGCACCAAAATTTTGAATTTTGATGAGGACTCCTTTAAATATTTTTTTCTTTTATTTATGCTTTGGGTGTAATGTCTAAGCAGTCATAGCCTAGCAAAGTGTCCTGAAAAGGCCTCTCTAAGTTTTCTTCTATGAGTTTTATAGTTCTGATTCTTACATATAGGTCTTTGATACCTTTTGAGATAATTTTTGTATATGGTGTGAGATAAGGGTACTCTTTCATTATTTTTACATTTATTTTTATTAGGGAAGATGTGGGTTTTACAGACTTCTCATTCATATTGTACAGGATTTCATACACCACCCCACCATTAACAACTTGCATTGGTTTGGAACATGTGATACGAATGACAATAACACTTTTTTTTTCAATTGTACTATATTTAAAAGTAGGTAACTTTGTTACAATTTATGAAAAATTATTAAAATATTGCAATTAACTATCATACATAGTTTACATTAGGAACATTTTTTTCCATATACCACCCTTTTGTGAATGCCTAGTATTAGTCCCACACATTTGTTATAATTCATGGAAGAGCTTTCTTATACTTATTACTTAGATAATTAGCTATGGTCTATCATGTATAACAGACTACTGCTACACAGTTCAATCGTTTATTTTTTAAAATTTTTATTCTATCAACATATGTGATCTAAAGTTTCCCTATTTCAATTACCTTCACAAAAATGTGCAACCATCATGACTACCATTTCCAAACTTTTACAATCAAACTAAACAGCAATTTTCTGCAAATTAAGCATCACTTCCCCATTCTGTATCCCCAGTCTATCCTTTGGCAACCTATATTCTACATTCTAACCCTATGAGTTTGCTTATAATAATTAGATCATATCAGTGAGATCATAAACTAATTGTGTCAGGTTTACTTCACTCAGAATAATGTCCCTAAGTTTCATCCATGTTGTTTCATGTGCAATGATATTATTTCTTCCTATGGCTAAATGATATCCCATTGCATCTATATACCACATTTTAAAAAACTGTACATTGGTTGATGCACACTTCCATTTTTGGCAATTATGAATATTGCTGCTATGACCATCAGTGTGTAAATATCCACAAGAATAGTTGCTTTCAATTATTCTAGGTATACACCTAGTAGTGAAATTGCAAGGTATATGGTAACTCTATATTTAGCTTCCTTTTCCAAACTGTCTTCAACAAAGGCTTCACCATTTTCAATTTTTACCAGCATTGAATGTGTGTACCTATTTATCCATATACTTTCCAGCACTTGTAGTTTTCTGTTTCTTTTTTAATAGTAGCAGTTATAATGTATGTGAAATAATATTTCATTGTGGTTTTTATTTGAATTTCCCTAATATATTGTGACATTGAGCATCATTTCATGAGCCTTTTGCCCATTTCTATACCCTCTTTAGAGAAATGTCTATTCAGATAAAGGTCCATTTTTTTTGTCCTTTTATTGTTGAGTTGTAGGATTATTTATATATTAAGGCTATGAAGTCCTTTTTAGATATGAATTTTCCAAATATTTTCTTCCATTGTGTGAATGTCTTAATTTTCATGAACAATTTCCTTAAACAATTGCCCTTTTTTTTTTCCATTGTGAGGCGGTCTCATTTATCTATTTGTTCTTTCATTGCTTGTGCTGTGGATATAAACT
The DNA here is from genome assembly GCF_030445035.2 of Dasypus novemcinctus. Taxonomy (NCBI): domain Eukaryota; kingdom Metazoa; phylum Chordata; class Mammalia; order Cingulata; family Dasypodidae; genus Dasypus; species Dasypus novemcinctus. Next base: position 91,577,623 of record NC_080704.1, on the reverse strand, counting down.
CTACAAAACCATTGCCTAGCACAAGATCCTAAAGATGATTGCATACATTTTCTTTTAGTAGTTTTATATTACTAGATCTTATGTTTAGGTCTTTGAATGATTTTGAATTAAATTTTATATGCAGTGTGAGAGGAGGGTCCTTTTTCATTCTTTTTCATATGGATATGCAATTGCTTCAAATCCAATTGTTGAAGACATTTTTCTTTCCCAATTGAGTGGTCTTGGGAGCTTTGTCAAAAATCAATTAACCATAAAGGTGAGGGTCTATTTCTGAACTCTCAATTCAGTTGCATTCGTTATCATGTCTATCCCTGTGCCAAAACTTGCTCTTTTCACCACTGTAGCTTTGTAACATTTTTAAAGTGAGGAATTGTGAGTCCTCCAAACTCATTCTTCTTCTTCAAGCTGTTTTTGGCTATATGGAGGCCCATAATTGTACAAACTAATTTGATAACAAGCATTTCCATTTATTCATAGAAGACGGTTAGAATTTTGATTGGGTTTCCATTGAATCTGTGAATCAATTTTGCAGAATTGCCATATTAAATGATATTTAGTTTTCCAATCCATGAACTCAGAAATGTTCTTCCACTTGTTTAGAAGTTCTTTGATTTATTTTATCAATGTATTGCGAATTTCTGCATACAGTTCTTCTACACCCTCTTTTAAATTTATTTCTAGAATATTTTTTTGAATTCCTCCTAATATTGCTCATGACTAGTGTATAGAAAACTAATGATTTTTTGCGTGTGAATTTTTTATTCTGCCATTATGTTGAATTCAATTTATTTATTAGTATAGCAGGATTGTTGTAGTTTTTTGGGAACTTTCTATATATAGGATCATTTCATCTGCAAATAGTAAATGTTTTACTTCTTCCTTTCCAATTTGGCTGCACTTTCTTTCTTTCTTTTTTCTAACTTATTTGGAGAGAATTTCCAGTACAATGTTGAATAACAGTGGGACAAGCATCCTTGTCTTGTTACAGATTTTAGAGTGAAAGCTTTCATTCTTTCACCATTGAGTATGATATTTTATGTGAGTTTTTCATATATCCCCTTTATGTTGATGAAGAAGTTTCCTTCTATCCTTATTTTTCTAAGTGTTTTTATCGAGAAAGATTCCTGGATTTCATCAAATACTCCTTCTGTATGGATAGAGATGATAATGTAGTTATTTCTCCAGTTTCCTAACATTGTGTTTTACATTAATTGATTTGGTTATTTTGAATTACCCTTGCATACCATGGATAAAACTCTCTTGTTAATTTTGTATGATATTTTTAATGAGTTGTTGGATTCAATTAATATTTTGATGAGGGTGCTTTCATCTGTATTCATAAGGGAAATTGATCTGAATTTTTATTTTATTGTAGTATCATTATCTGGCTTTGGTATTAAGGTGATGTTGGCATCATAGAATGTGTTATGTAGTGTTCCTACCTGATCAATTTTTTAAAAATTATTTTATATAAATGTTACAAATAACTCAGCTAGCACAAGATAATGACCACAGTAACAATAAGTCCACCTTTTGTTCCCTCCTTGCTTTTGTTCATTCCTTAATTTTGCAGTAATGCAAACAATGTCTACTCTTATTATTTCAAGCTGAGAAAGAATGTAGTTATCATGTAACTGAGAAATGGATTTTTAAAATATTCTGCATGGGGTTAGTCCATCATCACTGTTTTGTTAGTTATCAAGGGAAGGCCCAAAGAACTGGAGAGTGGGAGTTGACTGCATACATGCTCATTTTCAGGACTTAACTAGTATAGGAACAGTCCAGAGGCTTTAAGTCTCTGAGAAATAAACTTAAAATGTAAATTGAAAATTAAAGGTGGAAATAAAAGAAGTAGAAGTATCACGATTAAGGGATTTTTAAGAGTATAACTATGTTGTGGTGGAGAGATAGCTTTTCATATATTCCCAGGTAAAGCCTTCCAAGAGGTGTTGATATCATGTAGTCTTGTAGCTTAACTATGGTGTCCAGCTATCTCTAAGACCTTCAGGAACACTTTTGTTTGAGATTTTCTTTTCTATGGCAATTCATGAAATCTGGCTGAGACCTGCATCAGCATAATCTCCAGAATGTTTTCCTGACTCTCCTTGAAATCTCTTAGCCTAATAACTCCATTTAGTACAATATTTGCCCTTACAAATGCTTTGCTGATTAGTGCTTCATAATAATCCCTCATGCCACGGGGGCTCAACCATAGGAGTCATGTCCCATGTCAAAGGGAAAGTAGTGAGGTTATTTGCAGAGATTGGCTTAGTGAGAGGTCACATTTGAGCAACAAGGAGGTTTTTCAGAAGGTAAATCTTAGGCATTAATTATAAATAGACTTAGTTTCACTATTAAAAGAATAAGGTTCATAGGTGCAAGCTTTAAGTTTGAGGTCTTAGCTAATAAGGCTATTTTCTTTTATTAGGCAAGTCTTATATATTGCAAAGAATTTAGTCCACTTACTTGAGAAAAAAAGTGGGAAGTCCTCAGGTGGAGATGTTTAATACTTTGTAACTACTGTGAAGGCAGTAATTTTGTGGCAAGAAAAACCCTCTATCTAGCCAAAAAAAAATATGTCTATGGCAATAAGGACACAATTTTATCTCATACAAGTATGTAGCTATATAACATTCAAGATATCCAAAAAGCTCTTTCCGTCAAGACACCTCACCTTGTTCCAACTTTACCTTCTTACCAGGATTATGTTAATAGGCATTAGAATATTATTTATTTCCTTGCCCTGTTTCTCATATAATGTTTTTTTTTTCCTGAACATGAAAATTTGACCTAAACATGACTGCATGCACGTCCAGAGAAACATCAGACTAAAACAATGCAACTGACAAGGGAATTTGGTTATTTCTGTGATGTATAACATTTTTTCTAAAAAAAAATCACAACATTCTCATATATTTCCCCTACTGTTGACACTTAATGTTTGTGTGTTACATTTGTTACAATTGATGCAAGAATGTTATAATAGTAGTGTTAAATACTCTAGGTGTATTTTTTGTATGAAACAAATAATAATTTGTACTAGTGATATATTTTTGTTATAGACCTTAAAGAACATTATTATATTTGTATTATTTACCTCAAGCCTTGTGCTTCCCACTTAAGTCATGCTCACATGCCTAACTTGGCATTGTAAATTACACTTAAAGTATTGTGCTACCATCACCTCTGTCATTTACCAGGCAATTACAATCAACCTAATTTTAAATTCTGCTCAGATCAAGCAACATCTCCACATAGTCTATGATTCTTTCTGCTTGTGATCTATCCTCTAGATTCTGCCACTATTAGTTTCTTATTATAATTATTTCATACCAATGAGATCATAAAATATTTATCCTTTTGTGTCTGGCTTATTTCCCTACATAATTCCCTCAAAGTTTATCCATGTTCTTACATGCTTTAGTATTTCATTGTTTTGTAGAGGTGAATAAAATTCCATTTTATAAATATGCCACATTTGTTTATCCATTCAAATCTTGATGGACACTTGTGTTACTTCCATCTTTTGGTAAATGTGAATAATACTACTATGAACATCAGGGTACAAATATGTATTTGTGCCCATGCTTGCAATTCTTCTGGATATATTCCTAGTAGCAGAATTGGTGGATCATATCAAAATTTTATAATTAGCTTCCTGAGGAACAGCCAAACTGTCTTCCCCAGGAGCTGCACCATTTTACATTTCTAACAGTAGAGGATGAGTGTTCCTATTTCTCTACATACTCTCCAACACTTGCAATTTTCTGTTTTTTTTTAGTGTCCAGTCTAACAGTGTGAAATGAAATCTGATTGTAATTTTGATTTGAATTTCCCAAATAGCTAGTGATGTTAACAATGTTTTCATATGCTTTTTAGTCATATTTATTTCCTCTTTAGAAAATGTCTATTACATTTTGTGCCCATTTTTATTAGGTTGTCTTTTTATTGTTGAATTAAAGGATTTCCTTATGTATACTAGATATTAAACCCTTATCAGATATGTTGTTCCAAATGTTTTCTGCCATTATGTAGGCTGCCTTTTCAACTTAACAAACTCTTTTGAAGCACAACTTTTTTTTACTTTTGAGGAGTTCTGATTTATCTTTTTTTTTCTTTTGTTGCTTGTGCATTGGGTGTAAAGTAAATGAAACTGTTGCCTGCGAAAATATCTCAGGGATGCTTTCCTATATTTTCTTCTACAAATTTATTGTCTTGGCTATTATATTTAGTTCTTTGAATAATTTTGAGTTCATTTTTGTATAAGAAGTTAGATAAGGAACCTCTTTAATTCATTTGAATATGTATATACAGGTATCCCAGCACCCTTTGTTGAGGAGACTATTCTGTCCCAGATAAGTTTACTTGGTAGACTTGCCACATATCAGCTGGAAAAGTTTGAGCAGAATTGGTATTAACTCTTGCTTGAATGATTGTTAGAATTTACCTGTGAATCCATCTGATTCTGAGTTTTTCTTCATTGGGAGGTATTTTTTTTATTTTTATTTTTTGAAGAAACTTAGATTACAAAAAAAAAAACACATAAAAATATACAGGATTCCAATATGCCCTATTCCCTACTCTCATCACACTTTCCTACATTAACAACATCCTTCATTAGTGTGGTACAATTATTAAAGTTGATGAATATATATTGGGGCATTGTGACCAGATGTGGAATATAGATTACATTATAGTTTATACTCTCTTCCACACATTTTTGTAAGTTATGACAAGATATATAGTACCCTGTATCTGTCATTGCAATATCTTTCAGGACAATTCCAATGTCCCAAAAATGTCCCCATATTTCATGAATTTTCCCCCTGTTCCTTCCAGAAACTTTTGAGGCCACTGCCTCCACAACATTGATAAAAGATCTTCCATTGCTAGAATTACAAAAAAAATCTATAGTAGAAGAACAGTAAATCTAGTCTATTCCATCATTCATTTCCCAGTCCTAAGGTTTCTGGGATAGTGATGCCCACTCCAACTGTAATACAGAGAGAGCTTGTTTCCTATTTGGCAGGCAGACAGGAATATCTTGCTTGCAGTTGTAGATTCTCTCTATTCCTTGGGGTGGTTGTTGTCCATCATCATTTCCTTGTTAGATGTCCTGGGTGAATTCAATGAACTGGAAAATAGGTGTTGTAACACTGTTGAGATTCAGGGCCTGACTAGCATATGGAAAGCCCAAAGATTTAAGTCTCTTGGACATATACCTATCACCTCTAGTACTAACTATAGTTTATATAAATGGAACAGAACTTTCATGTATAAGAAAACCAAAAATGAATCAACTTTGTCACACTGGGGAGAATAAATTCCAAGGGCCACTGACTGGGTGCCAAATACCTGATCTTGCCTATAGTGCCTGGATTTCTCCAGAGTCCTCAGTAGCCCTGCTATTTGAGAAAACATTTACTGTGGCAGACAATGAGATCTTGCTGAAATGTGCATAATATAACCTCTGGAATGACCTCACAAATCACTTTGAAGTTTCTTTGCCATATAAACTCATTTGTCTTGACCCTTTCCCCATTTTGGTTAAGGTCTTTTTCCAGTTGCTTTACTAGTCAGTTCTTGTTAATAATCTCTTGATGCCAAGGGACTCATCCCCAGGAATCATGTCTGATACAAGGAGGAAATTAATGCATTTATATGCTGAGTTTGGCTTAGAGACAGCCCACATTTAAACAATAAGGATGTTCTCAGGAGTTAATTCTAAGGCAATTTATAATACTCGGATAAGTTTGAATTTCAAAAGAAATAAAGGTTTATAACTACCATTATCAGTATCAAAGGCCTGTCAATGGTCCATCCTCCTTCACTAGTCAATGCCCCTGTATACTGAGGGAATTCTTGGTGTCCCATTTGAGAATGTGGCAGAACCCTACAGGATGGGAATTGGATATTCTTTTGGTTATTGTGTGGATTTCTACCCACCATGACTCTGCCCCATAAACATTTGAAACCTTTTATATGCCTTAGTGAACCTCCTCCCATGCACCCGCCATCAGTGGCAACCTGCACAAATGATACTTCCCTGTAGTAACTCTTCTGTGGTCCAAAACTTCTTTATAAATGAAGCAAACAAAATAACCAGATAAAATTAATAAGAAAATGAGAAAAATGAGTTTTAAAAAGGTAAAATCACAAAAAAATTTAAAAATATTTTGAAATAATAAAAAAATAAAAATTAAGTTAAAAAGTAAATTATGGCATTATGTATTTCATCACTGTAAGATCTGTTGTCTTATATGTACAGTTTGGGTATGGAAATCCAGTTCTCTAACCACCGTTTGTTGATGAGGCCATCTCTCTCAGTTGAGTGGGCTTGGTGGCCTTGTGGAGTATCAGTTGACTGTAAATTTGAGGATCTATACCACAATTCTCAATTCAGTTCCTTTTGTCAGTTTGTCTATTATTGTGCCAATACAATGAAGTTTTGACCACTGTAGCTTTATAATATGTTTTAAAGTCAGGTAGTGGAATTCTCCAATTTCATTTTTCTTTTTCAATAAATCTTTGGCTGTTTTGAGCTCAGTGCCCTTCCAAATGATTTTCAGTACATTATTCAAAGTCAGTAAAAAAATTCTATTGTAATTTTTATTGGGATTGCATTAAATCTCTAAATAATTTAGTGTAGGACAGACATCTTAATGATGTTTAATCTTCTTATCGAGGAACAGGGAATATTCTTCCATTTATTTAGATCTTTTTTGATTTACTTTAATAGCGTTGTGTAGTACTCTGTGCAGAATTCATATACATCTTAATTAAATTCATTCCTAGATATTCATTTACTTTGTTGTTATTCTAAATGGGACTTTTTTTCATTTCCTCCACAGATTGATCATTATTAGTGTACAGAGATGCTACTACTTTTGCAGGTTCATCTTATATCCTGTCACCTTACTGTCCTTATTTACAAACTCTAGAAGCTTTATTGTAGGGTTCTCAGGGTGTTCTATGTATAGGATCATGTCATTTGAAAATAGTGAAAATTTTACTTCTTCATTTTCAATTTGGGTACCTATATCCTTTTCTTGTCTCGGTGCTTGAGCAAGAATTTCTAACACAATGTTAAATAATATCAGTGACAATGAGCATAATTTTCTTTGTCCAGATATTAGTGGGAAAACTTTTAGAACTGCACCATTGAATATGATGTTACCTGAGGTATTTTTATATATACCCTTTATGATGTAAGGAAGTTTCCATCTATTCTTATCTTTTGAAGTGTTTTTTTGTTTGATTTTAATCAGGGAAGGATGCTGTATTATTTTTTAATGCTTCTTCTGCATCAATAGAGGTGATTATGTGATTTTTTACTTTCAATCTTCTTTTCTGTGTTGTATTACATTGAGTGATTTGTTTACGTTGAATCTTACTTTCATGCCCACTTGGGCATGAAACCCACTTGGTCATGGTATATAATTAATTTAATATGTTATTGAATATGATTGGCATTTATTTTATGGAGGATTTTAGCATCTTGATTCATTAGAGAGATTGGTCTATAGTTTTCCTTTCTTGTGACATCTTTGCTCGCCTTTGGTGTCAGGGTGATTTTGGCATCATTGGATGACTTAGACAATGTTCCTTCTACTTCTATTTTTGGGAAGAGTTTAAGCAGGATTGGTGTTAGTTCTTTCCTGAATGTTTGGTTGAATTCACCTTTGAAGCCTTCTGGTCCTGTACTCTCTACTTGTGATTGTTCAGCTTTGTTCATCAAATTCTTCTTTATCCAATGTAGGCTGCTCATGTGTTTCTAGGAATTTGTCCTTTTCCTCTAAATAATAGCATACAATTTTTCAAAATATCCTCTTATGATACTTTTTATTTCAGTGGAGTCAGTGATGATATGCCCATCCACCTTCCTTATTTTATGCATTTGCATCTTCTCTTTTTATTTGTTAGTCTAGCTAAGGGTTTGTCAATTATAATAATCTTCTCAAAGAACCAGCTTTTGGTTTTACTTTTTTTCTAGTGTTTCCTTTGCTATTTCCTGCTTTCTACATCCTGTGGTGTTAAATTTATTTTTCTTTTACTAAGTCCTCCAAGTGTGCAGTTAGATCTTTGATTTTAGCACTTTCTTCTTTTTTAGATATAGGTTTTTTCTGTGGCTATGAATTTCCCTCTCAGTACAGTGTAGCTGCATCATGTAGTTTTTGAAAACTTGTGATGTCGTTTTCATTTGGCTCAAGGTAGTTACTTATTTATTTTAAAGTATCCTCCTTGACCAATGATTGTCTAAGCATCTGCCTTAGGCACAATTCCATTTCTTTGTGCCTAATCTGCTTCTCTGCCCCTTACTGATTTTCAGATTCATTCCATTGTGGTGGAGAAATTTCTTTGTATAATTTCAATCTTTCTGAATTTATTGAGAGTTGCTCTATGGCCTAGCATGTGGTCTATTCCTGGAGAATGATCTATGTGTCCTTAAGAAGAATGTATATCCCTCTGTATTTGGGTGTAATGTTTTGTATACATTTTTGGGTCCAGATTCACTAATGTATTATTCAAAGTCTATGAATTTTTTTATGATTCCTCTGTTGAGATGTTCTGTTTAATGGTTATGATTGTGCATTAAATTTCCCCACTGTAATTGGAGAGGCATCTATTTCTCCACTTAATTTTTCCAATATTTGCTCTTTTATTTTGAGGTGCCCTGATTAGGTGCATAAATGTTTATTGTCTTTCATCTTGATAGATTGCCACTTTTATTAATATATACTTTCCCTCACTGTCTTTCATAATAGTTTTGCCTTTAAAGTCTATTTTGTCTGATATTAGTATAGATACTTCTGCCCCTGTCTGATTATTGTTTACATGTAAATTTTTCCCCAACCATTCACTTTCAACTTCCTTGCATCCCTGGGTCTAAAATGAGTCTCTTGTTGACAGCATATTAATAGATCCTATTCCTTATCCCTTCTACCAATCTGTGTCTCTTGATTTTAGAGTTTAAACCATTAACATTCAATGTTATTACTTTCAAAGCATTATTATCACTAGCCATATTTTCTTTAGTTTTATGTATGCCATATTTTATTTTTTTGCAAAATAGCTGAGTAGTGCCTACCTACATTCATGTCATTTTCCCAGAACTCAGTACTGGATGTTAATGGATGGAACTACCCAATGAAAAGACACACAATTGCAGAATGGATAAAAAAGTGTGATCTAATTACATGCTCTAAATATTATTTATAAAGAGTCACCTTAAATGCCAAGAAAAAAATAGCTTGAAAGTGAAATGTTGGAAAAATGATATTCCTCGCAAATATAAACTTAAATCCACCTGAAATATCTATATGACTATCAGACAAAATAGAGGTTAAGCAAAAGCTATTATAATAAAGAAGCAAACTATATATTAATAAGAGGAAAATATGAAGAAAAATGAAAATAATAACTATTTATACAGTTAACCATAGTGCCCCAAATACATGAGGCAAACAGTAAAATGAAGGGAGCAATAGATACCTGCATTCTGTGAACTTTTAATTTGTTCCCTGGATTGAGCCATATGTTCCAGTTTCTAAGTATGCAACTGAATAATTTCCCAATATCTTCACATATGTTTACCTTGATGAGGTATTCTGAAGGTCATTTTCTACCTCTTGCCTAGGGTTAATTGCTTTTTATGATTTTTAAAAAATAAGTTATTGAAATATATCACCTACACAAAAAGCATACATAAACAATATGTGTATAGTAATAGCTGTGAACTTACAAAACAAACATATATAACATCATACAGCGCTCTCATAACTCACCCTACCACCAACAACTTACATTGTTGTTAAACTTTTTAAACTAATGATTAAAGAGTATTGTCAAAATATTACTACTAACCAAAATATTTTCCCCAACCCTCCCTATTATTATTTTTATATCATTTATATACGAACATCACAACTAAGTGTATAGCAAAAGTTGTGAATTTACTAAGCAAACATGCATAACATAATACAAGGGTCCAATATATCAACCCTCCACTGGCACCTCGCATTGTCATGAAAAGTTTGTTACAAATTATGAGAAAATATGTCAAAATCTTACTATTAATTATAGTTCTTATCTTATATTTGGTGTGTTTTCCCCCAACATAACTTATTATTATTTTTAAATATATTTTTATGACAGAAGTTGTAAACTTATAAAACAATCTTGCACATGAAGAATTCCCAAGCAACACCCATCTATCAACACACCCCACTGTGTAGGAATATTTGTTACAGATAAGATAATATCTGATTGTTACCATGTTCATAGTATACATTTGGCTCACATTTTCCATACTGCCCCAATGTCAGCACAGTATATCTTTGGCATAGATGCAAGAATATTATATTTTTACTGCTAAACACAGTCCATAGGTCATTCCAGTTGTATTTTTCCCATGTGTTCCCAACATGTGCAGTAGTGATATACATTTTCTATAGCTCACAAATGACACTCCTGCATCTGCACCACCAACCACATTTCTCATGCACCTCTTTATTTACTGTGCTATTCAATTCCTAGATTATTCTCTAGCATTCTGTCAACTGGCATTTTCATAACTAGACTAAAATTTTCAGCCACATCCCTATTTATAAACTAGCTATCACTATTTTACCATCATTCTATATATTTCCACACTTACAGTAAAGCTGATTAAAATTTCTACGTACATTAAACTTCAGTAGTCCATCTCAGTCCTTCACTTATCTCCATTAAGAATCCACCACCCACCACCAGTCTTGAAGATATTTTCCTAAAATTTCTTCGAGAAGTTTTAAGGTTTGTGCTTTTATTTTTAGGTTTTTGATCCATTTTGAGTTAATTTTTTAATAAGGTGTGAGCTAGATGTCCTCGTTCCTTCTTTTGGCTATAGATAGCCAGTTCTTGCAGCACTATTTTGCTGAATACACTGTTATTCCCAAGCTGTGTGGGTTTGACAGGTTAGTCAAAAATCACTTGACAATATATATGAGGGTCTGTTTCTGAGCCATCAATTTGGTTCCATTGGTCTATGTATCTGTCTTTATACCAGTACCATGCTGTTTTTACCACTATAGCTTAGTAGTATGAGTTAACGTCCAGAGATGAGGGTTCATTTTCCTTTTATGTTTCTGGCTATTCAGGATCCTGTATCCTTCCAAATAAATTTGCTAATTGTGCTTTCAATTTTTTAAAATGCTGGTGGAATTTTTATCAGAGTTGCATTAAATCTGTATATCAGTTTGAGTATAATTGACATCTAAATGATATTTGGTCTTCCAATCCATGAGCATGGAATGTTCTTCCAGTTATTTAGGACTTTTTAAAATTTCTTTTAACATTGGGTTGCAATTTTCTGAATACAAGTGCTTTACATCATTGGTTAAGTTTATTCCTAATTACTATTCTAATATCAACTTCGTTTTTGAAAGACAGTCTTGCTGGATATAAAATTCTTGGCTGGAAGTTTTTCTCTCATAATATCTTAAATATATCAGACCACTGTATTCTTGCCTCCATGGTTTCTGGAGAGAAATCAGCACTTAATCTTAGTGGGTATCCCTTATATGTTATGCATTGCTTTTCTCTTGCTATTCTCAGAATTCTCTCTTTGTCTTTGGAATTTGACATTTTGATTAGTATGTGTCTTGGAGTTGGCCTATTCACATTTTTTTAAGATGGTAGTACATTGTGCTTCTTGGCCATGGATATTAATATCCTTCTACAAGATTGGGAAACTTAATTACATTATTTTTTCTAATATTCCTTCTGCCCCCTTTCCATTCTCTTCTCCTTCTGAGATACCCATGACATGTATGTTTGCATGGCTCTTGTTGTCATTTAGTTCCCTAGACCCTGTTCAATTTTTTCCATTCTTTTCTTCATCCATTCTTTTGTTTGTTTATTTTTGGAGGCTATGTCTTTGAGCTCACCAATCCTTTCTTCTGCTTGCTCAAATCTGCTGTTATTTGATTCCAATGTTATATATGTATTTATATATAAGTTATATATATATGTATATCATTCTTACATGAACACATATTGGTTTGAAACATTTCTTGCAAACTATGCAAGACCATAGTCAAAATATTACTCCCAACTATATTCTTTATCTTACATTTGGTGTATTTTTCCCCAAGCCATACTATGTTTTAATATATTTTTGTTACAGATATTGTGAACTTGCAACACAATCATACAGATGTGTAGATTTCCAATACAACTCCACATCGTGGTGGAATATTTTCTACAGATTATGAGATAATATCATCAGACTATTACCACCAATCATGGTACATAGCATACATTTGACACACTTTATCCATACACCTCCATTATCAACACTGTATAACTTGGCATTAATATAAGAATATTATAGTATTGCTGTTAACCACAGTCTATAGGTCACAGTAATTGTAGTCTTTCCATGTTTCTCCATATTCCTATTACCCTGCCATAGTGATATACATCTGCTCTAGTTAACAGAAGGACTCTCTTCCATTCATACCCTTAACCACAATTCTCAACTGCCCCTGGGTTCACCATGTTATGCAGTCCCTAGATTATTCTTTAGCTTTCTTCCTACTGGCATTTACTTTCCCAGACTACATTTTACAGTCACAATCCCATTTATAAACCAGTTGTTATTCACTATAATGTGTTTCTATCAACTCTATCCATCTCCATATGCTTACAGTCAAGTTAATTAAAACTTCTATGTACATTAAGCATCCATAGTTATTCTCAGTCCTCCTCTTACCTCCTTATTACCAATAGGTTTTAATTCCATGTGTTTATTATTTGTATTTAGTTCATATTAATGACACCATGCAATATTTGTCCTTTTGTGTCTCACGTACTTTGCTTATTATAATGTCTTCAAGACTCTTCCATGTTATCATATATGAACCAATTTCATTTCTTCTTATAGCAGCATAGTATTCCATCATACATATATACCACATTTTGTTTATCCATTCTTTGGTGGTTGGACACTTGGGTTGTTTTTATCTTTTGGCAATTGTGACCAGCACCACTATGAACATTAATGTGCATATGTCTATTCATGTCATAGTATTTAGTTTTTCTGGATATATTCCTAGTAGAGGAATTGCTGGATCATATGGCAGTTCTATATTTAGTTTCCTGAAGAACTGGCAAACTGTCTTCGACAGAGGCTGAACTATTTTAGACTCCCACCAACAGTGAAAGAGTAGTCCTATTTCTTGACATCCTCTCCAGCACTTACTGTTGTCTGTTTTTTTTTTAATAAAGGCTACTCTATGTGGTGTTAGATGATATCTCATTGTTGTTTTAATTTTCATTTCCCTAATAGCTAGTGATATGGAACATTATTTCATGTGCTTTTCAGCCATTTGTATTTCCTCTCTGGAGTAATGTCTATTTAAATCTTTTGTCCATTTTTTAATTGAATTGCTTGCTCTTTTATTGTCGAGTTGTATGATATCTATATAGAATGGAAATCAAACCCTTATCAGATAAGTGGTTTCCAAATATTTACTCCCATTGACTGGGATTTGTTTTCGACTTCTTGATGAAGCCCTTTGAATCACAGAAATGTTTAAGTTTGTAGCCATCTCATTTATCCATGTTTTCTTTTGTTGCATGTGCTTTTGGTGTAAGGTTTAAGAATACACCATCTACCACCAGGTCTTGAAGATGTTTCCCCACATTTTCTTCTAGGAGCTTTATTGTACTTGCTTTTGTATTTAGGTCTTTGATCCATTTTGAGCTAATTTTTGTATAAGGTGTGAGGTAGGGGTTTTCTTTCTTTCTTTTGGCTATGGATATCCAGTTCTCCTAACATCATTTGTTGAATAAATTGTTCTGCCACAACTGGGCGGCCTTGAAAGGCTTGTCAAAAATAACTTGGCTGTAAATATGAGGGTCTGTTTCTGAACCATCAATTTGGTTCCGTTGGTCTATGTGTCTAACTTTCTGCCAATACCATGCTGTTTTAACCATTGTAGCTAGGTAATATGATTTGAAGTCTGGAAGTGAGAGTCCTTCAAATTCACTTTTCTTGTTTAAGATGTTTCTGACTATTCGAACCTCTTACCCTTCCAAATAAATTAGATAATTTTGTTTTCCATTTGCTTAAAAAATGCTGGTGGAATTTTTATTGGGATTGCATTGAATCTGTCTATCAATTTGGGTAGAATTGACATCTTAATGATATTTAGTCTCCCAATCCACGAGCATGGAATATTCTTCCAATTATTTAGGTCTTTTTAAATTTCTTTTAGCAATGCATTATAGTTGTCTGAATACAAGTGCTTTGCATCCTTGGTTAAGTATATTCCTAAATATTTGATTCTTTTAGTTGCTATTGTAAATGGAATTTTTTCCTGACTTCTTCCTCAGATTGTGCGTTATTACTGTATAGAAACATCACTGATTTTTGCGTATTGACCTTGTATCCTGACACTGTACTAAAATAATTTACTAGCTCTAGTAGCTTTGTTGTAGAATTTTCAGGATTTTCTAAATATACAATCATATCATCTGCAAATAGTGAACGTTTTAATTCTTGCTTTCCAATTTGGATGCCTTTTATTTCTTTTTTCATGCCTGATTGCTTTAGCTAGAACCTCTAGCACTTTATTGAACAACAGTGGTGATGGTGGGCATCCTTGTCTTCTCCCTGATCTCAATGGAAATCTTTTAGTTTTTTTTCACCATTGCTTACAATGTTAATTGTTGGTTTTTCATATATGACCTTTATCAGGTTGAGAAAATTTCCTTCAATTCCTATTTTTACAGTATTTTTATCAAGAAAGGATGCTGTATTTTGTCAAATGTCTTTTCTGCATCAATTGAAAAGATCATATGGTTTTTCTTCTTTGATTTATTCATGTGGTATATTATGTTGGTTTATTTTCTTGTGTTGAACCAGCCTTGCATGTCTTGTATAAAACCCACTTGATCATGATGGATAATTATTTTAATGTGCTTTTGGATTCGATTAGCAAGTATTTTATTGAGGATTTTTGCATCTGTATTCATTAGAGAAATGCACTGTAATTTTCTTTTTTTGTAATATATTTCTCTGGCTTTGGTATTAGGGTGATATTGGCTTCATAGAATGTGTTTGGTAGTGTTTCTTCTTTTGAATTTTTTGGAATAGCTTGTGTAAGATTGGTATTAAATATTCTTTGAATGCTTGGTAGAACTCACATGTGAAACCATCTGGTCCTGGGTTTTTCATTTTGGGAAGCTGTTTGATGACTGTTCCAGTTTTTTTACTTGTGAGTGGCTTGTTGAGGTCTTCTATTTCTTCTAGTGTCAGTGTACATTATTTGTGCATTCATAGAAATTTTTCCATTTCATCTACATTGTCAAGTTTTTGGCATAACATTGTTTATAGAATCCTCTTATGATCTCCCTTATTTCTGTGGGGTCAGTAGTAAGGTTCCCTTTTTCATTTTTTATTTCATTTATTTGCATTTTCTTTCTTTTTTTCTTAGCCAGTCTAGCTAAGGATTTGTCAATTTTGTTAATCTTCTCAAAGAACCAACTTTTGGTTTTGTCAGTTTTCACTACTGTGTATTTGTTTTCAATTTCATTTATTTCTGCTCTGATTTTTGTTATTTCATTCCTTCTACTTGCTTTAGTATTAGTTTGCTGTTCTTTTTCTAGTTCCTTTGGCTGTATAGTTAGGTCATTGATTTTAGTTCTTTCTTCTTTTTTAATGTAATCATTGAGGGCTATAAATTTTCCTCTCACCACTGCCTTTATAGCATCCCATAAGTTCTGATATGTTGTATTCTTATTGTCATTTGTCTTGAGATATTTATTGATTTCTCATGAAATTTATTCTTTGTCCCACTGATTATTTAAGAGAATGTTGTTTAATCTCCATATATATGTGAATTTCCCCTTATTTGCTATTGTTGACTTCCAGCTTTACTCCATTATGATCAGAGAAAGTCCTTTGTATACTTTCAATTTTGTTGAATTTATTGAGATCTGCTTTGAGCCACAACATATGGTCTATCTTGGAGAAAGAACTTTAAGCACTTGAAAAAAATGGATATCCTGCTGTTTTGGGGGTGCAATGTTCTGTGTATGTCTATTAGGTGTAGTCCATTTGTCTTATTATTCAAGCTCTTTGTTTCCTTACTGGTCTTCTGCCCAGATGTTCTATCCAATGCTGAGAGTAGTGTATTGAAATCTCCAACTATTATTGTAGAGATGTCTATTTCTCCCTTAAGTTTTGCCAGTGTTTACCTCATGTATCTTGGTGCATCCTGGTTAGATGCATATATATTTATGATTGTTGTTTCTTCCTGGTGAATCATCCCTTTTATTAACATGTAATGTTCTGCCTTGTCTCTAACAACAGTTTTGCTTTTAAAGTCTGTATCATCTGATATAAGTATAACTACCCCAGCTTTTTTTTTTTGTTACTGCATGCATGAAATAACTTTTTGCAACCTTTCACTTTCAATTTATGGTGTCCTTGGGTCTAAGGTGAGTCTCTTGCAGACAACATATAGATGGCTTATATTTTCTTATCCTTTCTGCCAGTCTCTGTGTTTTTTTTGAGGAGTTTAATGCATTAACATTCATTGTTATTACTGTAAAGACAGTTCTTATTTCATCCATTTTGATCTTTGTGTTTTGTCTTTCATTTTATGTATGACACTTTTAGTTACTCTTACTGATACAGTTGTCATTTCTAAACTCTCATCCAGGCCTCTCTCTCCTGTCTTTTCTTTTCAGGTTGTAGCACTCCCTTTAGTATTTAGTATTTCTTACAAAGCTGGTCTTTTTGTTATAAACCCTCTCCGTTTTTGTATATCTGTAAATATTCTAATCTCATCCTCATTTTTAAAAGATAATCTTGCTGGGTATAAAATCCTTGGCTGGAAGTTTTTCTCCTGCAGTATCTTAAATATATCATACCACCTCTTTCTTGCCTAAGAAACCAACATTTAAGCTTATTGAGTATCCCATATGTGTTATGCATTGCTTTTCTCTAGCTATTCTCAGGATTCTCTCTTTGTCTCTGGCATTTGATATTCTGATTAGTATGTGTCTCTGAATTGGTCTATTTGGACTTATTTGGAGCAGTACATTGTGCTTCTTGGACATGAATATCTATGTCCTTCAATAGGGTTGGGAAATTTTCCACCATCATTTCTTCAAATATTCTTTCTGCCTCTTTTCCATTCTCTTCTCCTTCTGGGACACCCATGAAATGTATGTTTGCATGGCTCTTGTTGTCATTTAGTTCCTTGAGACCCTGTTCAATTTTTTCCATTCTTTTCTTCGTCTTTTCTTTTGTTTGTCCACTTTCGGAGGCCATGTCTTTGAGCTTGCCAATCCTTTCTTCTGCTTCCTCAAATATGCTGTTATATGCTTCTAAGGTATTTTTAGTTTCATTTATTGTGACTTTCATTCCGATAAGAAATGCTATTTTTCTATGTATGCTTTCAAATTCTTCTCTGTGCTCATCCAAAGCCTTCTTAATAGCCTTAATCTCTGTAGCCATCTCATTGAATTTATTAAGGAGATTTGTTTGAACATCTAAGATTAGTTGTCTCAACTTCTTTAAGTCATCTGCAGGCTTATCTTGTTCCTTTAATTGGGTCATTTCTTTCTGTTTCTTGGTATAGATTGTAATTTTGTGTTGGTGTTTCTGCATCTGGCTTACTAGATGTGATTATTCTGGGTTCAATTTCTCCCTTTAGTTTAGGGCTTTCTTTACTTTCTCCCTTGCTGGTTGTGTAGTAGGAGCCAAGGATGTACTTGGTGCTGTAAGCTATGTGGAGGCTGAAGCTGCCCACATTGCCCCAAGAACTGATGAACTTTCTACCACCTTTCTCCTCTGTCAGGGGTAGTGACATAACTGTAGCTGTGTTTAATAATCCCAGTTTAGCACAAGACTGTCAGTAGTCACCTGGAGACACTGATGAAGCTTCATACCCCTTCCTTCCCTACCTTAGGCAGGGATGGAGCTATAGTTTTGGTCAGAAATCTATGCTGTGTGGGTCCAAAATGACCACAGTTGCTCAGGTAAACTGATGTATCACCAGACCCCCTCCCTACCAGGACTGGGAATGGACCATCTGGAATACCCAACAATCTAATCTCTGTGGGCCAAATATACCTGCAGTTGTGCTGAGAGGTTTAGGGAATATTGTCCCTTCTACTCTTCATGAGATGGGAATAGAACCACAAATGCTCAACAGTTTAATCCTGTAGGCTCAAAGTATCCACCATTGCCCAGAGAGGCTGAGGAAGCAACAGCTCCCTCCTATCCTATTTGGTAGTAGGGGTGGTTCTATGGGTGTTCAACAGTTCAGTCCCTTTAGGCCGAGAATACCTGCCATTGCCTGTAGAGGTTGAGGAAACTCCAGCCCTCTTCAGTCCTCTTAAGGCATGTGGTTGTACCCACAGGCACCCAACAGTTCAGTCCGCATTAGCTGGAATTACCTACCATTGTCCACAGAGGCTGTGGAGACACCAAAACCCTCCTATTCTATTGGGGTTGGGGATGGATTCATAAGCATCCAATAGCCCAGTCCATGTCGGCTGAATGTCTGCTGTTGCCCAAAAGGGCTGTGGAATGACCAGACCCCTTCTTTCCTATTGGGGGTGAGGGTGTGTCTACAAGTACCCACCAGACCAGGTTGTGTAGGCCAAAAGCACCTGAAGTTCCCCCCAAAAGGCTGGGCACACACAGTCCATCTCTTGCCCTACTGGGAATGGAGATGGAGCCACAAGTGCCCAACAGTCATATTTGTGCAGCCCAAAACCCTTGCCCTGAGAGGCTGGGGCAACACCAGCCCCATCCTATTCTGTGGGTGGAAATAGGTGGAGATGGGCTCAAAGGCACTCAACAAATTTGTGTGGGCTGAAAATTCCTGCCATTGCCCAGAGAGGCCGAGGATACCCAGCTCCTCTCCTGTTCTCTTGGGGTGTGGGAATGCAGTCCCAGTTGTCCAACTATTCAGCCTCTGCTAGCAGAGAGCACTTAAACTTGCCTGGAGAGCCAGGTGCAGGTTCCACCAGCTACCTCTCTGCTAGAGGTAGGTCTGGAGCCTAGGTTAGGGCTGCAGTCCAATCTTGATGGAAAAAAGCCAGTCCCTAACTTCACTGGATTTCAGTCAGCCAGGGTCCCCATCGTGCTGGGGGCAGAGTCAAGATGGCAGCTACCAGACTCTTTCCCTCTTGAACAGGCTTAGACCTTAGCTGGCTCAAGGATTATACTTTAGCCAGCTGAGTCCACTAATCAGTAGCTGAGGCCTGTGGACATTTGTCTCTTCCTCCACTTTTTATGGGAATGGAGCTTTCAATTACAGCAACAGAATAGCTTCTGGGGCAGCTTGTGTCCCTAGAGTAGGATGGGTGCCAGCCTCTGTAGTGTGGCTTGCAGCTTCCCAGAAAGTTGGTGCATGTTCCCCCAGTTTCCTCCCTGACAGAGGTCGGGCTGAGGCTAAGGCTAGACCTGCGATCCAACCTGGGTGGAAAGAAGCTGGTCCTTACAAGCACTGATTTTCAGTCAGTGCCACTTCCCCTCATGCCTGGGGTGGAGTCAGAATGGTGGCCACCAGCTTCCCTCTGTCCTGGACAGACTCAAAGTTTAGTTGTTCCTAGGATTCTACTTCAGCCTGCCGAATCTACTAATCAGTAGACAAAGTCTGTGCCACACTGTGCTTTCCTCCCATTTTTATTGGGAGAAATGGAACATCAACTTCAACCATGGAATAGCTTCCAAGGTGGCTTACATAACATGGACACTGACCTCCATGGCATGGAGGGCTCTACTCATGATTCCTCTGTGCAGACAGGTAGTCTCTTCCTTCTTCCCTGTCAAGGATGTTGCAGGATACTCCTCTGGTCTCCTGGGTTCTCCAAAAGGTTCTTTTGGTATCTCTGGGTGAACACCTACTGGCCTGTTTCAGGAGCTGACTCTAGGAGCTCCTTTCTCTGATTCCATCTTGTCTCCAACCCCCCCCAATGTTTTTAATTTCATTTTTGCATCTTTCATTTGCATAAGATCTGTTCTTTTTCTATGCATGCTTTCAAATTCTTCTTTGTGCTCATCCAGTGTCTTCTTAATATCCTTAATCTCTTTAGCCATCTCACTGAATATATAAGGAGACTTATTTGAACATCTATGATTAGTTGTCTCAACTCCTTTATGACATCTTGAGGCTTATCTTGTTCCTTTAACTGGGCCATAGCTTCCTGTTTCTTGGTGTGGATTGTAATTTTTAGTTGGTGTCTTGGCATCTGGAGTAGTATTTATTCTGGGTGCAGGTTTTCTTTTTAGTTTAGGGCTTCCTGCCCTTTCTGCCTTGCTGGTTTTGCAGTAGGAGCCAAGGATGTAATTGGTGCTATAAACTGTAGAGGCTCAAGCTGCCTTCATTGCTCCAGGGACAAATGAAGCTTCTCCCAACTTTCTCCTTTCCCAGAGATAGAGACAGAGTCAAAGTTGTGTGGGAGTAATTCAAGTCATGCAGCTCTAGACTGTAGTTGCCCAGAGAGACTGATGAAGTTTCGTGACCCATTCCCTCCTGCCTGGAGCATGGATGGAGCTACAGGTGTGGGCAGCAATCTATGCAGTGCAGGTCCAAGATGACCGCACTTGCCCCAGTGGACTTTAATTATTCAAAGATACCCTCAGTTATCTGGATAGACTGTCACTGAGCTAGCCAGCCTCCACCCTGCCACAGGTGTCACTGAAGTCTAGGCTAGGGCAGAAGGCTGATTCAGGTGAAAGAAACTGGTTCATACCATCAGTGTGATATTTGGTCAGGCCGGCTTCCCCTCAGATTGAGGGTGGAGTAAAAATGGCAGCTACTGGCATTTTTACAACTTGGACAAATTCACACTGCAGCTCTTCCTAGGATTATTCTCTAGCTATCTGAGTATATTAATCAATAGCTGAAATCGGCAACCGTCTCCTCCTCCCCTGTTTTTGGGAAATGGAGCTTCCATTTCTGGTCACAGAACAGCACTTGGGTTGGCTTGCACCACCAGAGTAGGACAATCACTGGCCTCCATGGCTTGTCTGGAAATTTCCTGGATAGTTTGGTGCAGGTCCCTGCAGCTTCCTCCCTGATCGTGGTGGCACTGGGTCTTAATCTAGACCTGCAATCTGACCTGGATGTAAAGAAGCCAGTCTCCACAAGCACTGGGACTTTCAGTCCACCCTACTTCCCCTTGTGCCAGGTGCAGAGTTAAGATGGCAGCTTAACTCTTTCTGACTTGGAGAGGCCGAAACTTTAGCTCTTTTCAGGATTGTACTTTAGCTCACTGAATTTGCTCATCAGTAGCTGAAGTTGGTGCCCAACCGTCTCTTCTTCCCCCATTTTTGGGAAGTGGAGCTATCAATTCCAGCTGAAGAACAGCTTCTGAGGTGGTTTGTGCCTCCAGTGGAGGATGGTCACTGGCCTCAGTAGTGTGGAGTGCTCTACTTATGAATCATCTTCAGATGGGCAGCCTCCTTCTATTCTTTCAAAGATGTTGCAGGATGCTCTTCTGGTCTCCTGAAGTCCCCAAACAGGTGATTCATCTAGCTCCAGAGAGCTCTGGGTGTTTACTAACTGCCCTGTATCAGGGGCTGACTATAGAAGCTCCTTACTCTGCCACCCTCTTGTTCTGACACTTCTTTTTTTAATTTTAAAGAAACCTAATATTACATAAATGTTACATAAAAAATGATACTAATGACTATGCTTGTGAGTCTGTGTACCTGAAATAAGAACAAGGCCTAGAGCTGTAAGGTGGCTAAGAGTTCCCTCCTGAGAGCCTCTGTGTTGCTCAAATGTGGCCAGTCTCGAAGCCAAACTCAGCATGTAAATATGTTGCCTTCCCCTCAGCATGGGGCATGACTCCTGGGGATGAGCCTCCCTGGCACCGAGGGATTACTACAAAGTACCAGCTGATGATGTAACTAGAAAATGACCTTGAATAAAAGGGTCAACTCGGATCAGCAGAATATCTCAATCTACCTATAATACCAGGAGTTAAAAATGCTTTTTGACCAGAATCAAGGGGGAAATGGAAAGGACAAATGAGTTAATATGGCTATGAATCTCCAAAAAGAGCCAGGAGGTTATCAGAAGGGTTGACCTTATGCACACCTCAGAAGAGTCCCAGAGACAGTAGATACAACGCCGTGTATTGGTTCTTCTGAGGGCTACAGAGACCCACAGGTTCTATGGTCATGTCAGATGGAGTTCAGTGCCATGTCATTTGGCCCTACTTTGGAGACTGTGTTTCTGTGTGATGGAGCTGGACCCAGATGTGAACTTTGTTCACAAGTCTCTCTTGTTCTTTTACCACAACTATAGTTGGTGCTGGAGTTTTATATATATGCAGTGGACCTGAATCTCTGGACTGACCATGTGATAGCCAGGCCCTGAGCCTCAACAGACTTCAGCTCCTACACTCTGGTTTATTGGACTTATCCCACTCAGCTAACATGGAGTTGAAGAAGATCAACCACCACATCATGGATCCAAGAGTGCCTACATCTGAAAGCAGGAGGATTGCATCCAGCATCCATGTGGAATCTAAGCTCCCTCTTGACATAATAGATGTGGAATGGACACAATCATTGCAAGGTCCACAGGATGGAGGAAGAGAGTATGGATTAGAGTGGACTTACTTATATTCTATTCATGAACTATTGTGATTAGTAATCGAAGAAAATGTGGCATTGTTGTGGAGAAAGTGGCCATGGTGGCTGCTGGGGGTAGGTAATTGGAGGAAGAAATGAAATGTGGAGGTGTTTTTGGGAATTGGAGTTGTCCTGAGTGATTCTATAGGGACAGTTACCAACATTTTATGTCCTCCCATGGCCCACTGGGTGGAATGTGGTAAAGTGTGGACAATGATGTGGACCATTGACCAAGAGGTGCAATGGTGCTCAGAATTGTATTCACCAAATGTAATGAATGTCTCATGATGATGGAGGAGGTTGTTTTTATGGGGAGAGGAGTGGGGTGAGGGGCTTGGGGGGTATATGGGGACTTCATATTTTTTAAATGTAATAATAAAAAATAAATAAAGACAAAAAAATAGGGGATTCCCATAGTCACTACACCCTCCCTGTTGCACACTTTCCCACATTATATACATCTTCATTAGTGTCGTACATTTGTGACAATTGCCATATTGAAGCTTTGTTACTAACCTTGGATTATAGTTTGCATTATATTTTACACTCTGTTTCACACAATTTTAGAGGTTATGACAAAATGCATGCTGGTCTTTGTCTGTCATTGCAATGTCATGCAGGACGATTTCAATGTCCTGAAAATGCCCACATACAACAACTATTATTCTCTTTCCCTTTCTTCAGAACCTCTGGTGACCACCGCCTTTATATCAATAATAAAAGTTCTTCCGTTGCTAGAATAATAATAAGTATAAAATAGAATAAGTCTACCTTAATCCTTTGTTCCTTCCCCAAATTTTTTGCCATATTCTGAGTAGATTGGGAGGGAAAAATAGAATAGATGGAAAATAGTGCATTTTGAAGCATTAGAGTTGTTCTGCATGATATTGCAGTAACAGATACAGGTGATGATAAACTTTATAAAAGCCATAAAAGTGCATGGTGCAATATAGTAAACCATAAGCTAAACCATTGACCATAATTAGTAGCAGTGCTTCAATATTTTTACATCAGTTGGAACAAATGTACCACCCACATGTAAAATGTTTTTAATATGGGAGTGGAATAGGGGAGGGCATTGGGTATATGGGAATCAATCATATTTTCTATTTGACTTTTCCATAATGTAAAGCTTCTTTGTAGATAAAATAAAAAATAGGATACTGGGAAAAATACAGAAGAAATTGTGACGGTATATGCAACATAACAGATCTTACAGTCATGAAGGTGGAGTATATTATAAAAGATTTTTATAAATTTCACTATTTTAACTTTTGTATCTTATTTATTATTTTATAGTGTTATTTTATTTTCCCATTAATTTTATTTGACATTATGCCTTCATTTATGGAGAAGTTTTATATCACAAAAGGGTCACATCTTTGGCATGGGAGGATCATTCGTGTGCTGTGTCTGTGATGGGGGATATGTGGGGAAGAGTCACATGGGCATGACTCTAAGTCATATCAATATTTCAGTTGTTTATGGATCATTGTCTCAGGGATGAAGACCCACATAATAACCAAAAATATTGAATTTCCGATTTCCAATTTCACTCTATTCTCTAATAGAAGGGCAAGAATCCTCTGAGTATATAGGCAGTGCATTGCGAAGGAAGACCTACCATTATGCTAGACCACTGACACTTATGAACCTTTTCATTTGAAAAATTGAAACAGTCTAGATTTATATATTCCCTAAGTGCTACCTCCTGAAAACCTCCTCATTGTTCTAATGTGGCCTCTCTCTAAGGTAAACTCAGCATATAAATATGTTATCTTCACCATTGCATGCGACATGGCACTCAGGGATAAGTCTCCCTGGCAGAGGGATTATTACCAAATGCCAACTAGCAATGCATATGATAAATGACCTTGACAAACAGAGGGAAATATTAAATACAAATAAGTTTTTGTGGCTAAGAGATTTTAACGTGAGTCAGGAAGTCATTCTAGATGTTACGCCTATGCATATATCAGGAGGATCTCTTTGATGGCCATAGTAAAACGTGCCTCAGACAGTGGGGCTCCTGAAGGCTCTACAGACATATAGACACTATAAGCAGGGCAGACAACCCTAGCGATTTGGCACCCTATCAATGGGCCTTACTCTGGAATTTATGCTTACTCTTGTAACAGAGGTAGACTCATTTATAGTTTCCCTACACATGGCTCTTCTGCCTCTTTACTTGAACATATAAGTACCACTATACTTTTTATATATATGTCCCCAAAACTTAAATCTTTGGTCTCTCCACTTGCGTGTTGTGTCCTGAATCTCAGCAGAGTTGGAACACCTACTCTCCAGTTCATTGGACTCACCCAGGACAACTAACATGGAGATGATGATGCACAATGACTATCTCAAGGAATGGAGTTTCTGAAACTGTATGTAAGCTAGTAACATCCATTTGCACCATAGCATCTAATCTCCCTCTCAGTTAGAAACAGAGCTGGCCCTACCATCCCCAAAAATTCATGATTAAGGTTTGCGGCGGCTTGCTCGGTCGGTAGAGGTGGGGTCTGGCTGCGGACGAGGGGTCGGTCCAGCTCAGGACGAGGGGTCGGTCCAGCAGCAGACGAGGGGTCGGTCTCACAGGGGTTGCGCGGTTCGGCCGATGGGGTCGCCCGGCGAAGCCGGCGATGAAGGGGTCTCCCGGAGAAGCAGGCGACAAACTGGGGACAAGGGAGGCCAGGCCCTTGTCGGGGGCTCTCAGGACTGGAGGGCGCACAGCAGAAGAACTACCGCGGAGACAAGGTAAACATGCAAGTCCACTTTATTGAGGGAGAGGCAACAGTTTTATAGGGGCTGGGGAAGGCTGATTGGTCGAAGCCACGCCCTGTTCTGATTGGTTGCCGGCGAAAGGTCAGTGGGCGGTACTGGATGGGGGAGGGGTGGTGGTTAGGGATTGGCTGTCGCTGTTGCTGGGGGAAGGGGCAGGGTTTAGGGATTGGTGGCTGCTGTTGCTGGGGTGGAGGGCAGACTTGAGTTTCCCGCCCACACCTGGCTGTTGCTGCTGTCGGGGGAAGGGAAAAGGGCAGACTGGAATTTTCCACCCTGCGCCTGCGCAGGGAGAAAGAAGAAGAAGGGTGCCGCCCCACAGGCATTGTGTGGCGCCATCCGGGAGGAGGGGCGGCTGTGGAAGCATGGCTGCCGAGAAGGGGAGACCCGAGGGCACTCTGCGCCCATGCCGAGCTTCCTTCAGGGGTGGCGGTGAGTCCGACCAGCCACCCTATTATGGGGGAACTAGGCCTACCGCGGCTGCTCCCCTGCCAGGCCAGCAAACCACACTTCAGCCCGAGGGGTGACCGCAAAGGTTTATTGTCAACTGGCTTTATATTAAGGTTCTTCTTTGATGCACAGTTCAGCTTACTCTAGATTTTTAGAATAACTTGTGTTTAAGTGATCAGATTTTCTCATCACTTCTTCATTTCATTTTTGCCTTAGATATGTGGTATATATTTTAAGATTTCATTTTTGTGTAATTTTTTCTTTTCCAAGAGAAACATTCCTTTCCTTTGTTTCTTCTCTGGGACTATCGAAAGTTTCTCTTTGTTTTCCTGCAGGATTTCTCTCAAAAAACTCTGATTGTTTAAATACTCTCCTTTATTCAGTGGCCTTTTTCCCTTCTTCTTTTCAGTTCTGGGACCCTACTGTCTTAAATAACTTCAGTTAATCACTCTGTTTCCTGGTTTATTCCCTATTAGTTTATCCTACCATAGGAGCCAGATGGGATTAATTGAAACAGTGGGTCACTCCAGAAAATCTCTTTTGTATTTAGATGTTGTGTTGTTTGAGGCTTTTGTATGGACCACAGAAAGTCCTGTTCTTAAAATGAACCCATTCTTATGCTTGTAAACACATTGTAGATGGGAACTTGTGATTATGTCACTACAATTATGAACCTTTGATTAGATTGCAGGTCCCAGATATTGTCTTAATCTTCTTACTGGAGTCCTTTATAAATGAAGGACTAAAAATCCACAGAGACTAGAGAAGCCAGGAGAGATGAGCCAACACTGACATTATTCTTGGTCATGTGCCTGATAACCCACAGGTGAGCTCAGGAAGAACACATCTTTAGATGACACTGCAATGTGCCTGATAACCCAAAGCTAACTTTGGGTAAGCAACATCTTTGATAATGCCTCGATTTGGATATTTTCACAGTCTCAAAACTGTAAACCATTTTTCATATATTGCTTCCAGCATGTTTTAGTAAAGTAAAGCATGCATTGCAATCAACAGAACCTGGAATTAGTGAGTGCAGCAATTTCCAGCCATAGTTTTACCTTGGTACCACTTAGCTATTATTTCCTCCTTAGGGCTATTTTGTATGCAGCACTATTGAGCTGCAGTTGTTTCACCCTGGGTCAATGTTGATTTGCATGTCTGTCCTTGGATATGCATAGATTTCCATTTTACTGCTGTGGGCACTATAGTCTATGCCATAGTGAGAGATTAGAAGGTAACTTGACCACTGTCTCTGAGCCATTTCTAAGCTACTAACCTACATAGGATTGAGTAATGGAGAGGGAGTTGACTGGTCACCTGTGATGGAATTTTACTGCTTGATATTTTTCTCTTTCTTTGATTCAGCATTTATGGATTCTTTCTCTTATGCTCACCAGTATCTTCCTAATATGTTTTTTCTCTTTAGTCATATTTTCTTTCAATTCTTTGAATTGATTTAGGAGAGTTGTTTGATTATCAGTGAATTAATTGTATTAAATCCTGTATCTTTTCAGGATATTTAGTTTGTTCCTTTTGCTGGGCCATCTTTTCAAGTTTCCAGTGTGGCTTGTAATTTTTTGCTGATATGTAGGCATCTGAACATGTAGGTGAATTTATTCTGATGGCCAATTTCTCTCTCTTGATTATTGTGGGTTTTTTTTTTTTTTTTTTTTGCAGCTCTTAGATATTTGATTCAACTTACTCTAAGTCCTTAAAATTGCCCAGCTTAATTGATCACAATCAGGCCAGGAAAATATTTTCTCTTAGGAGTTAGGGTACAGAGAGATCCAAAAGCAGATTTTGTCCATGAAATTTCCAGATAAGTCAGCAGATGTTGCTCATCAGTTTACCTTTCCATGAAAGTATTTCCATCTCCTCTGTCCTGTGTTTTTGTCTGGCCAGAGCTGTGATCCAATTAAGGGTTTTCTGGCCAAATTCACTTAAAAGAAGCTCCCTGTCCCTATTCCTTTGTAACAGCTGGCACGGAGGTAGACATTTGTTCCTCTCTCAGTCACCTGAAATGAGTGAAGTGTTTTATACCAGCTTAATATTTTGGTGGTGGTGATTGAGATCCCTTCCTGGCTGCCAAGATGGTTTACTTATTCACATTTGTTGTTTTGGGTTTTTCATCTCTCTATCCCTCAATGTCCTGGTATTTCTGTAGCACTGCCATGGTCTGTTGAACCCAAAAACATGTTCCTTGGACAGCTTTTGGTTCTATCTCCATTGTTTTTAGACGAGAGTTGAGCCTTGCCTGCCTACTCCAATCCTATCTTCCCAGAACTCCTCTCTATAAGTTTTTTTTCCCTATTTCATTTATCTCCACCATAATCTTTGATAATTCCTTCCTTCTGCTTGCTTTGTGTTTATATTGCTTTACTTATTTTAGATTTTCTGGTTTTGATATTGTCTCAGAATGAAGGATTTCTTATTTTTAATATAAGCTTTTAAATATATAAATTTGCTCCCACAAAACTATCATTTTTGTGTCCCATATTTTGGTATGCTGTAATTTCATTATTATTCTCAAGATATTTCTCAATTTCCATAGGGATTCCCCTTTAATCCATTGTTTGTTTTAGAACATGTTGTTTAATTTCCACATATTTGTAAATTTTCCATTTCCACCTCTATTATTGATTTTTAACTTCATTCCATTTTGGTCCAAGAAATTAAGTTGTATGATTTAATTTTTTTAAAAATTTATTTAGATGTGTTTTGTGACCTGACCTATAGTCTATCCTGTAAATGAACTTTGTGCCCTCTAGAAGATTGTGCATTATGATTTTGGGGTGAAGTGTTATAAATATGTCTATGTCTACTGGTTTAGAGTATGGTTCAAGTCTTGTATTTCCTTATTGATCTTCTGACTAGATATACTATCCATTATGTAAAGTGGTGGATTGAAGTATCTTATTTTAATGTAGAATTGACAATTTATCCCTTCAAATCATTCAGCATTTGTTTCCCTAACTTGTGACTCTGATCTTAGATGTATATATATTTAAAATTGTTATATCTTCTTATGAATTGTCCTTTTTATCAGGATATAGTAACTGTACCTTCTACCTTATTTTTTATAGTATACTACACTGATAGAATGTAATATATGAGAAATGGTTTGGTTTTTAAAATGGGGAAGTATTTGTTTGCAAGCTTATATGTTTGAGACCATCAAATGATCCAAATCAAGAGATCAACAGAAAATGTTTTCTCCCCAAAGACTGGCTGTCAGGTATCACAGATATCTCTGTCACATGACAAGGCAACACAAGTATCTGCTGCTTTCTTCTTTCTCTTCCAGGTGTATAGTTACACACTCTAGATCATGGATTTTGCACACCTCCTGTAGTTTGATTTTTCTACCTTAATTATGCATAAAGGGATCCAAGAAGAGGATTAAGATCTCAGTTCTCATGTGTGGTGGTTATCCATCATCACCTCCCTGTTAGGTGATCTGGGTAAGTTCAACAAATGGCCCAATAGATATAGCAAGTTTGCTGAGGCTCAGAGCCCAGCTGATACATAGACATTCCAGAGAATCAAGTCTCCTGAGCATACACCAATCCACCAATCCCATCACCAACCACAGGTTCAGTAAAAGTGAAAGAAGAGGCATGCACACAGAGGTCACATGTGAGTCTAACTCCATCACACTCAGGAGTAAAAATTCCAAAGTAGTGCTCACTGCAAGCAACTGAACTCTGTCATGACTATGGGCCCTGGGTGTCTCCATAGCTCTCAGGATCACCACTACCTGGAATTGTATCTACGTTGGCACTCTGAGATACTCCTGAGATGTGTGTAACTGTGACCCTTCTGAAGACCTCCTGACTAATTTTGAAGTGTCTTAGCCATATATAAACTCATTTGTCTTTACCAATTCCCTTTTATTTGAGGTCTTTTTCTAGCTGCTTCACCAGCTGAACCTCAGCAATATTCCCTCAGCACCAGGGAGGCTCATCACTGGGAGTCACACAGTGGGGAAGGTAATGCATTTATTTGCTGAGTTTTGCTAGAGAGTGACCACATTTGAGCAACATGGATGTTTTCAGGAGGTAACTCTTCTCTAGGCTTAGTTGAAATTTCAAGCACACAGGCTCATAAGCAGAGTCGTCAGTATCAAGGGCACATGATTGAACCATAGTTCTTCCCTCACCTTTTCCCTTGTACTTGAGGGATTGTTGCTGCTCTGTTGGGTACTGTGACAGAGTTTCCTTGAGTGGGACCTCAACACTCCCTCAGTTGTTGTGTAATACTCTAACCTTTATGTCAATACCCAATGATATCTGAACATATCTTTATACCCAGTATGAATGCCCTGGAGAACTCCCCCCAACTCATGCATCCTCATCGATGAAAACCCATATCAGTGCTCATACCTTGCCATAGTTGAAACCATCTGTGATCCAAAACCTTTTAAAAAGTGAAGTCTTATGTATTGCCAAATTCAAATAGTAGGAAAATGAAATAGTTATGAAAGCTTTAAATATTAGAAACAGAATACATAATAATTTAGAAAAACAGAAATATATTAAAAAATAAATTGGGGCATTAAAAAATGAAAAATATCATAGAATTTTTTGACATCCTAAATAATTGGCAATTATATTTGGTTTGATTCCAACAAGTTCAACAGCAAGCACATATATTTTCCTGTAGCCTTCTATCTCCCTATCATTTTTGTACTTGTTACAAATTATATTGTATGTCATAAACCATAGATTTATCATTAGTTTGTATATATTTGCATCTTAGCACCTGTAGGATGCAAAAAGTGGAATTACTGGAGAATTTCCCAAACAATACAGGGATTGTGTATTGGAGTGGATGTTATAGGCCAGGGATTGAACTGGGGGCCTCGTATGTGGGAAGCTGGTGCTTGACCATTGATCCACATCAGTTTCCCTCCTACATGGTTATTTATGAGAAACTGAAACTCAATCTAAATTGGGACTCCCTTGTACACAATTCATTGCTTTTCTCTTGCAGGTGCCAAAACTCTCTTCTTGTCCTTTACATTAGATATTGTGATCAATATGTGAAGATGTATAATTTTCCTCATATGTGTCCTGTTTCTTGCTCTTTGGGCTTCTCAGATGCAAATATTCACATCTTTCACAACATTTGGGAATTTCTCCTTCATTATTTCTTGGAATATTCCTTCTACCACTTTCTTCTCCTTCTGGGATGTCCATCATGCATATATTGGTATGCTCGATTGTGTCCCAGAGTTCTCTTAGTCTATTTTTGCTCCTCATAATTCATGATTTTCTTTCTGTTTCTTGTCCTTAGTTCAATTTCACCTGTTCTAAGTTTGCTAATTCTATTTTTTGATTTTTAAATGAAGTTTATCATTCATACAAGAACATCCATAAAAAATAATTGTATAGTGTAAGTTGTGAGCTTAAAAAACAAACATGAATATCATCATACAGGGCTCCTCTACTTTACCTAATCACCATCTTGCATTTTGTAAATCAATCATTACAAACTTTGAAATAACATTGTAAAAACATTACCACTTATTATAAACAATATCTTACATTTGGTGTATTTTTCCGCAACTATGGGAATGACACTCTGCATTAGTATTGTATACTTGTTATAGCTGAGGTTAGAGTACTCTCATATTTGTTCAGGTAACCATAGTCCATCTTCAAACGCAAGATTTCCTTATTATACAGTGCTATGTTTGTATATTCTGTTTAAAGTGTACCATCTGCGGCTATCATATTCATGACAGAGTTGTGCTATCATCTCAGTCAAATTTAGATTGTTTTCATTACTCCAAAAGGAAAAATCTCATATCCTTTTATACCTCACTGTTTTTTAAAATTTCTTTTTATTGTATTTATTTATTTTTCTTAATATTACATTAAAAATTATGAGGTCTCCATATCCCCCCACCCCCTGAAACCCACTCTTCCCCCCCATAAAAACAATCTCCTCCATCATCATGAGACATTCATTGCATTTGGTGAATATATCTCTGAGCACTGCTGCACCTCATGGTCAATGGTCAACTTCCTAGCCCACACTCTCCCACATTCCACCCAGTGGGCCATGGGAGGACATACAATGTCCGGTAACTGTCCCTGAAGCACCACTCAGGACAACTCCAAGTCCCAAAAATGCCCCCACATCTCATCTTTTCTTCCCACTCCCTATCCCCATCAGACACCATGGCCACTTTCTCCACAACAATGCCACATTTTTTCGATTACTAATCACAATAGTTCATGAATAGAATATCAGTAAATCCACTCTAATCCATACTCTAATCCTCCATCCTGTAGACCTTGGAATGGTTGTGTATACTCCACATCTATATCAAGAGGGGGCTTAGATTCCACATGGATGCTGGATGCAATTCTCCTGCTTTCAGTTGTAGACTCTCTTGACTCCCTGATGTGATGGTTGACCTTCTTCACCTCCATGTTAACTGAGTCGGGTAAGTCCATAAACCAGAGTGTAGGAGCTGAAGTGTGTTGAGACTCAGGGCTTGACTATCACATGGTCAGTCCAGAGATTCAGGTCCCCTGTGTATACATTAAACCCCAGCACCAACTACAGTTCTGGTAAAAGTAACAGGAGAGGCTTGTGAACAAAGACCACATCTGAGTCCAGCTCCATTGCACAGAAACACAAATTCCAAAGTAGGGCCAACTGACATGGCACTGAACTCCATCTGCCATGATCATAGAATGTGTGGAATATCTCATTATTTTTGTCCCTTAGAATTGATAAAATATCTTCTTTCCCACCCTTGCAAAAGTTTTACAATATTACTGTTAATTATAATCCATAAATTATATTAGTTGTAATTTTCCAATTGTCACAATATTCTTAAAACTTTGTAAAGGAAGAACATTCTTACACTTTTAACCACAATCTTTATTTTCCACCAAAATCACTATGCTATACAGGCCCTACATTATTCTCTAGCTTCTTTTCAACTGACATATTGCATCTATAGACTATGTCTGACAGCCACAATTATATTTATAATAAGAAGTCTTAGTGATACTCATTATAATTGCTGATTCTGATTTTTTTTTTTTTTTGCCATCTTAGTCCACCATTGAAACCCTCCTGGGAACTTTTCATTTCAGTTATTTTGGTTTCAACTTCATTAATTGTGTTTGGCTCCTTTAAAAAAAATTTAAGACTCTCATATTGCTCATTCATTGTTTAGCTGATATCCTTCAGTTCTTTCTCTGTATTGAATTTCATTTCCTTGAACATTTTTATGATAATCTTTTTTTCAATTTTTTTTGCTTTATTTATTTTTTTAATGTTAAATTCAAAAAATATGAGGTCCCACATATACCCCACTCCCCTGAACCCACTCCTCCCCCCATAAAAACCTCCTCCATCATCATGAGACATTCATTGCACTTGGTGAATACATCTCTGAGCACCGCTGCACCTCATGGTCAATGGTCCACACCATAGCCCACACTCTCACATAGTCCACCCAGTGGGCCATGGGAGGACATACAATGTCTGGTAACTGTCCCCACAGCACCACCCAGGACAACTCCAACACCCAGCAATGCCCCCACATCTCATCTCTTCCTCCCACTCCCTACCACCAGCAGCCAACATGGCCACTTTCTCCATACAAATACCATATTTTCTTCGATTACTAATCACCATGGTTCATGAATAGAATATCAGTAATTCCACTCTAATCCACACTCTATTCCTCTATCCTGTGGACCTTAAATTGTTTGTGTCCACTCCACATCTATATCAAGAGGGGGCTTAGATTCCACATGGATGCTGGATACAATCCTCCTACTTTCAATTGGAGGTACTCTTGGCTCCATGGTGTGATGGTTGACCTTCTTCACCTCCATGTTAGCTGAGTGGGTTGAGTCCAGTAAACCAGAGTGTAGGAGTTGCAAGTCTGTTGAGGCTCAGGGCCTGGGTATTACATGGTCAGTCCAGAGTTTCAGGTCCCCTGGATATATATTAACCCCAGCACCAATTACAGTTCTGGTAAAAGTAAACAGGAGAGACTTGTGGACAAAGATCACATCTGAGTCCAGCTCCATCACACAGAAACACAAACTCCACAGAAGGGCCAACTTACATGGCACTGAACGCCATCTGCCATGACCATAGAACCTGTAGGTCTCTGTAGCCGTCAGAAAAAACAATACCCAGAGTTGCATCTACTTTATCTGTCTCTGGGACTCTGCTCAGGTGTGCATAAGGGCAACCCCTCTGATAACCCCCTGGCTCTTTTTGGAGACTCATAGCCAAATAAACTCATTCGTCCTTTCCATTTCCCCTTTTTGTTCAGGTAAAAAAGCATTTTTAAATCCTGGAATTATATATAAACTGAGATATTCTGTTGGTCCGAGGTGACCCTTTTATTCAAGGTCATTTTCTAGTTACATCATCAGCTTGTACTTGGTAGTAATCCCTCGGCCCCAGTGAGGCTCATCCCCATTTTACAGTCTTTGTAATGTATATGTTTTTTTTTTCCATTGTTGTTTTCTAGATTTGTATCCTGTTCTTTCGGATGAGCCATCATTTCCTGTTTCTTTTTTGTCTTGTAATTTTATAATGCATAATTTTCTTTTTTTTTCATTTTAATATTTTAAAATCTTACTTCTGGAGTTAATTCCCTGAGATGTCTTTTTCTTGATATTGTATACAGGTGGTGATATGACAGACATTTTCTTAAACTTCAGTCCTATCAAGGAGATCTAGTGTAGTATACAGTGTTCTTCTGGACTCGTGTCTTTTCTGAGCTTGTGTTTATTATTGTTTTGGAGTTCCCCTGTTTAAAATGAGCTGAATGCCCCGTCTATTTTCCAGGAATCAGATCTGTCTCTTCTGGGTGTTTAAATCATGAAAGGCTTTGACTAAATCTGTCTGCTTCTATAGTTTCTTACACTCTTTTATTTGTCTCAAACTGCTTTCATGGGGAGAATAAATTATTATAGGGGTACATTTTAGCTTCTTAAGGTGTTCCAGCTTTTAGAATGGTATGGGTTTGCTTAAAAAGGGGGAATTAAATAGCATTAAGTATTAAGGATGGACAAGTTTCTAAATCAGTTCAACATTAAAGTGATGCTTTCTTCTACAAGACCAGCTGCCAGGAGTCCTTTGCTTCTCTGTCAGAAGACAAGACACATGACAGAGTCTTCTGTTCTCTCCCTTTTCCAGATTTCATTGATTCAGCTTCTTACTTCTATAGCTTTTATATCACTGTCTGTATTCATTATGTATATACTTGATGCCAGTAAGAGGATCAAAATGTATACTGAATTGGATAGGTCACAACTTAACTAGATTAACCTCATCAATAGGTCTTAAATACAGTGGGGTTACATCCACTACAATGGATTAAATATAAGAAAACAATTTCTGAAATACATGTATCTTGAAATTACCACACTCCACACTTTGGGACCCAAAAAGGCATACTCCTTCTACATGCAAAACACATTCATTACCTCACAATATCCCCAAAGTCTTATGTCATTTCAATAACAATGCTTAGTACAAAGTCGCATCACAATCAGTAATAGTCATGGTTATGTTCTGGATCACAATTCCCATCTGCCTGTGGACCTGTGAAACCTAGAGAACAAGTTATCTGTTTCAAAAATAAAATGGAGAGACAGTCATAGGGTAAAATTTCCCATTCCCATAGATATATATTGTGAGGAAAATGGGAATCATGGTCCCAAGCAATTCTTGAACTCTGTAGGGAATGCTCCACTAAATTTTGAGTTTTGAGAGTCCTTTATGGAATAATGTTTTGTCCTTTGGGACTGATGAAGGTGTAGGCTTCCTCTTTCAAGGATTTGCACAGCAGTGATGTTTTATCTGAAAAGTAGAATTAAAGCTCCACACTCTCCAAGCATTTGAGTTATGACGAGACTCTGCACAATCCCTGATGCACAGGCTCCACCCACTGAAAACACTAGGAAGATTGCCAGACTCTCCACAATACCCTGCTCAAAGGCTCCAAAATCTGGGAACACTGGGATGGTAGCACTATTCCTCAGCAATGGGGCAGAATATCCACCCTCTACAAGTGTTGCAGCAGACTCACCATTTCCACACACATGGATGAGCACACGCTCTTGGTCTAAGAAGTTATCTTCAATCCAGACCTTGGCTTCCATGGTTCTGGCCTAGAAGTGATTTTTCTTTCTGTCTGTCCATTTTCTCTCCCTTCTAGTCTAGGCTGGTAGTGGCTCTGTTCACACAGATCTTGAAAATACCTGTCAGTTTTTCATGTATTACATAAGGGTTTGTAATGGTTTGAAGCAGAATTGATGCTAGGAAACCATGTTCTTAAAGATATTCCATTATTGTGGGCATAAAATTAATTTAGGTGGGATTTTTTTATTAGGTTACTTCGGTAAGGATGTGGACCAGGATGTGTCTTAATTTTCTTACTGGAGTCCTTTATAAATGGGATGAATGTGGAGAGAAGGGGAGACAACCATGCATGCAAGAAACTAAATATATCCTGTCAGGCCAGGAAATCAGATCCAGCCATGTATATGAAAAAAGGCTGCCAATGAAAAGTACCAAAAATGTGCTGGCTTTTATAAAAGCTATTTACTTGTGGTAAAGTCTAACAGTTCCAAGACCATAAAGAGCCCAAAATGCAAAATGAGGAACTATCAGAGATGCATTTTCACCTACTATCTCAGTTACTTTTGCTCTTGGCATGTTTTCCTGCAGTAAAGCAAGATGGCCACCAATCTTTCAAGGTTTTGGCTTTCCCCTCTGGACTCACTACCTCATCTTGAGCTGCTCTGTGGGTTCAGTCTCTTGGTGCTTCATATTTAAGTGTTCCTGTTTATTAAACAGTGGGATTAAACATGGTGAATTAATTTTCCTGTGTCTGTCTGAGTGAGCCTCTCTTTGTGTTTCCATTCATATCATATCCAAAATTGGAGCAGAGACAATATGAGTCATGCCTCACTGTTGTAGTTCAATCCAAAACCTTAATCCAAGCTTATTAAATAATTTCATCAAAGGTCCCTCAATTGAATCAAATGCAAAGGTATCACTCCCAGAAGAATATATTAGTTTACAAACATAAAATTTGTCTTTTTGAGATTTATAAAATCATTCCAAATTGACACATTCCACCCTCTGCATCCCAAAAAGATATTACAGTATTCAAAAAAAAAAACCAACAAAACTTAAATAATGTCAGTAGCAACATTAAGTACACATTTACATTAAAATCAGTTATATGAATGTGGTCTGTCTTGTGTCAAAAGTACACTCTGGATGTAGAATGGTAAATCTTAAAAAGCAAGATATCTGCTTCCAATATACAAAGGTTGGGCATATGTAGCATAAATATTTTCATTACTGTAAGTTGAATTTGAGAGGGAAAAAGTCCTCACAGTTTCCCAACAGTTCTGAAAACCTGCAAGGCATACTCCACTAGATTTGAAAGTCTGAGAGTCATCATAAAATGATGGCTTCTTCTTTTCCTTGGGGCCTCACAGTCTTGCCCAATGGCCATATTTTTAGTTCCACTTGCTAAACATATTTGGATGATGACCTCACCCTAAACCTCACCTCTTAATATCTGGGGTACATTCTTATCCCCCTTAGCACAATGAGGTGGCCACATTCTCCATAACTTCTGGAATATAGACCCAACCCTCTCAAAACAGTAAGGTGGTGATCTGACTATCCCAAATCTATAGGGACTTGGCTCAACACCCTCAGAGAAGTTGGATATTTACCTAACTCTCCACAACCACCAGGGAAAGCAAGTCATCTTCTCTGTACCCCAGAGAAGCCAAACTCTTACTGCAAAAAGCTGGAAAAACTTTCCCTCTTTATTCACATGGATGGGATTGACTTCTTGGCCCTAGGATTTGTCTTAAATTCAGACCTCAGTTTCCATGGTTTTCCTCTGTAAGCCATTTTCCCTTCAATATTTCCCTTCCTTGTCCTTTTAAATTATGTCTGACAGTGATTTCATTCATGCAAATCTCAGAAAAAGCTTGTTGGTTTAGCATGTAGGAAACAAGTGGTCAAGCCATCAGACAGTAAGGTTTTCCACAAGTTCTTCCTGGATAACTGCATTCCCAAACCTGACTTAAAAGTTCCAAGTTTAGTTATCTTCACATGGGCCACTATCCTCTCAGGGCTTGTTTTATGGAAGCTTGGAATTTCCTGAATCATAACTCTCTGTTTTTTTTGTTCCCAGTAGTATAGTTATCAGCATATCTCTTTCCTTTTGCATTTTGTTGTAAACTGCAAGAAGCCAGGCTGCATTTTCCACACTTACTTTGGAACTCACCTCACCTAAATCTGCAAGCTTGGCCTTGTCTAATTCTGTTTTCATTTAACATATGTGTCAATTTTGCCAAGTTCTCTGCATCTTCAAAACAAGTATCATATTTCCTCCATTTTCCAACGAGACTTTCATCATTTCTTTCTAAGGCATCATAGGAAATGAAATGACTTTAGGATCCATACATCTATCAACAGTCTTTTCAAAGCATTCTAGGCCTTTTCTATCAAACACCTCACAATTCCTCCAAAAAAGTACCCCTTACTCATTTATAAAATCTTTCCAGCATATTTGGTAATTGCAAGCAGCATGACCCCACTTTCTTTTTACCAATTTCTGTTTTAGTTTGCCAGAAGGCTGCCTATGTAAAGTGCCAAGAAATGTGTTCACTTTCATAATTAGGATTTATTTAGGGTAAAAGAATACAGTTCTAAGGCCATGAAGAGTGAAAACTCAGGCACCATCAGAGATGTTTTCTCACTAAAGTCAGCTACTGTTCATCCTGATGTGTCACCACTTGGTGAAGCAAGATGGCCACCGATCTCTGCCAAAATTTCAGCATTACCATCCAGGTTCACTGTCTCCTCTTCAGCTGCTCCATTGGCCCAATGTCTTTCAGCGTTGTGCATTAGTGGTTCTTTCACTTACAGGGCAGGGTCAAATATGGCAGATTCTTTTTCCTGTATCTGCCTGAGTCTTTTTCAGTATTTCTGTTTATCTTAGACCCAGCAAGTAGCCAGAGGCTAAACCAGAGTTAAGCTTCAATAATTTAGCCCAATCAAAAGCTCCAAAGCCATCTTATCAAATAATCTAATCAAATTTCCCTCTACTGAATTTAATATAATCAAAGGGTATCACACACAGAGGAAGAGAATAGTTTACAAACATAGTTCTCTTTCTGGGGTTTACAAAATAATTTAAAACTGCCACATGTGACTATGCCTTGGAGCTTGCAGAGGAAAGGCCTTGAGCCCCATAATTCAGAAAGAGTGTTACTACCCCAGGGTTCTCAATTTTCTTGGGGATTTCAGAGATGCTTGCCATGACCCAGCGCTTGAGGAGGGTAAATCCCAGAATCTGATTGCCACCTTGATGCTTCCTGAGGTTGGAGCTGAGAGCTTGGCCATCACCCAAATCCTTGGAGATGTTGTAGTCATTACCTTGTGTTTTGGGGCTAGCAGGACTGCTGTGCAAGCCCTTGGAAAGGGTGAGCCTGTTGGTCTAAGTTATCAAGTCCAGATGATAAAATATCATTCTGTATTTGACTTTCAGGTCTTGCAATCTAATAGAGCATGCCCTGTATAGTTTCAGAATTACTTGGGATGAATCACCATTTCTTCTCTCCCAATTTCTCCCTATGGAAATAAGAACATTTAGCCCATACTTTCCCTCTATTATATATTGGGAGGATATAACTTGCTCTCTTAAGTTTCACAGGTCCAGAGATTAAGAGGAATAATGGCCCATGACTGACTACACTTATAAGTCATTTTGATGTGACTTTGTATCTAATGTTGTTATTGAAATGATTTAAGGCTTATAAGTTATTGTGATGGAATCAATGTATTTTGCATATAGAAAGACCATGTCTTATTGATGTCCAGAGAGTGGACTCTGATAGTTATAATCTAGATGGATCCAAGAAAATCATGTTCTTAAAGCTAAACCATTCCTGTGGGTGAATACCTATTATAGGTGGGACATCTTGATTTTCTTACTCAGTTAAGACATAGTCCAGTGAGTGTCTCACTCCTCTTATTGGACTCCTTTAGAAGGATGTAATTCAGAGAGAAGAGATAAAACTAAAGAAGCAGGAAGCTGGAAATGGCAAAACCTAGAGAAGGAAGAGACCAGCACACATTTCCATGTGCCTTGCCATGTGACAGGATTGCCAGCAGCTGGTAATTTGTGAGAAAGTATCAACTTCTGATGCCTTCATTTTGACATTTTCTTAACTTCGAAACTGAAACTTTTAAGCTTATAAATCCCCATTGGGTAAGACAAACCACTTCTGGTATATTGCCTTTGGCTCCTTTAGCAAACTAAAACATAATATAAATCAACAGAGAATAAGACTTCCCACAGATCCTACCTAGATAATTGCACCTCCATTCCTGACTTGCACTGAAATATCTGACTGGATCCTTCTTTAATTAAGTGCACATATGTAGCATTTTTCTCTGAGAACCCATTTTCCAGAAACTCAGAATTTTCCCAACCACCATTTTCTGGTTTCTTTTTGCCCTCTTCTGTTCTAAGCTTATCCTTTTCCACTCACATTTTACTATAATGTGCAAGAAACCAGGCAGAACTTAGCATATTTAGATTGGAAATATACTCAGATAAATATCAAAGCTCATCACTTTCAAGTTATGCCTTACATCAAACATCAGGACTCACTTTTGCCAAGTATTCTGCCACTTTAAAACAAGGCTTAATTTTCTTCCAATTTCCAGTAAGACATTTAAAATTTTCCCCTATGGCCTTAACAGAATTACCTTTAGCATCCTTATTTCTCTTCAAAATAATCTAAGTATTGTCTATCAATCATTGCACAATTTTTCCAACCCCTACGTATTACCCAATTCCAAAGTTGTTTCCATATTTTTGGTATGGAATCCATGATACTGATTCCAAAAACTGTTTTAGTATTTATTCTATCAAATAGCATTATATGGTTTGGCTTAAACAATGGGAATTTGAGGAGATATCCAAAATCACAGAGTGGGTGATGGCAGCACTCCTTCTCCATGAATTTCAGGAAGGTAGGCAAGTTTGCCTTGCATAAGAGAAGCCATGGGACCATGGAGGCAATTGGAAAGGGCAGCTAGAGAGGGAGTACACAGTTGATGAGGGAAAGGGAAGCAATATGAGATAGGGCACTCAAACCTGTACACAACCATTTCAGAGGGAGAGGGAAGCCAGGGAAGTGATTTGGTTGGAAGAAAAGTGCTCAGTCAGCTCTGAGAGTGAAGAAAGCCCCAGGGTGACCATGGGTTTGCATTGGAACCCAGGAGGCTCTTGATCTGTAGGAGATACAGTAAATCAGGTGTGTGCTGGCACCCAGCCAACTCAGCAGTGAGAATTTTGCAGGAAGGCAAGATGAGGGCACACCAGAAAAAAAGTAAAGCCATTAGGTAGCTTTGAAAATCACTCCAAGAAAGAGGGAAAGGGGAAGATGATAAGGCAGGCTGTCACACCTACATGATCAATGAAAGAGAGGAACTTGGTCAGTGAGGAGGTTGACTGGCAGACATCTAACAGCCTAGGAAAGAGAGAAGAAGGGGAAGGCAACTGTCAAATCATCAGAAACTCAACTGGCCTAAGGACAAGTAGGGTAGGCAGAGGCAGACAACAATTGTTCTGAAGACTAACCAGTGGAACAGGTGTGATGCGGTGGTTGAACACTGGCTTTACATAAACAAGGTCCTGGGTTCAATCCTCAATACATCCTGAAAAAAAAAAAAGCCTAACAGGCTTGAAGAATCGGGGCTAGGAAAGGCAGCCTAGGAGCAGTCCATTGCCCAAAAAGTCCTGAGGAAGAGGGATCTGGAGAGCAATCCAGTGGATTCTCATGCATCCAGCTGGATACTTGGGGGAGAAGAAATTGAGTGACAAGCAGAGCCTCATCACAGGAAACATAGACTGAGTATTATTTTTTAGTTTCTTTTTAAATTTATTATTTTACATTTTTTATTTTTTTATTCTTTTTTTTCCTCTACATTTGGGTATCTTACATATGGAAGGAGGGTTCCTCCACAAGGTGATTCATTAGTGATCACTGGCAGCCTGAGATGGTTGTTACTTGCCTTAGTAAGAAGCCTATTTTTTCTGTTTTTTTTATTCCTTTATTTTATATGCTTTTTTCTCTAATTTTTCTCCTTAGTTAATTTCTTTTCTTTCTTTCATTTTTCATTCTTTTGTTGCTATTTTCATTTCAACTTCTCTTATTGGGTCTTAAATTTCATTTTTCTCTTGTCATCTTTCTGGTCTTTATTTTATTCTATATTTTGTTGTTTCTTTTTATGTATTTTTTATTCCACCTTTTTTATACTTATTCCTTTTTGTTTTTATGACTTTTCTCTCTTACAACTCATTTTTTCAGGTTCATTTATAGTTCCTTTTTCATCTTTTTAAATTAATATTCCTTTTCTCTTCTTTTTTCCTTTGCTGTGGTCTTAATATTTTCTTGGAGAAGCATGGACAACTACAAGGTTATAGAATAAGTGGAACCAAGGATCAAAGAATATCCTTAATACACACAAAGAATGAAATAGAACCTTAGAGAAGCAATTGCAGCTAACCAACTGAATATACTGAATAAGCAAGATAAATATATGCTTAGTCTCTAGCAAAAAATTACAAGCCATACTAAGAAACAGGAAGACATGAACAAGTCTAATGGGGTAACAAAACAACAGGAGGAGATACAGAACATGTAATGAAACAAAACACATGAGGTAAACAATGAAAAAATTAAGGGGAGAAATAGATGCTTCTGCAATTACAGTAGGTAAATTTAATGCATGATTATGACCATTAGACAGAATATCAGGTCAGAGGTTTAAAAAAGAAACAGAGACCTTAAATACTACTTTAGATGGTCTATATGTAATAGACATATACAGAATATTAAAACCAATGATGCTAAAGTTTCTTAGAAAATTAAGTGAAACAAATAAACCACTGGGAGGACATACAGTAAAAATATCTAGTGTATCTAAAAGGTAACAGATGTTAGATTATGGAAGACACAATACAAAAAAAAAGAATTTTCTCTTTTATATTTTGTTATTTATTATTTTATTTTAATTATTAGTTTTATTTATTTATTTTTACATTGTTATTAAGGAGGATTTGGAGCGAAAAAGGATTGCAGAAGTGTCAGGGAAGGAACACTGGTGCTCACAGAGACTTTCTGTGGTGAAGGCACATGGGGGAGAAGTGCACTAGGGACATGCCTCTATGGAATATGAATGTGTTCAAGTTTTCATGGGTGTTGTCTCAGTAGTTGGAGACATAAAATAATTGAAAGAACGGTTCTGATCCTTGGGAACCCTGATACATTCTTCTAATAGAGGGGTAAGAATCTATGGAGTACATGGTCTGTGCCTAGTGAAGGAGTAGATACCACTATGCTAAACCTTTGGTATTGATGCTTATACTTCTGAATTGCATTATTATGAAATTGAATCTTAGAATAATATTATATATTGCCTAAGAGTTATGTCCTGAAACCCTTCTTGTCATTCCAATGTGGTCACTCTCTAAGCCAAACTCAGCACATAAGCTCACTTCCTTCAACCTGTGTGGGGCATCTCTCTTGGGGATGAGTCTCCCTGACACCAAGGAATTACTATCAACCAACAACTACTCTAACTACTGATACATTTGGAAAAAGACCTGTACCAAAAGGCGGAAATGTTGTTTTCTTAAGACTAGGGGATTTCAAAGTGAGTTGGGAGGTAATTCCAGAGGTTATATTTATGCAACACCTCAGTAGGAAATCACTGACTGCCACAGTAAACAGGGCCTCAAGCAGGAAGACTTCTGAGGGCTCTAGAGACATCTAGACACTATGGACTGATAATTGCATGAATGAAACATCCATTCAGTGGAATATATAAAAAACACACTACCAGTGGAATATATGAAAATCTATCCCCCAATGTATTTGAGTTAGATTCATTCATAATTTTCCTACAGATGACACTTATGCCCCTTTTATTGGGAACTATATTTATCACTATACCCATTAAATGTGTGTACCAGAGACTTAAATCTGGCTGTACGTATGCTGGCTGAGCCCTGAATCTCAGCAGAGTTGCAGCCAATTTCTCTCCAGTTTATCGAACTCACCCAGGACACCTAGCAAAAGGGAGATGATGGACAACGCCACCAAAAAAAAAAAAACAAAAACAAAAACAGAAGATATCTACAATTGCAATCAAGACAGTTATATTTATCTCTTCCATGTGATTTTAACCCCTTTTCAGTCAGAAACAAAGTGGGCATCACCATCTCCAAATCTCATGATTGAGGAATGAACAAGCGTAAGGGGGAATGCAAATATGGACTAAAGTAGACATTGCTATTATACTATTGAAAGAACTTGTAAGATTGGTATAAATGGAGGGGTCATGAGAGGTTCTGAGTGGAAGGAAGGAGAAGACTAGGTGTAACATCGAGCATTTTGGGGACATTGGTAGAGTTCTGCATAACATTGCAATGATGGATACAGACCATTATATATTTTGCCAAAATGTATAAAATGTCATGGTAGAAAGAACAGGCTATGATGTGGACCATTGACCATGAGGTGCAGCGGTGCTCAGAGATGTATTCACCAAATGCAATGAATGTCTCATGATGATGGAGGAGATTGTTGTTATGGGGGAGGAGTGGGGTGAGGGGGTGGGGGGTTTATGGGGACCTCATTTTTTTAATGTAATATTAAAAATAAATAAAGACAAAAAAGAGAACATGCTTAGTATCAATGCTTCAATGTGTATTCTTTAATTGTAACAAATGTTCCACATTAATGA
This sequence comes from Dasypus novemcinctus, assembly GCF_030445035.2. NCBI lineage: Eukaryota > Metazoa > Chordata > Mammalia > Cingulata > Dasypodidae > Dasypus > Dasypus novemcinctus. The sequence continues at coordinate 91,532,886 of NC_080704.1, read as the reverse complement.
AGGATGTTCATGGAAAAATATTGGGGGGGTGATAGGCTATATGGGAATCACCTATAATTTTGATATAACATTTATGTAATCCAAAACACCTTTAGGGAATTGGACTTGGCCCAGTGGATAGGGCGTCTGTCTATCACATGGGAGGTCCATAGTTCAAACCCCAGGCCTCCTTGACCCATGTGGAGCTGGTCCAGGTGCACTGCTGATGCACACAAGGAGTGCCCTGCCATGCCAGTGTGCCCCTCACATAGGCGAGCCTCCCGTGCAAGGAGTTCATGCCATAAGGAGAGCAGCCCAGGGCAGAAGAAAGTGCAGACTGCCCAGGAATGGTGCTGCACATGGAGAGCTGATGTAGCAAGATGACGCAACAAAAAGAGACACAGATTCCAGTGCCACTGAAAACTGAAGTGGACAAAGAAAAACACGCAGCAAATAGACACAGAAAACAGACAACTGGGGTGGGGAAGTGGGAAGGTGAGAGAAATAAATAAAATAAACCTTTAAAAAATAAAGCACCTTTAAATGTACATATACAATAAATTTATTTAAAAATGAATTCAGCAGGATATACATTTTTCTTGGGTGTACATGGAATATATTCTAGGAGAGACCACATGCTATATAACAGAACAAGTGACAATGAAATTAGAAGTACTAAATTATAGAAATTAATAACTCTGACCACATGGGAATGAAGCTGGAAAATAAGAGGCAGAAAAAGAATAGGTAAAAATGTATGGAATTTATGGAAGATGATCAAGTAAGAAATTGCTAAAGAAATCTGTAAATACCCTGAAAAATGAGAATACAACATGTAAAAACTTACAAGACCCATCTAAAGCAGTGTAGAAAGGGAAATTTATAACCATAAATGCTTCTATTAAAAAGAAGAGGACAACCAGCAAGATGGCAGCAGAGTAAGGAGCTCCAAGAGTCAGCTCCTGCTACAGGGCAGTTAGTAAACACCCAGAGTTCTCTGGAGCTAGGTGAAGCAACTTTTTGGGGACTCCAGAAGACCAGAAGAGCATCCTGAAACATCTTTGAAGGAGTGGAAGGAGGAGACTGCCCATCTTCAGAGAAGACTTATAAGGAGAGTGCTCCCTGCCAGTGCCCATCCCCCACTGGAGACACAAGCCACCTTGGGAGCTGTTCCACGGCTGGAATTGAAAACTCCACTTTCACAAAATGGGGGAGGAAGAGACAGTTGGGCACCAATTTCAGCTATTGATGAGGAAATTCATTTCGCTACCATATAATCCTGAGAACAGCTCAAGCTCGAAACTGTCAAAGTCAGAAAGAGGCCAGGATAAGCCATCTTAACTCCACACCTGGCATAAGGGGAAGCGGGGCAGACTGAAAGTCCCAGTGCTGGTGGAGAGCAGCTTCTTCCCATCAAGATCACATTGCAGGTCTACCCTGGGCCCCAGTGCCACCTCCAGCAGGGAGGAAGCTACAGGGACCTCCACCAGCCTCTCTGGAAAATTACTGGCCAAGCCATGGAGATGGGTGATTATCCTACTCTGGTGGCACGAGCCACCCCAGAAGCTGTTCTGTGATGGGAATTGGAAGCTCCATTTCCCAGAAACAGGGGAGGAGGAGATGGTTGGCTGCCGATTCCAGCTACTGATTGGCAGACCTGGCTGGTGAAGAGATAGCCATGGGAACAGGGGGGTGTGGACCAACCCAATTCAGAAAGAGGCCAGTAGCCGCCATTTTGACTCCACCTCCAGCCTGAGGGGAAGCCAGGCTGAAAGGGCAGGAATCAGTTTCTTTCATGTAGATCAGCCTGCAGACTGCCTAGGTTTCAGTCCTGCCTCTTGAAGGGTGGATTCTGAGGAGCCCTGAACCAGCCTATATAGGCAACTGCAGGTACCTCTGGCTGCAATAGACTGAAATTCAGAAGTATACCAGGGCAACTGCAGTCATCTTGGATGCACACTGCATAGATTGGTGCCCATACCTACAGCTCCATCCCTGACCCCAGAAGGGTAGAAATGGATGTGAAGCTTCATCAGTCTCTCTGGGCAACTACAGTCTAAGCCTGCATGTGGATTATTCCACATAATCTGTCCCTACCCCTGGCAAAGGAGAAAGTTGGAAGAAGATTTATTGGTCGCTGGTGTGATGAGAGCAGCTTGAGCTTCCAAAGCTTACAGCACCAACTACATGCTTGGTTAATATTGCACAACCAGCAAGGGATAAATGATAGGAAGCCCTAAACTAAAGAGAAAAACTGCACCCAGAATAAATACTCTTATAAACCAGATGTGAAGACACAAACAAAAAATTACAATCCACAACAAGAAACAGGAAGCTGTGGCCCAGTTAAAGGAACAAGATAAGCCTCCAGATGACATAAAGGAGTTGAGACAACTAATTATAGATGTTCACAAAAATCTCCTTAATAAATTCAGTGATATGGCTAAAGAGATTAAGGATATTAAGAAGACATTGAATGAGCACAGAGAAGAATTTGAAAGCATACATAGAAAAATAGATCTTATGGGAATGAAAGTTGCAATCAATGAAATTAAAAAAACATTGGAATCATATAATAGCAGATTTGAGGAGGCAAAAGAAAGGATGCCTAAGCTTGAAGAAATGGCCTCTGAAAGTGAACATACAAAAGAACAGATGAAGAATAGAATGGAAAAAATTGAACAAGGTCTCAGGGATCTAAATGACAGCAAAAGACATGCAAACATATTTTTCATGGGTGTCCCAGAAGGAGAAGAGAAGGGAAAAGGGACAGAAGGAATATTTAAAGAAATAATGGAAGAAAATTTCCCAAGCTTATTGAAGGACATGGATATAGATATCCATGTGCAAGAAGCACAATGTCGTCCCATCCAAAAAAATCCAAATAGAACAACTCCAAAACACATACTAATCAGAATGTCAAAGGCCAAAGACAAAGAAAGAATTCTCAGAGTAGCAAAAGAAAAGCAGTGCATAACATATAAGGGATATCCAATAAGATTAAGTGCTAATTTCTCACCATGGAGGCAAGAAGACAGTGGTCTGATATATTTAAGATAGTACAGGAGAAAAACTTCCAGTCAAGAATCTTATATCCAACAAGACTGTGTTTCAAAAATGAGGGCAAAATTTGAATATTCACAGATAAACAGAAACTAAGAATTTCTAAGCAAGAGACCAGAATTTCAGTAAATACTAAAGGGTTGCTAGAGCCTGAAAAGAAAAGACAGGAGAGAGAGGCTTTGAAGAGAGTCTAGAAAAGAAGATTATATCAATCAAAGTAACTAAAAGTGTCAAAAGACTGGTGGAAATAAAATATGACAGATAAAACACAAATAGTCCAGAATAAAGTTAATCAATGAGGTAAAGCAATTGTATTCAGAAAATTGCAACTCAATGTTAAAACAAACAGAAAATCCTAACCCCCTAAATAATTGGAAGAACATTCAATGCTCATGGATTGGAAGACTAAATATAATTAAGATGTCAATTCTACCCAAATTAACATACAGATTTAATGAAATCCTGATAAAAATAACACCAGCATTAAAGAAAAAATTAAAACCATGATCATTAAATTTATTTGGAAGGGTAAGGAGTCTTGAATAGCCAGAAACATCATAAAAAGGAGTCATGAATCCTTATCTCCAGACTTTAAATAACAGTATTTACCTATAGTTGTAAAAACAATATGGTACTGGCCTAAAGACAGACACAATAGGCCAATTGGAACCAAATTTATGGTTCAGAAACAGACCCTCACAGTTATCGTCAAGTGATTTTTGACTAGCCTGTCAAACTCACATAGCTAAGCAGAACAATCCATTCAACAAATTGTGCTGAAAGAATTGGACATCCATAGCTGAAAGAAGAAAAGAGGACCCATATCTCACACATTTTCCAAAAATTAACTAAAAAGTGGATCAAAAAAAAAACCCCAAAAATAAAAGCTAGAACCATAAAATTCCTACAAGAAATTATTGGAAAATGTCTTCAAGACATGGTGGTAGGTCGTGTTTTCTTAAAGGAAATAAGAGAAGGAATGATTGGACTACTGATGTTCAATGTATGTAGAAGTTTTACTTAGCTTGACTGTAAAATTGTGGAAATGTATACAGTGGATGGTAACACACAGTGAGTAACAGCTAGTTTATAAATGGGGATGTGAATGAAAATGGTAGTCTAGTTATGTAAGTGCCAATTGACAGAATGCTTGAGAATAACCTAGGAACTGGATAGCACAGTAAACCAAGAGGTGGATGAGAACTGTGCTTGATGGTACAGAAGCAAGATTGTCCTTTGTTAGTTAGACCAAATGTATATCACTACTGCAGGGGAATGGGAATGTGGTGAAGCATGAGAAAAATACAGCTGGAGTGACCTATGGACTGTCATTAGTAATAATATAATATTCTTGCACCTATGAAAAAGATGTACTGTATTGATACTGAGGCAGTATGGAAAATGTGAGCCAAATGTACACTATCAGATGATATTATTTTATCTATAGTAAATGACACACCACATTGTGGTGTGTTGATGAAGGAATGCTGTTTGGGAATTCTGCACATATGCATAATTGGTTTATAAGTTAACAACTTCTGTTATAAAAAATATATATTTACAAAATAATAATAGGGTGGGCTGGGGGAAAAACACACCAAATGTAAGATAAGGACTATGATTAGTAGTAAGGTTTTGACAGTGTTCTTTCATAGTTTGTAACAAACGACTCATGACAACAATGCAATGTGTTGGTGGAGGGTTGATGCTTGGGACCCCTGTATGATGTTATGCATGTTTGCTTTGTAAATTCATGACTTTTACTATACACTTAATTGTTTATGTATGTTCATATATAAATGATATAAAGATAATAACAATTGGATTGGTTAGGGGAAAATACTTTGTTTAGTAGCAATATTTTGACAATGCTCTTTAGTCATTAGTATAAAAACAATGCAAGTTATTGGTGGTAGGGTGAGATGCTATATAGGTTTGATGTTATATATGTTTGTTTTGTAAGTTTACAACTGTTATATACTTATTGTTTATGTATGTTGATGTGTAAGTGATATACTTCAATAAATTTAAAAAAAGAAGAAAGAGGTAAAATTAAAATTAACTGCACATCTGGAGGAACAAGAGAAGGAACAAGTTCAACCCAAAGCAAGCAGAAAGGTGAAAATCACAAACATTAGAAACAGAAACAAATGAAATTTAGAATTAAAGAAAACACTAGAAAAAATACCAAAAACAAAAGCTGGTTCTTTGAGAAGATTAATAAAATTGACAAACCCTAGACAGACTAACAAAGAGAAAAATTGAGAAGATGCAAATAAATCAAATAAAAAGTGACAGAGAGGGGAAATTACCATTGATCCTGCAGAAATAATGAGTATCATAAGAGAAGACTTTGAAAAATTGCATGTTCACAAAAATGGATAATTTAGATGAACATGGAGAAATTTCTAGACACACACAAGCAACCTATATTAACAAAAGTAGAAGTAGAAGAACTCAATAGACCAATCACAATAACAAGGCTGAATTAGTCATAAAAAGTCCTCTCAACCATAAAAGCCCAGGACCAGATGGATTCACAGGTGAATTCTACCAATCATTCTGGAATAACTAACACCAATCCTGTTTTAAATCTTCCAAAAACACAAGTGGAAGGAATATTGCCTAACTCATTCTATGATGCCATCATCACCCTAATACCAAAGCCACTTAAAGACAACATAGAAGAACACTAGAGAACAATTACCGTAATGAATTTAGATGCTAAAATCCTCAACAAAATATTTGCTAATCTTATTCAAAAAAACAGAAAAAAATATTACACCATGACCAAGTGTTCTTTATTCCTGATATGCAAGAATGATTCAACATAAGAAAATCAATGTAATACACCATATTAACAGATGAAGGGGAAAAAATCACATGGTCATTTCTGCTGACATAGAAAAAGCATCTGATAAAGTACAGCATTCTTTCTGGGTAAAAACAGTTCAAAACTACACAGCATTGTTAAAAGGAATTTAAAAATGTATAAGTAATTGGAAGAATATCCCATGTACATGAATTGGAAAACTAAATATCATTAAGATATCTGTCTTATCCAAATTGATTTACAGATTCAATGAAATCCTAATAAAAATTACAACAGCATCTTCTACTGAATTGGAAAAGCTAATTATGAAAATTGTTTGGAAGGGCAAGGAAACACAAATAGCCAAAAATATATTGAAAAGGAAAAACAAGATTGGAAGAATCACACTATCTCATTTTAAAACACACTATAAAGCTACAGTGGTCAAAATTGTATGGTAGTGAACAGGGGTACACATATGGATGAATGGAACAGAATTGAGAATTCTGATACAGATGCTTGCATAAAATTTCAACTGTTATCCAACAAGGATCCAAGCCCACTTAAGCGGGAGAGAATGGCCTCTTCAACAAATGGTTCTTGAATAACTGGATATCTATATCCAAAAGAATGAGAGAGGGTTACTATCACATGCCCTATACAAAAACTAACTGAACATGGATCAAAGATCTAAATATGAGTCATGATCATAAAGCTCCTAAACAATAATGTATGGAAGCATCTATGAGATCTTTTATTAGGAAATGGTTTCATAATCTTTACATGAAAACCTGAGCAATGAAAGAAAAAATAGTTAAATGTGACCTCCTCAAAATAAAAACTCTTACACTTCAAAGAAGTTTTTCAAGAAAGTCAAAATGCAGCCTAATTAATGTCAGAAAATATTTGGTAAGCACCTATATAAGTATCTCATACCCAGCATATATAAAAATCCTATATCTCAAAAATAAAGTCTTTTTTTCATTTCTGTAAGGAGAAATGCAGTAGTAATAAACAGTATAACATGGATGAATCTTGAACACCTATGTTGATTGAAATGTTAGTCACTGAAGGACAAATAGTACATGACCTCACTGATATGACTTAAGCAAATTGTATAGACACACAGAGCCATAGTTTGGAAGATAGGCTAATAGGATATAGAAAGGGAAGAGAGGGTGGTGAGCCAATGCCCATATGGGCAAAATCTATAAGTTGGAAGGGTGCAGTTGGACTGTGGATTGGCATGAGAGTGGTGCACTGATGAGATAGGTTGGAGGAGTTGGACTGGACTGTCCATGGGACTGGGGAGAGGGTTGCAGGAAGAAGAAGGTCTGGATATTTGAAGACCTAAGGTTAAAACTGCAGGGATAGGAATGTTCTTTTGGCAAATATAGCAGGGGCAAATTATTGGTGTATGGTGTCAGATGTGGTGGGATATGTGTGATACAGCTCACCTAGAACATGCCTCTGTGGAATATGGAAATGTTCATTTTGTCATAATATTTTATCTCAGTGGTGGATCATCACACAATAAACAAGAGAAGATTAAACTCCCATGTCAGGGAGTCCTGTTATATTCTCAAATAGAGGGGCAAGACATTCTGGAGAGCAAGGCAATGACTAATAGAAACAAATAGGCCAAGCCAGCCGCGGACTTGACCCAGTGGTTAGAGTGTGCATCTACCACATGGGAGGTCCACGATTCAAACCCCAGGCCTCCTTGACCCGTGTGGAACTGGCCCATGCACTGTGCTGATGCATGCAAGGAGTGCTGTGCCACACAGGGGTGTCCCCTGCATAGGGGAGCCCCACACGCAAGGAGTGCGCCCTGTAAGGAGAGCCGCCCAGCGCGGAAGAAAATGCAGCCTGCCCAGGAATAGCACTGCACACATGGATAGTTGATACAAGATGATGGAATGGAAAGAAACAGATTCCCGTGCCACTGATGACAACAGAAGCAGACAAAGAAGACGCAGCAAATAGACACAGAGAACAGACAACCGGGGTGGGCGTGGAGGGGAGAGAAATAAAAAATAAATAAATCTTTAAAAAATAAATAAATAAAAAGACTTTACAAAGCAACAAAAGACTTAAAAATATATATATGCCAAGCCTTCAACATTATTGCAAGTAACTATGAATCATGTACAACAACAATTGAAACTTAGTTATTACCATAGTGTCTGAGGAGAATGGGTGGAAGAATAGAATAGATGGAACATAGGGCATTTTTAGGGCATTAGAATTATTCTTCATGATCTTGCAATTAATGGATAGAGGCCATTTTACATTTTCTCCAAGCTTATTAAATATAAGGGGAGCAAAATGTAAACCATAAAGCAAATCTTTGATCATAGTAAGTAGCAACACTTCAATATTTGTACATCAATTGTAAATAATGTGCCATCCACAGCTAAAATATTTTTTGGTGAGAGGGGAAAAGGAGGGCATTGTGTATATGGGAATACCCTATATTTTCTATGTGAATTTTCTGTACCCTAATGTTTCTTTGAAGATAAAATGAAAATAATAAGACAATGGGGAAACAAATGAAGAAATTGCAACTGCACATACAAGATAACAACTTACCATGATGAAAGATACAAGGTATAAAACATTTTATTTTATTTCAAATTACTTTTAAATTTTTATTTCTGTATTGTACTTGTTACTTTTTAGCTTACTATTTGTATTTTCATGTTATTTTATTGTTTTATTTTTTGGCATCTTTTTGAATAGGTTTTTGATCACAAATTGTCACAATTGGCATGGGAGGATCACTGGTGTGGGATGTCAGTGATGGGGGAATTTAGAGGGAAGGTTTCACCTGGTGAGTGCATCCAAGGCATATCAGTATGTTGAAGTGATTTGGGGGCATTGTGTCAGTGGATGGATACCCACACAATCACCAAAATTATATTGAGTTCCCATCCTGGGGAGTCCTGCTACATTATTTAATACAAAGGTGAGAATCTCCTGAGTATACGCGTAGTGCCTAGTGAAGGAATATAGAACATTGCTCTAAGCCCTTGATATTGATGATTAGTTATGAGCATTCTCTTGTGAAATAGAAACTTAGCCTAGCACTATATATTCCTAAGAGTTACCTCTGGAAACTCTCCTTGTTGCTCACATGTGGCCTCTCTGTAAGCCAAACTCAGCATTTAAATGCATTGCCATCTTACCGGCACAGATTATGTCTCCAGGGAATAAGCTTCCTTGATACTGAGGGGTTATTTTCATGCTCCAACTATTAATTCATCTGGAAAAAGTGTTTGGATAATCTAAGCCCCCTCGTGATATAGATGTGGAGTGGACACAAAAACTCTAAGTTCCACAGGATGGAGGAATAGAGTGTGGATTAGAGTGGATTTACTGATATTCTATTCATGAACTATTGTGATTAGTAATCGAGGAAAATGTGACATTGGTGTGGAGAAAGTGGCCATGGTGGCTGCTGGGGGTAGGGAGTGGGAAGAAGAGATGTGATGTGGGGGCATTTTCAGTGGTTGGAGTTGTCCTGGGTGGTGCTGCAGGGACAGTTACCAGACATTGTATGCCCTCCCATGGCACACTGGGTGGACTGTGGGAGAATGTGGACTATGGTGTGGAGCATTGGCCATGAGGTGCAGGGGTGCTCAGAAACATATTCACCAAGCGCAATGAATGTCTCATGATGATTGAAGAGGTTGTTGTTATGGGGGGAGGAGTGGGTTGAGGGGGGTGGGGGTATATGGGGACCTCATATTTTTTTAATGTAACATTAAAAAAATAATTAAGGACAAAAAATAAAAGAGCTGGGACAACCAAATTTTTTTAAAAGAGGAGATAGATTAAATACAAATTAGTTTTTCTCTCTAAGAGATTTCAGAGTGAGCTGGGAGTTCATTCCAGAGGTTTTGCTTATGCATGTATCTGCAGGACCTCATTTACTGGCCTCATAAAATTCCCAGGCAGTGCAGACAAGCTCAGAAATTTGTCACCCTGTCAGTGGACCTTACTTTGGAATTTATGCTCTCCAATGAATTACAGTTATTTATAATATCTCTAAACATGGTTCTTCTGTCCCTTTTATTGGAACTTACAATTAGCATTATACTTGCCAAATATATGTCCCACAGACTTAAATCTTTGGTCTGTTCTTGAGATAGTTGAGCCCTTAAATTCAGCAGATTTGGAAATGCTTCTCTCCAGTTTATTTTCCTTACCCAGGACAACTGAAAAGGAGATGATAATAAACAACTCCCATGTCAAGGAACAGAGAGTGTTTGCAACTGCAAGCAAAATAGTTCCATCCACCTGCCCCATGGGTATACGCCTCTCCCAATCAAAAACAGACTGGACATCACCACCCCAAAATCCTCAAGATTGGGGAATGAATAATGGACTAAAGTAGATTTATTATTATTCCATTGTACAATTCTTATTATCCAAATAATGAAAGAACTTATATCATTGATATAAAGGCTGTTGCCAACAGGATTTCTGAGGGGAGGGAAAGAGAAGAATAGGTGTAACATGGAGGCACTTTCATGCCATGGGAATTGTCCTGCATGACATTGCAATGATGGATACAAGCCATTATACATTTTGTGGTAACTTATAAAATTGTGTAGTAAGAGTGTAAACTATAATGTTAAATATAATCAAAAATTAGTAACAATGCTTCAATACGTGTTCATCAGTTGTATCTATTGTACCAGACTAATGAAAGATATTAATGTCGGAGAGCATGGGAGTGTGAAAGGGTGGAACATATGGGTTTTCCCTATATATTTTGTGACTTTTATGTAATCTTTAAAAATGAGAAAAAATGAAAAATGAAAATTGTATTAAATAAAACAGAGAACTGCGAGTTTTGGAGAAGTTGTGGAGGAAAGGGAAATTTATTCACTGTGGATGGGAATGTGAAATGGTGCAGTCATTGTGAAAGATGATGTGATGCTTCTTCAGGAAGCCAAATATAGAATTGCCATATTGCCCCTCAATCCCACTACTTGGTATGTACTAAGAATTGAAAGAAGATTATGCAAAACATTGTTCATAGTGACATTATTAATTATTGCCAAAAATTGGAAATAATCCAAGCATCCAGTAAGTGATGAATGGATAAGCAAAATGTGGTATACACATACAATGGAATATTACCCAACTGTAAGGAGGAAAGAAAGATTGACACACAGCAACATGGATATATCTTGAAGACCTTATTTTGAGTGAAGTAAGCCAGTCACTAAAGGGCAAATATTGCATGATTTCACTGAGCATAATAAACAGAGTAACAGAGCTGGAGTCTGAAAGATAGGATTTCAGGAAACAGAAAGGGAGTAGAGCAAGGTGAGTATTCCCTCAATATGGGTAGACACTATGATAAGGAGGAAGGATGTTATTTGTAAGTGGAGTACATGATGGTGGTGCAGGGATGTGATTAGAGTTTACAATGCTGGGATGTGAGGGTGAGCAGTGTGGGGGGCTTGAGGTGGACTACCATATAACTCAGGATAGGGCTGGAGAAAGGAAAAGGTAACCTGTGTGAATTTAGGCATGTGGTTGAATTTACAGTGGTGGGAATGTTCTTTTGGAAAATATGGCAGGGGAGGGTAACTGGTGCAGGGCATTTGTGGTGGGGTGGAATAAGTGGGAAAGGGTGCACCTGGGGCATGCTTCTGTGGAATTGAACATGTTCATTTTGTCATAGGGTGTTATCTCAGTGGGTGGAAATCCACACAATAAAAAAAAGAGGTATTAAACTCCCATTCTGGGGAGAGTTGTTACATTCTCCAATAGAGAAGAAAGAATCTCTTGAGTACAAAGGCAGTGTCAAACAAAAGAAAACATGCCAGTATATCAAACTTTCAATATTAATGCATGTAGCTATGAACTTTTATTCTTGAAAAAATGAAACTTAGTGGTTACCATAAATTCCAAGAGGATGGGAGTGGAAGAATAGGTGGAACATAGGGCATTTTTTAGAACATTGGAAGTGTTCTACATGATTTTGCAATGACAAATACATACCATTATACATGTTGCCAAAACCTATAAATGTATGTTGTAAACTATAAGCCATAACACAAACCACTGCCCATGGTTAGTATCAATGCTTCAATATTTTTCATCAATTATAACAAATGTATCATACTTAAGATGTTATTTTTAGGGGATGATGTGGGGGGTAGGAGGTATTTGGGAATCACGTATATTTTTTATGTGACATCTATAATCTAACACTTCTTGGAAAACAAATTGAAATATAAAATACACTAAGGGAACATACAAAAGAAATTGTCAATATACATAAAGGATAACAAACCTTACAGTGATAAAAGGCAGAAATCAAAAACAGTTTTATTTAGTTTTTAAAATGTTTAAAATATTTTATTATTTGTTAACTTTGTTTTTGGAGAGGTTTTGGATTAGAGAAATGCTGCAAATGTGGGAGGGGAGTATAAATGCTGCAGGGTGTCAGTAGTGGGGTGATGTGTGGGGAAGGGTGCACCTGGGGCACATTTCTATGAAATATGAATGTATTCATGGGGTATTGTCAAGGGGAGGAGATACACATAATAACTGAAATAATATTAAATGTCCATACTGAGGAGTCCTGATATATTTTCTAAAAGAGTGGAAGGAATTTCTAGAGTGCATAGGCATTGCTAGCAAAAGAGGACTGACCAGTATGCCAGGCCATTGATATGGATTATTGTTCTTCTGAACTTTGTTCTTGTGAAATTGAAACTTAGCCTAGTATTATATACTGCTTAAGCATTATTTCCTGAAAGCCTCCTTTTGCTTTAATGTGGCCTCTTTCTAAGCCAAACTCAGCATATAAAATCACTAAGTTGCCCTAAGTTGCACTAAGTTGTCATGGGTAATGACACCTGGGGATGATCCTCTATGGAACCAAGAGATTATTAAGGAGCACAAAGTAGCACTTAGTTTGGGAAAAGACCTAGATGACCATAAGGGTGAAATATTAAATACAAGTGAGTTAATTTTTTATTTTTAAACATATTTAGATTTCATAAATGTTACATAAAAAATGTAGGGGATACCCATATGCCCCATTTCCTACTGTTCCCACACTTTCCAACATTAACAACATCCTTCATTAGTATGGTATATTTGTTACAATTGAACACATTTTGGAGCATTGCCACTAAGTGTGGATTACAGATCACATTGTAGTTTAAACTTTCTCCCACACAATTTGGTAGTTATGACAAGATATAAAATAATGGCCTGTATCTGGCATTGCAATGTCATTCAGGACAATTCCAGTGTGGCTATGAGAGCTCAAAGTGAGTGAGGAGGTCATACATAGTTATGAATGTCTCAGGAGGATCTCACTGAGTGCCACAGTAAACAGTGTCTCAAGAAGGGGTGCTCCTCAGGGAACTAAAGACATATCAACATTAAAGGCAGGACATTCTATGCCAAGAAACTGGTGCCCTGTTAATGGACCTTACCTTGGAATATATGATAACCTATCTCCACAATGTATCAGAATTAAACTCTTTTATAAATTTCTTACACATGGTTGTTCAGTCTCTTTTATTTGAACCTATAAGGCGCACTATATCCATTAATTATATGTCCCAGAGATTTAAATATTTCACCTAATCATTTGCTGATTGAGTCTTGATTCTCAGCAGAATTATGGCCAATCCCTCTCTCCTGTTCATCAGACTCACTGAGGACAACTATCTAAAAGATGACATGGATAAAACTTACACCCAAAACCAGAAAGAATCTACAACTGCAAGGAAGTTAGTTCCATTCATGTGATCCATGAGATCTAAGCTCTCTCTCTCAATCAGAAGAAGAATAGGCATTATCATCCTAAAATCCTCAAGACTGAGGAATGAACAATATGGTGGAATGAAACCATGGAATTAAGTAGACTTATTATTCTTGTAAAGTAAGAACTTATAATATTGAAATAATGACAGTGATCCTAACAGGTTGTAAGGGAATGGAGAGGCAAGAATAATTGACATGGGGCATTTTTGGGAGCTGTGATTTTTTCTGCATATTTTTTTCATACAACTCAATATACATTTTGTCAAAACCTATAAAACTGTGTAGTGCAAAATGTAAAGAATACTGTAAACTATAGGCCATTAGACCATAATTAGTAGAAGCACTTCTGTATGTTTTTATCGATTGTAACAAATGTACCACACTAATGAATGATGATGTTAAAAAGGGAAAGTGTGGGACATGGAGGGGTGGGTTATATGGGAATCCCCTATATTTTTATGTAGCATTTATGTAACCTAAAACTTCTTTAAAAATTAAAGAAAAAGAAAATAAATAAAAATAGGAATATATTAGGTTAGTTTTGAGGAAAGAAAAATATTCAGACTAGTATATCACCAAATTTATGTTTTCTTCCCAAGGTCAGCTGCTGGCCATCCTTGTCTCCTCTGTCACATGCCAAGGCACACACTAGTGTTTGCTCTCCTCTCCTTCTCTTCCATCTTCCATTGTTTTCTGCTTCCTCCTTCCATGACTTTCTCTCTCTCTATTCATTTTGTTCATAATAGATACCAGTAGTAAGTTGAAGATCTATCCTGAATGTGGTGACTCACATCTTAAATGAAGTAGCCTCAGAAAAATATCTTAGAATGGTTTTACACCAACAGGAATAGATTTAAGAACATGTTTTCTCTGGTGCATATAACTCCTAACCACCACAGAGGACATGCTGGAAAGGTGTTTCCCATGTCAGTTTTCCTAGTAATAAAGAGCCAGGAACTCATGAAAGAGGTGTAGTGTGCCACAAACCTCTATGTACAGGGGATAAAGAAGGGCTACAGGAGCTCTGATTAAGCATTGAACCACTGTCTCCTCAACTGCCATATTTGCATGAGGAAGATTGGAACACTGGACACCCTTAGAACCAGGTTTACAGCAACCCAAAGTCACTAATCAAAAGCCATGTTCAGCAATCAGCTATGCTCACCCCTGGTCTTAGCTGGGAAGATGATTTTTACATCACTTTCTCTCACCTGTGAGCTAGCCAGAGGTTGGACTCAATGGCATTCTGCCATAACTGTGGGGGATAGGGGCTGGCTAGTAAACACCGAACAGGGGAAGCAATTTATAGTTCTTTAGTCTAATTTACTGCCCTTTTCTTCCTGCTTTTCCCTGGATACTGTTCTCTGATCCATTGGCCTCTGGATTTTCAAAATAGTTGTTTCAGACAATTCTTGCTTGTTTAATAGTTGTTCTGAATCCTGGGATCTACTTACTCCACCTTCTTTCTACAATCTTAGTGGTGATTCTTTTATTTTCAGACCAAAGCATTGTAATTTGTTCAGAATATAAAAATTATTATTTTGTTCTCATCACTTTACGCAAATCAAGTAGCTCAAGGCATTGTAAGGTGCGACGGCTTGCTCGGTCGGTAGAGGTGGGGTCTGGCTGCGGACGAGGGGTCGGTCCAGCTCTGGACGAGGGGTCGGCCCCGCTTGGGATGAGGGGTCGGTCCCACTTGGGACGAGGGGTTGGTCCGGCAGCAGACGAGGGATCGGTCTCACAAGGGGTTGCGCGGTTCGGCTGACGGGGTCGCCCGGAGAAGCAGGCGACGAAGGGGTCGCCCGGAGAAGCTGGCGACGAAGGGGTCGCCTGGAGAAGCAGGTGACGAACTGGGGACAAGGGAGGCCAGGCCCTTGTCGGGGGCTCTCAGGACTGGAGGGCGCACGGCAGAAGAACTACCGCGGAGACAAGGTAAACACGCAAGTCCACTTTATTGAGGGAGAGGCAACAGTTTTATAGGGGCTGGGGAAGGCTGATTGGTCGAAGCCACGCCCTGTTCTGATTGGTTGCCGGTGAAAGGTCAGTGGGCGGTACTGGACGGGGGAGGGGTGGTGGTTAGGGATTGGCTGTCGCTGTTGCTGGGGGAAGGGGCAGGGTTTAGGGATTGGTGGCTGCTGTTGCTGGGGTGGAGGGCAAACTTGAGTTTCCCGCCCACGCCTGGCCTTTGCTGCTGTCGGGGGAGGGGAAAAGGGCAGACTGGATTTTTCCGCCCTGCGCCTGCGCAGGGAGAAAGAAGAAGAAGGGTGCCGCCCCACAAGCATCGTGTGGCACCATCCGGGAGGAGGGGCGGCTGTGGAAGCATGGCTGCCGAGAAGGGGAGACCCGAGGGCACTCTGCGCCCATGCCGAGCTCCCTTCGCGGGTGGCGGTGAGTCCGACCAGCCACCCTATTATGGGGGCAGCGGATTGGCCTGCCGCGGCTGCTCCCCCGCCAGGCCAGCAAACCACACTTCAGCCCGAGGGGTGACCGCAGTAAGGTAGTAGCAATTAAACTGGCCTAAGGGTCTTCAAGTCTTAATTCTAGTCTGGATTAGACACTAAGAATAAGTGTACAACTTTAGGAAATTAATTTAATATCCTAGACCAAAATGTTTTCCTATGTCTTCATTTTTACCATTAAAAACTTACGGGCTCTGTAATAATTTCTAAGTATTCATGTGTTCTAGGATTTTATACAAGGTATCAAATGTAATTTTTAAGAATTTTTTCCTTATTATGTAAATATTCCCCATGTTCCCGAAGCAGAGATTTCAGATTAGCTATTACAATCAACTGGGGAGATTGCCTTAAACAATGAAAGAAGTGTTATCCAATAAGTTGAAGGCTGTAAAAGGAGAAGTGATGATTTCAGCAATCAGATGAGAGAATTTTCATCTCTACTTCAACCAGCTTCTCCTGGGGAATTCATAGAAAACCTATAGTGGAATTCCCAACTTATAGTCAACCCTATGGAATTTGTACCTGCCCATCTCAACAGCCACATGAGATAATTCATATAAAACTTTCGTAATATTTACAGATATTTTGAGTTTCCATTTCCCAAGAGAACACTGACAATTACAGCCATGATAACTGTAATTATAGATGCTCACACTTAATTTTTCTGTGTTCATTGTGTTCATATACATGTGAGCTTACTTTTTTTTAACAGTTTAGTGAAATCCCTCTTCTTTGAAACTAAGACCCAGAAATCTGCTTGGCAATGTTCCAAGCATTATGTAAATTATCTTGCATACCAATTTTTAATACTTCTCTATCATCTCTGCTTATAACACTAGGTTCACAGGGAAAATACATTTTGCTACATCTGCAACATGACTGCAGGTTCAGATTGTTGACCTTATGACTTGCAGGCATTCCTGCTTCCTTCTAAAACCCAGACATATGCTAATAGATTCCAAAATAACATTATTTTTATTGTATTTTCAAATTGAAAAGATTTAAACCATTCATTATGGCAACATGATATTGCATAGCATGACATATCAGTTTGTTTAGCCACACACCACTGAGCAACACTCACAGAAAGATGCAAGTGGCAACTATTTCAGTATTCCATTTTCATTACACCATAATGTGAAAAATACCATAACATTGTTTATATATATATGTGTGTGTTCATTATTAAGTGCTTTTAAAGCCTGTAATAACATAGCATTTAATCTTGCTACATATGAATGGTGTCCCTCTTTGTAGAAAACATGATGTGACCTGCTGCCTTAGTAAAAGTTGCATTTCACAGTTAAGACACTTATGTTCTTACTATGTTACCGATAATATTGAGTAATGCATCAGCTACTTCTGCAACATAACTAACATAGAAACAAGATCATTGTTATTATTGCTGTGGCATGTTAACATTAATATCTTTGGGTTTTGAATGAAAGAGTCATTATTATATACCCAGTAAGAAGTACAAAGTGTGTGCTTACTAAAGCTTACTGAATAAATGAAGTGGTGAGCAAGCTGTCTTTTTATTTTTATATCTGACACTAATATATACAGAATTCTGGTATGGTATAGAATCCACATAATATAACACATAATCAAAATTGTCATTCTCTCTCGCTCTCTCTCTCTCTCCCCCCTCCCTCCCTCTCTACCTCCTTTTGTCTCCTCCCCTGTCTCTTTTCCTCTCTTTCTTCCAGCCTTTCTTCTCTCCATTGTACTAATATAATAAGTAAATCAGATGAAGAACAATGTGAATTCATTTTTAAAATGTTTAGATATTCAAATGGAAAACCTTTAAAACTATTTACTGGACACTTGCCATTCTCTAAGAAGCTTCTACTATAAATGAGTTTCAAATGCACACATCATTTTAATGAAGTTTTTAGTATATAAACCTAGGGATAGATATAGGGCATGACACAAGCTATTTATTACAGCTATTAGTTATGAACAACTCAATAAAATAGCTTTGACAGATGAAATAAAATGACCCTCAGTAGTAGCTGATACAATATTTTACTGTAATGAGTGACATTATGTTATGACGATGGTTTTTTCTTTAGTTATGTTTCTGTTGTTTGTTTTGTTTTGTTTTTAAAAACAAATTGTTGTTTGTAATATGCATAAATCCTTCTATGCAAAACTGGGTGGAAGTTTATATTAATACGGTAAAGCCATTATATCTCAGAGAAAATATAAGCTCAAAATAAACATGGATTTAAAGTGAATTCCAGAAAAGAGGAAAAAAAATCATTGTTTTAAAAGGTAGTGGAGGCTGAAAGTTTTCGTGACCATTAAAAAGAAAATAATGTTGATAGTAATTATTTATGCATTATATTAACTCTATGTTTATTATATATTTTTCCTAACATCTACATCAGTGGCACATGGAAGATACTTATTAAATATTTGTCAATTGTATTAATTCTGTGGTTGTGGTAATTTCTATGTAAAAGCAATGATAGATGAAATGGGAGTCAAAACAATATTTTTGACTGTTTTTTTTGTGTGTGACTATAAATTGATTGCATAGTTGGCCTACTGACTGTTGTCCCTAATTGTTCTTTGAAAAAGTAAAACAACAATTTTGACTGAAAAATAATGGTTTTGTGATCCTATCTATTCATAGTTTAAGCTTGATAAATATTCTGTCTGTGAAACTTAATATATGTAGTACAAATATCATGGGGAAGACCTGGATTTTAAATAGAATGCTAATGGAAGCCCTTTTTTTGCGGAATAACGTGTATAATAGAATTCCAGTCTGTGTAAATAAAAGGATACATATATATATATATATAAATGTGTTTGAATAAGGAAAGTAGTATTTCTGGAAACATGCACTGGTCGCCTCTAGGGTGTAAGATTGTAGTGGGGGTGAATTTTACATTTAATTTTATACTGTCCTATAATATGTGATTTTTAAAACATGAATACGAATTACATTACAGTTTTTAAAAATGCTAAAAATACATGTGGCATATGGAGGCTTTTTCAGTCCTGTTGTGTGATGCAGATGTTCTGTTCTGCTCTCCTTGGAGCAAAATAAAAGCAATACCTTCAAATGAAGTTGCTTCAAAAGAAGATTCCTTCTTTTCTTATTCTTCTACTCAACTGCTAAACAGTTCAGACAAAGAGCTTCACCATGTCACCAAATTGCACGTTAATCTGCCTCAACATTTTTTTCTGTCTTCAAAATTCATTGAATTTCTATCTATTTCTTATACTCTCTATATACTTTAACTTTAGACAAAGAATGGTATTTCAGCTGAAAATGGAAAATAATGACATATAAAAGCTTTTTCATATGGAAACTTTGGAAGTAAGTACACATAATGTACAAAATGTCTTCCAATATTTATTAAATATCCCTCATTATAAGTTCACCAAAATATGTGTTCAGGATTATATTAAATACCCCAAATATAAGATGTTCCAGTTATAATCTCTGACCCTAAATGTGTGAGCAACTGGTAAATAATACTTTTGGATATGCTATTATTAAATTGTGGTCAAACTGAATGAGAATGGACCTTAATCCATTTGAATGAAGTCCTTTCTTGCACATAAAATTGGACACCTAAATAGATGTCAGAAGCCAGTGGAAATTAGAGGAGAGAGAAGGAGAGAGAGATGATCATGTGACAGAGAAGTGCTGAAATGCTACAGACTCTAGAGAAAGCAAGACATGTCATTACCTTAATGGATTTCTAGCCTCCAAAAGTGTGAGATCATGAATTACTCTTTTATTATATCTTTTTTTCTTCTTTATTTTCTTTTAAATGTTACATTAAAAAAAATGACATCCCCATATACCCCCCACCCCCCACCGCACTCCTCGCACATCAAAAACCTCTTCCATCATTGTGGCACATTCACTGCACCTGGTGAATACATTTTGGATCACTGCTGCACCATATGGACAGTGGTCTACATTGTAGTCTACACTCTCCCCCATTCCACCCAGTAGGCCATGGCAGGACATACAATGTCCAGCATCTGTCCCTGAAGTACCACCCAGGACAAATCCAAGTCCTGAAAATGCCCCCACATCATATCTCTTCTTCCCTCTCCCTACCCTCAGCAGCTACCATGGCCACTTTCTCCACATTGATATTACAATTTCTTCCCTTACTAATCACAATAGTTCCCCAGAAGAACAGCAGTAAGTCCGCTCTAGTCTATACTCTATTCCTCCATCCTGTGAACCCTGGAATGGTTAAGTCCACTCCCCCTCTACATCAAGAGGGGGCTTAGATTACACAGGGATGTTGGATACAATTCTCATACTTGTAGTTGTAGGCACTCTTGGCTCTCTGGTGTGGTGGTTGATCTTCTTCATCTCCCTCTTAGCCGGCCAGTGTAAGTCTAAAAAACCAGAGGGTAAGAATTGCAAGTCTGCTGAGGCTCAAAGCCCTGCTGTCACATGGACAGTCCAGAGATTCAGGTCTCCTGAGTATACACCAACCCAAAAACCAACCACAGGTCCAGTAAAAGTAACAAAAGAGGCATGGGTAGAAAGGCCATATCTGAGTCCAACTCCATCACACTCAGGAACACAAATTCCAAAGTAGGGCCAATGACATGGCCCTGAACTCCAGAGCCATCTGCTCTAACCATAGAACCTGTGGGTCTCTGTAGACCTTAGGAGAACCAGCATCTAGATTTCTATCTATTTTGGTCATCTCTGGTACCCTGCTGAGGCATGCATAAGCATTAACCCTCTGATGACCACTTGACTCTTTCTTGGAGACTCATAGCATATAAACTCATTTGTCCTTTCCATTTCCCCCCCTTTTTTTTTTTAAAGATTTGTTTATTTATTTAATTTCCCCCCCTCCCCTGGTTGTCTGTTCTTGGTGTCTATTTGCTGCGTCTTGTTTCTTTGTCTGCTTCTGTTGTCGTCAGCGGCACAGGAAGTGTGGGTGGCACCATTCCTGGGCAGGCTGCTCTTTCTTTTCACGCTGGGCGGCTTTCCTCACGGGCGCACTCCTTGCACGTGGGGCTCTCACGCGGGGGACACCCTTGCGTGGCACGGCACTCCTTGCGCGCATCAGCACTGCGCATGGCCAGCTCCAAACGGGTCAAGGAGGCCCGGGGTTTGAACCGCGGACCTCCCATATGGTAGACGGACGCCCTAACCACTCGGCCAAAGTCCATTTCCCGCATTTCCCCCTTTTATCAAAGGTCATAAAGTAGTTTTTAACACTTGATGTTACGTGTAGACTGAGATATTCTGCTGGTCTAAATTGACCCTTTTGTTCAAGGTCTTTTTCTAGTTACATCGTCAGCTGGTGCTTGGTAGTAATCCCTCAGTGTCAAGGAGGCTCTTCCCCAGGAGTCATGTCCCATGCCGGGAGGAAGATAATGAATTTACATGCTGAGTTTGGCTTAGAGAACGGCCACATTTGAGCAACATGGATGCTCTCAGGAGGTAACTCTTAGGCACCCTGCAGCTCTAGACTTATTGCATATTTCAGGCACACAGCCTCATAATTGGAGCCATCAGTATCAAGGGCTCATAGTTGGACCATCCATCTTTATTGGTCTTTACCATTGCACTTGGGTAATTGTTTCTGTTCCATTGGGAAATGTGCTAGAGCTCCCCTGGTTAGGAACTCAGCACTCTCTGTTTTTGTTTTTAACTGAAACTACTATGAAAATTACACTTTAAGTCAAAAATGTTTATGGCATTTTTATAACAGCTGTGATGGTTACTTTCATAAGACAGTTGGATAGGTTATGGGGACCCATTCTTTGGTCAAGCAAGCCATGGACTTACTGTAACTTATAAGTATATCATATACTGTAATCACTAGTGAGTGTGGCAGCTTGAGATTATTTTTGTGAATCCTAAAACAAAAAAGAGAAAGATTGCATTTTTAAACTGTCCTTTTCTTCTGGGTGTGATACCCTTTGATTGTATTAAATTAAATATTTTAAGTTTACTTAATATAATCAATTTAGGGCCTTTGATTTCATGATGTCAATAGGGGGTGACTCAGGGTTGTGTCCACTACTACGTGGTGTTCTGATATAAATTGACACTAACTTAAGAAGACATGCAAGAAGGGAGAGTGTTCCATAGATGCCAAAGGAGGAGAAAGATATCCATAGACATGGAAGAGAGAAAGAACTATATCCGTTTTGATCCTGGAACCACCCAGATGAGAGGTGAGTCGTTCGGTTGAAAGTTTGCAGCAGAAGACATCAGACAGAGCACCTGGGCATCTGAGAAGGCCCAGAATGAAATGAGCCCAATGCAACAGATTGATAAAGCAAAGCCTGAGAGACTAAGCAGAGATCACATCATCTTGATTCGACATGCGGCCGTTGCCTTTGGTGAGAAAGGAAACCGAGTGGGACTCTTTAGGGCCTCAGGATTGTAAGGTTTTACCCCAAACAAATACACTTCATAAAATTCAAAAAAATTCTGGTACTTTTCATCAGTAACTCTTTGGCTGAGTAATACAGTGAGTTGATTGAGTCTACAGCCAATTACATCTAAAATCAAAAAATTATTGCCTTCAACAGAGAGGAGACTCCTCATCCAATTCATTAGAAGGCTGAAAGGGACAGCTAAGGATTCAGCAGTTGAAAGAATAATTTCTACCAATACATCACACAGAAATCTTCTCTAGTGGAATTCACCATCAAGTTCACTGGAGTTTCAACTTACAGCTTTTCCTGGGGAATTCAGTATCACCTTCATTGAATTTCCAAATTCTTGCCTGCCATGAGGAATCAGGACTCCCAATCCTCTTGGTCACATGAGTCATATATTATATGCTTTCCTGCCTGTCCTGTTTCTCTGGAGAATCTTAACTCATACATATTTTTGACCAGGAGTAGTACTTGAGAAACAAAATACTAAGGTTAATATTTCTGAGTTGGTTCTGGGGTATTTGCAATTTGTTCTGTAATGTAATTACATTAAAAGACACTAATAGCTTTATTTCCAATAATCAATATGGCCCTGTTATTCCATGGTGTGTATTGGCAATAGAGACACACAAAATATCACCATTGGATACTGATACTCAAATTCTACAAGAGGCAAGACACTGGATATCAGTGAATCTGATATATTAACAGAGATTTCTGAAGTAAAAAATATATTGGTGTTGGCTACTTTTACCTCAATACACTATATAAAGTTTTTAAGGAAAAGGGTGATCTCAGGGCTTCAAATTCCTAGCTCAAGCACCAAGAAAGGACAAGAAAGTTTCTATGTGTGCCCTGAAAGAAAGGGGTATTTTTTTTTTTGCTGAGGCTGAAGACTTGATACTTCTGAAAATCAGACACAGAGTCTCTTTGTGCATGTAGCTATATTGCAAAACATATTGAATTCTCATCCTTTAAGAGGACTTCCATTAAAGAGATCAACTTGATTAGGAAGGAAGAGTATCCTGAAAATTGGAAAGGGGACATATGGGTTGATAATGATGGTGGTAGGGCCAATGAATCCTTAAATGCTACTTTCTTCTTTGCTAGATAAACCTGCTAATGTCAAACCTGAGAAATCAGGCACCCCACCTTCACTATTCCCTCCTGAGGAATAAGTCAATCCATCACCTTCTGAGATTAACCCTTATTTGATAAACAGGTAAGTGCCTCCCCAGAGGAAACCTCATTCACACACTGTCTGAAGAGATTAACTGTTTCATTAGGTGAAAATGTAATGGAAAATCCTTAGGTAATTGACTTATAATAGCCCACTCCCTAGTTTTTCTTTGAACCATAACAACTGCCTACCCCTAGCAAAACAGTAAACCAAAAGCAAATCCGCTTTCCTTGAGAGATTGCAGAGTTTAGAACTACCATGAAAGACCTGAAGGATGCAGGGGTGGTAATTCCCACATCTCAATTCAACTCTTTTATCTGGTCTGTGCAGAAAACAGATGGATCTTGGAAGATAAAGGTGCATTATCAGAGACTTAATCAGGCAATGACTCCAATTGCTGAGTCCATTCCAGATGTAGTACCATTCCTAGATTAAATAAACACATCCCCTATAAACTGGCATGCAGCTTTTGATTTGGCAAATGCTTTCTTTTTGATCGCTGCTAGTAAAGACCACAATGAACAATTTGCCTTCAGCTGCCTAAGACAGCAATATATTTTTATTTTCATACCTCAGGGGTTTCTCCTCTCTATAGCTTTATGTAATAATCTAGTCTGCAGGGTCTTGATGATCTTTCCCTTCTGCAAGGAAGCACATTGGTCCATTATATTGAAACAGTTATGGTTATTGGATCTAGTAAGTAAGAAGTAGCAAGTACTGCAGATTTATTGGTAAGGCATTTGCATGACAGATGGTAGGACACAAATAAAAAAAACTACAAGAGCCTTCAAACTCAGTTACATTTTTAGGTGTACATTGGTTTGGGACATTCAGAGATATCCCTTCTAAGGTGAAGGATAAGCTGTTATATTTGGCCCCTCCTAAAAGCAAAAAAAAAAAAAAAAAATTGCACTTCCAGTTGTACCCTTTGGATTTTGGAAGCAGCATATTCCTCATTTAGTTTGGTACTCTGGATAATTACTGATTGACCAGAAAAACTGATGGTTTTCAGACACTCCAGATTTTTCAGCTTGTTGTTCAAGGACCTTTGCCAATTGGATCATGTGATCCAGCAGATCCAATGATACCAGAGGTATCAGAGGAAGAAAAGGTGCTTTTTGGAGCATTTGGTAGGCTGCTATAGGAAAATCCCAGTGCAGACTCTTAGAATTTTGGAACAAAGCTCTGAAATCGTCTACAGATTAAACTCCTTTAGTGAATCAGCTTTAGCCTGAGCTGGGCCTTAGTAAAGACTATACCCTTAACTCTAGGCCACCAACTTACCATAAGACCTCAGTTTTATGTGACAAAATAGATGTTCTCTGACCCAGAAAGCCATTAATATCAATAAGCACAGCATAGCATTATCATCAAATGAAAGCAGTTTGTATGAGATTAGGCTCAAGTAGGCCATGAAGACAAGAAAGTTAAATGAGGAAGCAGCCCAACACCATGACTCTTCACTCTTGCCCATAACTTTCTTAATACACTGTATTTTTAAAGAAGATTTAGATTACAGAAAAGTAACATTGAATGTGTAGGGGAATCCCATATAACCTACCCTAACTTGTCCCACATTTCCCTCTATTAATAACATCTTACATTAGTGTGGTAATCTTGTCACAAATGATAAACCAAAATTGAAGCATTGCTACTTTCCAGGATCTATATATTACTATATGGTTTATTTTATTTTTTGCACTGTACAGTTTTCTAGGTTTTGACAAAATGTATACTGGCCTGTAACCACCATTGCAATATCACGCAGAATAATTCGAATGCCCTAAACATTCCTTTGGTTCCACCTATTTTCCATCGTCTCCCCTCAGAACCACTGGTAACTAATATCTTCGTATCAATGTGGCAAATTCTTCCATTACTACTACACTAATAAATGTACATTGGTCTGTGGTTACATTTCCCCTTTACATTTGTTCATTCCAAAATTTTCATAGTTTTTAGGGTGATTTTGTACACTATGCTTCAGATTATGAAGAATATTATCTTAGATATTATGGGATAGATGGAGTAACTGCTATGGTTACAGTTGTAAGTAAACTTTGCTTTGGGAGATGGGAGTTTACCATCATCATCATTTTGTTAGTTGTCCTGGGTCAGTCTGATGAACTGGAAAGTAGGTATTGGCCACAACTCTGCTGAGATTCAAGACTCACAATATTTAAGATTCTGGGACATATATTTAACGGGTATAGTGCTAATTATAGGTTCAAATAAAAGGGGTAGAAGAATCATGAGCAGGGATATTATAAATGAGTCTAACTATACTGGATTGGGGGAAAAGATTATCATATATTCCAGCATAAGTCACACTGACAGGGTTTTAATTTCATGGGGTGGCAAGCCTTACTTATAGTATCTGGATATTTCTAGAGTGCTTGGGAAAATCCCTGTTTGAAATTTTGTTTACTGTAGGAGGGAAATTATAAATAAGTCTAAATTCCTTTCACAAATAGACTGTCCTATAATTCAAGGTAAGACCCACCAACAGGGTGCTGATTTCAAAGGATTGTGTGGCTCATTTTTAGTGTTTTGGTGGTTCTAATGCCCCCAGAGATAACCACTATTTGAGGCCTTGGTCACAGTACAGGGTGAACTCCCTAAGACATGCATAAGTTTAACGTCTGAAACGAACTCCCAACTCACTTTGAAATCTCTTAGTCATAAAAAACTCTCTTGTTTTTAACATATCCCCATTTTGGTCAAGGTAATTTTCCAAATGCATCACTGATTAGTCCTGGTAGTATCCTCAAGGTGCAAAAGATGCTCCTCCTCAGGAGTCATATCCTATGTCAAGGGAAAGGTAGTGAGTTTATTTCCTGAGTTTGACTTAGAGTGAGGCCACATCTAAGCAACAAGGAGGTTTTCAGCAGGTAATTCTTAGACATCTGCCTAAATTTCATTTTACAAGAATAAGATACATAAATTCATGCATTAATATCAAAGGCTTGGCATATTGGACTATTTTCTTTTGTTAGGAATTGCCAATATACTTGAGAGATTTTAGCCTCTCCATTTGAACAAGTAGCAGAACTCCCAAGCATGGGATTTTAAAATTTTGTTGGATATAGTGTGGTATCCACCTACCAAGAAAACATTCTATGGCAACATAAACTTATTGATTTTCCATAATGGCATGACCCAGGTGAATTTTTCCATGCACATCACTCTACCACTGGCAAACTGCACCACTGACACTTTCCTGCCATATATCCCACAAGAACACTCTCAACCTTATAATACCAACCACAGTCCTTGACCTCCCCAGAGTTCACCAAACTACATATTCACCTGTTTTCTTCATCTAGTCTTGCCCTGATTTCCATGAGTTACCCAACTCAACCCCAGCTTCTCAATCACACTCATATTTCAGCACCATCAATCCCCTCATATTACTGCACCATCCTCACCCCGTCCACTCCCAAACCTCCAACATTCACCCTATGCTAGATTCTGCCCAGACTGAGCATTAACTTACCACTCTCTACCTTATCTCTTAGTAACCTATCTTCTAGATCCTGCCTCTATGTGTCTGATCAATATACTTACTTGATACCAGCAAGATCATGAAATATTTGACATTTGGTGACTAGCTTATTTCACTCAACATAAGGATATTGAGGTTCATCCATGTTGTTGCATCTGACAAAACTTCATTTCTTCTTACAGCTGAGTAATATTCCATTGTATGTATATAGCACATTTTGTTTATTATTTATTCATTGATGGACACTTGGACTGCTTCCAATTATTGGCTATTGTGAGTAATGTGATGACCATTGGTGTGCATCTATCTCTTTGTGTACCTGCTTTCAATTGTTCTGGCTATATTCCTAAAAGTGGGCTTCCTAAATCCTATGGCAATTCTATACCTAGCTTCCTGAGGAACTTTCAAGCTATTCTCCACAGTGGGTGCACCTTTCTACATTCCACCAGCAGTGGATGAATGTTCCTATTCCTTCACATGGTATTATACCCTTGTAGTTTTCTGTTGTCTTAACAGCAGCCAATCTATTACTGGCAAGATGATCTCTCATTGTAGTTTTTATTTGTTATGTCCTTAACAGCTAGAGACTTTTAGCATCATTTCATGTATTTTTTATCTGTTCGTATTTTTCTTTGGAAAATTATCTAAACTCCTGCCCATTTAAAAATGTTTTTTAATTGAGATGTAATATTTATTTATATATACTGGATATTAAACACTTATTGGATAAATGGTTCCCAAATATTTTTTTTCTTTGAGTAGGCTGCCTTTTTCACCTTCTTGACAAAACCTTTGGCGTACAAAACTTTTTAGGTTTGAAGAGGTCCAATTTATCTATTTTATTCTTTCATTGCTTATGCTTTGGGTGTAAAGTTTATGAAAACATTTATTACTACTAGATCACATAGATGTTTCCCTACATTGTCATTTTTTGTAACTTTATTTTTGAAGAAGTTTTAGATTACAGAAAAAATCATTAAAATATATGGAATTCCCATATACCCCATTCCCTTCCCTCTCACATTTTACACTCTTAACATCATCTTACAAGTGTGTGTTTTATTTGTTACAATTGATGAGCAGTTTTGAAGCATTTCTACTAACAATGGTTGGTAGTTTATATAATGTTTTGCATATTGCACTGTACAATTTTTAAGGTTTTAACAAAATGTATAATGTTCTATATCCATAATTTCAAAATCATTCAGAACATTTGCAATGCTCTAAAAATGTCCTATGTTTCACTTGTTATTCCTTTCCCCTCCCCTCAGATCCTCTTTTTTGTCATTGACGGGGTCTGGCCAGCAGACCCCCTCAGCCAGATGGGTAAGGATGGCAGAGCAAAGAAACACACACAGTGACCACTCTGGAGACACAGGGTGGTGGCACAGGTCTGGTTTATTGAGGAAATGCAACAGCTTTTATGGGCATCTAAAGGGAAGTTAGGTGGCATGCAAGTACCTGATTGGTTATGCTAATTCAGTGAGGCTAGTTGACTCATGGGATCTTGTTGCTGAGGACCAGGGAAGAAACGGGAGTGGCTTACAGTTGTTTACTGCGAGGCTTGCCTCCATCTTTAAAGAGTGGCGCCTGCAGCTCACTCACACTTTTTCAAATATATTTTTTATTTTTTTAAAAGATACTTAGATTTCACAAAATGTTACACACAAAAAATAAGGAATTTCCATATGCCCCACTCTCTACACCTCCCACTCTTCCCCATATTAGTAACTTCTTTCATTATTGTGGTATATTCATTGCAATTGATGAATACATTTGGAGAATTGTCACTAAGTATGGATTATAGTTTACCATATAGTTTACAATCTCTCCCACTCACAGTATTTTTTATAT
This sequence comes from Dasypus novemcinctus, assembly GCF_030445035.2. Taxonomy (NCBI): domain Eukaryota; kingdom Metazoa; phylum Chordata; class Mammalia; order Cingulata; family Dasypodidae; genus Dasypus; species Dasypus novemcinctus. The sequence continues at coordinate 91,503,832 of NC_080704.1, read as the reverse complement.
CAATGTTAAAAGTCCTTCCTTTCCTACAATAGTTACAAATCTACTTTTGTCCATGGTTGAATTCAAACATTATCTATCTTTATTCCTCCATTTTGAGAATTTTGAGATGGTAATAGCACTGAGCTTCAGTATGTGAGGGGCTAAGATTTTATGGGGCAGATAGAAAGAACTTTAAATTATCTTCTGTGTGTTTTTTTTTTTGGTCTTGGCTCTTAAATTTATGTATTTGATACATCTTGAGTTAATTTTTGTATAGGGCATAAGATGGTAATCCTCCCTCATTCTTTTGGATATGCATAGCCAGTTCTCAAAGTACTGTTTGTTGAAGAGAATATTCTGTGCTAGTTTGGTGGGCTTGGTGGTCTTATCAAACATCAGTTGGTCACATATTCACTGGTCTATACTGGAACTCTGAATTTGGCTCCATTTTTCATGTCTATCTTTCTACCAATATAATACAGTTTTGACCACTGTAGCTTTGTAGTGTGCTTCAAAGGCAGGTAGCATGATTCCTCCAGTTTTGTTTTTTTCTTTTTCAAGATGTTTTATTTTTTCTTTTCAGGCCTACAGTTTGAAAATTACATTTTCCTTTTTTAATTTTATTTAATTGTCTTTTTTAAAGATATGTAGATCGCAAAAAGAAAGTTACATTAAAAAAGATATGAGGTTCCCTTATACCGTACACCCCACCTTATCCCACTCCTCCCACATCAACAACCACTTTCATCATTGTGGTACATTCATTGCATTTGGTGAATACATTTTGGAGCACTGCTACACCACAGAGATTATAGTTTACCTGGTAGTTTACTCTCCCCCAGTCCATTCAGTGGGTTATGGTAGGAATAATGATGTCCAGTATCTGTCCCTGCAGTATCATTCAGCACAACTCCAAGTCCCAAAAATGCCCCACATCACACTTCTTTCCTCTCTATGCCCTCAGCAACTCCTGTGACCACCATCTCCACATCAATGACACAATTTCTTCCATTGTCAGTGTCACAACAGTTCTATTGTAGAATACCAATATGTCCACTATAATCCATATTTTGTTCCTCCATCCTATGGACACTGGTATGGTCATGTCCACTCCACCTCTAAATCAAGAGGGAGCTTAGATCACACTTGGATGATGGATGCAATTCTCCTGCTTGTAGTTGTAGACACTTTTGGTTCCCTGGTGTGGTGGTTTATTTCCAAGCTTGTGGGTTGGCCTCTTGGTGTGTTCCCTATAAGCCATTGAATGACAATGCAAAAATTTGGGCCTGCTTTACGGAATATTTCGTATACTATGCAAACACAAGCAGAAAGTGGACAGATGTAACATTTCAGGAACATTCTGGGACATCCTGAAGAATGTGGTAAAATGAAATCCTTTATGTGGGCAGAACTTCAACAGTGCCCCTGGGTGTTCATTTTACTTGGAAGGAGAAAGATCAAAGGTGCATCTTTATATGAAATCAAAGGCTTTGTTTAATGGTTTGGGTGGTCAGACACTTTGATAGAAATGTTTGTGGCTAAAATTACCAGGAGAAATACTGACACATGGGAAAATCACTTTTAATTATGACTAAATGCAATTAAACACAACCATAAGCAAATTTCCTTATGCCAAAAAGTATTTAAGAGACTACATGGGATATATAACTTAGTGAAAACAAAAATGAAATCATGTACATTGCTGGATTTATGTCTGTTTGCTTCTGATTTATTCAGACTGTGATTTGATAGTAAGAATAAATGGGGTGTTCCTTATAATAACTTGGTGTCATAGAAAGTATATTGTATATGCAGTCATCTGTTCTAGAAAGCAACTTCCATATCTTCTGATTGCAATACATTATATTGTCTACAAGCAAATTGCTGAAAATATCTTTTCAATTTTTAAGTTCCCCAATAAAACAATCTTCCAAAATAAAACAAAGGTGATAAAAAGGGGAGAGATAAGTGGGTAAACCTTTCTAAAAGATCAAAATCCTGAAGATATTTGCATCTCATATGAATGATCATGAGAGGGTGATTTCAGCAGATGAGGATTTGATAACCAAGTGATAGGATGACCTGTTCTATGGAAACCAGTTTCTTTTCCTAGCCACTCTTGTCATTGTACAATGAGCTCTTTTTAAAAGATTCCATTTTGGTTTCCTTATGCCCATGAATCAATGGGCAAAGAAGGATTTCACTGTACTGACTCTGGATGTAAAGAAGTGTGTGCCTAGAATACAGGAGATCCTTTAGACATCTTTTATGAACATATCCTGTGATCAATGTCAATGGAGCAGTATAACAACTGAATTGAGTCATGGCTATTAATGGCAGAGAATACACAGTATTGAAGGTTTTTGCCACCACATCAGGAAAAGAACTAGGATCAGCTGAGGTGATTGCTGAGAGGAAAGGCAATATGGAATGAGTATTGGAATGGATAGTTGTAAATAAAAGCTTTGGCCAGATGCCCATTTGCAGAAAAGAGAACTGTAATGGTTATGAGTTGTGGTAGCTGAGATTATTTTATAATCCCAAAAAGAGAAAAGATTATGTATTTAGACTAATATATTTTGATGGTGGGATACCCTTTAAGTGCATTAAATTTCATTGAGGGTCCTTTGATTAGATTATATGACGAGATTGATTCAGGTCTTTTGTACAATGATTGTATGTTTGTATGTGCACTCATTTCAAGCAATTTTTTTCTTTATTTTAAAGAAGTTTTAGGTTACATAACATTACCTACAAAATATAGGGGATTCCCGTATACTCCCCCTCCCACAATTTCCACCATTAACATGTTTAATTAGTGTGGTACATTTTTAACAATTGACGACCACATATTGAGGCATTGCTACTATTTATGGTCTATAGTTTATATTAATGTTTACACTTTGCACAGTAAAATTTTATAAGTTTTAACAAATCAAATAATGGCTTGTATCCATCACTGCAATATCATGCAGAATAATTCCAGTGTTCCAAATGTTCTCCACGTAAAATCCATTCTTGCCTCTCCCTAACCTCAGAACCTCTGGTGACCATGGTCTTTATACCAATGTTACAAGTTCTTCCACTACTAGAATAATAACATGACTACTTTAGTCCATATCTGCATTCCCCTTATGTTTGTTCCTTTCTCACACTTGAGAATTTTGGGATTTAGATGCCCACTCTGCTTCTGAAAGAGAGGGGTTTAGATCCTATGGGAAGACTGATGGAACTGTCTAGCTTGCAGTTGTAGAAACTCTGTTTTTTGGGGATGTGCATAGTCCATCATTTTCCTTTCCGTTGTTGTCCTCTGTATCTGAGAACTGGAAAGAAGGCAATGGTGGCAAATGTCCTGAGATTCAGGGCTCAACTGGCAGATATAGAGTTGGAAGGATTAAGTTTCAGGGACATGTATTTGATGGGTATAGTGCTAATGAAAGGCTCAAATAAAAGTGGAGGAGGACCGCTGCACCTCATGGTCAAAGGTCCACATCATAGGTGCTCAGAGATGTATTCATCAAATGCAATGAATGTCTCATGATGATTGAGGAGGTTGTTATGGGGGGAGGAGTGGGGGGAGGGGGGTGGGGTATATGGGGACCTCATGTTTTTTTTTAAAGATTTATTTATTTATTTAATTCCCCTCCCCTCCCCCGGTTGTCTGTTCTCTGTGTCTATTTGCTGCGTCTTGTTTCTTTGTCCGCTTCTGTTGTTGTCAGCGGCATGGGCGGCGCCATTCTTGGGCAGGCTGCACTTTCTTTTGCACTGGGCGGCTCTCCTTATGGGGCGCACTCCTTGCACGTGGGGCTCCCCTACGCGGGGGACACCCCTGCGTTGCACGGCACTCCTTGCGCGCATCAGCACTGCTCATGGGCCAGCTCCACACGGGTCAAAGAGCCCCGAGGTTTGAACCGCGGACTTCCCATGTGGTAGACGGATGCCCTAACCACTGGGCCAAGTCCGTTTCCCTCATATTTTTTTTAATGTAACATTAAAATATAAATAAAGACAAAAAAAGTGGTAGAGGAGTCAAGTGTAGGAAAATTAAAATTAGTCTAACTCTGATACATTGAGCATATAAGTTATCAAATATTTCAAGGTATGGTCCACCGAATGGGTGCTGATATCCTGGGGTTGCCTGCCCCCTGCCTATAGTGTCCAGATATCTCTAGAGTCCTCAGGAGCACTCTGCTTTAGACACTGTTTACTGTGGCAGTCAGGGAGATACTCCAGAGATTGGCATAAATGTAACTTCAGAAATGACTTCCTGACTCACCATGAAATCTCTTAGTCATAAAAACTCATTAGTTAAAAGGGGGAAATGGAAAAGACAAATGAGTTTATATGACTATGAGTCTCCAAAAAGAGCCAGGAAGTTATCAGAGGGGTTACCCTTATACACACCTCAGCAGAGTCCCAGAGACAGATAAAGTGGATACAACACCAGTTATTGGTTCTCCTGAGGGCTACAGAGACCCACAGGTTCTATGGTCATGGCAGGTGGAGTTCAGTGCCATGTCAGTTGGCCCTACTTTGGAGTTTGTGTTTCTGTGTGATGGAGCTGGACTCAGATGTGATCTTTGTCCACAAGCCTCTCCTGTTACTTTTACTGGAACTGTAGTTGGTGCTGGGGTTTAATGTATACCCAGGGGACCTGAATCTCTGGACTGACCATGTGATAGCCGGGCTCTGAGCCTGAAGAGACTGGCAAATACTACACTCTGGTTTACTGGACTTACCCCACTCAGCTAACATGGAGTTGAAGAAGGTCAACCACCACACCAGGGAGCCAAGATTGCCTCTAACTGAAAGCAGGAGAATTGCATCCAGCATCCATGTGGAATCCAAGCCCCCTCTTGATATAGATGTGGAGTGGACACAACCAATCTAAGGTCCACAGGATGGAGGAATAGAGTATGGATTAGAGTGGACTTACTGATATTCTATTCATGAACTAATGTGATTAGTAATCAAAGAAAATGTGGCATTGTTGTGGAGAAAGTGGCCATGGTGGCTGCTGGGGGTAGGGAGTGGGAGGAAGAGATGAGATGTGGGGGTGATTTCAGGACTTGGAGTTGTCCTGGGTGGTGCTGCAGGGGCAGTTACCAGACATTGTATGTCCTCCTATGGCCCACTGTGTGGACTGTGGGAGAGTGTGGGCTATGATGTGGACCATTGACCATGAGGTGCAGTGGTGCTCAGAGATGTACTCACCAAGTGCAATGAATGTCTCATGATGATGGAGGAGGTTGTTGTTATGGGGGGAGTAGTGCTGTGAGGGGAGTTGGGGTATATGGGGACCTCATATTTTTTTAATGTAATGTTAAAAAGTAAATTAAAATTATTTTTTAAAAACTCATTTCTATTTAATAATTATTCCTTAGCGTCTAGGTCTAGGTCTTTTCCCAAATTATTTCCATATAAGCATGCCCCAGGTGGATCCTTTCCCACATATCCCCCCAACAAATGCCCTGCACCAGTGCCCCTCATGCCATATTTGCTAAAACATTCCCACCATTTTAGTGTCAATGACAGACCTACAAATACCCAGAGTTCACATCTTCCTTCCTCCAGCCTTTCTCACAACTCCATAGATATTTCAACCCAAACCCTGCACTCTGGGCATCCTCAAATTCCGGCACCATGGACCCCAATCACTTCCCTGCAGAAAAATCACCACCCTCCAATGCCAAAACACCTCCTTCCACCTTATCATGAATTTGGCCTGTTTTTAGCATTGATTCAACTCATCCTACTCCATTTTTTACTTCTTATAATTTATCTTTCAGATGCTAGCACCTTGAGTCTCCTCAATACGCTTAGGTCTTATCAGTGAGGCCATGCAATATCTGTCCTTTATTGGCAGGCTTCCTTCACTAAGCATAGAGTATTAAAGATTCATTCATTTTGCCTCATGTGTCACTACTTCATTCCTTCTTAGAGCTGAGTAATATTTCATTGTATGTATAAACCACATTTTGACTATACATTAATCTGTTGATGGACACGGGTTGCTTTTAACTTTCCAACTTTGGACAATAGTGAAAAAAATGTCATATGAACTTTGGTGTGCATATATCTGTTCCTGTCACAGCTTTCAAGACTTCTGGGTATATAACCAGCAGTGAAATTATTTGATCATATGGCATTCTATATTTAGCTTTTCCTGAAGAAATGCTAAGCTATCCTCCATAATCACTGTACCATTCTACATTCCCACTAACAGATGATGAGTACTTGTTTTATTCTACATCTTCTCCATCACTTATAGTTCTCTCTTTTTAAGAAAATTAATTTTATTGATACATATTACTAAAGCATAAATCAACCCAAAATGTAAAATCAATGGTATTTGGCATAATGACGTATTTGTGCATTCATCACTTCAATTAATCTTAGAGCACTTTCATTATTCCAATAATAATAATAGATATAAAACAAACAACCAAAACTCATTATCTCTCAAACTGTCTATGCTTTCATTGCTGTATATAGTTGCTGTTCTTTTTCTTTCTCTATACAATATTTGCATATATATTTTGTAGAAACTGTCTTAGATAAGCAATATCATCCATAGTCATGTTTTACAAGAGGTTTTACTATCCTATACAGTCCCAAGTTATACTTTTTAGCTTTCCTTCCAGTAATATATATACATTATTGCGACGGTTTGCTCAGTCGGTAGAGGTGGGGTCTGGCTGCGGACGAGGGGTCGGTCCAGCTCTGGACGAGGGGTCGGTCCTGCTTGGGATGAAGGGTCGGTCCCACTTGGGACGAGGGGTCGGTCCGGCAGCAGACGAGGGATTGGTCTCACAAGGGGATGCGCGGTTCGGCTGACGGGGTCGCCCGGCGAAGCCGGCGACGAAGGGGTCGCCCGGAGAAGCCGGCGATGAAGGGGTCGCCCAGAGAAGCAGGCGACGAACTGGGGACAAGGGAGGCCAGGCCCTTGTCGGGGGCTCTCAGGACTGGAGGGCGCACGGCAGAAGAACTACCGCGGAGACAAGGTAAACACACAAGTCCACTTTATTGAGGGAGAGGCAACAGTTTTATAGGGGCTGGGGAAGGCTGATTGGTTGAAGCCATGCCCTGTTCTGATTGGTTGCCAGCGAAAGGTCAGTGGGCGGTACCAGATGGGGGAGGGGTGGTGGTTAGGGATTGGCTGTCGCTGTTGCTGGGGGAAGGGGCAGGGTTTAGGGATTGGTGGCTGCTGTTGCTGGGGTGGAGGGCAGACTGGAGTTTCCCACCCACGCCTGGCTGTTGCTGCTGTTGGGGGGAGGGAAAAGGGCAGACTGGATTTTTCCGCCCACACCTGGCTGTTGCTGCTGTTGGGGGAGGGGAAAAGGGTAGACTGGATTTCTCCGCCCACGCCTGGCTGTTGCTGCTGTCGGGGGAGGGGAAAAGGGCAGACTGGAATTTTCTGCCCTGCGCCTGTGCAGGGAGAAGGAAGAAGAAGGGTGCCGCCCCACAAGGCATCAGGTGGCGCCATCTGGGAGGAGGGGTGGCCGCGGAAGCATGGCTGCCGAGAAGGGGAGACCCGAGGGCACTCTGCGCCCATGCCGAGCTTCCTTCAGGGGTGGCGGTGGGGCCGACCAACCACCCTATTATGGGGGCAGCGGAATTAGGCCTACCGCGGCCGCTCCCCTGCCAGGCCAGCAAACCACGCTTCAGCCCGAGGGGTGACCGCATTTCCCCCTTCTTTTCAAATAAGGGCCAGGATGGCAGCAGCAACAAGTAGCCGAGGCCCAAGAGGCAGTAAGCAATGAGGGAAGCGGGGCTGAAGAGGGAGGTGAGTATGACGGGGATACAAATGTACAATTTAGGGGGTGGTATCTTGCTGTTGCAAGCAAGGGTGGCCAATGTCCAATTTTTGTTGATCTCGGCGGCTATAAGATCCATCTGTTGTTAAAAGTCCAGGATGACAGCGCGTTGCAGGTAGTTGATCTCTCCTTGGCAGCGAAGACATTGTAGGAGAGGATTACTTTTTCCTGCCAGAGGCTTACTGTCCAATTAAAAGGCTGATGGCTGGGGTTGGTGAGTGCAATGGGGAGTGTGAGGAAAAGAAGGGTAATGGTTTTGGACAAGAGGAGGCTTGGTGAAGTCATTATGGGAGGAAGATAAGGAGTAAAGCATAAAAGAGGATAATAAACAGAAAGGCGATGGAGAGTAGAATTCATTGGCCGAGGTTCCAATCTTCTGGTGCGGTAGCGGCTAGACAGATGGCGGAAAATATTATCAAGAAAGCAAAGGTTATGAGGAAGAAATAAAGTATTAAAGGCTGTGGGGGAAGTGAGAAGATCATTTAGAGGATAGGGTTGAGAATGGTATGTTTAAGACAGAAGCTTTGTGGTTTGTAGGAGACTGCTTTATAAACGAAGGAGAATGAGGGCAGTAAATATAGTAACGATAGATAGGAAGATGACAGTGAGGAGGAGTCTTTGTTTAAGGTTCCAATCGTCCGGTGCAACAGTGGCTAGGCCGATAGCGAGGGGTGTTGCTAAATAGACAATGGCTGCAAAGACAAAATCATCTTCTGTTTCCTTAAGAATAACTTTTCTTTAAATACTTAGTAGCATGCAATATTAGAAACCGTTTCCTAAAAGCAAGTTGGCAGGGGAGCTTGGTTGCTATTAATCTTTCCTGTTATAAAATTACCTTTTATTATTATTATCATCAATTCAGTTTTATATATATATATTTAAGAATGACCTTTTGGAATTAGCCATTTAATACCTTAATGTAAACTATTGAAGATAAATTTTATCTTTACAGAACACATTCCCTTACGTAAAGTTATCACAATACCTTTTACACTTGCCGCATGCAAATTAAGTTTCAAGACTTTATGAAAAATTAGCCATCCTACTTTAGGACAAAATACGTCTTTTTGCAAAACTTATTACATTTCCGTTAGCATTTTTACAAACTTTTAACCTTTTTTAATATTCATATAAGTTTTACATTCTTTATATTATCCTGTGAAGAAAAATAAGTTATTCATTTTAATCTAGGCAAGAACAACTTTTTATGAAGATGTACAGTTAATTTTGTTAATTAAGACTTACAATTTTTTTTAATTGTAGATATCTTATTAACATTTAAACTTATGTATTAATATAATAAATTTAAGTATTAATATAAGCACTTATTTAATTTTTGGCCATTTGAATAGAGCTCTTTTAAATATTTCTAGTAATTTATATTTACCATCCGCAGGTATCACAATATATGTTGACATTGAACGAACAGACAGACAAACACAGAACAATTACAACACATTAACAGAAATATATAATTTATTTACAGTTGACTCATAATTCTTACTTTCTTGGTATAGCTGCTTTTAAGTCCTTTTTTATATAGCATATCATAGATTATACCCTTCAAGATTTCTTCTGGACTTCATGTTGCCTGTAATAAGCCAGGAGGGAATCTTTTACCTTCCTGCTCCACAGCAAAAGTGACCCTATCTATAAGGTGAGTATAGGTGTCCAGGTCCCAAAGCTGACACGTGGTAAGCCACGGATTAAAGGGGAGAAGAAGGTCCCAATATACTTGAAGCTGTTTGAAAGAGATCTTACACCGGTGAGTGTCTAGGAGACCGGCGAGGGCCCAAACTTGTGGGGCTTGCTTAGCAGATAGGATGTTACCCATTGCTAATGGCCTTTTGGAGCCGATAAGAAAAGGGGCCCTTACCTTGAGAGCGCGGCGATGGGAGTCAAGGTGCGTGGTGAGACGAGGGGTCGGAGCCGATGGGACTCCGACGGTGGTCGCGGGCCAAGAGAAGGCCCCGACGAGGGGAGGGCGGAATGACGAGCAGTGGAGCAAGGCAAAGGGGAGCAAGCGCGGAGGGGAGGAGGCAGAGGTGAAGGCAGGGGTGGAGGTGCTCAGGCACGTGCTCCTGAGAGTTATTGGCGCCTCTTAATCATAGCGGGTTGGTATAAGCCCCCGGCATGGAAGGAGAAAGCCATCCAGCGATTCTCCCAGACCGCCGTGGATCATATGAGGTCACCAAGGTTCAGGAGCAGCAATGCAGAGTGAAAAGATAGGGGTTAGAAGAGAGGAGAGCGTAGGGCTATGGTAGGGTTACTTCAGATGTGCAAGCGCGTGCTCCCGAGAAATCCAAGGCTCCTCTTAATCATAGCGGGTCGGTATAAGCCCCCGACATGGAAGGAGAAAGCCATCCAGCGATTCTCCCAGACCGCCGTGGATCGTATGAGGTAGCCAAGGCTCAGGTAGCAGCAATGTTGCACGAGAGAAGTCCCAAGGTGAGAAGAGAGGAGGGCATAGGGCTGTGGTAGGATTACTTCAGACGTGCAAGCGCGTGCTCCCGAGAAATCCAAGGCTCCTCTTAATCATAGCGGGTCGGTATAAGCCCCCGACATGGAAGGAGAAAGCCATCCAGATTCTCCCAGACCACCGTGGATCGTATGAGGTAGCCAAGGCTCAGGTAGCAGCAATGTTGCATGAGAGAAGTCCCAAGGTGAGAAGAGAGGAGGGCGTAGGGCTGTGGTAGGATTACTTCAGACGTGCAAGCACGCGCTCCCGAGAAATCCAAGGCTCCTCTTAATCATAGCGGGTCGGTATAAGCCCCCGACATGGAAGGAGAAAGCCATCCAGCGATTCTCCCAGACCGCCGTGGATCATATGAGGTAGCCAAGGCTCAGGTAGCAGCAATGTTGCACGAGAGAAGTCCCAAGGTGAGAAGAGAGGGGGGGGTCGCCAGGTTATGGAGTGAGGCTGTGGTGGAGTTGCCTTGACCCACGTTGTGCTGTGGTGGGGTTGCCTTGCCCCACGTTGGGCGCCAGCTGCGACGGTTTCCTCGGTCGGTAGAGGTGGGGTCTGGCTGCGGACGAGGGGTCGGTCCAGCTCTGGACGAGGGGTCGGTCCTGCTTGGGACGAAGGGTCGGTCCCACTTGGGACGAGGGGTCGGTCCGGCAGCAGACGAGGGATTGGTCTCACAAGGGGTTGCGCGGTTCGGCTGACGGGGTCGCCCGGCGAAGCCGGCGACGAAGGGGTCGCCCGGAGAAGCAGGCGACGAAGGGGTCGCCCGGAGAAGCAGGCGACGAAGGGGTCGCCCGGAGAAGCAGGCGACGAACTGGGGACAAGGGAGGCCAGGCCCTTGTCGGGGGTTCTCAGGACTGGAGGGCGCACGGCAGAAGAACTACCGCGGAGACAAGGTAAACACGCAAGTCCACTTTACTGAGGGAGAGGCAACAGTTTTATAGGGGCTGGGGAAGGCTGATTGGTTGAAGCCACGCCCTGTTCTGATTGGTTGCCAGCGAAAGGTCAGTGGGCGGTACTGGATGGGGGAGGGGTGGTGGTTAGGGATTGGCTGTCGCTGTTACTGGGGGAAGGGGCAGGGTTTAGGGATTGGTGGCTGCTGTTGCTGGGGTGGAGGGCAGACTGGAGTTTCCCGCCCACGCCTGGCTGTTGCTGCTGTTGGGGGGAGGGAAAAGGGCAGACTGGATTTTTCCGCCCACACCTGGCTGTTGCTGCTGTTGGGGGAGGGGAAAAGGGTAGACTGGATTTCTCCGCCCACGCCTGGCTGTTGCTGCTGTCGGGGGAGGGGAAAAGGGCAGACTGGAATTTTCTGCCCTGCGCCTGCGCAGGGAGAAGGAAGAAGAAGGGTGCTGCCCCACAAGGCATCAGGTGGCGCCATCTGGGAGGAGGGGTGGCCACGGAAGCATGGCTGCCGAGAAGGGGAGACCCGAGGGCACTCTGCGCCCATGCCGAGCTTCCTTCAGGGGTGGCGGTGGGCCCGACCAACCACCCTATTATGGGGGCAGCGGAATTAGGCCTACCGCGGCCGTTCCCCTGCCAGGCCAGCAAACCACGCTTCAGCCCGAGGGGTGACCGCACCTTATTATTTATCTTTCATCCACTGCCATAACCTTTTACAAACACCATGACATGCTTTCATTATGTCTCTGCATTTCCAAAGATTTACAAAATATATTTTTAAATAATTCTGCAAGATTCAACCTCAGATTTCCATTTTCTACCCTCCTTGTATTTTTTGGTGACCTGTATTGTAATTATTAACTACATGAGTTTACACTGTATATTTAGTTCATAATAGCACAATAATACAGTATTTGTCCTTTTCTGTCTGTCTTGTTTCACTTAACATAATATCCTCCAGGTTTATCCATGTTATCATATACTTCACAACTTGATTTCTTCTTACTAATGCATAATAGTCCATCGTGTGTAAACACACCACAATTTGTTTGTCCATTCATCAGTTGATGGGCACCTAGGAATTTTTCCAACTTTTATCAATTGTGAATAATACTGCTATGAACATTGCTGTGCAGATGTCTGTTCTTGTCTCTGCTCTCATTTTTTCTGGGTATATACCTAGTAATGGTATGTTAGGTCACATGAGAAGTCTATATGCACATTCCTTAGGAACTGCCATGCAGTCATCCACAGAGTCTGTAACATTCTACATTCCCACCAACAGTGAAAAAGAATTCTTATCTCTCTACATCCTCTCCAACATTTACAGTTTTCTGACTTTTTAACAGGGGAGAGTCTAATAGGTGTGAAATGATATCTCCGGGTAGTTTTGATTATTTGCATTTCCTCAATCTCTAGTAATGTTGAACATTTTTTCATGTGTTTTATTTTCATTTGTATTTCTTCTTTGGACAATGGTTTCTTCAAGTCTTTTGCCCATTTTTTTGGGTAGTTTGTCTATTTATTGTTGAGTTGTATGATTTCTTTGTATATCATAGATATTAAAACCTTAACAGATACCTGATTTTCAAATATATTCTCCCTTTGAATTGCCTGCCTTTTTCATGCTTTTCACAAAATTCTTTGAAGCAAAAGTATTAAATTTTGTGGTGGCCCCTTTTATCTAGTTTTATTTTGCTTTGAGGGTAAGGTTTAAGAAATTACTGCATTCCACAAGATCTTGAAGATATTTTTCTTCATTCTCTTCTATGAGTTTAATTGTTGTCATTTTTATATTTAGGTCCTTGATCAATTTGGAAATAATTTTCATATAAGGTGTAAGATGAAGGTCTTCTTTCTTTCTTTTAGAGGTGGATTTCCAATTCTCCCAGCGCCATTTTTTGAAGATTCGGTTGGGAGGGCTTGACCACTTTGTCAAAAATAACTTGACTGTAGATGTGAGGTTTTATTTCTGAGTTCCTAATTCTGTTCCATTGGTCAATGGGTCTGTCTTTACATCAGTACAAAATTTTTCCACAGTAGATAGGAAACATATTTTAGAGTTCAGAAGTTAGAGACCTTAGACTTTGTTCTTCTTTTTATTTTATTTTATTTTATTTATTTATTTATTTTTAATTTTCTTTTTAAAGATACATAGATCACAAAAATGTTACATTAAAAAATTAAGAGGGTCCCATATTCCCCACACCACACCCCCTCCACTCCTTCCACATCAACAGCCTCTTCCATCACTCTGTCATATTAATTGCATTTGGTGAATACATTTTGGAGCACTGCTGCACTGCATGGATTATAGTTTACATTGCAATTTACACTTTCCCCAATCCATTCAGTGGGTTATGGCAGGATATATAATGTGCAGCATTTGTCCCTGCAATATCCTTTAGGACAACTCCAAGTCCCAAAATTGTCCCCACCTCACACCTTTTATTCCCTCTCCCTGTCCTCAGTGACTACCATAGACACTGTCTCCACATAAATGATGCCATTTCTTCCATTGCCAGAGTCACAAATGTTCTGTAGTAGAATACCAATAAGTCCACTCTAGTCCATATTTTATTCCTCCATCCTGTGGATCCTGGGATGATAATGTCCACCTCACCTTTAAATCGAGAGCAAGCTTAGATCTCATATGGCTGTTGGATGCAATTCTCCTGCTTGCAGTTGTAGGCGCTCTCGGTTCCCTGGTGTGGTGGTTGACCACCTTCACCTCCCTGTTATCTGACCTGGGTAAGTCCAACAAACTGGAGAGCAGGAGATGCACCTCTGCTGAGGCTCAAGGCCCATCTGGCACATGGCCAGTTCAGAGACTCAAGTATACATTAACCTGAGTATACATTAACCTCAGTGCCCACAACAGGTTCAATAAAAGTGACAGAAGAGACATGTTTAGAAATGTCACACATGAGTCCAACTCCATCACACCCAGGAACACAGATTACAAATTAGGGCCCATTGACATGGATCTGAACTCCAGAGCCATTCAAAGACAGTGACACCTTCAAATAAGCTTGGCAATTGCTTTTTCCACTCACGCAAAATATCTGTTGGAATTTTTATTTAGATTGCATTAAATCAGTAAATCCATTTGGGTAGAATTATAATCTTCATATATCGTCTTCCAATCCATAAACATGGAATGTCTTTCCATTTATTTATGTGTTCTTTATTTCATGTTAGCAATGTTTTGTAGTTTTATGAATAAAGGTCCTTTATGTCCTGCATTAAGTTTATTTCTAAATATTTGATTGATTTTGTTGCTATCATAAATTAAATTTTTTTCAGTTTCCTCAGATTGTAATCAGTAGAGTATAGAAATGCTATTGATTTTGGCATACTAATCTTGCACTCCTCCTTGGTAGTTTGATATTATTTATGAATTCTAAAAGGGATATTTATTATGTTTGTAACTTTGTTTCATTTAATTTCAAAGGCTTAATGCTTACTTGATTAAATCCAGATTAGAGTTTTGTTTCAACTATGTCATTAGGGCATGCAGGATTGAGTGCCTACCCTCTGTGGGTTACATAAACAGGCACTCACACAGAAGAAGATACACAGAGGAGCAGAGAGAGCTCCATAGACAAAGAAGAGGAGAGAACTGTCAGTTTTGATCCTATGTTCTTGGGAAGAGAGTTGAGCAATTCACTTGATAGTTTACAGGTGACCTTGTGAAGAGAGAAGAGAAGCTGAACCCGGAAAGACATGAGCCCTCCAGCCTATAGCTGAGATCAAAAGAGGTTGAGTCCACAGTTCCTTAAGAAGAAAGAGGAAACCTTAGCCCTCACAGATATTGTCAGCCATCTTGCTTCAACACATGACAACCGACATTTGGTGAGATAGTACCTTTTACAGTACCGTGAGTTGGACTCTTTAGGGCCTTGTAACTGTAAGTTTCTACCCCAATAAATAACCTTTATAAATGTTAACATATTTCTGGTACTTTGCATCAGCACCCCTTTTGACTGACTGCCATTTTCCTGAACTCGTCTATTAGTTCTAGTAGATTTGCTGTGGGTTTTTGAGGAGATCCTAGATATAAGATCATATCATCAGTGAATAGTGAAAGTTTTAATTCTTCCTTTCTTATTTGGGTGCCTTTTATTTCTTTATGTAGTCTAACTGATCTAGCTAGATCATCTAGCACAATATTAATTAACAATGGGGACCGTGGGCCCCATTGTCTTTTTCCTGATCTCAGCAGGAACGCTTTCAATATTTCAATAATGAGTACTTCGCTAGCTGTAGGTTTTTCAGACATGTTCTTTACCATATTGAAAGACCTTCATTCTATTCCTATCTTTATAGTGTTTTCATCAACAAAGTTTGCTGAATATTGTCAAATGCCCTTTCTGCATCAATTAAAAAGTTCGTGTGGTTTTTCTTCTTCAATTTATCAGTGTGGTTTATTACAATTTTTTTGTGAGTGTGTTGAATCTAAGTGAACTGCCACTTTTGTCAATATATAATGACTTTCTAAATCTCTATAACTGTTTTGCATTTGAAAATTATTTTGTCCGATTTTAGTTTCTCTCTTCCAGCTCTTTTTTGGTTACTATTGGCATAGAGTAAGTTTTTCCAATATTTCACTTTTAAGCTGGTTGTGTTCTTACATTTGAGGTGGGTCTCTTGTACACATCATATAGACAGCTCACATTGTTTTATCCATTCTATCAATCTATGTCTTTTGATTGGGGAGTTCAGTCCAATAATGTTCAAAGTTATTACTGTAAAGTCATTACTTACTTTGGCCCTCAGTTGTCCTTTGGCCCTCAGTTGTCATATTATTCTGTTGTCTGTCTTCTTTTCATTTACCCTCCCTAATAACCTTCATTTCTAAACTCTTCTCCAAATCTTTTACCCTTGTTTTACCTTTCAGGCTGCCAAACCATCTTTATTATCTCCTGTAAATCTGGTCTTATGTTAAAATTTTCTATCAGTTTTTGTCTGTGAAGACTTTGAATTCACCCTCAATTTGAAGGAAAATTTTGCTGGATACAGTATTCTTGGCTGACAATTTTTGTCTTTTAGTATCTTAGATACATTATACCATTTTCTTCTCACCTCCATTGTTTCTGATGAGAGGTTTGCTCTTTATCATATTGAGTTTCCCTTGTATGTGATGCTTTTCTTTTGCTCCTTTCGGATGCCTTTCTTTATCTCTGATATTTGCCATTCTGAATATTGGATATCTTGTAGTAGTTTTATTCAGATTTATTCTCTTTGCTGTTCATTGTCCTTGGATATTGATATTTATGTCCTTCATAAGAGTTAGGAAGTTTCCATTCATTATTTTCTCAAATATTCTTTCTGCCCTTATTCCATTCTCTTCTGCTTCTGGGACATCAATAATGCAAATTTTGGTGCATTTTACATTGTCATTCAATTCCCAGAGACTTTGTTCTCTTTTTCCCATTCTCTTCTCTTTCTCTTCTTGTTGTTTTGAGTTTAAATATTCTGTCCTTGAAATCAGTAATTCTGTCTTCAAGCAATTCAAATCTGCTCTTATGTGACTCTAAAGTATTTTTAATCTCATCCATCACATTTTTCATTCCCATAAGGTATGTTACTTTTCTTTGCAACTTTTCTAATGATTCTTATGCTGTCTCAGTGTCTTCTTAATATCCTTTAGTTCTTTAGTCATATTTTCTTTACATTATTTGAAGGGATTTAGGGGAGTTGTATGATTATCACTGATCAGTTGTCTTAAATCCTAATCATCTTCAAAATACTTTGGTTAGCCATCTTTTTCTCTTTCCTCGTATGACTTGTCAGTTTTTGCAATTCATTTTCATGGACAATTTCTCCCACCTATTTTTTTTCACAGCTCTTATTTGATATTTGGTTAAACATATTCTAATCCTAAATTTTTATATTTTCCCAGATTAAATTTTCAAAATTGGGCCAGGGACTCACTAGTGGGATGCACTTTTTCATTCCAGTTTTGGATAAAGACAGCATGGAGAATAGTTTTTGTCCATGTAATTTCCAGACTGACAAGCAGATGGTGCTCATCAGCACACTTTTCTACAGAGGTGTTTCAGTCTAGGCTTTCTTGTATTCCTTGGTTGAACCTCCATATTGGAGAATCACAGTGGGCTCTTCTGGCTGAATTCACTGAAGAAAAGCACCTCAATCTCCCCTCCATTTTCTCTTGAAACAATTGACAGGAAGGACAATATCTGTTTCCCCCTCAGTCCGTTACAGTGAGTCAGGTGTTATACCCCACCTTCATATATTGTCAATGGGGGAGGAGAGACTTTCTAAGCCACTGTGGGGCTTAGTAAACCATGATTGCTGCTTGAGCTTCTTCATCTCTCTCTCCCTCACCCTCCTGGGAGTTTTGTAGCACTGTCTTGGTCTAGTCAACCTGAAAGCAGTTCCCTCAGAAAGCTTTTGGCTTTCCCCTTTGTTTTTTGTGAGAGTACTCAGCCCTGCCTATTCATTGCCATTTTCCCACAATCCCTTTAGTGAATGATTTAATATTACCACTTTGTCCTTTTTATATCTAATTCATTTCCTTACCTTATTGCTGTGGCTATAAGTTCCAGTACTTTGTTGACCGATCACTGTGATCATGGACTGTCATGACGTGCTCCTTTTCTTAATGGCAAGCATTTTGATTTTCAGCAATAAGTATCCCAGAATATGTAGTTGATTTTTTTTAATAGACCTTGTCAAGTTGAGGATGTTTCCTTCTATTCCTAAATTACTGTGAGGCTTTATCATGAATAGTTCAAAAATTCACTTCAAATACAATATAGATAGATTCTGACTCAAAAGACAGGAAAATATGCACCATGGAAACATAAAGATCAGGAGTAGCTAAATTAATATCAGTTAAAGCAGACCTTAGAGCAAATGAAACTACTAAGAGGGATAGTACAAAATGCCAAAAGAATCAATCAACAAGGAACATATACAATGCTAAATATGTAAACAGCAAACAACAGAACCTAAAAATACACGGAGTAAAAACTATTAAAACAGGAGAAATAGATAAATCTACCATTATATTTGAGACATATACATATGAACATCTCTCTACTAACAACTGAAAGAACCAATAGACAGAAAATCAGCAAGTATATATAAGACGCAAATAATATAAACAACCAACAGGACCAAATCAACATTTACAGAACAATCCACCGAACAGTAGCAGAGAAAACACTTTTATCCAAATACCTGTGGAACACTCAGCAAGATCAATCTTATCCTGGGACTTACACAAACCTAAATAAACATTGAGAAATCTTGTACTAATGTGATGAGAAATTTTAAATCTTACACCCAAAGCATGAGCAACAAAAGAAAAAATAGATAAATGGGACCTCATTCAAATTCAACACTTTTGCTCTTCAAAAGAATTTTTCAAAAGGAAAGAAAACATTTGGCAATCAAATATCTGATAAGGGTTTAAAGTCCATGCTGTATGAGGAGATCACACAACTCAACAATAAAAAGAAAAACTATCTGATTAAAAAATGGACTTGGAGTTATCCTGGGTGGTGCTGCAGGGACAGTTATTGGAAATTGTATGTCCTCCAATGGCCCACTGGGTGGACTGTGGGAGAATGTGGGCTATGGTGTGGACCATTGACCATGAGGTGCAGCAGCACTCAGAGATGTATTCACCAAATGCAATGATTGTCTCATGATGATGGAGGAGATTGCTGTTATGGGAGGAGAAGTGGGGTGAAGGGTGTGGGGGATATATGGGGACCTCATATTTTTTGAATGTAATATTAAAAAATAAATAATGACAAAAAATGGTCAAAAGACTTGAATAGATAACTTTCAAAAGAGGAAATACAAATGTTGAAGAAACACATGAAAAACTGTTCAACATCACTTGTGATTAGGGAAATGCAAATCAAAACCACAATATTTCATTTCACACCTATTAGACTGGCTGCTATTAAAATGTCAGAAATCTCGAAATGTTGGAGAGAATGTGGAGAAATAGAAATGCTTATTCACTTTACATGGGAAAGTAGGATGGTACAGCCACTGTGGAGGACTGTTGGGCAGACCCTAAGGAAGTTGAATATAGACATGCCATGGGACCTGGCAATACCATTACTAGGTCTATACCCAGAAGAACTGAGAGCAAGGACACTAATAGACATTTCACAGTGATGTTCATAGCAGTGTTATTCATAATAGCCAAAAGTTGGTAACAACTCAGCTGTTCATCAACAAATGTATGGATAAACAATTTCTGGAGTAGATGTATGATGGAATATTATGCATTAGTAAAACTAAATGAAGTTGTGAAACATATGACAACATGGATGAACCTGGAGGATATTATGTTAAGTGAAACAAGTCAAATATAAAAGGACAAATTCTGAAAAATTGCCTTATTATGAACTAAATATATTACATGAAATCTAAATATATTATGTGAAATGTGAATATGGGTAGAATTTCATATATAAGACCACTTTTCTTTGAATCTGAACAAACAGAAATTAATGCTATAAAATGTTAATATCAGACCAAAATAAAAATGACATTATATTAAGTTAAGGAGACCAGAAAAAGAGTTAAAAAAATTAGTGTGTTCTATGATCTTAATGTAATAAAACTAGAAATCAATAGAAGAATGACAATAAGAAAATCATCAGGACCAGCAAAATACCTCAGTCTACATATAATACCAGCAGTTAAAAATGCTTTTTTACCTGAATAAAAGGGGGAGGAAGGGAAAGGACAAATGAGTTTATATGGCTATGAGTCTCCAAAAAGAGCCAGGAGGTTATCAGAGGGGTTGCCGTTATACACACCTCAGCAGAGTCCCAGAGACAGATGTAGTAGATACAACCCCAGGTATTGGTTCTTTTGAGCACTACAGAGACCCGCATGTCCTATGGTCATGACAGATGGAGTTCAGTGCCATGTCAGTTGGCCCTACTTTGGAGTTTGTGTTTCTGTGTGATGGAGCTGGACTCAGATGTGATCTTTGTCCACAAGCCTCTCCTGTTATTTTCACTGGAACTGTAGTTGGTGCTGGGGTTTAATGTATACCCAGGGGACCTGAATCTCTGGACTGACCATGTGATAGTCAGACCTTGAGCCTCAAGAGACTTCCAACTCCTATACTCTGGTTTATTGGACTTACCCCACTCAGGTAACATGGAGATGAAGAAGGTCAACCATCACACCAGGGAGCCAAGAGTTCCTACAGCTGAAAGCAGGAGAATTACATCCAGCATCCATGTGGAATCTAAGCCCCCTCATGATAGAGATGTGGAGTGGACACAAACATTCTAAGATCCACAGGATGGAGGAAGAGAGTATGGATTAGAGTGGACTTACTGATATTCTGTTCATGAACTATTGTGATTAGTAATCGAAGAAAACGTGGCATTGTTGTGGAGAAAGTGGCCATGGTGGCTGCTGGGGGTAAGGAGTGGGAGGAAGAGATTTGATGTGGGGGCATTTTCAGGTGTTGGAATTGTCTTGGGTGGTGCTGCAGGGACAGTTACTGGACATTGTATGTCCTCCCATGGCCCACTGGGTGGACTGTGGGAGAGTGTGGGCTATGGTGTGAACCATTGACCATGATGTGCAGCAGTGTTCAGAGATGTATTCACCAAGTGCAATGAATGTCTCATGATGATGGAGGAGGTTGTTGTTATGGGGAGAGGAGTGAGGTGAGGGGTGTGTGGGATATATGGGGACCTCATTTTTTTAAATGTAACATTAAAAATAAATACAAAAAAAGAAAATCTTCAAAGAGTTGGAATTGAAACAAAATATTTTAAAATAATTATCAGGTAAAGAATAAGTCTCAAAGGAATTTTTTAAAAATCATAAAACTGAGCAGAAATGAAAATAAAACATAAGCAGTGTGGAGAGGGAATTTCATATTTCTAAATATTTATATAAAGACTGGAAAATGCAACAATCAAATTCTAAGTTCCACCTCAAGAAACTAGAAAAATAAAGGAAAAGAAAATACCAAGTAAGCAAATGGAAGGAAATGATAAAGATAAGATGATAAATTAAATAAATTTCATAAACAGGAATGCAATAATAAAGGAAACATCAATTAAACAAAAACAGTTATTGAAATAATAAATACAGTTGATAATCTTGTAAGGAGATTGGCAAACGTCAACATAGAAGAAACAAATGTCTATTATCAGGAATGTAATAGAAATTATGATTAAGTATCCCACAGCCATTAAAAGGATAGAGACAAATTAATTTGACAATATTAATATAATGGAACTATTCCTCAGAAAGCACAACCAAAAATCAATAAAGGTAATATTGATGATATGAATAATTCTATTACCATTAAATAAATTGAATTTGTATTTAAAATACTTTCCAGAAAAGAAATCTCCAGGCACATATGTTTCCCTTGGAGAATTGTGCAAAACATTTTAAAAGAATTATTAGCACCAATTTTACACAACAACTTGCAGAAAATAAAAGATGAAAGAACATTTTCCACTTTGTTTTATGAGGTTAATACTATCCTGATACCAAAATCAGACAAATGCAGGTCAAAGAAAATCATATGATTATATTAATCAATAAGAAAAAAAGCCCACATTTGACTAAATCAACTATTAATTCATTTTAAATCTGGCAAAGCTTTTAGCAATAAAATCGGAAAATATTTTAGTGTTGTTTTCACTTTAATATATGGCAATTACCTGACCATCTCTACTGTTTGACATCTGTCAGTTCTACTCACATATGGTCCCAGCTTGCCCTTTGCAAACTTTTTTTTTAAATCTTTCCTAACAGAGATTCTATTTTTCTTGTAATAATCTGGATCCAGGTGGTGGTTATACAACATCATACAGTTTCTTATTTTTTATTTTTTGTTGTGATTAAAATATACATAACATAAACTTTCCCATTTAACAACTTTAAAGTGTACAACTCAGTGGCATTAAGTATGATCCGACTGTTGTGAATTCATCATCACTATCTAATTCCAGTATTTTTTCACCACCCCAGAAGGATGCATACGCATGTAGCAGTCATTTCCCATTGCTCCCAAGACCCAGCTGCTTGCAAACATTAATTTACTTTTTGTCTCTATGGATTTGACTATTCTAGATATTTCATATAAATGAAATCATACAATATGTGGCTTTTTGTGTATGGCTTCTTTCACTTAGCATAACATTTTCAAAGGTTATCTCTCTTGTCACATGTGTCAGTACTTCATTCCTTTTTAGGGCTGAACAAATTCCACTGCATTGATATATCACATTTTGTTTACCCGCTTATCACTTGATAGACATTAGATTGGTTTCCACATGTTGGCTATTGTGAATACTGTTGCTATGAACATTTGTGTACACATTTTAGATACCTGTTTTCAATTCTTAGGTTTTATTCTAATAATGGATTTGCTGGGTCCTTTGGTAATTCTATGTTTAACTTCTAGAAGAACCAAAAAACAGTCTTGACCCTTAACTGCATCATTTTACATTCTCAACAGCAATGTAAGAGAGCATTTAATGAACAATGTGTTTAAAATCTTTGTGCAAATTATACTGCAAAACCAGAGTCCTCAAAGAGCTTCTATATTAGTTATATGCCTTATTAAATTATGAAGACTTTGAAATCAAGGATAACAAAGTATATACTCTTTAATATTTCACTTTGCATAAAACAAGGCTTTACACATAGGCGGCACATAATATTTATTGAATGAATGGCTTTATATGATGGATAAGAGAAAATAAATGACTGAATCAAAAGTAACTTAAATGTTTAGGATCTGGTTGAATTCTACAAAGATATTATGGAAGAGAAAAGGATATAATTAAAATTGACATTTGATTCTAGTCATAAAAACCTTATGCTTAGAAAAAAATTTAGAAAGTATTGATATTAAGCATACAACTCTCTTAACTTCTCCATAGTTACTCATATTCTTAAACAGTTGTGCTCTACAGCCTATTGACTGAAATGAAGAATGGAGAGCTTGTTTTACTTCCTTCAGGAGCATTAAAGTATAAGTCTCTCCTCTTCTCAAACCTCAGAATGGATACTTTTGTACCTTGTAGTACTAGAAGTGTAAGGGAAACCTCAAGAATTTATATTTCATAAAATCTAATTGATTCAGTGAGTTTTTCTGTGAGAGAACTGATGGCTTTTTCCAAATTTATAGCAAGTAAATTGACAAAGAGAAAAAACATTTAGACACATTTATAACCCTGGTATGGAGAGGCATAAGCCTAACAGCCTTACCATAATTTCTTAGACTGTGGCTTGTAAGAATTGTTAGATTTAGGGAACAAGATCTGAGTCACAATATTTTTAATTCTCTTAGGACAGGTTGGGTTAAAACAGGACTTTACTGTACTTATTAATTTAAGGAAATGTATGCACTAATAAAAAGAATAACAATTTTTGAGGGCTTGACACATCTTTGCTATATTCCAAGTCTAAAACGTTCATTCCCCAACAATCTCCTATCAAGTCATAAAATTCTTGGCTAGGGAGAACAGGAAAATGTTTTTGCATCTCCAGCCAAGTGATCTTATCTAAGAAAGAGAAGGTAAATTTAAACCTTCAAATAAAAGACAAAATTTCCTTCTGAATGATCCAGAGTGTCTGTTTACTGTTTCCAATTTCACATAAAACTATATACCAACTCTATGCTTTCCTGTAGTTGATAAAACAGTTTAAATATTAAATTATCCTCTACCCTTCTGGGATAAATCTGACCAAGCAATACTTTATATGATCTTTTGCTTCTCACACATTGCTGCTTTTTTCACCCTTAATATAGCATGGAATACTATCAATTCATTTCCTTTCAGAGGATTTTCTCTGTTCCTTAGTTTCCCCGGCATAGTAACCAATTCTAAAGAGTTTAATTTGAACATTAAATCAAATATTAAACTCCTTTTAAGGTATAGGAGATGGTTATAGAGAGAAGGTGTTCTGGATCTTACTTGAGATTAAAGAAACCTATATGATTAATGAGCTAAATTAACGAACAATTCATGATGTTAGGGAGGAAAGTGAAATACCAGAACTTCATTATACATTTCTGGATAATTCTTTCATCTTGCTACTTGCATTAAAAAAAAAAAAAGGGATGTACTTGCTTGCTTACAAGGCTAAGTAGAAGGGTAAATTAATTTACGCTTGCTCTAATTAAATGGCCAAGTGAAGCAAGAAGCTGTATCCCTCTTATGGAGAATGCTTAATTAGGAGTTAGCTTAAGTAGACTTTATTCTGTTTTTCCAAAGGAAAACTAGGTGATGTTTCTTATTAATTTTTATAGTGTTATGTTTAAAACCAAGCACTTGACTTGACAGTGGTATTTTTAAAGATATTATTAAATCAAATATTTAGGGCTTTAGAAACAACACTGAATACAGAAAATTGATTTTTCTGGACAAAAGATAGAAACTTAACTTTCTGCACTAATAATTAAAATTTTCACATGCAGAATTTAGTTGCTTTAAAAAGAGTAACTTGTTTATGGGTTCTAATTACACACTTAACCTCCTAGATTATCAATATATTAAAATACAGAAGGTGTATATTTGTATTCACAAGCATACAAATAACATCCTATTAAATATCATGTCTTGAAATACTTTGGCAACTGGACTCCTATTAAGAAGTGACAAAACCCATCCACCAGCCATGTGGGACCAAAGCTCCTTCTCAAATGAGAGGTGGAGTGGGCATCACCAACCCAGGGCCCTCAAGATGGAGAAGTAAAATATAGATTAGAGTAAACTTACTGGTACTCTACTCTAAAATATCAGTCTACAACTGCAAGCAGGAGAATTGCATCCATCAGCCATGTGAGATCTAAGCCCCCTCTCTATTTAGAGATGGAGTGGACATCACCATCCCAGAGTCCACAGGATGGAGGAATATAATATGGATTGGAGTAGACTTGCTGGTATTCTACTATAGAGCTGTTGTGACTATAGCAATGGAAGAAATTATATCACTAATATGGAGACAGTGGCCACTGGGGTTGCTGGAGACAGGAACAGGGAAAAAGAGGTATGATATCAGGGCATTTTTGGGATTGGAGTTGACCTGAATGATATTGCAGGAACAGATGCAGGACAATATATATATAGTCATAACCCACTGAATGGTCTGAGAGAGTGTGTAAACTGCAATGTAATCTATAATCCATGCTGTGTAGCCATGCTCCAAAATGTATTCATCAAATGCAATGAATGCACCAAACTAATTAAAGAAATTGTTGATGTGGGAAAAGTGGGGAGTAGGGAATATGGGAATCTCTTACATTTTTAATGTAACATTTTGTGTGATCCATGTATCATTTAAAAATATATAAAATATATTCAAAAAGAAATGACAAAAAACAAAAACTTAAATGTAATATTTACTGAGTAGAGGAGTTAGTCCAATCCATCAGGTTTTGCAGTATAAGACCAATATAATCAGAAGAGTGAAGGAAAAAAAAGAGCTATTACGAAAGATATAAAGGGAAGTACTTCTTGAAATTTATTAGGAATAAGAAAAATTAAATTGTCCTGAGTAAAAAAAAAGAAAAAGAAAAATTCATCCAAGAGTTTGCCATTTAAATGATAAGGACAAGCTCTTAATTTATGATTCCCACAAGACAATGGTTTCTATCACTTATTTTAAAGATCTCTGTCTTACCACAGATGGAAGGAAAACAGCTACAGCAAATAAAAGGAAACTAAAACAACAGAAAGGAAGGAAGGCTGAGGAGAAGGAGACTTGGAAATAATTATTTAAATAAAATTAATGTAATGACTATATAAAAGCTATTTTAATTTTAATAAATAAAACCAGATCCTTGTAAGCTTAATTTTTATACTTGTTGAATATCAGGAAAAATATCCATGGAGTAAATAGGCAAATGCTTATGGAAAAATACAGATCTTAATTGTAAAGTAGTCAAAATTCAATTAAGTCAAATTCGTTAAGGGTAATGGCAATATATGATACATAACAATAAAATATATATTTAAATTTTAAAATAAAAATATCACATACTTTTTGGATGGGATATCTATTTTCATTAGATAAGTTGGGGGTTTTATAGGACTAACCTGCATAAAATAAAGGATTTTCATATACCAGTACAATGACCAACTCCTTGCACTGATGTATAATATTTGTTACAATTGATGAAAGCATATTTCAATAATTGTACTATTAATTTATGTGCATGGACTAATTTAGGGTCACTGTTTGTTTAGTGTAGTTCCATGGCTTTTTTTGGTCTTTATTCATTTTTTTAATATTACATTCAAAAAATATGAGGTCCCCATATACCCCCCACCCCCTCACCCCATTACTCCCCCCATAGCAACATTCTCCTCCATCATCATGACACATTCATTGCATTTGGTGAATACATCTCTGAGCATCGCTGCACCTCATGGTCAATGGTCCACATCATAGCCCACACTCTCCCACATTCTGTCCTGTGGGCCATGGGAGGACCTACTATGTCCGGCAATTGTCACTGCAGCATCACCCAGGACAAGTCCAAGTCCCGAAAACACCTCCACATCTCATCTCTTCCTCCCATTCCCCACACCCAGCAGCCACCATGGCCACTTTCTCCACACCAATGCCACATTTTCTTCAATTACTAATCACAATAGTTCATGAATAGAATATCAGTAAGTCCACTCTAATCCGTACTCTATTCCTCCATCCTGTGGACCTTGCAATGATTGGGTCCATTCCACATCTATGTCAAGAGGGGGCTTAGATTCCACATGGATGCTGGATGCAATCCTTCTGCTTTCAATTGTAGGCACTCTT
This sequence comes from Dasypus novemcinctus, assembly GCF_030445035.2. NCBI lineage: Eukaryota > Metazoa > Chordata > Mammalia > Cingulata > Dasypodidae > Dasypus > Dasypus novemcinctus. The sequence goes on along the minus strand of NC_080704.1, from coordinate 91,476,862 downwards.
GGCTCCCTGTTGTGGTGGTTGACTTTCTTCAACTCCATGTTAGCTGAGTGGGGTAAGTCCAATAAACCAGAGTGTAGGAGCTGAAGTCTGTTGAGGTTCAGGGCCTGGCTATCATATGGTCAGTCCAGAGATTCAGATCATGGATTTTGTTTTAATTTTTAAATATATTTTAAGAGATAACTGACATATTTCCTTTCTATTCTACCTGTCTTCTGCTTTATTAGTTAAGTAGATATATCAGTAGTATTTATCCACATGCCTGATGGATGGAATTCTCCTGCTTGCAGTTGTAGACTCTCTCAGTTCTCTGGTGTGGTGGTTGACCATCCCCACTTCCCTGTTAGCTTACATGAGCAAGTCCAACAAATCAGAGTGTGGGAGCTTCAACCATGCTGAGGTTCAGTGCCCCAATGACACACAATCAGTCCAAAGATTCAATTCTCCAAAACATAAACCAACCCCAGTGCCAATGACAGGTTCAGGAAAAGTGACAGAAGAGACGTGTGTAGAGAGGTCACATCTGAGTCCAACTCTATCACATTCAGGAGCACAAATTCCAAAGTAGGGCCCACTACTAAGGCAATGAATTCTAGAGACATTTGTCAAGACCATAGGACATGGGTGTCCCCATAGCTCTCAGGAACACCAGTACTTGGGGTTGTGTCTACTTTGGCTGTCTCTGAGGTCTTTCTGAGGTGTGCATAAGCATAAACCTTCATGATGATCTCCCAACACACTTTGAAGTCTCTTAGCCATTTCAACTCATTTTTCTTCACATTTCCCCCTTTTCTTCAATGTCTTTTTCTAGTTGCATCATCAGCTGGTGCTTAGTAGAAATCCATTGAGTGGCCATGGGAGTTGCTGAGCGTGGGGGGGGGGGGTAGAAGAGGTGTGATATGGGGGCATATTCAGGACTTGGAGTTATCCTGAATGAAGACACAAGACATCATATATCCTGCCATAAACCACTGATTGGACTGGGAGAAACTGTAAACTATAATATAAATTATAATCCATGCTGTGTAGCCATGCTTCAAAATATATTCATCAAATGCAATGAGTGTGCCACACTAATGGAAGAACTTTGTGATGTGGGAGGAGTGGGGGTTGGTGGGGAGTGGAGGTATATGGGATCCTCTTTTACTTTTTAATATATCATTTGGTATGATCTATGTATTTTTTAAAATATATAAATAGTCTATTATAAATGAGTAATTATCCAGTTTTAGATTATATATGTTAACAATATAACTACCAGTCTAATTAAATCCTTAGATTATTATTACTAGCTGATGAACCAATAGTTTTAAATATATTATCTATATCCATTCATTCAAGGAAACTGTTGACTTCCCTATCATGTACAAGCTATGATGGTAGGAACTGGAGTGGGGAGGGGATATCACAAATAACCCTTTCAGTCTCTTAGACTGTGTTAACTAAAAGAATATATTGAATGTCAAATGGCAGTATTCAAATTAAACACAAATATAAAAGGAGGACATAGATAATAATCTATAAGGCAATCTATCATTGATTATAAAACTAGATTCTGGAAAACTTTATTTTTCATGAATTCTGGTCTATATGATTCAAACTTACTGTTCAGTTTAAATATTCTATTATCAATTTAATTATTTTCCCATTATGGTTGTGTGTATTTGCATGCATTTTAGGTGCCCTTCAAATGTCAGACATCATATAAAATATATAAGATTTTTTCGGTTATTTTACTACCTAAAACTTTAGATAAGGAATTCCTCCCAATAGACAATAGTTTTAGGTTCCAAGGTATGCATGGGATGGTACTATATAGAGAGATAATAGAAAATGATACACCATCAAATATTTGTGAACTTTTCTCCGTAAATGGTGTTGAAAGAAAAATTTTTATTCATACAAGAAAATAATTTAAAAGTACAGCAATTGTAAAAAAAATGCAGCACCTCTTATAGATCTGAATGCCATTCTCTTTAGTGTCCACAAGAAAAAAGCTTCATATGGACAGAAATAATGTAACCATTGTAACCAGTGGGGATTGTTATCAGACTTTTTCAATAGGGCCAAGTTCTAGGAAGCAAACTGAATTCACTTTGAAACAAAACTACAAAACTGGGCAATCAGAATAACATGATTTTAAAAAAATACAAATTAAACATCAAGAATATGTAATCATAATGCCTCTCGTGTCATTTCATAAACTGGCTCTGAAAAAAGTTTATAGAGTATCCTTCCAAAATAGTATGTGCCACAGCAGTCTTTTTGGACTAAGTGGTTGTCCTCCACAGGCTGGATTCTCAAGGTGTCAGTGAAAATTTACATGTAAGAAATCAGTCATATCATTTTATAATCATATCTGTATATGTGCCATTTACACACTCATTTATAAATACACAATCATGTACATTCATTGTTATATTTAAGATTAGCATTATATAATCATATATATTATACAATATGGATTTGAATATGCTCAATTATATACTGTCCTCTCAGTTGTTCTAAGCTCAAGACTGTAAAAAAAGACTCCAACACCAAAGTATCATGCTACTGCAGAAATATTCTCTTAAATCTGAATTTTCCTCATCTACATCAGCAGTGCTAAGGTTCAAATTCACAAAGGTGCTGTCCCCCAATTGCAGCAAGCACCACCATGTGTTGTGTGTTTGATGAATTAAAAGTATGCTGCCAACTTAATTACATTGTAACCCTTCAATAAAGGAAGGGCAGTACTGATTAGTGAATAATTGGAGGCTGATTGATGGCTCTCTCCTTCACCACTGAAAACTGTATATATAATTATTTTGCCTTTGGGTCTAATTTTGCCACTGTTAGCTTCTACTTTTGTCATCATCTCTAATTTATAGATGAGGTTTGCAGCTTTAAAAAATGGATGGAAAGTGGAATCACTCTGAATCCCTAGATATGTCACCTGCAAAAGGCCAGCAGGCAGTCTTGAACATCAAAATTTGCTGTCATTTAACAGCATTAACACTTCACGCTTAGCTAGAAAACAATATTATAATTTGCCAATGACCATAATAATGTTTTATCAGCTTAAAATCATATTGCATAATCTAAGTCTTTCAAATATAATTTAATGCCAGTAGATGTGTAATGTTATTAAAAAATTAAAGCACTCTTCTCTTAATCACTCCCTCTTTTTAGTAAACTTACACAGATATGAATATCTTTCTTTCAAAGGCAGCAGGGCATACATTTTTTAAGGAAATTTTTTAAAAATTCAGAACTCTTCAAACATCTTAAATATTAGAATAAAATGACAAACACAACGGAAAATGAACCTTCAGATTCTTTAAGTTTCTTAGAAATACCATATTCACAACACGTTTTCCATTCACAAGATGCTATACACAATTTTTAAAATGTATACAAAGCATTAACAGTCATATATGCTAAAACCTGAGTATAGAAAAATTTAAATAATATTCTGTTCAACATTTCATTCATAATGTTATAATACAATGTACCAATTCAAAGATAGGAAAGCAGTCATAACAGAGGATATGTTTTTGGATAATCCTTCAGGCTTAATAGAGAAACTAACTCCTCACAAAAAGGGTGTATATATGATGAAGGAAACATTTTAAAGATTAGTGACTACCAAGCCATGCCAAAAGAATGTAGGTGGCCTTATATTCTAGATTTTTCTAAAACGATAATAATATTTTAGAAATATAGTTTGATAAACCATCCTTTGCCACTGCAGTGGCAAAATTTCTAACTTGTAAGCAAAGATACACAAATTCTCAAGCTCAGATTTCTTTTGTTGTTTAGTCATCACGAATAACTCCCTAGCCAATGATTCACATAGCAATTTGAAGAAATTTTCAGTCAAAGCTCAGTATTGTGACAGTGGGCATGGGCTAAGAGAAAAAAAGTTTATTTTCTGTTTCTCCTTATCTGCACTTAATTTGTAAGCCAGTGTGAATATGCAAGAGAAGTAAAGGCAAAGACCTTGATGCCTCCCCATGGAGAATATGCACCATTTGGATTGAAGGCATGAAAGCGGGGAAATTAATGGTAAGCTGTTCATCTGTCACTACTGACAACCTGATGGTTTTGCAAAGAAGGCAAAGACTATATGACATGCCCTCCAGTGAACGGCAAGTCTGTCTGCTGTTCTATTATAAACAAAGTCCTCTGGGTTTCAGAGGCATTTAAATTTAAAATGATACTTTGAGTAGATGGATATTTACAATAGTTTCCTTTATTTCTCTAAAGTATTAATTTGAAGATGCCTATTTATTTTTGGAGAAAAAAACATTTTTCCTTTTCTCACGTGCTCTTCTTTTATTTATTTTTCTTTTATTTAAATCAAAACTTCTACTTGACAATGCATCTTGGCCGTTTCACATCTGGCCGTACTTTTCCTACTGTCACATTGAAATCAAATGTAAATAGATGAGGAATATTAAGCACATGTAAAGTGAGGAGAACTTCCTTGAATTTGACAGAACAAAATGCAGGAAATGATTGTAAGTTTGTAAATATAAAATGTGATTTCCACTTTCCAGTAGAACAAGCAGAACTATGAAACATATGAAATAGAAAATTTACAACACAAATAATTTTTATTTTGAGCAGATGCTCAAGAATGCCGTGTTTCCTTATTATTGAAGTGATTTATGATGGTAAGAATTTGATCTATTGACAGAATATTCCATTCTTTGGGAAAAAGTGTTATAAATAAATTGATAGATGAAATCAAAATTTTGTATTCTTCACTCAAATTTGTATGTATGAAAGAACTCTATATTCTCTTCATTTTATAGAAATAGGCAATTTCAAGTGTGTAAAATTTTACCAATCAGATTATCTACAATGGTATTTTTTATGGTTGAGGAGAAAAAACAAAGGAAACAGAGAAAGCAAACTTTTATTAATTTAGAGATAGTATGATTAATTTTGTACCAATCAAATTTTTTGCAATTAGTATGAAGTAAACCTTGATATAGAAAGGAAGAAAAGTTCAATTCTATTAAAAATACATGAAATAACATAACAAAAGTTACTCAAAGTAAATTTTTTTCTGAGTAATTAATATATGATTCTCTTCAGTATGGAAAAACTGACAGTAAACAGTGCCTCAAATAGCGAGGCTCCTGAGGAATCTAGAGATATCCAGAAATTATAAGCAGGGCAGTCACCTCAGGAATTCAGCATTCTGCCAGAGGGCCTTACTTTGGAATTTATGATCTCCAGTAAAACAGAGTTAGATTCATTTATAAGTTCTTTAAACACAGCTCTTCTGCCCATTTTATTTGAATCTATAATTAGCACTATACTTGATAAAAATATGTCCCAGAGACTTAAATCTTTAGTCCAGCTATGTGCCAGTTGAAACCTGAATTTCAGCAGAGTTGCAATACCTACTCTCCAGTTCATTGGACTCATATAGGACAAGTAACAAAGAGATAATGATGGACAACACACATCTCAATGAACAGAGAGTATCTACAACTGCAAACAAGGTAGTTCCATCCATCTGCCCCATGTGATTTAAGTCCTTTCTCAATTAGAAGAAGAGTGGGCATCACCATCCCCAAATTCTCAAGATTATGGAATAAACAATGAACTAATACAACCACAGGTAGTGGTGATCCTCAGGGCTATGGAGACATCCAGGTCCTACAGTCATGCAGATGGCTCTGGAGTTCAGTGCCTTTCCAGTCAGCCCTACTTTGGAATTTGTGCTCCTGAGTGTGATGGAGTTGGACTCAGATATGACCTCTCTACAGCTACCTCTTCTGTCATTTTTACTGAACCTATTGTTGGCACTGGTGTTGGTGAATGCTCAGGAGAATTTAATATCTGCACATTCCATGTGTCAATTAGGCCCTGAGACTCAGCAGAGTTGTAACAACTATGCTCTCATTTGTTGGGCTTACCCAGGTCAGCTTAGAAGGTGAATATGGTCAACCACCACACCAGGGAACCAAGAGAGTCTAGGACTGCAAGCAGGAGATTCCCATCCATTAGCCTGTGGAATCTAAGCTCCCTCTCAATTTAAAGGTGGAGTTGGCATCAACATCCCAGAATCCTCAGGATGGAGGAATAAAATATGGATTAGAGTGAACTTGCTGGTAATCTACTAGTAGAATTACTGTGACTCTAGCAATAGAAGAAACAGTATCATTGATGTGGAGACAGTGTCCATGGGAATTGTTGGGGTCAGGGAGAGGAAAGAAGAGTTGTGGTATGGGGGCATTTTTGGGACTCAGAGTTGTCCTAAATGTTATTACAGGGACAGATGCTGGACATTATATATCCTGTCATAACACACTGAATGGACTTGCAGAGTGTGTAAACTACAATGTAAACTATAATCCATGCACTGTAGCAGTGCTCCAAAATGTATTCATCAAATGTAATGAATGTGCCACACCGATGAAAGAAGTTGTTGATGTGGGAGGAGTGCGGGGGTGGGGAGTGGAATATATAGGAACCTCATATTTTTAATGTAACATTTTTGTGATCTATGTATCTTTAAAAATTAATATAAGATAAAAATAATATAAAATTATTATTTTATTATAGATATTTTTATTCTAGCATTGGCAGAAATCATATCACTGATGTAATCGCAGTGACCACTGGGCATTCTGAGGGTGGAGGGGAAGAAGAGGAATAATAAGGGAACATTTGTAGGATATTTAATTTCTCCTGCATGACATTGCAGTGACAGTTACAGGCCAATGCATATTTGTCTTACCTTACAAAATTTTGTGGGACAGAGTGTAAATTATAATGTTAGCTATAATCCGTGTTTAGTATTAATGCTTCAATATTGGTTCATCAATTGTAACAAATGTATCACTCTCTTGAGGGATGTTGCTATGGTGGGAAAATGTGGGAGTGGGACATGTAGAACCCCCTTTTTAATGTAACATTTATGTAATCAAAACCTTTTTTAAAAAATTTAAAAATCACCTATATTCTGCATGTGTCTTTTTTTTTAACTCAATCTTCTTTGAAGACAAAATTGAAAAAATAAGACACTGGGGAATAAATGGAAGAAAATGCCACTGTACATACAAGACAATAGACCTTACAGTGATGAAAGACATTGTTCAAATTTTTTAATTTTGTATTTTTAATTTTTTTATTATTTCAAAGTTTTAAAAGAAATTTGTATTTTATTCATTATTTTTAAAATTATCAAATCTATACAATTTTCTTATTATTGTATTCAGTTATTTTGTCAGCTTTATTTTAAGAAAGTCATTTCTTTATCTTATAGGCATGTTCATTAACTACATAAAAAATGAATCAAATTTACCAGAATTTTTTACATGCTCAATATTCCTCTGCATATGATCTAGAACAGATATCATTATAATCATCAGGCATATAGGTACAGTACTTAATGCTAATCAATTTACAAGTTCTGCTTTGAGTTGGAGTGAATAAATCAATGCTCCAAGTTTGCATAACCATACATTTTATCTCTACATGGGACAAGGCCATAATGCCAATTGTGTTTAGTTTAAGTTCTACTTATATCACTCTTGAAATTCTTGCTCTACTTGGTATGCCCTTCTCACAGTCAACATGCTGCAGCACAGTTGATCCTAGAGAAAAGGTAGAAAAGTAGGTTCCAGTGTTTCACTGGTCTGGTGCCTAGCACCCTTTGGCACTATGAAACAGATGTTGGCTTCATTTTGAAGAAGTTCTGAAGAAGTTTTGCGTTGATACACTGCACCAGTGCATCTGGGGAGAATGATTGGTGCAGGGTATCCATGATGGGGAATGCAATGGATTAAGTTCACCTGTGACATACCTATAAAGCATATGCATATGTTCAAATGTTCATGCAACATTGTCACAGTGGGTGGATATTCACACAATAATCAAAGGAATATTGAATTCCCACTCTTGGGAGCTCTGGTACATTCTCTAATGGAACAAGAAGAATACCCTTAACAGTGACCTTAGCAGTAACAAGTGAAGGAGGATGGACCATTGATGGGCCCTTGATATTGATACCATACGTATGAACCTTCACTTTTGAAATTGAAACTTAACCTCATCTTATAGTGTACCTAAGAGTTACTTCCTGAGAGCCTCCTTGTTGCTAAAATATAGCCTCTCTGCACCAAAACCCAGCATATAAATGCATTACCATCTTCCCAGCATGGGACATGACTCCCACACATTAGCATCCCTGGGCACTGAGGGATTACTACTGGACACCAACTAGCAATGCAACTGGAAAAATACCTGGACCACAAATGGAAAAGTGTAAAGACTAATGAGTTTATATGGCTAAGAGACTTCAAAGTGAATTGGGAAATCATTTTAAAGGTTACACTTAAACATGTTCAACAGGAATTCATTGACTTCCAAAAATATTGCAGGGCTCCTGACAGCTCTGAAGAAACCCAGACATATAGACAAGACAGACAATTTAGGAGTTTGATGCCCTGCCAATGGACCCTACTTTGGAATTTATGCTTCCCTGTGTGACAAAATTGTACTCCGTGGTGGTTTACTTATACATGGCTTGTCTGCCCCTTCTATTTGAATGTATAGTTGTTACTAGAGTTGGTAGGTGTATGTCCAAGAGGCTTAAATCTTTGGGCTCTCCATGGACCAGTTGGGCCCTGAATCTCAACAGATTTGCAAGACTTACTTTGCAGTTTATTGGACTCACCCAGGACAGCTAAAAAGGAGATGATGTTTGACAACAACCTTCTCAAGGAACAGACAGGGTCTGCAACTGCAAAAATGCTAGTCCCATATATCTTCCCCATGGGCTCTAACACCCCCCCCCCTCCATTAGAGGTGGAGTGGGCATTATCATCCAGAAATCCTCAGGAGTGGGGAATGAATGATGGATTAGAATAGACTTATTGTTATCCTGCTATAGATTTATTGTGATCTTAACAATAGATGAACTCTTATCATTGATGTGGAGGCAGTGGCCACTAAAGGTTCTGAGGGGAGTGTGAGGGAAAAACAGGAGTAATTTGGAGACATTTTCAGGATTTGGGATTTGTCTTGAATGACATTGTAATGACAGATATAGGCCACGGTATATATCATAATAACTTACAAAAATATGCAGGAGAGTGTGTAAACTACAATGTAAACTGTAATCCACACTTAGTGACAATGCTCCAGGATGTGTTCATCAATTTTGGCAAATGTACCACAGTAATGAAGGATATTGTTGATGTGTGGAAATGTGGGAAGGCTAGGGAGCCAGGCATATAGGAAATCCCTATATATTTTTGCAACATTTATGCAATCTAAGTTTCTATTTAAAAAGATAAAAAGATAAAACAGTACATTAAACTTTATTACATATGTGGTTTCTGAATATTTTCTCCCACTAAGTAGGTTATTTTTTCACTTTCATGATGAAGTCATTTGATATGAAATCTTTTTACTTTTTTATTTTTATTTAAAAAAACTATTTCAACTTCAAAACATACAATAACACACAAAAGGGAGCTTAACAATTAATGGAAGCATTATTAAAAAAACCCTATCTAGGCACATTTATTGTATTTAATCCTAAAACAAATTCAATTGTTTCTCCAGTGTTCTTAAAGATGAATAAATGAGCATGCATTGATTAAATGGCATGACCAATGTCTCCTTGTTAATGAAGGCACTGAAAAAAAAAGCTTGATCACATTCATATCCCAGAAAAATAAACCTTATATTCTTTTTTAACTCAGCATTGATATAGTACCCTCTTTGCCTTTGCTACGAAATATACTATTGTTAACTATAATATATGCCACATTAGTTGTATTTTCCGTGTATCACCATATCCTTAACACATTTTATTGCCCCTTTATCACTCTTTATTTTTTAATATTACATTAAAAAATATGAGGTTCCCATATACTCCCACCTCCCTCACCCCACTCTTCCCACATCGACAACCTCTTTCATCATTATGGGACATTCACTGCATTTGGTGAATACATTTTGGAGCACTGCTGCACCACAAGGATAACACTTTTAACAGAGGAAATTTCTTTTATTTTTATTTTACAAGTAGTCCATGTTCTAACACTTCTATCTTTCATCCATTTTGATTTAATTTTTGTGTATGGTGTAAGATAAGGGTCCCCCTTAAATATTTTATTTATGGATATCCAGTTCACAGAACACCGTTTGTTGCAGAGACAATTCTTTACTAGTTGAGTAGACATGGCAGCATTGTGAAAAATTCAAATGGGCATAAATATTAGGTTCTATTTCTGACTCTTAATTTGATTCCATTGGTCTAGATATCTACCCTTACATAAATTCTACGCTGTTTGGACCACTGTAGTTTGTAAAAAGTTTTAACATCAGGATGTGTAAATTTTCTAACTTCATTGCTTTTCAAGAAGTTTTTGACTATTTTGTGTCCTTTATCATTTCAAATAAATTTGTTTATTGCCTTTTCTATATTTGTAAAGATATCCATTGGAATTTTGATTGGGATTGCATTGATTTTTTAAATCATTTTGGGTAGAACTGACATCTTAACAATATTTAGTCTTCCAATCCATGAACATGGAATGTCTTGCACTATTAGACCTTCTTTGATTTTGTTAGAAACCTTTTATATTTAAATCACTGTACTTGGAGGATTTTTAGTATGAAGGCATTTGAGAATGTAAGCAGGGCTTGACTTTCTCATAGAAACAAGAAATGAAGGACAAAGAGCTATTTGAGTGAGCTGTCTTGGGGATCCGCACACCAGAATAGTCATGTACATCCTGCAGGAGAATGAGGAACAGAGATATAAAGGGGCAAAAATGAAAATCATGAGTTGCTAACCCCTGTGCCTGGGAAGGGCACAAATCCCCCACACTCAAGCTGAGCAGCATGGATAAAATCCATGGCTCATTGCAACTAACTGGGAGGGGGAAAGATGTATTCCTCCCTCAGAAAAGTAGAAAGTGGCTTCTCTTCAGTGAAAATGGCCAGCAGGCCCTGCTTTGAAACTCTGCTCTGTCCAGACCAGAATCACAATCAAGTGGAGACTGAAAGCAACACCACCAAGAAAAGATTAACTGATGAGCACCATCTACTGGCCATCTGAAAAACTGTATTTAGAAAACTACTTTTAGGGACCTATCTATGTAGTTCCCTCAGAAGCAGTCTGCACCTCAGTAGTGAGTCCCTGGCACTATTTTGAAATTTTAAGATGGGAAATTTAAAGATATAGAATAAGTTAAACCAAAAATCAAAAACTGTGATACAGAATCACTAGGAAATAAAGAGAGGAATTGACACTCAGTGTAAATTTACCTACACATTCAGATGCCTAGACATCAGAAAAAAATTACAATCCATAAATAGGAAGAGATGGCCCTGTCAAAGGAAAAAGAACAAAAGTACTGAATAGACAGACAATTTAAGACAACTAATCAATGATTATCACACAAATCTTCTAAATCACATCATAGAGATGACGGGCATCATTGCTAAAGAAATAAAAGGCATTAAGAAGAAACTGAGTGAACACAAAGAAAAATTAGAAATCTTGGATAGAAAAGTAACAGAGCTTATGGGAATAAAGTACATAATCAGTGAGATTAAAAATGCAATAGAGAAAGAGAGATAAAGAGGTTAAATGGAAACTGTGAATTACTCTCTCCTATAGCTGAGAATGGCACACATATCCAAACCTCAATGTGCATAGCGACAGTAAAATCCCTGGCTCATTACAGGCAACTGATGCTTCTGCCCTAGAAGAAAGAAAGCTCTCTTGGAGACAAAGTGTCTTATCCCTTCAGTGATTTTGGCCAACTGAGTTCCCTTTCAATCTTGGATGTAGCCAGCCCAGGACATGGAAGTTGAAAGAGATCTATTCATGGGGAAACTGAAGGGCAAATATGTGTGGGATTGGAACTCAGAAAACACAGAGAAAGAGGTGAAACACTGAGAGGAGATAAGGAGGGTGGAATAGACATAAAAAGACCCAAGCCAATGTTGAAGCAGTACCAGGGAGAAGGGAGGAGGGATCTGATCAGACAGGTTGTCATATCCACTTGCCCTGGGAGAGAGAGGAGCTAAGTTAATGAGGGGGTAGGTAAACAGGTGACTAAGAGCCTGGGAGAAAAAGAATCCAGGAGAGAAAGGTAGAAAACTTTGAAAAGTCCAAACTACCTGTGGGGAAAAAGGGCAGAGAGAGCCAGATTAAGTTGGAGAAGATTAACTAACCTATGGAGTCCATGTAGTTCAGTGGAGGAATGGCTACTTCCCATATAATTGGTCATTGTTTCAAACCCCGTTAACTCCTAACAGAAAGGTTCCAGAGAGTGATCCAGTGGTTGTCAGGCAACCAGCTGACACCTTGTGACAGGGAACTTACAGACTGAGATTTTTCTTTTAAGATTTTTATCTTTTAATTCATATTTTATTATTATTTGGTTTATTTTATTCTCTGCTACCCAGTACCTTAAAAGTGGTGGGCAAGCTGCAGGGTAATTGGCTGATGAGTACTGTCAGCCTAAGATGGTTACTAGGGGTGTAAGAAAGAAGTCTGTTTTTCCTGGGATGTTTTTTTATTTTGTCTTTTTTTTTTTCTTTTTTTGTTTCCATTTCACTTTTCCTTTTTTCACTTTTGTGTCTTCCTGTACATTCATTTTTTTCTCTTCTGTTACTTCTTCATTCCACCCTCTCTTGATTGATCTTCATTTTCTCCCTCCTTTCTTATCTTTCCAGTCTTTATTTTATTGTTTCATTTTAAATGCCACCATTTAATTCTTATTCTTTGTATTTATTATGATTTTTCAGTCTTATTACTTATTTTTCCTGGTTATTTTATGGTTTGTTTTCTATCTTTTTTATTATAATTGTTACTTTTAAATTGTTCTTTCTTTATTTTCCTATGATTTTAAAAATTTGCAAGGGAACATGGACAGCTACAAGAATATAGAATAAGTGGAACCAGATGTCAAAGAGGAACATTAAAATACAACAAAATAAAATAAAACCCTAGAATAGAAAGAGAAGCTACCATCTTGAATAAGGCCATTGAGATAAACAGATGCATAAACAATAGCAAAAAATTAAAAACCATACTAACAAACAGGAAAATATGGGGCAGTCTAATGAACAATGTAAAAACTTGGAGAAGATGTAGAATGTGGAACAACTAATCAAGCATGTCCAAATGAATATTATCAATCAATTTCATGAAGTGAAAGAAAAAGTAAAGAATATTAAGAACATGCAAGAAAGGTGTATTTGGGGTCTGGTAGGTGATTCAAGTGGGTTCTTGGTGAACCAGCTTACTTTAGAATAAAATGTCTCTTAATTACCAGAGAGAGAGCATCCACACTTCACCAGGGACCCCAGATATGCTATTGGAAGCATGGACAGCATGTCCTACTGTCCCTCTCCCTACAGGAGGGATAGTTAATTTTCTGACTCAACCTTCTCCAAGACCAAGTTTCCTTTCCCAGGGCATTTAGGTAAATTGTCTTTCTCAGCATATTCACCTCTCCTTTCTTCCCAGGCTCTCCTCAAGTCAGCTGCTATGCTCCTCCAAGCTAATAAAAAAAGGAAGGGAAACCAGAAATTTAAAGCCACAATCATTTGGCCTTTTTGCACCTCCCACCAAATCCCTACCCCACATGGAGAACTTAACACACACACACAAACAACAACGAGTTAAACCCCAAAACTAGATAAAGAAGTTAAGTAACTGATTAAACTCATCAAGATAAAATGATGACCAGACAGCAACAAAAACTGCAAAACAAACAAATAATCAGGAAAGCATGGCCCAATCCAATGAACAAACTGAAAACCAGGAAGAGGAGCAGAACGTCAAACAAGTAATTAAAGTTTTCAAAACATATATTTGGAACCAATTTGATGAAGTGATGGAAGAGATTAAGAATATGAAGAAAACACTTGGAGAGAATACAGAAGAAATTGCAATCATATGCAAAAAGATAATCGATATGATGGTAATGAACAGTGCAATTCAAAAAATGGAAAATACACTCTCAGCAAATAACAGAAAATTAGAAGAGGCAGAGGAGAGAATTAGTGATGTGGAAGACAGTACATCTGGAATCAAAAAGACAGTAGAAGTGATCAATAAAAAGATAGAAAAAATCCAGCAGGGACTTGGGACTTGAATGATAATACAAAATGCACAAACATATGCATTGTATGCATCCCAAAAGGATAAGAGAGGGGAAAAGGAACAGAAGGGGTGTTGGAGGAAGTAATGACTGAAAACTTCCCAAACCTATTGAGGGAGATGGACGTACATGTCCAGGAAGCACAATGCACCCAAAACAGCTTAAATCCCAACAGGTCTGCCCCAAGATATATACTTGTCAAATTTTCCAATGCTGAAGACAAAGAAAATACTAAAAGCAGTAAGAGAAAAGAGAACCATCACATTAAAAGGAGGCTCCACGGGCGGGGCCAGTGCAGGCCCCGGCTGCGGGCCGCGGCAGCGCTTGGAGCCGGGCGGGGCCAGTGCAGGCCCCGGCTGCGGGCCGCGGCAGCGCTTGGAGCCGGGCGGGGCCGGTGCAGGCCCCGGCTGCGGGCCGCGGCAGCGCTTGGAGCCGGGCGGGGCCGGTGCAGGCCCCGGCTGCGGGCCGCGGCAGCGCTTGGAGCCGGGCGGGGCCGGTGCAGGCCCCGGCTGCGGGCCGCTGTAGCGTTTGGAGCCGGGCGGGGCCGGTTCAGGCCCCGGCTGCGGGCCGCGGTAGCGTTTGGAGCCGGGCGGGCCCGGGTCAGGCCGCGGCGGGTACGGAGCCGGGCAGGGCCGGTCCAGGCCGCGGTGGCGGGAGGTGGACGCCGGAGCCGGCTGGGCCGCTGTAGCGAGTGGAGCTGGGCGGAGCCAGGCCAGGCCAAGGCGGCGTGAGGAGCCGGGCAGAGCCGGTCCAAGCCTCCGCGGCGGGCGAAGCCGGGCCTGCGGAGGGGTTTCTGTTTTTTTTTGTTTGTTTGTTTGTTTGTTTTTTGTTGTTTTTTTTTTTTAATTTATTTTACTTATTTTTTTTTTCTTTTTTTTTTGAGCATCTGCAGTACTGGGGAGTTCGTGGGCCCTGGGCGGCCTATTGGGGGTTTGTGGGAAGGGAGGTGCTTGCAGACCCATTTGGGCAGACAGACGGGGGGGTTTTAGGGCAAAGCGGGGGGAAGCTGTTGTTTTAGATAGTGTTCCAATTGTGACACGTGTGTACCTGTATCTCTCTTCTCCCTATCCGTTCCCCACCGTTTGCCCATCCTCTTTTTCTTTCTTCCTTTCTTCTTGCCTTTCTTTTTTCTTTATTATAATTAGTTTTTTTTTTTTCGGTTTTCTCTTTCCCTCTTGTCCCTCATCTTCCACTTATTTTTACTTTAATTCAAGTATACAATAGGTGCTACAGGGAACACCTCACATTTGCTGGGTTTTTCCATCCTCCACTGCCTCATTTCTGTGTGAACTGATTTAGGCTACCTACACTATCCCCCTTCCCCTGCATCTTGATATCCACTATCATCTACTGTCTCTCCTATATTCCACCCCCCACCTCCCGTTCTTTGATCCACAAAGTGTCTAACTCTTAATTTCTAATACCTTTGTTCTGTTTTCTGTCTATTATCCACTCTTGAAACTATTACCTTTCTTTTCTTTTTCCCTCTCTCATGAAAACAATAGCTGTGTAGTTCATACCATATTCCTCCCAAATTCAGTCATCAACTTCATAAAAGGTACTCTACCTACAGCTACAACTCTATACAATCTACATGAATCTAACCTCCATCCTTCCAGATCTCATATTCCTGCTTTATTAACTTACATCACCAATACAACTTTACACTTTTCCCTTGCTTACACAATTGCCTTTCCCCAACACTAATACTTTCCTCTAAAGTGAACTTAACCAACAACAAGTAACTAGAATAAGAAGAAAAAAGTGACAAAGAGAAGATATAACACCTGTGCAAAAATAACAACTAATTAACCTCCAAGAGCAGACAAAGAAGCTAAGGAACTGATTAAATTCGTCAAAATAAAGAGATGACCAGAAAGCAACAAAAATCTACGAACCAAACCAATAATCAGGAAAACATGGCTGAATCCAATCAACAAACCAATAATCACGAAGGGGAGCAAAACTTGGCACAAGCAATGAAAGATCTCAGAACATTTATCACCGACAAATTTGATGCAGTAATGAAAGAGGTTAACAACATGAAGACATCACTTGGAGGGGAAATTGCAGACATACACAAAAACATAACAGATATGATGGGAATGAACACCACAGTTCAAGAAATCAAAAATACACTTGCAGCAAATATCAGCAGACTAGAAGAGACAGAGCAGAGAATTAGTGATGTGGAAGACAGTACATCAGAAATCAAACAGATAGTAGAAGGGGTCAATAAGAAGATAGAAAAAATCCAATTAGGATTTAGGGACCTGAATGACAATGCAAAACGCTCAAACATACGTATTATAGGCATTCCAGAAGGTGAAGAGAAGGGAAAGGGGTCAGAAAGAGTGTTGCAGGAAATAATGGCTGAAAACTTCCCAAATCTACTGAAAGAGACAGATGTACATATCCAAGAAGCACAGCGCACCCCACAAGTCATAAACCCCAACAGGCCCACCCCAAGACATATACTTGTCAAATTATCCAATGCTCAAGACAAAGAGAAAATACTAAAAGCAGCAAGAGAAAAGAAAACCATCACATACAAGGGAAGCTCAATTAGATTAAGTGCTGATTTCTCTTCTGAAACCATGGAGGCAAGAAAACAGTGGTATGATATAGTCAAGGTACTAAAGGAAAGAAATTTCCAACCAAGAATACTTTATCCAGCTAAACTAGCATTCAAATATGATGGAGAGTTCAAAATATTTGCAGACAAACAGAAACTGAAAGAGTATACCAACAAGAAACCTCACCTTCAAGAAATTCTAAAGGGAGTGCTGCAGGAAGAAAGGAAAAAACAGGAAAGGCAAAGTTGGAGGAGAGTATAAGACCAACAACAACAACAAAAAAGACAAAAAAAAATATACAAACAAAATATGACAAACACAAATCCAATCAAAGTATGGCTAACACAAATAATTCCTTGATAGTAATAACACTGAATGTCAACGGATTAAACTCACCTATCAAAAGATTCAGACTGGGACATTGGATAAGGAAATATGACCCATCCATATGCTGTCTACAAGAGACACATCTTAGACCCAGAGACGCATGGAGATTGAAAGTGAAAGGCTGGAAAACAATCATACAAGCTAACAATAACCAAAAAAAGGCAGGAGTAGCTATATTAATATCAGACAAAATAGACTTTAAATGTGAAACAATTGTGAGAGACAAAGAAGGATATTACATTTTAGTCAAAGGGAAAATCTGTCAAGAAGATCGAACAATCATAAATATCTATGCCCCTAACAAGGGTGCCTCTAAATACGTCAGGCAAACGCTGGAAAAACTAAGTGAAAGAATAGATACATCTACAATTATAGTGGGGGATTTTAATACACCACTATCAACTCTGGACAGAACATCTCAAAAGAGAATCACCAAAGAAACAAAACATCTGAATAGTATATTAGAGGAGCTCGATCTAATAGACATATATAGATCGCTACACCCAAACACAGCAGGATATACATTTTTCTCAAGCGCACATGGATCATTCTCCAAGATAGATCATATGCTAGGCCACAAAGAAAGGCTGAACGAATTCAGAAAGATTGAAATCATACAAAACATTATCTCTGACCACAGTGGAGTCAAGCTGGAGATTTGCAAGGGAAAGAAGCCCAGATTTCACACCACGATTTGGAAATTAAACAACACACTCTTAGAAAAACAGTGGGTCAAAGAGGAAATCTCAAAAGAAATCAATGACTACCTTGAAACAAATGATAATGATAACACAACATACCAAAATTTATGGGATGCAGCAAAAGCAGTACTGAGAGGGAAGTTTATAGCCATAAATTCATATATCAAAAAAGAAGAAAGAGCAAAAATTGAAGAACTAACTGCACATTTGAAGGAATTAGAAAAACAACAACAAAGTAACCCAACAGGAAGAAGAAGGAAGGAAATAACAAAGATAAGAGCAGAACTAAATGAAATAGAAAATAAGAAAGCACTTGAACAGATAAACAAGACCAAGAGCTGGTTTTTTGAGAAGATTAACAAAATTGACAAACCTTTAGCAACACTAACAAAGAAAAAAAGAGAGAAGATGCAAATACACAAAATAAGAAATGAGAAAGGCGATATCACCACTGACCCCACAGAAATAAAGACTATCATAAGAGGATATTTTGAAAAACTATATTCCAACAAAAATGACAATCTAGAGGAAATGGACAAATTCCTAGAAACACATAAACAGCCCATACTGACGAAAGAAGAAATTGATGATCTTAACAAACCAATCACAAGTAGAGAGATAGAATCAGTTATTAAAAATCTCCCAACTAAGAAGAGCCCAGGGCCAGATGGCTTCACAGGTGAATTCTATAAAACATTCCGGAAAGAACTGACACCAATCCTGCTGAAACTATTCCAAACCATCGAAACAGAAAGAACATTACCCAACTCCTTCTATGATGCCAACATTACCCTAGTACCAAAGCCAAACAAAGACATCACAAGAAAGGAAAATTACAGACCAATTTCTCTAATGAACCTAGACGCAAAAATACTTAACAAAATACTTGCTAATCATATTCAACAACACATTAAACGAATTATACACCACGACCAAGTGGGATTCATCCCAGGTATGCAAGGATGGTTCAACATAAGAAAATCAATCAACGTAATACACCATATGAACAGATTGAAGGAAAAAAATCACATGATTATATCTATTGATGCAGAAAAAGCATTTGACAAAATACAGCACCCTTTCTTGATAAAAACACTCCAAATGATTGGAATACAAGGAAATTTTTTGAACATGATAAAGAGTATATATGAAAAACCTAAAGCCAATATTGTTTACAATGGAGAAATCCTAGACTCCTTCCCTCTAAACTCAGGAACAAGACAAGGATGCCCACTGTCGCCGCTCCTATTTAACATAGTCTTAGAAGTACTTGCTCGAGCACTGAGGCAAGAACCAGAAATAAAAGGCATTCAAATTGGAAAGGAAGAAGTCAAAATTTCATTATTTGCAGATGACATGATCCTATACATAGAAAACCCTGAGAGATCTACAACGAAGATTCTAGAACTCATAAATGAGTTTAGTAAAGTCGCAGGTTATAAGATCAATGCGCAAAAATCAGTAGCATTTCTGTACACCAATAATGAGCAAGATCAGGAGGAAATCAAGAAACAAATACCATTCACAATAGTAAATAAAAAAATCAAATACTTAGGAATAAATTTAACTAAAGAGGTAAAGAACTTATACACTGAGAACTATACAAGATTGTTCAAGGAAATCAAAGAAGACCTAAATAAATGGAAGACTATTCCTTGTTCATGGATAGGAAGACTGAACATTATTAAGATGTCTATCCTACCAAAATTGATCTACACATTCAATGCAATCCCAATAAAAATCAATGCAGCCTTCTTTAAGGAACTAGAAAAACTAACTATGAAATTTATTTGGAAAGGAAAGAGACCCCGAATAGCCAAAGACATACTGAAAAAGAAAAACGAAATTGGAGGAATCACACTACCTGACTTCAAAACATACTATAAAGCTACGGTGGTGAAAACAGCATGGTATTGGCATAAGGAGAGACATATAGACCAATGGAATCGAATTGAAAGCTCTGATATAGAACCTCACATATACAACCACATAATATTCGATAAAGCCACCAAACCCTCTCAACTGGGAGAGAGTGGCCTATTCAACAAATGGTGTCTGGAGAACTGGATAGCCATATGTAGAAGAATGAAAGAGGATTACCATCTCACACCTTATACAAAGATCAACTCAAGATGGATCAAAGACCTAAATATAAGAGCCAAGACCATAAAAACCTTAGAAAGCAGTGTAGGGAAACATCTACAGGACCTTGTAATAGGTAATGGATTTATGAATATCTCACCAAAAGCACGAGCAGCAAAAGAACTAATAGATAAATGGGACTTCCTCAAAATTAAAGCCTTCTGCACCTCAAAGGAGTTTGTCAAGAAAGTAAAAAGGGAGCCCACACAGTGGGAGAAAATATTTGGCAATCATATATCTGATAAGAAACTTATAACTTGCATATATAAAGAACTCCTACATCTTGAAAATAAAAAGATAAACAATCCATTTAAAAAATGGGAAAAAGACTTAAACAGACACTTCTCCGAAGAAGAAATACAAATGGCAAGAAAGCACATGAAAAAATGTTCCAAATCTCTAGCTATCAGGGAAATGCAAATCAAAACCACAATGAGATACCATCTTACACCCATAAGATTGGCAGCTATGAAAAAAACAGAAGAATACAAGTGCTGGAGAGGATGTGAAGGAAGGGGAACACTCATCCACTGCTGGTGGGAATGCAGAAGGATCCAACCATTCTGGAGAACAGTATGGCGGTTTCTCAAAAAACTAGCCATAGATTTGCCATATGACCCAGCAATACCACTGCTGGGAATATACCCAGCAGAACTGAAAACAAGAACACAAACCAATATATGTACACCAATGTTCATAGCAGCATTGTTCACTATTGCCAAAAGTTGGAATCAACCCAAATGCCCATCAACAGACGAGTGGATCAATAAAATGTGGTATATACACACAATGGAATACTACTCGGCTGTAAGAACAAACACACTACAAACACATGTGATAACATGGATGAATCTTGAGAACCTTATGTTGAGTGAAGCAACCCAGACATTGAAGGACAAATACTACATGACCTCAATGATATGAAATAAACAAGCTCCCCTAGATAGCAAGAGACTGAACGATAGGCTTGCAGGAAATCGGAGGGTGGAGGAAGGATATGAGCCGATGTCTGCAGGGGTGGAATTTAAGACGAGATGGTGGTAAGTATGAACACAAAGAAGAGATAAAAGGGGGGCAAGGGGTTGCCTTTGCTTGGGGCTTTGCGGGTTTGAGGGTGGCTGGGGAGGGACGGGTGGCTAACGTTGCCCAAAAGTGGGGGGAGGGAGGGGTAGCATACGAACCAGGAGAGGGTCAGGTGTTGGTGGAGAGTAAAATGCCGAGAAAATCATATCAAAATATAATAAAGAGGGTTACCTGTTTAGAATGCTCGGAGGGGAGGGTCTGATGCAGGACGGGCTCCTGGGGAATGTCTAAATGCTCATTCTGCCAGAGTGGGTGACACCATGGGGTAGAAACCCAAGTAGTGAGAGTGGGGGTGGACCCACATCCTGGGGAGGACTAATGCCATCCAATAGAGGGAACTGTATCCCTCGAGAGAAAGGGTGGCTCCCAGGGCATTGGGGCAGTTGAGCAAGTTAGGCCCTGAACACTATTCCATCTATCTCTGGAAGTGGCTCCTCAGGAAACGGAGGTTGGCTATCACTGAGGGCACCAAGGTGGAAGGGAAAATGGACGTTAAATGTGTGGAACCAAAGTAAATGGGGGGTAAGAGAGGAGTTTCTTGAGAGTACACAAGGATGGATATAAAACATGTAATATTACACCATAACATATAGGAGATGACAGACTGATAATGTAAACCATAATGTAAAACATAGGATAACTAAAAATGTAAAGAACTGTGTATCCTAAAGTATGCACCATAATGTAAGCACAGATGTCACCTTGTTAGAAAGCTAATGTCTCAGACTCTGTACATCACTTTAAGTAAATATGATATGAATAGGGCGTAAGAGTATCACTGTGGAAGGGAAAAGGTTTTCTGGTGGATGTGTGGGAGTGCTGTATATTATATATATACATTGCTGTGGTCTAGGACTCCTGTGAAGAAAAGCTGAATAATTAGGGGGGGGGGGGAAAAAAAAAAGAAAAAAATAGGATGTGGAATTTTTTCAAGTCAACATTCTTTATCTAAGTTCTTTATCTAACTTTATCCAAGTTCTTTATCTATCCTTTAAACTCATCGCTATACGCCATTCCCTAGTAAGGGACCATGACATTATATTGGGCTTCAAATTTCGGGGAGTTCTGGATCACAGAGTGTTTCAACAATGGCAATGGAGGGATACTGGTATGGGATACCAATGACAGGTGATATATGACTGACAGGGAGCTGTACAGAACATATGTCCAGGGTGCATGGTAATGTTTGGATATACTCATAGTGGCAACAATTAAAAACCACAGTAGGAGGGGTACTGGGTTCCTGGCCAGTGGTGCTCTGTCGTGGTCCCCAGGGGAACAGCGAGAGTCTCCCAGGTACAGCGGAGGGGACCGGGAGGGAGTGAGGGTTCAACAGTGAGCCCCTGATACTAATGACTATGCTTGTGAGCTGATAAACCCAAAATAAGAACAAGGCCTAGAGCAACTTTGTGCCTGGGAATTTCCTTCTGTCAGCCTTCATGTTACTCAAATGTGGCCAGTCTCGAAGCCAAACTCAGCATGTAAATGCAATGCCTTCCCCCCAGCGTGGGACATGACACCCGGGGATGAGCCTCCCTGGCAACGAGGGACCACTATCAACTACCAACTGATGATGCAACTGGAAAATGACCTTATACGGAAGGTTCAATGCGGATCAGCAGAATATCCATGTCTACATAAAATACCATGACTTTAAAATGCTGTTTGACCTAAAGTAAGGGGGAAATGGAAAGGAGAAATGAGTTTATATGGCTACGAGTTTCTAAAAAAGAGTCTGGAGGCTGGCAGAAGGTTTGCCCTCATGCACAACTGAGCAGAGTCAGAGAGACAGATAAAGCAGATACAACCCCCAGATATTGGTTCCTTGGAGGGCTAAAGAGACCCATGGGAGTTATGGTCATGGCCGATGGGGTTAACTACCAGGGCAGATGGCCCCTCTTTGGAAATGGTGTTTATGTGTGATGAATCTGGACTTAGATGGGATCTCCCTTCATAAGACTTTCATGCTAATTTGCTGGAGGTGCAGTTAATGTTGGGGTTTAAGATATATTTAGGGGATTTGAATCTCTGGACTGACAATGTGATAGCCAGATCCTGAGCCTCAACAGACTCCAGCACCTACAATCTGATTTATTGGACTTACCACACTCAGCTAAGATGGAGGTGAAGAAGGACAACCACCACACCATGGAGCCTAGAGTGATTACAACTGAAAATGGGAGGATTGCATCACATATATATTTTTAATGTAATATTATTACAAAGTCAATAAAAAATAAAAAAATTAAAAAAAAAAAAAGAGTTTTACTCATACCAACAAAGCCCTTTAAGTGGGAGGAAAATGGAATATTTAGGAAAGCTAGATACTGGCTACCAAGTACCCTTATAGTAATTGATAAATCAGGTAACTCTAATTGGCAAGACAGCTGTTTAACATTCTGAAAATTGTAGAAATGCACTTCTTGTGAACATGTTCCTTTTGAAATCTTAGCAGGATTTTGGCAACTGAATTTAAAAATATAAGTATAAAGGATGATTTTCAAATATTTTGTGCATTTACTTAATTTTAAAAGCTACAGGTGCTTTATTAAAAAAACAGGAATTATATTTTATATTGAATGTGTCAGTATGCCAAGTGATACCCACTGGCTTCTTTTTCTAGTGAACTTTCACGGGAGCTATTTTTGATGATGCTGCTCATAAAAAAATGTTTCCATAATACCTGGAAAATTAATTTATTATTATTAGTGAAGAGATCCATTCAGTGATTAAAGCCATCCACATATTTGCAAAGTGCCTATAAAGATTGTTTTAGTCTTTGTTCCTATAAGAACTACCTTTTTTGTTGTTGCTTCTTCTGCTGTTCAGTGAAAAACCAAGTCCTAACAAAGAAAAAGTTACAAAGTAGGAGGAGAAAGAGCTGGAGTGAGGAATGGATGTGCATTTTTTGTGAATTTTGCTCTCACTTCTACCACTATTTCCTTTTTATTTATTGTAATGGCTCTGTAGATCAGCAAGGGGAAAACAAAAGGAATGAAAATTTATTTAAGTACTCTCTTTTATTTCTGTTAACATTTCATCATATGCTGTTTAACAATTTACTAAATGTTTATTATGCATAGTGTTGCATTCTCAAGAGAATAAATAAGTTCCTGTCAGAAAAAAAAATAAAAATAAAAAAATAAAAGGAGGCTCCATAAAATTAAGGGCTGATTTCTCATTTGAAAACATGGAGGCAAGAAGGCAGTAGTATGACATAGTCAAGGTATTAAAAGAAAAAAATTCCAACTAAGAATGTTCTATCCAGCTAAGCTGATATTCAAAAATGATGGAGAGTTCAAATTATACACAGATAAATGGAAACTAAAAAAGTATGCCAACAAGAATCCTGCTCTTCAAGAAATACTAAAGGGAATTCTGAAGGAAGAAAGAAAAAAACAGAAGAGACAGAGTTGGAGGAGAGTGTAAGTGCAACTAAAAAGACAAAAACAGAGAAAGAAACCAAAGAGAATATGAAAAACCCAAATCCAAAGAAAATATGGCTAATATAAGTAATTCCTTGAAAGTAATAACACTGAATGTTAATGGATTAAACTCACCTGTCAAGAGACTCAGACTGGAAGATTGGATAAAGAAATATGGCCCATCAATGTGCTGTCTTCAAGAAACACATATTAGACCCAAGGATTCAAGGAGGTTGAAAGTGAATGGCTGGAAAACAATCTTCCAAGCAAACAGTAACCAAAAAGGGCAGGACTAGCTATATAAATACCAGACAAAATAGTTGATAAATGCAAAACAATTGTGAGAGACAAAGATGGACAGTACATATTAGTGAAAGCCATAATCTTTCAAGAAGAAAAACAATCATAAATATTTATGCTCCTAACAAGTGTGCCTCCAAATATGTAAGGCAAACACTAGTAAACCTAAGTAAAGGAACAGATGCCTCTACAATTATAGTGGGGGAATTTAGTACACCACTATCAACTTTGGACAGAACATCTCAAAAAAGAATCAATAATGAAACAAAGAATTTGAAAAATAAATTAGGAGAACTGGACCTAATAGACAAATACAGAACAATACACCCAAATACAACAGGATATATATTATTCTTTAGTGGACATGGATCATTATCCAAGATAGACCACATGTATAGGCCACAGAAAAAGTCTCAATGAATTCAGAAAGATCAAAATCATACAAAATAATTTCACTGACAACAGTGGAAGGAAGCTGGAAATCTGCAAGGGCCAGAGACCCAGATTTGGCTACAAGATTTGGAAGTTAAATAACACAGAGAAAAACAGTGGGACAAGGAAGAAATCTCAAAAGAAATCAATAAATACCTTGAAATTAAGGAAAATGATAAGACAGCATATCAAAACTGATGGGATGCAGCAAAAACAACCCTGAGAGGGAAATTTATAGTCATGAATTCACACCTCAAAAAATAATAAAATGCTAAAATTGAAGAACTAACTGCATACTTGGAGGAATTATTAAAAAAACAACAACAACAAAATAATCCCAAAGGAAGAAGAAAGAAAGAAATAACAAAGATATGAGCAGAACTAAATGAAATAAAAAAATAAGGAAGAACTTAAAAAAATAAGCAAAACCAAGAGCTGGTTCTTTAAGAAGATTAATAAAATTGACAAATCATTATCTAGACTAAAAAAGAAAAAAGAAAAAAATTGGCAAACCCTTAGTGAAACTAACAAAGAAAAAGACAGAGAAGATGCAAATACACAAAATAAGAAATGATAAGGTGATATCACCACTGCCCCACCAAAATAAAGACTCTCATAAAAGGATACTTTGAAAAACCATATTCCAACAAGAAGGACAATTTAGAGGAAATGGACCAAATCCTAAAAAATTAAATAAATAAGCAGCCTACATTGATGAAGGTAGAAATTGACAATCACAACAAAGCAATCACAAGTAAAGAAATAGAATCAGTCTTTAAAATCCTCCCATCTTAGAAAAGCCCTGGGCCAGACAGCTTCAAATGTGAATTCTACCAAACATTCCAGAAAGAAGTAACACCAATCTTGCTTAAACTCTTCCAAAAAATTGAAACAGAAGGAACATTGCCTAATTCTTTCTATAAAGTCAACAATACCCTAGTACCAAAGCTAAAGAAAGACACCACAAGAAAGGAAAATTAAAGACAAAGCTCTCTAATGAACCTAGACATGAAAACCCTCAATAAAATACTTGCTAATCATATTCAACAACACATTAGATAAATTGCACATCATGATCAAGTGGGAATCATTCCTGGTATGCAAAGATATTTCAACATAAGAAAAGCAATTAATGTAATACATATACGAACAGATTGAGGGAAAAATTATATGTTCTTATCTATAGATGCAGAAAAAGCATTTGAAAAAAATACAGCACCATTTCTGGATAAAAACACTGCAAAACATTTCTGAACATGACAAAGGGTAAATATGAAAAACACACAGCTAATGCCATTTACAATGGTGAAATCCTAAAATATTTCCCATTAAGATCAGGAACAAGACAAAGATGCCCACTATCACCCCTTCTATTTAACATAGTCTTAAAAGTACTTGCTTGAGTACTGAGGCAAGAACCAGGCATAAAAATCATCCAAATTGGAAAGGAAGAACTCAAAATTTCATTATTTGCAGATGACATGATCCTACACATAGAAAACCCTGAGAAGTCTACCAGAAAGCTTCTAGAACTTATAAATGAGTTCAGAAAAGTCACAGGTGATAAGATCAATGTGCTAAAATGAGTAGCATTTCTGTACACCAATAATGAGCAATCTGAGGAGGAAATCAAGAATCAAGTACCATTTAAAATAGTAAATAATAAATCAAATACCTAGGAATAAATTTAACTAAAGATGTAATAGACTTATACACAGAAAAGTAAACAACACTATTCAAGGAAATCAAAGTAAACCTAAATAGATATAAGAATATTCCCTGTTCATGGATAGGATGACAAAATACTAAGATATCCATCCAACAAAAACTGATCTACGGATTCAATTCAATCCCAATAAAAATCAACACAGCATTTTTTAATGTACTAGAAAAACTTACTATGAAATTTATTTGAAATGGAAAGACGTCCCAAATAACCAAAGACATAAATGAAAAAGAAAAATGAAATTGGGGGAATCACACTCCCTGACTTCAAAACATAGTACAAAGCTACAATAGTGAAAATGGCATGATATTGGCACAAGGATAGATAAACAGACCAGTGGAACTGCATTGAGAGCTTTGATATAGATCCTCTTATATACACTCATATAATAATCTACAAGGTCACAAAACCCACTCGACTAGGAGAGAATGACATTTTCAACAAATGGTGCCTGGAGAATGAAATAGCCATATGTAAAAAATGAAAAATAGTACCAACTCACACGTTATACCAAAATCAACACAAGATGGATCAAAGACCTTAACGTAAGAGCCAAGACCATAAAGACCTTTGAAAGCAATGTAGGGAGGCATCTACAGGACCTTGTAATAGGAAATGGCTTCATGAACTTCACACCCAAAGCACAAGTAGCAAAAGAACAAATAGATAAATGGGACTTCCTCAAAATTAAAACCTTCTGCAGCTCAAAGGTGTTTGCCTGGAGAGTGAAAAGAGATCCTACACAATGGGAGAAAATATTTCATGACCATATATTTCATAGGAGACTTAAATCCTATGTAGGGAGGAGGGGCCAAGATGGTGGCTGAGTGAACTTGCCTTGCGGTCTCTCCTGGGAAAAGGAGGCTGGGCACTGCTGGAGATTTTCTGAGGCTGGGGTTTTCAGGATTTTTGCATGGCAGGAAGTGTCTGGACATCGATTTGGTGGAAAGGTAATGGAGAGGATTGGTCTATAAGATATAATTTGGTTTCTATTGCCCAGAGGTGAGACCGGCAGACGGGTTGCTCACTCCTTGGGGGAGCGGGGGAACCGTGGTATCGGCGCTCCGGCTGCGCTTTTGGCGGCTCTGTGGTGCTAGGGAATTCACAAATCCTGGGCGGGCTGTTGGGAGGTTGAGGGAACGGACGCCTTTGTGAATTGATTTGGGGAGACAGATGGTGTTTTGTGAAGCGGGGGAATTTTTGATTGCGAACACAAATAATAGCGCTTCCACCTGGAGCCCTGCCCCCAGACCCGGCTGCCGATATGCAACAAAATTAGATTCTTAGTAATAAAGGGACGTAATTGGGAGGTAGTTTCAGGGTGCGGTGAGGGAGGGGGACACATCAGGAAGCCGATTGGGGAATATTTTGCGAAGCTTGGGAATTCCGGTTTTGGAATCAGTTTCCTGCATTTCCAACCAGAACCCAACCCACGGCAGGCTTCGGATCTGCTTCAGTAAATTGACTGCGGTGTAGAGGCGCCCTCAGCTGGCCGTTTTTTGGAATCACAGGGTGGGAGCTGCCCAAAAGCTGAATTGTCGATTTACCTACTAAAAAAAAAACGCTACTGAGTAAGTGAATTGCAGGGTTCAGACATAATATAGAGATTGCGGATCTGACTTCCCCTATATGGCTGACACCCAGCTGCGGGGCTCCCTGAGGGCTGTGTTACACTGCGGGGCTCCTAGGCTTCCTGTTGACCAGATTTGACGTTGCCAGGTATGAATCCCCTAAACTCTGGTGGCCCATACCCGAGACTCACACCTCTTGAGTCTTCAATAAATCAGACTTTCCAACCCTGAATCCATCACACCCTGAGGTCCATCTGAGATCCTTGAATGCCCTAGCCTTCAACGTTTGCATTTTTTCTTTATCGTTTCATTTTGTTTTGTTTTTATTTTCATTTTCCCTTATTTTTTTTATTTTTTTAATGTCCTGATTGCAACTATTGCATTATCCCCTAGTCTTTTCTCCCAGCGTATCCCCTACAGTATTTTTTTAATTCAGTTATTTAGGGTTTTTATAAATTTTTTTTCTACTTATTTCATTTTAACTCAATTATACAATAAGTGCTGCAGGGAACACCTCACATTTGCTGGGTTTTCGCATCCTCCACTGCCTCATTTCTGTGTGAACTGACTTAGGCTACCAACACTATCCCCTTTCCCCTACATCTTTTTTTTTTTTTTTTTTTAATTTTTTTATTTTTTATTGACTTTGTAATAATATTACATTAAAAATATATATGTGAGGTCCCATTCAACCCCACCCCCCCACCCCCCCTCTCCCCCCCCCCAACAACACTCGTTCCCATCATCATGACACATCCATTGGATTTGGTAAGTACATCTTTAGGCACCTCTGCACCTCATATACATTGGTTCACATCATGGCCCATACTCTCCTCTATTCCATCAAGTAGGCCCTGTGAGGATTTACAATGTCCGGTGATTACCTCTGAAGCA
Source organism: Dasypus novemcinctus (assembly GCF_030445035.2). NCBI lineage: Eukaryota > Metazoa > Chordata > Mammalia > Cingulata > Dasypodidae > Dasypus > Dasypus novemcinctus. Next base: position 91,447,490 of record NC_080704.1, on the reverse strand, counting down.
CCATCCAGGGCAGCTCCATGTCCCGAAGACGCCTCCACCTCTCATCTCTTCCTGCCTTTCCCCATACCCTTTGTCCATTATGTCCACTTTTCCCAATCCAATGCCACCTCTTCTATGTGGACACTGGATTGGTTGTGTCCATTGCACCTTTATGTCAAGAGGAGGCTCAGATTCCACCTGGATGCTGGATGCAATCCTCCCATTTTCAGTTGTAATCACTCTAGGCTCCATGGTGTGGTGGTTGTCCTTCTTCACCTCCATCTTAGCTGAGTGTGGTAAGTCCAATAAATCAGATTGTAGGTGCTGGAGTCTGTTGAGGCTCAGGATCTGGCTATCACATTGTCAGTCCAGAGATTCAAATCCCCTAAATATATCTTAAACCCCAACATTAACTGCACCTCCAGCACATTAGCATGAAAGTCTTATGAAGGGAGATCCCATCTGAGTCCAGATTCATCACACATAAACACCATTTCCAAAGAGGGGCCATCTGCCCTGGTAGTTAACCCCATCGGCCATGACCATAACTCCCATGGGTCTCTTTAGCCCTCAAAGGAACCAATATCTGGGGGTTGTATCTGCTTTATCTGTCTCTCTGACTCTGCTCAGTTGTGCATGAGGGCAAACCTTCTGCCAGCCTCCAGACTCTTTTTTAGAAACTCGTAGCCATATAAACTCATTTCTCCTTTCCATTTCCCCCTTACTTTAGGTCAAACAGCATTTTAAAGTCATGGTATTTTATGTAGACATGGATATTCTGCTGATCCGCATTGAACCTTCCGTATAAGGTCATTTTCCAGTTGCATCATCAGTTGGTAGTTGATAGTGGTCCCTCGTTGCCAGGGAGGCTCATCCCCGGGTGTCATGTCCCACGCTGGGGGGAAGGCATTGCATTTACATGCTGAGTTTGGCTTCGAGACTGGCCACATTTGAGTAACATGAAGGCTGACAGAAGGAAATTCCCAGGCACAAAGTTGCTCTAGGCCTTGTTATTATTTTGGGTTTATCAGCTCACAAGCATAGTCATTAGTATCAGGGGCTCACTGTTGAACCCTCACTCCCTCCCGGTCCCCACCACTGTACCTGGGAGACTGTCGCTGCTCCCCTAGGGACCACGACAGAGCACCACTGGCCAGGAACCCAGTACCCCCCTACTGTGGTTTTTAATTGTTGCCACTATGAGTATATCCAAACATTACCATGCACCCTGGACATATGTTCTGTACAGCTCCCTGTCAGTCATATATCACCTGTCATTGGTATCCCATACCAGTATCCCTCCATTGCCATTGTTGAAACACTCTGTGATCCATAACTCCCCGTAATTTGAAGCCCAATATAATGTAATGGTCCCTTACTAGGGAATGGCATATAGCGATGAGTTTAAAGGATAGATAAAGAACTTGGATAAAGTTAGATAAAGAACTTAGATAAAGAATGTTGACTTGAAAAAATTCCACATCCTATTTTTTTCTTTTTTTTTTTTTTTTTTCCCCCCCCCCCCTAATTATTCAGCTTTTCTTCACAGGAGTCCTAGACCACAGCAATGTATATATATAATATACAGCACTCCCACACATCCACCAGAAAACCTTTTCCCTTCCACAGTGATACTCTTACGCCCTATTGATATCATATTTACTTAAAGTGATGTACAGAGTCTGAGACATTAGCTTTCTAACAAGGTGACATCTGTGTTTACATTATGGTGCATACTTTAGGATACACAGTTCTTTACATTTTTAGTTATCCTATGTTTTACATTATGGTTTACATTATCAGTCTGTCATCTCCTATATGTTATGGTGTAATATTACATGTTTTATATCCATCCTTGTGTACTCTCAAGAAACTCCTCTCTTACCCCCCATTTACTTTGGTTCCACACATTTAACGTCCATTTTCCCTTCCACCTTGGTGCCCTCAGTGATAGCCAACCTCCGTTTCCTGAGGAGCCACTTCCAGAGATAGATGGAATAGTGTTCAGGGCCTAACTTGCTCAACTGCCCCAATGCCCTGGGAGCCACCCTTTCTCTCGAGGGATACAGTTCCCTCTATTGGATGGCATTAGTCCTCCCCAGGATGTGGGTCCACCCCCACTCTCACTACTTGGGTTTCTACCCCATGGTGTCACCCACTCTGGCAGAATGAGCATTTAGACATTCCCCAGGAGCCCGTCCTGCATCAGACCCTCCCCTCCGAGCATTCTAAACAGGTAACCCTCTTTATTATATTTTGATATGATTTTCTCGGCATTTTACTCTCCACCAACACCTGACCCTCTCCTGGTTCGTATGCTACCCCTCCCTCCCCCCACTTTTGGGCAACGTTAGCCACCCGTCCCTCCCCAGCCACCCTCAAACCCGCAAAGCCCCAAGCAAAGGCAACCCCTTGCCCCCCTTTTATCTCTTCTTTGTGTTCATACTTACCACCATCTCGTCTTAAATTCCACCCCTGCAGACATCGGCTCATATCCTTCCTCCACCCTCCGATTTCCTGCAAGCCTATCGTTCAGTCTCTTGCTATCTAGGGCAGCTTGTTTATTTCATATCATTGAGGTCATGTAGTATTTGTCCTTCAATGTCTGGGTTGCTTCACTCAACATAAGGTTCTCAAGATTCATCCATGTTATCACATGTGTTTGTAGTGTGTTTGTTCTTACAGCCGAGTAGTATTCCATTGTGTGTATATACCACATTTTATTGATCCACTCGTCTGTTGATGGGCATTTGGGTTGATTCCAACTTTTGGCAATAGTGAACAATGCTGCTATGAACATTGGTGTACATATATTGGTTTGTGTTCTTGTTTTCAGTTCTGCTGGGTATATTCCCAGCAGTGGTATTGCTGGGTCATATGGCAAATCTATGGCTAGTTTTTTGAGAAACCGCCATACTGTTCTCCAGAATGGTTGGATCCTTCTGCATTCCCACCAGCAGTGGATGAGTGTTCCCCTTCCTTCACATCCTCTCCAGCACTTGTATTCTTCTGTTTTTTTCATAGCTGCCAATCTTATGGGTGTAAGATGGTATCTCATTGTGGTTTTGATTTGCATTTCCCTGATAGCTAGAGATTTGGAACATTTTTTCATGTGCTTTCTTGCCATTTGTATTTCTTCTTCGGAGAAGTGTCTGTTTAAGTCTTTTTCCCATTTTTTAAATGGATTGTTTATCTTTTTATTTTCAAGATGTAGGAGTTCTTTATATATGCAAGTTATAAGTTTCTTATCAGATATATGATTGCCAAATATTTTCTCCCACTGTGTGGGCTCCCTTTTTACTTTCTTGACAAACTCCTTTGAGGTGCAGAAGGCTTTAATTTTGAGGAAGTCCCATTTATCTATTAGTTCTTTTGCTGCTCGTGCTTTTGGTGAGATATTCATAAATCCATTACCTATTACAAGGTCCTGTAGATGTTTCCCTACACTGCTTTCTAAGGTTTTTATGGTCTTGGCTCTTATATTTAGGTCTTTGATCCATCTTGGGTTGATCTTTGTATAAGGTGTGAGATGGGAATCCTCTTTCATTCTTCTACATATGGCTATCCAGTTCTCCAGACACCATTTGTTGAATAAGCCACTCTCTCCCAGTTGAGAGGGTTTGGTGGCTTTATCGAATATTATGTGGTTGTATATGTGAGGTTCTATATCAGAGCTTTCAATTCGATTCCATTGGTCTATATGTCTCTCCTTATGCCAATACCATGCTGTTTTCACCACCGTAGCTTTATAGTATGTTTTGAAGTCAGGTAGTGTGATTCCTCCAATTTTGTTTTTCTTTTTCAGTATGTCTTTGGCTATTCGGGGTCTCTTTCCTTTCCAAATAAATTTCATAGTTAGTTTTTCTAGTTCCTTAAAGAAGGCTGCATTGATTTTTATTGGGATTGCATTGAATGTGTAGATCAATTTTGGTAGGATAGACATCTTAATAATGTTCAGTCTTCCTATCCATGAACAAGGAATAGTCTTCCATTTATTTAGGTCTTCTTTGATTTCCTTGAACAATCTTGTATAGTTCTCAGTGTATAAGTTCTTTACCTCTTTAGTTAAATTTATTCCTAAGTATTTGATTTTTTTATTTACTATTGTGAATGGTATTTGTTTCTTGATTTCCTCCTGATCTTGCTCATTATTGGTGTACAGAAATGCTACTGATTTTTGCGCATTGATCTTATAACCTGCGACTTTACTAAACTCATTTATGAGTTCTAGAATCTTCGTTGTAGATCTCTCAGGGTTTTCTATGTATAGGATCATGTCATCTGCAAATAATGAAATTTTGACTTCTTCCTTTCCAATTTGAATGCCTTTTATTTCTGGTTCTTGCCTCAGTGCTCGAGCAAGTACTTCTAAGACTATGTTAAATAGGAGCGGCGACAGTGGGCATCCTTGTCTTGTTCCTGAGTTTAGAGGGAAGGAGTCTAGGATTTCTCCATTGTAAACAATATTGGCTTTAGGATTTTCATATATACTCTTTATCATGTTCAAAAAATTTCCTTGTATTCCAATCATTTGGAGTGTTTTTATCAAGAAAGGGTGCTGTATTTTGTCAAATGCTTTTTCTGCATCAATAGATATAATCATGTGATTTTTTTCCTTCAATCTGTTTATATGGTGTATTACGTTGATTGATTTTCTTATGTTGAACCATCCTTGCATACCTGGGATGAATCCCACTTGGTCGTGGTGTACAATTCGTTTAATGTGTTGTTGAATACGATTAGCAAGTATTTTGTTAAGTATTTTTGCATCTAGGTTCATTAGAGAAATTGGTCTGTAATTTTCCTTTCTTGTGATGTCTTTGTTTGCTTTGGTACTAGGGTAATGTTGGCATCATAGAAGGAGTTGGGTAATGTTCTTTCTGTTTCGATGGTTTGGAATAGTTTCAGCAGGATTGGTGTCATTTCTTTCCGGAATGTTTTATAGAATTCACCTGTGCAGCCATCTGGCCCTGGGCTCTTATTAGTTGGGAGATTTTTAATAACTGATTCTATCTCTCTGCTTGTGATTGGTTTGTTAAGATCATCAATTTCTTCTTTTGTCAATATGGGCTGTTTATGTGTTTCTAGGAATTTGTCCATTTCCTCTAGAATGTCGTTTTTGTTTGAATATAGTTTTTCAAAATATCCTCTTATGATAGTCTTTATTTCTGTGGGGTCAGTGGTGATATCGCCTTTCTCATTTCTTATTTTGTGTATTTGCATCTTCTCTCTTTTTTTCTTTGTTAGTGTTGCTAAAGGTTTGTCAATTTTGTTAATCTTCTCAAAAAACCAGCTCTTGGTCTTGTTTATCTGTTCAAGTGCTTTCTTATTTTCTATTTCATTTAGTTCTGCTCTTATCTTTGTTATTTCCTTCCTTCTTCTTCCTGTTGGGTTACTTTGTTGTTGTTTTTCTAATTCCTTCAAATGTGCAGTTAGTTCTTCAATTTTTGCTCTTTCTTCTTTTTTGATATATGAATTTATGGCTATAAACTTCCCTCTCAGTACTGCTTTTGCTGCATCCCATAAATTTTGGTATGTTGTGTTATCATTATCATTTGTTTCAAGGTAGTCATTGATTTCTTTTGAGATTTCCTCTTTGACCCACTGTTTTTCTAAGAGTGTGTTGTTTAATTTCCAAATCGTGGTGTGAAATCTGGGCTTCTTTCCCTTGCAAATCTCCAGCTTGACTCCACTGTGGTCAGAGATAATGTTTTGTATGATTTCAATCTTTCTGAATTCGTTCAGCCTTTCTTTGTGGCCTAGCATATGATATATCTTGGAGAATGATCCATGTGCACTTGAGAAAAATGTATATCCTGCTGTGTTTGGGTGTAGCGATCTATATATGTCTATTAGATCGAGCTCCTCTAATATACTATTCAGATGTTTTGTTTCTTTGGTGATTCTCTTTTGAGATGTTCTGTCCAGAGTTGATAGTGGTGTATTAAAATCCCCCACTATAATTGTAGCTGTATCTATTCTTTCACTTAGTTTTTCCAGCGTTTGCCTGACGTATTTAGAGGCACCCTTGTTAGGGGCATACATATTTATGATTGTTCGATCTTCTTGACAGATTTTCCCTTTGACTAAAATGTAGTATCCTTCTTTGTCTCTCACAATTGTTTCACATTTAAAGTCTATTTTGTCTGATATTAATATAGCTACTCCTGCCTTTTTTTGGTTATTGTTAGCTTGTATGATTGTTTTCCAGCCTTTCACTTTCAATCTCCATGCGTCTCTGGGTCTAAGATGTGTCTCTTGTAGACAGCATATGGATGGGTCATATTTCCTTATCCAGTGTCCCAGTCTGAATCTTTTGATAGGTGAGTTTAATCCATTGACATTCAGTGTTATTACTATCAAGGAATTATTTGTGTTAGCCATATTTTGATTGGATTTGTGTTTGTCATATTTTGTTTGTATATTTTTTTTGTCTTTTTTGTTGTTGTTGTTGGTCTTATACTCTCCTCCAACTTTGCCTTTCCTGTTTTTTCCTTTCTTCCTGCAGAACTCCCTTTAGAATTTCTTGAAGGGAGGTTTCTTGTTGGTATACTCTTTCAGTTTCTGTTTGTCTGCGAATATTTTGAACTCTCCATCATGTTTGAATGCTAGTTTAGCTGGATAGAGTATTCTTGGTTGGAAATTTTTTTCCTTTAGTACCTTGACTATATCATACCACTGTCTTCTTGCCTCCATGGTTTCAGAAGAGAAATCAGCACTTAATCTAATTGAGCTTCCCTTGTATGTGATGGTTTTCTTTTCTCTTGCTGCTTTTAGGATTTTCTCTTTGTCTTGAGCATTGGATAATTTGACAAGTATATGTCTTGGGGTGGGCCTGTTGGGGTTTATGACTTGTGGGGTGCGCTGTGCTTCTTGGATATGTACATCTGTCTCTTTCAGTAGATTTGGGAAGTTTTCAGCCATTATTTCCTGCAACACTCTTTCTGACCCCTTTCCCTTCTCTTCACCTTCTGGAATGCCTATAATACGTATGTTTGAGCGTTTTGCATTGTCATTCAGGTCCCTAAATCCTAATTGGATTTTTTCTATCTTCTTATTGACCCCTTCTACTATCTGTTTGATTTCTGATGTACTGTCTTCCACATCACTAATTCTCTGCTCTGTCTCTTCTAGTCTGCTGATATTTGCTGCAAGTGTATTTTTGATTTCTTGAACTGTGGTGTTCATTCCCATCATATCGGTTATGTTTTTTGCGTATGTCTGCAATTTCCCCTCCAAGTGATGTCTTCATGTTGTTAACCTCTTTCATTACTGCATCAAATTTGTCGGTGATAAATGTTCTGAGATCTTTCATTGCTTGTGCCAAGTTTTGCTCCCCTTCGTGATTATTGGTTTGTTGATTGGATTCAGCCATGTTTTCCTGATTATTGGTTTGGTTCGTAGATTTTTGTTGCTTCCTGGTCATCTCTTTATTTTGACGAATTTAATCAGTTCCTTAGCTTCTTTGTCTGCTCTTGGAGGTTAATTAGTTGTTATTTTTGCACAGGTGTTATATCTTCTCTTTGTCACTTTTTTCTTCTTATTCTAGTTACTTGTTGTTGGTTAAGTTCACTTTAGAGGAAAGTATTAGTGTTGGGGAAAGGCAATTGTGTAAGCAAGGGAAAAGTGTAAAGTTGTATTGGTGATGTATATTAATAAAGCAGGAATATGAGATCTGGAAGGATGGAGGTTAGATTCATGTAGATTGTATAGAGTTATAGCTGTAGGTAGAGTACCTTTTATGAAGTTGATGACTGAATTTGGGAGGAATATGGTATGAACTACACAGCTATTGTTTTCATGAGAGAGGGAAAAAGAAAGAAAGGTAATAGTTTCAAGAGTGGATAATAGACAGAAAACAGAACAAAGGTATTAGAAATTAAGAGTTAGACACTTTGTGGATCAAAGAACGGGAGGTGGGGGGTGGAATATAGGAGAGACAGTAGATGATAGTGGATATCAAGTTGCAGGGGAAGGGGGATAGTGTAGGTAGCCTAAATCAGTTCACACAGAAATGAGGCAGTGGAGGATGGGAAAACCCAGCAAATGTGAGGTGTTCCCTGTAGCACCTATTGTATACTTGAATTAAAGTAAAAATAAGTGGAAGATGAGGGACAAGAGGGAAAGAGAAAACCGAAAAAAAAAAAAAAAAAAACAAACTAATTATAATAAAGAAAAAAGAAAGGCAAGAAGAAAGGAAGAAAGAAAAAGAGGATGGGCAAACGGTGGGGAACGGATAGGGAGAAGAGAGATACAGGTACACACGTGTCACAATTGCAACACTATCTAAAACAACAACTTCCCCCCGCTTTGCCCTAAAACCCCCCCGTCTGTCTGCCCAAATGGGTCTGCAAGCACCTCCCTTCCCACAAACCCCCAATAGGCCGCCCAGGGCCCACGAACTCCCCAGTACTGCAGATGCTCAAAAAAACAAAAAAACAAAAAAAAAAAAAAACAGAAACCCCTCCGCAGGCCCGGCTCCGCCCCGCCGCGGAGGCTTGGACCGGCTCTGCCTGGCTCCTCACGCCGCCTTGGCCTGGCCTGGCTCCGCCCAGCTCCGCTCGCTACAGCGGCCCAGCCGGCTCCGGCATCCACCTCCCGCCACCGCGGCCTGGACCGGCCCTGCCCGGCTCCGTACCCGCCGCGGCCTGACCCGGGCCCGCCCGGCTCCAAACGCTACCGCGGCCCGCAGCCGGGGCCTGCACCAGCCCCGCCCGGCTCCAAGCGCTACCGCGGCCCGCAGCCGGGGCCTGCACCAGCCCCCGCCCGGCTCCAAGCGCTACCGCGGCCCGCAGCCCGGGCCTGCACCGGCCCCGCCCGGCTCCAAGCGCTACCGCGGCCCGCAGCCGGGGCCTGCACCGGCCCCGCCTGGCTCCAAGCGCTACCGCGGCCCGCAGCCGGGGCCTGCACCGGCCCCGCCCATCTCCAAGCGCTACCGCGGCCCGCAGCCGGGGCCTGCACCGGCCCCGCCCGGCTCCAAACGCTACCGCGGCCCGGGCCCGGCCTGGCTCAGCCCCACCGAGTGGGGCTAGATGCCTCGTCTCCGCCTACCCAAGAAGGGAATCCTCTACAGGTAGCTGGGATCTCCGTGTATATTTCACAGACGAATCCTCTCTGTTACCTTCCCTCCAAATCGATGTCCAGACACCTCCGGACCAGCAAAAATCCCGAAACAATCCGGTCCCAAAGAGTCTCCAATGCCGCCCAGCCGATTCCCTGCAGAAGACTCTAACAGGGATGTTCACTCAGCCGCCATCTTGCCCCCTCTCTCCTCCCCTACATCTTGATATCCACCATCATCTACTTTCTCTCTTATATTCCACCTCCCACCTCCCCTTTCTTTGAACCACAAAGTGTCTAACTCTTAATTTCTAATACCTCTGTTTTGTGTTCTGTCTGTTATCCACTCTTGAAACTATAGCTTTTCTTTGCCCTTTCCCTCTCTCACGAAAACAATAGCTTTTTAGGGCATACCATATTCCTCTCATATTCAGTCATCTTCCTCATAATAGGTACTCTACCTACTGCTATAACTCTACACAATTTACATGAATCTAACCTTCAACCTCCCAGATCTCATATTCTTGCTTTGTTAACATATATCACCAATACTACTTTACACGTTTTCCTTGCTTACACAATTGCCTTTCCCCAGCACTAATATTTTCCTCTAAAGTGAACTTAACCAGCAACAAGAAATTAGAGTAAGAAGAACAAAGTGAAAAGAGAAGATATAACACTTATGCAAAAACAACAGCTAACTAATCTCTAAGAGTAGACAAAGAAGATAAGGAACTGAATAAACCTGTCAAGATAAAATGATGACTAGACAGCAACAAAAAACTACAAATCAAACGAGTAATAAGGAAAACATGGCTGAATACAATCAACAAACTAAAAATCAGGATGGGGAGCAGAACTTCACACAAGCAATGAAAGATCTCAGAACATTTATTACCAACAAATTTGATGAAGTAATGAAAGAGGTTAACAACATGAAGACAACACTTGGAGGGGAAATTGCAGACATACGCAAGAAGATAACATATATGATGGGAATGAACAACACAGTTCAAGAAATCAAAAATGCACTTGCAGCCAATATCAGCAGACTAGAAGAGGCAGAGCAGAGAATTAGTGACATGGAAGACAGTACATCAGAAATCAAACAGATAGTGGAAGGGGTCGATAAAAAGATAGAAAAAATCCAGGTAGGACTTAGGGACCTGCATGACAATGCAAAACGCTAAAACATATGTATTATAGGCATTCCAAAAAGAGAAGAGAAGGAAAAGGGGTCAGAAGGAGTGTTGCAGGAAATAATGGCTGAAAACTTCCCAAATCTACTGAAAGAGACAGATGTACATATCCAAGAAGCACAGCACACTCCACTAGTCATAAATCCCAACAGGCCCACCCCAAGACATATACTTGTCAAATTATCAAATGCTCAAGACAAAGAGAAAATCCTAAAAGCAGCAAGAGAAAAGAAAACCATCACATACAAGGGAAGCTCCATAAGATTAAGTGCTGATTTCACATCTGAAACCATGGAGGCAAGAAGGCAGTGGTATGATATAGTCAAGGTACTAAAGGAAAAAAATTTCGAACCAAGAATACTCTATCCAGCTAAACTAGCATTCAAACATGATGGAGAGTTCAAAATATTCTCAGATAAACAGAAACTGAAAGAGTATACCAACAAGAAACCTCCCTTTCAAGAAATTCTAAAGGGAGTTCTGCAGGAAGAAAGGAAAAAACAGGACAGGCAGAGTTGGAGGAGAGTATAAGAGCAACAAAAAAAGACAAAAATAGAAGGAAAAAAATACAAAATATGACAAACACAAATACAATCAAAATATGGCTAACACAAACAATTCCTTGAAAGTAATAACACTGAAAGTCAAAGGATTAAACTCGCCTATCAAAAGATTCAGACTGGGACATTGGATAAGGAAATATGACCCATCCGTATGCTGTCTACAAGAGACACATCTTAGACCCAGAGATGCATGGAGGTTGAAAGTGAAAGGCTGAAAAACAATCATACAAGCAAACAATAACCAAAAGAAGGCAGGAGTAGCTATATTAATATCAGACAAAATAGACTTTAAATGTGAAACAATTGTGAGAGACAAAGAAGGATACTACATTTTATTGAAATGTAAAATCTGTCAAGAAGATCAAATAATCATCAATATTTATGTTCCTAACAAGGGTGCCTCCAAATATGTGAGGCAAACACTGGAAAAACTAAGTGAAACAGTAGATGCATCTACAATTACAGTGGGGGATTTTAAAACACCACTATCAACTATGGACAGAACATCTGAAAAGAGAATCAATAAAGAAACAAAACATTTGAAGAGTATATTAGAGGAGTTGGATCTAATAGACATATATAGATCATTACATGCAAACACAGCAGGATATACATTTTTCTCAAGCGCACATGGATCATTCTCCAAGATAGACCATATGCTAGGCCACAAAGAAAGGCTGAATGAATTCAGAAAGATTGATTTCATACAAAACAATATCTCTGACCACAGTGGAGTGAAGCTGGAAGTTTGCAAGGGACAGAGCCCCAGATTTCACACCTTGATTTGGAAATTAAACAGCACACTCTTAGAAAAACAGTGGGTCAAAGAGGAAATCTCAAAAGAAAACAATGACTACCATGAAACAAATGATAATGATAACACAACATACCAAAATTTATGGGATGCAGCAAAAGCAGTATTGAGAGGGAAATTTATAGCCATAAACTCATATATCAAAAAATAAGAAATGGCAAAAATTGAAGAACTAACTGCACATTTGAAGGAATTAGAAAAACAACAACAAAGTAACCCAACAGGAAGAAGGAGGGAAATAACAAAGATAAGAGCAAAACTAAATGAAATAGAAAATAAGAAAGCACTTGAAAAGATAAACAAGACAAAGAGCTGGTTTTTTGAGAAGAACAACAAAATTGACAAACCTTTAGCGAGACTAACAAAGAAAAAAAGAGAGAAGATGAAAATACACAAAATAAGAAATGAGAAAGGAGATATCACCACTGACCCCACAGAAATAAAGACTATCATAAGAGGATACTTTGAAAAACTATATTCCAACAAAAATGACAATTTAGAGGAAATGGACAAATTCCTAGAAACACATAAGCAACCCATATTGACGAAAGAAGAAATTGATGATCTTAACAAACCAATCGCAAGCAGAGAGATAGAATCAGTCATTAAAAATCTCCCAACTAAGAAGAGCCCAGGGCCAGACAGCTTTACAGGTGAAGTCTACAAAACATTCCAGAAAGAATTAACACCAATCCTGCTGAAACTATTCTAAAAAATCGAAACAGAAAGAACATTGCCGAACTCCTTCTATGATGCCAACATTATCCTAGTACCAAAGCCAAACAAAGACACCACAAGAAAGGAAAATTACAGACCGATTCCTCTAATGAACCTAGATGCAAAACTCTTAACAAGATACTTGCTAATCGTATTCAAGAACACATTAAAAGAATTATACACCACGACCAAGTGGGATTTATTCCAGGTATGCAAGGATGGTTCAACATAAGAAAATCAATCAATGTAATTCACCATATAAACAGACTGAAGGGAAAAAATCACATGATTGTATCTATAGATGCAGAGAAAGCATTTGACAAAATACAGCACACTTTCTTGATAAAAACACTTCAAAAAACTGGAATACAAGGAAATTTTTTGAACATGATAAAGAGTATATATGAAAAACCTACAGCCAACACTGTTTACAATAGAGAAATACTAAAATCCTTCCCTCTAAACTCAGGAACAAGACAAAGATGCACATTGTCTCCAATCCTATTTAACATTGTCTTAGAAGTACTTGCTCAGGCACTGAGGCAAGAACTAGATATAAAAGGCATTCAAACTGGAAAGGAAGAAGTCATCATTTCATTATTTGGAGATGATATGATCCTATACATAGAAAACCCAGAGAGATCTACAACAAAGCTTCTAGAACTCATAAATGACTTTAGTAAATTCGCAGGTTATAAGATAAATGCGCAAAAATCAGTAGCATTTCTGTACACCAATAATGAGCAAGATCAGGAAGAAATCAAGAAACAAATACCATTCACAATAGTAAATAAAAAAATCAAATACTTAGGAATAAATTTAACTAAAGAGGTAAAAAACTTATACACCGAGACCTATACAAGACTGTTTAAGCAAATCAAAGAAGACCTAAATAAATGGAAGACTATTCCTTGTTCATGGATAGGAAGACTGAATATTATTAAGATGTCTATCCTACCAAAACTGATCTACACAATCAATGCAATCCCAATAAAAATCAACACAGCCTTCTTCAAGGAACTAGAAAAACTAACTGTGAAATTTATTTGGAAAGGAAAGAGACCCCGAATAGCCAAAGACATACTGAAAAAGAAAAACGAGGGTGGAGACAAGATGGCGGCTGAGTGAACTTTCCGGCTACTAGCTCCTGGGGGGAATCGGCTGGGAGGCGTCGGAGACTGTTTCGGAATTTTTCCTGGTCCGGAGGTGTCTGGACATCGATTTTGAGGGAAGGTAACAGAGAGGATCCGTCTGTGAAATATACACGGAGATCCCAGCTACGTGTGGAGGATTCCCTCCTTGGGTAGGCGTAGCCGAGGCAGCTAGCACTGCACTGAGCCCCGGAGGGCGGGGGCCAGGATAGCCTAGCTGGGCTGCGGTGGGCAGCGGGCGGGGGATCCGAGCCACGCTGCGGCGGGCGGCGGGTGGGAGAGCCCAGCCATGCTGCACCGCGGCGGGCCATGGGCGGGGAGGCCGGGTCCGGCCGAGCCCAGCTGGGCCATGGCGGGCAGGGGGGCCAGGCCCAGCTGAGCTCGGTCGATCCCAGCCGCGCCGCGGCGGGCGGCGAGCGGGAGAGCCGAATCGCGCTGTGCCGCGGCGGGTGGCGGGCGGGGAAACTGGGCCCAGCCGGGTCCAGCCGGACCCAGCCGAGCCCAGCCAAGCTGCGGCGGGTGAGGGAGCCGAGCCCAGACGAGCTCGGCCGAGCCCAGGTGCGCCACGCCGGGCAGGAGAGCCGAGCCCAGCCGAGCCACGGCGGGCGGGAAAGCCGAGCCCGGCAGAGGCCAGCCGAGCCGCGGCGGGCGGGGAAGCCGAGCCCAGCTGAGCCGCGGTGGGCGGCGGACGGGAGACCGGAGCCCAGCCGAGCCCAGCCAAGCCCAGCCGAGCCGCGGCGGGTGGCGGGCGGGGGACCGAAGCCCAGCCAAGCCCAGCCGAGCCTGGCAGCGGGGTTTCTGTTCTTTGTTTTTTGTTTTTCTTTTATTTTTTATTTTTTATTTTTTGTTGTTGTTGTTCTTTTTTTTTTTTTAATCCTCTCTTTCTTGTCCCCAATATTCTTCTTATACTATTTTACCTTAACAATAAAATAGTTCCTGCAGGAAATACCTCACATTTGCTGGGTTTCCTCACCCTCCACTGCCTCATTTTTCTGTGAATAGATTTAGCCTATCTACACTATCCCCTTTCCCCTACAACTTGATATCCTCCACCATCTGCTATCTCTCCTATATTCCATCTCCCTTTCTTTGATCCACAAAGTGTCTAACTCTTAATTTCTAATACCTTTGTTTAGTTTTCCATCTGGTATTCGTCCCTGAAACTATTACCTTTCTTTTCTCTTTCCCTCTCTCACGAAAACAATAGCCTCTTAGTACGTACCACATTCCTCCCATATTCAGTCGTCTACCTCATTATAGGTACTTTCCTACTACTATAACTCTACACAATTTACATAATCTAACTTCAATCCTCCCAGAACTCATATTGTTGCTTTGTTAACATATATCACCAATACTACTTCACACTTTTTCCTTGCTTACACAATTGCCTTTCCCTGGCACTAATACTTTCCTTTAAAGTGAGCTTAACTAGCAATAAGAAATTGGAATAAGAAGAACAAAGTGACAAAGAGAAGATATAACACTTAAGCAAAAAGAACAGCTAATTAATCTCCAAGACTAGACAAAGAAGCTAAGGAACTGATTAAACCCGTCAAGAAAAAATGTTTATAGGCCAGCAACAAAAATCTACAAACCAAACCAGTAATCAGGAAAACATGGCTGAATCCAATGAACAAACTAAAAATCAGGAAGGGGGGCAGGACTTCGCACAAGCAATGAAAGATCTCAGAACATTTATCACTGACAAATTTGATGAAGTAATGAAAGAGATTAACAGCATGAAGACAACACTTGGAGGGGAAATTGCAGACATGCGCAAAAAAATAACAGATATGATGGAAATGAACACCACAATTCAAGAAATCAAAAATACACTTGCAGCAAATATCAGCAGACTAGAAGAGGCAGAGCAGAGAATCAGTGATGTGGAAGACAGTGCATTGGAAATCAAACAGATAGTAGAAGTGGTCAATAAAAAGGTAGAAAAAATCCAGATAGGACTTAGGGACCTGAATGATAACACAAAACGCTCAAACATACGTATTATAGGCATTCCAGAAGGAGAAGAGGAGGGAAAGGGGTCAGAAGGAGTGTTGCAGGAAATAATGAATGAAAACTTCCAAAATCTACTGAAAGAGACAGATGTACATATCCAAGAAGCACAGCGCACTCCACTGGTCATAAACACCAACAGGCCCACGCCAAGACATATACTTGTCAAATTATCCAATGCTCAAGAGAAAGAAAAAATTCTAAAAGCAGCAAGAGAAAAGAAAACCATCACATACAAGGGAAACTCCATAAGATTAAGTGCTGATTTCTCATCTGAAACGATGGAGGCAAGAAGACAGTAGTATGATATAGTCAAGGTACTAAAGGAAAAAAATTTCCAACCAAGAATACTCTATCCAGCTAAACTAGCATTCAAAAATGATGGAGAGTTCAAAATATTCACAGATAAACAGAAACTGAAAGAGTATATCAACAAGAAACCTCCCCTTCAAGAAATTCTTAAGGGAGTTCTGCAGGAAGAAAGGAAAAACCAGGAAAGTCAGAGATGGAGGAGAGTGTAAAAGTAACAAGAAAGACAAAAATAGAAGGGGAAAATAAAATAATACAAACAAAATATAACAAACCCAAATCCAACCAAAATATGGCTACCAAAAATAACTCTCTAAACGTAATAACACTGAATGTCAACAGATTAAACTCACCTATCAAAAGATTCAGACTGGGACACTGGATAAGGAAATACGACCCATCTATATGCTGCCTACAAGAGACACATCTTAGACCCAGAGACTCATGGAGGTTGAAAGTGAATGGCTGGAAAACAATCATACAATCAAACAACAACCAAAAAAGGCAGGAGTAGCTATATTAATATCAGACAAAATAGACTTTAAATGCGAAACAATTGTGATAGACAAAGAAGGATACTATATTTTAGTGAAAGGGACAATCTGTCAAGAAGTTCGAACAATCATAAATATTTATGCTCCTAACAAGGGCGCCTCTAAATATGTGAGGCAAACGCTGGAAAAACTAAGTGAAAGAATAGATATATCTACAATTATAATGGGGGATTTTAATACACCACTATCAACTCTAGACAGAACATATCAAAAGAGAATCACTAAAGAAACAAAACATTTGAACAGTATATTAGAAGAGCTGGATCTAATAGACATATATAGATCATTACACCCAAACACAGCAGGATATACATTTTTCTCAAGCGCATATGGAACATTCTCCAAGATTGACCATATGCTAGGCCACAAAGAAAGGTTTAATGAATTCAAAAGATCGAAATCATACAAAACAGTATCTCTGACCACAGTAGAGTCAAGCTGGAAATTTGCAAGGGACAGAGACCCAGACTTCACACGACAATTTGGAAATTAAACAGCACACTCTTAGAAAAACAGTGGGTCAAAGAGGAAATCTCAAAAGAAATCAATGACTACCTTGAAACAAATGATAATGATAACACAACATACCAAAATTTATGGGATGCAGCAAAAACGGTACTGAGAGGGAAATTTATAGCCATAAATTCATATATCAAAAAAGAAGAAAGAGCAAAAATTGGAGAACTAACTGCACTTTTGATGGAATTAGAAAAACAAATACAAAGTAACCCAACAGGAAGAAGAAGGAAGGAAATAACAAAGATAAGAGCAGAACTAAATGAAATAGAAAATAAGAAAGCACTTGAAAAAATAAACAAGACCAAGAGCTGGTTTTTTGAGAAGATCAACAAAATTGACAAACCTTTAGCGAGACTAACAAAGAAAAAAAGAGAAAAGATGCAAATACACAAAATAAGAAATGAGAAAGGTGATATCACCACTGACCCCACAGAAATAAAGACTATCATAAGAGGATACTTTGAAAAACTATATTCCAACAAAAATGACAATTTAGAGGAAATGGACAAATTCCTAGAAATACATAAGCAGCCCATACTGACGAAAGAAGAAATTGATGATCTTAACAAACCAATCAGAAGCAGAGATAGAATCAGTCATTAAAAATCTCCCAACTAAGAAGAGCCCAGGGCCAGACGGCTTCACAGGTGAATTCTACAAAACATTCCGGAAAGAACAAACACCAATCCTGTTGAAACTATTCCAAAAAATCGAAACAGAAGGAACACTACCCAATTCCTTCTATGATGCCAACATTACCCTAGTACCAAAGCCAAACAAAGACACCACAAGAAAGGAAAATTACAGACCAATTTCTCTAATGAACCTAGACTCAAAAATACTTAACAAAATACTTGCTAATCGTATTCAACAACATATTAAACGAATTATACACCATGACAAAGTGGGATTTATTCCAGGTATGCAAGGATGGTTCAATATAAGAAAATCAATCAATGTGATACACCATATAAACAGATTGAAGGAAAAAATCACATGATTATATCTATAGATGCAGAAAAGGCATTTGACAAAATACAGCACCCCTTCCTGATAAAAACACTCCAAAAGATCAGAATACAAGGAAACTTTTTGAACATGATAAAGAGTATATATGAAAAACCTAAAGCCAACATTGTTTACAATGGCGAAATCCTGAAATCCTTCCCTCTAAACTCAGGAACAAGACAAGGATGCCCATTGTCTCCGCTCCTATTTAACATTGTCTTGGAAGTACTTGCTCGAGCACTGAGACAAGAACCAGATAAAAAAGGCATTCAAATTGGAAGGGAAGAAGTCAAAATTTCATTATTTGCAGATGATATGATCTTATATGTAGAAAACCCTGAGAGATCTACAACAAAGCTCCTAGAACTCATAAATGAGTTTAGCAAAGTCACAGGTTATAAGATCAATGCGCAAAAATCAGTAGCATTTCTGTACACCAATAATGAGCAAGATCAGGAGGAAATCAAGAAACAAATACCATTCACAATAGTAAATAAAAAAATCAAATACTTAGGAATAAATTTAACTAAAGAGGTAAAAAACTTATACATCGAGAACTATACAAGATTGTTCAAGGAAATCAAAGAAGACCTAAATAAATGGAAGAATATTCCCTGTTCATGGATAGGAAGACTGAATATTATTAAGATGTCTATCCTACCAAAACTGATCTACACATTCAAGGCAATCCCAATAAAAATCAACACAGCCTTCTTTAAGGAACTAGAAAAACTAACTATGAAATTTATTTGGAATAAAAAGAGGCCCCGAATAGCCAAAGACATATTGAAAAAGAAAAACGAAATAGGAGGAATCACACTTCCTGACTTCAAAACATACTACAAAGCTACAGTAGTGAAAACAGCATGGTACTGGCATAAGGAGAGACACACAGACCAATGGAATCGAATTGAAAGTTCAGATATAGAACCTCATGTATATAGCCATATAATATTCGATAAAGCCACCAAACCCTCTCAACTGGGAGAGAATGGCCTATTCAACAAATGGTGCCTGGAGAACTGGATAGCCATATGTAGAAGAATGAAAGAGGATTACCATCTCACACCTTATACAAAGATCAACTCAAGATGGATCAAAGACTTAAATATAAGAGCCAAGACCATAAAGACCTTAGAAAGCAGTGTAGGGAAACATCTACAGGACCTTGTAATAGGAAATGGCTTCATGAATATCACACCAAAAGCACAAGCAGCGAAAGAACAAATAGATAAATGGGACTACCTCAAAATTAAAGCCTTCTGCACCTCAAAGGAGTTTGTCAAGAAAGTAAAAAGGGAACCCACACAATGGGAGAAAATATTTGGCAACCATATATCTGATAAGAGACTTATAACTTGCGTATATAAAGAACTCATATATCTCAAAAACAAAAAGATAAGCAACCCATTTAAAAAATGGGAAAAAGATTTAAACAGACACTTCTCCAAAGAAGAAATGCAAGTGGCTAAAAAGCACATGAAAAAATGCTCCAAATCTCTAGCTATCAGGGAAATGCAAATCAAGAATACAATGAGATACCATCTTACTCCCATAAGATTGCCAGCTATAAAAAAAACAGTAGAATACAAATGCTGGAGAGGATGTGAAGAAAGAGGAACACTCATCCATTGCTGGTGGGAATGCAGAAGGATCCAACCATTCTGGAGGACAGTTTGGCAGTTTCTCAAAAAATTATCCATAGATTTGCCATATGACCCAACAATACCACTGCTGGGTATATACCCATCAGATCTGAAAACAAGGGCACAAACCGATATATGTAC
The DNA here is from genome assembly GCF_030445035.2 of Dasypus novemcinctus. NCBI lineage: Eukaryota > Metazoa > Chordata > Mammalia > Cingulata > Dasypodidae > Dasypus > Dasypus novemcinctus. The sequence goes on along the minus strand of NC_080704.1, from coordinate 91,427,814 downwards.
ACCAATGTTCATAGCACCATTGTTCACTATCGCCAAAAGTTGGAATCAATCCAAATGTCCATCAACAGATGAGTGGATCAATAAAATGTGGTATATACACACAATGGAATACTACTCAGCTGTAAGAACCAATACACTACAATCGCACGTGATAACATGGATGAACCTTGAGAATCTTATGTTGAGTGAAGCAACCCAGGCATTGAAGGACAAATACTATATGACCTCAATGATATGAAATATGTTAACTACCTCAGAGAGCTAGAGTCTGGAAAAGTGGCTTACTGGAAATCGGGGGGTGGAGGAAGGATGTGAGTTAATGTCTGCAGGGGTGGAATCTGTGATGAGCTGGCGGTAAGTATGAGCACAAAGAAGGGACAAAATGGGGCAAGGGGTTACCTTCGGGTGGGGTTTTCTGGGTTTGAGGGGGGCTGGGGATGGGAAGAGGGGTAATATGGTCCAAGAAACAAGTGGGAGGGAGGGGCAACATACAAACATGGGAGAGTGTCAGAAGTTCATTGAGAACTAAATGTTGAGTAAAACGTATCAAAGTATAAGTAGGAGGGTTACCTGGTTAGGATGCTCAGGGGGTATGGTCTGATGTGGCACGGACTCCGGAGGGAATGGCTGAAGGCTCATTTTGCCAAGGTGGGTTCTACCATTGGGTGAGGTGGACCCATATCCTGGGGAAGACTAATGCCATCGAATAGAGAGAGCTGTATCTCTCGTGAAAAAGGATGGCTCCCAGGGCATTAGATTGGCAGGCGTTGTGGGCCCTAAGGGGAGGGGAAAATGGATGTGCAATGGATGGAACAAAGGTAAATAAGGGGGCAAAAGAGGAGTTAAGTGAGAGTACACGAGGATGAATATAAAACAGCTAATATTACACCAAAAACATATAGGGGATGACAGACTAATAATGAAATCCATAAGACAAAACATAGGATAACTAAAAAATTTAGAAAACTGTACAACCTAAAGTATGGACCACATAGTAAGCACAAATGTCACCTTGTTCGAAAACTATAGTTTCGGAATCTGTACATCAGTTTCAGGAAATATGATATGAATAAGTTAAAAGATTATTGCTGTGGAAGGGAAAAGGTTTTATGGTGGATCTGGGGAAATACTGTATATTGTATATATGAATTTCGGTGATCTAAGACTCTTCTGAAGCTGACATTATGTTGGGATTCACTTTACGGGAAGTTTTGGATCACAGAGTGGTTCAACAATGGCAGCGGAGGAATACTGATATGGGATGTTATTGACAAGATATATATGGTTGACAGGGAGTTATACAGGGCATATGCCCAGGGTATATGGTAATGTCTATATATACTCATAGTGGAAACAATTAAAAACAACAGCTGGGGGGGTACTGGGTCCTGGCCGGGGGGTCACTTTTGTGGGCCCTGGGAGAGCAGCGGCAATTCTCCAGGTGCAACGGCAAGAACCAGGAAGGAAGGAGGGCCCAACAGTGGGCTCTTGATACTAATGGCTACACATTTGAGCCTATACACCTGCAATAAGAACAAGGCCTAGAGTAGCATTGTGCCTGGGGGTTTCCTCCTGACAGCCTTCATGTTACTCAAATGTGGCCACTCTCACAGCAAAACTCAGCGTGTAGATGCGATGCATTCCCCCCAGCGTGGGACACGACACCTGGGGATGAGCCTCCCTGGCACCAAGGGATCACTACCACATACCAGCTGAAGAAGCAACTAGAAAATGACCTTGAATTAAAGATTCAATGCGGAACAGCAGAATATACCTGTCTACATATAATAACATTACTTCAGGAAGCGGTTTGACCTAATGTAAGGGGGAAATGAAAAGGAGAAATGAGATTATAACGCTGTGAGTCTCTAAAAAAGAGTCTGGAGGTTGTCACAAGGAATACCCCTATGTACAACTGAACAGAGTCTAAGAGACAGATAAGGTAGATACAACCCCAGGTATTGGTTCTTTTGAGTCTGCGTGATGGAATTGGACTCAGAGGGGATCTCTTTTCACAAGACTTGCATGCTACTTTATTGGAATTGTAGTTGGTGCTGGGTTTGAGATATATGTAGGGGATTTGAATCTCTGGACTGATAATATGACACCCAGGCCCAGAGCCTCAACAGACTTCAGCTCCTACACTTTGATTATTGGACTTACTCCACTCAGCTAACATGGAGTTGAAGAAGGTCAACCACCACAACATGGAGCCTAGAGTGTCTACAATTAGAAGCGGGAGGAGTGCATCCAGTACCCATGTGGAATCTAAGCCCTCACTTGACATAGGTGTGCAATGGACACAACCAATCCAATGTCCACAGAGAAAATGTGGAATGGGTGTGGGAACGGTCGCCATGAGGGCTGCTGGGTGTGGGGAACGGGAGGAAGAGATGAGATGTGGAGGAATTTTTGGGACGTGGAGTTGTCCTGGATAGTGCTTCATGGACAATTACGGGACACTGTAGATCCCCCCAGGGCCCACTGGATGGAACTGAGAGAGTCTGGGCTATGATGTGGACCATTGACTATGGGGTGCAGTGATGCTCAGAGATGAACTTTACCAGGTGCAATGGATGTGTCATGATGATGGGAGAGAGTGTTGCTGTGGGGGGAGTGGGGGGCGGGGGCGGTGGGGTTGAATGGGACCTCATTTTTTTTAATGTAAATTAAAAAATAAATAAATAATTAATTTAAAAAAAAGAAAAAGAAAAAGAAAAAGAAAAACGAAATTGGAGGAATCACACTACCTGACTTCAAAACATACTACAAATCTATGGTGGTGAAACAGCATGGTATTGGCATAAGGACAGACACACAGACCAATGGAATCGAATTGAAAACGCTGATATAGAACCTCACATATATAGCCACATAATATTCGATAAAGCCACCAAACCCTCTCAACTGGGAGAGAGTGGCCTATTCAACAAATGGTGTATGGAGAACTGGATAGCCATATGTAGAAGAATGAAAGAGGATTACCATCTCATACCTTATACAAACATCAACTCAAGATGGATCAAAGACCTAAATATAAGAGCCAAGACCATAAAAACCTTAGAAAGCAGTGTAGGGAAACATCTACAGGACCTTGTAATAGGAAATGGCTTCATGAATATCACACCAAAAGCACGAGCAGCAAAAGAACTAACAGATAAATGGGACTTCCTCAAAATTAAAGCCTTCTGCACCTCAAAGGAGTTTGTCAAGAAAGTAAAAAGGGAGCCCACACAGTAGGAGAAAATATTTGGCAACCATATATCTGATAAGAGACTTTTAACTTGCATATATAAAGAACTCCTATATCTTGAAAAAAAAAAGATAAACAACCCATTTAAAAAATGGGAAAAAGATTTAAACACACACTTCTCCAAAGAAGAAATACAAATGACTAAAAAGCACATGAAAAAATGCTCCAAATCTCTAGCTATCAGGGAAATGCAAATCAAAATTACAATGAGATACCATCTTACACCCATTAGATTGGCGGCTATGAAAAAAACAGGAACACAAATGCTGGAGAGGATGTGAAGAAAGGGGAACACTCATCCACTTCTGGTGGGAATGCAGAAGGATCCAACCATTCTGGAGGACAGTTTGGCAGTTTCTCAAAAAATTATCCATAGATTTGCCATATGACCCAGCAATACCACTGCTGGGTATATACCCAGTAGAACTGAAAACAAGGACACTAACCGATATATGTACACCAATGTTCATAGCAGCATTGTTCACTATTGCCAAAAGTTGGAATCAACCCAAATGCCCATCAACAGATGAGTGGATCAATAAAATGTGGTATATACACACAATGAAATACTACTCGGCTATAAGAACAAATACACTACAATCACACGTGATAACATGGATGAATCTTGAGAACCTTATGCTGAGTGAAACAACCTGAGCATTAAAGGACAAATACTACATGACCTCAAAGATATGAAATAAGCAAGCTGCCTCAGAGAGCAAGAGACTGAACTATAGGCTTACAGGAAATCAGGGGGGGGGGGGAAGAAGGAAGTGAGCCGACGTCTGCAGGGGTGGAATTTATGACGAGCTTGTGGTAAGTATGAACTCAAAGAAGAGATAAAATGGGGGCAAGGGGTTGCCTTTGGGAGGGGCTTTGCGGGTTTGAGGGTGGCTGGGGATGGGCGGATGGGTAATATTGCCCAAAAGTGGGGGGAGGGAGGGGTAGCATATGAACATAGGAGAGTGTTAGGTGTTTGTGGAGAGTAAAATGCTGAGAAAATCATATCAAAATATAATTAACAGGGTTACCTGTTTAGGATGCTTGGAGGGGATGGTCCGATGCGGGACGCGCTCCTGGGGAATGTCTGAATGCTCATTTTGCCAGAGTGGGTGGCACCATTGGGTAGAGACCCAAGGAGTGAGAGTGGGGGTGGACCCACATCCTGGGGAGGACTAATGCCATCAAATAGAGGGAACTGTATCTCTCGAGAGAAAGGGTGGCTCCCAGGGCATTGGGGCAGTTGAGCAAGTTAGGCCCTGAACACTATTCCAACTATCTCTGGACATGGCTCCTCGGGAAACGGGGGTTGGCTATCACTGTGGGCACCAACGGGGATGGGAAAATGGATGTTAAATGTGTGGAACCAAGGTAAATGGGGGGTAAGAGAGGAGTTTCGTGAGAGTACACAATGACGGATATAAAACATGTAATATTACACCTTAACATATAGGAGACGACAGACTGATAATGTAAACCATAATGTAAAACATAGGATAACTAAAAAATTAGAAAACTGTGTATCCTAAAGTAGGCACCACAATGTAAGCACAGATGTCACCTTGTTTGAAAGCTATTGTCTCAGACTCTGTACATCAATTTAAGTAAATATGATGTGAATAGGGTGTAAGAGTATCGCTGTGGAAGGGAAAAGGTTTTGTGATGGATGTGTGGGAGTGCTGTATATTATATATATGAATTGCTGTGGTCTAGGGCTCTTGTTAAGAGAAGTTCAATAATTAGGGGAAAAGAAAAAGAAAAAGATAGGATGTAGAATTTTTTCCAAGTCAACACGTATTCTATATCTAACCTTTACACCCATCGCTATATGCCATTTTGCTAGTAAGGGATCCTGACATTATATTGGGCTTCAATTTTCAGGAAGTTCTGGATCACAAAGTGGTTCAACAATGGCAATGGAGGAATACTGGTATAGGATACTATTGACAGGTGATATATGGCTGACAGGGAGCTATACAGGACATATATCCAGGGTGCATGGTAATGTTTGGATATACTCATAGTGGCAACAATTAAAAACTACAGCTGGGGGGGTACTGGGTTCCTGGCCGGGGGTGCTCTCTCGTGGTCCCTAGGGGAGCAGCGACAGTCTCCCAGGTGCAGCAGCAAGGACTGGGAAGGAATGAGGGTCCAACAGTGAGCCCCTGACGCTAATGACTATGCTTGTGAGCTGATATGCCTGAAATAAGAACAAGGACTAGAGCAGCATTGTGCCTAGGAATTTTCTCCTGACAGCCTTCATGTTACTCAAATGTGGCCAGTCTCAAAGCCAAACTCAGCATGTAAATGCAATGCCTTCCCCCCAGCGTGGGAAATGACACCCAGGGATGAGCCTCCCTGGCACTGAGGGATCACTATCAACTGCCAACTGATGATGCAACTGGAAATTGACCTGAAATGGAAGGTTCAATGTGGATCAGCAGAATATCCCTGTTTACATAAAATAACATGACTTTAAATGCTGTTTGACCTAATGTAAGGTGGAAATGGAAAGGAGAAATGAGTTTATATGACTACAAGTCTCTTAAAAAGAGTCTGGAGGCTGTCAGAGGATTGCCCTTATGCACAACTGAGCAGAGTGTAAGAGACAGATAAAGTAGATACGACACCCAGGTATTGGTTCCTTTGAGGGCTAAAGAGATCCATGGGTGCTATGGTCATGGCAGATGGGGTTAACTGCCATGTCAGATGGCCCTTCTTTGGAGCTGGTGTTTATGCGTGATGAATCTGGACTCAGATGGGATCTCTCTTCATAAGACTTTCATGCTACTGTGCTGGAGTTGTAGTTGGTGTTGGGGTTTAAGATATATTTAGGGGATCTGAATCTCTGGACTGACAAGGTGATAGCCAGGCCCTGAGCCTCAACAGACTCCAGCACCTACAATCTGATTTATTGGACTCATCTCACTCAGCTAAGATGGAGTTGAAGAAGGACAACCACCACACCATGGAGCCTAGAGTGCCTACAACTGAAAGCGCGAGGATTGCATCCAGTATCCATGTGGAATCTGAGCTTCCTCTTGACATAGAGGTGCAATCGACACAACCAATCCAAGGTCCACGGAGAAAAGGTGGAATTGGAGTGGGAAAAGTGGACATGGTGGCTAATGGGTATGGGGAATGGCAGGAAGAGATGAGATGTGGATGCGTCTTTGGGACTTGGAGCTGCCCTGGATGGTGCTTCAGGGGCAATCACCGGACATTGTAAATCCTCACAGGGCCCACTGGATAGAATGGGGGAGAGTATGGGCCATGATGTGGACCATTGACCATGAGGTGCAGAGGTGCCCAGAGATGTACTTACCAAATGCAATGGATGTGCCATGATGATGGGAGTGAGTGTTGCTGGGGGGGGGAGTGGTGGGGTGGGGGTGGTAGGGTTGAATGGGTCCTCATATATTTTTTTAATGTAATATTTTTACAGAATAAATTTTTAAAAAAGATAAAAAAAATACTATGTAAAAATTCTTATATTTCAAAAAAGACAAAAAAACCTTTTTTAAAAAGAGGAAAAAAATCTGAAGAGATGATTCTCCAAAGAAGAAATACAAGTGGCTGAAAAGCACATAAAAAAATGCTCAAAATCACTATCAATTAGGGAAATGTAAACCAAACTACAATGAGATACCATCTTATTCTCATAAGATTGGCTGCTATCAGAAAAATAATAGACTACAAGTGCTGGAGAGGATGTGGAGGAACGGGAACACTAATCCACTGCTCATGGGAATACAGAGCTTTCCAGCCATTCTGGAGGACGGTTTGGTGGTTTCTCAGCAAACTAGCTTTAGATTTGCCATATGACCCAGCAACTCCACTGCTGGGTATATACTCAGTAGAACTGAAAACAAGGACAAAAACCAATACATGCCTGTCAATGTTCATAGCAGCAATATTCAGTAGTGCCAAAAGTTGGAATCAACCCAAATGCCCATCAACAGATGAATGGATAAATAAATTGTAGTATCTCTATTCAATGGAATACTACTCAGCTATAAGAAAGAATACAGTACAAAGACATATGATAACATGGATGAACCTTGAGGACCTTATGTTGAGTGAAGCAAACCAGCCATTGAAGGACAAATACTATATGACCTCTCTGATATGATAAGTAAACCAAGCTGTCTCAGAGAGCTAGAAACTGGAAGATAGGCTTAAAGGAATTAGAGGGAGAGAGAGGATGTGAATTGACACCTACAATGGTGAAATCCATGATAAGCTGGACGTAAGTGTTTGTAGAGGCAAGAATAAAATGAGGACATAGGAAGATCTTTGTTTGGGACTTTATGAGCTGTAGGGGGCTAGGGATGGGAGGATGGGTCAGATGACTGAAGAAATTGGGGGAGGGTGAGAAAGCATTTGAAAATAGGAGATTGTCAGATATGTGGTTGAAACTATAATGTTGAGAAAACTCTTTAAAATATAATAAGGAATTTCACCTTTTTTAAGATGCTTAAGGGTAGTATCTGATGCAAGGCAGGTTTCTAGGGATTGTGTGAGTGCTCATTTGTCATAGTGGGTTATATTATTGGATGGAGGTGCACACAATGAGAGTGAAGGTATACCCACATCCTGGGGAGGACTGATGTTCTCAAACAGTGGGTATTGTATCTCTCAACAACTGCAGGAAATACAATATGGACATGTAAAAAGATCATTGCTGGAGAAGGGATAAACTGATGTTGAGTATGTGGGAGTACCACATATTGCATATGTGAATTACTGTGATCTAAAATTTTTGTGAAGACAAACTTGATAATTAGAAAGAAGTAGAGAAAAGGATGTAGACATTGTGGAAGAAATGGAAGAAATTGCCTTGCCACTGTACATACAGGTCAACACCAACTCTAGTGGTGAATGGCAAAATGTCAAAAACAAAGCTTTTTCATTTTTTTATTTTTTGAAACCCCAATTTATTTTTACTTTATTTAATTTTTCTAAATTTGTATTTATTCTATATCTAACCTTTAAAACCATCACTTTATTCCATTTTACTATTAATGGAATCTGACAATACATTATACTTCATTTTTGAAGAAGTTTTGGACCACAGAGAGTTTCAACAATGACAGAGGAGGAACACTGGTGTGGGGTGTTATTGATAGGGGGCACATGGTTGGGAGATAATTCTCCAGGGCATGCACATAGGGTATGCAAAAATGTTTGGATATTTTCATTGTGGTTATAGTTAAAAATGACAATTGAGGGAGTGCTGAGTTCCTAGCAAAAGGAGCTCTATCACATTCTCTAATGGAACAGCAACAATCTCCCAAGTGCAATGTCAAAGACCAATAAAAATGGATAGTCCAACAATGAGCCCTTGATATTGATAACTATGCTTATGATCCTCTGTGTCTGAAATATGAACTAGGCCTAGAGCTGCCACATGCCTAAGAGTTACCTCCTGAGAGCTTCCATGTTGCTCGAATGTGGCCACTCTTGAAGCTAAACTCAGCAAGTAAATGCATTATCTTGCCCCCAGTGAAGGACATGACTCCCAGGGATGAGCCTATCTGGTGCTGAGGAATTACTACTAAGCACCAGCTGATGATATAACTAGAAAAAGAACTTGAATAAAAAGGCCCACTCAGACCAGCAGAATATCACAGCCTACATGCAAAATCAGTTGTTAAAAACTGCTTTTTGACCTTGAATAAAAGGAAGAAACAGAAAGGCCAAATGAGTTTTTATGACTATGAGTCTCCAAAATAGAGTCAGGATGTCATCAGAGGGGTTGTGCTTACAGACGCCTTAGCAGGGTCCTAGAGACAGCCAAAGTAGATGCAACACCAGGTACTATAGAGACCCACAGATTCTGTGGTAATGGCAGATAGCTCTGGAGTTCAGTGCCATGTCATTTGGCCCTACTTTGGAGTTTGTGTTCCTGAATCTCTGGACTGTCCATGTGACAGCCAGGTCCTGAGTCTCAACAGACTTGCAACTCCTACCCTTTGGATTATTGGACTTAGCCTGAGCAGATAACAGGGATATGAATAAGGTCAATCACTCATCAGGGTGCCAAGAGTGCCTACAACAGCAAGCAGGATAATTGCATCCATCATCCAAGTGGAATCTAAGCCCCATCTTGATATAGAGGTGCAGTGGCCATAACTATCCCAGGGGCTGTGGGATGGAAGAATAGAGTTTGTATTAGAGTGGACTTACTGATATTCTACAATGGAATTATTGTGATTAGCAATGGAAGAAATTGTATCATCGATGTGGGGAAAATGGCCACGGTAGCTGCTGAGGGTAGGGAGAGGGAAGAAGAGATATGATGTGGGCACATTTTCAGGACTTGGAGTTGTCCTGAGTTTGCCAAGAAAGTGAAAAGAGAGCCTACACAATGGGAGAAAATATTTGGTAACCATATAACGGATAAGAGACTTATAATTTGCATATATAAAGAACTCCTATATCTTGAAAATAAAAAGACAAACAACCCATTTAAAAAATGGGAAAATGATTTAAACAGACACTTCTCCAAAGTGGAATACAAATGGATAAAAAGCACATGAAAAAAATGCTCCAAATCTCTAGCTATCAGGGAAATGCAAATCAAAACTACAATGTGATACCATGTTAATCCCATAAGATTGGCAGCTATGGACAAAAAGAGAAGACTACAAGTGTTGGAGAGGATGTGGAGGAATGAGAAAACTCATCCACTGCTGGTGGGAATGGAGAAGGATCCAGCCATTCTGGATGACAGTTTGGCAGTTTCTCAAAAAACTAGTTATAGATTTGCCATATGACACAGCAATTCCACTGCTGGATATATACCCAGTAGAACTGAAAACAAGGACACAAACAGATATATGCACACCAATGTTCATAGCAGCATTGTTCACAATCGCCAAAAGTTGGAATCAACCCAAATGCCCATTAACAGATGAATGGATAAATAAAATGTGGTATATACATACAATGGAATACTACTCAGCTTTAAGAAAGAATACACTACAAACAGACGTGCTAACATGGGTGAATCTTGAGAACCTTATGTCGAGTGAAGCAACCCATGCATTGAAGGACAAATACTACGTGACCTCAATGATATGAAATAAGTAAACCAAGCTATCTCAGAGAGCTGGAGACTGGGTGATACACTTAAAGGAAATTGGGTGGTAGAGGAAGGATGTAAGCTGACAGCTACATGGGTGAAATCTATGATAAGCTGGAGGTAAGTGTTTGTACAAGGAAGGGATAAAATGAGGGCATAGGGTGACCTTTGGGTGGGGCTTTGGGGTCTTGAGGGGGGATAGGGATGTGAGGATGGGTAATATTGCCCAAGAAATTGGGGGGAGGGTGGGGCAACATAAGAACATAGGAGATTTTCAGGTATTTGCTTGAGAGTATAATGCTGAGAAAACTTTTTCAAAAATATAATAAGGAAGTTTACATGTCTAAGATGTTTTAAGGGGATAATCTGATGTAGGACAGGCTCCTAGGGAATATGTGAATGCTCATTTGGCCATAGTAGGATATATCATTGGATAGGGACCCATATAATGGAAGTGAAAGTATATCCACATTCTGGGGAGGACTGGTGCCCTCAAATAGAGGGAATTTTATCTCTCAAGAGAAATGGTGGCTCCCAATGCATTAGGGCAGTTGAGCATGTCAAGCCCACAACACTGTTGCAAGTATCTCTGAACATGGCCCTTCAAGCAATGGAGATCGACTGTCACTGTGGGCCCTAAGGGGATGGGAAAAGAGGTATTGAATAGATGAAACCAATGTAACTGGGCAATAGAAGTGTTTCACAAGAGTATGCAAGGATGTATATAAGACATGTAAAATTACACCAAAACTATATAGGGACTGATAGGCTAAAATGTAATTCATAATGTAAAACATAAGATAACTGAAAATTTAGAAAATTGTATAGTCTAAAATATAAACCACAATGTAAACCCAAATGTTACCTTGTTTGAAAGCTATTGCCTCAATAGCTGTACATCAGTTTCAGTAAATATAGTATGAGTAAGTAAAAAGATTATTGCTGTGGAAGGGAAAATGTTTTATGTTGGATATGTGGTAGTATTGTACATTGTATATATAAATTACTGTGATCTAAAACTTTCGTAAAGATTAGCTTAATAATTAGAAAAAAGAAAAGAAAAATATAGGATGTAGACACTGAGGAAAAGATGGAAGTAGATGCCTTGCCAATTTGCATACAGGGCAACACTTATTCCAGTGATGGAAGGCAAGACATCAAAAACAAAGCTTTTGCATTTTTTAGTCTTTTGATATCCCAATTTATTTTTACCTTATTTTTTCTAAGTTAATATGTATTCTGTATCTAACCTTTAAACTCATCACTATATTCCATTTTACTATTAATGGAACCTGGCAATATATATATTGGGCTTCACTTTTCAAGAAGTTTTGGATCACAGAAATTTTCAACAGTTGCTGGACATTCTATGTCCTCCCATGACCCTCTGGGTGGAATATGGGAGAGTGTAGGCTATGATGTGGACCTTTGACCATGAGGTGCAGTGGTGCTCAGAGAAGTAGTCACCAAATGCAGTGAATGTCTCATGATAATGGAGGAGATTGTTTTTATGGGGGGAGGAGTGAGGTGAGGGGGTGGGGAGTATATGGGGACCTCATATTTTTTTAATGTAATATTAAAAATAAATAAAGAAAACATTAAAAATAAACAATGGCAGGGTAGGAATACTGGTGTGGGATGTTATTGATAGGGGACACATGTTTGGCAGGGAGTTCTACAGGGCATATATTCTGGGTATATAAAAATGTTTGGATATTTTCATAGTGGATAGAATTAAAAACAACAGCTGAGGCAGTGCTGAGTTCCTAGCCAGGGGAGCTCTATCACGGTTCCTAAAGAAACAGCAACAATCCCCCAAGTGCAATGACAAAGACCAATAATAAGGAAGGTTCGACAATGAGCCGTTGACACTAATGACTATGCTTGTGAACCTGTGCACCTGAAATAAGAACAAGGCCTAGGGCTGCAGCATGCCTGAGAGTTACATCCTGAGAGCCTTCGTGTTGCTCAAATGTGGCCAATCTCGAAGCCAAACTCAGCATGTAAATGCATTGCCTTCCCCCCAGCATGGGACATGACTCCCGGGGATGAGCCTCCCTGGTGCAGAAGGACTATTACCAAGTACCAGCTGATGATGTAATTTGAAAATGACCTTGAATAAAAGGGTCAACTCGGACCAGCAGAATATCTCAATCTACATATATTACCAGGAGTTAAAAAGGCTTTTTGACCTGAATCAAAGGGGTAAATTGAAAGAACAAATGAGTTTATAATGGCTATGAGTCTCCAAAAAGAGCTGAGAGGTTATCAGAGACCCACAGGTTCTATGGTCATGGCAGATGGAGTTCAGTGCCATGTCAGTTGGCCCTACTTTGCAGTTTGTGTTTCTGTGTGATGCAGCTGTTCTCAGATGTGATCTTTGTTCACAAGCCTATTCAGTTACTTTTACTGGAACTGTAGTTGGTGCTGATGTTTAATATATACCCAGGGGGCCTGAATCTCTGGACTGACCATGTGATAGCTAGGTCCTGAGTCTGAACAGACTTCAGCTCCTACACTCTGTTTTATTGGACTTACCCCACTCAGCTAACATGGAATTGAAGAAGGACAACCACCACACCAGGGGCCAAGAGTGCCTACACCTGAAAGCATGAGGATTTCATCCAGCATCCACATGGAATCTAAGCTCCCTCTTGATATAGATGTGGAGTGGACACAGTCATTCCAAGGACCACAGGATTGAGGAATAGAGTATGGATTAGAGTGGATTTACTGATATTCTATTCATGAACTATTGTGATTTGTAATCAAAGAAAATGTGGCATTGGTGTGGAGAAAGTGGCCATGGTGGCTGTGGGGGGGTAGGGAGTGGGAGTAAGAGGTGAAATGTGGGGGCATTTTTGGGACTTGGAGTTGTCCTGGGTGGTGCTTCAGGGATGATTACCGGACATTTTGTGTCCTCCCTTGGCCCACTGGGTGGAATGTGGGAGAGTGAGGGCTATGATGTGGACAATTGACCATGGGGTGTGGCAGTGCTCAGGGAAGTATTCACCAAATGCAGTGAATATCTCATGATGGTGGAGATTTTTGTTATGGCAAGAGTAGTGGGGTAAGGGGGATCGGGGGTATATTTTTACCTCATTTTTTTTGCATGTAATTTTAAAAAACAAATAAAGACAAAAAGAAATATTGTGGGCGTGCCCCTGGGGCCGTTAGCTAGATGGCTGGCCTGGCCGTTAGCTAGACGGCTTTCACCTTGGTGAGGCGAACTTCTCAAATTGGTTGTGAGTGACGACGGGGCCCCAGTATCACACAGCCAGGTTAAACACACAGTAACTACCCCGGAGATGCAGGCTCGTGGCGCAGGTCTAGTTTATTGGGGAAGTGGTACAGCTTATATAGGCAGGGGTGGGAGCATGAGGTGATGTGTCAACTATAGATAGGCTAAGGGGATTGGGATAATATGAGGCAGCTACTTGATTGGATGAGGTAGTTTTGAAGTTGGCACATGTGGGCTTCTCTGGCGGGAAACTGGCTAGGAAGAAGGGAGGTGCCGTTTGTGATAATCATTGTGTATGCTTAGTGGCCATTTTGGCTATGTGTTGTTTGTCAGCAAGCTCACCGACAAAATATAAATAAATATAATATATAAATAAATAAATAAAATCAAGGATACAAAGGAAGAGATGAAGGGAATTAAGGAGACACTGAGTGAGTATAGAGAAGAAAGTGAAAATATGCATAGAATAATAAAAGAACTATGGTAATGAAAATTACAATAGAAGAGATTAAAAGTACACTATCATCATACAAAACTGTATATGAACAGGCAGTGGGAAAAATTAACAAATTAGAAGATAGGACTTCCAAAATTACTCAGATGGAAGAACAGATAGAAAAAAAATGGATAAATATGAGCACTGGGATTTGAATTACAGCACAAATCACACACACACACACACACACACACAATGCATTTTGGGTGTCCCACAGAGAGAAGAGAAGGAAAATGGGGCAAAATATTGTTTGAGGAAATAATGGCTGAAAATTACCCAACTCATATGAAGGGCATAGACGAACATGTCCAGGAAGCACAGAGTACAATAACCAGAATAATTCCTGATGTAAATATGCCAAGAGATATACTAAACAGATTGTCAAATGAAAAAGATGACAGATTCATGAAAGCAGCAATAGAAATGTGATCCATCACATACAAGGAATGCTTGATAAGATAGAGTGATGATTACTTGATAAGATTAAGAGATGATAAGATCCCATAGTGTTGAGAAGGCAGTGGTATAACTTAATATAGGTACTGAAAGAGAAAAACTGACAGCTAAAAGTTCTGTATCCAGCAAAATTATCCATCAAAAAGGGTTACATCTGTTGCAGGGGAGGATCACTGCTGCTGGGTGTCAGTGATAAGGTATGTATGGGAGGATGTTCACTTGGGGCATACCTATTAGGCACATGAGTATTTTCAAGTGTTCATGGGGCATTGTCACAGTGGGTTTAGATCCACACAATAACTGAAAGAATATTCAATTTCCAACCTGGAGTGTTTTGCCAAGTTCTCTAATGGGACAGAAAGAATCCCCTGAGTATAAGGGCAGTGACTAGTGAAGCAGGATGGAGCAATGACAGGTCCTTGATATTGATGACTGTAATTTTGAAGCTTTTCTTTTGAAATTGAAACTTAGCCTAGTATTGCAGGTTGCCTAAGGGTTATATCCTGAGAGCCTATTTGTTGCTCAAATGTGGCATCTCTCTAAGCCAAAAACAGCATATAAATGCATTACCTTCCTTCCTGATGTAGGAGGTGGTTCCCAGAGATGACCTTCCTTGGCACAGAGGGATTACTACCAACAACCAACAAGCAATGTACCTGGAAAAAGACCTTGAACAAAAAGGGTAAAGTGTAAAGACAAATGAGTTTATATGGCTAAGAGACTTCAAAATGAGTCAGGGGAATCATACTTGACCCAGTGGTTAGGGCATCCATCTACCACATGGGAGGTCCGTGGTTCAAACCCCAGGCCTCCTTGACCCATGTGGAGCTGGCCTATGTGCAGTGCTGATGCATGCAAGGAGTGCCGTGCCACGGAGGGGTGTCCCCGCATAGAGGAGCCCCTTGCGCAAGGAGTGTGCCCCAGTAGGAGAGCCGCCCAGTGCTAAAGAAAGTGCAGCCTGCCCAGGAATGGCACCACACACACGGAGAGCTGACACAACAAGATGACGCAACAAAAAAGTAACACAGTTTCCCATGCCGCTGACAAGAACAGAAGAGGCCAAAGAAGAACACGCAGCAAATAGACACAGAGAACAGACAACTGGGGCAGGGGGAAAGGTGAGAGAAATAAATAAATAAATAAATCTTTAAGGAAAAAAAATAAAGTGAGTTGGGAAATCATTCTAGAGGTAACAGTTATGAAGTACTCAGGGGGATCTCATTGATTGCCACCGTAAATGTTGCCTAAAATAGTGGGGTTCCTGAGGGATATGGAGACATCCAGACACTATAGTAAGGGCAGATAGCTCAAGAATTTGGTGCTTTTCCAAGGAGCCCTACTGCCCTACTTTGGAATTTATGCTCCCCAGTGTAACAGAGTTGGACTCAGTTTTGGTTTCCCTACCCATGACTCTTCTGACCATTCTATTTGAACCTATAATTGGTATTAAAGGTGATAGCTGTACATCCAAAAGAATTAAATCTTTGGGCTGTCCATGTACCAGCAGCACCATGAATCTCAAGGGAGTTGCAACACTTATCCTCCAGTTCATTGGCATTACCTAGGAAAACATAAAAGGACATAAGGATGGAAAATGTCCATCCCAAGGAACCCAGAGAGATTAAAACTCCAAGTAAAAGAGGCCTATCCATCTGCATTATGGGATTGAAGTCCCCTCCCAATTAGAGGTGGAGTGGGCATCAGCACCCCAAAATCTTCATGATTTTGGAATGATATATGGAGTAAACTAGACTTACTGGTATTATACTATAGAATTATTGTGATTCTAACAATGGAATAACTTATATCATTTATATGGAGGCAGTTGCCACAGGAGATCTTAAGAGCAGAGAGAGGGAAAAAACAGCACAACATGGATGCATTTTTGGGACTTAGGAATTGGTCTGAATGACATTGCAATGACAGATACAAGCCATTATATATCTTGCCATAACCTACAAAATTGTGCATGAGAGTGTGCAAGCTGCAATGTAAACTATAATCCATGCTGAGTGGCAATGCTCCAAAATGTGTCCCTCAACTGTAATGAATGAACCACACAAAAGAAGAATGTTGATAATGTGTGAAAATGTGTGAGGTGTAGGGAGTGAGAAATATGAAAATCTCCTCTGTTTTTTAATGTAACATTTATTTAACCTAAGTAACCTTTTTAAAAAATTACAATATATTAAATAGAAGAAATGGGAAGAAGACACACACTGTATTTCCCTAGCCTTTGAATAAGAAACCATGATTTCTATGATGATTTTTCTTAAAGATTGAATGACCTAGATGTAATGATATGCCATATTAGTAGGTATATCCCAATATCAAATAAAACTTTCACTTTATCTTTTGATTCAAATTAAAGCAAATCAACATAACATATGTGAGCAACATAAACAGACACATATCTCTTGAAAGCTACTCCTGAACGAAAGCTGATATGCAGAGTGCAGTACATCAGTCATAATTGCCTGACAACAGTGAACATACAAGATGTAATTATTGAACATTTGTAAAATTGGGAAGTTAATCTTGAGAGAGTTAATAACAGAGAATTAATAAGTAAAGTTTACATGATAATAAAATATGTTTTATAAAAATGAAGGCATTGACTAATGCATCTCAAAAAAACAATACATCTCAAGGGAATGAAAGGCAGAATAAATAAAATAAAAAATGCGCTGGAGGCATATAATAGCAGACTTGAAGGGGCAGAAGAAATGATCAGTGAACTTAAAGAAAAGGCCTTGAAAGCAAACACACAAGAGAACAGAAAAAGTAAAGAATGGAAAATCAAGCAGGTCCCAAGGGACAAAATGATGCCAGGAGAAAATTGAAACAAATGTACCATCCAAATGTAGAATGATATTAATAGAGTGGAAGGGAAAATGGGAAGGATAATGGATGTATTAGTCAGCCAAAGGGGTGCAGATGCAAAATACTAGAAATCAGTTGGTTTTTATAAATGGTGTTTATTTGGGATAGGAACTTATAGATACAAGGGCATAAAGAACAAGTTACTTCCCTCACAAAAGTCTGTTTTCACGTTTTGGAGCAGGATGGCTGCCAACCTCTGTGAGGGTTCAGGCTTCTCCGGGTTTGCTTCTCTTCCCTCTGTGAGCTTACTTTCTGCGGCTCCAGGTTATATCTTCAGCATCAAACTCCAAAATGAAAACTCCAACATGAAAAACCCTCAACTCTGTCCTTTCACATGCCTTTTATCTGTGAGTCCCAACCCACCAAAATGTGGGGACTCAATGCCTTACAGGCACAAGAGGTTTAAAAAATTACTTAAGCAATGAAACCCATGAATGAAATATAATCTGATATGCCCAGAGGCAAAGATCAGTTTACAAACATAATCCAATATTTCTTTTTATAATACATCAATAATACCAAACTGCTACAATGGGTATATGGGAATCTCCTATAATCTGTACATGATTTTCTGTAACTTAAAGCTTCTTTGAAGATAAAATGAAAAAAAAATAAGACACTGGAGGAAAATAGGGAAGAAAATGTCACTGTACATACAAGAAAAGAGATCTTTGATGAAAAACATAACTTAAAAAATATTTTCATTATTTCAGTTTTTTCCTTTTTTTCTATTTCATTTGTTATTTTTAAAACTCTCATTGTTATTTCATTTTCTTATTAGTATTATTTGGTTATTTTGTTGCCTTAATTTTTGGAGAGGTTTTGATTCACAGAAGGGTCACAACTGTGGCATTGGATGACACTGGGTGTCAGTGATGGGTGATGCATGGTAGGAGGTTAATCTAGAGCATAACATTAAGGCATAAGAATGTGTTCAAGTTCATGGGGCAATGCCACAGTGGGTGGAGACCCACACAATAACTGAAAGAATATCAAATTCCAATCCTGGGGATCTCTGCCACATTTTCTAATGGGGACAGCAAGCATCCCCTGATCACAGGGGGAGTGCCTAGAGAAAGTAGATGGACCATTGCGATGGGACCTTGATATTGATGACTGTAAATATCACTCTTTTCTTTTGAAATTGAAATATAACCTAGTATTATATGTTGCCCAAGATTTATCTCCTGAATGCCTCGTTGTTGCTCAAATGTGACTTTTCTCTAATCCAAACTTAGCACGGGAATGTGACTCCCAAGAATGAATCACCCTGGCACCATGGGATTATTTCCAAGTGCCAACTAGCAATGCACCTGGAAAAAGACCTTGACCAAAATGGGAAATGTGTAAATACAAATGAGTTTTTATGGATAAGACATTTCAAAATGAGTCAGGAGATCATTCCAGAGGTTATACTTATGCATGTGTCAGCAGTATCTCATTGACTGCCAAAGTAAATACTTCCTCAAATATTGGGCCCACTGAGGGCGCTAGAGACATCCAGAATCTATAGGTAGGGCATACAGCCCAGGACTTTGGCACTCTGCCAGTTGTTCCTAATTTGGAATTTATGCTCGCCAGTGAGAAAAAGTTGGACTCATTTGTGGTTTCTGCAAATATGGCTTTTCTGCCACTTCTATTTGAACTGATGGTTAGTATTATATTTGATAGGTGTATGTCCAAGAGATATAAATCTTTCAGCTTTGCATGTGCCAGTTGTGCACTGAATCTCAACAGAGATGTAATACCTTCTCTCCAGTTGATTAAATTCACCCAGTGCAAATAATTAGGAGATGGTGAAAAATGTCCAGCTCAGGGAACAGAGAGAATTTGCATCTGTAAGCAAGATAGTCCCATCCATTTGCCCCATAGGATCTAAGCACCCTCTGAATTAGAGGCAGAGTGTGTGTCACCATCCCAGAATCCTAAAGATTGGGCAATGAATGATAGGCTTGATTAGACTTACTATTATTTTATTATAGATTTGGTGTTATTCTAGCAATGGAAATAATTTTATCATTGATGTGGAGGTAGTAGCCACTGGAGGTTCTGAGGGGAGGGAGAGAGAAAGATAGATATAACATGGGGGCATTTTTAGGACAATGGAATTGTCTTGAATGACATTGCAATGACAGATACAGGCCATTATATATTTTCTCATAGCTTACAAAATTGTGTGGGAAATGTGTAAAATACAATGTAAATTATAATCCATGCTTAGTGGCAATGCTTCAATATTTGTTCATCAATTTTAACAAATATACCACACAAATGAAGTATGTTGCTAATATGGGAAAGTGTGGGTGTGGTAGGTAGTGGGACATAGAAGAATCCCTAATATTTTTATGTAACATGTAATCTAAAGTTTTTAAAAAATATTACTGAAAGAAAAAAGAAACATGTAAACATACATGCCATGAGTGTGCCTGAAGGAGAAAAGAAGTGAAAAGGCAGAAGGAAAATTCACCAACTATTGAAGGACATAGATATCCATGTCCAAGGAGCATAGTGCACTCCCGTCTGAATAAATCCAAATAGAACTACTCTAGGACTCATACTAATCAGAATAACAAATACCAAAGATAAAGAGAATGCTGAAAGCAGCAAAAGAAAATGTCTCCAAAAAAAATACCATTGATGCCCAATAAGACTAAGTGGTTATTTCTCATCAGAAACCAAGGAAACAAGAAGACAGAGGTATGATATATTTCAGATACTGCAGGACAGGAAGAGTCATACAAGAATATTATGTTAAAAAATATTGCCTTTCAAAAATTAGTACCATAGACAGGTGACAAGATGGCATCAATTTAAGTGGACATTCACCATCTCCCTCAAAAATGTCTGAGTGGGTACAAGATCCTGCCTATATGAGCTGTTCTGGGAACCACAGAAGAGGATGCTTAAAGGCATTGATCTGGAAGGAGTTAGACAAAGAGATAAATTGTTCAAGTTAAAACTGTGGTTTTCTTGCCCCTGTGGCTGGAAACAGATGATCATGGCTTAGCCCCTCCATCAAGACAAAAGGCCACTGTGAGAGCTGACTCCCACCAGCCACCCAGTGGGAAAGAGCATTCTCCAATAGTGGGAGGGTTCCGGTGAAGGGTGTAGAGGGGTTTCATTTCTGTGGATTTTGGTTGTCTGAACTGCATTTGAGTCTTGGGGAACATATCAGCAGGCTCCAGCTGGCAACATGTAGAAGGGAAAAGCAAATCTGCTCAGGCAGCCTAATTTACCTAACCACCCTGGGATACAGAAACTTGGCCTGGGAGGGGACAGAGTCAGGCAATTGACTAGTTTTATGCTGAAAACTGTCAAAATTTCAACTCTCCTAAGGCAGGCAAGGAGTAGGAAGCACCTAACCTTCAAATAGCCTATTTAGGGTCCCCTGGGAGGAGAAGGTGATCTGGAAAGGGTTGAGATTCATTTATCTGTGGCAAGTTCAGTCACCAGTGTCCCATTTTTATTTCAAAAGGGAACTAAACCTGTCCAGGAGAGGTGAGGGGGGATCAGCTCGCACAAGCTATTGCATCTTGGTACCCTGGAAGAGAAAGCAATTAGAATATAAAGGAGGCAGGGAAAGACAGGCTCCAAATAAGGAGGAATCTACCCAACTGCAAAGATTCAAACATGCCCAAGGAAAAGCGACTGGATAGCATTCTGAAAGCAAACTGACCCAATGAGAAATTTTATCTCAGTGGAGGAGTTTCTGCATTGACTGTATGAGGTCCCTAGGTTTATTCCTGGCTCCTCTTAAAGTAGTGCTCCATTGGGATATCATACCTCCAGCTGATACTTTAGGACAGGGAAAACATAGGTATTATTTTTGTATTAGCTTCCCCTGGGTCTCTTATTCTTCCTAAAATAAATAAATAAATTACTTCTTTTGAAAATTGAAATTGGTTTACTCTCTTAAAACCTGCTTCAAAACCTGCAGAGGACAGGCTGCTGGGTAATTGATTGATGAACACCAGCAGTGTGAGAAGCACCTCAGGGTCCTAAAAGGGAAGGCTGTTTGTCAACAGATTTTTTTTTTTTTTTTTACTGTTTGCTCGTGTTTGTTATTTTGCTTTTTTTCTTTCCTATTTTTTCTCCCTCATTTTTTTAAATTAGGGGCTGCAAACATTTTTCTTGTTTGCTATATTTCCTATTCCTTGACTTCTCCTTTTCTGTGTATACTGATTTTGTCTACAAAAACCATCTCTTTATATTTCTATCTTCCACTTTTTTCTTGTTGGCCTTATAATGTATTCCACCTCTCTCTTTAATCTTCAATTTTTCTGATTTTCATTACTATTTTATCTATTCTGTTTTCTTTTATTAACTTTTTTCTTTGAATATTCTCTTTCCCTCTGTCTTAATCATTCTGCCCTTTTAATTCATTCTATTTATTTTTCTCTATTTAGTTTCCCATCTCATGTTTGGTACTCCACTTTTTTTTCCTATTACTTTACAGTGCTTGCATGCGTTAAATATTCATTTTTCTAAGTCCTATGCACTTCCTCTTATAACTTTTACTATTATTAATACTATTGTTTTCCTTTTTCCTTTTTACATCTTTCACTTTCTCTGGCTCTAATCTTTCCCTTTAAGGGAACATAGTCTACAGTAAGGAAATGAAACAAGAGGAACAAAGTGACAAGCAGAAAACTTAACACACAAAAATAGTAATTAAATAAAATCCTATAGTAGAGAAGGAAACCAATCAACTGAATAAATACATCAAGATAAAAAGATGACCAGAATATCCATATGTAGAAGAATGAAAGAGGATTACCATCTCACACCTTATACAAAGATCAACTCAAGATGGATCAAAGACCTAAATATAAGAGCCAAGACCATAAAGACCTTGGAAAGCAGTGTAGGGAAACATCTACAAGACCTTGTAATAGGAAATGACTTCATGAATATCACACCAAAAGCACAAGCAGCAAAAGAACAAATAGATAAATAGGACTTCCTCAAAATTAAAGCCTTCTGAAATTCAAAGGAGTTTGTCAAGAAAGTAAAAAGGGAACCCACACAGTGGGAGAAAATATTTGGCAACCATATATCTGATAAGAGACTTATAACTTGTATATATAAAGAACTCCTATATCTTGAAAATAAAAAGATAAACAACCCATTTAAAAAAGGGAAAAAGATTTAAACAGACACTTCTCCAAAGACAAAATACAAATGGCTAAAAAGCACATGAAAACATGCTCCAAATCTCTAGCTATCAGGGAAATGCAAATTAAAACTACAATGAGATACCATCTTACTCCCATAAGATTGGAAGCTATGAAAAAAACAGAAGAATACAAATGCTGGAGAGGATGTGAAGAAATGGGAACTCTCATCCACTGCTTGTGGGAATGCAGAAGGATCCAACCATTCTGGAGGACAGTATGGTGGTTTCTCTAAAAACTAAACATAGATTTTGTCCCAGCCCACGGGACAATCAACAGGGCTCCAGAACCTGTGAGGATAGAATGGTATGGGACAAGAGAGACACGAAGAATGACAGCAAGACAGTATTCTGATCAAGCTGCAAAATTTTATTGAGGGGACTGAGCATATATACTCTAGGGAGGAGGGGGGTGACGGGTCTAGAGAGGAAGGCAGATGTCTAGGGAGGGGATTGGCTGAAAGTTCGTGTCTGGTATGCAGAGTTTCATGCCTTGCACCTGCACATTACTGTATTTGCTTGGGCAGTGGCGGGAAATGGAGAACAAAGGAGCAGGGAGGAAGAAGAACAAGGAAATGACAGAGTAGATTTGTGAATTATGCCATGTTGTGAAGGGCTGAGAATAGGCTTCACAGCGGGTGGCCCCCTACAAGATTTGCCATATGACCCAGCAATACCTCTGCTGGGAATATACCCAGCAGAACTGAAAACAAGGACACAAACCGATATATGTACACCAATGTTCATAGCAGCATTGTTCACTCTCGTCAAAAGTTGGAGTCAACCCAAATGCCCATCAACAGATGAGTGGATCAATAAAATGTGGTATATACATACAATGGAATACTACTCAACTTTAAGAACAAATACTCTACAAACACACATGATAACATGGATGAATCTTGAGAACCTTATGTTGAGTGAAGCAACCCAAGCATTGAAGGACAATTACTA
This sequence comes from Dasypus novemcinctus, assembly GCF_030445035.2. Taxonomy (NCBI): domain Eukaryota; kingdom Metazoa; phylum Chordata; class Mammalia; order Cingulata; family Dasypodidae; genus Dasypus; species Dasypus novemcinctus. The sequence goes on along the minus strand of NC_080704.1, from coordinate 91,404,271 downwards.
CATGACCTCAATGATATGAAATAAGCAAGCTGCCTCAGAGAGCTAGAGACTGGAAGATAGGCTTACAGGAAATCGGGGGGTGGAGGAAAGACGGGAGCTGACATCTGTAGGGGTGGAATCTATGATGAGCTGGCGCTAACATGGAGTTGAAGAATGTCAACCACCACACCATGGAGCCTAGAGTGCCTACAACTAAAAGCAGGAGGATTGCATCCAATATCCATATGGAATCTAAACCCCCAATTGACATGGATGTGGAATGGACACAACCAAGCCAAGTTCCACAGGAAGGAGGAATACAATAAGGATCAGAGTGGACTTAATGATATTTTATTCATGAACTATTGTGGTTAATAATCGAGAAAATGTGGCATTGATGTGGAAAAAGTGGCCATGGTCGCTGCTGGGTGCGGGGAAGGGGAGGAAGAGAAGAGATGTGGAGGCATTCTCGGGACTTGGAGTTGTCCTGGGTGGTGCCCCAGGGACAATTGCCGGATGTTGTATGTCCTCCCATGGCCCACTGGATGGAACGTGGGAAAGTGTGGGCTATGGTGTGGAACACGGGACATGGGTTGCAATGATGCCCGGAGATGTACTCACCAGACACAATGGATGTGACATGATGATGGGGGAGAGTGTTATTGGGGGGCAGAGGTGGGGTCAGGGCGGTGGGGACGAATGGGGACCTCATAATTTTTTAATTTAATATCTTTTAAAAATGAATAAATTAAGTAGAATTTGGGGAAAAAAAGAAAGCAAGCATTAATGTCTTGTTTCTGACATTAGGAGGAAAGTTTCAGGCTTTCTCCATTGTTTATGGGGCTGGCTGTGGATTTTTGGTAAATACTTTTTATCAGATTGAGGAAGTTCCCTTCCACCTAGTGTGTTGATTGTTTTTATCATGAAATTATACTGGGTTTTATCAAGTGCTTTTTCTGCAACAACAACAAAAAGATTTCATTGTATGAATACACTGCATTTTGTTTATTCATTAGTTGTTAGAAATTTGGGTTGTTTCTACTTTTTTGGTATTAAAAATAATCCTGTGGAAAAAAAAGTCTCAGTTGAGGGTAAAGGGCAGCAGGGTGACTAGTGCTTTAAATGAAATATCTCCCTAGAAACGTTAAGAACACAGAACTATAATATATAGGTAACATTATATATATATAAAGTATATTCTATTAAATGGTATATGTCTGAAGAAAAGTAATGGTGAGAAGCAGAAAAGTCAAAAGGAAACTGTGAATTGACCCCACCTTAGGATTTTGTGAGATTCCACTTGGCTTTTTGAAATAAGCACCTCACTGAAGAGGAGAGTAATCAGAAATAATTCACGTCTGCTAAATTTGCTTTGTTTTGTTTTATTCTTTTTTTAACCTACCACTAAGCAGATAAAAGGGCTGGAGACTTTTATGCATAAAGATTGATTTAGCCCCTCTTACTGTTGGAAAGTTAATCATTTGATGTCCATTATTGGAAATGAAAATAATGATAACCTGGGGTTTTCCTTAATTTCAACCATTAACATGGATGTTTCAAGAGAGCTTGGACATATTTGCAGCTATATCCCCAACACCAAGGGCAGCACATAGAATGGAAGAAGGACAAAATATGATTTCATAATATAGGTATGATGACCATATGTTTGGACCTCCAACTCCAGTATTATATTAAGGCATCATATTTGAAATTGAGACTCTACAGAAAAATCTTTGCTCAATAAATATCTGCAAATTGATTACTACAGAGCCCATGCTCCTCTTCTCACTCATCACAGGTATTCCAGTGAAAGGATGTACCACAATTTATTTACTCATTCTCCTATGGATGGACATAATGAAATTCAGACTAGAGAAAGAAAGCCATGGGGAAAAGCCAGAAGTCTTACAAAACTGGAGGAGAAAGAAGATGCTGCCATGTGCATTGCTGTATGACAGAAAGCCAAGGATCAGGAGGGCCAGCAGCCAGTCCCAGAACACCATAGTCTTTGGAATAAAGAATTCCTTACCCCACTCAGCTAACATGGAGGTGAAGAAGGTCAACCACCACACCAGGGAGCCAAGAGTGCCTACGAGCAGGAGAATTGCATCCAGCATTCATGTGGAATCTAAGCCCCCTCTTGATATAGATGTGGAGTGGACACAACCATTCTAAGGTCCACAGATGGAGGAATAGAGTATGGATTAGAGTGGATTTACTGATATTCTATTCGTGAACTATTGTGATTAGTAATAGAAGAAAATGTGGCACTGGTGTGGAGAGAGTGGCCATGGTGGCTGTTGGGGATATGGAGTGGGAGGAAGAGATGTGATGTGGGGGCATTTTCAGGGGTTGTAGTTGTCCTGGGTGGTGCTGCAGGAACAGTTACTGGACATTGTATGTCCTCCCATGGTCCACTGGGTGGACTGTGGGAGAGTGTGGGCTATGATGCGGATCATTGACCATGAGGTGCAGGGGTGCTCAGAGATGTATTCACCAAATGCAATGAATGTCTCACGATGATGGAGGAGGGTGTTGTTAGGGGGGGAGGAGTGAGGTGAGTGGGGTGGGGGGTATATGGGACCTCATATTCTTTTTAATGTAACCTCATATTTTTTTAATGTAACATTAAAAAAATAAGGGAAAAAAGAAAAAGAAAAAAAAAAAGATGACCAGAGAGCAACAAAGAATTACAAACCATATTAAAAAACAGGAAGTCATGGCCCAGTACAACAAACAAACTAGAAACAAGGAAGAGATGCACATCAAAAAACTAAAGAGAATTGTCCAATCAAATATCATGGACCAATTTAATGAAGTGAAAGAAGAGAATAAGGATATTAAGACACTGGGAGGATATACTGAAGAAATTGTGAACATACATAAAAAGATAACCAGTATGATGGTGATGAATGACACAATCTAATAAGCAAAAATAACTGGAAGCACAAAACAACAGATTTTAATAGACAGAGGAAAGAATTAATGTTGCAGAAAGCAGTACATTTGAAATAAAACATATAGTTGAACAGATACATAAAGGGTTAAAAAAACCCAGCAGGGATTTAGCTATTTGAATGACAATACAAACTGCACAAACATAAGCATTAAAGGCATCTTAGAGAAAGAAGAGAGGGGGAAGGGGGCAGAAGGCATGTTGGAGGAAACAATGGCTGGAAACTTTCAAACCTTAATGGATGTACATGTCTAGGAAGTGCAACACACCATAAGCAGTATATCCCGAAAGGCCTATTTCAAGACATATACTTGTAAAACTGTCCAATGCTCAAGAAAAAGAGAAAATACTGAAAACAGCAAGAGAAGAGAAAAAAATAACATATAAGGGAAGCTCAATAAGATTAAATGTTGATTTCTCTTCTGATAACATGGAGGCAAGAAGACAGTTGTATGACATAGTTAAGGTACCAAAAGAAAAATAATCTTGCAGCCAAGAATTCTCTATTCATCAAAGCTGGCCCTCAGAAATAATAGAGAGTTCAAAATACTCACAGATAAACAAATTATGAGGGTATGCTAATAAGAAACCTGCCCTTCAAAAAATACTAGAAGGAGTTCTGCAAGTTGAAAGTAAAAAACAGGAGAGAGAGAGTTGGAGGTGAGTGTGAGAACAACTAAGAAGACAAAAGAATTAAAAAGAACATATGACATACATAAACCAAAAGAAAATATGGCTAATGTAAGTAATTCCTTAAGTGTAATAACACAGAATGATAACGGATTAAACTCACCAGTCAAGAGACACAAATTGGCAGAGTGAATATGGAAATGTGACCCATCTATATGCTGTCTACAAGAAACGCATTTTAGATATAGTGATTCTGGGGGCTGAAAGTGAATGGTTGGTAAGCAATCTTACAAGCAAACAATAAACAAAAAAGTGTAGGAGTAGCTATACTAATGTCAAACAAAATTTTTTTAAAAGCAAAACTATTGTAAGAGAAAAACAGACACTATATGTTAGTAAAAGGAGTAAACATTCAAGAAGAGAGAGCAATCATAAACATTAATGCATCTAACCTGGGCACCTCCAAAAAATGAGCTAAACACTGAAAAAACTAAGTGGAGAAATAGATGCCACTACAATTATAGTGGGGGCTTTAATTGGTTATTTTCACCACTAGACTGAACATCTCAATAGAAAATCAAAAAGAAACAAACACTTTGCATAATACGTAAGAGGATCTTGACCTAATAAACGTATACAGAATCTTACACCAATACAGCTGGATATAATTCCTTCTTGAGTGCACACTGATTATCCTCCAAGATAGACCACATGATAGGCCACAGAAAAACTCTCACTGATTTCTGAAAGATAGAAATTATCTTTCAGATTAAATGTAAAATTATCTTTCAGATGAAGGCAAAATGCTGAAAAATTTTTATAATATTTTTCATTTTTAATACCCCAATTTATTTTTATTTTAGTTTTTTCTAAATTATTAAGTATCTTATTTCTAATCCTTAAACCTATCATTACTCTTTCATTTTCCTATTATTTGCATTTGGCAATATATAAAGCTTCATTTTTGAAGAACTTTTGGATCACAGATACATTCAGCTATGACAAGGGAGGGGCATTGGAGTGGGTTGTCATTGATAGGGGATGCAGAGGTGGAAGAGAATTCTCCAGGGGCACGCATATAAATATATAGATATGTTCAAATGTTCATTGGGTATTGACATAGTGGGTAGAGTTTCACATGACAACTGAGAGAGTTCTGAGATTCTATCCTGGTGAAGTCTGTCACATTCCCCCAATGGAACAGCAACAATCCTCCAAGTTCAGGGACAAAAGCCAGTGAAGAAAGATGGACCAATGATGGGCCAATGATATGGATGGCTGTGCTTAAGTGCCTATGTGCTTGAAATTTCAACTAAGCTTAGGGCTTCAGGGTGCCTAAGTGTTACCTCCTGAGAGCCTCCATGTTGCTCAAATGTGGCCATTCTCTAAGCCAAATTCAGCATAAAAATCTATGACCTTCCCCACAGCATGAGACATGACTCACAGGGATGATGCCCCCTGATGCCAAGGGATTACTACAAAGCACCAGCTGGTGATGAACTAGAAAAAGACCTTGAATAAATTATATGGCTAAGATAATTCAAAATGAGTCAAGTGGTCATCAGAAGGCACATGCTTATGTACATCTCTACAGGCTCTCAGAAACATCCAAAATAGATACAACCCCATGTTTGGTGTTCCTGAGGGCTACAGACACACCCCAGTCCTATGCTCATGGCAAATGGCTCTAGAGTTCAGTGCTCTGTCATTGAGCACTACTTTTGTATTTGTGCTTCTGAGTGTGATGGAGTTGGACTCAGAAATGACTTTTCTACACATATCTGTTACTTTTACTGAACCTGTGGTTGGCACTGGAGCTAGTGTATGCACAGTAGACTTGAATTTCTGAACTGTCCATGTGCCAGCTTGGACCTAAGTCTCAGCAAATGTGTAACATTTGCTCTCCATTTCATTGGACTTATCCAGGTTGGCCAACAAGGAGGTGAGGATGATCAACTACCATACCAAGGAACCTATAGAATCTACAACTGCAAGCAGAATTCCAACCATCAGCCATGTGGGATCTTAGGCCCATCTCAATTTAGAGGTGGAGTGTGCATCATTATCCCAGAGTCCTCAGGATAAAGGAATAAAATATGGATTAGAGTGGACTTATTGCTATTGCACTCTAGAATTATTGTGATTCAAGTAGTGGAATTAATTATATCACTGAAGTGGAAACAGTGGCTACAGGTGGTGTGGAAGGTAGAGAAAGGGAAAAAAAGAGGTATGATATGGGGTATTTTGGGAACATGGAGTTGTCCTGAATGATATTGCAAGGAAAGATGCAGGACATTATATATCCTGTGACAACCCATTGAATGGATTCGGAGAGATTGTAAACTATAATGTAACTTATAATCCATGCTATGTAGCAGTGCTCCAATGTGTTAACATCAATTTCAATTTCAATGAATGAACCACTTTTATGAAAGAAGTTGATGTGGCAGGAGTGAAGTGAGTGGGTAATGGGGTATATGGGAATGTCTAATATGTTTTTTTTTTTACTTTATAGATTTTCTTTCTTTAGTCTTTATTTTTTTAAATGTTACATTCAAAAAATATGATGTCCCCATAAATCCCCCACCCCCCTCACCACACTCCTCTCATAAAAACAATCTCCTCCATCATCATGGGACATTCATTGCTCTTGGTGAATACATCTCTGAGCATTGCTGCACCACATGGTTAGTGGTCCACATTATAGTTTACACTCTCCCCCAGTCCACCCAGTGGGCCATTGGAGGACATACAATGTCCAGTAACTGTCCCTGCAATACTACCCAGGACAACTCCAAGTCCTGAATATGCCCTCACATCACATCTCTTCTTCCCACTCCCTACCCTCAGCAGCTACCGTGGCCACTTTCTCCATATCAATGCTACATTTACTTCCATTATGAATCACAATAGATCCACAATAGAATATCAGTAAGTCCACTCTAATCCATACTCTATTCCTTCATTCTGTGGGACCTGGGATGGTTATGTCCACTCCACCTCTATATCGAGAGGGTGCTTAGATTCCACTTGGATGATGGATGCAATTCTCCTGATTGCAGTTGTAGGCACTCTTGGCTCCTTGGTGTGGTGGTTCACCTTCTTCATCTCCCTGTTAGCTGGCTGGGGTAAGTCCAATAAACCAGAGGGTAGGAACTGCAAGTCTGTTGAGGCACAGGGCCTGGCTATCACATGGTAAGCCCAGAGAGTCAGGTCCCCTGAGTATACACTAAACCCCAGCACCAGTCACAGGTCCAGTAAAAGTAACAGGAGAGGTTTGTGAACAAAGATCACATCTGAGTCCAACTCCTCACAATCAAGAACACGAACTCCAAAGTAGGGTCAACTAACATGGCAATGAACTCCATCTGTCATGACCATAGAACCTGTGGGTCTCTGTAATCCTCAGAAGAACCAATAACCGGGGTTGTATCTAGTTTAGCTGTCTCTGGTACTCTGCCGAGGTGTGCGTTAGGGCAACACCTCTGATGACTTCCCAGCTCTTTTTTGGAGACTCATAGCCATATGAACTCATTTGTCCTTTCCATTTCCCCCTTTTATTCAAGGTCCAAAAGCATTTTTAACTCCTGGTATTATATGTACACTGTGGTATTCTCCTGGTCTGAGTTGACCGTTTTATTCAAGGTCATTTTCTAGTTACATTATCAGCTGGTACTTGGTAGTACACATTTTGTGTAATCTATGTGTCTTTTAAAAAGAGATAATAAAAAAGAAAATAACAAGAAAAAAAAACAAAAGAAAGTAGAAATTAACCATTTACCATGAGATTTTAATGACAACAAAACATTTTTTTCTCTTTAAATAATTATGGCAATAAAATAATCTGTTTTCTTGATTTTCTCAATAAAAATATTATACAATGCAATTTCTCTGACCATGATGGAAGGATGCTGGAAATCAGTAAAGGCCAGAGGACCAGATTATGCACAAAGATATATGGAAGATAAACAATGCAGTTTTAGAAAGACAGTGGTTCAAGGATGAAATTTCAAAAGAAAGCAGAATCAACCTTGAAACAAACGAGAATTACAACCCAACATATAAAAACCTATGGGATGCAGCCTAAGGTGTCCTGAGAGGAAAATTCATAGCCATCAATGCATATTTTAAAAAGGAATAAAGAGCTAAATGCAAAGATCTAATAACACACCTAGAGAAATTAGAAAAAGAAAAAAAGCTGAACAAATGAACTTGAAAGAAGGAAATAACAAAGATTAAAGCAGTATAAATGAAATAGAAAATAAGACAGCACTAGAAAAAATAAACAGGACCAAAACCAGTACTTTGAGAAGATCAGTAAAATTGACAAAGCCTTAGACTAACAAAGGGAAAAGAGAGAAGATGCAAATATACAAAATAAGAAACAAGAAAGGGGATAATCCCCATTGACTTCATATATATAAAGAGTAACTTAAGAAGATACTTTGAAAAATGATATGCCATCAAGAAGGACAACATAGAGGAACTGTAGAAATTCCTAGAAACAAAAAGGCAGCTGACATTGACAAAAGGAGAAATTGAGGTACACAACAGACCAATCACAAGTGATGAGATAGTATCAGTCATCAAAAACCTGCCACCTAAGAATAGCTCAGGACCAGATGGCTTCACAGGAGAATTCCACCAAACATTCCAGAAGTAACTAAAACCAATCCTCCTCAAATTCCTCCAAAAAATAAAAGTAAAAGTTACATTTTCTAACTCATTATATGATGCCAAAATTACCTTAATACGAAAGCCAAACAAAAATGCCAAAAGAAAGGAAAATTACAGTACAATCTCTTTAATGAATCTAGATGCTAAAAAAATCCTCAACAATCTACTTCATAATCATATTCAACAATACATTAAATTAAATATACACCATGACCAAGTGAGTTTCATCTCAATTATGCAAGGATGGTTCAACATGAGGAAATCAAACAACATAAGGCACCACATAAAAATTTCAGGAAAAAATCACATGATCCTCTTTATAGAAACAGAAAAACCATTTGACAAAATACAGCACAGTGTCATGATAAAAACACTGCAAAACATAAGAAACAAAGAAAAAATCTTCAATATGGTAATGGGTATATATATGAAAAACCCAGAGCTAATGTAAAGTATTTCCCTTTAAGTTTGGGAACAAGACAAGGATGATCACTATCACTGATAATATTTAACATAGTGTTAGAAGTACTTGCTAGAAGACTGAGGCAAGAAAAAGATATAAAAGGTATCCAAATAGGAAAGAAAAAAGTAAAAATTCTGCTATTTATAGAAGACATGATCCTATATATAGAAAGCCCTGAGAAATCTACAACAAAGCTTTTAGAACTTATAAATGCAATCATTAAAGTCACAGGTTATAAGATCAATAGGCAAAAATTGGTAGCTTCTCTGTATACCAATAATGATTAATCTTAGGATGAAATCAAGAAAATAATCCCATTTAATATATTAATAAAAAGAATCAAATAGCTAGTAATAAATTTAGCTAAAGATGTACATGGCTTATGCATAGCAATCTATATAATACTGTTAAAGGAAATCAAAGAAGACTTAAAAAAATGAAACCATAGGAAGATTATACATCATCAAGTTGTCTATATAACTCAAACTAATCTACAGATATAATGCAATCTCAATAAAAATCAATACTGCACATTTTACTGAATTGGAAAAATTAACTGTAAAATTAATTTGGGAGGGGAAGAGGCCCCAAATAACCAAAGATATATTGAGAAAGAAAAATGAAATTGCAGCAATAACACTACCTGACTTTGAAACATACTACAAAGCTGCAGTTGTCAAACTGCATGGTATTGGCAAAAGGATAGCCATACCAACAAATGGGACTGAATTGAGAGTTCTGCTATAGATCCTCACATATACAGTTATCTGATATCATCATCTCACATGTTATACAAAAATCAACTCAAGATGGATCAAAGATCTAAATGTAAGAGCCAAGATCATAAAGACTTTGGATGATAATTAGACTACTCATGTAATAGGAAATGGTTTCATGAACTTCACACCCAAAACATCAATGGGGTCTCCTCTAAATTAAAAATGTTTGCCCTTTAAAGGAGGTTGTCAAGAAACTAAAAAGGCAGCCTACCTATTTGAAGAAAATATTTGGTAACAATGTATCTGATAGGAGCCTACTATCCAGCATATATAAATAAATCCTACTCCTCAAAAATAAAAACAGACAAACAATCCATTTTTTAAAAATGGGCAAGCAACTTGAAAAGAAATTTAACCAAGGAAGAAATACAAACCACTAAAATGCACATGAAAAGATGTTCAACACCAGTAGGTATTAGGGAAGTGCAAATCAAAGTTATAATATGATACCATCATACACCCATTAGACTGGCTGGTATTAAAAAAACAGAGGACTACAAGTGTTGGAAAGGGATATGGAATAATGGAAACCCTCATCCACTGCTGGTTGGAATATAGAATGTTCCAGCCATTGTGGAGGACAGTTTTGCAGTTCCTCAAATATCTAATAGAACTGCCATATGATCCAACAAGTCCATTGCTGAGTATATGCCCAAAACTACTGAGAGCAAGGACAGGACCAGATGTATGCATACCAATGTTCATAGCAGCATTATTTTCTATTGCCATCTACTGAAATCATCCTACATGTCGATCAACAGAAGAATGGATAAACAAAATGTGGTATATATTTACAGTGGAATAATTCTAAGCTGTAAGAAGAAATACAGTGTTAACACACAGGATGACAGGGATGACTCTTGAAGACTTTATGCTGAGTGAAGCAAGCCAGGCAAACAGGGACAAATATTATATGACCTCACTGGTATGAATTAATGAAATCAAGGAGATTTAGGGGACTATTGACTGGAAAGATAGCTTTACAAGAAATAGAAGTTTGTGAGTCAACACCCATATGGTAAAAATATATGATATGGTGGAAGTGTGTAATTGGGCAGTGAAGGGAAATGACAAGTTTGTACTGACATTGGGTTGGACAGTGAATCTTGAGGACCTTATGTTGAGCAAAGTAAGCCAATCACTAAAGATCAAATTTTGCATGACCTCATCGATAGGACCTAAGCGTATTGAGCAGACTCACAGAACTAGAGTCTGGAATATTGGATATTAGGAGACAGAAAGGGATTACAGTGTGGTGAGCCCATGCTCTACATGGTAAAACCTATGATAAGATGGAAAAGAGTGATTTGGCAATGGAAGGGGGCAATGATATTCCAGGAATGTGAATGGGTTTGAAGTTGTTGGAATTTGATACTGAGCAGAGTGAGGGCGTTGTGTTGGACTATCCATGGAAATGGGTGGAGTGGTGAAGGAAGGAATAGGTGCACTCTGGGGATCTATAGGTCTGTCATTGAAACTACAGTGGTGGGAGTGTGTTCTTGGCAAATATGGCAGGGGAGGTTCATGGTTTCTCTGTGTCAGTGGTGGTGGAGATATGTGGGAAAGTGTGCACCTGGGACATGCTTCTATGGACTATGGACTATGAATGTTTTCCTCTTGTCATAGTGTGTGATCTCTGTGGGCGGAGACCCACACAATAAACAAGAATATAATAAACTACCATCCTGAGGAGTCCTGCTATGTTCTCAAACAGAGTGACAAGAAACTCTCAGAGACATATTGTCCAATAAAAGAAAACAGACCAGTATGTCAAGCTTCTATATTAAAACATGTAACTAGCCATGGTGGCTGCTGGGTTTGGGGAATGGGAGGAATAGATGAGATGTGGAGACGTTTTCGGGACGTGGAATTGTCCTGGGTGGTGCTTCACGGACAATTACGGGACATTGTAGATCCCCCCAGGGCCCACTGGATGGAACGTGGGAGAGTGTGGGCTATGATGTGGACCATTGACTATGGGGTGCAGTGATGCTCAGAGATGTACTTACCAGGTGAAATGGATGTGTCACGATGATGGGAAAGAGTGTTGCTGTGGGGGGAGTGGGGGGTGGAGGCGGTGGGGGTTGAATGGAACCTCATGTTTTTTAATGTAATTTTTAAAAATAAATAAATAATTTAAAAAAAACAGCAAAAAAAATTTCCAAACTTATTGGTTTACATAGGATCTGAAGGGAGAGTGTGGAACAATAGGTGGAACATAGGGCATATTTGGACATTGGAATTATTCTGTATGATCTTGCAATGATGGATTGTGGGAAACAAAGGCATGTTGTTTCCAGGGAAGCAAGTTACTTCCTTGACCACCAAGTCATGCTGCCTCCATAGCTTTATATGCAGGTCATAAATCTAGCAAGGTAATGTGTACACTCAGGTGGAATAAGGACTAGGTAGAACCGGACAACCTGGGCAACAAGATTAATGGGTATGTTTTCTCAACAATATAATAGAACATTGAACATTGAAATTTTGAACCTTGATTTATAATCGTAGATTTTGATCCATTGTGTTACACAGGTTGAGGTAATGGGAATAGTTAGCTAGGATAGCTGCTGGTTCTCATGATTGCCTTGGGTATATAAAGAAGCCCCTGAGATTAATAAACTTGTCTGATGAGTTTGAGGCTTCAGTGCTCTCATATCCCCCGATTCCAATCTCTCTTTGTCTTTCATTCCCGATACCCTTTGGGTCTGCGACTCCAACATATAATAGGATACTTTGAAAAATGTTGTCGTGAAAAGATGGATAAATTAGATGAAATGGAAAATTTTCTAGAAACACACAAGAAAACACTAGAGGTTTTCTTCCTTCCTACATTGAGGAAGGAAGAAATTGATGAACTCAACAAAATAATCACAAGTAACCAGATTGAGTTTGTAATAAAAAACTTCCCAACTAAAAAGAGCCCTGGACCACATGGCTTCACAGGTGAATTTTACCAGTCATTCCAGGAAGAACTAACACCAAGTCTGTTAAAACTCTTCCAAAAAATAGAGGTGGAGGGAACATTACCTAACTCATTCTATGATGCCAACATCACCCTAAAACCAAAGCCATATAAAGATGCCACAAGAATGGAAAACTACAAACCAATCTCTCTAATGAAACTGTTTGATAAATTCTCCAAAAAATGCTTGCAAATCATATTCAACAGCACATCAAATGAATTATATACTATGACCAAGTGGGTTTCATCCCTGGTATACAAGGATGAATCAACATAACAAAATCAGTCAATGCAATACACCACATTAAGAGATCAAAAGGGGGAAAAATCACTATGGTCATCTCTACTGATATCGAAAGAGCATTTGACAAAATACAGCATTCTTTCTTGATAAAAACACTTCAAAAGACAGGAATATAAGGAAACTTCATTAATATGATAGAATATACATGAAAACCCCACAGTTATCATCATATTCAATGGTGAAATGCTAAAGGCTTTCTCTCTAAGATCTGGAACAAAACAGGTATGCCTACCTTTACCGTTCTTATTTAACATTGTGATAAAAAGTACTTGCTCAAGCACTTCAGCAAGAAAAATATGTAAAATACATACAAAACAGAAATGAAGAAGTAAAAATTCCACTATTTGCAGATGATATGATCCTATACATAGAAAGCCCTGAGAAATATATGACCAAGCTTGTAGAATTGATAAACAAGTTCAGTAATGTGGCAGGATATAAGATCAACAAGCAAAAATCACTAGCATTTCTATGAACAAATAATTAGCAAACTGAGGAGGAAATCAAGAAATAAATTCCATTTACAACAGCAACTAAAAAATCAAATACCTAAGATAAACATTACTAAAGATGTAAAGGACTCGTACAAAGAAAAATACACAGCATTGTTAAAGGAAATCAATGAAGACCTAAATAAATGGAAAAATAGCCCATGTTCTTGTATTGGAAGACTAATCACTAAGATATCTATCCTGCCCAAATTGGTATACAGATTTAATGCAGTCCCGATAAGAATTACAAGAGAACTTTTTACTGAATTGGAAAAAAGTAATTATGAAATTTACTTGGAAAGACAAGGGGCTCTGAATAGCCAAAAATTATTTTCCCACTGTTTGTAAGTTTCCTGATATACATGGTAAGAAATAAATATTTCCTTTTATGTGAAAAAAAACATCATTTTATGAGAAAAATTAAATTAAAACAAAATACTAAAAATGTTAAAATATATATATATATGGAAAAAAATAATGAAATTGGAATAATAACACTACCTGACTTCATAATATACTACTAAGCTACAGTGGACAAAACTGCATGGTATATATTTTTGTTAACCCAATATCTGATAGGAAACTAATATCCAGCATATATAAATAAATCCTACATCTCAAAAATAAAAAGACAAAATACCCATTTAAAAAATGTGCAAGACCTCTTAATTAGAGGCAGAATGGTCATCTGCCTCACAAATATTTAAGACTGGGAAATGAACAATAGACTAAAGTAGACTTACAATTATTCTACTATAGACTTAGATTTATTGTTATTCTAGCAATGGAAGAACTTTCATCATTGATGTGGCCACTGGTGGTTTTGAGGGGAAAGAGAGGGAAAAGTAAGTGTAATATGGAAACATTTTTGTGACATTGGAATTGTCCCACATGACATTGCAATGACAGATACAAGCAATTATATATTTTGTCATAACTTACAAAATTGTGCAGGACAGAGTGTAAATTATAATGTAAAGTAAAATCCACTTAGTGACAGTGCATCAGTATGTGTTCAATTACAACAAATGTACTACAATAATGAAGGATGTTGTTAATATGGTAAAGGGTGGAAGAGGGAGGGAAGGGAGCATATGGGATGCCCCTAAATTTTTAATGTAACATTTATATAATCTAATGTTACTTTAAAATAAATATTTTTTAATGGGCAAGGGATTTTATTTTCTCCAAAAAAGGAATACAAATGGCTAAAAACTACATGAAAAGATGTTCAACGTCACTAGCTATGAGAGAAATATAAGTCAAAACTGCAGTGAAATATCATCTTATACCAATTAGTTTGGGTGGCTATTGAAGAAACAACAGAGGACTACAAGTGTTGAAGAGGATATGGAGGAAAGGAAATGCTTATCCACTGCTGGTGAGAATGTAGAATGGTGCAGTCATTGTGGAGGACAGTTTGGCCATTCCTCATGAAGGTAACTATAGAATTGTCATTTGTTCGAGGAATCCCAGTTCTGGGTATATACCCAGCATATTTGAAAGCAGGTACATGAACAGATATATGCGCAACAATGTTCATAGTGACATTATTCACAATTGCCAAAAGTTAGAAGCAACCCAAGTGTTCAACGGATGAATGGATAAGTAAATTGTTGTATATACATACAATGGGGTATTGCTAAAATGTAAGAAGGAATGCAATATTAACACATGGGATAGCATGGATGAGTCTTGAAGATCTTATGTTGAGTGAAATAAACCAGTCTCTGAAGGACAATTACGTGACCTCACTGATATGGCTTAAGCAAATTGAGCAGACACACAGTGCTAAATTCTTGAAGATAGGTTATCAGGGGTATACACAGTAGTGTGTAGTAAGTTGATGTTCAATATGGGGAAAAGCTATGATAATGTGGAAAGTGGTGGTTGGGCAGTGGACGGGGGTGATGTGATTGGGTTCAATGGTGGTGGACTGGGAGGGGAAATAGTATGGAGGGTTGGGTTAGACTATCCATGGGAATGGGGGGAAGGTTGGAGGAAGGAGCAAATGCACTCTAGTGATTTGTAGTTCTCTGGTTAAAACTGCAAAGGTAGGAATGTTCTTTTGGCAAATATTTCAGGGGAGGGTTACTGGTTCAGGTCATCAGGGT
Source organism: Dasypus novemcinctus (assembly GCF_030445035.2). Lineage (NCBI taxonomy): Eukaryota > Metazoa > Chordata > Mammalia > Cingulata > Dasypodidae > Dasypus > Dasypus novemcinctus. Next base: position 91,388,913 of record NC_080704.1, on the reverse strand, counting down.
GGGGCAATATGCAGGATAGGTAGCACGTGAGGCATGCCTCTATGGAATATGAAAGTGTTCATCTTTTCATAGTATGTTATCTCAACGGGTGAAGAATCACACAATAAACAAAATAATATTAAACTCCCATCCTGGGGAGACATGCTATGTTCTCAATTAGAGTACAAAAAACTTTCAAGTACATAGTCAGTGCCTAATAGAAGAAAACAGAATATTTCAAGGCCTCAACATTATTGCTTGTAACCATGAACCTTATTTTTCAAAAACTGAAACATAGCTGTTACCATAGGTTTCAAAGGAAAGAGGAGGGAAGAATAGAATAGATGGAACATAGGGGGCTTTTAGGGCATTGCAATTGTTCTGCATGATCATGTGATAATAGATATATGCCATTTTAATTTTTTCAAAACTTATAAAGGTGTACAGTAAAAAATATAAACCGTAATATAAACCATTGACGATGTTTAGTAGCAATGCTTCAATATACATATATAAATTTTAATTTATGTACCATCCACATGTAAAATGTTGCTGATAAGGGAGAGTTGGAGAGGGGGAGGGCACTGGATATATGGGAATTCCCTATACTATGTGATTTTTCTGTAACCTAATGCTTCTTTGAAGATAAGACAAAAGAAAAATAAGACACTGGGAAACATATGGAGAAATTGCCACTGTACATACAAACAACAGATCTTATAGGAATGAAAGAAACAATGAATAAAAAATTCTTTTCCTTTTTAATTTTAATTTTTGTATTTTATTTGTTTTTTATTATTTTATTTTCTTATTAATTTTATTTAGTTATTTTTTGCCTTTGTTTTAGGGAGGTTTTGTTTCACAGAAATGTCACAACAGTGGCAGGGGAGCATTCAGTAATAAGGGGATGTGCACAGAGGGATGAACCTGTGTCATGTCTCCAAGGTAGATAAATATGTTCAAGTATTAATGGAACATTGTCTCAGTCGGTGAAGAACCACACCGTAATTGAAAGAATATTGAATTCCAATCCTAGATAGTCCTGCTATATTCTCTAACAGAGAAGCAAGAATCCCCTGAGTACATGAGCAGTGCCTAATAAAGGAGGACACACCATTATTCCATGCACTTGATATTGATGAATGTATCATGAAACATTTCTGGAGAAATTGAAACTTAGCCTAATATATATTGCCTAAGAGTTACCTCCTGAAAATGTACTTGTTGCTTAAATGTGACCACTATCTAAGCCAAACTCACCATGTATATTCATTCCCTTCCCCCAGCTTGAGACATGAATTCAGGGGATGAAGCCTCCCTGGCATTCAAGCAATTATTACCAAGCACTGATTAGCAATGCATCTGAAAAAAGACCTTTACCAAAAGGGGGAAATATTAAATACAAATGAGTTTTTATGGCTAAGAGATTTCAAAGTGCATCAGGAGATCATTTCAGAGGTTATGCTTATGCACATCTCAGCAGGATCTCATTGAGTGCCACAATAAACAGTCCCTCAAAGAGTGGGACTCTAGAGACATTTAGACACTATAAGCAGGGCAGACCATCTCAGGAATTCAGCACTCTGTCAGTGGGCCTTACTTTGTAATATATCATCCGCAATGTATCAGAGTTAGACTCATTTATAATTTCCCTACACATAGGTCTTCTGCCCCTTTTATTTGAACTTATAATTAGCATTATATGTGTTAATTATACATCTCAGGGACTTAAATATTTGGTCTGTCTCTGCTGATCGAGCCCTGAATCTCAGCAGATTTGCAACACCTACTCTCCAGTTCATTGGACTCACCTAGGAAAACTAACAAGAAGATGATGATGGACAATGCCCATTCCAAAAACCAAGTATCTACAACTGCAAGCAAGACCATTCCACTCAGATTACCCCTGTGGCCACCAGAGGTTTTGAAGGGAGAGGGTGGAAAGAATAGGTGTAACATGGAGGCATTTTTGGATCATTGAAATTGTCATCCATGACATTGTAACGACAGATAAAGCCATTGTGCATTTTGTCAAATAGTATAAACTTGAGTGAGGCAAAGTGTAAAATATAATATTAAGTATAGTCCATGGTTAGTGGCAATGCTTCAGTATGTGATCATCAATTGTAACAAATGTATCACACAAATGAAAAATGTTGTTAACATGGGAAAGTGTTGGAGGAGGAAGGGCTGCAGTATATGGGAATCCCTTGTTTTCTTATGTAACATTCATTAGATTATATATTTAAAACTTCCTTTAAAATTAAAAAAAGAAATAAAAGAATCCTTCGATAACAATTTCAAAATCTTTACTAAGAGGAAGCATAATAAGATGTTCTACAATTATGTGACTTCCCTAAAGCAGAAATGATCCTTTCAAAGAGAGGGGAAGAAACACACAAGTCCCTGTGATCCTGAGCTGTTACTTAATTTTTTTCATTTCTACTCAAAGTTTATTAAGCTAAAATGGTTGTGTTTTCTATTGTTATGAAGAATAAATTTTAGTAGATAGTCTACCTATAAAATTTAGTTACTTTCAGATAAAACCAAATACTTAATGACAATTTTCATTTCTTTTGATGAACTGCCTCAATTAATTTGGGAAAGCAAAGACCCAAACTAAACTGCAATTTTGTAAGCTACAAATTGCTCAGATTTAAATATAAATAGCAGAACAATTCAAAGAAGTAACTACTTATAGCAAGAATTTTTAATTGGAGTTAATACACCTTAATTTGGTTTCTCATCATTTCATGATATATCCTTAAATATATTTATTTAAAACTGATTCCTTAAAATTGCAGTAAGAGATGTTGTCCACTTTCATTGTAATAAATAATAAGACAATATGTTATAGCAAATAATAAGACCACTTTTGTAAATTCCTATCAGGCCTTGGGGAAAAGAGCACAATAACATGATTGGAGATTAAAATCCCAAATTGCCCCTAAACATTTTTCAAAAGGGTAGTTTCCTCTATTTGTTATGTCTTTTTAACATAATGAAAATATTTTGCCATCAATTCTAATTTTGTTTTCAAATGTTATTTTGTTTTTCATGGATTTTCCACATATACATATATGATTGGTAAATTTGCATGCAAATAACTAGTCATGAAAACATTAAATCACTTTTAATTTTGTTTAATGGATATTTGTTGATTTTAACTCCTTGATTCCTTTCCTCCCTGTATTGACTGAAAACAATTTTCCAATTAACAGCACAATTATTTCAGTTTATTCCACATACTAATCCTCATCAAACCACCCCTCCACTTCTCATCCAAGCATTATATAGGAGTCATATATTAGCCAGATTAACCTCCTAAAGAGGAAAATAAAGTCACTGCATTTGAAGATAATCATATGTAAAGGTCAACTCTCCTTTTCCTCCAAAGCAGCTCCACAAAGACGGCAATAGCATGTCAAAATATTCCTAGAGCACAATTTACTTTGTTTCTCCAGCTCCAAAAGCCAATTTTATTTTTTTTTCTTTTTTTTAATTGACTTTGTAATAATATTACATTAAAAATATATATGTGAGGTCCCATTCAACCCCAACCCCCACCCCACCTCTCCCCCCCCCCAACAACACTCATTCCCATCATCATGACACATCCATTGGATTTGGTAAGTACATCTTTGGGCACCTCTGCACCTCATAGTCAATGGTCCACATCATGGCCCATACTCTCCTCCATTCCATCCAGTGGGCCCTGTGAGGATTTACAATGTCCAGTGATTGCCTCTGAAGCGCCATCCAGGGCAGCTCCATGTCCCAAAGATGCCTCCACCTCTCATCTCTTCCTGCCTTTCCCCATACACATCAGCCACCATGTCCACTTTTCCCAATCCAATGCCACCTCTTCCATGTGGACATTGGATTGGTTGTGTCCATTGCATCTCTATGTCACGAGGAGGCTCAGATTCCACATGGATGCTGGATGCAATCCTCCCACTTTCAGTTGTAATCACTCTAGGCTCCATGGTGTGGTGGTTGTCCTTCTTCAACTCCATCTTAGCTGAGTGTGGTAAGTCCAATAAATCAGATTGTAGGTGCTGGAGTCTGTTGAGGCTCAGGACCTGGCTATCACATTGTCAGTCCAGAGATTCAAATCCCCTAAGTATATCTTAAACCCCAACATTAACTGCACCTCCAGCACATTAGCATGAAAGTCTTATGAAGGAAGATCCCATCTGAGTCCAGATTCATCACACATAAACACCATTTCCAAAGAGGGGCCATCTGACCTGGTAGTTAACCCCATCAGCCATGACCATAACTCCCATGGGTCTCTTTAGCCCTCAAAGGAACCAATATCTGGGGGTTGCATCTGCTTTATCTGTCTCTCTGACTCTGCTCAGTTGTGCATGAGGGCAATCCTTCTGCCAGCCTCCAGACTCTTTTTTAGAAACTCGTAGCCATATAAACTCATTTCTCCTTTCCATTTCCCCCTTACTTTAGGTCAAACAGCATTTTAAAGTCATGTTATTTTATGTAGACAGGGATATTCTGCTGATCCGCATTGAACCTTCCGTTTAAGGTCATTTTCCAGTTGCATCATCAGTTGGTAGTTGATAGTGGTCCCTCGGTGCCAGGGAGGCTCATCCCCGGGTGTCGTGTCCCACGCTGGGGGGAAGGCATTGCATTTACATGCTGAGTTTGGCTTCGATACTGGCCACATTTGAGTAACATGAAGGCTGACAGGAGGAAATTCCCAGGCACAATGTTGCTCTAGGCCTTGTTCTTATTTTAGGCTTATCAGCTCACAAGCATAGTCATTAGCATCAGGGGCTCACTGTTGAACCCTCACTCCCTCCCGGTCCCCGCCGCTGTACCTGGGAGACTGTCGCTGCACCCCTAGGGACCACGACAGAGCACCACTGGCCAGGAACCCAGTACCCCCCCTGCTCTGGTTTTTAATTGTTGCCACTATGAGTATATCCAAACATTACCATGCACCCTGGACATATGTTCTGTACAGCTCCCTGTCAGCCATATATCACCTGTCATTGGTATCCCATACCAGTATCCCTCCATTGCCATTGTTGAAACACTCTGTGATCCAGAACTCCCCGAAATTTGAAGCCCAATATGATGTCATGGTCCCTTACTAGGGAATGGCTTATAGCGATGGGTTTAAAGGTAAGATAAAGAACTTGGATAAAGTTAGATAAAGAACTTAGATAAAGAATGTTGACTTGAAAAAATTCTACATCCTATCTTTTTCTTTCTTTTTTTTTTTCCCCCTAATTATTCAGCTTCTCTTCACAGGAGTCCTAGACCACAGCAATGCATATATATAATATACAGCACTCCCATACATCCACCACAAAACCTTTTTCCTTCCACAGCGATACTCTTACACCCTATTCACATCATATTTACTTAACGTGTTGTACAGAGTCTGAGACATTAGCTTTCTAACAAGGTGATATCTGTGCTTACATTATGGTGCATACTTTAGGATACACAGTTCTTTACATTCTTAGTTATCCTATGTTTTACATTATGGTTTACATTATCAGTCTGTCATCTCCTATATGTTATGGTGTAATATTATATGTTTTATATCCATCCTTGTGTACTCTCAAGAAACTCCTCTCTTACCCCCCATTTACCTTGGTTCCACACATTTAACGTTCATTTTCCCTTCCACCTTGGTGCCCACAGTGACAGCCAACCTCCGTTTCCTGAGGAGCCACTTCCAGAGATAGATGGAATAGTGTTCAGGGCCTAACTTGCTCAACTGCCCCAATGCCCTGGGAGCCACCCTTTCTCTCGAGGGATACAGTTCCCTCTATTTGGTGGCATTAGTCCTCCCCATGATGTGGGTCTACCCCCACTCTCACTACTTGGGTTTCTACCCCATGGTGACACCCACTCTGGCAGAATGAGCATTTAGACATTCCCCAGGAGCCCGTCCTGCATCAGACCCTCCCCTCCGAGCATTCTAAACAGGTAACCCTCTTTATTATATTTTGATATGATTTTCTTGGCATTTTACTCTCCACCAACACCTGACCCTCTCCTGTGTTCGTATGCTACCCCTCCCTCCCCCCACTTTTGGGCAATGTTACCCATCCGTCCCTCCCCAGCCACCCTCAAACCCGCAAAGCCCCAACCAAAGGCAACCCCTTGCCCACCTTTTATCTCTTCTTTGTGTTCATACTTACCACAATCTCGTCTTAAATTCCACCCCTGCAGACATCGGCTCATATCCTTCCTCCACCCTCCGATTTCCTGTAAGCCTATCGTTCAGTCTCTTGCTATCTAGGGCAGCTTGTTTATTTCATATCATTGAGGTCATGTAGTATTTGTCCTTCAATGTCTGGGTTGCTTCACTCAACATAAGGTTCTCAAGATTCATCCATGTTATCACATGTGTTTGTAGTGTGTTTGTTCTTACAGCCGAGTAGTATTCCATTGTGTGTATATACCACATTTTATTGATCCACTCATCTGTTGATGGGCATTTGGGTTGATTCCAACTTTTGGCAATAGTGAACAATGCTGCTATGAACATTGGTGTACATATATCGGTTTGTGTCCTTGTTTTCAGTTCTGCTGGGTATATACCCAGCAGTGGTATTGTTGGGTCATATGGCAAACCTATGGTTAGTTTTTTGAGAAACTGCCATACTGTCCTCCAGAATGGTTGGATCCTTCTGCATTCCCACCAGCAGTTTATGAGTGTTCCCCTTCCTTCACATCCTCTCCAGCACTTGTATTCTTCTGTTTTTTTCATAGCTGCCAATCTGATGGGTGTAAGATGGTATCTCATTGTAGTTTTGATTTGCATTTCCCTGATAGCTAGAGATTTGGAACATTTTTTCATGTGCTTTTTTGCCATTTGTATTTCTTCTTCGGAGAAGTGTCTGTTTAAGTCTTTTTCCCATTTTTTAAATGCGTTGTTTATCTTTTTATTTTCAAGATATAGAAGTTCTTTATATATGCAAGTCATAAGTTTCTTATCAGATATATGATTGCCAAATATTTTCTCCCAGTGTGTGGGCTCCCTTTTTACTTTCTTGACAAACTCCTTTGAGGTGCAGAAGGCTTTAATTTTGAGGAAGTCCCATTTATCTATTAGTTCTTTTGCTGCTCGTGCTTTTGGTGAGATATTCATAAATCCATTTCCTATTACATGGTCCTGTAAATGTTTCCCTACACTGCTTTCTAAGGTTTTTATTGTCTTGGCTCTTATATTTAGGTCTTTGATCCATCTTGAGTTGATCTTTGTATAAGGTGTGAGATGGTAATCCTCTTTCATTCTTCTACATATGGCTATCCAGTTCTCCAGACACCATTTTTTGAATAGGCCACTCTCTCCCAGTTGAGAGGGTTTGGTGGCTTTATCGAATATTACGTGGCTGTATATGTGAGGTTCTATATCAGAGCTTTCAATTCGATTCCATTGGTCTATGTGTCTCTCCTTATGCCAATACCATGCTGTTTTCACCACCGTAGATTTGTAGTATGTTTTGAAGTCAGGTAGTGTGATTCCTCCAATTTCGTTTTTCTTTTTCAGTATGTCTTTGGCTATTCGGGGTCTCTTTCCTTTCCAAATAAATTTCATAGTTAGTTTTTCTAGTTCCCTAAAGAATGCTGCGTTGATTTTTATTGGGATTGCATTGAATGTGTAGATCAGTTTTGGTAGGATAGACATCTTAATAATGTTCAGTCTTCCTATCCATGAACAAGGAATAGTCTTCCATTTATTTAGGTCTTCTTTGATTTCCTTGAACAATCTTGTATAGTTCTCGGTGTATAAGTTCTTTACCTCTTTAGTTAAATTTATTCCTAAGTATTTGATTTTTTTATTTACTATTGTGAATGGTATTTGTTTCTTGATTTCCTCCTGATCTTGCTCCTTATTGGTGTACAGAAATGCTACTGATTTTTGTGCATTGATCTTATAACCTGCGACTTTACTAAACTCATTTATGAGTTCTAGAATCTTCGTTGTAGATCTCTCAGGGTTTTCTATGTATAGGATCATGTCATCTGCAAATAATGAAATTTTGACTTCTTCCTTTCCAATTTGAATGCCTTTTATTTCTGGTTCTTGCCTCAGTGCTGGAGCAAGTACTTCTAAGACAATGTTAAATAGGAGTGGAGACAGCGGGCATGCTTGTCTTGTTCCTGAGTTTAGAGGGAAGGAGTCTAGGATTTCTCCATTGTAAACAATATTGGCTTTAGGTTTTTCATATATACTCTTTATCATGTTCAAAAAATTTCCTTGTATTCCAATCTTTTGGAGTGTTTTTATCAAGAAAGGGTGCTGTATTTTGTCAAATGCTTTTCCTGCATCAATAGATATAATCATGTGATTTTTTTCCTTCAATCTGTTTATATGGTGTATTATGTTGATTGATTTTCTTATGTTGAACCATCCTTGCATACCTGGGATGAATCCCACTTGGTCGTGGTGTATAATTCGTTTAATGTGTTGTTGAATACGATTAGCAAGTATTTTGTTAAGTATTTTTGCGTCTAGGTTCATTAGAGAAATTGGTATGTAATTTTCCTTTCTTGTGATGTCTTTGTTTGGTTTTGGTATTAGGGTAATGTTGGCATCATAGAAGGAGTTGGGTAATGTTCTTTGTGTTTCGATTTTTTTGGAATAGTTTCAGCAGGATTGGTGTCAGTTCTTTCCGGAATTTTTTGTAGAATTCACCTGTGAAGCCATCTGGCCCTGGGCTCTTCTTAGTTGGCAGATTTTTAATAACTGATTCTATCTCTCTGCTTGTGATTGGTTTGTTAAGATCATCAATTTCTTCTTTCGTCAATATGGGCTGCTTATGTGTTTCTAGGAATTTGTCCATTTCCTCTAGATTGTCATTTCTGTTGGATAGTTTTTCAAAATATCCTCTTATGATAGTCTTTATTTCTGTGGGGTCAGTGGTGATATCGCCTTTCTCATTTCTTATTTTGTGTATTTGCATCTTCTCTCTTATTTTCTTTGTTAGTGTTGCTAAAGGTTTGTCAATTTTGTTAATCTTCTCAAAAAACCAGCTCTTGGTCTTGTTTATCTGTTCAAGTGCTTTCTTATTTTCTATTTCATTTATTTCTGCTCTTATCTTTGTTATTTCCTTCCTTCTTCTTCCTGTTGGGTTACTTTGTTGTTGTTTTTCTAATTCCTTCAAATGTGCAGTTAGTTCTTCAATTTTTGCTCTTTCTTCTTTTTTGATATATGAATTTATGGCTATAAACTTCCCTCTCATTACTGCTTTTGCTGCATCCCATAAACTTTGGTATGTTGTGTTATCATTATCATTTGTTTCAAGGTAGTCATTGATTTCTTTTGAGATTTCCTCTTTGACCCACTGTTTTTCTAAGAGTGTGCTGTTTAATTTCCAAATCGTGGTGTGAAATCTGGGCTTCTGTCCCTTGCAAATCTCCAGCTTGACTCCACTGTGGTCAAAGATAATGTTTTGTATGATTTCAATCTTTCTGAATTCGTTCAGCCTTTCTTTGTGGCCTAGCATATGATCTATCTTGGAGAATGATCCATGTGCGCTTGAGAAAAATGTATATCCTGCTGAGTTTGGGTGTAGCGATCTATATATGTCTATTAGATCCAGCTCCTCTAATATACTATTCAGATGTTTTGTTTCCTTGGTGATTCTCTTTTGAGATGTTCTGTCCAGAGTTGATAGTGGTGTATTAAAATCCCCCACTATAATTGTAGGTGTATCTATTCTTTCACTTAGTTTTTCCAGCGTTTGCCTGACGTATTTAGAGGCATCCTTGTTAGGGGCATAGATATTTATGATTGTTCGATCTTCTTGACAGATTTTCCCTTTCACGAAAATGTAGTATCCTTCTTTGTCTCTCACAATTGTTTCACATTTAAAGTCTATTTTGTCTGATATTAATATAGCTACTCCTGCCTTTTTTTGGTTACTGTTAGCTTGTATGATTGTTTTCCAGCCATTCACTTTCAATCTCCATGCGTCTCTGGGTCTAAGATGTGTCTCTTGTAGACAGCATATGGATGGGTCATATTTCCTTTTCCATTGTCCCAGTCTGAATCTTTTGATAGGAGAGTTTAATCCATTGACATTCAGTGTTATTGCTATCAAGGAATTATTTGTGTTAGCCATATTTTGATTGGATTTGTGTTTGTCATATTTTGTTTGCATAAATTTTTTTGTCTTTTTTGTTGTTTTTGTTGGTCTTATACTCTCCTCCAACTCTGCCTGTCCTGTTTTTTCCTTTCTTCCTGCAGAACTCCCTTTAGAATTTCTTGAACGGGAGGTTTCTTGTTGGTATACTCTTTCAGTTTCTGTTTGTCTGCGAATATTTTGAACTCTCCATCATGTTTGAATGCTAGTTTAGCTGGATAGAGTATTCTTGGTTGGAAATTCTTTTCCTTTAGTACCTTGACTATATCATACCACTGCCTTCTTGCCTCCATGGTTTCAGAAGAGAAATGAGCACTTAATCTAATTGAGCTTCCCTTGTATGTGATGGTTTTCTTTTCTCTTGCTGCTTTTAGGATTTTCTCTTTGTCTTGAGCATTGGATAATTTGACAAGTATATGTCTTGGGGTGGGCGTGTTGGGGTTTATGACTTGTGGAGTGCGCTGTGCTTCTTGGATATGCACATCTGTCTCTTTCAGTAGATTTTGGAAGTTTTCAACCATTATTTCTTGCAACACTCCTTCTGACCCCTTTCCCTTCTCTTCACCTTCTGGAATGCCTATAATACGTATGTTTGAGCGTTTTGCATTGTCATTCAGGTCCCTAAATCCTAACTGGATTTTTTCTATCTTCTTATTGACCCCTTCTACTATCTGTTTGATTTCTGATGTACTGTCTTCCACATCACTAATTCTATGCTCTGTCTCTTCTAGTCTGCTGATATTTGCTGCAAGTGTATTTTTGATTTCTTGAACTGTGGTGTTCATTCCCATCATATCTGTTATGTTTTTGCGTATGTCTGCAATTTCCCCTCCAAGTGATGTCTTCATGTTGTTAACCTCTTTCATTACTTCGTCAAATTTGTCGGTAATAAACGTTCTGAGATCTTTCATTGCTTGTGCCACGTTTTGCTCCCCTTTGTGATTATTGGTTTGTTGATTGGAATCAGCCATGTTTTCCTGATTACTGGTTTGGTTTGTAGATTTTTGTTGCTTTCTGGTCATCTCTTTATTTTGATGGATTTAATCAGTTCCTTAGCTTCTTTGTCTGCTCTTGGAGGTTAATTAGCTGTTATTTTTGCATAGATGTTATATCTTCTCTTTGTCACTTTTTTCTTCTTATTCTAGTTACTTGTTGTTGGTTAAGTTCACTTTAAAGGAAAGTATTAGTGTTGGGGAAAGGCAATTGTGTAAGCAAGGGAAAAGTGTAAAGTAGTATTGGTGATATATGTTAACAAAGCAAGAATATGAGATCTGGGAGGATGGAGGTTAGATTCATGTAAATTGTGTAGAGTTATAGCAGTAGGTAGAGTACCTATTATAAGGTAGATGATTGAATATAGTAGGAATATGGTATGAGCTAAAAAGCTATTGATTTCGTGAGAGAGGGAAAGAGAAAAGAAAGGCAATAGTTTCAAGAGTGGATAACAGACAGAAAACAAAACATAGGTATTAGAAATTAAGACTTAGTCCCTTTGTGGATCGAAGAAAAGGAGGTGGGAAGTGGAATATAGGAGAGCCAGTAGATGGTGGTGGATATCAAGATGTAGGGGAAAGAGGATAGTGTAGGTAGCCTAAATCAGTTCACACAGAAATGAGGCAGTGAAGGATGAGAAAACCCAGCGAATGTGAGGTGTTTCCTGCCGCACCTATTGTATAATTGAGTTAAAATAAACTAAGTAGAATATGAGGGACAAGAGGGAGAGAGACAACAGAATAAAAAGGGGGGAAAAAGAAAGAAAAAAAGGGGGGGGAGGAAGGGACGAGAGGAAGAAAGGAAAAGAGTGTGGCCAGGGGTGGGGAACAGGTAGGGGAAAGAAAAAAAAATAAAAAAAAAACAGATATACACGAACGAGAATTAAAACACCCACTACACAGCACCTACCACAAAAAAAAAACCTTAAATAACTGAGTAAAAAAAGACTTTGGGGGATACGCTGTGAGAGAAGACTAGGGGATAATGCGGTGTTAGCAATCAGGAAATTGAAAAAAGTAAAGAATAAGTCAAAATGAAAATAAAAACAAAACAAAATGAAACAATAAAGAAAAAATGCCAACGTTGAAGGCTTGGGTATTTAAGGACCTCAGATGGACCTCAGTGCGTGATGGATTCAGGGATGGAAAGTCTGAGATATTGAGGACTCAAGAGGTGTGAGTCTCTGTAGTGTGGGCCACCAGAATTTAGGGAATTCAGACCTGGCAGCCTCCAATCTCGTCAACAGGAAGCCTGGGAGCCCCGCAGTGTAACACAGCCCTCCGGGATCCCCACAGCTGGGTGCCAACCCTATGGGGGAAGTCAGATCCGCAAACTCTATATTGTGACTGAACCATGCAATTCACTTTGCTGGGATCATAAGTACGTTATCTTTCATTTGAGCTTTTGGACAGCTCCCATCCTGTGATTCCAAACCACTGCCACTAGAGGGCGCCTCTACACCGCAGCCACTTTACTAGTACAGATCTGAAGCCCGGCCAGTGACGCGGAAAACGGATTCCAATACCAGAATTCTCAAGCTTCACAGAATATTCCTTAATCTGCTTCCAGACGTGTCCCCCCCCTTGCCGCAGCCTAGATCAATTTTCCAATTACTTCTCTTTATTGCCTACAGCCTATTTGGGTTGGAGAACGGTTGCCAGGCTTTTGGGGGCGGGGCTTCAGGTGGAAGCGCTATTGTTTATATTCGCACTCAAAAGTTTCTCCCGCTTCACAACAAAACACCGTCTATCTTCCGAAATCGATCCACAAAGGCGATCTGTCACATCAACCTGTCAACAGCTCACCCAAAGCTCCCGAACTCCTTAGCCCTTCAGATTCATCTAAAAGCGGTGCCGCCCGGCTGGACCGCGGTTCCCCCCACCCCCAACAGGGAGGAGCCTGTGCGCGGGTCTCACCTGCGGGCAATTGAACCCAAATTATATCTACTAAACCAATCCTCTCCGTTACCTTTCCACCCAATCCATGTCCCGACACTTCTGCCCTGCAAAAATCCCGAAAAAGCCTCGCCTTGGAGAACCTGCCGCCGCGCCCAGCCGTCTCTTCCCGGGACAGACCACAAAGGCAAGTTTACTCAGCGACCATCTTGTCTCCTCTCCAAAAGCCAATTTTAATAAGACCCAAATGTTAGCTATAAGATTGGAAAAAGTCAGAAAATCTGCTTACAACCTTGGATGGAATAGCTTAATGTTAGGTCAAGTCTCAAGAACCTCAGGAATCCTGGCATCTTTTGGGGACTAACCCATGAGTCATATGAAGCCTGAAAATCCCAGTTGTTAAGTACAAACATTTTTCCTTGAATTTATTTTGGTGTTTTAACAGAAAATTATCTGAGATGGGGTAAAATTCATTCTGGGCTTTCCAATAGTGATCTAAGTTCCAAAGATATCATGCAGATAGGGGAGCAGCTCTAAGTTGTACAAGACGCTTGATTTCCTTATGTTTTTATTCCCTGCCAACATCATGATCCTCCCTAACTGCTGAAACACTAACCTACTCCATAGTAGCAAAACTAATACTTTCAAATTCTCCAAAAAAGATACAAAAGGATATTAATTATTCCATACATTTTGCATTTTGAAAGGTAACACTGTGGTCAAATGGCAATACTCATGATGAAAAACAGAATGAAGGGTGCCTGCTTAAGGTCAAATTTTGTTAAATAACAGTCTCATCTGCATATTTCATTCAAGCATTGAAACAGGAGGTCTGGCTAGTGTGAGTTCAATTTTCTGGTGTTTCCCACACTCCTTTATTCTTTTCTTTTTTTTTTCTCTTCTTGCGCTTGGAGGAGAATACCGGCTGGATTGGGGAGAGTCCCAGAAGAGAGGAGTGGCAAATCTCCTGAGAAAGCTCAATTCACCTAAACACCCTGGGATAGGGAACTTGGCCTGGGAGAAGGTGGAGTCAGAAAATCAACTAGCCATCTCATAACACACCTAAAGGAGAGGGACTATAGGAGTGGCTTTCCAAGCCTCCAATAGCATACTTGGGGTTCCTGGTGAGGTGTGGTTGCTCTCTATCTGGAAATTAAGAGTCATTGTTTTCTGTGTGGAGTTGATTCAACAAGGACCAACTTGAATCTCCTACCAGACCTCTCAGGCAGCTTTCCTGTTGCCTGGGAGAGAGGGAAGTGAGGAAGGGAGAAAAAGGAGTAACATCAGATTCCTAAGCGTTTTATTTAACTACAGATAGGATTCCTTGCTTGAAACTTTCCCTAGTATTTGGTTGGTTTTTCTTTGTTTTTCCTTCCTCTTTATCTCCCCAAGGCCCTTTTTTCTTTCTTTCTCTTTTTCTTTTTCCTGCTTACTTCCCCACTCCCTATTGTCCCATTTTTTCTTTCTTTCTCTGATTTCTTACTCTTCTTACATTAGGTGCTGCAGGGAGAGCTTCACATTTCCTGTATTTCCTCATACTCCATTTACTCTTTTCTGTGCATATTGATTTTGGTCACCAACACTATTCCCTTTACTTTACATCTTTCTATCTTCAATTATTGATTGTTTCTCTTACATTACACATCACTTTGTTTGCCCCACTATTTTTTTTTACTTTTTGTTACTAATACTTTTGTTCTGTTTTCTGCCTTATATTCACTCTTTATATTATTGTCTAATATCCATTCTCCTAGATCTCACATGGTTCCTCTGTTATTATTTACTATCAATACAACTATTATTTATTTTCTTTTCCTACACCTTTTGCTTTCTCTGACCCTAATATTATCCTTCAAGGGAACTTAGCCAACAACAAGGAAATAGAATAAGAAGAACAAAGCGACAAAGAGAAGACAAAACATGCACACAAAAACAACAACTAATTAAACTCCAAACAACACAAAGTAGCTAAGCAACTGACAAAACCTGTCAAGATAAAATGATATCCAGACAACAACAAAAAACTACAAACCAAACCAATAATCTGGAAAGCATTCTCCAATCCAATGAACAAACTAAAAACTAGGAAGAGGAACAGAACATTGAAAAAGTAATTAAATATCTCAAAACATATATTAGAGACCAATTTGATGAGGTGAAGGAAGAGATTAAGAATATGAAGAAAACAATTGGAGAGAATACAGAAGAAATTGCAATCATATGCAAAAATATAACAGATATGATGGTGATGAACAGCACAATTCAAGAAATCAAAAAAACACTCTCAGCAATAACAGCAGACTCGAAGAGGCAGAGGAGAGATTAAGTAATGTGGAAGACAGTACATCTGAAATCAAACAGATAATAGAACTGGTCAATAAGATAGAAAAAATCCAGCAGGGGCTTAGGGACATGAATGACAATGGAAAACGTGCAAGCATATGTATTATAGGCATCCCAGAAGGAGAAGAGAAGGGAAAGGGGACAGAAGGGGTGTTGGAGGAAATAATGACTGAAAACTTCCCAAACCTATTGAGGGAGATGGATGTACATGTCCAGGAAGCACAATGCACCCCAAACAGCATGAATCCAAACAGGCCTACCCCAAGACATATACTTGTCAAGTTATCCAGTGCTCAAGGCAAAGTGAAAATACTAAAAGCAGCAAGAGAAAAGAGAACCATCACAATCAAAGGAGGCTCCATAAGGTTAAGTGCTGATTTCACATCTGAAACCATGGAGGCAAGGAGACAGTGGAATGACATACTCAAGGCACTAAAAGAAAAAAATTTCCAAAGGAGAATACTCTATCCACCAAACTTAGCATTCAAAAATGATGGAGAGTTCAAATTATTCACAGATAAACAGAAACTAAGAGAGAATGCCAACAAGAATCCTGCCCTTCAAGAAATACTAAAGGATGTTCTGCAGGAAGAAAGAAAAAGAAAAACAAGAGAGAGAGAGTTGGAGGAGAATGTAAGAACAACTAAAAAGACAAAAAAGAAAATCAAACAGAATGTGACAAACACAAATCCAAAGAAAATATGGCTAATATAAGTAATTCCTTGAAAGTAGTAACATGGAATGTCAATGCATTAAACTCACCTGTCAAGAGACTCAGACTGGAAGATTGGGTAAGGAAAAGACCCATCTATATGTTGTCTGCAAGAAACAAATCTTAGACCCAGGGATTCAAGGAGTTTGAAAGTGAATGGCTGGAAAACAATCTTACAAGCAAACAATAACCAAAAAAGTGCAGGAGTAGCTCTATGAATATAATACAAAATAAACTTTAAATGCAAAATAATTGTGAGAGACAAAGATGGACACTACATATTAGTGAAAGGGATAAACATTCAAGAAGAAAAAACAATCATAAACATTTATGCTCCTAATGAGGGTGCCTCCAAATACATGAGGCAAACAATGGAAAAACTAAGGGAAGGAATAGATACCACTACAATTTTAGTGGGGGAATTTAATACACCTCTACCAACTTTGGACAGAACATCTCAAAAGAGAATCAATAAAGAAACAAAGACTTTGAACAATATATTAGAGAAGATGGACCTAATCAACATTTGATTTCAAATGCTTTCTTATTTTCTATTTTATTCAGTTCTGCTCTGATCTTTGTTATCTCATTCTTTCTTCTTCCTTCGGGGTTAGATTGTTGTTTTTTAACTAATTCCTACAAGTGTTCATTTTGTTCCTCAATTTTAACTCTTCTTTTTTGGTGTATGAATTTATTTTTATCTCTTTTCACAAGCCTTTCCTGTTACTTTACCAGAATTGTAGTTGGTGCTGGGGTTTAAGATATATCTAGGGGATTTGAATCTTTGGACTGACAATATGATAGCCAGGCCCTGAGCCTCAACAGACTTCAGCTCCTACACTCTGGTTTATTGGACTTACCCCACTCAGCTAACATGGAGTTGAAGAATTTCAACCACCATGGAGCCTAGAGTGCCTACAACTGAATGTGGGAGGATTGCATCCAGTATCCATGTGGAATCTAAGCCCCCTCTTGACATAGATGTGAAATGGACACAACCATTCCAAGGTCCACAGGATGGAGGAATAGAATATGGATTAGAGTGGACTTACTGATATTCTATTCATGAACTATTGTGGTTAGTAATCAAGAAAATGTGGCATTGGTGTGGAAAAAGTGGCCATGGTGGCTGCTGGGTGTGAGGCATGGGAGGAAGAGATGAGATGTGGAGGCATTTTCGGAACTTGGAGTTGTCCTCGGTTGTGCAGCAGGGACAATTACTGGACATTGTAGATCCTCCCATGGCCCACTGGCTGGAACGTGGGAGAGAGTGGGCTATGATGTGGACCATTGACCATGAGGTGCAGCGATGCCCAGAGATGTATTCACCAAATGCAATGGATGTGTCATGATGATGGGGGAGAGTCTTCCTGTGGGGGGAGTGGTGGGGTGGGTGCGGTGGGGGGTGAATGGGGACCTCATTTTTTTTTCTTTTTTTTTTCTTTTCATATTTTTTAATGTAATATTTTTAAAAAATGAATTAAAAAATAAAATTTATTTTATCTTCAAAAAAAAAAAAGAAAGCACTTGAAAACATAAACCCAAGAGCAGGATCTTTGAGAAAATCAATAAAATTGACAAACCCTTATCCAGGGTAACAAAGAAAAAAGGAGAGAAGATGCAAATACACAAAATAAGAAATAAGAAAGGAGATATCACCACTGACCCACTGAAATGAAGACTATCTTAAGAGGATACTTTGAAAAACTATATTCCAACAAAAACAACAATTTAGAGGAAATGGACAAATTCCCAGAAACACATAGGCAGCCTACATTGACAAAAAAAAAGAAATTGATGATCTCGACAAACCAATTACAAGTAAAGACATAGAAACAGTCATTAAAAACCTCCCAAATAAAAAGAATCCTGGGCCAGATGGCTTCACAGGTGAATTCTAAAAATATTCCGGAAAGAACTAACACAAATCTTGCTTAAACTCTTCCAAAAAATTGAAACAGAAGGAACATTGCCTAACTCATTCTATGATGCCAACATTATTCTAGTACCAAAGCCAAACCAAGACACCACAAGAAAGGAAAATTACAGATTAATCTCTCTAAGGAACCTTGACATGAAAATCCTCAAAAAAGTACTTGCTAATCCTATTCAACAACAAATTAAACAAATTATACACCATGACCAAGTGGAGTTCATTCCTGGTATGCAAGGATGGTTCAACATAAGAAAATCAATTAATGTAATACACCACATAAACAGATTGAAGGAAAAAAACACATGAGTATACCTATAGATGCAGAAAAGGCATTTGATAAAATACATCACACTTTCTTGATAAAAATACTGCCAAATATTGGAATAGAAGGAAACTTTTTGAACATGATAAAGAGTATATATGAAAAACTTAGAGCTAATATAATTTACAATGGTGAAATCCTAAAATCTTACCCACTAAGATCAGGAACAAGACAAGGAAGCCCACTATCAACCCTCCTATTTAACATAGACTTAGATGTACTTGCTTGACAACTGAGGCAAGAACCAGACATAAAAGACATACAAATTAGAAAGGAAGAAGTCAAAATTTCACTATTTGCAGATGATATGATCCTATACATAGAAAACCTTGAGAAGTCTACAACAATGCTTCTAGAACTTATAAATGAGTTCAGTAATGTCACAGGTTACAAAATACATGCACAAAAAATCAGTGGCATTTCTATACACCAATAATGTGCAATCTGAGGAGGAAATCAGAAATCAAATGCCATTCAAAATAGTAAATAAAAAAATCAAGTGCCTAGGAATAAATTTATCTAATAAGAGGTAAAAGATTTATACAGAGGAAACTACACAACACTGTTCAAGGAAATCAAATACTTCAATAAATGGTAGAACATTCCCTGTTCATGGACAGGAAGACTAAATATTATTAAGATGACTCTCCTGGGAAACGGACTTTGGCCCAGTGGTTAGGGCGTCCGTCTACCACATGGGAGGCCTGCGGTTCAAGCCCCGGGCCTCCTTGACCCGTGTGGAGCTGGCCCGTGCGCAGTGCTGATGCGCGCAAGGAGTGCTGTGCCACACAGGGGTGTCCCCCGCGTGGGGGAGCCCCACGCACAAGGAGTGCACCCATAGGGAGAGCCGCCCAGCGCGAAGGAGGGAGCAGCCTGCCGAGGAATGGCGCCACCCACACTTCCCGTGCCGCTGACGACAACAGAAGCGGACAAAGAAACAAGAAACAAGACGCAGCAAAAAGACACAGAAAACAGACAACCGGGGGAGGGGAAGGGAATTAAATAAACAAAAATAAATCTTTAAAAAAAAAAAAAAAAGATGACTCTCCTACCAAAACACATCTACAGAATCAATGCAATCCCAATAAAAATCAACACATCATTCTTTAATGAACTAGAGAAACTATGAAATTTATTTGGAAGGGAATGAAGCCCCTAATAGCCAAAAACATATTTAAAAGAAAAATGAAATTGGAGGAATCACACTCCCTGACTTCAAATCATACTACAAAGCTACAGTAGTGAAAAAAGCATGGTATTGGCACAAGGAGAGACACACTGACCAATGGAACCAAATAGAGAGTTTTGCTATAGATCCTCATATATACAGCCATATGGCATTTGACAAGGCCACCAAACGTTCTCAACTGGGAGAGAATGGCTTCTTCAACAAATGGTGCCTGGAGAACATGATATCCATATGTAAAAGAATGAAAGAGGATTACAAACTTACACCTTATACAAAAATCAACTCAAGATGGAACAAAGACCTAAATATAAAACCCAAGTCCTATAAAGACCTTGGAAAGTAAAGTAGGAAAGCATTAACGGGACCTTGTAATAGGTAACGGCTTCATGAACTTCACATCAAAACCAGGATAAGCACAAGAACAAATAGATAAATGGCACTTAATCAAAATTAAACCCTCTGCACCTCAAAGGAGTTTGGCAGGAAAGTGAAAAGAGAGCCTATACAATGGGAGAAAATATTTGGCAACCATATATCTGATAGGAGAATTATATCTTCCATATATAAAGAAATCCAATATATATTGAAAATAAAAAGACACAGAGCCCATTCAAAAAACGGGGAAGAGATTTGAACAGACACTTGTCTAAAGATGATATACAAATGGCTAAAAACACATGAAAAAATGCTCAAAATCCCTAGCTATTAGGGAAATGCAAATGAAAACAACAATGAGATACCATCTTACTCCCATAAGACTGGCAGCTATCAAAAAATCAGAAGACTACAATTTTTGGAGAAGATGTGGAGGAATGGGAACACTCATCCACTGTTGGTGGGAGTGCAGAAGAATCCAGCCATTCTGGAGGACAGCTTGGCAGTTTCTCAAAAAAACTAGCTATAGATTTGCCATGTAACAATGCAATTACCCTGCTGGGTATATACCCAGAAGTTCTGAAAACAAGGACACAAACTGATATATGCACACCAATGTTCATAGAAGCACTATTCGCTATTGCCAAAAGTTGGAATCAACCCAAATACCTATCAACAGATGAATGGATAAATAAAATGTGGTATATACATACAATGGAATACTACTCAGCTATAAGAACAAATACAGTAAAAACACATGTGATAACATTAATGAATCTTGAGAACTTTATGTTGAGTAAAGCAACCCTGGAATTGAAAAAAAACATGACCTCTCTGATATTTAATAAGTACCCAAGGTGTGTCAGAGAGTTAGAGACTGGATGATAAACTTTAAGGTAGTTGGAGGGTAAGGGAAAGTTGTGAGTGGACAGCTACTTGGGTGAAATCTATGATAAGCTTGTGGTAAGTATTTGTACAGGGATGGGATAAAATGGGGGCACAAGGATAACTTTGGGTGGGGCTGCATGGGCTTTAGGGGTGCTAGGGATGGGAGGATGGGTCAGATTGCCCAAAAAATTGGGGAGAGCTTGGAGGGGCATTAGATCATGGGAGATTGTCAGCGATGTGGTTGAAATTGTGGTGCAGAGAAAACACTTTAGAGAATGTAATATGGAAGGTTGTCTGTTTGGTATTGTTAAGGGGGGGGCATCTGACACAGGGCAAGCTTCTGGGGAGTGTGTGAGTGCTCATTTTGTCATAGTGAATTTTATCATTGTGTGGAGACCCATATAATGATGGTGAAGGTATACCCACATCCTGGGGAGAACTGATGTTCTTAAACAGAGGGAATTGTATCTGTGAGAGGATCGGTGGCTCCCAAAGGGTTAGGGCTGTCACATATGTCAAGCCCTCAACATTTTTGCAAGTATCCCTGAATGTGGTCCCTCAGGTAAAGAAGATTGATTGTCATGGTGGGCCCTGAGTGGAGGGGGAAAGATGTGTTGAATACCTGGAATCAGGGTAACTGTGGGGCAATGGAAGTGTTCCACAAGACCATACCATGATGGATATAGGTCATGTTAAATTACACCAAAAATGTATAAAATCTATAGGCTAAAATGTAAACTATAATATAAAACATAAGATAACTAAAAATTTAGAAAAATGTATAGTTTAAAATATAAACCATAATGTAAACCTAAATTGAACTATGTTTGAAAGATATAATTTCAATTCCTGTACATTAGCTGCAGGAAATATAATATGAATATGTAAAAAGATCACTGTTCAGGAAGGGACAAAGGGTTTGATGTTGGATATGTGGGAGTACCATATATTGTATATGCGAATTACTGTGACCTTAAACTTATGTCAAGAGAAACTTAATAATCAGGAAAAAGAAAGAAAGAAAGGAGGTAGACACTGAGGAAGAAATGGAAGAATTTGCCTTGCCACTGTACATACAGGGCAATACCTGTAGCAGTGATGAAAGGCAAAATGTCAAACATAAAGCTTTTTCATTTTTTCATTTCTTTGATACCCCAATTTATTTTTCCTTTATTTAATTTTTCTAAATTTCTATGTATTCTGTATCTAACCTTGAAACACATCACTATATTCCATTTTTCTATTAATTGAATCTGGCAGTATATTGGGCTTCCTTTTTGAAGAGGTTTTGGACTACACAGAGATTCAACTATGGTGGGGGAGGAGCACTTGTGTGGGGTGTCAATAGTGAGGGGCACACGGTTGGGAGGGAGTTCTCCAAGGCATGTATACAGGTACATAGAAAATTTTGGATATTTTCAAAATGTTTTCAGTTGGAAATGACAGATAAGAGAATGCTGAATTCTTGACCAGGGGAGCTCTATCACATTCCCCAAAAAGAGCAACAACAATCTCCCAAGTGCAATGGCAAAAACCAATAAAAATGGATGGTCCAATGATGAGCCTTTGATACTGATGGCACCGATTATGAGCCTGTGTGCCTGAAATATGAACTAGGCCTATAGCTGAGGGGTGCCTAAGTATTACCTCCTGAGAGCCTCCATGTAGTGCAAATGTGGCCACTCTCCAAGCAAAACTCAGCATGTAGATGCATTGCCTTCCCCCCAGCATGGGACATGACTCCCGGGGATGAGCCTCCCTGGCACCAAGGGATTACTAGCAAGCACCAGCTGATTATGTAACTACAAAAAGACCATGAAGAAAGAGGTCAACTCAGACTGGCAGAATATCTCAGCCTACATGTAATATCAGGTGTTAAAAACTGCTTTTTGACTTTGGATAAAAAGGGGGGAAAGGAAAGGACAAGTGAGTTTATATGGCTAAGAATCGCCAAAAAAGAGTATGGATGTCATCAGGGGGTGATGCTTATGCGTGCCTCAGCATGGTACCAGAGACAGCCAAGGTAGATGAAACCCATTTGCAGGTTCTCCTGAGGGCTGCAGCAACCCACAGGTTCTATGGTCAAGGCAGATGGCTCTGGAGTTCAGGACCATGTCAGTTTGCCCTTCTTTCAAGTTTGTGTTTCTGAGTGTGATGGAGTTGGACTCAGATATAACCTTTCTATACATGGTTCTTCTGTTACTTTTACCAGACCTGTGATTGGCGTTTGGGTTGGTGTATACTCAGGAGACTTGAATCTCTGAACTGTCCATGTGGGGTCCCTGAACCTCAGCAGACTTGCAGCTCCTACCCTCTGGTTTCTTGGACTTTCCCTGGCCAGCTGACAGGGAGGTGAAGAGGGTCAACCACCACACCAGAGAGCCTAGAGTGCCTACAGCTGCAAGCAGAGTTGCATCCATCATCCATGAGGAATCTAAACCCCCTCTTGTTGTAGAGGGGGACTGGACATAGCCATCCCAGGTCAACAAGATGGAGGAATAGTGTATCGATTAGAGTGGACTTACTGGTGTGCTGCTGGGGAACTATTGTAATTAGTAAGGGAAGAAATTGTAGTAGTGAGGTGGAGAGGGTGGCCATGGTGGCTGCTGTTGGTTTGGAGAGGGAAGATGAGATATGGTGTGTGGGCATTTTCAGGAGTTGGTGTTTTCCTAGGTGGTGCTGTAGAGACAGATGCTGGATGTTGTGTGTCCTGTCGTGGCCCACTGGGTGGACTGGGAGAGATTGTGGACTACAATGTGTACCACTGTCCATGTGCTGCAGGAGTTCTCAAGAATATATTCACCAGGTGCAGTGGATGTACCCCAATGATGGAAGAATTTGTTGA
This sequence comes from Dasypus novemcinctus, assembly GCF_030445035.2. Classification (NCBI taxonomy): domain Eukaryota; kingdom Metazoa; phylum Chordata; class Mammalia; order Cingulata; family Dasypodidae; genus Dasypus; species Dasypus novemcinctus. The sequence continues at coordinate 91,365,306 of NC_080704.1, read as the reverse complement.
TGTGGAAGGGAGGTTGTGGGTGGGGTGAGGGGTATATTGGGACCTCATATTTTTTTCATGTATAATTTAAAAGAAATAAAAAATAATAAATAAATAAAATAAACATTTTACCATTTTTGTGTTAACAACACACAAATTTAACAATATAGAAAACAATGCACACAGTCTGTCAGTATCTACAAGACCCTAAGTCAGTTTTTCTAAAATTATCATGCATTGTCTCTTCATATCCAAAAGTCGTCTTTTCATCCCTGAAAATAGCCCGACATAACATGATGATATATAAAAGTTAATACTTTTCCCAGGAGAATTCAAAATCATCAGTCATTTTAATCCTTCTCCCTACCCTCAGCAGTTACCACAGCCACTTTCTCCACACAATACCACAATTTTTTCTATTACTAATGACAATAGTTCCAAGAAGAATATCACTACATCCACATTAATCCATACTCTATGCCTCCATCCTGTGGACACTGGGATAGTTATGTCCTCTCAACCTCTGTATCAAGAGGGGATTTAGATTCAACATGGATGATGGATGCATGTCTTCTGCTGGCAGTTGTAAGCACCCTTGGCTCCCTGGTGTGGTGGTTGACTTTCTTGACCTCCCAGTTAGCAGTCTGGGGAAAGTCCAACAAACCAGAGGGTAGGTATTGCAATTCTGCTGAGGCTTAGGGCCTGGCTGTCACATGGACAGTCCAGAGATTCAGGTCTCCTGAGTATACATCAACCCCAGTGCCAACCACAGTTCCAGGAAAAGTAACAAAAGAGGCATGTGTAGAAAGGTCACATCTGAATCCAACTCCATCACACTCAAGAACAGAAATTCTAAAGTAGGGCCAACTGAAATGTCATTGAACTCCAGAGCCTTCTTCCATAACCATAGAATGTGTGGATCTCTGCAGCCCTCAAGAGAACCAGTACCTGGGCTTATATCTATTTTGGCTGTTTCTGGGACCCTGCTGAGGCATGCATAAGCGTGGCACCTCTGATGACCTCCTGATTCTTTTTTGGGGACACATAGTAATATAAATTCTTTTGTCATTGCCATTTCCCCCTTTGATTCAAGGTCAAAAAGCAGTTTTTAACACCTGATATTACATGTAGCCTGAGATATTCTGCTGGCCTGAGTTCATGCTTTTATTCAAGGTCTTTCTCTAGTTACATCATCAGCTGGTGCTTGGTAGTAATCCCTCAGCACCAGGGAGACTTATTGCTGGGAGTCATGTCCCATGCTGGGATGAAGGTAATGAATTTACTTGTTGAGTTTGGCTTAGAGAGTTGCCACCTTTTAGCAACATGGTGGTTATTGGGAGGTAATTCTTAGGCACCCTGCAGCTCTAGGCCTAGTTAATATTTCAGGCACACAGGTTGATAAGCATAGTTATCATTATCAAGGGCTGATTGTTGAACCACTCCTCTTCAGTTGTCTTTTTTAACTGTAACCACTATAAAAATATCCAAAATTTTTATGTACCTTGAATACATGCCCTAGAGAATTCCCTCCCAACCATGTGCTCCCTATTAGTAACACCCCACACCAGTGTTCCTCCCCTGCCATAATTGAACCTCTCTGTTGTCCAAAACTTCTTCAAAAATGGAGCCAAATATATTGACAGCTTTCATTAAGAGTAAAATGAAATATAGTGATGTGTTTAAAGGTTAGATATAGAATATAAACTAATGTAGAAAAACTAAATAAAGTAAAATTAAATTGCAGTATCAGAAAATGGAAAAAACAGAAAAGCTTTCTGTTTGACATTTTGCGTTTCTTCACTGCTATAGGTATTGCCCTTCTTTACAGTGGCAAGGCAATTTCATCCATTTCTTCCTCAGTGTCTACATACTCTCTATTTTTCTTTCTAAGTATTAAGTTTGTCTTCAGAAAAGATTTAGATCAGAGTAATTCACATATTCAATATATGGTACTCCCACATATGCAACATCAAACACTTGTCCCTTCCTCAGTAATGATCTTTTAAAATATTCATATTGTATTTACTGAAGCTGTTGTACAGATACTGAAAACAATGGCTTTCAAACACGGTTCCATTTGGGTTTACATTATGTGTTATATTTTAGACTATATAATTTTCTAAATTTTCTGTTATCTTATATTTTACATTATGGTTTACATTTTAACCTGTAGAATGTATATATTTTTAGTATAATTTAACATGTCCTATATCCATCATTGCATGATCTTTTGGAACACATCCATTTCCCCACATTCACACTGACTCCATTTATTCAATACCTCTTTCCCCCTCCCCTCAGGGCCCACAGTTACAATCAATCTTCATTACTTGAAGGACCATATTCAGAAGTAATTGCAAAAATGGTAAGGGCTTGACATACTGGATTGCCCTAACCCACTGGGAGCCACCAATTCTCTCGAGAGATACAATTCCTCTGTTTGAAAACATCAGTCCTCCCCAGGATGTGGGTATAGCTTCACTCTCATTGTATGGGTCTCCACTCTATAATATAACTCACTATGACAAAATCAGCACTTGCACACTCCCTAGGAGACTGCCTTGTGTCAGATGCCCCCCCTTAAGCATCTTAAACAGGTAACTTTCCTTATTTTATTTTCTAAAGGGTTTTCCCAAGATTATAGTTTCAGTCACATACCTGACAATCTCCTATGTTCAAATGCTCCCCCCACCCTCCCACCAGTATCATGGACCATCTAAACCATCCTCCCATCCCTAGTCCTCCCAAATCTGCAAAACTGCACACCCCTATGCCTCCATTTTATCCCTTGCCTGTACAAATTCTTACCTCTGGCTTATGATAGATTTCACCTATACAGATGTCAGCACGCAACCATCCTCTACCCTACATTTCCTTTGAGTCTATCATCCAGTCTCTAGCTCTATAAGACAGCTTGGTTTACTTTTTTCATATCAGATAGGTCATGTAGTATTTGTCCTTCAATGCCTGGGTTGCTTTAACCAACATAAGGTTCTCAAGATTCATCCAGGTTATCATATGTGTTTGTACTGTATTTGTTCTTATAACTGAGTAGTATTTCATTGTATGTATATACCACATTTTATTTATCCATTCATCTGTTTTTTTGGGCATTTGGGTTGATTCCAACTCTTGGCAGTAGTGAATAGTGCAGCTATGAACATTGGTGTGCATATATAGGTTTGTGTCCTTGTTTTCAGTTCTACTGGGTATATATCCAGCAGTGGAATTGCTTGGTCATATGGCAAATCAATAGCTAGTTTTGAGAGAAACTGCCAAACTGTTCTCCAAGATGGATGGATCCTTCTGCATTCCCACAAGCAGTGTATGGGTGTTCCCATTCCTCCAAATCCCCTTCAGCACATGTAGTCTTCTGTTTTTTTGATAGCTGCCCCTCTTATGGATTTAAGAGGGCATCTCATTTTAGTTTTTATTTGCATTTCCCTATTACCTAGTGATTTTGAGCATTTTTCATGTGCTTTTTTGCCATTTTTATTTCTTCATTGGAGAAGTGTCTTTTCAAATCTTTTTCCGATTTTTAAAATCACATTGCTTGTCTTTTTTATTTTCAAGATATAGGAGTTTTTTATATATGCAGGATATGTGTCTTATCAGATATATGGTTCCAAATATTTTCTAACATTGTGTAGACACTTTTTTCACTTTCTTGACAAAATTCTTTGAGGTGCAGAAGGCTTTAATTTTGAGGCAGTTCCATTTGTCTATTTGTTCTTTTGCCACTCATCCTTTTGGTGTGAAGTTCATGAAACCATTTCATATTACAAGGTCCTGTAGATGCTTCCCTATATTACTTTCCAAGGTCATTATGATCTTGGCCTTTATATATAGGTCTTTGATCCATCTTGAGTTGGTTTTGTATAAGGTGTAAGTTGGTAATTCTATTTCATTCTTTTATGTATGGATATCCAGTTCTCTGGGCTCCATTTCTGAAAAGGCCATTCTCTCCCATTTGAGAGGGTTTGGTGGCCTTGTCGAATATCATGACTGCATATAAGAGGATGTATATCAGAACTTTCAGTTCAATTCAATTGTTCAGTGTATCTATCCTTGTGCCAATACCATGCTGCCTTCACTACTGTATATTTGTAGTATGTTTTGAAGTCAGGTAGTGTGATTCCTTCAATTTCATTTTTCTTTTTCAATATTTCTTTGGCTATTTGGGGCCGCTTTCCTTTCCAAATTAATTTCATAGTTAGTTTTTCTACTTCATTACACAATACTGAGTTGATTTTTATTGGGATTGCATTAAATCTGTATATCAGTTTTGGTAGGATAGACAACTTAATAATATTTAGTCTTCCTACCATGAACATGGAATATTCATTCATTTATTTAGGTCTTCTTTGATTTCCTTGTGCAGTGTTGTGTTGTTTTCTGTGTAAAAGACTCTTACATTTTTAGTTATGTTTATTCCTAGGTATTTGATTTTTTTATTTACTATTGTAAATAGTATTTGTTTCTTGATTTCCCTCTGAGATTGCTCTTTATCGGTGTACAGAAATGCTGGTGATCTTTGCGCATTACTCTTATAACCTGCGACTTTACTGAACTCATTTATAAGTTCTAAAAGCTTTGTTGCAGACTTATCAGCGTTTTGTATGTATAGGATCATATCACCTGCAAATAGTGAAATTTTGACTTCTTCCTTTCCAATTTGGATGCCTTTTATATCTGGTTTTTGCCTCAGTGCTCAAGTAAGTACTTCTAAGACTTTGTTGAATAGAAGGGGTGATCGTGGGAATCCTTCTCTTCTTCCTGATCTAAGAGGGAAAGATTTTAGGATTGCACTTTTCTAAATGATGTTATCTGTGCGTTTTTCATGTATACCCTTATCGTGTTCAGAAAATTTCCTTCTATTTCTTTCTTTTGCAGTGTTTTTATCAAGACAGTGTGCTGTCTTTTTGCCAAATGCTCTTTCTGCATCTACTGATATGATCATGTGATTTTTTCCTTCAATCTTTTTATATGATGTGTTACATTAATTGATTTTTTTACGTTGAACCATCCTTGTACACCAGGAATGAATCCCACTTTATCATGGTGCATATATCGTTTAATGTGTTGTTGAACACGATTAGCAAGTATTTTGTTGAGGATTTTCGAGTCTAGGTTCATTAGACAGTTTGGTCTTTAATGTTCCTTTTTTGTGGTGTATTTTTTTTTTTTTGGCTTTGTTACTAGAGTAAAGTTGGCATCATAGAATGAGTTAGGCAATGTTACTTCTGTTTCAATTTTTTGAAAGAGTTTCAGCAGTATCTGTGTTAGTTCTTTCTGGAATGTTTAGTAGAATTTATCTGTGAAGCCACCTGGGTCAGGGCTCTTCTTAGTTGGGAGTTTTTTAATGAGTGATTCTATCTATTTGCTTGCATTTGCTTTGCTGAAATCATCAATTTTTTCTTTCATCAATGTAGCCTATTTATGTGTTTCTAGGAATTTGCCCATTTACTCTAAATTGTCCATCTTGTCGGAATATAGTTTTTCAAAATATCCTCTTATGATAGTCTTCATTTCCATGGGGTTAGTGGTGATTGCTCCTTTCTCATTTCTTATTTTGTGTATTTCCATTTCCTCCATTTTTTTCTTAGTTACTCTAGTTAAGGGTTTGTCAATTTTATTGATTTCACAGAATCACTTCTGGGTTTTGTTTTTATTTTCAAGTGCTTTCTTATTCTCTATTTCATTTAGTTCTGCTCTGATCTTTGTTATTTCTTTCTTTATTCTTCCTTTGGGTTGAGTTTTGGTTTTTGTTTTTTTTTTTTTTTTTACTAATTCCTCCAAGTGTGCAGTTAGTTCTTCAATTTTAGCTCTTTTGTCTTTTTTGAGGTATGAATTTATGGCTAATAATTACCCTCTCTGTACTGCTTTTGCGGCATCCCATAAGTTTTGATAGGTTTTGTTATCATCTTCAATAGTTTCAAGTAGTTATTGATTTCTTTTGAGATTTCCTCTTTTACCCACTGTTTTTCTAAGAATGTGTTGTTTAACTTCCATATCTTGGTGTCAAATATGGGTCTCTAGCCCTTGCAGATTTCCAGCTTCATTTCACTGTGATGAGAGAAATTATTTTGTATGCTTTCTGTCTTTCTGAATTCACTGAGACTTTTTCTGTGGCCTAGCATGTGGTCTGTCTTGAAGGATGATCCATGTGTTCTTGAGAAGAATGTATATCTTGCTGTATTTTGGTGTAATGTTCTGTATATTGTTATTAGCCCAGCTTCTCTAATATGTTCTTCAAAATCTGGGTTTCTTTATTGATTCTCTATTGAAGTGTTCTGTCCAAAGTTGATAGTGGTATAATAAATCCCCCACTGTAACTGTAGAGGTATCTATACCTTCACTTACTTTTCCTGTGTTTGCCTCATGGATTTGGATGTCTTTATTAGGAACATAAATGTTTATGATAGTTCTTTCTTCTTGAAAGATTATCATTTTCACTTATATATAGTGCCCATCTTTGACTCTCACAATAATTTTGCATTTAATTCTTATTTTGTCTGACATTAATATAGCTACTCATGTCATTTTCTGCTTATTGTTTGCTTGTAAGATTGTTTTCCAGTCATTCACTTTCAACCTCCTAGAATCACGTGGTCTAAGATATGTTTCTTGTAGACAGCATAAAGATGGGTCATATTTCCTTATCCAATCTTCCAGTCTGAGTCTCTTGACATGTGAGTTTAACACACTGACATTCAGTGTTATTACTGTCAAGGAATTACTTATATTAACCATATTTTCTTTAGATTTGTGTTTGTCATATTTTCTTTTTTTCCCCTTTTTGTCTTTTTAGTTGCTCTTACATTCTCCTCCAACTCTGTCTCCCCTGTTTTTATCTTTCTTCCTGCAAAACTCCCATTAGTATTTCTTGAATGGCAGGATCCTTGTTTGCATACTCTTTTATTTTCTGTTTGTCTGTGAATATTTTGAACTCTCCATCATTTTTGAATGCTTGTTTAGTTGGAAAGGGTATTCTTGGTTGGAGATTTTTTTTTTCTTTTAGTACCTTGATTAGTACCTCCATTGTTTCAGATGAGAAATCAGCACTTAATTTATGAAGCCACCTTTGTATGTGATGGTTCTCTTTTCTCCTGTTGCTTTTAGTATTTTCTCTTTCTCTTCAGCACTGGATATTTTGACAAGTATACATCTTGGGGTTGGTCTTTTGGGATTTATGCTGTTTGGGGTGCATTGTGCTTCCTGAACATTTCCATCCATCTCCCTCAATATGTTTAGGAAGTTTTCAGAGACTATTTCCTCTAACACCCCTTCTGACCATTTTGCTTTCTCTTCTCCTTCTAAGATGCCTATAATGCATATGTTTGCAGGATTTACTTTGTCATTTAGGTCCCTAAGTAATGACTGGATTTTTTCTAACCTTTTATCAATCAGTGTTACTATCTGTTTGATTTCACATGTACTGTCTTCCACATCACTAATTCTTTTCTCTGCTTCTTCGAATCTGCTGCTATTTGCTGAAAGTATAATTTAAATTTCTTTAATTTTGCTGTTCATCACGATCATATCCTTTCTCATTTTGTGTATGATTGCAATTTCTCTCCAAGCATTTCCTTTGAATTCTTTTTCTTAAAATTGTTTGCCTTTATGTGTTTTTTAAATGTTACATTAAAAAAATATGAGGTCCCCATATACCTCCTTCCCCCCTCACCTCACTCCTCCACCCATAACATTTCTGAGCACCACTGCACCTCATGGTTAATGGTCCATTCCATAGCCCACAACCTCCCAGAGTCCACCCAGTGGGCCATTGGAGGACATACAATGTCCAGTAACTCTCCCTGCAGCACCACCCAGGACAACTCCAACCCCCCAGAATGCCCCCACATCACATCTCTTCCTCCCATTCCCTAAACCCAGCAGCCACCAAGGCCACTTTCTCCACACCAATGCCACATTTTCTTTGATTACTAATCACAATGGTTCATGAATAGAATATCAGTAAGTCCACTCTAATCCATTCTCTATTCCCCCATCCATTATAAGGGTCTCTATCCAGTGATATAATGACTATGGCAAAATGAGCACTCACATACCCCCTAGGAGCATGTCCTGCATCGGAATATCCCCTTTAAGCATCTTAAACAGGTAACCTTCCTTATTATATTTTTGAAAAAATATACTCTCAACCAAATACCTGACAATCACCTGTTTTCCTATGTTCCTCAAGCCTCCTCCCAATTACTTGGGTAATATTACCCATTCTCCCATCCCTAGCACTCCAAAAGCCTGCAAAGCACCGCCCAAAGTTAACATTATTCCCCCATTTAATCCCTTCCTTGTACAAATACTTACCTCCAGCTTATCAAAGATTTCACCCATGTAGGTCTCAGCTTATATACTTCCTCTACCCCTCCCCCCAATATCCTTTAAGCCTATCATATAGTCTCAAGCTCTCTGAGACAGTTTGGTTTACTTATTTTATATCATTGAGGTCAGGTAGTATTTGTCCTTCAATGCCTGGGTTGCTTCACTAAACATAAGGTTCTCGAGATTCATCCATGTTATCACTTGTGTTTGTAGTGTATTCGTCCTTAAAGTTGTGTAGTATTCCATTGTATGTGTATACCACATTTTATTTATCCATTCATTTGTTGATGGGCATTTGGATTGATTCCAACTTTTGGCAATAGTGAACAATGCTGCTATGAACATTGGTGTACATATATCAGTTTGTGTCCTTTTTTTCAGTTCTATTTGGTATATACCCAGCAGTGGAATTGTTGGGTCATATGGCATGTCTATAGCTAGTTTTTGAGAAACTGCCAAACTGTCCTCCAGAATGGCTGGATCAGTCTGCATTCCCACCAGCAGTGGATGGTTGTTCCCATTCCTCCATATCCTCTCCAGCATTTGTAGTCTTCTGTTTTATTCATAGCTGTGAATCTTATGGAATAAGATGGTATCTCATTGTAGTTTTGATTTGCATTTCCTTAATAACTAGAGATTTGGAACATATTTTTTATGTGCTTTTTAGCCATTTGTATTTTTTCTTTGGAGAAGTGTCTGTTTAAATATTTTTCACGTTTTTATAATGGGTTGTTTGTCTTTTTATTTTTGAGGTATAGGAGTTCTTTATATATGCAGGCTATGTCTGCTATCAGATATACAGTTACCAAATAATTTGTCCCATTGTAGGCTCTCTTTTCACTACCCTTACAAAATCCTTTGAGGTACAAAAGGCTTTAATTTTGAGGAGGTTCCATTTATCTATTTATTCTTTTGCTGCTCATGCTTTTGGTGTGAAGTTCATGAAGGAATTTCCTATTACAAGGTCTGTAGATGCTTCCATACAATGCTTTCCAAAGTCTTAATGGACTTTGCTTTTATATTTAGCTCTTTGATCCATCTTGCATTGATATTTGTATAAGGTTTGAGCTCATAATCCTTGTTCATTCTTTTCCAAATGGATATCCAGTTCACCAGGCACCATTTGTTGAATAAACATTCTCTCCCAGTTGAGAGGGTTTGGTGGTTTTATCGAATATTATATGAATATATATATATGAGGATCCATATCAGAACTCTCAATTCAGTTCCATTTGTGTGTCTCCCCTTGTGCTAATACCATGCTGTTTTCAGTACTGTAGCTTTGTAGTATGTTCTGAAGTCAGGTAGTGTGATTCCTCCAATTTCTTTTTCCTTTTTCAGTATGTCTTTGGCTACTTGGGGCCTCTTTCCTTTCCAAATAAATTTCAAAGCTGTTTCTTCTAGTTCATTAAAGAATGCTGTTGTGATTTTTATTGGGATTGCACTGAATATGTAGATCAGTTTTGGTAGGATAGACATCATGATAATATTTAGTCTTCCTATCCATAAACAGGGAATATTATTCCATTTATTTACATTTTCTTTGATTTCCTTGAACATTCTTATGTATTTCTCTGTGTATAAGTTGTTTACATCTTTACTTAAATTTATTCCTAGGTATTTGATTTTTTTATTGACTATTGTAAATGGTATTCGTTTCTTGATTTCCTCCTGATCTTGCTCATTATTAGTGTACAGAAATGCTACTGATTTTTGCGCATTGATCTTATAACCTGAGAATTTACTAAACTCATTTTGAGTTCTAGAAACTTTGTTGTAGAATTCTCCGGGATTTCTATGCATAGGATAATGTCATCTGCAAATAATTAAATTTTGAATTCTTCCTTTCCAATTTGAATGCCTTTTTTATCTGGTTCTTCCCTCAGTGCTTGAGCAAGTACTTCCAAGACAGTGTTAAATAGAAGAGGTGATAGTGAGCATCCTTGTCTTGTTCCTGATCTTAGAGGGAAAGATTTTAGGATTTCACCATTGTAAACGATGTTTCCTGTGGGTTTTTCCTATACTCTTTATGATGTTCAGAAAATTTCCTTGAAATCCAATCTTTTGCAATGTTTTTTATCAAGAAAGTGTGCTCTATTTTGTTTAATGCTTTTTCTGCATCTATAGATATAATCATGTGATTTTTTTCTTCAATCTGTGTATATGGTGTAGTACATTGATTGATTTTCTTATGTTGAACCATACTTGCATAACCAGAATGAATCCTACTTGATTATGGTGTATAATTCATTTATTGTGTTGTTGAATATGGTTAGCAAGTATTTCATTGAGGATTTTTAGGTGTAAGTTCATTAGAGAAATTGTTCTGTAATTTTTGTTGTTGTTTTTTTTTTGTTTGTTGTTGTTGTTTCTTGTGGTGTCTTTTTTAGCTTTCGTACTAGGGTAAAGCTGGCACCATCGAATGAGTTAGATAATGTTCCTATTCTTTCGATTCTTTGGAAGAGTTTCAGCAAGATTGCCATTAATTATTTCTGGAATGTTTTGTAGAATTCACCTGTGAAGCCGTCTGGCATGGGCTCTTCTTATTTGGAAGGTTTTTAATGACTGATTCTATCTCTTTATCTGTGATTGGTTTGTTGAGATGGTCAATTTCTTCTTTCACCAATATAGGCTGCTTATGTATTTCTAGGAATTTGTCCATTTCCTCTGAATTGTCATTTTTGTTGGAATATAATTTTTCAAAGTATCCTCTTATGATAGTCTTTATTTCTCTGGGGTCAGTGGTGATATCTCCATTCTCATTTCTTATTTTGTGTATTTGCATCTGCTCTCTATTTTTCTTTGTTAGTATAGCTAAGGATTTGTCAATTTTATTGATCTTCTCAAAGAACCAGCTCTTAGTTTGTTTATCTTTTCAAGTACTTTCTTATTTTCTTTTTCATTTAGTTCTGTTCTTATCTTTGTTATATCTTTCTTTCTTCTTCCTGTGGGGTTACTTTGTTGTTTTTTTATTAATTCCTCCAAATGTGCAGTTAGTTCTTCAATTTTTTGCTCTCTCTTCTTTTTTGTTGTATGAATTTATGCCTAAAAATTTCCCGTCAGTACTGGTTTTGCTGTGTCCCATAAATTTTGGTATTTTGTGTAATCATTTTCAGTAGTTTCCAGGTAGTTATTAATTTCTTTTAAGATTTCCTCTTCAAACCACAGTTTTTCTAAGAGTATGCTGTTTAATTTCCATATCGTGGTGTGGAATCTGGGCCTCTGGCCCTTGCAGATTTCCATCTTCACTCCAATGTGGTCAGAGATATTCTTTTGTATGATTTTGATCTTTCTGAATTCATTGAGCCTTTCCTTGTGCCCTAGCATATGGTCTATCTTGGAGAATGATCCATGTGCACTTGAGAAAAATGTGTATCCTTCTGTATTCCAGTGTAATGATCTTTATATATATATTAGGTCCAGTTCCTCTAATATACTGTTCAAATATTTTGTTTATTGATTCTCTTTTGAGATGTTCTGTCCAAAGTTGATAGTGGTGTATTAAATTCTCCCACTATAATTGTAGAGGCATCTATTCGTTCACTTAGATTTTCCAGCGTTTGCCTCACATATTTGCAGGCGCCCTTGTTAAGAGCATAAATAATTATGATTGTTGTTTCTTCTTGAAAGATTATCCCTTTCACTAATATGTAGTATCCTTCTTTGTCTCTCACAATTTTTTTGCATTAAAGCCTATTTTGTCTGATATTAATATAGCTCCTCCTCCCTTTTTTTGGTTATTGTTTGCTTGTAAGATTATTTTCCAGCCATTGACTATCAACCTCCTTGAATCCCTGAGTCTAAGATGTCTTTCTTGTAGACAGCATATAAATGCATTATATTTCCTAATCCAATCTTCCAGTCTGAATCTTTTGACAGGTGAGTCAAATCTATTGATATTCAGTGTTATTATTTTCAAGGAATTATCTATGTTAGCCATTTTTTGTTTGGACTTGTGTTTGTCATATTTTGTGTGTTTATTTCCTCCTCTATTTGTCTTTTTGTTGCTTTTACACTCTCCTGCAACTCTACCTCTCCTGTTTTTTTCTTTCATCCTGCAGATCTCCCTTTAGTAATTCTTGAAGGGCAGGATTCTTGTTAGCATTCTCTTTTATTTTCTGTTTGTCTGTGAATATTTCAAACTCTCCATCATTTTTGAATGCTAGCATAGCTGGGTAGAGTATTCTTGGTTGGAAAATTTTTTCTTTTAGTACCTTGACTATATCATATCACTGCCTTCTTGCCTCCATGGTTTCAAATGAGAAATCAGTACTTAATGTTGTGGAGCCTCCCTTGTATGTGATGGTTTTCTTTTCTCTTGCTTCTTTAGAATTTATCTCTTTGTCTTGAGCATTGGACAATTTGACAACTATATGTCTCGGGGTGGGCCTGTTTGCAAATTATGGTGTTTGAGGTGTGTTGTGCTTCCTGGACAGGTACATCATCTCTCTCAGTAGTTTTGGGAAATTTTCAGCCATTATTTCCTCCAACACCCCTTCTGTCCCCTTTCCCTTCTCTTCTCCTTCTGGGATGCCTATAATACATAGGTTTGTGCTTTTTGTATTGTAATTCATGTCTCTAAGTCCAAGATGGATTTTTTCCTATCTTTTTATCTCTTAGTTCTACTATCTGTTTGATTTCAGATGTACTATCTTCCAGGTAACTAATTCTCTCCTCTGCCTCATCTAATCTGCTGCTATTTGCTGAGACTGTATTTCTCATTTCTTGAACTGTCATGTTCATCACCATCATATCTGTTATCTTTTTCTGTATGTCTGCAATTTCCTCTCCAAGTGTTGTCTTCATATTGTTAATCTCTTCCTTTACTTCATTAAATTGGTCTCTCATATATGTTTTGAGATCTTTAATTACTTTTCCGAAGTTCTGTTCCTCTTCCTGGTTTTTAGTGTCTTCATTGGATTTGGCCATACTTTCCCGATTATTGGTTTGGTTTTTTTTTGTTGTCGTTGCTGTCTAGTCATCATTTTATCTTGATGGGTGTAATCAGTTTCTTAGCTTCTTTGTCTAATCTTGGGGATTAATTAGTTTTTGTTCATGCATAGGTGTTATGTCTTCTCTTTGTCACTTTGTTCTTCTTACTCTATTTTCTTGTTGCTGGCTAAGTTCACTTTGAAGGAAAATATTAGTGCCATGGAAAGCAAAATGAGTAAGAAAAGAAAATATATAAAGTAGTATTGGTAATGAATGTTAACAGAGCAAAAATGTGAGATCTAGGAGAATGGATATTAGACTCATATAAGTTGTGTAGCGTTATAGCAGTAAGTAGAGTACCTATAATGAGATACTCAATTGAATATGGGGAGGAATATAGTATGAATTAAAAGGCCAGTGTTTTAATGAAAGAAGGAAAGAGAAAAGAAAGACAACAAAATCAAGAGTGAGTAAAAGACAGAAAACAGAACAAAAGTATTAGAACTAAAATGTCAGACAATTTGGGGGCTAAAGACAAGGGAGGTGGATGTAAGGTAACAGTAGATGATGGAGAATAGAAAGATGTAGGGGAAAGGGCATAGTGTTGTTGGTCAAAATCAATACACAGAGAAAACAGGAAATGGAGGATGAGGAAACACAGCAAATGTGAAGTGACCCCTGTAGCAACTACTATATAGAGAAAATAAAATTAAAAAGAAGAAGACAGAAAAGGAAAAACGGAGAAGAGAAAATGGGGGGCAAAGAAAAAGGGGAAAAACAAGCAAGAAAAAGAAAAAGAGAAAAAAAAACCTAAATAAATGAAAAAGGACCTTGGGGGATAAAGCTGGAGAAAAGACCAGGATACAATGTAATATAAGCAACCATGACAAAACAAAACAAACAAGAACCAATGTTTCAAGCTAGGAATCCTCTTTGCGGTTAAATAAAATGCTTAGGGATCTGACCTTCCCCTTTCTCCCTTCCTCACTTTTCTCTCTCCCAGGGCAGCAGGAAAGCTGCCTGAGAAGTCCAGTAGGAGATTCAAGTAGGTCCTTGTTGAACCACCTCAACACAGAAGACTATGACTCTATTTCCAGTGTGAGACCACCTACACCTCACTAGAAACCCCAAATATGTTCTTGGAAGCTTGGATAGCACCTCCTACAGTCCCTTCCCCTTAAGTGTGCTAGGAGAGGTCTAATTGATTTTCTGACTCCACCTTCTCCCATACCAATTTCCTATCCCTGGAAGTTTAAGTAAATTGGACTTTCCCAGCAGATTCGCCCCTCCTTTCTTCCCAGACTCTCCCCAAGTCAGCTGGTACACTCCAAGTTCAAGGGGAAAAAAACCAGAATACAAAAACCGTGGAGCACTAGGGTAATCAAGGACCTCAGATGGACCTCAGGGCATGATGGAGTCTGGGATGGGAAGTCCATGATATTGCAGACTCAATATGTGGGAGTTTCAGGAGCATTGGCCACCAGGATTTAGGGCACACAGGGCTGGAAACCACACATTGAGTTAACATGGGGCCTGGGAACACTGCAGCACAACAAAGCATTCAGGGATCATCATGGTGGGCCACCAGCCCTAGGGGGAGGGGTCCCACCCACAACCTCTGACCTCTGGGTCAGAAACCCAAAATTCCACCTCTCACAAGAATCTCTTTTGTCACTGTCTCACCAAATCGACATCCAGACACCTCCTGCCCTGCAAGCCCCTGAAACAGCCCACACAGGGTTTGGCAACCCCACAGCACAACAAGGATTATAAGGATTGCCACAGGCAGGCAGCCAGCCCTATGGGGAGGGGTTTTGCCTACACCTTCTGGCCTCCATGTCAGAAACCCAAAATTCCACCTCTTGTTAGTATCTCTGTCACTGTCTCACCAAATTGACATCCAGACTCCTCTGACCCTGCAAACCACTGTAACAGCCCACTCAGGGCTTTGGAACTCCCAGCACAAAAAGAGCCATCAGGAATCACCACAACCAGGCCACCAGCGCTAGGAGGAAGGGTTCCACCTACAACCTGCAACCTTCATGCAAGAGACCCAAATTTCTACCTCTTGCAAGACTCTCCTCTGTCACTGTCCCACTAAATTGACGTCCAGACACCTCCTGCCCTGCAAGCACCTGAAACAGCCTAGTCCAGCAGGACTCCGACCCTAATCAGTTGCTTCTTTGCAGGAGAGATTATGAGGTGCACTCACTCAGATGCCATCTTGCCCCACCTCTCTCCTATTTGTGTTCTTAATCTCTTCCTTCACTTCATCAAATTAGTCCCTAATATGTGTTTTGAAAGCTTTAACTATTTGATATTCTGCTCCTCTTCCTGGTTTTTAGTTTGTTCACTGGTTCAGACTATATTTTCCAGATTATTGGTTTGATTTGTAGTTTTTTTGTTGCTGTCTGTTCAT
This sequence comes from Dasypus novemcinctus, assembly GCF_030445035.2. NCBI lineage: Eukaryota > Metazoa > Chordata > Mammalia > Cingulata > Dasypodidae > Dasypus > Dasypus novemcinctus. Next base: position 91,349,630 of record NC_080704.1, on the reverse strand, counting down.
CATTTTATCGTGTTGGGTCTAATCGTTTCCTGAGCTTCTTTGTCTAGTCTTGGGGTTTAATTAGTTGCTTTTTGAATGCATGTTAAGTCTTCTGTTTGTCACTTTGTTATTTTTCTTTTTGCTTTTTCTTGACTATGTTCACTTGAAGGAAAATATCAGGACAAGAGAAAGCAAAAGGAGTAAGAAAAGAAAATGTATAATAGTAGTATTGATAGTAAATGTTAACAGAGGAACCATGTGAGATATAGGAGTGTGTGTATTTGACTCATGTAAACTGTGTAGAGTTATACCAGTTAGAAAAGTAAATTACCTATAATGAGACTGTGAACTTAAAATTGGGAGGAATATAGTATTAATTAAAATGCCAGTATGTTACGGAGAGATGGAAAGAGAAAAGAAAGGACAACCCCCAGATATTGGTTCCTTTGAGGGCTAAAGAGACCCATGGGAGTTATGGTCATGGCCGATGGGGTTAACTACCAGGTCAGATGGCCCCTCTTTGGAAATGGTGTTTATGTGTGATGAATCTGGACTCAGATGGGATCTTCCTTCATAAGACTTTCATGCTAATGTGCTGGAGGTGCAGTTAATGTTGGGGTTTAAGATATATTTAGGGGATTTGAATCTCTGGACTGACAATGTGATAGCCAGGTCCTGAGCCTCAACAGACTCCAGCACCTACAATCTGATTTAATGGACTTACCACACTCAGCTAAGATGGAGTTGAAGAAGGACAACCACCACACCATGGAGCCTAGAGTGATTACAACTGAAAGTGGGAGGATTGCATCCAGCATCCATGTGGAATCTGAGCCTCCTCATGACATAGAGGTGCAATGGACACAACCAATCCAATGTCCACATGGAAGAGGTGGCATTGGATTGGGAAAAGTGGACATGGTGGCTGATGTGTATGGGGAAAGGCAGGAAGAGATGAGAGGTGGAGGCATCTTTGGGACATGGAGCTGCCCTGGATGGCGCTTCAGAGGCAATCACTGGACATTGTAAATCCTCACAGGGCCCACTGGATGGAATGGAGGAGAGTATGGGCCATGATGTGGACCATTGACTATGAGGTGCAGAGGTGCCCAAAGATGTACTTACCAAATCCAATGGATGTGTCATGATGATGGGAATGAGTGTTGCTGGGGGGGGGGAGAGGTGGGGTGGGGGGGTGGGGTGAATGGGACCTCACATATATATTTTTAATGTAATATTATTACAAAGTCAATAAAATAAATAAATTAATTAAAAAAAAAAAAGAGTGAATAGTCTTTGAGACCAGGCTGTTTCAGGATTTTTGCAGGTCGGGAGGTATCTGGACATCGATTTGGTAGGAAGGTAACAGAGAAAATACGTCTATAAAATATACACGGAGGTCCCAGCTGCATGTGGAAAGTTCCTTCCTTGGGTGGGCGGAGCCGTGGCATCGGGCGCTGCTGCAGCACGGGTTGGTGCTGCGGCGGTTTTGTTTTATTTCTTTTTTGGAGGCTCTGCAGTACTGGGGAATTCATAAGCCCTGAGTGGCCTATTGGGGGGTTAATAGGACAGGAGGCACTTGCAGACCGATTTGGGGAGACAAACGGGAGTTTTATGGCAAAGTGGGGGGAATTTTTGGTTGTGGACACAAACAATAACACTTTCACCTAGAGCTACGCCCCCCCAAACCCAGCTGCCGATCTACAGTGGAATTAAAGTGATAGCAATAAAGAGATGCCACCAGGGTCTGGTAGGATGGGAGACGTTGGGAAGCTGATTAGGGGAATATTTTGTGAAGCGTGGGGATTTTGGGGTTGGACTCTGTTATTAGCGTTTCCGGCTGGAGCCCCTCCCCCAGGCCTGGCTATTGATCTGAGTCATTAAATTGGCTGCAGCCTAGAGGCGCCCCCGGGTGGCCGTTCCAGGGGATCACAGGGTGGGAGGGGTCCTGAAGTCAATTGGTGATATATCCACAGAACAGACGCAAGTGAGTGAGTGAATTGTGGGGTACAGAACACAGGATAGAGCTTGTGGATGTGACCTCACCCATAGGGCTGGCACCCAGCTGTGGGGATCTCTGAAGGCTGTGATGCACTGCGGTGCTCCCAGGCTTCCTGTTAACCAGACTTGAGGTTGCCAGGTCTGAGTCCCCTAAACCCTGGTGGCCCACACCCCAGAGACTCACACCTCTTGAGTCCTCAATATCTCAGACTATCCATCCCTGAATCCATCACGCCCTGAGGTATATCTGAGGTCCTTGAATATCCTACCCTCAACGTTTGCATTTTTTTCTTTTTTGTTTTGTTTTGATTTGTTTTTATTTTTATTCTATTTTTATTTTTTATTTTATTATTTTAATGTTCTGATTGCTAACATTGCATTATCCCCTAGTCTTTTCTCCCAGCATATCCCCCAAAGTCTTTTGTTTTCTCTCTACCTCTTGTCTCCCACCTTCTTCTTATTCGATTTTATCTTAACTATACAATACGTGGTGCAGGAAAAACCTCACATTTGCTGGGTTTCCTCATCCTCCACTGATTCATTTCTGTGTGAATAGATTTTGGCTATCTACACTATCCCCTTTCCCCTACATCTTGATATCCACCATCATCTACTATATCTCCTATATTCCACCTCCCTTTCCTTGATGCACAAATTGTCTAACTCTTAATTTCTAATACCTTTGTTTTGCTTTCTGTTTGTTATCCACTCTTGAAAGTATTACCTTTCTTTTCTCTTTCCCTCTCTCACGAAAACAATAGCTTTTTAGTTCATACCATATTCCTCCCATATTCAGTCGTCTACCTCATTATAGGTACTCTACCTACTGCTATAACTCTACACAATTTACATGAATCTAACCTCCATCATCCCAGATCTCATATTGTTGCTTTGTTAACATATATCACCAATACTACTTTACACTTTTTCCTTGCTTACACAATTGCCTTTCCCTGGTACTAATGCTTTCCTTTAAAGGGAACTTAATCAGCAATAAGAAATTAGAATAAGAAGAACAAAGTGACAAAGAGAAGATATAACACTTATGCAAAAACAACAGCCAATTAATCTCCAAGACTAGACAAAGAAGCTAAGGAACTGCTTAAACCCATCAAGAAAAAAAGATGACCAGACAGCAAAAAAAATCTACAAACCAAACCAGTAATCAGGAAAACATGGCTGAATCCAATCAACAAACTAAAAATCAAGAAGGGGGGCAGAACTTCGCACAAGCAAAGAAAGATCTCAGAACATTTATCACCGACAAATTTGATGAAGTAATGAAAGAGGTTAACAACATGAAGACAACACTTGGAGGGGAAATTGCAGACATGTGCAAAAAAATAACAGATATGATGGAAATGAACACCACAATTCAAGAAATCAAAAATACACTTGCAGCAAATATCAGCAGACTAGAAGAGGCAGAGCAGAGAATTAGTGATGTGGAAGACAGTGCATTGGAAATCAAACAGATAATAGAGGTGGTCGATAAAAAGATAGAAAAAATCCAGGTAGGACTTAGGGACCTGAATGATAATGCAAAATGCTTAAACATATGTATTATAGGCATTCCAGAAGGAGAAGAGAAGGGAAAGGGGTCAGAAGGAGTGTTGCAGGAAATAATGGCTGAAAACTTCCCAAATCCACTGAAAGAGACAGATGTACATATCCAAGAAGCACAGCACACTCCACTGGTCATAAACCCCAACAGGCCCACCCCAAGACATATAGTTGTCAAATTATCCAATGCTCAAGACAAAGAGAAAATTCTAAAGGCAGCAAGAGAAAAGAAAACCATCACATACAAGGGAAGCTCCATAAGATTAAGTACTGATTTCTCATTTGAAAACATGGAGGCAAGAAGGTAGTGGTATGATATAGTCAAGGTAATAAAGGAAAAAAATTTCCAACGAAGAATACTCTATCCAGCTAAACTAGTCTTCAAAAATGATGGAGAGGTTAAAATATTCGCAAATAAACAAAAACTGAAAGAGTATGCAAACAAGAAACCTCCCCTTCAAATATTCTAAAGGGAGTTCTGCAGGAAGAAAGGAAAAAACAGGACAGGCAGAGTTGGAGGAGAGTATAAGAACAACAAAAAAAGAAAAAAATAGAAGGAAAAAAATCCAAACAAAATATAACAAACACAAATCCAATCAAAATATGGCTGACACAAATAATTTCTTGAAAGTAATAACACTGAATGTCAACAGATGAAACTCACCTATCAAAAGATTCAGACTGGGACATTGGATAAGGAAGTATGACCCATCCATATGCTGTCTACAAGAGACACATCTTAGACCCAGAGACGCATGGAGATTGAAAGTGAATGGCTGGAAAACAATCATACAAGCAAACAATAACCAAAAAAAGGCAGGAGTAGCTATATTAATATCAGACAAAATAGACTTTAATGTGAAAAAATTGTGAGAGACAAAGAAGGATACTACATTTTAGTGAAAGGGACAATCTGTCAGAAGATCTAACAATAATAAATATTTATGCTCCTAACAAGGGTGCCTCTAAATGCATGAGGCAAACGCTGGAAAAACTAAGTGAAACAATAGATACATCTATAATTATAGTGGGGGATGTTAATACACCACTATCTACTCTGGACAGAACATCTCAAAAGAGAATCACTAAAGAAACAAAACATTTGAACAGTATATTAGAGGTGCTGGATCTAATAGACATATATAGACCATTACACCCAAACACAGCAGGATATACATTTTTCTCAAGTGCACATGGATCATTCTCCAAGATAGACCATATGCTAGGCCACAAAGAAAGGCTGAATGAATTCAGAAAGATCAAAATCATACAAAAAATTATCTCTGACCACAGTGGAGTGAAGCTGGAAATTTGCAAGGGACAGAGGCCCAGATTTCACACCATGATTTGGAAATTAAACAGCACACTCTTAGAAAAACAATGGGTCAGAGGAAATCTCAAAAGAAATCAACAACTACCTTGAAACAAATGATAATGATAACAAAACACACCAAAATTTATGGGATGCAGCAAAAGCAGTACTGAGAGGGAAATTTACAGCTCTAAATGCATATATCAAAAAAAAAAGAAACAGCAAAAATTGAAGAACTAACTGCACATTTGAAGGAATTAGAAAAACAACAACAAAGTAATCCCACAGGAAGAAGAACGAAGGAAATAACAAAGATAAGAGGAGAACTAAATGAAATAGAAAATAAGAAAGCACTTGAAAAGGTAAACAAGACCAAGAGCTGGTTTTTTGAGAAGATCAACAAAATTGAAAGACCTTTAGCAAAACTAACAAAGAAAAAAAGAGAGAAGATGCAAATACACAAAATAAGAAATGAGAATGGCGATATCACCACTGACTGCACAGAAATAAAGACCATCATAAGAGGATACTTTGAAAAATTATATTCCAACAAAAATCACAATTTAGAAGATATGGACAAATTCCTAGAAACATACATGCAGCCCATATTGATGAAAGAAGAAATTGATGATCTTAACAAACCAATCACAAGCAAAGAGATAGAATCAGTCATTAAAAATCTCCCAAATAAGAAGAGCCCAGGGCCAGACGGCTTCAGGTGAATTCTACAAAACATTCCAGAAAGAACTAACACCAATCCTGCTGAAACTATTCCAAAAAATTGAAACAGAAGGAACATTGCCAAACTCCTTCTATGATGCCAATATTACTCTAGGACCAAAGCCAAACAAAAACACCACAAGAAAGGAAAATTACAGACCAATTTCTCTAATGAACCTAGATGCAAAAATACTTAACAAAATACTTGCTAATCGTATTCAACAACACATTAGACGAATCATACACCACGACCAAGTGGGATTTATTCCAGATATGCAAGGATGGTTCAACATAAGAAAATCAATCAATCTAATACACCATATAAAGAGATTGAAGGGAAAAAAATCACATGATTATATCTGTAGATGCAGAAAAAGCATTTGACAAAATACAGCACCCTTTCTTGATAAAAACACTCCAAAAGGTCATAATACGAGGAAATTTTTGGAACATGATAAAGAGTCTATATGAAAAACATACATCCAACGTTGTTTACAATGGAGAAATCCTAAAATCCTTCCCTGTAAATTAAGGAACAAGACAAGGATGCCCATTGTCTCCCCTTCTATTTAACATTGTCTTAGAAGTACTTGCTCGAGCACTGAGGCAAGAACCAGATATAAAAGGCATTCAAATTGGAAAGATAGAAGTCAAAATTTCATTATTTGCAGATGACATGATCCTATACATAGAAAACCCTGAGAAATCTACAACAAAGCTTCTAGAACTCATAAATGAGTTTAGTAAAGTCGCAGGTTATAAGATCAATGCGCAAAAATCAGTAGCATTTCTGTACACCAATAATGAGCAAGATCAGGAGGAAATCAAGAAACAAATATCATTCACAATAGTAAATAAAAAAATCAAATACTTAGGAATAAATTTAACTAAAGAGGTAAAAAACTTATACACTGACTAGTATAAAAGACAGTTCAAGGAAATCAAAGAACACCTAAATAAATGGAAGAATATTCCTTGTTCATAGATAGGAAGACTGAATATCATTAAGATGTCTATTCTACCAAAACCAAAACTGATCTACACATTCAATGCAATCCCAATAAAAATCAACACAGCCTTCTTTAAGGAACTAGAAAAACTAAGTATAAAATTTATTTGGAAAGGAAAGAGGCCCTGAATAGCCAAAGACATACTGAAAAAGAAAAACGAAATTGGAGGAATCACACTTCCTGACTGCAAAACATACTACAAAGCTACAGTAGTGAAAACAGCATGGTATTGGCATAAGGAGAGACACACAGACCAATGGAATTGAATTGAAAGTTGTGATATAGAACCTCATATATATAGCCATATAATATTCGATAAAGCCACCAAACCCTCTCAACTGGGAGAGAATGGCCTATTCAACAAATGGTGCCTGGAGAACTGGATATCCATATGTAGAAGAATGAAAGAGGTTTAGCATCTCACACCATATACAAAGATCAACTCAAGATGGATCAAAGACCCAAATATAAGAGCCAAGACCATAAAGATCTTGGAAAGCAGTGTAGGGAAACACCTACAGGACCGTGTAATAGGAAATGGCTTCATGAATATCACAACAAAAGCATGAGCAGCAAAAGAAGTAAAAGATAAATGGGACTTCCTCAAAATTAAAGCCTTCTGCACCTCAAAGGAGTTTGTCAAGAAAGTAAAAAGGGAATCCAGACAATGGGAGAAAATATTTGGCAACCATATGTCTGATAAGAGACTTATAACTTGCATATATAAAGAACTCCTATATCTTGAAAACAAAAAGATAAACAACCCATTTATAAAATGGGAAAAAGATTTAAACAGACACTTCTCCAAAGAAGAAATACAAATGGCTAAAAAGCACATAAAAAAATGTTCCAAATCTCTAGCTATCAGGTAATGCAAATCAAAACTACCATGAGAAACCGTCTTACTCCCATAAGATTGACAGCTATGAAAAAAACAGAAGAATACAAATGCTGGAGAGGATGTGAAGAAAGGGGAACACTCATCCACTGCTGGTGGGAATGCACAAGGATCCAACCATTCTGGAGGACAGTTTGGTGGTTTCTCAAAAAACTAACCATAGATTTGCCATATGATCCAGCAATACCACTGCTGGGTATATACCCAGCAGAACTGAAAACAAGGACACAAACCGATATATGTACACCAATGTTCATAGCAGCATTGTTCACTATCGCCAAAAGTTGGAATCAACCCAAATGCCCATCAACAGACGAGTGGATCAATAAAATGTGGTATATACACAAAATGGAATACTACTCAGCTGTAAGAACAAATACACTACAAACACACGTGATAACATGGATGAGTCTTGAGAACCTTATGTTGAGTGAAGCAACCCAGGCATTGAAGGACAAATACTATATGACCTCAATGATATGAAATAAGCAACCTGCCTCAGAGAGCTAGATACTGGAAGATAGCCTTACAGGAAATCGGGGGGTGGAGATAGGATGTGAGCCAACGTCTGCAGGGGTGGAATCTATGATGAGCTGGCAGTAAGTATGAGCACAAAAAAGAGATAAAATGGGGGCAAGTGGTTGCCTTTGGGTGGGGATTTGCGGTTTTGAGGGGGACTGGGGATTGGCGGATGGGTAAAATTGCCCACAAATTGGGGGGAGGGAGGAGAAATATATGAACATAGGAGAGTGTCAGGTGTTGGTTTAGAATAAAATGCTGAGAAAATCATATCAAAATATAATTAGAAGGGTTACCTCTTTAGGATGCTCGGAGGGGATGGTCTGATGAGGGATGGACCCCTGGGGAATTTCTGAAGGCTCATTTTGCCAGGGTGGGTTGTACCATTGGGTAGAGACCCAAGAAGTGAGAGTTGGGGTGGACCCACATCCTGGGGAGGACTAATGACACCAAATAAAGAGAACTGTATCTCCCGAGAGAAAGCGTGGCTCCCAGGGCATTAGAGCAGTTGAGCAAGTCAGGCCCTTAACACTGCTGCAAGTATCTCTGGACGTGGCTCCTCAGGAAATGGGCTGCAAGGGGAGGGGAAAATGGATGTTGAATGGATGGAACCAAGGTAAATGTGGGGGGCAAGAGAGGAGGTTCGCAAGAGTACACAAGGATGAATATACACCAAAAACATATAGGGGACGACAGACTAATAATGTAAACCATAATGTAAAACATAGGATAACTAAAAAATTTAGAAAACTGTATAGCCTAAAGTATGGACCACAATGTAAGCACAGATGTCACCTTGTTTGAAAGCTATTGTTTTGGAGTCTGTACATCAGTCTCAGTAAATATGATATGAATAAGTTAAAAGATTATCTCTGTGGAAGGGAAAAGGTTTTATGGTGGATGTGTGGGAGTACTGTATATTATATATATGAATTACTGTGATCTCAGACTCTTGTGAAGAGAAGCTCAATAATCAGGAAAAAAGGAAAGAAAAAGACAGGATGTAGAAATTTTTCCAAATCAATATGTACTCTAGATCTAACCTTTAAACTCATCGCTATATTCCATTTTACTAGTAAGGGAACCTGACATTTTATTGGGATTCACTTTATGGGACGTTTTGGATCACAGAGTGGTTCAACAATGGCGGCGGAGGAATACTGGTATGGGATGTTATTGACAGTCTATATACGGTTGACAGGGAGTTATACAGGGCATATGTCCAGGGTGCATGTTAATGTTTAGATATACTCATAGAGGAAACAATAAAAAACAACAGCTGGGGGGGTACTGGGTTCCTGACCCGGGGGAGGGGGCTCTGTCGTGGTCCCAAGGGGAGCAGCAGCAGTCCCCCAGGTGCAACGGTAAGATCCAGGAAAGAATGAGGGTCCAACAGTGGGCTCCTGATACTAATGACTATGCTTGTGAGCCTATACGCCTGCAATAAGAACAAGGCCTAGAGCAGCATTGTGCCTGGGAGTTTCCTCCTGACAGCCTTCATGTTACTCAAATGTGGCCAGTCTCGAAGCTAAACTCAGCATGTAGATGCAGTGCATTCCCCCCAGCGTGGGACACGACACCCGGGGATGAGCCTCCCTGGCACTGAGGGATCACTACCAAATACCAGCTGAAGATGCAACTAGAAAATGAACTTGAATTAAAGGTTCAGTGCAGATCAGCAGAATATCCCTGTCTACATACAATAACGTGACTTTAAAATGCTGTTTGACCTAATGTAAGCGGGAAATGGAAAGGAGAAATAAGTTTATACAGCTACGAGTCTCTAAAAAAGAGTCTGGAGGTTGTCAAAAGGATTGCTCTTATGCACAACTGAGCAGAGTCTAAGAGACAGATAAAATAGATACAACCCCAGGTATTGGTTCTTTTGAGGGATAAAGAGACCCACGGGTTCTATGGTCATGGCAGATGGGGTTCACTGCCATGTCAGATGGCCCTTCTTTGGAGCTGGTGTTTCTGCATGATGGAACTGGACTCTGATGGGGTCTCTTTTCACAAGACTTTCATGCTACTTTACTGGAATTGTAGTTGGTGGTGGGGTTTAAAATATATTTAGGGGATTTGAATCTCTGGACTGACAATATGATAGCCAGGCCCTGAGCCTCAACAGACTTCAGCTCCTACTCTCTGATTTATTTCACTTACCCCACTCAGCTAACATGGAGTTGAAGAATGTCAGCCACCACAGCATGGAGCCTAGAGTGCCTACAACTGAAAGCAGGAGGATTGCATCCAGTATCCATGTAGAATCTAAGCCCCCACTTGACATAGATGTGCAATGGACACAACCAAACCAATGTTCACAGAGAAAATGTGGCGTTGGTGTGGGAAGGGTGGCCATGGTGGCTGCTGGGTGTGGGGAATGGAAGGAAAAGATGAGATGGGGAGGCATTTTCGGGACTTGGAGTTTTCCTGGGTGGTGCTTCATGGACAACTATGGAACATTGTAGATCCCCCCCAGGGCCCACTGGATGGAACGTGGGAGAGTGTGGGCTATAATTTGGACCATTGACTATGGGGTTCAGCAATTCCCAGAGATGTACTTACCAGGTGCAATGGATGTGGCATGATGATGGGAGAGAGTGTTGCTGTGGGGTGAGTGGGGTGTGGGGGCGGTGTGGTTGAATGGGACCTCATATTTTTTGAATGTAATATTTTAAAAAAAGAATAAAAAATAAATAAAAATAGTGAATAAAAGACAGAAAACGGAACAAAAATATTAGAAATAAAACATCAGAAATATTGGGGGCCAAACAACGAGTGGTGGATTCTAAGAGAAACAAAAAATGATGGAGGATAGAAAGACGTAGAGTAAAGGGGATAGTGTCAGTGGCCAAATCAATACACACAGAAAAGAGGAAATGGAGAATGAGGAAATAAAACAAAAGTGAAGCAGTCCCTAATATAAAAAAGTAAATTAATGAAAGAAGAGGAAACAAAAGCATAAAAAGGGGGTGGGTAAACATACAAGAAATTAGAAAAAGAGAGGAAAAAAAAGAAAATAAAAAGGCCCTTATGACGATAAAGAGGAAGGAAAAACAAGAAGACAAAGCAACAAAAAAGACCAGACAAAGTTTCAAGCAAGGAATCCCCTTTGCAGTTAAATAAAATGCTTAGGAATCTGCCATTTCCCCTTTCTCCCTTCCTCACTTCCCTCTCTCCCAGGGCAGCAGGAAAGCTGAATGAGGGGTCTCGTAGGAGATTTAAGTGGGTCCTTGGTCAACCAGCTCAGTACAGAAAACAATGACTCTTAATTTCCAGAGAGTGAGGACCAACACCTCACCAGGAACCCCAAATATGCTGTTGGAAGCTTGGAAAGCACGTCCTACAGTCCCTCTCCCTTAGGTGTGCTACATGAGGGGTAGTTGATTTTCTAACTCCACCTTCTTCCAGACCAAGTTTCCTATCCCATGGTATTTAGGTAAATTGTGCTTTCTCAGCAGATTCACCTCTCCTTTCTTCCCAGGCTCTCCCCAAGCCAGTTGCTATGCTCCTCCAACCTCAAAAAAAGAGGGGGGGGGGGCAGAAAATTGAACCTGCATTCATTTTGCCCCTCTGCACCTCCCACCAAATCCCTCCCACTCATGGAGTCAGTCCCAAACCTGAAGGCTAAAGTAACCTCAGGCCTCAGGGAGCACTGTATTCTGGAAAGGGACGTCTGGGATATTGTGAGCTCAAGATATGTGAGTCTGTGGAATGTGGGCTACAGGAGCCTATGTGCCATGGACCTGGGGACCTCATCTAGGGAACACAGGGTTGGGAACACCACTGCACAACTGACATTTTTCAGGTAACACTGCATCTGCCAGCCCTAGGGTGAAGGGTCTCACCTCCCCACAACTTCCGACCTCTGTGCTAGAAACCCACAATTCTACATTTAGCAATCACTACTTCAGGCACAGTCTCTCCAAGTTGACGTCTATACACCTCCTGTCTTGCAAGCACATGAAACAGCCTGCTCCAGCAAGATTCCATCCCTACTCAGTCGTTTCTTTGTAGGAAAGATTATTAAGTGCACTAACTCAGGTGCCATTTTCCCCACCTCCTTCCTAAACTTTTAATGCTTCTATGTTTTGTTCTTGAGAGATGTTAAGACTAATCTGATTTATATTATTCAACAGCAAATTGAAAACCATTGTTATGGAGCAGCACTTGTGAGATTGTCTTCCAAAAATTGTAGTTTGTCCACCTTTTTTCCATATAAATATTAAGCAGATAATTAGAGAGGGACTGCTTATGAAACACCATACTTTTTTCTCAGATTTCATCCCCATTCAAAAGCTTTGGGGCAAGTAGACTTTCTAAAGGCTCAATGATAGAATGACCCAACGGTATGTCTACAAAAAGTAAAAGGGGAACATTGAAAGAATCATCATATGTGTGTTCCACAAAACAGCTTGAATCATGCTTGCTCCCCACTTGGTCACCTCCAATCTGTAGATCAGGATAATTCTAGAAATATTGTACACAATCAGGATCAATAAAAATCCAATTGCTTTTCATCATGTTGTCCCTTCTTTGGAATGGCCAACAAAAATGACACATTTTCTGTAAGAGTTGCATCTTTTCATTTAGCAACAATTGTCTTATCCACAGATTTTTTTTTTTTTAGTTGTACCATTACTTTGTTCTGTTAAACTTTCTTTTATAACCTCTTCTTGATCTTCCATCTTAGGAGAAAGTGAATTGTCTTTTTTACTTAAAAGTTTTTTTTTCCAGGTTTCCTTTTCATTACTTAAGGTTTTTACATTCAAATGGTTTGAAATTTTTTGTATCTTTCTGCTGTTTATATAGTAATTCAATTAGGAAGGTTTCTGTGAGCATTTTGTTAGACAAGATTTCTAAGTAGAACTGTGTGGTATGTTCCTGAAATATATAAGCAATCATTTAGATGCTGTACATTAAAACGATAAATGAGAATTTGTTTCTTATATGAAACAAAAGTGATTTAGGGAGATAGTGTTGTTCAAAGGAAAGAAAGTAAGACCAGGAGTAAGGAGAGTTGGGTTCCAGTTCTGCCACTCACTATTTAACATCGGGTAATTTATTTAACCATGTCTCGGTCTCAATTTTCTCTTCAGTTAAATGTGGCAATTCTTCTCCTATCTGATTCACAGAATTATTGTCAGGATAATATTATAGGGAATGTATGCATGTGTTTTTCTAAAAGTACAAACTTATAAAAATGTGTATTTATATATAATATATATTCTAATGCATTTAATAATTTATTATAATAATATTATTAGAGTGCCTCAATCTTTCAAGACCCTACTTAAAATCAAACCTTTTCAAAAATAATTTGTTTTAAATATGCCTTTAATTAATATGGTATTTTAGTTACACAATGGAAACAATTAGAATACCTTAAAATGTGTACAAGAAATAGATATTTATAGTTTGACTGCATGCAAACTCCTGATTTAAACTATAAATGTAGTCATTTATTTTTTCAATAGTATAAATGCAAAGAGGTTTATTAAATTTACTATCATTCTGAGAACTAACAAGACGGTGGTGGAATAAGGAACTCCTAGAGTCAACTCCTGCTACAGGGCACTTAGTAAACATGCAGACCTGCCTGGAGCTAGCTGAAGCACATGTTTGGGGGTTCCAGGAGGCCAGAAGAGCATCCTGCAACATTCTTGAAGGAATGCAAGGAAGAGGCTGCCTATCTGCAGAGACTCATAAGTAGAGCACTCTGCACCCTGGAGGCCAGTGTGCATAATCCACTGGAGACACGAGCCATCTCTGGTGCTGTTCCATGGCTGGAATTGAAAGCTGCACTTCCCAAAAATGGGGGAGGATAAGATGGTTGAGCTCCAATTTCAGCTACTGATGAGTAAATTCAGTGTGCTAAAGTGAAATCCTGAGAACAGCTAAAGTTTGAGCCTGTCCAAGTCAGAAAGTGGCTGGGAGCCACCATCTTAGCTCCACATCTGGCAGGAGGGGAAGTGAGGCAGACTGAAAATCACAGTGCTGTTAGGAACCAGGTTCTTTCCATCCAGGTCGGTTTCCATCTCTAGCCTAGGCACCAGTGCCACAACCAGCAGGGAGGAAATGGGGGTACCTGGGTCAACCTCTCTGGGAAATTACCAGCCAAGCCACAGAGGCAAGTAATTATCCTCCTCTGGTGGCACAAGCCACCCCAGGAGCTATTCTGTGGCTGGAATGAAAAGCTCCATTTCCCAAAAACAGGGAAGGATGAGAGAGTTGGTTGCCAATTTCAGCTACTGATTGGTAGACACAGTTAGCTATGATATAACCCTGGAAACAGCTAGTGTGTGAATCAGCCCAAATCTGAAAGGGGCCAGTGTCATCCATTTTGACTCTGTCCCCAGTCTGAGGGGAAGCCAGGCTGACTGAAAATCACAGTGATTGTAGAAACTTGTTTCTTTAACCCAGATTGGCCTGCAGTCCTATTCTAAGTTTCAGCCCTTCCTCTAGCAGGGAGGAGGATGGCAAGTCCTACATCAACCTATCCAGGTAACTGCAGGTAACTTTGGCTGCCAGGGACTAAATAATCGGAAGTCTACCAGTGCAACTGTGTTCATCTTGGACCAGCACTGCATAGATTGCTGCCCACAGCTGCAGCTCCATCCCTATCCAGGCAGGGGAGAAAGAGGTCCTAAGCTTCATTTGTCTCTCTGGGCAGCTACTGTCTAGGCCTGCATGACTAGGATTATTTGACACAACTGTGACTCTGTCCTTACCCCTGAAAAAGGAGAAAGTTGGAAAAAGCTTCACTGGTTCCTGGCACAATGAGTGCAGCCTGAGCCTCTACAGTTTAGAGCACCAACTAAATCCTTGGTGCCTACCATACAACCAGCAAGGGATAAAGGGCAGGAAGCCCTAAACTAAAGAGAAAAACTACACCCAGAACAAATACACTAGTAAGTCAGATGCCAAGACACCAACAAAAAATTACAATCCGCACGAAGAAACAGGAAGCTATGGCCCAGTTAAAGGAACAAGATAAGCATCCAAATGACATAAAGCAGTTGAGACAACTAATTGTAGATGTTCAAACAAATCTCCTTAGTAAATTCAATGAGATGGCTAAAGAGACTATGGATATTAAGAAGACACTGGATGAACACAAAGAAGAATTTGAAAGCATACATAGAAAAATAGAAGATCTTACGGGAATGAAAGGTGCAATAAATGAAATTTAAAAAAATTGTAATCATGTAACTGCAGATTTGAGGAGGTAGAAGAAAGGATTGGTGAGTTTGAAGAAATGGCCTCTGAAAGTGAACATACAAAAGAACATAAGGAGAAAAGAATGGAAGAAATTGAACAAGGTCTCAGAGAACTAAATAACAGCAAAATGCATGCAAACATATATGTCATCGGTGTCCCAGAAGGAGAAGAGAAGGAAAAAGGGGCAGAAGGAATATTTGAAGAAATAAATTTCCCAAACCTATTGAAGGACATAAATATCCACGTCCAAGAATAACAATGTATTTCCATCTGAAAAAAAAAATCCAATAGACCATCTCTGAGACACATAATCATCAGAATGTGAAATGTCAAAGACAAAGAGAGAATTCTGAGAACAGCAAGAGAAAAGCAATGCATAATATACAAGGGATACCCAATAAGATTAAGTGCTGAGTTCTCTTCAGAAACCATGGATATAAAAGGACAATGGTCTGATATATTT
Organism: Dasypus novemcinctus; assembly: GCF_030445035.2. Taxonomy (NCBI): domain Eukaryota; kingdom Metazoa; phylum Chordata; class Mammalia; order Cingulata; family Dasypodidae; genus Dasypus; species Dasypus novemcinctus. The sequence goes on along the minus strand of NC_080704.1, from coordinate 91,333,944 downwards.
AAGATACTACAAGAGAAAAACTTCCAGGCAAGAACCTTATATTCACCAAGACTGTCTTTCAAAAATGAGGGTGAGATTAGAATATTCACAGGTAAATAGAAACTGAAAGGCAAGAATCTTATATTCACCAAGACTGTCTTTCAAAAATGAGGGTGAGATTAGAATATTCACAGGCAAATAGAAACTGAAAGAACTTCTAAGCAAGCAAGCAGATATTCAGGAAATTCTAAAAGGTGTGCTAGACCCTGAAAACAAAAGACAGGAAAGGGAGGCCTGGAAAAGAGTATGGAAATGAATATTATATAAATAAAAGTAACTAAATGTTTCAAAAGAGTAGTGAAAATAAAATATGACAGATAAAACTCAAATAGTCAGGATTAAACTTAACCAATAATATAAAGGACTTGTATTCAGAAAACTGAAACACAGTGTTAAAAGAAATTTTTAAAAAGTCCTAAACAACTTAAATAACCTTCCATGATCATGGATTGGAAGACTAAATATCATGAAGATGTCAATTCTACTCAAATTGTTATACAGATTCAATCCAGTCCCGATAAAATTCCACCAGCATTAAAGAAATAATTGGAAACATGATCATCTAATTTATTTGGAAGTGTAAGGAGTCCTGAATAGCCAGAATCATCAAAAAAAAGGAAAAGCGAACCCTCATCTCCAGACTTCAAATCATATTACCTAGCTATAGTGGTAAAAACAGCATGACACTGGCATAAAAACAGACACAATAGACCAATGGAACTAAATTTATGGTTCAGAAACAGACCCTCACATGTATGGTCAAGTGATTTTAAACTAGCATGTCAAACCCACACAATTCAGGCAGAAGAGTCAATTCAACAAATGGCACTGAAAGAATTGGATATCCATGGCTGTAAGAAGGAAAGAGGACCCCTGTCTCAAGCCTTCTCCAAATTTAACTCAAAATGAATAAAAAACCTAAAAATAAAGAAAGAACCATAAAACTTCTAGAAGGAATTGTAGGAAAATATCTTCAAGTCCTGGTGATAGATGGTTGATTCTTAAAGGAGATAAGAGGAGAACTGAGATGGACTACTGATGTTTAATGTATATAGAAGTTTTAATTAGCTTTATCATAAAAGTGTGGAAATGTATAGAGTGGATGGTAGCACATAATTAGTAACAGTTAGTTTATAAATGGGGATGTGTCTGAAAATGGTAATCTAGGAATGTAAATGCCAGTTGACAGAATGCTAGAGAATAATATAGGAAGTGAATAGCATAGTAAACCAAGAGGTTGATGAAAATTGTGGTTGATGGTACAGATGTAAGTGTGTCCTTTGTGAGCTAGAGCAAATGTACTTCACTCCTACAAGGTGGTGGGAATGTGGAGAAGCATGGAAAAAATCCATCTGGAGTAACCTATGGACTGTGGTTAGTAGTAGTAATAAAATATTCTTGCATCTATGCAAAAGATGTATTGTTTGATACTGAGGCAGTATGGAAAATGTGAACCAAATGTACATTATGGACATGGTAATAATCAGATGATATTTTCTTATCTGTAGCAAATGTTCCACTGCAGTGTAGTGTGTTGAGGGAAGGGTATTGTTTGGGATTTCTGTCCATGTGCATAATTGTTTTATAAATTTACAACTTCTGAAATTAAAAAAAACATATTTAAAAAATAATAATAGGGTGGGTTGGGGTGAAAACACACCAAATGTAAAATGGACTATGAATTAGTAGTAAGATTTTGACAATATTCTTTCATAATTTGTATCACACTTCTTATGACAATACAAGGCATTGGTAGAGGATTCATTTATGGGACTCTTGCATGATGTTATGTATGTTTGCTTTGTAGTTCACATCTTTTACTATACATTTAATTGTTCATGTATGTTCATATGTAATGATATAAAGGTAATAATACTAGGGTTGTTTGGGGGAAACTACTTTGGCTAGTAGTAATATTTTGATAATGCTCTTTAATCATTAGTGTAAAATTTTTAACAGCAATACAATTTTTAAAAAAGAATTTATTTCTCTCCCCTTCTCCCCCACCCCGTTCTCTGTATCTATTTGTTGCATCTTCTTTGTCCACTTCTGTTGTTGTCAGAGGCACAGGAATCTGTATTTCTTTTTGTTACGTCATCTTGTTTTGTTAGCTCTGTGTGTGTGTGGCACGATTCCTTGGCAGACTGCACTTTCTTTTGCGCTGGGCAGCTCTCCCTACGGGGCACACTCCTTGTGTGTGGGGCTCCCCTACACGGGGTACACCCTGTGTGACTTGGCACTCCTTGCGTGCATCAGCACTGCACATGGGCCAGCTCCACATGGGTCAAGGACGCCCAGGGTTTGAACCATGGACCTACCCTGTGGTAGACAGATGCCATAACCACAGGGCCAAGTCCGCCACCAGCAATGCAATTTATTGGTGGTAGGGTACATTATGAGAGTCCTGTATGATGTTATATATGTTTGTTTTGCAAGTTCACAACTATTATACACTTATTGTTTATGTATGTTGATGTATGAATGATATACTTCAAAAAATTAATTAAAAAAAGAATTTACTAACATTCTTTTCTCATTTTCTTTTCTCCTTCTCCTCCTCCTCCTTCTATTTGACTTAAATCTTCCTCTTCAAGCACTTATTTAAGTCTTTTTCCTGGTTCTTTAAAAGCTTTTTGGACTTCCCGTTTCCACCAAAACCTGTCCAAGAGTGTGGAAGGAAAAAGCACTGTTTTCAAGAGTGGTTTTTCCTCTTATATACTGTCATTTATAAATGTTTTCAAGGAATTTGTATTCATATTTAAAGGTTCACTGGAAGAAAATAATTCAATATATCCTAAAATATGAAAGAATTAAAACACCTTTTCAAATATCAGGATACCTAAACATTAAGTATTGTGAGAATTCAACAGTGTAAACACAGGAAAAGGCTTTTGACTCATTTGTTATTCAGCTTTTTCTTACACTTCAGAAAGATAGCTCTAACCACACAAAACAGTACTGCTTTCCATTCATACCCTAGAACTGAACCAAACTAATAAGAAAAGGATGTGGGTTGATCACATGTATGATAATGATCACATACTAAGAGAGAAACTTGAAAGTGTTTATTCAGATTGCAAACTACAATGAGAGTGGAAAAATGTTAACTGCGGTAGTTTTCTTCATGCAAGTGAAGGTATACAAGGTTATTTTAATTTTTAAGTGGTAAACAGAATTATAATAAGCAGCCTTTTTTGTAACACTAATTAATTAAAAATAATCTAAATCACCATCTATAATAGAATGGGTCAATAAATTATGGTATACCAATAACATGAAATACTGAGCAGTTTTAATGGTGTATTGATAGTAACCATCTTTTGAGTAATTAGCACAAGACATTCCTTTTAATTGCTCTACATATATTATTTGATTTAATTCTTCTAACGATGCTAGGATGCAGGAGATATTATCTCCATTTTCCATAGGAGGAAACAGAGAAAGTTAACTACTCGTTGGGTCACAAAGCTAGTAAAAAGTGGAACTAGGTTTGAATTAGGTGTCTAGATTCAGAAACCATACTTTTAAACATTACCCTATTCTACCTCTATGTATACTGTTAGAATACAAATTGTAGAGCAATATATGCAGCATGATTTTGTCATTTATTTAGCATTTACTACGTACCAGGTATTGTTCCAAAAATGTACACATACTAATACATTTATTTATCATACCACCTCTATGGAATAAATATTATTCATCCCATTTTAATTATGAGAACACTGAGGTACAGAGAAGTAAGATAACATGCTCAAGTTCACACAGTTGTAAATGGTAGAGTATAGATTTCTACTTAGTCGCCCTGGTTTCAAAGCCTGTATGCTTAAATTCCTTACTATAATGAGTTTTTATCCCCTTTAATTGATTTGATATACCTACCTATATGTGTTGAAAAGGATACAAATCAAGGTGGTACTAGTGATTTCCTACTGGGAGAGGATGGCAGGGAGTAGGTGAATGGGTAATTTACTTTTTGCTCCCTACATCTCTATATGGTTTGAATTATTTTACAATGAATATGTTTTAATGTACTATTTGCATGATTTAAAAATAAATAATTTGCACACATGAGGACAAGAAAAAAGCTTCACCTAGAATGCTTTTTCCCCATCTCACAAATGTCTTGTCCATTTTTTAGAATTATTTTATTTTATTTTATTTCTTAATTTTTTTTATTTAATTCATTTTTTTAAAAAATATTACATTCAAAAACATGAGGTCCCATTCAACCCCACCGCCCCCACCCCCCACTCCCCCCACAGCAACATTCCTCCCATCATCATGACATATCCATTGCACCTGGTAAGTACATCTCTGGGCATCGCTGCACCCCATAGCCAATGATCCACATCATAGCCCACACTCTCCCACGTTCCATCCAGTGGGCCCTGGGGGGATCTACAATGTCCTGTAGTTGTCCGTGAAGCACCACCCAGGACAATTCCAAGTCCTGAAAATGCCTCCCCATCTCATCTCTTCCTCCCATTCCCCACACCCAGCAGCCACCATGGCCACCCTTCCCATACCAATGCCACATTTTCTCTGTGAACATTGGATTGGTTGTGTTCATTGCACATCTATATCAAGTGGGGGCTTAGATTCCACATGGATACTGGATGCAATCCTCCTGCTTTCAGTTGTAGGCATTCTAGGCTCCATGGTGTGGTGGTTGACCTTCTTCAACTCCATATTAGCTGAGTGGGGTAAGTCCAATAAGTCAGAGAGTAGGAGCTGAAGTCTGTTGAGGCTCAGGGCCTGGCTATCATATTGTCAGTCCAGAGATTCAAATCCCTAAATATAGCTTAAACCCCACCACCAACTACAATTCCAGTAAAGTAGCATGAAAGACTTGTGAAAAGAGATCCCATCTGAGTCCAGTTCCATCACGCAGAAACACCAGCTCCAAAGAAGGGCCATCTGACATGGCAGTGAACCCCATCTGCCATGACCATAGAACCCGTGGGTCTCTTTATCCCTCAAAAGAACCAATACCTGGGGTTGTATCTACTTTATCTGTCTCTTAGACTCTGCTCAGTTGTGCATAAGGGCAATCCTTCTGAAAACCTCCAGACTCTTTTTTAGAGACTTGTAGCCATATAGACTCATTTCTCCTTTCCATTTTTCCTTACATTAGGTCAAACAGCATTTTAAAGTCATGTTATTATATGTAGACAGGGATATTGTGCTGATCCGCATTGAACCTTTAATTCAAGCTCATTTTCTAGTTGCATCTTCAGCTGGTATTTGGTAGTGATCCCTCAGTGCCAGGGAGGCTCATCCCCGGGTGTCATGTCCCACACTGGGAGGAATGCACTGCATCTACATGCTGAGTTTAGCTTCGAGACTGGCCACATTTGAGTAACATGAAAGCTGTCAGGAGGAAACTCCCAGGCACAATGTTGCTCTAGACCTTGTTCTTATTGCAGGCGTATAGGCTCACAAGAATAGTCATTAGTATCAGGAGCCCACTGTTGGACCCTCATTCCTTCCTGGTTCTTACCATTGCACCTGGGGGACTGCTGCTGCTCCCCTATGGACCATGACAGAGCCCCCCCGGCCAGGAACTCAGTACCCCGCCAGCTGTTGATTTTAATTGTTGCCACTTTGAGTATATCCAAACATTAACATGCACCCTGGACATATGCCCTGTATAATTCCCTGTCAACCATATATAGCCTGTCAATAACATCCCATACCAGTATTCCTCTGCTGTCATTGTTGAACCACCCTGTGATCCAAAACTTTCTGTAAAGTGAATCCCAATATAATGTCAGGTTCCCTTACTAGTAAAATGGAATGTAGCGATCAGTTTAAAGGTTAGATCTAGAGTACATTTTGATTTGGAAAAATTTCTACATCCTGTCTTTTTCTTTCCTTTTTTCCTGATTATTGAGCTTCTCTTCACAAAAGTCTTAGATCACAGTAATTCATATATACAATATGCAGTACTCCCACACTTCCACCATAAAACCTTTTCCCTTCCTTAGCGATAATCTTTTAACTTATTCATATCATATTTACTGAGACTGATGTACAGACTCCAAAACAATAGCTTTCAAACAAGGTGACATCTGTGCTTACATTGTGGTCCATACTTTAGGCTATACAGTTTTCTAAATTTTTTAGTTATCCTATGTTTTACATTATGGTTTACATTATTACTCTGTCATCCCCTATATGTTTTTGGTGTAATATTACATGTTTTATATTCATCCTTGTGTACTCTCGTGAAACTCCTCTCTTGCCCCAACATTTACCTTGGTTCCATCCATTCAACATTCATTTTCCCCTCCCCTTGGAGCCCACAGCGACAGCCAATCTCAATTTCCTGAGGAGCCACATCCGGAGATACTTGCAGCAGTGTTCAGCGCCTGACTTGCTCAACTGTCCTAATGACTTGGGAGCCACACTTTCTCTCGAGAGATACAGTTCCCTCTATTTGATAGCATTAGTCCTCCCCAGGATGTGGGTCCACCCCAACTCTCACTTCTTGGGTCTCTACCCGATGGTACAACCCACCCTGGCAAAATGAGCCTTCAGACATTCCCCAGGGGTCCATCCTGCATCAGACTATCCCCTCCGAGCATCCTAAACAGGTAATCCTCCTAATTATATTTTGATATGATTTTCTCAGCATTTTACTCTCAACCAACACCTGACATTCTCCTATGTTTGTATATTTCCCCTCCATCCCCCAATTTTGTGGGCAATATTACCCATCCGCCCATCCCCCGCCCCCTCAAACCCACAAAGCCCCACCCAAAGGCAACCCCTTGCCCCCATTTTATCTCTTCTTTGTGCTCATACTTACCACAAGCTCATCATAGATTCCACCCCTGCAGACGTCGGCTCTCATCCTTCCTCCACCCCCTGATTTCCTGTAAGCCTATCTTCCAGTCTCTAACTCTCTGAGGCAGGTTGCTTATTTCATATCATTGAGGTCATGTAGTATTTGTCCTTCAATGCCTGGGTTGCTTCACTCAACATAAGGTTCTCAAGACTCATCCATGTTATCACGTGTGTTTATAATGTATTTGTTCTTAGAGCTGAGAAGTATTCCATTGTTTCTATATACCACATTTTATTGATCCACTCGTCTGGTGATGGGCATTTGGGTTGATTCCAACTTTTGGCGATAGTGAACAATGCTACTATGAACATTGGTGTACATATATGGATTTGCGTCCTTGTTTTCAGTTCTGATGGGTATATACCCAGCAGTGGTATTGCTGGGTCATATGGTAAATCTATGGTTAGTTTTTTGAGAAACCGCCAAACTGTCCTCCAGAATGGTTGGATCCTTCTGGATTCCTACCAGCAGTGGATGAGTGTTCCCCTTTCTTCACATCCACTCCAGCATTTGTATTCTTCTGTTTTTTTCATAGCTGCCAATCTTATGGGAGTAAGATGGTATCTCATTGTAGTTTTGATTTGCATTTCCCTCATAGCTAGAGATTTGGAGCATTTTTTTCATGTGCTTTTTAGCCATTTGTATTTCTACTTTGGAGAAGTGTCTGTTTAAATCTTTTTCCTCTTTTTTAAATGGGTTGTTTATCTTTTTATTTTCAAGATATAGGAGTTCTTTTTATATGCAAGATATAAGTCTCTTATCAGATATATGTTTGCAAATATTTTCTCCCATTGTGTGGGTTCCCTTTTTACTTCCTTGACAAACTCCTTTGAGGTGCAGAAGGCTTTAATTTTGAGGATGTTCCATTTATCTATTACTTCTTTTGCTGCTCGTGCTTTTGGTGTGATATTCATGAAGCCATTTCCAATTACAAGGTCCTGTAGATATTTCCCAACACTGCTTTCCAAGATCTTTATGGTCTTGGCTCTTATATTTAGGTCTTTGATCCATCTTGAGTTGATCTTTGTATATGGTGTGAGATGCTAAACCTCTTTCATTCTTCTACATATGGATATCCAGTTCTCCAGGCACCATTTGTTGAATAGGCCATTCTCTCCCAGTTGAGAGGGTTTGGTGGCTTTATCGAATATTATATGGCTATATATATGAGGTTCTATATCACAACTTTCAAATCGATTCCATTGGTCTGTGTGTCTCTCCTTATGCCAATACCATGCTGTTTTCACTACTGTAGCTTTGTAGTATGTTTTGAAGTCAGGAAGTGTGATTCCTCCAATTTCGTTTTTCTTTTTCAATATGTCTTTGGCTATTCGGGGCCTCTTTCCTTTCCAAATAAATTTCATAGTTAGTTTTTCTAGTTCCTTAAAGAAGGCTGTGTTGATTTTTATTGGGATTGCATTGAATGTGTAGATCAGTTTTGGTAGGATAGACATCTTAATAATATTCAGTCTTCCTATCTATGAACAAGGAATATTCTTCCATTTATTTAGGTGTTCTTTGATTTCTTTGAACAGTTTTGTATAGTTCTCAGTGTATAAGTTTTTTACCTCTTTAGTTAAATTTATTCCTAAGTATTTGATTTTTTTTGACTTTGTAATAATATTACATTAAAAAAAAAATATATATATATGAGGTCCCATTCAAACCCACCACCTCCACCCCACCTCTCCCCCCGCCCAGCAACACTCATTCCCATCATCATGACACATCCATTGCCTTTGGTAAGTACATCTTTGGGCACCTCTGCACCTCATGGTCAATGGTCTACATCATGGCCCATACTCTACCCCATTCCATCCAGTGGACCCTGTGAGGATTTACAATGTCTGGTGATTGTCCCTGAAGCACCATCCAGGGCAGCTCCATGTCCCAAAGACGCCTCCACCTCTCATCTCTTCCTGCCTTTCCCCATACCCATCAGCCACCATGTCCACTTTTCCCAATCCAATGCCACCTTTTCTATGTGGACATTGGATTGGTTGTGTCCATTGCACCTCTATGTCAAGAGGAGGCTCAGATTCCATATGGATGCTGGATGCAATCCTCCCACTTTCAGTTGTAATCACTCTAGGCTCCATGGTGTGGTGGTTGTCCTTCTTCAACTCCATCTTAGCTGAGTGTGGTGAGCCCAATAAGTCAGATTGTAGGTGCTGGAGTCTGTTGAGGCTCAGGACCTGGCTATCACATGGTCAGTCCAGAGATTCAAATCCCCTAAATATATCTTAAACCCCAACACTAACTGCAACTCCAGCACATTAGCATGAAAGTCTTATGAAGTGAGATCCCATCTGAGTCCAGATTCATCACACATAAACACCAGTTCCAAAGTGGGGCCATCTGACCTGGTAGTTAACCCCATCGGCCATGACCATAACTCCCATGGTTCTCTTAAGCCCTCAAAGGAACCAATACCTGGGGGTTGTATCTGCTTTATCTGTCTCTCAGACTCTGCTCAGTTGTGCATATGGGCAATCCTTCTGACAGCCTCCAGACTCTTTTTTAGAGACTCGCAGCCATATAAACTCATTTCTCCTTTCCATTTCCCCCTTACATTAGGTCAAACAGCCTTTTAAATTCATGTTATTTTATGTAGACAGGGATATTCTGCTGATCTGCATTGAACCTTCCGTATAAGGTCATTTTCCAGTTGCATCATCAGTTGGTAATTGATAGTGGTCCCTCGGTGCCAGGGAAGCTCATCCCTGGGTGTCATGTCCCACGCTGGGGGGAAGGCATTGCATTTACATGCTGAGTTTGGCTTCGAGACTGGCCACATTTGAGTAACATGAAGGCTGACAGGAGGAAATTCCCAGGCACAATGCTGCTCTAGGTCTTGTTCTTATTTTAGGCTTATCAGCTCACAAGCATAGTCATTAGCATCAGGGGCTCACTGTTGAACCCTCACTCTCTCCCAGTCCCCACCGCTGCACCTGGGAGACTGTCGTTGCTTCCCTAGGGACCATGACAGAGCACCACTGGCCAGGAACCCAGTACCCCCCCTGCTGTGGTTTTTATTTGCTGCCACTATGAGTATATCCAAACATTACCATGCACCCTGGACATATGTTCTGTACAGCTCCCTGTCAGCCATATATCACCTGTCAATGGTATCCTATACCAGTATTCCTCCATTGCCATTGTTGAACCACTCTGTGATCCAGAACTCCCTGAAATTTGAAGCCCAATATAATGTCAGGGTCCCTTACTAGGAAATGGCATATAGCAATGGGTTTAAAGGTTAGATAAAGAATACGTGTTGACTTGGAAAAAATTCTACATCCTATCTTTTACTTTTTTTTTCCCCCTAATTATTGAACTTCTCTTCTCAGGAGCCCTAGACCACAGCAATGCACATATATAATATACAGCACTCCCATACATCCACCACAAAACCTTTTCCCTTCCACAGCGATACTCTTACACCCTATTCACATCATATTTACTTAATGTGATGTACAGAGTCTGAGACAATAGCTTTCAAACAAGGTGACATCTGTGCTTACATTGTGGTGCATACTTTAGGATACACAGTTTTTTAAATTCTTAGTTATCCTATGTTTTACATTATGGTTTACATTATCAGTCTGTCATCTCCTATATGTTATGGTGTAATATTACATGTTTTATATCCATCCTTGTGTACTCTCACGAAATTCCTCTCTTACCCCCCATTTACCTTGGTTCCACCCATGTAACATCCATTTTCCCTTCCACCTTGGTGCCCACGGTGACAGCCAACCTCCATTTCCCGAGGAGCCACTTCCAGAGATAGATGGAATAGTGTTCAGGGCCTAACTTGCTCAACTGCCGTAATGCCCTGGGAGCCACCCTTTCTCTCGAGGGATACAGTTCCCTCTATTTGATGGCATTAGTCCTCCCCAGGATGTGGGTCCACCCCCACTCTCACTACTTGGGTTTCTACCCCATGGTGTCACCCACTCTGGCAGAATGAGCATTTAGACATTCCCCAGGAGCCCGTCCTGCATCAGACCCTCCCCTCCGAGCATTCTAAACAGGTAACCCTCTTTCTTATATTTTGATATGATTTTCTCAGCATTTTACTCTCCACCAACACCAGTATTTGATTTTTTTATGTACCATTGTGAATGATTTCTTGATTTCCTCCTGATCTTGCTCATTATTGGTGTACAGAAATGCTACTGATTTTTGCACATTGATCTTATAACCTGCGACTTTACTAAACTCATTTCTGAGTTCTAGAAGCTTTATTGTAGATCTCTTACGGTTTTCTATGTATAGGATCATGTCATTTGCAAATAATGAAATTTTGACTTCTTCCTTTCGAATTCGAATACCTTTTCTGTCTAATTCTTGCCTCAGTGCTAGAGCAAGTACTTCTAAGTCAATGTTAAATAGCAGCGGAGACAATGGGCATCCTTGTCTTGTTCCTGAGTTTAGAGGGAAGGATTTTAGGATTTTTCCATTGTAAACAATGTTGGCTGTAAGTTTTTCATGTATACTCTTTATCATGTTCAAAAAATTTCCCTGTATTCCGATCTTTTGGAGTGTTTTTATCAAGAAAGGGTGCTGTATTTTGTCAAATGCTTATTCTACATCTAGAGATATAATCATGTGATTTTTTTCCTTCAATCTGTTTATATGGTGAATTACATTGTTTGATTTTCTTATGTTGAAACTTCCTTGCATACCTGGAATAAATCCCACTTGGTCGTGGTGTATAATTCCTTTAATCTATTCTTGAATACGATTAGCAAGTATTTTGTTAAGTATTTTTGCATCTAGTTTCACTAGAGAAATTGGTCTGTAATTTTCCTTTCTTGTCGTGTCTTTGTTTGGCTTTGGTACTAGGGTAATGTTGGCATCATAGAAGGAGTTCGGCAATGTTCCTTCTGTTTCAATTTTTTGGAATAGTTTCAACAGGATTGGTGTTAGTTCTTTCCGGAATGTTTTGTAGAATTCATCTGTGAAGCCGTCTGGCCCTGGGCTCTTCTTAGTTGGGAGATTTTTAATGACTGATTCTATCTCTTTGTTTGTGATTGGTTTGCTAAGATCATCAATTTCTTCTTTCGTCAATATGGGATGCTTATGTGTTTCTAGGAATTTGGCCATTTCCTCTAAATTGTCATTTTTGTTGGAATATAGTTTTTCAAAGTATCCTCTTATGATGGTCTTTATTTCTGTGGGGCCAGTGGTGATATCGCCATTCTCATTTCTTATTTTGTGTATTTGCATCTTCTCTCTTTTTTTTTTTTGTTAGTCTCACTAAAGATTTGTCAACTTTTTTGATCTTCTCAAAAAACCAGTTCTTGGTCTTGTTTATCTTTTCAAGTGCTTTCTTATTTTCTATTTCATTTAGTTCTGCTCTTATCTTTGTTATTTCCTTCCTTCTTCTTCCTGTGGGATTACTTTGTTGTTGCTTTTCTAATTCCTTCAAATGTGCAGTTAGTTCTTCAATTTTTGCTGTTTCTTCTTTTTTGATATATGCATTTATAGCTATAAATTTCCCTCTCAGTACTGCTTTTGCTGCATTACATAAATTTTGGTGTGTTTTGGTATCATCACCATTTGTTTCAAGGTAGTCATTGATTTCTTTTGAGACTTCCTCTTTGACCCACTGTTTTTCTAAGAGTGTGCTGTTTTATTTCCAAATTGTGGTGTGAAATCTGGGCCTCTGTCCCTTGCAAATTCCAGCTTCTCTCCACTGTGGTCAGAGACATAGTTTTGTATGATTTTGATCTTTCTGAATTCATTAAGCCTTTCTTTGTGGCCTAGCATATGGTCTATCTTGGAGGATGATCCATTTGCACTTGAGAAAAATGTATATCCTGCTGTGTTTGGGTGTAATGATCTGTATATGTCTATTAGATCCAGCTCTTCTAATACACTGTTCAAATGTTTTCTTTCTTTAGTGATTCTCTTATGAGATGTTCTGTCAAGAGTTGATAGTCGTGTATTAAAATCCCCCACTATAATTGTAGATGCATCTATTTTTTCACTTAGGTTTTCCAGCGTTTGCCTCACGTATTTAGAGGCACCCTTGTTAGGAGCATACATATTTGTGATTGTTCGATCTTCTTGACAGATTGTCCCTTTCACTAAAATGTAGTATCCTTCTTTGTCTCTCACAATTGTTTCACATTTAAAGTCTATTTTGTCTGATATAAATATAGCTACTCCTGCTTTTTTTTTTTGGTTATTGTTTGCTTGTGTGATTGTTTTTCAGCCATTCACTTTCAAACTCCATAAGTCTCTGGGTCTAAGATGTTTCTCTTGTAGACAGCATATAGATGCGTCATATTTCCTTATCCAATGTCCCAGTCTGAATCTTTTGATAGGTGAGTTTAATCCGTTGACATTCAGTGTTATTAATTCAAGGAATTATTTGTGTTAGCCATATTTTGATTGGATTTGTGTTTGTCTTATTCTGTTTGTATTTTTTCCTTCTATTTTTGTCTTTTTGTTGTTCTTACACTCTCCTCCAACTCTGCCTGTCCTGTTTTTTCCTTTCTTCCTGCAGAACTCCCTTTAGAATTTCTTGAAGGTGAGGTTTCTTGTTGGTATACTCTTTCAGTTTCTGTTTATCTGCGAATATTTAGAACTCTCCATCATTTTTGAATGCTGGTTTAGCTGGATAAAGTTTTCTTAGTTGAAAATTTTTTCCTTTAGTGCCTTGACTATATCATACCACTGCCTTCTTGCCTCCATGGTTTCAGATGAGAAATCAGCCCTTAATCTTATGGAGCTTCCGTTGTATGTGATGGTTTTCTTTTCTCTTGCTGCTTTTAGAATTTTCTTTTTGTCTTGAGCATTGGATAATTTGACAACTATATGTCTTGTGGTGGGCCTGTTGGGGTTTATGACCAGTGGAGTGTTCTGTGCTTTTTGGATATGTACATCTGTCTCTTTCAGTGGATTTGGGAAGTTTTCAGCCAGTATTTCCTGCAACACTCCTTCTGACCCCTTTCCCTTCTCTTCTCCTTCTGGAATGCCTATAATACGTATGTTTAAGCATTTTGCATTATCATTCAGGTCCCTAAGTCCTACCTGGATTTTTTCTATCTTTTTATCGACCACCTCTATTATCTGTTTGATTTCCAATGCACTGTCTTCCACATCACTAATTCTCTGCTCTGCCTCTTCTAGTCTGCTGATATTTGCTGCAAGTGTATTTTTGATTTCTTGAATTGTGGTGTTCATTTCCATCATATCTGTTATTTTTTTGCACATGTCTGCAATTTCCCCTCCAAGTGTTGTCTTCATGTTGTTAACCTCTTTCATTACTTCATCAAATTTGTCGGTGATAAATGTTCTGAGATCTTTCTTTGCTTGTGCGAAGTTCTGCCCCCCTTCTTGATTTTTAGTTTGTTGATTGGATTCAGCCATGTTTTCCTGATTACTGGTTTGGTTTGTAGATTTTTTTTGCTGTCTGGTCATCTTTTTTTCTTGATGGGTTTAAGCAGTTCCTTAGCTTCTTTGTCTAGTCTTGGAGATTAATTGGCTGTTGTTTTTGGATAAGTGTTATATCTTCTCTTTGTCACTTTGTTCTTCTTATTCTAATTTCTTATTGCTGGTTAAGTTCCCTTTAAAGGAAAGCATTAGTGCCAGGGAAAGGCAATTGTGTAAGCAAGGAAAAAGTGTAAAGTAGTATTGGTGATATATGTTAACAAAGCAACAATATGAGATCTGGGAGGATGGAGGTTAGATGCATGTAAATTGTGTAGAGTTATAGCAGTAGGTAGAGTACCTATAATGAGGTAGACGACTGAATATGGGAGGAATATGGTATGAACTAAAAAGCTATTGTTTTCATGAGAGAGGGGAAGAGAAAAGAAAGGTAATACTTTCAAGAGTGGATAACAGACAGAAAACAAAACAAAGTTATTAGAAATTAAGAGTTAGTCACTTTGTGGATCAAGGAAAGGGAGGTGGAATATAGGAGAGATAGTAGATGGTGGTGGATATCAAGATGTAGGGGAAAGGGGATAGTGTAGATAGCCAAAATCTATTCACACAAAAATGAGACAGTCGAAGATGAGGAAACCCAGCAAATGTGAGGTTTTTCCTGCACCACCTATTGTATAGTTAAGATAAAATAGATTAGAAGAAGATGGGGGACGAGAGAGAGAGAAAAAAATACTTTGGGGGATACACTGGGAGAAAGGACTAGGGGATAATGCAGTGTTAGCAATCAGAACATTAAAAAATAAAATAAAAAATTAAAATAGAGTAAAAATAAAAACAAAACAAAAGAAAACGAAGAAGAA
Source organism: Dasypus novemcinctus (assembly GCF_030445035.2). Lineage (NCBI taxonomy): Eukaryota > Metazoa > Chordata > Mammalia > Cingulata > Dasypodidae > Dasypus > Dasypus novemcinctus. Next base: position 91,318,785 of record NC_080704.1, on the reverse strand, counting down.
AAAACGCAAACGTCGAGGGCTAGCACATTCAAGGACCTCAGATGGACCTCAGGGCATGATGGATTCAGGGATGGAAAGTCTGAGATATTGAGGACTCAAGAGGTGTGAGTCTCTGGGGTGTGGGCCACCAGGGTTTAGGGGACTGAGACCTGGCAACCTCAAGCCCAGTTAACAGGAAGCCTGGGAGCACCACAGTGCATCACAGCCTTCAGGGATCCCCACAGCTGGGTGCCAGCCCTATGGGTGAGGTCACATCCACAAGGTCTACCCTGTGTTCTGTACCCCACAATTCACTCACTTACTGCGGTCTATTCTGTGGATATATCACCAATTGATTTCAGGACCCCTCCCACCCTATGATCCCCTGGAATGGCCACCTGGGTGCCTCTAGAGTGCAGCCAATTTAATGACTCAGATCAATAGCCAGGTCTGGGGAGGGGCTCCAGCCGGAAATGCTAATAACAGTCCAAACCCGAAATTCCCACACTTCGCAAAATATTCCCCTAATCAGCTCCCAAACTCTCCCACCCTACCATACCCTGGTGGCGTCTATTTATTGCTGTCACTTTAAGTCCACTGTAGATCAGCAGCCGGGCTTGGGGGGGGTGTGGCTCTAGGCAGAAGTGCTATTTTTTGTGTCTGCAATCAAAAATTCCCCCTGCTTTGCCATAAAACTCCCGTGTGTCTCCCCAAATCGGTCTGCAAGCGCTTCCTGTCCTATTAACCCCCCAATAGGCCGCTCAGGACTAATGAATTCCCCAGTATTGCAGAGCCTCCAAAAACAAAAAAACAAAAGCACTGTGGCAGCGCCTGGTGCCTGGTGCAGCGGCTCTGACCACCCAAGGAGGGAACTTTCTGCTCACAGCCGGAACCTCTGTGTTTATTTTATAGATGTATTTTCTCTGTTACCTTCCCAACAAATCATTGTCCAGGTACCTCCTGACCCGCAAAAATCCCGAAACGGCCTGGTCCTGAAGAGGCTCCAATGCTGCCCATCCGCTTCCCTGCAGGAGATAATATCAGGCAAGTTTACTCACCCACCATCTTCTAGAATGATTTTAAACCCAGATGGAAACTGCCAAAGTAAAATGTGAAGCATAAATAAAATTCCTACATATTTATTTTGGTTATAATTCTCAATAGAGCTTTATTTCCTTTGCACTATTTTGCCATTTTAAATAATTATCACAATCATCCTATAGAGTATACTAATTCTAATTTTGTATGCCATATCAAATGATTTCTTTAGGCTGTCAAAGATTTCCTCTTGTAATAGTGCATTAGTCTAGATTGGAGCCAAGGGAATGACTCATAATAAAATGAGAAACTATGTTACAATTCCACACCAGAAAGATAATTAAAACAAATTAAAGAATAGATTTTTTTCAACACCACTACCACAAAGGAATATTAAAGGAATTTGGAGGGGCAGGACAAGATGACATCAGAGTAAGAGCACCCATATCATCATCGCTCCTACAAAAAACTGGCTGAGTGTGGATGAAATCCTGCCTGACTGAGCTGTTTTGGGAACACATAAAGCAGGAGCCTGCTGGATATGGGTCCAGAGAGAGCACAACAAAAAGAGTAATAGCTCAAGGTAAAACCATCGGTTTCTGCCCATCACTCAGGGCAAGAAGCTTGGCTTCCCCAAACCTCACCAGTCACACAGATGGAGGAGAAAAATTTGAAAAGTGGGAGGGCTCCGGTGAAGGGTGCAGAGGAGTCCTGTGAGTGCAGGTTCAATTGTCTGGACCCCCCCATTTTGAGTTTTGAGGAGAATACCAGTTGGACTGAGGAGAATCCAGGAAGAGGGGAGAGGCAAATTGGCCAAAACAGCATGATTTACCTAACCTCTGTCAGTTACACCTGGGAGAAGGTGGAGCCAGGCAAATAACTTACCTTGTACAACACACCCAAGGGAGAGGAACATTAGGAATTGTTTGTTTGCATTCTAAGAGCATGGTTAGGGTTCCCGGCAAGGAGTAGGTGCTCTCTCTCAGAGACTGAGAGTTATTATTTTCCCATGATGATTTGGTTCACCAGGTCCCATTTGAAATTTGAAGGGTAGCTCTCACATGGGCTTCCTGTTACCCTCAGAAAGAGGGAAGTGAGAAAGGGAGAAAGGGGGAAGGGCAGATTCCCAGTCCATTAATTCAATTGTGAAGTCTCTCCTGCACCTGGAAGGGGACTTTTTTTTTTGAGGAGCAGGTTGACAGTGAAGGAGAGTTTGTTTCAGTGGAGGAGATTCAGTCTTGAATGTGCAAGATCTCTGGCTCAGTTCACACCTCCTCTTAGAGTAGTGATAACACTGGGATATTAGCTGATACTTTGAGACTGGGAACATATAGATAATATCTGTGTGGGAGCGTCCCTTGTGTCTCTTATTTTCCCTAAATAAGAACTAAAGAGAGAAGTCTGTTTTTTTTTTATTGTTTGGTTGACTCCTTGCTTGAAGGCTTGAGTTTTTTTTCTCTCTTTATCTTGTCTTTCCTTCCTCTTTATCCCCCCACCCTTTTTTACTTACTTTCTTTTATTTTTTTATTTTTTTCAGTTAGGTGCTGCTGGCTTATTTATTGTTATCTGTGCTTCCACATCCTCAACCACCTCTTTTCTGTGTGTAATGACTGGCTATCAATGCTATCTCTTTTCCTTCCTACATCTTTCTATATTCTATATTCTGTTGTTGCTCTTACATTCTCTCTCTTTATTTAGCCCACAATTTTTCTGGTTTTTTATTTCTAGCAACTTCTATTTTTTGTATTTAATTAACACTTTCTCTTATTGTCATTTCTATTCTCTTTCCCTCTCTCCTGATCATGCTAGCCTATTAGTTCATATTATATTCTTCTCCATATTCAGTTTCCCATTTCACTGGAGGTACTCCACTTTCTTATTCCTGTAACTATACACTGCTTACATGAGTTTAATATTTATTCTCCTAGGTCTATATAGCTCTTCTGCTAACATTTATTACCAATACTAACATTATACTTTTTCTTTCCTTACCTCTTTTGTTTTCCCTGGTCCTAATCTATTTCCTTCAAGGTAACACAGAAAACAACAAGGTAATAGAAAAAAAAGAACAAAGTGTCAAAGAGAAAAATTAACACACATAGAAAAACAGCACCTATAAAATCTGAGATTAGAGGGAGAATCTAAACAACTGAACAAATGCACCAGGGTAAAATGACCAGACAGCAATAAAACAATTCAAACCAGATCAATAATCATGAAGACGTGGCCCAGTCCAATGAAAAAATTAAAAACCAGTCAGAGGAGCAGAACATTGAGCAACTAATCAAAGCTCTCCAATCAAATATCCTGAACCTAGTTAATGAAGTGAAGGAAGAGATTAAGGATATTGAGAAAACATTTGGAAGGCATACTGAAGAAATTCCAAACATGCTCAAGAAGATAACAGATATGATGGTGATGAATGGCAACATTCAAGAAATCAAAAATACACTCTCAGCAAATAACAGCAGAATTGAAGAAGCAAAGGAAAGTACTAATGATGTGGAAGACAGAATATATGAAATCAAATAAATTGTAGAAATGATACATAAAAGATAGAAAAAATTCAGCAGGGAGTAAGGGATTTGAATGACAAAACAAAATGCACAAACTACACATTATAGACGTCCCAGAAGGAGAAGAGAAGGGAAAGCAGAAAGAAGGGATGTTGGAGGAAATAATGGCTGAATACATTCCAAAACTATTGAAGGACATGGATGTACATGTCCAAGAAACAAAGAGCACCAAAAAAAGTATAAATTCCAATAGGCCTACCCCAAGACAAATACTTGTCAACTTATCCAATGCTCAAGACAAAGAGAAAATACTGAAGACAACAAGAGAAAAGAGAACCATCACATACAAGGGAAGCTCAATAAGAGTAAGTGCTGATTTCTCATCTTAAACAATGGTGGCAAGAAGGCAGAGCTGTGACACAGTCAAGGTACTAAAAGAAAAATATTTCCAGAAAAGAATACCTTATCTAGCAAAGCTGGCATTCAAAAATGATGGAGATTTGAAAATATTCACAGATAAACAGAAACTAAGAGAGTATGCCAATAAGAAAACTGCACTTCAAGAAATATTAAAAGGGAATTCTACAGGAGGAAATACAAAAGCAGAAGTGACAGAACTGAAGGAGAGTGTAAGAACAATGAAAAAGACAAAAAGACAAATTAAAAAATGAAGTGACATACAAAAATCCAAAGAAAATATGGCTAATGTAAATAATTCCTTGAGAGTAATAACACTGAAAGTTAATGAATTAAACTCACCTGACAAGAGACAGTGATTGGCAGATTGGATAAGGAAATATGACCTATCTATATGGTGTCTACAAGAAACCCATCTTAGACCCAGGGTTTCAAGTAAGATGAAAGTGAATGGCTGAAATACAATCTTACATGCAATAACCAAAAACGGGCAGAAGTAGCAATACTAGTATTGGACAAAATAGACTTTAAATGCAAAACTATTTTCAGAGACATAGGTGGACACTGCATATTAGAAAAGGAGTATATTTTCAGAAGAAAGAACAATCATAAACATTTATGCAACTCTTCAGGACACCTCCCTCAAAATACATGAGGCAAACCCTGGAAAAACTAAGGGTAGGAATAGAAGTGTCTACGATTATAGTAGAGGAATTTAATATACCATTATCACCATTAGACAGAACATCTCAACATAGAATCAATAAATAAAGATTTGAATATTATATTAGAGAATCTGGCCCTAATAGACATATAAAGAACACTACACCTAAATACAGAAGGGTATACATTCTTACCAAGAACACATGGATCATTCTCCAAGATAGACCACATATGAGGCTACAGAGAATGTCTTAATGAATTGAGAATGATTGAAATCATACAAAATAATTTCTCTGACCATAGTGGAATGAAGTTGGAAATCTACAAGGGCCAGAGACCCAGATTTGGCACAGAGATATGGAAGTTAAGCAACACAATCTTAGACAAAGAGTGGGCCAAGGAAGAAAAAGAAAAAGAAATCAGTAACTACCTTGAAAGTAATGAAAATGACAATACAGAGTATCAAAACTTATGGCATGCAACAAAAGCTGTACAGAAAGGGAAATTCATAGCCATAAATTCATACATCAAAAAAGAAAAAAGAGCTAAAATAAATGACCTAACAGCACACTTGGAGGAATTAGTGAAAAAACAGCAAACTACCCCAAAGGAAGAAGAAAGAAACAAATAAAGATCAGAGCAGAATTAAATGAAATAGAAAATAAGGAAGCTCTAGAAAAAATAACACAAAGAGCTGATTCTTTGAGAAGATGGATAAAATTGACAAACCCTTAGCTTGACTACCAAAGGGAAAAGAGAGAAGATGAAAATACAGAAAATAAGAAATGAGAAAGGGGATATCACAACTGACGCTTCAGAAATAAAGACTATCATAAAAGGATACTTTGAAAAATGATATGCTAGCATGAGGAACAATTTACAGGAAATGGACAAATTCCTAGAAACACTTAAGCAGCCTACATTGATGAAAGAAGAAATTGACTATCTCAGCAAACCCATCACAAGTAAAGAGATAGAATCATTCATTAAAAAACTCCCAGCTAAGAAGAGCCTGGGGTCAAATGGCTTCACAGGACAATTCTACAAAAAATTCCGGGAAGAATTAACACCTAACTTGTTTAAACTCTTCAAAAAAATCAAAATAGTTGGAAGATTACCTAACTCATTTTATGATGCCAATACGACCCTAATACCAAAGCCAAACAAAGACACACCAAGAAAGGAAAACTACAGGTCAAGCTCTATAATGAACCTAGATGCAAAAGTCCTCAACAGAATACTTGCTAATCCTATTCAACAACACATTAATTGATGTATACACCATCACCAAGTGGGATTCATTCCTGGTAGGCAAGGATGGATCAACATTAAAAAATCAGTTAATATAATCCACCACAGAAAGAGATTGAAGGGAAAAATCACATTGTCATATCTATGGATTCAGAGAAAGCATTTGACAAAATACAGTACCTTTTCTTTATAAAAACACAGTAAAGATAAGAATAGATGGAAACTTTCTGAACATGATAAAGGGTAAGTATGAAAAACCCATAGTTAACATCATATACAATGGAGAAATCCTAAAATCTTTCCCTCTAAGATCAGGAACAAGACAAGGATGCCCACTATCACCCTTTCTATGTAACTTTGTGTTAGAAGTACTTGCTCAAGCACTGAGGCAAGAACCAGATATAAAAGACATGCAAATTCAAAAGGAAGTAGTCAAAAGTTTACTATTTGCAAATGACATGATCCTATACATAGAAAGCCCTGAGAATTCTACAATAAATCTTCTAGAACTTATGAGTTCAGTAAAGTAGCAGGTTATAAGATCAATATACAAAAATCAGTAGCATTTCTGTCCACCAATAATGAGCAATCTGAGGAGGAAATTGGGAAACAAATACCATTTACAATGGTAAATAAAAATCAAATACCTATGAATAAATTTATCTAAAGATCTAAAAAACTTATACATAGAAAACTACACGACATTGCTCAAGGAAATCAAAGAATACCTAAATAAATGGAAGAACATTCCCTGTTCATTATTAGGAAGAATAAAATTTAATAAGATGTCTATCTGATCAAAACTCATCTACAGAATCAATGCAATTGCATTAAAAATCAGCACAGATTTTTTTAATGAACTAGAAAAACTAACTGTGAGATTTATTTGGTTAGGAAAATGGGCCCGAATAGCTAAAGACATATTGAAAAAGAAAAAGGAAATAGGAGGAATCACACTACCTGATGTGAAAATATATTACAAAGCTACAGTAGTGAAAAGAGCATGGTATTGGCACAAGGAAAGACACACTGACCAATGGAACAAAATATCTGATATAGTTCCTCATATATACAGTCATCTGATATTTGAAAAGACCACCAAGCTCATTCAATTGGGAGAGAATGGTCTCTTCAACATATGGTGCCTGGAGAATTGGATATCCATATGCACAAGAATGGAAGAGGATTACCAGCTCAAACCTTTCACAAAAATGAACTCAACTTGCAAAAAAAGACATAAATATGAACCCAGACCATAAAGACCTTGGAAAACAATATAGTGAAGCATCTACAGAACTTTGTAATAGGAAATGTTTTCATGAGCTCACACCCAAAGCATGAGGAGCAAAAGAACAAATAGATAAATGGCACTTCCTCAAAATTAAGCCTTTTGCACCTCAAACGAGTTTGTCAAGAAAGTGAAAAGATAGCCTATGCAATTGGAGAAAATATTTGCTAACCATATATCTGATAAGAGACTAATATCCTGCATATATAAAGAACTCCTTTATCTCAAAAAGAAAAACACAAACAACCTATTTAAAAAATGGGGAGGACATTTGAACAAACACTTCTCAAAAGAAAAAGTACAAATAACTATAAAGCACATGAAACAATGCTCAAAATAACTAGCTACTAGTGAAATGCAAATCAAAAATACAATGAGATATCATCTTACTCCCATAAGAATGGTGGCTATCAAAAATATAGAATACAACTTTGGAGAGGATGTGGAGGAATGAGAAAACTCATCCACTGCTGGTGGAATGCAGAAGGATTCAGTCATTCTGGAGGACATATTGGTGGTTTCCAAAAAAAAATATCTATAGATTAGCCATATGACCCAGCAATTCCACTGCTTGGTATAAGCCCAGAAGAACTGAAAATTGGACACACCAATGTTGAGAGCAGCAATATTCACTATTGCCAAAAGTTGAAGTCAATGTAAATGCCCATCAACAGAAGAATGAAAAAATAAAATGTGGATGTACATACAATGGAATACTACTCAGCTATAAGAAGGAATACAGTACAAACACATGGTATAACATGGATGAATCTTGAGGGTCTCAGGTTTAGTGTAGGCAGCCAGGCATTGAAAGACAACTGCTACATGACCTCTCTGATATGAAATACGCAAATCACACTGTCTCAGAGAGCTAGAGACTGGATGATAGTCTTACTGGAAATTGAGGGGGTAAGAGGAAGTTTACTAGCTGACACCTACATTGGTGAAATCTATGATAAGTTGGAGGTAAGTATTAGCATAGGGAAGGGTTAAGATGGGGGCATAGGAATACATTTAGATGGGGCTTTGTAGGGTTGAGGGGGGCTAGCATTGAGATGATGGGTCAAAACCCCCAGGGAATTGGGGGGAAGGTTGGGGGAAATGTTGAATATGGGAGATTGTCGGGAATGTGATTGAAACTATAATGTTGAATAAACACTTTAGAAAATACTATAAGGAAGGATTACCTATTTAACGTGCATAATGAGTGGCATCTGGCACAGGGGCTGGCTTCTAGGGAGTAACTGCTCATCTTGTCACAATGTGTTATATTATTGGGTGGAGACCCATACAATGAGTGAGAAGGTGTAACCACATCCTGGGGAGGCCTGATGCTCTCAGAGGGAATTGTGTCTCTTGAGGGAATTTGTGGCTCCCAATGGGGGAGGGCAGTCTTGTGTGTCAAGACCTCAGCATTGTTGCAATTATCTGTGAATATGGTCTTCAAGTAATGAAGATTGATTATCACTGTGGGTGCTGTGGGGAGGGGAAGAGAGGTATTGAATAGATGGAATCAGTGTAACTGTGGGGTAATGGAAGTGTTCCACCAGATGATGCAATGATGGATATAGGACATGCTAAATTACACCAAAAATGTATAAAAGTCTATAGGTTAAAATGCAAACCATAATGGAAAACATAAGATAACTAAAAATTTAGAAAATTGTATAGTCAAAAATATAAACCACAATGTAAACTCAAATGGAACCATGTTTGAAAGCTATTGTTTCACTATCTGTACATCAGCTGCAGTAAATATAAAATGAACATGTAAAATCATTGCTGGGGAAGGGACAAAGTGTTTGATGTTGTATATGTGGGAGTACCCTATATTGTATATATGAATTACTGTGATTTAAAACTTTTGTGAAGACAAATATAATAATTAGAAAAAAAGAAGAAAGGATGTAGACACTGAAGAAGAAGTGAAAGAAATTGCCTTGCCACTGTATATACAGGGCAACACATTTTACAGTAATGAAAGTCAAAACGTCAAAAACAAAGTATTATGACTTTTTTCATTTTTTAATACCCCAATTTATTTTTATTTTATTTTTCTAAATTAGTTTGTACTCTATTTCCAACCTTTTAAGTTATCACTACTATTTCATTTTCCTATTAATTGAATTTGGCAATATACTAGGCTACATTTTTAAGAAGGTTTGAACCACAGAGGAGTTCAACTATGGCAGGAGAGGAGCATTGGTCTGTGGTATTATTGATGGGGGCACGTGGTTGTGAGGCAGTTCTCCAAGGCATGTAATTAAGGAACTTAAAATTGTTTGGAATTTATGTATCTAATAATGGGCTTATAATTAGAATATGTAAATAGCTTACATCTCAACAAAAGTAAAACAACATAAAGAAGATTTGCAAATGGTTAATGAGTCATTTTACATGCTTAATAGTCCCTTGAAACACAAGTTATAAATTTTTATGATATCAAATTTATCTATTTTTTGTTCCTTCTGGTTTTGATTTCATTTGTAAAAATCATTGGCTAAATCCAAGGTCATGAAAGTTTGCCTCTATGTACTAAGTTGTAGTAAGTTTTGAAATTGAAAAGTGTAAGGCTTCATACTTTATCTTTCCTTTATATTATTTTCTGTATATTCTTATTCTCTTGCAACAACATGGTCATAGAATCAGTTTGTCACTGTTTACAAATAAATTAGCTGGAAATATTTTAAGGATTGTGTTGAAATTGTACATCAGCTTGGCTGTAGGATTCTCTTACCAATGTTAAGTATTCTGATACAAGAACATTAAATTTTTGCTCTTCAAAAACAAACAAACAATCAAACAAATAAATAAATAAAAATTGTTTGGATAAATGTTGGGTATTATCATAGTAGTTAGAGTTGCATATAAAAACTGAGGAAGTTCTGAGTTCCTAGCCAGGGGAACTGTGTCAAATTCCCAAATGGAACAGCAACAATTCCCCAAGTGCAATGGATAAAGACCAGTGAAGAATGGTCCAATGATGAGCCCTTGATACTGATGACTATCCTTATGAGCCTTTATAACTGAAATTTGAACTAGGCCTAGACCTGCAGGGTGCCTAAGAGCTACCTCCTGAGAGCCTCCATGTTACTAAAATGTGGCAAATCTCTAAGCCAATCTCCAAAGATAAATGCTTTACCTTTCCCCCAGCATGGGACATGACGTCCAGAGATGAGCTTCTCTTGTGCTAAGGGATTACTATCAATCAATAATGGTGATTCAACTAGGAAAAAAAACACCTTGAATAAAAGTCTGAAATGGTAAAGATAAATGAATTTATATGGCTAAGAGTCTTAAAAAAAAGTCATCAGGTGGTTCATGCTTATGCATGCCTCGGCAGGATCCTAGAGACAGCCAAAGTAGATCTAATACCAGATACTGGTGCTCCTGAGGGCTACAGAGACTCACAGGCTCTATGGTCATGGCAGATGGCTCTGGAGTTCAGTATCTTGTCAGTGGGCCCTACCAAGGTGTTTGTATTCCTGAGTGTTATGGAGTTGGACTCAGGTGTGAACTTTCTATGCATACCTTTTCTGTCACTTTTACTGAACTTGTGGTTGATGCTAGGGTTAGTGTATATCCAGGAGACTTCCATCTCTGGACTGGCCATGTGCCCACTGGGACCTGAGCCCCAGCAGAGTTGCCTCCTACTCTCTGGATTCTTGGACTTGCACAGGTCAGCTAACAAGGAGGTGAAGATGGAAAAGCACCACACCAGGGAACCCAGGGTGCCCACAACTCCAAGCAGCAGAATTGCATCCATCAACTGTGGATCTAAGCCCCCTCTTAATATAGAGGTGGAACAGACATCCCCAACCCAGTGTCCACCAGATGGAGGAAGAAAATATGGATTAAAGTGAACTTACTGGTATTCTATTATAGAATTATTGTGACTATTAATGGAAGAAACAGTAGCATTGATCTGGAGAAGGTCACCAAGGAAGTTGCTGAGGGTAGGGAAAGGGAAGAAGAGATGAAATGTTGGGGCATTTTTGGGACAAGGTGTTGTCCTAAATGATATTGCAATGACAGATGCTGGACATTATGTATCCTGACATAACCCATTAAATGTACTGGGGGTGAGGGTAAACTACAATGTTAACTATAACCCATGCAGTGCCGAAGTGCTCCAAAATGTATTCAGCAAATACAATGAATGTGCCACAATGATGAGGGAGGTTGTTGATGTGGGAAGAGTGGGGGTGTTGCCTGTCAGGTCTTATATTTTATAATATAATATTTTGTGTGTGTGTGATTTATGTACCTTTAATAAAAAGAAAAGTTAACTTAAAAAGAAAAAAGAAAAAAAGAACATGTAGCAGTAACAGTGGAAATGTGGTTATGGAGTTTAATAAATGTGATTTGACTTAGCATGCTAAGTGAAAGAAGCTTGTCACAAAAAGACCACAGATGGAATGATTTCATTTATGCAAAAAATTTATTTATATGAACATTTAAAGTAGCTACGATGTGCTGACATCACTAGAGATCCTCTCCAAATCTCAAGCAGTTTGTCCTGTAAAGCAAAAATGTATTGATTATTTCAATCTGTTATTTTTTTCTATATACATTTTCTCTTTTATACTATTTCTGGGCCCCCTGATATTTTAGTGTGTGCCCATGTCTGTTTGTCTCTGTGGAATGAAAACAAACTTGTCTACAGATGGGACATAGAGATATCTGAATTTAAATAACTGTGTACACATTTTACAATTATCATTTATTTTGTGGAGGCTGAATTTTAATAAAAAAGGTCTTTCCCTTTATATATATATAATATGCTTTATATATATATGCTTTGAGTTATATATATATATATAATATTATATATATATAATATGCTTTATATATATATGCTTTGAGTTAAAAAAAAAAAAGATTAAGTGCTGATTTCTCATCTGAAACCATGGAGGAAAGAAGGCAGCCAAGAATGCTCTATCCAGAAAATCTGGCATTCAAAAATGACGGAGAGTTCAAAATATTCACAGATAAACAGAAACTAGGAGATTGTGTCAATAAGAAACATCCCCTTCAAGAAACACTAAAGGGAGTTCTGCATGTTGAAAAAAAATCAGGAGAGACAGAATAGGAAGAAAGTGTAAGAACCACTAAAAATACAAATAGAGAAATAAAAACAACATATGACATACACAAATCAAAGAAAATATTGCTGATATAAGTAATTCCTTGGATGGAATAATTTTTAATGTTAATGGATTAAACTCAGATTTCAAGAGATACAGATTAGCAGAATGGATAAGAAATATGATACATCTATATGCTGTGTACAAGAAACCCACATTAGACACAGGGATTCAAGGAGGTTGAATGTGAACGGCTGGAAAACAATCTTACAAGAAAACAATAATCAAAAAAAGGGCAGGGGTAGCAACACTAATATCAGACAAAATAGACTTAAATGCAAATCTATTGTGAGAAACAAAATGGACAATACATATAATAAAAGTGGTAATCTTTAAAGAAGAACAATCAGAACATTTATGCACCTAACCAGGGTGCCTCAAAATGTGTGAGGCAAACACAGCAAAAAAGTAAGTGGAGGAATAGATGCCTCTACAATTGTAGTGAGGGACTTTAATACACCATTATTGCCTTTAGGCAGAACACCTCAACAAAGAATTAATAAAGAAACAAGCACTTTGAATAATATATTAGAGAATCTGGACCTAATAGACAAGCATAACTTTACATACAAATAAAGGAGTATATGTATTCTTCTCAAGCATACATGGATTGTTCTCCAATATAGACCATTTGCTAGGCCATAGAGAAAATCTCAATGAATGCAGAAAGATTGAAATCATACAAAATAATTTCTCTGACTGCAGTGGAATGAAGTTAGAAATCTGCAAGGGCAGATTAGGCACAAAGATATGGAATTTCAGGAACACAATCTTAGACAAAGAATGGGTCAAGGAGCAAATCTCAAAAGAAATGAGTAGCTACCTTGAAACTAATGAAAATAACAACACAACATAACTAAACTTATGGGATGCAGCAAAAGGTGTACTGAAAGGGAAATTCACAGTCATAAATTCATTTATCAAAAAAAGAAGAAAGAGCAAAAATCAAAGACCTTACTGCACAGTTGGAGGAATTAGGGGATAAAACAGCAAATCATTCTCAAAAGAAGAAGAAAGAAAGAACAAAGATTAGAACAGAATGAAAAGAAAAGGGAAAAAAAACACTAGAAAATATAAACAAAAAAGAGTTGGTTCTTTGAGAAGATTAATAAAATTTACAAACACCTTAGCTAGACTACCAAAGGAAAAAAGAGAGAAGATGCAAATACACAAAATAAGAAATGAGAAAGGGGATATCACGACTGACCCTTCTGAAATAAAGAATACTTTAGGATACTTTGAAAAACTATATGCCAACAAGAAAGACAATTTAGAGGGAATGGAAAAATTCCTAGAAACACTTAAGCAGCCTACTTTGAGAAAAGAAGAAATTGATGATCTCAACAAATCAATTCCAAGTAAAGAGATAGATTTGATTATTAAAAACTACAAAATAAGAAGAGCCCCAGACCAGAAGTCCTCACACGTGAATTCTACCAAACATTCTGGAAAGAACTCACTCCAATCTTGCTTAAAATCTTCCACGAAATGGAAATAGAAGGAACATTGTCTAACTCGTTCTATGATGTCAATACTACCCTAATACCAAAGCCAAACAAAGACACCACAAGAAAGGAAAACTACACACCAATCTCTCTAATGAACTTGGATGCTAAAATCCTCAACAAAATACTTGCTAATCATATTGAACAACAAGTCAAATGAATTACACATCATGACCAAGTGGGTTTCATCCCTGGTATTCAAGGATGGTTCAACATGAGAAAATCAATTAATGTAATACACCATGTAAGCATATTGAAAGAAAAAATATCACATAATCTTATCTATAGATGAAGAAAATAGCATTTTACAAGATACAGCACCCTTTCTGATTAAAACAATGCAAAAGAAATATAAGGAAACTTTTGAACATAACAAAGGGTATATATGAAAAACTCACAGCTAACATCATTTACAATGGTGAAATCCTAAAATCTTTCCTTCTCAGATCAGGAACAAGACAAAGATGCCCACTATACCCCTCCTATTTAACACTGTGTTAGAAGTACTTGTTTGAGCACTGAAGCAAGAAACTGATATAAGGCATCCAAGACTTGAATCTCTGAACTGCCCAGGTGCCAGCTGGACCCTGAGCCTCAACAGAGTGGAAACTCCTACTCTCTGGTTCGATGGTGTTACCCAGGTCAGCTTATAGGGAGGTGAAGGTGGTCAACCAACACACCAGGTAATCAAGAGTGCCTACAACTGTAAGCAGAGGAATTGCATCCATCGTCCATGTTGAATCTAAGCCCCATCTTGATCTAGAGGTGGAGGGGACATTGCCATCCCAGGGTCCACAGAATGGAGGAATAAAATATGGACTAGAGTGGACTTACTGATATTCTACTATAAAACTATTGTGATGAGTAATAGAAGAAATTTTAGCATTGAGGTGGAGAAAGTGGCCACAGTATTTGCTGAGGGCAGGGAGAGGGTAGAAGGAATATGATGGGGGACATTTTGGGGATTTTAAGTTGCCTTAATGATATTGCAGGGTCAGATGCTGGACTTAATATATCCTGCCATAACACACTGAATGTACTGGGCGAGAGTGTGAACTACAGGGTAAACTATTATCTGCGTAGTGCAGCAGTGCCCCATATGTGTTCACTGAGTGAGATTAGTGTGCCACAATGATGAAGGAGGTTGTTGGTGTGGGAGGAGTGGGGTAGGGGTTGGGGGCTATACAGGAACCTCATATTTTTTAGTGTAACTTTTTTTGTGTGATGTATATATCTTCAAAAAATACAATTTACATAATTGATATGGTGGGAGTGGGGAGTGGGTTACATGGGAACCTCTTATGGGTTTTTTCATTTTTAAAAAAAATAATTTTCTAATGTAACATTCCTGGTCATCTATTAATTTATATTTTTAAAAAAATAATAAATAAATAAATAAATAAATGGCATCCAAATTGGAAAGGAAGATATCAAAATTTCACTATTTGCAGATGACATGATTCTATACATAGACAGCCCTGAGAAATCTGCAACAAAGCTTCTAGAACATATAAGTGACTTCAGTAATGTCATAGGTTATAAGATCAGTATACAAAAGTCAGTAGCATTTCTGTGCACAAATAATGAGCAATCTGAACAGGATATCATGGAAAAATGCCATTTTTAATAGTAAATTAAAAAATCAAATGCATAGGAATAAATTTAAAGATGTAAAAGAAATCTACACAACACTATTAAAGTAAATCAAGAAGACTTAAATAAATAGAAGAATATGCACTGCTCATGGATATAAAGACCAAATATCATTAAGATGTCTATCCTACCCAAACTGATCTAAAGATATATAGCAATACAAAGAAAAATCAGCACAACATTTTTAATAAACTGCAAAATCTAACCATGACATTGATTTTGAAGAAGAAGAGGCCCCAAATAGCTCAAGATATACTGAAAAAGAAAAATGAAATTGGAGGAATCACACTTACTAACTTTAAAACATACTACAACTCTACAGAGGTTATAATGGCATGGTATAGGCACAAGGACAGACATTTTGACCAGTGAATCTGAATTGATATTTCTCATTTAGATTCTCATATATACAGTCATCTGATGTTTGACAAGGTCACCAAGCCTACTCAAATGGGAGATAGTGACCTTTTCAACAAATGGTCCTTGGAGAACTGGATATCCATATGCAAAGAATGAGAAAGGACGACCATCTCATACCGTATACAAAAATTAACTCAAGATTAATCAAAGATCTAAATATCAGAGCCAAGACCATAAAACCTTGGAAGACATTGAAGGGAATCCCCTACAGGACCTTGTAATAGGAAACGGCTTCATGAACTTCACACTGAAAGCACGAGCTATGAAAGAAAAAAGATATAAAAGGGACTTCCTCAAATTTAAAACATTTTGCACCTCAAAGGAGTTTGTCAAGGAAATGAAAAGAAACCATATCCAGTGTAAGAAAATCTTGGTAAAAATATATTAGATAGGAGCCTAATAGCCAACATATATAAAGAAATTCTATATCACAAAAATAAAAAGTAAAAGAACCTATTTTTAAAAATGGGGAAGAGATTTGAACAGATGATTCTCCAAAGAAGAAATACAAATGGTTAAAAAGCTCATGAAAAGATTCTCAACATTATGAGCTATTAGGGAAAAGCAAATCAAAACTACAATGAGATAGCATCTTATACTCATAAACTAGTGGGTATTAAAAAAACAGAGAACTACAATTGTTGGAGAGGAGGTGGAGGAGTGGGAAAACTCATTCACTGCTGGTGGAAATGCAGAAGAATTCTGCCACTCTGTAGGACAATTTGGCGGTTCCTTAAAAAACTAACTATAGATTTGCCATATGACCCAGCAATTCCACTGTTGGGTATACACTCAGAAGAACTGAAAACAAGGACACCAACTGATATATACACAACAATGTTAATAGTGACATTATTCACTATTGCCAAAAGTTGGAAACAACCGAAATGCCCATCAACAGAAGAATGGATAGACACAGTGTGATATATACATACAATGGAATACTACTCAGCTGTAAGAAGGAATACAGTACAAACACATGAGATAATATGGATGAATCTTGAGGACCTTAAGTTGAGTGAAGCAAGCCAGCCTTTGAAAGACATGACCTCTGTGGAATGAGTTAAGTAAATCAAGCTGTCTCAGAGAGCCAGAGGCTGGAAGATACATTTACTGGAAATAGGGGAGGAGAGGAAGTTTGTGAACATTTGCATAAATGGGTGAAATCCTAGAAATTGGAGGCAAGTTGTTGTGCAGTGAAGGGATAAGACAGGGCCATAGGAATATATTCGCTGGGGCTTTGCATGTTGAGGGGGGCCGGGGGTGGGAAGATGGTCAGATGGTCCATGGAATTAGGGGGAAGGTTGGGGGGGGAATAGGTGAAAATGGGAGATTGTCAGGTATGTGGTTAAAACTATAATGCTGAGAAACTCTTCAGAAAATATAAGGAATTGCTACTGGTTTTAGGTGTTCGATGGGGGACTTCTGGCACAAGGTACACCTGGGGCTGGCTTCTGGGGAGGGTGTGAATGCTCATATTGTCCTAGTGTATTATAACAGTTGTTGGAAACCCATACAAAGGAAGGTGTGGTACCCCGAACCTGTGGAGGTCTGATGTTCTCAGAGGGGAAGGTGTCTCTTGAGAGCGTGGGTGGCTTCCAATGTGGGAAGACAGACTAGTGAGTCAAGTCCTCAGCATTGTTGCAAGTATCTGTGAATCTTGTCCTTCAAGCAGTGAAGCTTGGTTGTCACTGTGGACCCAGAAGGGAGGGGGAAAGAAAAATAGAATAGATGAAAGAGGGGGTAACTGGAGGACAAAGGAAGTATTCCATGAGATCGTACAATGATGGATACAGACCATGTTAAATTTCACCAAAAATTTATGAAAGAGTATAGTCTAAAATGTCTATAATGTCTAAAATGTCTATAAATGACTATACTATAAAAGAGTATAGTCTAAAACCATAACGAGGAGAGGAAGCAGGCCAAGGTATGGTTAACCTCTGTGGCCAGCCTGGGGCAGCTGTAAGGTGCCACAGCTGCCCGGGAGGGGTGGCGGGAATGGGTGACTACGCCCTCCGCCTGGTACGGGTGACTCCGCCCTCACATTGCCCCCGGCTACGCCCCCTCGCCGGCCCACCTCTGCCCCGTCTCCACACACTAGTCTGCAGCGCTGCATCTCCTGGCCATATAAGGGTATTCTTCCCATGCTCACCAATCCGCTCTCACCCCATGCTAGCCCCACCCCCGTTCCCTCGGGCTTATATTGTCAAGCACTTCCTCATTAAATCAGACCTGCTCCATCAACCTCGTCTCCATGTGGGTTCTTCCCCTCGTCGTTACTTGCCTGCGGCCCCTCTGCGGACTCCTCACCCAGCGAGCCGCAACCTCATCATAACATAAACCATAATAGAACCAAAAATTTATTAAAGTGTACAGTTTATGTAAATCATAATTGAGTTATGGTTAGTAGCTATGTAAATCATAATTGAGTCATGGTTAGTAGCTATGTTTCAATATCTGTACTTCTGTTGTAGCAAATGTAACCTACACATGTAAAATGATCATTGCTGGTGTGGGAGAAAAGTGTTTGATGTTTGGTGTATGGAAATCCCCTATATTCTACATGTGACTTTAGTGTGACCAAAAACTTTTTTGAAGACATACTAAAATTTTTAAATAAAAGTATGTAGACTCTGAGGAATAAATGGAGGATACTGTCTTGCCTCTTTACATACAAGGCAACACCTATTATAGTGATGAAAAGTACAATGTCCAAAACAGTTTTATGATAATTTTCCTTTTTTAATACCCTGATTTATTTTTTACTTTATTTTCATTTTTTGAAATTATTATATATTCAATTTCTGAATAGAAATAGAAACTATCATTAAATCTATCATTGTTATTTCAATTTTCCTACTAATTGAATTTGGCAATATATTAGGCTTCATTTTTGAAGTTTTGGAACTAGACGGGTTCAACTATGGCAGAGGAGCAGCACAGGTATGGGGTGTCATTAATGATGAATACAGGGGTGGAAAGGAGTTCTCCAGGTGATGTATATCGGATATATAGATATGTTTGAATGTTCGTTGGGTATTGTCATAGAGGGTAGAATTACACACAACTAAGGGGGTACTGAGTTCCCGTCCAGGGGAGCACTGTTGCATTCCCCAATGGAATAGCAACAATCCACCAAGTGAAAGGGTCAAGACCAGTGAAAAAGGATGGTCCAATGATGGGTGCTTCATACTGATGACTATACATATGAGCCTGTGGGTTTGAAATTTCAACTATGCCTAGATCTTCAGAGTGCCTAAGAGTTACCTCCTGAGAGTCTCCATGTTGCTCAAATGTGGCCACTCTCTAAGCCAAACTCAGCATGCAAGTGCATTGCTTTCCCCCAGTTTGCAATATGACACCCAGATGAGCCTCACTGGCACTGAGGGATTACTACCAAGCACCAGCTTGTGATGCCAATAGAAAAAGACCTTAAATAAAATGGAGAAATGGTAGAGATAAATGGTTTATAAGGTTAAGAGACTTCGAAATATGTCGGGATGTCATCAGGGGAGTTGCAATTATGCACATATCAGCAGAATCCCAGAGACAGGCAAAATAGATACAAACCCAGGTAGTGGTGCTCCTGGGGGCTAAAGTGATGCCCAAGTCCTATGGTCATGGAAGATGACTCTGGAGTTAAGTGCCTTACTGGTGGGCCCTACTTTGGAATTTGTGCTCTTAAGTGTGATGTAGTTGGACTCAGATGTGACCTTTCTACACATGCCTCTTCTGTCCCTTTTACCGAACCTGTGGTTGGTGCTGGCATTGGTGTATGCTCAGGAGACTTGAATCTCTGGACTGTCCATATGTCAGCTGGGCCCTGCACCTCAACAGAGTTGCAAATCCTACTTTCTGGTTCATTGACTTACCCAGGTCACTTAACAGGGAGGTGAGGTTGGTCAACCATCACACCAGGGAACTGAGAGTGTCTACAACTGCAATCAGGAGAATCCCATCAATCAACCATGTGAGATCTAAGCCCAATCTCCATTTAGAGATGGAGTGGAAATCGCCAACAGGGTCTGCAGGATATAGGAATAAAGTATGGGTTAGAGTGTACTTACTGTTATTCTACTATACAATTACTGTGACTCTAGCAATGGAAGAAATTGCATCATTGATGTGGAGACAGTGGCCATGGGAGTCACTGAGGGCAAGGGGAGGGAAGAAGAGGTGTGACATGGGGCATTTGTTGGACTTGGAGTTGTCCTGAATGATATTGCAGGGACAGATGCAGGACATTATATAACCTTCCATCATAACCTACTGAATGGACTGGGGGAGAGTGTAAAGTACAATGTAAACTATAATCTATGTGGTGTAGCAGTGCTCCAAAATGTATTCATCAAATTCAATGAATGTGTCACAATGATGAAAGAGGTTGTTGATACGGGAGGAGTAGGGAAGGTGGGGAATCGGGTAAATTGGAACCCTTTTATATTTTTTAATGTAGCATTTTGGTTGATCTATGTGTCTTAAAAAAGACAATAAAAAATAAAAAAAAGTGTTGGGAAAACTGGACCAAATTTAGTTAAAAAAAGATGTATCTTTATCTCACAGTATGTTAAATAAAACTCAAAATTGTAGGATTCCATTTATTTAATATGTAAGTATAACTTAGTTTATAAAGATGAAAGTAGATTAGTAGATTAATAGGGCTGTAGAATTATAGAAGTATTGCAAGGTGACTGCTAAGGGGTGTGGAGTTTTTCTTTGTTGAGTAATGAAATTGTTCAAAAGCATTTTTGGTGATGAAGGCCTATTGTTTTGATTATTCTAAGACCTATTTTTTTTATACACTTAGCATAGATTGTATAGTATGTGAACATATTTCAATAAAAATGTAATGTAATTCCTAGAAATTGATTCAATTATTTAATGTGATTTTATTTTTTTAAAATTCTTTTTAATAAGTAAATATGCAAGAATAGCCTGACATAGTAGCTATATACAGTGGAGGGAGCATAAGGAGATTGAGAGTTGATGAATATTTTTTCTCTTTTTTTGTTTATTATAGTTATTCAAATATTGAAAATGTTCTAGTAATGGCTGAAGTGATGAATAGTAAAGTTACTTCATATTTGTACCTTGGCTGTCAATGAGATCCCACTTACATGATTGGGAAGTCTTCTACCTTGATTTCCTCAAAAATTCCTTCTGCTCCTTTTCCCTTCTCTTCTACTTCTGGGATACTCATGATGTGTATGTTTAAATGTCTCTTGCTGTCATTTTGTTCCCTGATAAACTTTTCAATTTTTCCATCTTTAACTTTATCTGTTCTTTTGTATGTTCCCTTTTGGAGTCCATGTCTCTAAACTCACTCATAATTTCTGATACCTATTCAAATGTGCTATTATTTGTCTTCAGTGTATTTTTTATATCATTTATTGTGCCTTTCATTATAAGATCTGCTAATTTTCTGTGTATTCTTTCAAATTCTTCTTTGTGCTCACCCAGTGTCTTCTTAAAATCCTTAATCTCTTTTGCCATCTCATTGAATTTACTAAGGAGATTTGTTTGAAAATTTTTGATTGGTTGTCTCAATTCCTTTATGTCATCTCTATGCTTATCTTTTTCCTTTGACTGGGTCATATCTTCTATTTTCATTTTATAGATTGTGATTTTTTGTTATACCCTCAGAATATGATTTACTAGATATATTTATTTGGGGGGCAGGTTCTCTCTTTAGTCTAGGGCTTTGTTTTTTATTTTATTTTTGTTACATCTCCTCTTTGATACTTAGTTCAACTTAACTTGGAATTTTATAGTGGCTCTTGTTTAGTCAGTCTGTTTTTTCAGGGTTTTTTTCTTGCACTTCTCACATTCTAGTTGTGTAGTATGAGCCAAGAGTACAGTTGGTATCCATGAAGGTTGAAGCTGCCTGTGTTGCCCCAGAAACCAATGAAGCTTCCCCCACATTTCTTCATTGCCAGAGCCTCAGTTGTGTGCAGTAATCCAAGATCTGCAGGCCAAGACCATCTACAGTTGCCCAGAGAGACTGATGAATTTCCATGTCCCATTCTTCCATGCCTGGGGTGCAGATAGGGTTCCTGTTGTGGTCAGTGACCTAAGCCATGTGGACCAAAAGTGACTGCAGTAAGCCATGTAGACTGACAAAGCCCTGGCTAAACTTCTCATCTGCCAGGTGTTGAGATGGAGCCTCAAGCATGCCTACCAACCCAGTCTGTGCAGACTGAAAGCAACTAGAGTTACCTGAGAGGGAGCACTGTCCCTCCTCCTGCACTGTCAGGGGTGGGTATGGAGCCACAGATGTGTCCAACAATCTAGTTTCTGTGGCCTGAAAGAGGCTGCAGTTGCCCAGAGATGCTGAGGGAGAATTTCCCTCCTCAACCTACCATGTCAGCGGCAGGGATGGAGCCATTGCCTTTCCCACATATTTAGTCTTTGTGGGCCAAATGCAACTGTAGTTACCCAGAGAGTCTGAGGGTGCAACATCCCTTATGCCCTTTCAGGGACAGGAATGGAACCACAGGAATACCCAACAGTCTAGTCCATGTGAGCCAAAAGTGTCTGCAGTTGCTTGGAGAGGTTGAGGAAACACTGCCATCTCCTGTCCTATTGCAGATAGGGATAGAGCCATATGTGTCTAATAATCCAGGCCATGCAGGAAAAAAAAAAGTGCTTGTAATTGCAGAGAAGCTGGGGAGGCACCACCTCTCTCATATAATTTTGGGGGTGGGGATGATGCCCAACAATCTAGTCTGTGGGCTGAAAACACATGCAGTTGCCCAGAGAGGCTGAGGAAACCCCACCCCCTCCTATCCTATTGATGGGTGGGGATGGAGTCACAGGTGTTGAACAGTCTAGTCCATGCAGGCAGAAAGTGTCTTCATTTGCCTGGAAAGGCTGGTACACATCCCACCTCTTCCTCCCTTCCATATATAGTGCTGGAGCCTAGGCTAGTGTTGCATTCCAACCTGGAGTGAAAGAAGCCAGTCCCTACCATCACTGTGCTATTCAATCAGACCTGCTTCCTTTCATGCCTGGGATGTGGTTAAATCAGGGCTACTAAACTCTTTCTGACTTTCATAATTTCAAACTTTAGCTGTTCTTAGGCTTGGATGTTAGCCAGCTGAATTTACTAATCAGTATTGAAGTCAATATCCAAGCATGTCTTCCCTGTTTATGCAAAAAGTAGCTCAAATTCCAGCCAGGGAATAATTCCCAAGGCAACTTGAACTACTAGCAGTGGATGGGAACTAGCCTCTGCACTGATGAGTGCTCTATTCATGAGTCTTCACTGCATATGACTAATCTACTTCCTTTATTCCAAGGATGTTGGAGGATGCTCTTCTTGTCTCCTGGGCACCCCCAAACAAATGCTTTAGACAGCTCTCAGTTTTTAATAGCTGCACTATAGGGTCAACTAACTCTTGGAACTCCTTACTCTGCCACAGTCTTGCCCCTTTGTCTTATTGTGGTTTTAAAATATACTTCCCAAATGGTTAATAAGGTTGCATATCTTTTCATGTGATTTTTCACTATTTGTACATTTTCCTTAGAGAAATGTTTATTCAAATCCTTTACCCATTTTTAATTGTTTTTTTTTTGTCCTTTTTGTTTTTGAGTTGAGGATTTCTTTATGTATTCTGGATATTAAGCCCTTAATGGTGTGTGGTTTCCAAATATTTTCTCCCCCTTGTATGAGTTGTGATTATACTTTCATGATAAAGGTCTTTGATGTACAAAAGTTTTAAATTTTGATGAGATCCCATTTATCTATCTATCTATCTATCTGTCTATATCTATCTATCTATCTATATATATATATAAAATATATATTTTCTTTTGTTTCTTGTTCTTTGGGTGTAAAGCCTAATAAACCAGATCCTGAAGATGGTACCCTACACTTTCCTCTATGGCTTTTAAAATTATTTCTTATATATTCAGTTATTTTAATCATTTTGACTTGATTTTTATAGTGTGGTGTATGGGTCCATCTATATTATTTACAAATGGAGATACAGTTATTTCAGCACCATTTGTCGTATAGAATATTCTTTCCTAATTGAGTGGTCTTTGCCCCCTTGTGAAAAATCCATTGGCCATAAATATGAGTGTTAATTCCAGGTTATTAATTTAATTCCCTTAGTTTATGACTGTCCTTGTGTTGCTACCATGATGTTTTGATTACTGTGCCATGTAATTTGTTTTAAGTTTGGAAGGTAAGAGTCTCTAACTTTGTTGTTTTATTTTAAGATGCCTTTGGCTTTCAGGACCTATTGCTTTCCCAAATAAATTTGATTACTGACTTTTCCATTTCTGTAAAGAAGGTTGCTGGAATTTTGAATGGTATTGCATTAAATCTGTAAATCACTTTTCATAGAATTGTCATCTTAACAATATTTCTTCTTCCAATTCATGAACAAGGAATGTCCTACCTTTTATTTCTGTCTTCTTTGATCTCATTTAGCAATGATTTGTAGTTTTCTGTGTATACAAGTCCTTTACAAGCTTGGTTAGATTTATTCCTAGTATATGATTCTTTTAGTTGCCCTTGCAAATTGATTTTTTCTTCCATTATCCCTTGATTTTTCATTGCTAGCATTGATAATCAATACTAATTTTTGGGGTTTCATCTTGCATTCCATGTATTAGTCAGCCAAAAGGGGTACTGATGCAAAGTACCAGAACTCTGTTGGCTTTTATGAAGGGTATTTATTTGATGTAGAAGCTTACAGTTACAAGATCCTACAGACTCCAACTCAAGATATCATTAGAGGTAATCTCTAATACAGTCTGTTGCCATGTGTTGACATAAGATGGCTGCGGTCACCCATCGGGCTGAAGCGTGGTTTGCTGGCCTGGCGGGGGAGCGGCCGCGGTAGGCCAAGCCGCTGCCCCCATAATAGGGTGGCTGGTCGGACTCACCGCCACCCCTGAAGGAAGCTCGGCATGGGCGCAGAGTGCCCTCAGGTCTCCCCCTTCTCGGCAGCCATGCTTCCGTGGCCGCCCCTCCTCCCGGATGGCGCCACACGATGCCTGTGGGGCGGCACCCTTCTTCTTCTTTCTCCCTGCGCAGGCGCAGGGCGGAAAATTCCAGTCTGCCCTTTTCCCCTCCCCCGACAGCAGCAACAGCCAGGCGTGGGCGGAGAAATCCAGTCTGCCCTTTTCCCCTTCCCCCGACAGCAGCAACAGCCAGGCGTGGGTGGGAAACTCAAGTCTGCCCTCCACCCCAGCAACAGCAGCCACCAATCCCTAAACCCTGCCCCTTCCCCCAGCAACAGCGACAGCCAATCCCTAACCACCACCCCTCCCCCGTCCAGTACCGCCCGCTGACCTTTCGCCGGCAACCAATCAGAACAGGGCGTGGCTTCGACCAATCAGCCTTCCCCAGCCCCTATAAAACTGTTGCCTCTCCCTCAGTAAAGTGGACTTGCGTGTTTACCTTGTCTCCGCGGTAGTTCTTCTGCCGTGCGCCCTCCAGTCCTGAGAACCCCCGACAAGGGCCTGGCCTCCCTTGTCCCCAGTTCGTCGCCTGCTTCTCCGGGCGACCCCTTCGTCGCCTGCTTCTCCGGGCGACCCCTTCATCGCCGGCTTCGCCGGGCGACCCCGTCAGCCGAACCACGCAACCCCTTGTGAGACCGATCCCTCGTCTGCTGCCGGACCGACCCCTCGTCCCAAGCGGGACTGACCCCTCGTCCAGAGCTGGACCGACCCCTCGTCCGCAGCCAGACCCCACCTCTACCGACCGAGCAAGCCGCCGCAGCTGGTGTCCAACGTGGGGCAAAGCAACCCCACCACA
Source organism: Dasypus novemcinctus (assembly GCF_030445035.2). Lineage (NCBI taxonomy): Eukaryota > Metazoa > Chordata > Mammalia > Cingulata > Dasypodidae > Dasypus > Dasypus novemcinctus. The sequence goes on along the minus strand of NC_080704.1, from coordinate 91,293,136 downwards.
GCACAACGTGGGGCAAGGCAACCCCACCACAGCCTCACTCCATAACCTGGCGCCCCTCCCCCCTCTCTTCTCACCGTGGGACTTCTCTCGTGCAACATTGCTGCTACCTGAGCCTTGGCTACCTCATACGATCCACGGCGGTCTGGGAGAATCGCTGGATGGCTTTCTCCTTCCATGTCGGGGGCTTATACCGACCCGCTATGATTAAGAGGAGCCTTGGATTTCTCGGGAGCACGCGCTTGCACGTCTGAAGTAACCCTACCATAGCCCTACGCTCTCCTCTCTTCTCACCCCTATCTTTTCGCTCTGCATTGTTGCTCCAGAACCTTGGTGACCTCATATGATCCACGGCGGTCTGGGAGAATCGCTGGATGGCTTTCTCCTTCCATGTCGGGGGCTTATACCGACCTGCTATGATTAAGAGGCGCCAATAAAACTCTCAGGAGCACGTGCCTGAGCACCTCCACCCCTGCCTTCACCTCTGCCTCCTCCCCTCTGTGCTTGCTCCCCTTTGCCTTGCTCCACTGCTCGTCGTCCCGCCCTCCCCTCGTCAGGGCCTTCTCTTGGCCCGCGACCACCGTCGGAGCCCCACCGGCTCCGACCCCTCGTCTCACCGCGCACCTCGGCTCCCATCGCTGCGCTCTCAAGGTAAGGGCCCCTTTTCTTATCGGCTCCAAATGGCCATTAGCAATGGGTAACATCCTATCTGCTAAGCAAGCCCCACAAGTTTGGGCCCTCGCCGGTCTCCTAGACACTCACCGGTGTAAGATCTCTTTCAAACAGCTTCAAGTATATTGGGACCTTCTTCTCCCCTTTAATCCATGGCTTACCAAGTGTCAGCTTTGGGACCCGGACACCTATACTCACCTTATAGATAGGGTCACTTTTGCTGTGGAGCAGGAAGGTAAAAGATTCCCTCCTGGCTTATTACAGGCAACATGAAGTCCAGAAGAAATCTTAAAGGGTATAATCTATGATATGCTATATATAAACAAGGATTTAAAAGCAGCTATACCAAGAAAGTAAGAATTATGAGTCAACTGTAAATAAATTATATATTTCTGTTAATGTGTTGTAATTGTTCTGTGTTTGTCTGTCTGTTCGTTCAATGTCAACGTATATTGTGATACCTCCGGATGGTAAATAGAAATTACTAGAAATCTTTAAAAGAGCTCTATTCATTTGGCCAAAAATTAAATAAGCACTTATATTAATACTTAAGTTTATTATATTAATACATAAGTTTAAATGTTAATAAGATATCTACAATTAAAAAAAATTGTAAGTCTTAATTAACAAAATTAACTGTACGTCTTCATAAAAAGTTGTTCTTGCCTAGATTAAAATGAATAACTTATTTTTCTTCACAGGATAATATAAAGAATGTAAAACTTATATGAATATTAAAAAGGTTAAAAGTTTGTAAAAATGCTAACTGAAATGTAATAAGTTTTGCAAAAAGACGTATTTTGTCCTAAAGTAAGATGGCTAATTTTTCATAAACTCTTGAAATTTAATTTGCATGCGGCAAGTGTAAAAGGTATTGTGATAACTTTACGTAAGGGAATGTGTTCTGTAAGGATAAAATTTATCTTCAATAGTTTACATTAAGGTATTAAATGGCTAATTCCAAAAGGTCATTCTTAAATATATATATATAAAACTAAATTGATGATAATAATAATAAAAGGTAATTTTATAACAGGAAAGATTAACAGCAACAAAGCTCCCCTGCCAACTTGCTTTTAGGAAACGGTTTCTAATATTGCATGCTACTAAGTATTTAAAGAAAAGTTATTCTTAAGGAAACAGAAGATGATTTTGTCTTTGCAGCCATTGTCTATTTAGCAACACCCCTCGCTATCGGCCTAGCCACTGTTGCGCCGGACGATTGGAACCTTAAACAAAGACTCCTCCTCACTGTCATCTTCCTATCTATTGTTACTATATTTACTGCCCTCATTCTCCTTCGTTTATAAAGCAGTCTCCTACAAACCACAAAGCTTCTGTCTTAAACATACCATTCTCAACCCTATCCTCTAAATGATCTTCTCACTTCCCCCACAGCCTTTAATACTTTATTTCTTCCTCATAACCTTTGCTTTCTTGATAATATTTTCCGCCATCTGTCTAGCCGCTACCGCACCAGAAGATTGGAACCTCGGCCAACGAATTCTACTCTCCATAGCCTTTCTGTTTATTATCCTCTTTTATGCTTTACTCCTTATCTTCCTCCCATAATGACTTCACCAAGCCTCCTCTTGTCCAAAACCATCACCCTTCTTTTCCTCACACTCCCCATTGCACTCACCAACCCCAGCCATCAGCCTTTTAATTGGACAGTAAGCCTCTGGCAGGAAGAAGTAATCCTCTCCTACAATGTCTTCGCTGCCAAGGAGAGATCAACTACCTGCAACGCACTGTCATCCTGGACTTTTAACAACAGATGGATCTTATAGCCGCCGAGATCAACAAGAATTGGACATTGGCCACCCTTGCTTGCAACGGCAAGATACCACCCCCTAAATTGTACATTTATATCCCCGTCATAGTCACCTCCCTCTTCAGCCCCGCTTCCCTCATTGCTTACTGCCTCTTGGGCCTCAGCTACTTGTTGCAGCTGCCATCCTGGTCCTTATTTGAAAAGAAGGGGGAAATGCGGTCACCCCTCGGGCTGAAGCGTGGTTTGCTGGCCTGGCGGGGGAGCGGCCGCGGTAGGCCAAGCCGCTGCCCCCATAATAGGGTGGCTGGTCGGACTCACCGCCACCCCTGAAGGAAGCTCGGCATGGGTGCAGAGTGCCCTCGGGTCTCCCCCTTCTCGGCAGCCATGCTTCCGTGGCCGCCCCTCCTCCCGGATGGCGCCACACGATGCCTGTGGGGTGGCACCCTTCTTCTTTCTCCCTGCGCAGGCGCAGGGCGGAAAATTCCAGTCTGCCCTTTTCCCCTCCCCCGACAGCAGCAACAGCCAGGCGTGGGCGGAGAAATCCAGTCTGCCCTTTTCCCCTTCCCCCGACAGCAGCAACAGCCAGGCGTGGGCGGGAAACTCAAGTCTGCCCTCCACCCCAGCAACAGCAGCCACCAATCCCTAAACCCTGCCCCTTCCCCCAGCAACAGCGACAGCCAATCCCTAACCACCACCCCTCCCCCGTCCAGTACCGCCCGCTGACCTTTCGCCGGCAACCAATCAGAACAGGGCGTGGCTTCGACCAATCAGCCTTCCCCAGCCCCTATAAAACTGTTGCCTCTCCCTCAGTAAAGTGGACTTGCGTGTTTACCTTGTCTCCGCGGTAGTTCTTCTGCCGTGCGCCCTCCAGTCCTGAGAACCCCCGACAAGGGCCTGGCCTCCCTTGTCCCCAGTTCGTCGCCTGCTTCTCCGGGCGACCCCTTCGTCGCCTGCTTCTCCGGGCGACCCCTTCGTCGCCGGCTTCGCCGGGCGACCCCGTCAGCCGAACCGCGCAACCCCTTGTGAGACCGATCCCTCGTCTGCTGCCGGACCGACCCCTCGTCCCAAGTGGGACCTACCCCTCGTCCCAAGCGGGACTGACCCCTCGTCCAGAGCTGGACTGACCCCTCGTCCGCAGCCAGACCCCACTTCTACCGACCGAGCAAGCCACCGCAGATGGCTGCTGATATCTACAAGGGTTCAGGCTTCCTCTTTCCTCTTAAGGCTCTCTGATCCCAGCTTCTTATAATCTCAACTGTAGTTTGGCATAAGGTTCATCCCTCTCCACGGGGCTCATATTTTCTGGGCTCTGCTGCTCTGTTCTCTCCACAAGGTCTGCTGTAGATTTTCGGGATCATGTCCCTTCCCAGGGCTGTATCTATGGAGCACTCTCTCCTCCTGCACATCTGATTCTGTGTTCTCTTTCTCCATGCATTTACTTCCATGTGAGTCTCTGTATTATCCTCAAAGGAGCTGGGCCTGGAGGCTGAGTTGTAGTCTAATGATGTGATTGGGTCAGAGCTTTAATGTTAACATAATTTAATCAAATGTCTCCGCAGAACCTAATAAAATCATAGGGTTATCATGCCAGAAGTACCGACCAGTTTACAAATATAATCTATATTTCTTCTTGGAATTCATAAATAATATCAAAATACTACACCCAACATTTTTCTGAATTCATTTATTAGCTCTAGGAGATTTTGTTGCAGATTTTTAAAAGGATTTTCTGCATATAGAATCATCTGTCTACAGGGAAAATTTTGTTTGTTCCTTTCCAATTTGGATGCTTTTTATTTTTCTTGCCTAATTGCTCTGGCTATGGCTACCAGTAGAGTGTTCATAATAGTGGTGAAATTGGACATATTTGTCTTGTCCCTGATCTTGGAGTGAAAGATTTCAGTCTTTCACCATTGAGTATATTAGCTTTGTGTTTCTTATATATACCATTCATCATATTTCCTTCTATTCCTAGTTTTAAAGGTGTTTTTATGAATACTGGGTTTTGTCAAATGTCAGTTATGTGTCAATTGAGACAGTTGTGAATTTTTCCTTCATTCTGTTAATGTTCTGTATTACATTAATTGATTTTCATATGCTAAACAACCCTGAATTTTTTGGATAAATTCCAGTTGACTGTGGTGTATAATTCAGTAGGATAGTATTTTATCAAGGAATTTTGCATATATATTCATAAGATATATTGGTCTATAATTCTCTTTGCTTGTGATATATTTATCTAGCTTTGTTATAAATGTGTTTGACCTTGTAGAATGAATTACGATATTTCCCCTCCTTTTCAAATTTTTGGAAGAGTTTGAGCAAGATTGGTGTTAATTCTACTTGAAATGTTTTGTAGCATTCCTCTGTTAATTCATATGGTCCTGGGACTTCCTTTTTGGGGAGGCTATTTATTACTGATTCTATCTTTTACTTGTGTATTAACCAGCCAAATGGTTGCTGATGCAAAGTACTAGAATTCTGTAGGCTTTTATGAAGCATATTTATTTGGGGTAGAAGCCTACATTCACAAGGTCCTAAAGAGTCCAACTCAAGGTACCATTAGAGGTATTTTCTCACCCAAAATCTTTTGTCGTGTGTTGAAGCAAGATGGCAGGTGACGTGTGTGAGGTTTCAGCAGTCCTTCTTCCTCTTTAGGCTCCATGGTCCCAGTGTCTTCTGATCTCACCAGTAGATTGGCATAAAGCTTATATCTCTCCGTGCGGCTTGTTTCTTTCATGGCTCAGCTGCTCTGCTCTCTTCGTAAGGTCTGCTGTAGACTATCAGGCTCATCTTTCTTCCTGGAGCCTCTGCCCTGTCTAACAAACTATCTCTCTTAATCTGCCATGACATTTTCTATGTGAGTGCCACCCACCAAGGAGGTGGGGCCTCAAAACCCTATTGAATGAACCAAAGATCTAATCTTAATATAATCAAGTAAATGTAAACTTTGAACTTAATACAATCAAGGGTTATCATGTCCAGAGGAACCAACCAGTTTATGAACATAACCAATATCTCATTTTTAAATTCATAAATAATATCAAACTGCCACAACTAGTAATTGCTTTGTTGAGTTGCTGTATGTAGTTTGTGTGTTTCTAAGGATTTGCCCATTTCAACTAAGTTATCTAATTTATTGGCATACAGTAGTTGATATTATCCTATTAGATTCTTTTTACTTCAACAGAATTACACTTAAAGTCCCTCAATTCATTTATGATTTTTATTATTTTTGTCCTTCATCTTTTTGCTGTTATCAGTCTACCTTATGTTTTGTCAAGTTTTTTTTTACCTTTTGAAGAACCAATATTTGGTTTTATTGATTCAATTTTTTTGTTCTTTATTTCATGCATCTCCATATTAATATGTATTTCCTTCCTTCTATGCACTTTTGGTTTTGTTTGCTCTTCTTTTTCTAATTCTTCCAGTTTTCAGGTGATGTCTCTGATTTGAAGTATTTCTTCTTTTTTAATGCGAGGATTTAGAGCTATAAATTTCCCTCTCAAGATGGCCTCTGCTATATCCCATGAGCTTTGGTATGTTGTATTTTCATTTTTATTTACCTCAAGATATTCCCTAATATCCATTTGATTTCTGCTTTAACTTATTGGATGATTGAGGGTGTTGCTTAAATTCCACATATTTGTGAGTTTTCCATTTCTTCCTCTGTTATTGATTTCTAGACTCATTCCATCATGGTTGGAGAAGAAAATTGTATGATTTTAATATTTTTAAATTTATTGAACCTTGTTTTGCGACCTAACATATGCTCTATACTTGGTAATGGTCCATGTGCACTTAAGAAGAATTTATATTATGTTATGGTGGGTGAAGTGTTTTATATATGTTTGTTAGGTCTAATTGTTTTAGAGTATCATGAATTCTTTTATTTTCTTTTTAATCTTCTGTCTAGATGTTCTATTCATTATTGAAAGTGGTGGGTTATAGTCTCCCATTATTAATGTAGAACCATCAAATCTTTGTTCAAATCTTTCAGTATTTGCTTAATATATTCTGGTGTTCTGCTGTTAGATGCATACACATTTATAACTGTTATGTCATCTTGTTGAATTGGTCCCTTTACTGTATATTCAGGCTATCTTTGTCCCTTTTATCTGTTTTTGACTTAAAATCTAGTTCATCTGATATTACCAGAGCAACCCCAGCTCTCTTGCTTATTACTAGCAAGATTTAGTAATTTTTTAATCCTTTCACTTGCAAACTATTTATATCTTTGAATTTAAGTTGAGTCTCTTATAGACAAAATATAGCTAGGTCATGATTATTTATCCATTCTTCCAAGCTCTGCCTTTTCATTGAAGAGGTTAATCCCTTCATATTTCAATTCATTGCTGATAGTGCCATTTTGCTGATTTCTCTTTGGAAATACTACTTTTTTATTAAAATGTCCTTTTATTTTTAAAGATACATGGATCACAAAAAATGTTCCATTGGGAATCAGATGTGGCTTAAGTCATAGGGCTTCCACCTACAATATGGGAGGGCCCAGGTTTGATCCTGGGGTCTCCTGGTAAAAATAAAATAAAATAAAAAAGAAAGTGAAGCATGTCCGTGTGGCAAGCCAATGCCTGTGAAAATTAGTCGAACAGCAAGATGATGATGCAATAAACGAGAAATGAAGGGAAGAGTCAAGATGAAGCACAGGAAATACCAGGAAATGAGGTAGCACAAGAGACAGGGGAGCTCTCTCAAAATTGGAGGTCCCCAGAGTTGACTGTCGGTGAGTTCTAGAGGAGAAAAAGGGAGAAGAGAAGACAAAAAGAGAAAGAGATGCAAAAGATTACACAGAGAATGGACATAGCAAAAACAGCATGGGAGGGGAGGGTAAAAAATTTAAAAAATACATTAAAAAGGCTACATTAAAACATATAAGGGAAGTGGACTTGGCTCAGTGGTTAGAGTATCAGTCTACCACATGGGAGGTCCACAGTTCAAATCCCGGGCTCCTTGACCCGTGTGGAGCTGGCCCATGCATAGTGCTGATGCGTGCAAGGAGTGTCGTGCCATGCTGGGGTGTCCCCCGCATAGGGGAGCCCCTCGAGCAAGGAGTGCACCCCATAATGAGAGCCACCCAGTGCAAAGAAAGTTCAGCCTGTCCAAGAATGGAGTCCACACACAAGAGAGAGCTGACATAACAAGATGACACAACAACAACAAAAAGAAACACAAATTCCCATGCAGCTGACAACAACAGAAGCGGACGAAGAACACCCAGCAAATAGACACAGAGAACAGACAACTGCGGCCGGTGAGGGGGGGGATGGGGAGATAAAGAAATAAATAAATCTTTTAAAAATATATATATATATATAAGAGGTTCCCATATACCCCACCACCCACTTCCCACTATTCCCAAATCAACAACCTCATTCATCATTGTGGCACATTCATTGCATTTGGTGAATCCATTTTAGAGCACTGCTGCACAACATGGATTGTAGTTTACATCGTAGTTTACACTATCTCCCAGTACATTCAGTGGTTATAGCAGGATATATAATGTCCAGCATCTGTCCCTGAAATATCATTTAGGAAAATTCCAATTCCTGAAAATGCCCAACATCATATCTCTTCTTTGCTTTCCCTGCTCTCAGCAATTACCGTGGCCACTTTCTCCAAATCAATGCTACAGTTTCTTCCATTACCTGTCACAATTGTTCCATAGTAGAATAAAATTAAGTCCACTCTGATACATATTTTGTTCCTCCATCCTGTGGACACTGAGATGGTGATGTCCACTCCATCTCTATATTGAGAGGGGGCTTAGATAACATATGACTGATGTATGTGATTCTCCTGCTTGGAGTTGTAGGCACTCTTGGTTCCCTGGTGTGGTGGTTGACCATCTCCACCTCCCTGTTAGCTGGCCTGGGTAAGTCCAATGAACCAAAGAGTAGGAGTTGCAACTCTTCTGAGGCTCAGGACCCAGCTGACACATGGCAAGTCTGAAATTCAAGTGTCCTGGGCATACACCAACTCCAGCACCAACTGCAGTTTTAGTAAAGGTGACAAAAGAGGCAAGTGTAGAAAAGTAACATCTTAGTCCAACTCCATCTCATCCCATAACAAAAAATCCAAAGTAGGGCACACTGACAAGGCACTGAACTGCAAAGTCAACTGCCATGACCTTAGAACCTGTGTGTCTGATAGCCCTTAGGAGTACCAGTATCTGGTATTGTAAATAGTTTGGCTGTCTCTGGGATCCTGCTGAGGCAAGTGTAAGTGCAACCCCTCTGATGACCTCCTGATTATATAATTTTTCCTTCTTTATTTTCTTTTAAATGTTACATTAAAAAATATGAGTTCCCCATACACCCCCTACTCCCCCTACCCCACTCATCCCACATCAACAACCTCTTCCATCATCATGGCATATTCACTGTACCTGGTGAATACATTTTGAAGCACTGCTGCACCACATGGACAATGGTCTACATTGTAGTCTACACTGCAATCCACCCAGTGGGCTATGGCAGTACACAAAATGTTCAGCATCTGTCCCTGAAGCACCACCCAGGACAACTCCAAATCCTGAAAATGCGCCCACATCATATTTCTTCTTCCCTCTCCCTACCATCAGCAGCTACCGTGGCCACTTTCTCCACATCAATATTACAATTTCTTCCCTTACTAACCACAATAGTTCCTCAGCAGAACACCAGTAAGTCCACTCTAATCTATACTCTGTTCCTCCATCCTGTGGACCCTGACTAAGTCCAGTCCCCCTCTACGTCAAGGGGGGGCTTAGATTCCACATGGATGATGGATGCAATTCTAAAGAATCTTAGCCATATAAACTAATTTACCTTTACCAATTCCCCTTTTACCTAAGGTCTTTTTCTATTTCCTCACTGGTTATTGATTTGCTAGTAATCCCTTGGTGGAAGGGAGGCTCATCCCTGGGAGTCATGTCCCATGCTGGAGGGACGGTAATGCATTTACATGCTGAGTTTGGCTTATAGAGTGGCCACATTTTAGCAATGCAGAGGGTCTCAGGAGGTAAATCTTTGGTACCCTGCACCTCTAGGTCTAGTTCAAATTTCAGGCACACAGGCTTATAAACATAGCTATGATTATCAAGGGCTCATCCTTGGACCATCCTTCTTCACTGGTCTTTGGCCTTCCACTTGAAGGACCGTTGCTTTTCCATTGGGAATGTGACAGAGCTCCCTTGCCTAGAAACTCAGCACTCCCTAGTTGTCATTTCTAACTGTAACTACTATGAAAATACCCAATGAATATACAAACTTTTTATCTGCCCAATGTACCTGTCCTGGAGAACACATTTCATATCATGTTCCCCCCTTCAATAACATCCCACACCAGCATCCCCCCTGCTACAGTTGAATCCCTCTGTGGTCCAAAACATTTTCAAATGTATAGCCTAATATATTGCCAAATTCATTTAATAGGAAAATGAAAAATAATGATAATTTTAAAGTTTAGAATTAGAATCCATAGTAATTTTTTAAAACTAAAATAAATTCGAGTATTACAAAATGAAAAATATCATAAAACTTTGTTTTTCACCTTTTGCCTTTCATCACTGTAATAGGTGTTGCCCTGTATGTACAATGGAGAGGCAATTTCTTTCATTTCTTCCTCAGTGTCTACATCCTTTTGTTCTAATTTTTAATTTTGTCTTCAGAAAACTTTCAGATCAAAATAAAGTTACATACACAATAGAGGCGACTCCCATATATCCAACATCAAACCAATTTCTCCCTTCCCCAGCAATGATCTTTTTACATGTTCATATTATATTTCCTGCAGCTTATGTACAGATACTGAAACATAGCTATCAAACATGGTTCCATTTTGGTTTACATTATGGTTTATATTTTAGACTGAACAATATTCTAAATTTTCAGTTACTTTGTGTTTTGCATTATTTTTTTATATAAGAGCCTCTAGACTTTTATACATTTTTGGTGAAATTTAAAATGTCCTATATCCATAATTGCATGGTCTTGTGGAACACTTCCTTGCCCCACAGTTAGCCTGCTTCCATGCACTCTATTCCTCCTTCCCCCTCCCCTTATCCCACAGAGACAGTCAATCTTCACTGCTTGAAGGACAAGATTCATAGATACTCACAACAATGCTGAGAGCTTGACACACTAGAATGTCCCCCACCCATTGGGAGCCACCAAATTTCTTGAGGCACACAAATCCTTCTATTTCAGAACATCAGGCCTACCCAGGATGTGGGTTCTCCTTCGCACTCATTTTATGGGTCTCCACCCAATGATGTAACAGACTATGACAAGATGAGCACTCACACACTCCCTAGAAGCCTGGCCATGTAGCATATGCTCCCCTTAAGCACCTTAAACAGGTAATCCTTCCTTATATTATTTTCTGAACTGTTTTCTTAACATAATAGTTTCAAACATACACCCGACAATTTCCTTGTTCAATTGTTCCCCCCAACACTCCCCCTAATTCCTTGGGCCTTCTGACCCATTCTACCAACCCTAGGCCCTCAAGACTGCAAAGTGCCACCCAATAGTGTATCTATGCCCCCATTTTATCCCTTCCCTGTACAAATACTAACCTCCTCTTTATCATAGATTTCCCCATGTAGACATTCCCTCACAACCTTCCTTTCCCCTCTAATTCCTGTAAGCCTATCACACGGTCTCTAGCTCTCTGAGAGAGCTTGGTTTGATTATTTCCTATTAGAGAGGTCATGTAGTAGGTGTCCTTCAATGTCTGTCTTGCTTTACTCAACATAAGGTCCTTAAGATTCATCCATGTTATCGCATGTGTTTGTTCTGTGTTCCTTCTCATAGCGGAGTAGTATTCCATTGTAGGTATATACCACAATTTGTTTATACAGTCACCAGTTAATGGGCATTTGGGTTGGTTCCATCTTTAGGCAATAGTGTATAATGCCACTATCAACGTGGTGTGCATAATCTGTTTTTGTCCTTGTTTTACGTTCTTCTGGGTATTTACCAGTAGCAGGATTGTGGGGTCATAAGGCAAAGCTATAGCTAATTTTTGGAGAAACCGCCTAACTGTCCTCCAGAATGGCTGGACCCTTCTGCATTCCCACATGCAATGGGTGAGTGTTTCCATTCCTCCTCATCTTCTCCAGCACTTGTAGTATTCTGGGGTTTTTTTTTTTTTTTTTTTGATAGCCACCAGTCTTATGGGAGTAAGATGGTTTCTCATTGTAGTTTTGATTTGCATTTCCCTAATAGGTAGTGATTTTGAGCATTTTTTATGTGCCATTTTGCCATTTGTATTTCTTCTTTGAAGAAGCATCTGTTCAAATCTCCTGCCCCTTATTTAAATGGGTTGTTTGTCTTATTATTTTTGAGATATTGAAGTTCTATATATATTTGCAGGATATTAGTCTCCCATCAGATATATAGTTACCAAATATTTTCTCTCATTGGGCAAACTGTCTTTTCACTTTCTTGACAAACTCTTTTGAGGTGCAAAAGGCTTTCCTTTTGAAGAGGTCCCATTTATCTATCTGTTCTTTTGCCACCAGTGCTTTTGGTATGAAGTTTAAGAAATCATTTTCTATTCCAAGTTCCTGTAGATGCTTCCCTACATTGTTTTCAGAGATCATTATGGTCTTGGCTCTTTTATTTAGGTCTTTGATCCATCTTGAGTTGATTTGTGTAAAGTGTGAGATGATATTCCTCTTTCATTTTTGCATATGAATATCCAGTTCTCCAGGCACCATTTTTTGAAGATGCCTTTCTCTCCCAGTCGAGTGGGCTTGGTGGCCTTGTAGAATATCAGATGACTGTATATATGAAGATCTATATCAAAAAACTCAATTCATTTCCATTGGTCAGTGTGTCTATCCTGTGCCAATATCATGCTGTTTTCACTACTGTACCTTTGCAGTATGTTTTCAATCAGGTGGTGTGATTCCTCCAATTTCATTCTTCTTTTTCATTGTGTCTTTGGCTATTCAGGGCATCTCTCCCTTCCAAATAAATTTCGAAGTTAGTTTTTCTAGTTCATTTTAAAATGTGATGATTTTTATTGGGATTGCATTGATTATGTAGATCAGTTTTGGTAGAATAGACTTTTTAATGATATTTAATATTCCTATTCATGAACAAGGAATATTCTTCCATTTAGTTAAGTCTTCTTTGATTTCCTTGAAAAGTGTTGTGTAGTTTTCTGTGTATAAGTCTTTTACATCTTTAGTTAAATTTATTCCTAGGTATTTGATTTTTTATTTACTATTGTAAACTGTATTTTTTTCTAAAATTCCTCTTGAGATTGCTCATTATTGGTGTACAAAAATGCTCGTGATTTGGGGGCATAGATTTTATAACCTGAATCTTTACTGAACTCATTTATAATTTCTAGAAGCTTTGCTGTAGACTTCTTAAGCCTTTCTATGTATAATATCATGTTTTCTGCAAATAGTGAAATTTTGACTTCTTCCTTTCCAATTTGGATGCCTTTTATATATGATTCTTGCCTCAGGCTCAAGTATTTCCAACAGAATATTAAATAGAAGAGGTGATAGTGGCCATGCTTGTCTTGTTTCTGATCTGAAAGGGAAAGATTTTGTGATTTCACCATTTTAAATGATGTTAATTGTGTGTTTTTCACATATAGCCTTTATCAGGTTCAGAACGTTTCTTCTATTGCTATCTTTTGCAGTGCTTTTATTAAGAAGGGTGCTGTATTTTGTCAAAGCTTTTTCTGCATCTGTAGATATGATCATGCTTTTTTTTGCTTCAATCTGTTTATGTGATTGATTACATTAATTGATTTTATTATGTTGAAAGATCCTTGCATACCGCAAATGATACCCACTTGATAATGGTATATAATTCATTTAATGAGTTTTTGAATATGATTAGCAAATATTTTCTTTAGGATTTTCACATTTAGGTTCATTAGAGAGCTTGACCTATAATTTTCTTTTCTTGTGGTGTGTTTGTTTGGCTTTGGTGTTAGGATAATGTTGGCATCATTGAATGAGTTAGGCAATATTCCTTCTATTTCTATTCTTTGGAAGATTTTGAGCAAGATTGGTGTTACTTGTTTCCAGAATGTTTGTTAGAATTCACCTGTGAAGCCGTCTGGCCAGGGCTCTTCTTAGTTGGAATGTTTTTAATGACTGATTCTATCTCTTTACTTGTGATTGCATCAATTTCTTCTTTCATCATAGTAGGCCGTCTATGTGTTTCTAGGAATTTATCCCATTTCCCCTAAATTCTCCTTCTTGTAGGATTATAGTTTTTCAAAATATACTCTTATGCTAGTTTTTATTTCTGTGAGGTCAGTGGTGATATCCCCTTTGTCATTTCTTATTTTGTGTATATGCATCTTTGCTTTTTTTTTCTTTGTTAGTCTGGCTAAGAGTTTGTCAATTTTATTGGTCTTCTCAAAGAAAAGCATCTTTGTTTTTGTCTATTTTTTCTAGCACTTTCTTCTTTTCTATTTCATTTAGTTCTGCCTGATCTTTGTTATTTCTTTCTTTCTTTTTCCTTTGTGATTACTTTGTTGTTAATTTTTACAAATTCCTCCAGTTGTGCAATTATGTCTTCAATTTATCTCTTTCTTCTTTTTTGATGCATGAATTTATGTCTATGGATTTCCCTATCAGTACAGCTTTAGCTTTCTCCCATAAGTTTGGGTATGTTGTGTTACCATTTTCAATAGTTTCAAGATAGGTATTGATTTCCTTTGAGATTTCCTCCTTGACCCACTGTTTGTCTAAGAGTGTGTTGTTTAATTTTCATATCTTGGTGCCAAATCTGGGTCTCTGGCCCATACAGATTTCCAGCTTCATTCCACTTTGATCAGAGAAATTATTTTTATGGTTTCTATCTTCCTGAATTCACTGAGACTTTCTCTGTGGCCTAGCATGTGGTCTATCTTGGAGAATCTTCCATGTGCACTTGAGAAGAACATATATCCTGCTGTATTTAGGTGTAATATTCTCTATGTTTATGTGCAGCTCCTCTAATATATTGTTCAATGTCTTTGTTTCTTTATTAATTCTCTTTTGAGATGTTCTGTCCAATGGAGAGAGTGGTTTATTAAACTCCCCTACTATAATTGAAGAGGCATCTAGTCCTTCAATTTTTCCAGTATTTGCCTCCCTTATTTGGAAGTACCCTTAGGGGTGTAAATGTTTATGATTGTTATTTCTTCTTAAAAGTTTATTCCTTTCACTAATATGTAGTGTCCATCTTTGTCTCACAAGACTTTTCCACTTAAAGTCTATCTTGTCCAATATTAATATATCTACTTCTGCCCATTTTTTGGTTATTGTTGGCCTGTAAGATTGTTTTCCAGCTTATCGCTTTCAACTTCCTTCAATCCCTGGGTCTAAGATGTATTTCTTGTTGACAACATATTGTTGTGTAATATTTTCTTATCCATTCTTCCAATCTATGTCTCTTCATAGGTTTTTAATCCATTCACATTCAGTGTTGAATCATACATTTTTCACCCTGAATTCTTCTGTTTATATCTGCCTTCCTATTTATTTGATTTTTAAAATATGTTACCATTTTGAATTCCTTTTTATTTATATCTGGATTTATTTTTCATATATTTTCCTTGCGTATACCATGTGGTTAAAATTTAACATCTTAAATATGTAACAGTCAAATTTGGTTCCATACCAACTTGACTTCAATAGCGTACACATACTCTGCTCCTATACTTTCTGTCCCACCAGTTTTTGTATTTATTACAAGCTATATTTTTGTGCATTATATCACCAAAACAGTATATTTATCATTATTTTCATGCATTTGAATTTTACCACGTTTGGAAACTAAGAAGTGGAGTTAAATATCAAAAATATAATAAAATAATACTGGCATTTATAATTAGACAATTTGTTAACTCTATTCCAGATCTTTATTTCTTTCACCACTTTCTGGATTCTTACCATCTTCCTTTGGGTTGGCCATCATTTCCCATTTATTTGTTTGTCTTGTAATCATTCATCACACACTTTACATTTTCATATTTTCAAATGTTATCTTTGGGATTTATTTACTGAGATGTCTGTTCCTTGAGTTTGTTACCAGTTGTTTATGTGACAGAGTTTTTCTTAAGTTTCTGTCTGCATCTTGTCAAGAAGTTTTGTCCAAGGTGATTGCAAAGTGCAGGACCCTCTCTATATTTTCTGGGCCTATGTCATGTCCTAGATTTTTGCCTGCTAGTTGTTTAGGAGTTCCCTTGTTTGCAGGAATTTGAATACCCCTTCTACTTCCCTGGAAAAATACTTTTCCCTCTCCTGACTTTCTGCCTATCCTGGTTGATCCATTGCTGGGCTTAAAGCAGGTAAATCTTTGCCCTTGGCCTTCTGCCTCAATTGTTTCTTACACTGATTTAGTCATTTCTAGCTGCTTTTGCCCATAGGGCTAAATTTTGTAGGAGGAGCACACCAGAGAGGAGTTTCCCAAGTCAGTCTTTCCCAACCATTACAAGACTCAGTACCTACTAAGTGAGAGACAACTGGCTCGAAACTGCCCTGTAGAGGGGTGACAGAATAACAGAAAAAGTGCCAGAACCTTCTTCCATGGCTCCCCAAAGATGTGTTTTCTAGAACTTCCCCAAAATCCCAGCCCTTCAACTGTCTTCCGCAGCTCCAAGGAAGTGTGCCATCATTAAGGTTCTTCCTCTCCCTCTGTCTGGGGCATATTGGAACAATGTCCACCCTCAGACCAAAGCTCCCAGAAATACCAATGTGCTAATCAAAACCCATGATCAGCGATCAGCCTATTCCCATCCCAGATCATGGGAAAGTGTGTTTTTATGTATCTTTCTGGTAACAGCAAGCTGCACCGTGGGCTGGAGCCCACTGTGTCCTACCACAAAAGTGGGGGGTGGGTGTCAGTAAGCACAATATAGAGAGATAGATTTAGAGGTATTTACAACAGCTTCCTCTCCCTCCAACTCCCTGGATATTGTAGACTGTTTTACTCGAACCTGGAGTTTTAAAATAGTTGATTCACAATGTTCCCACCCATTTAATAGTTGTTCTGATAGATTGTGTCTTGGAACTTCCTCACACCCATCTTACCCTTTTGCATGCATTTTTCAAAGAGGCTATTGAAATTTCCAAATATATGTCTATTGTCTATTTCTGCATTCAATTGTGTCACTTTACCTTAATTTATTTTGGAGCTATTTGGCTAGGATCACATATGTTTAAAATTTTTAAAAAATCTTTCCTAAGCTTTGATTTTTTAATCATTATAAAGTTACCGGTTTTCCCCTAATCACTTCTTTGTTTTAAAATCTATTTTGTCAGACAACATTATACTCATTCCAGCACTATTATGTTTGTTATTTGAATACTACATCTTTTCCATCCTTTTACATTTCATCAATTTTTTCTCTGAATCTGAAGTGTGTGTTTTATGAAGATTTTAAAGTTGTGTCTTGTTTTTCTTTATTCAGTGTTTTAATATCTGCCTTTGGGTTGGATTGTTTAATCCAATAACATTTAATGGTATCATTTATATAATTGGATTTATATCTGTCATTTGCTTTCGATATTTTATGTCTGATATCATTTTTGTTCCTGCTTTACAACCTTTTTGATATTACTTTGACATTTTCTGCAGTAATAATTATAATTTTGAAACTAAAAATGTATTGAAGTCTCACATTCATACATGAATATACATAAATAAGTGTATAGTGAAAGTTGTGAACCCCACAAAACAAACCTACATATCATAACACAGAACTATCATATATCAACCCACCACCAACACCTTGCATTGTGTGAAACATTTTTAACAAACTATGAAAGAACATTGTCAAAATATTACTACTAACTATAGCCCATATCTTACATTTGGTGCATTTTTCCCTAACATAGCCATTATTAACACTCTGTATTAGTATTATGTATTTGTTATAGTTCATGAGAAAATGTTCTCATATTTTTTTTCTTTTAACCTTATTCTACAGTCCATCATTGAATTCCTTTTGTTGTACAGTCTCATGCTTTGCACAACCCATTCAAAGTGTGCACCCAAGGGCTCTCATTTTCCTCACAGAGTTGTGCTGTTATCAACTCAGTCAATTCTAGAATGGTTTCATTAATCCATAAGGTAAAATCCCATAATCCCTCATGCCCCTATTTCTATCCCTTAGAATTGACATAATATTGTCTCTGTCATTCCTCAAAAAAATTACAATATTTCTGTTAACTATTGTTCATAGTTTATATTAGTCATAGCTTTCTTGTGTATCACCATTTTCTTAACACTTTGAAAAAGCATATTTTTATATTTATACTATTAGCCACAATTTCCACCCACCACCAGAATCGCTGTTATACATGCCCTAGATTCTTCTCTAGCTTCCTTCCAATTGACACTTAAATCCACAGGCGACCCCTATCAGCCACAATCACCTTTATACATCTTCAGTGTTATGATCAATATAAATGTTACTATCAATGCTATTCATTTCCACACTTTTACAGTAAACCTTATTAACAATTCTACATACATTAAGCATTTGCAAACATTCTCAACCCACATTCTCTCTCCTACTATCCTATACTCTAGAGTTTACTTCCATGTGTTTACTCAACATATTTACTTCATATTAGTGAGAACACACAATACTTGTCCTTTTGTGTCTGGCTTATTTCACTCAACATAGTATCCTCAAGTTTCATCCATGTTTTCATATGCATCCCAATTTCATTTCTTTTTCCAGCTGAATAATATTCCATTGTATGTTTGTACCACATTTTGTTTCTCTATTCATCAGTTGATGGACACCGGCTGTTGCCATATTTTAGCCATTGTGAATAATGCTGCTATCAACATCAGTGTGTAAATATCTGTTCACATCCTTGCTTTCAGTTCTTCTGAATGTATTCCTAGTAATGGGATTGCTATATCATACAGTGATTTTATATTCATCTTCTTGAGGTACTTCCAAACTGTCTTCCAAATAGACTGCATTATTCTACATTTGCACTACCAGTGAAGGGGTGTTCTTATTTCACCACATCCTTTCCAGTGCTTGTAGTTCCCTGGTATTTAATAATGGCCATTCTATACAATTTGAAATAGTATCTCATTGTAGTTTTCATCTGCATTTCAATAATAGCTAGTGCTGCTGAACATTTCTTCATGTGCTTTTGGGTCATTTGTATTTCCTCATTTGGAAAATGTCTACTCAAGTCTATTGCCTATTTTTTAATTGGGTGCTTGTTTTGTTATCATTGAGTTTTATGATCTCTTTATATGACATGAATGTCAAACCCTTATCAGATATGTGGCTTCCAAATATATTCTTCCCTTTCTTGAGCAATATTTTTACTCTCATGATGGAGTCTTTTGAAGAGCAAAATTGTTTCCTTTTAAGGACGTCCCATTTATCCACTTTTCTTTCATTTTTGTGTTTTGGGTATAAGGATTAAGAAGCTACGACATAGCATAAGATCCTGAAGATGTTTCCTCACATTTAATTCTGTGAGTTTTATGGTTGTAGCTTTTTTGTTTAGGTTCTTCCTTCATTTTTAGTTAATTTATTTAAAAGGTGTGAGAAAGGTTTAAAATATGGTTTGACTCCATCTATAGAAAATATAAATACAAATAAATTAGAGAGAAGGAAACAGAATAACAACTATGTATGTGAGTGGAAGGATAGAGGGATTGACAGGTGATTATTACAGGATAGAATTTTTCTTGTTTTTTTAATATTATTATTGGATAAATGAAAGTTTTCTAATTTTATCAAAGTAATGAATGCTCATACCTGATACTATGCCAAACACTAATGATTGTACATTTTGGATGCATGGTATGCTTTATGAATATGTATTAATAAAACTAATTTTAAAAAAAGACTATGTACCAAACTCTCATCAGAAACTATGGAGGAAAGAAGTAAGTGGCATGATTTCTTTAAGGTATTGAAAGAGAAAAACTGCCAGCCAAGAATTCTGTATCCAGAAAAATTGTCCTTCAAAAATTATGGTGAGTTTAAAGTCTTAACAGAAAAGCAAAAACTGAGAGAGTATATTTACAGAAGAACAGATTTATAAGAGATACAAAAGGGAGTGCTACAGAATGAAAGAAAAAAACACATGTGAGAGACTTGGAGAAGAGGGTAGAAATGAAGAATATTAATAAGGGTAACTAAAAGGGTAAAAAGACAGGCAATAGTAAGATATGACAAAAGAAAGCCAAAGTATGAAATGGACAAAATAAGTAATGCCTTTACAGTAGTAACATTTAATGTTATGAATTGAATACCCCAATCAAAAGACATAGACTGAGAGAATGGATTAAAAGAAATATGAGCCAACCATTTGCTATTTACAAGAAACTTAATTCAGACATAACGACACAATCAAGTTCAATGAGAATGACTGAAAAAAGATATTCCATGCAAATTGTAAAAAAAAAGGTCAGAATAGCAATATTAATATAAGACAAAATAGGTTTTAATTGCAAAACTTTTTTATAAGACATGAATAAGGTCATTATATATTAATAAAAGGGCCAATTCACCAAGGTATCTATAATATGTATCCATTCACCTAACCTGGTTCCTGTTATCACCATATCTTCTCCAACACTACTAGTTTTCTGTCTTTTAATAGTAGCCATTCTAATAGATGTGAAATGATATTTCATTGTAACTTTGGTATGCATTTCTCTAGTTGCTAATGATCAACATTTTTTTCATGTGTTTATTTACCATTTCTATTTCTCATATGGACAAATATCTATTCAAGTCTTTAGCTAATTTTTTAATCAGGTCATTTGTCTTTTTACTGTTGAGTTGTAGAATCTCTTTGTATATCATGGATATTAAACCCTTATCAGATATATGATTTCCAATATTTTCGCTGTGTCAACTGTCCTTTACCCATTTTGACAAAGTCTTCTGAGGTGCAATCATGTTTAATTTTGAGGAGGTCACATTTATGTTTTCTATTTTATTGCTTGAGCTTTAGGTCTATTATTTAGAAAGTCTATCTACAAAACTCTTGAGAATATTTCTCTACTTTATCTTCCAGGAGGTTTATGTTCTTGGGTTTTATATATAGGTCTTAGATCCATTTTGAGTTGATTCTTGTATAAGGAGTGAGAAGAGGTGTCCTCTTTTTTCTTTTGAATATGTAGATCCATTGTCTGAGCACCATTTGCTAAATAGACTCTATTTTACCACCTGGATAGGGTTGTCAGCCCTGTCAAAAGTCAATTGACAGTGGGAGAAGATACGACTCAAGTAGTTGAGCACTTTTTTCCCACATGGGAAGTCCCAAACTTAATCCCCAGTGCCTCCTAAAAACAAAACAAAACAAAAATAAACAACAAAGAGATAAAAAAAACAACTCAGGGGATCTGGTGTAACTCAGCAGTTGGCGCCAACTTCCCACATATGAAGTCCCAGGTTCAAACTCAAGCCCTGGTACCTCCAAACAATCAATGGACTGTTAATGTGAGCATCTTTTTCTGGACTCTTGATTCTATTCTACTGATCAATGTGTCTATCATTATGCCAGTAACCTGGTGTTTTTTTACCACTGTAAATTTATAACGTTTCAAGGTCAGACAGTGAGAGTCCTCCCACATCACTCCCCCTTTTTAGAATGTCTTTGCCTATTTGGGTGCCCTTGCCTTTACAAATGAATTTTAATATTTGTTACTATTCCATTGTAATTTTTTAAAAAGCTGTTTGGATATTAATTGGTATTACATTAAATCTGTAAATCAGTTTGGATAGGATCAACATCTTCATGATATTTGTCTTCCAGCCCATGAACACAAAATGTTCTTACATTTGTTTATGTCTGATTTCTTTTAAGAGTGTTTTGTAGTTTTCTGAATACAGGATCTTGACGTTTTTGATTAAATTGATTCCTACATATTTTAGTATTTTCGTTGTTACTGTAAATGGAATTTTTTTCTGATTCCCTCTGAAAATTGTGCAGTACTACTGTACATAAATATTACTGATTTTTACATGCTGATTTTCTATCCTGCCACTTCGATGAACTTGTTTATTAACTCAAGTACCTTTTACATAGACATTTCAAAATTTTCTAAATATAGGATCACATCATCTGTGATTAGTAAGAGTTTTATCTACTCTTTTCTTATTTGGATGCCCTTTTATTTTACTTTACTATCTAATGGCTCTAGCTAGAACTTCTTGTACAATACAGAATAACAGTAATGGCAGTGTGCATACTTCTCTTTTTCCTGATCTTAGAGGACCATTGAGTATGCTGCTAGCTGTGGCGTTTTTCTTAATTTATTAAGGTATATCACTTATACATAAACATACATAAATAATAAGTGTATAGTCCTAGTTGTGAGCTTACAAAACAAATATACATAACATCATATAGGGCTTTTTGCCTCATCCTACCACAAATAACTTGCATTGTTGTGAAACATTTTTAACTAATTATGAAAGAGCATCCTCAAAATATTAACCAAAGAATCTTATATTTGGTGTATTTTCTCCCAAGCTACCCTGTTATTATTATTATTATTATTATTATTATTACCATTTATACATGAACATACATAAATAATACCTGTTTATTAAAAGGTGTGAATTTATAAAGCTAACATACATAACATCATACAGGGGCAGCAAACATCAACCCACTGGGAAGTGGATTTGACCCAATGGATAGGGCATCTGCCTACCACACGGAAAGTCCAAGGTTCAAACTCAGGGCCTCCTGACCCATGTGATGAGCTGGCCCATGCACAGTGCTGATGTATGCAAGGAGTGCCTTGCCACGCAGGGGTGTCCCCCGTGTAGGGGAGTCCCATGCACAAGGTGTGTGCCCTATAAGGAAAGCTGCCCAGCATGATAAAAGTGCAGCCTTCCCAGGAATGGTGCCACACACATGGAGAGCTGACACAGCAAGATGACACAGCAAAACAAGACACAGATTCCAGGTGCTGCTGTCAAGAATACAATCAGACACACAACACACAGCGAATGGACACAGAAAGCAGACAACTGGGGGAGGTGAGGAAGGGGAGAGAAATAATTTTTTAAAAAATCAACCCACCACTAGCACCTTGCATTGTTGAGAAACATTTGTTACAAATGATGAAAAGTATCATCAAAATCTTACTAAGTATATTCCATTTATCTTACATTTGGTGTATTATCCCCAACCCACCCTATTATTATTTTTAATATTTTATGACATTTAATATTTATGACATTATTTTTAATATTTTATATATTTTATGACAGAGGTTATGAACTTACAAAGCAATCATGCATAAAACACCTCTGTGATGGTTATATTAATGTGTCAACTCTGCCAGATAATTGTGCCCAGTCGTTTGGTCAAGCAAGCAGTGGGCTAATTGTAAAACAAGATATTTACAGACTTTAGTCACAAGTGACTTTACTGCATAGATAGCTGATTACATCTACACCAGTCAGGGAGACTGCCATCAGCAATGAGTGATGTTTTATCCAATCAGTTGAATGTCTTAAAAGGGGAAGTGATTTCAGCATTCAGAAAGAAATTCCCAGCACATCGTTGGACAGCCAAAGTCTCCCAGAAACTTATCAAGGACTTTCATTGGACATTTTTCAGAGTCCTGGTTACAGCCCACATGCAGAACCTGGACTTGTGCATCCCAATGGCCACATAAGAGACTCATAAAATCACATACTATTGACAGATATCTCCTTTTGATTCTCTTTACCTAGAGAACCCTGACTAATACAACCTCTCTATCAACATATCACACCATGATGAAATATTTGTTACAGATTATGAGATATAACATCAGACTACCACCATTAACCATGGTCCATAGCATATGTTCAGCACACTTTTACATACCCTCCCATTATCAACACAGTACATCGTTACCATAGATGCATGAATATTAGTATTGCTTTTAAGCACAGACCATATGTCTCTCCAGTTGTATTTTTCCCATGCTTTTCCACATTTCCAATACCCTGGAATAGTGATGTATATCTGTTCTAACTCAGAAAGGAAACTCTTGCATCTTTACCATAAACCACAATTCTCATCCACCTCTGGATTTACTGTGTTCTTCAGTCCTTAGATTATTCTTGAGCTCTCTTTCCATGAACTTTTATGTTCCTAGAGAACCCTTTCCAGCCTCATTCCCATCTATAAACCACAGGTTACTCACTATAATGTGTTACCATGAGCTATATACATTTCCATATACTTACAGTCAAGTTTATTAAAACTTCTACATAGATTAAGCATCAGTAGTGCATCTCAGTCTTCCTCTTATCTCCTTTGGGAATCCACTACATACCTGCAGGTCTTGAAGAAGTCTTCCTACATGTTCTTCTAGAAGATTTATGGTGCTTGCTTTTATACTTAGGTCTTTGATCCATTTTGAGTCCATTTTTGTTTAAGGTGTATGATAGGGTTCTTCTTTCTTTCTTTTGACTATGGTTATCCAGTTCTACCAGAATCATTTTTTTGAATGAACTCTTCTGCCTGAGCTGGGTGGGTCTGACAGGGTTGTCGAAAATCATGTGACCATAGAGATGAGGGTCTGTTTCTGAACCATCAACTTGATTCCATTGGTCGATGTGTCTGTTTTTACACCAGTATTATGCTGTTTGTACCTCTGTAGCAAGGTAATATGATTTAGGTATTATGACTTAAATTCTCAAAGTGAGAGTTCTTCAACTTCATTTTCCTTTATAAGATGTTCCTGGCTATTTGGGAACACTTACTCTTCCAAATATATTTGATAATTATGCTTTCCATTTATTTTTAAAATGTTGGTGGAATTTTTATTGGTATTGCATTGAATCTGTATATTAATTTGGGTAGAATTGAAATTTTGATGATAGTCAGTCTTCAAATCCATGATCATGAAATGTTTCCCCAATTATTTAGGTCTTTTTTATTGCTTTAAAGCAATGGTTTGTAGTTTTCTGCATACAAGTGCTTTACATCCTTGGTTAAGTTTTTCCTAAATATTTGGTTCTTTTAGTCACTACTGTAAATGGATTTTTTCCCCTGAATTCCTCCTCAGATTGTGCACTCCTGCCTTTTAAAGGCTATTCAATCTGATATAAGTATAGCTACTCTGACTTTTCTTTTTTGGTTCTGTATGCATAGAATATCTTTTCTATCCTTTCACTTTCAGTCTATTGGTATCCTTGGGTCTAAGGTGATTTTGCAGACAGCATAATGATGGCTCATACTCTTATCCTTTCTGCAAGTCTGTGTCTTTTGGTTGGGGAGTTTAATCTGATAATATTCAATGTTATTACTGTAAATGCAATTTTTATTCCACCCATTTGACATTTGGGTTTTATCTTTCATATTTTATTTTCCTCACTCTTTTGACACTTTTAATTACTTTTACTGAAACAATCTTCATTTCTAGACTCCATTCCAAGTTTCTCTATTCCCTTTTCTTTTTAGGCAGTAACATTCCCTGTAGTATTTCTTGCAAAGTCAGTCTCTGTTATAATGTCTCTCAGTTTCTCTTTATCTGTGAGTATTCCAAATTTTCCCTGTTTTGTAAGACAATCTAGCCTGATAAAATATTTTTTAATTTAATTTTATTTTTTAATTCATTTTTTAAAAAAATATTACATTCAAAAAATATGAGGTCCCATTCAACCCCACTGCCCCCACCCCCCCACTCACCCCATAGCAACACTCTCTCCCATCATCATGACACATCCATTGCACCTGGCAAGTACATCTCTGGGCATCGCTGCACCCCATAGCCAATGGTCCACATCATAGCCCACACTCTCCCACGTTCCATCCAGTGGGCCCTGGGGGGATCTACAATGTCCCGTAATTGTCCGTGAAGCACCACCCAGGACAACTCCACACCCCGAAAACGCCTCCCCATCTCATCTCTTCCTCCCATTCCCCGCACCCAGCAGCCACCATGGCCACCCTTCCCACACCAATGCCACATTTTCTCTGTGGACATTGGATTGGTTGTGTCCATTGCACATCTATGTCAAGAGGGGGCTTAGATTCCACATGGATACTGGATGCAATCCTCCTGCTTTCAGTTGTAGGCACTCTAGGCTCCATGGTGTGGTGGTTGACCTTCCTCAACTCCATGTTAGCTGAGTGGGGTAAGTCCAATAAAAAAAGATTCTTGGTTGAATGTTTTTCTCTTGCACTGTGTTAAATATATCCTACTACTGTCTTCTTGTCTCCATGGTTTCTGATGAGAAATTGGCACTAAATCTTATTGGATATATCTTCTATGTTATGCATTGTGTATATTTGCTACTCTCAGAATTCTCTCTTTATCTTTGCATTTGACATTCAGATTAATATGTGTCTTGCCGTTTGTCCATATATATTTTTTAGAGATAGGAGTATATTGTGCTTCTTGGTCATGGACATCTGTCCTTAAATAGGGATGGGGCCTTGATTCTGATGACTATGCTTATGAGTCTGTGTGCCTAAAATATCTAATAGGCCTAGAGCTGCAGGGAGCCTAAGAATCACCTCTTCAGAGCCTCCATGTTGCTCAAATGTGGCCACTCTCTAAGCCAAACAGCATGTAAATGCATTATCTTCCCCCAATCATGAAACATGACTCCCAGGGATAAGCCTCCCTGGTGCCAAGGGATTACTACCAAGCATCATCTGGTGATGTAACTAGAAAAAGACCTTGAGTAAAAGGGTCAACTCAGATCAGCAGAATATCTCAGCCTACATGTAGGATCAGGTTTTAAAAACTGCCGTTTCACCTTTAATAAAAGGGGGAAATAGAAAAGACAAATGAGTTTATATGGCTATGAGTCTCCAAAAAAAAGTTGGGAAGTCATCAGAGGGGTTGCACTTATGCATGCCTCAGCAAGTTCCCAGAGACAGCCAAAGTAGATACAACCCTGGGTACTGGTTCTCCTGAGGGCTACAGAGACCCACAGGTTCTATAGTCATGGCAGATGGTTCTGGAGTTCAGTGCCATGTCAACAGGCCCTACTTCGGAGTTTGTGTTCCTGAGTGTGATGGAACTGGACTCAGATGTGACCTTTCTACACATGCCTCTTCTGTCACTTTTACTGAACCTATGGTTGAGGCTGGGGTTTTCTGTATACTCAGGAGACCTGAATCTCTTGACTGTCCCTCTGACAGCTGGGCCCTGAACATCAGCAGACTTGCAAATCCTATGCTCTGGTTCATTGAACTTACCCTGCCCAGCTAAAAGGGAGGTGAATGATTCAACCATCACACCAGGGAAACTAGAGTGCCTACAACTGCAAGCAGGAAAATTGCATCCAACATCCACGTGGAATCTAAGCCACCTCTTGATACAGAGGTGGAGTGGGCATAACCATCCCAGGGACCACAGTATGAAGGAATAGAGTATGGATTAGAGTGGACTTACTAATATTCTACTATGGAACTATTGTGAGTTTTAATGGAAGAAATTGTAGCATTGATGTGGAGAAAGTGGCCATGGTAGCAGCTGAGGGTAGGGAGAGGGAAGAAGAGATATGATGTGGGGGCATTTCCAGGATTTGGAGTTGTCCTGAGTGGTACAGCAGGGACAGATGCTGGACATTTTATGTCCTGCCATGGCCCACTGTGTGGACTGTGGGAGAATGTAAACTACAGTGTAAACCATTATCCATGTGGTGCAGCAGTGATCCAAAACATATTCACCAAATGCAATGAATGGTCCATGATGATGAAAGAGGTTGTTGATGGGGGAGGAGTGGGTTGAGGGGAATAGGGGGTATATGGGGACCTCTTATATTTTTTTAATGTAACATTTAAATAATAGAAAATTTTTTTAAAATTAATTATAAATAAATAAATAAATAAGGCTAGGAATTTTCTACCTTTATTTCTTGAACTATTCTTTCTACTCCTTTTCCATTTTTCTTCTCCTTCTGCAACCCCATGACATGTATGCATGTCTCTTGCTAAGAAATGGTTCTCTGAGAGGTTTCTCAAAGTTTTCCAGTCTATTCTTCATTGCTTATGTTGCCTTTTGGGGACCATGTCTTTAAGTTTACCAATCCTTTCTTCTGCCTCTTCAAATCTGCTTATATATGATTCCAGTGTATTTATAGCTTTAGTTATTGTGCCTTTCATTCCTGTAAGATCTGGTACTTTTCTATGTATGCTTTCAAATCCTTCTAGTGCTTATCCAATATCTTCTTAATATTCTTATTCTCATTAGCCATCACTTTGAATTTATTAAGGAGATTTATTTGTACATCTATGATTAGATGTCTCAAATATTTTATGTGATCTGGAGACTTATCTTGTTCTTTTAGCTGGGCCATGTCTTCCTGTTTCTTGGTATGGATTGTAATTTTTTTGGGTGTCTTCAATTCTGGATTACTAGATGTATTTATTCTTAGTGCAATTTCTCTCTTTAGTTTAGGGCTTTCTTTCCCTTTCTCCCTTGCTGGTTGTTTTGTAAGAGCCAAAGATGTAGTTGTTGATGTAAGCTGTGGAGGCTCAAGCTGCCTGCATTGTCCCAGGGATTGATAAAGTTTCTTCCAATTTTTTGCTTTGCCAGTGGTAGAGACAGAACCACAGCCACATGTAATAATCCAAGTTGTGCAGGCCTAGACTGTAGTTGCCTGGAGAAATGGATGAAGGCACTCCCTTCCTTCCCTGCTTTGGGTGGAAATGGAGCTACAGGTGTGGTCAGCATTCTTTACCATGCACGTCCAAAATGACAATTGCCCTGGTAGACTTCTGGCTATTCAGTGTGCCAACTGAATGTACCTGCAATTACACAGAGAGTCAGATGTAGGTCTCACAGATTCCTCCCTTCCAGAGTTAAGGCTGAAGCCTATGCTAGACTGCAGTCTGATATGGGTGGAAAGAAGCCAGTCTCTACGATCACTTGTGATTTTCTATCAGCTCAGTTTCCATTTATGCTGTGGGTGGATTTAAAATGGTGGCTACAGGCCTATTTCTACTTAGAAAGATTCAAACTTCAGCTGTTCTTAGGGATATACTTCTTTTTTTCATTTTAAAAAGATAATCAGATTACATAAATGATACATAAAAAATATGTAGGGGCTTCTTATATATCCCACTTCCTACCACTCCAACACTTCCAGGTAAATGGCACCAAAGTAAGTAAGCAGAGTGTGACCCTCACAAAAAAATTGGAAAGAAGGCAGGGTCTATCTAAAGGAACTGCCTTAGATGTATATAGAAAGGGAAAGTGCTGTGAGTCATCTATCAGGGTTCTGTAAAGATAAAGAAGCCAAAGGCAAACAATGAATTGCTCACCGCTGTGGCTGGAAATGGCACATATATCCCACTCTCAAGGCACGTAGTCTTGTTGGAGCCCTGCCTTGCTGCTGCCAATGGACTGTGAGAGGTCACTTGCTGGGAGTAATAGGAGTCTCACAGAGGGTGGAGAGATTACTTTGTATTGAGTTTGGCCTGCAGAAACCCCTTTGAATCTCTGAAGAGACATTCACCCAATGGGGAGAGGGGGCGATTTACTCAGGCAGATTCTCACAACCAGCTGCCCAGGGAGAGAGAGGAACCAGATTAGAGACAGAGCAGGAACAGGTGCCTAGTCAGCAGGACTCTAGCAAATGGTAGAAGTCTAAAAAGTCTTGGGGAAATGGCACAATAGCTTTCTGAAGACTGATTAACCTAAGGAGACAATTAAACTCAGTGGAGGGAATAGTGCCTTGCATATACAAGGCCTCAGGTTCAATTCCTCTTAGAGAAGTAATCAAGAGAGTAATGCACTGGATTATCAGCCACCCAACTGATACCTTTTGACAGGGAATATATAGACATTTTTTTAAGGCTTTCTTGGATCTGTTTTTTTTTAAGGTTCTTTTCCCCTTATTTTATGGACAAAAAAAAAAAAACATCACCTACACAGGGCAGGCTACAGGGTGATTTATGAACACCAGCAGCCTGAGATTCTCCTTAGGGACCTAAGAGGGAAGGCTGTTTTTCCTTGGTTGTTTATGTTTAGTTGTGACTGTATTATTTATTTTTTGTTGTATTTCTCCTTTCTTTGTTTCCCCCATTTTTTCTTCTCAGACTTTTTCTACCCACATTACTTCTTTCCTTTCCTTCATTTTTCTACCTTCTGTTTTTGGTTGTTTTTCTTTTATTCCATCTCTTTCTATTTGGTCCTCAATTTTATTTTATATTTCTCTTTCAGTCATTTTCTTTATTTTTACTTTTACTTTTATTTTGTTTCCTATTTTTTCTTTTCTTCTTT
Source organism: Dasypus novemcinctus (assembly GCF_030445035.2). Classification (NCBI taxonomy): domain Eukaryota; kingdom Metazoa; phylum Chordata; class Mammalia; order Cingulata; family Dasypodidae; genus Dasypus; species Dasypus novemcinctus. Next base: position 91,263,478 of record NC_080704.1, on the reverse strand, counting down.
TCTTCATTTTAATTCATTCTATACATTTTCTCTATTTTGTTTCTCATTTCATTTTTTCTATTCCACTTTTTATTCTTATTCATCTGTATTTCTTATGATCTATATTTGTGTTAATTAGTAATCTTCCTATGTCATTTATGGTTCCTCTTCTACCTTTAACTATCAGTATTACAATTATTCTTTTTACCTTATCTCTTTCCTTTTCTCTTGTTCTAAATTTTTTCCAAGGGAACATAGACAAGAGCAAAGAAATAGAATAATGGGAATAAAGGGTCAAATTGAAACCTTACCACATGCACAAAAGGAACAAAATAAAACCCTTAGTAGAAAGAAAAGCTAACCTTTGAAGAAACCCATCAAGATAAACAGATACATAAACAGCAAGAAAAAATTACAAAACATACCAAAAAAAACAGGAAGACATATCACCCATTATAACAAACAAACTAAGAAATAGGATAATATGCAGAACTTGGAACAACTAATCAGAGGTGTCCAAAAAATATCATGAATCAACGTAATGAAGTGAAAGAAGAGATTGGGTATATTAAAAAAGACCCTAGGAGAGCATACTGAAGAAATTGTAAGCAAAAATAAAAAGATAACTGTTCTGATGATGATGAATTTGTAAAATGCAAGAAATAAAAAGTACACTGTAAGCACATAAGAGCAGATTTGAACAGGCAGAGGAAAGATTCAGTGGTATAAAAGACTATATCTAAAATCTGGTAAATAGAACAAATACATAACAAAATAATAAAAAAATACAGCAGGGACTTGGGGACTTGAATGACAATATGAAATGCACAAATATATGCAGTATAGGCATTCTGGAGGAGAAGGGAAGGGGGGCAGAAGGGTGTTGGAGGAAATAAGAGCTGAAAATTTCCCAACTTTATTGAGGGACAGGGATATACATGTCCAAGAAACACAGCACACCCAAACACTGTAAATCCTAACAGGACTACCCCAAGATATATGCTTGACAAATTGTGCAATGCTCAAGGCAAAGAGGGAATACTGAAATAGGCAAGACAAAAGAGATTCATCCCACATAAGGGAAGCTCAATAAGGTTAAGTGCTGATTTCTCATCTGAAACCATGCAGGCAGGAAGGCAGTCGTATGATATAGTTAAGGTGCTAAAAGAAAAAAAAACTTTGAGCCAAGAATTCTCTATCCAGCACAGCTGGCATTCAAAAATGAGGGAGCGTTCAAAATATCAACATATATATAGAAATTAAGAGAGGATGCTTATGCACATCTCAGCAAGACCTCATTGACTATCAAAGTAAATATTGCCTCAAATAGCAGAGCTTGTGAGGGCTCTGTAGACCTCCAGACACTATAGAGAGTGCAGAGATCTCAGCAGTATGGTGCACTACCAGTGGGCCTTACTTTGGAATTTATGCTCTCCACTTTGGGAAAGTTGGGCTTAGTTATATTTTTCCTACACATGGTTCTTCTGCCCCTTCTATTTGAACTTATAGTTAATACTAGAGATGATAGGAGTATATCCATGAGACTTAAATCATTGGTGTTTCCATGTGTCATTTGGGCCCTGAATCTCAACAAAATTGCAAAACCTACTCTCCAGTTCACTGGACTCACCCAGGACAACTAACAAGGAGATGATGATGGACAATGACCATCCCAAAGAAAAGAGAGAGTCTGCAACTGCAAGCAAAATATTCCCATCAATCTACCTCATGTGCTCTAAGCCCCCTCTCAAATAGAGGCAGAGTGGGCATCAGCATTCCAGAGTCCTCAGGATTGGGAATGAACAGTGGGTTACAGTATACTTACTTGTATTCTACTATAGACATTTTGATTTTAGCAATGGAAGAACTTATATCATTGATGTGGAGGCAGTGGCCACTGGATGTACTTAGCAGAGGGAGAGGGAAAAATAGGTATAATATGAGGACATTTTTGGCAATTGGGAATTGTTCTACATGACATTGTAATGACAGATACAGGCCATTATAAATCTTGTCATAACTTACCTTCTTGTGTAGGAGAGAGTGTGAACTACAATGTAAATTATAATCCACACTTAGTGGCAATGCTGCAAAATGTGTTCATCAATTATATAAAATGTACCACACTAATGAAGGATGTTGTTATTGTGGGGAAATGTGGGAGGACTAGGGCATGGGACATATTGGAAACCCCTATATATTTTTTAATTAATTAATTTATTTATTTCTCTCCCCTTCCTTCCTGCCCTGCCCCAGTTGTCTGTTCTCTGTGTCTATTTGCTGTGTCTTCTTTGTCTGCTTCTGTTGTTGTCAGCAGCACTGGCATCTGTGTTTCTTTTTGTTGCATCATCTTGTTGTGTCAATTCTCCATGTGGGCAGCACCATTCTTAGGCAGGCTGCACATTCTTTTGCACTGGGTGGCTCTCCGTATGGGTGCACTCCTTGTGTGTGGGGCTCCCCTATGCGGGGGACACCTCTGCGTGGCAGGGCACTCCTTGCATGCATCAGCACTGCACATGGGCCAGCTCCACACAGGTCAAGGAGGCCTGGGGTTTGAACTGCTGACCTACCATGTGGTAGACAGATGCCCTAACCACTGGGCCAAGTCTACTTCCCTACCCCTATAGTTTTTACGTAACATTTATTTAATCTATGTATCTTTTAAAAAATGAAATATATATTTAATAAACAATCTTGTGGTAAATAGTTGTTTCTTAAACCTTACACCCAAAGAATGAGCAAAAAAGAAAAAAATAGATAAATGGTACTTCCTCAAAATTCAACACTTTTGCAATTCAAAGGACTTTGTTCAAAAGGTGAAAAGGCAGCTGATCCCATGAGACCAAATATTTGGCAATCACATATCCCATAATGGCTTAATATCCATGATATATAAAGACATCATAGTACTCAACAATAAAATGATAAACATTCCAGTATAAAAATGGGCAAAATATTGAAAGGCAAGCATCCAAAGAAGAAATTCAAATGGCAAAGAAACACATGAAAAACATTTTCAACATCACTAGGGATTAGGGAAATGCAAATCAAAACTACAGTGAAATATCATTTCATATCTATTTAGACTGGCCACTATGAAAAAGTCAGAAATCTGTAAATGTTGGAGAGAATGTGGATAGATCAGAATGCTTATTCACTCTTAGTGGGAATGCAGAATGGTACAGCCACTGTGGAAGAATATTCAGCAGTTCAAAGGAAGTTAAATAAAAACTTGCCATGGTACCCAGCAATATACACAGAAGAACTGAGAGCAGTGACATGAATAGAAATCTGCACACCAATGTTTATGTCAGCATTATTCTTGATAGCCAAAATTTGTAAAAAGCCCAGGTCTCCATCAACTGATGAATATATAAACAAATTGTGATCTATACACATGATGTTATATTATGCAGTGGTAAGAATAAATGAAGTCATGAAGAATATGATAACATGAATGAACCTGGATGATATTATGTTGGGTGAAGTAAGCCAAACACCAAAAACAAATACTGTATGATTGCACTATTTTGAATGAAATATATTATATAAATTCCTGGAATTAATAATAAGAATATAGGTCACCAGAAAATAGAATGATGGTAGAGAATGGAAAGCTGGTGGTTAATCTGTGCATGAGTCATTAAAAGGTTTTTTTGTAAATCCTTGGAAATGAACGGCAATGGTGATAGCTCATCATGGTGTTTGTGACTAGCAGTGTTATTATATGGGTATAACTGTGGTTGAAAGAGAAAACATAAGGACATTTATATTACTAGAAGAAAAGCTAATATGTGTAATATGGGACTGTATAACATAGTGAAACCTCATGTAAAATATGAATATGTGTGATATAGCATATATAATAATTTTTTACAAAAGAAATACAAATAAACTAAAGAGAAGGAAACAAGATAACAGTTATGGATGATAGAGGAAGCATAGGGAAATTGAGAAGTGATGAGTTTTTTCATTTGATTTTTTCTTCTTATTATTATTATTACTGGAATAATGAAAATGCTCTAAAAATGTTTAAAGCGATGAATTCACAACTCTCTGATTATACTTGTAAGGTTCAAATAAGCCAAGAAATGGAGTCATATATTAGAAATCATACCGGAAGCTGAGGTCAGTTTAAGCAAAGCTTTTAATGAGAGAGAGAGTTCAGCAGGGCAGCTGAGTCAGAATACATAGTGACCCCAAGGGAGGGGGAGAAGGGAAATTTTATAACCTGTTCTGGGGCTCGATAACAAAGGTCTAGTTTGTAATGATTTATGCTAGCCTGGTATTTTTAGGGCCAGGGTGTGATGACTTACATTGGTTTTATACTTCTGTCTGTGTCCTAGGTGTTATCATCCCTCTGACTTGGGTTGTTTCTTTCATATTGACAGGGATGCCCAGGGAGTGAGTGGAGGCAGCAACTCCAGTTTCAGTTTCATATCAACAGGAATGTTGGCAGACTGAAGAAAGGGGTGGAAGGCAAGGTGGGAGTTCTGGGATTAACAATACTGAATAACATTGATTGTACACTTTGAAATGGGTATATGGTTTATTAATATATATCAAAAATTGATTTGTTAAGGAAAGAAAGTGACACTAAAGCAAGTTCTGCAGATAGAAAAGAAAAAAAATAGGAGAAAGTGGGAGGAGAGTGTAAGAATAGCTAAAAAGTTAAAAAGAGAAATGAAAACAATATATGGCATACATAAACCTAAAGAAAATATGGTTAATGTAAGTAATTCATTGAATTTTAATGGCTTAAACTCTCCAATCAAGAGACACAGATTGGCAGAATGATAAGGAAATATGACCCAACTATATGCTGTCTACAGGAAACTCACATTAAACCCAGGGTCACAAGGAGGCTGAAAGTGAATGGTTGGAAAAAATTTTACATGCCAAAAATAATTTAAAAAGTGCTGGAGTAGCTCTACTAATATTGGACAAAATAGTCTTTAAATGCAAATCCATTGTAAGAGACAATGAAAACTGCTATATATTAATAAAATACATAATCTATCAAGAAGAAAGAAAAATCACAAACATTTATGCACTTAACCAGGACACCTCAAAATCATGAAGCAAACATTGAAAAAATTAAGTGGAGAAATAGATGCCTTTACAAGTATAGTGGGGATCTGGCAAGATGGTGGTTGAGTGAGTACACCTGATAGTCTCTCCTGCAAAGAAGCGGCTGGGCGGCTGGGCAGCGTTAGAAATTCTTCAGGACCAGGCTGTTTCAGGATTTTGCAGGGCAGGAGGTGTCTGGAAATCGATTTCATGGGAAGGTAACAGAGAAAATTCCTGCAAAAGATAAAATTGAGGCTCTCTTACACAGACATAGGGGCTGCACATGTGACGCTCCCCCCTGGGGCAGGCAGAACCACGGCACCGGTACTGTGGTGGTGATTCCTGGAGGCTCTGTGGTACTGGGGAATTCATAAGCCCTGAGCGGGCTATTAAGGGGCTAACAGTGCAGGAGACCTTCGCAAACTGATTTGGTGCGATAGACGGGAGTTTCCTGCCAGGTGGGGAATTTTTTATTTCTGACAGGAATAATAGCACTTCTGGCTAGAGCTCCGCCCCCAAGGACAGCTGCTGATCTGCAGTGGCCTTAAATAGCTCACAGCAAAGAGACGTCACCAGGAGGTTATTTGGGGGGATTGCAGGGTAGGAGGCGTCTGGAAGCCGATTAGGGGAATCTTTTGTGAGGCGTGGGATTTTTGGTTTTGGACACTGATACAGCGCTTCCAGCTAGAGCCCCACCCCCTAGGCCTGGCTGCAGATCTTCAGCGTCCTTAAATTGACTGTAATATAGAGGCGCCCCCAAAAGGCTGTTTCGGGGAATTGCAGGGCAGGAGGTGTCTTGAAGTCTAATTGGTGATACAGACACAGAAGAGATCCTAGAAAGAGGGGCAATGGCAATTGCGGGTTTCAGACACATAGGTTAGAATTTGCGGATGTGACCTCTCCCATAGGGCTTGCACGCAGGTGCGGGGATCCCTGAAGGCTATGTTGCACTGCAGTGCTCCCAGGCTCCCTGTTAACTGGATTTGAGGTTACCAGGTCTGTGTCCCCTAAACCCTGGTGGCCCACAACCCAGAGACTCACACCTCTTGAGTCAATATCACAAAATTTCCATCCCTGAATCCACCATGCCCTGAGGCCCATCTGAGGTCCATGATTGTCCTAGACCTCAATGTTTGCATTTTTTAATTTTAATTTTAAATTTTATTTTATTTTATTTTTATTTTTTTTATTTTTTTTATTTTTTATTGACTTTGTATTAATATTACATTAAAAATATATATGTGAGGTCCCATTCAACCCCATCCCCCCACCCCCCCCTCTCCCCCCCCCAACAACACTCGTTCCCATCATCATGACACATCCATTGGATTTTGTAAGTACATCTTTGGGCACCTCTGCACCTCATATACATTGGTTCACATCATAGCCCATACTCTCCTCCATTCCATCCAGTGGGCCCTGTGAGGATTTACAATGTCTGGTGATTGCCTCTGAAGTACCATCCAGGGCAGCTCCATGTCCCAAAGACGCCTCCACCTCTCATCTCTTCCTGCCTTTCCCCATACCCTTCGTCCACTATGTCCACTTTCCCCATTCCAATGCCACCTCTTCTATGTGGACATTGGATTGGTTGTGTCCATTGCACCTCTATGTCAAGAGGAGGGTCAGATTCCACCTGGCTGCTGGATGCAATCCTCCCATTTTCAGTTGTAATCACTCTAGGCTCCATGGTATGGTGGTTGTCCTTCTTCAACTCCATCTTAGCTGAGTGTGGTAAGTCCAATAAATCAGATTGTAGGTGCTGGAGTCTGTTGAGGCTCAGGATCTGGCTATCACATTGTTTTTGTCCTGGTTGCTAACATAGCATTATTTCCTAGTCTTTTCTCCCACTGTATCCGCCAAGGTCTTTTTTTTTTTTTTTTCATTTATTTAGGGTTTTTTTTTAATTCTTTTTTTAAAAAATATTACATTCAAAAAATATGAAGTCCCATTCAACCCCACTGCCCCCAACCCCCACTCCCCCCACAGCAACACTCTCTCCCATCATCATGACACATCCATTGCATATGGTAAGTACATCTCTGGGCATTGCTGCACCTCCTAGTTAATGGTCCACATCATAGCCCACACTCTCCCACGTTCCATCTAGTGGGCCCTGGGGGGATCTACAATGTCCCATAATTGTCCATGAAGCACCACCCAGGATAACTCCAAGTCCCGAAAACGCCTCCACATCTCATCTCTTCCTCCCATTGCCCATACACAGCAGCCACCATGGCCACCCTTCCCACACCAATGCCACAATTTCTCCGTGGACATTGGATTGGTTGTGTCCATTGCACATATATGTCAAGAGGGGACTTAGATTCCACATGGATACTGGATGCAATCCTCCTGCTTTCAGTTGTAGGTACTCTAGGCTCCATGGTGTGGTGGTTGACATTCTTCAACTCCATGTTAGCTGAGTGGGGTAAGTCCAATATATCAGAGTGTAGGAGTAGAAGTCTGTTGAGGTTCAGGGCGAGGCTATCATATTGTCAGTCCAGAGATTCAAATCCCCTAGACATATCTTAAACCCCAACACAACTACAATTCCAGTAAAGTAGCATGAAAGTCTTTGTGAAAAGAGATCCCATCTGAGTCCAGTTCCATCACGCAAAAACACCGGCTCAAAATAAGGGCCAAATGACATGGCAGTGAACCCCATCTGCCATGACCATAGAACCCGTGGGTCTCTTTAGCCCTCAAAAAAACCAATACCTGCGGTTGTATCTACTTTATCTGTCTCTGAGACTCTGCTCAGGTGTGCATAAGGGCAATCCTTCTGAAAACCTCCAGACTCTTTTTTAGAGACTCATAGCCATATAAACTCATTTCTCCTTTCCATTTCCTCTGTTTAGGGGTTTTTTGTTCTTGCTCTTGTTGGTGTTCTATGTCTTCTTTCTTTTCCTTACTTGTTCCCCTCCCTTTTCTTTACCCACCGCCCCTTTTTCTTTCTTTCTTTCTTCTCTCTTTTTTTTTCTCTTTTTTCTCTTGTCCCTCACTTTCCTCTTATTTTATTTTATCTTAATTAAACAATAGGTGCTTCAGGGAACACCTCACATTTGCTGGGTTTCCTCATCCTCTGTTGCCTTATTTCTGTGTGAATTGATTTTGGCTACCTACACTATCCCCTTTCCTCCACATCTTGATATCCTCCATCATCTACTGTCTCTCCTATATTCCACCTCCCTTTCTTTGATCCCCAAATTGTCTAAATCTTAATTTTTAATACCTTTGTTTTGTTTTCTATCTTTTATCCACTCTCGAAACTATTGCCTTTCTTTTCTCTTTCCCTGTCTCATGAAAACACTAGTTTTTTAATTCACACCATATTCCTCCCATATTCAGGAGGCTACCTCATTATAGGTACTCTACTTACTGCTGTAACTCTACACAACTTACATGAATCTAATATCCATCCTACCAGATCTCATATTGTTGTTCTGTTAACATTTATTACCAATACTACTTTACACATTTTCCTTTCTTACACAATTGCCATTCCCTGGTCCTAATACTTTCCTTCAAAGTGAACACAGCCAGCAATAAGAAATTAGAATAAGAACAAAGTGACAAAGAGAAGATATAACACTTACGCAAAAACAACAGCTAATTTATCACCAAGACTAGACAAAGATACTAAGGAACTGATTAAACCCGTCAAGATAAAATGATGACCAGACAGCAACAGAAATCTACAAAACAAACCAGTAATCAGGAAAACATGGCTGAATCCAATGAACAAATTAAAACCAGGAAGGGGAACAGAACTTTGCAGAAGTAATTAAAGTTCTCAGAACATATATCACAGAAAAATGTAATGAAGTAAAGGAAGAGGTTAACAATATGAAGACAACACTTGGAGGGGAAATCGCAGACATAGGCAAAAAGATAACAGATGTGATGGCAATTGATGGGCTGCTTGCCCCAGAAGGGGTCGGGTGCCAGCGGGGGTTAATGGAGGGGCTGGCACGGCCGACGATGGAGCTCTAAGACCCAGGTGAGGAGGGGGCCAGAGCGGGGCTTCTAAGGCGTGGAAGGACGCGTGGTAAGGAGAGACCACGGAGACAGTCTGGAGTGCAGAGCAAGTCTAATTTATTCAGGAAGTACAGGGGTTTATATAGTGAGGGAGGAGGGCGTAGTGGGGTAGGAGGAGTGAAGACTGCAGGGCGGTTAAGGATTGGAAGAAGCTTGTGGGCGGACTTGTGGTCTTGTGCCATTAGCTGTTACTAGGGAAGTGGGCAGATTTTAGGTTAGGATACAACAGGCAATGAACACCGTAGTTCAAGAAATCAAAAAGACACTTGCAGCAAATGACAGCAGATTAGAAGAGGCAGAGCAGAGAATTAGTGATGTGGAAGACAGTACACTGGAAATTAAACAGATAGTAGATTTGATCGATAAAAAGACAGAAAAAATCCAGCTAGGACTTTGGGACCTGAATGACAATGCAAAACACACAAACATATGTATCATAGGCATCCTAGAAGGAGAAGAGAAGGGAAAGGGATCAAGAGGAGTGTTGCAGGAAATAATGGCAGAAAACTTTCCAAATCTACTGAAAAAGACAGATGTACATATCCAAGAAGCACAGCGTACCCCAAACATCATAAACCCCAGCAGGCCCACCCCAAGACATATACTTGTCAAATTATCAAAAGCTCAAGACAAAGAGAAAATCCTAAAAGCAGCAAGAGAAAAGAAAACCATCACATACAAGGGAAGCTCCATAAGATTAAGTGCTGATTTCTCATCTGAAACCATGGAGGCAAGAAGGCAGTGGTATGATATAGTCAAGACACTAAAAGAAAAATATTCCAACCAAGAATACTCTATCCAGCTGAACTAGCATTCAAAAATGATGGAGAGTTCAAAATATTCACAGATCAGCAGAAATTGAAAGAGTATGCCAACAAGAACCCGCCCCTTCAAGAAATTCTAAAGGGAGTTCTGCAGGAAGAAAGGAAAAAACAGGACAGGCAAAGTTGGAGGAGAGTGTAACAGCAACAAAAAAGACAAAAAGAGAAGAAAAAACAAACAAACAAAATATGGCAAACACAAGCCCAATCAAAATATGGCTAACATAAAAAATTCCTTGAAAGTAATAACACTGAATGTCAACGGATTAAACTTACCTATCAAAAGATTCAGACTGGGACATTGGATAAGGAAATATGACCCATCAATATGCTGTCTATAAGAGACACATCTTAGCCCCAGAGACTCATGAAGGCTAAAAGTTAATGGTTGGAAAACAATCTTACAAGCAAACAATAACCAAAAAAAAGGCAGGAGTAGCTATATTAATATCAGACAAAATAAACATTAAATGCAAAAAAATTGTGAGAGACAATGAAGGATACTAAATATTAGTGAAAGGGACAATCTCTCAAGAAGAATGAACAATCATAAATATTTATGCTCCTAACAAGGGCACCTCTAAATGCATGAGGCAAATGCTGGGAAAACTAAGTGAAAGAATAGATGCATATAATATTATAGTGGGGGATTTTAATACACCACTATCAACTCTGGACAGAACATCTCAAAAGAGAATCACTAAAGAAACAAAATATTTGAACAGTATATTAGAGGAGCTGGATCTAATAGACATATACAGATCATTACACCCAAACAGAGCAGGACATATATTTTTCTCAAGTTCACATGGATCATTCTCCAAGATAGACCATGTGCTAGGCCACAAAGAAAGGCTTAATGAATTCAGAAAGATCAAAATGATAAAAAATAATATCTCTGACCACGGTGGCGTGAAGCTGGAAATCTGCAAGGGCCAGAGACCCAGATTTCACACCAAGATATGGAAATTAAACAGCACACTCTTAGAAAAACAGTGGGTTAAAGAGGAAATCTCAAAAGAAATCAATGACTACATTGAAACATATGATAATGATAACATAACATACCAAAATTTATTGGATGCAGCAAAAGCAGTACTGAGAGGGAAATTTATAACCATAAATTCATACATCAAAAAAGAAGAAAGAGCAAAAATTGAAGAAATGCACATTTGGAGGAATTAGAAAAAAAAACAACAATATAATCCCACAGGAAGAAGAAAGAAGGAAATAACAAAGATAAGAGCAGAACTAAATGAAATAGAAAATAAGAAAGCAGTTGAAAAGCTAAACAATACCAAGCTGGTTTTTTGAGATGATCAATAAAATTGACAAACCTTTGTGAGACTAACAAAGAAAAAAAGAGAGAAGATGCAAATATGCAAAATAAGAAATGAGAAAGCAGATATCACCACTGACCCCACAGAAATAAACACTATCAAAAGAGGAAAGTTTGAAAAACTATATTCCAACAAAAATGAAAATTCTGAGGAAATGGACCAATTCCTAGAAACACAAAAGCAGCCTTTATTGACAAAAGAAGAAATAGATGCTCTCAACAAACCAATCACAAGTAAAAAATTAGAATCAGTCATTAAAAACCTCCCAAATATGAAGAGCCCAGGGCCAGACGGCTTCACAGGTGAATTCTACAAAACATTCCAGAAACAACTAACACCAATCCTGCTGAAACTATTCCAAAAAATCGAAACAGAAGGAACATTGCCTAACTCCTTCTATGATGCCAACATTACCCTAGTACCAAAGCCAAACAAAGACACCATAAGAAAGGAAAATTACAGACTAATTTCTCTAATGAACCTAGATGCAAAAATACTAAACAAAATACTTGCTAATCGTATTCAACAACACATTAAATGAATTATACACCACGACCAAGTGGAATATATTCCAGGTATGCAAAGATGGATCAACATAAGAAAATCAATCAATGTAATACACCATATAAACAAATTGAAGGAAAAAAATCACATGATTATATCTATAGATGCAGAAAAAGCATTTGACAAAATACAGCACACTTTCTTGATAAAAACAGTACAAAAGATCAGAATGCAATGAAATTTATTGAATAAGATAAAGAGCATATATGAAATACGCAAAGCCAACATTGCTTACAATGGAGAAATCCTAAAATTCTTCCCTCTAAATCAAGAACAAGACAAAGATGCCCACTCTCTCCCCTTCTATTTAACATTGCCTTAGAAGAACTTACTCGAGCACCAAGGCAAGAACCAAATATAAAAGGCATTCAAATTGGAAAGGAAGAAGTCAAAATTTCATTATCTGCAGATGACATAATCCTATACATAGAAAACACTGAGAGGTCTACAACAAAGCTTCTAGAGCTCATAAATGAGTTTAGTAAAGTCGCAGGTTATAAGATCAATGCACAAAAATCAGTAGCATTTCTGTACACCAATAATGAGCAAGATCAGGAGGAAATCAAGAAACAAATACCATTCACAGTAGTAAATAAAAAAATCAAATACTTAGGAATAAATTTAACTAAAGATGTAAAAAACTTATACACCAAGAACTATACAAGACTGTTTAAGGAAATCAAAGAAGACCTAAATAAATGGAAGAATATTCCCTGTTCATGGATTGGAAGACTAAATATTATTAAGATGTCTATCCTACCAAAACTGATCTACACATTCAATGCAATCCCAATAAAAATAAACACAACCTTCTATAAGGAACTAGAAAAACTAACTATGAAATTTATTTGGAAAGGAAAGAGGCCCCGAATAGCCAAAGACATACTGAAAAAGAAAAACGAAATTGGAGGAATCACACTACCTGACTTCAAAATATACTCCAAAGCTACACTAGGGTAAACAGCATGGTATTGGCATAAGGAGAGACACACAGACCGATGGAATCGAATTGAAAGTTCTGATACAGAACCTCATATATATAGCCATATAATATTCGATAAAGCCGCCAAAACTTCTCAACTGGGAGAGAATGGCCTATTCAACAAATGGTGCCTGGAGAACTGGATAGCCATATGTAGAAGAATGAAAGAGGATTACCATCTCACACCTTATACAAAGATCAACTCAAGATGGACCAAAGACCTAAATATAAGAGTCCAGACCATAAAGACTGTGGAAAGCAGTGTAGGGAAACATCTACAAGACCTTGTAATAGGAAATGGCTTCATGAACATTATATCAAAAGCATGAGCAGCAAAAGAACAAATAGATAAATGGGACTTCCTCAAAATAAAAGCCTTCTGCATCTCAAAGGAGTTTGTCAAGAAAGTAAAAAGGGAACCTACACAATGGGAGAATATATTTGGCAATCATATATCCGATAAGAGGTTTATAACTTGCATATATAAAGAACTCCTCTATCTTCAAAATAAACAACCCATTTTAAAAAATGGGAAAAAGATTTAAGCAGACACTTCTCCAAAGAAGAAATACAAATGGCTAAAAGGCAAATGAAAAAAATGCTCCAAATCTCTAGCTATCAGGGAAATGCAAATCAAAACTACAATGAGATACCATCTTACTCCCATAACATTGGCAGCTATGAAAAAAACAGAAGAATACAAATGCTGGAGAGGATGTGAAGAAATGGGGACACTCATCCACTGCTGGTGGGAATGCAGAAGGATCCAACCATTCTGGAGGACAGTTTGATGGTTTCTGAAAAAACTCACCATAGATTTGCCATATGACCCTGCAATACCACTGCTGAGTATATACTCAGCAGAACTGAAGGCAGGGACACAAACAGATATATGCACACCCATGTTCATAACAGCATTGTTCACTATCATCAAAAGTTGGAATCAACCCAAATGCCCATCAACAGATGAGTGGATCAATAAAATGTGGTATATACATACAATGGAATACTACTCGGCTTTAAGGTCAAATACACTACAAACACTCGTGATAACATGGATGAATCTTGAGAACCTTATGTTGAGTGAAGCAACCCAGGCATTGAAGGACAAATACTACATGACCTCAATGATATGAAATAAGCAAGCTGCCTCAGAGAGCTAGAGACTGGAAGATAGGCTTACAGGAAATCGGGGGATAGAGGAAGGATGTAAACTGACATCTTCATGGGTGAAATCTATGATAAGCTGGAGGTAAGTATGTGTACAATGAAGGGATAAATGCTGCATAGGGTTACCTTTGGGTGGGGCTTTGGGGGTTTGAGGGGGCTAGGGATGGGCGGATGGGTAATATTGCCCAAGATATTGGGGGGAGGGTGAGGCAACACATGAACATAGGAGATTTGTTAGGTGTTGGTTGAGAGTATAATGCTGAGAAAACCTTTTCAAAATATAATTAGGAAAGTTACCTGTTTAAGATTCTCAAAGGGGATAATCTGATGCAGGACAGACTCCTAGGGAATATCTGAATGCTCATTTTGCCATAGTGGGTTATACCACTGGGTAGAGACCCATATAATGAGAGTGAAGGTAGACCCACAACCTGGGGAGGACTAATGCCATCAAATAGAGGGAACTGTATCTCTCAAGAGAAATGGTGGCTCCCAGGGCATTAGGGCAGTTGAGCAAGTCAAGTCCTCAACACTGTTGCAAGTATCTCTGAACATGGCTCCTCAAGAAATGAAGATCGACTGTTACTGTGGGCACCAAGGGGAGGGGGAAATAGATATTGAATAGATGGAACCAAAGTAAATGTGAGGGCAAAAGAAGTGTTTCACAAGAGTACACAAGGATCGATATAAAACATGTAATATTACACCAAAAACATATAGAGGACGACAGACTAATAATGTAAACCATAATGTAAAACATAGGATAACTTAAAAATTTAGAAAACTGTATAGCCTAAAGTATAAACCACAATGTAAACACAAATTTTACCTTGTTTGAAAGCAATTGTCTCAATATCTGTACATCAGTTTCAGTAAATAGGATATGAATAAGTTACAAGATTATCGCTGTGGAAGGGAAAAGGTTTTATATTGGATATGTGGGAGTACTATATATTGTATATATGAATTACTGTGATCTAAGGCTCTTGTGAAGAGAAGCTCAATAATTAAGGAAAAAAGAAAAGAAAAAAGATGTAGAATTTTTCCAAATCAATATGTATTCTATATATCACCTTTAAACTCATCGCTATATTCCATTTTACTATTAAGGGGACCTGGCATTATTTTGGTCTTCACTTTTCAGGAATTTTTTGATCACAGAGTGGTTCAACAATGGCAGTGGAGGAATACTCGTATGGGATGTTATTGACAGAGGACATATGGTTGACAGGAAGTTATACAGTGTGTGCAGGGTACATGGAATTGTTTGGATATCCTCAGAGTGGATACAATTAAAAACAACAGCTAGGGGGTTACTGAGTTCCTGGCCAGGAGGAAGGCTCTGTCATGGTCCCTAGGGGAGCAGCAGCAGTCCCCCAGTTGCAACGGCAAGGAACAGGAAGGAATGAGGGTCCAACAGTGACCCCCTGATACTAATGACTATGCTTTTGAGCCTATACACCTGAAATAAGTACATGGCCTTGAGCAGCACTGTCCCTAAGAGTTCCTTCCTGACAGCCTCCGTGTTACTCAAATGTGGCCAGTCTGAAAGCTAAACTCAGCATGTAAATGCAATGCCTTCCCCCCAGCGTGGGACATGACACCCAGGGATGAGCCTCCCTGGCACCAAGGGATCACTACCAAGTACCAGCTGATGACGTAACTAGAAAATGACCTTGAATTAAAGGTTCAACGCGGACCAGCATAATATCCCTGTCTACATATAATAACAGGAGTTAAAAATGCTGTTTGACTTAAAATAAGGGGGAAATGGAAAGAACAAATGAGTTTATATGGCTATGAATCTCTAAAAAAGAGTCTGGAGGTTGTCAGAAGGATTGCCCTTATGCACACCTGAGCAGAGTCTCAGAGACAGATAAAGTAGATACAACCCCAGGTATTGGTTCTTTTGAGGGCTTAAGAGACCCACAGGTTCTATGGTCATGACAGATGGAGTTCACTGCCATGTCAGTTGGCCCTTCTTTGGAGCTGGTGTTTCTGTGTTTTGGAGCTGGACTCAGATGTGATCTCTTTTCACAATCCTTTCATACTACTTTATTGGAATTGTATTTTGTGCTGGGGTTTAAGATATATCTAGGGGATTTTAATCTCTGAACTGACAATATGATAGCCAGGCCCTGACCCTCAACAGACTTCAGCTCCTACACTCTGATTTATTGGACTTACTCCACTCAGCTAACATGGAGTTGAACATCTAGGCACGATGGAGCCTAGAATGCCTACAACTGAAAGCAGGATGATTACATCCAGTATCCATGTGGAATCTAAGCCCCCTCTTGACATAGATGTGGAATGGACACGACCAAGCCAAGGTCCACAGGAAGGAGGACTACAGTAAGGATTAGAGTGGACTTAATGATATTCTATTCATGAACTATTGTGGTTAATAATCGAGATAATGTGGCATTGGTGTGGAAAAAATGGCCATGGTGGCTGCTGGGTGTGGAGCATGGGAGGAAGAGATCAGATGTGGAGGCATTTTCGGGACTTGGAGTTGTCCTTAGGGGTGCTGCAGGGACTATTGCCGGACATTGTATGTCCTCCCATGGCCCACTGGATGGAACGTGGGAGAGTGTGGGCTATGGTTTGGACCAAAGGCCATGGGGTACAGTGATGCCCTGAGATGTGCTCGCCAGATGCAGTGGATGTGTCATGATGATGGGGGAGAGTGTTACTGTGGGGGGAGTGATGGGGTGGGTGAAGTGGGGGTGAATGGGGACCTCATATTTTTCTAATGTAATATTTTTAAAATTAATGAATAAATAAAATAAAATTTTAAAAAAATAAAAAATTAAAAAAATTAAAATAGAATAAAAATAAAAATAAAGATTAAAAAAACAAGTATAGTGGGGACTTCCACACACCATTATCACCATTAGACAGAACATCTCTACAGAAAATCCATAAAGAAACTAAGACTTTGAATAATACATTAGAGGCTCTGGACCTAATAGACATATACAGAACATTATACCCCAATACAGTGGGATATACATTCTTCTCAAGTTCATATGGATCATTCTCCAGTATAGACCACATTCTAGGCCATAGAAAAATTGTCAATGAATTCAGAAATACTGAAATTATACAAAGGGTTATTAATACTTTAACCAGCTGAATTTACTAATGAGTAATTGGAGTCAGTGGCCAACCATCTCTTCCTCCCCTATTTTTAGGAAGTGGCGCTTACAATTCCAGCCGCGGAATAGATTACAAGGTGACTTGTGCCACCAGTGGAGTGTGGGCACTTGCTTCTGAAGCATGAAGTGCTCTAGATAAGAGTCTTCTCTGCAGATGGGCAGTCTCCTCCTTCCATTCTCTCAAGCGTGTTGCAGGATATTCTTCTGGTCTCCTGGAACCCCCAAACAGGTAGTTTAGATAGTTCTGGGTGATTACTAACTGCACAGAAGCATGAGTTGACTCTAGGAGATCCTTAGTCTGCCACAAACTTGCCATCATACTGGTTGTCTCAGCTGTGAATTTTTCATATATGCCCTTTATCTCAATGAGGAACTTTCCTTCTATTCCTATCTTTTTAACTGTTTCTTTTTATCAAGAAAGTGAAGAGGATTTTGTCAAATCCATTTACTTCATCAATTGAGAAAATTATGTGTATGTCACTCTTCAATTTGTTAATGTGGTATATTAAGTTAATTGATTTTCTTCTGTTGAAACACCATTGCATCACAGAAATTAATCTCACTTGATACTGGTAGGTATTTTTTAAAATTATTTATTCCTCTCCCCTTCCCCATGCCACCCCACCCATCCCAGGTGTCTGCTGTCTGTGTCCATTCACTGTGTGTCCTCCTGTGTCCACTTGTATTCTTCTCAGTGGCACTGGAAATCTGTGTCTCTTTTTGTTACATCATCTTGCTGCATCAGGTCTCTGTGGGTGCAGTGCCACTCCTGAGGAGGTTGCAACTTTTTCTCACTAGGTGGTTCTCCGTATGGGGTGCACTCCATGAGCGTGGGGCTCTCCTATGTGGGGGATAGCCTGTGTAGCATGCCACTCCTTTCACTCATCAGCACTGCACGTGGGCCAGGTCATCACATGGGTCAGGAGCATCTGGGTTTGAACCCTGGACCTCCCATGTGGTAGGCAGACACTCTATCCATTGAGCCACATCTGCTTCCCGGTAATTATTTTAATATGCTTTTGGATACTATTTGCAAATATTTAGTTCAGAATTTCTCCATGTATATGTTTTATTCCTTTTTTAAAAATTTTATTTTTTTGCTAATACATAGATCACAAAAATGTTACATTAAAAAATATGAGTTTCCCATATACCTCACACCCCACCTTCCCCACTCCTGCCACATTAATAATTTCTTTCATCATTGTGGCATATTCATTGCATTTGGTGGATATATTTTGGAGCATTGCTGCTCTGCATGGATTATAGTTTACATTGTGGATTACACTCTTCCCCAGTACATTCATTGGGTTATGGCAGGATATATAATGCCCAGCATCTGTCCCTGCAATATCACTTAGGACAAATCCAAGTCCTGAAAATGACCCCATATTATATCTCTTCTTCCCTGTCAATGCAATCAACAACTACCATGACCAATTTCTCCACATCAATGAATAAGTTTCTTCCATTATAAGTCACAATAGTTGCATAGTAGAATACCAATAAGTCCAATTTAATCCATATTTTATTTCTACATCCTCTGGACCCAGGGATGGTGGTGTCTATTTGAACTCTGTATCAAGAGGGGGCTTAGATTCCACATGGTTGATGGATGTGATACTCTTGCTTGGAGTTGTAGGTGCTCTCGGTTCTCTGGTGTGGCAGTTGACCATCTTTAACTCCCTGTTAGCTGACCTGGGTAAGTCCAATGAACCAGAGAGTAGGAGTTGCAACTTGGCTGAGACTCAAGGCCAAACTGGCACATAGACAGTCCAGAGATTTAAGTCTCCTGAGTATGTAACAACCCCAGAACCAAACACAGGTTCTGTAAAAGTGACATAAGCATGTGTAGAAAATCACATGAGTCCAACTCCATTACTCAGGAACACAAATTCCAAAGTAGGGCCCACTGACAAGGCACTGAACTCCAGAGCTATCAGCCATGAACATAGAACCTGTGTGTCTCCATAGCCCTCAGAAGCACCAGTACATGAGGTTGCATCTACTATGCCTGTCTCTGGTTTCCTACTGAGGCGTGCATAAGCATGACCCGTCTGATGACCTCCTGACTCTTTTTTTAAGACTCTTAGTGATATAAACTCATTTGCCTTTACCATTTCCCCATTTTCTTCAAGGTCTTTTTCTAGTTGAATCACCAGTTAGGGTTTGAAAGTAATCCCTCAGTGCCAGGGAGGATTATCACTGGGAGTCATGCCCCACACTGGGGGGAAGAAAATCCAATTACTTGGTGAGTTTGGCTTAGAGAGTGGACACAATTGAGCAACATGGAAGCTCTGAGAAGGTAACTCTTAGGCACCCTGCAACTTGATGCCTAGTAGAAATTTGGGGAACACAGGCACATAAGAATAATCATTAGTACCAAGTGCTCATTACTGGACCACCCTCCTTAACTGGTCTTTGCCTTTGCACTTGGGGGTTTGTTGTGGTTCTATTGGGGAATATGATAGAGCTCCCCTAGCTAGGAAATCAACATTCCCTCAGTGGTCATTTGTAACTGTAACTAGTATGAAAATACCCAATGAATATCCAACAATTTTATATACCATATGTACATGCCCTGGATAATTCCCTCTGAACCATTTGTCCACCATGAATAACACCCCACACCAGCATTCCTCCCATGGCATAGTTAAAAACCCTCTGTGGTCCAAAAATTCTTAAAAAATGAAGCCTATTATATTGCCAAATTCAATTAATAGGAAAATGAAACATTAATGATAGGTTAAAAATTAGAAATAGATTTTGAAGAAGTTTTGGACCACAGAGAGGTTAAACAATGGTAAGGAAGGAATACTGGTGTGGGGTGTTATTGATGGGGGTCACATGGTTGGGAGGGAGTTCTCCAGGGCATATATACAGGGTACATAAAAATGTTTGGATATTTTCATTGTGGTTACAGCTAAAATGACAACTGAGGGAGTGCTGAGTTCCCAGCCAGGGGAGCTCTATCACATTCCCTGATTGAACAGCAACAATCTCTCAAGTGCAATGGCTAAGACCAATAAAGAAGGATGGTCCAACAATGAGCCCATGATACTAATGACTATGCTTGTGAACCTGTGGCCTGAAATAAGAACTAGGCCTAGAGCCACAGGGTTCCTAAGAGTGACCTCCTGAGAGCCTCCATGTTGCTAAAATGTGGCCAGTCTCAAAGCCAAACTCAGCATGTAAATGCATTACATTGCCCTAGCATGGGATGAGCCTCCAAGGCACCAAGGGATTACTACCAAGTACCAGCTGATGATGTAACTAGAAAACAACCTTGAATAAAAGGGGGAAATGCAAAGTACAAATGAGTTTATACAGCTATGAATCTCCATTAAAGAGCCGGGAGGTCATCAGAGGGATCACCCTTACACACACCTCAGCAGAGTCCCAGAGACAGCTAAAGTAGATACAACCCCAGGTATTGTTTCTTCTGAGGGCTACAGAGACCTACAGGTTCTATGGTCATGGCTGATGGAGTTCGGTGCCATGTCAGTTCGTCCTACTTTGGAGATTGTGTTCCTGAGTGTGATGGAGTTGGTCTCAGATGTGATCTTTGTTCACAAGCCTCTCCTGTCACCCTTAATGGACCTGTGGTTTGCACTGGGATTTAGTGTATACTCAGGGGACCTGAATGTCTGGACTGTTCATGTGATAGCCAGGCCCTGAGCCTCAACAGACTTGCCACTGCTACCCTCTGGTTTATTGGAATTATCGATCCAGCTAACAGGGAGTTGAAGAAGGTCAACCAGCACATCAGGGAGCCAAGAATGCCTACAACTGCAAGCAGGAGAATGGCATCAATCATCCAAGTGGAATCTAAGCCCCCTCTTGATATAGAGGTGGAGTGGACATAACCATCCCAGGGTCCACAGGATGGAGGAATAAAGTATGAATAACAGTGGACTTAATGGGAAGCAGACTTGGCCCAGTTGATCGGGCAACCGTCTACCACATGGGAGGTCTGCGGTTCAAACCTCGGGCCTCCTTGACCCATGTGGAGCTGGCCAACGTGCAGTACTGAAGTGCACAAGGAGTGCCCTGCCATGCAGGGGTGCCCCCCTGCATAGGGGAGCCCCATGCACAGGGAGTGTGCCCTGTAAGGAGAGCCGCCCAGCACGAAGGAAAGTGCAGCCTGCCTAGGAATGGCACCGCACACATGGAGAGCTGACACAGCAAGATGATGCAACAGAGAGAAATGAATAAATAAATAAATCTTTAAAAAAAAAAGAAAGAAACACAAATGTCCGTGTTGCTGACAACAACAGAAGCAGACAAAGAAGAACAAGCAGCAGCAAATGGACACAGAGAACAGACAACTGCGGTGGGGGGAGGGGAAGGGGAGAGAAATTAAAAAATAAAAATAAAAAATGAGTGGACTTACTGATATTCTATTCTGGAACTATTGTGATTAGTAAGGGAAGTAAATGTAGCATTGATGTGGAGAAAGTGGGCACGGTAGCTGCTTTGGTTAGGGAGTGGGAAGAAGAGATATGATGTGGGGGCATTTTCAGGTCTTGGAGTTGTCCTGGGTGATACTGCAGGGGCAGTTACTGGACATTGTATGTCCTCTCATGGCCTACTAGGTGGAGTGAGGGATAGTGTAAACTATAATGTGGACCACTGACCATGTGTTGCAGCAGTGCTCAGAGATGTATTCAACCAAGTGCAATGAATGTCCCATGATGATGGAGGAGGTTGTTGTTATGGGAGGAGTGGGGTGAGGGGGGTAGGGGTCTATGGGGACCTCATAGTTTTTAATGTAGTATTAGAAAGAATTTAAAAAATTAAAAATTAAAAAATTAGAAGCAGAATACTTACTAATTTAGCAAAATCTAAAATAAAGTAAAAAAAATTGGGGTATTAAAAAAATGAAAAATATAAAACTTTGTTTTTGACATTTTGCCTTTCATCACTGTAACAGTAATGCACTGTATGTACAGTGGTAAGTCAATTTTTTCATTTCTTCCTCACTGTCTACATCCTTTATTTTTAATTTTTAGATTTGTCTTCAAAAAATATTAGACCACATAAAGTCACATATACAATATAGGGAATTCCCATATATCCAACATCAAATCCTTTTCCCCATTCCCCAGACATGATCTTTTTATATGTTCATGTTATATTTGCTGCAGCTGATGTACCAATATTGAAACATACCTAACAAACATGGTTCCATTTTGGTTTACCTTATGGTTTATATTTTAGACTATACAATTTTCTAAAATTATATTTACATTATGGTTTGCATAATGGTTTACCTTTTAGCCTATACACTTTTATACATTTTTGGTGAAATTTAACATATCCTATATCCATCATTGCACGATCATGTGGATCTCTTCCATTGTCCCCCATTTGCCCTGCTTCCATGTATTCTATTCTTTTTCCCACTCTCCTCAGGGCCCACAGTGACAAATAAGTTTCATTGCTTGAAGGTGCAGATTCACAGATACTTGCAACAAGGCTGAGTGCCTGACATACTAGATTGTCCTCCACCTTTTGTAGCCACCAATTCTCTTAAGAGATACAATTCCTTCTGTTGGAGAATATCAGGACTCCCCAGGAGGTGGGTACACCCTCCCACACATTGTATAGGTCTCCACCCAATGATATAACACACTATGAAAAAATAAGCACTCACACACTCCCTAGAAACCTGCCCCTGTACCAGATGTCCCACTCTTAAGCCCCTTAAACAGTTTATCCTTCCTTATGATATTTTTAGACTTTTCCCTACATTATAGTTTCAACCACATACCCAACAATCTCCCATGTTCAACTGTTTCCTCCAACCTTTCCCCCAGTTCCTTGGGCCATCTGGCCCATTCTACCAATCCTAACCCCCCACAACTCTGCAAAGTTCCACCCAATAGTATCCCCATGCGGCCATCTTATCCCTTCCCTGCACAAATACTTAACTCCACTTTATCATAGATGTCACTCATGTAGGTATTAGCTCAAAACCTTCCTCTCCCCCCAATTTCCCGTAAACATATCATCCAGTGTTCATCCAGTGTCTAGCTCTCTGAAACAGCTTGGTTTTTATTCCATATCAGATTGGTCATGTAGTATTTGTCCTTCAATGCCTGGCTTGATTCACTCAACATATGGTCCTCAAGATTCATCCATGTTAAGACATGTGTTTTTACTGTATTCCTTCTTATACCTGACAGTATTCCATTATATCTATATATATATATATATACACACACACCACATTTTTTTAAATCCATTCATCTTTTGATGGGCATTTGTGTTGATTCCACTTTTGGCAATAGAGAATAATGTAGCTATGAATAATGGGGTGCATACATTTGTTTGTGTTCTTCTTTTCAGTTCTGGGTATATACCAAGCAGTGGAATTACTGGGTCATTTGACAAATCTATAGTTAAATTTTTTATAAACTGCTAAACTGTCTTCCAGAATGATTTTTATTGGGATTTCATTGAATATGGAGTTCAGTTCTGGTAGGTTACACATCTTAATGATATTTAATCTTCCTATCCATGAACAGGGAATATTCTTCCATTTAGTTAAGTCTTTTTTTTATTTCCTTGAACACTGATGTGCAGTTTTCTCTAAATAGGTCTTTCACATCTTTAAATTTATTCCTAGGTATTTGATTTTTTAATTTACTATTTTAAATGGTATTTGTTTCTTGATTTACTCATCAGATTGTTCATTATTTGTGTACAGAAATGCTACTGATTTTTGCACATTGATCTTATAACCTGAAACATTACTGAACACATTTATAAGTTCTAGAATCCTTGTGGTAGACTTCTCAGGGATTTCTATGTATAGGATGATGCCATCTGCAAATAGTGAAATTTTGACTTCTTCCTTTCCAATGGATACATTTTTAATCTGCTTCTTGCATCAGTGCTCAACCACGTACTTCTAACACAATGTTAAATTGTAATGGTGTTAGTGGACATCCCTGTCTTGTTCCTGAAATTAAAGAGAAAGATTTTAGGATTTCACCATTGTAAATGATGTTAGCTGTGGTTTTTTCATATACACCCTTTATCATGTTCAGAAAGTTTCCTTCTATTCCTATATTTTGCAGTGTTTTTATCAAGAAAGTGTGCTGTATTTATCAATTCTCTATATCCATATATTTGATCATGGGATTTTTTCCTTCTGATCCATTTATGTGGTGCATTACATTGATTGATATTCTTATGTTGAATCATTCTTGTTTGCCACTTGATCATTGTGTATAATTTGTTTAATGTTTTGTTGAATACAATTTGCAATTATTTTGATGAGATTTTTGTATCTAGTTTCATTAGAGAAATTGGTCTGTAAATTTCCTTTGTTGTGGTGTCTTTGTTTGGCTTTGGTATTAGGGTAATTTTGGCATAATAAAATGAGTTAGGCAATGTTCCTTCTATTTTGATTTTTTGGAAGAGTTTAAGCAAGGTTGGTGTTAGTTCATTCCGGAATGGCTGTTAGAATTCACCTGTGAAGCCATCTGGCTCTGGGCTCTTCTTAGTTGTGAGGTTTTTAATGACTGATTCTATCTCTTTACTTGTGATTGGTTTGTTGAGATCATCAATTTCTTCTTTTGTCACTGTAGGCTGCTTATGTGTTTCAAGGAATTTGTTAATTTCCTCAAAATTGTCCTTCTTGTTGGAATATAGTTTTTGAAAGCATCATCTTATGCTAATCTTTATTTCTGTGGGTTCAGTGGTGATATCCCCTTTCTCATTTCTTATTTTGTGTATGTTCACCTTTTCTCTTTTTTCTTTGTCAGTCTAGCTAAGGGTTGGTCAATTTTATTGATCTTCTCAAAGAACCAGCTCTTGGTTTTGTGTATTTTTTCCAGCACGTTCTTATTTTCTATTTCATACACTTCTGCTCTAATATTTCTTTCTTTCTATCTTCTTCCTTTGGGGTTAGTTTGTTGTTGTTTTTACTAATTCCTCCAATTGTGCAGTTAGGTCTTCAATTTTTGATGAATGAATTTATGGCTATAAATTTCCCTCTCAGTTCAGCTTTTGGTGCATTCCATAAGTTTTGATATGTTTTGTTAACATTTTCATTAGTTTCAAGTTAGTTACTGATTTTTGTTTACATTTCCTCCTTGACAATATGTTTGTCTAAATGTGTGTTGTTTAGTTTCCATATCTTGGTACCAAATCTATATCTCTGGCCTTTTTAGATTACCAGCTTCATTCCACTGTGTTCAGAAAAACTATTTTGCAAAATTTCAATCTTTATGAATTCACTGAGACATTCTCTGTGGCTTAGCATGTGGTCTATCTTGAAGAATCATCCATCCATGTGCACTTGAGAAGAATGTATATCCGGCTGTATTTTGGGTGTAATGTTCTGTATATTTCTATTAGGTCCAGCTCCTCTAATGTATTGTTCAAAGTCTTTGTTTCTTTATTGATTCTCTGTTGAGATGTTCTTTCCAATGGTGATAGTGGTGTATTAAAGTAAACCACTATAATTGTAGGGCATCTATCCCTTCACTTATTTTTTCTGGAGTTTGCCTCATGTAATTTGAGGTGCCCTGGTTAGGAGTAAAAATGCTTGTGACTGTTCTTTCTTCTTGAAAGATTATCCCTTTCACTAATATGTAGTGTCCATATTAATCTCTCAGAAATTTTTGCACTTAATGTCTATTTTTTTTCTGATATTGATGTAGCTACTCCTGCCCATATTTGGTTATTGTTTGCCTGTAAGATTTTTTTCCAGCCATTCACTTTCAATGTCCTTGAATCCCTGTATCTATTTATATGTTTCTTGTAGACAGCATACAGATGGGTCATATTTCCTTATCCATTCTTCCAGTCTGTTTTTCTTGACAGGAGAGTTTAATCCATTTTCATTCAGTGCTATTACTTTCAAGGAATTACTTACATTAACCATATTTTCCTTTCATTTATGTTTGTCTTATGTTGTTGTTGTCTCTTTTTTCTTTCTAGTTCTTCTTACACTCTCCTCCAATTCTGTCTGTCCTGTTTTTTTCTTTCCATCTGCATAACTCCCTTTAGTATTTCTTGAAGGCCAGGTATTTTTCTTAGGATACTCTCTTACTTTCTGTTTATCTGTGAATATTTGGAACTCTCCATCATTTTTTAATGCCAGCATTACTGAGTAGAGTACTCTTCATTGGACATTTTTTTTTCTTTTAGTGCCTTGATTATGTCATATCACTGCCTTCTTGTCTCAATGGTTTCAGATAAGAAATATGCACTTAATCTCATGGAGTCTCCCTTGTATGTGATTGTTCTCTTTTCTTTTGCTGCTTGCAGTATTTTATCTTTGTCTTGAGCATTGGATAATTTTACAGGTATATGTCTTGGGGTAGGCCTATTGGGATTTATGCTGTTTGGGGTGTATGGTGCTTCCTGGACATGTATATCCATCTCCCTCAATAAATTTGTGAAGTTTTCAGCCATTATTTCCTCCAACACCCCTTCTGTCCCCTATCCATTCTCTTTTCCTTCTGGGATGCCTATATAATGCATATGTTTGTGCATTTTGTGTTGTCATTCAGGTCTTTAAGTCCCTGCTGGATTTTTGTATCTTTTTATTGATCAGTTCTACTATCTGTTTGATTTCAGATATACTGTCTTTCACATCACTAATTTTTTCCTCTGCCCCTTCAAATCTGCTGTTATTTCCTGATAGTATATTTTTGATTTCCTGTAGTGTGTTTTTCATGACCATCATAACCACTATATTTTTTGCATATGTATACAATTTCTTGTGTATGCTTTCCAAATGTTTTCTTAATATCCTTAATCTATTCCTTCACTTCATTAAATTGGTCCATGATTTTGAGATCTTTTATTATTTGTTTGATGTTCTCCTCCTCTTCCTCATTTTTAGTTTGTTCATTGGATTAGGTCATGTTGCCCTGATTATAGTTGTGGTTTGTAATTTTTGTTTGCTGTCTGTTCCTCATTTTATCTTGATGGGCTTATTCAGTTGATTGGCTTTTCTGGGTAGATGTGGGTTTCATTTAAATGTTTTTTTGTATGCATGTTAAGTCTTCTTTTTGACAATTTGTTTTTCTTATTCTATTTCCTTTTTTTTTGCCTAAGTTCCCTTGAAGGAAAATATTAGAGGCAGAGAAAGCAAAAGAGGTAATTAAAGAAAACGTATAATGGAACCTTCATTAGTAAATATTAGCAGAACTACCATGTGAGATCTAGGAGAATGGATATTAAACTCATGTAGCCTGTGTCAAGTTATAACAGTAAAAAAGTGGAGTATCTACATGGAGACAGTAATTTGAATATGGGGAAGAATAAAGTATGAATTAAAAGGCCAATGTGGTCAGGAGAGATGGAAAGAGAAAAAAAAGGACAATAACGTAAAGAGTGAATAAAAGAAAACAGAAGAGAAGTGTAAGAAATAAAAAGTAAGAAAAATTGGGGCCTATACAATGAGAGGTGGAATATAAGAGAAACAATAGAAATGGAAGGTAGAAATATGTAAAGGAAAGGGGATAACATTGGTAGCCAATATCAGCACACAAAGAAAAGAAGAAACTGAGGATGAGAAAGCACAGCAAATAAGAAACACTGCCTGTAGCTTCTAATGGAAAAAAAGGAAAAAGGAAAAAGTAAAGAAAAAAAGGCAAGCAAAATAAAGGGGGGGGGGAATGTGGGGGTATAAAGAGGAAGGAAAGTCAAGAAAACAAACCAACATAAGAGACCAGACAAGGCCTTGAGCAAGGAATCCTCTTTACTATTGAATAAACTGCTTAGGAGTCTATCTTTCCCCCTTTCTCACTTCCTCTCTTCCCTCCTTCCCAGAGAAGCAGGAAGGCTGTGTGAGGACTCCCCCTGGAGATTCAAATGGACCCTGGTGAACCAACTCACCACAGAAAATAATGCCTCTTGTCTCTTTGAGAGAGAGCACCCATACCTTGCTTAACCCTAAGTATGCTATTAGAAGCCTACAAAGCACATTCTACAGTCCCCCACCCTAAGGTGTGCTACAGAGGACTAGTTAATTGCCTGACTCCACCTTCTCTCAGACCAAGTTTCCCTATCCCAGGGCTGTTAGGTAAATCACACTGTCTCAGCCGATTCACCCCTCCTCTCTTCCTAGCCTCTCTCCAAGCCAGTTGATATGCAAGTCCAAGCTTGTAAAAAAGGGAGAACCAGACAATTGATCCTGCACTCCATGGGCCCCTCTGCACCCCTCATGAAAATCCTCCCACTTTCAGTGTTTGTCCAAGACACTAGGGGAATGCTGGAGTTTTGGGAGTGCTGTGCTCGGGGAAAATCGGTTTGGGAGAATGATAGCTCGGGGTACTTGGGTTTGGGGAGTGTGGGTTATGGGGAATGTGGGTTTCAGAGAACATGAGTTTCAGGGAACACGGGTTTGGGTATCATGTATTTGGGGAACACAGTGCTCAGGAATGCTGCTGTGCAACTGGTGGTGTTCAGGGAATGCTGTGACTTGCAGCCCTAGGGAAAGTGTTTAGACTTCCCACAGCTTACGGCTCGAGTGCCAGAAACCTGCAGTTTTACATTGAGCAAGCCCTCCTTTTGTCGTCCTCTCTCCAAATCGATGTCCAGATACCTCCTGCTTTGCAGGTTCCTAAAACTGCTCACTCGGGCAGGATTCTGTCCCCACTTAGCCATTTTTTTGCAGGAGAGATGACAAGGGTGCACTCACTCAGAAGCCATCTTGCCCCATCTCTCCCCGTATATGTTTATTAGAGTGATTGGTCTGTGATTTCCTTTACATATACTAACTTTATCTGGTTTTGGTATTAGGGTGATGTCCACATCATAAGATGTGTTGTGAAATGTTCCATCTCCTTCAATTTTTTGTAAGATTTTAAACAGGATTGGTATTTACTCTTCTCAAAATGCTTGGAAAATTCACCTGTAAAATCATCTTGTCCTGGAAACTTGTTTGTTGGGAGATTTTTGATCACTGAAACAATCACTTTTTAAACTGTTTTATATTATTTGTTTTCTTTTATCTTTTATTTTTTTAAAGAAAAGTAGATCACACAAAATTTTACATAAAAAATATGAGGTTCCTATATACCCCACTCTCCATGCCCCCACTCTTCCCACATCAACAACCTCTTTCATCAGTGTGACAGTCATTGCATTTGATGAGCATATTTTGTAGCACTGCTACAGAGCATGGATTATAGTTTCCATTGTACTTTGCACTCTCTCCCAGGCCATTCAGAGCGTTATCTAAGAATATAGAATGTACTGCATCTGCCCTGTAATATGATTCGGGAATACTCCAAGTCCCAATAACACCTATTACAGTGATGAAAGACAACATGTCAAAAAAATTATATTTTTCATTTTAATACCACAATTTATTTTTTACTATATTTTAGTTTACTTAAATTACTATGTATTAAATTTCTAATTTTAAAACCAATCTTTACTACTTCATTTTCCTATTAATTGAATTTGACAATACATTAGGCTTAATTTTTGAAGAAGTTTTGGATCACAGAGGGGTTCAACTATGGCAGTAGAGGAACTCTGCAGTGGAGTCATTGATGGGGTATTAATGAGTGGGAGGAAGTTCTCCATGGTATGCATATAAGGTATATAGATAATGTTTGGATGATCACTGATGATTAACATAAGGGGTAGAGTTTCGCATGACACCTGATGGAGTGCTGAGTTCTCATACTGGGGAAATCTGTTGCACTCCCCAATGGGGAAGCAAAAACCCCACAAATTAAAGGGCAAAGAGCGGTGAAGAAGGATGATCCAATGATGGGCCCTTGATACTGATGACTATGCTTATGAACCTATGTGCTTGAAATTTCAACTAGGTCTAGAGCTGCAGTGTGCTTAAGAGTTACCTCCTGAGGGACTCCATGTTCCTCAAATATGGCCATTCTCTAATGCAAACTCAGGGAGTAAATGCTTTATCTTTCCCCCAGCCTGGGATATGACTCTTGGGGATGAGCCTTCCTGGCACCGAGGGATTTCTACAAAGCACCAGCTGGTGATGCATGCAACTATAAAAATACCTTGAATAAAAGGTGGAAGTGGTAAAGACAAATGAGTTTATATAGCTAAGAGACTTCAAAATGAGTCAGGAGGTCATCAGATGGGTCGTGCTTATGCACATCTCAGCAGGATCTCAGAGACAGGCAAAGTAGATAAAACCCCAGGTACTGGTGCTCCTGAGGGCTACAGAAACTCCCAGGTACTATGGCCATGGCAGATGGTTCTGGAGTTCAGTTATTTGCCAGTAGGTCCTACTTTGGAATTTGTGTTCCTGAGTGTGATGGATTTGACTCAGATGTGACCTTTCTACACATGCCTCTTCTCTCACTTTTACTGAACCTGTGGTTGGTCCTGGGGTTGGTATAAACTCAGGAGACCTGAATCTCTTGACTGTCCATGTGCTGGCTGGGCCCTGAGCTTCAGCAGAATTTCAACTCCTAGTCTCTGGTTTGTTGAATTTATGCAGGTCAGCTAACAGGGAGGTAAAGATGGTCAACCACCACATCAGGGAACTGAGAGTGCCTGGAACTGCAAAAGGAAAATTACATCCATCATCTTTGTGGAAACTAGGCTGCCTCTCAATATAGATGTAGAGCGGACATCACCAACCCATGGTCCACAGGATGGAGGAATAAAATATGAATTAGAGTGGACTTATTGATATTCTACTATAGAAGTATTGTGTCTAGTAATTGAAGAAATTATAGTGTTGATGTGGAGAAAGTGGCCAAGGTAGTTGCTGAGGGTAGGGAAAGGGAAGAAGAGATGTGATGTGGGGGCATTTTGGGGACTTGGAGTTGTTCTAAATGATTTTGCAGGGATGGATGCTGGACATTAAATATCTTGCCATAACTCACTGAATGGACTGGGGGAGAGTGTAAACTACAATGTAAATCATTATTCAGGTGGTTCAGCAGTGCTTCAAAACGTACTCACCAAATGCAATGAATGTGCCAAAATGATAAAAAATGATTGTTGATATGTGAGGAGTGGGGTGGCGTGTGGGTGGTATATGGGTTACATTACCTTTTGTAATGTAACCTCTTTTGTGATCTATATAACTTCAAAAAATATAATTTTAAAAAATGATGGGGGTGTGGGGATGGGGAATGGGGTATATGGGAACCTCTTATGTTTTTAATGTAACATTCTGTGTGATCTATTAACTTAAAAAAGATGATTAAAAATAAAATAAAAAAGAGTAACAAGGGATTTTATAACAGTTGGGTGATATTGCATACATAAGACAGTTTTTACTAAATATAAACGCAAATAAACTACCGAGAAGGAAACAGAATAGCAGTCATTTACTGTAGGGGAAGTATAAAGAGATTCAGATGTCATGAGTTTTATTTGTTTGGTTCGTTATTTTTGTCTTTAGTATTATCTATTTCATTGGAAAAGTGAAAAGGCTCTAAAACGATTGAAGTGAGGAATGCACATCTATGTGACTGTATTGAACACAACTGATTGTTTGCTTTTAATAGATTTATGCTTTATTATGTATCAATAAAATTAATTTGTTAAAATATATTTTAGAAGTCATTGGTTTGTTGAGTTCCTGTATTTCTTTTTTTCCCCTATGTTCATAAACTTTCATTACATAAATAGAACTTAATTTAGTTCTTCAAAACAGAATATCTTTTATGAAAAATTCTTTGTTTAAACAAATTAAAATTTTAATAGGTTTATTTAATTTCTCATACATTTAAAAATTTTAAAAGATAATATAGATTACATATATCATACGTAAGAACTATGGGGAATTCCTTATGCCCCACTCCCTACCCTTACCACAATTTTCCACATTAACAGGATCCTTCATTAGGGTGGTACATTTTTTACAATTGAAGAAACATATTGAAGAATTACCCCTAGCTATCGGTTATAGTTTATATTACACTTTACACTCTGTCCACCACAATTTTTAAGTTATGATAGAATATATCATATATGTATCCATCTTTACAACATCATGGAGGACAATTCCAATGTCCCCAAAATGTCCCCATATTACACCTATTTTTCCCTCTCCCTCCTCTCAGAATCTTCTGTAGTCACTGCCTCCACAACAATGGTAAAAGTTCTTCCATTGCTAGAATCACAATAAGTCTGTAGTAGAATACCAGTAAATATACTCTATTCCATTGTACATTCCCCAATCACGATTATTTTAAGATGGTGATGCCCACTCTGCCTATAATTGAAAGGGGGCTTAGATCCCATGGGGCAGATGGATGAGACTAAATTACTTGCAGTTGTAGACTCTCTCTGTGTGTTGTCCATCATCATCTTGTTAGTTGTCCTGGGTGAGTCCAATGAACTGGAAAGTAAATGTTTCAACTCTGCTAAAATCCAGGGCACAAAATCAAATATTTTAGTCTCTTGTACATGCACCTATCTAATATAGTACTAAGTGTATGTTTAAATAGGAAGGGCAGAAGAGCCATGTGCAGGAAAACCACAAATGAGTCCAACTCTGTCACACTGAGGAGTATAAATTCCAATGTAAAACCCACTGGCCAGACATCAAACTTCTGAACTGTCTGGCCTGTCAATAGTCTTTGGATGTCTCTAGATCTCTCAGGAGTCAAGCTATTTGAGGAAATATTTATTGTGGCAGTCAATGAGGTCCTGCTGAAGTGTGCATAAGGATAACTTGTGTAATGACCTTGCAACTCATTTTGAAATCTCTTAGCCATAATAACTCATTTGACTTCACATTTTCCCTCTTTTGGTCAAGGTCTTTTTCCACTTGCATTGCTTGTTTGTGCTTGATGTATTCCTTCAGTGCTAGGGAGGCTCATCCCTAGGGGTCATGTTCCACAATTGTGGGAATGTAATGTATTTATATGATGAGTTTGGTTTAGAAAGAGGACATATTTGAGGAAAAAGGAGGCCCTCAGGAGATAATTCTTAGGCAACATATAACACTAAGCTAAATTTCAATCTTAAAAGAAAAGTTTCATAATTATGATCTTCTATTTCAAGGGTCTGTCCCATTGGTGCGTCCTCCTTTACTATGACCGACCTCTGTACTTGGGGATTCTTGACGACCCATTAGAGAATGTGGTAGAGCTCCCCAGGATGGGAATTTGATATTGTTTTGGTTATTGCGTGGGACTCCACCCTCTGTGACAATGTCCCATGAACACTTGAACCCATTAATATGCTTTAGAGGTATGCACCAGGTGAACCTCTCCCATGCATCCTCCCAAAACTAATACCTCACATCAGTGATATTTCCCTGGAACAGTTATGACATTTCTGTGATCCAAAACCTCTCCAAAAATGTAGCCAACAAAATAAACAAATAAAATTAATAAGAAAATGAAATAATAATGATAGTTTTTAAAATAACAAAATAGAAAATATTAAAAACTTATATAATAAAAAATGTAGACATTATATCTTTCATCACTCCAAGTTCTTTTTTTGTGAGTGACATTTCCATCCTTATATACACCCAGCATCTTATTCTTTTCATTTTATCTTCATAGTACAAGTAATGTACAGAATGTAGGGAATTCCCATATACCTAATGCCCTTCCCTTATTCCCTTCTCCATATTAATAACATTTTAAAAATGTGTGGTTCATGTTTTACAATTAATGTACAAATATTGAAGCATTGCTACTAACCAATGTCAATGATTTATATTATGATTTACATTTTGGGCTGCACACTTTTTATAAAGTTTGCCAAAATTTAAAATGGCCTGTATTCATTATTGAAAGATCATTCAGAAAAACTCTAATGCACTAAAAATACACTATGTTCCTTCTCGTCTATTCTTCCTTCCCTTTCCCTGGGGACCTATGGTAACTAAGTTTCACTATTTGAAGAGTAAAATTCAACATTCTTTGCAACACTGAAGGCTTGATATATTGGTTTGTTTTCTTTTATTAGACATGGAGTTTGTTCTTGAGTCTGTTGTCCCTCTATTTGAGAACATATCAGGACTCCCCAGAATGGAAGTTTAATATTTTCTTGATTATTGTGTGGGACTTCACCCACTGTTATAACACATTATGATAAGGTGAATACATACATATTCAATAGCAAGACTGTCCTAGTTGCCCCCTCTCCTGTATTCCTCTTGCCACATCCAAAACCCTGCAACATTACACCTACCCTGCCATGTTTGCCAGAAATTTCCCCACCATTGTAGTTTTAACCACAGACCTTTAAATCCCAAGGTCACCTGCTCTTTCTCCTTCTCCTTCTCCACGTACCTTGAATTGTCCAATGCAATCCCCCAGACCTACTCTACCCACAGTCCAGCACCACTTAATCCAATCCCATCACTGTACTGCTGTCATGTCCATCCACTGCACAACTATACCCTCCCACCTTATCATAGATTTTCCCCATTTGGACATTGGCTTATCATCCTCTACTCCCTTTCTGTCTCTTGTAAACCTTTCTTCCAGACTCCAACTTTTGTGAGTCTTCTTAATTTGCTTAATGCATATCAGTGAGGTCGTGTAATATTTGTCCCTCAGTGCCTGGCTTACTGCACTCAACGTAAGGTCTTCAAGATTCATCCATGTTATCCCATTGTGTTAATACTGTATTACTTCTTACAGCTGAGTAATAATATTCTATTGTATGTATACACCACTTTTGTTTATCCATTCATCTGTTGATGGACACTTGGGTTGCTTTAAACTTTTGGCAACAGTAAATAATCCTGCCATGAACATTGGTGTGCATATATCTCATTGTGCCCCTCGTTTCAATTCTTCTGCATATGTAAACAGCAGTTGGATTGCTGGATCATATGGCAGTTCTGGAGTTAGCTTTCTTAGGAACTACTAAACTGTCCTCCACATTGACTGCCCCATTCTACATTCCCACCAGCAGTGGATAAGTGTTCCCTTTCCTTCACATCCTCTCCACATCACTTGTAGTCTTCTGGGTTTTTTTTTAAGCCACCAGTCTAATGGGTGTGAGATGATATCTAACTGCAGTTTTGATTTGCATTTCCCTAATAGTGAGGTTGAGCACATTTTCATGTGGTTTTTGGCCATTTGTATTGCTCTTTGGAGAAGTTTCTTTTCAAATCACTTCCCCTTGTTTAATGGGTTCTTTAGCTTTTTGTTTCTGAGATGTAGGATTTCTTTATATTGCTGGATATCAGACCCCTATCAGTAGATGGTTAGCAAACATTTTCTCCCATTGGGTAGGTTGCCTTTTCACTTTCTTGACAAACTCTTAGAAGTACAATTTTTTTTTTTAATTTTGAGGAGGTCCTCTTTATCTATTTTTTCTTTCATTGCTCCTGATTTGGGTGTAAAGATTATGAAACCTCTTCCTATTATAAGTTCTTTTAGATGCTTTGCTACATTATCTTCCAGGAGATTTATCACCTTGGATCTTATATTTACATCTTTGATCCATATTGATCTAATTTTTGTATAAGGCAAGGCATGGTATTCCTCTCTCATTCTTTCAGATATGAATATGAAGTTCTCCAAGCAGCATTTTTTGAAGAGGCTATTTTCTCCCAGTTGAGTGGACTGAGTGTTATTGTCAAATATCAGTTGATCATATATGCAATTATCTATATTATAACTCTTAATTTTGTTTCATTGGTCAATATGTGTATCCTTATGGCAATACCATACAGTTTTGACCAATGTAGATTTGTAGTACATTTTTAAAAATATATTTTAATATATTTTTATTTATTTTTAAAAGATACTTAGAATACATAAAATGTTTCATAAAAAAATAAGAGATTTCATTTACCCCACTCTCCACAATTCCCACTTTTCCCCTCATTAGTAACTTTTTCATTAGTATGGTGCATTCATTTCAATTGATGAACACATTTTGGAGCATTACCACTAAGCATGGATTATAGTTTACATTGTAACTTACACTTTCTCCCACTTAATTCTGTAGGATATGCCAAGATATATAATGACCTTTATCTGTCATTACAAAGTCTTTTTAAAAAATATTTTATTTATTCTTTTTTTTAATGTTATATTCAAAAAATATGAGTTCCCCATATACCCCCTACCCTCTTCACCCCACTACTCCCCCCATAACAACAACTTCCTCCATCAACATGGGACATTCATTGCATTTGGTGAATACATCTATGAGCACCACTGCACCTCATGGTCAATGGTTCAAATCATAGCCCACACTCTCCCACATTCTACTCAGTGGGCCATGGGAGGACATACAATGTCCGGTAACTGTCCCTGCAGCACCACCCAGGACAACTCCAAGTCCCGATTCCAAAGCCCTGAAAATGCCCCCATATTATACCTCTTTTTCCCTATCCCTGACTTCAGCATCTTCCATGGTCTCTGTCCAAAATCAATGACATAATCTTCCGTTGCTAAAATCACAATAAATCTATAGTAGAATACCAATAAGTACACTCTATTTCATATTTTATTCCCCAATCCTGTGGATTCTTAGAAGGTGATGCCCAATCTATCTCTAATTGAGAGGTGGATTTGATCCCATGTGGCTAATGGCTGGGACTTCCTTGCTTGCAGTTGTAGGCTCTCTCATTTCCTCGGTGTGGTGGTCGTCCATCCTCACCTCCTTGTTTAGTGTCCTGGGTGAGTCTAATGAACTCGAGAGTTGGTGATGCAACTCTGCTGAGGCTCAGGACCCAGCCGGCAAATGGACAGCCTAGAGATTCAAGTCACTTTTATGTACACCTACCAAATCCAGCACCAACTATAGTTTCAAATAGAAGGGAAAGAAGAAGCATGTGTAGAGATGTCACATCTGAGTCCAACTCTCTCACCCTTTGGTGCACAAACTCCATAGTGGGCCAACTGGCAAGGCTCCAAACTCTGGAGCTATCTGCCATGACTCTAGGACCTGGGTGTCTCCAAAGCACTCAGGAGCCCTGTTATTTGAGGTATTATCTTCTTTGGCTGTCTATGAGATCGTTCTGAGATGGGCATAAGTGTTACCTCTCTGATGAACTCCTAATTCACTATGAAGTCTCTTAGCCATATAAATTCATTTGTCTTTACCTTCCCCCCTTTTATTTATGGTCTTTTACGAGTTGTATCACCAGCTGGAGCTTGGTAGTAATGCCCTTGGTGCCAGGGAGACTCATCCCCAGGAGTCATGTCCCATGCTGGGGGGAAGGTAATGCATTTATATGCTGAGTTTGGCTTAGAGAGTGATCACATTTGAGCAACATGGAGACATTCAGGGGTAAATCTTAGGCACCCTAAAACACTCAGCTAAGTTGTAATTTCAAAAGAAAAAGTCTTATAAGCATAACTGTTGATATCAAGGGTCCTTCAATGGACCAACCTTATTCACTAGTTATTTTCCATGTACTTGGGAGATTTTTGCTGTTCCATTAGAGAATGTGGCAGAGCTCCCCAAGATGGGAATTCAGTATTCTTTTGGTTTTTGTGTGAATCTCTACCCACTGTAGCAATGCCCATGAACATTTGAACATATTTTTATATACATTATATGTATGCCAAGGTGAATTTCCTCCCTTGTATCACCCATCACTGACACCCCACACCAGTGATCTTCCCCTGCTAGAGTAGTAATCATTATGTGATCCAAAACTTTTTCAAAAATGACACCAAGGCTATTGCCAAATTCAATTAATAGGAAAATGAAATAATAGTGATAGGTCTAAACATACAAAAGAAAATACATAATAATTTAGAAAAACTAAAACTAAAATAAAGTAAAATAATTGAGGTATTAGAAATGAAAAATTGTAAAAAATTATTGATGTTTTTTCTTTTATCATTCTAATATCTCTTGTCCTGAGTGTAGAGTGGCTTTTTTTTTCCATTTCTTCCTAAGTATCTATTTTTTTTTTCATTTCATTTTCAATGAAGATTTAGGTCACAGTGAAATATCATAGAGAATAGAGGGGACTCCCATATACCCAACATTCTCCCCCTTTTCCCCTTCCTTATTAAAAACCTTGGTAAATCTGGATGGTACATTTGTTACAACTGATGTACAAATATTGAAACATGGCTACTAAACATGGTCAATTGTTTACAATATGGTTTACATTTTAGACCACACACTTTTATAAATTTTTGATGAAATTTAACATGGCCTGTGTACATTATTGCAAGATCATGCAGAACACTTCCATTGCCCCTAAATACCCCCTATTTCATTTATTCTATTCCTCCCTTCACCTCCCTTTGGGGTTCATGGCGACCACCAGGTTTCACTCCTTAAAGGACAAGAGTCATAGATACATGCAACAGCACTGAGGGCTTTACACACTCTTCTGTTCTCCCCTATTAGGAACTGCCTATGCTCTCAAGAGACACACATCCCTTTGTTTGGAACCATATAGTGTTTCCCCTTTATGGGAGTCCAACTTGTTCTCACTCATTATGTGGATCTCCCCTCACTGATACAACACACTATGGAAAAAGTGATCACTTGCACATTCTCTAGACGACTGCCCCAAGCACTACCTGTCCCAGATACTCTTCCATTCAACAACCTAAACCAGTAATGCTTCCTTGTCGTATTGTCAAAAAAGATTTCTCAACATTGTAGTTTCACCATGCACCCACCAATCCCCAGTGCTTACCTGCTCCCTTCCCGAACACACTCCTCAGTTCCATGGACAGTCACACCCATCCTACCCATCCTATCCCCTGTCAAGCTTGCACGGCCCAAACCAATAGTATCCCTGCACCCCTGTCATATTCCTTAACTGCAAAACTACTCACTAACACCTTGTCATAGATTCTGCCTGTATGAGTGTTAGTTCACAACCTTCTTCTCCCTATCTATTTCCTGTAAACCTACCTACAAGATCTAACTCTCTGAGTTGGCTCAATTTTCTTTATTCATATCAGAGAGGTCATGTAATATTTGTCCTTCAATGCCTGGCTTGCTTCACTCAACATAAAGTCCTCAAAATTAATTCATGATACCCTGGGAGTTAGTACTGTATTCCTTCCTACAGCTGAGTAATATTCCATTGTATGTATATACCATATTTTTTTCTTGATTTCCTTCTCATGCTGCTCATTTTTGTACCGAAATACTAATGATTTTAGCCCATTGATCTCATATCCTTCCACAATATTTAACTCATTTATAAGCTCTAGAAGCTTTCTTGCATATTTCTCAAGGTTTTCTATGCATCAGATCCATGTCTTCTGCAATTGGTAAAATTTTTACTTCTTCCTTTCCAATTTAGATGCCTTTTATATCTTTTTCTTGCCTAAGTGCTTGAGCCAGTACAACTAACACAATGTTAAATAAGAGTGGTGGCAATGGTAATCCTTGACTTGTTCCAGTTCTTACTGGAAAAGCCTTTTAACATTCCACCATTGAATATGATGCTAGCTGTGCTTTTTTGACATATTCCCTTTATTATGCTGAGGAAGTTTCCTTCTTTTCCTATCATTTGATGTGTTTTTATCAGGAAAGTGTGCAGTATTTTTTAATGCTTTTTCTGGATCAATAATGATGATCATGTGAACCTGTATTTCTTGAAGAGTCAGTTTAGGTTTTTTATACATTTCTGAATGTTGTATCAAGTCTCAACAGTTTGTACATTCTTATACTCGTGGATCTTTCTTCAGGACACCTAACAGGTCTCCATAGCTAGGAAACAATTGAAATTACACAAATTTTATTCTCAAATCATAATGGAATGAAGCTGGAAATATATAATAGATGGGAAATGGGAAAATTCACAGATATTTGGACGGTAAACACACTCCTAAACAATGAGTGAGTCCCAGAAGAAATTGTAAGAGAAAGTAAAAATATCTTAACACAAATGGAAATGAGAACAGAATGTATCAAAGCTTATTGAGTACATCAAAGGTAGTGCAGTGATGGAAGTTTATAGCCCTATATTAAAAAAGAAGAAAGTGCCAAATTCAAAGACCCAATTGAACACATTGTGGAACCAGAGATATAAGAGCAAACCAATCCTAAAGCAAGAGAAGGAAAGAAATAATGAAGATAAGAGCAGAAATAAATGAAATTGAGTACAAAAAACAATAGAGAAGATCAACAAAATCTATAGTTGATTCTGATAGTATCAGTAAAATTGACGAACACTTAGCTAGACTAACAAAAAAAGAGAAAATGCAAATCAGAAAAATCAGAATTGAAAGTGAGAACATATGACTTACCACACAGAAAGAGAAAAGATCATAAGAGAACATTATGAGGGAAACGGACTTTGGCCCAGTGGTTAGGGCGTCCGTCTACCATATGGGAGGTCCGCGGTTCAAACCCCGGGCCTCCTTGACCCGTGTGGAGCTGGCCATGCGCAGTGCTGATGCGCGCAAGGAGTGCCGTGCCACGCAAGGGTGTCCCCCGCGTGGGGGAGCCCCCACGCGCAAGGAGTGCGCCCGTGAGGAAAGCCGCCCAGCGTGAAAAGAAAGTGCAGCCTGCCCAGGAATGGCACCGCCCACACTTCCTGTGCCGCTGACGACAACAGAAGCGGACAAAGAAACAAAAAGCAGACAAAGAAACAAGACGCAGCAAATAGATACCAAGAACAGACAACCAGGGGAGGGGGGGGGGGAATTAAATAAATAAATAAATCTTAAAAAAAAAAAAAAAAGAGAACATTATGAGAAACTGTATAGCAACAAATTAGAGCAGTCTTATTGAGGGTAATTGTATGTGATTCATTGCTGTTTCTTGCTGCTTTCAGCATCCTCTCTATATTTCCAGTATTTGTCATTCTTAACAGTATGTGCCTCAGAGTAGCTCTGTAAGGATTTATTTAGTGTGGGCTGGGTTGTCCTTCTTAGATATTGATATTTCATTTCCTTCATAATTGTTGGAAAATTTTGGACATTTCTCCTCAAATATTCTTTTTGCCCTTTTCCATTCTCTTCTTCTGGGATATGTATAACAAGGATGTTTGTGTGTTTTTCTTGGTCATTCAATTCTATAAGATCCATATTTCCATTCTTTTCTTTCTGTTCTCCTGTCTTTTCATGTTCAGATGCTCTGTCCCCCAATTCATTTATTCTGTCCTAAGCCATTGCAAATCTTCTGTTATAAGTCTCTAATGAATTTTTTCAAGATAAACAATAATTTAATATAATGAAAGTTTTCCAAAATGGCATGCAATGACTTTTGCAACAAATCAATTTTTATTGATATATATTAATAAAGCATAAATCCATCCAAATTGTACAATCAATGATATTTGATGTATTCACACAGTTGTGCACTCATCACCTCAATCATTTTGAGAGTTTTAAATTATTACAATAAGATTTAAAAAAAAACAAAACTCACCTCTCAATCCCTCTATCCTTCCTCTGCCATACATACCTGCTATTCTGTTCCTATCTCTCTAGTTTATATCTATTTATATTTTGTAAAACAGTCATATATACAATATCACCCATATTATTCTTTTACATTTTGCTCAATGTTATACGGTTCCATGTTACATTTTTAGCTTTCATTTTTGAATTATATGTTATCTTAGACTTACTATTTCAAACTCTGTCATATCCATATTATACCTCTACTATTTACAAACATTATTATATGTTTTCACCATTTCTATTCATTTCCAAAGATTTCCAAACAACATTTTTACCAATTCTGCACACTTGAAGCCCCGTCTTTCCATTTTCTAAACTCATTCTATTTTCTGGTGACCTGTATTCTAATTATTTCCATGAGTTGACACAATATAATTAGTTCTTAATAGCACAATCATACTGGATTTGTCCTTTTGGGTCTGACTTGTTTCATTCAACATAATGTCCTCCAGGTTCATCCTTTTTCTCATATGCTTCATAACTTCATCTTACCACTGCATAATATTCCATCGTGTGTATATACCAAAATGTTTTTATCCATTCATAAGTTAATGGACGTCTGATTGTTTCCAACTTTTTGCAATTATGAATAATACTGCTATGAACATTGCTGTGCAGTTGCCTCTTTGTGTCACTGCTCTCAAATCTTTCTGGGTATGTATGTAGTAA
The DNA here is from genome assembly GCF_030445035.2 of Dasypus novemcinctus. Lineage (NCBI taxonomy): Eukaryota > Metazoa > Chordata > Mammalia > Cingulata > Dasypodidae > Dasypus > Dasypus novemcinctus. The sequence goes on along the minus strand of NC_080704.1, from coordinate 91,221,388 downwards.
TGGTATTGCCAGGTCACATGGCAAGTGTAAATTCAACTTCCTTAAGAACTGCCAAACAGTCCTCCATGGTGGCTGGACTTTTCTAAATTCCCACCAACATTGAATAAGTGTTCCTATCTCTCCACACCCTCTCCAACTCCAACATAATTTTCCAACTTTTTATTAGTGGTCATTCTAATAGGGGTGAAATGATACCTCAATGAAATTTTGATTTGCATTTCCCTAATCACTAGTGATGTTGAATATTTTTTCATGTTTTTTTCCCCACCACTCGTAGTTCTCCTTTGAAAAATTGTCTTTTCAACTCTTTTTGCCCATTTTTTAATCTGGTAGATTGTCTTTTTATTGTTGAGTTGTATGGTTTCTTTATATATTATGGGTATTAAAACCTTATTGGATATGGGGTTGCCAAATATTTTCTCCCAACAACTCTAGGTTTTTGCCCATTTGACAAAGTCATTTGATGTGCAAAACTGTTTAATTTTGAGGAGGTTCCATTTATCTATTTTTAATTTTGCTGCTAATGACTTGGGTGTAAATTTTAAGAAACTACCACCTACCAAAAGATCTTGAAGATGTTCTCCTACATTTTCTTCTGGGAGTTTTGTGGTTCTTGCTTTTATATTTAGGTCCTTGATCCATTTTGAGATATTTTTTGTATAAGGCGTGAGATAGGGATCCTCTTTCTTCCATCAGATATGGCTATCCAGTTCTCCAAGCATCATTTATTGGATCAACTGTTCTGGCCAAGCTGACTGTAGATGTAAGGGCCTATTTCTGAGCTTTCAATATGGTTCCATTGTCTATCTGACTGTCTTTATGCCAGTACAATGATGTTCTTACCACTGTAGTTAAGTAATATGCTTTAAAGTTAGAAATGGGAGTCTTCCACTTTTTTCTTCTTTTTATTAAATATTTTTTGCCTATTCATGATCCTTTACCTTCCAAATTAATTTGATAATTGGCTTTTCCATTTATGGAATAAAGACTGAATCTGTAAATCTGTTTCGGTAGAATTGACTTTTATTCTTATCTTTTTTTTAATTTTTGTACTGGATACATATAAAATTTTTTTAATCATATACTATGTTACACGATGTATTTGGTTCATAGTAACCCGGTCATACATTACTTGTTCTTTTGTATCTGGATTGCTTCACTCAACATAATGTCCTCCAGGTTCATCCATGTTGTCAGATGCTTTACAACTTCATTTTTCCTTAAAACTGCATGATATTCCGTCGTGTGGATACACCACAGCCTCTTTATCCATTCCCTGGTGAATGAACACCTGGGTTGTTTCCAACTTTTGGCAATAATGAATAATGCTGCTATGAACATCGGTTAGCAGATGTGTAAGAATGTGCTGTTTAATCTCCGTTTATTTATAAATTTTCCTTTTTTCCTTCCATTATTGATTTCAAGCTTCATTTTGTTATGATCAGCGAATATGTTTTGTATAATTTCAGTGTTTTTAAGTTTATTCATTCTTATCTGGTGACACAATCATAGATTGTGTTCAGTGCTGTTGAAGGATCCAAGAATGCTTGAGAAGAATGCACATCCTGCTGTTTCAGGGTACAATGCTCTATAGAGGTCTGTTCATTTATCATATTATTCAAGCTCTCTGTTACTTTATCCTCTGTCCAGATATTCTTTCCAATGTGATGTATTGAAGTCTCCCACTACTATTATTTTAGAGACATCTATTTCTCCCTTCAGTTTTTCCAGTTTGTGTCTCGTGTATCTTGGGGTGCTTAGGTTAGCTGCATAAATATTTAGTATAGTTATTTCTTCTTGGTAAATGGCCCCTTTTATTACTATATAATGAACTTCTTCATCCTTTTTAACAGTTTTGCGTTAAAAATCTATTTTGTTCAATATTAATATCACTACTCTAGTTTTTTTTTCTGGTTATTATTTGCATGCAATATCTTTTTCCAAACTTTCACTTTTAACCTTGTTTTGTCCTTACATCTTAAGTCAGTCTTTTGTAGAGAGCATATAGATGGCTCCTATATTTACCCATTCTATCAATGTCTTTTTTATTGGGTAGTTCAAACTGCTAAAGTTCAGTATTATCACTGTAAAGGTATTGCCTTACTTCATCTATTAACCATTCACTTTCATTTGTCATATCTTAACTTTTTTCTTTTTACCATTTAATTTAGCCTTCTTAATAATCTTTATTTCTACACTCTTCTCCAATTCTTTCACCCTTGTTCTTTCCTTTCTGACTGCAGCATACCCTTTTAGTATCTCTTGTAATTCTGGTCTTTTGGTAACACACTTTCAGTTCTTGTCTGTGAAAAATTTGAACTCACCCTCATTTTGTAAAAATATATATTATTTTATTTTTTAAAGATACTTAGATTACATAAATGTTACATAAAAAACATAGTGCATTCCTAAATGCCCCACTCATAACATACCTCCCACACTTTCCCACATTAACAACAGCCTTCATCAGTATGGTATATTTGTTACAATTGATAAATACATATTGGAGAATTGCCACTAAGTGTGGATCATATTTTACATTATAGTTTAAACTCTCTCACACACAATTTTGTAAGTTATGACTACACATATAATGTCCTGTATCTGTCATTGCAATACAATTCAGGACAATTCCAAGGTCCCAAAAATGCCCTCATATTACACCTATTTTTCCCCTCTCCCTCCCTGCAGAACCTCTGGTGACCAGACTCTCCACATCAATTATAAAAGTTCTTCCATTGCTAGAATAACAATGTCTATAGTAGGATAACAGTAAGTCTACTCCAATCCATCATTTATTCACCAATTCTCAGGATTCTGGGAAAATGATGTCCACTCTGCCTCTGATTCAGAAGGTCACCCTCATTTGCTAAGGATAGTTTTGCCATGTACAGAATTCCTGGCTGGCAATTTTTTTCTTTGAGTAACTTAAAGACATCATATTTTCTTCTCTCCTCCATATCTTATGTTGAGAGTTTGGCACTTATTCTTATCAAGTTCCCTTGTATGTGATGCTTTGCTTTTCTCTTGCTCCTTTCAAAATCCTCTGTCTCTATTTGTCATTCTGAATAGTAGGTGTCTTGGGGTATGTCTATTCAGATTTAGTCTGTTTGAGGTATTTCATCCTTGGATATTGATATTTATGTCTTTCTTTAGGGTTGGGAAATTTTCAGTCATTATTTGCTCAAAATTCTTTCTGCACCCTTTCCATTCTCTTCTCCTTCAGGCTCACTTAATGCATATGTTTGTGTGTTATGCATTGTCATTCAATTCCTTGAGACCCTGCTCCATTTCATCAATTATTTTCTCTTTCTGTTCCCCTGTCTTTTCCAGTCCAGATGTTCTGTCTTTGAAATCACTAATTCTGTCTTCAAGTATTCCATATTTGCTCTTTTGTGCCTCTAATGTATTTTTTAACTACCATGGAATGAACCCAGGACCATTTACATAGGAAGTAGGTACTGAACTACTGAGCTACATCTGCTCCCAAATGAGAATTAGTTTTCTCATTTGTTTGTTGATTTGTTTTGTTTATAGGAGTTACTAGAGATCAAACCTGGTATTTCATACATGATAATCAAGAGCTTAATCACTTCAGCTAAATCTGCTCCCCTTAATGTATTTTTAACTTTATTTTCTAAATTTAATAATTGAAAATATAAACAATTAGAAACTAAAAAGTAAACACAGTTGAATAAAAACCGTCACTCTCAATTAAATGTACTGTATAGGTGGTGGACTTGGCCCAGTGGTTAGGGCGTCCGTCTACCACATGGGAGGTCTGCAGTTCAAACCCAGGCCTCCTTGACCTGTGTGCAGCTGGCCCATGTGCAGTGCTGATGTGTGCAAGGAGTGCCCTGCCATGCAGGGGTGTCCCCCATGTAAGGGTGTCCCCCATGTAGGGGAACCCCACGTGCAAGGAGTGCACCCCCTAAGGAGAGCCACCCAGCATGAAAGAAAGTTCAGCCTGCCCAGGAATGGCACCGCACACATGGAGAGCTGGCGCAGCAAGATGAGGCAACAAAAAGACACAGATTCCCATGCTGCTCACAACAGAAGTGGACAAAGAAGACGCAGCAAATAGACACAGAAAACAGACAACCAGGGTGGGAGGGGGAAGGGGAGAGAAATAAATGAATAAATAAATCTTAAAAAGAATAAAAATTAATGTACTGTATACACATAATTTTTTAAATTATACAGTATGTTACACGATATATTTGATTCATATTCATGCAATCATACAGTATTTGTCCTTTTGTGTCTGGCTTGCTTCACTCACCATAATGTCCTCTGGGTTCATTCATGTGGTCATATGCTTTATGATTTCACTTCTTACAGCTTCATAATATTCCATCATGTGAATATTCCACAGTTTGTTTACCCAGTCATCTGTTGATGGACACCTGTGTTTTTTTCAAAATTTGGCAATCATGTATAATGTCACTATGAACATTGATGTGCAGATCTCTGTTCTTGTCACTGCTGTCAGTTCTTCTGGGTATATATCCAGCAGTGGTATTGCAGGGTCACATGGCAATTCTATATTCAACTTCTTTAGGAACTGCCAAACAGTCCTCCACAGTGGCTGTACCATTCTGCATTCCCACGAACAGTGAATAACTGTTCCTGTCTCTCCACATCCTCTCCAACACTTGTATTTCTCTGTCTTTTTAATAGTGGCCATTCTGATAGGTGTGAAAGGATATCTCATTGTAATTTTGATTTGCCTTGTTCATTAGACATGTTGAGCATTTCTTCATGTATTTTTGTGCCATTTGTATTTCTTCTTTGGACAAATATCTATTCAAGTATTTTGCCTATTTTGTAATTGGGTCATTTGCCTTTTTATTGTTGCATTGTAACATCTCTACATATCCTGGATATTTCACCCTTATTGGATATGTGATTTCCAAATATTTTCTCCCACTGTGTTGGCTGCCTTTTTTACCCTTTTGACAAAGTCCTGTGAGGTGAAAAATTGTTTAATTTTTAGGAGGTTTCATTTTTCTATTTTATCTTTCTTGCACATGCTTTGGGTATAAGGTCCATGAATCATCATTTATTACAATGTCTTGAAGATGTTCCCCCTACATTTTCTTCTAGTAGTTTTATGGTACTGGCTTTTATATTTAGGTCTTTGACCATTTTGACTTGATTCTTGTATAGGGAGTGAGGTAGGGGTCCTTTTTGCATTCTTTTAATTATAGATATCCAGTTGTCCCACCACCATTAATTGAAGAGACAGTCAATGTCCCTTAGACATTAAGTTGGTAGTTTTGTCAAAAACCAGTTGACTGTATAGGTGAGGATTTATTTCTGGACTCCCAATTCTATTCCACTGATCCATGTGTCTATCTTTATGCAAGTACCATGCTGTTTGACCACTGTAGCTTTGTAATAGGTTTCAATATCAGGCAGGGAAATTCCTCTCATATTGCTCTTCCTTTTTAGAATGCTTTTGGCTATTCGGGTGCACTTTCCCTTCCAAATGAAATTATTAATTGCTTCTTCTAATTCTTTAATGTAAGCTGTTGGGATTTTGATTGATACTGCATTGAATCTATAAATCAGCTTGGGTAAGATTGACATGCTCATGATATGTATTCTTACAATTTAGGAACACAGAATATATTTCCATTTGTTTAGGTCTTCTTAAATTTCTTTTAGCATTGTTTTGTTGTGTTCTCTATCTAGGTCCTGTACTTCTTTTTGTTGTTGTTGTTGTTGTTAAATGAATTCCTAGGTATTTGAGTCTTTTCATTGCTACTGAAAAAGGATTCCCCCCCCCAATTATCTCCTCAGGTTTTTCAGTATACTAGTGTACAAAACATTACAGTTTGTGTGTGTGTGTGTGTTCGTCTTGTATCCTGCCACTTTGCTGAACTCATTTATTAGCTCAAGTAGTTTTGTCATGGATACTTCAGAATTTTCTAAATACAGGATCATGTCATCTGCAAACAGTGAGAGTTTTATTTCCTCTTTTCAATTTGGATGCCTTTAATTTTTTGGAAGTCTAATTGCCCAACTAGAACTTTAGTACTATATTAAATAACAATGGTGACAGTGGGCATCCTTGTCTTGTTCTCAATATTAGAGGGAATGCTTTCAACTCTTCCTAACTGAGGATAATGTTGGGTGTGTGTTTTTCATATATGCCTTTCATCTTATTGAGGAATTTTCCTTCTATATTTTGAAGTGTTTTTATTTTTAAAAATGCTAATTTTGTCAAATGTTTTTTCTGGGTTTTTTGAGATGATGATGTGCTTCATTTCCTTCAATTTGTTAATGTGGTGTATTACCTTGATTGATTTTATTATGCTGAAGCAGCCTTGCATACCAGGAATAAATCCCATTTAGTTGTGATGTATAAGTATTTCAATATGCTGTTGGATTCTATTTGTAAATAATGTTTTAAAGAATTTTTGCATCTATGGTTATTAGAGAGATTGGTCTGTAATTTTCTTTTCTTGTAGTGTCTTTATCTGGCTGTGGTATTAGGGTGATGAAGGCTTCATAAAATATGTAGGATAATTTTACCTCCTCTTCAATTTTTTGGAAGAGTTTAAACAGAAATGTGTTAATTCTTTTCAAAAATTTTGTAGAATTCACCTGTGAATTATTGTGTCCTGGACTTTTTATTTGCTGGGAGATTTTTGGTGATGGATTCATTCTCTTTAAATGTGATTGGTTTGTTAAGTTCTTGTATTTCTTGTAGCATCAGTATAGGTTGGTTGTACATTTCTAGGAGTTTGTCCATTTCATCTAGGTGGTCTAGTGTTTTGGCATACAGTTTACCATAATATTCTCTTATGATTCTTTTTATTTTTGAGTGGTCATTTGCAATTTCCCCCCTTCCATTTCTGATTGTATTGAATTATATCTTCTCTATTTTTTCTTTGTTAGTCTGCTAGGGTTTTGTCAATTTTATTGATCTGCTTAAAGAACAAGCTTTTGATTTTGTTCATTTTCTCTATTTTTTTCTTCTCAATTTCATTTATTTCTGCTCTAATCTTTATTATTTCTTTCCTTCTGCTTGCTTTTGGATTGGTTTGCTCTTCTTTTTTCTAGTTTCTCTCATTGTTCAGTTAAATCTTTGTGTTTAGGTCTTTCTTCTTTTTTAATATAGGCATTTAGGGCTATTCATTTCCCTCTCAAGACTACCTTCTCTGTACCCCATAAGTTTTGATAAGTTGTGCTCTCATTTTCATTGGTCTCAATATATTTACTGATTTCACTTGCAATTTCTCCTTTGGCCCACTGATTGTTTAAGAGTGTGCTGTCCAGACTCCAGACATTTGCAAATTTAATATTTTCCTGTCTATTATTGATTTCCAGTTTAATAACATTACAATTTGAGAAAGTGCTTGGTATAATTTCAATCTTTTTATATTTATTGAGAGCTACATTGTGACCTAATATGTGATCTATCCTGGAGAAAGACCAATAGGTACTTGAAAAGAATGTAGAACCCATTAAATTTGGATGAATTGTTCCGTATGTGTGTTAGGTCTAGCTTATCATGTGGTTCAAGTTCTCTGTTCCCTGGTTGATCTTCTATCTAGTTGTTCTATATAATGATATGAATGGGGTGTTGAAATCTCCAATGATTACTCTAGTGTATTTCTCCCTTCAGTTTTTTCCAGGGTTTTTCTCATGTATTTTGGGGCACCCTGGTTAAGTGTATAGATATTTATGACTGTTATATCTTCCTGGTGGATTGAGCCATTTATTAATATATAATGACCTTCTGTAATTCTCATAACACTGTTTGCATTTAAAATCTGTTTGGTCTGGTATTAGTATAGCTACCTCTGCTCTTTCTTGGTTACTATTTGTGTGGAGTATCTTTTTTTAATTTTTTCCCTTATAATTCATTTTTTATTTTAAAAATATTTTCAAAGTATTGTTGCTATATTTCCAGGTGGGAATTATAGCAATCTTGTTTCAGAAAAATGAAGTAACCTAAGGGATTAATTGATAAAAACATAAAAATTACCCATGGTTTGCTTTCTTCTCCTCTCCCCCATCCCTGCAGAGTTAATCACATATATATATATGTGTATATATATATATTTGTGTATATATATATATACATGTATATATATATGTATATATACATATTTTTTAGTTGGTACCAAGGATTGAACCTGGAACCTTAAACATTTGAAGCAGGCACTCAACCATTGAACTATAACGGCTCCCCACTAATTATATATATATATATATATATATATATATATATATATATATATATAATTTTTAAAAGATCACACAAAATGTTACCTTAAAAAATATAGGAGATTCCCATACACCCCACTACCCACACCCCACACTTTTCCCATATCAACAATTTCTTTCATTAGGGTGGTACATTCACTGCATTTGATGAATATATTTTGGAGCACTGCTGCACCAGCTGAATTATAGCTTATATTGTAGTATACACTCTCCCTGTCCATTCCATGAGTTATGATGGGATATACAATGTCCTGCATCTGTCACTGAAATATCATTCACAACTTGCGTAGAGAATCTTTTTCCAACCTTTCATTTTCAGGCATTTTGTATCCCTGGATCTAAGGTGAGTTTCTTTTAAGCAGTGTATGCCTGGCTCATGTTTTCTTAATCTATTCTGCCAGCCTCTGTCTTTTTATTGGGAAGTTTAATGCATTCACATTCAAGGATATTACTGTAAATGCACTATTTACTTCCACCATTTTATTCTTGGATTTTCATAAGTCATATTATATTTTTGTCTTTCTTTTTACTCTTTTGGTTATCCTTTCTGCTATTCTTTCTTTTATACTCTCCTCTAAGCCTGTCTCTACTTTTCTATCAGGTTCTTCTATTTCCTTTAATATTTCCTGCAAAGTTGGATTCTTTTTTGCAAGCTCTTAGTTTCTCATTTTTTGTGTATGGATATTTTATACTCACTTTCACACTTGAAGGACACTTTTGCTGGATAAAGAATTTTTGTCTGGAATTTTTTTTCTTTTCATTATCACCTTCATGTTTTCTGAAGAGAAATCTGCACTAATAATTCTTACTGGATATCCCTGGTATATGACAGTTTGCCTCTCCCTGCTGCTCTGAGAATTTTCTCTTTATCTTTGACATTTGACTTTCTGTGTAGTATGTGTTTGGAGTTGGTCTATTCAAATTTATTCTGATAGGGGTATGGTGCACTTCTTGGATATGTAAGTTCATTTCTTTCATGAGACTTAGAAAGTTTTTACCTATTATTTCCTCAAATTCTCTCTGCCCTCTTTCCCTTCTCTTTTCCTTTTGGAATTCTCATGACATATATGTTGTGTTTTGAATTGTCATTCAACTCCTTGAGCACCTGCTCAATTTTTTCCATTCTTTTCTTTCTTCAATTTTACCTATTCTGACTTTGTTATCACTTGTTCTTTCTTCTATCATTTTGAGTCTGCTGTTTTATGCCTCTACTGTGTTTTTGTTTTTGTTTTTTTTGAAATCTCACCTTTTGTGTCTTTCATTCCCATGGGCTCTGTTACTTTTCTGTTCAGGATATCCAATTCTTTGCACTTGCTCAGTGTCTTCTTGATGTCATTTATCTCTTTAACTATATTGTCTTTCAACGCATTAACTTGATTTTAGAAATTTGTGCACATCTCACTGATTAGTTTTCAAATTCTGTGACTCTTCTGGGGCTTTGATATATTATTTTTGTGGGACATGTCTTCTATTTTCTTAGTATGGCTCGTAATTTTTTGCTGTCTAGGCATCTGGCTAAGATGTAGTTTACACAGATACTCAATTTTTTTCCTCTTTTGTAGGGATTTCATGATTGGAGGTTGTGTGTTACTACTGCTTTTTCTTTCTTGGCTTGACCTGAATTAATAGGATTATCCTGCTGGTTGCTCAAGCTGTGCACTGCACCCAATAATTGGTTGTAGATTTGCTTCCTAGGGCCTTAGAGAGGGAGGTTATAGAGGTCAGAAAGAGCTTCTCTTACTTATTTTTAATTTTCTAGTATGCACCTCCTTGGTCTGCCAGCAGATGGCGATCTTTGGACAGTCTCAGTTCAATACCTTTTCAGAACGTATTTGTTGCAAAGTAGATCAGATCAATGTAATAGAACTTCCTGTCTGGAGGCAATGAGCCTTGTAATTCAAACTTTCTCTGAGACAATTATCCAGCTTTCTCTGGCAAACCCCTCTTTTTTTCCTGGCTAAGAAATATTTCCACTCCCATCTGATTCCTAAAAAATCAGTTCCATTTAATAGAGAAGGAGACTGGGAGGGTCACAATCTTTAACCCATTGCTGTCTCCAAGGCAAACAATGGCACAGTCCCACCCAGCCTGGAAGGACACCTGGGACACAGCAAAACAAATTTGTGAGTCAAAAGCTGAGTCAGCCTTGGGCTGCGTCTCTCTCTCTCACTTTTCCAGGGGCATCCTCAGCAATCAGTGCCTGCTAGAAGAGAGGGAGATTGCAAGGGTTGAATTTGTCCAGTCATGGCTCCCAGGGCAATCCACCATGTGGTCCCTTCTGGTCTGGAAGGACTGGTAGGACACAAAAAACCAAATCTGTTGGTTAAAAGCTGAGTCAACCTTAGGCTGTGTCCCTCCCTCTTCACTTTCCTTGAGTGGTAGATCCCTGGAGCTGCTTTGTGTGAAGCAGCGGGCCCAGAGGCCTGAGAATTCTGAAGTGTCATTAGTGTGGGGGATGGTGCCAGCAAAAGCAGACACTGGTTTCAACTCACAGTTCTGTCATTGCAATTTTCCTTCTTCGTCCCGCTCTCCTCTGGGTGGAGTCCAGTCTTTGCCTGGAATCCTAAACCTGGAGTCTTTTTCTAGAGTGTTTCAGTCTGTCCTTTATTCGTCTGGAGAAGAAGCCTAAAGTATTTTAATGTATTTTTAATCTCAACCATCTTGTGTTTCAATTGTGATCTGAATGTGATCTGAATGTGGAGTTGGACTCAGATCTGACCCTTCTCCACATGATCTTCTGTCACTTTTACTGGACCTGTGGTTCGCACTGGGTTGGTGTATGCTCAGGAGACCTAAATCTCTGGACTGCCCATGTGGCAGCCAGAACCTGAGCCTCAGCAACCTTGCAACTCCTACCCTCTGGTTTATTGGACTTACCCTGGTCAGCTAACAGGGAGGTGAAGAAGGTCAACCACCACACCAGGGAGCCAAGAGTGTCGTCTACAACTGCAAGCAGAAGTATTGCATCAATCATCCATATGGAATCTAAGCCCCTTGTCAATATGGAGGGGCAATGAACATAACCATCCCACCAGCCACAAGATGGAGGAATAGAGTATGGATTAGAGTGGACTTACTGATATTCTACTATAGAACTATTGTGATTAGTAATGGAAGAAATTGTAGCATTGATATCAAGAAAGTGGTCACTGTAGCTGTTGAGGGTAGGGAGAAGGAAGTAGAGATACAGTGTGGGGGCATTTTCAGGACTTGGAGATGTCTTGGGTGGTAATGCAGAGTCAAATGCTGGGCATTGTATGTCCTGCCATGGCCCATTGAGTGGACTGGAGGAGTGTAAACTACAATGTAAACCATTATCCATGCTGTGCTTCAGTGCTCCAAAATAAATTCACCAAATTCAGTGACTGTCCCACAATGATGAAAGAGGTTGTTGATGTGGGAGGTGTGGGGTGAGGGGGTGGGGGTATATAGGGACCTCTTATATTTTTTTAATGTAACACTTTAAAAAAATGAAAAAATTAAAAAAATAAGTATGTGCTCAAGTACAGAGGAAAGAATTAGATATAGAAGGCATCCAAATTGGAAAAGAAGTCAAAATTTCACTATTTGCAAATGACATAATCCTATACATAGAAAGCCCTGAGAAGTCTACAACAAAGCTGCTAGAATTTAAAAATGAGTTCAGCAAAGTCACTGGTTATAAGACCAATATGCAAAAATCAGGAGGATTTCTGTACACCAATAATGGGCAATCTGAGGGGGAAATCAAGAAACAAATACCATTTTCTATAGTAAATAAAAAATCAAATATCTGGGAATAAAATTAACTAAAGATGTAAAAGAATTATACACAGAAAACTACACAACACTGTTCAAGGAAATCAAAGACAATTTAAATAAATGTAAGAATATTCCCTGTTCTTGGATAGGAAGACTAAATATCATTAAGATGTCTATTCTACCAAAACTGATCTACATATTCAAGGCAATCCCAATGAAAATTAACACAACATTTGTTAATGAACTAAAAAAGCTAATGATGAAATTTATTTGGAAAGGAATGAGGTCTCAAATAACCAAAGACATATTGAAAAATAAAATGGGAAATTGGAGGACTGACTCTGCCTGACTTCAAAACATACTACAAAGCAATAATTGTGAAAACGGCATGGTATTGGGACAAGGATAGACACAATGACCAATGGAACTGGATGGATAGTTCTGGTTTCCCATATATACAGTCACCTGATATTCAACAAGGCCACCAAGCCCACTCCACTGGGAGAGAATGGCCTCTTCAACAAATGGAGCCTGGATAATTGGATAAGCAAAAGAATAAAAGAAGGTTACCATCTCCCACCTTATACAAAAATCAACTCAAGATGGATCAAAGACCTAAATATAAGAGCCAAGACCATAAAGACATTGGAAAGCAATGTAGGGAAGAATCTACATTCCTATTACAGGAACTTGTAATAGGAAATGGGTTTATGAGCTTCACATCCAAAGCACAAGCAGCAAAAGAACAAGTAGATCAATGGGACCTCCTCAAAATTAAAGCCTATTTCACCTCAAAGGAGTTTGTCAAAAAATTGAAAAGAAAGCCTACCCAAAGGGAGAAAATATTTGGTAACTGTATATCAGATCAGAGACTAATATCTTACATATATGAAGTACTCCTGGATCTCAAAAAATAAAAAGACAAACAACCCATTTTAAAAATGGACAAGTGATTTGAACAAATGCTTCACCAAAGAAGAAAGATGAATGGCTAAAAAGCCCATGATGAAATGCTCAAAATCACCAGCTATTAGGGAAATGCAAGTCAAAATTACAATGAGATACCACCTTACAGCCCCTAGACTGGTGGCTATTAAAAAATCAAATGACTACAAGTGTTGGAGATGATGTGGAGGAATGGGAACCTTCACCCACTGCTTGTGGGAATGCAGAAGGATCGAACCATTCTGGAGGACAGTTTGGCAGTTTCTCAAAAAATTAGCTATAGATTTTGCCATCTGACCCACTAATCCCAATGCTGTGTATATACCCAGAAGAACTGAAAACAAGGACACAAACTGTTATATGCACACCAATGTTCATAACAGCATTATTCGCTATTGTCAAAATTTGGAATCAACCCAAATGCCCATCAACAGATGAATGGGGAAAGCAGACTTAGCCCAGTGGATAGAGCATCCATCTACCACATGGTAGGTCTGTGGTTCAAACCCCGGGCCTCCTTGACCAGTGTGGAGCTGGCCCATGCACAGTGCTGATACATGCAAGGAGGGCTGTGCCACACAGGATGCCCCCACGTAGGGGAGCCCCACACACAAGGAGTGCACCCTGTAAGGAGAGCTGCCCAGCATGAAAGAAAGTGTAGCCTGCCCAGGAATGGTGCCACACACACAGAGAACTGACACAGCAAGATGACACAACAAAAAAGAATCACAGTTTCCCGTGCCATTGACAACAGAAGCGAACAAAAAAGAACACATAGCAAATGGACACAGAGAACAGACAACTGGGGAGGGGGAGGAAGGGGAGAGAAATAAATAAAATAAATCTTTAAAAAAACAGATGAATGGATAAACAAAATGTGGTATATACATACAATGGAATACTACTCAGCTGTACTGTAGGATGGAATAGAGTAATAACATATGAGATAACATGGATGAATCATGAGGCCATTATGTTGAGTAAAGCAAACCAGGCATTGAAGGACAAATATTACATTACCTCTATGATATGAATTAAGCAAATCAAGCCATCTCACAGAGCTAGAGACTGGATGATAAACTTACAGGAAATAGGGGTGGAGAGGAAGGTTGTGATCTGATGCCTACATGGGCAAAATCTATGGTAAAGTGGAGGTAAATAGTTGTGCAGGGAAGGGATAAGAAAGAGGCATAGGGATACTATTGGGTGGGGTTTGCAGGCTGGAGGGACCTTAGGGTTGGGAGGATGGGTCAGCTGGTCCATGGAATTGGGGGGAGATTTGGGGGGAGCAGGTGAACACGGGAGATTGTCAGGTATGTTGTAGAAACTATAATGTTGAGAAAACACTTTAGAACATATTATAAAGAAGGGATACTCATTTAAGTTGTTTGATGGGGACATCTGGCACAAGCTGCACCTGGGGCAAGCTTCTGGGAAGATTGTTTGTGGTCATCTTGTAATAGTGTGCTATATCATTGGGTGGAGATTATACAAGTGGAAAAGTGTATCCCCATGCTGGGGAGGCCTGATATTTTCAGAGGAAAGTGTGTCTCTCGAGAGGATTGGTGACTCCCAATTGGGGAGGACAGTCTAGTGTGACAAGCCCCCAGCATTGCTACAAGTTTCTATAAATCTGGTCCATCAAGCAGTGAAGCTTCGTTGTCACAGTGGACCCTAAGGAGAGGGGGAGAGAGGAATAGCATAGATGGAAGAGAACATAACTGGGGGAAAAAGGAAGTGTTCCACAAGACCTTGCAGTGATGGATATAGATCATGTTAAATTTTACCACAAATATGTAAAAGTGTATAGTCTAAAATGTAAACCATAATGTAACTAAAAATTTAGAACAGTGTACATTGTAAAATAGAAACATGTAAACCAAAACGGAACCATGGTTAGTAGCTGTGTTTCAATATCTGTACATCAGTTGTAGCAAATATAACATCCACATGTTAAAAAACCTTTGCTGGGGAAGTGAAAAAAAGGTTTGATGTTGGGTACAGGAGTCCCCTATATTATATATGTGTCTTTACTGTGATCTAAAAATTGCAAAGACAAAATTAAAAATAAAAAAAAATAGATGCAGACATGGAGGAAGGAATAGAAGAGATTGACTTGCCACAGTACATACAGTGCAACCTCTATTAAAATAATGAAAGGAAATGTTAAAATCAAAGTTTTATGATATTTTTCATTTTTAATACCCCAATTTATTCTTTAGTTTATTTTAGTGTATCTAAATTTGCATGTATTCTACTCCTAACCTTTAAACCTATCATTACTATTTCATTTTCCAAATAATTGAATTTGGCAATATATTTGGCTTCATTTTTGGAGAAGTATTATATCACAGAGGGGTGCAACTATGGCATGGGAGGAACAATGGTGTGGGTCGTCACTGATGAGTGGCACATGGTTGGGAGGAAGTTCTCCGGAGCATGTATATAGGGTACATAAAAATGTTTGGATATTCATTGGGTATTGCCATATAAGTAGAATTACACATGACAACTGAGTAGTGCTGAGTTCCTAGCCAGGGGATCTCTGCCATATTCCCCAATGGAACAGCAGCAATCCCCCAAATGGAAGTGTAAAAACCAGTGAAGAAGGATGGTCCAATGATGGGCCCTTGATAGTGATGACTACACTTATGAGTCTGTGTGCTTGAAATTTCATCTAGGCCTAGAGCTGCAGGGTGCCTAAAAGTTACCTCCTGAGAGCCTCCATGTTGCTCAAATATGGCCATTCTCTAAGCCAAACTCAGCTTGAAAAGTCACTACATTCCCCCCTATGTGGGACATGACTCCCAGAGATGAGCCTCCCTGGTGTTGAGGGATAACTACCAATCACCAGCTGGTGATGCAACTAGAAAAAGACCTTGAATAAAAGGGGAAAATGGTAAAGTAAAATGAGTTTATATGGCTAAGAGATTTCAAAATGAGTCATCATTAGAGGGGTCGCGCTTATGCATGTCTCAACAGGATCCCAGAGACAGCCAAAGTAGATACAACCCCAGATACTAGTTTTCCTCAGAGTGATGGAGACACAAAAGTTCTACAGTAATGCAGATGGCTTTAGAGTTCAGTCCCTTGCCAGAGCTGTGCTTTGGAATTTTTGCTCCTGAGTGTGATGGAGTTTGATTCAGATATGAGCTTTCTACACATGCCTCTTCTGTCGCTTTTACTGAACATATCGCTGGCCCTGGGTTGGTGTATACTCAGGAGACATGAATCTCTGGCCTTGCGATGAGCCACCTGGTCCATGAACCTCAACAGAATTGCAACTCCTACTTTCCTGTTAGTTGGAATTACCCAAGTAAGCTAACTGGGAGGTGAAGATAGTCAATGACCACACCAGGGACATGAGAGTGTATACAACTGCAAATAGGAGAATTGCAAACATCAGCCATGTGGAATCTAAACTCCCTCTCAATTTAGAGGTGGAGTGGACATCATAATTCAGGGACCAGAGGATTTAGGAACAAAATATAGATTAGAGTGGACTTACTGGTATTCTACTATAGAGCTATTGTGACTCTAGCAATGGAAGAAATTGTATCATTGATGTGGAGACATTGCCATGAAAGTTGCTGAGGGGAGGGAGAAGGAAGCAGAGGTATGATGTGGGGGCATTTTCAGGACTTGGAGTTGTCCTGAATAGTATTCCAGGGACAGATTCAGGACTTTATATGTCCTGCCATGATGCACTGAATGGACTGGGGGAGATTGTAAACTACAATGTAAACTATAATCCATGTGGTGTAGCAGTGCTCCAAAATGTATTCACCAAATACATTAAATGTGCCACAATGATGAAAGAGGTTGTTTTTCTGGGAGAAGTAGGGTGGCGTGGGGTGAGGTATATGGGAACCTCTTATATTTTTTAATGTAACAATTTTTGTGATCTATGTATGTTTAAAAGAAGACAATTAAATAAAAAGAAAAAAATGTAAACAGGAAAACTAGATAAATGGGACCTCCACAAAATTAGCTTTTTGCAACTCAAAGGACTTAATCAATAAAATGAAAGATAGCCTACGCAATCAGTGAAAATATTTGGTAACCATATAACTGATAGGAGATTAATATCATACATATATAAAGAAATGCTATATCTCAAAAATAAAAAAACAAGCAACCCATTTTAAAAATGGGAAAGAGGGAAGGGGATTTGGCTCAACTGATAGAGCATCTGCCTACCACATAGGAGGTCCAGGGTTCAAACTCAGGTACTCCTGACCCATGTGGTGAGCTGGCCCATGTGCCAGGAGTGCTGTGCCATGCAGGGGTGTCCCCCACATAGGGGAGCCCCACGCACAAGGAGAGCTGCCCTACGAGAAAAAAGCACAACCTGCCCAGGAGTGACACCATACACATGTAGAGCTGATGCAATAAGACGTCACAACAAAAAGAGACAGAGATTCCCAGTGTTGCAGACAACAATGCAAGCAGACAAAGAACACATAGCAAATGGACACAAAGAACAAAGAACAGACACTGGGGCAAGGGGAGAGAAATAAATAAAATAATAATAATAATAAACCTTTTTTAAAAAATGAGCAAGAGATTTTGTACAGATGCTTCTCCAAAGAAGAAATTCAAATGGATATAAAGCACATGAAAAGATGCTCAACATCACTAGCTATTAGGGAAATGTAAAACTACAATGAGATACCATCTTACATGCATTATACTGGTAGCTATTAAAAAATCAGAAGACTACAAGTGTTGGAGAGGATATGGAGGAATGGGAACCATCATCCAGCTTCGATGGGCATGTAGAAACATCCAAGAATTCTGGAGGACAGTTTTGGCAGTTCCTCAATAAAACTAGGTATAGATTTGTCATATGACCCTGCAATTTCACTGCTGAATATATACACAGAAGAAATGAAAACTATGGCATGAACTGATTTATGCACATCAATATTTGTAGTGGCATTATTCACTATTGCCAAAAGTTGGAATCAAACCAAATGCCCATCAACAGATGAATGGATAAACAAAATGTGGTATATACATATTTTAGAATACTACTCAGCTGTAAGAAGGAATACAGTACTAACACATGGGATAACATGGGTAAATCTTGAGGATTTTATGTTGAGTGAAGCAAGCCAGGTATTGAAGGACAAATACTACACGACCTCTTTATATGAATTAAGCAAATCAAACTGTCTCAGATAGCTAGAGACTGGAAGATAGGCTTATAAGAAATAGGGGGGAGAGGAAATTTGTGACCCAATGCCCACATCGGCGAAATCTATGATAAAGTTTAGGTAAGTTGTTGTGCAGTGAAGAGATAAGACAGGGGCATAGGGATGCTATTGGGTTGGGCTTTGTAGGCTTGACAGTGGCTAGGGTTGGGAGGATGGGACAGATGGTCCAAGCAATTAGGGGGAGGGTTTGAGGGAGCAAGGGAACATGGGAGATTGTCACATATGTGGTTCAAACTATAATTTTGGGAAAATTCTTTAGAAAATATAATAAGGAAGGGTTACAGGTATAAGGTATTTGATGGGGAGCTTCTGGCACAGGGTGTACCTGGGGCAGGCATTTAGGGAGTGTGAGAGTGCTCATGATGTCATAGTGTGTTATATCAGTGGGTGGAGACACAGAAAAATGATCGGCAAGGTGTTACAACCCCATCATGTGTAGACCTAATATTCTCCAAGAGATGGGAGTGTGTTTCTTGAGAGCATGGGTGGCTCTCAAAGGGGAAGTCAGACTAATGTGTCAAGCCCTCAGCATTGTTGCAAATATCTATGAATCTTCTCTTTATGCAGTGAAATTTGTTTGTCACTGTGGGCCCTGAGGGGAGGGGGAGAGAAGAACAGAATAGTTGGAAGAGAGGTAACTGGAGGGCAACGAAAGTGTTCTGCATGATCCTGCAATGATGGATACTGGCCATGCTAAATATCACCAAAAAGTTATAAAGGTGTATAGTTAAAATATAAACCATAATGTAACCAAAAATTTATAAAAGTGTATGGTCTGAAATGTAAAACTTAATGTAAACCATAAGGGAACCATGGCTAGTAGCTGTGATTCTGTATCTGTACTCAGATGCAGCAAATGTAATATCCACATGTAAAAAGATCATTGTTGGGGAAGGGGAATAGGGTTTGATGTTGGGTATATGGGAGTTCGCTATATTCTATATGTGACTTTACTGTGACCTAAAACATTTTTTAAGACATAACTTAAAAAAGGATGTAGACACCGAGGAAGAAATGGAAGAGATTGCCTTGCCACTGTATTACAGGGAAAAACCTGTAACAGTGATGAAAGACAAAACTTTTAAAAAAATTAATGATTTTTTCATTTTAATACCTCTATTTATTTTTTACTTTATGTTAGTTTTCATAAACTATTACATATTCTATTTCTAATCTTAAAAACTATCATTACTATTTCATTTTCCTATTAATTGAATTTGGCACTATATTATACTTCATTTTTGAAGAAGTTTTGAAACTAGAGAGATTAAATCATGGCAGGGTAGGAGCACTGACGTGGTCTGTTACTTAATGGGGGATGCATGAGAGGGAGGGAATTCTCCAGGGCCTGCATGTAAGGAATATATATATATATATATATATATATATATATATATATATATATATATATATATATTTATTTATATATATTTGTATGTTAATTGGGTATTATATAACATGTTATATATATATAACATACAAATATATATATATATTTGTAAATATATATATATATTTGTATGTTAATTGGGTATTGACAAGTGGGTAGAGTTTCACAGGACAACTAAAGGAGTGCTGAGGTACCATTTCAGGAATCTCTGTTGCACTCCCCAGTGAAGCTGCAACAGTCTCCCAAGTGCAAGGGCAAAGACCAGTGAAAAAGGATGGCACAATGATGGACCCTTGATACTATTGGCTATGTTTATGTGCCTGAAATTTCAACTAGGTCTAGAGCTGCAGAATGCTTAAGAGTTACCTCTTGAGAGCCTCCATGTTGCTCAACTCTGGCCACTCTCTAAGTCAAACTCAGCTTATAAATGCATTACCTACCCCCCGCCCCAGCGTGGGATATGATTCACATGGATGAGCCTCCCTGGTGCCAAGGGATTACTACTAAGCACCAGCTGGTGATGCAACTAGAAAAAGATCTTGAATAAAAGGGGGAAATTGTAAAGACAAATGAGTTTATATGGCTAAGAGACTTCAAAATTTGTCAGGAGTTCATCAATGGGGTTGCACTTACACAAAGCTCAGCAGATCTCAGAGAAAACCGAAGTAGATACTACCACATGTTGGGTTGCTCCTGAGGGATACAGAGACTTCTATGCCCTACATTCACGACAGATGGCTCTGGAGTTCAGTGACCTACTAGTGGGCCCTTCTTCGGAATTAGTGCTCCTGAATGTGATGGAGTTGGACTCAGATGTGCCCTCTCTATGCATGACTCTTCTCTCACTTTTACTGGTCCTATGGTTGGTGCTGGGGTTTATTTATGCCCAGGAAACTTGAATCTCTGGACTGTCCATGTGCCGAATGGGCCCTATACCTCAGAAAATTTGCAACACCTACTCTTCAGTTCTTTGGACTTACCCAGGTCAACTAACAAAGATGTGAGAATGGTTAACCACAAAACCAAGGAACCGAGAGAATCTCCAACTGCAAGCAGGAGAACCCCATCCAACAGTCATGTAGGATCTAAGCCCCCTCTCAATTTAGAGGTGGAGTGGGCATTGCCATCACAGGGTCCTCAGGATGGACGAATAATATATGGATTAGAGCAGACTTACTGGCATTCTACTATAGAATTATTTTGACACTAGCAATGGAAGAAATTATATCAATGATATGGAGACAGTGGCCATTAGAGTTGCTGAAGGCAGGAAGAGGAAGAAAGAGGTGTGATATTGGGGCATTTTCAGGATTTTGACTTGTCCTGAGTGCTATTGCTGGGACAGATGCAGGACATTATATATCCTGCCATAACCCACTGAATGGATTGGGAGAGAGTGTAAACTACAACATAAACTATAATCCATGGTGTGTAGTAATGCTCCATAATGTACTCATTAAATTCAATGAATGTACCACACTAATCAAAGAAGTTGTCAATATGAGAGGAGTGGGTGGTGTGGGCAATGAGGTATAAGGGAAACTCTTATAGTTTTTAATGTAACATTTTCTGTGACCTATGTATCTTTTATAAAAGACAATAAAAAATTTTAAAAGATACTACAAGATAATAAACCTCCCAAAAGTCCTGCTACATTCTCTAATAGAGAGGCAAGGATCCCCAAATACTTGTGAAGTGTCTAGCAAAGGAGGACAGACCATTATGCCAGGCCCTTAATATTAAGAGTTGTACTTATGAACCTCATACTTATGGAATTGAAAATTAGCCTAATATTATATATTGACTAAGAGTTCCCTCCTGAAAGCCCCATTTTTGATAAAATGTGACCTCTCACTAAGCCAAACTGCATAAAAACACACTACATTCTCCCTCATGTAGGACATGACCCCTGGGGATGAGCCTCCCTGGCACTGAGGGATTATTATTTCAAAGTGAGTTGGGAGGTTACTCCAGAAGTTAAAGATATGCACTTCTCAACAGGTTCTCATGAACTACCACAGTAAACACTATGGGAAACAATGGGGTTCCTGAGGGCTCTAGAGACTTCTAGACACTATAGGCAGTGCAGACAATCTCACAAATTGGCACCCTGTCAGTGGACCTTACTTTGGAACATATGCTTCCCAATGTAACAGAGATTCATTTATAATTTCCAAAAATATGGTTCGTCTGCTTCTTTTATTTGAACATATAATTACCACTATGATCAATAAATATATGTCCAAAAGACTTAAATCTTTCCTCTGTTAATATGCTGTTGAGCCCAGAATCTAAGCAGATTTGCAACACATACTCTAAAGTACATGGGGCTAGGCCAAGACAAATAACAAAAGGATGGTGATGGAAAATGCCCATCCCAAAAAACAGAGAATATCTAAGACTGCAAGCAAGAGAGTTCCACCCATCTACCTCATAGGATCTAAAACCATTTTCAATAGAAATAGAGTGTGTATCACCATCCCAACATCCTCAAGATTGAGGAATGAACAAATATAAGAGGTGAAAGGTACAGTGGACTAATGTAGACCTATTACTATTCTAAAATGGAAGAACTTGTACTATTGATATATAGGCAGTGGCCACCAGAGGTGCTGAGAGGAGGGAGAGGAAAAAATAGGTTGAACAAGGGGTATTTTTGGACATTGGAATTGTCCTGCATTACAAAGCAAGGGCAGAAAAAAGCTGTACATTTTCTAAAACCCTATAGAATTAGGTGGTGCAAACTATAATGTAAACTATAAACCATGGTTAACCGCAATGCTTTAATATGTGTTCATCAATTGTAACTAATGTACCACACTAATGAAAGATGTTAATGGAAGAAAGTGTGGGAGGAGGAGGATGGGCTATATGGGAATCCCCAATTTTTTAATGTAAAATTTATGTAATCTAAGTTTCCTCATATATTTTGAGGCATCCTGGTTAGGTGCATAAATATTTATGATTATTCTCTCTTCTTGATACATTACCCCTTTTATTGCTATATTGTGTCTTTCTTTGTCTCACAATAATTTTGCATTTAATATCTATTTTATCAAATATTAGTTTATCTATTTCCACTGGTTTTTAGTTATTGTTTGCATGTACAATTGTTTTCCAACCATTCATTTGCAAGCTCCTTGAATCCCTGGGTCTATGGTGAGTTTCTTGTAAACAGCATATAGATGGATCATATTTCCTTATACTTCCTGCCATTCTGTGTCTCTTGAATGGAGAGTTTAATCCATTAACATTCAGTGCTATTTTTGTCAAGACATAACTTCTATTAACCATATTTTCTTTAGGTGTATACATGACATATATTGTTTTTATTTATCTTTTTATTGTTTTAGTTATTCTTACCAATAATCTTCTTTCCTATACTTTCCTCAAACCCTCTCTCTCCTGTTTTATCCTTTCAACTTGCATCACTCCCATTAGTAATTTTAGATGATTAACGTAATTATTTTCTTTATTTTAAATGTTACATTAAAAAAATATGAGGTCACCATATACCCCCAACCCCCTCACCCTACTCCTCCCACATCAACAACCTCTTTCCTCATTGTGGAACATTCATTGCATTTAGTGAATACATTTTGGAGCACTGCTGCACCACATGGATAGTGGTTCACATTGTAGTTTTTATACTCTCCCCCAGTCCACTCAGTGGGCCATGGCAGGACTTACAATGTCCAACATCTTTCCCTGCAATACCCACGGCACAACTCCAAGTCCTGAAAATGTCCCTACATCATATCTCTTCTTCCCTTTCCCTACCATCAATAGTTACCACGGCCAATTTCTCCACGTCAATGCTACAATTTCTTCCATTACTAATCACAATAGTTTCATAGTAGAATATCAATAAGTCCACTCTAATCCATACTCTACTCCTCCATCCTGTGGACACTGGGATGGTTATGTCCGCTCCCCCTCTATATCGAGGGGGCTTAGATTCTACATGGATGACCATTAGTATTTCTTGATGGACAAGTTTCTTTCTTACAAACTCTCTTTAATTTCTGTTTATCTGTGATTATTTTGAGCTCTCTCTCATTTCTGAATGCCAGCTTAGCTGGCTAGAGAATTCTTGGCTTAAATATTTTTTTATTTTAGCACCTTAACTATGTCATACCACTGTCTTCTTGCCTACATCATTTCAGATGAGAAATCTAAACCTAATCGTATTGAGCTTCTCTTGTGTATGATGGATCTTTTTTCTCTTGCTGCTTTCAATAGTCTCTCTTTGACTTTGAGAAGTATATATCTTGGAGTAGGCCTATTAGATTTTATACTGCTTTGGGTGTGCTTTACTTCTTTGACATTAAATCCATGTCTCTCAAATTTGTTGGAAATTTTTCAACCGATATTTCCTCCAACACTCCTTCTGCCTCCTTTCCCTACTCTTCTCCATCTGGGATGCCTATAATGCACATGTTTGTGCATTTCATGTTGTCATTCAAGTCCCTAAGTCTCTCTAGATTTTTTTTCTAACTTTTTTTCTATCTGTTCTACTATCTTTCTCAATTCAGATGTACTGTCATCAACATCACTGATTCTTTCCTCTGCTGGTTCATATCTGTTGTTATGTGCTTCCAGTGTATTTTTCATTTCTTGAAATTT
Source organism: Dasypus novemcinctus (assembly GCF_030445035.2). NCBI lineage: Eukaryota > Metazoa > Chordata > Mammalia > Cingulata > Dasypodidae > Dasypus > Dasypus novemcinctus. The sequence goes on along the minus strand of NC_080704.1, from coordinate 91,197,226 downwards.
GTCTTTCATCACCATCAGATCTGTTATGTTTTAATTTATGTTTACAATTTCTTCAGTATGTTCCCCAGTTTCTTCTTAATATTCTTTATATCTTCTTCACTTCATTAATTTTATTCATTTTATTTGTTTGGATAGCCCTGATTAGTTTTTCCAAGTTCTGCATCTCCTGCTGTTTTTTAGTTTGTTCATTAGACTGGGCCATGTCTTCATCTTTCTTATTATGGTTTGTAATTTTTTGTTTGAATTCTACACATCTATTTAGCTTGATGGACTTTTTAGGTTGATTATCTTCTCTTTCTACTCTGAGGTTTTATTTTCATGTTTCCTGTGTGTTGGTAAGGCTTCTTTCTGACACTTGGCTCTTCCTAATCTCTATCCTTGCAGTTGTCTGTGTTGCCCTGGAGAAAAGCATTAGTATCAGAGAAAAGGGAATAGATAAGAGAAAAAAAGAATTAGTAATAATTATAAAAATGTAGAAAAGGAACTGTATAAGAAGTAGGAAAATAAGTAATATGAGTAAAATGTAAAAAGTAGAAAAGAGTAAGAATAAAAAAGGTGGAAATAATAAATGAAACAAGAATCAAAATAGAGAAAAAATAGGCAGAATTAGAAGTCCAAAAAGATGAGAGGAAAAAAAATAAAAGGAAAAAGAAGAAAAAAGACAGAGAAAAATAAGAAATGAAATGAAAGCAAAGCAAGAGATGGAACAAAAGAAAAGCAACTGAAGACAGAAGATTGAAAATGAAGGAAAGAAAAGAAATAAAGACATAAAACTGAAGGTTTCTAGCTAAGCAAGGAAAAGTAAAAAGGAAAGAAAGAAAGGTGAAAGACAACAAACAAGAAATGAAAGAACAACAACAACAAAAACAAACAAGGAAAACAACCTTCCCTCTTAGGCCCTTAAGGAGATTCTCATGCTGCCAATACTTACTTATCAGTCACTGTGCAACCTTTCTCTCTGCAGGTGATGTCAGCAGTTTTAGTGAATACAATAAAGAAAAAGAAAAAGAAAAAAAGGAACTGATAAAAAATGAAAAAATAACAGATCCAAGAAGAGCTAAAACAAGAAAAAAAAAACTCTATATGCTCTGGCTAAGTACCTTTCAGTTGGTGGATTCCCTTCCCTTAGGAGGTACTGGGAAGCAAACAATATGCCTCATACAGGCAAGAAAGGAATTCCTCCAGTGAGCTACACTGGCACTGCAGGTTATGTAGGCTACTGAAAACTTATCTGGACCTTCATGCCACCATTCCCTCAGGCTAACTGGTCTTCTAACAGAGTGCTGGAGCTGGGCTCTTTAGACACCTGTCTCTGCCCCCCTTACTGACCTAATTCCTTTTTTCCAGGACAGCTGGGCATAACAGTCTGCCTGATCACATCCACCCCTCCCTCTCCCTGTGGCCTCCTCAGTGCTGGTTGAGGTATTTTTGAGATTCAAAGGGGGCTCTGCTGGCCGAACTCACTGAATGGAAACCACTCTTCACCCTCCGCCAGACTCTTCTTCCTCCAAAGGAATGCTCCCTCTTCCTCAGTTGGCTGCAGTGAGCAAAAGGTTTTATCGAGGCTGTTTGCCTTGAGGGCAGGGTATACATGCCTGTTCCAACCATAAGGGCAAGTAAGTCACAGTTTTTCTTGTCTTCTTTATCTGTCTTGCTCCCTCCCTGACGATGCACAGCACTTTCCTGTTCTATAGAATCCCAAAGCAGCTCCATTGGGTAGGTTTTTGCCCTTTCTCTGTTTCTTTTTGTGAAAGAGTTGAGCTTTGCCTATCTTCCCAGAAGACCCTATACATTTTTTCAAAACCTATAATTTTGCAATGCAAAGTGTACACTACAATGTAAACTATAGGCAATGGTTAGTAACAATGTTTCAATATATTTTCATCATTTGTAATATATTTGCCACCCTAATGAAGGATTTCATTAATGGGGAAAAGTGTGAAAGAGGGAAGAAGTGGTTATATGGGATTTTCCTATACTTTTTTTAGCACTTTTATGTCATCTAAATCTTATTTAAAAATCAAAAAATAAAAAGTAAAAAAGAATTTTTCAAAAGGGGAAATGGCAGTTGACACAATGGGAGAAAATATTTGGAAATCACATATCTGATAATTGCTTAATATCCATGATATATGAAGAGACACTACAATTCAACAATGAAAAGACAAACTACCTGATTAAAAAATGGGCAACAGAGTTGAATAGACAATTGTCTAAAGAACAAACACAAATTGTGAAAAAACACATGAAAAAATGTACATTGCAACTGATTAAGGAAATGCAAATCAAAAATACCATGAGATATCATTTCACACCTATAAGAATGACCACTATTAAAAAGTCAGTAAACTAAATTTGTTGTGAAGGATATGTAGAGATAGGATCACTTATTTTCTGTTGGTAGTAATGTAGAACTGTACAGCCACTGTCTAGGACTGTTTGGCAGTTCCTAAAGAAATCAAATAAAGAATTGTCAAATGTCCCAGCAATACCATTATTAGGTATATACGCAGAAGAACTAAGACACATGCAGGCAGCTGCACACTGATACCCATAGCAGAATTATTCACAATTGCAAAAGATGGAAACAACTCAGGTGTCCATCAACCAATGAATGGATAAAGAAACTGTAGTACCTATACACTATGTAATATTAAGAAGTTGTAAAAAGAAATGAAGTCTTGAAGCATATGGCAACATGGATGAACCTGGAAGACATTATGTTGAGTGGAGCAAGCCAGACACAAAAGGACAAATAGTGTATGATTGTGCTATTATGAACTAAATATATTGTATCAACTCATGGAGTTAATAATTAGAATACAGGTCACCAGGAAATTGAAAGTGGATAAACAATGGAAGGCTGAGGGTTAATCTGTGCAGAATTGGTAAAATGTTTATCCATAAATCTTTGGAAATAAATGGAAATGTTGAGAGCACAACATGGTGTTTGTAACTACCAGAGCTATTATAAGGGTATGACTGGTTCAAAGGGAAAGTTTAAGGACATATATATTACTAGAAGGAACACAAAAAAATGTAACATGGAATTGTTTAACATAGTGAAACCTCATGTGAAATATAAATATAAGTAATATTGCATATATGACTGTTCTTAGAAAATATAAACACAAACTAGAATTATAGAAGCAGAATATCAGCTATGTTCAGCAGGGGAAGCATAGAGAGATAAAGTGGGGGAGAATTTTTTGTTTTATATTATTATTATTATTGGAATAATGAAAATGGTCTAACAATGGTTGAAGTGATGAATACACATTTATGCAGTTATACCAAATCCCATTAATTGCACACTTTAGATGGATTTATGCTTTATTAATATGTATCAATAAAAATGACTTGTTAAAAAAAAAGGAATTAGGAAACAAGCAACAAATTAAATCCAAACCAAGGGGAGTGGATGTGACTCAAGGCATTGCTTGCCTGTTTCCAACATGGGAGGTCACACTTTCAGTTTCAATTCCTGGTGCCTCCTAAAAAACAAAACAAAAACAAACCACAAGTAAAGAAAAAGAAAACAACTCAGGGGAGTCAATATGGCTCAGTGGTTTAGCACCAGCTTTGCACATATGAAGTTCCAGGTTTAATCCTGAGTCTACAGGACCTCAAAATCAAATTCAAACCAAGCAGAAGGAAATATATAATACAGATTAGAGGTGGTGAATTTGGCCCTGTGGTTAGGGCATCCGTCTACCATATGGGAGGTCCACAGTTCAAACCCCGGGCCTCCTTGCCCCGTGTGGAGTTGGTCCATGCAGAGTGCTGATGCACACAAGGAGTGTCCTGCCATGCAGGGGCGTCCCTCGCATAGGGGAGACCCACGTGCAAGGAGTGCACCCCATAAGGAGAGCCACCCATTGTGAAAGAAAGTGCAGCCTGCCCAGAAATGGTGCCGCACACACAGAGAACTGACACAACAAGATGACACAACAAAAAGAAACACAGATTTCCATGCCAATGACAACAATGGAAGCGGACAAAGAAGAGGCAGCAAATAGACACAGAGAAGAGACAACCGGGGTGGGGGGGAAGGGGAGAGAGATACATAAATAAATAAATTTATTTTTTTAAAATCTTTAAAAAATAATACAGATTAGAGAGAACATTTATGAAATAAAGAATAGAAAAACAGAAAATTAATGAAATCAAAACCTGTTTTTTTTTTAAATGATAAACAAAATTGACAAGCCTTGAGCTGGACTGGCCAAGAAAAAAGGTAGAAACACAAATTATTAAAATCAGGATAGGAAAATGGTCATCACTAACCTCTTTGCTGAAATAAAATGTAGTATAGGGAATATCTTGAAAAACCATATTCTAACAAATTAGATAACATAGAAAAAATAGAAAGACGTGAACAACTAAAATTCACTTGGAAAAAATAGAAAATCTGAACAGCCTTGTAATAAGTTCAGAGATTGAATTAGTAACCAAAAAATACCAACACAGAATAGATTAGGGTCAGATGGCATTACAGATGAAATCTACCAAACAGTTAAAGAATGATTAATACCAATCCTTCAAAAAATCTGCCAAAAAATTGCACACTGCACACTCATTCTATTAGCCCAGATTAAAGTTATGCCTAACAGGCAAAAATATCTAAAGTAAAAAAAACAAACCAATATCTCTTATGAGTATAGATGCAAAATTTTTCATATAAATACTAAGAAACCAAAACCAGTATCATATAAAACAAATTATACACCATAGCCAAGTGTAACCTATGTCAAGAGTGCAAGGTCGATTAAAAATAAAAAGCAATTTATTGTAATACACCCTATTAATAGAAGAAAGAAAAACAAAAAAAATGTTCATATCAATACATGCAAAAAAATCATTTGAAAAAATTCAACAATATTTCATGATTAAAACATTCAATAAACTAGAACTAGAAGGGAACTTCTTATACCTGATGAATAACATCTATGAAATACCCCAAACATTCTACCTACTTAATGGTATAAGATTGAATTCTTTCTCTAAGAAGATGAGGAAGAAGACCAGGATTTCCATTCTAAACATTTCTATTCATCAGTATTCTGGCAAGGCCAATTTTCAAAGGAAAAGAAATAAAATTTTTCTAGCTCAAAAAAGGAAGAAATAAAACTTTCTATTTTTTCAGATAAGATCTAGTATATAGAAAATTTTAAAGAATCCACTAAAAGCAAGATTGGAGGTTACAAAATCAATATACAAAAATATAATTTTTCTATACACTAGCAATAAACAATCTGAAAATTTAATTAAGAAAAATATCTGTTTAATACAATAAAAAAGAATAAAACACCTAGGAATAAATTTGACAGAAAAATTGCAAAATTTATACTCTGAAAACTACAAAACATGGTGGAGAGCAATAAGGAAACCTAATTAATGAAAACACATCACATGTTAATAGATTGGAAGACTTAATGTTGTCAACATGTCAAGACTCCCCTAATTGAAATATACCTTCAAAATCCCAACAGCTGTTTTGCAAAAATTGACAAGTTGATTGTAAATGTGTGATGGAAATGCAAGTGAACCAGTATAATTGAAAATGTTTCAGAAAGCACTAAAACAGTTTGAGAATTCACACTCTGTGTTTTCAAAACTTACTACAAAACTACTGAAGTCAGTAAGTGTAGTATTGGATTAAAGGTAGACATATAGTTCAAAGGAATAATATTTAGAATCCAGAAATAAATCTTTCATTTAAAGTCATTTGATTTTTGACATGGGTGTGGACAAAAATGAACGGTCTTAAATGAGTTTATATAGCTAAGAGACTTCAAAATGAGTCAGGAGGTCATCAGACAGGTCACTCTTATGCACATCTCAGCAGGAACCCAAAGACACCCAAAGTAAATACAACCACAGGTACAGGTACTCCTGAGGTCTATTGAGTAACACAGGTTCTACAGTCATGGCAGATGGCTCTGGGTTCAGTTCTTTGCCAGTGGACCCTACTTTGGAATTAGTGCTCCTGAGTGTGATGGAGTTGGACTAAGGTGTGACCTTTCTACACATGCCTCTTCTGTCACTTTTACTGAACCTGTAGTTGGCCCTGGGGTTGGCATATACACAGGAGACTTGAATCTCTGGAATGGTCATGTGTCAGCTGGACCATGACTCTTAGCAGAGTTGCAAAACCTACTCTCCAGTTCATTGGACTTACCCAGATCAGCTAATAGGGAGGTGAAGATGGTCAACCACCACACGAGTGAACTAAGAGTGCCTACAGTAGGATGGGGCAAGATGGCACCTGAGTGAGTACACCTCATAATCTCGCCTGCAAAGAAGTAGGTGACTAGGGTTGGAGTCCCGCTGGACCTTGCTGTTTCAGGAGCTTTGCAGGGCAGGAGGTGTCTGGACATAGACTTGGTGAGACAGTGACAGAAGTGATTCTTGCAAGAGGTAGAATTTTGGGTCCCTTACACGGAGGTCAGAAGTTGTGGACAGGACCCTTCCCCCTAGGGCTGGTGGCCCAGCAGTGGTGATTCCTGAAAACTTTGTTGGCTGAAGTGTTCCCAAAACCTGTGTGGGTTGTTTTGGGGGCTTGCAGGGCAGGAGGTGTCTGGATGTCGATTTGGTGAGACAGGGACAGAGAGATTATTGCAAGAGGTGAAATTATGGGTTTCTGACACAGAGGTCAGAAGTTGTACATGGAAGCCCTCCCCCTAGGGCTGGCAGCCCAGCCACAGTGATCCCTGAAATCATTGTTCTCCTATGCTGTTCCCAAACCTGGAGTGGGCTGTTTTGGGGGCTTGCAGGGCAGGAGGTGTCTGGACATCAATTTGGTGAGACAGTGATAGAAGAGATTCTTGCAAGAGGTAGAATTTTGGGTCCCTTACATGGAGGTCAGAAGTTGTGGGTGGGGTCCTTCCCCCTAGGGCTGGTGGCCTGGCTGTGGTGATTCCTGTAAATTCTGTTGTGATGAGGTGTTCCCAAACCCTGAGTAGGCTGTTTTGGGGGTTTGCAGGGCAGGAAGTGTCTGGATGTCGATTTGGTGAGACAGTGACAGGAGAGATTCTGATGAGAGGTGGAATTTTGGATTTTGGACACAGAGATGAGAAGTTGTGGGCAGGAAACCTCCCCCTAGGGCTAGCGGCCTAGCCACTGAGATCCCTGAATGCTTTGTTGTGCTGCGGTGTTCCCAAAATCCATGTTAATCGGATGTGTGGTTCCCAGGTCTGTATCCCCTAAATTCTGGTAGCCCATGCTCCAGAGACTCACAAACCTTGAGTCTGCAATATCACAGAGTTCCCATTACCGAATCCACCATACCCTGAAGTCCGTCTGAGGTCCTTGATTATCCTAGCCCTCCGCGTTTTTGTTGTTGTTGTTTTTCTCTCTCCTTGAGTTTGCAGGAGTGTACCAGCTGACTTGGGGAGAGTCTGGGAAGAAAGGAGAGGAGAATCTGCTGAGGAAGCTCAATTTACATAAACATCCTGGGATAGGAAACTTGGTCTGAGAGACAGTGGAGTAAGAAAATCAATTAGACCTCCTCTAGCACACTTAAGGGGGAGGGAGTGTAGGAGGTGCTATTCAAGTTTCCAATAGCATATTTGGGGGTTTTGGTGAGGTGTAGGTGCTCTCACACTGTAAATAGAGAGTCATAGTGTTCTGTGTTGAGTTGGTTCATCAAGGACCCACTTGAATCTCCTACCAGACCTTTCAGGCAGCTTTCCTGCTGCCCTGGGAGAAAAGTAAGGAAGGGAGAAATGGGGAAGCTCAGATCCCTAAGCATTTTATTTAACTGCAAAGAGGATTCCTAGCTTGAAATGTTGGTTCTTTGTTTCTTCCATGGTTGCTAATATTGCATTGTCTCCTGGCCTTTTCTCCCATTTTCTACTCCAAGGTCCTTTTTAATTTATTTAATTTTTTTCTCTTTTTCTTTTTCTTGCTTGTTTCCCCCCTTTTCTTTGCCCAACTTTTTCTCTTCTCTTTTTTTTCTTTTCTCTCTTTTTCTTCTTTTTTTATTTTATTTTCTTTATATAACAGGAGCTGAAGGGAGGGCTTCATATTTGATGTGTTTCCTCATCTTCCATTACATATTTTCTGTGTGTATTGATTTTGGCCACCAACACTATCCCTTTCCCCTATATCTATCTATCCTCCATCATCTACTGTTTCTCTAATATTCTACCTCCCTTTCTTGGCCCACAAATTGTCTGACTTTATATTTCTAATACCTTTGTTCTGATTTCTGTCTTTTCTCCACTCTTGATATTATTGTCTTTCTTTTCTTTTTCCCTCTCTCATGAAAACACTGGCCTTTAAATTCATGCTATATTCCTCCCCATATTCAGTGACTGTCTCATTATAGGTACTCTTCTTACTGCTATAATTCTACACAACTTACATAAGTCTAATATCCATTCTCCTAGATCTCACATTGTTGCTCTGTTGACATTTATTACCAATACTACTTTGTACATTTTCTTTTCTTACTTGTTTTGCTTTTCCTGGTCCTAATATTTTCCTTCAAAATGAACTTAGCAAGCAACAATAAAATAGAGTAAGAGGAACAAAGTAACAAAGAGAAGACATAACACTTATGTAGGAACAACAACTAATTAAACCCCAAGACTAGACAAAGAAGCTAAGGAAATGATTAAACCCATCAAGACAAAATGATGATCAGACAGCAATTAAAACCTACAAACGAAGTCAATAATTAGGAAAACATGGCTGAATTCAATGAACAAACTAAAAACCAGGAAGAGGAGCAGAACAGCGGACAAGTAATTAAAACCTCAATACATATAATAGAGACCAACTTAATGAAGTAAAGGAAGAGATTTACAATATGAAGAAAACACTTGGAGAGGAAATTGCAGACATATGCAAAAAGATAACAGATATGATGACGATGAACACCACAGTTCAAGAAATCAAAAATACACTCTCAGTAAACAGCAGCAGATTAGAAGAGGCAGAGGAGAGAATTAGCGATGTGGAACACAGTACATCTGAAATCAAACAAATAATAGAACTTATAGTTAAAAGGATAGAAAAACTCCAGCTGGGATTTAGGGACTTGAATTACAACGCAAAATGCACAAACATATGTATTATAGGCATCCCAGAAGAAGAACGGAATGGAAATGGGACAGAAGGGATGTTGGAGTAAAAAAGGGCTGAAAACTTCCCAAATCTACTGAGGGAAATGGATGCATATGTCCAGAAAGCACAACACACCCCAAACACCATAAATCCCAACAAGCCTACACATAGACATATACTTGTTAAATTATCCAATGCTCACAACAAAGAGAAAATTCTAAAAGGAGCAAGAGAAAAGAGAACCATCATATACAAGGGAGACTCCATAAGATTAAGGGCTGATTTCTCATCTGAAACCATGGAGGCAAGAAGGCAGTGGTATGATATAGTCAAGTTACTAAAAGAAAAAAAATTCACAACCAAGAATACTCTACCCAGTTAAGCTAGCACTCAAAAATGATGGAGAGTTCAAAATATTCACAGATAAACAGAAATTAAAAGAGTATGCCAACAAGAACCATGCCCTTCAAGAAATACTAAAGGGAGTTCTTCAGGATGAAAGAAATAAACAGGAGAGACAGAGATGGAGGAGAGTGTAAGAGCAACAAAAAAGACAAAAAGAGAAGGAAAAAATCAAAGAAAATATGACAAATACAAGTCCAAACAAAATATGGTTAACATAAATAATTCCTTGAAAGTTATAACATGAATGTCAATGAATTAAACTCACCTGTCAAACGTTTCAGACTGGAAGATTGGATAAGGAAATAGGACCCATCTAAATGCTGTCTTCAAGAACCACTTCTTAGACCCAGGGATTCAAAAAGGTTGAAAGTGAATGGCTGCACAAAAATCTTAAAAGCAAACAATAATCAAAAAAGGCAGGAGTAGCTATATTAATATCAGCCAAAATAAACTTTAAGTGTGAAACAATTGTGAGAGACAAAGATGGATACTACATATTAGTGAAAGGGATAACCTTTCAAGAACAATGAACAATCATATATATTTATGTTCCTAACAAGGGTGCCTCCAAATATGTGAGGTAAACACTGGAAAAACTAAATGAGAAAATAGATGCCTCTACACTTATAGTGGGGGACTTTAATACAACACTATCAACTTTGGACAGAACATCTCAAAAGAGAATCAATAAAGAAACAAAAACTTTGAACAGTATATTAGAGGAGCCAGACTTAATATACATATGGAAGTCATTACACCCAAATACAGCAGGATATACATTTTCCCAAGTGCACATGGATCATTGTCCAAAATAGAGGATATGCTATGCCACAAAGAAAGGCTCGATGAATTCAGAAAGATCAAAAACATAGAAAACAGTATCTCTGATCAGATTGGAGTGAAGCTGAAAATCTGCAAGGGCCAGAGGCCCAGACTTCACTCCAACATATGGAAATTAAACAGCACACTCTTAAAAAAAACAGTGGGTCAAGGAAGAAATCTCAGAAGAAATTAATAACTACCTTGAAACTAATGAAAATGATAACACAACATATCAAAACTTATGGGATGGAGCAAAAGCGGTACTGAGAGGGAAATTTATAGCCATAAATTCATACATGAAAAAAGAAGAAAGAGCAAAAATTGAAGAACTAACTGCACATTTGGAGGAATTAGTAAAACAACAACAAAGTAACCCTGAAGGAAGAAGACAGAAATAACAAAGATAAGAGCAGAACTAAATGAAATAGAAAATAAGAAAGCACTTGAAAAGATAAACAAAACCAAGAGCTGGTTCTTTGAGAAGATCAATAAAATTAAGAGACCCTGAGCTGGACTAAGAAAGAAAAAAGAGAGAAGATGCAAATACACAAAATAAGAAATGAGAATGGAGATACCACCACTGACCCACAGAAATAAAGACTACCATAAAAGATCACTTTGAAAAACTATATTCCAACAAAAATGACAATGCAGAGGAAATGGAAAAATTCCTAGAAACACATAAGCAGCCTCTATTGATGAAAGAAGAAATTGATGATCTCAACAAACCAATCACAAGTAAAGAGATAGAATCAGTCATTAAAAACCTCCCAACTAAGAAGAGCCCGGGGCCAAATGACTTCACAGGTGAATTCTACAAAATAATTTGGAAAGAACTATTGCCAATCTTGCTGAAAGTCATCTAAAACTTTGAAACAGAACGAACATTACATAACTCATTCAATGATGACAACATTACCCTAGTACCAAAGCCAAACAAAGACATCACAAGAAAAGAAAATTACAGACAAATTTCTCTAATGAACCTAGACGCAAAAATCCTCAACAAAATACTTGCTAACCATATTCAGCAACACATTAAATGAATTACACACCACAACCCAGTGGGATTCATTCCGCTATGCAAGAATGGTTCAACATAAGAAAATCAATAAATGTAATACACCCTATAAACAGATTGAAGGAAAAAAATCACATAATTATATGGATAGATGCAGAAAAAGCATTTGAGAAAATATAACACACTTTCTTGTTAAAAAATGCAAAAAATTGGAATACAAGGACATTTTCTGAGCATGATAAAGAGTATATATGTAAAACACACAGCCAACAATGTTTAAAATGGTGAAATCCTAAAATCCCCCTATGATGAGGAAAAAGACAAGGATGTCCACTATCACCTCTTCAATTTAACATTGCCTTATTTGTACTTGCTCGAGCACTGAGGCAAGAACCAGATATAAAAGGCATTCAAATTGTAAAGGAAGATGTCAAAATTTCATTATTGCCAGATGACATGATCCTATACATAGAACACACTGAGAGGTCTACAACAAATCTTCTAGAACACATAAATGAGTTTAATAAAGGTGTAGGTTGTAAGATCAATGCACAAAAATCTGTAGCATTTCTGTACATCAATAATGGGCAAGCTCAGGAGGAAATAAAAAACAAATACCATTTACAATAGTAAATTAAAAAATCAAATACTTAGGAAGAAATTTAACTGAAGATGTAAAAAACTTATACACACAGAACTACACAACAATGTTCAAGGAAATCAAAGAAGACCTGAATAAATGGAAGAATATTCCCTGTTCATGGATAGGAAGACTAAATGTTATTAAGATGTCTATCCTACCAAAACTCATCTACACATTCAATGCAATCCCAATAAAAATGAACACAGCATTCTTTTAGGAAATGGAAAAACTAGATATGAAATTTATTTGGAAAGGAATGAGGCATTGAGTAGCCAAAGACATACTGAAAAAGAAAAACAAAATTGGAAGAATCACACTACCTGACTTCAAATCATTCTACAAAGCTACAGTAGTGAAAACAGCATGGTATTGGCACAAGGAGAGACACAAAGACCAATGGAACCAAACTGAGAATTCTGATATAAATCCTGATATATACAGTCATATAATTTTCGATAAAGCCACCAAATCCTCTCAACTGGGAGATAATGGCCTATTCAACAAATGCTGCCTGGAGAAATGGATATCCATATGTAAAAGAATGAAAGAGGATTACAAACTCACCCTTACACAAAAATCAACTCAAGATGGATGAAAGACCTAATTATAAGAGCTAAGTCCATAAAGACTTTGGAAAGCAGTGTAGGGAAGCATCTACAAGAACTTTAATAGGAAATGGTTTCATGAACTTCACACCAAAAGCACAAGCAGCAAAAGAACAAATAGATAAATGGGACTTCCTCAAAATTAAAGCCTTCTGCACCTCAAAGGAGTTTGTCAAGAAAGTGAAAAGAGAGCAAATAAAATGGGAGAAAATATTTGGTAACCATGTATCTGATATGAGACTTCTAACATGCATATATAAATATCTCCTGTATCTTGAAAATATAAAGACAACCAACTTAAAAATGGGAAAAAGATTTAAACAGACACTTCTCCAAAGAAGAAATACAAATGGCTAAAAAGCACATAAAAAAATGCTCCAAATCTCTAGCTATTAGGGAAATGCAAATCAAAACTACGATTTTTATCATCTTGCTCCCATAAGATTGGCAGCTATGAAAAACAGAAGACTACAAATGCTGGAGAGAATGTGGAGGAATGGGAACCCTCATCCAATACTGGTGGGAATGTAGAAAGATCCAGCAATCATGGAGGACATTTTGGCGGTCACTCAAAAAAACTAGCTATGTATTTACCATATGACCCAGCAATTCCACTGCTGGGTATATACACTGTAGAACTGAAAACTAGGACACAAACGAATATATGCAAACCAATGTTCATAGCAGCAATGTTCACTATTGCCAAAATTGGGAATCAACCCAAATGCCCATCAACAGATGAATGAATAAATAAAAATGTGATATATACGTACAATGGAATACTACTCTGCTTTAAGAACGAATACACTACAAACACACATGATAACATGGATGAATCTTGAGAATCTTCTGTTGAGTGAAGTAACACAGGCAGTGAAGGACAAATACCACATGACTTCAATGATATGACATAAGTAAACCAAGCTGCCTTAGAGAGCTAGAGACTGGATAATAGGCTTAAAGGAAAAAGGGGGGTAGAGGAAGAATGTAAGCTTACACCTACATGGGTGAAATCTATGATAAGCTGTAGGTAAGTATTTGTACAAGGAAGAGATAAAATGGGGGCATAGGGCTACCTTTGGGTGGGGATTTGTGGGCTTGAGGGAGGCTAGCTATGAAAGGATGGATAATATTGCCCAAGAAATTGGGGGGAGGGTGGGGCAACATATGAACATAGGAGACTGTCAGGTATTTGATTGAGAATGTATTGCTGAGAATACTTTTTCAAAAATATAATAAGGATAGTTACCTGTTTAAGATGCTTAAAGGGGATAATCTCATGCAGGACAGGCTCATAGGGAGTAAGTGAGTGCTCATTTTGCCATAGTGGGTTATATCATTGGATGGAGACCCATGTAATGAGAGTGAAGGTATACCCACATCCTGGTGAGTACTGGTGTTCTCAAATAGAGGGAATTGTATCTCTCAAGAGAAATAGTGGCTCCCAATACATTAGTGGAGTTGAGCATGTCAAGCCCTCAACACTGTTGCAAGTATCTCTGAACATGGCAGTTCAAGCAATGGAGATTGACTGTCACTGTGGACCCTGAGGGGAGGGGGAAAGAGATATTGAATAGATGGAATCAGTGTAACTGTGTGGGCAATAGAAATGTTCACAAGATTGTGCAAGGATGAAAAAAAGATATGTTAAATTACACCAAAAATGTATAGGGGCTGATAGGCTAAAATGTAAATCATAATGTAAAACATAAGGTAATTAAAAATGTAGAAAATTGTATAGTCTAAAATATAAACCACAATGTAAACACAAATGTTACCTTGTTTGAAAGCTGTTGTCTCAATATCTGTACATCAGTTTCAGTAAATATAGTATGACCATGTAAAAAGATTATTGCTCTAAAAGGTAAAAGGGTTTCATGGTGGATATTTGGAAGTACTGTTTATTGTAGAAATGAATTACTCTGATCTAAACTTTTGTGAAGATAAGCTTAAAAATTATGAAAAAAAAAAGAAAAAGAGAAGACATAGACACTGGGGAAAAGACAGAAGAAGTTGCCTTCCCAATCTGCATACAGGGCAACACTTATTGCAGTTATGGAAGGCAAAACATCAAAAACAAAGCTTTTCCATTTTTTAATTTTTTGATACCCCAATTTATTTTTACCTTAATTTTTCTAAATTAATATGTATTCTATATCTATACTTTAATCACTATATTCCATTTTACTATTAATGGAACCTGGCACTATATTGGGCTTCATTTCTTAAGATGTTTGTATCACTGAGTTGTTCAACAAAGGCAGGAGAGGAATACTGGTGTGGGATGTTATTGACAGGGGACACATGGTAGGCAGGGAGTTCTGCAGGGCATATATCCAGGGTACATAAAAATGTTTGGATATTTTCATAGTGGTTACAGTTAAAAACAACAACTGAGGGAGTGCTGAGTTCCTAGCCAGGTGAGTTCTATCACAGACCCTAAAGGAACAGCAACAATCACCCAATCCAATGGCAAAGACCAAAAAAGAAGGAAGGTCCAACAATGAGCCCTTGATACTAATGACTATGCTTATGAGCCTGTGCACCTGAAATAAGAACAAGGCCTAGAGCTGCAGAGTGCCTAAGAGTTCCCTCCTGAGAGTCTCCGTGTTGCTCAAATGTGGCCAGTCTTGAAGCCAAACTCAGCATGTAAATGTGTTTCCTTCCCCCCAGTGTGGGAAATGACTCCCGGGGATGAGCCTCCCTGGCACCGAAGGATTACTACCAAGTACCAGGTGATGATGTAACTAGAAAATGACATTGAATAAAAGGGTCAACTCGGACCAGCAGAATTTCTCAGTCTACATATAATACCAGGAGTTAAAAATGCTTTTTGACCTGAATCAAAAGGGGAAAAAGGGAGGACAAATGAGTTTATATGGCTATGAGTCTCCAAAAAGAGCCAGGAGGTTATCAGAGGGGTTGTCCTTATGCACACCTGAGCAGAGTCCCAGAGACAGATAAAGTAGATACAACCCCAGGTATTGGTTCTTCTGAGGGCTAAAGAGACCCAGAGGTTCTATGGTCATGGCAGATGGAGTTCAGTGCCATGTCAGTTGGCCCTACTTTGGAGTTTGTGTTTTTATGTGATGCAGCTGGACTCAGATGTGATCCTTGTCCACAAGTCTCTCCTGTTACCTTTACCAGATCTGTAGTTGGTGCTGGGATTTAATGTATACCCAGGGGACCTGAATCTATGAACTGATCATGTGATAGCCAGGCCCTGAGCCTTAAGAGACTTGCAACTCCTACACTCTGGTTTATTGGACTTACCCGACTCAGCTAACATGGAGTTGAAGAAGGTCAACCACCACACCATGAAGCCTAGAGTGCCTACAACTGAAAGCAGGAGAATTGCATCCAGCATTCATGTGGAATCTATGCCCCCATCTTGATATAGATTTTGAGCAGACACAACCATTCTAAGGTCCACAGGATGAAGGAATAAAGTATGGATTAGAGTGGACTTACTGATATTCTATTCATGAACAATTGTGATTAGTAATCAAAGAAAATGTGCCATTGGTGTGCAAAAAGTGGCCATGGTGGCTGCTGGAGGTAGGGAGTGGGAGGAAGTGATGTTATGTGGGGGCATTTTAGGGGGTTGGAGTTGTCATGGGTGGTGCTGCAGAGACTGTTACTGGACATTGTATTTCCTCCCATGGCACACTGTATGGACTGTGGGTGAGTGTGGGCTATTGTGTGGAACACTGACCATGAGGTGCAGTGGTGCTCAGAGATGTATTCACCAAGTGCAATGAATGTCTCATGATGATGGAGGAGGTTGTTGTTATGTGGGGAGGAGTGGGGTGTGTGGGGTGTGGGTATATTGGGACCTCATTTTTTTTAATGTAACTTTAATGAAATGAATATAGACAAAGATTAAAGAAAGAGTGCCTAGAACTGAAAGCAGGAGATTTACATCCAATGGCCATGTGGGATCTAAGCCCCTCTCGATTTAGAGGTGGAATGGATATCACCATTCTAGGGTCCACAGGATGGCGGAATAAAGTATGGGTTAGAGTGGATTTGCTGTTATTCTACTATAGGACTATTGTGACTCTAGCAATGGAAGAAAGTGTATCATTAATGTGGAGACATTCGCCACGGGAGTTGCTGAGAAGGGAGAAGAAGAAGAAATGTGATGTGGGGGCATTTCAGGACTTGGAGTTGTTCTGAACGATATTGCAATAACAGATGAAGGACATTATTTATCCTGCCATAACCTATTGGATGGACTGGGAGAGAGTGTAAAATACAATGTAAACTATAATCCATGTGGTGTAGCACTGCTCCAAAAGATATTCACCAATAGCAATGACTGTGTCACAATGAAGAAGTTGTAGATGTGGGAGGAGTGGGGTGGGGGTGGGGTATATGGGAAACTTTTTGTTTTTTAATGCAACATTTTTGTGATCTATGTATCTTTTTAAAAAGTCAATTAAATTAGAAAAATGAATGGCCTATTGAGCATGTGATACTAGTACAACTTGATAGCTACATTCAAAGGAATGAAGGTGGAACACTACCTCACATCATTTACAGAAACTAACACAAAATGGATTATAGACCTATACATAAGAGATAAAACTGAAATTTATAGAAGAAAATATTGGAGTAAATCTTCATGGCATTGGGTGGAACAATGATCTCTTAGACGTGACACCAAAAGCACAAGCTGCAAAAACCCATAGGTTCTGTGGTCATGGCAGAATGCTCTGGAGTTCAGGGCCATGTCAGTTGGCCCTACTTTGGAGTTTGTGTTCCTGAGTGTGATGGAGTTGGACTCAGATATGACCTTTCTGCACATGCCTCTTCAATTACTTTTACCAGACCTGTAGTTGGCATTTCGGTTGGTGTATACTGAGGAGTCCTGAATCTCTGGACAATCCATGAGATGGCCAGGCCCTGGGAGTCAGCAGACTTGCAGCTCCTGCCCTCTGCTTTGTTGGATTTACTCTGGTCAGCTGACCGGAAGGTGAAGAGGGTCAACAACCACACCAGGGAGCCAAGAGTGCCAACAACTGCAAGCAGGATAATTGCATCCATCATCCATGTGGAATCTAAGTCCCCTCTTGATGTAGAGGGGGACTGGACTTAACTATCCCAGGGTCCACAGGATGGAGGAATAGAGTATAGATTAGGGTGGAATTACTGGTGTTCTGCTGGGGAACTATTGTGATTAGTAAGCGAAGAAATTGTAGTAGTGATGTGGAGAGAGTGTCCTTGATGGCTGCTGATGGTAGGGAGATGGAAGAAGTGATATGGTGTGGGGGCATTTTTAGGATTTGGAGTTGTCCTGGGTGATGCTGCAGGAATGGATGCTGGACATTGTGTGTCCTGCTTTGGCCCACTGGGTGGACTGGGGGAGAATGTGGACTACAATGTGGACCACTGTCCGTGTGGTGAAGCAGTGCTCCAAAATGTATTCACCGGGTGCATTTGATGTGCTGAAAAGATGGAAGAGGTTGTTGATGTGGGAGGGGTGGGGTGGGTGGGGTGGGGTATATGTGAACCTCATATTTTTTTAATGTAACATTAAAAGAAAATGAAGGAAAAAAAGCACAAGCAATGAAAAAAATAGAAGAATGGGACTTTATCAAAATTTAAAATATCTGTGCTTTATGGGGCCCTTCCAAGAAAGTGTAAAGACAACGTGTGATATAGGAGACCATATTTGTAAATCAAATATTGGATGAGATTTGTATTTAGAATCTATGAATGAAAACTTAACAACAAAGTTAAATAACCCAATGCTAACTGGGGATTGGACTTAGGCATTTTCCAAAAGAATATGCAGATGACCAATAAACACATAAACCTTAACATCTTTTGCCATCAGGTTATAGCCACTGCAAGATACTACTTTATGTTCATTAGTATGGCTATAATAAAAAAGACAAATAATAGCAAGTGTTTGGCTTGTATGTGGAGAAACTGGAACCCTCATACATGGCTCAGGAAGAGGTAATATGGCTCAACTGCTTTGGAAACCAGTTTGGTAGTTCCTAAAACTGTTAAGCATAGAACTATTATATAGCCTAGCAATTGCATTCTTAGGCATCTGAGGCAGGATAGAACAGGGACCTAAGAAGGAGAGGAAGAAAACCTAATAAATTTCAATACAACTGCCATACAGTAGAGCAAACCTGGAGCTGCATCCTGCTGGAATGATGAAAGTTTGTGCCTGCTGACTGGACAAACAAGCCATAGGAATGCAACTTGCAATATCCACACAGTAGAAAAAGTAGAAAAATGGGAAATTCCTATGCTACTCATTTATTTTTGTAAGCCCCTCATACAGCAAACACCAGCAAGACTCACGAGCAATAGTCAGAAGCCAAACACCACTGGACAGCAACCCCTAACTCCCTAAGAGAATCAAATAACCCAATAGATTTTTCCTCCTTTGTCTCAAATATGCCATTCAGCACCTACCCTGGAGTCCTGTAATCCCATAAAACAGGGGATATCAGGGCAGAACTTCACATTTTTCCCCTTGAGAATGCCCACCTTACATTCTAAAGTTGTTCTTCTGTTATCTTCCTTTACTCCCCAATAAATTCTTTGATTGCCTGATTAATTTGTGTCTGGTCCTTGAAAATTTTCTCAGTACAAAACCAAGAACCTAGGTACCCACTCCAATAATATATCATGGTGAGTTAGGCAGGAAGAAGTAATCTCTGGTAACCCATCCATCCAATGCCACTGGTGAGTTTTTGGCTTCTAACAAGAATTTCTATTGTCTCTTTCAGATAATGGATGTGGGCATATGTGTCTGTCCATATATATGCTTGTCTCCCTTTCCATATGGATCTCCAGTCCACTCCCAAAGGACATAAACTCAGTTCACCCAGAGTCCTCTGAATCCCCTTAAGAAATTGAAGGGGCTAGTGCCCTTGAATTGTAGATCAAGGATGCTCTGGGCAGTGGGTGACACCACCTTTGGAACCTGACTCGGGACACTCCTTGAATCAATACAAATTCAACAGGAGCATGGGAGTCCAGAAGTCCTATCTCATAATAAACTGCTTCCTAATTCTACTTAACCTTCCAGGAAGTCACAAAATCAATCTTAGTTCACTTCCTTATGTGACCCTCTGACCATGGATCCCATTTCTCTAAGTATAACTTATGTCTTAATTGTCTTAAAGATCTAGTGTATTGTTGAAAGGGCCTGTAGAAAAGATGTGCTGCCTTATATGCCAGGTCCTTAACCTGCACTCTGTAGCCAATTGGACAATAATCAACTTGAAGGAGTTCACCCTTCTTCTAGGGAAAAAATTAGGGCTGGGAGCTTTGGTCCACAACCTAGGTCTGGGCATCTCCCAAGTCTAGGTTTCCCAGGGATGCCCAGTGGCAAGGTGTCTGAGATGCCAGGAAACAGAGCAACTCTAAACATCCCTCAAGATTTAAGTGGCTTGGTTGCTTTGATTTAGATGGCATTCTTATCCCAAATGTCCCCAAGGACTTGGTCACTTTGGGTTGGATACTGAAAGTTCAGTCATGCTGGGTCTGAGATGCCAGTTTAACTGACAAGTTATCTCCCATATTTCTTGATAGAATCATGGGCACAGACTCTACCCAAATGATTCCCATTGGAGTAAAAAGAAAAAGGAAAAGAAGGCTAATCTTTTCCTTGACTGCAGTATGGCCAAGAGTAGTCTCAGTATGGGACCATTAATTCCAATTTATTTTTACAGTCTTATATTTATATATATATTACTTTATTAATTTTTTGTCCATAATATTCCTTTATTATCCTTTTAATGTCCATAGGATCAGTAGTGATAATTTCTCTTTCATTTCTTTTTTTAATTTTATTTTATATATTCATTTTTATTCATTTTTTTAAAATATTATATTGAAAAAATATGAGGTCCACATTCACCCCCACCACCCCCACCCCCCCACTCCCCCCACAGCAACACTCTCCCCATCATCATGACACATCCATTGCATTTGGTGAGTACATCTCTCGGCATTGCTGCACCTCATAGTCAATGGTCCACATCATAGCCCATACTCTCCCACCTTCCATTCAGTCTACCATGGGAGGATCTACAATATCCGGTAATTGTCCCTGCAGCACCACCCAGGAAAACTCCAAGTCCCGAAAATGCCTCCACATCTCATCTCTTCCTCCCATTCCCCGCACCCAGCAGCCACCATGGCCACTTTTTCCACACCAATGCCACATTTTCTCGATTACTAACCACAATAGTTCATGAATAGAATATCAGTAAGTCCACTCTAATTCTTACTGTATTCCTCCTTCCTGTGGACCTTGGCTTGGTTGTGTCCATTCCACATCTATGTCAAGAGGGGGCCTAGATTCCACATGGATACTGGATGCAATCCTCCTACTTTCAGTTGTAGGCACTCTAGGCTTCATGGTGTGGTGGTTGACATTCTTCAAATCGATGTTAGCTGAGTGGGGTAAGTCCAATAAACCAGAGTGTAGGAGCTGAAGCCTGTTGAGGCTCAGGGCCTGGCTATTATATTGTCAGTCCAGATATTCAGATCCCCTAGATATATCTTAAATCCCAGCACCAGCTACAATTCCAGTAAAGTAACAGGAAGGGCTTGGGAAAAGAGATCACATCTGAGTCCAGCTCCAACACACAGAATCACCAACTCCAAAGAAGGGCCAACTGACATGGCAGTGAACTCCATCTGCCATGACCATAAAACCTGTGGGTCTCTTTAGCCCTCAGAAGAACCAATACCTGGGGTTGTATCTACTTTATCTGTCTCTGAGACTCTGTTCAGGTGTCCATAAGGGCAATCCTTCTGACAACCTCCAGACTCTTTTTTAGAGACTCATAGCCATATAAACTCATTTGTCCTTTCCATTTCCCCCTTACTTTAGGTCAAACACCATTTTTAACTCCTGTTATTATATGTAGACAGGGATATTCTGCTAGTCTGCGTTGAACCTTTTATTCAAGGTCTTTTTCTAGTTATGTCATCAGCTGGTACTTGGTAGTGATCCCTCGGTGCCAGGGAGGCTCATCCCCGGGTGTCATGTTCCATGCTGGGGGGAAGGCAGTGCATTTACATGCTGAGTTTGACTTCCAGACTGGCCACATTTGAGTAACACGGAGGATGTCAGGAGGGAACTCTTAGGCACAATGCTGCTCTAGGCCTTGTTCTTATTTCAGGTGTATAGGCTCACAAGTATAGTCATTAGTATCAGGGGCTGACAATTGGACCCTGATTCCTTCCTGGTCTTTGCCGTTGCACCTGGGGGACTGCCGCTGCTCCCCTAGGGACCACGACAGAGCCCTCCCAGCCAGGAACCCAGCACCCCCAGCTGTTGTTTTTAATTGTTTCCACTATGAGTATATCCAAACATTTCTATGCACCCCAGACACATGCCCTGTATAACTTCCTGTCAACCATATGTCCCCTGTCAATAACATCCCATACCAGTATTCCTCCGCTGCCATTGTTGAACCACTCTGTGATCCAAAACTTCCGGAAAAGTGAACCCCAATATAATGCCAGGTTCCCTTAGCAGTAAAATGGAATATAGCGATGAAGTTAAAGGTTAGATATAGAATACATATTAATTTGGAAAAATTCTACATTCTATCTTTTTCTTTTCTTTTTTCCTAATTATTAAGCTTCTCTTCACAAGAGCTATAGATCACAGTAATTCATATATACAATATACAGTATTCCCACATATCCAATATATAACCGTTTCCCTTCCACAGCAATAATCTTTTAACATATTCATACCATATTTACTGAAACTGATGTACAGATATTGAGACAATAGCTTTCAAACAAGGTAACGTGTGTTTACATTGTGGTTTATACTTTAGGATATACAATTTTCTAAATTTTTAGTTATCCTATGTTTTATATTATGATTTACATTATTAGTCTGTCAGCCCCTATATGTTTTTGGTGTAATATTATATGTTTTATATCCATCCTTGCGTACACTTGTGAAACATTTCTATTGCCCTCACAGTTACGTTGGTTCCATCTATTCAATATCTATTTCTCCCTCCCCTTGGGGCCCACATTGACAGTCAATTTTCATTTCTTGAGGAGACTTATTCAGAGATACTTGCCAAAGTGTTGAGGGCTTGACATGCTCAACTGCCCTAATGCCCTGGGAGCCACCATTTCTCTTGAGAGATACAGTTCCCTCTATTTGATGGCATCAGTCCTCCCCAGGAAGTGTGTATACCTTCACTATCATTGTATGGGTCTCTACCCAATGATATAACCTACTCTGGCAAAATGAGCATTCACATATTCCCAAGGAGTCTGTCCTACATCAGATTATCCCCTTTAATTGTCTTAAACAGGTAACTTTCCAAATTATATTTTGAAAAGGTTTTCTCAATATTATACTCTCAACCAAACCTAGCAATCTCCTATGTTCATATGTTGCCCCACCCTCTCCCCAATTTCTTGGGCAATATTACCCATCAGCCCATCCCTAGCCCCCCTCAAGCCCACAAAGCTCCACCCAAAGGTAACCCTATGCCCCCATCATATCCCTTCCTTGTACATATACTTACCTCCAGCTTATCATAGATTTCACCAATGTAGGTGACAGCTTACATCCTTCCTCTACCCCCCAATTTCCTGTAAGCCTATCATCCAGTCTCTAGCTCTCTGAGGCAGCTTGGTTTACTTATTTCGTATCACTGAGGTCATGTAGAATTTGTCCTTCAATGCCTGGGTTGCTTCACTCAACATAAGGTTCTCAAGATTCATCCATGTTATCACGTGTGTTTGTAGTGTATTTGTTCTTAAAGCCGAGTAGTATTCTATTGTATGTATATACAACATTTTATTGATCCACTCATCTGTTGATGGGCATTTGGGTGGATTCCAACTTTTGGGGAGAGTGAACAATGCTGCTATGAACATTGGTGTGGATATATCGGTTTGTGTCCTTGTTTTCAATTCTGCTGGGTATATTCCCAGCTGTGGAATTGCTGGGTCATATGGCAAATCTATGGTTAGTTTTTTGAGAAACCACCAAACTGTCCTCCAGAATGGTTGGATCCTTCTGGATTCCTACCAGCAGTGGATGAGTGTTCCCATTTCTTCACATCCTCTCCAGCATTTGTATTCTGTTTTTTTCATAGCTGCCAATCTTATGGTAGTAAGATAGTACCTCATTGTAGTTTTGATTAGTATTTCCCTGATAGCTAGAGATTTGGAGCATTTTTTCATGTGCTTTTTAGCCATTTGTATTTCTTCTTTGGAGAAGTGTCTGTTTAAATCTTTTTCCCATTTTTTAAATGGGTTGCTTATCTTTTTCCTTTCAAGATATAGGAGTTCTTTATATATGCAAGTTATAAGTCTCTTATCTGATACATCATTGCCAAATATTTTCTCCCATTCTGTAGGCTCCCTTTTTACTTTCTTGACAAACTCCTTTGAGGAGCAGAAGGCTTTAATTTTGAGGAAGTCCCATTTATCTATTTGTTCTTTTGATGCTCGTGCTTTTGGTGTGATGTTCATGAAGCCATTTCCTATTACAAGGTCTTGTAGATGTTTCCCTACACTGCTTTCCAAAGTCTTTATGGTCTTGGCTCTTATATTTAGGTCTTTGATCTATCTTGAGTTGATCTTTGTATAAAGTGTGAGTTGGTAATCCTCTTTCATTCTTCTACATATGGATATCAAGTTCTCCAGGCACCATTTGTTGAATAGACCATTCTCTCTCAGTTGAGAGTGTTTGGTGGCTTTATCGAATATTATACAGCTATATATATGAGGATCTATATCAGAATTTTCAATTCAATTCCATTGGTCTGTGTGTCTCTCCTTATGCCAATAACATGCTGTTTTCACTACTGTAGCTTTGTAGTATGTTTTGAAGTCAGGTAGTGTGATTTCTCCAATTTCGTTTTTCTTTTTCAATATGTCTTTGGCTATTTGGGGCCTCTTTCCTTTCCAAATAAATTTCATGGTTAGTTTTTCTAGTTCCTTAAATAAGGCTGTGTTTATTTTTATTAGGATTGCATTGAATGTGTTGATCAGTTTTGGTAGGATAGAAATCTTAATAATATTTAGTCTTCCTATCCATGAACAGGGAATATTCTTCCATTTATTTAGGTGTTCTTTGATTTCCTTGAACAGTCTTGTATAATTCTTGGTGTATAATTTTTTTATATCTTTAGTTAAATTTATTCTGAAATATTTCATTTTTTTAATTTACTATTGTGAATGGTATTTGTTTCTTGATTTCCTCCTGATCTTGCTCATTATTGGTGTACAGAAATGCTATTTATTGTTGTGCATTGATCTTATAACCTGTGACTTTACAAACTCATTTATGAGTTCTAGAAGCTTTTTTGTAGACCTCTCAGGGTTTTCTATGTATAGGATCATGTCATCTGTAAATAATGAAATTTTGACTTCTTCCTTTCTAATTGGAATGCCTTTTATATTTGGTTCTTGCCTTAGTGCTTGAGCAAGAACTTCTAAGACAATGTTAAATATACGGGGAGAAAGTGGGCATCCTTGTCTTTTTCCTGACTTTAGGGGAGAGGATTTTAAGATTTCTCCATTATAAACAATGTTGGCTGTGGTTTTTTCACATATGCTCTTTATCATGTTCAAAAAATTTCCAGGTATTCCGATCTTTGGGAGTGTTTTTATCAAGAAAGTGTGCTGTATTTTGTCAAATGCTTTTTCTGCATCTATAGATATAATCATGTAATTTTTTCCTTCAATTTGTTTATATGGTGGATTACATTGATTGATTTTCTTATGTTGAACCATCCTTGCATACTTGGAATGAATCCCACTTGGATGTGGTGTATAATTTGTTTAATGTGTTGTTGAATATGATTAGCAAGTATTTAGTTAAGTATTTTTGCGTCTAGGTTCATTAGAGTAATTGGTCTGTAACTTTTCTTTCTTGTGGTGTCTTTGTTTGGTTTTGGTACTAGGGTAATGTTGGCATCATAGGAGGAGTTAGGCAATGTTCCTTCTGTTTCGATTTTTTGGAAGAGTTTCAGCAGGATTGGTGTTAGTTCTTCCTGGAATGTTTTGTAGAATTCACCTGTGAAGACGTCTGGCCCTGGGCTCTTCTTAGTTGGGAGGTTTTCAATGACTGATTCTATCTCTTCATTTGTGATTGGTTTGTTGAGATCTTCAATTTCTTCTTTTGTCAATATAGGCTATTTATGTGTTTCTAGGAATTTGTTCATTTCCTCTGAATTGTCATTTTTGTTGGAATATAGTTTTTCGAAGTATCCTCTTATGATAGTCTTTATTTCTGTGGGGTCAGTCATGATATATCCTTTCTCATTTCTTATTTTGTGTACTTGTGTCTTCTCTCTTTTTTTCTTTGTTAGTCTCCTTAAGGGTTTGTCAAATTTATTGATCTTCTTGAAAACCAGCTCTTGGTCTTGTTTATCTTTTCAAGTGCTTTCTTATTTTCTATTTCATTTAGTTCTGCTCTTATCTTTGTTATTTCTTTCTTTCTTCTTTCTGTGGGATTACTTTGTTGTTTTTTTTCCCTAATTCCTCCAAATGTGCAGTTAGTTCTTCAATTTTTGCTCTTTCTTCTTTTTGATGTATGAATTTACGGCTATAAATTTCCCTCTTGATACTGCTTTTGCTGCATCCCATAAGTTTTGGTATGTTGTGTTATCATTATCATTTGTTTCAAGGTAGTTATTGATTTCTTTTGAGATTTCCTCTTTGACCCACTGTTTTTCTAAGAGTGTGCTGTTTATTTTCCATATCTTTGTGTGAAATCTGGGCTTCTGGACCTTGCAGATTTCCAGCTTCACTCCACTGTGGTCAGAGATATTATTTTGTATGATTTTGATCTTTCTGAATTCATTAAGCCTTTCTTTGTGGCCTAGCATATGGTCTATCTTGGAGAATGATCCATGTGGACTTGAAAAAAATGTATATCCTGTTGTATTCATGTGTAATGATCTGTATATATCTATTAGATCCAGCTCCTCTAATATACTGTTCAAATATTTCATTTCTTTAGTGGTTCTCTTTTGATATGTTCTGTCCAGAGTTGATTGTGATGTATTGAAATCTCCCACTATAATTGTAGATGCATCTATTCTTTCACTTAGTTTTTCCAGTGTTTGCCTCACGTATTTAGAGGCGCCTTGTTAGGAGCATAAATATTTATGATTGTTTGTTCTTCTTGAGAGATTGTCCCTTTCATTAATATGTATTATCCTTCTTTATCTCTCACAGTTGTTTTGCATTTACAGTTTATTTTGTCTAATATTAATATAGCTACTTTTGCCTTTTTTTTTTTTTTGGTTATTGTTTGCTTGAAAGATTGTTTTCCAATCATTCACTTTCAGCCTCCATGAATCTCTGGGCCTAAGATGTGTCTCTTGTAGACAGCATATAGATGGGTCATATTTCCTCATCCAATATCCCAGTCTAAATCTTTTGATAGGTGAGTTTAATCTGTTGACATTCAGTGTTATTACTTTCAATGAATTATTTATGTTAGCCATATTTTGATTGGACTTGTGTTTGTCATATTTTGTTTGTTCTTTTTTCTTCTCTTTTTGTCTTTTTTGTTGCTCTTACACTCTTCTCCAACTCTGTCTGTCCTATTTTTTCCTTTCTTCCTGCAGATCACCCTTTAGCATTTCTTGAAGGGGAGATTTCTTGTTGGCATACTTTTTCAATTTCTGTTTATCTGTGAGTATTTTGAACTCTCCATCATTTTTGAATGCTAGTTTCGCTGGGTAGAGTATTCTTGTTTCTGAATTCCAATGAAACCTTTGTAAGAGGGGAAGAAGGGGCAGGCAGATCTGAGAGTCAGAGACCATGTATCCACATGTCTCCTAAAAGGTATGAGGAAATGCACTACCAAACTGGACAATTATAAACTTGGGAAATTACTTAGAGGCAGAACCAGCCTTACCTCAAGAAAGCTCATAGAGGCAACAAAAAAACACTCTCTGGTAAATCCTGACTCAAGAAAAACAGATCCTCTTAGGAACTCCCTTTATTAGCCAGTCTTTCTTCAATATCTATAGGAAGCAGACAAAACTTTTCCTGAATTCTCAGACTCCCATCAACTCATTTGTAAAACAGCCTTCACAGTTTTCAACAGTCAAAACCATGCAGAGGAAGCAGGTAAGAAGGGCAAGCTAAAGGCCTAGAGATAAGCTCACTAGGCCCAGAGATAAGCTCACATTTTAGCTGCTGCCATTGGAGGCACCCTCTTGTCTCAGGGCTACCTGAACTCAGGCTTACACATCAATAGAAATCCACTTCAAGTGTGGAGAAGTGGGCCCCAGGCCCCAAACTGCTTTGCCACTGGACTCATCAGGGACTTTCCCCAGGGTGGGATGGTGGAGACTTGAGCCAGCCATTGCTCCATGGACAACACTGCAAACTATCAAGCTGGAGGAGCCTCAGATGACCCTTGATGTGGCAGTTAATATTTTAATTTTGGGAAGACATTTGCCTTGTCTAGAACTGCCACTCCAGACCTCTCTCATCTCAGCCATGCCTGATAAGGGGAGTGAATCGGGATTCAAGATCTAGGCCATTTATTAAACTTCTCCCCTTTAGATTAAGCAGTATTGCCTTAAGGAAGAAGCTGTTAAAGGTCTCAGGCAGTGCTCCAATTCTTTCAATGAAAAAACTTCACAGGATTTTATCTCAAATGAGAGGTTGTTAATGGGAATGCAGCCCCAACTCCTGTCTTGTTGGGGGCAGGGCTTCCCTGGTTCCCTCAGTTCTGTGCCTAGTCCAGTGATTTTTCTGGAGGAATGAAGCTAAAAGTTTCACTGGGCACTTTGTGAAAGTGATTCTAAAGTAAGGCCCCTCCCTATTCTAAGTAAGTGTAAAATTCTCTCTTCTGTTCTAATCTGTGCTTACTTTAATTTTGTCAATCAGCTTGTGCCTAAAAACACATAAATCAAATTTGGAATTCATCTGTTACAAACTGAATAATGGTGAATGCTAACATTAAAAAAAAATGAGTCTTTAAATTTCAATACCACCTTGCAATAAAATTTGGTGTGTAAAAGAAATCACAAGTGGAAATAGTTCAACTACAAGAAAAACAGAAAAACTTAGCAGCATTAATGTTACTGATAAAGCAGTTTTAGGTGTTTAATTAATAAACAAACGTGCCCAGTTTGCTTTTAAGTAAAAATACACTATAATCTCTAACTCAGAGTTAAATCATGATCATTATATAAATGCATTTATGTTATAAAACAGCAGAATAACATCTTAAATTGCTATAGCTCAGTGAATTTAGCCTAGATTTGCTATTATGATGATAATTCTAAATTGAACTTGCCTTTGCTTGTGGGTATTCAAAAACTGGCCTCAAATTTGTAATGATAACTATTCTTCTCTGAATCAATGGAAATTTCCATTCCCCTATTACTTGGGAGAAGGAAATTTAAGACATCCCTGTGTAACTGGATTATGTCTAGATTCTTTTTTAATTTTTTTTTTAATTTTTAAAGTAGCTTTAGATTACATAGATGTTACATAAAAAATATAAGGGATTCCCATATACCCTACCCCTCACTCCTCACACTCCCACATTAACAACATCTTTCATTAGTGTGGTACATTTGTTACAATTGATGAACACATACTGAAGCACTATACTAGCCAAGGATGATGGTTTACATTATAGTTTACACTCTGCCCCACACAATTTTATTGGTTTTGACAAAATGTATAAAGGCTTGTATCCATCACTGTAGTGTCATGCAGGGCAATTCAAATATCCCAAAAATGCCCCCATATTGCACCTATTCTTCCCTCTCCCATTTCTCAGAAACTCTGGTAGCTGCTGCCTTTATATCAATGATAAAAGTTCTTCCATTGCTATAATAATCATAAGTCTACTTTAGTCTAGTTGCTTTCCACCCTTACATTAGTTCATTCCTGAATCTTGAGGATTTCTATATGGTCATGCCCACACTGTCTCTGATTGAAAGAGGGCTTAGATCCGATGGGGCATTTGGATGAATGTAAGGTTTGCAGTTGCAGACACTCTCTGTTTCCTGAGATGGGCATTGTACATCATCATCTTTTGTTAGTTGTCCTGGGTGAGTCCAATGAACAGGTGAGTAGGTGTTGGAACTCTGCTGAGATTCAGGGCTCAACAGTTCTACCTGTACTGCTCCGATAGCCTCCCAACCAATTGTGTCACCCACTCTCCATTCCTATACTGCAGTGCTCTTCATGTTCTATTGCAAGTTGGTTGCCTCCATGGATGGGTGGCTTTGTATAGTCTGTTGAGTTGGCCACAAAAGAAGGAAGGTGACCCAACTCACCTAACTGCTGGGGAGGAAACTGATGGACGGAGTTGATGTTTGAGGGGGACAGCTCCATAGCAGGGTCATTGAGCTCTCTGCAGTTGGCTATGTCAGACTCCTAGGTTTTTACCTATGCTGCAGAAATGAATTTCAAGAGCACATTGGGTGAGTTAGGCCAGTAATTTATTAAGGTAGAGAGGGAAGAGAAATCGAAGAAAATAACAGGTCATGGGTCCCAGGTAGAAAGGAAGGGGCTGAAAAGTGATAAAATGAGCTGATTTACAGACTACCATTCCCCATTATAGATTAAAAATGCCCAGGTTTTACTTGTGTGGTGATCATGGCAGAGGGAAAATGGCAGGAGCAGGACACCGAAGACAGGAACAGGTATGTAGACCAGCACTGGGACAGGTACCAGGACAGGGTGAAGGCAAGAGAACAAGAGGTCTTTGTGCTTGCTTTTTAAACCATTGGTTATTCTGCCCCTTTTCTAATAGCCAGGGAGGATTTCCAGTCATTTGTTGTTTTGATTGATTACCCCACCCATCATTCCCCAAGGAGGGTCCAATTATAAAATTCTTGGGGAATATCTGGGCTTATCCTGGCTTCCAGAGGAAATCTTCTGAATGACAGAATCTTGTCTGTGTTGGGGGGGTGGAGGGGTCTTCCAGCAGTCATATAGTGTTTTTTTTTTATGCCTACATGGACTTCTTTCCAGCTTCCAGATACATCTCTTAATTCCCTATCTTACTAAGTCCCCAAGTGGCTAACAAGTTGTTGATTCTGTAAGGAATAAACTTAATTAGAGTTTTGAGAATATATAATCCCACTAAGGGGATACTGGACCACAAAAGTAGAAAAGGTCAGGTGCCAGAAAAGGCTGTGTTTTCCTGAAGTTGGTGGGAAGCTGTATTCTTCCTTGCGTTATTTTATGCTGTTGGTTAACGCTAGAGAAAAATTGTAATAGACAACAGAGTTAGGTATAAATTGCCAATTCCATTTCCTACGGTAGAGGAGAGGGATGAGAAGAGGGATTGTCCTTTTTAATTGTTACAGGAGATGAAAACAGACAAGAATTTTTGAAGTGATGTCTGGTTTGTTCTCCCCCTAGCAATAGACATTTGGGATAGAGTTAGAGGGAATAGCTGACTTTGACATAGAAACTACTTAACTTTTTCTCTTGAAGAGATATTCCAAGCTGACCAATGACTGTCATTTGTACATCCCACCAACTGCTTCTGGTGAGCTGGTACTTCCTGGCTTCACTCAGGATTAGTGGAGTGAATTCAGTGAGTGAATTCCAAGCTGGAAATTCCTTTAACTTTAATAGCTGTGTGTGATCATAACTACAGCATAAAGTTCCTTTTATTTGGCTCTAATTGAGAATAAGACTTTTTTTTCTTGCCAAATTTTGATTAGAACCTTGTTTCCAGGTCCTGGATGAGGAAAAGTTGCTCATGGACAATCTCAAAGGGGCTAAGCTGAAGTGAGTCATAGCCAGGTCATTTACAGTTTCCCTTCTGGTGGGAAAATGCTTAGCCCTGGCAGGATGGCATGTAGGTTTGCCAGTCCTTACCAAGGTATAAGAGGGGTAGTTTCTGGAATAAGAGCTAGGAGGGAGATTTGGGCTAAGCATGTTTTCTACCTGCTGTGGGGTGAAGATGGAGAGGTTGCTCCCAAGTTAATTGGGTGGCTTTTTAAGTTTAAAGGGCCGTTGCCTCCACTGCCCTCAGGAAAGGTGGCAATTCCATTATTTTACAGGCATATTCATTAACTACTTAGAAAATGAAATTTACCAGGATTTTAACATGTTCAATATTTCTCTGCATATGGTCTAGAATAAAAAAGATATCACCATAATCATCAGGTATATATCTAGAACAACAGAGATATAGGTAGAGTACTTAATATTAATTAATATATTACCCAGTGCATAAGTTTTTCTTTGACTGCAATTAATAGATTTAAGTTCCAAGTTTGCAATACAATACATGTTATCTCTCCATGGGAGCAGGCCATAATGTCAATTGTGTTTAAGTGCTATTCACAGTACTCTGGTGGTCATTGCTCCACTTGGTACATTCTTCACACAGAAAGCAAGCTGCAGCACCATTGACCCCAGAGAGAACTTAGGAGGGTAGTCTCCAGTGTTCCACCAGCCTGGTGTATAGTGCCATTCAGCACTATGACACAGTGCCAGTCTGGAGGTGATTTTCATTGTACATTTGGCTACATTGACTCATTGTTGACTGCTGCAGGAGTTTGAAATTGCAATGTAGTAGCCATTGATTTCATTAGCACAACCAGAAATGTAGTAGATATGTTTATTGTTTTAGGGGTCAGTGACCAACCTGACCAATAACTCAAATGGAGAGGCAACTTGCAGAGTATTGAAGGCCTGGTTTGAATGGACAAGAGAGATTGACAATGCTGTAGTCTACCTTTTGATTTTTATACACTTTTTAAATACTTCCAATGAAATGTGCAACATATCAAATGAACTTAAGATTTTAGTACTTTGTTTCTTCTACATTTTTACAATGAAGATGTTACTTAGCTGGTATTTTACTTTAGCAGTATAGGAAAATATGCTTTTCCCAATTTTTAAAATGAAAACTGAAGATTCCCAATGAAATCATGATAACTTTCCATGCCAACAACTTGAATATGCAAATTGATGGGGCTTCCAACAGGTTTCCTTGGTATGAAGTAACTTTTTGCCATTAATATAAATTTAGAATTCTAATAAAAATGGCTTCCTGGAATTAGCCATTTTACTTATTCAGTTTAGAAGATGCTTTTACAAACTCTTTTTTTTCCTCAATATAATCATTTTTTAAAAATATAACATTCAAAAAACATGAGGTTCGCATTCATCCCCACAACCCCCACCCCACCACTCCCCACACAGTCACACTCTCTCCCATCATCATGACACATCCATTGCATCTAGTGAGTATATCTCTGGGCATCGCTGCACCCCATGTCCTGTGGTCCACACCATAGCCCACACTCTCCCACATTCCATCCAGTGGGCCATGGGAGGACATACAATGTACAGCAATTGTCCCTGCAGCACCACTCAGGACAACTCCAAGTCCTGAAAATGCCTCCACATCTCATCTCTTCCTCCCATTCCCAGCACCCATCAGCCACCATGGCCACTTTTTCCACACCAATGCCACATTTTCTCAATTATTAACCACAATAGTTCATGAATAGAATATCATTAAGTCCACTCTAATCCTTACTGTATTCCTCCTTCCTGTGGACCTTGGCTTGGTTGGGTCCATTCCACATCTATGTCAAGAGGGGGCTTAGATTTCACATGGATACTAGATGCAATCCTCCTGCTTTCAGTTGTAGGCACTCTAGGCTCCATGGTGTGGTGGTTGACATTCTTCAACCCCATGTTAGTCGAGTGGGGTAAGTTCAACAAATTAGAGTGTAGGAGCTGAAGTCTGTTGAGGCTCAGGGCCTGGCTATCATATTGTCAGTCCAGAGAATCAAATCCTCTAGATATATCTTAAACCCCAGCACCAAATACAATTCCAATAAAGTAGCATGAAAGGCTTGTGAAAAGAGATGACATCTGAGTCCAGCTCCATCATGCAGAAAAACCAGCTCCAAAGAAGGGCCAACTGACATAGGAGTGAACTCCATCTGCCATGACCATAGAACCTGTGGGTCTCTTTAGCCCTCAAAAGAACCAATACCTGGGGTTGTATCTACTTTATCTGTCTCTGAAACTCTGTTCAGGTGTGCATAAGGGCAATCCTTCTGACAACCTCCAGACTCTTTTTTAGAGATTTATAGCCATATAAACTCATTTGTCCTTTCATTTCCCCCTTACTTTAGGTCAAACAGGATTTTTAACTCCTGTTATTATATGTAGACAGGGATATTCTGCTGGTCCACATTGAAACTTTAATTCAAGGTCATTTTCTAGTTATGTCATCAGCTGGTACTTGGTAGTGATCCCTCGGTGCCAGGGAGGCTCATCCCCGGGTGTCACGTCCCATGCTGTGGGGAAGGCATTGCATTTACATCCTGAGTTTGACTTCCAGACTGGCCACATTTGAATAACATGGAGGCTGTCAGGAGGGAACTCTTAGGCACAATGCTGCTCTAGGCCTTGTTCTTATTTCAGGTGTATAATGACAAGCCTAGTCATTAGTATCAGGGGCTCACTTTTGGACCCTCATTCCTTCCTGGTCCTTGCCATTGCACTTGGGGGACTGACACTGCTCCCCCAGGGATCACAACAGAGCCCCAACCCCCTGGCCAGGAACCCAGTACCCCCCCAGCTGTAGTTTTTAATTGTTTCCACTATGAGTATATCCAAACATTTCCATGCACGCTGGACACTTGCCCTGTGTAACTCCCAGTCAACACATGTCCCTTGTCAATAACATCCCATACCAGTATTCCTCTGCTACCATTGTTGAACCACTCTGTGATCCAACACTTCCAGAAAAGTGAAGCCCAATATACTATCAGGTTCCTTTAATAGAAAAATGGAATATTGTGATGAGTTTAAGGTTAGATATAGAATACATATTGATTTGGAAAAATTCTACATCCTATCTTTTTCTTTTCTTTTTTCCCTAATTATTGAGCTTCTCTTCACAAGAGCCTTAAATCACAGAAATTCATATATACAATATACAGTACTCCCACATAACCAATATAAAACCTTTTCCCTTCCACAGCGATAATCTTTTAATTTATTCATATCATATTTACTGAAACTGATGTACAGATATTGAGACAATAGCTTCCATACAAGGTAACATTTGTGTTTACATTGTGGTTTATACTTTAGGCTATACAGTTTTCAAAATTTTTTAGTTATGCTATGTTTTATATTATGGTTTACATTATTAGTCTGTCCTCCCCTATATGTTTTTGGTGTAATATTACATGTTTTATATCCATCCTTGTGTACTCTTGTGAAACACTTCTTTTGCCCTCACATTTACTTTGGTCCCATCTATTCAATATCTATTTCCCCCTCCCCTTTGGGCCCACAGTGACAGTCAATCTTCATTTCTTGAGGAGTCATGTTCAGAGATACTTGCAACAGTGTTGAGGGCTTGACTTGCTCAACTGCCCTAATGCCCTGGGAGCCACCATTTCTCTTGAGAGATACAGTTCCCTCTATTGGATGGCAGTAGTCCTCCCCAGGTTGTGGGTCTACCTTCACTCTCATTATATGGGTCTCTAACAAGTGGTATAAACCACTCTGGCAAAATGAGCATTCAGATATTGCCCAGGAGTCTGTCCTGCGTCAGATTATCCCCTTTGAGTATCTTAAACAGGTAACTTTCCTATTTACATTTTGAAAAGAATTTCTCAGCATTATACTCTCAACCAACACCTCACAATCTCCGATTTTCGTGGGTTTCCCCACCCTCCCCCCAATTTCTTGGGCAATATTACCCATCCACCCATCCCTAGCCCCCTCAAACCCCCAAAGGCCCACCCAAAGGTAACCCTATGTCCCCATTTTATCCCTTCTTTTTACACATACTTACCCTCAGCTTATCATAAATTTCACCATGTAGATGTCAGCTTACATCCTTCCTCTATCCCCCAATTTCCTGTAAGCCTATCTTCCAGTCTCTAGCTGTCTGTGGCAGTTTGCTTATTTCATATCATTGAGGTCATATAGTATTTGTCCTTCAATGCCTGGGTTGCTTCAATCAACATAAGGTTCTCAAGATTCATCCATGTTATCACCTGTGTTTGTACTGTATTTGCTCTTAAATCCCAGGAATATTCCATTGTATGAATATACCACATTTTATTGATCCACTCATATGTGGATAGGCATTTGGGTTGATTCCAACTTTTGGTGATAGTGAAAAATGCTGCCATGAACATTGCTGTGCATATATCGGTTTGTGTCCCTGACTTCTGTTCTACTGGGTATATACCCAGCAGTGGAATTGCTGGGTCATATGGCAAATCTATGGTTAGTTTTTTGAGAAACCGCCAAACTGTCCTCCAGAATGGTTGGATCCTTCTGCATTCCCACCAGCAGTGGATGAGTGTTCCCATTTCTTCACATCCTATCCAGGCTTTGTATTCTTCTGTTTTTTTTCATAGCTGCCAATCTTATGGGAGTAAGATGGTATCTCATTGTAGTTTTGACTTGCATTTCTCTGATAGCTAGAGCTTTGGAGCATTTTTTCATGTGCCATTTTAGCCATTTGTATTTCTTCTTTGGAGAAGTGTCTGTTTAACTCTTTTTTCCATTTTTTAAATGGGTTGTTTATCTTTTTATTTTCAAGGTATAGGAGTTCTTTATATATGGAAGTTATAAGTCTCTTATCAGATATATCGTTGCCAAATATTTTCTCCCATTGTGTATGTTCCCTTTTTACTTTCTTGACAAACTCCTTTGAGGTGCAGAAGGCTTTAATTTTGAGGAAGTCCCATTTACCTATTTGTTCTTTTCCTGCTCGTGCTTTTGGTGTGAAGTTCATGAAGCCATTTCCTATTACAAGGTCACGTAGGTGTTTCCCTACACTACTTTCAAGGTCTTTATGGTCTTGGCTCTTATATTTAGGTCTTAGATCTATCTTGAGTTGATCTTTGTATAAGGTGTGAGATGGTAATCCTCTTTCATTCTTCTACATATGGATATCCAGTTCTCCAGGCACCATTTGTTGAATAGGCCATTCTCTCCCAGTTGAGAGGGTTTGGTGGCTTTATCAAATATTATATGGCTATATATATGAGGATCTATATCAGAACCTTCAATTCGATTCCATTGGTCTGTGTGTCTCTCCTTATGCCAATACCATGCTGTTTTCACTACTGTAGCTTTGTAGTATGTTTTGAAGTCCGGTAATGCGATTCCTCCAATTTCGTTTTTCTTTTTCAATATGTCTTTGGCTATTCGGGGCCTCTTTCCTTTCCAAGTAAATTTCATAGTTAGTTTTTCTAGTTCCTTAAAGAAGGCTGTGTTTATTTTTATTGGGATTGTATTGATTGTGTAGATCAGTTTTGGTAGGATAGACATCTTAATAATATTTAGTCTTCCTACCCATGAACAGGGAATATTCTTCCATTTATTTAGGTGTTCTTTGATTTCCTTGAACAGTCTTGTATAATTCTTGGTGTATAAGATTTTTACATCTTTAGTTAAATTTATTCCTAAGTATTTGATTTTTTATTTACTATTGTGAATGGTATTTGTTTCTTGATTTCCTCCTGATCTTGCTCATTATTGGTGTACGGAAATGCTATTTATTGTTGCACTTTGATCTTATAACCTGTGAGTTTACTATACTCATTTATGAGTTCTAGAAGTTTTATTGTAGACCTCTCAGGGTTTTCTATGTATAGGATCATATCATCTGCAAATAATGAAATTTTGACTTCTTCCATTTCAATTTGAATGCCTTTTATATCTGGTTCTTGCCTCAGTGCTCGAGCAAGAACTTCTAAGACAGTGCTAAATATAAGGGGAGAGAGTGGGCATCCTTGTCTTGTTCTTGACTTTAGGGGGAAGGATTTTAAGATTTCTCCATTGTAAACAATGTTGGCTGTAGGTTTTTCATATATGCTTTTTATCATGTTCAAAAAATTTCCTTGTCTTCTGATCTTTTGGATTGTTTTTATTAAGAAAATATGCTGTATTTTGTCAAATGCTTTTTCTGCATCTATAGATATAATCATGTGTTTTTTCCCTCAAACTCTCTATAAGTTGGATTACATTGATTGATTTTCTTATGTTGAAACATCCTTGCATACCTGGAATGAATCCCACTTGGACATGGTGTATAATTCATTTAAAGTGTTGTTGAAATGATTAGCAAGTATTTAGTTAAGTATTATTGCGTCTAGGTTCATTAGAGAAATTGGTCTGCAATTTTCCTTTCTTGTGGTGTCTTTGTTTTGTTTTGGTCCTAGGGTAATGTTGGCATCATAGAAGGAGTTAGGCAACATTCCTTCTGTTTTAATTTTTTGGAAGAGTTTCAACAGGATTGGTGTATTTCTTTCTGGAGTGTTTTGTAGAATTCACCTGTGAAAACGTCTAGCCCTTGGCTCTTCTTCGTTGGGAGGTTTTCAATGACTGATTCTATCTCTTTACTTGTGATTGGTTTGTTGAGATCTTCAGTTTCTTCTTTCATCAATAATAGGCTGTTTATGTGTTTCTAGGAATTTGCCCATTTCCTCTGAATTTTCATTTTCATTGGAATATAGTTTTTCAAAGTATCCTCTTATGATAGTCTTTATTTCTGTGGGGTCAGTGGTGATATCTTCTTTTTCATTTTTACTTTTTGTATTTGCATCTTCTCTCTTTTTTTCTTTGTTAGTCTCCTTAAGGTTTGTCAATTTTATTGATCTTCTCAGAAAACCAGCTCTTGGTCTTGCTTATCTTTTCAAGTGCTTTCTTATTTTCTATTTCATTTAGTTCTGCTCTTATCTTTGTTATTTCCTTCCTTCTTCTTCCTGTGGGATTACTTTGTTGTTGTTTTTCTGATTCCTCCACATGTGCAGTTAGTTGTTCAATTTTTGCTCTTTCTTCTTTTTTGATGTATGAATTTATGGCTATTAATTTCCCTCTTAGTACTACTTTTGCTGCATCCCATAAATTTTGGTATGTTGTGTTATCATTGCCATTTGTTTCAAGGTAGTCATTGATTACTTTTGAGATTTCCTCTTTGACCCACCGTTTTTCTAAGAGTGTGCTGCTTAATTTCCATATCTTGGTGTGAAATATGGGCCTCTTGCCCTTGCCGATGCCACCTTCATCCACTGTGGTCAGAGATATTATTTCGTATGATTTCGATCTTTCTGAATTCATTAAGCCTTTCTTTTTGGCCTAGCATATGGTCTACCTTGGAGAATGATCCATGCGCACTTGAGAAAAATGTATATCCTGCTGTGTTTGGGTGTAATGATCTGTATATATCTATTAGATCCAGCTCCTCTAATATACTGTTCAAATATTTCATTTCTTTAGTTGTTCTCTTTTGAGATGTTCTTTCCAGAGTTGATAGTGGTGTATAAAATCCCCCCCTATAACTGTAGATGCATGTATTCTTTCACTTAGTTTTTCCAGGGTTTGCCTCACATATTTAGAGGCACCCTTGTTAGAAGCATAAATATTTATGATTGTTTGTTCTTCCTGAGAGATTGTCCCTTTCACTAATTTGTAGTATCCTTCCTTGTCTCTCACAATTGTTTGACATTTAAAGTATATTTTGTCTGATAATAATACAGCAATTCCTGCCTTTTTTTGGGTTATTGCTTGCTTGTAAGATTGTTTTTCAACCATTCACTTTCAGCCTCCATGAATCTCTGGGTCTAAGATGTTTTTCTTGTGAACAGCATATAGATGGGTCATATTTCCTTATCCAATGT
Source organism: Dasypus novemcinctus (assembly GCF_030445035.2). NCBI lineage: Eukaryota > Metazoa > Chordata > Mammalia > Cingulata > Dasypodidae > Dasypus > Dasypus novemcinctus. The sequence continues at coordinate 91,158,004 of NC_080704.1, read as the reverse complement.
CCCAGTCTGAATCTTTTGATAGGTGAGTTTAATCCATTGACATTCAGTGTTATAACTTCCAAGGAATTATTTATGTTAGGCATATTTTGATTGAACTTGTGTTTTTCATATTTTGTTTGGATTTTTTTTCTTCTCTTTTTGTCTTTTTTGTTCGTCTTATACTGTCCTCCAACTCTGTCTGTCCTGTTTTTTCCTTTCTTCCTGAAGAATTCCCTTTAGAATTTCTTGAAGGGGAAGTTTCTTGCTGGCATACTCTTTCAATTTCTGTTTATCTGTGAATATTTTGAACTCTCCATCATTTTTCAATGCTTGTTTAGCTGGATAGAGTATTCTCGTTGGAAATTTTTTTCTTTTAGTGTCTTGACTATATCACACCACTGCCTTCTTGCCTCCATGGTTTCAGATGAGAAATCAGCACTTAATCTTATGGAGCTTCCATTGCATGTGACGGTTTTCTTTTCTCTTGCTGCTTTTAGAATTTTCTCTTTGTCTTGAGTGTTGGATAATTTGGCAAGTATATGTCTTGGGTGGGCCTGCTGGGGTTTATGATGTTTTGGGTGCGCTGTGCTTCTTGGATATGTACATCTGTCTCTTTCAGTTGATTTGGGAAGTTTTCAGCCATTATTTCCTGCAACACTCCTCTTGATCCCTTTCCCTTCTCTTCTCCTTCTGGGATGCCTATAATACATATATTTGTGTGTTTTACATTTTCATTCAGGTCCCTAAGTCCTAGCTGGATTTTTTCTATCTTTTTATCAATCAATTCTACTATCTGTTTAATTTCCGATGTACTGTCTTCCACATCGGTAATTCTCTGCTCTGCCTCTTCTAATCTGCTGTTATTTGCTGCGAGTGTGTTTTTGATTTCTTGAACTGTGGTGTTCATTCCCATCATATCTGTTATCTTTTTGTGTATGTCTCCAATTTCCCCTCCAATTGTTTTCTTCATATTGTTAACCTCTTCCCTTACTTCATTAAATTTGTCTGTGATATATCTTGTGACATCTTTAATTATTTGTGCGAAGTTCTGCTCCCCTTCCTGGTTTTTAGGTTGTTCATTGCATTCAGCCATATTTTCCTGATTACTGGTTTGGTTTGTAGATTTTTGTTGCTGTCTGGTCATCATTTTATCTTGACGGGTTTATTCGGTTCCGTGGCCTCTTTGTCTAGTCTTGGGGATTAATTAGCTGTTATTTTTGTGTAACTTTTATATCTTCTCTTTGTCACTTTGTTCTTCTTATTCTAATTTTTTATTGCTGGCTGAGCTCACTTTGAAGGAAAATATTAGGGCCAGGGAAAGGCAAATGTGTAAGAAAGGAAAATGTGTAAAGTAGTATGGGTAATAAATATTAACAGAGCAACAATATGAGATCTGGGAAGATGGATATTAGATTCATGTAAGTTGTGTAGAGTTATAGCAGTAAGTAGAGTACCTATAATGAGGTAGTCGACTGAATATGGGAGGAATATGGTATGAATTAATAAGCTAGTATTTTCATGAGAGAGGGAAAAAGAAAAGAAAGGCATTAATTTCAAGAGTGGATAAAAGACAGGAACAAAACAAAGGTATTAGAAATTAAGAGTTAGATAATTGGGGGATCAAAGAAAGGTAGGTGGAATATAGGAGAGACAGTAGATGATGGAGGATATCAACACGTGGGGGAAAGGGGATAGTGTAGGTAGCCAAAATCAATTCACACAGAAATGAGGCAACAGAGGATGAGGAAATCCAGCAAATGTGAGGTGTTCCCTGCAGCACCTATTGTATAATTAAGATAAAATAAAATAAGAAGAAAATGAGGGACAAGAGAAAACAGAGAAAAAAAGAAAGAAGAAAGAAAGAAAGAAAATGTGGGTGTGGGTAAAGAAAAGGGATCAGAACAAGTAAGGAATGAAAAGAAGATATAGAACACCAACAACAGCAACAACAAAAAAACCCTAAATAAATGAAAAAAAAAAGACCTTAGGGGATACGATGGGAGAAAAACCTAGGAAATAATGCAATATTAGCAACCAGGACAATAAAAAATTAAAAATAAGGAATTAAAATTTAAAAAAAGAAACACAAACGTTGAGGGCTAGGACAATCAAGGACCTCAGAATGACCTCAGTGCATGGTGGATTCAGGGATGGAAAGTCTGTGATATTGCAGACTCATGAGGTTTGAGTCCCTGCACTGTGGCCACCAGGGTTTAAGGGTCACAGACCTGGCAACCTCAAATCTGGTTAACAAGGAGCCTGGGAGCACCACAGTGTAACACAGCCTTCAGGGATCCCCACAGCTGAATGCCAGCCCTATGGGAGAGGTCACATCCTCAAACTCTGACCTATGTGTCTGAAACCCACAATTCTACCTTTCACTAGGGTCTCTTCTGTGGCTGTATCACCAATTCAACTTCAGGACACCTCCCGCCCTGCAGATCCCCGAAACAGCCAGTTGGGTGCGCCTCTATACTGCAGGCAATTTAAGGATGCTGCAGATCCACAGCCAGGCTTATGGGGTGGGGCTCTAGCCAGAAGTGCTGTATCAGTGTCTGAAACCAAATATCCCACGCCTCGCAAAAGATTCCCCTAATAGGTTTCCAGCCACCTCCCACCCTGCCATCCCCCGAAATAGCCTCCTGGTGATGTCTCTTTGCTGTGAGCGATTTAAGGCCGCTGCAGATCAGCAGCCAGTCTTGGGGGTGGGACTCTAGCTGGAAGCGCTATTATTCATGTCAGAAATCAAAATTTCCCCGCCTCACAAATAACTCCCGTCTGTCTCACCAAACTGGTTTGCGAAGGCCTCCTGCCCTGTTAGCCCCTTAATAGCCCGCTCAGGGCTTATGAATTCCCCAGTACCACAGAGCCTCCAGGAATCGCCACCGTGGTGCGGGTGCCACAATTCCGCCCGCCCCAGTGGGGAGCGTCCCGTTCGCAGCCCCTATCTCCATGTAAGAGAGCCTCAATTTTATCTTTAACACTAATTTTCTCTGTTACCTTCCCACGAAATCGATGTCCAGACACCTCCTGCCCTGCAAAATCCTGAAACAGCCTGGTCCTGAACAATTTCTAACACTGCCCAACCACTTCTTTGCAGGAGAAACTATCAGGTGCACTCACTCAACCACCATCTTGCCTTGCCCCCTAGATGGATTATTTATCACCCTTATTTAAGTCAGTTAAAAGGTTTAAATTGAGAAATTACAGGACAATCTATGATTATTAATTCATCAGCTTAAAAGATAGTTTCAGTCTGTCACTCCTTGTGTTTCCCCTACAACTCTTGCAAAGAGATGGCCTTGGGGATAGGGCAGGTTAAAGAGCTTAGGGAAAAAAATTTCCCCTCCTAAGTTTCTATATTTAGATTTCTATATTACCTTTCCATCCTGCTCAGTCTAATTCAGGCCCTACTAATACTTATTCACATATATAACCAAACTTTTGATTTTTCAACTTGAATAGAGCTCATCTAAGAACTTTCATTTTTTAATTTGATATCATCCCAATGTATGAAGTTATATATTGAACAAGTAAGCAGACGCAAAGAGAGTTTGACACAGAAACAGGACTTGCTGTTATAATTTCCATTCTCTTACAAAATAAGTTTTACTGTAAGATAACATTTACAAGATTTCTTTGAAGTTTCCTTTTAATTACTCTAATGTGTGCTGTGACCAAGCAGTTTTGCACAAGAATTTTATTCCTTAATTATTGTCTTATAAATAAAATGTCCCCAATGTTTTAATACAATTTTCCTTTGCTTCAGAACTTCATTTATTTTTCACTTTGACTTTAGCAGATCTTTCATGAGCAAGACTAATTCTATGTATACTCATTGGGGCGACTGAAGCCTCAGGGAATCTGGTTTCTCTCATGAATTGCCACTTTTAGGAACCCCTAACAGTCAAGGCAGGAGACCTCCTTCATTTCTCAGTCCTCAGAGATAACATGACTCTGGTGGCCACTGCACTGGAAGAGTGGATGTTCCACCCCAAGTATCAAGAATTCCAGCAGGCAGAAATTTAGTCCATATTTGGAGCCATGAGAGAAAGCAGGGTTAAGAATACCAGTATGACAGGAGACAGGGATGTTGCAAGTTTGTTTCCCCTGAGCCATAAAGGCAGAAGCTGTTATGAAATAACCATAAGCAATTACAAGGGCAGTTCAGGTTAGGCTTGAATTGACCATAAATGAAGGTAAGTTCAGTATAAGATTTACACTTAAAACAGTAGGTTTAAGTTAAATCTACCCAATTATAATTTTAGTTATTATCTTTCTGCTGTTTTAAAATATAACAGTATCTATAAATTATCTTAACCCTTAGTTAGAGTTCCTAGTATGTTTTTTCCATAAAGTGAATTGGATACCTTTATTAACTAAGCCACAAGAATTTTATTAGTAAAATCTTTGTGAAGTTTCTCTGCTTTTTTTAGCATTTGAATTAATTCCACTTGTGATTTATACATTAAATACACTCACAAGACATTATTGATATTTAAAGACTCGTTTTTAGGTTATCTTTCACTGTTATCCAATGTGCAGAAATCTGACAGAGTTAAACACATATTTCAAAATTGAACACAAAGTTAAGCACAGATTAAAACAGAGGAGAGAATTTTATACCTTAAGCATTTCTAGGAACTTTTTTATTTTAATTGATGGCACATAGCTTTTTTATTTTCCAGGAGAGGTTTAGTAACCAATCTGTATCTTGATTTCTATTCACACCTTTTATAGGCACAACTGAGTTGAAACTGAGAAGGTTGTTTATAACAATGAGTTAGTCAAAGTTTGAAGTTTATTTCCTCATTTCTTTAAGGACACACAACATGAGGTTTCTGGGCTTCAGAGCTATCTGTCCTCTTTTCTTACACTGGTTGTTCTGGAATTCAGGGTTTCATACAAAGGCTTCTCTTGGCTATACTGTGGCCATGTAGATGGGCAGTACGCAGAATTTCCTGATTCTTGAAAATACATTCCTATGGGGAGTTTGCTGGTATGCTGAAGGCTGCACCAATTATTCTAGGAAGAATGAAGAAGTACTTTTTAGTCGACTGATCTGGCACCCTAGAGTTCAAGTTTATCTAAAACATTCACCACTCCATATCATATGGATGTGATGCTCTATTCTCAGCACCTTGAGAATTTTAATTTCAGAGCCTTGCCTACAGACATCCCTGAGGCCAAGCTAGGTCTTGAGGGATGCCAGAAACCTTGAAGTTCAGACCAAAGTGCTCAAGCTGAATTGGTGGGAAACGTTGGGAGCAGATACCAAAACTGAAGCACCTGATATGAGTTTCAGGGGATGTTTGGCTGCCCACTGAATGGAAGAACCCAAGTAATTTCATGGGCACCATTCAGAGTTTACTGCTCTGGTTCTCAGCACTCCTGACATTCCAGGGTCCAAGATTGACTGCACTGTTACCCAAACAGAAATGTCTGAGTTAAATCTCAGGGGATGTTTGGCTGCTCTCTGATTCCCACCATCCCAGGAAACAAAGATCTTCTGCCAGTGGGAATTTCCAATGCCATTGTGGACTTGGGAGACAGGCTGGATAGATCTCAGGGTTGGATAGATTTCAGCCTGAAGCTGCCAAGACAAGTATTGCTCCTTCTTGGAGAAGGGGCAAAAAGCTTCTTCTTCCTATTCTTACAGAGGTCTTTAAAGCTGTCCTAGTTCTATGACTTTACTGTGTAGGAGCTCCCCAGTAAAACCAGCTATCAAAAGACCATCAAGTGATTAGAGACCAATTGTTCTACCTAACAGGTCTTGGGGCCCTGAAGCAATACCTTCCTTGCTAGCAAAGACATATTCAGGTTTACAGTTTTTAAGACATTCTGAATCATTTTTTAAAAGATTTTATTTATTTATTTCTCTCCCCTTCCCCTGCCCCAGTTGTCTGTTCTGTGTGTCTATTTGCTGCATATTCTTCTTTGTCCACTTCTGTTGTTGTCAGTGGCATGGGAATCTATGTTTCTTTTTGTTGTGTCATCTTGTTGTGTCAGCTCACCATGTGTGTGGTGCCATTCTTAGGCAGGCTGCACTTTCTTTTGTGCTGGGTGGTTCTCCTTACAGGGTGCACTCCTTATGTGTAGGGCTCCCCTATGCAGGGGACAACCCTGCGTGGCAGGGCACTCATTGCATGCATCAGCACTGCACATGGGCCAGCTCCACACAGGTCAAAGAGGCCCAGGGTTTGAACCGCAGACCTGCCATGTGGTAGATGGATGCCCTAACCACTGGGCCAAGTCTGCTTCCCCTGAAGCATTTTGAACACAAACCTGTAATGAGAAATTCAGTTGCAAGAAGTAGGAAGGTAAAACATGGGGAAGAGTTAATTATGCAAGCGTGTACTTGTATGTGACACTCCTGAGAAAGGGCTCTCCCATGTCATCCATTTTGGCTCTGGCAAGTCTTCCCACTTCATCCCAGACCAGGTAGCTGTGTGTGGTCAGACAAGAAGGCAGGCCTGCAAAGGCATGGACCCTTTGGGAGGGGCAACCCCCCACTCTCCATCATTTCCTTTGCTGCTTAGGGCAGAGGGTGTGAGAAGGTAATGACAGCCAGGCCTGAGGGTAGAGCCAGTGGCTGCTAAAAATGCTTGAAATACCTGCTTTGCAGCCTGGCACTCTGTCAGGGAACCTCTATCTTGGTAGGACACTGTTTTGAGCTGCTGTCCTGTGAGATGCCACAGCCATCCCCACGGGGGTCCGATCTCATAAGCCTGGGTGCATGGCATGGAGACAGAGTTCCCATGCCCTGGTCTCTTCCCTCCTGGGATTACATTCTGTGGGGGATTGTAGGTGAACCTATTTAAAGTAGATAATCAAAGAAAAGCATTAAACAGGCTGTAGCCCATTGTTTCACTCACCAATAAACTCCTGGCTGGCTCACCAAATATGTAACTGGATTTTGTCTAGGTTCTTGACAATGCTGCAGAAATGAATTTCAAGAGCACATTGGGTGAGTCAGGTCAGTAATTTATTAAGGTAGGGAGGGAAGAGAAATGGGAGAAAATAACAGATCATGGGTCCCAGGTAGAGAGGAAGGGGCTGAAAAGTGATAAAATGGGCTGATTTACAGACTACTATTCCCCATTGGAGATTATAAAAGCCCATGTTTTACTTGTGTGGTATCCATTGCAGGGGAAAAACAGTGAAAGCAAGGTGCAGAAGGCAGGAACAGACACACAGACTGGCACCGGGACAGGCACCAGAACAGGGTGAAGGCAAGAGAGCAAGAGTTCTTTGTGCCTGCTTTGTAAACCATTAGTTATTCCACCCCTTTGCTAATGGCAGGAGAGAAGTTACAGCTATTTGTTGTTTTGATTGATTACCCCACCCATCAATCCCCCAGAAAGGCCCAATTATAAAGTCCTTAGGGAATATCTGGGACTTCTCCTGGCTTCCAGAGGAAATCTTGTTCTGAATGGCAGAATCTTGAGTGGTGGGTTCTTCCAACAGCCATCTTGTGGTTTTTGATGTCTACATGGACTTCTTTCAAGGTTCTATATCCATCAATTGATTCCCTATCTTACTAGTCAGCTTCACCTGTCTCCCATCATTTCACCATTGTTTATAACCCTGCTTTCTCTCATGATTATCCAGATGTGGACTCCAATTTACCTATTCTGGGTAAGATCCTTGTGGGACTCCACAATCTTTGAGATAATAGTTGCCTGATAATGTCCTTAGTCCTTGGGGTCAGATGTCCACTATTCCAGGCCAGCAGCCTCCAGAGTGCTATTATCTCCAAGGATTGGAAAATGGGGGCCTTTCCACCTTGAGTGTAGTGAATCCTAAAAGCAGCAAGTCAGGGGAATAACCAGTTTTCCCTGAAACCTCAATCACCTCAGTGAGCATATATCACAATTTGTGTTGCTCATCTATGGTATGCCAAAGTCAAAATGGGAAATAAGCAAAACTCTAAAGTAAAGTAAAACTCTAAAGTAAAACTGCATTTTAAAGCATCGCAAACAAATTAGTTATAAGCCAATAACTAAAAAGAGTGAAATTCGTATGCAAATCTGCATGGTCATAGTGCAAATTAGTTAGGAATGACCTTCAAAGAGATCTTTTGAAAATGTTATTTTACAGTTATTTATTTTGTAAGAGAATGATTGTTATAAATAACATTACTGAGTTGTTTGTTTTTGTGTCTATTTGTATCTATTTGTTTTCTCAGTATATATTTTCACACCTCAGGATAATAATATAAAATTAAGAAATGAAAACCCTCAAAAAGCTTTATTCAAGTTGTTAAAAATTAAACAAACTCGTGTATGTGAATAAATATTCCTGGAGGCCAAATTAAAGAAGCTAAGCAGGATAAAAATAAATAGAAATATGATAGATAAAAATAAAAATCTGAATATTAAAAAATATATATTGGGAAAAGAAAACAATGTTTTTCCTGAGCTCTTGGACATAGCCAGTCCCCCAGGGCCTCCTCTTTGTGAGAGCTATGGAGGAAGGGCTGGGTGTGACAAGATAAGGAAATATGTTTAGCTGAGCTGGATGTAACAGGATAAGGAAAACAAGTTTAGCCTAAAATTCTTATGGACTAGGCTGGGGTATTAAGAATCATATTTTGTTCTGTAATTCTCCAATTTAAATTTTTTAACAGCCTTATAATGAGGGTAGGCAGTAATCCAATTGTCAAATTTCAGTAAGTAAAGAAAAAGTCCTTGAAAGCTGTGAAATTATCTTTTCTAAATTATAATTAAACAAATTAAATAATTATAATATATTCCAGAACCTATCAGTCAGAATGCTTTTAAGGTTATTCACTATTCTAAAATTTTATTAAAGAAAAAAGGGCATCTTCTAAATTGAAGTATTTTAATAGTTAATTTTAAAAGTCATTATTAAATATAAACCTAAATTGATATTGACAACAAAAAGTTAAATTGTAACAGGGAAACCTGGCAAAAGGTTTGTGGAAAGAAATTTTTGGTAGTCAAAGTTAGTTAGGTAAAATTTAATGGGTCTATCTATAACGTTTTAAAAGTCTTAGTGCCAAATAGTGTATTAATGCAAAGCTAGAATTTGGCTCTCTATTAAAGTGACAAAGTTTCTTAAGTAATTCATTTGTTTTTGTAAAATGTTATAATGAGTTTTCTCCTGAATGATTACTATTCAAAGCAAAAAGCCTTCTATCAAAATAGTTTCTTATATTTTATAATACCTTTGTTGTGTCCTTAGTTGTATGGAAACAAATTTTCTCACTTTTGAAGGAACATAATATTCAAATCTAACAACTTTTAACATTTTGCTTTCTCATAGTCAAACCCTAGAAAGTAGTTTTTTATTTCAAGCTATTGCAAAAACTTTTTTTCACATATAAAAAATTAATTAAAATAGTGAATTCATTTAATATGTTATGTTACCTGAAAGGTATTTAGAAAGTATTACAAAAATTAGGAAAAATTTTGTCTAACCTTCTTTTAGAGTTTTATGAGTAAGATGATCCTTTAAATACTTAAAGATTATATAAACTTCCTAAAGATTTAAGTGTATTCTCATAATAGATAACAGAATAATGTTACTAATCACACTTTTAATTGTTCTGAAGATGTTATATGTCACAAAAACAAGTTCTCTGCCTGGGAATCAGGTAGCAGTTGCTCTAGCCCACATTTAAATAATCTACTGCATACCCACACAAGGAGCGGCTTTGTGGTCACACACAACTAGTTGCCATCAAGGAGCTTCCACGGGATGGTGGTGCATAGCTAGGGCATTGGGTACTCCTCTAAAGTATTCTAACCTAGTTTATATCATACAAAGTTGTAAGGCATGTTCTAAGCTCCAGCCACAAAGGTGCCTTACAGCCTTAAACATATCCATAAGCCACAGAATAAGGGGATAAGTTTCAATTTTATTAGACACTTATTGAGCATTTAAACCAGGCTCCCAGTACCATGTACGGTGCCTCCCCATTTGAGTTATTGGCTATCCCCATTGAGTTATCCCCAAAGCAATAAAGGTTTCTGCCACCTCTGGTTACCCTCCTGAAGTAATTGGAATTATGTTGCTTCTTTGGACTCCTGCAGCTCTGCCAGCTCACAATGGCTCAATATTGCCTCCATACTGTATCTGTTTCATAGTGCTGGAGGGCACTATGCACCAGGCTTGTGGAACAATGGAGCATCTTCAGTATGCTGGCTGTGTTAAGGATATACTTAATAGAACAATAATTGTCAGAGTAATGTGAGTAGAACTTATACACAACTGGCATTAAGCCCTGCTCCTACAGAGAGAGTACACATATGGTACTGCAAACCTTGACCTCACCCATTTGTGGCCCATGTCTTAGGACCTAAGGGAGTAATTTTAATGATTTCGCTTACCAGAGAAACTCTCCCTTTCTGGGTACCAACCAAACACTTATTTTGGCATCCTTAGGCTAATCTTCCTGTGTCATACGTGCTTATCCAATGTCTTCCTTAATTAGGCTGCAACTAGTGCAGCCGGACACAACCAAATGAACTGGAGCTAGTGCATTTATCCTGGGTAATGCCCACTGTCCCTTGAATTGTCAATGCACCAGAAACACCTGCTGAAACACACAAGTGCCCATCATTGAAAGTCCTGGAATATCTCTTCAAAATTCAAAACTTAAGTACAGGATGACACCACCCTCACAGCTTTTACCTTGTGGAACCCCATATTGGTTTTGCTTCTTCCTTGTAACCTCTGTTATCATAACTGCTATAAATCTGTTGGTGAATACAATTTACTTAGCTACTAACATGACAACCCTAAAAACTCTTCTTTCAATTAATCTTGTTCCTCATCCAGATGGAACAAACCAGTCCAAAATATCCTTTATTCAATCTTATCCAGAGGTAAACTTAACCTCTTGCTGGATCTTTTACATCTTTTATAACTGTTTTCATATCTACATATATGGTGTTCCTAACCTTAGATTTAAGATGGAATGGGGCACTTCTGCTGTTAACGAGTGATCCTTTCTCTTAGTAGGCTGTTGTATATTTAATGCTCTTAATTCAATTTATCTCTTCCAGAATTGATGCATTCCAAAATTCTCCTGCTTATGCATGGATATCAAACAGTCTCAAGCATTAAAGCATGAACCCTTCCTCCTAACCCCCATAGCATAGCACTAAGGAGAGGTAGAAACCCTAATAAATTATCACACAAACACCACCCAATAGACCAAAACTGGAATAGCATCCTGTTGGACTCACACTATCCTGTTTTATGGGGATGCAGGACTCCTGGGTGTATGCTGATTGGCATATTTGAGAAAAAGCATGAAGACTCTATTGGGTGAATTGACTCTCTTAGGGGGCTAGGGTTGCTGTCCAGTGGTGTTTGGCTCCTGGTGATTGCTTTTGAGCTCTGCTGGAGTTTGTTGCATAAGGGGCTTATGAAAATAGATGGGTAGTGTGGGAATTTCCTGTTTTTGTTCTATTTCTGCTGGGTGAATGCTTCCAGTTGCATTCCCATGACTTGTTTGTACAGTCAGTGGGCACAAACTGCTGGAGCTGTTTCCACAGCTGATGGATGAAAGCTGCAAGCTACCTTCCCATGACATATTTGTGCATGTTGGCATGCACCAGCTGCCTCCTGATACCTTACTTATGTAAGACCAAGAGGATACTGATGAATAGATTAACAAAACATGGTTAAATCAATGCAATGGAATTTTATTTATCAATAAAAAAGAATGAAGTACCAATGCAATATGTTAGAACTTCAAAAACATGCTAAGTGATAGAAACCAGTCATAAAAACACATATTGTATGACTCCATTTATATGAAATATCCATAATTGGCAAATCCATAGAAAAAGAAAATTCAATTATGGTTTGCATAGAGCTGAGGTCATGGGGGATGGGGAATGACTGCTAATAGGTATGGGTTTGTTAGATGATGAAAATATTCTAAACTTCAGTTGTGGTGACAGTTGCACAATTCTGTGACCATACTAAAAACTATAGTATTGTATAATTTAAATGGGTGAATTTTAAGTGAATTATATTTAAATGATGATGCTTAAAAAGTTAATCTTGATAAGAATCTAAAATAATATTTAACCAGTAGAGTATTATTAAGTAGGAATTCAAATCTTTGTTTTCTAAATAAAAGAAGAGGTTACCTGAAAACATTCATCATATGGGTGAAGAAAAGAATTTTTAAATTGATAAAATAAGAATTCATCTTAATCAGTTTTACTGGAATTCTTTAAAAGCAAAGAATTATCTATTTTACATAGAAAAAGATGACATCAACGCCAATCTTTCTGTTTTCAACATCCACATCTGGGTAATAAAATTTATGTCAACCCTCCTTTTTCCTTTTGCTGAATGAATGGAATATGGCCAGTGAAATGTGAATCCACAGAAATTCACTCTTTTTAGACTCTCCCAAGCAAGTAATTAACAGCCTCTGTTTTAACATTCTACTTCTCCTAAATTCAGATTTCCAACCAAGTTTTGACATTTAATATACAATCAACAACCAATTTTCATTGTTTGCTGAAAACAAAATTCTTCTTCAAATTTAAATATTCCTGTTAGGAAAAAGTCAGGTCTAAAATGTGAAATTTGGGAAGCAGATGTGACTCAAATGATAGAGCATCTGCCTACCATATGGAGGTTCCAGGGTTTGATACCCAGGTCCTCCTGGCCCGTGTGGTAAGCTGGCCCATGTGCAGTGTTGCCACACACAAGGAGTGCCATGTGGTGTAGGAGTGCCCCTGCATAGGGGTGCCCCACACACAATGAGTGCACTCTGCAAGGAGAGCCACCCCACATGAGAAAAGCACAGCCTGTCCAGTAGTGGCACTGCACACATGGAGAGCTGATGCAGCAAGATGATGCAACAAAAAAAAGACACAATTTCCCAGTGCCGCCTGATAATGTAAGTGAATGAAGAAGAACATACAGTAAGTGGACACAGAAATCAGACAATGGGAGGGAAGAGGAGAGAAATAAATAAAATAAAATAAATAAAATGTGAAATTTTGCCATAGCAGTTCTGATTATCAAACAGAAAAAATATTACACATATTATAAAAACTTAGCAAGTATTATATTTTCCAGGCATAGTTTTAAAAAGTTCTTTATAACCTTCAAGCCCACCTTAATATTCAGAATTTAATTTGCTTTTCCTGTATCTACATGGTATATAGCCCTCAACTTACAAAATGAAAGATTAAATCTCTTAGTTTAAAAATATGTATATGGGGGAGTTCCATGAAAATGGCATCAAAGTGGGTAGGCAGAGACTGACCCTCTCACAACAAAGGAGCTGAGAGAGGACAGAGACTTATCTGAAGGAGCTGCTTTGGATATATTGATGTACTGTAAGAAAATTATTATTGGGAATTGGGAATTCATAAGCTTTATAATCAATAGTGTCTGCTGTTTTAGCATAGACTTGTGAATGATTAACTTGTCCTTTGGGATGTTGTAGTGCTACTATGCAGGCAACCCCATCATCCATTACCCCAAAAAACAAATATTTAAAAAGAACTAAATACCAGACCCGATATATGCATGTCCAGTTTGTATCCCTTGTAAAACTAAAAGCTGAAAGCCTTTATATTCCTGTTCAGTGTACCATAAATAGAATAGAACAAAGACCCCTTGAGACACTGCGTCTCTCCTGTGGAGGGCTGGCCACCTTGCACTGGATGGATTTGGTTTATTTTGAGGAGGTCATTCCTCACGAGTTGCAAGACTCATTGGAGGTCTGAGGTTTGCAACTCCTTAAAAGGAATAGTCCTAAGCTTCCAGCCAGAGCATCACCCAGGAGGGAATGCTCTGCCTGGGACCATTTTTCCAATCAGGACTCTGATCAGATGCAAAGGGGCTCCCCAACCACATGAAGGATCAAATGTTGAGTTTTCCCCTGCTTTGGTAAGTGGTTGTATATCCTTTCATTCTTTCCTGTCTTTGATTACTATTCTTTTCTGTGATTGCTCGATTATTATAATCATTTGATATAACCTGAAATTCATTTCACTGAATAAAGTTGCCTTTGCATAACATAGAGTTTTTGCCTCTTCCTTAGCAAACCATGTAATAAAACTACCACTGCATAACATTTAGAGTTTCTGCCTCTTCCTTAGCAAAACATATATATAGAAAAGGAATGTGCTCTGAGTCATCTAGAAGGGTACTAGAAAGACAAAGAAGCCAAAGAAAAGACATGAGTTGCTCCCCCTGTGGCTGGAACCAGCACATATACGCTACCCTCAGGGCAAATAGCATAGGTGGAGCCCCTTGCTCTCTGGTCCCAATGGAGTGTGAGGAGGCATTTCCTGGGAAGCAGACGGGTCTGGGAGGGTGGAGAGTGGTTCCTTTGCAGAGAGTTTGGCCAGCTGAGCCTGCTTTGAATCTTGGAAGTGATCCCGAAATGACCCGGAGAGGGAAGGGATTCTCTTCAGGCAGGTTGTCATACCCAGCTGCTCCGGTAGAGAGAGGAATTAGATTAGAGAGAGGATGGGGACAGATAGGCATGGAATCAGCAGGATTCTGGCAAACTGCTAGGAATCTAACCTGCCCGAGGTTTCTGTCTCCCATATGTGAGATCCATGGTTCAATCCCCAGTTCTTAGAAAACTGATCCACTGGGTTATCAGGCATCCAACATAACTTTATGAAAAGGAACAAAGCCATTCTTTTTGTATTAGCTTTTATTTGTTCTCTTAATTTTTTTAAAAGTTACTTTTTTCTTATTTTACTGGCTAAAACTCAGTTCGAAACATGCAGAGGCTGCAGGATGATTGATTGATGAACACCAGGAGCCTGAGAAGCTCCTTATGGGCCTAAGAGGGAAGGCTGTTTTTCTATTTTTATTATTTTTTTCTTTCTTACTCCTTTTTATAATTAATTACTGCTGTCTTGTTTCTTGTTTGTTGTGTTCCCCCTTTCTTTGTTTCCTTTTTTTTCTTTTACTGATTTTTCAACCTACACTATTTCTTTTCTTTCCTTCACTTTTTTTTATTGTTTGTTTCCTGTTGTTGTTCTTTTATTCCACCTCTTTTTTGATTGGTCTTCAATTTATCTTTTTTATTTCTCTCTCTTTTCTTCAGTTTTCTTTCTTATTGAACTTTTTTAAATTTTCTTTTTTCTTTGCCTCTCTTCTCATCATCCTGGCCTTTTAACTCATTCTATATATTTTTTCTCTATTTTGTTTCTCATTTCATTGTTTCTATTCCACTTTTCACTTTTATTCTTTATTCTGTACTTCTTGCTCATGTTTATTTTCATTTTCCTATGTCTTGCACAATTCCCCTTTGACCTTTTACTATTATTATTACTATTATTCTTTTCTCTATTTATCTCTTAAGTTTTCTCTGTTCCTAATTTTTTTCAAGGGAACATAGACAACAGCAAGGAAATAGAATAATAGAAATGACGTGTCAAAATAACAGCTTACCACATACACAAAAACAACAAAATAAAACCATACAGTAGTAAGAGAAGATAATCAACTGAATAAGTGCATCAAGATAAACAGATGTCTAGACACCAAGCAAAAGTATAAGCCATACTAAGAAACGGGAAGACATGGCCCAGGCCAACAAAACAAACTGAAATACAGGAGGACATGCAGAACATGCAACAACTAATCAGAGATATCCAAAGAAATATCATGTATCGACTTAATGAAGTGAAGGTAGTGAGTAAAGATATTAAGGATACACTGGGAAAACATGCTGAAGAAACTGTAAACATACATAAAGTGATAATGGATATAATAGTGATGAATGGCATAATGAAAGAAATCAAGGATATCATAGACTGCCCAAGTAAATATTACTTCAAATAGCACGGATCCTGAGAGCTCTGGAGACATCCAGACACTATAGTCAGGGCAGGCAGCTCAGGAGTTTGGCACCCTGCCATTGGGCCCTTTTTTGCAGTTTATATTCCTGAGTGTGATAGAGTTGGACTCAATATTATTTTCCCTACACATGGCTCTATTGGTCATATATCTGAACCTATAGGTAGGACTAGAGTTGATAATTGAATGTCCAAGAGACATTAATCTTTTTGGTGTCCATATACCACTTTGGCCCTGAATCTCAAAAGAATTGCAACACCTACTCTTCAGTTCATTGGACTCACCCAGGCCAACTAACAAGGAGAAAATGACTGACAATGACCATCTCAAGGAACAGAGAGAGTCTGCAACTTCAAACAAGTCCCATCCATCTGCTCCATGAGACCTAAGCCCCCTCTCAATTAGAGGTAGAGTGGGCATTACCATCACAAAATCCTCAGGATTGTGGAATGGATGATGAACTATAGTAGACTTTCAGTTGTTCTCCTGTAGACTTGTGATCCTAGCAATGGACAAATGGACAAATATTAATCATGGATGTGGAGGATCTTAGGGGAGGGAGAGGGAAAATAGGTGTAATTTGGGGGCATTTTTGGGACTTTGGAACCAATGACATTTTAATGTCAGATACAGGCCATTATATATTATGTAATAACTTACACGATTATGTAGGAGAGAGTATAAACTACAGTGTAAATTATAATCATCACTTACTGGCAATGCTCCAAGATGTGTTCATCAATTGCGATAAATATACCACACTAATGAAGGATGTTGCTGATGTGGGAAAATTTGGGAGGGCTAGGGAGTGGAGTATACGGGAATACCCTATATTTTGTATGTAACATTATGTAACATAGTTGCTTTTAAAAAAATTAAAAGTACA
Organism: Dasypus novemcinctus; assembly: GCF_030445035.2. Lineage (NCBI taxonomy): Eukaryota > Metazoa > Chordata > Mammalia > Cingulata > Dasypodidae > Dasypus > Dasypus novemcinctus. The sequence continues at coordinate 91,141,311 of NC_080704.1, read as the reverse complement.
TTAAAACATAACACTAAGAGAAAATTGTTCTTGTTTCACAGATATTAAACTGGGGATTTAGAATTCAGAGATTCACTAACTGAAGAACAAATAGTAAATATTGTGGTGAGAAGTAAATCACAGTTATTTCTACTACATCATCCAGTCTGTTAAGCAATCACAATTGCTTTTCTAAGGAATAAATACCACTAATTTTCTAAACTCAGTTTTGAACCAATGGCACTGAACTATTTATTTTACATGTAGCAATTCTGACCCTATAAGTTTTTCTGTGGAAGAATCAATTTAGCATTTTTTGAAAGCCCCTTATACTGATCTGACAGAGGAAAGGTAAAATTCATATGAATCTCATTGATTTAAAATGTTCTCACAAAATTTTGAAGCATAAAATAAAAAGGGGAAGAAGGAAAACACGAAGGGAGTCGCACATGTCAAAGAGAAGACACAGGAGAGAGTTGTAGGAGAGTGTTAGAAGAACTAAAAAGATAAAAAGAGAAATGAGAACAATACTTGACATACATAAACCTAACCAAAATATGGCCAGTGTAATTCCTTGAATGTTAGAGCAGAGCTAAAAGAAACTGAAAATAAGAAATCACTAGAAAAAAATAAACAAAACTAAAAGCTGGTTCTTTGAGGAGATTAATAAAATTAACAAACCCTTACCTAGACTAATAAAGAAAAACAACATATAAAATAAAAAATGAGGAAGGGGATATCACCACTGCTACCATAGAAATAAATAGTATCATAAGAGGACACTTTGAAAAATTGTAGGCCAACTAGATGGATAATTTATAGGAAATGGGCAAATTTCTGGGACCACACAAGGAGCCTACATTAACAAAAAATAAAATTGATGACCTCAACAGAACAATCACAAGTAAAGGGATAGAATTAGTCAAAAAAAATATCGCAACTAAGAAAAGACCAGGACCAAATGACTCACAGGTGAGTTCTACCAAATATTCTGAAACACCAATACTGCTTAAAGTCTTCCAAAAAATAGAAGTGAAGGGAACATTGCATGACTCATTATATGATGCCAACATTAACCTAATACTAAAGTCAAACAAAGATGTCATGAGAAAATAATACTATAGATCAATCTCTCTAATGAACCAATATGCTAAATCCTCAACAAAATACTTGCTAATCACATTCAACAACATACCAAATGAATTAGACACCATGACCAAGTGGTTTGAATCTGCAGAATGCAAGGATGGTTTAACATAATAAAATCAATGTAATACATCACATAAACAGATCAAAAGAAAAAAAATCATGATTATCTCTATAGACACAAAAATCATTTCGCAAAATACAGCAGCCTTTCCTGATAAAAACACTGCAAAGATAGGAATAGAAGGAAAATGCCTCACATGATAAAAGGTATATATGAAAAACCCACAGCTGACATCATATACAATGTTGAAATCCTAAGTTTCTCCTAAGATCAGGAAAAAGACAAGTATGCCCACAATCACTGTTCCTATTTAACATTGTGTTAGAAGTATATGCTCAAGCATTTAGGCAGGAAAAAGATACACTAGGCATCCAAATTGAAAAGGAAGGAGTAAAAAATTCACTAATTGCAGATAGCATGATCCTGTACATAGAAAGCCCTAATAAATCAGCAACAAAGCTTCTACAGCTTCTAAATGAGTTCAGTAATATCACAGATTATGATATCAAAGCACAAAAATCAACAGCATTTCTGTAAACTAATAATGAGCAATCTTAGAAGGAAAGAAAGTAAAAAATACCATTCACAACAGCAACTAATAGAATCAAATACCAAGGAATAAATTTAACTAAAGATGTAAATGACTTATACACAAAAAAAACTATACAACACTGCTAAAGGAAATCAAAGAATACTTAAATAAATGGAAGAATACTCCCTGTTCAAGGAAGGGAAGACTAAACATCATTAAGATATCTACCCTACCCAAAATGCTCTACAGATTCAATGCAATACCAATGAAAATCAACATAGTATTTTTTACTGAATTAGAAAAACTACAAAAGTAATTTGAAGGGCAAGTGGCCCTGAATAGTCAAAGACATGTTGAAAGAGAAAAATGAAAGAATGAATCATACTACCTGATTTTAAAGAATGCTACAAACATACAGTGTTCAAAACTGCATGGGACTGGCAGGACAGATATACTAACAAATGGAACCAAATTGAAAGTTCTGATATAGATTCTCATATATAGAGTAATCTGATATTCACAAGGCCACTAAGCCTACTCAAGTGGGAGAGACTGGCTTATTCAACAAATGGTGTTTGGAGAACTGGATATCCATATCCAAAAGAATAAGAGAGGAACACCATCCCAGACCTTATACAAAAATCAACTCAAGATGGATGAAAGATTTAAATATAAAAGGCAAGACAATAAAGACCTTGGAAGATAATATAAGGAAGTATTTACAGGACCTTGTAATAGGAAATAGTTTCATGAACTTCACACTCAAAGCATGGGCAGTGAAAGAAAAATAGAAAAATGGGACCACCTCATAATTAAAACCCTTTGCACCTCAAAGGAGTTTACCAAGAAAGTGAAAGGACAGCCTACATAATGGGAGAAAATATTTGGTAACCTTATATCTGACAGGAGCCTAATATTCAGCATATATAAAGAAATCCTATATCTCAAAATAAGACATAACAATCCATTTTAAAAATGGGCAAGTGATTTGAACAGACATTTCTCCAAAGAAGAAATACAAATGGCTAAAAAGCACATGAAAAGATGCTCAACATCACTAGCTATTAGGGAAATGCAAATCAAAGCTACAATGAGATTTCTTCTTACATCCATTAGACTGGTGGTCGTTAAAAATCAGAGGATAACAAGTGTTGGAGAGGGTGTGGAGGAATGGGAACTCTCATCCACTGCTAGTGGGAATGTAGAATGGTCCAGTCGGCTCAGCAGTTCCTCAAAAAACTAAACGGGGATCTACCATATGACCCAGCAGTTCCACTGAGGGGTATATGCCCAGAAGAATTGAAAACAAGGACAGGAACAGATATATGCACACTAATATTAATTGCAGCATTCTTCACTATAACTAAAGATGGAATAAACTGAGATGCACAATAACAGATGAATGGATATGGTATATGCATACAGTGGAATATTGTTCAGCTGTAAGATGAAATACAGTACTAACACACAGGATAAAATGGATGAATCTGGAGGACCTTCTGTTGAGTGAAGCAAGCCAGGAATTGAAGGACAAGTGTTACATGACCTAACTGATATGAATTAAGCAAATTGAGTAGACTCAGAGAGCTAGAGTCTGGAAGATAGGTTTATAGGAAATAGTAAGGGAGAAAAAGGTTGTGAGCCAATGCTCGTATGGACAAAATCTATGATAAGTTGGAAGCGAGTAGTTGTGCAGTGAAAGGACATGGCAGAGGTGTAGTGATACTATTGGGTTGGGTGGTGCAAATTTGACAGGTATTAGGGTGCGTAGGGTAGGTTTGGCAGTCCATGGTACTGGGGGGATTGCTGGCAGAAGGAGCAGGTGAACAGTGGGAGTTGGCTGGTATGTGGTTGAAACTACAATGTTGGGAAAGCTCACTTCACAATATGACTAGGAAGGGTTACTGTTTAGGGTGTTGGATGGGGGGGTCATTCAGGACAGGGCACACCTGGGGCAGACTTCTAGAAAATGTGCGAGTGATCATTTTGTCATAGTGTGTTGTGTCAGTGGGTGGAGACCCACATAAGGGGAGGGAAGGAGTTGGGCATTCATCCTGATGAGGCCTGATATGTTCTCACACAGAAGGGTGGGTTTCTTTCGAGAGCATGGGTGGCTCCTAATAGGGGAGGACAGACCAGTGTGTCAAGCCCTCACTGTTTTTGCAGATAACTATGAATCTTGTCCTTCAAGAAGTGAAGCCTTGTGGTTGCTGTGGGTGCTGGGGATGGGTGAGAAAAGAATATAGCAGATTGAAGAGGGAATATTTAGGGGGCAATGGAAGCATTTTGCTTCATCTTGCAATGATGGATACAGGCCATGTTCAATTTCATTAAAGATTTATGGAAGTGTATGACCTAGAATGTGGATCATAATGTAAACCATTGACCTTGGTTAGTAGCTATATTCAATATTTGTATATCAGTTGTAACAAATATACCATCCACATATAAAAATGTTGTTGGTATGGGAAGGAGGAAAAGGGGGAGACTGTTGGATCTACAGGAATCTCCTGTGGTCTGTATATGATGTTACTGTGACCTAAAATTTCTTTGACAACAAAGAGAAAAAGAGTAAGACACTAAGGCAATAAATAGAATAAAATGTCATAGTACGTACAGGACAGTGGTTCTTACAATGGTGAAAGATAAAACATAAAAATTTTGAATACTTTTCATTTTTTTAATATCCCACCTTTTAAAATTTTATTTTTAGTTTTTCTAAATTATTATATATTTTATTTCTTACATTTATATCTTTCACTATTATTTCATTTTTCTATTAGCTTTATTTGGTGGTATTCTTTTTAGTTTATTTTTTTGTCTTTGTTTATTTTTTAAATGTTACATTAAAAAAATATGAGGTCCTCATATTCCCCCCACCCCCTCAACCCACTTCTCCCATAACAACCTCCTCCATCATCATGGGACATTCATTGCACTTGCTGAATACATCTCTGAGCACTGCTGCACCACATAGTCAATGGTCCACATTATAGTTTACACTCTCCCCCAGTCCACCCAGTGGATGACAATATTCTTGGCTTCATTTTTGAAAATGTTTTGGGTCACAGAAGTGTTTCAACTGTGGCAGGGATGGATCATTGGTGTGAGGTGTCAGTGATGGGAGGAAGAAGTTCACCTGAGCATACATATAAGGTATATGAATGTGTTCAAAGGTTCATGTGGCATTGTCACAGTGGGTGGAGATTCACACAATAAACAAAAGAATATTGAATTTCCCTCCTGGGGGGGGCGGGAGTCTGCCACATTCTCTAGCAACACTCTAGCAACAAGTCCTGAAGTGCAGAGCAAAGACTAGTGAAGAAGCAGGTCCGTTTATGGACCCTTGATATTGATGATTACATTTATGAGCCTTTGCTCTTGAAATTACAACTTGGCCTAATGCTGTAGTGTGCCTGAGAGTTACCTCCTGAGACCCTCTTTGTTGCTCTAATGTGACATTTCTCTAAGCAAAACTCAGCAAATAAAGGCAGGTGCCTGAGGGCAGGGAGAGGGTAGAAGAGATGTGATGTGGGAGCATTTTTGGGATTTTGAGTTGTCCTTAATGATATTCCAGGGTCAGATGCTGGATTTTATATATCCTGTCATAACTCACTGAATGTACTGGGGAAGAGTGCAAATTACAGGGTAAACTATTATCTGTGTAGTGCAGCAGTGCCCCAGAATGTGTTCACCGAGTGCAATGAGTGTGCTGCAATGATGAGGGAAGTTGTTAGTGTGGGAGGAGTGGGGTGGGAGGGTGGGGGATATACAAGAACCTCATTTTTTAATGTAACATTTTTTTGTGATATATATATATATCTTCAAAAATACAATTTACAAAAATGTTGTGGCGGGGGTGGGGAGTGAGTTATATGGGAACCTCATATTTTTTAATGTTTTTTTAATGTAACATTCTTTGTGATCTATTAACTTTTATTTAAAAATAAATAAATAAATAAATGCATTACTTTCCCCTCTGCATGAGACATGACTCCTGGCAATGAACCTTTATGGCACCAAGGGATTACTACCAAGCACCAACTAGCAATGCAACTGGAAAAAGACCTTGAATAAAAGGGGAAAAAAGGTAAAAACAAATGAGTTTATATGGCTAAGAGACTTTAATGGAAGTTGTGATGTCATCCCAGAGGTAATGCTTATGCACATCTCAGCAGGATCTCATAGACTGCCAAAGTAGATACTACCTCAAATGGTGTGGCTCGTAAGGACTCTGGAGACACCCAGGCCCTATAATCATGGTAGATAGCTCAGGAGTCTGGTGTCTTGCCAGTGAACCTTACTTTGGTGTCTGTGCTCCCTACTGTGACAGAGTTGGACTCAGTTGTGACTTCTCTACACATGGCTCTTCTGTTCCTTCTATTTGAATCTATAGTTGGTACTGGGATTGGTAATTGTCCATCCAAGATACTTGAATCTTTGGGTTGTCCATGTGCCAGCTGGACCCTGAACCTCAGTGAAGTTGCAAAACCTACTCTGCAGTTCATTGGACTCACCCAGGATGTATAACAAGGAAGTGAGGATGGACAACCAGCAGACAAAGGAACTGACAGAATCTACACCTGCAAGCAAGAGAGTCCCACCCATCAGCCTTAAGGTATTGATGTCCCTTATCAATTAAAGCTGGAGTGGACATCACTATCCCAGAATCCTCAGCACTTGGGACTAAAATATGGACTAGAGTGGACCTACTGGTATTCTACTGTAGAGTTACAGTAATTCTAACAATGGAAGAATATATCCCATTGATATGGAGACAGTGGCTACTAGAAATGCTGAAGGCAGGGAGAGGGAAAAAGAACTATAATAATGGGGGCACTTTTGGGACTTAGAATTGTTCATAATGTCATTGCAACAACATATACAGGCCATTATATATCCCACCATAACCAACAGTATTGAGTGGGAGGGAGTGTAAACTACAATGTAAACTATAATCCTTGCTTAGTGGCAATGCTTCAAATGCGTTCATCAGTTGCAATGAATATACCACACTAATGGAAGAAGTTATTAATGTGGGGAAGGATCAGAGGTATAGGGAATGGGCATACAGGAGTCCCTTATATTTTGTGTGTGTAACATTTTGTGTAATCTAAGTATGTTTTAAAAAATAAAAAAAAATACATTTTTAAAAAGTGAAAAGAGGGAAACGGACTTGCCCAGTGGTTAGGGAGTCCATCTACCACATGGGAGGGCCGCGGTTCAAACCCCGGGCCTCCTTGACCCGTGTGGAGCTGGCCCATGCGCAGTGCTGATGCGCGCAAGGAGTGCCCTGCCACGCAGGGGTGTCCCCAGTGTAGGGGAGCCCCACACACAAGAAGTGCGCCCATAAGAAGAGCCGCCCAGCGTGAAAGAAAGTGCAGCCTGCCCAGGAATGGCGCCGCCCACACTTCCCATGCCGCTGACAACAGAAGTGGACAAAAGAAACAAGATGCAGGGAAATGGACTTTGGCCCAGTGGTTAGGGCATCCGTCTACCACATGGGAGGTCCGCGGTTCAAACCCCGGGCCTCCTTGACCCGTGTGGAGCTGGCCCATACACAGTGCTGATGCGCGCAAGGAGTGCCCTGCCACGCAGGGGTGTCCCCCGCATAGGGGAGCCCCACGCGCAAGGAGTGCACCCCGTAAGGAGAGCCGCCCAGCGTGAGAGAAAGTGCAGCCTGCCCAGGAATGACGCCACCCACACTTCCCGTGCCGCTGACGACAACAGAAGCGGACAAAGAAACAAGACGCAGCAAAAAGACACAGAAAACAGACAACCGGGGGAGGGGAGGGGAATTAAATAAATAAAAATAAATCTTTAAAAAAAAAAAAAACAAGATGCAGCAAATAGACACAGAGAACAGACAACCGGGGGAGGGGGGGAATTAAATAAATAAATAAATCTTTTTAAAAATAAAAAATAAAAAAAATAAAAAGCGAAAAGACAGCCTGCCCAATGGGAGAAAATATTTGGTAACCATATATCTAATATGGGCCTAACATTCAGCATATATAAAGATTTCCTCTATCTTGAAAATGAAAAGACAAACCATTTAAAAAAAGAAGAAATACAAATGGCTAAAAAGCATATGAAAAGATGCTCAACAACACTAGCTATTAGGGAAATCCCAATCAAAACCACAATGAGATATCATTTTACACCCATTATATTGGTGGCTATTAAAAAAAACAGAGGACTACAAGTTTTGGAGAAGATGTGCAGGAATGAGAACTCTTATCCATTGCTGTTGGGAATGTAGAATGGTGCAGCCATTTTGATGGACATTTTGGCTTTCTATCAGGAAACTAGCTATAAAACTGCCATATGATCCCACAATCCCACTGCAGGGTATATACCCAGAATTGGAAGCTGGAACAGGAACAGATATAAGCACACCAATGTTCATAGAGGCATTATTCACTACTGCCAAAAGTTGAAAACATCTCAAATGTTCATCAACAAATGAATGGATAAACAAATTGTGCTACATACAATCAATGGAGTATTACTCAGCTGTAAGAAGAAATCCAGTATTTTTTTTCAAGGGAAACATATTTTTTTTTAATTCCATGAAGAAGTCTCCATGCAACTCTTATAGAACAATAAGCACGATAACTTTCATATCTCAAATTTAGAAGATGCTAAATTAATGGTACTAAATCATATTTCAATTTAAGAATCCAGGATTAATGCATGGGGTGACATGGATGAATCATGAAGACCTTATGTTGAATGAAGCAACCCAGGGACAAATATTACATGACCTCACTGATAATAAATTAAGCAATTCAATCAGGCACACAATGATAGAGTCTGGAAGATAGGCTTACAGGAAACAGAAAGGGAGAAAAAGGTTGTGAATCAATGCCGATATGGGCAAAATATATGAAAAGGTGGAAGTGTTTAGTTCTGCAGTGCATGGGCATAAGAGTGGTGCAGTGATGCTATGGGCCTGGAGTTGCTGGTCTGAGAGTGGGAGCATGAGGTGGTTGGATTGGACTGTCCATGGAATGGAGGGAAGATTTGGGGAAGAAAGCAGTTGAACTATGGGGAGTTATGGTTATGGAGTTGAACTACAATGTTGGGAATGTCCTTTTGTAAAATATGACAGGGGAAGGTTACTGGTTTCAGGTGTTGGATGTGAGAGTCATTCGGGACATGACACATATGGGGCAGGCTTCTATGGAGTGTGTAGTGTTCTTCTTGTTATTGTGTGTTGTATCAAGTTGGTGGAGACTCAGATAATGAGTGGGAATCTGTTGGGCTCCCATCCTGGGGAATCCTGCTATGATCAACCTCAAATAGAGGACGGGAGACTCTTGAGATCATAGGCAGTGCTTAATAGGGGAGGACAGACCAGTATGTGAAACCCTTGATGTTGTTTCAAGTAACTATGAATCTTGCCCTTCAATGAGTTAATCTCAGTTGTTACTGTGAATCCCAAGAGGAGGGGGACAGAGGAATACAATAGATGGAACATGCAGCATTTTTGGGTTGATGGAATTGTTCTACATGATCTTGCAATGATGGATAGAGATGATGTAAAAATTAATCAAAATCTATAAAGTATATGGTCCTGAATGTAACCCAGAATTAAAATCATTGACCATGGTTAGTAGCAATGTTTCAATATTTGTACATCAATCATAACAATGTGCCAGCCACATATAAAATGTTACTAATAGAGGAAAGGTGAAAAGGATGAGGATGTTGGGTATATGGGAATCCCTTATGTTCTATACATGACTTTTCTGTAACCTAAAGCTTCTTTGAAGACAAAATGAAAAAAATAAGAAATTGGGAGAATAAATGGATAAAATGTCACTGTATACACAAGACAACAGATCTTACAGTTATGAAAGTTATGTCGATTTTTAAAAATTTTATAGTTTTTGTTTTTATTATCTCAAACTTTAAAAAATTTTGTATTTTATTCACTATTTTTAATACTATAATTATTATAACATTTTCCTATTATCTATATTTGGTTAATTTTGTTGGCTTAAATTTTGAAGAAATTGTGGATCACAGAAGGGTTGGAACTGTGGCAGGGGAGAATCATTGGTGTGAGATGTCAGAGATGTGGAAAGCGTGGGAGGAGCTTCACCTGGGATATACTTCCAAGGCATGTGAATGTGTTCAAGGGTTCATGGAATATTGTCACTTTGGGTGGATGTTCATAAAATAACCAAAAGAATATCAAATTCCCATCCTGAGGAACTCTCCCACATTCTCTAATGGCACAGCAAGAATCCCAGGAGTATAGGGGCGGTGACTATTGAAGGAGAAACAACCATTGAGGGGCCCTTGATATTGAAGATTATACTTAGGAACTTTACTTTTGAAATTGAAACTTAGCTTAGTACTATAAAGTGCCTAAGATTAACCTCCTGAGAGCCTCCTTGTTGTTCAAATGTGGCCTTTCTCTAAGCCAAACTCAGCATATAAATGCGTTACCTTCCCCCCAGCATGGGACATGAATCCTGGGAATGAGCCTCCCTGGGCCCAAGGAATTGATACCAAACACCAACTAGTAATGTAACTGGAAAAATACCTTGACCAAAAGTGTGAAAGGGTAAAGAAAAATGAGTTTATATGGCTAAGAGACTTCAAAGTGAGTTGGGAGTTCATTCCAGATGTTACACTAAAGCATATATCAGCAGTATCTAATTGACTGCTATAGTAAATATTGCCTCAAATAGTGGGGCACCTGGTTGCTCTGGAGAATTCTAGACATTATAGGCAAGGCAGACAGCTCAGGAATTTGGTGCCCTGCTAAAAGGACCCTACTTTGAAATTTATGCTTCACAGTGTGAGAGTTGGACTCAATAGTGGTTACCCTATACATGACTCTTCTGCTTTTGAACCTATAGTTAGTACTAGAGTTGATGTATATCCAAGAGACTTAAATCTTTGGCCTGTCCATGGACCTGTTGGGCCCTGAATCTCAACAGATTTGCAAAACCTGCTCTCCAGTTCATTGGATTCACTCAGACCAACTAACAAGGAGATGATGGATAGCAACTATCCCAAGGAACAGAGAGAGTCTGCAACTGCAATCAACATTGCCCCATCCATCTGCCCCATGTGATCTAAGCCCCTTCTCAATTAGAGGTGGAGTGGGCATCACATTTCCAGAATCCTCAGGATTGGGGAATGAATGATGTACTAGAGTAGACTTAGTATTATTCTACTATAGACTCATTGTGATTCTAGAAATGGAAGAATTTTTATCAATGATGTAGAGGAGGTGGCCACTGGAGATTCTAAGGAGAGAGAGATGGAAAAATAGGTGTACTTTTGGGTCATTTTCAGGACTTGGGGATTGTCCTTAATGACATTGCAATGACAGGTACAGGCCATTTTAAATCTTGTAATAGCTTACAAAAATGTGTGGAAGTGGGTGCAAATGACAATGTAAACTATAATCCATGCTTAGTGGCAATGCTCCAAAATGTGTTCATCAATTGTAGCAAATGTACCACACTAAGGCAGTATGTTGTTAATGTGGAAAAATTGGAAGGGCTGGGGAGTGGGGCCTATGGGTGTGGGCATGCCCCTGGGGCCGTTAGCTAGACGGCTGGCCTGGCCGTTAGCTAGACGGCTTTCGCCTTGGTGAGGCGAACTTCTCTAACGGGTTGTGAGTGACGACGGGGCCCCGGTATCACACAGCCAGGTTAAACACACAGTAACCACCCCGGAGACGCAGGCTCATGGCGCAGGTCTAGTTTATTGGGGAAGTGGTACAGCTTAAATAGGCAGGGGTGTGAGCGTGAGGTGACATGTCAATTATAGATAGGCTAAGGGGATTGGGATAATATGAGGCAGCTACTTGATTGGATGAGGTAGTTTTGAAGTTGGCGCGTGCAGGCTTCTCTGGCGGGAAACTGGCTAGGAAGAAGGGAGGTGCCATTTGTGATAGCCATTGTGTATACTTAGCGGCCATTTTGGCTACCTGTTGTTTGCCAGCAAGCTCACCAACATATGGGAATCCCCTACATTTTTTATGTAGCATTTATACCATCTAAGTACATTTTTTAAAAATTAAAAAAAAACATATTAAAATATGTATATGTAAATTGTGAGACAGTAATAGATATAAATATCTCAAAAATTCATTCTCATTTTGAAGAATGCCAATTTTGGACAGTGTTAACTGTGATATTGGAATAATAAATGATTTTACTAATCATCTTGCCTTGCTTGAGCTTCTGTTTTATGAGAGGGATTAAAAGAAGAAACAGAGGCTAACTGAACCAGGCTGACATATCAATAATGATCCTTTGCAGGGCTGGTAGAGATGCCAGCCAATGCCCAGAAAGAACTGTAGTAAAGAAATCAGGCTGAAACCAACAATGTCTGCTGATCTTCACCAGATGGCCACAATCTTACACTAACATCCTGGTTGCTAATTATCAACATAGGCCTCAAGGACACCCAGACTGGACAGTGCACATCTCCCCAAAATTCACAGAGTTCAAGTATCCACCATAACTTACATCACCCTCATCCCTCCCCACTCTCCCAAATGTTCCTTTTGTCTCAAGTAGATATATAATCTGTTCCCCCAGCTCAATATTTTGAGCAGAAACCTCTTTTGGCACTTCTCCTGCATCTGCATTAATGCAACTTTAGGTCAATAAACTTGCTCTTCACTCCACTTTCAAATTATTTTTATTTTTAAAGTATAAATGTTAACATCAGAAACATAGGGGGTTCCCATAAAACCTATACTTCCCCCTTCCACACTTTTCCACATTAACATCCTTCATCAGTGTGCTACATTTGTTACAATTGATGAACCCATATTGAAGCACTGCTCCTAACCAAAGGACTACAGTTTACATTATAGTTTATACTCTGTCCCACACAATTTTTAAGTTATGACAATGTATACAATGGCCTGTAGCCATCACTACAATGTCATGCAGGACAAGTTCAATATCCCATAAATGCTCTCCATATTACATGTATTCTTCCCTCTCCCTCAGAACCTCTGGTGTCCACAGCCTTTACATCAATGATTAGAGTTCTTCCATTGCTAGTATAATAAGTCTATAGTGGAATAATATCTACTTTAATCCCTTTTTCATTCCCCAATCTTGAGGGTTTGGGGATGGTGATGCCCACTCTGATCCACATTGAGAGGGGGCTTAGATCCTATGGGGCAGATGGATGCAGCTATCTTGCTTGCAGTTGCACACTCTGTTCCTTGGTACAATTGCTGTCCATCATCATCTCCTTTTTAGTTGTCCTGGGTGACTCAAATGAACTGGAGAGTAGGTGTTGCAACTATGTTGAAATTCAGGGCTCAACTGGCACATCCACAGACTAAAGATTTAAGTCTCTCTGACTTACATTTATCAAGTATAGTGCTAATTATAGGTTCAAATAAAAGGGGCAGAATAGCCATGTGTAGAGAACCTATAAATGAGTCTAACTCTGTTACACTGGGGAGCATAAATCCAAAATAAACGTCCACTGACAGGGTGCTGAATTCCTGAGCTGCGTGTCCTGCTTATAGTTTCTGTATATCTATAGAGGTCTCTGATGTCCAGCTATTTGTTTACTGTGGCAGTCAATGAGAGCCTGGTGTGTCTTGCTTAAGCATAAACTCTGGGGGAAGGGTCAGGAGAATAAGCAAGTGAACACTGAGGATTTGCAGGTCTGTGGTTAAAAATAAAATGTGAATTTTTTTTGGCAAATATGTCAGGGGAGAGTTACTGTTGTAGATTGTTGGATAGGGGGGTGTACATGGGGCAGGGCACATCTGGGGCAGGCTTCTATGGTATATGTAAGTGTTCATGTTGTCATAGTGTGTTATATCAGTGGGTGAAAACTCACACAAGAAACAATTAAACTCCCATCCTGGAATGTTCTCAGAGTGGCAAAAATCACTTGAGAACAGACAGTGCCTAATAAAAGAAAATAGAAAATAGATCAATATGCCAAATCCTCAGTATTACTGCAAGTAGTTATGAATCTTATTCTTCAAAAATTGAAACTTAGTTTTTACTATAGGTTCCAAGAGGAGGGGGGGAAAGAATAGAATAGATGGAGCAAAGGGCATTTTTAGGACATTAGAATTGCGCAACTTGGAATTCTGTCAAAACTTATAAAAAGTGTACAGTCCAAAATGTAATCCATAATGTAAACCATTGACCATGTTCAGTAGCAATGCTTCAATATTTGTAAATCAATTATAACAAATGTATCCCCACATGTAAAATGTTATTAAGTCAGAGGGGAAAACGGGGAGTAAGGAAATCACTTGTATTTCCTATGTAACTTTTTACAAAATATTTATTTTATTTTCTCCCCATACCCTTGTTATTTTGCATTTTCTGTGTCCGTTGTGTGCTGGTCTTTTTGAAGACACCCAGAACCAAACCCAGGACAACTGGCGTAGGAGGGAGGCACCTAATCACACGAGCCACATCTGCTCCCTGCTTTGTTGTGTCTCTCATTTTTTCCTCATTTCTTGTGGTGCCATCTTATTGTGTCCATTCGTCATACCAGACTGTCGTTGTCTTGCTCATCTTCTTTATGAGTCACTGAGAACTGAATCTGAGACCTCTCATGTGGGAGGTGTGAGCTCAATTACTTCAGCCACATCTGTTTTCCCCTATGTGACTTTTCTGTATCCTAAAGTTTCTTTGAAAATAAAATGAAAAAAAAAAAGATACTTGGGGAATATATGGAAGAAAATGTCACTGTACATACAAGTCAACAGATCCTACAGTGATGAAAGACACAATGTTTAAAAATTATTTTATTATTTCCAATTGTCTTATTTTTTTGTATTTTGTTGTTTATTTTTTAATTCATAACTGCATTTTATTAATTTTACTCAGTTATTTTGCTGGCTTCATTTTTGGAGAGGTTTTGGATCACAGAAGGGTCACAGCAGTGATGGAGGATCACTAGTGTAGGGTGTCAGTGATATGGGGATGCATGGGAAGGGGTTCACCTGGGCATATTCATATGCCTCTAAGACATATGAATATCTTCAGGTTTTCATAGGACACTGACTCACTTGGTGGAGATTCACACAATAACCGGAAGAATATTGAATTCCCATCGTGGGGAATACTGCTACATTCTCTAATAGGACAACAAGAATCCCCTGAGTCCCAGGGCAATGTCTAGTGAAGGAAGACAGACCATTACACCAGACTCTTGATATTGATAATTGTACTTATGAACCTTTTCTTCTGAAACTGAAACTTAGCCTATTATTATATACTGCCGAAGAGTTACCTCCTGAAAGCTGTCTTGTTGCTCAAATGTGGCCTCTCTCTAAGTCAAACTCAGCATATAAATGCACTACCCTCCCCCTGGTGTGTGATATGACCCCTGGGGATGAGCGTCCTTGGCACTGAGGGATTATTACCAAGCACCAAAAACTAGCAATGCATCTGGAAAAAGACCTTGACCAAAAGCAGGAAATGGAAAATACCAATGAATTTTTACGGCTAAGAGATTTCAAAGTGTATCAAGAGGTCATTCCAGAGGTTACACCCTCTTTTTAAGTCTGCGTATTTTAATTTTAGCACAATGTATCTTATCTAATACTAATTATAAGAAAAATGTCCACCTAGAATACTGCAAGCTTTATCCTCAGAACTTAATAAAGCTCCAGAGAAAATATTAGCTATTTTTTTTACTATTTTCCAGAATCTCTTAAAAAGTAGTTTCCTGCAGATTTGACCATAGTATATTCTTCATTTGACTCCACTGTGAATTGCAAAATTCAGAAACCTAAAAATAAAACTTAGAAATTACATTCAATTCAAACTTTTTTTTTCTGTTATTTACTTTCCTCCTTTCCTGCCTTTAAACAAGAGCCTACTCATTTACAATTACTATTATAGTATGTAGAAATTCAAGGAACACATAAATTATGTTTCTAAAGCATAGAGTTTATTTGAAACAATTGTGTCATGTTTAAATCTCAGTAAACAAAGCCATGAATCCATTATATGGGGGTTTTGGCAAGAAGCATAGCTCTGAATGCAACAAACGATATGCTAAAGAAACTTAAAGTAAATCAATTTTAGCAATAAAAGTTAAAGTAAAAAAAATCAAAAGCTAAAGTAAAGTAATAAAAGTTAAAGTAAAGAGTAAAAGGTAAAGTTTATTTTAGTAATAAAAGTAAAATTTACTTTAACTTTTAGTAATATGTGTGGAATTGAAGTATGTTATGTATAACTTCTGGATAAATCATTTAGGCCATAATGCTTCTGAAAATTGTGCTTACTATTTGTTGGAATAGAGGCATATAAAAGATGAATTCTGCTTAGATTAATAAACAAACACAATATATGTGTAACCTGAAAAAAAAAAGCCATATATCTGGGAGATAGTGAAATTAATGGTTCCATTTGCTTTAAGGTGGGGGAGGGGCACCAATTTTTTTTTTAGCAGACAGTTTTAATCCATCCTTAGTCCTCCCCAAGTAAAATCAATCTTGCCCAATGAGTTCCAGCCTATTTTAGAATAGTTCATTTATGGTGTGAGCTCTTTGCAAAAGGATGCCACTTTAAATTTACTTGCCATCCACTTCCATGACATACATATTTCACTTGGGCAAGCAACTTAGAAACATGATTCCATCATAGCTATGTGGTTATGGAACAAACTTATCAATTAAATACATCTATTGCTTTTTTATGGGAGGCCATCTATTCTGATCACTGAAATGTGCAATGAAAGACTACATTTAGAAGTTGCAAAACTGGTGGTTCAGTACACAGGTCTTGCATCTATGAAAGAATGGCAATGTTATAATTATCATAAGAAATTACAGTGATTGACACATCATAAACATTACCTGAAACTATTTGAATAACATTAAGATAACATAAAAAATTTACATATTAATGTTCACTAAAGTTGAAGAGGCAATATAGGAACGAAAGAACAGATTCTCTTTCTCATTTTAGAATTCCTCAATGTTTAACAGATTGAGCAACAAGTATACTTAAGCTGCAATAATACAAAAAAAAAAAACGCATGTTTGCTTTTTGAAATCAATGAAGAACTTAAACTGTCTTGGCAGATAACACTATTCTAGAGCATCTACTTAAAATTTTATGTTCCCTTTCATTCTCTTCACCATAATATTTACATTTTAATTATGTATCCATTTTGATTGTTTGCATGGAAAAACATTAACTGATGTATTATTTTAATATTAAGCCTATATCTTTTGAAATCAAGATAATTTTGCTATTTTGTAAAAGCAATGGAGAATCCTTTTTCAGGATGACTAGGGCAGAATGTTTATGGTTCATGCTTGCTGCTTTGCCTGGGCTTCTGCTTCCTGAAAAGCAAAACAAAACAGGTAAATTTAAGTTTCACAAAACAGTCCTCCATGTGCATTTTGGTTAGACCACATTAGCTCTAATTACTAAGAATATTCAAGAGCAGAATAATGGCCAACAGAAAACACTGCTTGAAAATTTTTTCTTAATACAAATACTAAAATAGAAACTTCTGACTAGAAACAGATACAATAAAGCACTGCCTAAATCATTACTAATGATTTGAAATAATTGCATAAAAGCAAGCAATTCACAACTATAGCAGATATTTTACTTAAAACCTTGTGATTCCTCCTTCTCTAACTTATCACACCACTCCTCTGAGCTCCTCCTTCACCGAATCTATTTGCAAGTATTGCTAATTCCACTTCTAAAATGCTCAGGATCTGAAAATTTCTCACCTTGTCCACTGTTACCATCCTCGTTCAAGCCATTATCTCCTTTACCTACACCACTGCAAAAAATTACTGACTTGTTTCTTCACTTCCATTTTTGCCCATTTCAATTCATTCTTCATGCAACAGCTTGAGGAATTATACTTAAAATTATTATTTTAATAATCTTAAAATAGGCAGTACATGCACAGGATTAAAAAGAAAACAAAACAGAACATGCCACTCCTATACCTGATCCCTCCCAAGATTCTCAGCTGCTTTAACAAGAAGCAACCATTGTAACCGAGTGCTTATCATTCCACAAATACACTATGCATGTGTAATCATATATGGATAAATATACATGTATACACTCCCTTTTACAAAATAGTAGCATACTATTCACAATGTTCTATAATTATCTATGTTTTTACTTACTAACATCCATAGCCATACATATAGATCAGTCATATTCTAATAGCTGCCCTGGAACGTAAGAGTTATTTTATGAGTATACCTAAATGTATTTCAATAGACCTCAATAGATCAACAATTAAGTCATTTTCATTTTTTGATATTAAAAACAATAGTTCATTGAATAGTCTTACATGCAATTTTTGGACATATATGTGAGACTATCTGTCGCATAAATTTCTAGAGTTAGAAATGCTAGGATATATGTATTTAAAATTTTGATAATTACTACCAAATAATCTTTCAGAAATGTGATGCCAAATTACATTCCCATGAACAGTGTGAGTACATGTGCCCATTTGCTCACACATTCCCAATATTGGCCAATAAACATAAGAAAATGTTAAAAATCACTCTAAGAAATGCCACTCAAAATGAGAAGCCATACTATGATGTGGACCATTGACCATGAGGTGCAGTGGTTCTCAGAGATGTATTCACCAAATGCAATGAATGTCTCATGATGATGGAGGAGACTGTTGTTATGGGGGGAGGAGTGGGGTGAGGGGGGTGGGGGGTATATGGGGACCTCATATTTTTTTAATGTAATATTAAAAAAAAATAAAGACAAAAAAATGAGAAGCCATAATTTACACACCAAATTTACAAAGAATAAATTTTTTCAACATATCTTGTGTTGAGAAGAATGTGGGGATAAATAAGCACATTCATGCATTGCTAATAGTTTTGTAATAGTTATATCTTTGTAAAGGACAGTTGGTAACGCTTCCATAGATCTTTAAAACATGACTTTAAACCCATAATTCCACATTTAGGAATTATCCCAGATATAGGTGTACAAGTGAGAAAACAAACATATAAAAGCAGAGTCATTTTGGAGGCAGGGCAAGATGGCATCCGAATGAGTGGACCCTCATCATCTATCTTGCAAAAAACTGGCTGAGTGGGGACAGAATCCTGACCCAGTGAGCTGTTTTGAGAACCCACAAAACAGGAGGTTTCTGGACATCAATCTGGAGTGTGACAAAAGGAGTGCTTGCTCAAGGTAAAACCGCGGGTTTCTGGTACTTGAGCTGGAAGCAGTGTGAAGGCTAAACCCTTCCCCTAGGGCAGCTAGTCACAGAATTCCCTGAACACCGCCAGTCACAAGGCAGCGTCCCTAAGCCCCTTGTTCCTCTAGCAAGTGATCCCAGAACCCACGTTCCCTGAACCTGGTGTCCCCTGTACCCCAGGTTCCCCATAACCTGTATTACATGAACCCATGTTCCCTGAGCCAGCATTCACCCAAACCCATGTTCCCTAAACCCAACACTCCCTGAACCCGAGAATTCCCCTAGCTCACTGGTCTCAGACTAACTCCAAGAGTGGGAGGGTTCTGGTGAGGGGTGCAGAGGGGCCTGAGGAGTGTAGGTTCAATTGTCTGGTCACCTCTCTTTTTGAGCTTGGAGGAGCATGCCAGCTGGCTTAGGGAGAGAGTAGGAGGACAGGAGAGGTGAATCTGCTGAGAGAGCCCAACTTACCTAAATGCCCTGAAATAGGGAAAATTGGTCTGGGAGAAGGTAGAGTCAGGCAATTAACTAGTCCTGTGTAACACAGCTGAAGGAGGGGATAGTAGGTTGTGTTAGGTAGGCTTCCAATAGCATGTTTAGCATTTCCAGCAAGGTGTGGGTGCTCTTTCTCAAAAGAGACTAAGAGTCATTATTTTCTGTGGGGAGTTGGATCACCAGGGTCCCATTTGAATCTCTGAGGGGAGCTCTCACATGTCCTTCCTGCTGCCCTGGGATAGATGGAAGGG
Organism: Dasypus novemcinctus; assembly: GCF_030445035.2. Classification (NCBI taxonomy): domain Eukaryota; kingdom Metazoa; phylum Chordata; class Mammalia; order Cingulata; family Dasypodidae; genus Dasypus; species Dasypus novemcinctus. The sequence goes on along the minus strand of NC_080704.1, from coordinate 91,121,657 downwards.
AGGAAAGGAGAAAGGGGAAAGAATAGACTCTTAAGCAGTTTATTCAATTGGAACGAGAACTCCTTGCTTGAGACCTTGTCTGGTCTTTTTTATTTGTTTTCTTGTCTGTCATGCCTCCTTATCCTCCCATGCCCTTTTTTCTCTTCCTTTTTTCCCCTTTCTTCTTCTTTTTTTCTATTATGTGCTGCAGGCAGTATTTCTTGTTTGCTGTGCTTCCTCATCCTCAATTTCTTCTTCTCTGTGGATCCTGATTTGCTTAATAATGCTATCCTCTTTCCTTTACACCTTTCTATCTTCCATCTTCCATTGTTTCTCTTACATTCCACTTCTCTTCATTTACCTCCAAATTTTCTGACTTTTTATTTCTAACACCTCTATTCAGTTTTCTTTAATTCACTCTTTATGTTATTGTCCTTTCTTTTCTCTTTCTCTCTCTCTTTACCATACTGGCCTTTCAATTCATGATATATTCTTCTCCATATTCATTTTACCATCTCATTGTAGGTAATCCACTTTTCACTGTTATAACTCTACACACCTTACATGACTTTAATATTCATTCTCCTAGGACTCAATGGTTCTTTTGCTAACATTTACTATCAATACTACTATTATACTTTTTCTTTTCTTACCTCTTTTGCTTTCTCTGGCCCTAAAGTTTCCCATCAAGGGAATTTAGAAAACAACAAGGAAAGAGAATAAGAAGAGCAAAATGTCAAAGAGAAGACTTAACACACACACACAAATAGCATCTAAATGAAACGAGACTAGAAAGAGAAGGTAATCGACTGAACAAACCCATCAAGATAAAATGATGGCCAGACAACAACAACAAAATTACAAACCATACCAATAATCAGGAAAACAAGACCCAACACAATGAACAAATTAAAAACCAGGAAAAGGGAGCAGACCATCAAACAACTAATCAAAGCTCTCAAAACAAATATCATGGACAAATTAAATGAAGTGAAAGAAGAGATTAAGGAAATTAAGAAACACTTGGAGAGCATACAGAACAAATTATAAACATATGCAAAATGATAACGGATATGATGGCAATGAATGGCACAATCCAAAAAATCAAAAACACACTCTCATCAAATAACAGCAGATTAGAAGAGGCAGAAGAAAGAATTAGTGATGTGGAAGACAGTACATCTGAAATCAGATAGTAGAATTGATTGATAAAAAGACAGGAAATATCCAACAGGGACTTAGGGACATGAATGACAAAGCAAAATGCACAAACATATGCATTAGAGGCATCCCAGAAGGAGAAGAGAAGGGAAAGGGGACAGAAGGGATGTTGGAGGAAATAATGGCTGAAAACTTCCCAAACCTATTGAGTGAGATGGAAGTCCATGTCCAGGAAGCACAATGCACCCCAAACAGCATAAATTCTAACAGGCATATCACAAGACATATACTTGTCAAATTATCCAATGCTCAAGACAAAGAACAAATACTGAAGGCAGCAAGAGAAAAGAGAAACATCACATACAAGGGAAGCTCAATAAGATTAAATGTTGATTTCTCATCTGAAAACAGGGAGGCAAAAAGGCAGTGGTATGACATACTCAAGGTACTAAAAGAAAAAAATTTCCAGCCAAGAATACTCTATCAAACAAAGCTGGCATTCCAAAAAGGATGGAGAGTTTAAAATATTCAGATAAACAGAATCTAAAAGAGTATGCCAACAAGAAACCTGCCCTTCACAAATTAGTAAAGGGATTTCTGCAGGAGGAAAAAAAACCAGGAGATACGGAGATGGAGGAGAGTGTAAGAACAACTGAAAAGACAAAAAAGAGAAAAAAAGCAACAAAGGACATATACAAATCCAAAGAAATATGAATAATGTAAGTAATTCCTTGAGAGTAATAACACTGAATGTTAATGGACTGAACTCACCTGTTAAGAGATATAGACTGGAAGAATGGATAAGGAAATATGACCCATTTATATGCTGTCAACAAGAAACCCATCTTAGACACAGATATTCAAGGAGGTTGAAAGTGAATGGCTGGAAAACAATCTTACAAGCAAAAAATAACAAAAAGGGCAGGAGTAGCTATATTAATATAGGAAAAATTAGATTTTAAATGCAAAACCATTGTGAGAGACAGAAATGGACACTATATATTAGTAAAAGGAATAATCTTTCATGAAGAAAGAAAAATTATAAACATTTATGTTCCTAACAAGGATGCCTCAAAATACTTGAGGCAAACACTGGAAAAATCTAAGTGAAGGTATAGATGCCTCTACAATTATAATGGGGGACTTCAATACACCACTAATACCATTGGAAAGAACATCTCAACAGAGAATCAATGAAGCAACAAAGACTTTGAACAATATATTAGAAGAGCTGGATCTAACAGACATATACAGAATATTAAACCCAAATACAACAGGATATATGTTCTTCTCAAGAGCACATGGATCATTCTCCATGATAGACCACATGTTAGGCCACAGAGAAAGTCTCAATGAATTAAGAAAGATTGAAACTATACAAAATAATTTCTATGAGCACAGCTGAATGAAGCTGGAAATCTGCAAGGGCCAGAGACACAGATAAGACAGCAAGATATGGAAGTTACACAACACACTCATAGACAAACAGTAGGTCAAGGAGGAAATTGCAATAGAAATCAGTAACTACCTTGAAATTAATGAAAATGACAACACAACATATGAAAACTTCTGTGATACACGAAAAGCTGCACTGAAAAGGAAATTAATGTATCAAAAAATAAAGTGCTAAAATTGAAGAACTAATGCATACATGGAGGAATTAGTAAAAATAATAAGCACCAAAGGAAGAAGGAAGAAATAACAACATAAGAGAAGGACTAAATAAAATAGAAAATAAGAAAACACTAGAAAAAATAAAAGATCTATTTTTTTGAGAAGATGAATAAAATTGACAAACCCTTAGAAAGACTAACAAAGGAAAACAGAGAAGATGCAAATACAAAAAATGAGAAACGAGAAAGGGAATATCACCACTGACCCCAGAGAAATAAAGACTATAAAAGAGTATACTTTGAAAATCTATGTGCCAAAAAGGACAATTTAGATGAAACAGAGAAATTCCTAGAAATATAAAAGCAGCCTACATAGAAACAGTCTTTAAAAACCTCCCAATTAAGAAGAGCCCAGGGTCAGGTGGCTTCACAGGTGAATTCTACCAAATATTTAGGAAATACCTAAGACCAATCTTGCTTAAAATCTTTCAAAAAATCAAAATGGAAGGAACATTGCCCAAGTCATTCTATGGTGCCAACATTACCCTAATACCAAAGCCAAACAAAGACACAATAAGAAAGGAAATTTACAGACCAATCTCTCTAATGAACCTAGGTGAGAAAATCCTCAACAAAATACTTCCTAATCATATTTAACAACACATTAAACAAATTATACACCATGACCAAGTGGGTTTCATCCCTGGTATGCAAGGATAGTTCAGCATAAGAAAATCAATTAATGTAAGACAGCACATAAACAGATTGAAGGAAAAAAATCACATAATCATATCTATAGGTGCACAAAAATCATTTGACAAAATACAGTATCCTTTCTTGATTAAAAAATACTGCAAAAGATAGGGATAGAAGGAAAACTTCTTAACATGATAAAGGGTGTATATTAAAAATGTACATCTAACATCATTTACAATGGTGAAATCCTAAAATCTTTCCCTCTAAGATCAGGAACAAGACAAGGATGCCCACTATAATGCCTCCTATTTAACATTGTGTTAGAAGTACTTGCTCGAGCACTGAGGAAAGAACTAGATATAAATGACATCCATATTGAAAGGAAGATTTTAAATTTCACTATTGGCAGATGACATGATCCTATACATATCAAGTTCTGAAAAATCTCCAATGTAAGCTTCTAGAACTTTTAAATGACTTCAGTAAAATTGCAGGGTATATGATCAGTGTGCAAAATTCAGTAGCATTTCTGTATACCAATAATGAGCAATCTGAGCAGGACGTCAAGAAAACAATACCATTTAAAATAGTAAATAAAAAAAAAACCAAATACCTAGGAATAAATTTAACTAAAGATATAAAAGACTTATACATAGAAAACTACACAACACTCTTCAAGGAAATCAAAGAAGATTTAAATAAATGGAAGAATATTCCATGTACATGGACATGAAGACTAAATATCATTAAGATGTCTATCCTATCCAAACAGATCTACAGATTTATTGCAATCCCAATAAAAATCAACACAGCATTTTATAATGAATGATAAAGACTATGAAAATAATTTGGAAAGGAAAGAGGCTCCGAATAGCCAAAGACATATTGAAAAAGAAAAATGAAATTGGAGGGACGCGGACTTGGCCCAGTGGTTAGGGAGTCCGTCTACCACATGGGAGGTCCACCTAGGCCTCCTTGACTCATGTGGAGCTGGCTCACGTGCAGTGCTGATGTGCACAAGGAGTGCCATGCCATGCAGGGGTGTCCCCGAGCCCCATGCGCAATGAGTGTGTCCCGTAAGGAGAGCTGCCCAGCGCAAAAGAAAGTGCTGCCTGCCCAGGAATGGCGCCGCACACATGGAGAGCTGACACAACAAGATGATGTAACAAAAAGAAATACAGATTCTAGTGCCGCTGACAACAGAAGCAGACAAAGAACATGCAGCAAACAGACACAGAGAACAGATAACTCGGGTGGAAGGGAAGGGGAGAGGAAGAAATAAATAAATCTTAAAAAAAAAATGAAATTGGAGGAATCACATTACCTGACTTTAAATCATACAACAAAGCTACTGTGGTCAAAACGCCATGGTATAGGCACAAGCATAGACATACTGAACAATGGAACAAATTGAAAGTTCAGATATAGATTCTCACATATACAGTCATCTGATATTAGACAAGGCCACCAAGCCCACTCAATGGGGAGAGAATGGTCTCTCCAACAAATGGTGTTTAGAGAACTGGATATCTATATGCAAAATAATGAAAGAGGATTACCATCTCACACATTATACAATAATCAATGCAAGATGGATCAAATACCTAAATACAAGAGCCAGGACCATAAAGACCTTGGAAGACAATGTAGGGAAGCACAGCTATAGGACCTTGTAATGGGAAATGGCTTCATGCACTTCACACCCAAAACACGAGCTGTAAAAGAAAAAATAGATAAATGGAACCTCCTAAAAATTAAAGTCTTTTGCATCTCAAAGGAGTTTGTCAAGAAAGTGAAAAGACAGCGTACCCAAAGGGAGAAAATATTTGGTAACCATATATCTGATAGGAGACTAATATCCTGCATATATAAAGAAATCACATATCTCAAAAATAAAAAGACAAACAACCCATTTAAAAATGGAGCAAGAAATTTGAATAGATGATTCTCCAAAGAAGATATAGAAATGGCTAAAAAGCACAGGAAAAATGCTAAAAATCAGTAGCTATTAGGGAACTGCAAATCAAAACTACAGTAAGATACCATCTTACTCCCATTAGACTGGCGGCTATTAAAAAAACATAAGAGGGAAGTCATGCAGCTCCAGTGACTGGGTTCCCATGTACCATATGGGAGGCCCTGGGTTCATTTCCCAGGGCCTCCTTGTGAAGGTAAGCTGGCTCATGGCCCTGGAGAGCTGATGGCCTGCACCTGCAGAGAGCTGATGGCCCCTGCCTGTGGAGAGCTGGTGTAGCAGGGAAACAAGCATACACAGAAGAATGCAGACTGAATGGACAAAGAGAGCAGACAGTGAATAAAGTGGCAAGTGGGGGAATAAATAAAAATTTAAATTTAAATCTAAAAAAAATTATCATCAACAACAAAAAAACCCAGAAGACTATAAATGCTGGAGAGTATTTGGAGGAATAGAAACCCTCATCCACTGCTAGTGGGAATGAAGAAGTTCCAGCCATTCTGGAGGACAGTTTGGCGGTTCCTCAAAAAACTAGCTATAGTTGTAGGCAATTGGATGAATAAAATATGGATTGGAGTGGACTTACTGGTATTCTATTATAGAATTATTATGACTCGAACAATGGTAGAAATTGTATCATTGATGTTGAGTCAATGGCCACAGAGGTAAGAAGCAATGTAATGGAATTACGGTTGTCCTAAATGATATTGTAGGGTCATATGTTGTACATTCTATGTACTGTCATAAACAACCGAATGGACTGGGGGAAAGTGTAAACTACAATGTAAACTATAATCCATGTGGTGAAGCAGTGCTCCAAAATGAATTTACCAAATGCTATGAAGTTGTTGTGGTAGGATGGGGGAGTGGTGGGTGGGGTATATGGAAATCTATTCTTTTTTAATGTAACATTTTTTAATCTAAGTATATATTTTAAAAAGACAATAAAAAAACAATCTAGCTATAGATTTGTCATATGACTGGGCAATTCCACTGCTGGGTATAAACCCAGAAGAACTGAAAAGAAGGGCACAAACCAATATATACACCAATATTCATAGCGACATTATTCACTATTGCCAAAAGTTGGAATCAACCCAAATGCTCATCAAAAGATGAATAGATTTTAAAAAAATGTGGTATATGCATACAATGGAATACTTCTCAGCTATAAGAAAGAATACTTTGGAAGTGGGAAGGTGTACCCCCATCCTTGGGAGGACTGTTGTTCTCCAACATAGGGAAGGGTGACTCGAGAGAGAATTGGTGGCTCCTAATTCTGGAGAAGAGTCTAGTTTGTCAAGCCCTCAGTAATGCTGCAAGTATCTGTGAATCTGGTCCTTCAAGCAGTGAAGACTGGTTGTCACTGTGGGCCATGTGGGGAGGCAGAGAGAGGAACAGAACAGATGGAAGCAGAGATAACTGGGAGGCAATGGAAGTATTCTACAAGATCGTGCAATGATGGATATAGGACATGTGAAATTCACCAAAAGTTTTTAAATGTGTATAGTATAAAATGTAAACCACAATGTAAACCATAATGTAACTAAAACTTTAGAAATTTGTACAGTCTAAAATATAAAATGTAATGTAAACCAAAATGAAACCATGTTAGGTAGCAATGTCTCAAAATCTGTACATCAGTTGCAGCAATTATAACACGAACATGTAAAAAGATCATTACTGGGGAAGTGGGAATAGGTTTTGATGTGGGATATATGGGAGTATGCTATATTATATACGTGACTTTACTGTGATCTAAAACTTTTTTGAAGACAAAATTAAAAATTAAAAAAAAGGACCTAGACACTGAGGAAAGAATGAAATAAATTGTCTTCCCACTGTACATACAAGGGAACATCTATTAGAGTGATGAAATACAAAACACCAAAAACAAAGTTTTATGATATTTTTCATTTTTTAATACCCTCATTTATTTTTTACTTTATTTCAGTTTTTTTTAAATTAGTATATATCCTATTTCTAATCTTTAAATCTATCATTATTATTTCATTTTCCAAGTAATTGAATTTGGCAATATAATAGGCTTCATGTTTAAAGATGTTTTGGACCACAGAAGGGTTCAACTATGGCAGGGGAAGAAAACTGGTGTGGGGTGTCATTGATGGGTGACACATAGTTGGGAGGAAGTTCTCCAGGGCATGCATATAGGGTATATAAAAATGTTTGGATATTCATTGGGTATTTTCATAGTAGTTAGAGTTACAAATGACAACTGAGGGAGCACTAAATTCCTAGCCAGGGGAGCTGTCACATTCCCCAACTGAACAGCAACAATCCCCCAAGTGCAAGGCAAAGAGCAGTGAAGGAGTATAATCCAATGATGAGCCCTTGATATTGATGACTATGCTTATGAGCCTGTATGCCTGAAATTTAAACTAGGCCTAGAGCTGCAGGGTAACAAAGAGTTACTTGCTCAGAGCCTCTATGCTGCTCAAATGTGGTCACTCTTAAAGTCAATCTCAGCATGTAAGTGCTTTACCTTCCCCCCAGCATGGGACACCACTCCTGGAGATGAGGCTCCCTGGCACAGAGGGATTACTACCAATCACCAGATGGTGCTGCAACTATAAAAAGACCTTGAATAAAAGAGGGAAATGGTAAAGACAAATAAGTTTATATGGCTAAGAGACTTCAAAAAGAGTCAGGTGGTCATCATAGGGGTTGTGCTTATTCACTTCTCTGCAGGATCCTAGAGACAGCCAGAGTATATACATTCCCAGGTACTGGTGCTCCTGAGGGTTACAGAGACACACAAGTTCTATGGTCATGGCAGATGGCTCTGGAATTCAGTGCCTTACCAGTGGTCCCTACTTGCGAATTTGCACTCCTGATTGTGATGGAGTTGGATTCATATGTGTCCTTTTTACACATGCCTCTTCTATCACTTTTACTGAAACTGTGGTTGGCCCTGGGTTTGGTGTATACTCAGGAGACTTGTATCTCTGGACTGGCCATGTGCCACTGGGCCTTGAGCCTCAGCAGAGTTGCAACTCTTACTCTATGGTTCATTGGACTTACCCAGGTAGGCTAACAGGGAGGTGATGATGTTCAACCACCACACCAGGAAACAGAAGAGTGCCTGCAACTGCAAGCAGAAGAAATATCCATCAACCATGTGGGATCTAAGCCTCTCTTGATTTAGAGGTAGAGTGGTCATCACCATCTCAGGGTCCACAGGAAGGCAGAATAAAATACAGATTAGAGTGGACTTACTGGTACTCTACTATAGAACTATCGTGACTCTAGCAATAGTTGCTGAGGACAGGGAGAGGGAAGAAGAGTTGTGATGTGGAGGCATTTTTGGGACTTGGATCTATTCTAAATGATATTTCAGGGACAGATGCTGGACATTATATATCCTGCTGTAACCCAATGAATGTATTGGGAGAGAGTGTAAACCATAATCCATGAGGTAAAGCAGTGTTCCAAAATCTATTCACCAAGGGCAATTAATGGGCTACAATTGAAAGAGGTTGTTGATCTGGGAAGAGTAGGTGTGGGGTGGGGTGTGGCATATATGGGAACCTTTTATATTTTTTAATGTAACATTTTTTGTGACCTATGTATCTTTTAAAAAAGATAATTAAAAAATAAAGTGCAAAAATAAAAAAATAAAAGTGATGGTGAAAAATAAATAAATACAGGATAGTCATTCTAACATTGCTTAGAGTAGCAAATAATAATAACTGGAAACAACTTACATTTCCATCAGTAGGGGAAGGATGGAATAAATGTATATTAAAAAAAGGGAACACTACCATATGAACCAGGAGTCCCACTACTAGCTATATACCCAAAGAATTGAAAGCAGAAACTCAGATACTTCCTTACCAATGTTCATAGATGCAATATTCACAATAGCCAAAAGAAGGAAGCAACCCAAGTGTCCACTAATCAGATTCGATAAAATAAAATGTGGCATATACACACAATGGAATATTATTCAACCAGAAAATGGAATGAATTCCTGATATATGTGACAACATGAATCAACTTTGCAGATAGTATTTCGAGTGAAGTAAGCAAAACACATAAGGATAAATATAATATGATGTCACTGATTTGAAATAATTAGAATAAGCAAATTCACAGAGTCAGAATCCAGACAATAAATTGCCAGGAGATAGCGGTAGTGATAGGGAAGGAAAGTTAATATACAGGGTTCCAGAGAACTTCAGGAAGATGCTAGAGAAGGGAGCTTGAGGATGCACTTCTCCTCCAACAACAGCTAAGGTGCAGTCATAAACTGTCTTGAAACAATGGTTCTGGGGCTCTGGAGGACAGGGGTGCACGATACAGCAACCAGGAGGAGCACTACCAAGGGACTGAGAATCTATGGTGAAAAGATAGGAGTAATTCAATGTAAGTTTCTTTCAAAAATAGCTAGTTTTCTCTCTGTCTTATTTTTCATAAAATCTGTAAGTTAAAAACCATTACTACCTAAAGTTATAATAATAAGTTTATAGTTAGCTGAGTTTTGTTCAAGTAAGGATTTAATGATTTAGAAAATATGATCTTTGTTAAAGGTTGCTGCTTTTAATTTCATGATGGCAGGCATAAAGAGATCAGATTGTCTTTTGTCTATTGACACTAGTGTCTCTAGCATAGGAACTCTGGGTTGCATGTGTATTCTTGCACTCGATGCAATACATGACAAAATAAAGTTCAAGGCAAATTTACTGAAATAAAGATGGCTAGCAAGAGTGAGATTACTGAAAGAAACACCAGACCTAAGTTGAAGAAATCAAGTATATTAGACAATAGCACTGTAAACACCTAACACTAATTGAGTTGTCTCAGGAGAAGCTGGAAGCAGCTTGATATTCCACAATCAATACTAGGCACAAAAGGAAAGGAAAAAGCAATAAAGACACTAGGGTTTTATGGGGAAAAGGCAGAAATAAAGGAAAGAAGAAAACAAGAGAGGTCACAATAATTCATTCTTAAAACATCCTTAACAAAGGCGATGTAATATGCTACTGACTCACCTTCAAAAACTCCTAGTCAAAAAAAAAAGTCACTAAAGCTCTTGGTGAAGCCTCCAACATAGGGGCTTGGCTGTCAAAATGAATATATCTTAGACCCACATTATGCATTCTGTTTCACTCAAGCCCCTCAAAGGACTAGAAAAGAAATATATGGGAGAACAGCTGTATAAAGATGTAAATATCTTCTAATGTGAAGCCCTTCTTATCAGGAGCATCTAACATCTCTGATTACCTAGCATTTAGGAAGTTGCTAATTCCCTGTGGGATAAATGAAGGCAAAATGCCCTTTCTGTGAACCCAAGGCCCTGGAGTGTGGATGGGTTGAACTTGCTAGCACCCCAGTCCATGAAGATAAGAACATGGTGAGAATGTTTTGAGACTTGCATGCACAAGCATACTCCCGTAGCATTTCTGTAGCTGTTCCAGGCACCATCTCTTCTACTCCTTGCTGGAATACTTTTATAAGTCTCTGCCCCCTAAAAGGTGGCGGGAAACTCCCCTTGCCACCTGCTGCCATTGGGTTGGTAAGTAATAAATGCATGTTTACTCCTGCTGGGCTCCTACCTGGTTTCTCTACAATATTAAGTTATTTGATCAGCCTTCCTGGGTTTGACCTCCTGCATTATAATTGGCGTAGTCAGAAGGATATTCCAGGGTCTCCTTATGGTGCAAGAGCCATGGGTGGAATAGCAGTCACAGGGAACTCTACGGGGTAAATTCCAGAGTGGCCCCATTCCTTTATGTGTTGTTTTGAGCTGGCTTGCCTCATAGACACTTGGTGAGCCACTATGCATGCCTAAAGGGGGGAAAGCTTACTAAGGCACAAATTCGCCAGGTGACAGAACAGAAAGGGTGGGATCCCCAGAAATGGGATTCCACTTCCGACTCAGACTCATCAAGTAGGAAGGTGGAAGTGTCAGTGACTGAAGGGGAGGGAGAAGAGCATGTCTGACCTGGTATAAACCAGAAATTTAAAATGCAACAAGAAAAGCCAGACGTGCAGAACCCTGCACTTTTGCCTCCACCTGTGAAGTAACTGCACACCACCACTAGGCCCTATACTGCAGTTGAGCTGGTGGAGTTAGCTGTACGTTACACAGACAAAGGGGAAATGAACCATTACAGCTTGGTTTTTGAGGGTATAGGATACTGGGGCTGATGGTATTATGTTAGCAGGGGATGAGTTGAATGGTCTCCATAACTACACATCTGTCTTTGTGGCAATGGATGCACAAGACCATAACCTCCCCCCACAAAAATGCCACCTTATTGGGATGGATTATGGTTGCCTGTCACAATGCCTGGCCAAATGCCAATGATTTATCCGCTCTGAGCATGCAGTGGTCTACATTGTTGCAACTACATAATGTAGTACAGGAAACTGGTATGTGAACTGCTGTGTATAATGACAATATGCACTGGCCAGATTAATAGTCATTTACAGAAGGGATGAGTGATAAAGTAATTATGGAACTCTAATTCCCATTTTGTTAATCATGGTGGGGCATCCCATACAAATGGTGGCACAAGTGATTACAGATCTGGGGGAAGTTGAAAATACTCTTACATGAAAGGGTATTAGACCTGTGGGACAAGGACCAAAAAAAGGGAGGGAAGCCCGACATGGATTAGGCACCAAAAAGAAATGTGGATTATCTCATAGCTGCTGGTGTGGATAAACAAAAAATTGACAAACAATCTAACTGTACTTTATTAATGTTATGGAAGCATTTGAAGCCTGAACAGAAATAGCAAATGGTGCCATTGCTAGAAGCCTGAGCTCTGGAGCTGCAAAGTCTGATTGGTGTTAAGTGTGCCCTGGTTGACAGAATCCATGAAATTCTCTAGGTCTGATGTGGTTCCAGTGCCACCTGTCGTCCAGTCAGAGGCAAAACCCTTCACCCCATCTGAAGAAACACTATGGGGTTACCTATTCGACTAGGGGTGGGGCCAAGGTGTCTGCGGGGTGCAGGTGCCAGGGGACTGGAGGCTCCATGTTGAACTTGCAATTTACTGGTCACCAAAGAATGTGCAATGAGTGGTTGCTTTGTTGATACTAGAGCTGAATGTTCAATGTTATATGGAAACTCAGACAAGTTCAAAGGTCCTCTAATTGCCATTGATGGATATCTTGGAGCCATTATTAAGGAGAGAAGGACAGTGCTTGGTTTGGCAGTGGGACATTTGTCTCCCCAACCATATCATGTGCATATTTCCCCATTAAGGAATACATCCTGGGGATAAATATCTTGTGGGGTCTCACCCTCCACACTTTCAGAGGGGAATTTCATCTCCACCTCTAGGTGGTTAAAGTGCTCCAGCAGGATTATGCCAAACACCCCCTACTACAGCATCTGGTCCCAAAGAGAACCATGGCAGTGAAACAATACTGACTACTGGGTGGACATGAAGAAATTAGTTAAACAATAATGGAATTAACAAAGGTAGGGATCATTAAGCCAAGTCATAGTACATTCAATGCACCCATGTGGCCAATTAGAAAGCCTGATGGTTATTGGCAGATGACTGTTGATTATAGAGAATTGAATAAAATCACACCCTCTACATATGCTGCAGTTCCAAATATTGCCCAGTTGCTGGATGAAATATGTCTTCATATAGGAGCTTAGCATTTTGTGCTAGATTTGGCTAATGCTTTCTTTTCTATTGCAATTGCTCTGGAGTTTTAAACCCAATTTGCCTTCACATGGGAAGGCCAACAGTGGGCCTTTGAAGTTTTGTCACAGGGTCACTTACATAGCCCTACTTTATGTCATGGGCTGGTAGCCAGGGATTTAGAAAACTGAAAAAAAAATGCTGTTACCTTGTTTCATTATACTGATGATGTCATGCTAACCTCTAGTGTCTTGCTGTGCTTACAGAAGCCTCTGAGTCTTTACTAGCTCATCTCAGTGCTGCAGGATGGACCTTGAATCATTCAAAGTTACAAGGACATGGATTATCTGTCAAATATTTGGGGGCTGTCTGGTTGGGTAAGAGAAAGCAAATACCAGTCACTGCTGTAGACAAGATCCAAGTGTTCCTACTCCTACTAATGTGCCCCAATTACAGGAGTTTTTAGATCTTGTGGGATACTGGTGTGCTTTTATCCTACATCTTACCCAGTTAGCTCGACCTTTATACAGTCTGATAAGAAAGGGAGTAACATGGAACTGGGGAGAAACAGCTGATAATACATTTAGAAAAATAAAGAAAGCGGTAAAAACCATGCAGGCTTTGGGATAGATAGACCAGGACATCTCCTATATATTAAATGTACATGTCATTTACATTTTGGTTGGGGCCTCGGGCAAAAACAGCAAGTCAAAAAATTCCACTAGGATTTTGGTCTCAATTGTGGAAAGTGGTATTCTCTGATGGAAAAGCAATTGTGTGCAGTTTATCAAACTTTATTGGGCACTGAGTCCTTAACAGGTTTGGCCACGGTGGAAGTGCACAACACCTATCCGGTCAAGGGGTAGTTAGAGAGCATTCAAAGAAAACCAGAATGCATTAGCTCAACTGTAGACTATTTTCAAATGGGCCACCTACTTGCAAGAGAGAAGCATCCTAAATGCCAGACCCCTAAGTGAAGAACTGCAAAAGGTGTTGGGCCCTGTCCTTTTCATTAAGGACAATGCTGCACAAAACTGGCAATCCATGTCTTGGCCTCTCCAGTAGTGGAGGGTTTACCACCTATATCTACTGATCCCTGGTATATGGACAGTTCTAGTCAAGGGAATCTAACTTGTTGGAGACCTATCGCTTTCCAGCCAGCTATGGACAACATCTGGATAGATGAAGGAATTGAGCAGAGCAGCCAATGGCTAAGAGCTGTATGGATGGTTATTACCCGTGAACCTACTATTCCTTTGTGTCTGTGTCCTGACAGTTGGGCTGTTTTTAAGGGCTTCAGTTTGGATGCCATGTTGGCAAGCAGATCATTGGACCATTATCAACCAATTGCTGTGGGGCCCTAACATGTGGGTGGACATCTGGACTGCTGTGACTAAGGGAGCTAAGAAAGTTACTGTCTTTCATGTCATGGGTTACCAGCCTCTACGAACTCCAGAAAATGATGAGGCTGACACTTTATCCTGTTTACAGTGGCTGGAAGAAGTGCCCCAGGAAGATGTTACCACATGGCTTCATAAAAGAATGAAATATCCTGGTGCCATCACCCTGTGGGCTATGGTCAAGGCCTGGGATTTATCCATTTGTTACGCTGACATATGGGCTGCCATGAAAAACTGTGCAGTGTGTTCTGAAAGACATCTGCTTCCCTTACCACAAGGTCAAGGACATCTACGAAGAGTAGACATACCATGCAAACGTTGGCAGATCAATTTTATTAGCCCATTTCCCAGGTCCAAGAACTGTATATTGCTCTTATATGTGTGGACACTGCTACAGGTGTTGTATAGGCCGTTCCAAGTGAAAGAGCCACACAACAAACTATTAAAGGACTGAAACAATTGGCCTCAATGTATGGACTCCTAGAGGTTATTCAAAGTGATCAAGGTACCCGTTTCATAGGACATAAAGTACAGGCCTGGGTAGACCAACACAACATCATATGGTAATTCCATGTGCCATACAACCCCACTGGTGCTGACTCATAGAACAATATAATGGCACCCTGAAGGATGCTTTGCAGACTGAGTCTGCTGCATTGCAGGGGTGGATCAAGAAACTGGCAGATGGCATATGGATATTGAATAAACAACCCAAAAGTGGACTTGACTCACCCTTTTCCATCATGATGAGTGCCTGGGCAGCACCCCTCTGCATGCACATAAGTGCTGAGGACGATGTGCATCCTGGAATTGGCCCATCCAATATCTGTTGTTGCCAGCTCCCCAAACCATTACCCCTCGTAATGGTGTGTTACAATGATCATGGAAAGTGTTAAGAGAGGCCTGATGGTACGCTCTGTTAAGCCCCTGGGGTATCAAATTGGAAATGAATCTAATGCTAAATCCCATGGTCATGGCCACGTGGCACCTAAATGTGGTTTACTCTCTTGCTGGGACAGAAAATATACAAAGGGCATGTTCATTATTTTCATATGGCAAATACGAATACCCCAGTAGTTATTACACTCCAAACACGCAGGGGTAGTTGAGGAAAGGGCCTAATACCATGGACCAGGAAAAGATGCCATAATGGTCAGTGTTTATACTAAACATAGAACTACTGCTTGTCTGTTACCAGATAAACAGGATTTACCAATAATAATGCCTATTAAACATCTTTCACTTTATCCGTAGTTGGGCAGTTTGAACATGTTCTTGGGGTGTGCTATGCATAATCAATGTAATTCCTGGATCTGTACCAAATTTTCCACTGCTGCATCCACCAGTCTCACTGGGATCATCAGAGAAATGTCAAAAACTAAATGGAATGACTTAATAAAATGGGTAAAAAACACCACTAGCCACTCATATAAGAATACTAAACAAAACATTTACAGAACTGTACAACAAAGGCTTAAACTACCTAAACATTTGCCAGCATACTATGTTTGAGGTGGCATTGGCTGGCTGCCTGCCATCCAGGCAGAGACAAAGAGCTGTGGACCATGCATAGAGATACAGAAAACTCCCACTAAGTACACCCACAAATTGGGGTAGACAGCTAAAGTATAGTTCTCAAACATCACAATATACACTAAACATAATGGCATTGGACCCACATGAATGAAACCTGGGGTTACAAAAACATATCCTTGACTGTACATATTTATATTTTCTCTGGGGAGCCTTATGGGCCTGTGGGGCTCATGGATGGCCCTACTTGCCATATAATTGGACAGGACGGTGTCAATGGGGAAATCCTTACATATCTGGATGTATAGCAACTCACTTCCCTCAACTCTCACATAATTGGATGACTGTAAGAGCTAGACATAGGGTCCATAGAGACACATGGGATGCATGGTTCCTACCAAGTTCTATCATGAGCCCTTCTGCTGCAGTTATCATGGATGCACATATGACTGAAAAGGCTTTTATGGCTGTCTAACCACACTTCAAGAGCCTTAAATGATACTGCACCATTTATAGAACTCTTAAATGATGAAACTACATGAATGAGAAAGGTAGTCTTGCAGAATCAAATGGCTTTAGATACACTCACTGTGGCACAGGGAGGTGTTTGTGCTATAGTGGGCAGCGGGTATTGTGTGTATATTCCTGATTATTCACATAATATCTCTATAGTCTTACCCGATTTAGAAAAAGAAATTACCCATATAGAAAATTATCATTCCAATCCTTTCCTTAGCTGGTTCACTTCGTTAGGAAACATACAGCAAAGAGTATTCATTGTTATAATTTGAAAATTTTCACTATTGTAGTTGGTTGTGGTGCCTTATATTGTTACTGTAAGCTCGGGATATACTGTATTAAAGTACTGCCCACTCAGATATCACAGAAGATCTAATGGGCAGATTGTATGGCAGAAAAAACATTGGGGTAGAATGTTGCATAAATGAAGGCCAAATGACCTTTCTGTGGATGGGTAGAACTGGCTAGCACCCCAGACCTCGAAGATAAGAGCATTGTCAGAAATCACATGCACAAGCAAAATCCCATAGCATTTCTGTACCTGTTCTGGGCACCATCCCTTCTACCCCCCTCTGTAACACCTTCATAAGCCTCTATGCCAAGAGGTGGTAGGGAACTACCCCTGCCACCTGCTGTTGGGTTTGTAAGTAATAAAGACATGTCTACTCCTCCTGGGCTCCTACATAGTTTCTCTGGAATATCAAGTTATTTGGTCAGCCTTCCCAGGCTTGATTTCCTGTATTACATTCCCTAAAGTCAATCAGTCTTTGCAGTAATCGTTCATATAGTCTATAGCTCTTGGTGACCCATTTTATTACTTTTTTATCAAAGTTTATCACTCATACATGAACATCCATATATAATTAGCGCATAGTGCAAGTTGGGAACTTACAAAACAAATACACATACCACCATACAGGGCTCCAATAGCATTACCCTAACATCAACACATTGCACGGTAGTGAAAAAATGTTGCAAACTATGAAAGACCATTGTCAAAATATTACTACTAACTATGGCCATTGTCTTATATTTGGTGTATTCTCCCCAACCCACCTAGTCAATGACCCCTTGTATTAGTATTACATATTTGCTATATAGTTCATGACAGAATGTTCTCATATTTGTTCTGTTAAACACAGTCCATCTTTCAATACAGAATTCATTGTGGTATACAGTCCCATGCTTTGTAGAATCCATTGAAAGTGTATACTCAGTGGGCTCTCATATTCATCAGAGTTGTGTTGTCTTTACCTCAGTCAATTTTAGGATGTATTCACTACCACAAAAGGAAAAATCCCATACACTTTGTAGCAGTTTGTTATTATTGTTGAATTCCAAAAAGATATATTGGATTATGTTTGTAAAATGATTTTTCCTTCTGGACATATTAGGTTATATTGGATTCAGAGGTATACTTGATTAAGTAATCAGGTAAACCTCTTTTGCTAGTAGGGCATTGAGTCCCTACTCCTTGGTGGCAAAGGACAGAGTTGAAGGGTTCTTAATGTTAGAGTTTTGATGTTGGAGTTTGATGCTGAAGCCTTATGCTGGAGCCCCTACTCCTTGGTGGCAAAGGACAGAGTTGAAGGGTTCTTAATGTTGGAGTTTTGATGTTGGAATTTGATGCTGAAGCCTTATGCTGGAGCCCCAGGAATTAAATTCACAGAGGAAAGAGAAGCAAGACCCTGGAAGGGAGGAACCCAGGAAGCCTGAACCCTTCTAGACGTCAGCAGCCATCTTGCTCCAACACGTGAAAATAGACTCTGGTGAGGGAACTAACTTATGCTTTATGGTCCTGTATCTGTAAGCTTCTATACCAAATAAATACCCTTTATAAAAACCAACCAATTTCTGATATTTTGCAACAGCACCCCTTTTGCTGACTAAAACACACTCTTATACTGATCCTATTTTGCCCCTTAGAATTGTTTAATTATCTTCTTTTCCACTGCTGCAAAAATATTATAATATTATTGTTAACTATAATCCATAAGTTACATTACTTGTAACTTTCCAATATAGTTAACATTTTATAAAATAAGAATATTCTTAAACTATTAACTACAATCTTCATCTTTCTGCTCTAGTCCCAATTTCAGCTGTACAGTATCAGGCAAAATGGCTCATCTCTTCCTGGGACCTCAGCTATTTGGGCATTCTTTTGGTCACATGGCAGGACAAAAAACAACACAGGTTCCTCTTCCTGTTGTGTGTCTCCATGTGTCTCCATGTGTCTGCTCTTTTTCTAGTTACAGTAGGTGTTCAGTTAAGTCTTTGATTTTAGCTCTGTTTTTAGCGTAAGGGTTTATGGCTATAAATTTCCCTCTCAGCACTGCATTCACTCTATTTGTTAGATTTTGGTATTTTCTGTTCTCTTTTTCATTCATCTTGAGATATTTATTGATTTATTTTGCCATTTCTTCTTTGACCCACTGATTGTTTAAGATTGTGTTGTTTATTCTCCTTATATTTGTGAGTTTTCCTTTCTCATCTTTTTAAATTTATTGAGACTTGTTTTGTCGCACATAATACGGTCTATCCTGGAGAAAGATACATGAGCACTTGAGAAGAAAGCATAGTCTGCTGTTTTGGGGTGCAATGTTCTATATATGTCTGTGAGGTCTATTTCATTTATCATATTATTAGACCTCTCTGTTTCCTTATTGATCTTTGTCCAGTTGTTCTATCCAAAGATGAGAGTGTTGTTTTTAACACTCCTACTAACATTGTAGAGACATATATTTCTTTCTTCAGTTTTACAAGTGTGTGCCTCATGTGTTTTGGGGCTACCTGGTTAGGTATATAAATATTTATTATTGTTATTTATTCTTGGTGAATTGCCCATTTTATTAGTATATAACACTCATTTGTATTAGTATTATATAATGGCATTTGTTACAGATTATGAAATAATACCATCTGATTATTACCAGGTTCATAGCATAAATTTGGCACACATTTTCCATATTCACCATTATCGACACAGTACATCTATGGCATAGATGCAAGAATATTACACTATTGCTGTTAAACCACAGTTCACAGGTCACTCCAGTTTTATTTTTTCCATGCTTCTCCACATTCCCACCACCCTGCAATAGTGATGTACATTTGCTCAAGTTCACAAAGGACACTCTTGCATCTGTACCATCATCCACGATTCTCATCCACCTCTAGGTTTACTGTGATTTACAGTCCCTACATTTTTCTCTAGCATTCTGTCAACTGGCATTTACATCCCTAGACTACCATTTTCAGCCACATCTTCATTTATAAATCAGCTGTTACTCACTATAATGTGTTACCATCAACTCTGTACATTTCCACACTTTTACAGTAAAGCTAATTAAAACTTCTACATACATTAAACATCAGTAGTCCATCTCAGGCCTCCTCTTATCTCTTTTAGGAATCCACCACCTACCATCAGTGCTTGAAAATATTTTCCTACATTTTCTTCTAGAAGCTTTATGCTTCTTGCTTTTATATTTAGGCTTTTGATTCATTTAGAATTAACTTTTGAGCAAGGTGTGAGATAGGGGTCCTCTTTCCTTCTTTTGGCTATGGATATCCAATTCTTTCAGGACCATTTGTTGAATGGACTGTTCTACCTGAGCTGGTGGCTTTGACAGGCTAGTCAAAAATCACTTGACCACAGATGTGAGGGTCTGTTTCTGAAACATCAACTTGGTTCCATTGGTCTATATGTCAGTCTTTATGCCAAGATCACACTGTTTTTAGAACTGTAGCTAAGTAATATGATTTAAAGTCCAGAAATGAGAGTCCCACAACTTCACTTTTCCTTTTTAAGATGTTTCTGGATATTCAGGACCTCTTACTCTTCCAAATAAATTTGATAATCATGTTTTGCATTTATACAAAAATGCTGGTACAAATTTAATCAGGATTACACTGAATCTGTATATCAATTTGAGTAGGATTGACATTTTAATAATATAGAGTCTTGCAATCTGTGAGCATGGAATATTCTTCCAACATTTTAGCTTTTTTAATTTCTTTTATCAATGACTTGTAATTTTCTGAATACAAGTGCTTTGCATTGTTGGTTAAGTTTATTCCAGAATATTTTTATTTTATCTGTCATATTTTATTTTCACCACTCTTTTACTTTTATTGATATAATCTTCATTTCTAGACTCTCTTCTAGGCCTCTCTCTCCTGTCTTTTCTTTTCAGGCTACAGCACACCCTTTAGTATTTCCTGCAAAGCCAGTCTCTTGGTTACAAACTCTCAGTTTCTGTTTATCTGTGAACATTCTAAACTCACCCTCATTTTTGAAATACAATCTTGCCAGATATAAGATTCATGGTTAGGAGTTTTTCTCTTGCAGTATTTTAATATATCACACCACTGTCTTCTTGCCTCCATGGATTCTGGTGAGAAATCAGCACTTAATCTTATTGGGTATCCCTCATAAGTTATTCATTGCTTTTCTCTTGCAGCACTCAGAATTCTCTCTTTGTCTTTGTCTTTTGACATTTTGATTAGTATTTGTATTGGAGTTGGTGTATTTGGATTTATTTTTTCAGATGGGAGTATGTTGTGTTTCTTGGACATGGACATCTATGCCCTTCAATAGGGTTGAGAAATTGTGTACCATTATTTTTCAAATATTCTTTCTGCCCCTTTGACCTTCTCTTCTTCTTCTGGAACACCAATTACATGTATGTTTGCACATCTCCTGCTTTTATTAGTTCCCTGTGACCTTGTTCAATTTTTTTCATTCTTTTCTTCATCTGTTCTTTTGTATGTTCACTTTCAGAGGTCATTTCTTCAAAGTCATCAATCCTTTCTTCTGCCTTCTCTAATCTGATATGATTCCACTATATTTTAAATTTCATTTATTGGACCTTTTATTTCCATAAGATCTGCTATTTTTCTATGTGTGCTTTGAAATTCTTCTTTGTGCTCATCCAATGCCTTTTTTTTCTATTTTTTAAAATGTTACATTAAAAAACACGAGGCCCCCATATATCCCCACTCCCCTCACCCCACTCCTCACACATCAACTACTTTCATCATTCTGGGACATCCACTGCATTTGGTGAATACATTTTGGAGCACGGCTGCACCACATGGATAATGGTTTACATTGTAATTTACACTCTCCCCCAGTCCACTCAATGGGCTATGGCAGGACATACAATGTCCAGCATTTGTCCCTGCAGTAACACCCAGGACAACTCCAAGTCCTGAAAATGCTCCCATATCATATCTCTTCTTCCTTTCCCTACCCTCAGAAGCTACCGTGGCCACTTTCTCCATATCAGTGCTACAATTTCTTCCATTACTAATCATAATTGTTCCATAGTAGAATATCATTAAGTCCACTCTAATCCATACTCTATTCCTCTATCCTGTGGACCCTGGGATGGTTATGACCATTCCACCTCTATATTAACAGGGGGCTTAGATTCCACATGGATGATGGATGCAATTCTCCTGCTTGCAGTTGTAGGCACTCTTGGCTCCCTGGTGTTCTCTGCCCCACCCCCCATTGTCTACTCTCTGTGTCCATTTGCTTTGTGTTCTTCTGTGTCCACTTGTATTCTCATCAGGCAGCACTGGAGATCTGTGCCTCTTTTTGTTGTGTCATCTTGCTGCATCAGCTTTCCATGTGTGTGGTACCACTGCTGAGCATGCTGTGGTTTTGCGAGGGGCAGCTCTCCTTGCACAGGGACTACTCCTTGCGCACGGGGCACACTTATATGTGGGAATCCCCGCGTAGGCCAGCACTCCTTGCATGCAGCAGCTCTGTGTGTGGGCCATTTACCACACAAGCCAGGACGCCCTGAGCATCAAACACTTGAACCTCCTATATGGTAGGCAGATGCTCTGTTGAGCCACACCCACTTCCCACCAAGGTCTTAATATCCTTAATCTCTTTAGCCATCTCATTGAATTTATTAAAGAGATTTGTTTTAACATCTACAATTAGTTGTCCCAACTCCTTTATGTCAGGTGGAGGTTTATCTTCCTGCTTTAACAGGGCCATATGTTCCTGGTTCTTGGTGTGGATTGTAATTTTTTGTTGGTGTCTTGGCATCTGGCTTACTATTTATTCTAGTGCAGTTTTTCTTTCTCATTCAGAGCTTCCTGCCCTTTCTCCCTTTCTGATTGTGTAGAAGGAGGCATGCGTATAGTTGATGCTATAAGCTGTGGAGGCTCAAGCTCCCCTCATTGTCCCAGGGACCAATGAAGCTTCTCCCAACTTTCTCCTTTGCCATGCTACAGCTGTGTAGGATAATCCAATTCAGGCAGGCCTAGAATGTAGTTACCCAGAGAGACTAATGAAGTTTGAGACCTCTTTCTCCCCTGTCTGGGGCAGGGCTGGGGCTGCAGTTATGGGTAGCATCTATGTAGTGTGGGTCCAAGATGACCAAAGTTGCCCCAGTAGACTTCTGATTATTCGGTCTGTGCCAGTAAAATGTAAATGCACTTACCAGATAGGCTGGTGCAGGGTCTGCCAGCTTTCTCCTTGCTAGAGTTGGGGCTGAAGGCTGGCTAGGACTGCAGGCCAATATGTGTGAAAGGAATCAGTCTCTACCATCATTGTGATTTTCAGTCTGTGTGGCTTCCCCTCATGCTGGAAACAGAGTCCAAATGGTAGCTACCAGTCTCTTTCCAACTTGGACAGGTTCGAACATTAGCTGTTCTTAGGGTTATACGTTAGCCAGCCAAGTTTTCTAATCAGTAGCTGAAGTTGTTGGTCAACTGTCCCTTCCTCCCATTTTTGGGAAATGAAGTCTCCAACTTCAGCCTCAGATTAGGTCCTGAGGTGGCTTGCACCAACAGAATAGGATGATCACCAGGTACTGCAGCATGGCCTGTATTTTCCCAGAAAGGCTGGTGCAAGTCCCTGCAGCTTTCTCTCTGCCAGAAGTGGGGCTGGGGCTCATGCTGGAGCTGCAATATGCTCTGGATGGAAAGAAGCCAGTCCCTACCAGGACTGTGATTTTGAGTCCACCCTGCTTTCCCTTGTGCCAGGAGCAGCATTAAGATGGTGGCTACCAGCCTCTTTCTGTCTTGGACAGGTTCAAACTTTAGCTACTCTTAGGATTATACTTTAGCCCGCTGGATTTACTAAGCAGTATCTGAAGTTGGTGCCCAGCTTTCTCACCATTTTTAGGAAGTGGAGCTTTCAATTCCAGTCACGGAAGCTACTGAGGTGGCTTGTGCCTTGAGTGGAGGATGGGCACTGGCCTTCAGGGCATGGAGTGCTCTACTTATGAATCTTCTCTGTAGTTGGGCAGTATAACAGTTTGATATGGTTATGAATTTCAAAAATAGATATTGGACTATGTTTGTAATCTGGTCTGTACCTGGGCATGATTAAGCTATGATTAGGGCATTGAGTCCCAACCCCTTGGTGGGTGTGGATTCACAGATAAAACACATGGCAAAGGACAGAGTTGAGGGTTAATGTTAGAGTTTTGATGTTAGAGTTTGATACTGAAGTCTTAAGCTAGAGCCCCAGGAAGTAAGCCCACAGAGGAAAGAGATGAAAGGAACCTTGAACCCAGAGAGAAGCAAGACCCTGGAAAGGAGGAACCCAGGAAGCCCGAACCCTCATAGCCTTTGGCAGCCATCTTGCTTCAACATGTGAAAATAGACTTTGGTGAGGGAAGTAACTTATACATTATGGCCTGATATCTGTAAGCTCCTACCCCAAATAAATACCCTTTATAAAAACCAACCAATTTCTGGTATTTTACATCAGCACCCCTTTGGCTGACTAATACAGGCAGTCTCCTGCTTCCATTATTTCAAGAATGTTGCAGGATGCTCTTCTGGTCTCATGGAGCCCACAAACAGATTCTTTAGATTGCTCTGGGTGATTACTAACTCACCTGTACTAGGATCTGACTCTAGGAGCTCCTTACTCTGCCACAATCTTGTTGGTTCTTTAAAGTCTATTTTGTCTGATATTAGTATTGCTCCCTCAGCTCCTCTTTGTTAACTATTTGCATGTAATACCTTTTTCCAACCTCTCATTTTTAACCTGGTTGTGTCCTTACTTCTGAGGTAGGTTTCTTATAGACAACATGTAGATGGCTGACATTTTTAATCCATTCTGCCAGACTGTGTCTTTTCATTGTGGAATTTAATCCATTAACATTTAATGCTATTATTGTAAAGGCATTACTTATTCCATCCATTATATGTTTTGACTTTCCATGGCTATCTTACTATTATCTGTCCTTCTACCCTTTATGTTGCCATTATTAATAATTTTCATTTATAAACTCTTCTCCAGGCCTCTCTCTCCTGTCTTTTCCATTCACATTGCAGTGCTCCCTGTAGCACTTCCTTTAAATCTGGTGTTTTGTTGACATCTGTAACATTTGTTTATCTGTGAAGACTTTAAACTCACCCTCAGTTTTGAAGGACAATTTGGCCAGATAAAGAATTCTTGATTGGCAGGTTTTTGTTGTTTTTTTCAGATCCTTAAATATGTCATAACATTGCCTTCCCAACCCGATGGTTTCTGATAAGAAATTGGTACTTAGTCTTATTGAGTGCCATTTGTAAAGAATTGTTTTTCTCTTGCTGCTTTCAGCATCTTTTTATCTATGTCATTTGACTTTCTGAATAGTAGGTGTCTTAGAGTAGGTGTACTCAGATTTATTCTGTTTGGGGTGAATTGTTCTTCTTGGATATTGATATTTATGTCTTTCATAGGGGCTAGGGAGTTTTTGGCTATTATTTCCTCGAATATTTTTTCTGCTCCTTTTCCATTCTCTTTTCCTTTCAGGACACTTACAATGCAAATGTTCATGCATTTCATTTTGTCATTCCATATCCTGAAACCCTGTTCCATTTTTCCCTTTCTTTTCTTTTTCTGTTCTCCTATCTTTTCAAATTCACATGGATTGTCTACCAACTAACTTATTCTGTTCTCTGCGAATACAAATCCACTATTATATGCCTCCAATATATTTTAATGGAAAAACTAAAATATATGTTAAAATATTTTTTAAACAGAAAAAAATATTAGAAGAAAACAAAACCTCTGGTAGATAGTGGTATCAGAATCTTATGTGAGAAAATAATATTCAGATTATGAACGTATAAGAAATTGTACATCATGTTGGATCTGTATGATGTAGAACTGAATACAATACACATAGCATGAGAAATGGATATTGCACACATATAATAATTTGCCTCAATAACTAAAAAGCAACATTCTTATGTTATTCAAAAAATTTAAATTTTGAGATTCTTTCTCCAGAAAAATATTTGATTTGGACATTAATTTGCATTAATAATGTGCTCATCAATATATTGGTTGGGTTAAGGTATAAGAAGAAAATATTTCTCTAACTTCTGGCTCACAATTGCATTAATTTTACCTTTGTTGTCAGTCAAGTCACATGAAATGTTTAAATAAATCCTGGAGGCTGGCATTATTAAGGGAAATTATTGTGTGTGTGCAATATCCAATATATTTTTAATCTCTCCCATTGTGTCTTTCATTCCAATGTTATTTTTCTTTGCAAACTTCCAAATTATTCCTGATGTTCAACCAGTGTCTTCTTAATATCCTTAATTTCTTTAGCCATCTAAGTCACTCTATTAAGGAGACTTGTTTGGATATCTATGATTAGTTGTTCAAATATTGTGTTTTCATCTGAAGGTTTAATTTGTTCCTTTGGCTGAGTCGTATGTTCCTGTTCTGTAGTATGACTTATATATTATTTGCTGGTGTACTGACATCTCCTTTTTTACGTGTTTATTCTTTCCTCGGTTTTATATCTTTAGCCTATGGCTTTCATATTTGTTAGGTTTTTGTTAAAAATTCTGTTCTACCTCTGTGAATGATAGTCTGTTCTGTTTGGTTTTTATTTGCTTCTGTATATTTTAATATTCCTTTCATCTTCTCTCACTGCTATTTCCTGGGGAGATAATTTTGGTAGAAGTGCTCCCTTGGACACAACTTTCCCAGCTCTGGTTTCCCAGGCTTAAAAGGCTCCTGAGACATGAACAGTGTGTTCATTGATTCCAAAGTGTTCTAGAGAAGAGACCCAAAAACCCTCAAATCTTATCTTTGATGTCTCCCTCAATCTAGGCTTTCCTAAAGTACCCAGAAGGTAATATGCTTTATATAGTTGTTCCCTGTTGCCTTAAGGTTATTCTGTGCCTTTAATTCCCAGTTAACTTTGCTCCTAGTGGGGGCATGTTTGAGGCTGAGGTTGTCAGTCTACAAGGGATGAAACTGTTACACAGTTCCCAGCCCCTCAGATATGAGTTCTCTGATCAAACTGCCATCCCATGCTGGGCACTCCTCAAGGTAGGAAAGGTGACTCTGCCTGCACTGTCTTGAGAGAGAGGGATCAGAAGGCTCTTGGTTCCACAAGATCATGCAATGATAGATATAGGACATGTTAAATTACAGCAAAAATGTATAAAAGTCTATAGACAAAGATGTAAACCATAATGTAAAACTTCAGAAAATTGTACAGTCTAAAATATAAACCACATTGTAAACTGAAATGGAACCATGTTTGATAGCTATGTTTCAATAACTGTACATCAGCTACAGCAAATAGAACATGAACATGTAAAAAGGTCATTGCTGGGTAAGGGGGAAAGGGGTTAGATATGGAAAACTTTTAGTTCTGATGGTTTTCTCTTTTTTTCTCCATTTAATTTATTTCTGCTATAATCTTTATTGTTATCTAATTTTCATTAGTGTGAGATATGAATACAATTTACCATTTTCCTTTCCCCATTTTTTCATTAATAAGACCTTGATTATGTCATTTCACTTATCTATGTACATCTGTGTATCTTTCTGAACACAAGAGAAACAACTGAGTTAGCAGTTAGAACTGGATGAGATAATAGTACTCGAGGAAGAACTTTTTAGGGGAAATATTTCCATAATTAGTTGAGCTGCCTTTTTCTCTTCTTTTTTCTTTTGTGAATTTGAAATAAAGTTGTTAATAAAAATAAAAATAAATTTACTTTTGTAATTCTTTTTATTCTTTATAATAGTAAATTGTAATAAATGTCTTATTATCACCTTTAAATAAGTAGTCATTATTTGTAGAATCATGAGTTACCTAATCAGCCAGTGAGCTCTATAAACACCTTCTATAACTTCATTTGCTTTAAGTCAGATAATCTCTTTTCCCATTCTAATTCTGCTACTCAATTATTTTGTAGCCTTGGGAAAATTATTAAACTATCTGAACATGAATTTCCTCTTCAGTAAAATAGTAATAAGGAAACTCATAAGGATGATATGAAGACAAAATGAGATGCATGTGAATTATATCAGGCTTTCATCATTCTTTCCTTGTTTTTCCCCTCTTTTCTTTTTTCTAGTAACTAAGACTAATACCACAGCTCAGTGTTATTAACATACAGTCTCTCTTAGAGCTGCAGTAAGAATAGGATGAGTTTAGTGGAATAGGATTGCTTCAAATCTCCAGGCAGAGGCAGCCTTCAAGTATTCTGTCTTAAAACAGGGCTGTTCAACAGAAAACTAGTGAGAACATTTTCAAATCAGCATTGCGCATTCCCTCAACACATTAGTCAACACAGCTTTTCTGGAGGGGTTGTTTTCCCCTTAACACAAATATCACTGCCTTATTTTTTAATTAAAAATATGCTATTTTATTTCATAACTCAAAATCATCACATCCACTGCAAAGTAAGATATGTCAGTGCTAAGAAACGCTCCTTTGTATTGATAGAATAGAGTAAATAATAGTAAAATTTACTATTTTTTACTATTGTTTACAAATAGTAAATTTGTAAACCTTGTTTTAAGCACATATAAAATACAGAAGAAGATAAAATTGTTTTCCATGGAAGGATCCCTTGCTTAATGGCTATAATGGTCATAGGGCTCTTTTGTCCTCCAGTGCAACAGTTTTCAATAATATAAGTAGTATACTAATGGCTTGAAAATGGAGAATAGGGGAAAAGAGGTATATTGGCTACAGTTACTTTCAGTTTCTTTTTTGTTCTATGCTCAGATTTTTTAGTGTAATTAGAATACTAAAAGGCAGGGCAAGATGGCAACTGAGAAAGTGCACCTCATAATCTGTCCTGCAAAGAAGCAGCTGAGTAGGGTTGGAGTCCTGCTGGACTGGGCTGTTTTGGGTGTTTGCAGGGCAGGAGGTGTCTGGATGTCGATTTGGTGGGATGGTGATAGAGGAGATCATTGCAAGAGGTAGAATTTTGGGTGTCTTGCACAGAGGTCAGAGGTTCTGGGGAGGACCGTTCCCCCAGGGGCTGGTGGCCTGGCTGCAGTGATTCCTGAAGGCTTTGTTGTGCTGGGGTGCTCCCAAACTCTGAGCAGGCTGTTTGGGGGGCTTGCAGGGTGAGAGGTGTCTGGATGTTGATTTGGTGAGACAGTGATAGAGGAGATTCTTGTGAGAGGTGGAATTTTGGGTTTCTGACACTGGAGGTCACAAGTTGTGGATGAAGCCCCTCCCCCTAGGGCTGGCGGCAATCCCTGGGATCTTTGCTGTGCTGGGGTGTTCCCAAAACCTCAGCGGGCTGTTTCGGGGGCTTG
Source organism: Dasypus novemcinctus (assembly GCF_030445035.2). Taxonomy (NCBI): domain Eukaryota; kingdom Metazoa; phylum Chordata; class Mammalia; order Cingulata; family Dasypodidae; genus Dasypus; species Dasypus novemcinctus. Next base: position 91,092,597 of record NC_080704.1, on the reverse strand, counting down.
CAGGGTAGAAGGTGTCTGGAGGTTGATTTGGTGAGACAGTGACAGAAGAGATTCTTGTGAGAGGTGAAATTTTGTATTTCTGACACGGAGGTCAGAAATTGTGGGTGGGACCCCTCCCCCTAGGGCTGGTGGCCCAGCTGCTGTGATCCCTGAAGGCTCTGTTCTGCTGCGGTGTTCCCAGGCCCTGTGTTAACCAGTTCCATGGTTACCAGGTCTGTGTCCCCTAAACCCTGGTGACACACGCTCCAGAGACTCACACACCTTGAGTCTGCAATATCATGGACTTCCCATCCCCGAAACCACTGTGCCCTGAGATCCATCTCAGGTCCTTGAACACCCTAACCCTCTGCGTTTTGTGTTGTTTTTTTTTTCTCTATTTGAACTTGGAGAAGTGTACCAGCTGACTTGGGGAGAGTCTGGGAAGAAAGGAAAGGCAAATCCGCTGAGAAAGCCCAGTTTACATAAACGTCCTGTGATAGGAAACTTGGTCTGGGAGAAGGTGGAGTCAGAAAATTAATCAAACATCCCCTAGCACACCTAAGGGGGAGGAACTGTAGGGGGTGCAACCCAAGCTTCCAATAGCATATTTGCGGTTTCTGGTGAGGTGTAGGTGCTCTCATACTGGAAATAAAGAGACATAGTCTTCTGTGTTGAGTTTGATCAACAATGACCTACTTGAATCTCTTACCGGACCTTTCAGGCAGCTTTCCTGCTGCCCTGGGAGAGAAAGAAGTAAGGAAGGGAGAAACGGGAAAGGTCAGATCCCTAAGCGTATTATTTAACTGCAAAGAGGATTCCTAGCATAAAATGTTGGTTCTTTTTTTTTTTTCCTGGTTGCTAATATTGCATTGTCTCCTGGTCTTTTCTCCCATTTTATCCCCCAAGGACCTTTTTCATTTTAGTTTTTTTTTCTCTTTTTCTTTCTCTTGCAAGCCTACTCCCCTTTTCATTGCCCCCTTTTCCTCTTCTCTTTTCTTTTCTTTTCTCCCTTTTTCTTCTTTTTATTTTATTTTGTTTATATAACAGGTGCTGCAGGAAACACTTCACATTTGCTGTGTTTCCTCATCCTCCATTTCCTCTTTTCTGTGTGTATTGATTTTGGCCATATACACTATCCCCTTTTCCACACATCTTTCTATCCTCCATCATCTACTGTATCTCTTACATTCCACCTCCCTTTCTTTGGTGCCCAAATTGTCTGACTTTTTATTTCTAATACCTTTGTTCTATTTTCTTCTTTTCTCCATTCTTGATATTATTGTCTTTCTTTTCTCTTTCCCTCTCTCAGGGAAACACTGGCCTTTTAATTCATACTATATTTCTCCCCATATTCACTTGACTGTCTCATTAAACATAATTGACTTACTGCTATAACTCCACACAATTACATGAGTCTAATATCCATTCTCCTATATCTCACATTGTTGCTCTGTTAACATTTATTACCAATACTACTTTATACATTTTCTTTTCTTACTCATTTTGCTTTCCCTGGTCCTAATATTTTCTTTCAAAGAGAACTTAGCCAGCAACAAGAAAACAGAGTAACAAGAACAAAGTGACAAAGAGAAGACGTTGCATACAAACAAAAACTAATTAATCCCCAAGACTAGACAAAGAAGCTAAGGAACTAATTAAACCTGTCAAGATAAAAGGATGACTAGACAGCAAAAAAAACTACAAACCAAACAAAAAATCAGGAAAACATAGCCGAATCCAATGAACAAACTAAAAACCAGGAAGGGTAGCAGAACATCGGACAAGTAATTAAAGATCTCAAAACATATATTAGAGACCAACTTAATGAAGAAAAGGAAGAGATTAACAGCATGAAGAAAACACTTGGAGAGAATACAGAAGAAATTGCAGTCATACAAAAAAGATAACAGATATCATGGTGATAAACACCACAGTTCAAGAAATCAAAAATACACTCTCGGCAAATAGCAGATTAGAAGACACAGAGTAGAGATTTAGTGATGTGGAAGACAGTACATCTCAAATCAAACAGATAATAGAACTGATAGATAAAAAGATAGAAAAAATCAAGCTGGGACTTAGGGACCTGAATGACAATGCAAAATGCACAAACATATATATTATAGGCATCCCAGAATGAGAGGAGAAGGGAAAGGGTTCAGAAGGGGTGTTGGAGGAAATAATGGGTAAAAACTTCCCAAATCCACTGATGGAGATGGATGTACATGTCCAGGAAGCACAAGGCACCCAAAACACCATAAATCCCAACATGCCCACCCCAGGACATATACTTGTCAAATTATCCAATGCTCAAGGCAAAGAGAAAATTCTAAAAGCAGCAAGAGAAAAGAGAACCATCACATACAAAGGAGGCTCCATAAGATTAAGTGCTGATTTCTCATCTGAAACCATGGAGGCAAGAAGGCAGTGGTATGATACAGTCAAGGTACTAAAAGAAAAAAAATTCCAACAAGAATACTCTACCCAGCTAAGGTAGCATTCAAAAATGATGTAGAGTTCAAAATATTCACAGTAAACAGAAATTAAGAGTATACCAACAAGAACCCTGCCCTTCAAGAAATACTAAAGGGAGTTCTGCAGGAAGAGAGAAAAAAACAGGAGAGGCAGAGTTGGAGGAGAGTGTATGAGCAACAAAAAAGACAAAATGAGAAGGAAAACAAACAAACAAAATATGACAAGCACAAGTCCAAACAAAATATAGATAACATAAATAATTCCTTGAAAATAATAACACTGAATGTCAATGGATTAAACTCACTTGTCAGAAGATTCAGACAGGAAGATTGGATAAAGAAATAAGACCCATCAATATGCTGTCTACAAGAAACACATCTTAGACCCAGGGATTCAAGGAGGTTGAAAGTGAATGGTTGGAAAAAAATCTTACAAGCAAACAATAACCAAAAAAAGGCAGGACAAGCTATAATAATTTCAGAGAAAATATACTTTAAGTGTGAAACAATTGTGAGAGAGAAAGAAGGATACTACATATTAGTGAAAGGGATAATCTCTCAAGAAGAACGAAAAATTATAAATATTTATGCTCTTAACAAGGGCGCCTTCAAATATGTGAGGTAAACCCTGGAAAAACTAAGTGAAAGAATAGGTGACCCTACAATTATAGTGGGAAACTTTTATACACCACGATCCACTTTGACAGAACATCTCAAAAGAGAATCAATAAAGAAACAAAAACTTTGAATGGGATATTACAGGAGCTGGATCTAATAGATATATACAGATCATTACATCAGAATACAGCAGGATATACATTTCTCTCAAGTGCACATGGATCATTCTCCAAGATAGACCATATGCAAGGCAACAAAATAATATCTTTTACCACAATGGAGTGAAGCTGGAAATCTGCAAGGGCCAGAGGCCCAGATTTCACAACAAGATATGGAAATAAAACAGCACAATCTTAGAAAAACAGTGGGTCAAAGAAGAAATCTCAAAAAAAATTAATAACTACTTTGAAACTAATGAAAATGATAAGACAACATACCAAAATTTATGGGATGCAGCAAAAGCAGTACTGAGAGGGAAATTTATAGCCATAAATTTATATATCAAAAAAGAAGAAAGAGCAAAAATTGAAGAACTAACTGCACATTTGGAGGAATTAGAAAAAAAAACAACAAAATAACCCCACAAGAAGAAGAAAGAAAGAAATAACCAAGATAAGGACCAATAAAATTAACAAACCCTTAGTATGACTAACAAAGAAAAACAGAGAGAAGATGCAAATACACAAAAAAAGAAATGAGAAAAGAGATATCACCACTGAGTACAAAGAAATAAAGACTATCATAAGAGGATATTTTGAAAAACTATATTCCAATAAAAATGACAATGCAGAGGAAATGGACAAATTCTTAGAAACACATAAGCAGATTATATTGATGAAAGAAGAAATTGGCCATCTCAATACACCAATCACAGGTAAAGAGATAAAATCAGTCATTAAAAACCTCCCAAATAAGAAGAGCCACTCCAGGCAGCTTCAAAGGTGAATTCTATAAAACATTCCGGAAAGAACTGACACCAATATTGCTAAAACTCTTCAAAAAAATAGACACAAAAGGAACATTACCTAACTCATTCTATGATGTCAACATTTCCCTAGTACCAAAGCCAAAGAAAGACACCACAAGAAAGGAAAATTACAGACCAATTTCTCTAATGATCCTAGATGGAAAAATCCTCAACAAAATACTTGCTAACCATATTCAGCAACACTTGAAATGAATTATACACCATCAACAAGTGGGATTCATTCTTGTATGCAAAGATGGTTCAACGTAAGAAAATCAATCAATGTAGACACACCATATAAACACATTGAAGGAAAAAAAATCACATGATGATATGTGATATACAGAAAAAGCATTTGACAAAATACAGCACACTTTTTTGATAAAAACACTGCAGAAGTTTGGAATACAAGGAAACATTGTGAACATGATAAAGAGTATATTTGAAAAACCCACAGCCAACATCGTTTACAAAGGCGAAATCCTAAAATTTTCCCTCTAAGATCAGGAACAAAGGGCCCACTGGGAGGAATGTGGGAGAGTGTGGGCTATGAAGTGGACCATTGACCATGAGGTGCAGTGGTGCTCAGAGAAGTATTCACCAAATGCAATGAATGTCTCATGATGATGGAGGAGATAGTTGTTATGGGGGGAGGAGTGGGATGAGGGGGGTGGGGGGCATATGGGGACTTCATATTTCTTGAATATAATATTTTAAAAATTAAGAAAAAAAATTTAAAAAAAAGATCAGGAACAAGTCAAGGATGACCTCTATCACCTCCTCTATTTAACATAGTCTTAGAAGTACTTGCTCGAGCACTGAGGCAAGAACCAGATATAAAAGGTATTCAAATTGGAGAGGAAGCCAAAATTTCATTATTTGGAGATGATATGATCCTATATAGAAAACCTGAGAGGTCTACAACAAAGCTTCTAGAACTCATAAATGAGTTTACTAAAGTCTCATGTTATAAGATCAATGAGCAAAAATCAGGAGCATTTCTGTACACCAATAATGAGTAAGCTCAGGAGGAAATTAAGAAACAAACACCATTTAAAATAGTGAATAAAAAAATCAAATACCCAGGAATAAATTTAACTAAAGATATAAAAAATATATACACAGAGAACTACACAACACTGTTCAATGAAATTAAAGAAGACCTAAATAAATGAAAGTATATTCCCTATACATGGATAGGAAGACTAAATATTATTCAGATATCTTTCCTACCAAAACTCATCTACACATTCAGTGCAATCCCAATAAAAATAAACACAGCCTTCTCTAAGGAACTAATAAAAAACTAGCTATGAAATTTAGTTGGAAAGGAAAGAGGCCCTGAAGAGCCAAAGACATATTGAAAAAGAAAAGTGAAATTGGAGGAATCACACTAAATGACTGCAAAACATACTACAAAGCTACAGTAGTGAAAACAACATGGTATTGGCACAAGGAGAGACACACAGACCAATGGAAGCGAATTGAGAGTTCCGATATAGATCCTCATATATATAGTAATATAATATTCGAAAAAGACACCAAACCCTCTCAACTGAGAGAGAATGGCCTATTTAACAAATGGTGCCTGGAGAACTGGATATCCATATGTAAAAGAATGAAAGGATTACAATCTCACACCTTATACAAAAATCAACTCAAGATGGATCAAAGACCTAAAGATAAGAGCCAAGACCATAAAGACTTTGGAAAGAATCTACAAGATCTTGTAATAGGAAATGGCTTCATGAATGTCACACCAAAAGCATGACTCGCAAAAGAACAAGCAGATAAAGGGGACTTCCTCAAAAACAAAGCCTTCTGCACCTCAAAGGAGTTTGTCAAGAAAGTGAAAAGAGAGCTTACCCAATGGGAGAAAATATTTGGTAACCATATATCTGATAGGAGACTTATAACCTGCATATATAAAGAACTCCTATATCTTGAAAATAAAAGGACAAACAACCCATTTAAAAAATGGGAAAAAGATTCAAGCAGACACTACTCCAAAGAAGACATACAAATGTGTAAAAAGCACATGAAAAAATTCTCCAAATCTCTAGCTATCATGGAAATGCAAACCAAAACTACAATGAGATGCCATCTTACTCCCATAAGATTGGCAGCTATGAAAAAAACAAACAAACAGAAGTCTACAAATGCTGGAGAGGATGTGGATGTATGGGAACACTCATCCACTGCTCTTTGGAATGCAGAAGGATCCAGCCATTCTGGAGGACAGTTTGGCGGTTTCTCAAAAAACTACCTATAGATTTGCAATATGACCTGGCAATTCCACTGCTGAGTATATACCCAGTAGAACTGAAAACAAGGACACAAACAGATATATGCACACAAATGTTCATAGCAGCAGTGTTCACTATTGCCAAAAGTTGGAATCAACCCAAATGCCCATCAAGGCATGAATGGATAAATAAAATGTGGTATATACATACAATGGAATATTACTCAGCTTTAAGAACGAATACACTACAAATACATGATAACATGGATGAATCTTGAGAACCTTATGTCGAGTGAAGCAACCCAGGCATTGAAGGACAAATACTACATGACCTCAATGATATGAAATAAGTAAACCAAGCTGCCTCAGAGAGCTGGAGACTGGATGATAGGCTTAAAGGAAATTGGGAGGTAGAGGAAGGATGTAAGCTGACACTTACATGGGTAAAATCTATGATAAGCTGGAGGAAAGTATTTGTACAAGGAAGGGGTAAAACGGGGGCATATGGTTAACTTTGGGTGGGGCGTTGCAGGCTTGAGGGGTACTAGGGATGGGAGGATGTGTAATATTGCACAAGAAATTGGGGGGAGGGTGGGGCAACATATGAACATAGGAGATTCTCAGGTGTTGGTTGAGAATATAATGCTGAGAAAACCTTTTCAAAATATAATTAGGAAAGTTACCTGTTTAAGATACTTAAAGGGGATAATCTGATGTAGGACGGACTCCTAGGGAATATCTGAATGCTCATTTTGCCAGAGTGGGTTATACCATTGGGTAGAGACCCATATATTGAGTGAAGGTAGACCCACATCCTGGGGAGGACTAATATCATCAAATAGAGGAAACTGTATCTCTTAAGAGAAATGGTGGCTCCCAGGGCATTAGAGCATTAGGGCAGTTGAGCAAGTCAAGCCCTCAACACTGTTGCAAGTATCTCTGAACATGGCTACTCAAGAAATGAACATTGACTGTCACTGTGGGCCCCCAGGGGAGGGGGAAATAGACATTGAATAGATGGAACCAACGTAACTGTGAGGGCAATAGATGTGTTTCACAAGAGTACACAAGGATAGATATAAAACATGTGATATTACACCAAAAACATATGGGGGGCGACAAACTAATAATGTAAACTATAATGTAAAACATAGGATAACTAAAAACTTAGAAAACTGTATAGCCTAAAGTATAAACCACAAAGTAAACACAAATGTTACCTTGTTTGAAAGCTATTGTCTCAATATCTGTACATCAGTTTCAGTAAACATGATATGAATAAAAGAGTATCGCTGTGGAAGGGAAAAGATTTTATATTAGATATGTGGGAGTACTGAATATTGTAAAAATGAATTAATGTGATCTATGGCTCTTGTGAAGTGAAGCTCAATAATTAGGAAAAAAGAAAAGAAAAAGATAGGATGTAGAATTTTTCCAAATCAATATGTATTCTATATCTAACCTTTAAACTCATTGCTATATTCCATTTTACTAGTAAGGGAACCTGACATTATACTGGGCTTCACTTTTCAGGAAGTTTTGGATCACAGAGTGTTTCAACAATGGCAGCGGAGGAATACTGGTATGGGATGTTATTGACAGGGGACATATGGTTGACAGGGAGTTATACAGGGCATGTGTCCAGGGTGCATGGAAATGTTTGGATATACTCATAGTGGAAACAATTAAAAACAACAGCTGGGGGGTACTGGGTTCCTGGTGGGGGGGGGCTCAGTCCTGGTCCCTAGGGGAGAAGCGGCAGTCCCCTGGGTGCAATGGCAAGGACCAGAAAGGAATGAGGGTCCAACAGTGACCCCCTGATACTAATGACTATGCTTGTGAGCCTATACACCTGAAATAAGAACAAGGCCTAGAGCAGCACTGTGCCTAGGAGTTCCTTCCTGACAGCCTCCGTGTTACTCAAATGTGGTCAGTCTGGAAGCCAAACTCAGCATGTAAATGCACTGCCTTCCCCCCCGCGTGGGACATGACACCTAGGGATGAGTCTCCCTGGCACCAAGGGATCAATATCAAGTATGTATGTAACTAGAAAATGACCTTGAATTAAAGGTTCAACGCGGACCAGCAGAATATCCCTGTCTACATATAAGAACAGGAGTTAAAAATGGTGTTTGACCTAAAGTAAGGGGGAAATGGAAAGGAAAAATGAGTTTATATGGCTGTGAGTCTCTAAAAAAGAGTCTGGAGGTTGTCAGAAGGATTGCCCTTATGCACACCTGAGCAGAGTCTCAGAGACAGATAAAGTAGATATAACCCCAGGTTTTGGTTCTTTTGAGAACTAAAGAGACCCACAGGTTTTATGGCCATGGCAGATGGGAGTTCACTGCCATGTCAGTTGGCCCTTCTTTCGAGTTGGTGTTTCTGCGTGATGGAGCTGGACTCAGATAAGATCTCTTTTCCCAAGCCTTTCCTGTTACTTTACTGGAATTGTAGTTGGTGCTGGGGTTTAAGATATATCTAGGGGATCTGAATCTCTGGACTGACAATGTGATAGCCAGGCCCTATGCCTCAACAGACTTCAGCTCCTACACTCTGAATTATTGGACTTACCCCACTCAGCTAACATGGAGTTGAAGAATGCCAACCACCACACCATGGAACCTAGAGTGCCTACAACTGAAAGCAGGAGGATTGCATCCAGTATCCATGTGGAATCTAAGCCCCTTCTTGACATAGATGTGGAGTGGACACAGCTAAGCCGGGGTCCACAGGAAGGAGGAATACAGTAAGGATTAGAGTGGACTTAATGATATCCTATTCATGAACTATTGTGGTTAGTAATCAAGAAAATGTGGCATTGGTGTGGAAAAAGTGGCCATGGTGGCTGCTGGGTGTGGGGCATGGGAGGAAGAGATGAGATGTGGAGGCATTTTCGGGACTTGGAATTGTCCTGGGTGGTGCTCCAGGTACAATTGCCGGACACTGTATGTCCTCCCATGGCCCACTGGATGGAACGTGGGAGAGTGTTGGCTATGGTGTGGACCACAGGCCATGGGGTGCAGTGATGCCCAGAGATGTACTCACCAGATGCAATGGATGTTTCATGATGATGGGGGAGAGTGTGACTGTGGGGGGAGTGGTGGGGTGGGGGCGGTGGGGGTGAATGAGGACCTAATATTTTTTTAATGTATTATTTTAAAAAAAAATGAACAAACTGAGTAGAATTTGGAAAAAAATAAAAAATATATATAATAAGGATGGTTCCCTGGTTAAGATGCTTACAGGGGATAATCTGACACAGGACAGGCTCCTAGGGAGTATGTGCATGCTCATTTTGCCATACTGGGTTATATCACTGGAAAGAGATCCATGTAATATGAGTAAAGGTACACCACATCCTGGGGAGGACTGAAGTTCTCAAATAGAGGGAAATGTATCTCTCGGGAGAAATGGTGGCTTCCAGTGCATTAGGGCAGTTGAGCATGTCAAACCCTCAGCAATGTTGCAGGTATCTCTGAACATGGCCCTTTAAGTAATGAAGATTGACTGTCACTATGGGCCCTAAGGGGAGGGGGCAAGATGTGTTGAATAGATGGAATCAATGTAACCATGTGGGCAATAGAAGTGTTCCACAAGATTACGCAAGGATGGATATGACGTGTTAAATTACACCAAAAATATATAGGGGCTGAAAGGCTAAAATGTAAATCATAATCTAAAATATAAGATAACTAAAAATTTAAAAAATTGTATAGTCTAAAACATAAACCACAATGAAAACCCAAATGTTAACGTGTTTGAAAGCAATTGTCTCAATATCTGTACATCAGTTTCAGTAAATACAGTATGAATATGTAAAAAGATTATTGCTGTGCAAGGGAAAGGGATTTTTATTGGATATGTGGGAGTATTGTATATTGTATATATGAATTACCGTGATCTAAAACTTTTGTGAAGATAAGCTTAAAATTTAGGAAAGAAAAAAAGACGTAGACACTGAAGAAAAGACGGAAGTAGTTGCCTTGGCAATTTGCATACAGGTCCTCATTTCTTGCAGTGATAGATGGCAAAGCATCAAAAACAATGCTTTTTAATGTTTTAATTTTTTGATACCCCAATTTATTTTTACCTTAATTTTTCTAAATTAATATGTATTCTATATTTAACCTTTAAAATCATCACTATATTCCATTTTACTGTAAATGGATATTGGGCTTCACTTTTGAAGAAGTTTGGATCACAGACAGGTTCAATAATGATGGGAGGAATACTGGTGTGGGATGTTATTGACAGGGGACACATGATTGGCATGTAGTTCTACAGGGCATATATCCAGGGTAAATAAAAATGTTTGGATATTTTCACAGTGGTTACAATTAAAAACACCTGAAGGAGTGCTGTGTTCCCAGCCAGGGGAGCTCTATCACAGTCCCTAAAGGAACAGCAACAATCCCCCAAGTTCAATGACAAAGACGAAAAAAGAAGGAAGGTCCAACAATGAGCCCTTGATATTAATGACTATGCTTGTGAGCCAGTACACCTGAAATAAGAACAAGGCCTAGAACTGCAGGGACAATTTCCAGACATTGTATGTCCTCCCATGGCCCACTGGGTGGACTGTGGAAGAGTGTGGGCTATGGTGTCGACCACTGACCATGAGGTGCAGCGGTGCTCAGAGATGTATTCACCAAATGCACCAAATGTTTCATGATGATGGAGGAAGTTGTTTTTATGGGAGGAGGAGTTGGGTGAGTGGGGTGGAGGGTATATGGGGACCTCATATTTTTTGAATGTAACATTAAAATATAAAGACAAAAAATATTAATTAAGGTATAAAAACAATTCTGTAGCTCATTTTAACATTATTTCAAAAACTATCATTTTTAATGACAGCACAGGAGTTCATTTAGTGAATGAGCTATTTTTATTGATCCTACAGTTGGACATTTAACTTGTTTCCAAAGTTTCAGAGTTTGTTTTGCTTTTCTCTTTTTTGTTTCTGGGGTTATACATAATAATTCGATTCATGATTTTATTTGTAGAGCTCATTCAGTGGATTAATTAATTTGGATGAACCTATTAGACTTTTAAATGTTTCCAAAGATTTAATATTATAAATGACCTTTTGAGTCATTCTTATTATCCATAAAGCTTTTTCCATATGTAGGATTATTTTCTTTAGTCTAAAGTGAAATTACTGGGTCAAAAAGTATATTCATTCTTGTGATTCTTTGTATATATTTGCCATTCTGGTTTTCAAAAAGGAGTATCAAATTATACTACCCCCAGTAATATATGAGAGCATCTGTTTCGATGTACCCTGCTCATCACTGGGTATTCTCATTTTGTTGTATCTTTGTTAATTTCATAGATGATAATAATACCTCTTGTTATCATATTTCTTTTATCAGTGTATTTTTCCAATGTTGCTTGACTAGCTATAGCTGTATTTCTTTTTGTGTACTAATTGCTCAGCCAATGTTTTCTTTTTTTTTTAAACTATAGCACAGTGCAGGTGTACTTCACTTTATTGTGCTTTGCAGATACTGCCTTTTTTTTCCTTCCTATCCCCCTCCCCTGCCCTGCTGTTTTTGCTATCTGTGTCCATTCATTGTGTGATCTTCTTTATCTGTTTCTTTTTTTGTCTTCTCTTCTCATTTTTCTCTTCTAGGATGCACTGGGATTCAATCCTGGGGACCTTTGTTGTGGAGAGAGGTTCCAGGTCAATTGCACCACCCCAGTTCCTGGTTTCTGCTGCACTTCACCTTGACTCTCCCCTTCGTCTCTCTTTTATTGTGTCATCATTTTGCTGCAAGACTCACTTGTGTGGGCACTGGTTTACCCCATGGGCCCTCAATTCACCACACAGGTACTGGTTTCCCATGCAGGTACTGGCTCACCATGCAAGCACATGGCCTGCCACATTGGGCACTCATGCAGGCACTTGGCTTGTCACGTGGGCACCCACATGGGCACTCAGCTTGCCACGTGGGCACATGTATCACCGCATGGGCACTTGGTTCACCATGCAGGCACATGGCTTACCACACGCCACTGGCTCATGGCGCAGGCATGCTTTCTCTTCTCCTTTTTCACCAGGAGGCCCCAGGAATTGAACCCAGGTCCTCCCACATGTTAGGCAGAGGCCTTATCACTTGAGTCACCTCTGCCTCCCCCTTTATTTTTTTGGAGTTACCGGGGCTGGGGATTGAACCCAGGACCTTGTAAATTGTAAGCTGGCACTCAGCCATTGAGTGACATTGGCTCCCCTCAATGTTTTACTGAAGGTTAATTGTATTATTATATTAAAGAGAAAAAAACACTGAAAGTTGAGCTGAGACACAGAAATCTCATCATTCTGATATCAAATTTATCAATTTTAGTCTTAGAAAACCTATTGCAAGAACTACATTCAAAATTTTCCTAACACTAATCTACTTTTTATTTCCATTGTTACCTACAGACCTCTTTTTGTTATCCCAATCTTTCAGCTCCCTCTGGACCAATCCTTGATATCCACTATTTCTACTTTCAGGATTAAACCATGATAGCAAATATTTTATAACAAAGCTTACTAGCTCCACTATGGGCTCATTAATTCTAACCTTTGGTTGGGCCCTCCTTCTTGCTCAGCTGTGCCTCCATTCATTATCCCTGATTGTTTAGCCTCTTCTCATCAAGGAAATCTTTTTAATTCTTCTCAAGGTTCTAATGTCTTAACTTGCCCTCACTCCTAGCAGATGACCCTTCTTTCTACTAAAAATGAAGGTGAACATTTTACAATGTGAATTTCCCTAACTTCCCCATACATTAAAATGTCTTCTTTCATCATTCTGTTCTGTCACATAAGAAGACTGCACGGGTCCTTGCTTCCCAAGACTAAACCATACCCTGGAACACTTGCTTTTTTTGATTCCTCCATGACTTGTGTTTCCTTTTCCAATCATTTAGGTTAAAGGTCCTAGAAATAGCTTCAATAACTCCCAGTTCTTTACATACACAAGCATTAGTTGCTACACCCTATCACATGTGGTTTTTCTGTGTCTCTTGAATCTGTCTTTTCCTTTCCAAGGCTGTAGTTCCACTTTAGGTCCCTGCTGTCTCTTGTCCTCTCTGTCGCTGGTCTGAAATCTTAAGGTATCCTCTAATGGGTCTGTCTATTTCATCTCCTCAATGTTTCACAATCCCTACAGATGCCAAATTTACTTTCTCAAGGAATAGATCAAATCCCACCCAATGATAATCATATCATTGTCCTCCCCTATTCCCCACTATAACTTTTGGATGACTAAAAGATAAAACCAAAGCTATCTAGCATAACATTCATAATCTGGCCCCAACCTACCTAGCTAATTTCATCTTCCAATGCAAATACTCCCCAATTTAATATGTAGTATTCTGGAGCCATGCTGCACTACCCAATGCTCCCCAAACAGATCATAATTTGAAGCCACACCCTAATGATGTGGTCCCCATGGCTGCCCCTGTGAAAGATGTCTTAATGTCACTTCTGTATTTTTGAATACCTAACAGCTCAAATGCCACTCTTCTCTGAAAACTTCTTCAACCTCTTTAGGGGGAATTTATGATTTCTTCCTCTGGATTCCTACAACACTTTATACATATAATTCTTATAGAATTTACCATATTATATCTTGAATTATAATTATGTGTAGAAATATTTTTTGTGTAATTATCTATAAATATGCCCCTTGCAAGGTTATAAACATTTTAAAGGTAGGGATCATGCTGCATTTTCTGCATTTTCCCCACCATAAACATCAAATTAGTGCTGAACATTCAATAAATACTTGTTAAATGAATAAATTAATGACTGACTTTTAATTTTAAATTAAGAGGAGGAAGTCATCAGCCACAGTAACACACTGTCCTTTCTTTCAGAATTCCTCTTAAATGCAATGACTAACTAGCTTAACTTGGGTCTTACAAGCTTATTTAAACAAAATGCCTTACCTAAACCATGCAAAGGCTAAAATAATCATTTTATATCCATGGAAAAAGAAAGTTTGGCAAGGAAACAGAATTTCACAGTGACACAGACAAATGCTAGTGAAAGCATGTACGATTATCCAGACTCTCAAAATTGAAGAAGTCAGAGGTTGAATAATCTGTTTAACATAAACACCGTTGCTTAGAGCAAAACATAAAACAATAGAGCAGGGGACAAATTCAGCCACACTGCAGGAAGATCATGAACTGTAAAAAGGAAAAAATATATTTGAAGTCCATAACTTTGAGACTTTTCATTAGATAGGTAATTTTATCTTAGTTTCCTTCCTTTCTTTGGTCTGCCCTGGGAACACTGCCGCTTGAAAGATTAGTTTTTTTGTTGGCATGAACAAAGCTCCAAATTCAGCCAGCCTATAGCGACGAGTTTTGCAACTCAAATGCTCTAGTTAACGTGATGGACTACTTCAGCATTTGCTCTCACACAAAGAAAATAAATGCTGCCAAGGAAATTACCATGAATTGAGATGCTTGCTTTGAATGTAGAACCATGGAAGACAACAGCTATAATGAATTATTTAAAATTTCTAACTACTTATTTGTAAATGGGCCAATGAGATATTTTCTGCCTTGGGCATCTTAACAGGAAAGTCACTCCATCTACCACCTTTGCACATGCTTTATGTATTTGATTATGCACATTTATCTGCACTATTAGAGATTAACTTTGTGCAGAGCTAGGCTTTGACATTTAGCTATGTGGCACTGCATCTGGCTTAATAAAGGAGGAAATCTTACTAATAAAAAACCCAGTAACAATAAGGTCATGTATATTACTAGAAGGAAAGCTAAAAACTGTTAATTGGGACTGTATAAGATAGTAAAACCTCATGAAAAACACAAATACGGGTGATACTGCATATATAAGACTGTTTTTATAGAATATATTAATAATTACAAATATACTAGAGAGAAGGAAAAAGGATAGCTATGTATAGCAGGGGAATCAGGGAGAATGAAAATTTCGCTTGTTTTTTGTTTATTATTATTATTATTGGAATAATGAAAGTGTTCTAAGAATGACTGAAGTGACAGATGCACAAATATGTGATTATACCGAATGCCATTGATTGTATACTTTGGATGGATTTATGCTTTATTAATATGTATCAATAAAATCGTTTTTTTTTAAATAACCTATAATCCAGAAAACAAAAAGGAATCATACCTTTGAACCAGGAGGTGCTGTCAAGCCTAAAAATGCATACACTGCATTATTTTCTCTGGCTTCAAAGAAGGCATCATAGTCCTTGGTGAGAAGAAAGCAAGAAAAATGAGCAATATGCAGCCAACAAAGGAAAGAAGACAGGAAATTTATAAAGATGTCCTGGTTTACAGGATCAGATACATCTTTGGGGCAGACAGGCTAACTAATTTCCATAATTCTTGAATTCTGTTAAAAGCAGTAAAGAAGCAAGGTTTTTGGCATCCCATTAAATGGGTTGTGGAAAGGATACTATTCCATGGTGCAGAAACTATAAAATGGCTTATTCCATATCACATAAATTTTAAATCTGCCATAAGGAAAGCAGATCCTCCAACAGCCCAAAGAAGCCAACTATTTCCCAGGATGCTTATTTCTGGTGGGAGGCTTCTGTGACAGTTATACATAATTTCTATTCCATTATTCATGAACTTAGACATGTCCCCAGATCCCAAAGGCAGAACAGATAGTCCTTAGATTTTACCAAGACCATAAGAATAGTGAACTTGTGCTTTGTTTAGAGGAAGTATACGAGGTATTCTTGAGAAATGATCACAAAAGCAACCAAACCACTAAGACGTTTTGACCCATGGATCCAAGAAAAGCTTCACAGGATTGAATTTAGTTGGGCTTCACACTATCCTCTTCTAAGCCATCATGCATTCTCCAAAAGTAACTAACAGAATTGGTGAAATTGACTGTGCCATATAATCAATATCAAACATAGTTGGAAAACACAGCCTTTGTAAATATACCTGGACTGGATTTGTTTCATTTTAAACACACAGACATAAATTTGGCATTTGGGCTGATTAATTAGAAGTAGAAAGCATTCATAAATTGGGGGCTTCTTTGGAGATGACCCCACAAAAATATCATCCACTGGAGGCAGTTCCAAATATCGTCTTCCCTCCTTTCCCTGGGACCCACAAATATAGCCTGTGCTCAGGACCAGGTGTGTCACCTTGGCATTATAAAACACAATCGCCTAGAAGATAAGGGGACTTACAGTACATTCATTTTCCTATTGTCCTGAGCATATGGAGCATATGTATTTATTCACTAGAGAGTCTAACTCCACTCGCATATTTTAGGGCATCCAGCTCACAGCACAGTAGGGTATCTGTCCCTGGCAAGGAGGGAGCAGGTCTTCCTCTTATGGCACACAAACACAAGTGATGGGTGCTATGCTTAGAGCACTTGCATCCGTCAATCACAGGTTGAAACCTACAACCACTGGTGAAACTGACCTTGCTCTGTCTCCTCTCTACATGCATAAAATGTCTTCTGCTCAGAGCCTGTGTGAATCTTGCTTTTGATAGTGACCCCAACATTTGTATTTAAGTGGGTTGGCATCTTTTTCAGTCTCTCTCCTTCCGACCAACATACAGGATTCTTTCTGACACTTACAGTTCCTGACTCTTGGGGCAACTGGAAGTGTAAAGTTTAGGGATCTCAAGCTATTAATGGCCGTAAAAGTTTGGACTCCATGTCAAGAAATATCAGAATATGTACTGCCTTCTTATTTAGGGTTTCATTTAACAAAGAATTGTTTAGTGCCACTGGAATCTCAGCAAAGATTGATTCAAGGCATTTCTTTGTATACTAGGATGTTGCCAAAGAATGAATCCTAAACAGCAGGCATGTATGAGAAGCCTCCTATATTTTCTAAGCTCACTATTCTAAAATGAAACTAAGTGGTTCTTGACCTTAATTCCATGCTAAAACACATGTCCAATAAGCAAATCAAGGTAAACAAACTATAGACATCATATTTACACTTGACCACTTGGAAGTAACCTCAAAAATGTTACATTAAGAAATCCAGCAGTCATGCAGGAATTATTTTTACTGACTTTCATTAAAGAAACTAAAATAACTCGTGTCAGTCTTTGGATTCATGTGAAGGAAAGAAGCCCTTCAGCTAGATTGAAATCTTATCATAAAATGCTGTGTAATGGAGGGACATCAGTTGTTTTAGTTTCAAGTATTTAAGGGTTAAAATATATTGTCATTTGTTGGACCCAGACTTAGAAAATATGAACAGGATTTTAAGTCTGGGGGAAAAGAACATAATTAAGGTAAATTTATTCATTTATTCCACAAATATTCTTTGAGCACCTATTAGGTGCCGAACACTGTTCTTGATGCTAGGAGTAAGAGTAAACAAGACAATATGTGACAGCTTCCTCTATAAGAATTATCATTATTTATAATTTCTTGGAAGTGTCTTTTAGTGTTTAAAATACATTAAACTCCATCAGAATAGGGACTATCATTTTAAATTTCCTACCTTCTACAGCAGAGCATCATCTGTGTAGGTAGGATAGGTGTTACAGGCATATTACAGTCTAAAACTAAGAACCTAAACCATAATTCAGGAATTTTCAACTAGCGTGAAATGGAGGCATTTTTCAAAGTCTGGAGTCATTTTTGGTTGTCACAAGGCCCAAAGGAACAGTCACTTGGCCTGAGATCTTTTCAGTTCACACTTGCTTCCATGGTTCTGCCCTTGAAGTCATACTTCCTTCATTTTGTCTCTTCTTTATCCTTTTCAGTAGAGGTTTGCAGTAGTCTGCTCATTCAAATTTTGCAAAATCCTTATCAGTTTTTCATACAGTTCAAGGAGGTGAATACCATCAGACAAAATAACTTTCCTCAGATTCTTCCTAGATAACCATGTTTCCAATCCTGACTTCCACTGAAATGGGTGGCTGGATTCATGGTCAGCCACACCCTCTTTAGTAAATGGTTGTTTAGTTAAACCCTCATATGGTGCTCTGTCCTTTGGGGACTCATTTCTCGAAAGTTCAGAAAGGTCCCTTATACAGAGCAGCTCTGGTCTCGGTCTCAGAGCATGCTCCATGAATAGGCAAGGATTTTCAAAATCATCAATTTCTGGTTTATTTGTGCTTAAGTGTTTAATTCTAAGTTCCTCCCTTTCTTCTTGAATTTTACTATAAGCTGGAAGAAGAAACCATGTATCTTTTCCACTTAGTTTGGAAATCTCAGCTAAATTTTCAAATTCTGCTCTTCAACCATCAGAAGACAATTTTACCAAGTTTTCTGAAATTTTGTAAAAACAACCATCTTTCTATCAGTTTCCAATAAAACATTCATCATTTCCTCCTAAAACCCCATTGGAAGTGCCTTTACCACCTATATTGCTAACAACAGTGTCTTCAAAGCAATATAAGATTTTTCTATCAAACATCTCACAGTCCTTCCAGCCTCTACCCATTACACAATTCCAAACCCGTTTCCACATTTATTGGTATTTGTCATAGCAGCATCCCAATTTCTAGTACCAAAAATTGTCTTATTTTTATTTTTTGGGGTGAGTGTGTGTGTTTTTTAATAGGAAACCCTTTATCTCAAGAAGTCTGGAAGGCATCTGAAAACTTTAAACACGATCTTGGACATGTAAGCTTACGGAATACACAAAAATAAATACAGCAAATCTGACCCATACTGGGGATAGAATTTGATGTTGTACATGAGAAAGGGTATCCTTTATCCTGTATGAGAACCCCTGGAATAATATGAATAGGACACCATCTAAATCAGCATTAAATACTAGTCACTTAGTTTCATAACTTGTAGCCCAGCAAGCATCTGTCCCGAAGGCAATATGAAGACAGAAGCCAGGGGCAGATGGGGCAGAAGGGAGGCAGGTGTCTGGAGGGTCCCCCTAACCCTGGACCACTTGCAGGAAGGAGGATGCTGGCTGGCAGGAGAGGCTTGTTCCTTAGGCTTCTGCCTCTTCTCACTTCCCCATCTTTGGTCTTTCAAACCCAAAGATGGGGTCCTGTTCATTGGGCCTGGATTGTTGGAGAGCAGGCAGAGAAAAGGGATGTTCACTCAACCTGGACCACAACCAAGCCAGCTATTAACGGGGTAGCCACAGGGAGTGGGACAGGTGGCTGTCAGTCATGGTAAAGGGCTAAGAAGAGGAGACAGCAGGAAGCAGGACACCAGTTGCCCTACACAGCAGTCCAACCCATGAGGCCAAACAGAGGTCCTGAACCCCATGGAGGAAGTGATAAGTGAGCCTGAGCTCTAGATCCAGGGTCCAGATGGCACTGCCATGGTGGGCTAGGAATAGAAAGGCTGGTCTTGACAGGAGAACGATAGTACAAGGAAGCCTTTGCAGCACCCCTGTCCCAACTAAAGAGCTTCATGCCCTTGCTGCAAGCTGCCATCCTTTGACTGTCCTTCACCTTGAGAGCCACACTCTGGTCTCACAGGAAGCAGGAAGAGCTGCTAGGCCAGCGACTCACTCCATCCTCCACGCTGGGTGCCGGTGACCACTGCCCCACCTTCTTGGCTACAGGAGAAAGGCCTGGGGCCACGGGGTGAAGGCTCAGCAAATACCATTAAACGGATTTGCTGTAAACAACATGAATTTATTGGCGCAGTTTTGAGACTAGAAGTCTAAAATCAAGGCATCTGTCAGGCTATGCTTTCTTATTTAAGACTGTGGAATTCTGGGTCTCACTGCCAGTGATTCTTTGTACTTGGCTTTTCTGTCATATAACAGTGTGCACAACGTCTTCTCCTTTCTCCTCTGAGTTTCACTGACTTCTGACTTATTCTCATGGCTTTCTTCTTCTCTATGTCCAAATTTCATTCTGCTTATAAAAGACTCCAGTAATCTGATCTAAAGCCCAACCTGATTCAACTGGGCTACATTTTAATTGAAGTAACATCTTCAAGAGCTCCTACATACAATAGGCCACCGGAATGCTGACCAAGAAAAATAATATGCCCAAACCATGGTACACAATTCAATTCACCACAAATCTATTTACAGCAACAGATGGAATCTCTAGGCCCCCTCCTCATAACTGACAAATTCATTATCAGAGACTCCTATATAAACCTATGTGCTGGAAGATTTTGACTTGAGGCTCCAAAAACATTTCTCTTCATATTAAACATGAGGATATAGCAATGCAAACAATTTTTCACTCTGAATTTTTTTTAAGATCTATTTTTTATTCATTTCTTTCCCCTTCCTCTCCCCCCCATTTGTCTGTCCTCTGTGTCCATTCACTGTGTGTTCTTCTGTGACCGCTTCTATCCTTATCAGTGGCACCAGGAATCTGTGTTTCTTTTTGTTGCGTCATCTTGTTGTGTCAGCTCTCCATGTGTGGCGCCATTCTTGGGCAGGCAGCACTTTCTTTCGCTGTGGGCAGTTATCCTTACAGGGCGCTCTCCTTGAGCGTGGGGCTCCCCTACATGGAGGACACCCCTGCGTGGCAGGGCACTCCTTGCGCACATCAGCACTGTGCATGGGCCAGCTCCACACGGGTCAAGGAGGCCCAGGGTTTGAGCCACGGACTTCCCATGCGGTAGGCGGACATCCTATCCATTGGACCAAGTCCGCTTCCCTCACTCTGAATTAATGATTAAAAGAGAAGGCATACTTGAAAGCACTTACCACAAAGTAAAAACTTAATTTTTTTGTTTCCCTCTTTTCTTGTATAAGTTCAATAGCTAACCTAAAATTTTAACAAAATCCATTAATGATACCAAAATAAAATTATTAGCTTTAGGCAGAAAATATTTATTCCACTTTTTTAATCTGTTTTTCTCCAAATAACTGAAGCAGTTCACTTCTTTTCAAAGGTTTCTTCATGGACAAATCAGAAATAATATAATTGCTCTGGCTGAAATTAAGATGAAGAAATGTAAGGTCTATTACATTACCAAGGTCCTCTTTTTTACATTTACAGGTGATGTTGTGTGTGTCTGTGGATGATTCTTCCATTTGCCTCCTAGATGAAGAAAAAATATTCTAGCTGCCTAGGATGGATACAGAGGATGAAAAGGAGAGATGAATATATGTATATTTGGGAAGGATAAGCAGTTGCAAAGGACAGATATGGGGTAATCCACTTCAATAAAAAGAATTTAAATTGCTTCCTTACCCCACGGTACTGGCTTTCATTGAAAATCTGAGGTGGCAGAGGGTACCCTGTGGCTGGTCTATTGTTTTCAGGTACATTTTCTCTCATCCACTTCCTATTCTCTTCATTGGCTGCAATATCTTTTTCTTCAAATCTTATTTTGTTGGCTTCCAAGAAACCAAGCACATCTTGCTGTTTCTTCTTAATCTAGGACCCAAATGAAAAGAAATCATATTGCTGAGCAAACAGTTTTGCATTGTTTTTACTTTTCAAATTCAACAAAAGTAAGTTTTTTGACTTACCAGAAATGAATTCAGACATGGGTTAAAATTTATGGTTTCACAGAAGATATATGATTTCCCTCTTTATTGTGTGATTAATGATGTCGAAAGGGATGAAGAACCTACAGCCTGCAGTCCCTTTTGTCAACTGGACTTTTTCCATTGAAAATTCCCACATCTAATAATGCAGCAAGGCTAGCTGACACATATCAACAGCCTAAAGCAGTACAGTTATCTCCAAAGTAAGTTTAGTGGAAATTTGTATTTTCTGATTAACTACAAACCACTTTTAGTTTCAGTCTTGTTGAGAGTTTTCTCAAACTACCCAAGTCTACTTTCCTGTTTTAAAAAACATCATATAGGTAACAGAAACAAATCTTTCCTTGACAATATTTCAAGGCCTCAGTCATTATGAATCTCAAATCTCATTGTTTAGAAGAGAATCTGAAGTAGAAGATATTGGAACTAAGTCTACCTGTAAACTAAGTTTGGACTACAACAGCACTACTCATTAGCCCTTAACATGTGATAATGAGGATTTCATGTTTGTTTGTGCCACCTCGTCAACCAGATTAACAGGAAAGAATGACACTTATTTTATCTTCTTATCATACTTAGAGGAAAGCTTTGAAAATAGTATAATTAATATTTTTAATTAGGATTTCCATGAGATATCCATTTCTTTTGGAACCTGAATTTCTACATCTGTGCTAATTTGCCCAGATTTGGAACCTTATTTAAATCGTCTAAGCTGGAGAGAACAATTGATGAGTATATTTCTTCACTGAGTCACACTAAAAAGACACATTGGGCAGAAGCATCAAAAAATACCAAAAAGAAGTCTTGCCAATAAGAATGAAAATGCAAAATATAGTCAAGTAGCCTTTTGATTTACATACATGCACACACACACACACAAATAGGCAAACAAATACACACATGCATGCATACACAGATGTTATGTTTTTGTCCTTTCCACTTGATTGTGATCATAGGTAAATTAATTTCTCTCTCACTATTTAAAGTAAGGAGAAAAATCCTGCTTTTCTCCTAGTGGAATAATGAGATCAGATATTTCTTTAAATATCATTTATAGTCAAGCAAAATTTGCTACAAGGTAATTTTTCTGACAGGAATCCTATTTTGTTATTGACTTATAAAAGCAAAATTTATTCCTAAATATACCAATTATCCCCTTTTGAATTTTTGAAGAAAATCAAAATTAAAGTTAATAAATAGCAAGAAGTGGGTGTCTAGTGGATTCATATACCTGGTATAAAGTTCAATTATATCGAACTCCATGATACTGTACATGAGTTCAGTTAGTGTGGTGTGTGTCAAGTAATTTGTTGATCATTTGCAAATTTACAAACTCTTAAAACAGGTACCCCATGAACAATGGTACTTATAGGCTATTTTTTTTTAATGAAAGTGAAAAGGTGACATTATAGCTAACGTGATGAGAATTGTACATGGCCCTAGAGGTAAGCTGTTTTACTTTTCCAGCTGCTAAAATGAATAGTATATAAGGTTTTGGCTTAACAGCAGGAATTTACTGGTTTCAGAAGCTAGAAGACTTGCTTCCTCCTCGGGTCAGTAATTTCTGGCTGTCCAGAAATCTCTTGACTTCTTTGCCTTTTTTGTCACAAGACAGTGCACATGGAGGTATCTTCTTTCTTTTCTGGGTTCTGTTGTCTTCTAGATTCTAGCTGCTCACCATGGCTTTCTCTGTAAGGCCTCCAGTAATAAGATTAAGACCCATCCTAATTTAATTGGGCCAGATGCAGTATTCTGGGTAATTGGACTCACCCAGGACAACTAACAAAGAGATGATGATGGACAACGACCATCCCAAGAAACAGAGAGCATCTGCAACTGCAAACAAGATATTTCCATCCATCTGTTCCATGGGTTCCAAGTCTTCTCTCAATTAGAAACAGAGTGGGCATCACGATCCAAAATCCTCAATATTGGGGTATGAACATGGACGAATGTACTTATTATTCTATTATAGTCTTATTATTCTAGCAATGGAAGAACTTTTATCAATGATTTAAAGGCAGTGGCCACCAGAGGTTAGGAGGGGAGGGAGAAGGAAGAACAGGTGTAACATGGGGGTATTTTCGGGACATTGAATTGTCCTGCATGGCACTGAAATGATGAATACAGGCCATTATACATTTTGTCATAACCTACAAAATTGTGTGGGGCAAAGTATAAACTATAATGTAAACTATAGTCCACAGTTAGTAGCAATGCTTCAGTATGTGATCATCAATTGTAACCACTGTAGCACACTAATGAAAGATATTGTTAATGTGGGAAAGTGTGGGAGGGGAGAGGGTGGGGGCATATGGGTATCCCTATATTTTTATGTTAACTTCTATGTAATCTAAATCTTTTTTAGAAATTAAAAATTAAAAAAGAAAACAAAAAGATGGTGGCTGGGCCCGGTATTACTGGACTTTAGAGTATACCTTCAGTGATATCTTTATCCTTTCTTTATCAGCTCTGGACAATAAGTATTTCACCCATGATCAGAGATTGCCTGATGAAAAGCACACATGCCTCCTAGAGTATTCTGCATCTCCATAAGGCTGAACAGAATGTGCCAAAATCACACATTTCTGGTAGTTCTGCCATGTTAAACATACATGAATATTTGTCAAGCTTTGACTCTTTGGAGAATGTAAAGAAAAAAAACATGTTTCCCTGTGTAACTAAATATGTAAGCTAAATTTCACATATTGAGTTTATTTCCAACAAGAGGGCTTTATCCCAGGGTCCACAGGATGGAGGAATAGAGTATGGATTAGAGTGGACTTACTGGTGTTCTGCTGGGGAACTATTGTGATTAGTGAGGGAAGAAATTGTAGTACTGATGTGGAGAAAGTGGCCACAGTAGCTGCTGATGGTAGGAAGAGGGAAAAAGAGATATGATGTGGGGGCATTTTCAGGATTTGGAGTTTTCCTGGGTGGTGCTGCCGGGACAGATGCTGGACATTGTGTGTCCTGACATGGCCCACTGGTGGACTGGGGGAGAGTGTAGACTACAATGAGACCACTGTCCATGTGGTGCAGTAATGCTTCAAAATGTATTGACCAGGTGCAGTGAATGTGCCATGATGATGGAAGAGGTTGTTGATGTGGGAGGAGTGGGGTAGGGTAGTGAGGGGTATATGGGGACCTCATATGTTTTGAATGTAACATTTAAAAGAAAATAAAGAAAAAAAAGAGCCATTGCCTTTCTTGTACACATATAGCTACATGTTCATTATAGCACATCTTGACAACAGGACATCTGGTAATGCTAATTACCAAATTCTCTAATGGGCCTGAAAATAAAGGGACACACAATGATGTGATTGAAAACTATACATTGCCAGAACAATTAGGAATTGGGGTCACTAGGTTCACTAAGGAAAACTTAAATTCCCTTCAGAGAAAATGACTTTGGAGTTAAGAACTTATTGATATCCTTTTCAGCACTAAAATGCATTTTCTTTTTTTTTTTTTTCCTAATAGATATAGTTCTAGTTTATTTGATCATTAATTACATAGAGTTGGGAAGAACACACCCATGTAGAATGAAATTATATGCTTATATTGTACTTATTTTTTTTTTAAGATTTATTTATTTCTCTCCCCTCCTTCCCCATTGTCTGCTCTCTGTGTCCATTCACCGTGTGTTCTTCTGTGGCTGCTTCTATCCTTTTTTTTTTTTAATTGATTTTGTAAAAATATTACATTAAAAAAATACATGAGGACCCCTTCAACCCCACCACCCCCCACCCACCCCCCCCCCCCCCAGCAACACTCATTCCAAACATCATCACACATCCATTGCACTTGGTAAGTACATCTCTGGGCACCTCTGCACCTCATGGTCAATGGTCCACATCATGGCCCATACTCCCCCCCATTCCATCCAGTGGGCCCTGTGAGGATTTACAATGTCTGGTGATTGCCCCTGAAGCACCATCTAGGGCAGCTCCAAGTCCCTAAGACGCCTCCACATCTCATCTCTTCCTGCCATTCCCCATACCCATTAGCCACCATGTCCACTTTTCCCACTCCAATGCCACCTTTTCTCTGTGGACCTTGGATTGGTTGTGTCCATTGCACCTCTATGTCAAGAGGAGGCTCAGATTCCACATGGATACTGGATGCAATCCTCCTGCTTTCAGTTGTAGGAACTCTAGGCTCCATGGTGTGGTGATTGTCCTTCTTCAACTCCATCTTAGCTGAGTGAGGTGAGTCCAATAAATCAGATTGTAGGTGCTGGAGTCTGTTGAGGCTCAGGGTCTGGCTATCACCTTGTCAGTCCAGAGATTCAGATCCCATAAATATATCTTAAACCCCAACACCAACTACAACTCCAGCACAGTAGCATGAAAGTCTTATGAAGAGAGATCCCATCTGAGTCCAGATTCATCACGCATAAACACCAGCTCCAAAGAAGGGCCATCTGACATGGCAGTGAACCCCATCTGCCATGACCATAGCACCCATGGGCCTCTTTAGCCCTCAAAGGAACCAATACCTGGGGGTTGTATCTACTTTATCTGTCTCTTAGACTCTGCTCAGTTGTGCATAAGGGCAATCCTTCTGACAGCCTCCAGACTCTTTTTTAGAGATTCGCAGCCATATAAACTCATTACTCCTTTCCATTTCTCCCTTACATTAGGTCAAACAGCATTTTAAAGTCATGTTATTTTATGTAGACAGGGATGTTCTGCTGATCCGCATTGAACCTTCCTTTTCAGGTCATTTTCCAGTTGCATCATCAGTTGGTAGTTGATAGTGATCCCTCGGTGCCAGGGAGGCTCATCCCCGGGTGTCATGTCCCACGCTGGGGGGAAGGCATTGAATTTACATGCTGAGTTTGGCTTCATGAAGGCTGTCAGGAGGAAATTCCCAGGCACAGTGCTGCTCTAGGCCTTGTTCTTATTTCAGGCATATCAGCTCACAAGCATAGTCATTAGTGTCAGGGGCTCACTGTTGGACCCTCATTCCTTCGCAGTCCTTGCCACTGCACTTGGGAGACTGTCGCTGCTCCCCTAGGAACCACGACAGAGCACCACTGGCCAGGAACCCAGTACCCCCCCAGCTGTAGTTTTTAATTGTTGTCACTATGAGTATATCCAAACATTACCATGCACCCTGGACATATGTCCTGTATAGCTCCCTGTCAGCCATATATCACCTGTCAATAGCATCCTATACCAGTATTCCTCCATTGCCATTGTTGAACCACTCTGTGATCCAGAACTTCCTGAAAATTGAAGCCCAATATAATGTCAGGATCCCTTACTAGCAAAATGGCATATAGCAATGGGTTTAAAGGTTAGATATAGAATACGTGTTGACTTGGAAAAAATTCTACATCCTATCTTTTTCTTTTTTTTTGCGAGAGTACACAAGGATGGATATAAAACATGTAATATTACACCATAACATATAGGAGACGACAGACTGATAATGTAAACCATAATGTAAAACATAGGATAACTAAAAAATTAGAAAACTGTGTATCCTTAAGCACCACAATGTAAGCACAGATGTCACCTTGTTTGAAAGCTATTGTCTCAGACTCTGTACATCACTTTAAGTAAATATGATGTGAATAGGGTGTAACTGTATCGCTGTGGAAGGGAAAAGGTTTTGTGGTGGATGTGTGGGAGTGCTGTATATTATATATATGAATTGCTGTGGTCTAGGGCTCTTGTTAAGAGAAGTTCAATAATTAGGGGAAAAAAAATAAAACGCATTTTCAAGTCAACAGTGGCACTGCCCAGGAACATAAATTAATCTTCCAAAGAGCCAGTCTTACCCCTCAGCCTCCATTCAAAGAATGCCAAATCATTTCTGTCCACAGATCAGAGGTTTGAGAGTCAAGCTATCCTTCCCTCCAAAGGCACAGAGCAGGGCTATTGAATAAATGTGGCCTAGAGGAAACCGCTGTTTTCCAGCAAGCTTTAGCAAGCCTCGGTCATAATGCCAAGGATCAAGTTCCTTTTAAAGGAAGGAAATTGACAAAGCTTCTTCTTTCGAAGGTGCCTATGTGAATGTTCCCAATACCAAAGGAAGAACAAAGCTTTGCTAATGATATTTCAAATAGGAAAACAAGAGGTCTTGCTCATGAAAGAAAGTGCCAGGCTACCATACAACACTTAATCAAGATTTCTTTCCTTTACATTATAATCAAACTCTGTCACATTTTCTCAACTGACATGTTAATGAACATTGACAAAGACACCAACTATGAGGCGCTCATTTCTAAAATGTCAGAAACTGTACTTAGTAGTTATTTAACAATATTTCTGGGTGCTTATTAAGTGCATAATAACTTCACTAGGGTCTCTAAACCTTCTAAAAGTCTTGAATAGACATTTTTCCAAATGCCAAATACAAAAGGCAAAAAAGCACATGAAAATATCTTCAGCATCACTAGCTATTAAATAAATGCAGATCAAAACCAAAATGAGATACCATTTCTAATCTTATAGAATGGTTATTATTTTAAAAAAAGAAAGCTACAGGTGCTGGAAAGGATGTGGAGAAACAGGAACACTCCTTCCCTGTTGGTGGAAATGTAGAATGCTGGAGCCTCAGAGCAAAACCTTTTGGCGGTTTTCCATGAAGCTAAATGTAAAACTGCCCTATGATCCTGCTATCCCTCTACTAGGAATTTATTCAGAAGTACTAAAAACTTGGACGTGAATTGACATTTGGACACAGATGTTCATAGCAGCATTATACACAATTGCTAAAATATGGAAACAGCCCAAGTGTAATCAACCAATGAATGGATAAAGAAAATGTGGTTTATACATACAATGGAATACTATACAGCTCTAAGAAGAAATGAAATTGGGATTCATATAACATGTATGAACCTTGAGTATACTATGGTGACTGAAATAGGCCAGACACAAAAGGAGATTGTATTGTTTCAAAAATATGAGCTAAATACAAATGAGTAAACAAATGGAGGTAAACTATAGAGTATAGGTTACTGGGAGATACACTGTGGGTTGAGAACAGGAGCTGATGCTTAATGTATGTAGATTTTTTAAATAAGCTTTATTGTAAAAGTGTGGAAATAACTGGAGTTGGTAACACATTATAGGGAGTATAACTAACATTGCTGATTTATAAATGTGATTGCGGCTGAAAGCAGTAGTCTGTGCACGTAACTACCAATTGAAAGGAAACTATAGAATAATCTAGGGACTGTATAACAGTGATTTTGGTGGTGGATGAAAACTGTAGTTAATAGTATAAATAAACACTTTTACAAAGTGTTAAGAATACAGTGATATACATGAAAATTACAACTAACATAACTTATGGAAGAGAGTTAACAGTAATATTGAAATATTTTGCAGCAGTGGCAAAGAGGATATATCAATTTGTAAGGACAACAAAAGGGGAGTATTAGGGGGCATATGGTTTTCCTATTTTAGTAACGAAATGCTCTAAAGTTGGCTGATGAAAATGAGAGCCACTGAGTGTACACTTTGAATGGATTGTAAAAACCAACTGCATAACACAATGAATCCTGTGGTGGAAGATGGACTGTGGTTAACAGAAAAAATCTGATAACATTCTCTCATGAACTATAACATATGTACAATACGAATACATGGTGTTAGTAATTGGGAGGAGGTACACAGAAAATATATAACAAATCTAAGTTATAGACCATAGTTACCAGTAATTTTTTTCTTTTTTAAAAATCTATTGAAGAATATCACTCGTACATAAACATACATAAACAATATGTGTGTAACAATAGTTGTGAACTTACAAAACAAGCATACATAACATCATACAGGCTCCCATACTTTACCCTACCAACAATACTTGCATTGTAAGGAAACATTTTTAAGTAATGATTAAAGAGCATCCTCAAAATATTACTACTAATGAAAGTATTTTCCCCCAATTCACCCTATTACTATTTTTATATCATTTATAGATGAACATACATAAAAAATAAGTGTATAGCAAAAGGTGTAAATTTACAAAGCAAACATGCATAACATCATACAGGGGTCCCATACATCAACCATCCACCAACAACTTGCATTGTTGAGAGACATTTGTTACAACTTATGAAAGGATATTGTCAAAATCTTACTACTAACTATAGTCCTTATCTTACATTTGGATGGTTTCCCTTTCAAACAACCCTATCATTATTTTTCAAAAATATATCTCATGACAGAATTTGTAAACTTACAAAACAACCATACACATGTGCAGAATTCCCAAACAACACCCCTCTATCAACATACCACACCTTAGAGGAATATTTGTTACAGATTATGAGATAACATCTTCAGATTATACCACATCCACAGCGTACATTTGGAACACTTGCCATTTTTTCCATATTCCCCCATTATCAACACAGTACATCTTTGGCATAGATGAATGAATATTGCGTTATTACTGTTAACTGCAGTCCATAGGTCACTTCAGTTGTATTATTCCCATGCTTCTCCACATTCCCACCACCCTGCAATAGTAATGTACAGCTGCTCTAGCTCACAAAGGACATACTTGCATTTGTACCATCAACAATAATTCTCATCCACCTCTAGGATTACTGTGCTTTACAGTCCCTAGATTATTCTCTAGCTTTCTGTCAACTGGCATTTACATCCCTAGACTACCAGTTTCAGCCACATTCCTTTTATAAACCAGCTGTTACACTAATGTGTTACCACTAAATCTGAACATTTCTGCACTTTTATAATAAAGTTAATTAAAACTTCTTCATACATTAAACATCAGTAGTCCATCTCAGTCCTCTTATCTCCTTTAAGAATCCACCACCTTCTACAAGGACTTGAAAATATTTTCCTACATTTTCTTCTGGAAGCTTTATGTTTCTTGCTTTTATATTTAGATTTTTTAAAATCCATTTTGACTTAATTTTTGTACAAGGTGTGAGATAGGGGTCCTCTTTCCTTCTTTTGGCTATAGATATCCAGTTCTCTCAGCACCATTTCTTGAATGGGTTGTTCTGCCCAAGCTGGGTTCCTTTGACAGGTTAGTCAAAAATCACTTGACCAAAGATGTGAGAGTTTGTTTCTGAACTATCAATTCAGTTCCATTGTTCTATGTGTCACTCATTATGACAGGGCCATGTGGTTTTTACAACTGTAGCTAGGTAATATGATTTAAGGTCCAGAAATGAGTGTCCTCCAACCTAGCTTTTCCATTTTAAAGATGTTTCTGGCTATTCAGGACTGCTTACACTTCCAAATAAAATTGATAATCCTGTTTACCATTTATTTTAAAAATGCCAGTGTAATTTTTATCAGGATAGCATTGAATCTCTGTATCAGTCTGAGGAGAACTGACATATTAAAATTTAATCTTCCAATCCATGAGCATGGAATGTTCTTCCAATGATTTATGTTTTTTGTTTTTGTTTTTGTTTTTTGATTTGGCTTTAACATTGAGTGCAGTTTTCTGAATACAAGTCCTTTATAATATTGGTAGGGTTATATCTCAATATTTGGGTTTTATCTGTCATATTTTATTTTCACCACTCTTTTGACACTTTTAGTAAATTTTATTGATATAATCTTCATTACTAGACTCTCATCCAGGGCTCTCCCTCCTGTCTTTTCATTTCAGGCTGTAGCATACACTTTAGTATTTCCTAAAAAGCTGGTCTCTTGGTTACAAACTCTCTCAGTTATTGTTTACCTGTGAATATACTAAACTCACCCTCATTTTTGAAAGACAATATTGATAGATACAAGATTCTTGGCTGGAAGTTTTTCTTTTGCAGAATAAATCGTACCACTGTTTTCTTGCCTCCATGGTTTCTGATGAGAAATCAACACTTAATCTTATTGTGGAACCTTATATGTTATGCATTGCTTTTCTCTTGCTGCTTTCAGAATTCTCTTTATTCTTGGTATTTGACATTATGATTACTATGTGCCCTAAGTTGGTCTATTCAGATTTTTCCAGATGGGACTTTGTCATGCTTCTTGAACATGGATAGGTATGCCATTCAATAGTGTTGGGAAATTTTCTACCATTATTTCTTCAAATATTCCTTCTGCTCTTTGTCATTCTCTTTTCCTTCTAGGACACACATGACACATGTTTGCACATCACTTGCTGTCATTTGTTCCCTGAGACCATGTTTGATTTTTTATTTTTTTTTATTTTTGTCTTTTTTAATGTTATATTTTAAAAAATATGAGGTCCCCATATTCCCCCCACTCCCCTCACCCAACTCCTCCCCCATAACAACAACCTCCTCCATCATCATGAGACATTCATTGCACCTGCTGAATACATCTCTGAGCACTGCTGCACCTCAGGATCAATGGTCCACACCATAGCCCACACTCTCCCACATTCCACCCATCGGGCCATGGGAGGACATACAGTGTCCAGTAACTATCCCTACAGCACCACACAGGACAACTCCAACAACCAAAAATGCCCCAACATCTCATCTCTTCCCCCCACTCCCTACCCTCAGCAGCCACCATGGCCACTTTCTCCACACCAATGCCATATTTTCTTTGATTACTAATCACGATAGTTCATGTATAGAATATCAGTAAGTCCACTCTAATCCAAACTCTATTCCTCCATCCTGTGGACCTGAGAATGGTTGTGTCCAATCCATATCTATGTCAAGAGGGGGTTTAGGTTCCACATGGATGCTGGATGCAATTCTCCTGATTTCAGTTGTAGGCACTCTTGGCTCTCTGGTGTGGCGGTTGACCTTCTTAAACTCCATGCTAGCTAAGTGGGATAAGTCCAATAAACCAGAGTGTTCAAGTTGCAAGTCTGTTGAGGCTCAGGGCCTGCCTATCACATGGTCAGTCCAGAGATTCAGGTCCCCTGGGTATACACTAAACACCAGCACCAACTACAGATGCATTAAAAGTAACAAGAGAGGCTTGTGGACAAAGATCACATCTGACCACGGCTACATCACACAGAAACACAAACTGCAAAGTAGGGCCAACTGACATGGCACTGAACTCTATCTGCCATGATCATAGGACCTGTGGAACTCCGTAGCCCTCAGAAGAACCAATACCTGGGGTTGAATCTACTTTATCTGTCTCTGGGACTCTGCTGAGGTCTGCATAAGGGCAACCCCTCTGATAACTTCCTGGCTCTTTTTGGAGATGCATAGCTATATAAACTCATTTGTCCTTTCCATTTCCCCATTTTATTCAGGTCAAAAAGCATTTTTAACTCCTGGTATTATATGTAGAATGAGATATTCTGCTGGTCTGAGTTGAACCTTTTATTCAAGGTCATTTTCTAGTTACATCATCAGCTGGTACTTGGTAGTAATCCCTTGGTGCCAGGGAGTCATGTCCCACACGGGGGGGAGGCAATGCATTTACATGCTGAGTCTGGCTTTGAGACTGGCCACATTTGAGCAACATGGAGGTTCTCAGGAGGTTTTTTGGTCTTTGCCTTTGCACTTGGGGGATTGTTGCTGTTCCTTTAGGGACTGTGATAGAGCTCCCCTGGCTTGGAACTCAGCACTCCCTCACTGGTTGTTTTTAATTGTAACCACTATGAAAATATCCAAACATTTTTATGCACCCTGGATATATGCCCTGTAGAAATCCCTGCAACCCGAGTGCCCGGTCAGCAATATCTCACACCAGCATTCCTCCCCTGCCAATGTTGAACCTCTCTATGATCCAAAACTTCTTAAAAAAGTAGCCCAATATATTGCCAGGTTCTATTAATAGTAAAATGGAATATAGTGAGGCGTTTAAAGGTTAGATATAGAATACATATTGATTGAGAAAAATTAAGGCAAAAATAAATTCGGGTATCAAAAAATTAAAAAAATGCAAAAGCTTTGTTTTTGATGTTTTGCCTTCCATCACTGCAATTAGGGTTGCCCTGTATGCAAACTGGCAAAGCAAATTCTTCCACCTTTTCCTCAGTGTCTACATCCTTTCTTTTCCCCTTTTTTTCCCTAAATATTAAGCTTATCTTCACAAACGTTTTGGATCACAGTAATTCGTATATACAATATACAGTACTTCCAGATATCCAACATAAAACCCTTTTTACTTTCACAGCAATAATCTTTTTACATGTTCATACTATATTTACTGAAACTGATGTACAGATATTGAGACAACAGCTTTCAAACAAGGTAGCATTTGGGTTTACATTGTGGTTTATATTTTAGACTATACAATTTTCTAAATTTTTGGATATCTTATGTTTTACATTACAATTTACATTGTAGCCTATCAGCCCCTATATATTTTGGTGTAATTTAACATGTCTTATATCCATCCTTGCATAATCTTGTGGAACACTTCTATTGCCCACACAGTTACATTGATTCCATCTATTCAATACTGCTTTCCCCCTCCCCTCAGGGTTCACAGTGACAGTCAATCTTCATTGCTTGAAAGGCCATGTTCAGAGATACTTGCAGCAGTGTTGAGAGCTTGACATGCTCGACTGCCCTAATGCATTGGGAGCCACCATTTCTCTCGAGAGATACAATTCACTCTATTTGAGAACATCAGTCCTCCCTAGGATGTAGCTATAACTTAACTCTCATTATATGGATATCGATCCAATGATATAACCCACAATGGCAAAATGAGCACAAACACACACTCCCTAGAAGCCTGTCCTGCATCAGATTATCCACTTTAAGAGTCTTAAACAGGCAACCTTCCCTATTATATTTTTGAAAAAGTTTTCTCATCATTATACTCTCAACCAAAAACCTGACAATATCCTATGTTCATATGTTGCTCCACCCTCTCCCCAATTTCTTGGGCAATAGTACCCATCCTCCCATTCCTAGACCACACAAACCTGCAAAGATCCACACAAAAGTAAACCTATGCCCTCCATTTATCCCTTCCTTGTACAAATACTTACCTCTAGCTTATCATAGATTTCACCATGTAGGTGTCACCTTCTATCCTTCCTCTACCTCCCAATTTCATTTAAGCCTATCATCCAGTCTCTAGCTCTCTGAGGCAGAATGCTTTACTTACTTCATATCACTGAGGTCATGTAGTATTTGTCCTTCAATCCCTGGGTTGCTTCACTTAACATAAGGTTCTCAAGATTCATCCACGTTATCACGTGTGTTTGTATGTATTCATTCTTAAAGCTAAGTAGTATTTCATTGTATGTATATACCACATTTTATTTATCCACTCATCTGTTGATGGGCATTTGGGTTGATTCCAACTTTTGACAATAGTGAACAATGCTGCTATGAACATTGTTGTGCATATATCTGTTTGTGTCCTTGTTTTCAGTTCTACTGGGTATATACCCAGCCGTGGAACTGCTGGGTCATATGGAAAATCTATAGCTAGTTTTTTGAGAAACTGACAAAATATCCTCCAGAATGGCTGGATCTTTCTGCATCCCCAAAAGCAGTGGATGAGTGTTCCCATTTCTCCACATGCTCTCCAGCATTTGTGGTCTTCTGTTTTATTCATAGCTGCCAATCTTATGAGAGAAAAATGGTATCTCATTGTAGTTTTGGTTTGCATTTCCTGAATAGCTAGAGATTTGGAGCATTTTTTCATGTGCTTTTTGGCTATTAGTATTTCTTCCTTGGAGAAGTATCTGTTTAAATCTTTTTCCCATTTTTTAAATGGGTTGTCTGTTTTTTTTTTTTTATTTTCGAGACAAAGGAGTTCTTTTTATACGCAGGATGTAAGTCTCCTATCAGATATATGGTTACCAAATATTTTCTCCCATTGTGGAGGCTCTATTTTTACTTTCTTGACATACTCCTTTGAGGTTCAGAAGGTTTTAATTTTGAGACAGTCCCATTTATCTATTTGTTCTTTTGCTGCTCGTGTTTTGGTGTGAAGTTCTTGAAGCCATTTCCTATTACAAGGTCCTGTAGATGCTACCCTACATTGCTTTCCAAAGTCTTTATGGTGTTGGCTCTTATATTTAGGTCTTTGATCCATCTTGAGTTGATTTTTCTATAAGGTGTGAGTTGGTAATCCTCTTTCATTCTTTTACATATGGATATACAGTTCTCCCGGTACCATTTTTTGAATAGGTCATTCTCTCCGAGTTGAGAGGGTTTGGTGGCTCTATCGAATATTATATGACTATATATACGAGGATCTGTATCAGAACTTTCAATTCAGTTCCATTGGTCTGTCTGTCTTTCCTTGTGCCAATACCATGCTGTTTTCACTACTGTAGCTTTGTAGTACGTTTTGAAGTCATGTAGTGTTGTGGGTGAGAAAAAAGACCCACTCCTCAAAGATGGCGCTAAAGCACTCAAGTAAACAACCACTGAGCCCGCCTAAACTGCCCCTGTCCTCAGTAACAAGACCTCTGGAGCCAATCAGCCTTATCAAATTAACATAACCAATCCAGGTCTTACACACCATCCAACCTCCCCTCAGTCACCCATATATATCACTGCACTTTTTCAATAAACCAGATCTGTGCCATGAGCCTGTGTTCCTGGAGTGTTCATTGTGTGTGGTTCCTCGGCTCTGGCGCACTCATTTGGGCTGGGTACCCCAAGGGGAGAAGCATGAAAATGACAATTGGCGGCCAACGTGGGGTGGTCTGATCACCCGCTCCCCACTCCGTGCAGCTCTTCTCAACCCCATCCAACATTTCTCAGTGAGGTCAGACCTCTTCTTGTAATCGGTGAGTGAGCTCCAGACGGGGAACCTTTCCTCGTCGGAGAAAGCACCTCAAGCCCGCCCCCTACATGCCCTTTTAGCCAGCAAATGCATTAAGATCACTGAAAAAGAATTAACACAGTCATGGAACATAGTTGTCCATTTTAACCCGTGGCTTTCCATTGCTGCAATATGGGATCCTGCCACTTGGGCTAAATTGCTCAGGCGAGTCAAATCCGCTGAGGCCCACAAAGGCAAAACCTTCCCTCTTGGTCTCATACCCGCTCTTTTAGCTATTCATGGCTGCCTTACAGGCACCCTGCTAGAAACTGGTTGAAACCGCTGGAGCCTAACTCTCTCACTGCCACACCTACTACACTTCCCCTTTCAGCTTTGCTTACTTACTCTTTCACTGCCATGCCTTCTACACCTTCTCTTTCAGCTCAGCTTAAGGCAATTGTCCTTAACCACCACCCATTCACTCCTCCTCACTTCTTTCTTGTAAATTACCGCAATGACGGTTCTCCTCCCTTTTGGGCTCCTTGGGATCATAAAACCATTACTCACCTTTGTAAGGCCATTCAGGGAGATGGTCTTAGTAGCCCCTATACTCAGATGTTATTAAACAGCATTTCTCATGCTGTAAAACGTGACGGACAATGGACCCTTCCAAAGGTTCAGGCTGGTTGTCCCGCCCCATACTTTAAACAATGTTTAACCATAACTAAACTAATAAAAATGTTTTCAAGTACAAGCTTGCATGTTACAGGCAACATAGATTCCAGAAGAAATCTTAAAATATAAACTCTAAAATGTGATATAACGGAGAACTCAAAAACAGTTATACCAAGAAAGTAAGAATTATGAGTTAATTGTAAAACTGTATGTTTCTGTTAATGTGTTGTAATTGTTTTGTGTCTGTCTGTTCGTTCAATGTCAGTGTATATTTTGATACCTCCGGATGGTAATATAAATTAATAAAAATTAAAAAAAAGAGCTCTATTCAAGTGGCCAGAAATTAAATAAGTGCTTATATTAATACTTAAGTTTAAATTTTAATAAGATCTCTACAATGATAAAAATCATAAGTCTTGATTAACAAAATTACTATAAGTCCTTTTATAAAAAGTTGCTTTTGCCTAGATTAAAATGAATAGCTTATTTTTCTTCACAGGATAATATGAAGCATGTAAAATGAATATTAAATGAATATTAAAAAGGTTAAAAGTTTGTGGGAATGCTAACTGAAATTTAATAAATTTTGCAAAAAGGTGTGTTTTGTCCTAAAGTAGGATGGCTAATTTTCATAAACTATTGGAACTTAAATGCATGTGGCAAGTTATAGAAGGTATTGTGATAACTTTAAGTAAAGAAATGTGTTCTGTAAAGTTAAAATTTGTCTTAAAATAATATAATTATAGTGTATATGGTTATAAATAATTATAAGAAGTCTTATTAAGCATTGTTTAAATTAAAGTGTTTAAGGGGCTAATTCCAAAAGGTCATTATTAAACAAACCTGAAATAATAATAATAATAAAAGGTAATTTTATAACAGGAAAATTTGGCGGCAGCCAGCCTCCCCTGATGACTTGCTTCTAGGGAACTGTTTCTGATATTGCATGCTACTACGTATTTAAAGTAAAAAAAAAAAAAGGTTCATTATTTTAACAAGCTTCTTTAGTGTTGACGGTATTATGTTATAAGAATTTTGCTTGATAACTTCGTATGTGGGCTATATGGAATGTGTTTTTATTATTAAGGAAATAGAAGATGATTTTGTCCTAAGATAAAATGATTGGTTATTAAGAAAGAGTAAAATATAGAACAAAACTTGAGTGAATACTGAAAGTGCAGAAGGTTCGTGGAAAAGGAATTTTTATGGTTAAAGTTGAATAAGATTTGATGGGACTATCGATAAAATTTTAAAGGCTTTAGTATCAAGTAGCATACTGACACAAAGTTAAAAATTTTGTTCTTTCTCAAAGCCTCTCAAATTATTAATCAGTATACAAAGAAAGTCTGTTTTATCAAAATAGCTTCTTGTGCTTTAAAATAGCTTCTTGTGCTTCTTGTGCTCATCATTTCCTCAGTGTTACAAGAAAGAAAAGTTTTATCTCTTTTAAAAGAACAAAAATTGCTTTCTCAAAACCAAATCCTAAAAAGTAGCCTTTTATTCCAAACTAATTATAAAAGATTTGTTCTTTTACCTTGAAAGAAAAATTAAAGTAATAATTGAGTTCATTTAATATGTTATAAGTTGAATAGAAGGTGTTTTAAAGTGTTATAAAAATAACAAGTTTTTAATTTCCTTTAACCCTCTCTTAACTAAAGTTGTATGAGTAAGTTTCTATAAATGCTTGAGTGTATAAAGTTACTAATATTTCAGCATAATATTAAAAAGAAGTACAATATGGTTAATTATGGTTTTAATTATTATAAAAGAGTATGTGTCACAAAACAACCTCTTATCATAGATTAAAGTAACAACATTGTAGTATGCAGAAATCCCAAACACTGCTAGTTTGTTGCAAAAAGTTAACATCCAGCTATATTGCTATCACTTTGTTTTAAAACTTGCTAAAACTATCTTCAGTGTCTTCTTAAACAATTCAAGTCAGCTGCATTCCTCTATCTGTAAAAAACCCAACAATAAACTTTTGCAGTGCTTTTCAGGGCTATGTACATAATCCAATCATCTTGTACAGTATTTACTGATAGTAATAGTAATAAAAAAGCAGCATACGTTACTTCTCAAAAAGAACAGGTTTGGCAAACTCTTTATTCATCTACTCAACGCACAGAGCTTTCAGCCATCATTAAGGTTTTACAAAAGTTTCAAAAACCCTTCAATATTGTCTCTAATTCTGAATATGTGTGTCTAACTGTAGCTCATATTGAAACAGCTCATATTTTTATTACTAATGAATTATCTCAACTTTTGGTCAACCTTTCATTCTCATTCGGCAAAGAAGTCAGCCCATATATATTACTCATATCCGGTCTCATTCTTCCCTTCCTGGTCCTCTAGCTACCCAAAATGCAAAAGCTAATTTCTTAGTAGAATATTTGCAAAATGCCAATAAATATCATGCATTAACTCATATTAATCCTAAGGGACTTAGACATAAATTTCCACAAATAACAAAACATCAAGCTCAAGAAATTATTCGGGGGGGGTGGGAAAAGATGGTGGTTGAGTGAGCGCACCTGAGATTCTCTCCTACAAAGAAGTGGCTGGGCAGCGTTGGAAATTCTTCAGGACCAGGCTGTTTCAGGATTTTGCAGGGCAGGAGGTGTCTGGACATTGATTTGATGGGAAGGTAGCAGAAAAAATTCGTGTATAAGATATAATTGAGACTCAATTACAAGGAGGTGGGAGCTGCACATGGGATATTCCCTCCTGGGGTGGGTGGAGCCGCGGCACCAATGCTGCCACGGCAATTTCTGGAGGTTCTGCGGTATTGGGGAATTCATAAGCCCTGAGCGGGCTATTGGGTGGCTAACAGGACAGGAGGACTTCGCAGACCAATTTGGGGAGACAAACGGGAGTTTTATTGCGAAGCAGGGAATTTCTGATTGCAGACACAAATAATAGTGCTTCCGCCTAGACCCCCGCCCCCCCAAGGCCGGCTGCTGATTTGAAGCAGCCTTAAATTGTTCACAATACAGAGACATCACCAGGAGACTGTTTCAGGGACTGCAGGGTGGGAGACATCTGGAAGCCGATGAGGGGAATATTTTGCAAAGCGTGGGAATTTCGGTCTTGGAATCTGTTATCGGCATTTCCGGCTGGAGCCCCACCCCCGGGCCTGGCTACTGATCTGCATCATTAAATTGGCTGCAGTGTAGAGGTGCCCCCAGGTGGCCGTTCCAGGGGCTTACAGGGTGGGAGGTGTCCTGAAGTCGAATTGGTGATACAGCCACAGAATAGACCCGACTGAGTGTGTGAATTGCGAGGTTCAGACACATAGGATAGAGTTTGCGGATGTGACCACTCCCATAGGGCTGGCACACAGCTGCGGGGACCCCTGAAGGCTGTGTTGCACTGCGGTGCTCCCAGGCTCCCTGTTAACCAGATTTGAGGTTGCCAGGTCTGAGTCCCCTAAATGCTGGTGGCCCACAACCCAGAGACTTACACCTCTTGAGTCTGCAATATCTCAGACTTTCCATCCCTGAATCCATCACGCCCTGAAGTCCATCTGAGGTCACTGAATGTCCTAGTTATCACCGTTTGCGTTTTTTCTTTTTTGCTTTGTTTTGTTTTTATTTTTATTTTATTTTTTAATTTATTTTTAACGTCCTGATTGCTAACATTGCATTATCTCCTAGTCTTTTCTCCCAGTGTATCACTTAAAGTCTTTTTTTTTTCAGTCATTAGGGTTTTTGTTGTTGTTGTTGTTGCTGTTGTGGTTGTTTTAATATTTTTTTTCCCTACTTGTTGACATTGCTTTCCTTTACCCACCCCCTTTTTCTTTCTTCCTTTCTTCCCTTTTTTGTTCTTTCTCTCTCTTGTTCCTCATTTTCTTCTTATTTTATTTTATCTTAATTATACAATAGGTGCTGCAGGGAACACCTCACATTTGCTGGGTTTCCTCATCCTCCGCTGCCTCATTTCTATGTGAATTGATATTGGCTACCTACATTATCCCTTTTCACCTACATCTTGATATCCTCCATTATCTACTGTCTCTCCTATATTCCACCTCACTTTCTTTGATCCCCAAAGTGTCTAACTCTTAATTTCTAATACCTTTGTTTTGTTTTCTGTCTTTTTTCCACTCTTGAAACTATTGCCTTTCTTTTCTCTTTCCCTCTCTCATGAAAACACTAGCTTTTTAATTCATACCATATTCCTCCCATATTCAGTCGACTACCTCATTATAGGTACTCTACCTACTGCTATAAATCTACATAACTTACATGAATCTAATATCCATCCTCCCAGATCTCATCTTGTTGCTCTGATAACATTTATCACCAATACTACCTTACACTTTTTCCTTGCTTACACAATAGCCTTTCTCTGGCCCTAATACTTTCCTTTAAAGTGAACTCAACCAGCAATGAGAAATTAGAATAAGAAGAACAAAGTGACAAAGAGAAGATATAAAACTTATGCAAAAACAACAGCTCATTAATCCCCAAGACTACACAAAGAAACTAAGGAACTGATTAAACCCATCAAGATAAAATGATGACCAGACAGCAACAAAAATCTACAAACAAAACCAGTAATCAGGAAAACATGGCTGAATCCAATGAACAAAATAAAAACCAGGAAGGGGAGCAGAAATTCGCACAAGTTATTAAAGAGCTAAGAACATTTATCACCAACAAATTTAATGAAGTAAAGGAAGAGGTTGACAACATGAAGAAAACACTTGGAGGGGAAATTGCAGACATATGCAAAAAGATAACAGATATGATGGGAATGAACACCATAGTTCAAGAAATCAAAAAGACACTTGCAGCAAATATCAGCAGACTAGAAGAGGTAGAGCAGAGAATTAGTGATGTGGAAGACAGAACATCGGAAATCAAACAGATAGTAGAATTGATCGATAACAAGATAGAAGAAATCCAGCTAGGACTTAGGGACCTAAATGAAAATGCAAAATGCAGAAAAATACATATCATAGGCATCCCAGAAGGAGAAGAGAAGGGAAACGGGTCAGAAGGAGTGTTGCAGGAAGTAATGGCTGAAAACTTCCCAAATCTACTGAAAGAAACAGATGTACATATCGAAGAAGCACAGCACAGCCCAATTGTCATAAACCCCAACAGGCCCACCCCAAGACATATACTTGTCAAATTATCCAATGCTCAAGACAAAGAGAAAATTCTAAAAGCAGCAAGAGAAAAGAAAACCATCACATACAAGGGAAGCTCCATAAGATTAAGTGCTAATTTCTCATCTGAAACCATGGAGGCAAGAAGGCAGTGGTATGATTTAGTCAAGTTACTAAAAGAAAAAATTTTCCAACCAAGAATACTCTATCCAGCTAAACTAGCATTCAAAAATGATGGAGAGTTCAAAATATTCACAGATAAATAGAAATTGAAAGAGTATGCCAACAAGAACCCTCCCCTTCAAGAAATTCTAAATGGAGTTATAGAGGAAGAAAGGAAAAAATATGACAGGCAGAGATGGAGGAGAGTGTAAGAGCAATAAAAAAGACAAAAAGAGAAGGGAAAAATAAAACAAACAAAATATGACAAAAACAAGTCCAATCAAATATGCCTAACATAAATAATTCCTTGAGAGTAATAACACTGAATGAGAACGGATTAAACTCACCTATCAAAAGATTCAGACTGGCACACTGGATAAGGAAATATGACCCATCAATATGCTGTCTACAAGAAAAACATTAGAACCAGGGACTCATGGAGGTTGAAAGTGAAAGGTTAGAAAACAATCTTATAAGCAAACAATAACCAAAAAAAGGGCAGGAGAAGGTATATTAATATCAGCCAAAATAGACTTTAAATGCGAAACAATTGTGAGAGACAAAGATGGATACTACATATTAGTGAAAGGGACAATCTGTCAAGAAGATCGAACAATCATAAATATTTATGCTCCTAACAAGGGCGCCTCTAAATATGTGAGGCAAACACTGGAAAAACTAAGTGAAAGAATAGATGCATCCACAATTATAGTGGGGGATTTTAATACACCACTATCAACTATGGACAGAACATCTCAAAAGAGAATCACTAAAGAAACGAAATATTTGAACACTATATTAGAGGAGCTGCATCTAATAGACATATACAGATCATTACATCCAAACACATCAGGATATACATT
This sequence comes from Dasypus novemcinctus, assembly GCF_030445035.2. Taxonomy (NCBI): domain Eukaryota; kingdom Metazoa; phylum Chordata; class Mammalia; order Cingulata; family Dasypodidae; genus Dasypus; species Dasypus novemcinctus. The sequence continues at coordinate 91,049,446 of NC_080704.1, read as the reverse complement.
TTTCTCCAGTGCACACGGATCATTCTCCAAGATAGACCATATGCTAGGCCACAAAGAAAGGCTTAATGAATTCAGAAAGATTGAAATCTTACAAAATAATATCTCTAAATATCTCCGACCACAGTGAAGGAAGTGGGAAATTTGTGAGGCCCAGATTTCATACCATGATTTGGAAATTAAACAGCACACTCTTAGAAAAACAGTGGGTCAAAGAAGAAATCTCAAAAGAAATCAATGACTCCCTTAAAACAAATGATAATGATAACACAACATACCAAAATTTATGGGATGCAGCAAAAGCAGTACTGAAAGGGATATTTATAGCCGTAAATTCCTATATCAAAAAAGAAGAAAGAGCAAAAATTGAAGAACTAACGGCACATTTGGAGGAATTAGAGGAAAAAAATAGTAATCCAAAAGGAAGAAGAAGGAAAAAAAATAGCAAAGATAAGAGCAGAACTAAATGAAATAGAAAATAAGAAAGCACTTGAAAAGATAAACAAGACCAAGAGCTTGTTTTTTGAGAAGATCAATAAAATTGACAAACCTTTAGCGAGACTAACAGAAAAAAAGAGAGAAGATGCAAATACACAAAATAAGAAATGAGAAAGGAGATATCACCACTGACCCCACAGAAATAAATACTATCATAAGAGGATATTTTGAAAAACTATATTCCGACAAAAATGACAATTCAGAGGAAATGGACAAATTCCTAGAAACACATAAGCAGGATATATTGATGAAAGAAGAAATTGATGATCTCAACAAAACAATCACAAGTAAAGAGATAGAATCACTAATTGAAAACCTCCCAACTAAGAAGAGGCCAGGTCCAGAAGGCTTCACAGGTGAATTCTACAAAACATTCCGGAAAGAACTAACACCAATCCTGCTGAAACTCTTCCAAAAAATCGAAACAGAAGGAACATTGCCTAACTCCTTCTATGATGCCAACATTACCCTAGTACCAAAGCCAAACAAAGACACCACAAGAAAGGAAAATTACAGACCAATTTCTCTAATGAACCTAGACGCAAAAATACTTAAGAAAATACTTGCTAATCATATTCAACAAAACATTAAACAAATTATACACCACAACCAAGTGGGATTCATTCCAGGTATGCAAGGATGGTTCAACATAAGAAAACCAATCAATGTAATACAACATATAAACAGACTGATTGAAAAAAATCAAGATTATATCTATAGATGCAGAAAAAGCATTTGACAAAATACAGCACACTTTCTTCATAAAAACATTCCAAAAGATCGGAATACAATGAAATTTTTCAACATGATAAAGAGTATATATGAAAAACCTACACTCAACATTGTTTACAATGGAGAAATCCTAAAATCCTTCTCTCTAAAGTCAGGAACAAGACAAGGATGCCCACTGTCTCCCCTTCTATTTAACATTGTCTTAGAAGTACTTGCTTGAGCACGGAGGCAAGAACCAGATATAAAAGGCATTCAAATTGGAAAAGAAGAAGTCAAAATTTCATTATTTGCATATGACCTGATCTTATACATAGAAAACCCTGAGAGCTCTACAACAAAGCTTCTAGAACTCATAAATGTCAGAAGTTCGTTGAGAACTAAATGTTGAGTAAAACGTACCAAAGTATAAGTAGGAGGGTTACCTGGTTAGGACGCTCAGGGGGTATGGTCTGATGCGGGACGGACTCCGGAGGGAATAGCTGAAGGCTCATTTTGCCAAGGTGGGTTCTACCATTGGGTGGGGTGGACCTATATCCTGGGGAAGACTAATGCCATCGAATAGAGAGAACTGTATCTCTCGTGAGAAAGGACGGCTCCCAGGGCATTAGATTGGCAGGCGTTGTGGGCCCTAAGGGGAGGGGAAAATGGATGTGCAATGGATGGAACAAAGGTAAATAAGGGGACAAAAGAGGAGTTATGTGAGAGTACACAAGGATGAATATAAAACAGCTAATATTACATCAAAAACATATAGGGGACGACAGACTAATAATGAAAACCATAAGACAAAACATAGGATAACTAAAAAATTTAGAAAACTGTACAACCTAAAGTATGGACCACATAGTAAGCACAAATGTCACCTTGTTCGAAAACTATAGTTTCGGAATCTGTACATCAGTTTCAGGAAATATGATATGAATAAGTTAAAAGAGTATTGCTGTGGAAGGGAAAAGGTTTTATGGTGGATCTGGGGAAATACTGTATATTGTATATATGAATTTCGGTGATCTAAGACTCTTCTGAAGCTGACATCATGTTGGGATTCACTTTACGGGAAGTTTTGGATCACAGAGTGGTTCAACAATGGCAGCGGAGGAATACTGATATGGGATGTTATTGACAAGATATATATGGTTGACAGGGAGTTATACAGGGCATATGCCCAGGGTATATGGTAATGTCTATATATACTCATAGTGGAAACAATTAAAAACAACAGCTGGGGGGGTACTGGGCTCCTGGCCAGGGGGTCACTGTTGTGGGCCCTGGGAGAGACTCGGCAATCCTCCAGGTGCAACAGCAAGAACCAGGAAGGAAGGAGGGCCCAACAGTGGGCTCTTGATACTAATGGCTACACTTTTGAGCCTATACACCTGCAATAAGAAGAAGGCCTAGAGTAGCATTGTGCCTGGGGGTTTCCTCCTGACAGCCTTCATGTTACTCAAATGTGGCCACTCTCACAGCCAAACTCAGCGTGTAGATGCGATGCATTCCCCCCAGCGTGGGACATGATTCCCGGGGATGAGCCTCCCTGGCACCGAGGGATCACTACCACATACCAGCTGAAGAAGCAACTAGAAAATGACCTTGAATTAAAGATTCAATGCGGAACAGCAGAATATTCCTGTCTACATATAATAACATGACTTCGGGAAGCGGTTTGACCTAATGTAAGGGGGAAATGGAAAGGAGAAATGAGATTATAAGGCTGTGAGTCTCTAAAAAAAGAGTCTGGAGGTTGTCAGAAGAATACCCCTATGTACAACTGAACAGAGTCTAAGAGACAGATAAGGTAGATACAACCCCAGGTATTGGTTCTTTTGAGGGATAAAGAGACCCTCGGGTTCTACGGTCATGACAGAAGGGGTTCACTGCCATGACAGATGGCCCTTCTTTGGAGCTGGTGTTTCTGCGTGATGGAATTGGACTCAGAGGGGATCTCTTTTCACAAGACTTGCATGCTACTTTATTAGAATTGTAGTTGGTGCTGGGTTTAAGATATATGTAGGGGATTTGAATCTCTGGACTGATAATATGACACCCAGGCCCAGAGCCTCAACAGACTTCAGCTCCTACACTTTGATTTATTGGACTTACTCCACTCAGCTAACATGGAGTTGAAGAAGGTCAACCACCACAACATGGAGCCTAGAGTGTCTACAACTAGAAGCAGGAGGAGTGCATCCAGTACCCATGTGGAATCTAAGCCCTCACTTGACATAGGTGTGCAATGGATACAACCAATCCAATGTGCACAGAGAAAATGTGGAATGGGTGTGGGAACGGTAGCCATGGGGGCTGCTGGGTGTGGGGAACGGGAGGAAGAGATGAGATGTGGAGGCATTTTCGGGACGTGGAGTTGTCCTGGATAGTGCTTCACGGACAATTACGGGACACTGTAGATCCCCCCAGGGCCCACTGGATGGAACGTGAGAGAGTCTGGGCTAGGATGTGGACCATTGACTATGGGGTGCAATGATGCTCAGAGATGAACTTACCAGGTGCAATGGATGTGTCATGATGATGGGAGAGAGTGTTGCTGTGGGGGGAGTGGGGGGCGGGGGCGGTGGGGTTGAATGGGACCTCATATATTTTTTTAATGTAATAATGTAATAAATAATTTAAAAAAATGATTTTTGGAAAGTCGCAGGTTATAAGATCAATGCACAAAATTCAGTAGCATTTCTGTACACTAATAATGAGCAAGATCAGGAGGAAATCAAGAAACAAATAACATTCACAATACTAAATAAAAAAATCAAGTATTTAGGAATAAATATAACTAAAGATGTAAAAACCTTATACACTGAGAACTATACAAGACTGTTCAAGGAAATCAAAGAACATCTAAATAAATTGAAGAATATTCCCTATTCATGGATAGGAAAACTGAATATTATTAAGATGTCTATCCTACCAAAACTGATCTACACATTCAATGCAATCCCAATAAAAATCAACACAGCCTTCTTTAAGGAACTAGAAAAACTATGAAATTTATTTGGAAAGGAAAGAGCCCCAGAATAGCTAAAGACATATTGAAAAAGAAAATCGAAATTGGAGTAATCACACTACCTGACTTCAAAACATAATACAAAGCTACAGTAGTGAAAACAGCATGGTATTGGCATAAGGAGAGACACACAGATCAATGCAATTGAATTGAAAGTTCTGATATAGAACCTCATATGTAGCCATATAATATTCGATAAAGCCACCAAACCCTCTCAACTGGGAGAGAATGGCCTATTCAACAAATGGTGTCTGGAGAATTGGATATCCATATGTAGAAGGAAGAAAGAGAATTACCATCTCACACCTTATAGAAAGATCAACTCAAGATGGATCAAAGACCTAAATATAAGAGCTGAGACCATAAAGACCATGGAAAGCAGTGTAGGGAAACATCTACAAGACCTTGTAATAGGAAATGGCTTCATGAACATCACACCAAAAGCACGAGCAGCAAAAGAACAAATAGATAAATGGGACTTCCTCAAAATTAAAGGCTTCTGCACCTCAAAGGAGTTTGTCAAGAAAGTAAAAAGGGAGCCTACACAATTTGAGAAAATATTTGGCAACCATATATCTGATATGAGACTTATAACTTGCATATATAAAGAACTCCTATATCTTGAAAATAAAAAGATAAACAACCCATTTAAAAAATGGGAAAAAGATTTAAACAGACACTTCTCCAAAGAAGAAATACAAATGGCTAAAAAGCACATGAGAAAATGCTCCAAATCTCTAGCTATCAGGGAAATTCAAATGGAAACTACAATGAGATACCATCTTACTCCCATAAGATTGGCAGCTATGAAAAAAAACAGAAGAATACAAACGCTGGAGAGGATGTGAAGAAATGGGAACACTCATCCACTGCTGGTGGGAATGCAGAAGGATCCAACCATTCTGGAGGACAGTTTGGCGGTTTCTCAAAAAACTAACCATAGATTTGCCATATGACCCAGCAATTCCTCTGCTGGGTATATACCCAGCAGAACTGAAAACAAGGACAGAAGCCGATATATGCACACCAATGTTCATAGCAGCTTTGCTCATTATTACCACAAGTTGGAATCAACCCAAATGCCCATCAACAGATGAGTGGATCAATAAAATGTGGTATATACATACAATGGAATACTATTCGGCTTTAAGAACAAATATACTACAAACACATGTGATAATGTGGATGACTCTTGAGAACCTTATGTTGAGTGAAGCAACCCAGGCATTGAAGGACAAATACTATATGACCTCAATGATATGAAATAAGCAAGCTGTCTCAGATAGCTAGAGATTGGAAGATAGGCTTACAGGAAATCAGGGGGTGGAGGAAAGATATAAAGTGACGTCTGCAGGGGTGGAATCTATGATGAGCTGGTGGTAACTAAGAGCAGAAAGAAGAGATAAATTGGGGGCAAGGGATTGCCTTTGGGTGGGGCTTTGTGGGGTTGGGAGGGGTGGGGATGGCTGGATGGGTAATATTGCCCAAAAAGTTGGGGGGAGTGAGGGGCAACATACGAACACAGGAGATTGTCAGGTGTTGGTTGAGAGTAAAATGCTGAGAAAACCGTATCAAAATATAATTAGGAGGGTTACCTGTTTAGGATGCTCAGAGGGGATGGTCTGACACGGGACAGACTCGTGGGGAATGTATGAATGCTCATTTTGCCTGGGTGGGTTGTACCATTGGGTAGAGACCCAAGGAGTGGGAGTAGGGGTGGACCCACAAGCTAGGGAGGACTAATGCCATCAAATAGAGGGAAATGTATCTCTCGAGAGAAAGGCTGACTCCCCGGGCATTAGGGCAGTTGAGCAGGTCAGGCCCTGACCACTGTTGCAAGTATCTCTGGACGTGGCTCCTCGGGAAATGGAGATTGGCTGTCGCGGTGGGCCCCAAGGGGAGTGGAAAATGGATGTTGAATGGATGGAACCAAGGTAAATGTGGGGGCAAGAGAGGAGTTTCGCGAGAGTACACAAGGATGGATACACCAAAAACATATAGGGGACGACAGACTAATAATGTAAACCGTAATGTAAAACATAGGATAACTAAAAAATTTAGAAAACTGTATTGCCTAAATTATGGACCACAATGTAGGCACAGATGTCACCTTGTTTGAAAGCTATTGTCTCGGAGTCTGTACATCAGTTTCAGTAAATATGATATGAATAATTTAAAAGATTATCGCTGTGGAATGGAAAAGGTTTTATGGTGGATATGTGGGAGTACTGTATATTGTATAGATGAATTACAGTGATCTAAGGCTCTTGTGAAGAGAAGCTCAATAATTAGGAAAAAAGAAAAGAAAAAGATAGGATGTAGAATCGTTGCAAATCAATATGTATTCTATATCTAACCTTTAAACTCATTGCTATATTCCATTTTACTATTAAGGGAACCTGACATTATATTGGGCTTCACTTTTCAAGAAGTTTTGGATCACAGAGTGGTTCAACAATGGCAGTGGAGGAATACTGGTATGGGATGTTATTGACAGGTGATATATGGTTGACAGGGAGTTATACAGGGCATGTGTCCAGGGTGCATGGAAATGTTTGGATATACTCCTAATGGAAACAATTAAAAACAACAGCTGTGGGGGTACTGAGTTACTGGCTGGGGGGGGCTCTGTTGTGGTTCCTAGGGGAGCAGCAGCAGTCCCCCAGGTGCAACGGTAAGGACCAGGAAGGAATGAGGGTCCAACAGTGAGCCCCTGATACTAATGACTATGCTTCTGAGCCTATACACCTGAAATAAAAACAAGGCCTAGTGCAGCACTGTGCCTAAGAGTTCCCTCCTGACAGCCTCTGTGTTACTCAAATGTGGCCAGTCTCGAAGCCAAACTCAGCATGTAAATCAAATGCCTTCCCCCCAGCGTGGGACATGATACCCGGGGATGAGCCTCCCTGGCACCGAGGGATCACTACCAAGTACCAGCTGATGACATAACTACAAAATGACCTTGAATTAAAGGTTCAACATGGACCAGCAGAATATCCCTGTCTACATATAATAATGCTGTTTGACCTAAAGTAAGGGGGAAATGGAAAAGCCAATGAGTTCATATGGCTATGAGTTTCTAAAAAAGAATCTGGAGGCTGTCAGAAGGATTGCCCTTATGTACACCTGAGCAGAGTCTCAGAGACAGATAAAGTAGATACAACCCCAGATATTGGCCCTTTTGAGGGCAAAAGAGTCCTATAGGTTCTATGGTCATGGCAGATGGGGTTCACTGCCATGCCTATTAGCTCTTCTTTGGAGCTCGTGCTTCTGCGTGATGGAGCTGGACTCAGATGGGATCTCTTTTCAGAAGACTTTCATGCTACTTTACTGGAATTGTAGTTGGTGCTGGGGCTTAAGATATATCTACCGGATTTGAATCTTTGGACTGACAATATGATAGCCAGGCCCTGACCTCAACAGACTTCAGCTCCTACACTCTGATTTATTGGATTTATTCCACTCAGCTAACATGGAGTTGAAGAATGTCAACCACCACACCATGGAGCCTAGAGTGCCTACAACTGAAAGCAGGAAGATTGCATCCAATACCCATGTGGAATCTAAACACCCTCTTGACATAGATGTGGAATGGACACAACCAAGCCAAGGTCCATAGGAAGGAGGAATACAGTAAGGATTAGAGTGGACTTAATGATATTCTATTCATGAACTATTGTGGTTAATAATCGAGAAAATGTGGCATTGATGTGGAAAAAGTGGCCATGGTGGATACTGGGTAAGGGGAATGGGAGGAAGAGAAGAGATGTGGAGGCATTCTTGGGACTTGGAGTTGTCCTGGATGGTGTCCCAGGGATAACTGCCAGATGTCGTATGTCCTCCTATGGCCCACTGGATGGAACGTGGGAAAGTGTGGGCCCTGGTGTGGAACATGGGACATGGGGTACAGCGATGCCCGGAGATGTACTTACCAGACACAATGGATGTGACATGATGAGGGAGAGTGTTATTGTGGGGGGAGTGATGGGGTGGGAGCGGTTGGGGTGAATGGGGACCTCATATTTTTTTAATGTAATATCGTTTAAAAAAATGAATAAATTGAGTAGAATTGGAAAAAATTAAAAAATTTTTTAAAAAAAATTATTCGCACCTGTCCCACTTGTGGACCCTTAACTACAGTGCCTTTTCAGCCTGGGACTAATCCCAGAGGCCTGGTTCCTAATCAATTGTGGCAGATGGATGTTATTCACATATCATCATTTGGTAAATTACAATATGTCCATGTTTGCATTGATACTTACTTTTGTTTTATGTGGGCTACTGCACAAAGTGGTGAATGTTTTCATCATGTTCATTCACATTTATGGTCTGCTTTTGCTGTGATGGGATGCCCCTTGGAAATTAGAACTAATAATGGCCCTTCTTACACTAGTAAGTCTTTTACTTCTTTTTGTTCTAAGTATACTATAAAACATGTTACTAGTATTCCTTATACTCCTACAGGTCAAGCCATAGTTAAACGTAGCCATCATACCCTAAAAACTATGCTTTTAAAAAACCAAAAGGGGGAGATGATGGTATTATAATACCAAAAGATCAATTGGCAAAAGCTTTATTTACTGTAAATTTTCTTAATATTTATAATTCATTGACACCTGTGGAATGTCACTTTGGAAAATGTCAAAAATCTACAGTGGACGCAGGAAATGAAGATCAACCAATATTCTGGAAAGATATTTTAAGCAATAAATGGAAAAAAGGCAGGATTAAAGTATGGGGGCGAGGCTATGCTCTTTTCATTTCAGAAAATGGAGAACAAATTTGGTTACCTGCGAAGAGGATTAAACCTCGAAATGAAGAGATGGGGTCTTCTACAACTTCTGATGATAGTGATTGTAAGTAATGAGGAAGCTGCCGATAATTACACTTACTGGGCCTTTATATCTAACCCCCCATTACTTAGAATGTTAACCTGGAAAGATCCATTCTTTCATATATATCTGAATAAGACCCATATATTCCCTGTACCAATTGATAATCTGTTGCCAATTAAACCCCAAGAAGAAGGAAAAAGAATAAATAATCTCGTATTACCATTTGATCATCGACCCTTATGCATTGGTAACCATCCTTCCTGTATGTATGTTAAAAATCAGGCCATAACTATCTTCAAAAATAATAATACTCAGTTTATTGTGACTTTATTTCCCTCTTACAATTTAATCATAACCAAAAATCCTACTTACAATTGTCCGCAAAAAGACAGTAGGGATAAAGAAGGATGGCAAGAGTGTCATATAGGAAGAGGATCTGTCATTTTTAATGATTCCTATGGAATAGTGTGGGAGAGTGCCCCAATGGGGAGTCCCTCTCCATATAATGACAGATTTATTTAGCATGGTCTAAATAGTAAAGGACAACAAAAAATAATTTTTACTAAAAATAATAATATTTAGAAACAGAAAGGGAAATGGATCCCTTCTCCATGGTGTAATATTACATCTATACACAAGCAGAAGAATCTATGGAAAGTTTTTCTGGGAATAGCTCCTACTCTAAATAGATTGAGAATAATAATAAGAATAGGCAATATCTGCATTTAAGTCAAATTCTTCATCTTCAATTGTGTGTAAATGATCCTTATGTGTTTGTGGTTGGAAAATTAACTATAACGAAGAATGCTCTATTTTATAAAAGTGGGGCCTTGCATCCTAGTAGCCATTACCCTGCAACTAACATACTATGGAGAAGGTGAACTAAAAATTTTACTATCCCCATCTGTGTCAAAGAGAGCTGCCTTCCTCCCTATATTAGTAGGATTAAGCCTCACTGCCTCAGTTGCAGCCGGTGCAACTGCTGGAGGCACCCTAGTCCATAACATTATCACCTCCCAAAACTTTGAAAGTCAGTTGCAATTGTTAATAAAAGCACAACAAATTCTCTCTATTCCTTGCAACGCCAGTTGACCACTCTCACCCAAGTTACCCTACAAAATCGAAGAGCTTTAGATTTACTCACAACTGAAAAAGGAAGAACCTGTCTTTTCCTCTGAGAAGAGTGCTACTATTATATTAATGAATCTGGAATCATAGAACAAAATATTGATAAATTAAATAATCTATGCAATGAATTAATGAAATGACAACGAAGTCAAAATTCCTTCCTGGATTGGGTTTCCTCTCCTCTCATGGCATGGATTGCCCCTATACTCGGTCCTCTCATTTTAATCATGTTTCTTCTCATTATAACACTCTGTATCATTAAATTTCTTCAAAAGAAGCTGCAAGACATTTCCAGACTAACATTTTTTCAGTTACAGCTCGCTCCCTACCAGCAACTCCTACAAGCAGACCCCGAATGCAAAACCACTATGTAAAGAGTGTCCCCTTCCACCACCAGCATTCATTCTACCCCGCACTCTCTCCCCTCATACACACGCTCCCTATTTCCCCTCACAAGTTGTGTACTTCCCAACCTTCATAACAGGCTGTAATAAGTGCTCCACAACTTCACCAAAGACAATATAATGTGTATACAGCGAGCCTATCAAGATGATTGGAGAGCAGCATTAATGCAACGACTAGCAGTCTGTAACAGGTTGATCACCTGCGGGAAGAAGCAACCTAAGACAGACGCAGCCATTTAACTTGTCCGGTAGCCAATGATGGGTAAGGTTCTCCTTAAATGGTGACAACCTAAGTCCGGCACAGTCACCCTTGATATTCACGTCAGTGTGCTTGGCTGGTAGTCAATGCAGGTAAGATCACCTGCAGGAGAAATCAACCTAAGATTCTCTTTAGATGGTGAAAGCCTAAGACAGGCAAAGTCACCCTGATGTCTACCCAATCACAAATTCCAATGCCGCTACCTTACGCCTTTTAAAAAACAAAAATGTGGGAATTGTGGGTGAGACAAAAGACCCATTCCTCAAAGATGGCACTAAAGCGCTCAAGTACACAACCACTGAGCCTGCCTAAACTGCCCCTGTCCTCAGTAACAAGACCTCTGGAGCCAATCAGCCTTATCAAATTAACATAACCAATCCAGGTCTTACACACCATCCAACCTCCCCTCACTCACCCATATATACCACTGCACTTTTTCAATAAACCAGACCTGTGCCACAAGCCTGTGTCCCCGGAGTGTTCACTGTGTGTGGTTCCTCAGCTCCGGTGCACTCATCCGGGCTGGGTACCCCGAGGGGAGAAACACAGAAATGATGACATAGTGTGATTCCTCCTATTTATTTTTTCTTTTTCAATATGTCTGTGGCTATCCGAGGCTTCTTTCCTTTCCAAATAAATTTCATAGGTAGTTTTTCTAGTTCATTAAAGTATGCTGTGTTGATTTTTATTGGGATTGTGTTGAATGTGTAGATCAGTTTTGGTAAGATAGACAGCTTAATAATATTTAGTCTTCCTATCCATGAATAGGGAATATTCTTCCATTTATTTAGGTCTTCTTTGATTTCCTTGAACATTTTTGTGTAGTTATTCTGTATAAGTTTATTTCTTTAGTTAAATTTATTCCTAGGTATTTCATTGTTTTATTTACTATTGTAAATGGTGGTTGTTTCTTGATTTCCTCCTGAGCTTGCTCATTATTGGTGTATAGAAATGCTACTGTTTTTTGAGCATTGATCTTATAACCTGCAACTTTCCTAAACTCATTTATGTGTTCTAGAAACTTTGTTGTAGACCTCTCAGGGTTTTCTTTTTATAGAATCATGTCATCTGCAAATAATGAAATTTTGACTTCTTCCTTTCCAATGTGAATGCTTTTTATATCTGGTTCTTCCCTCAGTGCTCAAGCAAGTACTTCTAAGACAATGTTAAATAGAAGAGATGATAGTGGGCATCCTTGTCTTCTTCCTGATCTTAGAGGGAAAGATTTTAGGATTTCACCATTGAAATGAGGTTAGCTGTGGTTTTTTCACATATACTCTTTATCATGCTCAGAAAATTTCCTTCTATTCCAATCTTTTCCATGTTTTTATAAGGAAAGTGTGCTGTATTTTGTCAAATGCTCTTTCTGCATCTATAGATGTAATCATGTGATTTTTTTTCCTTCAATCTGTTTATATGGTGTATTGCATTGATTGATTTTCTTATGTTGAACCACCCTTGCATACCTGGAATGAATCCCACTTGGTCATGGTGTATAATTTGCTTAATGTTTTTCTGAATATGGTTAGCAAGTACTTTGTTGAGGATTTTGCATCTAGGTTCATTAGAGAAATTGGTCTGTAATTTTCCTTTCTTGGGGTGTGTATGTTTGGATGTGGTACTAGGATAATGTTGCCATCATGGAATGAGTTAGGTAATGTTCCTTCTGTTTCAATTTTTTGGAAGAGTTTCAGCAAGATTGGCATCAGTTCTTTCCAGAATGTTTTGCAGAATTCACCTGTGATGCCGTCTGGTGTGGGCTCTTCTTAGTTGGAAGGCTTTTAATGACTGCTTCTATCTCTTTACCTGTGATTGGTTTGTTGAGATGGTCAATTTCTTCTTTAATCATTATACGCTGCTTATGTGTTTCTAGGAATTTGTCCATTACCTCTGCATTGTAATTTTTGTTGGAATATAGTTTTTCAAAGTATCCTCTTATGATAGTCTTTATTTCTATGGGGTCAGTGGTGATATCTCCATTCTCATTTCTTATTTTGTGTATTTGCATCTTCTCTCTTTTATTCTGCCTTAGTCCAGCTAAGGGTTTGCCAATTTTATTGATTTTCTCAAAGAACCATCTCTTGGTTTTCTTTATCATTTCAACTTCTTTCTTATTTTCTATTTTGTTTAGTTCTGCTCTTATCTTTGTTATTTTTCTTTTGTCTTCCTGTGCAGTTACTTTGTTGTTTTTTTACTAATTTCTCCAAATGTACAGTTAGTTCTTCAATGTTTGGCTTTTCTTCTTTTTTGATGTATGAATATATGGCTATAAATTTCCCCCTTATTACTGCTTTTGCTGCATCCCAGAGTTTTGGTATGTTGTGTTATCATTTTCATTATTTTCAAGGTAGTTATTAATTACTTTTGATATTTCCTCCTTGATCCACTGTTTCTCTAAGAGTGTGCAGTTTAATTTCTACATCTTGGTGTGAAATCTGGGCCTCTGGCCCTTGCAGATTTCCAGCTTCACTCTACTGTGGTCGGAGATATTATTTTGTATGATTTTGATCTTTCTGAATTCATTGACCTTTTCATTGTGGCCTAGCATATGGCCTATCTTGGAGAATGATCCATGTGTACTTTAGAAAAATGTATATCCTGCTGTATTCGTGTGTAATGATCTGTATATGTCTATTAGGTTGAGCTCCTCTACTATACTGTTAAGATTTTTGTTTCTTTATTGATTCTCTTTTGAGATGTTCTGTCCAAAGTGGATACTGGTGTATTAAAGTCCCCCTCTATAACTGTAGAGACATCTATTCTTTCACTTAGTTTTTCCTTTGTTTGCCTTACGTATTAGGAGGTGCACCTGTTAGGAGCATGAATTGTTATGATTGTTCATTCTTGAAAGATTATCCCTTTCACTAACATGTAGAATCCATCTTTGTCTCTCAAAATTGTTTCACACTTAAAGTTTATTTTGTCTGATATTAATATAGATACTCCTTTTTTTGGTTATTATTTGCTTGTAAGACTGTTTTCCAGCCATTCACATTCAACTTCCTTGAATCCCTAGGCCTAAGATGTGTTTCTTGTAGACAGCATATAGATGGGTCATATGTCCTTATCCAGTTTTCATGTCGGAATCTTTTGACAGATGAGTTTAATCCATTGTCATTCAGGGCTATTACTTTCAAGGAATTATTTATATTAGCGATATTTTGTTTGGACTTGTGTTTGTCATATTTTGTTTGTTTTTTTCCTACGCTTTTTTTCTTTTTTGTTGCTCTTACACTCTCCTCCATATCTGCCTCTCCTGTTTTTTTCTTTCTTCCTGAACAACTCCCTTTAATATTTCTTGAAGGGCAGGGTTCATGTTGGCATGCTCTTTTAATATCTGTTTATCTGTGAATATTTTGAACTCTCCATCATTTTTGATTGCTAGTTAAGCTGGGTAGAGTATTCTTGGTTGGAATTTTTTTTCTTTTAGTACCTTGACTATATCATACCACTGCCTTCATGCCTCCCTGGTTTCAGATGAGAAATCAGCACTTCATCTTATGGAGCCTCCCTTGTATGTGATGGTCTCTTGCTACTTTTAGAATTTTCTCTTTGTCTTGAGCATTGGATAATTTGACAAATATATGTCTTGAGCAGAGCCTGTTGGGATTTATGGTGTTTGGGGTGCATTGTCCTTCTTGGACCTGTATATCTATCTCCCTCTGTAGATTTGGGAAGTTTTCAGCCATTATTTCCTCCAAAACCGCTTCTGTCCCCTTTCCCTTTTCTTCTCTGTCTGGGATGCCTAGAATACATGTTTGTGCGTTTTGCATTGTCATTCAGGTTCTTAAGTCCCAGTTTGTTTTTTTTCTTTTTATCGATCAGTTCTACCATCTGTTTGATTTCAGATGTACTGTCTTCCACGTCGCTAATTCTCTCCTCTGTCTCTTCTAATCTGCTGTTATTTGCTGAGAGTTTATTTTTGATTTCGTGAACTGTGGTGTTCATCCCCATTATATCTGTTATCTTTTTGTGTACGTCTGCAATTTCTTCTCCAAGTGTTTTCTTCATATTGTTAATCTCTTCCTTTACTTCATTAATTTGGTCTCTAATGTATGTTTTGAGATCCTTAATTACTTGTCCGATATTCTGCTTCCCTTCCTCGTTTTTAGTTGGCGTTGGATTCAGGCATGTTTTCCTGATTATTTGTTTGGTTTGTAGTTTTTTGTAGCTATCTGGTCATCATTTTATCCTGACAGGTTTAATCAGTTCCTTAGCTTCCTTGTCTACTCTTGGGGTTTAATTAATTTATGTTTGTACGTAAGTGTTATATCTTCTCTTTGTCACTTTGTTCTTCTTACTCTATTTTCTTGTTGCTGGCTAAGTTCACTCTGAAGGAAAATATTAAGCCCAGAGAAAGCAAATAAGAAAAGAAAATGTATAAAGTAGTACTGGTAATAAATGTTAACAGAGCAACAATGTGAGATCTAGGAGAATGGATATTAGACTCATAAAAGTTGTGTAGAGTTATAGCAGTAAGTAGAGTACATTTAATGACACAGTCAACTGAAATAAGTAGAGTACATTTAATGACACAGTCAACTGAATATGGGGAGTATTATAGTATGAATTAAAAGGCCAGTGTTTTCATGAGACAGGAAAAAAAAAGACAATAATATCAAGAGTGGAAAAAAGACAGAAAACAGAAAAAAGGTATTAGAAAAAAAACATCAGACAATTTGGGTGCCAAAGAAAGGGAGGTGGAATGTAAGAGAAACAGTAGATGATGGAATGTAAGAGAAAGATGTGGGGGAAAGAGGATAGTGTAGGTTGCCAAAATCAATACACACAGAAAAGAGGAAATGGGGGATGAGGAAACAGAGCAAATGTGAAGCGCTCCCTGCAGCACCTATTATATAAAGAAAATAAAATAAAAAAGAAGAAAAAGAGAGAAAAGGAAAAAAAACGAGAATAGAAAAGGGGGGGAAGGGATGGAAACAATCAAGAAAAAGAAAAAGAAAAAAACCTAAATAAATGAAAAGGTCCTTGGGGGATAAAATGGGAGTAAAGACCAGGAGACAATGCAATATTAGCAAGCAATAAAAAAAAAAAAAGAACCAACGTTTCAAGCTAGGAATCCTCTTTGCAGTTAAATAAAATGCTTAGGTATCTGACCTTCCCCCTTTCTCCCTTCCTCACTTCTCTCTCTCCCACGGCAGCAGGAAAGCTGTCTGAGAGGTCCGGTAGGAGATTGAAGTGGGTCCTTGTTGAACCAACTCAACACAGAAGACTATGACTCTTTATTTCCAGTCTGAGAGCACCTACACCTCACCAGAAACCCCAAATATGCTATTGGAAACTTGGATAGCACGTCCTACAGTCTCTCCCCCTTAGGTGTGCTAGGGGAGGTCTAATTGATTTTCTGACTCCACTTTCTCCCAGAACAAGTTTCCTATCCCAGGACATTTACGTAAATTGGGCTTCCTCAGCAGGTTCGTCTTTCCTTTCTTCCCAAACTCTCCCCACGTCAGCTCATATTCTCCTCCATGCTCAAGAGAAGACAGACTTCAGGTCGTGGTGGATTTGGGAATGGGAAGTCCATGATATTGCAGACTCAAGGTGTGTGAGTCTCTGGAGCATGAGCTACCATGGCTTAGAGGATATAGACCTGGGAATCATGCATACAGTAAACACAGGGTTTGGGAACACTGCAGCACAACAAAGTTTTCAGGGATCACTGCGGCTGGGCCACCAGCCAGAGGGGGAGGGGTCCTGCCCACAACTTCTGACCTCCATGCCAGAAACCCAAAATTCCAACTCTTGCAAGAATCTCTTCTGTCACTGTCTCACCAAATCGACATCCAGGCACCTCCTGCCCTGCAAGCCCCCGAAACAACCCGCTCAGGGTTTGGGAACACCGCAGTACAACAAAGATTTCAGGGATCGCTGCAGCTGCGCCACCAGCCCTCCTGTTCAATTTTTTCCATTCTTTTCTGTTCTTTTGTATGTTCAATTTCAGAGGCCATTTCTTCAAGTTCACCAGTCATTCCTTTTGCCTCCTCAAATATGCTATTATATGATTCCACTTTATTTTTTATTTCATTTATTGCGCCTTCCATTCCCATAAGATCAGCTGTATTTCTATGTATGCTTTCAAATTCTTCTTTGCACACCCAATGTCTTCTTAATACCCTTAATCTCTTTAGCCATCTCATTGAATTTATTAAGGAGATTTGTTTGAACATCTATGATTACATGTCTCAACTCCTTTATGTCATTGGGAGACTTATCTTGTTTCTTTAACTGGACAGGTTCAAACCTAAGCTGTTCTTAAGATTATACTTTATCCCACCAAGTTTACTAATCAGTAACTGAAGTTCGTGCCTAGCTGTATCTTCATCCCCCATTTTTTGGAAGTGAAGTTTCCAATTCCAACTGTGGAATAGCTCCAGAGGCAGCTTGTGCCACTAGTGGAGGATGGGCACTGGCCTCCGGGGCGTGGAGTGTGCTACTTACAAATCTTCTCTGCAGATGGGCAGTCTCCTTCTTCTGTTCTTTTGCAGATATTGCAAGATGTTCTTCTGGCCTCCTGGAGCCTCCAAACAGGTGCTTTAGATAGCTCTGAATGATTGCTAACTGCCCTGCAGCAAGAGCTGACTCTAGGGGCACCTTATTCTGCCACCGTCTTGCCAGTTGATTCTAACAGTAAAATTTTGATGATGTCTTCATAATTTATAACAAATGTTTCACAACAATGCAAGGTGGTGGAGGGGTGATGTATGGGAGCACTGCATGATGACATGCATGTCTGTTTTGTTAGTTCAAAACTTTTACTATACATTTGCAGTTTATGTACGTTCATGTATAAATGATATTCTTTAATAATTTTTTAAAAATTCTTACACTTACTTGAAGTATATAAATGAGTAAACAGTATTGTGTATGTGTGTATTTTGTCTGTTTTAGACAAATTTTAAATTGTGACACAGTCAATTCTTCAAGAAGAAATTCTGACATATAGTCTCCTTCCAGTTGGTTCTGCTTTTCAGGAAAATATTCGGCTTGTCTTTATATAGCCTATGCCTACATATTTAACAATGCAGTAGAAGAGGAGCAAACAAATGGTATTTAAAGTCACCTTTCAGTCTTTTACTAATTCATTTACAAAATATACTTTAAAGGGCTTAAAGTGGGCTTAAGCCTTTGGTTTCCTATTGCTCAAAATCAAATGGTACAACTACAAGAAACACTTTTCATCTTGTCTGTTTTTCAGTGTTTCAAAATTGCTTTGTCACAGTCAGCCACATAAAACATGTAATTCATATCTCTTTACCAACAATAACAAGTCTGGGTTAAGATGACTGTTAGGAATTGTCTTGTCACCCTCCTACCTTAAATTTTAGCTCTCTGGATTTCCCCTGACAGGTATTCCAACATGTGGCTGCATGAGACCACAATCTGGAATTTTCTACTTCAGTGCTACCAAAAAAAAAAATAACTCTCATTTTTTTTTCTTTTTCACTTGCACTTCTACCACAATCATGTCTCTAGTACCATTTCTAAGGAGATGTTAAGACTTACATGATTTCAAAAAGAGATTCTAGAGGAAAAAGTGAAGGAAATACATATTTAAAGGTAGTTTCTCAAAAATAGCTTGTCTTAAGGTAGTCACAAAACAGAAAGTACACTAATGCTCATTTTATGGGTTAAAATGCATTTCTTTATTAAAAGAAATATCAGTTCTGAACAATATCACCTATACAACCCTTTCTTATCTGGAACTTTTTCTTAATCCATACTGTTTTCCAGCGTTAGATTCTCCAATTACTTCAGAGATAACTTCATGTGAAGACACTGGAGGCTGTGAAATAAGGAGCACTGGAAGCACTGTACTACCTTAAAATGTGATTTTTTCCTGATGATGTCTGAATTCCTACAATTTTTTAATTAATTAATTTTGATTATTTTTAAGATACATGGATCACACAAAATGTTACATTAAAAAATATAAGAGGCACCCCTACACCCCATTCTCCACACCCCCCACTCCTCCCACAACTTCTTTCTAATAGTGTGGTACATTCATTGCAGTTGATGAGTACATTTTGAAGCACTGCTACACAGCAGGGAATATAATTTATGTTGTAGTTTACACTCTCTCCCAGTCTACTCAGTGGATTATGGCAGGATATATAGTGCCCTGCATCTGTCGCTGCAATATAATATAATTGAGGATAACTCCAAGTCCTGAAAATGCCCCAATATCACACCTTTTTTGCCCTCTCCCTGCCTTCATGAACATATAGTGTATATAGATATGTTCAGATGTTTGTTGGGTATTGACATAGGGGATAGAATTTGACACGACAACTGAGGGAGTGCTGAGTTCCCATTCTGGGAAAATTTGTCGCACTTCCCAATGGAGCTGCAACAATCCCCCAGGTAGAAGGTCAAAGACCAATGAAGAAGGAAGGTCCAATGATCGGCCCTTGATACTGATGACTATGTTCATGAGCCTGTGTACTTGAAATTTCAACTAGGCCTAAAGCTACAGGGTGCCTAAGAGTTACTTCCTGAGAGCCTCCATGTTGCTAAAATGTGGCCACCCTCTAAGCCAAACTCAGCATATAAATGCATTACCTTCCCCACAGCATGGGACACCACTCCTGGGGATGAGCCTCCCTGGCCCAAGGGATTACTACCAATCACCAGCTGGTGATGCAATTAGAAAAAGACTATGGATAAAAGGGGGAAATGGTAAAGACAAATGAGTTTATATGGGTAAGAGACTTCAAAATGTTCCAGGAGGTCATCAGAGGAGTTGTACTTATGCACATCTCAGCAGGGTTTCAGAGACAAAGTAGATACAACCCCAGGTAGTGGTGTTCTTGGGGGCTACAGAGATACACAGGTCCTATGATTTTTCATTCCCTCTTCCATCTTCACAGTAAGAACAGGCAGTGTGCAGGAGTGGAAGGAGGGATTTCCAGGAGAGATACAGGTAAGGAGACAGTGAAGTTTCTTTGCCTGCCTTAGGATTTTGCCTTGAGTTGTCTCTATATACAGTCTAATAAAAGGTCACATGGAAAGGGTATAGGAATGGCCTCCTTGATAAATTCCAAGAGGAATTTTCCAAGTCTTACTATATGTTAGTACCATGTAAAGCTTTGCACAATATAAAGAAGTTTAACAAGAAAAGGAGATGAGCACTTATTGAATGACTGCTGAGTATCAAGCCTTTTTTTTTGAGGATATTTACAGATATCTCCTTGAATCCCCACAACAATTCTGAAAGGTGGGTATTATTATCCCCATTTTACTGCATAAGAAACTCAGAAAGGCCCAGAGAGGTTAAAAAGCTGCCCAGGAAGGCAGAGCTATTAATTGTCTGAGCCAAATTATAACTCTAAATCTATTGGACTTCAAAGCCCTATTCTTTTTCACTACATATATATACTGCTTCCATGGGTGAGATATACAGAATTTCTGATCTAGCTGTGATGATAATACTGACTGTAAGAAAAAATTCTTTCTAAACTATGGGGTACTGACTAAAAAGACAACAAAGTTTGAGATATCTTATTTTCTGTTTCAAATAGCCTTACTAATTCCTAGTTATTAAGGTCTCTTTCCTTTTGACCAGTCTGATAAGACCCAATGAAGCCTTAAGCCTACCAAGATGTTTAGGGCTGAATTCATACAGGAGAACTGAATGGAATGCCATGAGGTCTCTGGTTTCCTGTTGACCTCACTGAGAAAAACGCAGCAACTCCCTCCCTTCCGTCAAGAACTCAGTCACTAAATTGTTCTGTGTAAGCAAAGGACTTAATTTCTGTACATTAAGTTTACAAAGAAAATACAAGGGCATAAGGACCCTCCCTTTCTCAATTTTTAAATAAGCAACGTAACCATCACTTTTTTAAAAAACTGCCCAATGACCTTTTTCAAAGAGCAAAATGATCTAATTACAATGCACTGTTGAAAGTAGAAACAAACTTTACTGAGTCTGTGACAGACAGGAAGACTAAAGTTCCTTTTGACTCTGGAAAACAGTGTGGACAGAGAAAAGTTTCTGATAAGAGCTGGAGAGATGAAGTTCTTCAGAACTTGTTTTTCATTTAGTGAAGAAAAGCCTTTTTAATTCAGAAAATGGCATGACTGTACTTTAAACTTTTGTAGGTGAACACCATCCCCACATAGTCTTATCAAACATATATACATATAAAGGTGTTAGCCAGTTAATAAATTGCAGATAGTTTTGGCCAAAAGTTCAAAGCCATAGAACTGAAACATACAGTAAACCTACAGCTACATTAATTCCCTGAGGCTGTTTTCAACCTCACCTGCTTAGCTTTCAAGGTCCTGTATAAGGAGGACTTGTTCTATCTACCTCTCTAAAAATACACATCCCCTTCTTCCCCAGAACAGATTAGGATACATTCATTCCCCTTGAACACATCATGCCCTGGACCCCAGTGCTTTTTACCATTTGTTTGCTTCACCTACAACTCTCCCCTTTCTCCACTTATGCATTTTTAACTTACTCATCCAGGTCCCTCCTTGACCACTCCACTCTCCTTTCCTGGCCTCCTGCAGTCTATATCACACAGTTTGGTGCTTAATCATTTCACATATCTAAGTCTCTTCATTTCAGTTAGTTGATAAACAACCTAAAGGTAGGGCCTAGGCCTTTTACTCTGTCTTCCCACAGGGCGCCCACCACAGGGCTGAACACAAAGTAAATAGTCAATATTGACTGATTCTGCAATTTTTGTTTTCAATTTATCACTGCCAACATGCGGGTATTTAGTTTTTTATTCTAATAAATTTTTGAAATAATTTAAATAAACATAAAACTTTGCAAAAATAATACAGAGTTTCCACATATCCCTCACCCAGTTTTCCCTATTGGTAACATGTTACATCTCAAAAGTACATCCACTACAACTAAGAAACCAATGTTGGTATTGTGAAAGGAACTTTAAATTTATCTTTGGCCACTGGGTTACAAAATGGCTCCCAGAAAAGGAGGCACACAGGGAGTCATCCTATACTAAAGCACTCAAGCCTTAGGAATGGGTAGCTTGGAGAACAAGATTTACAGGAGATAGGACAAGAAAAAGAGACCTAAGTTCTGTGCAATCAGTTTCAGACAAGTTTCCTCCTGCCTAAATGTTTCAATAATCTGCTAGAAGAGAACTCACCTGACAACAACCTTTTTCCTTCTTTTTTTGGACTATAAATTCCCAAAACCCTTGACCGCTTTGGAACACCTGTTTTTACTTGCTACTGCCCAATTCTTATAGGCAACAGTTATTGTGATTCATAAATTCTTAAAATATTCATAAATCTCATTTTTCTATTTGTAGTTGCAGAGAAGTTCTTTTAATAGTACAACAGTATTATCTGAACTCCAGACTATTTGGATTTCACCAGTTTTTCCTCTAATGTCCTTTATCTGTTCCAGGATCAAATCCTGGATGCTATATTGTATTTCGCCATTATGTCTCCTTAGTCACCTCAGGTCTGTGGCAGTTTCTTGGACTTTTATTGTTTCCCATGACCTTGACAGTTTTGAGGAATATTGGCCAGGTAATTTGCATAATATGCCTCTATTCAGGTTTGTCTGATGTTTTTCTCATGATTTGACTGGAGTTATGGGTTTGGGGAAAGAATACTACTTAGGAAATGTGTCATAATATCAGGGAGTACATGATATCAATATGACTTATCAACATGAGGTTAACTTTGCTTAGTTGGTTAAGGCTGTGTCTACCAGTTTTCTCCAATGTAAAGTAACTATTTTAACTGTTTCCACACTCTTTGGAAGCAAGCCAATAAGTCCAGCCCACATTCAAGTAGGCTCAGTGTTCTTTTTAAAATTACTACCACATACCAGGAATCTGACAACAGGGAATGAGACAATACTTTCTAGTGCCTCTAGGAAGATTCAGAAAAGCCAGATGGCTATAATCAGCAACTTGTGCAAATTTATTCAAAAGGTCCCATCCACAATAGGTTCACACCCACAGTAATGGACCAGCTTTAAGAACATGAGTTTCTGGGATATATATATTATAGTCTTAAACTACCACAATATCTTTAGAAGAAGTTCCCTGGATTTAATATCACATGAATCAATGAGGCAGGCTAGTAAGACAGGGAATTAATAGATGGATCTGGAACCTGGCAGAGAGTCCACATGGACATCAGTAACCCTCAAGATGGCTGCTGGAAGACCGCCATCCCCAAGAATCTGCCATTCAGAACAAGACTTCTGGGAGCAAGGAAAAGCCCCAGATGTTCCCTAGGGACTTTACCATTGGGTTCTCACTAGGAATAATGGGTGGGGTGATCAATCAAAACAGCAAATAGCTGGAACTCCTCCCCTGCCATTTGCAAAGGGGTGGAATAATTAACAGTTTAAAAAGCAAACTGCGAGGACTGAGCGTGCTCTTGCCCTGCCTGCTCTCTTGCCTCTGGACTCGTTCCTGCCCTCTGTGTGCCCCTCTCACCATTTTCCCTCTGCCACATGGCCACACAAGTAAACCTGGGAATATATAAATAATGTGGAATTGTAGCTTGTAAACCAGCCCTCTTTATCCCTTTTCACCCCCTTCCTCTCTACCTGGGACCCATGATCTGTTATTTTCTCCCATTTCTCTTCCCTCCCTACCTGAATAAATTACTGGCCTAACTCACCTAGCATGCTCTTGAAATCCATTTCTGCAGCATAGCCAAGAAACTAAATAAAATCCAGTAACATAAAATTAGATTGATAAGTTCTCCAGGTGAGTTTTAGAAAACACCGTCTCTCAGTGGAATGTTCATGTTTTAGCTGCCTTTTATAATGCTAGGTATCTCTGTCACCCTTGCAGGACTGATTTCTGTGGAATATACAATATAGTTACAGATTTTCCATCTATTAAGGATTTGAGTGCAGGGATATATTGTTGATTACTGTTCAGACACATTTTCCACCAGCCCCAGTGAGGAATGTAAGTCCTTATTCTTCAAAATACCATTTGGAAATCCTATAAAAAAGCTGACCCAAAGATAGAACCCATAGAGATCTCAGAAAAACTAGTGATTAGTTTAAGAATTTTATATACAGAGTAGACGGTTTAACTAGATTATCTTTTCCATCCTTTCCCACTCTGAGGTTCTGTGATAATGAAATAAAGAAACATGCAAGAAAAGCCTCCTGGTGAAGATTTGGTAAGAAAAGTTAGTGTGGAAAAGCAATTATTCATATGAATTTAATTGACTTTACAAAAAAAGCTGTATCTCCGTTTGAAACTGTTTTCACATATTTGGACAAATGAAGTTCAAAGTTAAGAACATTCTGGCGGCAGACTTGGCCCAGTGGTTAGGGCATCCATCTACCACATGGGAGTTCCGCGGTTCAAACCCCAGGCCTCCTTGACCCGTGTGGAGCTGGCCCATGTACGGTGCTGATGCACGCAAGGAGTGCCCTGCCACACAGGAGTGTCCCCTGCGTAGGGGAGCCCCACACGTAAGGAGTGCGCCCCATAAGGAGAACCACCCAGTGAGAAAGAAAGTGCAGCCTGCTCAGGAATGGTGCCGCCCACATGGAGAGCTGACACAACAAGATGATGCAACAAAAAGAAACACAGATTCCCGTGCCACAGACAACAATAGAAGCGGACAAAGAAGAAGACACAGCAAATAGACACAGAGAACAGACAACCGGGGGTGGGGTGGTGAAGGGGAGAGAAATAAATAAATAAATCTTTTTTTAAAAAAAAGGACATTCTGAAGTGCTTCCACAACAAAGTCAGTGACTTGTGGCCATAGGTGGCTACAGGAAATGAGTGCTAAGAGTGAAACAGAATAACAGAACCTTCGAACTCTTCTGGCATCTTTTTGCACATGCCTTTAAATCAAAGGCCTTCCTTGAAAAAAATCACACTGTTATAATCAAATACAAAAGCTAAATATTCAGTACAAGTGCTAGTCTAGCATATGTGGACCTTCTGTTCCAAAAACCCCAGACTAAAGTTACACTAAGAATTTAAAAATTAACAAATTCATTTCAGTCCCCACCTCCATGCCCTTGTCACTATCACCACTACCATGATCACTATCATGAGGAATTACCAACTGAGTACAATTAGTTCCTGTTCAGATTTCAATCCTCTCTAAGAGAACCTTGTCACAACAAAATGAAGAGAATTTGATTGGCTATAATGACTATGAAAGCTATAAAATGACGGTGATTCTACAATCAGCAAAGATGTTCTCTAGCTCGCCACCTACTCTATGCAACAAATTCTGGCAGTAAGGAAAAATAATTAGACAAATTATGCCTGCTAAAGTCTACATTTCCTGCAATTGGTACAGGGCTTCTAATTCTAGTCAGAGAGATTCTCCAGGCAGCATTTCCATATAAGGATAAGCAAAAATACACAAATTCAGCAGGTTGGTATGAGATTACAGGACAAACATATGAGAACTGAATATAATAGCTAAACTCTTCAGCTCACAATAGATACTTTTAAAAATGGATGTAACCCCCCAAATCCAAACCATGAGTTATTGAACCACAAAGAAAGTAATGAGAAATTAATTTGTTTTTATTGCTAACTGAATGAAAATTGTCCAGGCTTTGGGGTATAATATTAGATCTGTTTATTTCCTCTTCTGCTGTTCCATGGCAAAAAAGGCTACTATGTAATTTGTTGCTAAAATGGACAGATTAAAACAGAGTATTGCATGTGAATAAATGAATCAGGTCAATATGCCCCAGTACACAAAGAAATATAGATATCCCAAGTGCCCTGTGAGATGAGCTTCACTCCATAGTAGAGAAAAAAGTGTCTTACACTGTAATCAGGAAAAATGTTCAGAGAAGTGACATCATTTGGTACTAAGAAGAATTCATGAGGATATCCATGTCCTCCACTTAAACCAAAGGATGATAGAACAAGACCCTGAGAATTGGCCCATGAACATAAAGAAAAGATAATGTCCCCCACTAATCCCTACCAAAATCACTGGTTAAGAACAAGTAAAACATTGTCTCTCTCTCTTTCTAAATATCATAGAGTGTTTAATTTATCAAGTATTCTAGTATCACATGGCTTGACAGTTTTGAAGGGTGTTATTTCTGTCAAGTCAAATGAAATCAGAAGCATTTTGATAGCATGTTTAAGAGCCATGGAGATGTTGTTGCTCCTTGATCCAGTAATTTCACTTCTTAATTCCTAGTTTAAAAACTAATTCAAAGAGGGCAGAAGTGACAATCAGCAAGGTGGCGACAGTATAAGGAGCTCCTAGAGTCAGTTCCTGCTACAGGGCAGCTAGTCAGGCTCCACTTTCCAAAAACGGGGGAGGAAGAGAAAGCTGGACACCAACTTCAGCTACTGATGAGTATATTCAGTGAGCTAAAATATAATCCTAAGAACAGCTAAAGTTTGAACCTGTCCAAGTCAGAAAGAGGCTGGCATTCGCCATCTTAATGCTGCACCTGGCACAAGAGGAAGCAGGGAGGACTGAAAATCGCAGTGTTGGTACATTCCAGCTTCCTTCCATCCAGATCAGATTCCAGCTCTAGCATAAGCGCCAGTCCCACCTCCGACAGGGAGGAAGCTGCGGGCACCTGCACCAGACTCTCTGCAAAAACACAGGCCACACTGCAGAGGCCCAGTGATCATCCTACTCTGACAGCACAAGCCTCCTCAGGAGCTATTCTGAGGGTGGAATTAGAAACTCCATTTTTCAAAAAGAGGCGGGGGAGGGACCATTAGTCACCAACTTCAGCTACTGATTAGTAAAGTCAGCTGACTAAAGTTTAACCATAAGAACAGCTAAAGTTTCAACCTGTCCAAGCTGGAAAGGGGCCAGGAGCTGCCATTTTGACTACCCCCGCCATGAGCGGAACTGGGCTGACTGAAAATCAGTGATGATAGAGATCAGTTCCTTTCATCCAGATTGGCCAAAATATATTTTAAAAATAACAATGGAGTGGGTTGGGAGGGGATATATACCAAATGTAATATAAGGACTATAATTATTAGTAAGATTTTGAAAATATTCTTTCATAATTTGTAACAAATGTCTCACAACAATACCAGGTGTTGGTGGAGGGCTGATGTATGGGACTCTTGTACGATGTTATACATATTTGCTTTGTAGGTTCACAACTTTTACTATATACTTATTGTTTATGTATGTTCATGCATAAATGATGTAATAATAATAATAATTGGGTGGGTTAAGGTAAAATACTTTGGTTAGCATTCATATTATGAGGATGCTCTTTAATCATGAGTTAAAAATGTTTAACAATAATGAAAGGTTTTGTTGGTAGGTTGATGTATGGGAGCCCTGTATGATGTTATTATGTATGTTTGTTTTGTAAGTTCACAACTATTACTATAAACTTACTGTTTATGTATGTTCATGTATGAGTGGTATACTTAACTAATTCTTTTTAAAAGCATGTACAAAACAAGGAGGGCAGAAGTTATGTGCCTTAAAAGGTTATGCAACATTTCAATTGGGTCTTGTTTGTTTTGTTTTAGTCTTGTAGTGATGGAGGATTGGAAGTTGCCTGCAACATTCAGACTTGATTTAATAAATGGTGGTGTGGCCAATGGAAAGAATTAGATAAGCACACTGAAAGTGACCACTGTACAACTATGTAACAAGGAAAAATGTTTGTAAATGGTGAAAAAGAAAGTCTAAATAATCACATATTTGCTATGATTCCAACTATGTGAAGAACTGAGTGTATATTTTAAGACTAGACAGGAGATAATATACAATTATTATGACTACTTAAGAGTGCTTAACACTTTGCCCTAGTAACCAATCAAGTTCTTTTGGGATTGGAAATTAAGGAAATATTCTAATGGTGCTATATTGCTTCACATAATTTAAAATATTTTAAAAAATCAATCCATATTTATTGAGTGCCTACTAGAGGCCACATGTTACAAAGCCAAGGTATAGACATATAGAACATATGGAAGATACTATGGCAGACTTATTCTAATGTGCCCCACCCTACGATTCTCACCTCATGTTGTCATTCACTTGTAAATTTCCTTTCCCTTGAGTGTAAGCTGGGTCTCTGACTTGTTTCTAACTCAAAGAAAAAGGCAAAGATGTTGGAATGTGATCTGAATGATTATGCTATGCTATATAAAACTACATCTTACTAGCAGACTCACAGCAGTGTCTCTCTTTCCTTTGCTGGTTATGAAGAATCAAGCTGCCACGAGTATTGTAGTCTCAGGGAAATAAATTCTGCCCACAAACACATGAGATTTAAAGTGGCTCTTTCCTCAGTGGAACCTCAAGATAAGAAACCAGTCCTGGCTGACCCCTTGATTATAATCTTGCAGAGGACCCATCTAAGTTATGTCAGGACTCATAACCCAGACTAACAGTGATATAAGAAATGTGTGTTGTTCAAACAACTAAGTGTATAGTAATTTGTTATACATCATAGAAAACTAATACAGAACCAGTTTTGGGAGATACAAGAGGGCAGAGTAGGGAATGGCAGGTTGCACTCTTCTTCCATAAAATGTGGGATGCTGAACAAGCACAACTAAAAGGTATAGAGTAAGTGGAACCAAGTGTTAAAGAGGAATCTTAACACAAAACCAAAGGGAAAAATAAACCTAGACTAGAGAGAAAAATTAATCACCTGAATAAACCCATTAAGAAAAACAGATACAGAGACATCAGCAAATAATTGCAAGCCATACTAAGAAACAGGTAGTCATGGCCCAGTTTAATGAACAAAGTAAAAAGCAGTAGAAGGTACACAATGTGCAACAATTAATCAAGTATGTCCAAACAAATATCTTTAATCAACTCAGTGAAATGAAGGAAGAGATAAAGGATTATCAAGAAGACACTGGGGGAATATAAAGAAACTGCAAACATACATGATAAGATAACAGATCTTAAGGGGATGAAAGGCACAATGCAAGGAATTAAAAATACACTAGGGAAGCAGATGTAGCTCAGTGGTTAAGTGACTGCTACCCATGTATGAGGCCCCAGGTTCAATATCCAGTACCTCCTAAAAAATACACTAGAAGCACATATGAGAGATTTGAACAGAGGAAAGAATAGCAAAACTAAAGATAGGACATTCAAAATTGCTACAGATAGAAAAAAATGGGAAAAAAATCAGCAGGAACTAAGGGAATTGAATAGCAACATGAAAGGTGCAAACATATGCATCATGGGCATCCCAGAGGGAGAAGAGAAGAGAAAATGTACAGTAAGAGTGTCTGAGGAAATACAGATGAAAATTTCCAAACTCTTCTGAGGGACATGGATGTACACGTCCAGAAAGCACAGCTTACTCCAAGCACAATAAATACTAGCAGATATAGCCTGAGACACATACTTATCAGATTTTCAAAAGCTCAAGGCAAAGACAGAATCCTGAAAGAAAAGTACAGAGATCCAACACACATAAGAGAAGCTCCATAAGATACGATTAAGTGCTGATTTCTCATTTGAAACCATAGAGAAAAGAAGGCAGTGATATGACAGTTAAGCTGCTGAAAGAAAAAAAAAATACCAGTAAAAAGTTCTGCATCCAGTAAACTGTAATTAAAAATGAGGGAAAGCTCAAAATATTCACATATAAACAAAAATTGAGATAATTTGTCAACAAAGAGTCCTGCCCTTCAAGAAATACTAAACAGTTCTGCAGGTTGAAATGAAAAAACAAAAAACAAAAAGCAAGAGAGAGAGGGTTGGAGGAGAATGTAGAAAGGAAGATTATTGGTAAGAATAACTAAAATGATAGAAAAGAAATAAAACTGAAATATGACATATATAAGGCTAAAGATAAAATGGCTAAAGGAAGTACTATCTTGACAACAAATAACATTAAATGCTAATGGATTTAACTCCTGAATCAAAAGGCCCAGACTGGCAGAGCAGATAAGGAAATATGACCCATTTATGTACTGTCTAAAAGAAATTCACCTTAGACTCAAGGATCCAAACAGGTTATAATTGAAAGTCTGGTGCATGATTTTACATGCAGACAGCAACAACAACAAAAAAAGGAGTAGTAGCTACAGAAAAAATAGATTTTAAATGCAAAGCTGTTGTAAGAGACAAAGAACACTATATATGATTGAAAGGGGTAATCTACCAAGAAGAAAGAACAATACACCTAAACAGCCCCAAAATGCACGAGGCAAACACTAGCAAAACTAAATGGAGAAATAGACACCTTTACATTCATAGTGGAGGGCTTCAATACACCATTATCACCATCAGACAGAACATTTAGACATTGGTTCAATAAAGAAACAGGCCTTGAATAATATGTAAGAAGAACTAGACTTGGGAAGTGGACTTGGCCCAGTGGTTAGGGAGTCCATCTACCACACGGTAGGTCCACAGTTCAAACCCCGGGCCTTCGTGACCCGTGTGGAGCTGGCCCATATACACTGCTGATGCGCGCAAGGGGTGCCGTGACACGCAGAGGTGTCCCCCGCGTAGGGGAGCCCCATGCTCAAGGAGTGCGCCCCATAGAGAGCCGCCCAGCATGAAAGAAAGTGCAGCCTGCCCAGGAATGGCGCTGCACACACGGAGAGCTGACACAACAAGATGACGCAAGAAAAAGAAACACAGATTCCCATGCCGCTGACAACAACAGAAGTGGACAAAGAAGAAGACAGAGCAAATAGACATAGAGAACAGACAACCGGGGTGGGGAGTGGGGGGAAGGGGAGAGAAATAGATAAATAAATCTTTTTAAAAAAAGAACTAGACTTAAAGGTTTTATACAGAACATCACAACACAAGACAGTGGGATATATATTATTTTCAAGTGCCCATGGATCGTTCTCCAGGATAGAACACATGCTAGGTTTCAGAACAAGTCTCAATGAACTCAGAAAGACTGAAATTAAACAAGCACTTTCTCTGAATACAATAGAATAAAGCTGGATATCAATAAAGGATAGAGAACTGGAATAGGCACAAATATATAGAAGTAAAACAACACAATCTTAAACAATCAGTGGATCAAGGAAGAAATTGTCAGAAAAATCAGCATACCAAATTTATGTGAGGGCAGCAGATGCAGCTCAAATGTTTGAGCACTTGCTTCCCATATATAAGGTCCCAGGTTTAATCCAGGGTACCTCTTAAAAACAAATAAACAAACAAAACACAACTTTTATTGGGGAGCAGACGTAGCTCAGTGATTGGGTACCTGCTTCCCATGTACAAGGTCCTGGGTTCAATCATCAGTGCTTACTAAAAAAATCATGGGATGCAATTAAACTAGCACTGAGTAGGACATTTATACCCGTAAAGGCCCACGTTGAAAAAGGAAAAAGAGCTGAAATCAAAGACTTAACTGCGCACTTGGGGGAACTAGAAAAAGAACAACAAATTAATTCCAAAGGAAGCAGAAGGAAGGAAATAGCAAAGATTAGAAGAGAATTAAATGAGCTTGAGAATTAAAACAAAAACATTAGAAAGTATAAACAAACCAAGAAGTGGTTCTTTGGTAAGATTAGTAAAATTGACAAACCCTTAGCTAGACCAACAAAATAAAAAAGAAAGAAGATGCAAATAAATAAAATCAGAAATGAGAGGGGATATTACTGCACACCCCACAGGAATAGAAATTATAAGGCGATACTTTAAAAAATTTTTTTATTATTATTTTTTATTAAAATTATTTATTTTTACAAATTACATTCAAAAAATACGAGGTCCCAATTAACCCCACCGCCCCCACCCCCCACTCCCCCCACAGCAACACTCTCTCCCATCATCGTGAGACATCCATTGCACCCAGTAAGTACATCTCTGAACATCACTGCACCCGTAGTCAATGGTCCACATCATAGCCCACATTCTCCCACGTTCCATCCAGTGGGCTCTGGGAGGATCTACAATGTCCTGTAATTGTCCGTGAAGCACCACCCAGGACAACTCCATGTCCCGAAAATGCCTCCAGATCGCATCTCTTCCTCCCATTCCCCAAACCCAGCAGCCACCATGGCTACCCTTCCCACACCCATTCCACATTTTCTCTGTGGACATTGGATTGGTTGTGCCCATTGCACATCTATGTCAAGTGGGGACTTAGATTCCACATGGATACTGGATGCACTCCTCCTGCTTTCAGTTGTAGACACTCTAGGCTCCATGGTGTGGTGGTTGACCTTCTTCAACTCCATGTTAGCTGAGTGGGGTCAGTCCAATAAATCAAAGTGTAGGAGCTGAAGTCTGTTGAGGCTCTGAGCCTGGGTGTCTTATTATCAGTCCAGAGATTCAAATCCCCTAAATATAGCTTAAACCCCAGCACCAACTACAATTCCAATAAAGTAGCATGCAAGTCTTGTGGGAAGAGATCCCCTCTGAGTCCAATTCCATCATGTAGAAACATCAGCTCCAAAGAAGGGCCATCTGCCATGGCAGTGAATCCCATCTGCCAAGACCATAGAACCCGTGGGTCTCTTTATCCCTCAAAAGAACCAATACTTGGGGTTGTATCTACTTTATCTGTCTCTTAGACTCTGTTCAGTTGTGCATAAGGGCATTCCTTCTGACAACCTCCAGACTCTTTTTTAGAGACTCATAGCCTTATATTCTCATTTCTCCTTTCCATTTCCCCCTTATATTAGGTCAAACAGCATTTTGAAGTCATGTTATTATATGTACACAGGGATATTCTGCTGATCCATATTGAACCTTTAATTCAAGGTCATTTTCTAGTTGCATCTTCAGATGGTATGTGGTAGTGATCCCTCGGTGCCAGGGAGGCTCATCCCCGGGTGTCATGTCCCACGCTGGGGGGAATGAACTGCATCTACATGGTGAGTTTGGCTGTGAGAGTGGCCACATTTGAGTAACATGAAGGCTGTCAGGAGGAAACTCCCAGGCACAGTGCTACTCTAGGCCTTGTTCTTACTGCAGATGTATAGGCTCAAAAGCATAGCCATTAGTATCAGGAACCCACTTTTGGGCCCTCCTTCCTTCCTGGTTCTTGCCGTTGCCCCTGGGGGACTGCCGCTGCTCCCCAGGGTCCATGACCGTGACCCCCCGGCCAGGCGCCCAGTACCCACCCCAGCTGTTGTTTTTAATTGTTTCCACTATGAGTATATCTGGACATTTCTATATACCCTGGGCATATGCCCTGTATAACTCTCTGTCAGCCATATATATCCTGTCAATAACATCCTATATCAGTATTCCTCCGCTGCCATTGTTGAACCACTCTGTGATCCAAAACTTCCTGTAAAGTGAATCCCAACATAATGTCAGCTTCACAAGAGTCTTAGATCACCGAGATTCATATATACAATATACAGTACGTCCCCAGATCCACCATAAAACCTTTTCCCTTCCACACAGATAATCTTTTAGCTTATTCCTATCATATTTCCTGAAACTGATGTACAGATTCCGAGACAATAGCTTTCAAACAAGGTGACATCTGTGTTTACTATGTGGTCCATACTTTAGATTGAACAGTTTTCTAAATTTTTTAGTTATCCTATGTTTTGCCTTATGGTTTACATTATTAGTCTGTCGTCCCCTATATGTTTCTGGTATAATATTACATGTTTTATATTCATCTTCGTGTACTCTCACAGAACTCCTCTCTTGCCCCCATATTTACCTTGGTTCCACCCATTCCACATCCATTTTCCCCCTCACCTTGAGGCCCACAACGCCAGCCAATCTCCATTTCCCAAGAAGCCATGTCCAGAGATACTTTCAGCAGTATTCAGGACCTGACTTTCTCAACTGCCCTAATGCCCTGGGAGCCATCCTTTCTCACGAGAGATACAGTTCTCTCTATTTGACGGCATTAGTCCTCCCCAGGATGTGGGTCCACCCCAACTCTCACTTCTTCGGTCTCTTCCCAATGGTACAACCCACCTTGGCAAAATGAGCCTTCAGCTATTCCCCCGGAGTCCGTCCCGCATCAGACCATACCCCCTGAGCATCCTAACCAGGTGTCCCTCCTACTTATACTTTGATACGATTTTCTCAACATTTTGTTCTCAACGGACACCTGACACTCTCCCATGTTTGTATGTTGCCCCTCCCTCCCCCGAAGTTTTGGACAATATTACCCCTCTTCCCATCCCCAGCACCCCCAAACCCACAAAGCCCCACCCGAAGGCAACCCCTTGCCCCCATGTTGTCCCTTCTTTGTGCTCATACTTACCGCCAGCTCATCACATATTCAACCCCTGTAGACGTTAACTCACATCCTTCCTCCACCCCCCGATTTCCTGTAAGCCTCTTTTCCAGACTCTAGCTCTCTGAGGCAGTTTGCTTATTTCATATCATTGAGGTCATGTAGTATTTGTCCTTCAATGTCTGGGTTGCTTCACTAACATAAGGTTCTCAAGATTCATCCATGTTATCACGTGTGATTGTACTGTATTTGTTCTTACAGCCGAGTAGTATTCCATTGTGTGTATATACCACATTTTATTGATCCACTCGTCTGTTGATGGGCATTTGGATTGATTCCAACTTTTGGCGATAGTGAACAATGCTGCTATGAACATTGGTGTACATATATCAGTTTGTGTCCTTGTTTTCAGTTCTGATGGGTATATACCCAGCAGTGGTATTGCTGGGTCATATGGCAAATCTATGGTGAGGTTTTTGAGAAACCGCCAAACTGTCCTCCAGAATGGTTGGATCCTTCTGCATTCCCACCAGCAGTGGATGAGTGCTCCCCTTTCTTCACATCCTCTCCAGCATTTGTATTCTTCTGTTTTTTTCATAGCTGCCAATCTTCTGGGAGTAAGATGGTATCTCATTGTCGTTTTGATTTGCATTTCCCTGATAGCTAGAGATTTGGAGCATTTTTTCATGTGATTTTTAGCCATTTGTATTTCATCTTTGGAGAAGTGTCTGTTTAAATCTTTTTCCCATTTTTTAAATGGGTTGTTTATCTTTTTGTTTTCAAGATATATGAGTTCTTTATATATGCAAGTTATAAGTCTCTTATCAGATATATGGTTGCCAAATATTTTCTCCCATTGTGTGGGTTCCCTTTTTACTTTCTTGACAAACTCTTTTGAGGTACAGAAGGCTTTAATTTTGAGGAAGTCCCATTTATCTATCAGTTCTTTTGCTGCTCGTGCTTTTGGTATGATATTTATGAAGCCATTTCCTATTACAAGGTCCTGTAGATGTTTCCCTACGCTGCTTTCCAAGATCTTTATGGTCTTGGCTCTTATATTTAGGTCTTTGATCCATCTTGAGTTGATTTTGTATAAGGTGAGAGATGGTAATCCTCTTTCATTCTTCTACATATGGCTATCCAGTTCTCCAGGCACCATTTGTTGAATAAGCAATTCTCTCCCAGTTGAGAGGGTTTGATGGCTTTATTGAATATTATATGGCTATATACATGAGGTTCTATATCTGAACTTTCAAATCGATTCCATTGGTCTGTGTGTCTCTCCTTATGCCAATACCATGCTGTTTTCACTACTGTAGCTTTGTAGTATGATTTGAAGTCAGGAAGTGTGATTCCTCCTATTTCGTTTTTCTTTTTCAGTATGTCTTTGGCTATTCGGGGCCTCTTTCCTTTCCAAATAAATTTCATAGTTAGTTTTTCTAGTTCCTTAAAGAAGGCTGTGTTGATTTTTATTGGGATTGCATTGAATGTGTAGATCAGTTTTGGTAGGATAGACATCTTAATAATATTCAGTCTTCCTATCCATGAACAAGGAATATTCTTCCATTTATTTAGGTCTTCTTGGATTTCCTTGAACAGTCTTGTATAGTTCTCGGTGTATAGGTTTTTTACCTCTTTAGTTAAATTTATTCCTAAGTATTTGATTTTTTTATTTACTATTGTGAATGGTATTTGTTTCTTGATTTCCTCCTGATCTTGCTCATTATTGGTGTACAGAAATGCTACTGATTTTTGCGCATTGATCTTATAACCTGCGACTTTGCTGAACTCATTTATGAGTTCTAGAAGCTTTGTTGTAGATCTCTCAGGGCTTTCTACGTATAGGATCATGTCATCTGCAAATAATGAAATTTTGACTTCTTCCCTTCCAATTGAATGCCTTTTATATCTCTTTCTTGCCTCAGTGCTCGAGCAAGTACTTCCAAGACAATGTTAAATAGGAGCGGAGACAATGGGCATCCTTGTCTTGTTCCTGAGTTTAGAGGGAAGGATTTCAAGATTTCTCCATTGTAAACAATGTTGGCTGTAGGTTTTTCATATATACTCTTTATCATGTTCAAAAAGTTTCCTTGTACTCCGATCTTTTGGAGTGATTTTATCAAGAATGGGTGCTGTATTTTGTCAAATGCCTTTTCTGCATCCATAGATATAATCATGTGATTTTTTTCCTTCAATCTGTTTATATGGTGTATCACATTGATTGATTTTCTTATGTTGAACCATCCTTGCATAGCTGGAATAAATCCCACTTGGTCATGGTGTATAATTCGTTTAATGTGTTGTTGAATACGATTAGCAAGTATTTTGTTAAGTATTTTTGCGCCTAGGTTCATTAGAGAAATTGGTCTGTAATTTTCCTTTCTTGTGGTGTCTTTGTTTGGCTTTGGTACTAGGGTAATGTTGGCATCATAGAAGGAGTTTGGCAATGTTCCTTCTGTTTCGATTTTTTGGAATAGTTTCAACAGGATTGGTGTTAATTCTTTCTGGAATGTTTTGTAGAATTCAGCTGTGAAGCCGTCTGGCCCTGGGCTCTTCTTAGTTGGGAGATTTTTAATGACTGATTCTATCTCTCTGCTTGTGATTGGTTTGTTAAGATCATCAATTTCTTCTTTTGTCAATATGGGCTGCTTATATGTTTCTAGGAATTTGTCCATTTCCTCTAAATTGTCATTTTTGTTGGAATATAGTTTGTCAAAGTATCCTCTTACGATAGTCTTTATTTCAGTGGGGTCAGTGGTGATATCCCCTTTCTCATTTCTTATTTTGTGTATTTGCATCTTTTCTCTTTTTTTCTTTGTTAGTCTCGCTAAAGGTTTGTCAATTTTGTTGATCTTCTCAAAAAACCAGCTCTTGGTCTTGTTTATTTTTTGAAGTGCTTTCTTATTTTCTATTTCATTTAGTTCTGCTCTTATCTTTGTTATTTCCTTCCTTCTTCTTCCTGTTGGGTTACTTTGTTGTTGTTTTTCTAATTCCTTCAAATGTGCACTTAGTTCTTCAATTTTTCCTCTTTCTTCTTTTTTGATATGTGAATTTATGGCTATAAATTTCCCTCTCAGTACTGCTTTTGCTGCATCCCATAAATTTTGGTATGTTGTGTTATCATTATCGTTTGTTTCAAGGTAGTCATTGATTTATTTTGAGATTTCCTCTTTGACCCACTGTTTTTCTAAGAGTGTGCTGTTTAATTTCCAAATTGTGGTGTGAAGTCTGGGCCTCCGTTCTTTGCGAATTTCCAGCTTCACTCAACTGTGGTCAGAGATATTGTTTTGTATGATTTCGATCTTTCTGAATTCATTAAGTCTTTCTTTGTGGCCTAGCATATGGTCTATCTTGGAGAATGTTCCATGTGCGCTTGAGAAAAATGTATATCCTGCTGTGTTTGGGTGTAATGATCTATATATGTCTATTAGATCCAGCTCTTCTAATATACTGTTCAAATGTTTTGTTTCTTTAGTGATTCTCTTTGGAGATATTCTGTCCAGAGTTGATAGCGGTGTATTAAATCCCCCACTATAATTGTAGATGCATCTATTTTCTCACTTAATTTTTCCAGCGTTTGTCTCACGTATTTAGAGGCACCCTTGTTAGGAGCATAAATATTTATGATCGTTCGATCTTCTTGACAGATTGTCCCTTTCACTAAAATGTAGTATCCTTCTTTGTCTCTCACAATTGTTTCACATTTAATGTCTATTTTGTCTGATATTAATATAGCTACTCCTGCCTTTTTTTTAGTTGTTGTTTGCTTGTATGATTGTTTTCCAACCATTCACTTTCAATCTCCATGCGTCTCTGGGTCTAAGATGTGTCTCTTGTAAACAGAATATACATGGGTCATATTTCCTTATCCAGTGTCCCAGTCTGAATCTTTTGATAGGTGAGTTTAATCCATTGACATTCAGTGTTATTACATTCAGAGAATTATTGTGGTAGCCATATTTTGGTTGGATTTGTGTTTGTTATATTTTGTTTGTATTATTATATTTTCCCCTTCTCTTTTTGTCTTTTTTGTTGCTCTTACACTCTCCTCCATCTCTGACTGTCCTGTTTTTTTCTTTCTTCCTGCAGAACTCCCTTAAGAATTTCTTGAAGGGGAGGTTTCTTATTTATATACTCTTTCAGTTTCTGTTTATATGTGAATATTTTGAACTCTCCATCATTTTTGAATGCTAGTTTAGCTGGATAGAGTATTCTTGGTTGGAAATTTTTTTCCTTTAGTACCTTGACTATATCATACCACTGCCTTCTTGCCTCCATGGTTTCAGATGAGAAATCAGCACTTAATCTTATGGAGCTTCCCTTGTATGTGATGGTTTTCTTTTCTCTTGCTGCTTTTAGAATTTTCTCTTTGTCTTGAGCATTGGATAATTTGACAAGTATATGTCTTGGGGTGGGCTTGTTGGGGTTTATGACCAGTGGAGTGTGCTGTGCTTCTTGGATATGTACCTCTGTCTCTTTCAGTAGATTAGGGAAGTTTTCAGTCATTATTTCCTGCAACACTCCTTCTGACCCCTTTCCCTTCTCTTCTCCTTCTGGAATGCCTATAATACGTATGTTTGAGCATTTTGCATTATCATTCAGGTCCCTAAGTCCTATCTGGATTTTTTCTACATTTTTATTGACCACTTCTACTATCTGTTTGATTTCCAATGCACTGTCTTCCACATCACTAATTCTCTGCTCTGCCTCTTCTAGTCTTCTGATATTTGCTGCAAGTGCATTTTTGATTTCTTGAATTGTGGTGTTCTTTTCCATTATATCTGTTATTTTTTTGCGCATGTCTGCAATTTCCCCTCCAAGTGTTGTCTTCATGTTGTTAACCTCTTTCATTACCTCATCAAATTTGTCGGTGACAAATGTTCTGAGATCTTTCATTGCTTGTGCGAACTTCTGCTCCCCTTACTGATTTTTAGTTTGTTGATTGGATTCAGTCATGTTTTCCTGATTACTGGTTTGGTTTGTAGATTTTTGTTGCTGTCTTGTCATCATTTTTCCTTGACTGGTTTAATCAGATCCATAGCTTCTTTGTCTAGTCTTGGAGATCAATTAGCTGTTGTTTTTTTGCGTAAGTGTTATATCTTCTCTTTGTCACTTTGTTCTTCCTATTCGAATTTCTTATTGCTGGTTAAGTTCACTTTAAAGGAAAGTATTAGTGCTGGGGAAAGGCAATTGTGTAAGGAAGGAAAAAGTGTAAAGTGGTATTTGTGATATATGTTAACAAAGCATCAATATGAGTTTTGGGAGGATGGAGGTTAGATCATGTAAATTGTGTAGAGTTATAGTAGTAGGAAAGTACCTATAATGAGGTAGACAACTGAATATGGGAGGAATATGGTACGTAATAAGAAGCTATTGTTTTCGTGAGAGAGGGAAAGAGAAAAGAAAGGTAATCGTTTCAAGGGCAGATACCAGATGGAAAACTAAACAAAGGTTTAGAAATTAAGAGTTAGATGCTTAGTGGATCAAAGAAAGGGAGGTGGAATGCAGGAGAGATAGCAGATGGTGGAGGATATCAAGCTGTAGGGGAAAGGGGATAGTGTAGATAGCCTAAATCTATTCACAGAGAAATGAGGCAGTGGAGGATGAGGAAACCCAGCAAATGTGAGGTGTTTCCTGCAGGACCTATTGTATTGTTAAGATAAAATAGATTAAGAAGAAGATCGGGGACAAGAAAGAGAGGATTTAAAAAAAAAAAAAAAAAGGAATGCGCTGGGAGAAACGACTAGGGCATAATGCAATGCCAGGGATCAGAACATTAAAAAACTGGAATAAAAAAAATAGAAATAAAATAAAAATAAAAGCAAAACAAAATAAAATAAAGAAGAAAAACGCAAACATTGAGGGCTAGGATATTCAAGGGCCTCAGATGAACCTCAGGGCATGGTGGATTCAGGGATGGACAGTCTGAGGTATTGAGGCCTCAAGAGGTGTGAGTCCCTGGCGTGTGGGCCGCCAGAGTCCAGGGAACTCAGACCTGGCAACCTCAAGTCCAGTTAACGGGAATCCTGGGAGCACCACAGTGCATCACAGCC
Source organism: Dasypus novemcinctus (assembly GCF_030445035.2). NCBI lineage: Eukaryota > Metazoa > Chordata > Mammalia > Cingulata > Dasypodidae > Dasypus > Dasypus novemcinctus. The sequence goes on along the minus strand of NC_080704.1, from coordinate 91,009,405 downwards.
TTCAGGGATCCCCGCAGCTGGGTGCCAGCCCTATGGGTGAGGTCTCATCCCCAAGCTCTATCCTGTGTTCTGTGTCCTACAATTCACTCACTTACTAGGGTCTATTGTGTGGATATATCACCAATTGACTTCAGGAACCCTCCCACCCTGTGGTCCCCAGGAACGTCCACCTGGGGGCTCCTCTAGGTTGCAGCCAATTTAATGACTCAGATCAAATATCCAGGTCCGGGGCAGAGGCTCCTGCCAGAAATGCTAATAACAGAGTCCAAACCCGAAATTCCCACGCTTCGCAAATTATTCCCCTAATCAGGTTCCAAACGTCTGCCACCCCATGAGTCCGTGGTAGCGTCTCTTTGTTGCTATCACTTTGAGACTGCTATAGGTCAGCAGCCGGGCTTGGGGGGGGGGCATGGCTCTAGGCGGAAACGCTATTGTTTGTGTCCGCAATCACAAATTCCCCCCACTTTGCCCTAAAACCCCCATCTGTCTGCCCAAATGGGTCTGCAAGCACCTCCCTTTTCCCACCAACCCCCAATAGGCCGCCCAGGGCCCACGAACTCCCCAGTACTGCAGAGGCTCCAAAAAAAAAAAAAACAATGAACAGAAACCCCGCCGCGACTCGGCCCAGCTCCGCCCGACTCCTCCCACCGCCGCAGCCCAGCGGCTCCGCCCGGTTCTGTATGCCGCCGCGGCCCAGCCCAGCTCCGCCCACCATGGCCCGGCTGGGCTCCGGTGTCCGCTGCTGTGGCCCGGCCCGGCTCAGCCCTGCCACCGCGGCGCTAGATGCCTCGGCTCCGCCTACCCAAGGAGGAAATCCTCCACACGTAGCTGGGATCTCCGTGTATATTTCACAGATGGATCCTCTCTGTTACCTTCCCTCCAAATTGATGTCCAGACACCTCCGGACCAGCAAAAATCCGAAACAACCCGGTCCCAAAGAGTCTCCAACGCTGCCCAGCTGATTCCCTGCAGAAGACCCTAACAGGGAAGTTCACTCAGCTGCCATCTTGCCCCCTCTCCCCCTTTGAAAAATTGTATGTGAACTAGAGGGTCAATTTAGAAGAAATGAGCAAATTTCTAGGCACACACAAGCAACCTGCACTGATGCAAGAAGAAATAGAAAAACTCAAAAGACCAATCACAAATAGTGAGATTGAATTAGTCATCTAAAACCTCCCAACCAAGAAAGCCAAGACCAGATTCACAGGTAAATTCTATCAAACATTCCAGAAAAATCAAATACCCATCCTGCTCAAACTCTTCCAAAAAATCGAAGAGGGAACACTACTTAAATCATTCTATAAAGCACACATCACCCTAATACTAAAGCCACATGAAGACACTAAAGAAAACTACAGATCAATTTCTCTGAAAAAGTTAGAGGCAAAAATCCTCAACAAAGTACTTTCTAATATATTCCACTAATACGTCAATTGGATTATATAATATGACTTAGGTTTTATCCGAGGTATGCAAGGATGGTTCAAATAAGTAAGTCAATTAATGTAAGACACCACATTAACAGAACAAAGGAAGAAAAATCACATGATCATCACTGTCAATGCAGAAAAGGCATTCAAAAAAACACAACACAGCAATCTTCCTTGATAATAACATTTCAAAAAAAAAAACAGGATTAGAAGGAATCTTCTTCAACATGATAAAGGGTATATAGGAAAAACCCACAGCTAACATCATACTGGATGGTGAAAGGCTAAATTCTCTCCGTAAGATCTGGAAAAAGACAAGGATACATACTGTCACTGATCTTATTTAACACTGTATTAGAAGTACTACCTTGAGCACTTAGGAAAAGGAAATAAAAGGCATCCAAACTGGAAAGGAAGAATTAAAACTTTTAGTATTTGCAGATGACATTACCCTATACATAGAAAGTCCTGAAAAATCTGCAACAAAGTTTCTAGAGCTGATAAATGAGTTCAGTGGAGTGGTACAATATAAGTTCAACATGCAAAAATCAGTAGCAATTATGAACACTAATAACGAACAAGCCGAGGAGGAAATTTTAAAAATTTCCACTGACAATACCATGTAAAGGAGTAAAATATCTATGAATAAACTTAACTAAGGATGTAAAGGACTTGAGCACAGAAAACTACACATTGCTAATGGAAATCAAAAAGACCTAAATAAATGGAAGTATAGTCCATGTTCATGGATTGGAAGACTAAAATCATTATGATGTTTATTCTACCCAAATTGATTTACAAATTCAACACACTCCCAGTAAAAGTTTCAACAGCATTTTTTTACTAACTGGAAAAGTCAATTACCAAATTTATTTGGGAGGGAAAGCGGCCCTGAATAGCCAAAAGTATCTTGAAAGAAAAGTTGGAGGAATCAGGCTACCTGATTTTAAAGCATATTAAAAAGCTACAGTGGTTAAAAACTGCATGATATTGATATAAGGATAAACTGTTCAATGGAACTGAATGGAGAATTCAGATATACACCCACATATATATGGGCAACTGATATTCGACGAGGCCACCAATATCACTCAAATGAGACAGAATAGTGTATTCAAAAAATGGTGCTTAGAGAAGTATATATCCACATCCAAAAGAATGAAAGAGAATCACCATCTCATATCCTATACAAAAATTAACTCAATATGAGTCAAAGACCTAAATATAAGACCCAAGACCACAAAGCTCCTAGAAGATAATGTAGGGAAGCACCTATGACATCTTGTAGTAGGAAATGGTTTCATAAACTTTACATCCAAAGCATGAGCAATGAAAGAAAAAAAGAGATAAATGGGACATCCTCAAAATTAGAATCCTTTATGCTTCAAAGGAGTTTAAGAAAGTGAAATGAGAATCTACTCAAAGGGAAAAATATACTTGGCAATCACTTATCTGATAAGCATCTAAAATCCAGCATAAAGAAATCTTACATGTCAAAAATAAAAAGGCTAACAACATATTCATAAATGGGCAAGAGATTTGAACAGTCACTTTTCTAAAAAGGAAATACAAATGGCTAAAAAACACGTGTAAAGATACTCAACACCACCAGCTATTAGGGAAATGCAAATCAAAATTACAATAAGGTATCATTTTACAACTATTAAATTCACTGATATTTTTTTAAAAAGTCCAGGAAATTACAAAGTATTGGAGAGGATGAGTCATAATAGGAACACTCTTCCACTGCTGCTGAAAATGTAGAACAATGCATACACTTTGTAGAATGATTTGGTGATTCCCCAGGAAGCTAAGTATAAAATTTCCATATGACACAACAATCCCAATAATAGGAATGTACTGAGAAGAATTGAGCAGGGACACAAACAGATATATGCACACTAGCATTCATCTAGGCATTATTCATGACTGCCAAAAGCTGGAGGCAACCCAAATGTCCATCAATGAATGAATGTAGTACACAGGCAGTACCTAATAGAAGTAAATAGAGCAATATGCCAAATCCTCGATAGTAATGCCTGTACTTACAAACTTTATTCTTATAAAATTGAAACTTAGCTTAATAATATCTATTGCCTAAGCATTACCACTTGAAAACCTCTTTGTTACTCAAATGTGGTCTTCATCTAAGCCAAACTCAGCAAATCAACTCAATACATTCTTCCTGGTGTGGAACATAACTCCAGGAGATAAGCCTCTCTGGCAACAAAGGATTAATACCAATCACCAATGAGCAACACACTTGGAAAATAACTTTGACCAAAAGGGGGAAACATTAAATGCAAAGGAGTTTTCACAGCTAAGAGATTTCAAAGTGAGTTGAAAGGGAGGTCATTACAGAGGTTACACTTATGAATGGCTCAGACAGATCTCACTAACTGTTACAGTAAACAAAGTCTTAAACATTGGTGCTCCTTAAGGCTCAAGGGACATCTGGCGACTGTAGGCAAGAAACACAACCACATAAAATCAGCACACCATTGGTGGGCCTTACCTTGGAATATATGTAACAGAGTTTGACATATTTGTCATTTCCTACTCAAGACTCTTCTATCCTATTTATTTGAACCTATAATTAGCATGGTACCTGCAGCAGTTTGATATAATTGATGAATTCCAAAAATAGATATTGGATTATGTTTGTAATCTGGTGTATTACTGGGCATGATTGAGTTATGACTAGGGCTTTGATTGGCCATGTTATTAGGGCATTGAGCCCCCACCCCTTGGTGGATGGCAATTTACAGATAAAAGGCATGGCAAAGGATGCAGGGATTTCTGATGTTAGAGATTGATGCTGAAGACCCAGGAAGTCAGCACCCAGAAGAAAGAGAAGCCAGCACCAGGAAGGAAGGAACCTTGAACCCAGAGAAAAGCAAGCCTCAGGAACCCAGGAAACCTGAACCCTCACAGATGTCATCAGCCATTTGGCTCCAAAAAGACTTTGGTGAGGGAAGTAATTTATGCTTTATGGCCTGGTATCTGTAAGCTCCTACCCCAAATAAATATCTTTTATAAAAATCAATCAGTTTCTGGGATTTTGCATCAGCACCCCTTTGGATGACAAATACAGTACCCATTAAATATACATTCCAGATACTTAAATCTTCAGTCTGTTCATATGCTAATTAAACCCTGGATCTCAACAGAGTTGCAGCCAACACCTACTCTCCAATTCATCGGATTGTCCAGAACAACTAACAAAATAATGATGATGACGGAAAACCCCCATACCAAAAACAAAAAGTTGTACAATTATAATCAAAACAGTTCCTTCCATCTGGCCCATAAGTAGTGAGCCTCCTCTCACTGAGAAGCAAAGCAAAGATCTCAAAATCCTCAAGACTGAGGAATGAAGAAACATAACGAGGTAATGCAACCATGGACCAAAGTAGACATTACTACTGTAGTAACAAAAGAACTTGTAACATTGATATAAAGTAAGAGGTTACCAGAGATTTTGAGTGAGGGGAGGGAAAAATAAATAGAATATAGGACATTTTTAGGGCATTGGAATTCTTCTGCATGATATGGTAATGACAGATACAGGACATTACACATTTTGTCAAAACCTGTACTTGTACGGTGCAAAGTGGAAACCATAGTGTACACTATAGACCTTGATTAGTAGCAATGCTTCAATATTTCTTCATCAATTTTAACAAACGTACCAAACTAATGTAAGATGTTATTAAGAGGGGAAACTGTGGGAGGGGGAGGGACTGGAGTATGTGGGAATCCCCTATATGTTTGATGTAACTTTTCTGTTCTCTAAAACTTCTTTAAAAACAAAGATAACTATATGAAACAAAATCTAATCCATTCCTCTGTGTGTGAACCCACTGTAAGTAGGATACTTTGATCAGGTTACTTAAGGTATGACCCAGTCCAATCAGGATGTCTTAATCCTATTGATGGTGTCCTTTCCAAGCAAAAAGAAATTCAGCAGAATGAGAGAAAGCCAGAGGGAGAAGAAATAAGTTGAACACCAAAGGAAACTGGAAGAGAAGAGAGAGACCATGTGCTTTGCCATGTGACAAGGTAATTACTAAGGATAGCCAACAGCCATGCCCAGAATGCTACAGTCTTCAGGGAAACAGCATTACTTTGATGATGCCTTAATTTTGAATTTTTCCTAACCTCAAAACCTGAGCCTCAACGGACTTGCAACACCTACTCTCCAGTTCATTGGACATACACAGGGCAACTAAGGAGGTGATGATAGACAACCACCACACCTAGGAACCAAGATAGTCTACAACTATAAGCAAGAGAGCCCCATCAATTGGCCATATGGGATTGAAGCCCCTTCTCAGTTAGAAGTAGAGTGGGCATTACCATCCCAGAATCCTCAGGATTGGGGAATGAACTATGGACTAGAGTGAACTTACTAGTAGACTACTATAGATTTACTGTGATTCTAGCAATGGAAAAAATTATATCACTTATGGCAGTGGCCACTGGAGGTTCTGAGGTCAGGGAGAGGGAAAACAGGTGTAATACAAGGGCATTTTTGGGACTTGGGAATTGTCCTGAATGACGTTGCAGTGACAGATATAAGCCATTATATATCCTGTGATAACTTACAGGATTGTGTGGGAGAGAGTGTAAACTACAACGTAAACTATAATCAATGCTTAGTGGGAATATTCCAAAATGTGCTTATCAATTGCAATGAATATACCACACTAATGAAGGTTGTTGTTAATGTGGGTAAATGTGGGCAGTGTGGGGAGCAGGGTATATGGGAATCCCCCATATTTTTTATTTAACATTTATGTAATCTAAATATCTTTTTAAAAATAAAAAATATATTTTTAAGAAACTGCAGGCAAATATATTCCCATTATTTAATCCAAACTATTGCATGGTATTTGCTTGATGAGCCCAGGAAACTAAAACAAATAGCAATTAAATATTGTCAAGCAATATATTTCTTTAGTTCTATAGACAATTTCCATAAAAAATCTTTTCATATTGTAAAATTGCACTTTTATTTAAATTGTTTACATTATATGGCTTCTAGCAAATTGCTCAGAATGCAAAATAATTCCAATGCCCAAATGATAGATTAACCAAAACGACATACTTGGCTAGTGTCACTGTAAAAATCTACCAACATTTGTTTCTTAGGAAAGGAGAAAGCCGAAAATATTTTGAAACTATGAGGAGAAAGAAAGTCATTTACTTATCTCTGAAAAGTCTCCAAAATCATTCTATGTAGAAGACCAGTAAAACCCATAAATACAAAGACTCATGCACATTCTCAGTGGTGCAATTCCTAATGATTCTAGATTGAAAGAAAATTATTTTCCCATTTCCCTTTACTTGATCAAAGGGAAAGGAAGCTGTTTTACAAATGGACCATAGCATTTTAAACCAGGTAAATCATCTCTTTGCTAGTACCAAATTCTTCCTTAATATAATAAAAATATTTTAAGGCAATGGGATTTTCAATTTAAAAGTGGTATTAAGGTGGCAACAAAAGGAAAGGGAAGAGAACAAAGAGAATGATCCAGGAAGGTGTAACCTATTACTAATGGAATCAATCAAATTAGGAAAGAATCTCAACCTAACACCTACCAAGAAGACATCTCATTAAGCAAACCATCAAATCCTGAAAAGAACTTCAATCTTTTCACATATTGTTAAAATGCATGGAAATTACACAAATTGCCCCAACTCAACTTATTTCAATTCAACTTATTTACCCTTAATAATTAATATTCTTTTAAATGCATATTAGCAAGCGATATCAAATCTCTGTATACATTATGCAACTGAGTAATTTTCACAGAAAATACTGTCAGATGTTTAGATCACAGTATCAGCTTTCAAAACAAGGAAAACCTTGTCTAGTTAAATGGCATGCTTTCTTAACTTCATATAATGGGACAAATAGGTATGGCTTTTATTTTTAAATGCCGAAAAATTAACCACCACCACCCAATTAAAAACTGAATCTCAGTTACACAGTCTATTCAAGGTAAAAGATTTTAAGTGGCCTAAGTAAACATATGATGATTGCAATTTTATTTTTTTGCTTTTTAAAGGAATTTATAAGAATTTCCACCGAGAAATGTATATTATTAAATTCTATTTAGAGACTTAAAATGTGTTTATATGGATGCTTCATCAGGGTTGTCCAGTCTTAGTCTTAGACAATTCTTAGTCTAGTTACTTTCACACACAAAAAAAAATGCATGTGCCTGGTCATATTCTCTAGACCCTTCAAGGAAAATAACTGCTAAGCACATCAAGTCCATGCTGGAGACATATAATAATTTTCACACCAAAGGGCTGCCCATGATTGCCAAAAAGAAACACAAACACCCAAACAAAATACAAATATTATCTTTTCAGGCTGTAGTGCTCATTTTTCCCTCTGTAGTTGGTAAAGTGATAACATTTCATTACTAAGTAAATTAAACACTTTCCTTTTAAGGAAGCATGGTAACTCAGAGAATTCTGTACCCTGGCAAAACAATCATTTACCACAGGAAAAAATAATGAATCTGAAGCTTTAACTGAGTATGGTACCCAGGTAAGCATTCCAGAGAACATTATGAACATACTTTCACACTCAAGCCAATAAAGCATGTTCCAAACAGCCCAGCTGAGAGTACCTGCCACATTTCATTAATATCCAATTAGTTAAATAAGACCAAAATTAAATGGTCCAAGAAGTTAACTAACTAGTAAACAAATGTTGCTAAAACAAAATGGGCTTAGGTCAGGTAGTACTGTGGGCACATCAGTGAATTTTTGTGCAATTTAATTATTACCACAGTTATTTGGACCATGGCTGTCAAGAATAACAGCATGTCTAGCAATAAGAATGGCCATCCACTTCTTGGTATATACCCAAGAGAATTGAAAGCAGGGAATGAAAGAGATATTTGTACACCAATGTTCATGGCAGCATTATTCTCAATAGCAAAAAGGTGGAAGCAACCCAAGTGTCCATCAACAGATGAACAGATAAATAAAATGTAATATATACACACAATGGAATATCATTCAGCCATAAAAAGGAATGAAGTTGACACACTTGACAACATGGATTAACCCTGAAGACAGCATGTTGAGTTAAATAAGCCAAACACAAAAAGACAAATATTGTATGATTTCACATATATGAAATAACAGAACAAGTAAATTCATAGAAATAGAAGGTAAGTTACAATTTATTAGGGGCTGGGGGTAAGGAGAATGAGAAGTTATTGTTTAATGGGTACAGAGTTTCTATTTGAAATGATGAAAAAGTTTGGGTGATGGATGATGGTTATAGTAGCCAATACTGTAAATATAATTAATACCACTGAACTGTACACTGCAAAGTGGTTAAAATGAGGAAATTTTGAGTTTGAGAAACAGTTATTTCCATTAAAATGTTTTTTAAAAAAACCCACACGAACACCTCTCTCACATACATACTCACACATGCAAAAAAGGAGAAATAAAAAAAAGAGCTACTGTCAACAAGAGTGAAGGGTCTGAGATTATAGCCTACTTGCAAGCCAGGAAGTTAGCCTGCCACAACTTTAAAGATGCTGTCAGAAGACACGAGACTCCTAGAACAGAAACAATGGACTTAAATTAGTCACAGCAATAGGGAAAGCCAGTGTATAAGCAAATTTATGCACTCGATTCCCTGTTCCTCAATTCCCACAGGGTAGTACAGAGGGCCAGGTGACACCTGCACATACCATGTACTGCATTATAGGAGAGAAACCCTCAGTTAAAGTATTCTGATTATTCTATAAAGGACATTAAGCAAACCTGCCCTTCGTTAAAAAAGGGAGACATTTTATCTATCTTCCAAGGCTATTTGTTATAGGAATCATTCAAAAAAATAGACCAGAACAAAGGCAGCCAGTGCCCATGCTCACAAGATGTACAAAAATGCAAGAAACCCAGGGAAAACTGTCCCTCAACATCTATCATTTATAACCTATTTTTGCTACTAAAGAGCTTCTAGCTCTTGCATTACAGGTTTCTGAAGGAGAAGCATAATCTGGAACATCAAATGTAATGCTCAGTGATGAAAGCCAGTAAATTTACTACTTTGAACAGAAAATTTTCAGAGTCAAGTTATACAACAATTCAGTTAAAAACAGAAGTAATGAATTATTCAAGAATTCTACAAGTGAGACTGAATTATTCTATCTCCAGGTATGAAACACATTCTTTCAGCAGTCCTTAATAAGGAGGTTTATTTCTGAAATTAATTCTTGTGACCAATGTTACCTCTTTAACTTCTCCAATTTAATATCAAATCTCCAGAAATTGTGGGAAGACAGCATCAGGTTAGGCAGACAAAGCTCAGCTTTCTCAAAAGAGCAAAGGAGAAAGACCCAAAAGCTGCCCAAGGAACCTGCTTTGGGGATCAGTAGACCAGGACAGTTCTCTAAAACTCCCAAGAGGATGAGGGACAGAAAGATGAAGAATCCAAAACAGCAAACTTGGAGTTACAAACCCCCTAGCTGCCAGTAAAGGCTACCCACCCCAACATCCAAGATATTAAGTGGGGTTAAACCCCTGGTTCATTGCAGTTGACTGAGAGGGGAACAGATGTGTTCCACTCTGTCAGCTGTTACAAAGGAAAAGGGAGAGGAAGTGGGGGGGGGGTTCTTCAGTGAATTCAGCAAGTACATTTAAGGGTTACTGGTTTAGGGTGTTGGATGTGGGTGGCATTTGGGACAGGGTACACCACGACAGCCAACTAAATGGGAAAAAATATTTGGAAATTACATAGCTCATAAGGGTTTAATATCCATAATATAAGGAAATCATACATCTCAAAAATATAAAGAAAAACTACCTGATTTAAAAAAGGGCAAAAGACAACTATCCAATGAAGAAACATGAATGGTGAAGAAACACATGAAGAAATGTTCAACATCATTAATGATTAGGGAAATGCAAATCAAAACTACAATGAGATATCATTTCACACCAATTAGACAGGCTGCTATTAAAAAGTCAGAAAAATGTAAATGTTGGAAAGGGTGTGGTGAGATAGGAACACTTATTCATTTTTGGTGGGAATGTATAATGGTACAACCACTATGGAAGACTTGTTTGTCAGTTCCTAAGGAATATGAATATGGACTTGCCATGGGACCTGGCAATACCATTGCTAGGTATATACCAAAAAAACTGCGGGCAGTGACTAGAAGAGACATATGCACACCAGTATTCATAGTGGCATTATTCACGATACCCAAAAGTTGGAAATAACCCAGGTGGCCATCAACTGATGAATGGATAAACAAATTATGTTGTATATACATGATGGAATATTATGCAGAGTAAGAAGAAATGAAGATGTGAAACATGTAACAACATGGGATGAACCTGGAGGACATTGAGTGAAGCAAGCCAGACACAGAAGGACAAATAGTGTACAACTGTACTATTATAAACTTAATATACTTTGTGAAATATAAATACATTATATGAAATAAGAATATGGGGAAAATTGAATAGATAAGACCATTTTTCTCTGAAGCTAAACAAATGTAGGTTAATAATACAAAATGTTAACATCATATCAAAAACAATCATTACACTAAGTGAAGGAGAACAGACAGAGAGTACTACATATTGCTTGATTCTATTTATATAAAATGTAAATATAAATTGATTTAGAAAGATGAAATTAGATTAGTGGTTATGTAGGGCTGGGGGCAAAATGCTAATGGGTATGAAGTATTTCCTTTTGAGTAATGAAACTTCTAAAATTTTTAAGATGTTGATTATACAACATGGTGATTACACTAAAAGCCATTGATTATATACTTTGGACAAATCATAAGATATGTGAATATATCTCAATAAAACTACTTAAAAAAAACAAATAATTGTGTTAGAATTGCCAGAATTAACAGCTATGCAGGGGGAACAGAGTGAGATTGAAAGGTAAGGAATTTTATTTGTCTATTTTTTGTTTATTATTATTATTGAAATGAAAATACTCTAATAAGATTGAAGTGATGAACGCACAACTATGTGGTTATACCAAACATCATTGATTGAACACTTTGGATGACTTGTATGCTTTATTAATATTTATCACCAAAATTGATTTGTTTAAAAAATATCAAATCTGCATAAGTATGCCAAAAGACAAAAATATCGTGACTTTATTTTAAACTCTACACAAGCTGCAAAATATTTATTCTCTTTTTAAGCATACCTTTGCCTTAAGCAATATGATCCTGATTCAGGGAATAATTTGTTTTAAAAAATCTAATACTATTTTTTTCTAATTATATTTTTTTAATTTTGTAAAAATATTACATTAAAAAAATATATGAGGTCCCATTCAACCCCACCACCCCCACCCCACCACTCCCCCCCCCCAGCAACACTCACTCCCATCATCATGACACATCCATTGCACCTAGTAAGTACATCTCTGGACATCTCTGCATCCCATGGTCGACGGTCCACATCAAGTCCCACACTTTCCACCACTCCATCCAGTGGGCCCTGGGAGGACTCACAACGTCCGGTGATTGCCCCTGAAGCACCATCCAGGGCAACCCCAAGTCCCAAAGGCGCCCCCACATGTCATCTCCTCCTGCCACTCCCCACACCCCTCAGGCACCATGTCCACTTTTCCCACTCCTAAGCCACCTTTTCTCTGTGGACTTTGGATTGGCTGTGTCCGTTGCACCTCCCTGTCAAGAGTAGGCTCAGATTCCACATGGATACTGGATGCAATCCCCCTGCTCTCAGTTGTAGGCACTCTAGGCTCCATGGTGTGGCGGCCATCCTTCTTCAACTCCATCTTAGCTGAGTGAGGTAAGTCCAATAAATCAGATTGTAGGAGCTGGAGTCTGCCGAGGCTCAGGGCCCAGCCATCACACTGTCAGTCCAGAGATTCAGATTCCCTAAATATATCTTAAACCCCAACACCAACTGCAATTCCAGTAAAGTAGCATGAAAGTCTTATGAAAAGAGATCCCATCTGAGTCCAGTTTTATCACGCAGAAACACCAGCTCCAAAGAAGAGCCATCTGACATGGCAGTGAACCCCACCTGCCATGACCATAGAACCCGTGGGTCTCTTTAGCCCTCCAAGGAACCAGTACCTAGGGATTGTATATACTTTATCTGTCTCTTAGACTCTGCTCAGTTGTGCATAAGGGCAATCCTTCTGACAGCCTCCAGACTCTTTTTTAGAGACTCGTAGCCATATAAACTCATTTCTCCTTTCCAATTTCCCCTTACATTAGGTCAAACAGCATTTTAAAGTCATGTTATTATATGTAGACAGGGATATTCTGCTGATCCGCATCGAACCTTCAATTCAAGGTCATTTTCCAGTTGCATCATCAGTTGGTAGTTGATAGTGATCCCTCGGTGCCAGGGAGGCTCATCCCCGGGTGTCATGTCCCACGCTGGGGGGAAGGCATTGCATTTACATGCTGAGTTTGGCTTCGAGACTGGCCACATTTGAGTAACATGAAGGCTGTCAGGAGGAAATTCCCAGGCACAATGCTGCTCTAGGCCTTGTTCTTATTTCAGGCATATCAGCTCACAAGCATAGTCATTAGTGTCAGGGGCTCACTGTTGGACCCTCATTCCTTCCCGGTCCTTGCTGCTGCACCTGGGAGACTGTCACTGCTCCCCTAGGGACCATGACAGAGCACCCCCGGCCAGGAACCCAGTACCCCCCCCAGCTGTAGTTTTTAATTGTTGCCACTATGAGTATATCCAAACATTACCATGCACCCTGGACATATGCCCTGTATAGCTCCCTGTCAACCATATATCACCTGTCAATAGTATCCTATACCAGTATTCCTCTGCTGCCATTGTTGAAACTTCCTGTGATCCAGAACTTCCTGAAAATTGAAGCCCAATATAATGTCAGGATCCCTTATTAGCAAACTGGCATATACCAATGGGTTTAAAGGTTAGATATAAATACGTGTTGACTTGGAAAAATTTCTACATCCTATCCTTTTCTTTTTCTTTTTTTCCTTAATTATTGAACTTCTCTTCACAAGAGCCCTAGACCACAGCAATTCATATATACAATATACAGTACTCCCACATATCCACCACAAAACCTTTTCCCTTCCACAGCGATACTCTTACAACCTATTCACATTATATTTACTTAAAGTGATGTACAGAGTCTGAGACAATAGCTTTCGAACAAGGTGACATTTGTGCTTACATTGTGGTGCATACTTTAGGACACACAGTTTCTAAATTTTTAGTTATCCTATGTTTTACATTATGGTTTACATTATCAGTCTGTCGTCCCCTATATGTTTATCATGTAATATTACATGTTTTATATTCATCCTCGTGTACTCTCGCGAAACTCCTTTCTTACCCCACATTTACCTTTGTTCCACACATTTAACATCCATTTTCCCCTCCCCTTGGTGCCCACAGTGACAGCAAACCTCCGTTTCCCGAGGAGCCACGTCCAGAGATAGTTGCAACAGTGTTCAGGGCCTAATTTGCTCAACTGCCCTAATGCCCTGGGAGCCACCCTTTCTCTCGAGAGATACAGTTCCCTCTATTTGATGGCATTAGTCCTCCCAAGGATGTGGGACCACCCCAACTCTCACTACTTGGGTCTCTACCCAATGGTACCACCCACTCTGGCAAAATGAGCATTCAGACATTCCCCAGGAGCCCATCCCGCATCAGACCATCCCCTCCAAGCATCCTAAACAGATAACCCTCTTAATTATATTTTGATACGATTTTCTCAGCATTTTACTCTCAACCAACACCTGACATTCTCCTATGTACGTATGCTACCCCTCCCTCCCCCCACTTTTTGGGCAATATTACCCATCCGCCCATCCCCAGACCCCCTCAAACCCGCAAAGCCTAACCCAAAGGCAACCCCTTGCCCCATTTTATCTCTTCTTTGTGTTCATACTTACTGCCAGCTCATCATAAATTCCACCCCTGCAGACATTGGCTCACATCCTTCCTCCACCCCCCGATTTCCTGTAAGCCTATCATTCAGTCTTTGGCTCTCTGAGGAAGCTTGCTTATTTCATATCATTGAGGTCATGTAGTATTTGTCCTTCAATGCCTGGATTACTTCACTCAACATAAGGTTCTCAAGATTCATCCATGTTAACACGTGTGTTTGTAGTGTATTTGTTCTTACAGCCGAGTAGTATTCCATTGTGTGTATATACCACATTTTATTGATCCACTCGTCTGTTGATGGGCATTTGGATTGATTCCAACTTTTGGCGATAGTGAACAATGCTGCTATGAACATTGGTGTACATATATCAGTTTGTGTCCTTGTTTTCAGTTCTGATGGGTATATACCCAGCAGTGGTATTGCTGGGTCATATGGCAAATCTATGGTTAGGTTTTTGAGAAACCGCCAAACTGTCCTCCAGAATGGTTGGATCCTTCTGCATTCCCACCAGCAGTGGATGAGTGTTCCCCTTTCTTCACATCCTCTCCAGCATTTGTATTCTTCTTTTTTTCTCATAGCTGCCAATCTTCTGGGAGTAAGATGGTATCTCATTGTAGTTTTGATTTGCATTTCCCTGATAGCTAGAGATTTGGAGCATTTTTTCATGTGCTTTGTATTTGTATTTCTTCTTTGGAGAAGAGTCTGTTTAAATCTTTTTCCCATTTTTTAAATGGGTTGTTTAACTTTTTATTTTCAAGATTTATGAGTTCTTTATATATGCAAGTTATAAGTTTCTTATCAGATATCTGGTTGCCAAATATTTTCTCCCACTGTGTGGGCTCCCTTTTTACTTTCTTGACAAACTCCTTTGAGGTGCAGAAGGCTTTAATTTTGAGGAAGTCCCATTGATCTATTAGTTCTTTTGCTGCTTGTGCTTTTGGTGTGATATTCATGAATCCATTTCCTATTACAAGGTCCTGTAGATGTTTCCCTACACTGCTTTCCAAGATATTTATGGTCTTGGCTTTTATATTTAGGTCTTTGATCCATCTTGAGTTGATCTTTGTATAAGGTGTGAGATGGTAGTCCTCTTTCATTCTTCTACATATGGATGTCCAGTTCTCCAGGCACCATTTGTTGAATAGGCCACTCTCTCCCAGTTGAGAGGGTTTGGTGGCTTTATCGAATATTATATGGCTGTATATGTGAGGTTCTATATCAGAGCTTTGAATTCGATTCCATTGGTCTGTGTGTCTCTCCTTATGCCAATACCATGCTGTTTTCACTACTGTAGCTTTGTAGTATGTTTTGAAGTCAGGCAGTGTGATTCCTCCAATTTCGTTTTTCTTTTTCAATATGTCTTTGGCTATTCGGGGCCTCTTTCCTTTCCAAATAAATTTCATAGTTAGTTTTTCTAGTTCCTTAAAGAAGGCTGTGTTGATTTTTATTGGAATTGCATTGAATGTGTAGATCAGTTTTGGTAAGATAGACATCTTAATAATATTCAGTCTTCCTATCCATGAAAAAGGAATATTCTTCCATTTATTTAGGTCTTCTTTGATTTCCTTTAACAGTCTTGTATAGTTTTCAGTGTATAAGTTTTTTATCTCTTTAAATTTATTCCTAAGTATTTGATTATTTTATTTACTATTGTGAATGGTATTTGTTTTCTGATTTCCTCCTGGTCTTGCTCATTATTGGTGTACAGAAAAGCTACTCATTTTTGCACATTGATCTTATAACCTGCAACTTTACTAAACTCATTTATGAGTTCTAGAAGCTTTGTTGTACATCTCTCAGGGTTTTCTATGTATAGGATCATGTCATCTGCAAATAATGAAATTTTGACTTCTTCCTTTCCAATTTGAATGCTTTTTATATCTGGTTCTTGCCTCAGTGCTCGAGCAAGTACTTCTAAGACAATGTTAAATAGGACAAAGACAATGGGCATCCTTGTCTTGTTTCTGAGATTAGAAGGAAGGATTTTAGGATTTATCCATTGTAAACAATGTTGGCTTTAGGTTTTTCGTATATTCTCTTTATCATGTTCAAAAAATTTCCTTGTATTCCAATCTTTTGGAGTATTTTTATCAAGAAACGGTGCTGTATTTTGTCAAATCCTTTTTCTGCATCTATAGATATAATCATGTGATTTTTTTCCGTTCAATCTGTTTATATGGTGTATTACATGGATTGATTTTCTTATCTTGAACCATCCTTGCATACCTGGAGTAAATCCCACTTGGTCGTGGTGTATAATACGTTTAATGTGTTGTTTAAAACGATTAGCAAGTATTTTGTTAAGTATTTTTGCGTCTAGGTTCAATAGAGAAATTGGTCTGTAATTTTCCTTTCTTGTGGTGTCTTTGTTTGGCTTTGGTACTAGGGTAATGTTGGCATCATAGAAGGAGTTTGGCAATGTTCCTTCTGATTCGATTTTTTGGAATAGTTTCAACAGGATTGGTGTTAGTTCTTTCTGGAATGTTTTGTAGAATTCACCTGTGAAACCGTCTGGCCCTGGACTCCTCTTAGTTGGGAGATTTTTAATGACTGATTCTATCTCTCAACTTGTGATTGGTTTGTTAAGATCATCAATTACTTCTTTCATCAAAATGGGTTGCTTATGTGTTTCTAGGAATTTGTCCATTTCCTCTAAATTGTCATTTTTGTTGGAATATAGTTTTTCAAAGTATCCTGTTATGATAGTCTTTATTACTGTGGGGTCAGTGGTGATATTGCCTTTCTCATTTCTTATTTTGTGTATTTTCATCTTCTCTCTTTTTTTCTTTGTTAGTCTTGCTAAAGGTTTGTCAGTGTTGTTGATCTTCTCAAAAAACCAGCTCTTGGTCTTGTTTATCTTTTCAAGTGCTTTCTTATTTTCTATTTCATTTAGTTATACTCTTATCTTTGTTATTTCCTTCCTTCTTCTTCCTGTTGGGTTATTTTGTTCTTGTTTTTCTAATTCCTTCAAATGTGCAGTTAGTTCTTCAGTTTTCCCTCTTTCTTCTTTTTTGATATATGAATTTATGGCTATAAATTTCCCTCTCAGTACTGCTTTTGCTGCATCCCATAAATTTTGGTATGCTGTGTTATCATTATCATTTGTTTCAAGGTAGTCATTGATTTCTTTTAAGATTTCCTCTTTGACCCACTGTTTTTCTAAGAGTGTGCTGTTTAATTTCCAAATCGTGGTGTGAAACCTGGGCCTCTGTCCCTTGCAAATTTCCAGCTTCACTCCACTGTGGTCAGAGATATTGTTTTGTATGATTTTGATCTTTCTGAATGCATTAAGCCTTTCTTTGTGGCCTAGCATATGGTCTATCTTGGAGAATGACACTTGTGCGCTTGAGAAAAATGTATATCCTGCTGTGTTTGGGTGTAATGATCTATATATGTCTATTAGATCCAGCTCCTCTAATATACTGTTCAAATGTTTAGTTTCTTTAGTGATTCTCTTTTGAGATGTTTTGTCCAAGGTAGATAGTGGTGTATTAAAATCCCCCACTATAATTGTAGATGCCTCTATTGTTTCACTTAGTTTTTCCAGCGTTTGACTCATGTATTTAGAGGCACCCTTGATAGGAGCATAAATATTTATGATTGTTCGATCTTCTTGACAGATTTTCCGTTTCACTAAAATGTAGTATCCTTTTTCTCTCACAATTGTTTCACATTTAAAGTCTATTTTGTCTGATATTAATATAGCTACTCCTGCCTTTTTTTGGTTATTGTTTGCTTGTATGATTGTTTTCCAACCATTCACTTTCAATCTCCATGCATCTCTGGGTCTAAGATATGTCTCTTGTAGACAGCATACGGATGGGTCATATTTCCTTATCCAATGTCCCAGTCTGAATCTTTTGATAGGTGAGTTTAATCTGTTGACATTCAGTGTTATTACTTTCAAGGAATTATTTGTGTTAGCCATATTTTGATTGGATTTGTGTTTGTCATATTTTGTTTGTATTTTTTTCCCTTCTATTTTTGTCTTTTTTGTTGTTGTTGTTGTTCTTATACTCTCCTCCAACTCTGCCTGTCCTGTTTTTTCCTTTCTTCCTGCAGAACTCCCTTTAGAATTTCTTAAAGGGGAGGTTTCTTGTTGGTATACTCTTTCAGTTTCTGTTTGTCTGTGAATATTTTGAACTCTCCATCATGTTTGAATGCTAGTTTAGCTGGATAAAGTATTCTTGGTTGGAAATTTTTTTCCTTTAGTACCTTAACTATATCATACCACTGCCTTCTTGCCTCCATGGTTTCAGATGAGAAATCAGCACTTAATCTTATGGAGATTCTCTTGTATGTGATGGTTTTCTTTTCTCTTGCTGCTTTT
This sequence comes from Dasypus novemcinctus, assembly GCF_030445035.2. Lineage (NCBI taxonomy): Eukaryota > Metazoa > Chordata > Mammalia > Cingulata > Dasypodidae > Dasypus > Dasypus novemcinctus. The sequence goes on along the minus strand of NC_080704.1, from coordinate 90,990,705 downwards.
AGGATTTTCTCTTTGTCTTGAGCTTTGGATAATTTGACAAGTATATGTCTTGGTGTGGTCCTATTGGGGTTATGATTAGTGGAGTGCACTGTGCTTCTTGGAAATGTACATCTGCCTCTTTCAGTACATTTGGGAAGCTTTCAGCCATTATTTCCTGCAACACTCCTTCTGAACCCTTTCTCTTCTCTTCTCCTTCTGGAATGCCTATAATACGTACGTTTGAGCGTTTTGCATTGTCATTCAGGTCCCTAAGTCCTACCTGGATTTTTTCTATCTTTTTATCGACCCCTTCTACTATCTGTTTGATTTCTGATGTACTGTCTTCCACATCACTAATTCTCTGCTCTGCCTCTTCTAGTCTGCTGATATTTGCTGCAAGTGTATTTTTGATTTCTTGAATTGTGGTGGTCACTCCCATCATATCTGTTATCTTTTTGCGCGTGTCTGCAATTTCCCCTCCAAGTGTTGTCTTCATGTTGTTAACCTCTTTCATTACTTCATCAAATTTGTCGGTGATAAATGTTCTGAGATCTTTCATTGCTTGTGCGAAGTTCTGCTCCCCTTCCTGATTTTTAGTTTGTTCATTGGATTCAGCCATATTTTCCTGATTACTGGTTTGGTTTGTAGATTTTTGTTGCTGTCTGGTCATCATATTATCTTGATGGATTTAATCAGTTCCTTAGCTTCTTTGTCTACTCTTGGAGATTAATTAGCTGTTGTTTTTGCGTAAGTGTTATATCTTCTCTTTGTCACTTTGTTCTTCTTATTCTAATTTCTTGTTGCTGGTTAAGTTCACTTTAAAGGAAAGTATTAGTGGCGGGGAAAGGCAATTGTGTAAGCAAGGAAAAAGTGTAAAGTAGTATTGGAGATATATGTTAACAAAGCAACAATATGTGTTCTGGGAGGATGGAGGTTAGATTCATGTAAATTGTGTAGAGTTACAGCAGTAGGTAGAGTACCTATAATGAGGTAGACGACTGAATATGGGAGGAATATGGTATGATCTAAAAAGCTATTGTTTTCATGAGAGAGGGAAAGAGAAAAGAAAGGTAATAGTTTCAAGAGTGGATACCAGACAGAAAACAAAACAAAGGTATTAGAAATTAAGAGTTAGACACTTTGTGGATCAAAGAAAGGGAGGTGGAATATAGGAGAGATAGTAGATGATGGAGGATATCAAGATGTAGGGGAAAGGGGATAGTGTAGATAGCCAAACTCTATTCACACAGAAATGAGGCAGTGGAGGATGAGGAAACCCAGCAAATGTGAGGTGTTTCCTGCAGCACCTATTGTATTGTTAAGATAAAATAGAATAAGAAGAAGATGGGGGACAAGAGATAGAGGAAAAAAAAAGACTTGGGGGATACGCTGGGAGAAAAGACTAGGAGATAATGCAATGACAGGAATGAGAACATTAAAAAAATAGAATAAAAAATAAAAAGAATAAAATAAAAACAAAATAAAACAAAGAAGAAAAACCGCAAACGTTAAGGGTTAGGACATTCAAGGACCTCAGATGTGCCTCAGGGCATGGTGGATTCAGGGATGGAAAGTCTGAGATATTGAGGACTCAAGAGGTGTGAGTCTCTGGGGTGTGGGCCACCAGGGTCCAGGGGACTCAGACCTGGCAACCTCAAGTCCGGTTAACAGGAAGCCTGGGAGCACCACAGTGTATCACAGCCTTCTGGGATCCCCGCAGCTGGGTGCTAGCCCTATGGGTGAGGTCACATCCACAAGCTCTATCCTGTGTTCTGTACCCTACAATTCACTCACTCCCTAGGGTCTATTGTGTGGATATATCACCAATTGACTTCAGGAACCTTCCTACCCTGTGGTCCCCAGGAACGGCCACCTGGGGGCACCTCTAGGCTGCAGCCAATTTAATGACTCAGATCAATAGCCAGGTCCGGGGGAGGGGCTCCAGCCCAAAATGCTAATTACAGAGTCCAAACCCGAAATTCTTACGCTTCACAAAATATTCCCCTAAGCAGCTTCCAAATGTCTCCCACCCAGGAGACCCTGGTAGCATCTCTTTGTTGCTATCACTTTAAGACCACTACAGATTAGCAGCCGGGCTTGGGGGGGGGCGTGGCTCTAGGTGGAAATGCTATTGTTGTGTCCGCAATCAAAAATTCCCCCACTTTGCCTTAAAACTGCCATCTGTCTGCCCAAATCGGTCTGCAAGCACCTCCCATCCCACCAACCCCCCAATAGGCCGCCCAGGACCCACGAACTCCCCAGTACTGCAGAGCCTCCAAAACAAGAAAAAAAAAAAAAAAACCCTGCACTGTGCCGGCGGCTCCCCTGCGCTGCGCTGCACCGGCGTCCGATGCCGCGGCTCCACCCACCCAAGGAGGGAATCTTCCCCATGCAGTTGGGAGCTCCGTGTATATTTCACAGATGCATCCTCTCTGTTACCTTCCCTCCAAATCGATGTCCAGACACCTCCCTACCAGCAAAAATCCCGAAACAGCCTGGTCCCAAAGAGCCTCCAACGCCGCCCAGCCGACTCCCTGCAGGAGATACTATCAGAGAAGTTCACTCAGCAGCCATCTTGCCCCCTCTCCCATCTAATTATTTTTTAATGTTACATTAAAAAAATATGAGGTCCCATATACCCCGCAACCCCCTAACCCCATTCCTCCGCCCATAACAACAACATCCTCCATCATCATGAGACATTATTGCATTTGGTGAATACATCTCTGAGCACCGCTGCACCTCATGGTCAATGGTCCACACCATAGCCCACACTCTACCACGTTCCACCCAATGGGCCATGGGAGGACATACAATGTCTGGTAACTGCACCTGCAGCACCACCCAGGACAACTCCAACCCCCTAAAATTCCCCCACATCACATCTCTTCCTCCCACTCCCTACCCCCAGCAGCCACCATGGCCAATTTCTCCACACCAATGCCACATTTTCTTCGATTACTAATCACAATAGTTCATGAATAGAATATCAGTAAGTCTACTCTATTCCATACTCTATTCCTCCATCTATGGACCCTAGAATGGCCGTGTCCACTCCACATCTACATTAAGAGGGGGCTTAGATTCCACAAGGATGCTGGATGCAGTTCTTCTGCTTTCAGTTGTAGGCACTCTTGGTTCCCTGGTGAGGTGGTTGACCTTCTTCACCTCCATGTTAGCTGAGTGGGGTAAGTCCAATAAACCAGAGTGTAGAAGCTGCAAGTCTGTTGAGGCACAGGGCCTGGCTATCACATGGTCAGTCCAAAGATTCAGGTCCCCTGGGTATACACCAAACACCAGCACCAACTACAGATCCATTAAAAGTAACAGGAGAGGCTTGTGGACAAAGGTCACATCTGGGTCCAGCTCCATCACACAGAAACACAAACTGAAAAGTAGAGCCAACTGACATGGCACTGAACTCCATCTGCCATGACCATAGAACCTGTGTGTCTCTGCAGCCCTCAGAAGAACCAATATCTGGGGTTGCATCTACTTTTTTCTGTCTCTGGGACTCTGCTCAGGTGTGCATAAGGGCAACCCCTCTGATAACCTCCCAGTTCTTGTTTGAGACTCATAGCCATATAAACTAATTTGTCCTTTCCATTTCCCCCTTTTATTCAGGTCAAAAAGCATTTTTAACTCCTGGTATTATACGTAGACTGAGATATTCTGCTGGTCCGAGTTGACCCTTTTATTCAAGGTCATTTTCTAGTTACATCATCAGCTGGTGCTTGGTAGTAATCCCTCAGCACCAGGGAGGCTTATCCCTGGGAGTCATGTCCCACGCTGGGGGAAAGGCAACACATTTACATGCTGAGTTTGGCTTTGAGACTGGCCACATTTAAGCAACACGGAGACTCTCAGGAGGTTAACTCTTAGGCATGCTGCAGCTCTAAGCCTTGTTCTTATTTCAGGTGCACAGGCTTACATGCATAGTCATTAGTTTCAAGGGCTCATTGTTGGACCTTCCTTCTTCTTTCGTCTTTGCTGTTGCACTTGGGGGATTGTTGCTGTTCCTTTAGGAACTGTGATAGAGTTCCCCTGGCTAGGAACTCAGCACTCCCTCAGTTGTTTTTAATTGTAACCACTATGAAAATATCCAAAAAAAAAATCTAATACTTTTAAGGTTAAAAGTAGCGATCCTTATGAAGTGAATTTGGCTCAACTGATAGAGCATCCGCCTACCATATGGGAGGTCCAGGGTTCAAACCCAGGGCCTCCTGACCCCTGTGGTGAGCTGGCCCAAGCACAGTCCTGATGTCCACAAGGAGTGCCGTGCCATGCAGGGAGCCCCACATGCAAGGAGAATGCCCCTCAAGGAGAGTTGTCCCACGTGAAAAGAGCGCAGCCTGCCCAGGAATGGTGCACACATTGTAAGTTGACACAGCAAGATGACGCAACTCAAAAGAAACACACACAGATTCCTGGTGCTACTGACAAGAATGCAAGCAAGCAAGGACAGCGAATGGACACAGAAAGCAGATAATGTGTGGGGGGGAGAGAAATAAATTTTTACAAATCTATAAAAAAATAGGACTGACCCTTTGTAGAAGAAAAAACTGGCACTTATCACTACAGAATCCTTATTTAAACCAGTATAAGAAAGAAGGGCTTCACTGGGTGAAATGTGGGAGAGTGTGGGCTATGATGTGGACCATTGGCCATGATGTGTAGGGGTGCTCAAAGATGTATTCACCAAATGCAATGAATGTCTCATGATGATGGAGGAGATCGTTGTTATGGGGGAGGAGTGGGGTGAGGGGAATGGGGGTATATGGGGACCTCATATTTTTTTAATGTAATATTAAAAAAATAAAGACAAAGAAAAAGAAAGAAGGGCTGTAATGTCTGGTTTTAGTACTAAAATGTAATATGAGCAAAATTGTTTTCTTTTGTTTTGATCGATATTAAAACTAAGCATAAATTATTGGGAATAAAATTTCAGAAATTAAAATACTCATTTTATCTTATGATTTTTAATTGTTTAATTGCTTGTTGCAAATGTTGCAAAAACCTATTTAGGATCCAAGGGGAGCTGATATACTGAAAAGTGAGACTCAATTATAGTACTGTTAATATGTTGAGATAGTAGGATTTGAATATTGTCTTCACTGAAATTATTTTTTATTATACACAAGGGGAATGAAATATTCTAAGATATCACCTAGTGAACTGACAATAGGTACTTTACTGAAATGTATCAGACTGTCATGAACATTTTACTCCACTAGGCTGTAACAAAGAATCAAATCTATAATTAACAGCAAATAAGTACTAAATCCCTGCCTATTGTGGCCTTTCTAAAATCTGAATATTTTACTGATACCCTATCTGTAATCTAACAAAACATCTCAGAAATCGGCAGTTCCCTCAAACACTTATGGATCTTTTAAAAGATCTATATGATAAATATTTCCTGATTTTTCATCATAAAATCCTTCATCTTTTAAATTAAGTTTTGGGACACTAACAAACCACCCACACAAACATTTTGATGACCAACTTTGTAAGGAAACAGGGAAGAAGCATCAAATATTCTCAGCCTTGAAGAATATATGGAATTCCATATAAATAATTCTACTTTTCTTGGCATATAAACAAGTAAAAGTGCTGAAAAAATAATCTAAAGAGATTTTCTAATTAAAAAGAAATTTAATGAAACAGAAATTTAATAAAGGATTAACAATTTTTGTATTCAGTCCACATTTATATGAGCTATCCTAGCAATGTAATTCACTCCCTAAATCTCATGGGTTAGTTCTTATTCCACGGTGTATTAATCTGCCAAAAAAAAAAAAGCTGCTGATGCCAAGTACCAGGAATATGTTGGCTTTTATAAAGGGTATTTATTTCGGGTAAAAGCTTACAGTACCAAGGCCATGGAAAGTCCAACTCAAGAAAAGATAGAGGTACTTTCTCACCAGTCAGCTGCCAAATGTTTAAGCAAGATGGCAGGCAATCTCTGTCTGGTCTCTCCTTCCCCTCTGGGCTTCCTCTTCCTCTTGAGCTCTGTGAGCCCAGCCTCTTGAATCTTCGTGCTTGGGTGTTCCTATAGTCCTCTATCTCCTGGCATAGGGCTTGTTTCTTTACAGTCCTTCTAAATCAGTTTCAGCTGTTCTGCTCTCTTCCCAATTTCAGTTGGAAACTATCCAGCAAAATGGTTCATCTCTACCTGAGGGCCTCGGCTTTAGAGCCTTATTTGTGGTTACAAGGTAGGATCAAAATACAGAGCTCCCTCTGCCTCTTGTGTGAGTCTCCATGTGTGACGACTCTGTGTATGAGTCTGTTTATATAAGACCCAGAAAGGAGGGAGGGACTCAACCTGAGTCACGAACTCTGATGTAGTCAAATCAAAAGCCCAAACCAATCTTATCTAATAATCTAATCAAAGGTTTCTCAGTTGAATTTAATTCAATCAAAGTGTATCACACCCAGAGTAATCTATTAATTTACAAACATAATCTTTTTTCTTCTTGGGACTTATAAAAATAGTCTCAAACTGCCACACAGAGCCTAGCTTTTCAGGGAACAGAAATAAAGAAAACACTATTTCTGTTTTAGAAAAATCAAAAAAAGTTTTAGGATACTGAATTCAGTTTTCCATACATCAGTGAAATATTTTTGATAGTCATATATTTTTAAATACTTTCGTATCAGACATTACATTGAGCACTTCACAAGCATTATCTAATTTTAATAGATAAGAAAACAGTTCTCAGAACAGTTAACTCCTGTACCCACAAGATACAGCTAGAGGGGAGTGGATTTAGCTCAGTGGTTGAGCCTGCTTCCCATATTTGATATCCCAGGTTGAATCCCCAGTATCTCCTAAAAAAAAAAAAAAAAAAAAAAAAAGATACAGCTAGAAAATGGTGGAATAGAATTCAAACCTAGGCAGCTTGACTCAAGAATCCCTGATCTTTACCACTATACTACACAAATGGAAGTTAAGTATAATTAAGTAAACTTTAATTAAGGAATTAATGCCAGTAATTTTTAAATCAATTAGGAAATAATCGAACTAAGACTGAAAAGAAGAAAGCTATCCAGTCAAGTTGATGACAAGACCTGTGGAGACCTGTGGCTTTAAATAAAAGTAAAACTATGGGATGAAAATATAAAATGATTTTAAGATTTGAAAAACTCACTTTGAGAAGTTATTCCTATTAATTCTATATTTTTCCACTAATCACATTTTTCTAGCACTCATTCCTTCTCAAGTTTAGAACTGAAATGAAAAGTGCATTTAAATTGCTGTTCTGAAATATATATCTGAATATGATTAAAAGGAGAAATGTCAGATTGTACATATGGTAACAGAATAAAAATTACCAAAAATAAAAAATGGAATTACATTACAAAAAACAATGAACCCTAAGTTAAACCATAGACTGTAATTAATAGTATAATTATAAAAATATGACTTCATCAATTGTAACAAATGATCAACACCAATGCAAGGTGTTGATGGTGGAGTGGTATATGGGAGTCCTCTATTTTATGCATGATTTCTCTATAAACACACAACTTTTCTAATAAAAAAAATATTGCATAAAATCCATTAAAAAGCAAGGAATGATCATACAGTTTCTCAGAATACCCAATTTAGCTTATGATAATTAGAGTGCTATGTGTTATTTGTTTCAGGGAAAGTCTTAGAAAATTTCTTAAATTACATAGTATTCATTTAAAATCAACAGACTTAAAAAAAAAAATACCAGAAACTTAAGAGTAGAACCTATAGTATAAGTAAAATAGAGTATTTCTTTTTACTTTCTACTTCACCTGATGGCAGAGTGCTGAATATATTTTCTCTGAAGCTGTACTAAATATATTAATTTCCTAAATAAGCACACTGCTGCTGAGCAGCTTGGAGAACAAGTCTAATCACAATTTCTATTCAATGGGATATGTGGGAATCATCTACTTAAAGGCATAATTAATAAGTTTGTAAATTCTGGTTTCTCTTACCATACCACTGTATAGCCAGTATGACCAAAAAGCTTCTTTAAAAATAAAGAAAAAAGGAAGCAGATGTGGCTCTATCAATGAGGCTCCTATTTAACATATGGGATGCTCTGGGTTCGTTTCCCAGGGCTTCCTTGTGAAGGCGAGCTGGCCCGTGCCCATGGAAAGCTGATGGCCAGTGCCCCCAGAAAGCTGGATGCAGCAAGATGATGCAGCAAAGGGAGACAAACAGACACAGAAGAATGTGCAGCGAATGGACACAGAGAGCAGACAGCAATCAAGTGGAAAGTGGGGGGGATAAATAAATCTTTAAAAAATACAGAAAAAAATAAAAAAAAATAAGATTGGAATATTTCTTGAACTACTAAATGTGCAGACACAGGTGGAATTTATTTGCAACATTAAATTTTCCATTTGAAGGACAGCTGCAAATATTTTGAACTTTGCTATCAAGATGTCTGGTATTTTGGAGTATTTTTTCCATGTAATATAGCATGGGGTAGGAACCTCAACAACTTTCGCCTTGGGGCTGAGAGCTTATTTCCTTGGAATTGCCTAGTCTTGGAATGTCCTGGTCTTATCCTACAAGGCATCAGGTCACAAAATGAAGCTCTCCAGCGTCTCCATCTGGCAGAGGAAAGGGACAGTGGCCAGGTTATCTGCCTGTTAGATATATTCAATGTATGTCCAATCCCAATAAATCTACTAGTACACTTTGAAATAACAGCCTTATGCCTTTTTGTAAACAGTACATACTAAGAAGAAGAAAAGTTTAAACTAAGGTCTAAAGTTGATGTTTTTATTGATGGGGGACACATGGCTGGGAGGGAGTTCTCCAGGGCATGTATATAGGATATATAAAAATATTTGGATATTTGTTGGGTATTTTCATATTAGTTAGAGTTACAAACGACAACTGAGGGAGTGCTGAGTTTCTAGATAGGGGAGTTCTGTCACATTCCCCAAAGGAACAGCACAATCCCCCAAGTGCAAGGGCAAAAACCAGTGAAGAAGGACTGTCCAAAGATGAGCCCTTGATATTGATGACTATGTTTATGAGCCTGTGTGCCTGAAACTTCAACTAGGCTTAGAGCTACAGGGTGCCTAAGAGTATCTCCTGAGAGCATCCATGTTGCTCAAATGTGGCCACTCTTTAAGCCAAACTCAGCATGTAAATGCATTACCTTCCCCCCAGCATGGAACATGACTCCTGGGGATGAACCTCCCTGATGCCAAGGGATTACTACCAAACACGAGCTGGTGACTGCAATTAGAAAAAGACCTTGAAAAAGTGGGAAATGGTAAAGACAAATGAGTTTATATGCCTAAGAGTCTTCAAAAAAGAGTCAGGTGGTCGTCAGAGGGGTCATGCTTATGCATACCTCAGCAGGATCCCAGAGACAGCCAAAGTAGATACAACCCCAGACACTTGTGCTCTTGAGGGCTATGGAGACATACAGCTTCTAAGGTCATGGCAGATGGCTCTGGACTTCACTGCCTTGTCAGTAGGCCCTACTTTGGAATTTGTGTTCTTTAGTGTGATAGAGTTGGACTCAGATGTGACCTTTCTACACATGCCTCTTCTGTCACTTTTACAGGACCTGTGGTCGGTGCTTGTATACTTAGGAGACTTGAATCTCTGGATTGGCCATGTGCCAGCTGGGCCCTGAGCCTCAGCAGAGTTGCAACTTTTACTATCCGGTTCATTGGCCTGACCCAAGTCAGCTAACACGGAGGTGAAGATGGTCAACCACCACAACAGGGAACCAAGAGTACCTACAACTGCAAGCAGGAGAACTGCATCCATCTACCATGTGGGATCTAAACTCCCTCTCAATACAGAGATGGAGTGGACATTACCAGCCCAGTGTCCACAGGAATGAGGAATAAAATATGGATTAGAGTGGACTTACTGGTATTGTAGTATAGAACTATGGTGATTAGTAATGAAAGAAATTGTGGCATTGATGTGGAGAAAGGGTCCATGGTAGTTGCTCAGGACAGGGAGAGAGAAGAAGAGATGTGATGTGGGGGCATTTTCGGGACTTGGAGTTGTCCTAAATGAAATTGCAGAGACAGATGCTGGACATTATATATCCTGCCATAACCCACTGAATGTACTGGGGGAGAGTGTAAACTACAATGTAAACTATTATCCATGCAGTGCAGCACTGCCCCAAAATGTGTTTACCAATGCAATGACTGTGCTACAATGATGAAAGAGGTTGTTGATGAGGGAGGAGTGGGAGGGGTGGGGTGTGGGGTATATGCGAACCTGTTATATTTTTTAATGTAACATTTTTTTGAGCTCTACAACTTTAAAAAAATACAACTAAAAATAAATAAATAAAGTAAAAAATAAACGCACACCTACTTCCATTTATGAGGAACCAGGGTTTGGTCACAAAAATTTCTTCTTGTAAAGCGGACTTGGCCCAGTGGTTAGGGTGTCCGTCTACCACATGGGAGGTCTGCGGTTCTAACCCTGGGCCTCCTTGACCCGTGTGGAGCTGGCCCATGCGAGTGCTGATGCACGCAAGAAGTGCTGTGCCATGCAGGGGAGCCCCACGCACAAGGAATGCACCCCATAAGGAGAGTCGCCCAGGGCAAAAGAAAGTGCAGCCTGTCCAGGAATGGCACCACACATATGGAGAGCTGACGCAGCAGGATGATGCAACAAAAAGAAACACGGATTCCTGTGCTGCTGACAACAACAGAAGCGGACAAAAAGAAGAACATGTAGCAAAATGGACACAGAGGACAGACAACTGGGGCGGGGGGGAGGGTAAGGGAAAGGGAGAGAAATAAAAATAAATAAATAAATAAATAAAAAGAAAAGAAAATTTCTTCTTTAAAGGAGGAAAAAATAGTTAAAGTCATTAGAATTTATATAAATTAGGATATTGAATACCAGTGAATTCATACTTCTACCAACTATACTGAGATTATTTTAAAGAAAAGTTAGTGGAATAGGAGGAGGAAAAGGAAGAAGAGAAGAGCAGAGTATACCTCTAAATTTGGGTTGCATTAGGTTATAATGCATTTGATTAGGAAGTAAAGTTATTGTCTATCATTTTTGCTGTGACTGTTTTAAGGAAGAAAAAGCAAGCACATAGTTCTAGGAAATGGGGACCAGAATGCCACTAGTAGTCAAATAAAAAGAGATACAGTTCAAATATTCATTAAATTTTTTTCTTAAATTTATTTTTTAAATTTACACACAGTAAAATTCACTCCTTTTGCATACATTTCTATGAATTTTGACAAATGCATGGGCTCATGTAACCACCAGCACAATAGGATACAGAATACTTCCATATTTGCATATCTTTCTAGCATTAGTTTTATGACTAAAATTTCAGTTCATGGATATTCTTTCTAACCATTATTACATAGTTACTAGCTGGTTTCTCTCAACCCCTTTCCCACATAAGCATTTAACTTTCTCATATAAACATAAATGGAGAGGTATCTGTATGTGAAGTCAGCAAGTAATTATTAAGCACTTGCTCTGGACCCCACATCTCACTAAGTGCTCTGGGGAGTGCAAAAGAAGACAACAAATATGTTACATGGGGAGAGAAGCCACAAATATGTGAAACTTCAAAATAATATAAGACATTTTATAATGGGGTGCTTGATTGTGAGATTCATAGTATGAATGGAGTTCTTAATCAAGGATCTAAGAATCCTCTAAAATGTGTATGTATATATCTTTGGAAAGAGGTTCCAGAGCTGTCATTAGACTGGAAAGTCTATCAGTAACAAGAAGGAAATAAGAATGGAGAGGTAGGGTGGAAATAATTGCTGGCAAATCTTGCAATCCAATAGGTCACAGAAAGTCAACCTTAATGCAGCACTTTATATACTAAATATATATATATATTTATATATAATGCAGCTTTCACATATATTTCCTTCATTTGAATCAATAAGAATTTGGAGAAGTAATGACATGAAGGGAACAGTGTTTAAAGAAAATTAGGGCAGTAGTATGCAGAATGGGTTGACAAGAGACTATAGATAAGATACTATTATTTTAGGCTTTATCCTTTTTTTGTTTTTTGTTTAATTAATTAATTTATTTATATTTTAAAGAAATTTTAGATTACATAAATATATAAGGATTCCCATATGCCCAACTCCCTCTCCTTCCCACATGTTCCCACACTAACAACATCTTTCATTAGTGTGGTACATTTGTTACAATTGATGAACCCATATTGAAACACTGCCAGTAACCATGGATTACAGTTTACATTATAGTTTACACTCTGTCCCTGCAATTTTGTAAGGTATGACAAAATAGATAATGGCCTATATCCATCATTGCAACGTCATGCAGAACAATTCCAGTGTCCTGAAAATGCCCCAATATTACACCTATTTTTCCATCTCCCTCTTCTCAGAACCTCTGAACAAGGGTCAAGCAGGTGTAAGGTGTAAAAATACAGATGAAGTGGAGAATCTTAAAACATGGAAGAAAAAAATGACAGGATTTGCTAATGGATTGATAAGATTAGTAATAAGATGTATTCAATCAATCACTCATTTAACAAGTATTTATTACATTGAACATGGATTCCAGGATTTGTTCTAGGTGTTAGAGATTGTGCAATAAACAAGATAAACAAGGAAGGTCCAGACCCTCATCAAGCTTATTCTCTGAAGGGAACCTGATGGTAAACAGGGAAAAATAATAGACAAAATAATTTCAGATAGTGACTACCTGGTAAGTCAAAGGGAAGGAGCAACAGAACTAAATCTCTGCCAGTTATTGGAGGAATTTAAAATATATTACTTCATTTAATTGAAAGATTCTGTCAATAACATGGTACCCCTGGCAAAAACAGGATATTAGAAGACAGAACTTCTATATGTATGTGCATTATGTAAACATGTGTGTGTGTGTGTGTGTGTGTGTGTGTATCTAGGAAGGGAAGGATGACGAGCAAAGGTGCAGGGGATAAACATGAGTTATGTTTTAAATAAATTGATCTAGAAGCCCTCTATATTGATGAAAAATTAACCCATGGGTATGATAACAGACAATACTATCTCGACAACAGCAGCAACAAAACTATCTTGGCACAGCAAAAAAAAAAAAAACATGATAAATTCAGTAAACTATCTTTACAATTGATAAGATTTTAGCCTGTAATAAACATATTTCTATTCACTTTAAGGAATAAACAATAAGTAAATTAATGCATTGTGCTTCTCTTTTGCTTCTACTTCCACAGTTACTTGTTTACAACAGTAATTTTGCCTTTTTAGAATACTTATCACATAAAACAAGCTTGCTAAATCTAGTCTTTGTCTGGAAAAAAAGAACTTTGGGAAAAATATTTTCATACTTCGCATATGAATTTTATCATCCCTACTAAACTACAATTTCATCTGGGCAAGGCCCAAACATCTGACATATGGGTGTCCCTCAGTGTACCAAACAGAACGTCTTACACATTGCATGTGCTCAACAGTTTTAAGTAAAAAAAAAAAAAAAACCTCATTCATAGAAGGATACCTTATTTAAACCACAACACATCAACACATCACTTTGATGGTTCTCCTCACATAAGGACACCCAGAATTATTCATTTGGCACTGCAACCACTGCAAAAATACTAAAAGTATTTTGAACTTTTAATCAAAGCTTCTTTTGGTCCCATTCTGAATAAGAAAATAAATGCAAGAAAAGTAGAGGATATGGATATTAAAGCACATGAACTAAACCAGAAAAGAGGCAGGCAGAGGAGTGAAGTTGGGAAAATGCTTCTGAGCATCCTTGATTCCTACCAGTGTTTTATTTATCTTCCTCTCCTCTCCCCCAAGGGACCCCAGTCCAAAAATGTCTTCTGCTTATGTACAGTAGAGTCCCTCACTTGAGTTCCGCACTTGAGTCTATCTGATTCACATGGTTCAAAATCTCCAGGTCAGGTCTGCTTTCTTACCAAGGATTCCCTAGTACTTCAAAAACCATATTAGGACCTCTCTGAACAGCAATCTTATTAATTGCCAATCATCCTTCTCTTTCTCTCTCTCTCTCTCAACACACACATAAAACACACACACACAAAACAGTTTCTTTCCCTTTCTACTAGAATCCCATATATTAACTTGATTGGTTCCCTGGCCTTTGAATAATTCAAAACACAGTCACATCTTTTAAAAAGGAGAAAGCCAGTATTCACTTTCTAAACTACAGTTTTTGACCCTTTAAGAAAGACCTGACTTGGTCTTCCTAAGTCCTTAGTTATATATAACTACTTGATGCTTTTTGATGGTGCACCTGAGCCAGTGATGCTCAAACCTGAGTGTACAAGATAATCATCTCAGCATTCTTATTCAAAATGCAAATTTATGGGTCCCATTCCCATAGGCTGTGATTCACCAGGTTTAGAGAGTCAATGAATTGACATTTACACGAGAACCTTATGAGATGTAAGGACTAAAGGAGAGAATGAATGTAAAGTGCCTGGTTCAGAGTCTGGCACCAAAAGGCATCCAATGAATAGAACATTTCTTCCTTTCCTCCTTAATTCAGAAACTCCTTCACTGAATTTTATTCCTCAAACTCAAACCAAAGTCCTACCTTTTTCCATAGGACACTTTTACCCTGTTTCTTGCACACTGATTTTCATCATATTTGAATTTTGATAGCTGTGGTTTCAAAACTGTGGATCAAATATCACTGGGGTTGGAAGACAGGGGCAGTGAGCAGGAGGGAACAGAGTTATTTTAAAGGACCAAAGCTAACAAAGTTTTTTGTGCACTAAGCATTGTCTATAAACTGAATAAATTAAGTATTGTGCTTAAATACACAATTATTTTTCCAATTGTATAGATGTTATGAAAACTGAAACACAAATTCAATTCAAAGCATTAAAAAATTCATAGTATTTTTTTGCCAATATTTATTTTCTCAACCAAATAATAGTGAAAATTCAACTACTATTTTGGGAGAATCCCATATTTGTACTCAGAAAGGCTGGGTCCCACTATCACATGCACCTTTATATTTCTATGATGTTTTCCAGTTGTCTCAAACAAGGCCTAGACTAGGATTATGCAAATGAGACCGTTGTCTCAAACACAGTATTTAAGGAGGCACCAAAGAATTGAGCAAAATATTTTTAAAAATAAAAATTAATGCAAAAAAAAACTTGTGTTAGTGATTCCCCCTTACAAGGTTTGCAATGATTAACAGGCGATTAAGGCCATGACTCAATTCCCCCATGATATAAATTGAAGAAAGGCAGCCTCCAGTCATAACCTACATGACTGGTTGAGCAAGCCACAGCCTACATGTTTGGATGCAGCCCATTTCCTCCCAAGAATGAACAAAGAAGCCATATAGCAATGGGAGTGGAGCAGATAAGAACATTCATCCCTTCCAGGCCCAGGCACCACCAACCCCTCCCGTATTCCAAGAATATCCTACCCCCTAGCCAAACAAGGGAAAAAATTGCTTCTAATCTACAGCTCCTTGTTGGCCCCAGGTTCCCCTCAGTCTCTAAATCCCTACTCCAGGACTAACATCCACCGAGAGAACCCCTCAATAAATTTCCTGCCTCCAGTCATCAGTTTTCGCATCCCAGTGAGCACTGTTTTTCCAACATATGATAAACAAAATATCAAGATTTTAAATTAGGACAGAATTCAACAGAGCCAGGATTAAGGTGAGATGAGTCAGATGAGTCCTGCAAGTGTTGGATCAAATCTTGGTTCACAAAAAGACTGAAAATTTGACACACATGTCTAAACACATAAGACTGGGTCACTATTTCACTATGCTGAACAGTGTTCACTAAATTATGAGCCATAGTATGAGAGCTTTCACAAAGAAAAAGCTTCCTTTGGCATGAGAGAGCAAGAGTGAGAGAGAGAAAGAAAGAGAAAAGAGAGAGAACTGGGTCTGCATGTTTGAAATATGAATTTAGTAACAGGAAGAACAGCTCAGGGTGAGTACCAAGTAAGAAGTAAAAGTCCTGCTATTCAGAAAGGACAACAGCTAGCCTACATTTTTTCCCCAAAAGAAAGGTGACATCATCTTCTTTACCATCATTGTCACTACCTTTTATTGAATACTCACTGTATGCCAAGCACTGCATTGAGTGCTCTATCTTGTGTTTAATCCCCACAACTATTCTGTGATTTGTATTATGATTATCTTATTTTATTAACTGAAGAAAAATGAATTTCAAAGGGAAAATAGGACTTGTGAATAGAGCTATAGCTATGAAAGGATTTCAAGAACAATATGAATTTATCCAGGTACATCTGCAATAATAATAACATTATTGAAGTTATTGTTTTAAGCATTCTTGCTAAGCATATTATTTATTATAGCCAAGTAAGGTAGGTATTATTATCCTTATTTTTACTGAGGCTTAAGAGATGTATGTCTCTGTGTCTGTCTATACATTCACACACACACATATATATATATATATACACACACACACTGTATATATATATGCATATAATATATGAACATACATATATAGTTAGCCTCTACTATGTGCCAGGGATTATGCTAAACACTGCATACATTATCTTATTTAATTTAATTTGCTAGTACCCAGAGAATTTTGCTAATGATGCCTTGTTCCCCAAACTGTCACCTTTATAACTGAGGTCTCTTAACAACTTGGCTTAGTCTTCATCTAAGTTTCATACTCTATAGGACTTTGAAAGATTCTCATGGAAATATTACCACTTAATCTTATAGAATCTAGTAAAGGCAACAAAACAAAACCAAAGAAAACACAGACTCTAAATTAAAAATACTCACATTTTAATCAAAAAACAACCTAACCAGCATATTCTAAAACTTAAATGCCAAGTGATTTTGAAAACTGCTAGCACACATTAATTCTGCACAAATTGTATAGTTTGTTTTGAACATGACTATACTTAACTTTTGAGCAAAACATTTGCTTCATCATAAAATCAATGACAAAATCATTAAAGATAGCAATTCAGTTAATTTATTTATTTTTTAAATTTATTTCTCTCCCCTTCCTCCCCACCCCACTGTCTGCTCTCTGTGTCCAATCACTGTGTGTTCTTCTTTGTCTGCTTGCATTCTTGTCAGAGGTACTGGGAATCTATGTCTCTTTTTGTTGCATCATCTTGCTGCATCAGCTTTCTGAGTGTTCAGCGCCATTCCCGGGCAGGCTGCACTTTTCTTGTGTGGGGCGGCTCTCCTTGCAGGGCGCACTCCTTGCGCATGCACCTCCCCTACACAGGGGACACCCCTGCGTGGCACAGTACTCCTTGTGCACATCAGCACTGCACATGGGCCAGCTCACCACACAGGTCAGGAAGCCCTGGGTTTGAACCCTGGCCCTCCCATATGGTAAGCAGATGCTCTATCAGTTAAGCCAAATCTGCTTCCCAGCAATTCAGTTAAATTAATAATTGCCAGCAGTTGGTAAATGTAGGAAACCCCCTTCTAATCAGCTATAGCAACAAACTGCTTTCTAGCATAAGGACAGAATCTCATAATACAGTTTACTACTTAGTTTAGATCCCTAGGTTCGGAGGGAATTGATTTTTAAAAAAATAAGAATGTGCCAAAGAAGATATCCTAATTTCTCTAGTCTAAAAACAGTGGATACTGATACCTTCAAAGGCTAATAGTCCATGCAAAATGAAATTCAACTCACCTGATTTAAAAATACCCATTGTCACTATGCTCCACAGCTGCTTTAAATAATAAACTGTGTTAGGAGTGATTAGCACTTTCTTGATTCTAAATTTAAAACAGAACTTCATCTGTAAGTCCATCTTTTTAGATATATGTTTGGTGAAAGATGTCATTCTTGTTGGCAGGAGCTATTTTCCTGAAAGTTTAAATGTGAACATATCTTGTATTTATAGGTTTCTATTAAAATAACATTTAAGCCTATTTCTACATGAACATTTCCCAAGAGCTGGGCATGGTTTTTCAGACCTCTATCACCGAAGGGTCAGAGACCACCCACTAGTTAATATATTTCCCTTACATCAAAGTATGATTGTTCACAAGAGCACTGACCTGGAAGTTAGGAGACATGGAATCTAGTACCAGAACTGGGGTTCTTTATAGATATATACATAATGAGTAACCTGGAACAGCTTGTTTCTAAAGACACTTCTTATTCTGCCATGCTGTCATTCCATGAAGTCTTCCATTTTCACAGATTAGACAGATAAATGATGTGCAATTCTCCTGAATCTCTGACCATCTCCTCTGTAAACCTGTTGGAAAGGTAAGTCCTTGCTATAACTGAAGAGTGATATGGAATGAAGTGTGCCTTCTAATGTACCACTTTCTGGACAGAAGAGATCTCTACTCAGTTTATATGGATGAAATTGTGGATGCTCCAAACTCTTTAAGCTACTGTAACCTAATTAGGGATCCCAAGGTACCAATAATCTCACTTGAGGGAAAGTAACTACAGAAGAAAACTATTTTTTTGTACTTTTGTATTTTATTTAGCACTAAGACTGACAATTCAAATATGCAGGTTATCTGGGGATCAAAATAGAAATATATGGGAGTAGATGAGCTCAAGTGATTGAGTGCCTGCTTCCCATGTACAAGGTCCCTGGGCTGATCCCCAGTACCTCCTAAAAACAAACAAACAAACAAAAAACAACTCTCATTTGGGAGCAGATGCATCTCAGTGGCTGAGCACTTGCTTCCTATGTATAAGGTCCTGGGTTCAGTTCTCAGTACCTCCTTTAAAAAAAGAAGCATATGAATGAAAGCAGAAGAAAGGCATATGGCTGGTATATCAATAATGCATTTTTATTAGACTAAGTACATTATAATGTGTGTTTTCATTCTTTTGTGTTCTCAGATATTTTACATACAGCTTGTGTCTTTTGTAAGGCTTTGAGTTGTGTTGTGTTACTCTCTTAAATCAGCATTATATATCTGGTTAGTTTTAGGGGAGATACCTAGATACCATAGAACTGAGGGTTACCATGGCATCTGTTGCATCCAAGATTGTCAGAGGCATCTCCCATAACCTATATATTTGGAAAAGTTTTGCTGTTCTTAGACAACTGTGAAGACAAGTGTGGCTGGAAGATGGTGCTAGAGTTTGTCTTCAGATTTTGTATTTTAAACTTAGTACTACTTTTGGCCTTGAGGCAAGTGAGAAAATCCCAGCTTTCACCCCTTTGGCTCAGAGTCAGTGCAAAAATGCAAGGCACTTATGGGCTTATCTGAATGTGTCAAAGATCAGTTGAGGGATGAAAGGATTCAGGGATTATAATGTTAATGACAGTAGTTTCAATAATACTATCACTACTTTAAACTGGTAGAGTATTTTAAGAGTATATAGTTTGCCACTGTGTTCTCCTGGTTCTATTTGAACCATTCCCTGAATTCTACTCCAACTTTCTATCATGTTATACAATCCACTCCAGCCATACCAGGGATCACTGTATTCCTCAAATACACTAAGCTCATTTTCTCCTCCAAATCTTTGCAGTTGCTATTCCTCTGCCTGAAATGTTTTCCTTCTTTCCTATTGTTTTTTGGGTTTTTTCTTCTTTCCTTTCGGCTTCCACAGTGGACCTTCCCTGACCACATTATCTAAAGTAAGTCTCACTTGTTATGCTAGCACCCTAAACTCTGTCCTCTTCTTTCATGGCACTTACCATAAGGTATAATTACATATTTATTTACATGTGTGCTTAAGTTAATGTCTCTATCTTCCACTAGACTCTAAGCTTAAAGAGAGTAAGGGCTATGCTGATCTTGTTCATTGCTGAATCTCCAGGGCCTAGCCCAGAGTCAGGCACATAGCAGATGCTTGAAATATACTTGTGAATGAAAAAATGAATATATATTCACTTTTTATTTACAACTCCATGGAATAGGTAAAGCAAGTACTAGCATACTAATTTCCTGGTTGAAGTCACTGAGGTTCAGAAACTAGGGGACCTATAACATAGCTATTGAAGGGTAGAACTGAAATTCAATCACAGCATATCCTACTCCAAGTCCAGTGTTCTTTCTACTATACCACATATCTAAAAATACACTAATTAATAGTATCCACATGTATTAGTCAGCCAAAGGGGTGCTGATGCATTGGTTTTATGCAGTCACGCCTCGGGCTGAAGTGTGGTTCGCTGGCCTGGCGAGGGGAGCGGACACGGTAGGCCTAATTCCGCTGCCCCCATAAAAGAGTGGTTGGTCGGGCCCACTGCCACCCCTGAAGGAAGCTCGGCATGGGCGCAGAGTGCCCTCGGGTCTCCCCTTCTCGGCAGCCATGCTTCTGCGGCCGCCCCTCCTCCCAGATGGCGCCACCCGATGCCTTGTGGGGCGGCACCCTTCTTCTTCCTGCTCCCTGCGCAGGCGCAGGGCGGAAAATTCCAGTCTGCCCTTTTCCCCTCCCCCGACAGCAGCAACAGCCAGGCGTGGGCGGGAAACTCAAGTCTGCCCTCCACCCCAGCAACAGCAGCCACCAATCCCTAAACCCTGCCCCTTCCCCCAGCAACAGCGACAGCCAATCCCTAACCACCACCCCTCCCCCGCCCAGTACCGCCCACTGACCTTTCGCCAGCAACCAATCAGAACAGGGCGTGGCTTCGACCAATCAGCCTTCCCCAGCGCCTATAAAACTGTTGCCTCTCCCTCAATAAAGTGGACTTGCATGTTTACCTTGTCTCCACGGTAGTTCTTCTGCCGTGCGCCCTCCAGTCCTGAGAGCCCCCGACAAGGGCCTGGCCTCCCTTGTCCCCAGTTCGTCGCCTGCTTCTCCGGGCGACCCCTTCGTCGCCTGCTTCTCCGGGCGACCCCGTCAGCTGAACCGTGCAACCCCTTGTGAGACTGATCCCTCGTCTGCTGCCGGACCGACCCCTCGTCCCAAGTGGGACCGACCCCTCGTCCCAAGCAGGACCGACCCCTCGTCCAGAGCTGGACCGACCCCTCGTCCGCAGCCAGACCCCACCTCTACCGACCGAGCAAGCCGCCACAGCTGGCGCCCAACGTGGGGCAAGGCAACGCCACCACAGCCTCACTCCATAACCTGGCGGCCCGCCCCCCTCCTTTCTTCTCACCATGGGGCTTCTCTCGTGCAACATTGCTGCTACCTGAGCCTTGGCTACCTATGATCCACGGCGGTCTGGGAGAATCGCTGGATGGCTTTCTCCTTCCATGTTGGGGGCTTATACCGACCTGCTATGATTAAGAGGAGCCTTGGATTTCTCAGGAGCGCGCGCTTGCACATCTGAAGTAATCCTACCACAGCCCTACGCCCTCCTCTCTTCTCACCTTGGGACTTCTCTCGTGCAACATTGCTGCTACCTGAGCCTTGGCTACCTCATACGATCCACGGCGGTCTGGGAGAATCGCTGGATGGCTTTCTCCTTCCATGTTGGGTGCTTATACCGACCCGCAATGATTAAGAGGTGCCAATAAAACTCTCAGGAGCGCATGCCTGAGCACCTCCACCCCTGCCTTCACCTCTGCCTCCTCCCCTCCGTGCTTGCTCCCCTTTGCCTTGCTCCACTGCTTGTCGTTCCACCCTCCCCTCGTCGGGGACTTCTCTTGGCCCGCGACCACCGTCGGAGCCCCACCGGCTCCGGCCCCTCGTCTCACCGCGCACCTCAGCTCCCATCGCCGCGCTCTCAAGGTAAGGGCCCCTTTTCTTATCGGCTCCAAAAGGCCATTAGCAATGGGTAACGTCCTATCTGCTAAGCAAGCCCCACAAGTTCGGGCTCTCGTCGGTCTCCTAGACACTCACCGGTGTAAGATCTCTTTAAAACAGCTCCAAGTATATTGGGACCTTCTTCTCCCCTTTAATCCGTGGCTTACCACGTGTCAGCTCTGGGACCCAGATACCTATACTCGCAACCATCCAACCCTGAAGTCCGTTCGCTGCTCGCACTCTACCATCAGTGCAGACGCCGCAACCCTCGCCATGCTGCCGAGCCAATTAACATAGTCTTTCTCCTTCTCCTTAGGCTCTCCCTCACCACCTCTGGCCAAGCTAACCCCTCTCACCAGCCCTTCAATTGGACACCCCCCCCCACTTCATCTTCTCGGCCTCCTCCTACCCGACCTCTTCCTGCTCACTCTTCCCGCAGGTGCCCCAAGTCTTCTGTAACTGCGGCCCCCCATGCCGCCATCGCTCTCAAGCAGCTCCAGCCCCGCTAAACGGCCCGCAACCCGCTTTCCCTGGCCCGCGGCCTGCTTTCTAGCATCCAATAATATTTCTACTCTTGCCTCCCCATACTTCTGCGGAGCTTCCTCCTGTCTCGACCTCACTCCTCTTCTCAGCCATCCAAAGCGTCCTTTCTCATCCCCCGCCCCCCTCCTTTTTTTGCTTGAACCCCCATTGCGTTGCAGATTGGGCCGCCCCATGTCGGCCCGCCCCGTTAACATCGGCCTCTCTCACGCCCGTGGAGACTTTGGCCTTCTTGTTGTCCTCGCCTACGTCTCCACCACTCCCGACGCTGCCGCCACCACCGTCACTGGTGCCCTGACGCGACTTGTCCTCACAGCTGCGATCCTCCAGACCATCACACAGTCTGCCTCTACCACTTTTTGCCGCCAAGAAGAGATCAACTACCTGTAACGCGCTGTCATTCGGGACTTTTAACAATAGATAGACCTTATAGCCACCGAGATCAACGAGAATTGGACATTGGCCACCCTTGCTTGCAACGGCAAGATACCGCCCCCCAAATTGTACATTTGTATCCCCGTCATACTCACCTCCCTCTTCAGCCCCGCTTCCCTCATTGCTTACTGCCTCTTGGGCCTCAGCTACTTGTTGCTGCTGCCATCCTGGCCCTTATTTGAAAAGAAGGGGGAAATGCGGTCACCCCTTGGGCTGAAGTGTGGTTTGCTGGCCTGGCGAGGGGAGCGGCCAGGGTAGGCCTAATTCCGCTGCCCCCATAAAAGGGTGGTTGGTCGGGCCCACCGCCACCCCTGAAGGAAGCTCGGCATGGGCGCAGAGTGCCCTCGGGTCTCCCCTTCTCGGCAGCCATGCTTCTGCGGCCGCCCCTCCTCCCAGATGGTGCCACCCGATGCCTTGTGGGGTGGCACCCTTCTTCTTCCTGCTCCCTGCACAGGCGCAGGGCGGAAAATTCCAGTCTGCCCTTTTCCCCTCCCCCGACAGCAGCAACAGCCAGGCGTGGGCGGAAAATTCCAGTCTGCCCTTTTCCCCTCCCCCGACAGCAGCAACAGCCAGGCGTGGGTGGGAAACTCAAGTCTGCCCTCCACCCCAGCAACAGCAGCCACCAATCCCTAAACCCTGCCCATTCCCCCAGCAACAGTGACAGCCAATCCCTAACCACCACCCCTCACCAGTCCAGTACCGCCCACTGACCTTTCGCCGGCAACCAATCAGAACAAGGCGTGGTTTCGACCAATCAGCCTTCCCCAGCCCCTATAAAACTGTTGCCTCTCCCTCAATAAAGTGGACTTGCGTGTTTACCTTGTCTCCGCGGTAGTTCTTCTGCCGTGCGCCCTCCGGTCCTGAGAGCCCCCGATAAGGGCCTGGCCTCCCTTGTCCCCAGTTCGTCACCTGCTTCTCCGGGCGACCCCTTCGTCGCCTGCTTCTCCGGGCGACCACTTCGTCGCCAGCTTCTCTGGGCGACCCCTTCGTCGCCGGCTTCGCCGGGCGACCCCGTCAGCTGAACCGCACAACCCCTTATGAGACCAATCCCTCGTCTGCTGCCGGACCGACCCCTCGTCCCAAGTGGGACCGACCCCTCATCCCAAGTGGGACCGACCCCTCGTCCAGAGCTGGACCGACCCCTCATCCGCAGCCAGACCCCACCTCTACCGACCAAGCAAGCCGCCGCAGTTTTATAAAGGGTATTTATTTGAGGTAGAAGCTTACAGTTACTAGGACATAAAGTGTAAGTTACTTCCCTCACCAAAGTCTACAAAATCTACTGCCACTTGTTGGAGCAAGATAGCTGCCAACATCTGTCAGGGTTCAGTCTTCCTGGGTTCCTCTGTTCCCAGGGCTTATTTCTCTCCAGGCTCAGCACCTCTGTTTTCTCCAGAAGGTCAGCTGTAGACTATGAGGCTCTCTAGGCTTTGCCTCTCTCCACAAAGCCAGCTGTAGACTATCAGATGACTGGCTCTGTCTCTCTCCCTGAGGCTTGATTCTTTCCGGGCTCGGCTGCTCTGCTCCTCTGTGTGCTTACTTCCCAGGCTCGAGCTCAAAATGCCAGCATCAAAACACCAGCATCAAAACTCCAAATTCAAAACTGCAACATCAAATCTCCAACAAATCCTCTGCTCTGCTGTGTAGTTTTAGCTGTGAGTCCCCACCTGCCAGGGGTTTGGGGACACAACATCCTACTGATGTGGCCCAGTCAAAGCCCTAATCATAATTTAATCATGCCCAGATACAGACCAGTCTGCAAACATAATCCAGTATCTATTTTTGCAATTCATAAACCATATCAAACTGCTACACCACATATCATTCAATCAAAGGCACATGCTCTATAGCCTTTGGAAATGAATTCCAGACAGCAGTCATGAATATGGATCACAGACTTCCTCAACAGAGTTACCCAATTAACTATGTTCTTTTCAAAAGAAGACTGTCTTTCCACTACAGTCACTCAAGAATCCCAGAATTTGTAATAACTAATCACAAAACCTTTAAATTCTGTATGCAATTTAAAAGCTGTAGCTAATGTGTCACAGGTGTAAGGTATCTATGGTAAGGGGCCCTTAATTACACTTTGTTGAGAAATGAAACTTAGACATATACACCTGAAACATATGACCAAGGTAACATCGGTTAGCTGTATATACCATGTGTGAAGGTTTAAAGTTATATGGGGAAGCGGAGTCGGCTCAACTGTAGAGTGCCTGCCTACCACATGGGAAGTCCAGGGTTCAAATCCAGGGCCTCCTGACCAGTGTGATGAGCTGGCCCATGTGCAGTGCTGATGCACAAGCACACAAGGAGTGCCCTACCAAGCAGGGGTGTCCCCTGCAGAGGGAAGCCCCACTCACAAGGAGTGTACCCTGTAAGGAGAGCTGCCCCACACAGAAAAAAGCAGTCTTTCCAGGAGTGGCGCCACACACATCGAGAGCTGACGCCACAAGATGACGCAATAAAAAGAGACACAGAATCCCAGTGACACTGGTAAGAATGCAAGCAGACACAGAAGAACATACAGTGAATAGACAGAGAGCAGACAATGGAGGGGGGCAGTGGGGAGAGAAATAAATAAAAAATTAAAAAAATAAAAATCTTTAAAAAGAACAAAAAAAAATTAAAGTTATATGAACCCCAGAAAAACATGTTCTTAAAGCTAATCTATTTCTGTGGGTGTAAACCTATCATAAATTGGGCCTTTTGATTAGGTTACTTCAATTAAGGTATGGGCCAGGGTGGGTCTTAATTATCTTACTAGAGTCCTGTATTAGAGAATGTAAGCAGGAGAGCGAGAGAGTGCCATGGAAGCAAGAAGCTGAGAGCAAGAAAACCTGAAAGAAGGGAGAGACCATCAGACATTGCTATGTGCCTTGCCATGTTATAAAGGAGTGCAGGGTCACGGGCAGCAGGTCTTCAGGGAGAAAGCATCGCCTGATGATGCCTTGATTTAGATATTTTTCTCAGCCTCTGAACTGTAAGCTTGTAAACTAATAAATTCCCACTGCTAAAAGCCAACCCATTTTATGGCATCTCCTAGAGGAGCTTTAGCAAACTAGAACAACATGGGTTAAATTGAACTTTTCCTCTATGTGAACACATTAATATCAATCACCACTAGGAAAGGCCTAGACTATTTATGTATAATCACTGTGATCATATTTTCTAGAGCCCTGGAACCTAAAACTTCTGCAATATGTGAAAAATGAAAGAGCAGGAAGCAAAATGGTCATAGTTTAATTTTGTGACAATCTGCGTAAATTGCTAGAGGGTTGAAATCCAAGAAATGAATGAATTATGTTATAATATGGGTTAAAACTCCAAGCATTAGTTCAGCATTCATTGTATTCAGCCCCTTTGGGTTTAGGCTATTTAGCAGCATATACAGTTTACAAGAATTGGAAAATACAACAACAAATAAAAACAACATTTCATTAATCAAAGTGTATTTGTAAGTAAAAGGTTATTATTTAAAGCTTAAAAACAAAATGAAATAACTGTGACTTTAACAATTATCAAGAAAACAAGTAACAGAGAATTCATTTTTAAATTTAAAAAAAGACAACTGGTTTCCTTTAGGCGAGGAAGCTGTAAATAGTTCCATCTGATAGTTTGCTCAAGAATTTTTGCACATACTTCACAAAGATCAAGCCCCAAGGGTTCTACAACTAGTAACACAGGCTCTCTTCTAAAATAGACCCAGTGGAGTAAGGGCATATGGTGGTGGGAAATATGTACAAGATAATATTTTGTTTTTAAGTAGAAAAATAAAATGGAAATTTTAACTGGGATTGATTGCTTTAGCCATGGCTCTGGTGATCTCCTTCAGATCAAAATAAAACATGAAAATTTTATATCAATGAAGTAACTGAAATTTTTCTCATGTTTCTAGCTGATGTGGGGTATAATAATTAATTGTTCCACATTTGGTTGGCCTTCTGTTTTTCAAAATGAGAACATTCATTTGAGTAGCCCAAAACATTTTTTTCAGGTACAATTTTACAAGTTTCCTTATGAAAGTTATACAAGATCTGTACTATAGGCGCTGTTAATTTCAATCTTACTTAAAACAAAAAAAAAGGAGTGGCAAATGAAATGAATTGCCCGAGAATACATGATTTATCAACATCAAAGTGTGAAACTGTATTAGTTTCCTATTATCACTAACGAATTACCACAAATTTCGTGGTTCAAAATAATACAAATTTATTGTCTTATAGTTCTGGAGGTCAGAAGTCTGAAATCAGCCACATTAAGCTAAAATCAAGGTGTTGGCAGAGTTGGTTCCTTCTGAGGACTGCAAGGGAAAATCTATTTCCTTGCCCTTTCTAGCTTCTAGAGACCACCATTTTTCCTTGACTCATGACCCATTCTTTGACATCACTCCAACTCTTGTTTCCATCAGCACATTTCCTATTTCCCTTTCTGTCACCAAATTCCCTCTGTCTTATAAGGATACATGTGATTATATTTAGGGACCTTCCAGATAACTCAGGATAATCTCCCCCTCTCAGGATCCCTAACTTAATCACATCTGCAGAGTCCCTTTGGCCATATAAGGTAACAATCACAGGTTCCAAAGATTAGAAAGCCGATATCTTTGGAGGACATTATGTTTTTTGAATTTTTTTTTTATTTTTAAAGAAGGTTTACATAAATGTTACATTAAAAAATATAAGGGATTCCATATGCCCTACCCCCTCCCCACATTAACAACATCCTTCATTAGTATAGTACATTTGTTACAATTGATGAACACATTTTGAAGCATTGCTACTAACCATGGACTACAGTTTACATTATAGTTTACACTCTGTCCCACACAATTTTGTAGGATATGACAGAATATACAAAGGCCTGAATCCGTCACTGCAGTGTCATACAGGACAACTCTAACATCCCAAATATGCCCCCATATTACACCTATTCTTCCCTTTCCCATCCCTCAGAACGTCTGGTGACCACTGCATTTATATCAATGATAAGAGTCCTTCCATTGCTAGAATAATAAGTCTACAGTAGAATAGTAATAAGTCTACTTTAGTTCATTGTTCATTCCTCAATCTTGCAGTTTTGGGATGGTGAGGCCCACTCTGCTTCTAACTGAGAGGGAGCCTAGACCATGGGGCAGATAGATGGAACTATCTTGCTTGCAGTTATAGACACTCTGTTCCTTGGGATGGGCATTGTCCATCATCATCTACTTGTTAGTTGTCCTTGGAGGTCATTATTAAGCTTACTTCAGGAATAAAACCATATCCAGGTACATGCATACTTTATCCACTAAGGCAAGGATGTCTTGCCCACAGTTATATGGCTGCCATGGTCCATTCTTGGTTTCTGTGTGACTCTTGGATTCTCATAAAAAATAACTAATTGTCTGTCTCACACTCACACACAACATTAAGAGAGACTACTGATGTTGTGATTTTAAATCACAGAAAAGTATCCTATTGAAAACATACTATAATAATGAAATACTAGATAAAATATTTGGATCAATTAGCAACACAGCATTTTCATGGTAAAAAAATAAGTTTCTTCAAATTCTACCTGCAAGATGTACATCAATATACAAAGATATAGAGTAAAAGCAAAAACTAAGCCAAAAAAGGTGAAAATGAGGGCTGGTAATTATCTAGTGAGTATAGATATTCTAAATTAAATATATATATATATTGGGGAAGCAGCTGTGGCTCAATCAGTTGGGCTCCTGTCTATAGTATGGGAGGCCCTGGGTTCGCTTCCCAGGGCCTCCTTGTGAAGGCAGGTTCGCCTGCATGCTGTGGAGAGCGGCCAGCCCACAGGCAATGCGGAGAGCCAATTCAGCAAGGTGACGCAAAAAAAAGGGGGACAAGCAAAAAAGGCAAAAGAACACGTAGCAAATGGACACAGAGAGCAGACAGCAAGAAAGCCGCAAAAGGGGGGGGGATAAATAAATAAAAATAAATACAGACACAGAAAAATGCATGGCAAATGCATGCAGAAAGCAGACAGCAAGCAAAAAAAAAAAAAAAGCCACAAGGGGGGATTAATATATATATGGTAATCCAGATAATTCTTTATCCTTACCCTATGCCATCAAAACCCAAAATATCTATACCTCCATAGATAAAATAATTCTGGAGACAACACATAAACTATGAAGATCAGTTTTGAGAACAAAAAAGTTCTCCCAGGAAGGAAGAGATGAGATGTGGAGGCATTTTCGGGACTTGGAGTTGTCCTGGGTGGCGCTGCAGGGACAATTACCAGACATTGTAGATCCTCCCATGGCCCACTGGATGGAACGTGGGAGAGTGTGGGCTATGATGTGGACCATTGGCCATGAGGTGCAGCGATGCCCAAAGATGTATTCACCAAATGCAATGGATATGTCATGATGATGGGGGAGAGTGTTGCTGTTGGGGGAATGGTGGGGTGGGGGCAGTGGGGGATGAATGGGGACCTCATATTTTTTGAATGTAATATTTTTTAAAAATGAATTAAAAAATTAAATTAAATTTTAAAAAAAAGTTCTCCCAGTAATGTCACTAGTGAGCTATGTGACATTGGGCTTCATCAACCTGACTCCTGGTTTTATGTTTGAAATGAGTTTAGACAAGATGGCATTAAAATGACGTTTCAGATCAAATGTTATTACCATGTATGACATAATAGTCACCTGGGAACAGATTTTCTTATTAAAGTGGAAGACAGTACAATCTAAACATACTCATCGAAAATAAAAAATTCTAAGTGTCACTCCGA
The DNA here is from genome assembly GCF_030445035.2 of Dasypus novemcinctus. Classification (NCBI taxonomy): domain Eukaryota; kingdom Metazoa; phylum Chordata; class Mammalia; order Cingulata; family Dasypodidae; genus Dasypus; species Dasypus novemcinctus. The sequence goes on along the minus strand of NC_080704.1, from coordinate 90,961,363 downwards.
TACTACTTCTGTTACAATGCCAGAACCAGTCATTTAATACCATCATATCTTAGTTTTCTGCCATTCACTGATGCTTAACTACCTTTCTATAAATTACTTATACCATGGCTTATGAACTTTATAAAGCTTTGAGAGAAATTCATAAGGCAATTATGTAGATATGTCACAGTAGTTCATAACAAAAAATCTTTGGCATAGAAAAGATGGGAGACTTGCTTACAATCTCTCTTGAGGCAGAAAAGCACTGGGAATTGACTCCAAGGTAGAACTGTGTTTTGTTCCTTCTATCAAACTGTCTATACAACTATCTGCATTACACAGTAAGAAAGTGGTCATATGAAGTTTGAGTTATAGTAACAATCCATAAAATACAGGCTCTACCCAGAGTGATGCATCTCCCTCATATAATCCATGTGGTGAAGCAGTGCTCCAAAATGTATTCACCAAATGCAATGAATGTGCCACAATGATGAAAGAGGTTGTTGATGGGGGAGGAGAGGGGTGGGGTGGGGTGTGGGGTATATGGGCACCTCTTATATTTTTTAATGTAATAGTTTTTGTGATCTCTTTATCTTTAAAAAAAGGTAATTAGGTAAAAAAAAGATTTAAAAAAAGAAATGCTGCATTTATGGATCATTAATAACATTAATACTTTTCCAAGATGGTAAAAAAAAAGGCAGACAGTCATAATTCCCGTGATACCAGATTAGATATTCCAAGGCTTTGATCATGGTCCTATGTAGATCTACATTGAAGACTTAAACTTAAGGTTTCAGGATTGAAAACTTTTAAAGTATTTAGTAAGACTCAAATTGGAAGATGGTTAACAGGATAATAAGGTACATAAAATATAGGCATCATGTAGAACATTCAAAAGAACTAAGAATGCTCAGTATGGAAACAGATATTAAAAAACCATCATCTGAAAATTACAGGGAGACATGACAGTGGTGGCATTCCCTTATGTGAAAGGCTGTAATATCAAGGATTTACTACAGAATACAAAAATCCAGATTCACTAGATAGACGTTAGAATGAAACAAATTTTGGCTTAAATTAAAATGATTTCTTGTAATTAGAGTGTTGTCCAGAAATGGAAAAACCTATCTGAAGAATTACTAGACGTATTAATGGAGGTGAATATTTAAAAGGCTGCAAAAATATTTGCATTATTGTTTAGAAAAAATGTATTTAAATTAAAAAGTAAGTCATTTAAAATTAAGTACAAACAGTGCAATTGGTATACATTTATGACAAAAACTATGATGGTGATGTGTGAATGACAGAAGATTAGGAAATATTGCTTTACTGGAGTCATAGGAATAAGGTCATGAAAGGTAAGTCAGGGCCAAAGTTGATATCACTTGATAGGCATTGGGGCATCATGGACATACAGAACAGGGGAGTCAAGTGATTTGTTCATGCATGCATGCATTCATGCATCTATTAATTTTATAAATATGCTTTCATTACATACTTGCTGGTGGCTGGGCAATATGCTACAGTGTGGAATACAGTGATGAACAAAACATAGTCCCTAACCACAACAATGAGTTTACAATCCAGTAGGGAAGACAAATATAATTAGAGAATTATAATACAATATGGTACGTTCAGTGATTTTAAAATATTCACAGGGCTTTACTGGGTATAAAAAGGCACTTAACCCAGGTAGAGGGAGTTTTCTGGGGATAAGGAAAGAATTTTTAAGAAGTTTAATAAGATCAGAATGGATTGCAGAGGGAGAGAGTAGAGGAAATGAGAACAGCAAGATATGTCTCCGAATCTTAGTTCCTTAATTTAAAATACTGAACCAAAAAAATACCTACCTTATTTGGATATGTGAAGCCCCAATGAGATAATGTATGTGAACATGTCCTGTTCACCATAAAGTCAAGTCAGAATGTTAATTATTGTAATTGACAAACTAACTGGCCTTGTTGACTGGGGATAGAATGATGAAAAGGGAAGAGAATCAAATTCTTTATCTGTAAAAGAGATAAAAATAGTATCTATTTTATGTGGTTTTTGTAAAAATTAGCTAACATAATGTTTGTACAAATTGCTGCCACATTGCCTGCCACATAACAAATGCTCAATTAATGTTTGTTGAATGTCAGTCTAGGTTAAATTTACTGTTTTGGGTTTGAGGAGATGATATAATGTCAGTGTCATTGAGAGATTTAAGGATGTTCAGAAGGGAAGCTGGCTTTACGAATAATATGCCTCATTTTAGCCATGCTGGGAAAACACTTCAGAATGACTATCAAGGAGGCATACAGAAATATGAGACTAGAGTTCCTAAAACATTTCTAGAAGGTAAGGTAGGGAAAGATGGGTCGAGGCCCACGAAAAGTACCTTGAGGTACATATATTTATGACCCAGCTTTTGAACCCTATGAATTCAGTGGGGGTAGAAAGAATAGTTTTACTTTCTTCCAATCACTCTCTGGTATTTTACTAAGTAAACTCTCCTTTTATCATCCACAAGGATATCCCAGGAAAATTCATTTGGCTTTTGTCTACTTTCAGTTAGTAAACACTCAATATAAGTCTTTACTTCTAACCAAAATTAAAACTCATGTTTTCCTCTACCTCTAGCATAAGCAATGCTTTGGCTAAGTGACCTGATGTGGAGAGGGGTCATGGTTTTCTTTTCATAATTCTCCCATCCCCAGCACATATACACACACACACACACACACACACACACACACACACACACCACTTCTGGGTGTCTTTTTAAATTATCAGGGCTGGGGAAAAGAGAGAAAGTCTTTTAACTTAACTAGACATAAATATGAAATCTTCTGTTTGCTATTAATGCTTCTAATACAGACAGCATCCAAATGCCTATTCTCTTTTGGAGTGTGAGTTCTTCGGGGACTTGCCCATTGGGCTCTTCTCTGACGTAAGACACATACTTCCAACTAGATTTCTTCCACCTGCCTACAGCAACCATCTTCAAATGCACACTCCACAGCCTTTTGCTGAAGAGGTCCTTCATTTGGCAATTTACCGCTTTGGGTGAGGTACCAGCATGATCACTCAAGTAAGGAAGCTTCAGCATAATCCACATGACCCACAAGAAACTTACACATCTTAGCCATGCCAACTTATGGAACTACAGGCTACTCTATTGCTATCCCCTTTCTCTACCTTGCCATATCTCTCCAATCATTCAGTAAGTCAGTCAACAACCATTTACTGAGTGTGTACTATGTTCTAGGCACTATTCTAGTTTTTGGGAAGAAAATAATGAACAAAAGAGAAGCTTACATTCTAGTGGGGAGGGACACAAAAAATAAACAATAATAAATAAATTACATAGACTGTCAGAAGAAAGTGTCATGTCATAAAAGAAAACAAAGCAAGGTAAGAAGATGTAGAGTAGGAAAGAAAGAAAACAAATTCAAAGATGACTGCAATAGTTTCAGACTGTGGAATTAGAAAGATGGAGTTACTACTGACTGACATGAGAAAAAGCAATGGGATTTACAATGTCCAGTGATTGCCCCTGAAGCACCATCCAGGGCAGCTCCATGTCCCAAAGATGCCTCCACCTCTCATCTCCTCCTCCCCTCCCCACACCCATCAGCCACCATGTCCACCCTTCCCAATCCAATGCCACCTCTTCTATGTAGACATTGGATTGGCTGTGTCCACTGCACTCCCATGTCACGAGGAGGCTCAGATTCCACATGGATGCTGGAAGCAGGGGTGGGGTTGAATGGGACCTCATATATATATTTTTAATGTAATATTATTACAAAGTCAATAAAAAAAAAAGAAAGAAAAGCAATGGGAGAAACATGTTTGGAAGGAAGATCAAGAGTTTAATTTTGGACATATTGAAGATAATATGCATGCTAAATTTATAAGTAAAGATGTTGAGTCGACATCTAAATCTCTTTTCTTCTTGCTCTAACAGAAAAGGAAGGCAGTTCAGTAAGTTTGCTCCATAAACAGACACCTTAATAAGCTTGAGAAATAGTATCTGGTCCCATTTGTTTGATGCTCTCTTAAAAAGGCAGACTATTTGATTCCTGTCTTCACTCAGCTTTGAATCCTAGTTGTCAATCCCTGACAATAGAAAAAGTCTCTGTCACCATCTGCTTAATTTATAAAATAGGGAGAGGCTATAGAATTAGTAAAAGAAGTAGTGGTCACAGAGGTCAAGGAAAGAATCTCTTCATGGTAAAAATAATATGGACTGAAAAAGCACCACTGGATTTGCCACTGGTACCCTTGTGGATTTCAGTTTCAGTCAAGCAAGCCCAAGGGGAAAAACATTTTTCTCAGGGAGTTAAGGAAGGAGTGGATGGTGAGGAAATGCACAAACAATTTGTTCAAGAAATTTAACATGGAAAAAAAAAAGGAAATAGGACAGAGGAACACATCAAATATCTGGGATTATTTTTCCAGCACATAGGAAACCTGTATCTGCCCAGAGATAAAAAAGAAGTTAACAAAGAGAGGAATGAAATTTATTCAAAAGTGAAAGATTAATGTGTGGAACAAGCCCCTGGAGGAAAAGGGAAAAAGGAAACAATTAGATCCAAATCACATTTCAGATGAGGGGTTACCAAACTGGTTACTGTATTTCAGTTTTCAGCAACATATTGTTTTTAATAACATTTTATTTCATAAAAATATTCAAATTAAATATTTGAGCCATAAAAACTATTTTCTGCATGCTTACTTTCTGCTCAGTATTATGAAAATACTGTATACTTGGGAAATTACTTTTGAACAAAAGTATTTTCTGTAAGCAAATTTAACATTATCTACAGAAACACAAAATCCAAAGGAGGTCATCTGTATTAGGCATCTCAAATAAATAGGACAGACAAAAGCCCTACCAGCTTGACTCTGCCTCTTTCCTGAGTAACATTTGGCTTCTACCTGTTTGAAATTTACTTTTATATCTCTGATAAGGGTACCAAAATAATTCTTTACCTTTGCAGCTATAGCCATTAACATATACTCCAATTGATGGCAGGGGGAGTTAAGTGGCAAAGTCAAATCTTTGATCTATATAAGTTATCTGATACCCCCCTCTGCAGATCTACTTTGATCTCACTATGTGATAAGATGGATACTGCAAAAGTACTTGAATACTCATGTCTTGAATATAACAAGGGTCACTGTTGAGAGCATTTATTTCATCAGGTCTTAGATAATTTGATCTAATATATTTTTCAGTTTTCTGCATTTCCTCTGGCTATCTGTTCTTACCTAGTAACTTCTCATAGGTAGTATTTAAACCTTATATTGCAAATAAATGAACCAAACTGTTTTGCCAACCAATGTTTTTTTTTAATTCGGTTCTGCTTTTGATGCACAACCATCCAAGGGAAGTCATTTGAATTTCAATCTCAAAACCAGAGGCACTGACTTAAATCTATAAGCACAAAATATCCAGCAAGTAATTCTTTTCTTAGCAGCACACAGTGATTGATACTCTTCTATATTAAGGATCATTGTGTTTTATAGTCTTATTTAGAGAAAATTAATATATTTGTATTGGAGGTAGCAGGCTTGAGAGGCTGAAAAACTCCCACCCTCTGGGTTACTGGATTTACCCTGGCCAGATAACAGGGAGGTGGAGAAGGTCAACCACCACACCAAGGAGCCAAGAGTGCCTACAACTGCAAGCAGGAGAGTTGCATCCTCATCCATGTGGAATCTAAGCCCCCTCTCAATATAGAGGTGGAGTGGACATAACCAACTCAGGGTCCACAGGATGGAAGAATAGAATATGGATTAGACTGAACTTACTGATATTCTACTATGGAACTATTGTGAGTAGTAATTGGAAGGAATTGTAGCATTGATGTGGAGAGAGTGGGCACAGTAGCTGCTGAGGGTAGAAAGAGGGAAGAAGAGATATGATGTGAGGGCATTTTTAGGACTTGGAGCTGTCCTGGGTAGTACTGCAGGGACAGTTGCTGGACATTGTATGTCCTGCCATGGCCCACTAAGTGGACTGGGGGAGAGTGTAAACTACAATGTAAACCATTATCCATGTGATGCAGCCATGCTCCAAAATGTATTCACCAAATGCAATGAATGCCCCATGATGATGAAAGAGGTTGTTGATGTGGGAGGAGTAAGGTGAGTGGGGTGGGGGGTATATGGGGACCTCTTATATTTTTTGAATGTTACATTAAAAAAATAGAAAAAAAACAAACAAAAAAACCACACACAAAGGCCTGGATGTTGAGTGAAATATGGTCTCTACAGGACTTTTACAAAGAAGTAAGCCTTACTGAGTTTTGCAAATCATTCATCAGGATTATCTGATCCATTAACTTCCTTAAAAAAGAATAAAGTTAACTTTAAATAAGCAATCTCCAGAAAGAAACTATAACAACATCAATTTCATGATGTCTCTGGTGAATTATTTTTTTACTTTGTATTCCAAATCCCAGAGAAGAGGGAAAAAAAAGAAAAAAGATTTCCAACAAAAGTGGCAGAGAAAATGATAATTAGTGGTCCCATTAATCACACTGTGTCAAAAAGTAGTTCAAAAACGCAGTGGAATCATACAAGAGGCTCAAAATAACCTTTTGGATAAAATGAAAGCAAACACAAATCATCTTAATCTCACAGTTTAATAATTGTGACCTGAAATATTGTATTCCAAGATCTGTTCTTGATTCACTTTCAGTCTTGCCTCCAAATATACGGTTTTGGATTAAGTACATAACCCAAAGCTTGTCTCTTTGATTCATAAACTATATTGTAAAGAAGTCATATTTTTGGAAGATACAGTAGAGTTTCACAAACTTTGTGTTTAATTTAGGATGTGTCTAGAGACTGGGAGTTACCAAAAAGTAGCCTGAAATAACTGAAAATACCCAGAGAGTAGATTTTGATTATTTTAAAAATAAATATTAGGGGGCAGATATAGGTCAAGTGGTCAAGCGCCTGCTTCCCATGTATAAGGTCCTGTGTTCAATCGGTACCTCCTAAAATAAATAAATAAAAATAAATAAATGTTAGGACTACTAACTGATAGATTCCAGGGAAATAGAAAGTGGGAAGGAAATCATACAAAAAAGGGACGACTATCAATGAAAAGAATATGATCATTTTCAATAGCACAGGATTCTTTTTCCAGACACAGTAAGTATGTAAAAGTATCTTTGTGACAACTATAATTTAGAAATATGAATTTCATGACAGTATATCAGTCTATTATCAGAAGTTGGAGGGCCTGTATAACCTTTTCTTAGTACCTTTTTCCTTACTTTAAACAGATCTGCCCTGGGCAGCAAATTTTGTTATTAAATGTCACATTCAACTACAAAAATCATTGTGCATTCTGACAACTGCATAGAAAAGACCTAGAGTGTGGGAGCTGGGGCAAAGGAAAGCAAGAATGAGCACATAAGAATCTACAAAATTTCCCTTTTGGAAAATTGTTCATTTTCAACAGAAAGGGACTTTCTTCTGTGCCAATATTAGGACTTCCAAACAAAACAAGTTGCTGGGTTCCTCTGAAACCACACCCAGGATTACTAAAAACAAGCACACAGTTCCAGTTTATAAAAGAAAAATAGAAAGGCCATTGTGTTTATACTTAACAGTTTTAACAAGTCATTTTTGGCTGCTAATTAAAAACTTTCTTTCAAAGGAACACAAAGTTGTTTCTATTAAGCACATTTGTTTTTCAATTTTTGAAATACAATTTTCATCTTGTTTCAAATGAGAAAATTGTCACATTGTACAAATTCTCATGACCCAGTAATAATCCTAAATTATTTTTTATTAAATTCAGCTTATTGAAATGTCTTCTGTATCACCATAACTGATAGTTTAAAAATAAATAGATTTATTAAGGTGATAGTTGCATACCAAGAAAATATACTAAATGTCAGTAAATTGTACACTTTAAAATGTACCATTTTTCATCACATATTAAAAAGTTTAACTAGCATTACTGAGAATTCATTTTTTCTAATTTAAACAGAAGAAAAAAGCAGAGAGGTTAACCCATTACACTAAGGCTCTTTACTCCCCAATTCAGGGCTTCCCTGTTTATTACACTAAGGATAGGAAGGGTTCCAAATAATCAGCCATTAAACAACGTTAAAAAGGCACTGTCCTTCAGTCCTAAGTACTAAAACAGCTGTGTTTTCTCTACAACAAACAGTATAATTCATAATTTTATGACATTTTTTCCTTCTGAATATATGTAACCTTTTGAAAGCATTCCATTGTGTATTACAGTGGCCATTTTATGTGATTTAATTCATTTATCACACCATCAACTAAATTTTCAAAAACTGCCTGATACTTACACTTTAGGAAATTATTGATTTTTAAATGTCCAAAACACTGATTTTCAAATCTCATGAAATAAAAAAATACATGTGGAAATATTCCCTTATGGCATAATCTATTACAGTGTAATGATTTACAAGCATAAGCAAATCCCAGAATGCTTCCTAAGAGAGGAGAGTAGAAGAGAAGAGAAAAATTATCAAACCTATTTTAAGATTTTGAAAACAAAATTGTAAGCTCTTTCAAGACAAAGACCTTGTCCCTTACCGAGCTGAAAATTTTATCACCATGTGCTCAGGAAATACACACTGAATTTATAACTGGTGGATCTCCATGTACTATACATTGTAACTTCCTTAGTTTCAACAGCTTCAAGAATTTGATCTCCCTCTTCACCACACAAAAAGAGGTAAAAATAGCCTTCACTGGCCACCTAGATTTCCATAAACTTATTCCCAGCATCTAGGACAGCAAGGTACAGAAGGTATTACTGCAGTATATTATCAAGGGAGGTTGTATATTTCCCTGTTTGGAGAGTTTGTTAAGAGAAAACTGATTATTATCTTTCTGGGACAGTTCAGAGGCAATCCGCATGTGGATGGACTGTATTGCCTCCCATGGTCCCTTCTAGTCATATTCTTCAAATATTTTACCTTCAGCTATATTTTATATGCTGATAAAAATGAAAAGAACAAAAGCCAATTTCTATTCAATGGATAAATGATTTGCCGTATTTTACTCAAGGTTTCTTAGTAACAAGTGGCATTTATAATAACAAAAAAGATTAGTTTCTTAATCCACGCCCCTTCTGTCTAGCTATAGTTGTTTCAGTCCACTTAGAGCACTTTTATAAAAATTTGCAAGCCATAATGCTAATTTTCCTTGTTGCTAGGAGAAAATTTATCTGCCAGAACCATGGGGTCCCACTGAATTTTGATGCTTTCAGTAATAAGGTAACCAACTTTGAACAAGTTCAAATTCTGTCGTGGGGAGAATTAGTTATGCGGCGGCTTGCTCGGTCGGTAGAGATGGGGTCTGGCTGCAGACGAGGGGTCGGTCCAGCTCTGGACGAGGGGTCGGTCCCGCTTGGGACGAGGGGTCGATCCGGCAGCAGACGAGGGATCGGTCTCACAAGGGGTTGCACGGTTCGGCTGACGGGGTCGCCCGGCGAAGCCGGAGACAAAGGGATCGCCCGGAGAAGCCGGCGACGAAGGGGTCACCCGGAGAAGCAGGTGACGAACTGGGGACAAGGGAGGCCAGGCCCTTGTCGGGGGCTCTCAGGACTGGAGGGCGCACGGCAGAAGAACTACCGCGGAGACGAGGTAAACACGCAGGTCCACTTTACTGAGGGAGAGGCAACAGTTTTACAGGGGCTGGGGAAGGCTGATTGGTCGAAGCCATGCCCTGTTCTGATTGGTTGCCAGCGAAAGGTCAGTGGGCGGTACCGGACGAGGGAGGGGTGGTGGTTAGGGATTGGCTGTCGCTGTTGCTGGGGGAAGGGGCAGGGTTTAGGGATTGGTGGCTGCTGTTGCTGGGGTGGAGGGCAGACTTGAGTTTCCCGCCCACGCCTGGCTGTTGCTGCTGTCGGGGGGAGGGAAAAGGGCAGACTGGAATTTTCCGCCCACGCCTGGCTGTTGCTGCTGTCGGGGGAGGGGAAAAGGGTAGACTGGATTTCTCCGCCCACGCCTGGCTGTTGCTGCTGTCGGGGGAGGGGAAAAGGGCAGACTGGAATTTTCTGCCCTGCACCTGCGCAGGGAGAAGGAAGAAGAAGGGTGCAGCCCCACAAGGCATCGGGTGGCACCATCTGGGAGGAGGGGTGGCCGCGGAAGCATGGCTGCCGAGAAGGGGAGACCCGAGGGCACTCTGCACCCATGCCGAGCTTCCTTCAGGGGTGGCGGTGGGCCCGACCAACCACCCTTTTATGGGGGCAGCGGAATTAGGCCTACTGCGGCCGCTCCCCTCGCCAGGCCAGCAAACCACACTTCAGCCCGAGGGGTGACCGCAAGTTATATATTGGGGGAGGGAGGAGGAGCTAAATTATCCTTACTTATCTAATGATTTGGTGGAAGTATAAGGTGATATACTGATTCAGTTCAGCACTTAGCCTTTTTGAAATATGATCGTAAAAGGCAAAAAATACTGAAAACCTTCATACTGGAAAGTCTGGCCTTAAGAGATGATCCTTATCAGATTAAATTGTAGCAGTGGTGTGAACTAAATCCAAAGTATATAAAGCACACTAACATGCAGAACCCTGAACCAAACTAAATTGTTGTATATCCTATAAGACTTTGGGGGAAAAAAGGAAAGAACCAAAGAAAACAGGAAGGGAGAGACAAAGATAAATGGCTGGGACATTGTAAATGAGAGAGTTAATGGCTACACTTCCTATTTTTACACATATGTCCACACAGAGATCAAGGCCAGGGCAATCCCATCGTGAAGGGATTATAGAGAAGTCTAAAAGGTATTTTCCAGATAATGAAAAAAGTGCTGAGGGTTTTTTTTGTTTCAGAATTCCAAGATAATTAATAGAAAAAACCATCCACTTCAGAGCAAGAAGTTCAGTGTAAAGAGCTATATTTTCTAAAGAGTCAAACTAAAGTCTGGCAAATGGATATAATGGAAATTGCCCAGCTGTTCTTCATGCTTTCTATAATAACTCTAACTTTCCTCCTTAGACTCTTACAAGTATAATTTAAATTTGTGACTAAAAATAAAGACTATTAGGTATATGGTCAATGCAGACTTTATATGGTAACTGAAATTAGTGAAGATTTTTATACTTTGAGGACAGTGTTTTCTGAAGTAGCTTTTCTTTATTTTGAAATCAATGACTTTTCCTCAGTTTTCACAATTCTTGTATGGCACTAGCAAACCATGTTCACCCTTTTTGAAATTCTTTCCTCTCCTTTGTTTCCAATAGAGTGTTACTCTGATCTTTCCTAATGAATCCTACTATTTCCTCCTCCTCCATAAATGTTGAAAATTTACCAATACCCTGTCCCTGTCCCCAGTATGCTTGACATCTCATTCCATAATCCCTCCCTCTGAGGGAGCTCATTGTTTCCCATGGTTTCAAGCAACAGCTTTGAGTGAATAATTCCCAAATCTACTCTCTAGTCACCATCTCTCCGAAACTCTACACATAAATTTCCACCTAACAACTGCACATCCCCTCATGGATGACATGTTTGCACTTAAAAATTAAACATATTTAGAAGTGGGTCAAGATGGTGGCTGAGTAAGGAGCTCTAAGAGTCAGATCATCAGGCAGGACAGTCAGTAATCACCCAGAGCTATCTAATGCACCTGTTTGGAAGGCCCAGGAGACCAAAACAGCATCTGGCAACATCCTTAAAGAATGGAAGAAGGAGACTGACCATCTGCAGTGAAGTCATGTAAAGAGAACATTCCACACCATGGAGGCCACTGCTGATCCTCCACTGGTGGCCCAAGCCACCTCGGGAGCTATTCCATGGCTGTAGTTGGAAGCTCTGTTTCCCAAAAACAGAGGAAGAAGACACACTTGGCCACTGATGTCAGCTACTGATTTATAAATTTGGCTGGCTAAAGTATAATCCTAAGAACAGCTAAAGTATGAACCTGTTCAAGTTGGAAAGAGGCCAGTAGCCACCATTTTAACTCTGCCCCTGGCATGAGGGGAAGTGGGGCTGACTGAAAATCACAGTAAAGGGAGGGACCTGCTTCTTTTCATCCAAATCTAATTGCAGCCCTAGCCTAGGACACAGCCCCACATCCAGCAGAGAAGTGGCTGGTGGGACCTCTACTGGCCTCTCTGGGAAACTGAAGGTGCTCTTAGCTGGCACAGACTAAATAGACACCTGGAGTTCCAACCCTGCACCCCACAAAGGAAAGGAGCTGAGTATCTTCCACCTCCCTGGGAAACTGCAGGCACTTTTGCTCTGCACAAACTTGACTCTTGTGTGCCTGTGGCTCCTTCCCCACCCCCAATAGGACAAGAGGGGTATGGTGTTTCCTGAGCATCTCAGGGTAACTGCAGGTGCTTTTGATCCACACAGACTAAATAGTGGGACGCCTGTAGCTCCATCCCATTCCCCCCAATAGGATAGGTGGGAACTGGTATTTCCTCAGCCTTTACAGGCAACGTTAGGCACTTTCAGCCTACAGGAACTGAACTGTTGGGCACTTCTGGATCCACCCCTATTCCCTAATAAGATAGGAGGGGACAGGTGTTCTCTCAGTCTCTCTAGACAATGGCAGGTACTTCTGGCACACAGGCACTGAACTGTTGGCCACCTGTGGATCCACCCCAAATGTCCAATAGGATAGGAGGGGGCTGGTGTTTCAGCCTCTCCAGACAACAGCAGGCACTTTGGACTATGGAGACTGAACTGTAGGGTGTCTGTGATTATAAGCCCATCCCTAAAGGGCAGAAAGGACAGTACTCCCTCAGCCTCTTGGCATTTGTAGGCACTTTTGGATCACACAGATATTGCTGGGTACTCCAGAGGGTCCATCCCCACCACTGGCATGGGAGGAGGGGGACTGTGGCTATGTCAGTCTACCTGGGCAACTGCAGTCATATTGGACCTGTGCAGATTAGATGGTTGTGCCAACACCTGCAGCTCCATCCCCACCTCAGGTAGGGGAGGAAGGGGTGTAAAGCTTCATTAGTCTCTCTGGGCAACTATAGTAAGACATGGCCTGCATGACCTGGATTATTACACATGGTTGAGTCTCTGTCACTACCCTTGGTAAAGTAAAATGTGGAAAAAGCTTCATCAGTTCCTGGGGGCAACATGGCAGTTTCACCCTCCACAGCTTACAGTACCAACTACATCCTTGACTACTACTACACAACCAGCAAGGGAAAAAGGACAAGAAATTCTTAAGAGAGAAAGCGCATCATGAATAAATATATGTAGCAAACCAGTTGCCAAGACACCAACTAAAAATTACAATTTGTACCAAGGAACATAAAGCTATAGCCCAGGCAAAGGAACAAGATAAGCCTTCCAGATGGCATAAAGGAGTCGAGACAACAAATTATAGATATTCAAAGAAATCTCCTTAATAAATTCAATAAGATATCGACAGAAATTAAGAATATTGCAAAGACACTGGATGAGCACAAAGAAGAATTTGAAAGCATACATAGAAAAGTATCAGATCTTACAGGAACAAAAGGCATAATAAATAAAATTTAAAATGCACTGGAGTCATCTAATAGCAGAGTTGAGGAGGTAGAAAAAAGGACTGGTGAGCTTGGAGACATGGCTTCTTAAAGCAAACATAAAAAACAGGTGAAGAAAAGAATGGAAAAATTGTACAGGGTCTCAGGGAAATAATGACAGCAAGAAACATGCAAATATACATGCCATAGTTGTCCCAGAAGGAGATGAGAAGGGAAAAGGGGCAGAAGGAGAATTTGAAGAAATAATGGTAGAAAATATCCAAACCCTATTGAACGACATAGATATGTGTTCAAGAAGCACAATATACTCCCATCCAAATAAATCCAAACGGACCAACTCTGATTCACATAAGAATCAGGATGTCAAAAGACAAAGACAAAGAATTCTGCGAGAAGCAAGAGAAAAGGGATGCATAACATACAAGGGATAACTAATAGGATTAAGTGCTGATTTCTCATCAGAAACCATGGAGGCAAGAAGGTGGTGGTGTGATATATTTAAGATACTTCAAGAGAAAACCTGCTAGCCAAGAATCTTATATCTGGCAAGACTACCTTCCAAAAACCTGGGTGAGTTCAGAATATTCACAGGTAAAGAGAAACTGGGAGAGTTTTAACCAACAGACTGACTTTGCAGGAAATACTAAAGGGAATGCTATAAGCTGAATAGAAAAGACAGGAGAAAGAGGCTTAGAAGAGAGTCTAGAAATGAATATTATTTCAGTAAAAGGAAGTAAAAGTGTAAAATGAGTGGTGAAAATAAGATATGACAGATAAAACCCAAAGCTCAAAATGAATGAAATAAGAACTGCCTTTACAGTAATAAAATTGAATGTTAATTGATTAGACTCCCCAATCAAAAGACACTCTAGCAGAGTGGGTAAGAAAATATGAGCCATCTATTATATGCTGTCTGCAAAAGGCTCGACTTAGACCCAAGGACATGAATAGGCTGAAAGTGAGAGGCTAGTAAAAGATATACCATGCTTGCAGTAACCAAAAAAAAAAAAAAAGCTGGAGTAGCTCTACTTATATCAGATGAAATAGACATTGAAAACAAAACTTTTATTAGAGACAAGGAAGGTCATATTAATAAAAAGGGCAATTCATCAGGAAGAAATAACAATAATTGTATGCACCTAAACAGGATGCCCCAATATACATAGGGCAAACACTGGAAAAATTGAAGGGAGAAATAGATATCTCTACAAAAATAGTTTGAGACTTAAATACACCATGCTCAGCATTGGACAGAACATCTAGGCAAAGGATCAATAAAGAAATAGAGCTTGAATAATATGATAATTGGTATAAAGCTAATAGACATATACAGAACATTGCAAATTCACAAATATAAGATTAAACAACATACGCTTAATCAGTGCAAAGAAGAAATCCTGAGAGAAATCAATAAATATCTCGGGATGAATGGAAATAAGAACACAACATATCAGAACCAATGGGATGCAGCAAAGGCAGTGCCAAAAGGGAAATTTAAGGCCCTCAATGATTATATTAGAAAAGGTAAAAGAGTTAAATTGATGAACTGAGTACACAGTTAGAGAAACTAGAAAATGAACAATAAAGTATTCCCAAAGCAAACAGAAGGAATGAAATAACAAAGATCAGAGCAAAAATAAATGAAATTGTAAACAAAAAAAATAGAATTAACAAAACCAAAATTTGTTCTTCAAGAAGATTAATAAAACCAACAACCCCTTAGTTAGACAGGCAAAGAAAAATAGAGAAGATGCAAATACATAAAATTTAAAAAATGAAAACAGGGACATTACTACTGACACCACAGAAATAAAATAAACCATAAGATGATACTATAAACAACTCTATGCCAAAAAAAAAAGACAATGTAGACAAAATGGAAAAATTTCTAGGAATGTACAAACAACCTACATTGACCCTAGAAGAAACAGAAGACCTCAATAAACCAATCACAAATAAAGAGACTGAAACAGTCATCAAACAACTAACCAAAAGGAAAAGCCTGGGAAGAAATGATTTCCTGGGTAAGTTCTACCAAGCATTCAAAGACGATTTAGTACCAATTTTAATCAAGCTCTTCCAAAAATCTGAACAAGAAGGAATGCTACCAAACTCATTCTGGATTGGAAGACTAACTAGTTAAAATGTCAATTCTACCCAGATTGAGATTCAGAGTTAATGCAATGCCAATATAAATCTCACCAATATTTTTCCAAACAAATGTAAAACAAAATTATCAAATTTTTAGAAGGGTAAGGCATCCTGAATAGCCAGAAACATCTTAAAAAAGAAAAGCAAAGCTGGAGGACTCATTTCCAGATTTAAAAATCATGTGACCTAGCTACAGTGGTCAAAATAGCATGATAATGGCATAAAGATACACAAATAGACCAATGGAACCAAACTGATGGCTCAGAAACAAACCATCACATCTATGGTCAAGAGATTTTAGGTAACTCTGTCAAACCCAACCAGCTGGATAAGAACAGAATATTCAAGAAATGGAGCTTGGGAGAACTGGATATACATACCCAAAAGAAAGAAAGAGGACCTCTATCTCACACCTTATACAAAAATAACTCGATATGGATCAAAGACCTAAATATAAAAGCTAAAACCATAATGTTCCTAGAAGAAAATGTAGGAAAACATCTTCAAGACCTTTCTAGGTGGTGCATTCTTAAACCTTACACTGAAAGTCCGAGCAATGAAAGAAAACATAGATAAATGGGACCTCCTCAAACTTAAACACTTTTACGATTCAAAGGACTTCATCAAGAAGATGGACAGACAGACCACTCAATGGGAGAAAATATTTGGAAATCACATATCCAAAAAGGATTTGATTTCCATTCTATATAAAGAGATCATGCAAGTCAACAATTAAAGAGCAAGCCATCCAATTAATAAATGAGCAAAAGACTTAAATTCACATTTCTCCAAAGAGGAAATAAATACGGCCAAAAATCACATGAAAAAATGTTTAACATCACTAGATAGTTGGGAAATGCAAATCAAAATGACAGTGGATATAATCTTACACCGGATAGAATGACCATTATTAAAAATCAGGAATCAGTAAGTGCTGGGGAGGATGTGGAAAAATACTACTTCACTGTTGTTGGGATTGTAAAATAATGGTGAAGCCATTATGAAAGACAGTGTGACAGTTTCTTAGGAAGCTAAATATAGGGTAGCCATATGATCCAGCAATTTCTCTACTAGGAATATATCCAAAAGGCCTCAAAACTGTGACATGAACAGACACCTGTACACCGATGTTCATAGTGGCATTATTCACAATTGCCAAAAGATGGCAACAAACCAAGTGTCCCTCAAACAATGAATAGATAAACAAAATTTGGTATACACATACTGTGGAATTCTATGCTGCTAGAAGAAGAAATGAAATTGAATTGGATTTAGTTGGGGAGGCCTCTGATTGGATTGCTTCAGCAAGGCATGATACATAGTAGGTTTGCCCCCCTTGCTGAATTCCTTTATGAACAGAGGATTGAAAAGTGCAGACATGCAGAGAAACAGAACTGTAATCTTTTACCCTGCTATGTGAGAGAGGACTGCAGGGTTGCTTATAGCCACAGAAAGACAAAGACAGAGAACCCCGAGAGGCTGAGAGACAGGCTGGAGGCTGAAATCAGCAAAGCAGCCCAAAGCTGAAGTAATGAGGCCAGGTGGAGATGATCCATGCACCTGATAGCCCAAAACAGAGCTCACTGAGAAAGTGAGCCTGGAGGAGAAGGCACAGACTAGCCACTATTTTGCCTTGCCAAGTGGCAGGAGTCCAGAATCAATACAGCAGGCATCTCTAAGGGTGTCTTGATTTGGGCATTTTCACAGCTTTGGAAATGTAAGATTTTACCCTAATAATTCCCATTAGAAAAGCCAACCCTTTTCTGGTATTTTGTATTGACAGCCTTTAGCAAACTAAAACAGTTACCATTAAGATTTTCAAGAAATCTTAAATGGTAGCTCTTTTTGCTGTTAGAATTCAGTCAAAATAAATTACCTCACTGGTTTGGAGACAGTTTAACTAATCTTTCTTGTTATTGTTTGTTGAAGAAAATCATGTTTTGACAACCCAGGGATTCATATTTTGATTTTTTCTTCCTCAAGAATCTCTTGCCATGAGCTGTTTTACAATATATTATCTGATTTTTGTACCAACAGTCACTTTTTAAGTGTTTTTCATATATTCTAAGCAATATTATATTTATGTACTATGACCCTTATTTTATAAATTAACCTATAAGGATCATTCTAATACAGTACTCCCCTACCCCAAGTACATTATTCAGTGAAATACAATAAATCCATATCTGTAAATATGTGATTTTCAAAAAGTAACTGAATATTTATATAAAATCCATTAGGCTTTATTAATGTAAATTATTTAGAAAATAACATGTTAGATGGGTTTTAAAGTACCATATGGTATTTCACTTTTCATGAAATTTATATTGGTTTAATTTTTTTATATTTCACATTATTAGAAAAGTTGTAAATTTACAGAAAAATCATGCATGAAATACAGAATCCCAATATAACACACCAACACGAACACCATGCAATGGTGTGGAATATTTACTGATGATGTCACATTTTTATAATTGTACTATTGAGTCCATGATTTAACTTAGGATCCCCTGTGTAGTTCCAAAGATTTTTTTAAAAATTTTATTCTGTTACTATATGTAAAATTTGTCATTTCCCCTTTTAATCATAATCAGATGCATATTTCAGTGCTATTAGTGGCATTCACAATGTTGGGCTACCATCACCACCATCCATTAACAAAACATTTCCATAATTCAAAAAAAGGAACCGTTTGCATTTTAAGCCTTAACTGCCCATTCCATATATGCAAGGGACAAGATGTCCCTTGTTAACCTATACTAGATTCTGACTCGATAATTCTGCTAATTCTAATTGTTTCGAATCAGTGAAATCATACAAACTTTGCCCTCTTTCCTTTCCAAATAAATTTCATAGCTAGTTTTTTTTTTTAGTTTCTTAAAGAATGCTGTGTTGATTTTTATTGGAAATGCATTGAATGTGTAAATCAGTTTTGGTAGGCTAGATATCTTAATAAAATTTAGTCTTCCTATCCATGAACAGGGAATATTCTTCCATTTATTTTGGTCTTGTTTGATTTCCTTGAACAGCATTGTGTAGTTTTCTGTGTATGTCTTTTATATCTTTAGTTAAATTTTATTCCTCGGTATTTGATTTTTTATTTACTACTGTCAATGGTATTTGTTTCTTGATTTCCTCCTCAGATTGCTCATTTCTGGTGTACAGAAATGCTACAATTTTTACACAACCATCTTATAACCTGCTACTTTACTGAACTCATTTATAAGTTCTAGAAGCTCTGTTATAGACATCTCAGGGTTTTCTATATATAGGATCATGTCATGTGCAAATAGTGAAATTTTGACTTCTTTCCAATTTGGAGGCCTTTTATGCCTGGTTCCTGCCTCAGTACTTGAACAAGTACTTCCAACACAATGTTAAATAGAAGGGATGATAGTGGGTATCCTTGTCTTGTCCCTGATCTTAGAGGGAAAGATTTTAGGATTTCACCATTTTAAATTATGTTAGCTGTGGGTTTTTCATATATTCCCATTACCATGTTTAGAAAGGTTCCTTCTTTTCCTACATTTTGCAGTATTTTTACCAAGAAAGGGTGCTGTATTTTGTCAAAAGTTTTTTCTGCATCTATAGATATGATCATGTGATTTTTTTCCTTCAATCTGTTTATATGGTGTATTACATTAACTGATTTTCTTACATTAAACTATCCTTGCATACCAGAAATGAATCCCACTTGGTCATGATGTATAATTTGTTTAATGTGTTATTGGATATGATTAGCAAGTATTTTGCTGAGAATTTTCGTGTCCAGGTTCATTAGAGAGATTGGTCTATAATATTCCTTTCTTGTGGTGTCTTTGTTTGAATTTGAATTTTGACATCACAGAATTAGTTAGGCAATGTTCCTTGTGTTTAAAATTTTTACGAAAAGTTTAATCAATATTGGTTTTAGTTCTTTCTGGAAGGTTTGGTAGAATCTGTGAAGCCATCTGACCCAGGGCTCTTCTTAGTTGGGAGGTTTTTAATGACTGATTCTCTTTACTTGTCATTGGTTTGTTGAGATTGTCAAATTCTTCTTTCGTCAATGTATGCTGCTTATGTGTTTTGAGGTATGTCCATTTCCCCTAAATTGTCCTTCCTGTTGCAATATAGTTTTTGAAAGTATCCACTTATGATAGTTTTTATTTCTGTGGGGTCAGTGGTGATAACCCCTTTCTTGTTTCTTATTTTGTGTATCTGCATCTTCTCTCTTTTTTCTTTGTTAGTCTAGCTAAGGGTTTGTCGATTTTATTGATCGTCACAAAGAAACAGCTCTTGGTTTTGTTTATTCTTTCAAGTGTTTTCTTATTTTCTATTTCATTTAGTTCTGCTCTGATCTTTGTTATTTCTTTCTTCTTCCTTCACTTTGTTTTTTTTTCAATAATTCGTCTGAGTAAATAGTTCTTCAATTTTAGCCCTTTCTTATTTTTTGATGTATGAATTTATGGCTATAAATTTCCCTCTCAATACTGCTTTTGCTGCATCCCATAATTTATGATGTGTTGTGTTACCATTTTCATTAGTTTCAGGTAGTTATTGATTTCTTTTGAGATTTCCTCCTACACCCACTGTTTTTCTAAGTGTATTGTTTAACTTCCAAATCTTGTTTCCAAATCTGGGTCTCTTGTACTTGCAGATTTTAGCTTCATTCCACTGTGGTCAGAGAAATTCTTCTGTATGATTCCCATCTTTCTGAAATAATTGAGACTTTCTCTGTGGCCTAACATGTCGTCTATCTTGGAGAATGATCCACATGCACTGGAGAAGAATGGATATCCTGCTGTATTTGGGTGTAACATTCTGTATATATCTACTAGGTCTAGATCATCTTATATATTCCTCAAATTCTTTGTTTCTTATTATCTTTTGAGATGTTGTGTCCATAGTTGATAATGTTGTATTAAAGTCCCCGACTATTATTGTAGAGGAATTTATTCCTTCATTTAGTTTATACAGTGTTTGCCTCATGTATTTGGAGGTGCCCTTGTTAGGAGTATAAATGTTTATGATTGTTCTTACTTCTTGAGAGATTATCCCTTTCACCAAAATGTAGTGCCCATCTTTTTCTCTCACATTTTTTTCATTTAAAGTGCATTTTGCCTGATATTAATAAGGCTCCTCTTGCCATTTTTTGGTTATTGTTTGCTTGTAAGATGGTTTTCCAGCCATTCACTTTCAACCTCCTTGAATCCCTGAGTCTGAGATGTGTTTCTTGTAGACAGAACATAGATGGGTCATATTTCCTTATCCAGTCTTCCAGTCTGAGTCCCTTGACAGGTGAGTTTAATCCACTGACATTCAGTGTTATTACTTTCAAGGAATTATTTATATTAGCCATATTTTCTTTGGATTTGTGTTTGTAATATTTTCTTTGATTTCTTTTCCTTTTGTCTTTTAGTTGTGCTTACACTCTCCTCCACCTCTGCCTTTCTGCTTTTTTTTTTCTTTCATCCTGCAGAACTCCCTTTATTATTTCTTGAAGGGAATGTTTCTTGTTGGCATCCTCTCTTAAGTTCTGTTTAACCGCGAATATTTTGAACCCTCTATCATTTTTAAATGTTAGTTTAGCTGGATAGCATATTCTTGGTTGGAATTTATTTTCTTTTAGTACCTTGACTATGTCATACCACTGTCTTCTTGCCTCCATGGTTTCAGATGTGAAATCAGCACTCAACCTTATGGAGCCTCCTTGTATGTGATTGTTCCCTTTTCTCTTGCTGCTTTTAGTATTTTCCCTTTGCCCTGAGCACTGGATAATTTCACAAGTATATATCTTGGGGTAGCCCTGTTGGGATTTATGCAGTTGAGGTGCATTGTGAATCCTGGACATGTACCTGCATCTCCCTCAATAGTTTTGGGAAGTTTTAAGCCATTATTTCCTCCAACACCCCTTCTGTCCCCTTTTCCTTCTCTTCTCCTTCTGGGATGCCTATAATGCATATGTCTGTGCATTTTACATTGTCATTCAGGTCCCTAAGTCCCTGCTGGATTTTTTCTATCTTTTTATCAATCAGTTCTACTATCTGTTTGATTTCAGATGAACTGTCTTCCACATCACTAGTTCTTTCCTCTGCCTCTTCGAATCTGCTGTTATTTGCTCAGAGTGTATTTTTTGTTTCTTGAATTGTGCTGTTCATCAACATCATATCTGTTATCTTTTTGTGTATGACTGCAATTTCTTCTGTATTCTCTCCAAGTGTTTTCTTCATATTCTTAATCTCTTCCTTCACTTCATCAAATTGGTCCCTAATATATATTTTGAGATCTCTATTTGTTCAATGTTCTGTTCCTCTTCCTAGTTTTTAGTTTTGTTCATTGGATTGGGGCATGTTTTCCTGATTATTGGTTTGCTTTGTAGTTTTTTGTTGCTGTCTGGTCATCATTTTATCTTGATGAGTTTATTCGGTTCCTTATCTTCTTTGTCTAGACTTAGGGTTTAATTAGTTGGTTTTGCATGCGTGTTAAGTCTCCTCTTTGTCAATTTGTTCTTATTATTCTATTTCCTTGTTGTTAAGTTCACTTGAAGGAAAATATTAGGGCCAGAGGAAGCAAAATGAGTAAGAATGAATATGTATAATAGTAGTACTGATAGTAAATATTAACAGAGGAATGATGTGAGATCTAGGAGAATGGATATTAGACCCATGTAAACTGTGTAGAATTATAACAGTAAGAAAAGTGGAGTACCTGTAATGAGAGAATAAACTGAATATTGGGGGGGGGGGGATATTGTATGAATTAAAAGGCCAGTGTGGTCAGGAAAGAATGGAAAGAGAAAAGAAAAGACAGTAATATAAAGAGTGAATAGAAGACAGAAAACAGAACAAATGTGTTAGAAATAAAAAGTAAGAAAATTTGGGGGCCAAACCAAGAGAGGTGGAATGTAAGAGAAACATTAAATGATGGAGGATAGAAAGAGGTAGAGGAAAGAGGATAGTGTTGTTGGCCAAAATCAATACACACA
Source organism: Dasypus novemcinctus (assembly GCF_030445035.2). NCBI lineage: Eukaryota > Metazoa > Chordata > Mammalia > Cingulata > Dasypodidae > Dasypus > Dasypus novemcinctus. Next base: position 90,938,774 of record NC_080704.1, on the reverse strand, counting down.
GAAAAGAGGAAATCAAAGATGAGGAAACACAGGAAATGTGAGGCACTCCCTGCAGCACCTAATATAAAAAAAAAATTAAAAAAGAAGAGAAAGAAAGGGAAAATAAAAGGGACAAAGGAGGAGGGAACCAAGAAAGAAAAAGAAGAGAAAAGTAAAGAAAAAAGGACGATGTGAGGATAAAGAAGAAGGAAAAATAAGAAAACAAGCCCATAAAAAAGACTAGACAAAGTTTTAAGCAAGGAATGTCCTCTTTGCACTTAAATAAAACACGTAGGAGTCTGATGTTCCCCTTTCTCCCTTCCTCACTTTCCTCTCTCCCAGGGCAGCAGGAAAGCTGCATGAGGGGTCCAGTAGGAAATTCAAGTGGGTCCTTAGTAAACCAGCTCAGCACAGAAAACAATGACCCTTAATTTCCAGAGAAACAGCACCCACACCTCACCAGGAACCCCAAATATGCTGTTGGAAGCTTGGAAAGCACGTCCTACAGTCCCTTTCCCTTAGGTGTGCTACAGGAGGGCTAGCTGATTTTCTGACTCCACCTTCTCCCAGATCCTGTTTCCTATTCCTGGGTGTTTAGATAAATCGGGCTTTCTCAGCAGATTCACCTCTCCTTTCTTCCCAGGCTCTCCCCAAGCCAGCTGGTATGCTCATCTATGCTCAAAAAAAAGGCGGGGCGTGGGAGGGGGAACCAGAAAATAGAACCCGCACTCATTTGGCCCCTCTGCACCTCCCACCAAATCCCTCCCTCTCATGGAGTCAATCCAACTCCAGAGGGCTAGGGTAATCCTGGACCTCAGGGAGCACTGAATTCAGGAAAGGAAGTCTGGGATATTGTGGACTCGGGGTATTTATGTCTGTGGAATGCGGGCTACAGGGGCTTAGGGGACAAGACCTGGGGACCACACATCTGTGTAACAAGGGGCTTGGGAATGCCACTGCACAACCGACAGTTTTAAGGAAACTGCAGACACCAGCCCTAGGAGGAAGGGTCCTGCCTCCCCACAACTTCCAACCTCTGTACTAGAAGCCTGCAATTCTACCTTAGCAAGCACTACTTCTGTCACAGTCTCTCGAAATCAAAGTCCATATACCTCCTGCCTTGCAAGCCCCCAAAACAGCCCGCTACAGCAAGATTCCAACACTACCCAGCCACTTCTGTGCAGGAGAGTTTATGAGGTGCACTCTCTCACACGCCATCTTGCCCTGGGATCCCCTATATTCCTGATGTAACATTAATGTAATCTAAGGCTTCTTTAAAAATAATAATAATAAATTAATTTTAAGAATTCCAAGAACCTTCTTTCAAGAAATAAAAGCCAGTCATCAAATTTATATTAAGTGTAAGGGCCCCCAAATAGTCAAATCCATCTTGAAAAAGAAGAACAGAGGGAAGTGGACTTGGAAAAATGGATAGGGCATCCATCTACCACATGGGAGGTCCGCGGTTCAAACCTCAGGCCTTCTTGACCTATGTGGAGCTGGCCCATGTGCAATGCTGATGCGCGCAAGGAGTGCCGTGCCACACAGGGGTGTCCCCCATATAGGGGAGCCCCACGTGCAAGGAGTGCACCCTGTAAGGAGAGCCTCCCGGCACAAAAGAAAGTTCAGCCTGCCCAGGAGTGGCAGCCGCACACACGGAGAGTTGACACAGCAAGATGACACAACAAAGAGAGACACAATTTCCTGGTGCCACTGAAAACAACAGAAGTGGACAAAGAACACACAGCAAATGGACACAGAGAAAAGACAAGTGGGGTGGGGGGGGAGGGAGAGAAATAAATAAAAATAAATCTTAAAAAAAAGAATAGAGTTAGAAGACTCATATTTCTTGATCTTAAAACTTATCACAGTGGACCAGATACAGCTCAAGTAGTTGAGCACCTGCTTCCCATGTATCAAGTCCTAGGTTTCATCCCTAGGACCTCCTGAAAATAAATAAAAACAAAGAAAATAAAAGCCAACTCTCTTGGGGAGCAGATATACTGCAGTAGTCAAGTGTCTGCTTCCCATATCCCAGGTCCTGGGTTCAATCCTTGATACCTCCTAAAAAAGTCTTATTACAAAGCCACAATACCAAAATAGCATGGTACTAGCACAAAGGCAGATGTACCAAGCAAAAGAAATGAATTCTGAGGTTAGAAATCAACCTCACATTCATGGCCAACTAATTTTTAACAAGGGGGCGATGACCAATAAATTGGGATAGAACAATCCCTTCAGCAGAAAGTACAGAAAAGCTGCATGCCATTTGCAAAGGAAGATGGTAGACTCCTATCTCACACCATGTACAAAAATCAGCTCAAACTGAGTAAAAGACCTTTATTAGTCAGCTAAGAGGGATACTGATGCAAAGTACCAGAAACCTGTTGGCTTTTATAAATGGTATTTATTTGTGGTAAAAGCTTATAGTTATAAAGCCCTAAAGAATACAAGTGAAGGTTGTTCTCACCAAAGTCAGTTGCCACAGTTTGAAGCAAAATGGTTCCTGATCTCTAAGAGGGTCTAGCCTTCCTCTTTTTCTTAAAGGCTCCTGGGTTGAGCATCTTCTGATCTCAGCTGTAGGCTGGAGGACTTATTTCTTTTCAGGCCTTCTCAACTTCTCAGGGCTCTGGTTTATTCAGTTGCAAACTTTCAGGTGAGCGGCTCAGCTCTTCCTGCATCTTCAGCTGTTTGAGCCTTCTCCTTTCTGTCACATGGCAGGAGCAAAATTACCAAGTTCTCTCCTCTTCCATGTCTTCTTCTGTCAGAGACCATTTCTATCAGCCCACCAAGAGGGCAAGCCCTACTGATGTGATCAAATCAAAGCCCTAGTCTTGATTTAATCAAGTAAATATAAAACCTTTGACTTTAATACAATCAAAGGCTATCACACCCAGAGGAAGAGACCAGTTTACAAACATATTTTCTTTTTTGGAATTCATAAATATCAAATTGCTGCAGGCCTTAATATGATAGCCATAACTTTCAAACTCCTAGAACAAAATGTAGTAAATCACCTTCAGGATCTTATGTTAGGTAATGGTTCCTAGATTTTACAACCAAAGTACAAGCAACAAAAGACGAAATATATAAATGGGATCACATCAAAATTGAAAACTTTTGGCCTGAAAGACTTTATCATGAATGTAAATCAATAGCCTACATAGTGGCAGAAAATTTTTGGAAACCACGTCTCCAAAAAGGGTTTAATATGCAGTATAAAAAAAGAAATCCTTCAACTTATCAAGAAAAAGACAACCCAATTAAAAATATGCAAAAAACCTGAACATATATCTCTCCAAAAACTTTACAAATGTCCAGAAAACATATAAAATAATGCTCAGCATCATTACCTATTAGGCAAATGCAAATCAAATCCACAATGGGATACCATTTCACATCCACTAGAATGGCTGCTGTAATAAAAATAGACAGTTACATGTTTTGGAGAGGATGTGTAAAAATAAGAACACTCATTCATTGCTGGTAGCTCTATAAAATGGTACAGCTTGTGTGGAAGACAGTTTGGCAGTTCCTCAGAAATTTAAGTATGGAATTACCATATGACCCCTCATTCCTACTTCTAGGTATATAACCCAAAGTACTGATGGCAGAGATTCAAACATATTTACTCACCAAAGTTCATAATGGCATTATTCACAATTGCCAAAATATGGAAGCAACTCAAGTGTCCATCATTTGGTGAATGGATAAACAAAATATGGTATAAACAACCATAGAATATTACTTAGCCATAAAAAGGAAAGAAATTTTGATACATGTGACAACATGGATGAATCTTGAAGACATGGTGAATGAAATAAGCCAGACATAAAAGGACAAATATTATTGTTAAAACCATAATGAAATAATTAGAGTAAGCAAACTCATAGGGTCAAAATCTAGAATATAGGTTACAAGAGACAAGGTAGAGATAGGGAATAGGTAGTTGAGGCATAAAATGTACAGTTTCTATTTGATATTATGGAGAAGTTTTGGTAATGGATGGTGGTGATCATAGCACCACATTGTGAAGGTAAATCAACAGCTCAGATTATGTATTAGGATGTGGTTAAATGGGGAAAATTTTAGGTTGTGTATATGTTCCTGGAATGAAAATTTTAAGAAAATCAATGGAAATTTAAAGCACAATATTGAACCCTAAATTAAACCATGACTATAGTTAACAGTATAATTACAAATATGTGCTTTCATCAATTGTATTAAATATATCACACCAATGCAAGGTGTTACTAATAGGATGGTACACAGGAATCCTATATTTTATACTTGATTATTCCGTAAACCCATGACTTCTGTAAAGAAAAAAACAATCACTGCAACAACAAAAATAACTAAAAAAGGAAAAACTAAATTCTGCATGAAAATGGTGCTGCTCACCAGCATAAGTTACTACCTACCAGTAGTCATTCTTGAATTTGTCCTTGTTTCTCCACTCCACCCCTAGTTCAACCCCAAACCAAGTTATGAATAATGCCTCAAGTCTTAAACAACAATTATGGATTCCCAAATCATTTTGCATGACAATATTTGTATGTACTATTAACAGAATTTCTAATATAATACTGAGAATGCATAAATAACCCAGTGTTTAAGAGTGGGCTCTGATATCAGACCAATCTAGGTTCTAACTCAAACCCTCCTATTTCTAGTTCTTCAATCTTCAGCAATTTACCTAAGGTGGCTGGGTCTTAGAGACACCTTCCTCCAATTACTGAAAATGGGGCTAATAATAGTACCTCATAGGGTTAGTTTTTTGATTAATTTAGGCAATATAGTATGAGAAAAGCAATGGGGACTGTGCCTGACATATAGATGAGTGAATAAATGTTAACTCTTACTATTGTTAAACTCAATTTTTGATTATCCATGCTAATGCAAGGGTGGTAGAACAAAAAAAAATCTAGAGCACGGAATATTTTTAAATACATGGTCTTTGAATTAATCATGATGTTTTCCATTTATATTTGAATTTTTGCCTGATGTTTTGGCAATCTGCAGCACTGCATGCAAACTAATAAAGCCAAAGTGGATAGGATTAGACTAAAAAACAATCCTCTTTCTTAGAATTATTCTTTACCAGCCAAGTGTAAAAAGTCATCTTTGCCTCTTAGATTAACAAAAATAGCATCAGAAATGAGCACTTTTTTCCCTCAAAATGTACATTAGTGTCGGGGTTTAAGATATATTTAGGGGATTTGAATCTCTGGACTGACAATGTGATAGCCAGGTCCTGAGCCTCAACAGACTCCAGCACCTACAATCTGACTTATTGGGCTCACCACACTCAGCTAAGATGGAGTTGAAGGACAACCACCACACCATGGAGCCTAGAGTGATTACAACTGAAAGTGGGAGGATTGCATCCAGCATCCATGTGGAATCTGAGCCTCCTCTTGACATAGAGGTGCAATGGACACAACCAATCCAATGTCCACATAGAAAAGGTGGCATTGGATTGAGAAAAGTGGACATGATGGCTGATGGGTATGGGGAAAGGCAGGAAGAGATGAGAGGTGGAGGCATCTTTGGGACATGGAGCTGCCCTGGATGGTGCTTCAGGGGCAATCACCGGACATTGTAAATCCTCACAGGGCCCACTGGATGGAATGGGGGAGAGTATGGGCCATGATGTGGACCATTGACCATGAGGTGCAGAGGTGCCCAAAGATGTACTTGCCAAATGCAATGGATGTGTCATAATGATGGGAAGGAGTGTTGCTGGGGGGGGTAAAGGTGGGGTGGGGGTGGTGGGGTTGAATGGGACCTCATATATATATATATTTTTAATGTAATATTATTACAAAGTCAATAAAAAATACTGAAGGAAAAAAAAACAAAACAAAATGTACTTTCGTTTAATTTTGGACTGGAATGGAGGAAGTAATTATGTGCTTCAGTTTAAAAGGGCTGCAAGTTAGCAATGAAAGCAAACAGAAGGTCAGATAGTCACTGAAAGAGTCCCCATTTAATGTTATCAATAAGAATTTAATATACAATTCACCCTTGATAATTCACTTAAAGCAAAAAATATTCCTGTTAATGATATAAATTTGACTGTACAATATTTTTTCAGAAAATAATTTAGAGATTAAATACAGAGAATTAAAATATTCACCCTTACTCAGTCTGGAGCTTCAAATTATGTTTTTCTAAGACAATCCAGACAAAGGGTTGACGTTAAAGTTTATTAATCAAACCCTCCCCAGAGTAACTGATTTTAGTCAAAGGACTATAAATGAATCCACTTTACTCTTTTCTCTTACCAGATTTTGAATCATTCCCTAAACTTATTGACCAATACATTCTTCTTTATAACACTTGACTTAGACATCTTTTTAAATGTCCCAAGAATCTTCATCATTAATACGTGTGTTTCCCAAGCCTCTTTAATTTGGGACAAAATTCTTCCAATGCCTTTGTCATTGTTGCTATTGAGGGAGGTTAGTTTAGGGAAAGGGAAGAACAATTCACAGTTGAGACCTGGCTACAAGACACTGGCCATGAAACATCACCCAGAAACCCCCTGAGGGAAAGGCTTCTGCCAAGAATAATGCTGGAAAGACCCCACTAGACCCCAGTCATGAGATCTCATTTACAAAGAGATCCCATTTGGGGTCAAGGCCCCTGAGAACAGGTGGGATAACCAATCAGAACAGCAAACAGCTGGGACCCCTCCCCTCAATATTGGAAGGGGAGAAGTGAATTTCTTAAGATAGCCCAATACTCTTCTCTGCTTAGAGGAACCTGCATCTACACCTTAGGTGTGTAATTCTGTTCTTTCCTCCATTTCTAAATAAACTCTGTTCTTTTCTCCCATTTCTCAATAAACTCTTTACGTTGGCCTAACTAAATCAGCATGTTCTTAAATTCTTTTATGTAACATAGCCAAGAAACTAGAGAAATCCACCATCCCCCAAATTCATTTAGTGAGTACCAGCCAGGAGTTCTAGAGGCAGCTTACTCACCCCAACCCCTGGCAAGGACTGGTAACCTAAACTTTTAATTATAACCTGTTTGTACCCTCTTTTGGTTGTCTGCCATATCCCCTTCTGCCATTTTAAATAGGTTCCTGGAAAGCTCCCAAAAGATATCAACTCGGTCTGCCAGACTTCCAGTGATGGTGGCAAGGGTGAGCCCCAGCTTGCTTGGTTGCTTTGATCCAGAACCTGGGTCTGGACATCTCCCAAGACCTAGTTTGCCATGGGGACACCTGATGGCATTGCTGAGTTCTCAGGATATTGAGACAAGAGTATCAGCTCCAAAGGTCTTCCAAGGCTTTCACAACCCCCAAGCAGTTGGCATTCCCTAACTTCTTAGAGGGACAAGTGATGTTATTTTGGGAGCTTCAGTTTTAAGGGTAATAGTTTAGTCAGACATGGAGTACAGGATGCCAGATCGGCTAACTCGTCTCTATTTTTTCTAGAATAATGGGTGTGTTCTCTAGTGTACCAGCAGTCCTTCACAGGGTTGTCAAGAACTGGACAACCATGCCCACCAAATGATTGAGGAAGAAGAAATTGATCTTCTGTAATACATCACAATCGCAGAACAGCCTTGAAACAGCGAGCAATGGCCTGCCAATGGCACTCTAAATTATAACATAATACTATCTTACAGTTAGACCTCCTGTATAAAAGGGAAGAGAAGCAGTCAGAGGTTCCATATGTCCAACTCTTTATGGCTCTATCTCAGAACACAATTTTAAATAGGTCTCACAGGTTATGTTATGCTCAGGGAGTAAAACACCCCAAGAAAAGAGAGAACAAGAGAAAAAAGGGGGAGATGAAAAGGAAACTGAACAGAGAAAACCTGAGAAGAAGGGTGATATCTTAGACAATCCCCTCCTCAGTTCTCCCACATACTGTAACCCAGTTCCTGAAAACAGACCATTGGGCAAGGGAGTGCACCGAATCCCGAAGGGAGGGTACTGAATCCCAAAGGGAGGGAGGAGCAAAACTGCAGGCCCTTAAGGCAATAGCTGCCAAGGATATATAATGCCAACCAGCCCCTACCCTCATAGAAAGCAGGAAGGAGGAAGCTGTTAAGAGATTCAGGCCCACAATTAAAAAGTTCTTGGGAGAATGGCCTAGTAATCCCCCGCCATTCTCCTTGCAACATGCCCATTCTTCCTATATAAAAGCCCAACAGTATTTACCAGGTGGCTCAAGACATAAAAGCAGTCAATAACTGTTATACCTACTCATCCACTCATACCTAACCCTTATACTCGGCTAAACCAGGTCACAGAAACTGCAGATTGGTTTACTGTTCTTAACTTAAAGGATGCTTTTTTCTGCATTCCACTCCACCTGGACCTCCCAATTCCTTTTTGCCTTTGAATGGTAAGAGTCCGACTTTAAACCTCCAGTCCAGATTGCATAAACCTTATTGCCACAACAGTTCCAAGACAGCCCTTATACTTTTTAGGAAAACCTTAGTTCAGGACCTAGCTGATTTCACTTGCCTCAGAGATCCCTCTTACATTAGGAGGATGATCTGTTGCTTTGCAATCCAACAAAGGAAGTTTCTGATGCCAACACCATTTTAGTCCTTAATAACCTAGCCAACAGGGGCTACAGAGTATTGGCATCCAAGGCACAAATGTCTTGGCAAAAAGTCTATGTAGGGTTTCTTCTCACCCCAGGGGAAAGAAAGAATTCAAGCCATCGCTAGTATTCCCCAGTCTCAAAGAAAGAAATAACTGTAGGCTTTCCTAGGAATGGTTGGTTACATAGATGTGGATACCCAGGTTTGGTGAAATAGCCCAGCCACCATACAGTGCTATTGAAGGGGCTGATAAGCATCCCTTAGAAAGGAGAATGGACCAGGAAACTGCCTTCTAGTCCTTAAAACAGGATTTAATTAGCTCTCCAGTCTTAGATATTCCTAAACTAAACAAGACTTTCTTTCCGTAGGTAACTGAGAAGGAAGTGGCTCTAGGAGTATCAGTCCAGAATCTGGGTGATTTCTTGACTTATTTCTCCAAACCCCTGGATATCACCACACAGGGATGGCCACCTTGCCTGAGAGCAGTTATGGCAATCGCCGTTTTAATTGAGCTAGCCACCAAATTAACCTGGGGGCAACCTCGCAGTCTTCACCCCACACTGGTTGAAAGATGGGAATGAGGTCAGTGGCCACCAATGGCTTACAGGTAACCAGTTGAATAAATATAAGGCTCAAATACTACATACCTCTGAGGTAACCTAAGGGTGTGTTAGACCCTCAACCTAGCCACCCTGCTAGCAAGAGAGGGCACAAATTCAAATCCTCAGGGACCCCTCCTCCACCTGCCTTGAAACTCTTAGCCAAAAATACGCAAGCAGGCCAGACTTAAAGGATAAGCCTCTAGCAAACCCTGACTTTGAGTGGTTGGTTCACAGATGGAAGCAGTTTTATTAGGGAAGGATTTAATAGAGGAGGCTATGCAGTGGTCTTTTAATTTGAGTCTATAGAAGCCCAAGCCCTTCCCCCTGGGACCTCAGTCCAGAGGACAGAGTTGATTGATCTTACCCGAAGTTTAAAGCTGGCAGCTGGGGAAAGAGCTTACAGTTACACAAACTCCAAGTGCTTTCCTCGTCCTCTACACTCACTCTGCTGTGTGGCTAGAAAGAAGCTTGCTTACTAACAGTGGATCACCTATTAAGCACAGGCAAGAAATCTTGGACTCTTCTGCTGCCCCAAGAAATAGCAGTTATACATTGCCCATGGCAGCACAAGACAGTCACTGCTGTAGCTAAGGGAAATGCTCTAGCAGAAGCAGCAGCTAAAGCCGCGGTGCAAACCCAGATCTCCCTCCCAGCTCCTATTCCAGAACCTGTCCTACTACCTAAGACTCCAAAGTACACTTAGGACTAGCAGACCAAAGTGGCTAGCCTAGAGTTTGCCCTGGAAGCTGGTGGGTGGCTTCAAGTCTACCTGCTGGGAGGAGTGCCGTGGAAGATCCTTCACATACTTTACCAAACTAATCATCTAGAGAGGGACACGTTAGCCAAACGGGTTTTTGAGGGCTAGGGCCTGACAAAAACAATCAAGGAGGTTACCAAGAGTTGATCTTTACATGCAATTAATAACCCAAACAACAGGAGGTGTAACAAAGCTCCTCCCTTAAACCTTCCTGTCCAGTGGTAGGGATCATACCCTGGGGAGGACTGGCAGATAGCCTTTACCTACATTCCAACTTGCCAGGGATATAAGTACCTCTTAGTAATGGTAGATACCTTTACTGGATGGGTGGAAGCATTTCCCTGTAAAATGGAAACAGCAAATAAGTTGGCTAAGGCCCTCCTAAAGTAAATCGTTTCCAGGTTTGGAATGCCTCAGTCCCTCCAAAGTGACAATGGTTCAGTTTTCTTAGCAAAATAACCCAAGATCTACTGCTGCCTTTGGAATTAAATAACATCTTCTTAGTTCCAGATGACCCCAAACCTCAGGGAAATTGGAAAGAACCAACTGAACCCTGAAACAAATTCTGGCCAAACTTTGCCAGGAGACTAAATGACCTAGGGTCACCAATCTACCCATGGCTTTGCTGAGACTGCGTATAGCTCCAAAAGACCCACTTCAGCTTAGCCCCTTTGAGATAGTCTATGGGCAAACTTGTCCTTACCCAGGATCTGGTGCTAGATCAGGAGACTCAAGAACTCACAAAATATTTTATCAGCCTAGGAAAACCTCGACAAGTTATCCAGGAGCTTCCCTAATCCCATCTGTAAACTACCTTTACCTAAAGTTAAACCTGGAAACCAGGTTCTAATGAAAACCAGGCAGTAGAACAGGCCTCACTCACAATTAGAGCCAAAATGAAAGAGACCTTACTCTGTGGGGCTGATCACTCCCACAGCTGTTAAAATTAAAGGAATTGCCAGCTGGATACACTTATCCTGGTGAAAGTATCTACCCGAGGACGTACCAACTGACCCAAAGCACCTGATGGGACTTTCAAGTGCCTGCCATTGGATGGCCTGAAATTCCTCTTCAAGAGACAAAAATAAGTAGTGTCTGTGTCAAAGCAAGTACATAAACTGTGTGCTATTCCCTCTAAGTCTAGCCCAAATGAAGTTTCACATATTCTACTACATCATCCTATTGCAAAGGCCAGCGCAAGCCAGACACCCCTTAAGAATTAAAAACAACAGCTGGGGGGGTACTGGGTTCCTGGCCGGGGGGTCACTGTTGTGGGCCCTGGGAGAGCAGCGGCAATCCTCCAGGTGCAACGGCAAGAACCAGGAAGGAAGGAGGGCCCAACAGTGGGCTCTTGATACTAATGGCTACACTTTTGAGCCTATGCACCTGCAATAAGAACAAGGCCTAGAGTAGCATTGTGCCTGGGGGTTTCCTCCTGACAGCCTTCATGTTACTCAAATGTGGCCACTCTCACAGCCAAACTCAGCGTGTAGATGTGATGCATTCCCCCCAGCGTGGGACACGACACCCGGGGATGAGCCTCCCTGGCACCGAGGGATCACTACCACATACCAGCTGAAGAAGCAACTAGAAAATGACCTTGAATTAAAGATTCAATGCGGAACAGCAGAATATACCTGTCTACATATAATAACATGACTTCGGGAAGCGGTTTGACCTAATGTAAGGGGGAAATGGAAAGGAGAAATGAGATTATAAGGCTGTGAGTCTCTAAAAAAGAGTCTGGAGGTTGTCAGAAGGAATACCCCTATGTACAACTGAACAGAGTCTAAGAGACAGATAAGGTAGATACAACCCCAGGTATTGGTTCTTTTGAGGGATAAAGAGACCCACGGGTTCTATGGTCATGGCAGAAGGGGTTCACTGCCATGACAGATGGCCCTTCCTTGGAGCTGGTGTTTCTGCGTGATGGAAATGGACTCAGAGGGGATCTCTTTTCACAAGACTTGCATGCTACTTTATTGGAATTGTAGTTGGTGCTGAGTTTAAGATATATGTAGGGGATTTGAATCTCTGGACTGATAATATGACACCCAGGCCCAGAGCCTCAACAGACTTCAGCTCCTACACTTTGACTTATTGGACTTACTCCACTCAGCTAACATGGAGTTGAAGAAGGTCAACCACCACAACATGGAGCCTAGAGTGTCTACAACTAGAAGCGGGAAGAGTGCATCCAGTACCCATGTGGAATCTAAGCCCTCACTTGACATAGGTGTGCAATGGACACAACCAATCCAATGTCCACAGAGGAAATGTGAAATGGGTGTGGGAACAGTAGCCATGGGGGCTGCTGGGTGTGGGGAACGGGAGGAAGAGATGAGATGTGGAGGCGTTTTCGGGACGTGGAGTTGTCCTGGATAGTGCTTCACGGACAATTACGGGACACTGTAGATCCCCCCAGGGCCCACTGGATGGAACGTGAGAGAGTCTGGGCTATGATGTGGACCATTGACTATGGGGTGCAGTGATGCTCAGAGATGAACTTACCAGGTGCAATGGATGTATCACGATGATGGGAGAGAGTGTTGCTGTGGGGGGAGTGGGGGGCGGGGGCGGTGGGGTTGAATGGGACCTCATATATTTTTTTTAATGTAATTAAAAAAATAATAATAATAAATAAATATTTAAAAAAAAAAAAAAGAAATATTGTCCAAAGAGCGACTGAATTAGCCATTAAATTCTCATGTTGGCTGTGTGTGTCCAAACCAGAAACATCTATGGCCTGGCTACTCCCAAGCACTGGGCAACTGCCAATCTTACAGTCCGGCATATTTCCAAAATATCATCCAGCTCAGGTCTAAAATACTGACAATACAACAGCCAGCTTGTCACAACACTCCAAGCTAGAAGCATCATCTTAGAACCTAACTCTCTCTCTCTTTTGGGACCTCTATACTTCAGTCCACATACCTAAGAACACTACCTTCCCCATCTTTATCTACTCTAGTGTTTCCCAACACTTCTCCCCTCATTTCCTGGGCCAACTTGATTTTCCTTCCTGTATCAATACCTTCTAAATTGTACTCTGTAATTGTCAGACAAAGGGGTGCTGATGCACAGTACCTGACCTCTGTTGGCCTTTATAAAGAGTATTTATTTGGGGTAGAAACTTACATCCCAAGGCCCTAATGTCTCATGATGATGGAAGAAATTGTTGTGTGGGGGAGGAGTGGGGTGAGGGGGGTGGGGGGTACATGGGGACCTCATATTTCTTGAATGTAATATTAAAAAAATAAATAAAGACAAAAAAAAAGTGTCCAACTCATGGTACCATAAGAGGTACTTTGCTCACCCAAAGTCATTAGCCAAATTTTGAAGCAAGATGACAGGTGATGTCTGCAAGGGTTTCCCAGTTTCTTCTGATCTCAGCTGTAGGCAGGCAAAAGGCTAATCTCTCTCCCAGGGACTCATTTCTTTCCAGGCTCAGCTGCTCTGCTCTCTTCCCAAGGTCAGCTGTAGACTATAAGGCTCATCTCTCTTCCCAGGGCCTCTGCTGTGTTTAATGGATCCTTCTCTCTTTTCTCACTTATCTGCTTCTCTGTGTGTCCACTTCTGTGTGAGAGTCTGTCTTATCAGCCCAAGGGAGCTGGGACTCAATGCTGAGTCACATTCTAATGATGTGGTTGAATCAAAGCCCTAATTTTAACATAATTTAATCAGATGTCTCAGCTGAATCTAATACAATCAAAGGGTTATCATGCCCAGAGGAACAGACTAGTCTACAAACATAATCAATATCTCTTTTGGAATTAATAAGTAATATCAAATTACCACACACCCCAACCTGTCAAACAGGTATGCTGACCAATTCCCCTTTGAGGCGTCTACCTAAACCAGTACCCCATCAATGCCATAATGCTTACTAGCACCAAAGACTCACTCAAGGCTCGGCATCCTAGGGGAGGAATAGTAAGGTACTCAAACACTACCCAATACTGTTGTGGATGCCCTGCTAGCTCTTGTAACTCTACAGTTCTAGGCACAACTTATGCCAACCAAAACACTCTATCAAAGATGCCGTGGGCATGTCATAAATGAGACCCCTATGGCCTGGGAGGAGAAACTAACGTTTTCTGGGGCACCCAAAAAGCATCCTGTTTCATAACCGAAGGCCCAATGGGTATACATCAGTACTATCTGCCAGCAGGTTAACCAGTGAGCTGGTAACTGTAAGCTCTGAAGAGGGCTCCAGTTTACCAATAAATATTCTCACATTTGCTGCTACTTTAAACTATCAAAACGGAATTTTCTTTCTCTGCAGAGACAAAGGCTACCTCTCCTTGCATCCCCTTTGAATCATCTTATGCTCACTAGCATATATCACCCCTTCTAGGTCCTGACAACCTCACTTGCCATTTCTTGTATTTTCTCATCACATAATAACTCAAAGGGCAGTGCCTCTTCTCATCCTCCTCTTACTTGTCTTAAGCATAACCACCACCGTGGGAACTGGGGTTGACAGTTTATACCAAACCCATTAGGTCTACCAAAATCTCTCCTTAGATTTAACCAACAGCATAGAAGAAAATAGCCATGCCTTGGAAGCCATAAGACAGCAAACAATACTCTTCCTACTGTGGTGCTGCAAAATTACAGGGCACTAAACATGCTAAGAGCATGATAGGGAGGAACATGTCTTTTCTCAAGGAAGAATGCTGTTTCTATGTAAATCACTCTGGAATAGTCCTCCACAGAATTCAAACCCTGTAAGATGAAGGCAACCAACTTCAAGAGGATGAATCCTCTGGAGATACCTGGCCTTTCCCACTCTCGCAATATATCATGGTTGGCCCCTTTTGGGGCCTACTTACCACCACCATCTTCTTTATCCTTTCATTGGGACCATGTATCTTCAAAATTCTAACTAAGTTTATTTCTTCTAGAATCAACGCCATATTAGTCATGCAGGGATTTCATTCTACTCCAACCACCATGCCAGACTCATCTTCCCTCAACTACAATAGAATAGCCAGAGGGTTTTACACCCTGTCAGGTATGGCCTATTCCTCCTAACCAGCAAAAAGCAATTACAGAAGAATGGACATTGTCCTTTAGTTCCCCCTTAAGAATAAGGGTTAAACTTTCTGAGGAGTGGGGAGTTGAAGCAGGTTAGTTTAGGGAAAGGGAATTCAAGTCACAGCTGAGACCTGACAGAAAACATGGCTGCAAGACACATGGCCATGAAACCCTGCCCAGAAATCCCCTAAGGGAAAAAATAAAGCTGGAAAGACCCTGTAAGATCCCAGTCACAAGATCCCATTTGGAATGAGATACCATTTGGAATGAGATCCCATTTGGGGTCAAGGGGAAGCACCAGATACCTTGAAAAGACCTCACCATTGGCCACCTGAAAACTAACAGGTAGGGTAAACAATCAGAACAACAAACAGTTGGGGTCTCTCACCCAACATTAGGTAGGGGAGAAGTGAATAATGGCTTAAAGGTAGCCCCATAAGTCCAAACACTCTCTGCCTAAAAGAGCCCGCATCTACACCACAGGTGCATAATTCTGTTCTTTTCTCCCATTTCTCAATAAATTCTGTTCTTTTCTCCCATGTCTTCATAAACTCTTTTTACTGGCCTAACTAAATTGGCATGTTCTTAAATTCTTTTATGTAACATATCTAAGAAAGCAGAGGAATCAACAATCGCCTGACCTCACTATGAAAGTTAGGAAACAATGTATCAAATATCAGGCACCAACGTGAAGGCACTGATCTTGAGTTCCCATTATTTGCCATGTGAAAGCTGCCACTTTCCACTCTTAATAACATAAAAAAAAAGTTCAATTATCTCATGTACAATTTCTGATTTTTATCTTCTAAGTAGTTTATGAGTTAACCACACAGATGAAGAACTGTGGCTTGTTATTCTATATCCATATTGTCCAAATGAAGAAAATACTAAGACTACAGTTATTTGGCAATCATAAGTATTCATTTTATTTATTTGTTCTCATACCCTGTGTACTGAGTACAGCCATAGAGGAAAACTATATATATTTAATTTAATATATGGACAACCCAAGTGTAGCAGTTTGATATTACTAATGAATTCCAAAAAGAAATATTGGATTATGCTTATAAACTGATCTTTTCCTCTGGGCATATTACATTATATTGGATTCATAGGTTTACTTGATTAAGTAATTATGTAAATCTTTTGTGCCAGTAGGGTGTTAAGTCTCCACCCTTTAGTGGGTGGGGAATCACAGATAAAAGGTATGGCAAAGGACAGAGTTAAGGTCTTTTGATGTTGGAGTTTGATGCTGAAGACTTCAACTGGAGCCCTGGGAAGAAAGGAACCCAGGAAGCCTGAACCTGCGCAGACATTGGTAGCCATCTTGCTTCAACACATGAAAATAGACTTTGGTGAGGGAAGTAACTTATGTTTTATGGCCTGGTATCTGTAAGCTCCTACCCCAGATAAATACCCGTTATAAAAACCAACCAATTTCTGGTATTTTGCACCAGCACCTCTTTGGCTGACTAATACACCAAGATATAGCTAGCTTCTGTTTTAGCATTACTAGAAGAGATCACTTTACAGAAGTGTTTCATAAATAAAACCTACAGAGACCATCCATCTACTACAATATTTAAATTTCTACACAAGGTATACCTAGAATACATAGAGGACATGAAATGTAGATCATTATAGATCTTGGAAAAATAAGTATGGGAAAAAACTCCCCAAAATTTAAAATTTTCCAAGATATCATTACTCACGGGCCAACAATGATTTTTGTTCAACACTATTGTAACTTATTAAGATATATATGTGTGTTTGTATGTATATATGGGCTCTCTCCTTATTCCATTAAATTTAAACTTATAAGACACTTGAAAGTATCACAAAACAAAACATGGCATTTACCACTACATTACAGTGGGACAAGAGGTACATAAACAATTCTGGACAGAAATTACTTCCTATAGACTAACAAGTTTATAGGAAGCTGCACTCCTGTTAAATGGTTTCTATCAACAGAAACAGTATTGAGGTATGAACCTCCAAACCCTGATCAGTTTAAGCTTTCTAAATGTGCATAACTTCTATATTTTCCTCCTCTTGGGTATATAATTTACTCCACTATTGATATTCACCTTTAGCCAGTACTACTCCTCCCCTATACAAGCTCACCATTTTTCTACTCCCCTAGCCAGGCAATTCTTCCACATAGAGGAATTACTCCTCCTAGCTCTCACCTCATGCTCACATTTACCTCCTCATGCCCACTAGCTGTTATGCATCCCCGGGAGATATATTTCTTGGTGGTTTTGTGTATGTTCACAGGATTCAAGCAGCTTGCACGGGATTCAAGCTCTGTGGCTTCCTAGTTGGTGTGACCTTGAGAAAGCTGTCTAACCTCTCTGAACCTGCATGTCCTTATTTGAACAATAGAGATAACCATAGTATCTAACTCATAGTACTGTTGTAAAGAAAAATAATAGTAACTGACACACTTTTGTGATCCTACTAGCTATCATGTTTTCTATTCTTAGGAAAGACACTGCAAAGACCAGTTTATTGCTTTCATTTCTCAATTTCTGAAAAAGGAAGAGTTATTCCTCTGTCTAGGGGAGAGTTGAGTACAACGGTGAACAATTAATTATTTTTAATTGGGCTATGAGTTTCAGGATCTCTTGGGATGAAGGTAGGAAAAGACAATACTGCCTTGCCAATTAGCACAGAGCCTCTCCTGCCCAATAGAACATCCAATATTAGTTATTTTTGTGGCATCCAGTAGGTAGACTCAGAAAACAGTAAGAAATGACCAAAGTAAAAAAAGCTTTTAAATGTTCTTCAGACAATCATATTCAGTTACTTACAGGAGTATTTCACTTTGTGCAGTTGTTGAGTTCCTGTCAGAATGCTTGCCCCAAAATTACTAAATAAAAAAACTTCTAAATAGTGTGTTAAAAACAAAATGGCAGCAATCTTAATGAAAAATCTTAGTATTGCAAACTGAAGAGTCCCTTTCTTTTGAAGTAAATAATCACCACCCCATTTATGCTATAAGGGGTTCCTCCAGAAGTATGCTCCCTCTCTACTGTTTTAATAGTACTTCAAAAGTACTGTAAGATCAAAATAAAATGAAATTTTGAAAATATACAGAATTTTGATAATAGGGTCATAAGAACTATAATTACACAACACCACACAAATCACTAAATACCCACAAGAAAAATTCGATTGAAACAAAACACAAATATCATAAACATCGACCATTAGTATAGTCTTTAATAATGAAGGCCAATAAAGGAAATAAGAGAATCAGCAGTCATTTTTAAGGCTCTTAGAAATTTAAGGCTTAACAAAAAGAAAGGTGCAGTTGTTCCTACTTGAATAGAAATTCAGACGGCAGTTTCCTCTTGAATCTGTTTTTGTGGGTAGAAGGAGATGCGAAGAATAAATAGCAATGTTGAAACTGCAGGGACCAAAAATGAAACTAACTGCCTGATCTATTCTGACTAATTAGGGGTTTAACTAAAGGCCTTAAGCTGGTTTTCGAAATTTTACATTGATTATATTAGACTTGAAATTTTGAATAACTCAAATTTTATCTTGAAATGTCAGAATTAATACCTGTAGGAAATAATAAGTCTCATAAATTGGGACCCAAAAAATATTAAAAGTTTCCTTTATTTAACCAAAACTTGCCTTCACACAGTAAAATTAAGTTTTATTATATTTCAAAACCATCTAAACACACCCACAAATGGTGGACAGAGATGACAAAGTTCAAGGTCCTGTAATTTCACATAACCTTCAGTTCCACTTCAACCCCTTTGTGGTAAATAAACAAAACCAACAAACAAAAACAGAAACAACAACAGCAATAACAAAACTGGAATAGTTGCCATTCTAAAGCCCAAGAAGAAGGAGGCAGTTCCTATATTTTACATCCTAAATACCTGCATCCTCTGTCATCACTGTTAGTTTTTCTCTGGGGTTTGAAAAGCAGTAGCACTTTTATTTATCGTGGTTATACACTCATTCTTCATCCTAGTTTATCCTATTGCTCCCAACAGTTTCTAAAAAGATTTTATTTTTTAAATGAAGAGCAATGGAGGTGTTGTGGGGAAGGGGAGAGAGAAATAGACATCCTATCATTTGAAGAAGCAGCAATTCAGTTTGGCACCACCCAAGATTCCACGAATTAGTTCCCTTTCTGGTTTTCAATATATTTAATGCTGGTAGGAAATGTTAGAAATAAAATCTTTTGCAAGTAAAAAAATTCAAAACAAGGATCGATATGGAAGAAAAAAACTGGGTCCCTTGTCACATAGAGCTAAAAAGAAACAAGGGGGAAAAAACAGCTTTGTATCATTGTTCCCCACTTCTCCTATTCTGCCTGGCGCTATCAAGACTTTAAGCCAAAGTTAAACACTCTCTCCTACACATTTTCAAAATAACTCCCCTAGTACACGGTTCCTAATCTCTTCAAATAATCACAGCACCTCAGAAGGCCTCAAGTCAATCACCATCAATGACCGCTGTGTACCCCATCTTTTACAGATGTGCACTCCTCCCCTCATTTCAGTTCCTAGAATACACACGTCAAATGTCCCACTCTTTGAAAGTCAACAGTGTGTGGTTTTATTTCCCTTCTTCACCTAACTCTAAAGACCATTCTTTACACATTCGCTCATTTACCAAATCTCGGCAGCTTTCTTTTTCCTTCAAAGGAAAATGCAGCACCAACGTCACAAGGCAAACAAAGCTAAACTCCATGGAAAAATGAAATCTATGAAACAAAGAAAAGAAAGGTAAGAAGAGGGATGGGATAAGAGATGCCTGTGTCTTCCCAAGGAGAAGCTGACAGAGGAATGTATGCAATTTAACTTTCTGGGGCAGCAGGAAACTGCTGTTAAAACACACACACACACACACATAGGTGGGCGTCCCACCTTCCTTACCGCAGTAGAACCAGAAGAAGACGCAATATACACACGGATCACCATCTTGGGAACAGTTTCTGCGGTTATTTGGGTCCTGAACACGGTTGTGGAGCAGCTGCAGCAGCAGTAGCTGGAACCGAGCTAGGAGCTGAACAGAGGTTGGAAGAGGAGGGTGGGGGAAGGTGGAAAGGGAACTCGCCAGAGCCCCGCCTCCTCCCATAGCTGCTTTCTCTGGCCTCAGAGCGAGGCAGTCCCAGCCCCAAAACACGGAAGACAGTGGCTGCTTTGCATCATTTCTATTTTTTTTCTTAAATAGGGAATCTCGGATAGTAACGCGAGATTTGTGGAAACATTTATTTATGACTCTTCCCTCCCCGATAAGTGGAGGAGAAAAAAAGAAAAAAAGAGCGAACACTGAATTGAATTAGATTTTAATAAAGGACTTTTCCTCGCGGAGACTAAATGTTTGGTCTTCGCAAACTTTCTAATCAGAAATGTATAGAAATAAGTCAGATCTTCTGTGAAAGATGAAGATCTGTGTTGGATCCAGCCACTAGTAAGAAAATTCATGTTCTGAAACACTTGTGTATTTTAAAAGACCCCTCTTATGTAGTAATTTTTCTTATGTTTGGCGTCAGAAATTGGGCATTGAAAGACTGAGAGGTGCCACAGGGAGTTGCAGAAAAGTTTCAGATTTCCCTAAACCCAGATATGGCAACATTAGTTTCTTGGGAGCTAAACAAATATCTGTGAATTTCACAAGGACTGAAAGCGCCCAGAAACGAGTGACTCAGGACAATCTGGAGGAAGCTGAGGCTGACTGAGTTCCAAGACTTGTAAAAAATTAAACCTAGATTCATATATAGACAGGTTGACTGGAAATTTAAATTTTAAAATGAGAGTTCTCCAAACTTGTCCGCAAATTTATATTTAATCCCTGTGAAAAATGGCAAAAATACACTGTAACAACCTACTAATTTAAGAGTGTTAAAATAATAAATTTGAATGATTTTAAAAAACAAGTTACTTTTTTTTAAGATAGGGACCCCTGCTTCTGTTAGAATTCACAGGAGATCTGATTGGCAAACTCAAGAATAGAGCAAAAAATTGTGAACAAAATTTGAAAATACAAAGTAACGTGGTAAATTGTTTTTGTTTTTTTAACTGAAGAAGGAATGGGAATTTGAGCATATTTAGCAGGCAATATTGAAATGGTGAACAGAAAGATCAGATAGTTCTTTGTATTCTTGGGAAATCAATGTATGCTGAATATGTAATATAGTTCTCTATTGACTACTAAACGAAACCTAAGGTGCCCCATAATAATCTGACCCTATGCTACTTATAAAATCCTAACTATTGCTCACCAAATTAACTTCCCATATATAACCGGTGTTGACCCCCATTGCAATCACTAATCTTATGCCCACATTAATGGCTTCATTTTTCCTGTGCCTTCCTTCACCTTCTCCGCACATCCTCCTACCCTTTTATGCTCTCTCCACCTTTCCAAATCCTATCTTTCCTATACTCAAGAAAAAAACCTTTATACACTAAAACAGACAGAACTAATTTAAGGTAATCTAATTAACGTTCCTCATTGTCGACATCCAGGCAAATCTTATTATGTTCCCCACAGGATAGGAATCTCTTCGTTCTGGTTTTGATTTGGTAAAATGGGCATAATTTGTTTTATAATAACGTAATACAAACTTCCTCCCCTCAGTGAGCAATATGTGCTGTCTTTGGACCTACGGTATTATTTTGCAATAATGAAAAATAAAGAAAGTAAAAGGAAGGTAGGGAAGAAGGAAGGAATGAAGGAATGAAGAAAATCAGGAACGAAGGAACAAAGGAAGGTTTCCATTACTGTACAAACTTACATGATAAAATTAATTATCCCCAAAATCTAAGTGGCAGGATTAGTAGTGAGTCCAGCAGGCCTTACATGGACTTTGAGGAAAGGGAAGATGTTTCCTGATACATATTTCTTTTGAATAAAGATGTATTAATCTAAGAAAAAATTCCCCCAATAAATTGATTTCTAAGTAGAATATGTTGGTTCTTATTGATTTTACTTGGGATATATTTGGGGGGAATTTTACCAATATTTCTACCACAGAAATTATCATTATACATCATAGTAGATTTAGTTGCTCTGGGTATTATAAAATGGTCATTTCTAACTTAATTTTAGCCCTTTACATAGAAGTACTCAAAATCATTTGTTCATATAATTATTTTTTCTTTTGTAAAAATCAACTTTATTGAGGTATAATTCATATATAATAATGCACCTATTTAAAATGTACATTGAAAAATGTTATATTTTGCTGATGTAAGACCTTTCTTTCTTATAATGAAATATTCCTCTTTATGCCTGGTAATTTCCTCATTCTCAAGTCTACTTTCCCTGATAACAATAAAGCCACTCCAGCTGTCTTATATTTACAATTTGTGTGGTATGACTCTTTCCATGTTTTTACTTTCACCCTGTATATGTCTTTGTATTTAAATTGCATTTCTTATAGACAGCATTGGCTTTGTTTCTTGTTTTCTTTTTTCTGTCCAGCCTTTAGACTGGACTTAGGTTTGCCTTTTTTTTTTTTTTTTTTTTTTGCTATTTTCTATTTTCTCAGTTTTGTTCCTCAGTTCATTCTTCCTGCCTTCTTTGGTGTTAATCAAATATTTTATTTTTAAAATTTTTATTAGAGAAATTTTAGGTTTAAAGGACAATCATGCCTAAAATACAGGATTCCCACCCATGTATCAACACCTTGCATTGGTATGGTACACTTGGTACAATTGGTAAGAGCACAATTTTATGATTGTACTATTAACTACAGTCCATGGTTTAACTTAGGGGTCAATGTTTGTGTATTGAAGTTTCATGGATTTTTAAAGAATTTTAGCCTATTACCATATATACAATCTAACTTTACTCTTTTAATCCATTAAGATATACATTTCAGTGCTGTAAATTATGTTCACAATATTATGCCACAATCACCACCATCCATTACCAAAACATTCCCATCTTTCCAAATAGAATCATGTACATTCTAAGCCTTAACTCCCTATTCCTATCCACAACCAGTCTCCTGGTAACCTATGTGTTAAATTCTGACTCTGTGAGTTTGCTTACTCTAATTGTTTCATGTCAATGAGATCATAAAAATATTTGTTTTTTTGTGTCTGGCTTATTTCACTCAGTATGATATCTTGAAGATTCATTCATGTTGTCACATGTATCAGAACTTAATCCCTTTTTAGAGCTGAATAATATTCCTTTTTCTGGATATACCACATTTTATTTATTCATTCATTGGTTGATGGACACTTGGGTTGCTTACATCTTTTGGCAGTTGTGAATAATGCTGCTATGAACATTGGTGTGCATGTATCTATTTGAGCCCCTGCTTTCAATTCTCTTGGGTGTACACCTAGGAGTGGGTTTGCCTTGTCATATAGTAGTTCTATACTTAGCTTTCTGAGGAACCACCAAACTGTCTTCTACAGGGGCTATACCATTTTATATTGCCACCATCAAAGAATGTGTTCCTATTTTTCTGCATTCTCTACGAAACTTTTAATTATCTGTTTTTTTTCCAAATTAGTCATTCTAAGGGGTGTGAAATGGTATTACATTGTGGTTTTGATTTGCATTTGCCTGATGGCTAATGATGTTGAACTTCTTTTCATTTGCTCTTTTTTTTCTTTAAGAAAGTACCAGGGATTGAACCCCGGGACCTCTTACTTTGGAAGCAGTCACTCAAACTACTGAGACACACATGCTCCCTTTCATTTTCTTTCTATCAATGTATGTCCTCTTTGGAGAAATGTCTATTCATGTATTTTGCCCATTTCTTTTTATTTTATTTTATTTTGCCATTCCTCTTACTTAATTGGTTGGGGTTTTTTTAATTGTTGAGGTGTAGGTTTTCTTTATATATTCTAGGTATTAAACCCTTAGTCTATATGTAGTTTTCACATATTTTCTCCCACCGAGTAGGTTGTTTTTCACTTTCTTGGTAAAGTACTTTGATACTCAAATTTTTAAAAGAAAATTTGTTGTGGTCCCATTTATCTAATTTTTCTTTTGTTGCTTGTGCTTTGTGTGTAGAGGTTAAGAAACCACTGATGGACAAATTCCTGAAGATGCTTCCCTATATTTTTCCTGGGAGTTTTATAGTTCTGGTTCTTATGTTGCAGTCAACTATCCATTTTGATTAAGAAATATTTCTTGTAGATACTATTATTTCCCAAGTGAGTAGGCGTGACAGTCTTTCCAAAAATTGATTTGCCAGAAGTGTGAGGGCCTATTTCTGAACTCTTTATTTGATTCTATTAGTGTATATGTCTATCTTTGTGCCAGTACCATGCTGTTTTGACCACTGTTGCTTTATAATAAGTTTTAAAGTCAGGAAATGTGAGTCTTTCACCTTTATTCTTCTCTTTTGAAGAAGGTTTGGGCTATTCCAGACACCTTGCCCATCCAAATCATTTTGATCATCGACTTTTGCATTTCTGCAAAGTAGACAATTGGAATTTTTATTTGGATTGAATTGAATCTGTAAATCATTTTGGAAAGAATTGGCATCTTAACAATACTTACTGTTCCAATCCATGATCATGTAAATCTGTCCATTTATTTAGATCTCTAATTTCTTTTGGCAAAGATTTGTAGATTTCCATGTGTAACTGCATTACATCCTGGGTTAAATTTATTCCTAAATATTTTATTCTATTATTCCTATTGCACAAGTAATTTTTCCATGATTTCCTCCTCAATTTACTCATTACTAATATATGGAAAGACTATGTTTGCAGTGCTGATCTTTTACCCAAACACTTTGTTGATTTCATTTATTAGCTCTGGTCTTGACTTTGCATATATAAGATCATGTAATCTGCCAAAGTTTTTCCTTCTTCATACCCAAGTTGGATGACTTTTTCTTTTTCTTGCCTAACTGCTCTGGTGAGAACTTCAAGTACAATGTGGAATAGCAGTGGTGACAGTGGACTTCCTGGTCTTTTATAGATCTTACAGAGAAATATTTTTCTTTCACCATTGAGCACGATGTTACCTGTGGGTTTTTCCTATATGCCCTTTATCAGGCTGAGCAATTTTCCTTCTATTCCTATTTTTCTAGGAGTGTTTATCAAGAAAGGATTCTGGATATTGTCAAATTCCATTTCTGCATCAATAGAGATGACCATGTGTTTTTTCCCTTCAATTTGTTAACATGGGGCATTGCGTTAATGGATTTTTCTCATAGTGAAACACCCTTGCATAACTGTGTTAAAACCCTCTTGATCATGGTAAATGATTATTTTAATGTGCTGTTGGATGTGGTTTTGGAGTATTTTGCTGAAGATATTTGCATCTATATTCATAAGGATATTGGTCTGTAATTTTTTTTTCTTGCAGTATCTTTATCTGCTTTGGTATTAGGGTGATGTTGGCCTCATAGAAAAAGTTCAGTATTGTTCCCTCCTATTCAATTATTTTGAAGACTTTGAGCAGGATTGTTATAATTTCCTCTTGGAAAGATTTGTAGAATTGACCTGTGAAGACACCTGGTCCTCGGCTTTTCTTTGTTAGGAGGATATTGAAGACTGATTCAATCTCTTACTTGTAATTGGTCTATTGAGGGCTTCTGTATCTTCTTGAGTCATTGTAGGTTGTTCATGCATTTCTAAGAATGTGTACATTACATTCAGGTTGTGTAATTTGTTTACATACAGTTGTTCATAGTATCCTCCTTTTTTTTTTAAAGATTTATTTATTTATTTAATCCCCCCCCTCCCCCGGTTGTCTGTTCTCTGTGTCTTGTTTCTTTGTCCACTTCTGTTGTTGTCAGCGGCACGGGAAGTGTGGGCGGCACCATTCCTGGGCAGGCTGCACTTTCTTTCGTGCTGGGCGGCTCTCCTTACGGGCTCACTCCTTGCGTGTGCGGCTCCCCTACGCGGGGGACACCCCTGCATGGCAGGGCACTCCTTGCGCGCATCAGCACTGCGCATGGGCCAGCTCCACACGGGTCAAGGAGGCCCGGGGTTTGAACCGCGGACCTCCCATGTGGTAGACGGACTCCCTAACCACTGGGCCAAGTCCGTTTCCCACATAGTCTCCTCTTATGATCCATTTTATTTCTGAGGGTTGAGTAGTGATGTCACACTGTCTTCCAAAATGGTGGCACCACATGACATTGCCAGCAATAATGAACTCATATTCCTATTACTCTGCATCCTATCCAACACTTGTTATTTTCCATTTTTAATAGCAGTCGTTCTACTGGGTATGAAAGACTATCTCACTGGGGTTTTGATTTGCATTTTCCTAAGGTAATGATTTTGAGCAATTTTTTCATGTGCTTTCTGGCCATTTGTATATCTTCTTTGGAGAGATGACTATTCAAGTCTTTTGTCCATTTCTTAATTGGGTTGTCCTTTTGTTGTTAAGTTGAAGGATTTCTTTATAAATACCGGATATTAATCCTTTATCAGATATGGAACAACCAAATGTAATTTTCTACTAATATGTTGTCTTTTTACTTACATGATTGTATTAGTCAACCAAATATGTGCTGATGCAAAATACCAGAAATTGGTTGGTTTTTATAAAGTGTATTTATTTGGAGTAGGAGCTTACATATACCAGGCCATGAAGCATAAGTTACTTCCCTCACCAAAGTCTGTTTTCATATGTTGGAGCAAGATGGCTGCCGACATCTGTGAGGGTTCAGGCTTCCTGTGTTCCTTCTTCCTGGGGCTTGCTTCTCTTTCCTCTTTGTGCTTACTTCCTGGGGCTCCAGCTTAAGTCTTCAGCATCAAATTCCAACATTCAAAGCCCTCACATCAAAAGCTCCAATTCTCTCCTTTGCCATGCCTTTTACATGTGAGTCCCCACATCCCAAACCCCTAATGATGTGTCCCAATCAAAGACCTAATCATAAGACAATCATGCCCAGTAATAGACCAGATTACAAACATAATCCAATATCTATTTTTGGAATTCATAACTATATCAAACTGCTACACTCCACCCGCTGAATTCCAAAAAGGCATTACAATATTCAAATAAACCTTAAATCAGTAACAAGGCAAGCATTAAATCATATCACAATCAATTTAAAGAAATACAGTTTGTCTTTGGGCAAAATCCCATCTGCTATAGACCTCTGAAACTTACAAAAAAATTAATCTGTTTCCAATACACAAATGGATGGATAAAAGATAAACATTTTCATTACAATAAGGAGAAATTGTGAGGGAAACATGAGTCAAGGGTCCTCTATAGTTCAGTATACCTGCAGGACATCGTCCATTCAATTTCAGTCCAAGAGTCATTCTTAAGATGATGGTTTCTTCTCCTTGCTGCCTTGTGGGAACCCACTTTCTGCAGGCTTGTCCAACAGCTATATTCTTGGTTCCATCCTCAGCAAGGAAATGGGTGTCCACAAAGCTTCATATCTCTCCCGCCAAGAGTTTTCGGTGATTGCCACACTTTACCCAATCTTTGGATTAGAGTCTTAACCTCCCCCTAGCACAGTGATGTGAAGATAACATTCCCCCTAACCTTTGGCATACAGGCTCAACCCTTTCAGGGCAATAAGTTGAACACCTGTCCTTCCCTAACCTTTGGGTGACAGGTCCACCCCTCTCAGACCTGTGTGGTGCTAATCTTAACTGACCTAATACTTGGGGAATATGGTCCACCCTCTCATATCCAGGGTGGCAAAACTCTCCCAGAACATTGGGTGAGAACATCCACCCTCTTCATATGCTGGTGCAAGCTCACCCTCTCTGTACATGAGTGGGGTTCCTCTCTTGGCGCAAGGTAAAGTCTTAATTCCAGATCTCAGCTATCATGGTTTTCCTCTTAAAGCTCTTTCTCCTTCAATCTCTCCTTTCCATATCCTTTTTATTCCAGGCTGACAGTGGTTTTGTTCATACATCTCTCCCAAAAACCTTGTTGGTTTAGAATGCAGGAGGCAGGGGTCCAAGCCATCAGAGAGTAGGACTTTCCACAAGTCTTTTCTAGATAATTGTATTGTCAATCTTGATTTGCCAGTTCCAGGTTTAGTTATGTCGTCCAATGGGGCACTTTTATGTGGACGCTTGATTTCCAGAGGCTTGGAATTTCGAAAAATAGTTTTTGATTACTCTGTGCCAGACAGTTCAATCCTCAGCATATTTCTCTCTTCTAGCATTTTGCTATAAGCTGCAAGCAGAAGTCAAGCTGAATTCTCTAGGTTTAATTTGTGGGTTTTTTTTCTTTTTTGATGGAGCATTTTTGTTTGTTTTCATTTTATTTATTTATTTTACTTTTTTTCTTCTTTATTTACTTTTAAATTCAGCAAATATGAGGTCCCCATATACCCTCACCCCACCCACCCCACCTGTCCCACATCAACAACCTCTTCCATCATCGTGGCACATCCACTGCATCTGGTGAATACATTCTGGAGCACTGATGCACCACATGGACATTTGTCCACATTGTAGTCCACACTCTTCCCCAGTCCACCCAGTGGGCCATGGCAGGACACACAATGTCCAGCATCTATCCCTGCAGCACCACATAGGACAACTTCAAATCCTGAAAATGCCCCCACACCATATCTCTTCTTCTGTTTCCCTACCATTAGCAGCCATGGTGGCCACACTCACCACATCACTATTACAATTTCTTCTCTTACGGATCACAATAGTTTCCCAGCAGAACACCAGTAAGTCCACTCTAATCCATACTCTATTCCTCCATCCTGTGGTCCCTGGGATGGTTATGTCCAGTCCCCTCTACATCAAGGGGGGGGCTTAGATTCCCTAGGGATGTTGGATGCAATCCTCCTGCTTGCAGCTGTAGGCATTCTTGGCTCCCTGGTGTGGTGGTTGACCCTCTCCACCTCCCTGTCAGGTGTCCAGGGTAAGTCCAACATACCAGAGGGTAGGAGCCACAAGTCTGCTGAGGCCCATGGCCTGGCCATCACTTGGACAGCCCAGAGATTCAGGTCTTCTGAGTATACACCAACCCAAACACCAACCACAGGTCCAGTAAAAGTAACAGAAGAGGCATCTGTAGAAAAGTCATATATTGTTCAACTCCATTACACTCAGGAACACAAACTCCAACAAAGGCCAACTGGCATGGCTCTGAACTGCAGAGTCATCTGCTATGACCATAGAACCTGTGGGTATCTGCTGTCCTCAGGAGAATGAACAATGAGATTCCATCTACCTTGGCTGAATCTGGTACCCTGCTGAGACGTGCATAAGTATCACCCCTCTGATGACCTCCCGACTCTTTTTTGGAGACTCATAGCCATATAAATTCATTCGTCCTTTCCATTTCCCTCTTTTATCCAAAGTCAAAGAGCAGTTTTTAACACCTGGTATTACATGTAGGCTGAGATATTGTGCCAGTCTGAGCTGACCCCTTTATTCAAGGTCTTTTTCTAATTACACCATCAGCTGGTGCTTGGTAGTAATCCCTTGGTGCCAGGGAGGCTCATCCCTGGGAGTCATGCCCCATGCTGGTGGGAAGATAATGCATCTACATGCTGAGTTTTGCTTAGAGAGTGGCCACATTTGAGCAACATGGAGGCTCTCAGGAGGTAATTCTTAGGCACCCTACAACTCTTAAGCTAAATGCCCAGGCTCCCCATTTTCAAATTCTGCCTCCCATAAAACACAAATAGTTAATCTTGCTACGTTCTCTACAACTTTATAACATGGATTGCTTTTCCTCCATTTTCCAGTCATAGTTTCATCCTTTACTTCTAAGGCATCATAAAAAGGATCTTAAGCATCCTTTGCTAAAGTATGCTTGCTATCAACAGTCTCTTCAAAGAACTGTAGGTCTTTTCCTTCAAGAATCTCACAATTCCTCCAAAAAATACCCCTTACCCATTTAACAACCTCTTCCAGCATTTTGGTAATTGCAAAAGCACTTCCTCAATCCTTGGAAACAAATTCTACATTAGTCAGCCAAATGGGTGCTGATGTAAAATACCAGAAATCGGTTTTTGTAAAGGGTATTTATTTGGGGTAGGAGCTTACAGATACCAGGCCATGAAGCATAAATTACTTCCCTTACCAAAGTCCATTTTCATGTGTTAGAGCAAGATGGCTGCCTGGGTTCCTCCTTTCCTGGGGCTTGCTTCCCTTTCCTCTTTATGCCAGCTTCCTGGGGCTCCAGCCTAAGGCTTCAGCATCAAATTCCAACATTCAAAGCCCTCACAGCAAAAGCTCCAGCTCTGCCCTTTGCCATGCTTTTTACCTGTGACGTGCCCTAATGACGTGTCCCAATCAAACACCTAATCATATCTCAATCATGCCCAGTAATAGACCAGATTACAAACAGAATCCAATATCTGTTTTTGGTATTCATAGCTATATCAAACTGCTACAATGATAAAGTCCTTTGAGGAAAAAAAATGTTTTTTTTTCATAGGGCCCTATTATTTCAATTTTATGTTGCTTGTGCTTTGGGTACAATGTTTACCAAGACATTGTTTACCACGAGGTCCTGAAGCTGCTTTCCCATGTATTCTTCTATGTGTTCAATAATTCTAGCTCTTATGTTTAGGTCTTTGATCCATTTTGTATTGATTTTTGAAAGGTAGAGTTCCTCCTCCTTTTATAGCAAATGGAGATTCCTTTTCTCCTGAACAGTTTTTGGATAAACTCTTTCCTAACTAAGTGGCCTTTGCCACTTTGTCAAAAATCAGTTGACCATAAATGTGAGGGTTGATTTTTGAGCTCTCAATTCATTTCCAATTTTAAAAAATTTTCTTGGCTAATTGCTGCATCAAGAACTTCCAGTACAAGTTGAATAACAGTGGTGACAGTGGGCAACTTTGTCTTGTTTGATCTTAGAGGGAAAGTTTTCAGGCTTTCACCATTAAGAAAGATGTTAGCTGAGGGCTTTACTTACATAAACTTTATCATGTTGATGATGTTTCCTGCTCTTCTTATTATTCTATGTGTTTTTATCAATAAAGTGTGCTGTATTTTTTTCATATGATTTTCTGAATCAACTGAGATTAGCATGTGCTTTTTTCATCATTCTGTCAATGTGGTGTATCACATTAATTGATTTTCTTATGATAACCAAACCTTTCATACCAGGGATAAATCCCACTTTATCATGGTATATAATTCTTTTCATGTGTTATTGGATTCGTTTTGCTAGCATTTTGAGGGGATATTTGCATCCATATTCATAAGACTTGTTGGTCTGTAGTTTTTGTTGTTGTTTTTTTCTTAGGGTATCTTATTCAGGTTTTGTATGAGTGTGATGGCAACATAGAATGAGTTACGGTATATACTCTCCTCTTCAGTTTTTTTGGAAGACTTTTCATAGAACTGTAGCTAATACTACTTGGAATGATTGGTATCATTCTGTGATACCCTGTGAAGCCATCTGGTCCTTGGCTTTTCATTATTGGGAAGTTTTCAATTGCTGATTCTATCTATACTAATAATTGCTTTCTAGAGATCTCATTTCTTGTGGGTCAATGTACATAGTTTGTTTCTTAGAACTTGTCATCTATGTTATCTAATTTATGGGCATACTGTTGTTCATAGTACCCACTTACTACCCTTTATTTCAGCAGGTCTATAGTAACAACTCCCTTATCATTTCTAATTTTCATTATTTGTCTCCTTTTTCTGTTTTCCTTTGTCATATAGCTAAAGGTTTGGAGATTTTAATAATCTTTTCAAAGAACCAACATTTGGATTTGTTGATTCTAATATTTTATTTGTTTTCTATTTCCTTAATCTCCATTATAATCTTTGATATTTCCTTCCTTCTGCTTATTTTTGTTTAGTTTGCTCTTTTTTCTGACTCATTCAATGAATACAGGGAGAATGAAATCATACAAAGTAATTTCCCTAATTACAGTGAATGAATCTGGAAATATTAAGGGGTGGAGAGCCACAATAGGCACACAGATATAGAATCTAAACAACATACTCTTGGACAATCAGGGGGTTAGGGAGGAAATTGCAAAAAAAAACAGTAAATACCTTGAAATCAATGAAATTGAGAACACAATATATCAAAAACTCTGTGACGCAGGAAAAACAGTGCTCAGAGGGAAATTTATAGCCATAAATGAGAAAGAAACAGAAAAAATAAAAAATCCTGCTGCTAGAGGATCTAGAAAAAAAGCAACAAACTAAACCCAAATGAAGCAGAAAGAAGTAAACAATAAAGATTAGAGCAGAGATAAAACTAAGAATGAAAAAGCACTAGAAAATATTAACAAACCAAAAGCTTGTTTTTTGAGAAGGTTAATAAAATTGCCAAATCCTTAGCTAGATTTTCAAAGAGAAAAAAAACATGGACCACATACATAAAATAAAAAATAAAGCAGGGGATCTCACCACTGATGTCACAGAAATAAAGAGCATAATAAGAGGACACTTTGAAAAATTTTATGCCAAGGAATGGAAAACTTAGATGGAATGGACAAATTTCTGGAAACACATAAGCAGCTTACACTGACGAAAGAAGAAATGGATGAACACAGTAGAACAATCACAAGTAACAAGATGGAATTAGACATCAGAACTTCCCAAATATGAGTCCCCTGTGTTCTGTACATGACTTTTTTGTGAACCTAAACTTCTCTGAAGACAAAGTGAAAAAAAGTAAGACACTGGGGAAGAAATGGAAGAAAATATCACTACATACAGGAAAACAGATATTACAGAGATGAAAGGCAAAACATCAAAAAATTTCTTTTTAATATTTTTCTTTTTTTAATATTTTAAATTTCATTTTAGGTTTAGTTTCTCTAAATTAACATGCATTTTATTTCTTATGTTTAAAACTATCATTATTTCATTTTCCTGTTAATTGTATTTGGTGATAATCTTGGCTTCATTTTTGAAGAAGTTTTAAATCACAGAAGGGTTACAACTGTGGGAAGGGAGGATCTTTAGTGTGGGGTGTCAGTGATGGGATAAACATGGGAGGAAGTTCACCTGGGCATACATATAAGCTATAAAAATGTGTTCAAATGTTCATGGGGCATTGTCATACTGCATGAAGATTCACACAATAATAAAAAGAATATTGCACACCAGGGAGCCAAGAGTGCCTATAGCTGCAAGCAGGAAAATTGCAACCACCATCCATGTGGAATCTAAGCTCCCTCTTGATGTAGAGGGTGGCTGGACATAAGCATCCCAGGGTCCACAGGATGGAGGAATAGAGTATGAATTAGAGTGGACTTACTGGTGTTCTGCTGGGGAACTATTGTGATTAGTAAGGGAAGAAATTTTAGTAGTGATGTGGAGAGGGTGGCCACAGTGACTGCTGATGGTAGGGAGATAGAAGAAGAGATAATGCATGGGGGCATCTTCAGGATTTGGAGTTGTCCTATGTGGTGCTGCAGGGATGGATGCTGGACATTGTATGTCCTGCCATGGCCCACTGGGTGGACTGGGGGTGAGTGTGGACTACAACGTGGACAACTGTCCATGTGGTGCAGCAGTTCTCCAGAATGTATTCGCCAGGTGCAGTGGATGTGCCTCAATGATGGAAGAGGTTGTTGATGTGGGAGGGGTGGGGTGGGTGGGGTGGGGGCTATATGGAGACCTCATATTTTTTTAACATAACATTTAAAAGAAAATAAAGAATAAAAAATAAAAATAAAAAAAAAAAGAATATTGAATTGCAACCCTGGGGAGCTCTACCACATTTTCTAATGGAACAGCAACAGTCCCCCAAATGCAGTGGCAATCATTGGTAAAGAAGGATGGTCCAGTGATGGGCCCCTGATACTGATGAGTATGCTTTTGAACATTCATGCTTGAAATTTCAACTAGGCCTAGAGTTGCAGTGTGCCTACTAAGAGTTACCCCCTGAGAGCCTCCATTTTGCTTAAATGTGGCCACTCTCTAAGCCAAACTCAGGATGTAAATGAATTACCTTCCCCCCAGCATGGGGTATGACACTCAAGAATGAGCCTCCCTGGTGCAAAGGGATTACTACCATCACCAGCTAGTAATGCAACTAGAAAAAGACTAAATAAAAGGGGGAAATGGTAAAGACAAGTTAGTTTTTATGGCTAAGAGACTTCAAAATTAGTTGGGAGGTCATCAGAAGGGTCACACTTATGCATGTCCCAGCAGGATCACTGAGACAGCCAAAGTAGATACAACATCAGATACTGGTGCTCCAGAGGGCTATGGGGAAGCACAGGTTCTACAGTCATGACCGACGGCTCTGGAGTTCATTGCTTTGCCAGTGTTCCCTACTTTGGAATTTGTGCTCTTGATTTTGATGGAGTTGGAATCAGATGTGACCTATCTACACATGCCTCTTCTGTCACATTTACTGAACCTGTGACTGACACTAGGGTCTGTGTATGCACAGGAGACTTGAATCTCTGGACTGTCCATGTGCCAGCTGGGCCCTGAGCCTCAGCAGAGTTGCAACACCTACTCTCCAGTTAGTTGGACTTTCCTGGGTCAGCTGACGGGGAGGTGAAGATGGTCAACCACCACAGCAGGAATGGAGAGTGTCTGCAATTGCAAGCAGGAGAATCCCATCCATTAGCTATGTGGGATCTAATCCCCCTCTCAATTTAGAGATGGAGAGGATATCGCCATCCCAGGGACCACAGGATGGAGGAATATAATATGGATTGGAGTGGACTTGCTGGTATTCTACTATAGAACTGCTGTGAGACTAGCAATGGAAGAAATTGCATCATTAATGTGGCGACGGTGGCCACGGGAGTTGCTGAAGGCAGGCAGAGGGAGGAAGAGGTGTGGTATGGGGCATTTTCAGGAGTTGGAATTGTACTGAATTATATTGCAGGGACAGATGCAGGACATTGTATATCCTGTCATAACCCACTGTATAGAATGAGGGAGATTTTGGTTTTTTTGTTTGTTTGTTTTTTTCTTGATATTCAACTTTAATTTTTACATTAGTAAATTTTTTTTCAAATTCTACTCAATTTATTCATTTTTTAAAAAAAATATTACATTAAAAAAATATGAGGTCCCCATTCACCCCCACCGCCCCCACCCCACCAGTCCCCCCACAGTAACACTCTCCCCCATCATCATGACACATCATTGCATCTGGTGAGTACTTCTCTGGGCATCGCTGCACCCCATGGCCTATGGTCCACATCATAGCCCACACTCTCCCACGTTCCATTCAGTGGGCCATGGGAGGACATACAATGTCCGGCAATTATCCCTGCAGCACCCCTCAGGACAACTCCAAATCCCGAAAATGCCTCCACATCTCATCTCTTCCTCCCATTCCCCACCAACAGCAGCCACCATGGCCACTTTTTCCACACCAATGCCACATTTTCTCGATTATTAACCACAATAGTTCATGAATAGAATATTATTAAGTCCACTCTAATCCTTATTGTATTCCTCCTTCCTGTGGACTTTGGCTTGGTTGTGTCCTTTCCACATCTATGTCAAGAGGGGGCTTAGATTCCACATGGATACTGGAAGCAATTCTCCTGCTTTCAGTTGTAAGCACGCTAGGCTCCATGGTGTGGTGGTTGACATTCTTCAACTCCATGTTAGCTGAGTGGGGTAAGTTCAGTAAATCAGAGTGTAAGAGCTGAAGTCTGTTGAAGCTCAGGGCTTGGTTATCATATTGTCAGTCCAGAGATTCAAATCCCCTAGATATATCTTAAACCCCAGCACCAAATACAATTCCAGTAAAGTAGCATGAAAGACTTGTGAAAAGAGATCACATCTGAGTCCAGTTCCATCATGCAGAAACACCAGCTCCAAAGAAGGGCCAACCGACATGGCTGTGAACTCCATCTGCCATGACCATAAAACCTGTGGGTCTCTTTAGCCCTCAAAAGAACCAATACCTGCGGTTGTATCTACTTTATCTGTCTCTGGGAATCTGCTCAGGTGTGCATAAGGACAATCTTTCTGACAACCTCCAGACTGTTTTTTAGAGACTCATAGCCATGTGAACTCATTTGTCCTTTCCATTTCCCCCTTACTTTAGGTCAAACATCATTTTTAACTCCTGTTATTATATGTAGACAGGGATATTATGCTGGACCACATTGAACTTTTAATTCAAGGTCATTTTCTAGTTACATCATCAGCTGGTACTTGGTAGTGATCCCTCGGTGCCAGGGAGGCTCATCCCTGGGTGTCATGTCCCACACTGGGGGTAAGGCAGTGCATTTACATGCTGAGTTTGGCTTTGAGACTGGCCATATTTGAGTAACACGGAGGCTGTCAGGATGGAACCCCTAGGCACAGTGCTGCTCTAGGTCTTGTTCTTATTTCAGGTGTATAGGCTCACAAGCATAGTCATTAGAATCAGGGGGTCACTGTTGGACCCTCATTATTTCCTGGTCCTTGTCGATGCACTTGGGGGACTGCCGCTGCTCCCCTAGGGACCACAACAGAGCCCCACCCCGGCCAGGAACCCAGTACCCCCTCAGCTGTTGTTTTTAATTGTTTCCACTGTGAGTATATCTAAACATTTCCTTGCACCCTGGACACATGTCCTGTATAACTCCCCGTCAATCATATGTCCCCTGTCAATAACATCCCATACCAGTATTCCTCCACTGCCATTGTTGAACCACTCTGTGATCCAAAACTTCCTGAAAAGTGAAGCCCAATATAATGTCAGGATCCCTTACTAGTAAAATGGAATACAGCAATGAGTTTAAAGGTTAGATATAGAATACGTATTGATTTGGAAAAATTCTGCGTCCTATCTTTTTCTTTTCTTTTTTCCCTAATTACTGAGCTTCTCTTCACATGAGCCTTAGATCACAGTAATTCATATATACAATATACAGTAGTCCCACATATCCATTATAAAACCTTTTCCCTTCCACAGAGATAATCTTTAAACTTATTCATATCATGTTTACTGAAACTGATGTACAGACATTGAGACAATAGCTTTTAAACAAGGTAACATTTGTGTTTACATTGTGGTTTATACTCTAGGCTATACAGTTTTCTAAATTTTTTAGTTATCCTATGTTTTACATTATGGTTTACATTATTAGTCTGTCATCCCCTATATGTTTTTGGTGTAATATTACATGTTTTATATCCATCCTTGTGTACTCTTGTGAAACACTTCCCTTGCCCTCACATTTACTCTCGTTCCATCTATTCAATATCTATTTCCCCCTCCACTTGGGGCCAACAGTGACAGTCAACTTTCATTTCCTGAGGAGCCACGTTCAGAAATACTTGCAACAGTGCTGAGGGCCTGACCCGCTCAACTGCCCTAATGCCCTGGGAGCCACCATTTCTCTTGAGAAATACAGTTCCCTCTGTTTGATGACATTAGTCCTCCCCAGGTTGTGGGTCTACCTTCACTCTCATTATATGGGTCTCTACCCAATGGTATAACCCACTCTGGCAAAATGAGCATTCACATATTCCCTAGGAGTCTGTCCTGCGTCAGGTTATCCCATTTGAGTATCTCAAACAGGTAACTTTCCTAAATATATTTTGAAAAGGTTTTCTCAGCATTATACTCTCAACAAACACCTGACAATCTCCTATGTTCGTGTGTTGCCCCACCCTCCCCCAATTTCTTGGGCAATATTACCCATCCGTCCATCCCAACCCCCCCTCAAAACCCCAAATCCCCACCCAAAGGAAACCCTATGCCCCATTTTATCCCTTCCTTGTACACATACTTACCTCCAGCTTATCATAGATTTCACCCATGTAGATGTCAGCTTACATTCTTCCTCTACCCCCCGATTTCCTATAAGCCTATCTTCCAGTCTCTAGCTATCTGAGGCAGCTTGCTTAGTTCACATCATTGAGGTCATGTAGTATTTGTCCTTCAATGCCTGGGTTGCTTCACTCAACATAAGGTTCTCAAGATTCATCCATGTTATCACGTGTGTTTGTAGTGTATTTGTTCTTAAAGCCGAGTAGTA
Source organism: Dasypus novemcinctus (assembly GCF_030445035.2). Taxonomy (NCBI): domain Eukaryota; kingdom Metazoa; phylum Chordata; class Mammalia; order Cingulata; family Dasypodidae; genus Dasypus; species Dasypus novemcinctus. The sequence continues at coordinate 90,900,991 of NC_080704.1, read as the reverse complement.
TTCTATTGTATTTATATATCACATTTTATTGATCCACTTATCTACTGATGGGAATTTGGGTTGATTCCACTTTTGGCGATAGTGAACAATGCTGCTATGAACATTGGTGTGCACATATTGGTTTGTGTCCCTGCCTTCAGTTCTGCTGGGTATACACCCAGCAGTGGAATTGCTGGGTCATATGGCAAATCTATGGTTAGTTTTTTGAGAAACCACCAAACTGTCCTCAAGAATGACTGTATCCTTCTGTATTCCCACCAGCAATGGATGAGTGTTCCCATATCTTCATATCCTCTCCAGCATTTGTATTCTTCTGGTTTTTTCATAGCTGCCAATCTTATGGAAGTAAGATGGTATCTCATTGTTGTTTTGATTTGCATTTCCCTATAGCTGATGATTTGGAGCATTTTTTCATGTGCTTTTTAGCCATTTGTATTTCTTCTTTGGAGAAGTGTCTGTTTAAATTTTTTTCCCATTTTTTAAATGGGTTGTTTCTATTTTTATTTTCAAGATATAGGAGTTCTTTATACATGCAAGTAATAAGTCTCTTATTGGATATATGGTTGCAAAATATTTTCTCCCATTGTGTAGGTTCCCTTTTTACTTTCTTGACAAACTCCTTTGAGGTGCAGAAGGCTTTAATTTTGAGGAAGTCCCATTTATCTATTTGTTCTTTTGCTGCTTGTGCTTTTGGTGTGATGTCCATGAAGCCATTTCCTATTACAAGGTCTTGTAGATGTTTCCCTACACTGCTTTCCAAGGTCTTTATGGTCTTGGCTCTTATATTTAGGTCTTTGATCCATCTTGAGTTGATCTTTGTATAAGGTGTGAGATGGTAATCCTCTTTCATTCTTCTACATATGGCTATCCAGTTCTCCATGCACCATTTGTTGAATAGGCCATTCTCTCCCAGTTGAGAGGGTTTGATGGCTTTATCGAATATTATATGGCTATATATATGAGATTCTATATCAGAACCTTCAGTTCGATTCCATTGGTCTTGTCTGTCCTTGTGCCAATTCCATGCTGTTTTCACTGCTGTAGCTTTGTAGTATGATTTGAAGCCAGATAGTGAGATTCCTCCAATTTCGTTTATCTTTTTCAATATGTCTTTGGCTATTTGGGGCCTCTTTCCTTTCCAAATAAATTTCATAGTTAGTTTTTCTAGTTCATTAAAGAATAATCTGTTGATTTTTATTGGGATTGCATTGAATGTGTGGATCAGTTTTGGTAGGATAGACATCTTAATAATATTTAGTCTTCGTATCCATGAACAGGGAATATCCTTCCATTTATTTAGGTCTTCTTTAATTTCCTTGAACATTCTTGTGTAGTTCTCTGTGTAAAAGTTTTTTACATCTTTAATTAAACTTATTCCTAGGTATTTGATTTTTTTATTTATTATTGTAAATGGTATTTGTTTCTTGATTTCCTTCTGAGCTTGCTCATTGTTGGTGTACATAAATGCTACTCATTTTTCCACATTGATCTTATAACCTGTGACTTTACTAAACTCATTTATGAGTTCTAGAACCTTTGTTGAAGACCTCTCAGGGTTTTCTATGTATAGCATCATGTCATCTGCAAATAATGAAATTTTGACTTCTTCCTTTCCAATTTGAATGCCTTTTATATATGGTTCTTGCCTCAGTGCTCAAGCAAGTACTTCTAAGACAATGTTAAATAGAAGGAGGGACAGTGGGCATCCTTGTCTTGTTCCTCACTTTAGGGGGAAGGATTTTAGGATTTCTCCATTGTAAACAATGTTGGCTATGGGTTTTTCATATACACTCATTATCATGTTCAAAAAATTTCCTTGTATTCCGATCTTTTGGAGTGTTTTTATGAAGAAAGGGTGTTGTAATTTGTGAAATGCTTTTTCTGCATCTATAGATATAATCATGTGATTCTTTTCCTTCAATCTGTTTATATGGTGTATTACATTGATTGATTTTCTTATGTTGAACCATCCTTGCATACCTGGAATGAATCCCACTTGGCCGTGGTGTATAATTCATTTAATGTATTGTTGAATACAATTAGCAAGTATTTTGTTAAGTATTTTTGTGTCTAGGTTCATTAGAGAAATTGGTCTGTAATTTTCCTTTTTTGTGGTGTCTTTATTTGGTTTTGGTACTAGGGTAATGTTGGCATCATAGAATGAGTTAAGCAATGTTCCTTCTGTTTCACTTTTTTGGAAGAGTTTCAGCAGGATTGGTGTTAGTTCTTTCTGAAATGTTTTTTAAAATTCACCTGTGAAGTCTTCTGGCCCTGGGTTCTTCTTAGTTGGGAGGTTTTTAATGACAGATTCTATCTCTTTAGTCATGATTGGTTTGTTGAGATCTTCAATTTTTTCTTTCATCAATATAGGCTGTTTATGTGTTTCTAGGAATTTGTCCATTTCCTCTGAATTGTCATTTTTGTTGGAATACAGTTTTTCAAAGTATCCTCTTATGATAGTATTTATTTCTGTGGGGTCAGTGGTGATATCTCCTTTCTCATTTCTTATTTTGTGTATTTGCATCTTCTCTCTTTTTTTCTTTGTTAGTCTCGCTAAAGGTTTGTCAATTTTGTTGATCTTCTCAAAAAACCAGCTCTTGGTCCTGTTTATCTTTTCAAGTGCTTTCTTATTTTCTATTTCATTTAGTTCTGCTCTTATCTTTGTTATTTCCTTCCTTCTTCTTCCTGTTGGATAATTTTTTTTTCTAATTCCTCCAAATGTGCAGTTAGTTCTTCAATTTTTGCTCTTTCTTCTTTTTTTATGTATGAATTTATGGCTATAAATTTCCCTCTCAGTACTGCTTTTGATGCATCCCATAAATTTTGGTATGTTGTGTTATCATTATCATTTGTTTCAAGGTAGTCATTGATTTCTTTTGAGATTTCCTCTTTGACCCACTGTTTTTCTAAGAGTGTGCTGTTTAATTTCCAAATCAAGGTGTGAAATCTGGGCGTCTGGCCCTTGCAAATTTCCAGCTTCACTCCACTGTGGTCCGAGATATTATTTTGTATGATTTCAATCTTTCTGAATTCATTAAGCCTTTCTTTGTGGCCTAGCATATGGTCTATCTTGGAGAATGATCCATGTACACTTGAGAAAAATCTACATCCTGCTGTGTTTGGGTGTAATGATCTATATATGTCTATTATACTCCTCTAATACACTGTTCAAATATTTTGTTTCTTTAGTGATTCTCTTTTGAGATGTTCTGTCCAGAGTTGATAGTGGTGTTTTAAAATCCCCCACTCTAATTGTAGATGCATCTATTCTTTCACTTAATTTTTCCAGCATTTGCCTCACGTATTTAGATGCACCCTTGTTAGGAGCATAAATATTTATGATTGTTCATTCTTCTTGAGAGAGTGTCTCTTTCACTAATATGTAGTATCCTTCCTTGTCTCTCACAACTGTTTCGCATTTAAAGTCTATTTTGTCTGATATTAACATAGCTACTCTTGCCTTTTTTATTGTTTGTTTGCTTTTAAGATTGTTTCCAACCATTCACTTTCAGCCTCCATGAATCTCTGGGTCTAAGATGTGTCTCTTGTAGACAGTATATAGATGGGTCATATTTCCTTATCCAATGTCCCAGTCTGAATCTTTTGATAGGTGAGTTTAATCCATTGACATTCAGTGTTATTACTTTCAAAGAATTATTTATGTTAGCCATATTTTGATTGGACTTGTGTTTGTCATATTTTGTTTGTTTGTTTTTTCTTCTCTTTTTGTCTTTTTTTTCCTTACACTCTCCTCCAACTCTGTCTGTCCTGTTTTTTCCTTTCTTCCTGCAGAACTCCCTTTAGAATTTCTTGAAGGGGAGGGTTCTTGTTGGCATACTCTTTCAATTTCTGTTTATATATAAATATTTTGAACTCTCCAACATTTTTTAATGCTGGTTTAGTTGGATAGAGTATTCTTGGTTGGAAATTTTTTTCTTTTATTACCTTGACTATATCAAACCACTGTCTTCTTGCCTTCATGGTTTCAGATGAGAAATCACCTCTTAATCTAATGGAGCTTCCCTTATATGCGATGGTTTTCTTTTCTCTTGCTGCTCTTAGAATTTTCTTTTTGTCTTGAGCGTTGGATAATTTGACAAGTATATATCTTGGGGTGAGCCTGTTGGGGGTTATGGTATTTGATGTATGTTGTGCTTCTTGGATATGTACATCTGTCTCTTTTTTGTAGATTTGGGAAGTTTTCAGCCATTATTTCCTACAACAGTCCTTCTGATCCCTTTCCCTTCTCTTCTCCTTCTGGGATGCCTATAATAGGTAGGTTTGTTCATTTTCCATTGTCATTCAGGTCCCTAAGTCCTAGCTGGATTTTTTCTATCTTTTTATTGATCAATTCTACTATCTGTTTGATTTCCGATGTACTGTCTTACACATCACTAGTTCTCTGCTCTGCCTCTACTAATCTGCTGATATTTGCTGCGAGTGTGTTTTTGATTTCTTGAACTGTGGTGTTCATTCCCATTATATCTGTTATCTTTTTGCGTATGTCTGCAATTTCCCCTCCAAGTGTTGTCTTCATATTGTTAACCTCTTCCTTTACTTCATTAAATTTGTCTGTGATATATGTTCTGAGATCTTTAATTACTTGTGTGAAGTTCTGCTCCCCTTCCTGGTTTTTAGTTTGTTCATTGGATTCAGCCATGTTTTCCTGATTACTGGTTTTGTTTGTAGATTTTTGTTGCTGTCTGGTCATCATTTTTTCTTGAGGGGTTTCATCAGTTCCTTAGCTTCTTTGTCTAGTCTTGGGGATTAATTAGCTGTTGTTTTTGCATAAGTATTATATCTTCTCTTTGTCACTTTGTTCTTCTTATTCTAATTTCTTTTTGCTGGCTGAGTTCACTTTGAAGGAAAGTATTAGGGCCACCAAAAGGCAGTTGTGTAAGAAAAGAAAATGTTTAAAGTAGTATTGGTTATAAATGTTAACAGAGCAACAATATGAAATCTGGGAGGATGGATACTAATATCCATTCATGTAAGTTGTGTAGAGTTATAGCAGTAAGTAGAGTACATCTAATGAGGTAGTTGTCTGAATATGGGGGAATATGGTATCAATTAATGGGCTAGTGATTTCGTGAGAAAGGGAAAGAGAAAAGAAAGGCAATAGTTTCAAGAGTGGATAAAAGACAGAAAACAAAACAAAGGTATGAGAAATTAATTTTTACACGATTTGGGGATCAAAGAAAGGGAGGTGGAATATAGGAGAGACAGTAGATGATGGAGGATATCAATATCTGGGGGAAAAGGGGTAGTGTAGGTAGCCAAAATCAATTCACACAGAAATGAGGCAATGGAGGATGGGGAAATCCCCCAAATGTGAGGTGTTCCCTGCAGCACCTATTGTATAATTAAGATAAAATAAAATAAGATGAAAATGAGGGACAAGAGAAAAGAGAGGAATAAAAAGGGAGAAAAGAAAGAAAGAAAGAAAAAGGGGTTTGGGTAAAAAATGGGAGGGGAACAAGTAAGGAAAAGAAAATGAGATTTAGAAAACCAACAGCAGCAACAACAAAAAACCCCTAAATAAATGGGAGAAAAGACTAGGAAATAATGCAATATTAGCAACCAGGACAATAAAAAATAAAAAATTAAAAAAAAAATGCAAACGTTGACTGCTAGAACAATCAAGGACCTCAGATGGGCCTCAGGGCATGGTGGATTCAGGGATGGAAAGTCTGTGATATTGCAGATTCAAGAGGTATGAGTCTCAGGGGTGTGAGCCACCAGGGTTTAAAGGACACAGACCTTGCAACCTCAAATCTGGTTAACAGAGAGCCTGGGTGCACTGCAGTGCAACACTGCCTTCAGGGATTCCCGCAGCTGGGTGCCAGCCCTATGGGAGCGGTCATGTCCACAAACTCCAATCTATGTTTCTGAAACCTACAATTCCCCCTTTCTCTAGGGTCTCTTCTGTGGCTGTATCACCAGTTCGACTTCAGGACACCTCCCACCCTGCAAACCCCTGAAACAGCCAGTTGGGGCGCCTCTATATTGCAGCCAATTTAAGGATGCTGTAGATCCACAGCTATGCTTAGGGGGCAGGGCTCTAGCCAGAATCCCTGTATCAGTGTCTGAAATCAAAAATCCCACGCCTTGCAAAAATTCCCCTAATCGGCTTCCAGCTGCCTCCCACCCTGCCGTCCCCAGAAATAGCCTCCTGGTGACTTCTCTTTGCTGCCAGCGATTTAAGGCTGCTGCAGTTCGGCAGCCGGCCTTGGGGGTGGGGCTCTAGCTGGAAGTGCTATTATTTGTGTCCGCAATAAAAAATTCCCCGCCTCACAATAAAACTCCTGTCTATCTCCCCAAATCTGTCTGCGAAGGCCTCCTGCCCTGTTAGCCCCCCAATAGCCTGCTCAGGGCTTATGAATTCTCCAGTACCACAGAGCCTCCAGGAATCATGGCCGTGGTGCCGGTGCTGCAGCTCCGCCCACCCCAAGAGGGAGCATTGGGGGTGCAGCCCCCACCTCCTTGTAAGTGAGCCTCAATTTTATCTTTAACATGAATTTTCTCTGTTACCTTCCCATGAAGTCGATGTCCAGACACCTCCTGACCTGCAAAATCCCAAAACAACCTGGTCCTGAAGAATTTCTAACACTCAAAAAACTGTTTTCGAGACCAGTAGATGCAGCAGCCGGAGCAGCCGCAGCCTGTGCCCTCTCCCACCTGCCCCTTCTTCCTCATTAGTCTAGATTTTGTATTATAATTTAAACTATGCTCCAGTGGTTTGGCAGTGCTCCAGGGTATATTCCCCAAATGCAATGAATGTGCCTTATTGATGAAAGGGGATGTTGATGGGGTAGGAGTGTTGGTGGTAGGGAGTGGGGTATACGGGTACCTGTAATTTTTTAATGTAACATTTTGTGTAATCTATTTATATATTTTTAAAAGGACAATAAAATTTTTATAAGAAAAATAATTAAAACTGTGATTAACAACACTATATATATTTTCTCTCTTTTTTAAATGTTACATTTAAAAATATGAGGTCCCCATATACCTCCCACCCCCCTCACCCCATGTCTCCCACGTCAACACCCTCTTTCATCATCATGACACATTCATTGCATTTGGTGAATACATTTTGGAACATTGCTGCACCACATGGATAATGGTTTACATTGTAGTTTACACTTATCCCCAGTCTACCCAGTGGGCCATGGCAGGACATACAATGTCCAGCATCTGTCCCTGCATTACCACCCAGGACAACTCCAAGTCCTGAATATGCACCCACATCATATCTCTTCTTCCCTCTCCCTACCTTCAGCAATTGTGAACAACACAATATTTTATCTAATATTATGACAAAACATTTTTAGATTTTCAGGAATTTTATGCACTCTTTTATGTATTCATATGAACATTTTACTGATACTACTTTGATTAATAGAGGACTAAATTATCCCTTTTAATTTCAGAACACTTTTAAACATTTTCCATTCAACTTATATAAAATGAACACAGCTATTCTATTATTTCACTTTTTCCCAAGGTGAAAGATATTTTCCAGGATCAGACTCTGAGAAGTCAAGTTTGAACATTATGTTCTTTTAAAAGTGATAAGATTCATTTTTCTTAGTCAAGAAAATGAACAAGGTTAAAGAATAAGAAGCTTTTTTGATTAAAAAAAAGATTTTCTTTTATATACTTATTAGTCAGGAGAAAGACTTTTTGCAAACTTTTGCTGAAATAGACCACGATGTGGGAAATTTTGTTATTTTAACAGAGAAAGAACAAATTTTAAGTTTGCATCAATATGTTTTATTATTTTATTATTTATTATTATTTATTATTTTATAGTACAGCTTTTAAACCTGTATAGTTAAACCCAGTAAATTTTACTCAACTTTAGCTACAAAAATTTCTGTATTCACAAACATTTTGCACTATCTGTATTCATTCAGGTTTTGTTTTATATTTTACCTTTTCTTAATAACCAGTCATTTTATCTTAGGATGAAGTTACTGTTTTTTCCTTAATAATAAAAACACATTATATACACCCTACATACGTAAGTTACTAAAATGAGTTTGGGAACTGTCTCAAAGCAAATTTGTTACAATATCATTATTACATTAATTAACAGGTATCAGGAAAAACTTCTTTCCTCATTATTTTATTAAAACCTAAGATTCCCAATGGAATCAAAATTATCTTCGTCCTATCACTACTTTAATATGCAGATGGAGGTGGCTTCTGTTAGGTTTTCTTGTTATGAAGTTAATCAATTCATTTTCTGTTTAATAATGGCTTCCTTTAATTATCCATTTGAATATTACAGTTCAAGCAATGCTTCTACAAACTTCTTATAACTATTCAATACCACTTAGAGTATTGTTACTTCATTTCAAGACAAATTCTGCCTTCACAGAACACATTCCCTTACTTAATGCTACCACAACTTCCTGCAACTTGCCATATACATTCAAGATTTGTCCTGCATATTTCCATTCTGATTTATGAAAACCAGCCAACTTATCTTAGGGCAAATCACACTATCTTGAACAAATTTGTCCATTCAGTCAGCACTCCTACAAACTTTTTATTTCTTTCAATATCTATATAAGTTTCACAACTTTCATTTCATTCTGTGAAAAAAAATAAACTATTAACTTCAATTTAGGCAAGAACTACCCTTTATGAAGAGATTTGTAGTAATTTCATTAGTTAAGACATAATTTTCATCACTTTAAAGATAATATTATCATTCATCTTATTTATTAATATAAGTGCTTTTCTAGGTTTTGGTCATGTCAAATAGAGCTCTTTTAGGAATTTTCATTTATTAATTTATATTTTCATCCAGTGGTATTAAAATATACACTGGCACTGAACAAACAGACAAACACAAAAAGAGTTACGAGACACCGACAGAAATATAAAGCTCATTAATTTGACTCATAATTCTTACTCCTTTGGTGTGGCTATTTTTACTGCCTTTAATTTTTTTTTCTGGAATCTCTTTTGTTTTTAATATGCAACCTTGTTTTTGTAAACCATTTTAATAGTAATCAGCAACTGTTAGGAATATTTGAGCATTATAAATGCAGTTAAGCTTTAATTTAGCAGCATAGACAGATATTTAACTCATATGATTTGAATTATTGATTTTTAGGAGTGCACATAGACTTAGGAGTCAGCCAAAACTTACTTGTGAGAGGTGAACAATTTTAGGTTAAGTAACGCCATTAGGTTAATTAAGGACAGCTGGGTATTGACAAAATGAGAGGGATCAGAGGAATAGGATCTGAGATGGTATTTGATTAGGGAGAGATCAGAGAGGGAGAAAGGGAGAAAGGGATGTGAATGCACATAATTCTTTGTCTCAGCTACTCCGTAGAGTGGGAAGACAGGAGCCAGGGAAGGAGACTGGAGGGTAGGGAGTTGGGGTTCAGAGTGGGTAGTGGGTGAAGAGAAGGGAGCAGGAGGTGTGGGGAAAACGTGAGGAGGATGGAGTAAATTCAGGGTGCATTGATGGGGCATCTGCATAATCAGAGAGATCTGAGTTGGAAGAAGGGTTTTCTGTGTGTAGAAGGTGGGGAGGGGCACGGAGCAGAGGCAGGCACCAGTCCCAGCAACTTTATGAGGATGGGAGATGGTGGGGTGGAAGGTGGTGACAAGGAGGAGAGGGAGGAAGTGAAGTCAGAGGATGATGACTATGGCAGTGGACCCAATGTCTGAGGTATATACAGAGGAAGTGCAGGGGAAGCCTGATCAGCTTGATCAAAGTCGAGTTTTTCAGGGGATTTGGGGGGAAGAAGGAAGAAGAAGAAAGTTTTTGAGGAGGTTTATGGTGTAAAAGAAGAACAGGACTGACAGAGGGAAGGGTGGATACAAACATGAGAGAAGACCTGAGTATAAGGAATCTTGGATGTCTGCAGCTGTGCTGGATAAAGTTCTGTAAGTCTTGGAGAACTTAGGAATTGAAATTGGATTTCCTGGCAATAGATTTTCATTGTCCAGTTAGTATTATGTTCACACAGAGGTGTAATACAAAAAAAAATTTTAGGTCTGATGTTCCCTCTCTGGCACAACGTTTTAAGGTTGTGAAGGAGACAACCCAGAGGTGTTTTATTTTTGGAGGGTGTGTGAAATTGAATCCCCCATTTTAGGTGGCATGGGTGAGACTAAGGATCTCTAGGACAGGTGAAATTCTGAGTCAGACAGGCATCCCCCAATCAGTCAGAAATCACCCACGGAGACAGGAGACCACACTTTGGACCAGACATCTCCAGAGCCAAGGGGTCTCTTCCCATGAGGATGCAGGGCTTCCACCTGCCATGGCCCCTGGGGACAATGAGGATCACTGACCTAGCACTAGGTTTTTTTTTCCGTGGTTGTCCTGGACAACAGAAAAAGGAGAGAGAGCAGGATCCTCCAATGGAGAAATCCTTAACTCGCTCAGCTGAGATTTGATGTCAGGTGTTGGATGGGCTCTCTTGGCAGTGGGAGGGCAGAAACTCCTCACCAATCAATCATTCTCAAAATGGTCCCACACCCAGGTTTTTGGCACCAAATGTTAGAGAAACAAATGGTGCTCACTGGGACACAGAGACTGACATGATGCAGGCAGGAAGTTTATTGGGAAGCTCTCCCAACAGAGGGGATCTGAAGAATAGACTTCAGCCTGCCTGTGGATGGTGGTGGATATGACTTTATGCAGTACATCAGTAGGCAGGGAAATGTTAGTCCATGGGGGGGGGGGGCGGTTAGAGTCCAAGCATAGCCTGTGGTTAATAAGGGGCTATAAAAGTGAATTCTTCTCATGCATGGCTTAGGGGTAGTGGGCTAGGAGGTAGAGTACTTTTGCAATGTGGGGATCTGGTCATCTGGAAGGGATGAGGGTCCTTATCTGCTCCATTTCCACTGTGATATGGCTCATCCTTGGAGGGAAATATGCTCTCCCCTGCAAGTAGACATTAATCTATCAGTATGGAGTCACAGCCTTAATACCTGTTAATCATTGCAAATCTTATAAGGAGGAAATTCTAACAGTCAGCAAATGTAGCCCTTCAGCTTACTCTTCCCAATCCCCAATGCTGCCTCAGCCCTGAGTATGTCCTGCAACTTTAAATTTCAACCTGCTTCTGCGTTTGTCTTGGGAGGGTTGAAACAATATCTGTTTCTGCCATTGTTGGGGGTAGGATTGAAATGATGACTGCCTCTGCTTCTATCTGTGACCAGTTGAAACAATAGCTATACTCCAAGCCATGACCCAGTAATCTGAATTCCCTAAACAAAATCTTCGATCAGTGATCAGCCATGCACACACCTGTTCTTGTTAAAAGTCCCTGCTCCCTAGAGTTGCAATAGTTGATGGGCTGTAGCTCAGGGATGGCTGTGCCAGAGAAATGAAAATTATGAGTCAAATTGATAAACTTTGTGTTTCTGTCTGTGTTTATTCAATGCCAGTGTATGTTATAAGTCAAATGGAAGGTCTTTGTGTTTCTGTCTGTGTTTATTTGATGCCAGTGTATATTATGCATTTAACTGATGGGCTTTGTGTTTCTGTCTGTATTTATTCAATGCCAGTGTATATTTTCATGCCTCCACATAGTAATATTAAATTGTGTAAAATAGTGAACTTTGGTTAAGCTGGAGCCCCTCCCGTGCCATTGGCAAAGGAGTAGAATAATTAATAGTTTATAAAGCAAACTGTGAAGGCTGAACATGTCCATGCTATGGTCTTAACCCTCCCAGCAGGTCCATACCTTTGCAAGCCTTGTTCCTGTTTAACCAACCCCAGCTGCCTGGGAGGGGGTAAGTGGAAATGTGCCAGGAAGAGCCAGGAGGAATGCAGTAGAAATTCCTTTCCCCAGTGATTACCGGCCAGGATACCCTTTGCATGAAAAACCTTTGCCCATGTTTGCCTTTCTCCTCTAAATTTCTCTTTGCAGGAGTGGGTTAACATGCTTTGGGATGTTTTAAAAACTAAAACTGGTAAAGTGCCTTGATCTAGGAAAAAGGCTATTACCTCAGAAACCCAAAGTGTGTTAGCTAGAACAGTAAACCCCTTATCACTTAATGACCTTTTAAAGGCTGCTTTAACTGGAAAATTATCAAACAGTAAAGTCATAAAATCCACAAAGATAGAAATACAATTCGAAGTTAGGTAGAGTGATTCCTTCAATTTCATTTTTCTTTTTCAATATGTCTTCGGCTATTGAGGGCCTCTTTCCTTTCCAAATAAAATTCATAATTAGTTTTTCTAGTTCATTAAAGAAGGCTGTGTTGATTTTTACAAGGATTGCATTGAAACTATAGATCAGTTTTGGTTAGATTGACATCTTAATAATATTTAGTTTTCCTATCCATGAACAGGGAATATTCTTCCATTTATTGAGATCTTCTTTGATTTCCTTGACCAGGGTTCTGCAGTTTACTGTATATAAGTCTTTTATATCTTTAGTTAAATTTATTCCTAGGTATTTGATATTTTTATTTACTATTTTAGATGGTATTTGTTTCTTGCTTTCCTCCTCAGATTGCTCATTATTAGTTTACAGAAATGCTACTGATTTTTGCACATTGATCTTATAGCCTGTGACTTTACTGAACTCATTTATAAGGTCTAGAAACTCTGCTGTAGACTTCTCAGGGTTTTCTATGTATAGGATCATATCATATGCAAGTAGTGAAATTTTGACTTCTTCCCTTCCAATTTGGATGCCTTTTATGTCTGGTTCTTGCCTCAGTGTTTGAACAAGTATTTCAAACACAATGATAAATAGAAAGAGTGATAGTGGGCATCCTTGTCTTGTTCCTGATCTTAGAGGGAAAGGTATTAGATTTCACCATTGTAAATGATGTTAACTGTGAGTTTTTCATATATTCCCTTTATCATGTTCAGAAAGTTTCCTTCTTTTCCAAAATTTGCAGTGGTTTTATCAAGAAAGTGTGCTATATTTTGTCAAATGCTTTTTCTGCATCTATATATATGATCATGTGATTTTTTTCCTTCAATCTGTTTATGTGGTGTATTACATTAATTGATTTTCTTATTTTGAGCCATCTTTGCATATCAGAAATGAATCCCACTTGGTCATGGTGCTTAATTCATTTATTGTTTGATCTGTAATTTTCCTTGTTCATGGTGTCTTTCTTTGGCTTTAGTATTAGGTTAATGTTGGCATCATAGAATGAGTTTCACAATATTCCTTCTGTTTCAATTTTTTGGAACATTTTAAGCAAGATTTGTGTTAGTTCTTTCTGGAAAGTTTGGTAGAATTCACCTGTGAAGCCATCTGGCCCAGGAATCTTATTAGTTGGGAGGTTTTTAAAGACTGTTACTATCTCTTCAATTGTGGTTGGTTTGTTGAGATCATCAATTTCTTATTTCAGCAGGTTGCTATGTGTTTCTAGGAATTTCTCCATTTCCTCTAAATTGTCCTTCTTATTGGGATGTAGTTTTTCAAAGTATCATCTTATGAAAGTATTTCTGTGGTGTCAGTGGTGATATCACCTTTATCATTTTTATTGTATATTTGCATATTCTCTCTTTTTTCTTTGTTAGTCTATCTAAGGGTTTTTCAATTTTACTGATCTTCTTAAAGAAGCAGCCATTGGTTTTGTTTATTTTTTCAAGTGCTTTCTTATTTTCTATTTTATTTAGTTTTGCTCTGATCTTTGTTATTTCTTTCTTCTTCCTTTGGGTTTAGTTTGATGTTTTTTTACTATTTCCTCCAAGTGTGCAATTAGTTCTTCAATTTTAGCTCTTTCTTCCTTTTTGGTGTAAGAATTTATGGCTATAAATTTCCCTCTGAGTACTGCTTTTGCTGCATCCCATATATTTTGATATGTTGTGTTATCATTTTCATTCATTACAAGGTATTTATTGATTTCTTTTGAGATTTCCTTCTTAACCCACTGTTTTTCTAAAAGTGTATTATTTAACTTCCATATCTTGTTGCCAAATCTGGGTCTCTGGCCCTTGGAGATTTTCAGCTTCATTCCATGGTGGTCAGAGAAATTATTTTGTATGATTTCAAACTTTCTGAATTCAATAGGACTTTCTCTGTGGCCTAGCATGTGGTCTATCTTGGAGAATGATCCATGTGCACTTGAGTGAATTTATATCCTGCTATATTTGGGTGTAATATTCTGTCTATGTCTATTCAGTCCAGTTCCTTTAATATACTGTTCAAAGTCTTTGTTTCTTTATTGATTCTCTTTTGAGATGTTCTGTCCAAAGTTGATAGCAATGTATTAAATTCCCCCACTATAATTATAGAGGCATCTATTCCTTCACTTAGTTTTAACAGTGCTTGCCTCACATATTTGGAGGTGCCCTTGTTAGGAGCATAATTTTCTATAATTGCTTTTATTCCTTGAAGGATTATCCCTTTCACTAACATGTAGTGTCCATCTTTGTTTCTCACAATTGTTTTGCATTTAAAGTCCATTTTGTCTGATATTAACATAGCTACTTCTGCCCTTTTTTGTTTATTATTTGCCTTTAGGATTGTTTTCCAGGCATTCACTTTCAACCTCCTTGAATTTTAGGGACTAAGATTTGTTTCTTGTAGACGGCATATAATGGATCATATTTCCTCCTCAAATCTTCCAGTCTGAGTCTTTTGACAGGTGATTTTAATCCACTGACATTTGTGTTATTACTTTCAAGTAATTACTTACATTAGCCATATATTCTTTGGATGTGTGTTTTCATATTTTGTTTGATTTTTTCTTATTTTTGCCTGTTTAGTTGTTCAAACACTCTCATCAAACTCTGCCTGTCCTGTTTTTTCCTTTCCTCCTGTAGAACTCCCTTTAGTATTTATTTCTTGAAGGGCAGGATTCTTGTTGGCATACTCCCTTAGTTTCTGTTTATCTGAGAATATTTTGAACTCTCCATCATTTTTGAATGCTCCTTTAGCTGGATAGAGTATTCTTGGTTGGAAATTCTTTTCTTTTAGTACCTTGACTATGTCATACCACTGCCTTTCAGTGAGAAATCAGCACTTAATCTTATGGCAACTCCTTTGTATGTGATGGTTCTCTTTTCTCTTGCTGCTTTTAGTATTTTCTCTTTGTCTTGAGCATTGGATAATTTGAGAAGTATATGTCTTAGGGTAGGTTTTTGGGATTTATGCTCTTTGGGGTACATTTTGCTTCCTGGATATGGACATCCATCTCCCTCAATAGGTTAGGGAAGTTTTCAGCCATTATTTCCTCCAGGACCCCTTCTGTTCCATTTCCCTTCTCTTACGCTTCTGGAATGCCTATAATACATGTGTTTGTGCATTTTGTATTGTCATTCTGGTCCCTTAAGTCCCTGCTGGATTTTTTCTATCTTTTTATCTATCATTTCTACTATCTGTTTAATTTCAGATGTATTGTCTTCCACATCACTAATTATTTCCTCTGCCTCTTCAAATCTGCTGTTATTTGCTGAGAATGTATTTTTTATTTCTTTGATTGTGCTGTTCATTCCCATCATATCCATTATCTTTTTGTGCATGATTGCAATTTCTTCTGTGTTCTCTCCAAGTGTTTTCTTTATACTATTAATCTCTTCCTTCACTTCATTATATTGGTCCCTAATATATGTTTTTAGAGCTTTAATTACTTGTTTGATGTTCTGATTTTCTTCCTAGTTTTTAATTTGTTCATTTGATTGAGCCATGTTTTCCTGATTATTGGTTTGGTTTGTAGTTTTTTGTTGCTATCTTGTCATCAGTTTATCTTGGTGGGTTTATTCCATTGATTAGTTTCTTTGTCTAGTCTCTGGGTTTCATTAGTTGTTGTTTTTGTGTGCATGTTAAATCTTTTCTTTTTCACTTTGTTCTTCTTATTCTATTTTCTAGTTGTTGACTACATTCACTTGAAGGAAAATATTAGGACAAGGGAAGGCAAAAGAAGTAAGAAAGGAAAAAGGATAATAGTATTGATAGTACGTGTTAACAGAAGAACCATGTGAGATCTAGGAGAATGCATATTAGACTCATTTAAGCTATGTAGATTTATAATAGTAAGAAAAGTGGGGTACCTGTAATGCGACAGTAAATTGAATATGGGGAGCAATATCATATGAATTAAAAGACCAGTGTGTTCAAGATAGAAGTAAATAAAAAAGAAAGGACAATAATATAGAGAGTGAATAAAAACAGAAAACAGTAAAATGATATTAGAAATAAAAAGTCAGAAAAATCGGGGGCTATACAAAGAGAGGTAGAATATAAGAGAAATAATGATGGAGGACAGAAAGATGTAGAGGAAAGGGGATAGCATTGGTAGTCAAATTCTGTACACGCAGAAAAGAGGAAATTGAGGATCAGGAAACACACAAATGTGAAGCACACCCTGCAGCTATTGGTAATCTTAAACTAATTTACCTTTGTTTATGACTACTTCAAGTTCATTTGGTGCTTACTCTAGTAACAGTAATTATAGTTTAAATCTACCTTTAATTATACTTACTTTATAACTAACTTTACCTATCCCTAATCTTCAATTATTGTGATAATAATCATAAACTGAATTTGCTTTTGCTTACAATTACTGTCAGTCTGGGCTCATTCCTTGCCTCTGCTTATGGTTCTAAAACAAAAAAAAGAAATTGTATCATAGCATTGAAAACATTTTGGTTATAAGCCATTATTTTAAATAACAACAAAAGGGGGGAAACTGCAAACTCCTAGTCTCAAAAAGTTTGCAAAAAAAAAAAAACTTCAGGGAAATCTTTCCTTGGTTTTTAAAATACCAGGCTAATAAGATTATATGTATATTAGATCTTTCAAATAATAAAAAAAAAGTAAGTTCGTATTCAATAAAATTAAATTTAAAAAATGAAAATCTGAACTCTCCCATATGCATAAAATGAAATTGATTGGTTGCCAATTATAATTTAAGATAAATTAACCAGTCTTTGTAATTATACTTAAGTATAAAAATTTGTAAGTGCATCTTCCAAATTAAAACATTTAAATGGCTAGGTCTGAGAGGCAGGGCAAGATGGTGTCTGAGTGAGTGCATCTCATAATCTCTCCTGCAAAGAAGTGGCTGAGTAGGGATGGAGACCTGCTGGATCGGGCTGTTTCAGGTGTTTGCAGGGCAGGAGGTGTCTGTACATTGATTTGGTGGGACAGTGAGAGGATTTTCTTACAAGAGGTAGAATTTTGGGTCTCTTTCATGGAGGTCGGGGTTGTGGATGGGATGCTTCCCCCTGGGGTCGGTGGCCTGGCGGTGGTGATTCCTAAACACCTTACTGCTGGGGAGTTCCCAAACCCTGAGCAGGCTGTTTTGGGGGCTTGCAGGGCAGGAAGTGTCTGGATGTCAATTTGGTGAGACAGTGTTGGAACAGATTCTTGCAAGAGGTGGAACTTTCAGTTTCTGACACAAAGGTCAGAAGTTTTAGGTGGAACCCCTCCCCCTAGGGCTGTCAGCCCCTCCGTGGTGGTCCCTGAACTCTTTGTAGTGCAGCGGCGCCCCCAGCAGGCTCTTTCAGGGGCTTGCAGGGCAGGAGGTGTCTGGATGTTGATTTGGTGAGACAGTGACAGAAGAGAATCTTGTGAGAGGTGGAATTTTGGGTTTCTGACACAGAGGTCAGAGGTTGCAGGTGGGACCTCTCCCCCTAGGGCTGGTGCCCAGCTGTGGGGATCCCTGAAGGCTGTGTTGTGCTGTAGTGCTCCCAGGTCCCCTGTTAACCAGATGCGTGGTTCCCAGGTCTGTGTCCCCTAAATCCTGGTGGCCCACACTCCAGAGACTCACACACCTTGAGTCTGCAATTTCACAGACTTCCCATCCCTGAATCCACCATGCCCTAAGGTCCATCTGAGGTCCTTGATTACCTTAGCCCTCGGCATTGGTGTTCTTCTTTTTTCTTTCTTTTTTGTCTTGGTTGCTAACATTGCATTGTCTCCTGGTCTTTTCTCCCATTATATCCCCCAAGGTCATTTTTCATTTATTTAGTTTTTTTTTCTCCTTTTCTTTTTCTTGCTTGTTTCCCTCCCTTTTCCTTGCACACCCCGTTTTTTCTTCTCTTTTTTTCTTTTCTCTCTTTTTCTTCTTATTTTATTTTTTTATATAATAGGTGCTGCAGGGAGTGCTTCACATTGGCTGTGTTTCCTCATTCTCCATTTCCTCTTTCATGTCTGTATACATTTTGGCCAACTATACTATCCCCTTTCCCCAGATCTTGCTATCCTCCATCATCTACTGTTTCTCTTACATTCCACCTCCCTTTCTTTGGCCCCCAAATTGTCTGACTTTTAATTTCTAATAGCATTGTTCTATTTTCTGTCTTTTATGCACTCTTGATATTATTGTCTTTCTTTACTCTTTCCCTCTCTTATGAAAAACTGGCTTTTTAATTCATACTATATTCTTCCCCATATTCAGTTGGCTGTCTCATTATAGGAACTCTACTTATTGCTATAACTCTACACAACTTATATGAGTCTAATATCCATTCTTCCAGACCTCAGGTTGTTGCTCTGTTAACACTTATTACCAATATTATTTATACATTTTATTTTCTTACTCATTTTGCTTTCCCTGGCCCTAATATTTTCCTTCAAAGTGAAAATAGCCAGCAACAAGAAAATAGAATAAGAACAAAGTGACAAAGAGAAGACATAACACTTACACAAGGAAAACAACTAATTAATCCCTAAGACTAGACAAAGAAGCTAAGGAACTGATTACACCCATCAAGATAAAATGATGACCAGAGAGCAACAAAAAACTACAAACCAAACCAATAATCAGGAAAATATGGCTGAATCCAATGAACAAACTAAAAACCTGTAAGTGGAGCAGAACATCGGACAAGTAATTAAAGATCTCAAAACATATATTAGAGACAACCTAATGAAGTAAAGGAAGTGATTAACCATATGAAGAAAACACTTGGAGAGGAAATTGCAGACATATGCAAAAAGATAACAGATGTGATATGGATGAACACCACAGTTCAAGAAATCAAAAATAGAGAGAAATGGAGAAGTCAGAAAAGTATGTGCCCATTGTTCTAATCATCTTGAATATTTTGAACATTGGGGAGGACTTTAAAATATTTTTTCTCTACCTTTTCTGCTAGGGTTTTTGGTGTTTGTTTGCAAAACTTTGGGATGTGTGTATTTGAATTATCTCTGCTCCTGCATCTGAACCAAGTGCGTTTAGAGTTTGATCTTTTATTATCTATGCTTACCATATGAGATTTTTAAAGTAACTAAAAGGTACCTACACTGACCCCAAGTGTCACACTGAAAATAATGTTATAGAAATTTCTAAAATGAAGAGAATCACTTGCCTTCTCTGTTCTCTTATTTGCATGTTTTGACTCCTGATACCTCCATGAGTGTAAGTGCATCTTGAATAATATTGAACAATATAATTTGGCCTGAAGATCAAATGTATGAATAAAAATTGAGGACACTCAAAAAAAAAAAAAGAAATAAAAAATACACTCAGCAAATAGCAGCAGATTAGAAGAGGCAGGGGAGAGAATTAGCAACGTGGAAGACAGTACATCAGAAATCAAACAGTAGAACTGATTGATAAAAAGATAGAAAAAATCCAGCTAGGACATAGGGACCTGAATGACAATGCAAAATGCACAAACATACATATTATAGGCATCCCAGAAGGAGAAGAGAAGGGAAAGGGGACAGACAGGGTGTTGAAGGAAATAATGGCTGAAAACTTCCCAGATCTACTGAGAGAGATGGATGTACATGTCCAGGAAGCACAATGCACCCCAAACACCATGAATCCCAAGAGGCCCACTCCAAGACATACACTTGTCAAATATCCAATGCTAAAGACAAATAGAAAATTCTAAAAGCCACAGGAGAAAAGAAAACCATCACATACAAGAGAGGTTCCATAAGATGAAGTGCTGATTTCTCATCTGAAACCATGGAGGCAAGAAGGCAGTGGTATGATATAGTCAAGGTACTAAAAGAAAAAAATTTCCAACTAAGAATACTCTACCCAGCTAAACCAGCATTCAAAAATGATGGAGAGTTCAAAATATTCACAGATAAACAGAAATTGAAAGAGTATGCAAACAAGAGCCATGCCCTTCAAGAAATAAAAAAGGGAATTTTGCAGGAAGAAAGGAAAAAACAGGGGAGGCAGAGTTGGAGGAGAGCATAAGAGCAACAAAAAAGACAAAAAGAGAAGGAAAACAAACAAATAAAATATGAAAAACACAAGTCCAAATAAAATATGGCTATCATAAATAACTCCTTGAAAGTAATAACACAAAATGTCAATGGATTAAACTCACCTATCAAAAGATTCAGACTGGTACATTGGATAAGGAAATATGACCCATCTATATGCTGTCTACAAGAAACACATCTTAGACCTAGGGATTAATGGAGTTTGAAAGTGAATGGTTGGAAAACAATCTTACAAGCAAACAATAACCAAAAAAAGGCAGGAGTAGCTATATTAATATCCAACAAAATAGAGTTTAAATGTGAAACAATTGTGAGAGACAAAGAAGGATCCTACATGTTAGTGAAAGGGACAATCTCTCAAGAAGAACAAACAATCATAAATATTTATGCTCCTAACAAGGGTGCCTCCAAATACGTGAGGCAAACACTGGAAAACTAAGTGAAAGAATAGATGCCTCTACAATTATAGTGGGAGATTTTAATGCACAACTATCAACTTTAGACAGAACATCTCAAAAGAGAATCAATAAAGAAATGAAAACTTTGAACAATATATTAGAGGAGCTGGATAATAGAAATATACAGATCATTACACCCGAATACAGCAGGATATACATTTTTATCAAGTGCACATGAATCATTCTCCAAGATAGATCATATGCTAAGCTACAAAGAAAGGCTCAATGAAATCAGAAAGATTGAAATCATACAAAAGAATATCTCTGAAAACAGTGGAGTGAAGCTGGAAATCTGCATGGGCCAGAGAGCCAGATTTCACAACAATATATGGAAATTAAACAGACACTCTTAGGAAAACAGAAGGACAAAGAGGAAATCTCAAAAGAAATTAACAACTACCTTGAAACTAATGAAAATGATAACACAACATATCAAAACTTATGGGATGCAGCAAAAGCAGTACTGAGAGGGAAATTTATAGCCATAAATTCATACATCAAAAAAGAAGAAAGAACAAAAAGTGAAGAACTAACTGCACATTTGGAGGATTTAGTAGAAACAAGCAAAATAACCCCACAAGAAGAAAGAAATAACAAAGATAAGAGCAGAACTAAATGAAATAGAAAATAAGAAAGCACTTGAAAAGATAAAAAAGACCAAGAGCTGGTGTTTTGAGAAGATCAATAAAATTGACAAACCCTTAGCAAGACTAACAAAGAAAAAAAGAGAGAAGATGCAAATGCATAAAATAAGAAATGAGAAAGGAGATATCACCACTGAACCACAGAAATAAAGACTATCATAAGAGGATACTTTGAAAAATTATATTACAACAAAAATGACAATTCAGAGGAAATGGACATATTCCTAGAAACACATAAGCAGCCTATATTGACAAAAGAAGAAATTGATGATCTCAACAAACCAATCACAAGTAATGAGATAGAATCAGTCATTAAAAACTTCCCAAAAAAGAAGAGCCCAGGGCCAGACGTCTTCACAGTTGAATTCTACAAAACATTCTGGAAAGAACTAACACCAATCCTGCTGAAACTCTTCCAAAAAAATTATGAGCAAGCCCAGGGGGAAATCAAGAAACAAATACCAATTACAATAGTAAATAAAAAAATCAAATACCTAGGAATAAATTTAACTAAAAATGTAAAAAAAAAACTTATACATAGAGAACTACACAAGTCTGTTCAAGGAAATCAAAGAAGACCTAAATAAATAGAAGAATATTCCCTGTTCATGGATAGGAAGACTAAATATTATTAAGATGTCTATCCTACCAAAACTGATCTACACATTCAATGTAATACCAATAAAAATCAACACAGCATTCTTTAAGAAACTAGAAAAACTAGCTATGAAATTTATTTGGAAAGGAAAGAGGACCCAAATAGCCAAAGACATATTGAAAAAGATAAATGAAATTGGAGGACTCACACTACCCGACTTCAAAACATACTATAAAGTTACAATAGTGAAAACAGCATGGTATTGGCACAAGGAGAGACACACAGACCAATGGAATTGAATTGAGAGTTCTGATATAATTCCTCATATATATAGTCATATAGTATTCAATAAAGCCACCAAACCGTCTCAATTGGGAGAGAATGGACTATTCAGCAACTGGTGCCTGGAGATCTGGATATCCATATGTAAAAGAATGAAAGAGGATTACCGTCTAACACCTTATACAAAAATCAACTCAAGATGGATCAAAGACCTAAATATAAGAGCCAAGACCATAAAGACTTTGGAATGCAGTGTAGGGAAGCATATACAAGACCTTGTAATAGGAAATGGCTTCATGAACTTCACACCAAAAGCATGAGCAGCGAAAGAACAAATAGACATTTGGGACTTCCTCAAAATTAAAGCCTTCTGCACCTCAAAGGAATTTGTCAAGAAAGTTAAAAAAGAGCCTACACAATGGGAGAAAATATTTGGTAACCATATATCTGATAGGAGTCTTACAAACTGTATATATAAAGAACTCCTATATCTTGAATATAAAAAGATAAACAACCCATTTTAAAAATGGGAAAAAGATTTAAACAGACACTTCTCCAAATAACAAATACAAATGGCTAAAAAGCACATGAAAAAATGCTCCAAATATTTAGTTATCAGGGAAATGCAAATCAAAACTACAATGAGTTACCATCTTACTCCCATAAGATTGGCAGCTATGAAAAAATCAGAAGACTACAAATGCTGGAGAGGATGTGGAGTAATGGGAACCTTCATCCACTGCTGGTGTGAATGCAGATGGATCCAGCCATTCTGGAGGACAGTTTGGTGGTTTCTCAAAAAACTCACCATAGATTTGCTATACTACCCAGCAATTCCACTACTGAGTATTTACCCAATAGAATTGAAAACAAGGACACAAACCGATATATGCACACCAATGGTCATAGCAGCAATGTTCACTATTGCCAAAAGTTGGGATCAACCCAAATGCCGATCAACAAATGAATGGATAAATAAAACATTGTAAATACATACATGGAATACTATTCGGCTTTAAGAATGAATATACTACAAACACTTGTGATAACATGGATGAATCATGAGAACCTTATGTTAAGTGAAGCAACCTAGGCATTGAAGGACAAATACTCATGACCTCAATGATATGAAATAAGTAAACCAAGCTGTCTCAGAGAGCTAGAAACTGGATGATAGGCTTACAGGAAATTGGGGGGTAGAGGAAGGATGTAAGCTGAAACCTACATGGGTGAAATCTATGATAAGCTGGAGATAAATATTTGTACAAGAAAGGATAAAATGGGGGCATAGGGTTACCTTTGGGTGGAGCTTTGTGGGCTTGAGGGGGGCTAGGGATGGGAGGATGCATAATATTGCCCAATAAATTGTGGGAGGGTGGGGTAACATACGAGCATAAGAGATTGTCAGGGTTTTGGTTGAGAGCATAATGCTGAGAAAACCTTTTCAAAAATATAATAAGGAAAGTTACCAGTTTAAGATGCTTAAAGTGGATAATCTGATGCAGGACAGGCCCCTAGGGAATTTGTGAATGCTCATTTTGCCATTGTGGGTTATATCATTGAATAGAGACCTATATAATGAGAGTGAAGGTATACCTACATCCTGGGGAGGACTGATGCCCTCAATTAGAGGGAATTGTATCTCTCAAGAGAAACATTGTCTCCCAGTGCATTAGGGCAGTTGGGCATGTCAAGCCCTCAACACTGTTGCAAGTATCTATGAACATGGCCCTTCAAGCAATGAAGATTGACTGTCACTGTGGGTTCTAGGGGGGGTGGGAGGGAATGAGGTATTGAATATATGGAACCAATGTAACTGTGTGGGCAATAGAAGTGTTCCATAAGTGTATGCAAGGATGGATATAAGACACACAAAATTACACCAAAAATATATAGGCGCTGATAGGCTAAAATGTAAATCATAGTGTAAAACATTAGATAACTAAAAATTTAGAAAATAGTATAGTCTAAAATATAAACCACAAGGTAAACACAAATGTTACCTTGTTTGAAAGCTATTGTCTCAATATCTATACATCAGTTTCAGTAAATACAGTAGGAATATGTAAAAAGACTATTGCTGTGGAAGGGAAAAGGTTTTATGTTGGATATGGAGGAGTAGTATATATGGTATATATGAATTACTGTAATCTAAAACTCTTGTAAAAATAAGCTTAATAATTAGAAAAAAGAAAAGAAAAAGATAGAATGTAGACACTGAGGAAAAGATGAACATAGTTGCCTTGCTAATTTGTATACAGGGCAATGCTTATTGCAGTGATGGAAGGCAAAAAATAAAAAAAAGCTTTTGCATTTTAAAATTTTTTGATACCCCAATTTATTTTTACCATAATTTTTCAAAATCAATATGTATTCTATATCTAACCTTTAAACTCATCACTATATTCCATTTTACTATTAATGCAAATGGCAATATATTGGGCTTCACTTTTCAGGAAGTTTTGGATCACAGAGAGGTTCGACAATGGCAGCAGAGGAGTACTGGTGTGGGATGTTATTGACAGGGGACACATGGTTGGCAGGGAGTTCTCCAGGGTACATAAAAATGTTTGGATATTTTCATAGTGGATACAATTAAAAACAACAATTGTGTGAGTAATGAGTTCTAAGCCAGGGGAGCTCTATCACAGTCCCTAAAGGAACAGCAACAATGCTCCAAGTGCAATGGCAAAGACCAAAAAAGAAGGAAGATCCAAGAATGAGCCCTTGATACTAATGACTATGCTTGTGAGCCTGTGCACATGAAATAGGAACAAGACATAAAGCTGCAGGGTGCCTAAGAGTTGCCTCCTGAGAGCCTCTGTGTTGCTCAAATGTGGCCAGTCTTGAAGCAAAACTCAGCATGTAAGTGAGTTGCCTTCTCCCCAGCGTGGGACATGACTCCCGGGGATGAGCCTCACTGGCACCGAGGGATTGCTACCAAGTACCAGCTGATGATGTACCTAGAAAATGACCTTGAATAAAAGAGTCAACTCGGACCAGCAGAATATCTCAGTCTACATATAATACCAGGAGTTAAAAATGCTTTTTGACCTGAATAAAAGGGGGAAATGGAAAGGACAAATGAGTTTATATGGCTATGAGTCTCCAAAAAGAGCCGGAGGGTTATCAGATGGTTTGCCCTTATGCACGCCTCAGCAGAGTCCCAGAGACAGCTAAAGTAGATACAACCCCAGGTATTGGTTCTCCTGAGGGCTACAGAGACCCACAGGTTCTATGGACATGGCAGATGGAGTTCAGTACCATGCCAGTTGGCCCTTCTTTGGAGTTTGTGTTTCTGTGTGATGGAGCTGGACTCAGCTGTGATCTTTTTTCACAAGCCTCTCCTGTTACTTTTACCAGAACTGTAGTTGGTACTCATGTTTAATATATACCCAGGTGACCTGAATCTCTGGACCAAACATATGATAGCCAGGCCTGAGCCTCAACAGACTTCAGCTCCTACACTCTGATTTATTGGACTTACCCCACTCAGCTAACATGGCGTTGAAGAAGGTCAACCACCACAACATGGAGCCAAGAGTGCCTAAAACTGAAAGCAGGAGGATTGCATCCAGCATCCATGTAGAATCTAAGCCCCCTCTTCATTTAGATGTGGAGTGGGCACAACCATTCCAAGGTCCACAGGATGGAGGAATAGAATATGGATTAGAGTGGACTTACTGATATTCTAGTCATGAACTATTGTGATTAGTAATCGAAGAAAATGTGGCATTGATGTGGAGAAAGTGGCCATGGTGGCTGCTGGGTGTGGGGAATGGGAGGAAGAGATGAGATGTGGAGGCATTTTGGGGACTTGGAGTTATCCTGGGTGATGCTGTAGGGACAGGTACCAGACATTGTATGTCCTCCCATGGCCCATTGTGTGGAACGTGGTAGAGTGTGGGCTATGGTGTGGACCATTGACCATGTGGTGCAGCGGTGCTCAGAAATGTATTCACCAAGTGCAATGAATGTCTCATGATGATGGAGGAGATTGTTGCTATGGGGCAGGAGTGAGGTAAGGTAAGGGGGATGGGGGTGGTCTATGGCGACCTCATGTTTTTTGAATGTAATATAAAAAAATTAATAAGGACAAAAAAAAGAAAAAATAAATAAATGGCTACTTCTAAAAAGCCATTACAAATTAAATATCTAAATTGCTATTTATGAAAAAAATATCTTCATAACAATAAAACCTGTCTGAAAGTCACCTCAATATGCATATTCAAGTGGTGGCAGTAAAAGTTACCTTGATTCTATTAGAAATCTTCAGTTTTTAATTAAAAAATAAAAAGGTGTTTCCCCTCTACTGCTAAAATGAAATACCTGTATAATTAACATCCTCATGGCAAAAATATAAAAGTAAAAACAAAGTACTGAAAGTTCATTTGATACATAGGACATTGCATTAAAAGTGTTTTTAAAATATGTATAAAAATCAGGATATGAACGTCAACATTGTCAAAAATCTCTTGGTGCATTCAATCCAGGTGTCCAATACATGCCAGCTACTTCTCCATGTGAGTTATTGGCTAGTTTGTTCACTTATCCCTAAAACAGTAAAATAATCTACTACATCTCTGGTCATGCTCCTGAAGTGGATGAAAACTTTTTTGCAGTTTTGAGCTCCTGCAGCAGCCAGCAGTGGCTAAGTCCAATGAAATGTACAATAAATATTGTCTCCAAACTGGCACTGTTTCATAGTGCCAGAGAGCGCTGTGCACCAGGCTGGTAAGATCTACTCTGTAGTTTCTCTCTAGAGTCAACAATGCTGCATCTTCTATGAAGAACATATGAAGTGGAGCAATAAATAACAGAATACTGTAAGTAGAATTTAAACACAATTTGCACTATGGCTCACTCTCATGGAAAAAATAACCTGTGTGGTACTGCAAACCTGAAGCTTAAAGCTATTACGTACAGCTCAAAAATGTATACATTGAGTGGTGCATTAATTAATATTAAGTACTGTACCTATTCTAGATATATGTCTAAATACTATGGTAATGCTTCCAATAAATCATACAAAAAAACATTGAACATATTAAAGGTCCTAATCAACTTCATTTTCTGAATAGTTAATAAGCATGTCTATAAAATAGAAGGGTGGCCACCTTGCCTTGAAAACAATGGGGCCAACAACCCTTTTAATTAAAAGCCACCAAATTAACTTGGGATCAACTTTTCACATCCTTCTATCCACACTGGGTGAAGGATGTGCTTGAGCCCAAGGCCACCAGTGGCTTACAGGTAATTGGTTAATTAATACCAGGCTCAATTACTAAAAACCCCCAATGTGCAAATAAGGGTATATCAAAATCCCAACCCAGATTTTCCTCCTACACCTTATCCCAGCACCTGTACTAGTACTTAAAGTTCCACAGTGTACCACAGTATACCCAGGGTGAACAAACCAGGGCAGCTGGCTTAGGGTTCCCCCTGGAAACTAATGGGTGACTTATTAAAAATGCTCAGATATACCTGCCAGGAGCAGTGCAGTAAAAATCCTTCATGAACTTCACCAAAGCACTCATCTAGGAAAAATTGCCCTAACCAGCATAGCCGAATAGTTTTTCAAAAAAATAACCAAACAAACCAAAAAAACAATGCCTGGTAAAAACAGAAAAAAACAATTTATCAGGAGTTACTCAATTAAAGCCAAAATATAAAACTTTTACTCTGCAGTTCTGATCACTCCCACAGCTATTAAAGCTAAAGAAATGTCCAGCTTCATGTACTAATCCTGAGTAGAGTCAGCTACCCAAGAGTACCAGTTCACCAGAAGCACCTAATGAGACACGTGAGTGCCAATCATTGACGAGCCCAGGATACATCTTCAAAAAATAAAGCTATTTAAAGTCTCCAAGATCATAAAATAACTTAATATATAGGTATATATGTATGTGTATATATAAATATATATGTATATATATATATACTGTATCCCACCAACTTTAGAAAGGTGCCATCTTTGCACTTTTCCTACTTCTGTAATCCATTGTCCTCTTAAAGAAACCATGTATTCCCAAAATTCTAATTAAGTTTGTTTCTTTCAGAATGGGCATCTTGTTAGCCATGTGAAAACTTCATCCAGCTTCATACAGAATGCCAGTTCTGTCTTCCTTCAGTTAAAATAAAATAACAAAGTTTTTATACCTTGCCAGGTAGGGACTACATCCCATGGCCAGCAGACATGGCCACAGAAAAAAGATCATCTCCCTTTAGCACCCCTTTAAGATTAAAGGTGTAAACTCTTGAAAGGGAAAATTTTAAAAAATTAATAAATGTATTTGGAGCCTGGCAAGAGAGCCATGTGAGCACCAGTAACCCCCAGGATGGCTGCTCGAGGGCCCCCACCCCCAAGATTCTGCTGTCTAGGACAAAAACTTCCTCTGGCAACAGAAAAAAGCCCTGGATATTGCCTAAGGGCTTTGTCTTTGGGCCCTCCCTGGGAAATTAGTAAGTAGGGTAATCAATTAAAACAAAGAACAGCTGCCCACCTCATAACTCCAACAATAGTGATGCAAAAGCTTAGCAAGTTAAGCTTGCATGAAGGGGGGAATGATATGGGTTGTGTGTGGGGGGCTGTATGTTTCTTCATAAATAACCTGGGCTGTGTGTAAGCTAAATATATTAATTCAAGCTTACCTGGAATGGGGAAGGTATGTGTGGGTGGTATGTGTTAGTTCAGACTTACCTAGAGAGTATGTATTAATTCAAGACCTATCTGCTACCTACCTAAAGAGTATGTGTTAATTGAAGACCTATCTGATACTCAGATAAAACACTTGAAACTCTAAGAAACTAACAAAAAGTCCTTTTGCATATAAATACCACCATTTGACTCCCAACTGCTACATCCTCTGTGTAAAAGACACCCGAATATCCAATTCGGGGCTCCAGTTTTTGAACAGGAAATTTCTGGAGCCTGGCTGGTCATTAATAAATTTTCCTTCCCAGAATTATTACTGAGTCCTGTCCTTCCATATGCAATCATTGAATCTCTCTGCTTTCATAACAATACCATCTCTCTTTGGTTTCTTTTAAAAATTTCTGTTTATTGTGATTTTCATATTGCTAACTCATTGTTTCCATGATAGCCTTTTAATTTTTTGTATTTACCTTTATCTCTGTGAGCATTTTTGAGATTAAAGAAGTCTTTGTTGGATATGTACACATTCTGATCTTCTTAATTTGCTGTTTTCTGAATTTTTATCTTCTTCCTATTGATAGGCCATCATATCCTGTTTCTTTGTTTTGTGTTCTGTTTTATATAGTGAGTATTTTCACATTTTAAAATGTTAATTCTGGAATTTATTTTCTAAGATGTCTGCTTCTTGATTTTATAACCAGCTGATGTTATGACAGAGATTTTCTCCAGTGTCAGCCCTCAGGTCAGAAAAGTTTCTCCAAGGCAAATGCAAAATGCAGGATTCTGCCTGCCTTTTCTGGGCCTTTGCCTTGTCCTGTGGTTTTACTTATTTGCTGTTTTGGAGTTCACTTTCTTATAGGAGATTGAATGTGCTCTCTATTTTTTAGGAGATAAAACTTTTTTCCTCTTCCTGGTATTAAAATCAGGTAGACCTTTGCCTCAGGCTGCCTGCTTCAACGGTTTCTTAAACTGCTTTCACTGTGTGTCATTTCAAACTGCTTTTGAATGGAGGGCAAATTCTGGGTGGTGATCCTCCTGGAGATTAGTTTCCCAAGTCAGTTTTATCTTCCCCAGCCAGAGAAGGGTGGACTGACAAAGGGAGTGCAGACGGGCACCAGAGTGCTCTGGGGAGTAAATGAGGAAGGGCACTGAGGCAGGCTAGTTAGGGAATCAAGAGATGGACCTGGAACCTGGCAGAAAGCCTATGTGGCCATGAATACACCATAAGATGGCTGCTGACAGAACCTTACAAGAACCCCCATTCAGAACAGGATTTCCTCTGAAAGCCAGGAGAAGATTTTCTCCAGGGGCCTTGTCATTGGGCCCTCCCAGGGGATTGAGGCAAACAAAATAGCAAATAACTGGGATTCCTCCCCAAACAATAGCAAAGGGGTAGAATAATTAATTGTTTAAAAAGCAAACATGCTCCCCCTGCCTGGATCAGCATTCATGTAAACCGGGGAGTTTGTAACCTGCAATGGGGAATTGTAGACTGTAAATAAGCCCTCTTTTTCTCTCTACTTGGGACCCATAATTTGTTATTTTCTCTCATTTTTCTTCTTTCCATTACTTAATAAATTACTGGCCTAACTAAACTGGCTTGCACTTAAAATCCATTTTTGTAGCTTAGCCAAGAACATAGAGAATATCTGGCAATAGTACTAACACTAGGAACTTCTTCAGCTTCCAAAAGCTACACTTTCTTGAGCTGCTCAGGAAATGCACACAGAACTGATCCCTACTGCTCTGTTGAAGTGTAATGTCTTTAAGTCTTCCCAGTCCCCTTTGTCCAGGGTGGGTTGAAACAATGGCTGCCCTCAGAGACAGTCTCCCATTGATCTGAAATCACTAATCAAAACTTGTGTTCCTCAACAGACTTCAGCTCCTACACTCTGAATTATTGGACTTACCCCACTCAGCTAACATGGAGTTGAAGAATGTCAACCACCACACCATGGAGCCTATAGTGCCTACAACTGAAAGCAGGAGGATTGCAGCCAGTTTCCATGTGGAATCTAAGCCCCCTCTTGACATAGATGTGGAATGGACACAACCAAGCCAAGATCCACAGGAAGGAGGAATACAGTAAGGATTAGAATGCACTTAATGATAGTCTATTCATGAACTATTTGGTTAATAATCGAGAAAATGTGGCATTGGTGTGGCAAAAGTGGCCATGATGGCTGCTGGGTGCAGGGAATGGGAGGAAGAGATGAGATGTGGAGGCATTTTCAGGACTTGGAGTTGTCCTGAGTGGTGCTGCAAGGACAATTGCCAAACATTGTATGTCCTCCCATGGCCCACTGGATGGAACGTGGGAGAGTGTGGACTTTGGTGTGGACCATAGGCCATGGGGTACAGCAATGCCCGGACATGTGCTAAGTTCATAGTTGTAGCATCTAGAGGGTGCCATCCAACAATGAAAATTAAACATATGGTACTTGGATAAACAAGACTTGGAGATAATTTTTTTTTCTTTCTTTTTTAAGTAATTTTTATCAGAGAAGTAGATTTACAAAAAATTCATGCATAACATACTGGGTTTCCATATATCATCCTATTAACATCTTGCTTTAGTGTGGCACGTTTGTTATGATTTATGAAGGCACATTTTTATAATTGTACTCATAACTATACTCCATTGTTCAATTTAGCATTCATTGTATTGTATAATCCTATGGCTTTTTCTTTTAATTTTATTCTAGTAACATATATAGAACCTATATTTTCCCTTTTAACCACACCCAAAGATATGATTCAGTGCTCTTAATTATGTTTAAAATGTTGTGCTACCATCACACTACCATCTATTCCCAAAATATTTCTATTATCCCAAACAGAAACTCTGTACAATTTAAGTATTAACTCCCTATTCCCTACACCTACTCCATCCCTGGTAACCTGTATTCTAGATTCTGACACTATGAGTTTGCTAATTCTAATTATTTCATATCAATGAATTCATACAATATTTGTTATTTCTGCCTGGCTTATTTCACTCAACATGATGACTTCAAGGGTAATACATGCTATTGTATGTATCAGAACTTCATTCCTTTTCATAGCTGGGTAATATTCCACTGTGTGTATATGTCATATTTTATTTATCCATTCATCAGTTGATAGACACTTGGGTTGTGTTGCAGTTTGATATTATTTATGAATTCCAAGGAGAGATATAGATTATATTTGTAAACAAGTCTCTTCCTCTGCAGCATAAAACCCTTTCATTGTATTAGATTCAGCTGAGATGTTTTTGACAATGTCATTAGAGTGACTCAGTTTATGTCCCTGCTCTCTTTGTGGGCTATATGTATATATGGACACTCAGAGATGTAGATACATAGAAGAAGAGAGATGGCTCCATGGATACAGCAGAAGCCCCAGGAAGAGAGATGAGCCATTCGCCTGATAGTTTACAGCTGACCTTGTGAAGAGACTAGAGCAGCTGATCCTGGAAAGAAACAAGCCACAGGAAGAGAGATGAGCCCTATGCTAGCCCTACAGCTGAGATCAGAAGAAGCTAGAACCACTGAGCCTTAAAAGGAAGAGAGGGTGGAACCCTCACAGATGTTGCCCACCATCTTGTTTCAACA
This sequence comes from Dasypus novemcinctus, assembly GCF_030445035.2. Taxonomy (NCBI): domain Eukaryota; kingdom Metazoa; phylum Chordata; class Mammalia; order Cingulata; family Dasypodidae; genus Dasypus; species Dasypus novemcinctus. The sequence continues at coordinate 90,868,614 of NC_080704.1, read as the reverse complement.
TGTGGCAACAGAGTTTGGTAAGGAAGTAACCTTGAGCTGGACTCTTTAGGGCCTTGTAAGTGTAAGCTTTTACCCCAAATAAATATACTTTATAAAGGCCAACAGATTTCTAGCACTTTGCATCAGCATCCCTTTGGCTAATATGGGTTATTTCCATCTTTTGACAATTGTGAATAATGACACTAAGAACTTCAGTAAACAAATATCTTTTCAAATCCCTGCTTTCAGTTTTTTAGGATAAGGTGGGATTGCTGGGTCCTGAATAGCCTTCTTTGAAAAAATGGAAAAGCCAGTCATCTAATTTATATGGAAGAGATGTAATTTTTAATAGCTCTTAACAGAATTACAGCAGAGAGATGAAATGTGATTTTATCTGTTGTCCCTGAACAGAAACAAGGATAAGTCTCAGGTAACAATAGAACTTCAGACAAGAATAGTTATTTCCAAAATTTTCTGAAACTTGTAGTAAATGCTACTGACCCAGTATCCTTTTATTTGTTATCACTGGTTCTAGAAGAGGAATGAGTGAATTTGTGAAGATTAACTTGTTTAACATTAGAAAACAATACTGTGAAGCTAGGGTGTGGAGAGATTACCCAGATATTATTTTGGTCAAACAGAGGCCTGTTTTGAAATCTTTCTCACACACATACACACATATACACACATGTGTATGCATGCACACACACACATTTGGAGTTATAACCCTGATAAGGGCCACAGCCCAATCTCCTAGCCTCTCTCCACACCCTACTAAAAAACACCACCATCAAGTGGTATTATTTGTGAATGCCTCCAGTTACAGTGAACTCACAATTCCTAAGGCATCCAAATTCCATCAGTTGTAACAAAGGTACCACACCCACGTAAGATGTTATTAATCAGGGAAATTGTGAGGGAAGAATGGATAGGGGTATATAAGAATTGCCTATATTTTCAATGTAACTTTTCTGTAAGCTAAAATTCTTTTAAAATAAAGTTAAACCAAAACAAACTTTATTTTTGTGCTTCTTGCTTTTTAAAATTAATTAATTTTAAAGAAACTTTACATAAAAGTTACATAAGTAATATAGTAGATTCCCATATGCTCAACTCCCCCTCCCACACTTTCCCACATTAACATCTTCATCAGTGTGGTACATTTGTTACAATTGAACACATAATGAAGCATTGCCATTAACTGTGGATTATAGTTTACATTATAGTTTGCACTCTGTCCTGTGCAATTTTGTAAGTTATGACAAAATATGTAATGGCATGTATCTGTCATTGCAACATCATGAAGGACAATACCAATGTCCCTAAAAAGTCGCCATGTTACACCTATTTTTCACTCTCCCTCCTCTCAGAGACTCAGATGGCCACTTCCTTTATATCAATGATACAATTTCTTCCATTGCTAGAATAACAATAAGTCTATGGTAAAATAATAGTAAGTCTACTTTAGTCCATTGTTCATTCCCCAATCCTGAGGGTTTTTGCATGGAGATGCCCGCTCTGCCTCTAATTCCATCCTCTAATAGATGGAACTATCTTACTTGCAGTGGCAGACTCTTCCTGTTCCTTTGGATGGGTGTTGTCCTACATCACCATTAGCTTTTAAGTTGTCCTAGGTGAGTCAATAAACTGGAGCATCAGTGTTGTAACTCTGCTGAGTTTCAGGGCCCAACTGGCACATGGACAGCCCAAAGATTTAAGTCTCTCAGACATACACCTATTAAGTATAGTACTAACTACATGAAAGCCACTGAACGTACAATTTGAATGGATTATATAAGGCATGGGACTCTATAACACAGTGAATCCTCTGGTAGTTGGACTGTGGTTAACAGAATAAATATGAGAATATTTTCTCATGAACTATAACAAATGTGTAATACTTATATAGGGTGTTAATAATAGGGTGGGTTGGGGGAAAATACATCAAATGTAAGATATGGACTATAGTTAGTAGTAATATTTTGATGATGCTCTTTTGTAATTTGCAAAAAATGTTCCACAACAATTCAAGGTGTTGGTGGTAGGTGATGTATGGGAGCCCGGTATGATGTTATGCATTTTATTTTGTAAGTTCACAACTTTTACTATACACTTATTGTTTATGTATGTTCATGCTCAAATGATATAATTCAATAATATTTAAATGAAAAATGTGTGAGACTCTCTATATATATATATATATTCAGTGTTTAAAGAACTTATTCAAGGTTTCTTAATTACCAAATAGAGAAGCAGGGTTCCTAAAGTAGATTTATGTGCAAGTTCTCTCAACTACTATGTTATACTGCCTCCTTGAGGTGAACGAATATATTTTATTTATCTCTATGCCTCTTAATACCTATTTATTGCTTTATATCTCAGAAAGCTTAACAGTGCAGTTGCTCAAAAATATTTGTCAAATGAATGAATATATAAATAAATTTAAACTAATAAAGGGACTTCAATGCATTTAAAACATTTATGTATTCTAGGAAAATATTTATATGAGTCTTGGAAATTTGATTTCTATTTATTAAATTCTGGAAACTAGCAGGAGATTTTAAAAATAGCTTAACAGGGAAGCGAACATAGTTCAATTGATAGAGCATCAGTCTACCATATGGAGGGCCCAGGGTTCGATCTCCAAGGCCTCCTGACCCATGTGGTAAGCTGGTCCATGCCCAGTGGTGCCATGCTCAAGGAGTGCCATGACACGCAGGGGTGCCCCATGTTCAAAGTGTGTGCCCCATAAGGAGAGCTGCCCCGCATGTAAAAAGAATGGTGCTGAACACATGGAGAGCTGATGCAGCAAGATGATGCAACAAAAAAGAGACGCAGATTCCCAGTGCTGCCTGATAATGCAAGTGGGCACAGAAGAACATACAGCAAATGGACAAGAGAGCAGACAATGGGGGGGGGGGGGGGGAGCGAGCAGAAGAGGAGAGAAATAAATAAAATAAATCTTAAAATAATAGCTTAACAGGTATCCGCACACTGCTGAATAAAGGACTCTAGCATGTATTAGGTCTCCATGGATAAATGCATCAGTGCCATGAACAAAGTTTTAAAAAATATTTCACTCTCATTTTCCTCTAATGACACTGTGGTATTTTACTAGAGAGTAATCATCTTAGATATAATGGTTTTGCCAAGATTTATTATCTTAAAAAGATTATAGAAAAATTATCTCTATCATTGTAAAGCTTCTCAGTTCACCATCCTAATTGCTTACCTACTATATATTCAGAGGTTCACAATCTCATGAAGACAGAAATAAATTGAAGTAAATAATTCTAATGTAAGACAGATTGTGATAAGATGCTATGGGAATAGATTAACTAAGACAAGTGAAAAAATTACATTCACTCAAAAAACAGTTTTCTGAGCAGCCATCACATGCCAGGCATTGTGTTCATTATGAGAGAGAGACAGAGATGCATAACACATGCTTCCTACCCTTCAGAAGTTCATTACTTTGTAGGAATGACTGATAACAAGCAAATAATTGTAGTACTAACTGAAGAATGTTATATAAATCCATAAAAAATAGTGTGGATACACAGTAAAGAGAGTCACTAAATCTTCTCAGGAAGTATGGGGAATACTTGGCTGAGGTGTTAATATATTTCCTTTGAAAATGTTATTTATATTATTTTGTATATGTAATATATTCACATAGTTCAAAAATAAAGCAATATAACAAGGTTTACATTAAGAAATGCTATTCCTGTCCTGTCCCCATCTACACCACTCTCCCCTGACAACTACAAGTAGCTGCTTTTATTCTTGTATACTCCTCCAGTGTCTCTTTATTTAGACATAAGAAAATGAAGATATATATCATTACCCCCTTTCTTCATTCAAAGATTAACATACTACATATACTATTACTTTCCATTTTTTTTCACTTTATAAATCCTGGAGCTCTTTCCATATCCATATATCTAGAGAGAGTTTCCTCATTATTATTAGTAATTTTACAGATGTGTAGTACTCCATTTATGGATGTATACTAGTTTATTTAGTCATTTATTTATTGAAGGACATTTGGGTTATCTGTAAATGTTTGTTATTACAAATAGTAAACAAATAAATAGTTTTGTATATATGTGTCAGTATAACTGTAGACATAAATTCTTAATACTATTGCTGAATCAAAGTACAAATTCATTTGTATTATTAAATATTAACAAATTACCCTCCATAGAATTTGTACCAACAAAATTGTATGAGAGTGCTTATTTCCTGAAGTTGATTCATGAAAGTTATTTCTCATTGTAGTTTAATGCATATTTCTCTTATTATGAATGAGGTTGAGCATCTTTTTCATATGTATGAAGAATTTGTACTCCTTTTTTTTAAAAAAAGATTTATTTATTTATTTATTTCTCTACTCTTCCCCCCTGCCCCGGTTGTCTGTTCTCTATGTCCATTTGCTGCGTCTTCTTCGTCCGCTTCTGTTGTCTGTGGCACAGGAATCTGTGTTTCTTTTCATTGCATCATCTTGTGTCAGCTCTCCGTGTGGGCAGTACCATTCCTGTGCAGGCTGAACTTTCACCACTGGGTGGCTCTCCTTACAGGGTGCACTCCTTGCACGTGTGGCTCCCCTGCATGGGGACACCCCTGCATGGCATGGCACTCCTTGCGCACATCAACACTGCGCATGGGCCAGCGCCACAGGGGTCAAAGGGGCCCAGGGTTTGAACCGTGGACCTCCCATGTGGTAGACGGTCACCCTAACCACTGGGCTAAGTCCGCTTCCCTGTACTCCTTTTTTTTGCAAGCTGTGTGTTTGTACCACTTTCTCATTTTCTATTGTAATCCTGGTCTTTTCTTGTTAATTTTTTCCATCTCTTAGTAAACTAGGAAGACTAGTTGTTGTATATGAGATAAGTTGCAAATATTTTCCATGTTTTCATTTATGTTTTTGTGATAATTATTTTTTATGAGGTAGAAGTTTTTGTCTATTTAAGTAGATAATATTATCAATTTTCATTTTTTACTTCGGGTTTTGAACCATAGTTAAAATGTCCTTTCCTATTCCTAGATTATAAAGAAATTTGCATATGTTTACTCCTAGTGATTTTTTAGTTTCATTTTTCATATTGTGTGATTATTTGTTCAGTGCCCATTATAACAATCTCTCTTAATCTACTACTTCCTTTGCTTTTTGTGGAAAATTTTATAGCAAATCCCAAATAGCATATCAATTTGCCACTAAATGCTTCTGTATTCATATCCAACTGATAGAAATTAATTTTCCATATAACCACCGTGCCATTATTGTACCTAATGGTACATTATTATACTTAATGGTATATTATACCTAATTGGTATAAGCAAAACTTAATACCATCTAATTCCCAGGCTACATTAAAATTTCACTGAATACCTAAAAGATGTCTTTTTACAACTTTTTTGTTCTAATCAATATCCAAACAAGATCCACATACCATATTTGGTTATGTCTCTTAACTTTGTTCTATTCTATATCCTCTTTCTTTTTCCTCTATTAGATACATAAAATTAAGGAGGAGACAGAAAAGAACCAGAAGAGTGCAGTGTCACTCTTTCCTCAAATTCTTTGGGAAAAATAAGATTTAAACAAACAAATAATATTTAGATTTGCATAACATTTTTACTTTTATCATCACCCATGATTCATAAAGTTATTTGTTTTTGATTAATCTAAATGTTTTGCACTGATACAGGATGCTTCAAATAGTTCTTTTGAACATACTTATAAGTTATGATTCTATATACTTATTGTTATATTTGAAATATTTTTAAACAGGAGGGCAAAATAACTGTGTATCGTAATTTGAGCACAGTAAGTAAAATGATCCTGAAACAGGGTGGCTGGAGTGCAGTGAGCAAAGGTTATAAGGACTTGAGATGATGTGGAAAGAGAGAGGTAGATGCCAAACCATGCACAGCATTCGACATCCAATAAAGATTTTGCTTTTATCTTCAGAACAACAGGAAGTCATTGGAAAGTTTTAATTTTGCAGTTGTATAAATTCAGCTTAGGAATTCTGAATAATTGTATGTGTTATTGACTAGCTTACATGAAAATACACAGGAAATATAAACTGGTTCTAATCCACCAACATGTGAATCATAACTGACAGACATATTGTTAAGATTATGGAAAATGGCATTACAATTCTGTTCACATTTCTCCCAACTCTAAGTTTATGAAAAACTAGAACTGAACTGCTACTGGACTCATAAGAATTCAGGGTTCAAAAGTTTCCAGTTGAATAGCAAAATTATGTATTTGTGAAAAAAGGGAATTCATGTAATCATTAATTTTTCAGATGTTTCTTCAGTGGCATTCATTTTCCTTCCCACTTACATCAGATGCATGACTTCTCTGTGATGACAGCTGCAATTTCATTGACATTGGCAGAACCATTTATAAATACAATGCAAAGTGCATTGTATTAGTCACATATTATTCATCAAATGACACTTAAGTTATTTGTAACACACAGATTGGACGTTAAAATAAAAACAGACTATCCTGAATTATGATAGCAACATGCTATTCTTGTGATTGAAATGTACATTTTTCCATGTTCATTTCAATTTCTCAAAATCATCTTTCATGGAAGTCACCATATTTTAGCAGAGAGAACATAAGGATTGGAGTCAATTAGAATAGAATCATGAACCCAATTCCACCATTTATTTGTACTATATCTTGGGCAAGTCCTAACCTCTCTGAACGTCAGATTATTAATTTATAAAATGGGAATAATAGAATCTAACTCACATAGTCGTTGTGAGAATTGAGTGTAATAGTTTATATGAAGCATCTGACACACAGTAGAAGGTCAATATAATTATGATGCTCTATCATTATATATATATTTATTTACTGAATGATTGATTTTTAGGAGGTACTGGGGATTGAACCCAAGACCTCATACATGGGAGGCATGCAACCACTGAGCTACATTTGCTCTACCTATTATAATATTTAATGCACATTTAATAGTAGATTTGAGACACATTAGCATTTCTTAGTATATGTATTTCTAGTTAAATATAATCTCTCATTGATTATGTTTTAAATTTTTGTCTTTATTTTTTAATGTTACATTAAAAAAATATGAGATCCCCATATACCCCCCCACCCCCCTCATCCCACTCCTCCCATAACAATAACTTCCTCCATCATCATGGGACATTCATTGCACTTGGTGAATACATCCCTGAGCGCTGCTGCACCACATGGTCAATGGTCCATATCATAGCCCACACTCTCCCACAGTCCACCCAGTGGGCCATGGGAGGACATATAATGTCCAATAACTGTCCCTGTAGTACCACCCAGGAAAACTCCAAGTCCTGAAAATGCCCCCACATCACATCTATTCTTCCCACTAACAGCTTTATTGAAATATCACACACATACCATTCAATTCTCCCACTTAAAGTAAACATATATTAGTTTCTAGAATATTCACATAGTTGTGAACAATCACCACAATAAATCTCAGAACACTGTCATCTCCCCCAAAAGAAACCTTGTATCCATTAACGGTCATTACCCACTTCTAATGACCCCCACCCAGCTAGGCAACCACTCTATAGATTTGTCTTTTCTGGACATTGTATATAAATGAACTCATTACACATCTGACATCTTTCACTTAGCAAAATATTTTCAAGATTCATCCATGTTGTTGCATGTATCACTATCCCAATCCCCCTTTTTTTTTGGTCTTTATTTATTTTTTTAATGTTACATTAAAAAAATATGAGGTCCCCATATACCACCCCTCCTCACCACACTCCTCCCTGCATAACAACATCCTCCTCCATCATCATGAGACATTCATTGCACTTGGTGAATACATCTCTGAGCACCGCTGTGCCTCATGGTCAATGGTCCACATCATAGCCCACACTCTCCCATAGTCCACCAGTGGGCCATGGGAGGACATACAGTGTCTGGTAACTGTCCCTGCAACACCACCCGGGACAACTGCAAACCCTGAAAATGCCCCCACATCACATCACTTCCTCCCACTCCCTACCCCCAGCAGGCACCATGGTCACTTTCTCCACACCAATCCCACATTTTCTTTGATTACTAAACACAATAGTTCATGCATAGAATATAAGTAAGTCCACTCTAATCCATACTCTCTTCCTCCATCCTGTGGACCTTAGAATGGTTGTGTCCACTCCACATCTATGTCAAGAGGGGCTTAGATTCCACATGGATGCTGGATGCAATCCTCCTGCTTTCAGCTGTAGGCTCTCATGGCTCCCTGGTGTTGTGGTTGACCTTCTTCACCTCCATGTTAGCTGATTAGGGTAAGTCCAATAAACCGGAGTGTAGGAATTGCAAGACCGTTGAGGCTCAGGGCCTGGCTATCACATGGTCAGTCCAGATATTCAGGTCCCCTGTGATACATTAAACCCCAGCACCAACTACAGTTCTGGTAAAAATAACAGGAGAGACTTGTGGCAAAGATCACATCTGAGTCCAATTCCCTCACACAGAAACAAAAACTACAAAGTAGGGCCAACTGACATGGCACTTAACTCAATCTGCCATGACTGTGGAAACTGTGGGTCTCTGTGGCCCTCAGAAGAACCAATACCTGGGGTTGTATTTACTTTATCTGTCTCTGAGACTCTGCTAAGGTGTGCATAAGGGCAACCCCTTTGATAACCCTTGGCTATTTTTGGAGACTCATAGCCATATTAACACATTTGTCCTTTCCATTTCCCTCTTGATTAAGGTCAAAAAGCATTTTTAACTCCTGGTATTATATGTTGACTGAGATACTCTGCTGGTCCGAATTGACCTTCATTTTCTAGTTACATCGTCAGCTGATATTTGGTAGTAAACCCTCAGCTCCAGGTTGGCTTATGCCCGGGAGTCATGTCACAAGCTGGGGGGAAGGCAACACATTTACATGCTGAGTTTGGCTTCGAGACTGGACACATTTGAGCAACACGGAGGCTCTCAGGAGGTAACTCTTAGGCACTCTGCAGCTCTAGGTCTTGTTCTTATTTCAGGTGCACAGGCTCGCAAGCATAGTCATTAGTGTCAAGGGTTCATTGTTGGGCCTTCATTATTTTTTGGTCATTGCCGTTGCACTTGGGGGATTGTTGCTGTTCCATTAGGGACTGTGATAGAGCTCCCCTGGCTAGGAACTCAGCACTCCCTCAGTTGTTGTTTTTAATTTTATCCACTATGAAAATATCCAAACATATTTATGTACCCTGGATATATGCTCTGTAGAACTCCTATCAACCATGTGTGCCCCATTAGTAACTTCCCACACCAGTATTCCTCCCCTGCCATTTTTGAAACTCTCTGTGATCCAAAACTTCTTCAAAAGTGAAGCCCAATATATTGCCAGGTTCCATTAATAGTAAAATGGAATATAGTGATAAATTTGAAGGTTAGATATAGAATACATATTAATTTAGGAAAATTATGGTAAAAATAAATTGGGGTATCAAGAAATTAAAAAATGCAAAATCTTTGTTTTTGATGTTTTGCCTTCCATCACTGCAGTAAGTGTTGCCCTGTATGCAAATTAGCAAGGCAACTTCTTTTGTCTTTTACTCAGTGTCTACGTCCTTTCTTTTTCTTTTTTTTTCTAATTAAGCTTCTCTTCACAAAAGTTTTAGATCACAATAATTCATATATACAATATACAGTACTGCCACATATCCAACGTAATACCCTTTTCCCTTCCAGATCAATAATCTTTTTACATATTCATACTATATTTACTGAAATTGATGTACAGATATTGAGACAATAGCTTACAAACAAGATAACACATGGGTTTATATTATAGTTTATAATTTAGACTATTCAATTTTCTAAATATTAATTATCATATGTTTTACTTTATCATTTATATTTTACCTATCACCCCCTATATATTTTTGGTGTAATTTATCATGTCTTATATCCATCCATGCATAATCTTGTGGAACACTTCCATTGACCACACAGTTACATTGATTTCATCTATTTAATACTGCTTTCCCACTCCCCTCAGGAACCAACGTGACAGTCAATCTTCATTGCTTGAAGGACCATGTACAGAGATAGTGGCAACAGTGTTGAAGGCTTGATATGCTCAACTGCCCTAATGCATTGGGAGACATCATTTCTCTTGAGAGACACAATTCCATCTATTTGAGAACATCAGTACTCCCCAGGATGTGGGTACATCTTCACTCTCATTATATGGGTTTCTATCCAATGATATAACCTACTATGGCAAACTGAGCCCTCACACACTCCCTAGGAGCTTTTCCAGCATTGGATTATCCCCTTTAAACATCTTAAACAGGTAATCTTCCTTATTATATTTTTAAAAATCTTTCCCAGCATTATACTCTCAACCACATACATGACAATCTCCTATGTTAATATGTTCCCCACTCTCCTCCCAATTTCATGGGCAATATTACACATCCTCCCATCCCTAGGCTCCTCAAACCTGCAAAGCCCCACCCAAAGGTCACCCTATTCCCCCATTTTATCCCTTCCTTGTACAAAAACTTACCGCCAGCTTATCATAGATTTCACCCATGTAGATGTCAGCTTACATCCTTCCTCTATCCCCCGATTTCCTGTAAGCCTATCTTCCAGTCTCTAGCTCTCTGAGGCAGCTTGCTTAGTTCATATCATTGAGGTCATGTAGTATCTGTCCTTCAATGCCTGGGTTGCTTCACTCAACATAAGGTTCTCAATATTCATCCATGTTATCATGTGTGTTTGTAGTGTATTTGTTCTTAAAGCCCAGTAGTATTCTATTGTATGTATATACCACATTTTATAGATCCACTCATCTGTTGATGGGCATTTGGGTTGATTCCACTTTTGGCGATAGTGAACAATGCTACTATGAACATTGGTGTGCACATATTGGTTTGTGTCCCTGCCTTCAGTTCTGCTGGGTATACACCCAGCAGTGGAATTGCTGGGTCATATGGCAAATCTATGGTTAGTTTTTTGAGAAACCACCAAACTGTCCTCAAGAATGACTGTATCCTTCTGCATTCCCACCAGCAGTGGATGAGTGTTCCCATTTCTTCACATCCTCTCCAGCATTTGTATTCTTCTGTTTTTTTCATAGCTGCCAATCTGATGGGAGTAAGATGGTATCTCATTGTGGTTTTGATTTGCATTTCCCTGATAGCTAGAGATTTGGAGCATTTTTTTTCATGTGCCATTTGGCCATTTGTATTTCTTCATTGGAGAAGTGTCTGTTTAAATCTTTTTCCCATTTTTTAAATGGGTTCTTTGTATTTTTATTTTTGAGATATAGTAGTTCTTTGTATGTGCAGGTTATAAGTCTCCTATCAGATATATGGTTACCAAATATATACTCCCATTGTTTAGGCTCTATTTTCACTTTCTTGACATACTCCTTTGAGGTGAAGAAGGCTTTAATTTTGAGGAAGTCCCATTTATCTATTTGATATTTTGCTGCTCATGCTTTTGGTGTGAAGTTCATGCAGCCATTTCCTATTAAAATGTCTTGTATATGCTTCCCTACACTGCTCTCTAGAGTCTTTATGGTCTTGGCTCTTATATTTAGGTCTTTGATCCATCTTGATTTGATTTTTGTATAAGGTGTGAGTTGGTAATTCTCTTTCATTCTGTTACATATGGATATGCAGTTCTCCAGGCACCATTTGTTGAATAGCCCATTCTCTCCCAGTTGAGAGGGTTTGGTGTCTTCATTGAATATTATATGACTATATATATGAGGATCTATATCAGAACTCTCAACTCAGTTCAATTGGTCTGTGAGTCTCTCCTTGTGCCAATACCATGCTGTTTTCACTACTGTAACTTTGTAGTATGTTTTGAAGTCAGGTAGAGTGATTCCTCCAATTTCGTTTTTCTTTCTCAATATGTCTTTGTCTATTCGAGGCCTCTTTCCTTTCCAAATAAATTTCATAACTAGTTGTTTTGGTTCCTTAAAGAATGCTGTGTTGAATTTTTTGTCTTTATTTATTTTTTTAATGTCACATTCAAAAAAATATGAGGTCCCCATATCACCCCCACCCCCCTCACCCACTCCTCCCCCCATAACAACAACCTCCTCCATCATCATGAGACATTCATTGCATTTGGTGAATACATCTCTGAGCACTCCCGCACCTCATGGTAAATGGTCCACATCATAGCCCACACTCTCCCACAGTCCACCCAGTGGCCATGGGAGGACATACAATGTCCAGTAACTGGCCCTGCAGCACCACCCAGGACAACTCCAAGTCCAGAAAATGTCCCACATCTCATCTCTTCCTCACACTCCCTACCCCCAGCAGCCACCATGGCAATTTCTTCACACCAATGCCACATTTTCTTTGATTACTAATCATAATAGTTCATGAATAGAATATCAGTAAGTCCACTGTAATCCATACTCTATTCCTCCATCCTGTGGACCTTAGAATAGTTGTGTCCAAGCCACATCTGTGTCAGAGAGGGCTTAGATTCCACATGGATGCTGGATGCAATCCTCCTGCTTTCATTTGTAGGCACTCTTGGCTCCCTGTTGTGGTGGTTGACCTTCTTCACCTCCATGTTAGATGAGTGGGGGTAAATTCAATAAACTAGAGTGTAGGAGTTGCAAGTCTGTTGAAGCTCAGGGCCTGGCTATCACATGGTCAGTTCAGAGATTCAGGTCCCCTGGGTACACATTAAACCCCAGCACCAACTACAGTTCCGATAGAAGTAACAGGAGAGGCTTGTGAACAGAGATCACATCTGAGTCCAGCTTCATCACACAGAAGCACAAATTCCAAATTAAGGCCAACTGACATGGCACCGAACTCCATCTGCCATGACCATAGAAAATATCGGTCTCTGTAGCCCTCAGCAGAACCAATACCTAGGGTTTATCTACTTTATCTTTTTCTGGGACTCTGCTGAAGTGTGCATAATGGCATCCCCTCTGATAACCTCTCAACTCTTTTTGGAGACTCATAGCCATATAAACTCATTTGTCCATTCCTTTTCCTGTTTTGATTCAGGTCAAAAAGCATTTTTAACTCCTGGTATTATATGTAGATTGAGATATTCTGCTGTTCTGAGTTGACCCTTTTATTCAAGGTCATTTTCTAGTTACATCGTTAGCTGTTGCTTGGTAGTAATCCCTTGGTGCCAGGGAGGCTTATCCCTGGAAGTCATGTCCCGTGCTAGGGGGAAGGCAACGTATTTACATGCTGAGTTTGGCTTTGAGACTGGCCACATTTAAGCAACAGTGAGACTCTCAGGAGGTAACATTAGGCACCCTGAAGCTCTGGGCCTTGTTGTTACTACAGGTGCAAAGGCTCACAAGCATAGTCATTAGTATCAAGGGCTCATTGTTGGACCTTCCTTCTTTTTTTATTTTTGCCATTGTGCTTGGGGGATTGTGGCTGTTCCTTTAGGGACTGTTATAGAGCTCCCCTGGCTAGGAACTCAGCACTCCCTCAGTTGTTTTTAATTGTAACCACTATGAAAATATCCAAACATTTTTATGTACCCTGATTATACACACTGTAGAACTCCCTGAGAACCATGTTTCCCCTGTCAATAACATCCTGCACCAGTATTCCTCCCCTGCCATTGTTGAACCTGTCTGTGATCCAAAACTTCTTCAAAAGTAAAGCCCAATATATTGCCAGATTCCAATAATAATAAAATGGAATAAAGTCATGAATTTAAAGATTAGATATAGAATACATATTAATTTAGAAAAATTAAGGTAAAAATAAATTGGGGTATCAAAAAATTAAAAAATGGAAAAGCTTTGTTTTTGATGTTTTGCTTTCCATCACTGCACTAAGTGTTGCCCTGTATGCAAACTGGCAAGGCAAATTCTTCCATCTTTTCCTCAGTGTCTATGTCCTATCTTTTTCTTTTCTTTTTCCTAATTATTAAGCTTATTTTCACAAAAGTTTTAGATCACAATAATTCAAATATACAATATACAGCACTCCCACATATCCAAAATAAAACCCTTTTCCCTTCCACAGCAAAATCTTTTTACATATTCATACTATTTTTACTGAAACTGAAGTACAGATATTGAGACAATAGCTTTCAAACAAGATAACATTTGGATTTACATTGTGGTTGATATTTTAGACAATAAAATTTTCTAAATTTTTCATTATATGTTTTACAGTATGATTTATATTTAAGGCTATCAGCCTATATATATATTTGGTGTAATTCAACATGTCTTATATCCAACCTTGCATAATCTTGTGGAACACTTTTATTGCCCAAACTCTTACATTGACTCCATCTAGTCAATAACTCTTTCTCCCTCCCTTTAGGGCCCACAGTGACAGGCAATGTTCATTGCTGGAAGGGCCATGTTCAGAGTTACTTGCAACAGTGTTCAGGGCTTGACATACTCAACTGCCTTAATGCACTGGGAAGCACCACTTCAATCGAGAGATACAATTCCCTCTATTTGAGAACATCAGTCCTCCCCAGGATGTGGATATACCTTCACTCTCATTATATGGGTCTCTATCCAATGATGTAACCCACTATGGCTAAATGAGCATTCACATACTCCCTAGGAACCTGTCCTGTGTCAGATTATCCCCTTCAAGCATCTTAAAAAGGTAACTTCCCTTATTATATTTTTGAAAAACTTTTCTCAGCATTATACCTTCCAACCAAATACCTGACAATTTCCTATGTTCATATGTTGCCTCACCCTCTCTCCAATTTCTTGGGCAACGTTACCTATCCTCCCATCACTAGCCCAATCAAGGCCTCAAACCCCACTCAAAGGAAACCCTATTCCCCACTCAAAGGAAACCCTATTCCACCATTTTATCCTTTCCTTGTACAAATACTTACCTCCAGCATATCATAGAGTTCACCAATATAGGTGTCAGCTTACATCCTTCCTCTACCCCCCAATTTCCTTTAAGCCTATCATACAGTCTCTAGCTCTCTGTGGTGGCTTGGTTTACTTATTTCATATCATTGAGTTGATGTAGTATTTGTCCTTCAATGTCTGGGTTGCTTCACTCAACATAAGGTTCTCAAGATTCTTCCACGTTATCACGTGTGTTTGTAGTGTATTCGTTCTTAAATCTGAGAAGTATTCCATTGTATGCATATAGCACATTTTATTTATGCATTCATCTGTTGATGGGCATTTGGGTTGATTCCAACTTTTGGCAATAGTGAACAATGCTGCTATGAACATTGGTGTGCATGTATCAGTTTGTGTCCTTCTTTTCAGTTCTACTGGGTATATACCCAGCAGTGGAATTGCTGGATCATATGGCAAATCTATAGCTAGTATTTTGAGAAACCACCAAACTGTCCTCCAGAATGGCTGGATCCTTCTGTATTCCCACCAACAGTGGATGTGTGTTCCCATTCCTCCACATCCTCTCCAGCATTTGCATTCTTCTGTTTTTTTCATAGCTGCCAATCTTATGGGAGTAAGATGGTATCTCATTGTAGTTTTGATTTGCATTTCCCTGATAGGTAGAGATTTGGAGCATTTTTTCATGTGCTTTTTAGCCATTTTTATTTCTTCTTTGGAGAAGTGTCTGTTTAAATCTTTTTCCCATTTTTTAAATGGGTTGTTTATCTTTTTGTTTTCAAGATATATGAGTTCTTTATATATGCAATTTATAAGTCTCTTATCAGATATATGGTTGCCAAATATTTTCTCCCATTGTGTGGGTTCCCTTTTTACTTTCTTGACAGACTCCTTTGAGGTGCAGAAGGTTTTAATTTTGAGGAAGTCCCATTTATCTATTTGTTCTTTTGCTGCTCATGCTTTTGGTGTGATATTCATGAAGTTATTTCCTATTACAAGGTCCTGTAGATGTTTCCCTACACTGCTTTCCAAGATCTTTATGGTCTTAGCTCTTATATTTAGGTCTTTGATCCATCTTGAGTTGATCTTTGTATAAGGTGTGAGATGGTAATCCTCTTTCATTCTTCTACATATGGCTATCCAGTTCTCCAGGCACCATTTGTTGAATAGGCCACTCCCTCCCAATTGAGAGGGTTTGATGGCTTTATCGAATATTATATGGCTGTATACATGAGGTTCTATATCTGAACTTTCAATTCAATTCCATTGGTCTGTGTGTCTCTCCTTATGCCAATACCAGGCTGTTTTCACTATTGTAGCTTTGTAGTATGTTTTGAAGTCAGGAAGTGTGATTCCTCCTATTTCGTTTTTCTTTTTCAGTATATCTTTGGCTATTCAGGGCTTCTTTCCTTTGCAAATAAATTTCATAGTTAGTTTTTCTAGTTCCTTAAAGAAGGCTGTGTTGATTTTTATTGGGATTGCATTGAATGTGTAGATCAGTTTTGGTAGGATAGGCATCTTAATAATATTCAGTCTTCCTATCCATGAACAAGGAATATTCTTCCATTTAATTAGGTCTTCTTTGATTTCCTTGAACAGTCTTGTATAGTTCTCGGTGTATAAGTTCTTTACCTCTTTAGTTAAATTTATTCCTAAGTATTTGATTTTTTATTTACTATTGTGAATGGTATTTGTTTCCTGATTTCCTCCTGATCTTGCTCATTATTGGTGTACAGAAATGCTACTGATTTTTGTGCATTGATCTTATAACCTGCAACTTTGCTGAACTCATTTATGAGTTCTAGAAGCTTTGTTGTAGATCTCTCAGAGTTTTCTATGTATAGGATCATGTCATCTGCAAATAATGAAATTTTGACTTCTTCCCTTCCAATTTGAATGCCTTTTATATCTGGTTCTTGCCTCAGTGCTCGAGCAAGTACTTCCAAGAGAATGTTAAATAGGAGCAGAGACAATGGGCATCCTTGTCTTGTTCCTGAGTTTAGAGGGAAGGATTTCAGGATTTCGCCATTGTAAACAATGTTGGCTGTAGGTTTTTCATATATACTCTTTATCATGTTCAAAAAGTTTCCTTGTATTCCAATCTTTTGGAGTGTTTTTATCAAGAAGTGTTGCTGTATTTTGTCAAATGCCTTTTCTGCATCTATAGATATAATCATGTGATTTTTTTCCTTCAATTTGTTTATATGGTGTATCACATTGATTGATTTTCTTATGTTGAACTATCCTTGCATACCTGGAATAAATCCCACTTGGTCATGTTGTATAATTCGTTTAATGTGTTGTTGAATACGATTAGCACGTATTTTGTTAAGTATTTTTGCGTCTAGGTTCATTAGAGAAATTGGTCTGTAATTTTCCTTTTCTGTGGTGTCTTTGTTTGGCTTTGGTACTAGGATAATGTTGGCATCATAGAAGGAGTTCGGCAATGTTCCTTCTGTTTCAATTTTTTGGAATAGTTTCAACAGAATTGGTGTCAGTTCTTTCCGGAATGTTTTGTAGAATTCACCTGTGAAGCCGTCTGGCCCTGGGCTCTTCTTAGTTGGGAGATTTTTAATGACTGATTCTATCTCTTTGCTTGTGATTGGTTTGTTGAGATCATCAATTTCTTCTTTCATCAATATGGGCTGCTTATGTGTTTCTAGGAATTTGTCCATTTCCTCTAGATTGTCATTTTTGTTGGAATATAGTTTTTCAAAGTATTCTCTTATGATAGTCTTTATTTCTGTGGGGTCAGTGGTGATATTACCTTTCTCATTTCTTATTTTGTGTATTTGCATCTTTTCTCTTTTTTTCTTTGTTAGTCTCGCTAAAGGTTTGTCAATTTTGTTGATCTTCTCAAAAAACCAGCTCTTGGTCTTGTTTATTTTTTAAAGTGCTTTCTTATTTTCTATTTCATTTAGTTCTGCTCTTATCTTTGTTATTTCCTTCCTTCTTCTTCCTGTTGGGTTACTTTGTTGTTGTTTTTCTAATTCCATCAAAAGCGCAGTTAGTTCTTCAATTTTTGCTCTTTCTTCTTTTTTGACACGTGAATTTATGGCTATAAATTTCCCTCTCAGTACTGCTTTTGCTGCATCCAATAAATTTTGTTATGTTGTGTTATCATTATCATTTGTTTCAAGGTAGTCATTGATTTCTTTTTAGATTTCCTCTTTGACCCACTGTTTTTCTAAGAGTGTGCTGTTTAATTTCCAAATTGTGGTGTGAAGTCTGGGCCTCTATCCAGCTTCACTCCACTGTGGTCAGTGATATTGTTTTGTATGATTTTGATCTTTCTGAATTCATTAAGCCTTTCTTTGTGGCCTAGCATATGGTCGATCTTGGAGAATGTTCCATGTGCGCTTGAGAAAAACGTATATCCTGCTGTGTTTGGGTGTAGTGATCTATATATGTCTATTAGATCGAGCTCTTCTAATATACTGTTCAAATGTTTTTTTTCTTTAGTGATTCTCTTTTGAGATGTTCTGTCCAGAGTTGATAGTGGTATATTAAAATACCCCACTATAATTGTAGATGCATCTATTTTTTCACTTAGTTTTTCCAGCGTTTGTCTCACGTATTTAGAGGCACCCTTGTTAGGAGCATAAATATTTATGATCATTCAATCTTCTTGACAGATTGTCCCTTTCACTAAAATATAGTATCCTTCTTTGTCTCTCACAATTGTTTCGCATTTAAGGTCTATTTTGTCTGATATTAATATAGCTACTCCTGCCTTTTTTTGGTTGTTGTTTGCTTGTGTAATTGTTTTCCAGCCATTCACTTTCAATCTCCATGCGTCTCTGGGTCTAAGATGTGTCTCTTGTAGACAGCATATAGATGGGTCATATTTCCTTATCCAGTGTCTCAGTCTGAATCTTTTGATAGGTGAGTTTAATCCATTGACATTCAGTGTTATTACGTTCAGAGAATTATTTGTGGTAGCCATATTTTGGTTGGATTTGTGTTTGTTATATTTTGTTTGTATTATATTTTCCCCTTCTATTTTTGTCTTTTTTGTTGCTCTTACACTCTCCTCCATCTCTGACTGTCCTGTTTTTTCCTTTCTTCCTGCAGAACTCCCTTAAGAATTTCTTGAAGGTGAGGTTTCTTGTTGATATACTCTTTCAGTTTCTGTTTATATGTGAATATTTTGAACTCTCCATCATTTTTGAATGCTAGTTTAGCTGGGTCGAGTATTCTTGGTTGGAAATTTTTTTCTTTTAGTACCTTGACTATATCATACCACTGCCTTCTTGCCTCCATTGTGTCAGATGAGAAATCAGCACTTAATCTTATGGAGCTTCCCTTGTATGTGATGGTTTTCTTTTCTCTTGCTGCTTTTAGAATTTTCTCTTTGTCTTGAGCATTGGATAATTTGACAAGTATATGTCTTGGGGTGGGCCTGTGGGGCTTATGACCAGTGGAGTGCGCTGTGCTTCTTGGATATGTACCTCTGTCTCTTTCAGTAGATTTGGGAAGTTTTCAGGCATTATTTCCTGCAACACTCCTTCTGACCCCTTTCCCTTCTCTTCTCCTTCTGGAATGCCTATAATACGTATGTTTGAGCATTTTGCATTATCATTCAGGTCCCTAAGTCCTATCTGGATTTTTTCTACCTTTTTATTGACCACTTCTACTATCTGTTTGATTTCCAATGCACTGTCTTCCACATCACTAATTCTCTGCTCTGCCTCTTCTAGTCTGCTGATATTTGCTGCAAGTGTATTTTTGATTTCTTGAATTGTGGTGTTCATTTCCATCATATCTGTTATTTTTTTGCACATGTCTGCAATTTCCCCTCCAAGTGTTGTCTTCATGTTGTTAACCTCTTTCATTACTTCATCGAATTTTCAGTGATAAATGTTCTGAGATCTTTCATTGCTTGTGCGAAGATCTGCTCCCCTTCCTGATATTTGGTTTATTGATTGGATTCAGCCATGTTTTCCTGATTACTGGTTTGGTTTGTAGATTTTTGTTGCTGTCTTGTCATCATTTTTCCTTGATGGGTTTAATCAGATCCGTAGCTTCTTTGTCTAGTCTTGGAGATTAATTAGCTGTTGTTTTTTTGTGTGTTATATCTTCTCTTTGTCACTTTGTTCTTCCTGTTCCAATTTCTTATTGCTGGTTAAGTTCACTTTAAAGGAAAGTATTAGGACTGAGGAAAGGCAATTGTGTAAGGAAGGAAAAAGTGTAAAGTGGTATTTGTGATATATGTTAACAAAGCATCAATATGAGTTCTGGGAGGATGGAGGTTAGAGCATGTAAATTGTGTAGAGTTATACTAGTAGGAAAGTACCTATAATGAGGTAGATGACTGAATATGGGAGGAATATGGTACGTACTAAGAAGCTATTGTTTTTGTGAGAGAGGGAAAGAGAAAAGAAAGTTAATAGTTTCAAGGGCAGATATCAGATGGAAAACTAAACAAAGGTATTGGAAATTCAGAGTAAGATGCTTAATGGATCAAAGAAAGGGAGGTGGAATGTAGGAGAGATAGCAGATGGTGGAGGATATCAAGTTGTAGGGGAAAGGGGATAGTGTAGATAGCCTAAATCTATTCACAGAGAAATGAGGCAGTGGAGGATGAGGAAACCCAGCAAATGTGAGATGTTTCCTGCAGGACCTATTGTATTGTTAAGATAAAATAGAATAAGAAGAAGATCGGGGACAGGAGTGAGAGCATTAAAAAAAAAAAAAGGAAAAGAGACTTTGGGGGATACACTGGGAGAAAAGACTAGGGGATAATGCAATGCCAGGAATCAGAACATTAAAAATCTGGAATAAAAAAATAGAAATAGAATAAAAATAAAAGCAAAACAAAATAAAATAAAGAAGAAAAAACACAAACATTGAGGGCTAGTATATTCAAGGGCCTCAGATGAACCTCAGGGCGTGGTGGATTCAGGGATGTACAGTCTGAGGTATTCAGGCCTCAAGATGTGTGAGTCTCTGGCGTGTGGGCTGCCAGAGTCCAGGGAACTCAGACCTGGCAACCTCGAGTCCAGTTAACAGGAATCCTGGGAGCACCACAGTGCATCACAGCCTTCAGTGATCCCCGCAGCTGGGTGCCAGCCCTATGGGTGAGGTCTCATCCCCAAGCTCTATCCTGTGTTCTGTGTCCTACAATTCACTCACTTACTAGGGTCTATTGTGTGGATATATCACCAATTGACTTCAGGAACCCTCCCACCCTGTGGTCCCTGGGAACATCCACCTGGGGACTCCTCTAGGCTGCAGCCAATTTAATGACTCAGATCAAATATCCAGGTCCGGGGGAGGGGCTCCAGCCAGAAATGCTAATAACAGAGTCCAAACCCAAAATTCCCACGCTTTGCAAAATATTCCCCTAATCAGTTTCCAAACGTCTGCCACCCCATGAAACCCTGGTAGCATCTCTTCATTGCTATCACTTTGAGACTGCTGTAGGTCAGCAGCCGGGCTTGGGAGGGGGCGTGGCTCTAGGCAGAAACGCTATTGTTTGTGTCCGCAATCACAAATTCCCCCCGCTTTGCCCTAAAACCCCCGTCTGTCTGCCCAAATGGGTCTGCAAGCACCTCCCTTTTCCCACCAACCCCCCAATAGGCCGCCCAGGGCCCACGAACTCCCCAGTACTGCAGAGGATCCAAAAAAACACACAAAGAACAGAAACCCTGCCACCGGGCTCAGCCCGTCTCGGCCTGACTCCGCCTGCCGCAGCGGCCCGGCCTGGCTCCGCCCGGTTCTGCCCGCAGCCCGGCCCGGCTCCGCCCAGCTCCACCCACCTTCACGGCCCTGCCCAGCTCCGCCCAGCTCTGCTTGCTGCCGTGGCCCTGCCTGGCTCCGGCGTCCGCCCGCCGCTGCGGCGCTAGATGCCTCGGCTCCGCCTACCCAAGGAGGGAATCCTCCACACATAGCCGGATCTCCGTGTATATTTCACAGACAGATCCTCTCTGTTACCTTCCCTCCAAATCGATGTCCAGACACCTCCGGACCAGCAAAAATCCTGAAACAACCCGGTCCCAAAGAGTCTCCAACGCCGCCCTCCCGATTCCCTGCAGGAGACCCTAACAGGGAAGTTCACTCAGCCGCCATCTTGCCCCTCTCTCCTATTTGCATCTTCTTTCTTTTTTCTTTGTTATTCTAGCTAAGGATTTGTGAAATTTTTTGATCTCAAAAACTATCTCTTTGTTTTCTTTATTTTTTCTATTGATTGTTTATATTTCTATTTCATTTAGTTTTTTTTCTGATCTTTGTTCTTCTTTCTATCTTCTTCCTTTGGGGTTAGTTTGTTTTTGTTGTTTTTAACTAATTCTTCCTGGTGAGCCAGGTATTTGATTTTATCACTTTTTTTTTCTTTTTGATGTTTGATCTTATGTTTATGAATTTCCTTTTCAGTTCAGCATTTGCTTCATCCCATGAGATATGATATGATATGTTTTCATTTTCATTATTTTTAAGGTAGTTACTGATTTCTTTTGAGATTTCCTCCTTGACTGTTTTTGTAAGAGTGTATTGCTTAACTTCCATATCTTTGTGCCCAATCTGGCTCTCTGACCATTGCGGATTTCCAGCTTCATTCCACTGTGGTCAGGGAAATTATTTTGTATGATTTCAGTCCTTCTAAATTCATTGAGACTTTTCTCTGGTGCTTAGCATGTGATCTATCTTGGGAATGATCCAAGTTTGCTTGAGAAGAAAGTAT
Source organism: Dasypus novemcinctus (assembly GCF_030445035.2). NCBI lineage: Eukaryota > Metazoa > Chordata > Mammalia > Cingulata > Dasypodidae > Dasypus > Dasypus novemcinctus. The sequence goes on along the minus strand of NC_080704.1, from coordinate 90,846,102 downwards.
ATTCTGCTGTATTTTGGTGTAATGTTGTGTAAATATCTATTAGGTCCAGGTGCTCTAATATATTATTCAAAGTCTTCTTTTCTTTATTGATTCTCTGTTGACATGTTCTGTCTAATGGTGATAATGGTTTATTAAAATCCCCCACTATAATTATAATGGCATCTATTCCTCCACTAGTTTTCCCACGTTTTTCTTGTGTATTATGCAGCATATTGTTTAGGCGCATAAATATTTATAAATGTTCTTTCTTCTTGAAAGATTACCCCTTTTACTAATATGTAGCATCCATTTTTGTCTCTCACAATAGTTTTGCATTTGCACTAATATCTCTTTTTTTCCAATATTATTATAGGTACTCCTGCTCTCTTTTAGTTTTGTTTGCTTTTAAGATTGTTTTCCAGATATTCATTTTCAACTTCCTTGAATCCCTGGGTCTAAGGTTGGTTTCTTGTAGACAGCATATAGATGGGTCATATTTCTTTATCCATTCTGCCAATCCATGTCTCTTGAGAGGTGAATTTAATCCTTTGTCATTCAGTGTTATTGCTTTCAAGGTTTTACTTACATTAGTCATATTTTCTTTGGATTGGTGTATGTCATATATTGCTTTTAGTTCTCATTTTGTCTTTTTGGTTGTTCTTACACTCTCCTCCAACTCTGTCTCTCCTGTTATTTTCTTTCCTCCTGCAGAACTCTCTTTAGTATTTCTTGAAGTGCTTATTGGCATACTACCTTACTTTCAGTTTATCTGTGAATATGTTGAACTCTCCATTTTTTAAAGATTTATTTTATTATTTCTATCCCTCTATTCCCCCCATTATCTGTGCTGTTCACTGTGTGTTCTTCTTTGTCTTCTTGGATTCTCATTATGTGGCTCTGGAAACCAATGCTGGGACCTTCCAGGGTGGGAGAGAAGTGATTATTCTGTTGCAATGCCTCAACTCCCCTGTTCTGCTACATCTTCTTATTTTCTCCCCTCTGTGTCTCTTTTTGCATCATCTTGTTGTGCCGGCTCTCCATGTCACCTGGCACTCCCGCACAGGGCAGTGTTCCCATGTGGGGTGGCATTCTCATGCAGGATGGCTCTCCTGTGCTAGGCCACATTCCCAAATGGGCTGGCACTCCATGTGGGCCAACTTGCCCTCAGCAGGAGGCCCTGGGCATCAGAACATGGACCTCCAATATGGTAGATGGGAGCCCAATTGGTTGAGTCACATCCATTTCCCTCTCCATCATTTTTGAATGTCAGTTTTGCTGGATAAAATATTCTTGACTGGAAGATTTTTTCTTCAGTACCTCGACTATGCCATGCCACTGCCTTCTTGCCTCCATGGTTTCAGATGAAAAATCAATGCTTAATCTTATTGAGCTTCACTTTTATGTGATGGTTCTCTTTTCTCTTGCTGCCTTCAGTATTTTCTCTTTGTCTTAAGATTAGATAATTTGACAAGTATATGTCCTGTGGTGGACCTGTTGGGATTTATACTGTTTTGGGTACAATGTTCTTTCTGGGCATATACATCCATATCCTGCAATAGGTTTGGGAATTTTTCATCCATTATTTCCTTCAACACCCTTTCTGTCCCCTTTCCCTTCTCTTCTTCTTCTGGGATGTCTATAAAGCATATGTTTGTGCATTTTGTGTTGTCATTCAGATACTTAAGTCCCTGTTGGATATTTTCTATCTTTTTATCTATCAATTCTACTGTCTATTTTATTTTGAATGTGCTTTCCTCCACATCACCAATTCTTTCCTCTGCTTTTTCAAATCTGCTGTTATTTGCTAAGTGTATTTTTGATTTCTTGAATTGTGCCATTCATCATCATCATATCCATTATCTTTTTGTGTATGTTTACAATTTCTTCAGTATGCTCTCCAAGTGTTTTCTTAATATCCTTATCTCTTCCTTCACTTCATTAAGTTAGTCCATGATATTTATTTGGAGATCTTTGATTAGTTGTTTGATGTTCAACTCCACTTCCTGGTTTATAATTTATTCATTGTACTGAGTCATGTCTTCCAGATCCTTGGTATGTTTAGTAAATTTTTTGTATTTATTTCTGTTTCATTCTCAACCCCCACTTATGGCTTGCTTATTGCTTGCTCTCTGTGTCCATTCACTGCACGCTCTTCTGTGTGTTTTTTTTTTAAACTTATCTCCCTTATCTGTTGCTACACCTTGCTGAATCGGCTCTCCATTGTGCTTGTGGTCCTGGTCCGGCGGTGCTCCACAGTGCTTCTGGGCCAGGCCACACTCCATGGTGTGCAGGTGAGCCTGCCTTCACCATATGGTAGATGACAGCCCAAATGATTGAGCCATAGCAACCTCCCGGTCTGAAATTTTTTATTGCTGTCTGGTCATCATTTTATCTTGGTAGATTTGTTCAGTTGATTAGCTTCTATCTATAGTCTTGTTTTTTTATGTGCTTTTTTTTGTGTATGTTAAGGTTATGCTTTGACACTTTGTTTTTCTTATTCTATTTCCTTTTTTTCCTCTAAGTTACATTGAAGGAAAAATATTAAGACCTGGTAAAGGAAAAGAGGTAAGAAAAGAAAGGAGTAATAGTAGTATTGGTAGTGTTAGCAGAAGTACTGTATAGGACCTAGGAGAATAAATATTAAACTCATGCAAGCAGTGTATAGTTATAGGAATAAGAAAGTGGAGTATGTACAATGAAATGGGAAACTAAATATGAAGAAGAATATAGTATGAATTAAAAGGCTAGCCCGATCAGGAAAAAGAAAAAGAGAAAAGAAAGGGCAATAACATAAAGAGTTAATAAAAGGTAGAAAACAGAGTAGAAGTGTTTGAAATAAAAAGCCAGAAAAATTGGGGACTAAACAAATAGAGGTGGAATGTAAGAGCAACAGCAGAAGATGGAAGGTAGAATGATATAGGAAGGAAAAGAGATAGCATTGGTAGCAAAAGTCAGCATACACAGAAGAGAGGAAATTTAGGACAAGGAAGCACAGCAAACAATAAACCATCCAGCAGCACCTATTTGAAAAAAGAAAAAAAAAAGAAAAGAAAATTTTAAAAGGTGAGAGGATAAAGGGGAAGGAAAGAGAAGATAACAAGAAAAAACCCCCACAAACCCTCAAGCAAGGAGTCAACCAAACAATAAAAAATAACGAAAAACTGGTGGCAGTCTTGGCCCAGTGGTTAGGGTGTCTGTCTACCACATGGGAGGTCCGCGGTTCAAACCCCGGGCCTCCTTGATCCATGTGGAGCTGGCCCATGCACAGTGCTGATGCGTGCAAGGAGTGCCTTGCCACACAAGGGTGTCCCCCGCATAGGGGAGACCCATGCACAAGGAGTAAACCCTTAAGGAGAGCCGCCGAGCGCAAAAGAAAGTGCAGCATGCCCAGGAATGGTGCCGCACACACAGAGAGCAGACACAAGAAGATGATGCAACAAAAAGAAACACAGATTCCCGTGCCACTGACAACAGAAGCAGACAAAGAAGACACAGCAAATAGACACAGAGAACCGACAACCGGGGTGGGGGTGAGGGGAAGGGGAGAGAAATAAATAAATAAGAATAAATATTAAAAAAAATAATGACAAACAGACTTCCCTCTTAAGCTCTTATTTAGGGAAAGCAAGAGACCCAAGGGAAGCTAATACAAAGATAATATCTATGTTTTCCCTGTCTCAAAGTATCAGCTAATATCCCTGGGGTCACTACTCTAAGAGGAACTGGGAACTGTACCAGAGACCTTGCACTCTGTGCAGTGGAGGCTGAAACTCCTCCACTGAGCCAATCCCTTCTTCCTGGTCAACCTGCTCCTGTGGGAAGAAGAGATGTGATGTGGGGGCATTTTCAGTACTTGGAGTTATCCTGGGTGGTACTACAGGGGCAGTTACTGGACATTGTATGACTTCCCATGACTCACTGGGTGGACTGGGGGAGAGTGTAAACTTTAATGTGGACCATTGACCATGTGGTGCAGCAGTGCTCAGAGATGTATTCACCAAGTGCAATGAATGTCCCATGATGATGGAGAAGGTTGTTGTTATGGGAGGAGTGGGGTGAAAGGGGTGGGGGGTATGTGTATGTAACATATATATATGAAACATTATATATATGTATATATATGTAACATTAAAAAAATAAATAAACACAAAAAAGCTATTTTTTGAATTTTATTTTATCTTTTTCAAAAAGATACATAAAACACTATATGTTACAATAAAAAATATAAGAGTTCCCTTCTACCCCACACCCTCCACTCCTCTCATATTGACAATTTCTTTCATTAGTGTGGTACATTCATTGCATTTGATGGATACATTTTGGAGCATTGCTACACAGCATGCATTATAGTTTATGTTGTAGTTTACACCCTCTCCCAGTTCATTCAGTGGATTATGGCAGGATATACAATGTCTTGCATCTGTACCTGCAGTATCATTGAGGACAACTCCAAGTCCCCAAAATGCCCCAATATCATACCTCTTTTCCCCTCTCCCTGCCTTCAGCAACTCCCATGGCTACTGTCTCCACATCAATGATACAATTCCTTTCATTGCTAGAGTCATGATAATTCTATAGTAGAATACAAGTAAGTCCTCTCTAATCCATATTTTATCCCTCCATCCTGTGCACCTTGGGTTGGTGATGTCCACCCAACCTCTAAACTAAGAGGGGGCTTAGATCCCACATGACTTATGGATGGAATTCTCCTGCTTGCAGCTGTAGAATCTTTCAGTTCCCTGATGTGGTGATTGACCATCTTCATCTCCCTGTTCGCTGACCTGGGTAAGTCCAATGAACCAGAGAGTAGAAGTTCTGACTCTGCTGAGGTTTATGGCCCAGCTGACACATAGACAATCCAGAAATTCAAGTCTCCTGAACATACACCAACCCCAGAGCCAACTCTCATAGAGAGAGGTCACATCTGAGTTCAACTCCATCACATGCAGGAGTACAAGTTCCAAATTAGGGTGCACTGGAAAGGCAGCAAACTCCAGAGCCATCTGTCATGAGCATAGCACCTGGGTGTCACTGTAAACCTCAGGAGCACCATTACTTGGGGTTGTACCTACTTTGGCTGTCTCTGAGATCCTGAAAAGATGTGCATAAACACTACCCATCTGAACAACTCCTGACGCATTTTGAATTCTCTTAGCCATATAAACTCATTTGTCTTTACCATTTCCCCTTTATCCAAGGTCTTTTTCTAGTTGCATCACCAGCTCCTGCTTGACAGTAATCCCTTGCTGCCAGGGAGGCTCATCCCCAGGAGTCATATCCCACCCTGGGTGGAAAGTAATGCATTTACATGCTGAGTTTGTCTTAGAAAGTAGAAGTCTGACTTTTTAAGGGACTATTTACTGTGGCATTCAAATAGATCCTGGAGAGTAGTGCATAAGTATGGAATGAACTTCCAACTCACTTTGAAGTCTCTTTATATAAAACTCATTTGTCTTTATATTTTCCCAATTTTGGTCAAGGTCTTTCCCCATCTGCAGTGCTGTTTGGTGTTTGGGAGTAATTCCTTGGTGCTAGGGAGGCTCATCCCTGGGAGTCATGTCCCATGCTTGTGGGAGCTTAACTTAGAGATATTCCATATTTGAGTAGGATGGAGACTCTTAGGAGATAACTCATAGACATGCTGAAGCACTAAGCCAGGTTGAAATTTCAGAAGCAAAGACTCATAAGCATATTCATAAATATAGAGGCCCCATCAAGGAAACAACCCCCTACACTAGTCATTGCCACTGTACTCAGGGGATTCTTGGTGTTCCATTAGAGAATGTGGCAAAGCTCTTTAGGTGGGAAATTAATATTCTTTGGTTATTGTATGAATCTCCACCCACTGTGACCATGCCCTATGAACACTTGAACAATTTTATATATTTTCTATTTATTCTCAGGTGAAGTTCCTCCCATGAATTCCTCATCACTGTCACCCCAAGACAAAGATCCTCCCCTTCCACAATTGTTACCTTTCTGTGATCAAAAACTTCTTCAAAATGAAGCCAAGATTATTGCCAAATATGACTGATAAGAAAATGAAATAATGAGATGTTTAAACATAAGAACTCAAATACATATTAATTTTTTAAAAATAAAATAAAAATAAATTACAAAATGGGATATTAAAATTAAGGAAAATATTTTATAAATTTTTGATGTTTTTCCTGTCATTACTGTAATATTTGTTGTCCTGTATGTACAGAAACATTTTCTCATTTCTTCTCCAGTGTCTTACTCTTTTTCATTTTGTTTTCAAAGAAGTTTTGGTCACAGTAAAGTGACATACACAATATAGGGGACTCCCATATACTCAACATCCTCCCCCTTTTCCCCTTTCCCATATTAATAACCTTTTTATATGTGGATCAAACGTTTGTTACAAATAATGTACAAGTATTGAAATATAACTACTAACCATGGTCAATGGTTTGCATTAAGGTTTACATTATAGATCATACACATTTTAAAATTTGATGAATTTTAACCTGGCTTGCATTCATCATTGTAAGATTATGCAGAACACTTCCGTTGCCCCCTAAATACTCCCTCTTCCATCTATTATATTCCTCCCTCCTCTCCCAATGGTGGCATGGCAAACACCAGGCTTCACTCATTGAAGGACAATATTCATAGTTACTTGCAACAACACTGACGGCTTGGCATACTGGCCTGTCCTCTCCTTTTATGAACATCCCATGTTCTCCAGAGGTACCCACCACTCTGTTTGAGAATATATTGGGCGTCCCAGGGTGGGAGTCCAACTCCTTCCTGTTTATTATGTGGCTCTTCACCCACTGACATAACACCCAATGATAAAATGAACACTTGCACATTCTCTAGAAGATGGCTTCAGATGTGCCCTGTCCCTAATGCTTCCCCTTCCAAAATCCTTGTCATATTGCCCAAAGAGATTTCCAAACATTGTGGTTTCAATCACATACCCACCAGACCCAGTGTTCAACTGCTCCCTCTCCCAACCCTCCCCCTAATTCCATGGACTATCCAACCAACCCTCCCCAACCTACCCACCTGTCAAACTTGCACCCACCAACCCAATATCATCACTACACCCTGTCACATCCCATTCATTACACAACTATTCAGTTCCACGTTATCATAGATTTTGCGCATATGGGCATTGGCTCACAATCTTCTTCTCCCTTTATATTTCCTATAAACCAATCTTCCAGACTCTACCTATCTGAGTCTGCTTGGTTTCCTTAATTCATATCAATGAGATCATGTAATATTTGCCCTGTAACTCCTTAATTTTTCACTCAGCATAAGTTTCTTAAGATTTATCCATGCTGTCCCATGTGTTAGTATTCTTTCTTATGGATGAGTAATATTCCATTTTATGTATATACCACATTTGTTTATCCATTCATCTGTTGATGCTCATTTGGGTTGATTGGAACTTTTGGCAATAGTGGGTAATGCCATCTTGAACATTGGTGGATATATCTGTTGGTATCCTTGACTTCAGTTCTTTTGGATATATACCTAGGAGTGGAATTACTTGATCATGTAGCAAATCTGTAGTTAGTTTTTTGAGAAACTGCAAAATATTCTCCACAATGGCTAGACCATTCTACATTTCCACTAAAATGGATGAGGTTTCCCATTTCTCCACATCCTCTCCAACACATGTAGTCCTCTGTTTGTAAATGGCCACCAGACTTATAGGTGTAAGAAGATATCTCATTGTGGTTTGGATTTGCATTTCCCTAATAACTAGTGATGTTGAGCACTTTTTCATGTTTTTAGGATTTAATTTCTTCTTTGAAAAAGCGACTGTTTAAATCACTTGCCCATTTTTATAATGGGCTGGGTTTTTTTTTCTTTTTGAGATATAGGATTTCTTTGTATATGCTGGACATTAGGCTACTATCAAAGATATGGTTGCCAAATATTTTCACCCATTGGGCGGTGGTCTTTTTACATTTTTGACAAACTCCTTGTAGGTACAAAAGTTTTTAATTTAGGGGAGGTCCCATTTCTCTGTTCTTTTCTATCACTGCTCATGCTTGGTTGTGAAGTTTGAAACACTTTTCTATTAAAAGTTTCAGTAGATGCTTCCCTATATTATCTTCCAAACTCTTTATGGTATTGGCTCTTATATTTAGATCTTTGATCCATCCTGAGTTGATTTTTGTATAAGATGTGAGATGGTTTTCTTCCCTCATTCTTTTGGAAATGAATATCCAGTACTCTAAGCACCATTTGTTGAAGAGGACACTCTCTCCCATTTGAGTGACCTTGTTGGGTTTGTTGAATATCAGATGACTTTATATGTGAAGATCTATAACAGTAATCGCAAATCCATTCTGTTGGTCAGTATGTGCATCTTTGGGCCAATAAAATGCAGTTTTGTAGTATGTTTTTTTTCCCCCAAATTCTACTCAATTTATTCATTTTTTAAAAAATATATATATTACATTCAAAAAATATGAGGTCCCCGTTCACCCCCACCACCCCACCCCACCACTCTCCCCACAGTAACACTCTTCCCCATCATCATGACACATCCATTGCATCTGGTGAGTACCTCTCTGGGCATCGCTGCACCCCATGGCCTGTGGTCCACACCATAGCCCACACTCTCCCACGTTCCATCCATAAGCAAAGAAGTAGGGCCATCCAATGATGATATTTTGCACATCTCTATTGCTAATTCATGCCATGGTCTTTTTTTTTTCCCATCATCTTGAGACATTCATTGCATTTGGTGAATACATCTGTGAACACCGCTGCACCTCATGGTCAATTGCCCACATCATAGCCCACACTCTCCCACGTTCCATCCAGTGGGCCATGGGAGGGCATACAATGTCTGGCAATTGTTCCTGGAGCACCACCCAGGACAACTCCAAGTCCCGAAAATGCCTCCACATCTCATCTCTTCCTCCCATTCCCCGCACCCAGCAGCCACTATGGCCACTTTTGCCACACCAATGCCACATTTTCTCGATTACTAACCACAATATTTCATGAATAGGATATCATTAAGTCCACTCTAATCCTTACTGTATTCCTCCTTCCTGTGGACCCTGGCTTAGCTGTGTCCACTCCACATCTATGTCAAGAAGGGGCTTAGATTCCACATGGATACTGGATGCAATCCTCCTGCTTTCAGTTGTAGGCACTCTAGGCTCCATGATGTGGTGGTTGACATTCTTCAACTCCATGTTAGCTGAGTGGGGTAAGTCCAATAAACCAGAGAGTAGGAGTTGCAAGTCTGCTGAGGCTTAGATCCTGGCTATCACAGGGATATTCCAGGGATTCAGGTCTCCTGAGTATACACCAACCCCAGTGCCAACCACAGAGACAGAAGAGGCATGTGTAGAAAGGTCACTTTTGAGTCCAACTCCATAACAGTCAGGAACACAAACTCCAAAGCAGGGCCAGCTGACATGGCACTGAACTTAAGAGCCATCTGCTATGACCATAAAATCTGTGGGTCTCTGTAGCCATCAGGAAAAACAGTACCTGAGCTTGTATCCACTTTAGCTGTCTCTGGGACCCTGCTGAAGTGTGCATAATTGTGACCCCTCTGATGACCCCTGACTCTTTTTTGGATACTCATAGCCATATAAACTCATTTGTTCTTTCCATTTCCTCCTTTTACTCAAGGTAAAAAAGCAGCTTTTAACACCTGACATAACATGTAGACTGAGATAATCCTCTGGTGTGAGTTGACCCTATTATTCAAGGTCTTTATCTAGTTACATCATCAGCTGGTGCTTGGTAGTAATCCCTCAGTGCCAGGGAGTCTCATCTCCGAAGTCATGTCCCAAGCTGGGGGGAAGGTAATGCTTTTACTTACATGCTGAGTTTGGTTTAGAGAGTGGCCACATTTGAGCAATGTGGAGGCTCTCAGGAGGTAACTTTTAGGCACTTTGCACCTCTAGGCCTAGTTCATATTTCAGGCACACAGCCTCACAAGCATAGTCATCAGTGTCAAGGACTCCTTGTTGGACCATCCTTCTTTATTCATATTTGCCATTGCACTTGGGGGATTGTTGCTGTTCCATAGGGGAATGTGGAAGAGATCCCCTTGCTAAGAACTCTGCATTCACTCAGTGGCCGTTTTTAAGTGTAACTACTATGAAAATATCCAAACATATATATGTACCCTGTGTACATGCCCTGGAGAACTCTCTCCCAACCATGTGTCCCCCATCAATAACACCCCACAAGAGTGTTCCTCCCTTGGAATAGTTGAACCTCTTTGTGGTCCAAAACTTCTTCAAAAATGAAGCCTAATATATTTCTAAGTTCCATTAATAATAGAATGGATTATAGTGATGGATGTAAAGGTTAGGTATAGAATACATACTAATTTCAAAAAATTAAATAAAGAAAAAATAAATTGGTGTATCCAAAAATGAAAAAAAATGAAAGAGCTTTTTGACATTTTACCTTTCATCATTGCAATAGGTGTTGCTCTGTATGTACAGTGGGAAGGCAATTTCTTTCATTTCTTCATTATGTTTACATCCTTTTTTTCTAATTATTAATTTTGTCTTCACAAAAGTTTTAGGTCACAGTAATTCACATATACAATATATGGTACTCCCACATATCAAACATCAAACATTTTGTCTCTTCCTCAGTAATGATCTTTTTACATATTCATATTATATTTGCTGCAGCTGATGTACAGATATTGAAACATAGCTTTCAAACATGGTTCAATTTGGATTTACAGTATAGTTCATATTTTAGACTATACAATTTTGTAAATTTTTTGTTATCTTATGTTTTACATTATGGTTTACATTTTAGCCTATAGATTTTTACCTTTTTTCATATAATTTAACATATCCTATATTCATCATTGCATGATCTTGTGGAACACTACTAATTGCCCCACAGTTACACCAATTCCATCTCATTTTAAAGCTCTAGAAGCTTTTTTTGTAGATTTCTCAGGGTATTCTATGTATAAGATCATGTCTTTTGAAAATAGTGAAATTTTGACTTCCTTTCCAATTTGGATAACTTGTATATCTTTTTATATCCTAAGTGCTCAAGCAAGTACTATTAACACAATAGGAGTGGTGATAATGTTTTTTATTGATCTTAAAGGGAAAGCTTTTAGTATTTCACCCTTGTATATGATGTTATCTGTGGATTTTTCAGATATACACTTTATCATGTTGAGCAAGTTTCCTTCTTTTCCTATCCTTTGCTGGGTTTTTTATCAGGAAAATGTGCTGCATTTTGTTGAATGCTTTTTCTGCATCTATAGGGATGTCATGTGATTTTTTTGATCTGTTTACATGGTGTATTACATTGATTTATTTTCTTATGTCGAACCTTCCTTGCATATAAGGGATGAAACCCACTTGAACATGCTGTATATTTGTTTGATCTGTTGTTGAATACAATTAGCAAGTATTTTGTTGAGGGTTTGAGCATCTAGATTCATTAGAGAGATTGGTCTGTAATTTTCCTTTCTTATGACATCCTTCTTTATGTTAGTGTAATGTTGGTATCATACAATGCGTTATTAAATGTTCCATCTACTTCTATTTTTTGGAAGATTTTAAGCAACGGTTGTGTTAGAATTCAGCCGTGAAAGCATCTGGTCCTTGGCTCTCCTTATTTGGGAGATTTTTGATGACTTATTCTATCTCTTTATGTGTGATTGGTCTGTTGAGTTCATCAATTTGTTCTTTCATCAATATAGGTAGTTTGTGTGTTTCTAGGAATTTGTCCATTTACTCTAAATTATTCTTGATGGCATATAATATTTCAAAGTATCCTCTTATGATAATTGATTTATGTGGGTTCAGTGGCGATATCCCCTTCTTGTGCATCTGTATCTTCTCTTTTTTTCTTTGCTTCTCTAGCTAACAGTTTGTCAATTTTATTGATCTTCTCTAAGAACCATCTTTTGGTTTTATTTTTTCTAGGTCTTTCTTGTTTTCTATTTCATTTAGTTCTGCACTAATCTTTGTTATTTCCTTCCTTCTTTAGTGTTTTTATTTTGTTGTTCTCTTTCTAATTCCTCCTGATGTGCCTTTAGGTCTTTAATTTTAGCTCTTTGTTTTTTTATATATACACATTTATGGTTATGAATTACCCTCTCAATACAGCTTTTGTGGCTTCCCAAAGTCTTGACATAGTGTGTTTTCATTTTCATTCATTTCCAGATTGTTACTGATTTCTTTTGTGAATATCCTATTTACCCACAGTTTGTCTAAGAGTGTGTTGTTTGGCTACCATATCTTCATGCCTAATGTGGTTCTCTGGCTCTTACTGATTTTCAGCTTCATTCCACTTTGGTCAGAGAAATATTTTGTATTATTAAAATGCTTCTGAATTCACTGAAATTTGTTATGCAGCTTAGCAGGCACTCTCTCTTGAAGAATGATTTATGAGACCTTGAAGAGAATGTATATCTTGCTGTATTTGAGTGTAGAGTTCTGTATATGTGTATTAGGTTCAAATTCTCTAATGTATTATTCAAATTTTTGTTTCTTAATTGTCTCTCTTTCAAGATGTTCTACCTAATGGTGATAATGGTGTGTTAAAGCCCCCATTATAATTGTAGAGGCATCTATTCCTCCACTTAGTTTTTACAGTGTTTGCCTCGTGTATTTTGAGGCACTCTTGTTAGGTGCATATATGTCTATGATTTTTCTTTCTTTTTGAAAGATTACGTGTTTTACTAATATACGCTGTCCATCTTTGTCTCTCACAATAGTTTTGCATTTAAAGTCTATTTTGTCTGATATTAGTATAGGTATTCCTGGCCTTTTTTGTTTCTTGTTTGCTTGTAAGATTGTTTTCTAGCCATTCACTTTCAACCTCCTTGGATCCCTGGGTCTAAGGTAGGTTTCTTGTAGACAGCATATAGATAGGTCATATTTCCTTATCCATTCTTCCAATCTGTATCTTTTGACAGGTGAGTTTAATCCATTAACATTCATTGTTATTGCTCTCAAAGAATTACTTACTTTAGCGAAGTTTGCTTTGGATTTATGTATATCATATGTTGTTTTTGTCTTTTTGAAATTTTAATTGTTATTACACTCTCTTCCAATTCTCTCTCTCCTTTTTTCCTTTCTACCTGAAGAACCCGATTTAGTATTTCCTTTATTTAATTTTAATTTTTATTTGCCTTTTTAAAAGATACATAGATCACAAAAATGTTACATTAAAAAATATAAAAGGTTCCCACATACCCCCCACCCCCCACTCCTCCCACATCAACAACCTCTTTCATCATTGTGGCACATTCATTTCATTTGGAGAATACATTTTGTTGCAGTGCTGCACTGCATGGATTAGAGTTCACATTGTAGTTTACACTCTTCCCCAGAACATTCAGTTGATTATGGCAGGACATGTAATGTCCAGCTTCTGTCCCTGCAATATCATCTAGGACAACTCCAAGTCCCAAAAATGTCCCCACATCTCATCTCTTCTTCCCTCTCCCTGCCCTCAGCAACTACCGTGGCCATATTCTCCAGGTCAATGCAACAGTTTCTTCCATTACTAGTCACAATAGTTCTATAGTAGAATATCAGTAAGTCTACTTTAATCCATATTTTATTCCTCCACCCTGTGGACCCTGTGTTGATATCCACTCCACCTCTATATAAAGAGGGGGCTTAGATCCTACAAGATTGATGAATGTCATTCTCCTTGGAGTTGTAGGCACTCTCGGTTCCCAGGTGTGGAGGTTGACCATTTTCAACTCCCTGTTAACAGATCTGTGCAAGTCCAAATAAGTGGAGAGTAGGAGCTGCAACTCTGCTGGGACCCATGTCCCAGCTGGCACATGGCCAGTCCAGAGATTGACATGTCCTGGGTATACACCAACCCCAGCACCAACCACAGATACAGTAAGAGTGATAAAAGAGGCATGTGTAGAATGTTCACATCTGAGTCCAACTCCATTGTACTCAGGAACACAAATTCCCAGGTAGGGCCTACTGACAAGGAGCTGAACTCCATAGCCAAACACCATGATCATAGAACCTGTGTGTCTTGGTAGATCTCAGGAGCACCAGTATCTGGGATTGTATCCACTTTGGCTGTCTCTGGGATCCTGTTGAGGCATCCATAAGTCTCTTTTTTGAAGACTCTTGGTCATATAAACTCATTTGTCTTTACCATTTCCCACTTTCATTCAAGGTCTTTTTCTAGTTGCATCACATGTTAGTGATTGGTAGTAATCCCTCAGCACCAGGGCGGCTCATCCTTGGGAGTCATGTTCCATGGTGAGGGAAGGTAATGGGTTTACTTGCTGAGACTGGCTTAGAAAATGGGTACATTTGCACAACCAGGAGGCTCCCAGGAGGTAACTCTTGGCACCCTGCAGCTCTAGGCATATTTCAGATTTCAAGTACATAGGCTCATAAGCATTGTCATCAGTATCAAGGGCTCATCATTTGAACATCCTTCTTCACTGGTCTTTGCCCTTGCACTTGGGGGATGTGACATTGGGTAATGTGACAGACCTCCCCTGGCTAGGATCTCAGCACTCCCTCAATTGTAGTTTTTAATTGTAACTATTATGAAAATACTCAACATATATCCAAAAAGACTGTTTTCTTATTGGCATTATCTCTTAATTTCTGTTTGTCTGTGAATATTTTGAATTCTTTCACATTTTTGAACATCAGCTTTGCTGAGAATTCTGGTCTAGAAGATTTTACTTTTAGTGCCTTTCCTGTGCCATACCACTGCTTTTTTGCCTCCATGTTTCCTGATGAAAGATCGGTACTTAATCTTATCAAGCTTCCCTTGTGTGTGATGGTTCTCTTTTCTCTTGCTGTTTTCAGGACTCTGTCTTTGTTTTCAGCTTTTGACAATCTGACAGGTATTTTTCTTAGTGTAGATCTGCTAGGATTTATTTTCCTTGGATTATGCTGTGCTTTCTGGATATGTATATCCATATCTGTCATAAGAGTTGGAAAATTTTCAGCCATTATTTCCTCAAACTCTCCTACTTCCCCCTTTCCCTTGTATTCTTACTCTGTGATGCTCATAATGGTTATATTTGTGCTTTTCATGTTGTCATTTAAATTTCCTGAGACCCTGGAACATTGTTTTCCATTTTGTAGTTCCATCCGTTCTACTTTCTGTGCTATTTTGGAATTCCTATTTTCAACGTCCCTAATTCCTTCCTCTGTTGAAATCTGCACTTAAGTGCTTCTATTCTTTTAAAATTTCTTCTATTGTGTTTTTATCATTATACAACCTGCTATATTTTATTTGTGTTTGCAATTTCTTCTGTATGTTCTCCTTTGTCTTTTTTATATCCTTTATCTCTACTTTAATTTCATTGAGTTGATTAAGGATTTTTGTTCTGACATCCTTGATTAGTTGTTAAATATTGTACTTTCCCTCTTTCTTGCTTGCTTATTAGACTGTGCCATGACTTCCTCTTTCTTTGTATGACTTGTAATTTTTTGCTGATGTCTAAACATTTTTTTATATTGGTAGTGTATTAGTCAGCCAAAGGGGAGCATAAATCTGTTGGCTTTTATAATGGGTATTTTTCCTGTAAAATTTACAGTTGAATGTCCCTAAGAATCTAACTCAAGGTTACTTCAATACCACACACTTTTGTCACAAGATGGTGGATGATGTCTGTGATGGTTCAGCCATCCTCTTCATCTTTAAGGATCCATTGGTCCAGCTTTTTCTCAAATCAGTTGTAGGCTTGCATAGAGGTCATCTTTCTTCCTGAGGCTATTTCTTTCTTGACTCAGTATATCTCTTCTCTTCACAATGACAGCTGTAATCTATCAAGTGAATGGTGCATCTTTATTCCCAGGGCCTCTGCCATATCTCTGGACCTGTGTCTCTACCTCTGTATATCTTCTCTGTGCATCTACTTCAGTGTGTACATATAGCCCACAAATGAGGCAGGGGCACAAACTGAGTCACCCTATTATGTGGTCAACTCAAAGCCCTAATCTGAACATAATTTAATCAAAGACATCTCAGTTGAATCTAATGCAAAGATTATCATGCACTAAGAGACCAGTTTACAAACATAATCTCTGTTTATGAAATTCAATGCATAGATAATCTCAAACTGTCAGAGATTGAGTGATTCAGTTGGTTACTTCCTCTTTCTATTCTAGGATTTCATTTTTGTTTGATTTTGTGTTTGCAGTCCTCTTTATCACTTGGTTCAACTTATTCTCTATCCTTGTAGTTGCCTGCCTTCAACAGATAAAATATTAGATCCACAAAGAAGAAAATGATGAAGAGAAACAACAGAAAAAAATAATGGAAATGAAGGAAAAAGAACAAGAAAAGACATAAAAATAAATCATAAGAGGGAAATATAAACATGGATAAAAATTTAAACAGTTACAAATAGAAACAGGAAAAAGTAAAATAAAATAAAAAACTTGATAACAGAGAAGGAAAAAGACTAAACAGGGAAAGTCAAAAAGGACGGGTGAGAAGAAGATGGAAAATGAAAGAGAAAAAATAAAAATGGGAAGGAAATATAAAATGTAAAATGAGGATGTAGCAGTTTGATATTGTTTATGAATTCCAAAAATAGATATTGGATTATGTTTGTAAACTGAATTGTTCCTCTGGGCATATTAGATTATATTGGATTCAGAGGTTTCACTTTTTTTTGATTAAATACTGATTGAGGCTTTGATTGGGCCACATCAGTGGGACATTGTATCCCCACCCCCTTGGTGGGCAGAGACTCACAGAGAAAACACATCACAGAAAAGGGAGTTTGGAGTTTGATCCTGATGCCTGGGAATTAAACACATAGAGAAAAAGATATATAGGGAATGAGAGAAGGCTCATTTGGACCTGGCAGAGGCTCTGGGAAAAGATCAAGCCATTTGCCTGATAGTGTACAGCTGGCCTTGTGGAGAGAGCAGAGTAGCTGAGCATGGAGAGAAATGAGCACAAGGAAGATAGAAACCCAAGAATCCTGAACACATGAAATGTCAGCAGCCATCTTGCTCCAACACATGACAATAGACTTTAGTGAGGGAAGCATCTTATGCTTTATGGCCTGGTAACTGTGGGCTTCTACTCAAATAAATATGCTTTATAACAGTTAACAGATTTCTGATATTTTGCATCAGCATCCCTTTGGTTAACTAATACAGAATTTGGTACCAAGAGTGGAGTTGTGTTTTTGCAATTACCAAAATTCTGGAATGGCTTGATAAATGTGTAAGGGTACTTTTTGGAAGAAATTGTGAATGCTTGGTAGAAAAGGCCTACAGTGCTCTGAAGAGACTGTTGATCAGGATATGGATTCTAAAGAGACTTTTCATGAGGTCTTAGAAGTAAATGATGAAGCTATTATTGGAAATGGGAAGAAAAGTGATCTTTGTTATGGAGTTGCAGAGAACTTAGCAAGATGAACTCCTGATGCTTTATGGAAAACAGAATTTGAAAATGGCACAGATGGACATTTAGCTGAAGAACATTCTGAAGTAAATTCAGAGAAAGTGGCTTGGCTTTTCCTTACAGCTTATAGCAAAATACTGGAAGAGAGAGATAAGCTGAGGACTGAACTGTTGGGTATGAAGAAACCAGAAAATTATTCCAGAAATTCCAAGCCTCTGGAAATCAAGCTCGCAGATGATAGTACCCCATTTGGGGACATAACTAAACTTGGAACATGTAAATCAAGATTGATGATGCAGTTATATAGGATAGTGTTGTGGAAAGTCTTACTGTCTGATGGGTTGGACTCCTGCTTCTTGCATGATAAATTAACCAACTTTTTGAGAGAGCTGTGGTGAGTAAAATTGCTGTCAGTCTGGAATAAAAGGGACATGGAAGGGAGAGACTGATGGTGAAACAGTTTCAGAAGGAAAACCATGGAAGCTGAAATCTGGAATTAAGATATCTTCTTGAGGCAAGAGAGGAGCGTTGCCCATGTGTACAGAAAGGGAGAGTTTGCTCCAACAGATGAAGAGGGTGGATGTTTCTGTCAGATCTTCATGGAGAGTGTTGACACCCCTGGGTACAGAGCAGGTGGAGCACATTCTTCAAGGATTAGGGTGGTTGAGGTAAATGTCTCATAGGTCTGAGAGGGCCAGAACTGTGGATTAGGGAAGGTCAGGTCACCAATTCATTACTCTGAGAGAGCTATGCCTGTATGCCAGACTTCAGGGAGAATGCAGCCTTTACCTCACTGTACTAAGTGTTAAGACTCTAACCCAAAAATTAGGTAAAGTATGGCAATCACCCCAATGCTCTTGGAGTGTGAGGCTTGCAGCTCAGTCACCACTCAGAAGTTTGAGGAGAGTGGAACCAAGAAAATGGTTGTGAGGGAAGCCTGTGGAAAGGGGGAGTCCTCAAGAGGCCCCATGTAAAAGAAACCATCATCTTAAGAATGCCTCTTATACTTTGAAATCGAATGGAGTGTGTCCTGCAAGTTTACTGAAGTGTAGAACCGAGACCCATGCTTCCCTCCCAATTTCTTCTTATGGTAATGAAAATGTATTTCCTTTGTCCATTTGTGTATTGGAAGCAGATAAATTGTTTTTCTAAGTTTCAGAGGTCTACAGCTAGATGGGACTTTGCCTCAAGACAAACTGCATTTTTTTTAAACTGATTGTGATATGATTCTGTAATTAGCATTGTACTGAATGAATTTTTAAAAAAATATTCTAATATCTTTTTGGAATTCAGAGGTGGAGTGTAGCAGTTTGATATTGTTTATGAATTTCAAAAATAGATATGGATTATGTTTGTAAACTGGTTTCTTCCTCCAGGCATATTAGATTACATTGGATTCAGATATTTCACTTTTACTTGATGAAATAATGACTGAGGTATGATTGATTGTCCACATCAGTAGGATGTTGAGTCCCTGCCCTTGTTGGGCAGGTACTCATAGAGAAAATGCAACACAGAGAAGAGAGTCTGGAGTTTTGGTCCTGGAGCCTGGGAAGTAAACTCATAAAGAAGCAGATATTTGAGGAAGGAGAGAAGGCTCAATTGGATACAGTGGAGTCCCCAGGAAGAGAGACAAGCCATTTGCCTGATAGTGTATATCTGGCCTTGTGGAGAGAGCAGAAGAGCTGAGCTCTGAGAGAAATGAGCTCCTGGAAGAGAGAAACCCAGGAAGCCTGAACCCTTGAAGACGTCAGCCGGAATCTTGCTCCAACACATGACAACAGACTTTGTCTGAGGGAATTAATTTATGCTTCATGACTTGATAACAGTAGGCTTCTACCCCAAATAAATACCCTTCATAAAAGCCAACATATTTCTGGTATTTTGCATCATCACCACTTTGGCTGGCTAATATAGAGGTTAAATAATAATAATTTAAAGATAAAAAAGGAAGGAAAAAGAAAAAGGGAAAGTAAAAGTCAAGAGAAGTTGGAAAGAAGAAAGTAAAGAAAATCAGGAGTATAAGGAAAGAAAATATAGACGAGTAGAATAAAAACAAAAAGGAAAAATAATCTGGGCCTCCTCAGACTGCTAAGACTTGCTAGGCTCTTCCTTTCATGCTGCCTGTTTTAGCCACTAGATCACCTCACAACTCCCCCCCCCCCCCGCACCTACCCGCCCCAGCATGTACCGGAGTGAATGAAGAGGCAGGAAGAGAGAAAACTGTCCTCACTCTCAGGCAACCTGTGACTCACCAGTCAACTTCTCTCCAGCTGTATGTATTTGCCAATCAATCACCCCATAGCCAGCTGCTCACCCAGTACCTGGGTGAAGAAAAGAATAAAATATAAAGTTGAAATCAACCCGAATGCCCAGCAACTGATGAATGGATAAACAAAATGTTGTATATATCTACAATGGAATATTATTCAACTGTAGGAAGGAATACAGTACTAAGACACAGGATAACATGGATGAACCTTGAGGATTTCATGTGAAGTGAAGCAAGCCAGGCATGGAGGGACAAATATTGCATGGCCTCACCAATATAAATTAGACAAACTGAGCAGCAGATTTACAGAGCTAGAGTCTGGAAGATAGGTTTACATGAAATAAAGATGGAGAAGAAGTTTGTGAGCCAATGCCCATATGGATGAAATCCATGACAAGGTGGAAGTGTGTAGTGAAGGGACACTGTGGGGTACAGTAATACTATTGGGCTGGATAGTTCATGTTTGACAGGGGGTATGGTTGGATGTTCCATGGACCTGGGGGGATGGTTGGAGGAGGGAGCAGGTGAAGGCTGGGAATTGGGGGCTATGTGGTTGAAATTACAATGTGGGGCATGCTCATTTGGCAATGTGACAAGGAAGGGTTACTGGTTTATGTTGTTGGATGGGGAACATTTGGGCCAGGGCACACCAGAAGCAAGCTACTGGGGAGCGTGTGAGTGATAACTTTGGAATAGTTTGTTGCATCAGTCAGTAGAGACCCACATAATGAGCAGGAAATTGTTGGACTGCCATCTTAGGGAGGCCCGTTATGTTCTCAAACAGAGGACAGGTAGTCACTTGATAATATCAGCAGTGCCTAAGATGGGAGGACAGACCAGTGTGTCAAGCCCTCAGTGTTGTCACAAGTAAGTATGAACTTTGTCCTTCAAGGAGTAAAACCCAGTGATCACCATAGACCTGAAGGGGAGGGAGAGAGAGGAATAAGATTGATGGAACAGGAGGCATTTTGGGGGTGATGGAAGTGTTCTTCATTTTTTTTTTTTGCAATGATGGATATATGCCACATTAAATTTTATTGGAATTTATGACCGTATATGGTCCAAAATGTAAATCATAATGTGAACCGTTGACAATGGTTAGTAGCTATGTTCCAATATTTGTGCATCAATTGTAACAAAAGATGTACCATCAGCACATAAAATTTTTATCAGGGAACAGGGAAAAGGGGGAGGATGTTGGGTATATGGAAATAACCTGTATCCTGTACATGGCTCTATTGTGACCTAAAACTTCTTTGAAGGAAAAATGAAAAAAAAAAAGTAAGACACTGTGGGTATAATTGGAAGAAAATTACACTGTACATACAGGACAACGGTGATGAAAGGCAAAATGTCAAAAATGTTTTTTTTTTCCTGTTCATTATTTTTAATACCCTAATTTAAAAAAAATATAACTTTATTTTACTTTTTATTTTTTCTGTATTATACCTCTTATCTATAAAACTATCATTATTATTTCATTTTCTTATTAATTGTGTGTGGCTATTTTATTGCCTTCATTTTAAAAGAAGTCTTAGATTCTATAAAGATTACAACTGTGGCAGGGGAGAATCATTGGTGTCAGGTATTAATGAGGGGGGAAATACATGGGCTGAAGTTAACCTGGGTATACATATAAGGCATATACTTATGTTCAAATGTTCATGGAATATTGCCATGGTGGGTGGAAATTCACATAATAACCAAAAAAAAAAAAATCAAATTCCCACCTGGGGGCGTGCTTCCACATTCTCTAATGGGGCAGTCTTTTGGCTGTCCATGTGCAAGCTGAACCATGAATATCAACAGAGTTGTAACACCTATCCTCCAGTTCAAAGGAATCATCCAAGACAAACTAACAGGGAGGATATGATGGATATATAACACACCAAGGAACCAAGAGTGCCTACACCTGCAAGGAAAAGAGTCTCATCCATCAGATGTATGGGATCAAAGTCCCCCTCAATTAGTGGTGGAGTAAGCACGACCATCCCAGAGTCCTCAGAATTGAGAAATGAACTATGAACTAAAATTAACTTACTAGTATTGTACTATAGTTTTATCGTGATTCTAGCAATGGAAGAAATACCATTTTTTGTGGAAACAGTGACCCATGGATGTTCTTGGGTTAGGGAAAGGGAAAAGATGTGTAATAGGGGGCATTTTTGGGACTTGGAAATCATCCTCAGTGACATTACAATGACAGATACAGGCCATTATATATCCAGCCATAACCTTCAGAGTCGAATGAAAGAGAGTGTACACTACAATGTAAACTAATCCATGTTTAGTGGCAATGCTACAAAACATCTTTATCAGTTTTAATGAATATACCACACTGATTAAAGACGTGGTAAAATGGGAAGGTATGAAAAGTGGGGCATAAGGCAATCCCTTATATATTGTCTGTGATATTTAAGTAATTGAAGTATCTTTAAAAAAATAAAAAAGGGGAAAACTGGATTGAATTAAAGACCAGACAAATGAAAAGAGAGTAGAAGTTAAAAGAAAGGAAAAAAGGAATGCCAAACAATTAATGGAGGAATCAAAGAAAACAGCAGAAGCCAGAAGACAGAAAAATGAAGTAAAGAAAAGAAATAAATTAGGTTGAAAAAATAAGTAAAAGAAAAGAAAGGAAACAATGAAAGGGAGAAGTCAAAAAACAAGAAACACAGCAACAAAAAATAAAAACCCAGGAGAAAAAAGCCTTCCCTCTTAGTCCCCTAGGGAATTTCTCAGGCTGATGGTGCTCATGAATGAATCATCCTGCAACTTGCCCTCCACAGGTGATGTACCCAGTTTTAACAAATAAAATAAAGGAAAAAGAAAAAGGAAAAGAAACAACAGATAAAAAAAGATAAAACAAAACAACAGAATCTCAGTCTATACTTTCACTATTATAAGTTGCTACCTGTGTGTCTGATAACTCAGTGAATCTCTCTCTGAATCCCTTCTCTTAGGAGGTACCAGGACTCAAATCAGGGACTTTCAGCAATGAAGGAAATAATTTGTCCACTGAGCTACAGCGACTTATAGGTTAAATAAACTTCAGAAAGCTTATCTGGCTCTTCCCATCCGTGTTTCCATCATGTGATTTGGACTTCTCACAGTTTTCAGGGGCCAAGCTAGTTAGGCACCTGTAACTGCCCTCTCCCTAATCAAATTCCACTCTCCCAGGGTGGCCTGGTATGATAGTTTTCCTGAGCAGATCCCCCCTTCCTTCTTCCTGGGGCCACCTCAGTGTTCGCTGGTATCTTCTCCAAGTTCAAAGTGGGTTCAGGTGACCAAACCCACCATAAAGAAATCATTCTCCAACCTCTGTCAGAGCCCTCTTCCTCCCAGGGAGTGCTCCCTTCCACTCAGCTGGCTGATGAGAGTCAGATATTCTATGGAGGCTATTTGCTTGAGGTGGTTGCTTACCTCTCAACTATTTCCAGTCACAAGAATGAGCAAAAACTCATGGTTTTCCCTTTGCCTTCTTTGTCTCCTTGTCCCATTCCTTCCTGTATGATTCTCTGCAGCCATTTTTTCTGTAGATTCCTAAAGCAGTTTCCCAGGGTAGGTTTTTTCCCCGTTCTCCACCATTTTTTTGTGTGAGAGATCTGAGCAATGCCTACCTACATTGACACCATTTTCCCAGAAGCCCTCAATTTCCATCTTCTCTGTGTTTCTAAAATTATTTTTTTCTTCTTTCTTTCCTTTTATATGGTCTTAATTTGGGCGATACACAGACAACTACAAGGATATAGAATGAGAGGAACCAAGTGTCAGTGAGGAACCCTAATGCAAAACAAAGCAAAATAAAACTCAGGAGTAGAAACAGAAGCTAACTATCTGAATAAGTTCATAAAAATAAGCAAATGCCTAGACACCAGGAATAATTACAAGCCATATGAAGAAACAGGAAGACATGGTTCAGCCTAATGGGCAAAGTAAAAAGCAAGAAAGGGATTTGATGTGGCATAAGGAGTTTACCACCCAACTCCCACATAGGAGGTCCCAGGCTTTGTTTCTAGAGCCTCCTTAAGAAGACTAACAAACAAGAAACAGATAACAAGCTCACATCAAACAGAACAAAAACAATGAGCCAACAATGAGCAAAAAAATCAAGCAGATAATGAGCAGACAATAAGCAAAGACAATGAGCAGATAAAAAACAAAAACAATGAGCAAAAATAGCAATTAGACAATGAGCAAAGACAATGAGCAAACAGACTAGGGTGCCATCTCAGTGGGGGGGAACAGGAAGAAATGCAGAATGTGGAACAACTAATCAAGGATGTCTAAACAAATATCATGAATCAATTTAATGAAGTGAAGGAAGAGATAAAGAATATTAAGAAGATACTGAGTGGGGAGCAGATATGGTTCAAGTAGTTGGGCACCAGCCTACCACATGGGAGTTCCCAGGATTGGTTTTGCATTACTCCTGAAAAAATGAAAGCAAATAAACAAAACAAATGGAAAAACCAACTCCGTGAAACTGATGTGGCTTGGTGGTTGAGCACTGGCTTCCCACATGCAAGATCCTGAGTTCAATATCTGGCCTATGGTACCTCAAAAACAACAACAACAACAACAACAAAAGAAAACACTGCAGGAACATACAGAAGAAGAGGTAAACATACATAAAATAATAATGTAACTGATGGCAATGAATGGCACAAAGCAAGAAACTAAAAATACACTGGGAACCCATAACAGATTTCAACAGGTAGAGGAATTAGTGATGTAGAAGATAATAAATCTGAAATCACACAGATAGTAATACAGATAGATAAGAATATAGAAAAAATTTAACATGGACCCCGGGAATTGAATGACAACATGAAACACACAAACATATGAATTATATGCCTCCTAGAGTGAGAAGAGAAGGGAAACTGAGCAGAAGGTGTGTTGGAGGAAATAATGGCTGAAAATTTCCCAACTCTTTTGAAGAACATGCATGTATATGTCTAGGAAGCAGTGTATCATCTACAGACCTACACTGAGATATATACTCATCAAAATGTCAAACACACAAGACAGAGAATTCTGAAAACAGCAAGAAAAAAATAGATCTATCCAATATAAAGCAAGTTTGATAAGATTAAATGCTAATTGCTCATCTGAAACTATGGAGGTGAGAAAAAAGTGGTATAACATAGTAAAGGTGCCAAAAGACAAAAAGAAATTCAAACCAAGAATTCTGTATCTAGAAAAGCTGACATTCAAAAATGAGAGAGAATTCAAAATATTCACAGATAAACAGACATTAAGGTAGTGTGTCAAGAAGAAACCAGCCCTTCAAGAGATATTAAAAGGAGATCTGCAGTTTGAAAGGGAAAACAAGGAGAATTTTGAAGAGAGTGTAGAAAGGAATATTATCAGTAAGAATAATTTAAAAAATAAAAAGAAATTAAAACAAAATATGATAAATGTAAACCTAAGGAAAAATATGGCTAATGTAAGTACTGCCTTGACAGTAACAACATTGGATAATAATGGATTAAACTCTCAAATCAAAAGACACAGATGGCAGAATGGATAAGAAGGTATGATTCATCTGTATTTTAACTCACCTTTGACCCAGAGATGCAAGGATATTGAAAGTGAATGACTGGAGAAGCAGATGTGTCTCAAGTGATAGGACCACCACCTACCATATGGGAGAAACTTGGTTCAATCCCTGGGGTCTCCTGGTGAAAAAGAAGAAGAGAAAGTGTGTTTGCATGAACTGCCAAGTGCTATGTAGTGAGCCAAGTGCCCACGTAGTGAGCTGAGTGCCCACCTGGTAAGTCAAGTGCCTGCATGGGTGCACACATGGTGATCCAAGTGCCCATTTGGTGAGCAGAGTGCCCATATGAGTGCCTGTGTGGCAAGCTGAGTGCCTACACAGAGAACTGAGTGGCCAGGCAGCGAGCTGAGTGCTTTTGTGTTGAGCTGAGTGCCTGTGAGCATGCCTGCCTGTCAAGCCAAGTGCCCATATTGCAAGCAGAGTGTCTACATGAGTGCCCACATCGTGAGTCAGTGCCGATGTGGTGAGCTGAATGCCCATGCCGCAAAGCTGAAGGTATGTTGAGTTAATGCCTGCACAAGTGATTCCCACAGAAAGATGACTCAAAAAGAGAGAGACGAAAGAAAGAGTCACGGTGAAGTGCAGAGAGACCAGGATCTGAGGTGGCACAATTAACAGGGAACCTCTCTCCACATCAGAGGTCCCCAGGATTCAATCTCAATGAATCCTAGAGGAGAAAGATGAGAAGAAAAGATAAAAGAGAAATATATACATAAGATCACACAGCAAATGGACACAGACAGAAGAAACAGCAGGGTGGGAGAGGGGGAAAGAAAAAAAGACAAAAAGTGGGGAAGCAGATTTGGCTCTACTGATAGAGCATCTGCATGCCATATAGGAGGTCCAGAGTTCAAACTCAGGGCCTCCTGACCCGTGTGGTGACCTGGTCCATGTGTAGTGCTGATGCAGGCAAGGAATGCCCTGCCACACAGGTTTGTCCCCCATGTAGGGGAGCCCCATGTGCAAGGAGTGCACCTTGCAAGGAGAGCCGCCCCATGTGAAAAAAGCACAGCCTGCCCAGTAGTGGCACCACACACATGGAGAGCTGATGCAGAAAAATGACACAACAAAAAGAGACACAGATTCCTGGTGCCACTGACAAGAATGCAAGTGGGCACTAAAGAACACACAGCAAATGGACACAAAGAGCAAACAACAGCAGCATGGGGGAAGAGGAGAAAAATAAAAAATAAAATCTTAAAAGAAAAGAAAGTGAATTACTAGAAAATGATTTTATGTGCAAATGATAATGAAAAAAGCCAAGGGTAGCTATACTAATATCAGATAAAAAGGACTTAAAATGAAAAATTATTGTAAGAGACTAAGAATGACACTAGATATAAATAAAAGTGGTAATCTATCAAAAGAAAGCAAATCATAGACATGCACCTTACCATAGTGCCATAAAATACACATGACAAACATTGGAAAAACTAACTGGAGAAATAGATGTCACTACAATTACCCTGGGGGACTTTAATACACCATTATCACCAATGGACAGAACATCTCTTGAGAGGTTTAATAAAGAAGCAGAGACCTTGAATAATGTTTTAGAGGAAACATATCTAATAGTCATATACAAAACATTATACCCAAATACAGCTAGAATACATTCTTTTCAAGAGCGCATGGACCATTTGCCAGGATAAACCACATGCTTGGTCACAGAACAAACCTCAACAAATTAATAAGGTGCAAAGTGCCAGAAGAGGCACAAATATATGAAACTTAAAGAAGACACACTTAGACAATCATTGGTCAAAGAGGAAATTGCAAAGGAAATCAGTAGCTATCTTGAAACAAATGAAACTGAGAACATAAGATATCCAAACCTATGGGATGCGGCAAAAGCAGTGTTGAGAGGGGAAATTTATAGCCATAAACACTTTTATATTATAAAAGAAGAAAGCTAAAATCAGTAGCATAACTATACACCTGGAGGAATTGGAAAAGGAACAACAAACTAATTCCAAAGCAATCAGAATGTAGAAAATAACAAAGACTAGAGGGAAGTTAAATGAAATTGAGAATTAAAAAAAACACTGGAAAAAATTAACAGAACCAAAAGTTGGTTCCTTGAGAAGACTAAAATATTGACAAAACCTTAGCTAGATTAAGAGAGAAAATAGGAGAGGCAAACATATAACAAATGAAAGAGGGATTACCACCATTGATCCCAAAGACATAAAGAGTATCATAAGAGGATACTTTGAAAATTTGTATGCCAAAAATATGCATAGTTTAGATGAAACAGACAAATTTCTAGGAACAAACAGCTTACATTGACAAACGAAGAAATTAATGAATTCAACAGATCAATCAATCACAATTAATGAGATTGAATGCACCATGAAAAACCTCCTAAGAAAAGCCCAAGACCAGTTGGTATCACAGGTCAATATCACAATCAGTCTGAATAGAGCTAACACAAATACTTCTTAAACTCTTCAAAAAACAGAAGTGGAAGGAACATTGCCTAACTCATTATATGATGCCAACGTCACCTGAATACCAAAGCCACATATAGAGACCAAAAGATGATGGAGGACTAGAAAGACACAAGAGTCTCCTCTCTGCCAGAAAAATAGTTAGTAGATAGGCTTAAACAACCTGAGGAAAATCCTCTAGGGTTTAAGACACCAGGCGAAGATTGGACACCACTCAGAAGAGAGAGGGACAAAGAAAGAGAATAGTCATGGCAAACCTGTGAGTTAAAATCAACAGCTGCTACAACCAGCAACCTCCCCCACACTAAAGACACTTTTGAATTCTCAGGACTTTGGACTTGCTACAGACAAAGGGGGTCCCAGTGATGCACCTCCCTGGAAAGGGAAAGAGAGGCACACGTTCTAAAGATAACTTACCTTTGACCAAGAAATTTAGTCTGCTATGACCCAGCAGCCCTTCAAGAATGGATGGGGCCACACCATTGATTGACTTGGTACCCGGCTCCAGACTAAAGAGATCCAGAACTAAAGAAATCTGACACTCTCAATCTTCCTAATAACCACACCTGATTGGTGAGAACACACCATGCCAGAAGAGGGGATAAAGAGGGAAACAGACTACAGCTGACTTAATATTTGACCCACAAATCTGGTCTGTTGTCTTGCATGAGCACCTCCAGCCTGGGTGGGGCAGTGCCGTAGTTTGTCTTGGGAGCCAGCTCAGGACTAAAGATATCCTTCCCTTCCAATCTCCATCTCTACTAACCAGGACTGAGCACACAGAGGGGAATGAAATTATTTCCTATCCAGGAAAATGGAGGGAGCTGCCAGTGAAGGCTGAAAAACTGTCTCTGAGAAAATTTGAATTACAAGGCTATTAGCCTCCAGAGAGGAACCTATATCACATTACTCTGGTCCCTGTTGCAGCAAACTCACTCTGACCAGGCATTGAACTGAGAGGGCTGCCAAAACAGCGCCATCTGCTAGCAGACCAAGAAAGTGTACATGAGGAAATTGAAATTAAACAAGAGGGGTTTTTCTGGTTTTTATAACCTCTGTCCTCAATGCTGTAGGAAGTGAGTCTGCAATCCATTACTGTGTCCAGAGCCCAGTTTTGAGCAATTAACAGGGACAATCCTAATGATCCAGGCTGAACCAAGAATCAAAGAGAAGCATTAACACACAGCTTCCCACCACTAAATACCTATGAAAGAGCAAGAAATTGAGCATCTGAGTAACTACCATCCTAAACAGATGCCTAGACATCAGCAAAAATTTATGAGCCATGCTAAGAAAATGGAAGATATGGCCCAAGAAATAAAATATATCAAAGCCACAGAAGAGTTGCAGGATTTGAGACAACTAATTGATGAGATGCACACAAATTTCCATAATCAAATTAATGAGTTGGAAGGCAATACATCTAAAGAGATAAATGACATTAAGATGACATTAATCAAGGACAAAAAAGAATATGAAATCCTAATAGAAACATAACAGAGCTCATGGGAATGAAAGACACAATAGGTAAAATAAAAAAAACACATTAGAGCATACAACAGCAGGACTGAAATGATAGAAGAAAGAATAAGTAATAATGAAGAAAGAACAGCTGAAATTGAAGAGAGAAAAGAATGGAAAAATTGAGCAGGAACTCAGGGAGTAGAATGACAACATGAAACACAGCAACATATGTGTCAGGAAGTTGCAGAAGGAGAAGAGAAAGGTAAATGTGCAGGAAGAGAAAAATTGAAGAAATAATAGCTGAAAATTTCCCTACTCTCACACACAAAAAATGAATGTTCAGATGCAGGAAACACACTATAACCCAACCAGAATAATTCTGAATAGAATTACTCCAAGACACATACTACTCAGAGTGCACAATTTCAAAGATAACTAGAAAATTCTGAGAGCATTAAGGGAGAAGCAAACAACAGGGGATGTCCAGGAAGACTTAGTGTGGATTTCTTATTCAGAAACATGGAGGAGAGAAGACAGGGGTATGGTACAATTAGGACACTGAAAGAGGAAAATAGTCAGCTGAGAATTCTTTATCCAGAAAAATTGTCCTTCAAATATGAAGATGAATTTAAAATATTCACAACCAAATAGGAACTAAGAAAGTTCATAAATAAGAATCCAACTTTGCAGGAAATATTAAAGAAAGCCTTAGAGACTGAAACAGAAAGGAGAGAGATGCTTGAAAGAGAGTAAAGAAAAGAAGAATATCAGAAAGGATAACAAAAAAGTAAAAGGACAGACAAATATAAGATATGGCATATGAAAACTAAACAACGAAATGGTGCAGGTAATTCATGCATTTGCAGTAATATCAATGAATGGGAATGGGCTGAATTTTCCAATCAAAAGATATAGGCTGAAAAGATGGATAAAAAAACATGAAACTTCCCAATGCTGCCCACAAGAGACACGCCTTAGTCCCAGGGACACAAACCAGTGTAAAGTGAAAGTTTGGAAAAAGATACTCCATGCAAACAGTAACCAAGAAAGAGTAGAGGTAGTTTTACTAATATCAGGCAAAGCACACTTTATTAATTTTTTAAAGATTTGTTTTTATTTATTCCTATCCCCTTCCACCCTACCCCCCAGTTGTCTGCTCTTTGTGTCCATTCACTGTGTGTTCTTCTGTGTCTTCCTGTATTCTTGTCAGCAGCACTGAGATTCTGTGTCTCTCTTTGTTGCATCATGGTGCTGCATCAGGTCTCTGTGTGTGTGGCACCACTCCTGGGCAGGCTGGGCTTTCTTTCACATGGGACAGCTCTCCTTATGGGGAACACTTCTTGCAGGTGGGGCCCCCTATGTGGGGGACTCCTTGGCATGGCATGGCACTCCTTGAACACATCAGCACTGCACATGGGCCAGCTCACCACATGGGCCAGGAGGCTCTGGGTTTGAACCCAGGACCTCCCATCTGGTAGGCAGATGCTCTATCCATTTAGCCAAGTCCATTCCCCCAAAACAGACTTTAAATGTAAAAATGTTATAAGGGATATAGAAGGCCATTTTATATTAATAAAAGGGATAGTCAACCAGGAAGAAATAACAGTCATAAATATTCATGCACCCAACCAGGGTTCCCTAAAATACATGAGACAAACTTTGACAAAACTGAAGGGAGAGGTAGGCATCTCTACAATAGTTGTCAAGCCTTCAACACATCACTCACATCATTAGATAGAACAACAGATAGAAGATCAACAGGGAAACAGAGAATTTGAACAATATGATAAACAACTTGGGTCTAACAGACATTCAGATCATTGAATCCCAAAAAACAGTTTATATATTCTTCTCAAATGTGCATAGATATTTCTCCAGGAAAGAACACATGCTAGGTCACAGGCAGGGCTTAATAAATGTAAAAAGTTTCAAACTATACAAAGCTCCTTCTCAGGCCATAATGGAATGACATTGGAAATCAATAATAGACAGGATAAAGGTGAATGCACAAATATGTGGAGGCTAAAAAACACACTCCTAAATAATCAGTGGGTCAAAGAAGAAATTGCAAGTGAAATCAGTAAATATATTGAGACAAATGAAGATGATTACACAGCTTATCAAAATATATGAAATACTTCAGAGACAGTCTTGAAAGGGGAATTTATAGTCTTTTCAAAAAAGATTTTATTTATTTATTTATTTATTTATTTATTTATTTATTTCTCTCCCCTCCTCCCCACCCTGGTTCTCTGTGTCTATTTGCTGCATCTTCTTCTTTGTCTGCTTCTGTTGTTAACAGCACGGGAATCTGTGTTTCTTTTTGTTGAGTCATCTTGTTGTGTCAGCTATCTGTGTGGGCAGTGCCATTCTTGGGCAGGCTGCACTTTCTTTCATGCTGGGTGGGTCTCCTTATGGGGCACACTCCTTGCACATGGGACTCCTCTACGCGGGGGACACCTCTGCATGATATGGCACTCCTTATGCTCATCAGCACTGTGCATGGGCCAGCTCCACAAGGGTCAAGGAGGTCCAGGGTTTGAACCACGGACCTCCTATGTGGTAGACGGATGCCGTAATCACTGGGCCATGTCTGCTTCCCGAATTTATAGTCTTAAATGCCTATATTAAAAAAGAAGAAAAGGCTAAAATCAAAGATATATGTAAACAACTGGAGAAACCAGAAAAAGAACAGTAAGCCAATCCCAAAGCAAGTAAAAGGAAAGAAATAATTAAAATTAGAGCAGAAATAAATGAAATTGAGAAAAAAACAATAGAGAAAATCAACAAAACTGAAAATTGGTTCTTTGAAAAAATCAATAAAATTGAAAAACCCTTAGCTAAACTAACAACAACAAAAATAGAAGATGCATCAAATGCAACCAGAAATGAAATGGGGGCATTTAAAACTGATCCAATAGACATAAAAAACATCATAAGAGATTATGAGAAACTACATACCAACAAAGTGGACAACCTAGATGAAATGGATGAATTCCTAAAAATGCATAAATGACATACACTGATGCTCTAAGAAATATAAGAACCTAACAAAGCAATCACATTTACAGAGATTGAATCCATCATAAAAAATATCCCAATGAAGAAAATTTCAGGACAAGATGGCTTCATAGGTGAATTCTACCAAGCATTTTTAAAAGAATGAACACCTACCCTGATTAATTGTTCCAAAAAATTGAATAGGAGGGAAAATTGCCCACACATTTTTTGAAGCCAACATCACCCTAATCAAAAACCAGATAAAGAAACTGCAAGGAAAAAAGTTACAGACCAATCTCACCATTGAACATAGATGCAAATTCTCAACAAAATACTTGCAAATTGAATCCAACATCATATCAAAAGATATATACATTATGATCAAATGGGATTTATTCCTGGTATGCAAAGTTACTGCACCATAAGAAAATCAATCAACATAATACACCACATTAGCAAATAGAAGGAAAAGAACACATGGTAATCTCAATGAATGCAGAAAAAGCATTTCACAAATTCCAGCATACTTTCTTGATAAAAACACTTCAAAAGATAGGAATAGAAAGGAATTTCCTCAACATGATAAAAGCCATATATGAAAAACACACATCCAACATTGTACTCAATGGGGAAATTTTTCAACCTTTCCCTGTAACACGGATGCCAACTCTTACCATTGTTATTCAATATTATACTAGAATTTCTAGCTAGAGCAATTAGACAAGGGAAAAAAAAAGCAGCCAAATAGAAAAAGATGAGGTAGAATTCTCACTATTTACAGATGATTTGATCCTGTATTTTAAAAATTCTGAAATGTCTTCCACAAAGCTACTTAAGCAAACAAATTGAGTTCAGAAAATTGGCAGGAAGCAAGATCAACACATAAAAATAAGTAATGTTTTTGTAGACTAGTATTGAACCATCTGTGGAGGAAATAAGGGATATAATTTCATTTACCATAGAAACAAAAGGGCTCAAATACCTAGGAATCAGTGTAATCAAAGATGTACAGGACTTATACAGAGAAAACTACAAATCAATGATAAAAGAAACCAGTGATGACCTAAATAAATAGAAAGACATTCCATGTTCATGGATTGGAAGACAAAATATCATGAAGATGTCAATCCTACCCAAAATAACTTATAGATTCAATGCAATATCAATAAAAATTCCAACAGCTTACTTTACAGAAATAGGAAAGGTATTTAATAAATTCATTTGGAAGGAAAAATAAACCCAAATAGCTTAAAGTATTCTAAAAACAGGTGTAATTGCAACAAATATACCACACTAGTGAGGGACATTGTTAATGTGGGGAATGGTGGGAGGTGTGGGGAGTTGGGCATGGGAGAAGTCATTACAATTTTTCGTGTAGTATTTTCTGTAATCTAAGTATCTTTTAAACCAATAAAAATAAATTTTAAATAAATATGTTGTGTAACATATGGTATGATTCCATTTATATAAAATATAAATATAAAACAATTTATGAAGATGTTATTAGATTATTCATTATGTAGGAATGGCAAAGCCCTGCTAAGGAATATGGAATTTTCCTATAAGAGTAATGAAATGATTCTAAATTTTTTGTGGTGAAGAATGCACAACATTTTGATTACACTAAAAGCAATTGATTACACAATGTGGCTAGATCATAAGTTAAGTGAATATATGTCAAAAATATTGCTTAATAAATAAATGAACAATTGTGCAAGAATAGCTAAAAATAGAAGGTATGTACAGCAGAGAAACAGAGATTGAGAAGTGAAGCATTTCCTTGTTTCTTTTTTTAATTATTGAAATGATGAAAGTGCTCTATTGTTGACAAAATTGATGAATTCACAATTATGTGATATATAAATTACCAGTGATTGTACATTTTGGGTGAATTGTATGCTTTATTAATTTGTACCAATAAAATTTAAAAGAAGACCCTCCACAAATAAAATTACAGAATAATCACTCTGAAAAACCTGAGTGCTAAAATCCTCAACAAAATACATTCTAATCATATTCAACAACACATCAAATGAATTATACATCATGAACAAGGCGGGTTTCAATCCAGGCATGCAAGGATGTTTCAATATAATAAAATAAATGTAATATTCCACATTAAGAGATTGACAGAGGGTGGGGCAAGATGGCATGTGAGTGAGTGCACTTGAAAATCACTCCCACAAAGGACTGGCTGAGTTGGGTTGGAAACTTGCCAGAGTGGGTTGTTTTGGGGCTTGCAAGGCAGGAGGAGTTTGGACATTGATTTGGAGACACTTAGACAGAAGTAGTGCTTGCTAAATCGAGAATTGCGGGTTTCTAGCACTGAGGTCAGAAGTTGTGGGGAGGCAGGATCCTTACCCCTAGGGCTGGCAGCCACAGTATTCCCTGAACTGTCAGTAGTGCAGTGGGGTTCCCAAGCCTTGTATTTCCCAGAAGAATGGTCTCCAGGTCTGTGACCCCTAAGCCCCCATAGCCTATGTTCCACAGACCTACATACCCTGAGTGCACAACATCCCGGGATTCCCTCTCCCAAAACCAGAGCTCCCTGAGGTATGCGATTACACTAGCCCTCCAGTTTTGGACTAACTCCATGAGTCGGAGAGTTTTGGTGGGTGGTTCAAAGAGGTGAAATGAGTGTGAATTCAAATTTCTTGTCACCCCTCCTTTTTTTTTTTAGCTTGGAGGAACATACCAGCTGACTTGGGGAAAACCTGGGAAGGAAGGTAAGGTGAATCTGTTGAGAAAGACAAATTTACCTAAACTCCCTGAGATAGGAAACTTGGTCTGGGAGAAGGTGGAGTCAGAAAATCAACTAGCTCTCCTCTAGCACACCTAGGGGAGAGACACTGTAGGATGTGTTTTTCAAAGCTTCCAACAACATATTTGGGATTCCTGGTGAGGTTTGAGTGCTATCTCTTTGGAAATTAAGATTCATTGTTTTTTCTGGTGATTTTGTTCACCAAGGACCCACTTGAATCTCCTACTGGAACCCTCACGCAGCTTTCCTGCTGCCCTGGGAGAGAGAGAAGTGATAAAGGGAGAAAGGGGGAAGGTCAGACACCTAAGGATTTTATTTAACTACAAAGAGGATTCCTTATTTGAAATTTTGATCATTTTTGTTGGATTAAATTATTATTTTTCCTTCCTTTTTATCTCCCCATGGCCCTATCTCCTTTTTTTAACTTTCCTTGCTTGCTTTCCAACCCTCTTTTCCTTCCCACCCCTTTTTTTCTCTATATATATTCTTCTTTATATATATATATTATATTAGGTGCTGAAGGGAGTGCTTAACATTTGCTGTTTCCTTATCCTCAATTTCCTCTTTTCTATGTGTACTGATTTTGGCTACCAATCCTATCCACTTTCCTCTACATCTTTCTATACTCCTTCATTTATTGTTTCTCTTACATTCCACCTCTCTTTGTTTGGACACCTATTTCTGATTTTTTATTTCTAATAACTTTCCACTGTTGTTTGTCTTTTATTCACTCTCTATATTATTGTCCTTTCTTTTCTCTTTCCCTCTATCCTGACCACACTGGTCTTTCAATTCACACTATGTTCCTCCCCATATTCAGTTTACTGTCTCGTTATAGGCACTCCACTTTACTTACTGTTATAACTCTACACAGTTTACATGAGCCTAATATCCATTCTCCTAGATCTCACATGGTTCTTCTGTTAACATTTACTGTCAGAACTATTATTATCCTTTTTCTTACTTACTCCCTTTGCCTTCTCTTGCCCTAATATTATCCTTCAAGTGAACATAGCCAACAACAAGGAAATAGAATAAGAACAAAGTGACCAAGAGAAGATTTAACAAGCACAAAAAAGCAATTAATTAAACCCACAGACTAGACAAAGAAGCTAATCAACAGAATAAACCCACCAAGATAAACTTATGACCAGACAGCAACAAAAAACTACAAACCAAACTGACAATCACGAAAACATGGCCAAATCCAATGAACAAACTAAGAACCAGGAAGAAGAGCAGAACATCGAAGAAGTAATTAAAGCTCTCAAAACATGTATTAGTGACCAATTTTATGAAGTCAAGGAAGAGATGAAAAATATGGAGAAAACACTTGGAGAGAATAGAAAGAAATAGCAATCATGCACAAAAAGATAATGGATATGAAGGGGATGAATAGCACAATCCAAGAAATCAAAAATACACTCTCAGCAAATAACAGCAGATTTGAAGAGGCAGAGGAAAGAATTAGTGATGTGGAAGACAGTACAATTGAAATCAAACATATAGTAGAATTGATAGATAAAAATACAGAAAAAATCCAGCAGAATCTTAGGGACCTAAATTACAATGAAAAACGCACAAACATAGGCATTATAGGCATCCCAGAAGGAGAAGAGAAGGGATAGGGAACAGAAGGGGTGTTGGAGTAAATAAGGGCTGAAAAGTTCCTGTACCTATTGAAGGACATGAATGTCCACTTCCAGGAAGCATGACACACCCCAGATAGCATAAATCCAAACAGGACTACCCCAAGATATATACTTGTCAAATTATCCAATGTGAAAGACAAAGAAAAAATTCTAAAAGCAGCAAGAGAAAAGAGAACCATCACCTACAAAGGAGGCTCCATAAGATTAAGTGCTGATTTCTCATCTGAAAACATGGGGGCAAGAAGGAAGTGTTACAGCATAGTCAAGATAATAAAAGAAAAATATTTTTACCCAAGAATATTCTATCCAGCTAAACTAGCATTCAAAAATGATGGAGAGTATAAATATTCACAGATAAACAGTAACTAAGTGTGCATGCCATCAAGAATTCTACACTTCAGAAATACTAAAGGGAGTTCTGCAGGAGGAAAGAAAAAAAAAACAGAAGAGGCAGAGATGGAGGAGAGTATAAGAACAACTAAACAGACAAAAAAAGAAAAACAGTCAAACAACATATGACAAACACAAATCCAAAGAAAATATGGCTAATATAAGTAATTCCTTGAAAGTAATAGCACTGAATGTCAATGGATTAAACTAACCTGTCAAGAGACTCCAAATGGAAGACTGGATAAGGAAATAAGACCCATCTATATACTGTCTACAAGAAGTACATCTTAGAACCAGGGATTCAAGGAGGTTGAAAGTGAATGGCTGAAAAACAATCTCACAGGCAAATAATAACCAAAAAATGGCAGGAATAGCTATATTAATATCAGAAAAAAATAGAGTTTGAATGCAAAAGAATTGTGAGAGACAAAGATGGACACTACAGATTAGTGAAAGGGATAATCCTTCAAGAAGAAAGAACAATCATAAACATTTATGCTCCTAACAAGGGTGCCTCCAAATTAATGAGGAATTCTCTGGCAAAACTAAGTGAGGGAACAGATGCCTCTACAATTATAGTGGGGGACTTTAACAAACCATTATCAACTTTGGACAGATATCTCAAAAAAGAATCAATAAAGAAACAAAGACTTTGAACAATATTTTAAAGGAAGTGGACCTAATAGACATATACAAAACATTACATCCACATACAGCAACATCTACATTCTTCTCAAGTGCACATGGATCATTCTCCAAGATAGACCACATGCTAAGCCACAGAGAAAGACTGAATAAATTCAGAAAGATTGAAATCATACAAAATATTTTTTCTGACCACAGTGGAATGAAGGTGAAAATCTCCAAGTGCCAGAGACCCAGAACTGGCAACAAGACAAGGAAGTTAAATAACACACTCTTAGAAAAACAATGGGTCAAGGATGAAATCTCAGAAGAAATCAATATCTTGAAATGAATGTAAATGAAAACACAACATATCAAAACTTATGGGATGCAGCAAAAGAGGTACTGAGAGGGATATTTATAGCCATAAATTCATACATCATAAAGAAGAAAGAGTAAAAATTGAAGACATAATTGCACACTTGGAGGAATTAGCAAAAAGGAAAACAAACTAAAGCCAAAGGAAGAAGAAAGAAAGAAAGAACAAAGACCAAAGCAGAACTAAATGTAATAGAAAATAAGAAAGCACTTGAAAAAATAAATAAAAGCACGGGCTGGTTCTTTGAGAAGATCAATAAAATTGAAAAAACCTTCAACTAGACTAACAAAGAAAAAGAGAGAGACGCAAATACGTAAAATCAGAAATGATAAAGGAGATATCACCACTGACCCCACAGAAATAAGAGGATACTTTGAAAAACTATATGCCAAAAAGAAGGACAGTTTAGAGGAAACGGAGAAATTCCTAGAATCATGTAAGTATCCTACATTGAAAAAAGAAGAAATTGATGATCCCGACAAACCAATCATAAGTAAAGTGATAGAATCAGTCATTAAAAACATTTCAACTAAGAAGAGCCATAGCCCAGGTGGATTCACAGGTGAATTCTGCCAAACTTTCTGGAAAGGATCAATAACAATCTTGCTTAAACTTTTCTAAAGAGTTGAAACAGAAGGAACATTGCCTAACTCATTCTATGATGCAAACATTATCCTAATACCAAATCCAAACAAAGACACCACAAGAAAGGAAATTTACAAACCAATCTCTCTAATCAACTTAGACATGAAAATCGTCCACAAAATACTTGCTAATCGTCCACAAAATACTTGCTAATCATATTCAGCAACACGGTAAATGAATTATACACCATGACCAAGTGGTATTCATTCCTGGTATGCATGGATGATTCATCATAAGAAAATCAATATTGTAAAACACCATATAAACAGATTGAAGGAAAAAATCACATTATCATATCTGTAGAGGCAGAAAAATCCATTTGACAAAATACAGCCCCATTTCTTGATAAAAACACTGCAAAATATTGGAATGGAAGGAAACTTTATGAACATGATAAAGGGTATATATGAAAAACTCACAGTTAACATCATTTACAATGGTGAATTCCTGAAAATTTCTCCTATAAGATCAGGAAACAAGACAAGGATGCCCACTATCACCCCTTCAATTTCACATTATTTTAGAAGTACTTGCTCAAGCACTGAGGCAAGAACCAGACATAAAAAGCATCCAGATTGGAAGGAAAGAATTCAAAATTTCACTATTTGCAGATGATATGATCACATACATAGAAAATCCTGAGAGGTCTACAACAAAGCTTCTAGAACTTATACATGAGTTCGGTAAAGTCACAGGTTATAATATTAATGCGCAAGATCAGTAGCATTTCTGTACACCAATAATGAGCAATCTGAGGAGGAAATAAAAAAATACCATTTACAATAGTAAACGAAAAATCAAATACATACGGATAAATTTAACTAAAGACGTAAAGGACTTATACACAGAAAACTACATAACACTGTTCAAGGAAATCAAAGAAGACCTAAATAAATGGAAGAATATTCCCTTTTCGTGGATAGGAAGATTTAATATTATTAAAATGTCTCTCCTACAAAACCGATCTACAGATTCAAAGCAATCCCAATAAAAATCAACAAAGGATTGTTCAATGAACTAGAAAAACTAAATATGAATTTTATTTGGAAAAGAAAGAGTCCCCGAATAGCCAAAGACATAATGAAAAAGAAAAATGAAATTGGAGGAATTCCACTCCCTGGCTTTAAAACATACTACAATGCTACAGTAGTGAAAATGGCATCATATTGGCACAAGGATAGACACACTGACCAATGGAACCGAATTGAAAGCTCTGATATTGATCCTCATATATACAGTCATATGATATTCAACAAGACCACTAAATCCACTCAACTGGGAGAGAATGGCCTCTTCAACAAATGGTGCCTGGAAACTGGGTATCCATATATAAACGAGTGAAAGAGTATTACCAACACAAACCTTATACAAAAATCAACTCAACATGGATAAAAGACCTAAATATAAGATCCACCACCCCAAGGACCTTAGACTGCAATGTAGGGAAACATCTACAGAAGCTTGTAATAGGAAACGACTTCATGAACTTCACAAACAAAGCCTGAGCAGCAAAAGAACAAATAGATAAATGGGACTTCTTCAAAATTAAAGCCCTTTGCACCTCAAAGGACTTTGTCAAGAAAGTGAAAAGAGTGCCTTCCCAATGGGAGAAAATATTTGGTACCCCTATATCTGATAGGAGACAAATATCCTGCACATATAATGGACTACTATATCTTGAAAATAAAAAGACAAACAACCCATTTAAAAAATGGGCAAGAGATATAAACAGACCCTTCTCCAAAGAATAAATATAAATGGCTAAAAAGCACATGAAAAAAATGCACAAAATCACTAGCTGTTAGGTAAATGCAAATCAAAACTACAATGAGATACCATCTTAGTCCCATGAGGCTGATAGCATTAAAAAAAACCCAGAAGACTAAAAGTGCTGGAGAGGATATGGAGGAATGGGAAAACTGATCCATTGCTAGTGGGAATGCAGAAGGATCAAGCCATTATGGAGGACAGTTTGGAGGTTTCTCAAAAAACTTGCTATAGATTTTCCATATGACACAGTAATTCCAATGCTGGGTATATATATAGTAGAACTGAAAACAAGGACACAAAATGATATATCAATACCAATGTTCATAACAACATTATTCACTATTGCCAAAAGTTGGAATCAAACCAAATGCCCATCAACAGATGAATGGATAAATAAAATGTGGTATAAACATACAATGGAATACTACTCAGCTATAAGAAGGAATGCATTACAAACACATGTGCTAACATGGATGAATCTTGAGAAACTTATGCTGAGTGAAGCAAACCAGACATGGAAGGACAAATACAATATGACCTCTCTTATGTGAAATAAGTAAACTAAGCTGTCTCAGAAAGCTAGAGACTGGATGATAGGCTTAAAAGAAGTTGAGATGAGAGGAAGGTTGTGAGCTGACACCTACAAGGGTGAAATCTATGATCAGCTGAAAGTAAGTATTGGTACAGGGAAGGGATAAAATGGGGGCATAAGGATACCTTTAGCTAGAGCTTTGAGGGCTTGAGGGGGGCTGGGAATGGGAGGATGGGTCAAATGGCACACGAAATAGGGGAAGTGTGGGGGAACATTTGAACATAAGAAATTGTCAGGTATGAGGTTGAACCTATAATGTTCAGAAAAATTATTAAAAATATAAATTTACCTGTTTAAGTTGATTAAGGGGGGACATCTGACACATGGCAGGCTTCTAGGGAGTGTGTGAGTGTTTATTTTATCATAGTGGGGTATATCATTGGGTAGAGACCCATACAATGAACATGAAGTTATACCCACATCTTGGGGAGGACTGATGTACTCCAACAGAGGGAATTGTGTCTCTCGAGAGAATTGGTGACTCTCAATGGTTTAAGGCAGTCGAGTATGTCAAGTTCTCAACTCTACAGCAAGTATCTGTGAATATGGTCCTTCAAGTAATGAAGATTGATTGTCACTTTGTGCACTGTGGGGAGGGGGAGAGAGGTATTGAACAGACAGAATCATGGTAACTGTGAGGCAGTGGAAGTGTTCCACAAGATCATACAATGATGGATATAGGATATGTTAATTTACACCAAAAATGTACAAATCTATAGGCTAAAATGTAAAACATAATATAAAA
Organism: Dasypus novemcinctus; assembly: GCF_030445035.2. Classification (NCBI taxonomy): domain Eukaryota; kingdom Metazoa; phylum Chordata; class Mammalia; order Cingulata; family Dasypodidae; genus Dasypus; species Dasypus novemcinctus. The sequence goes on along the minus strand of NC_080704.1, from coordinate 90,804,449 downwards.
CATAAGGTAACTCAAAATTTAGAAAATTGTATAGTCTAAAATATAATTCATAATGTAAACCAAAATGGAACCTTGGTTGAAAGCTATGTTTCAATATTTGTACATCAGCTGCAGCAAATAAAATATGAAAGTGTGAAAATATCATTGCAGGTGAAGGGACAAATTGTTTGATGTTGGATATGTGGGAGTACTCTATATTATACATGTGAATTACTGTGATATAAAACTTTTTTTGAAATAAAAACTAATAATTAGAAAAAAATGGATGTATGTAGACAATGAGAAAGAAATGAAAGTAAATGCCTTGCCACTGTACATACAGGGCAATATCTATTGCAGTGATGAAAGGCAAAATGTCAAAAACAAAGCATTTTCATTTTTAAATTTTTTGATACCCCAAATTATTTTTACTTTAATTTTTCTAAATTAGTATATATTCTATATCTAACCTGTAAACCCATTACTATATTCCATTTTACTACTATTTGAACCTGGCAATATATTAGGCTCCATTTTCAAAAAAAGTTTTGGTCCACAGAGAGTTTCAACTATGGCAGAGGAGGAACACTGGTGTGCGGTGTTATTGATGGGGAGCACATGATTGAGAGGGAGTTCTCCAAGGGCATGTATACAGGGTACATAAAAATGTTTGGATATTTTCATAGTTGTTACATTTCAAAATGACAACTGAGGGGGTGCTGAGTTCCTTAACAGGAGAGCTCTATCACATTTCCCAATGCAGCAGTAATATTCCAAGTGCAGTGCAAAGACCAATAAAGATGGATGGTCCAACAATGAGCCCTAGATTCTGATGACTATGCTTATGAGCTTGTGCATCTGAAATATGAACTTGTCCTAGAGCTGCAGTGTGACTTAGAGTTACCTCCTGAGAGCCTCCACGTTGCTCAAATATTGCCACTCTGTAAGCCAAACTCAGCATGTAAATACATTTCCTTACCCCCAGCCTGGGACCTGACTCCTGGGGATGGGCCTCCCTGATGCCAAGGTATTACTACCAAGCACCCACTGTTTATGTAACTAGAAAAAGACTTTGAATAAAAGGGTCAACTCAGACCTGCAGAATATCTCAGCCTACATGTAATATCAGGTGTTAAAAACTGCTTTTTTCCTTGAATAAAAGTGGTAATTGGTAAGGACAAATGAGTTTATATGGCTATCAGTCTCCAAAAAATAGGAGGTCCGCAGAGACAGCCAAAGTAGATAAAACACCAGGCATTGGTTCTTCTGAGGACTACAGAGACTCACAGGTTCTATGGTCATGGCAGATAGCTCTGGAGTTCTGTGCCATGTCGGTTGGCCCTCTTAGGAGTTTGTGTTCCTGGTGTGATGGAGATGGACTCAGATATAAACTTTCTACACATGTCTGTTCTGTCACTTTTACTGGACCTATGGTTGGTGGTGGGGTTGGTGTATTCTCAGGAGACCTGAAATTCTGGACTGTCCATGTGAGAGCCAGGCCCTTAGCCTCAGGAGACTTGCAACTACTACCCTCTGGTTTATTGGACTTTCCCCAGCCAGCAAACAGGGAGGTTGAAGATGGTCAGCCACCACACCAGGGGGCCAAGAGTGCCTACAACTGCAAGTAGGAGAATTGCATCCATCATCTATGTGGAATCTAAGCATCCTCTTGATATAGAGGTGGAGTTGGCATAACCAACCCAGGGTCCACAGGATGGAGGAATAGTGCATGGATTAGAATGGACTTACTGATATTCTACTATGGAACTATTGTGGTTAGTAATGGAAGAAATTGTAGCATTGATGTGGAGAAAGTGGCCATGGTAGCTACTGAGGGTAGGGAAAGGGAAGAAGCGATATTATGGGAAGGCATTTTCAGGACTTGGAGTTGTCCTGAGTGGTACCGCAGGGACAGAAGGTGGACATTTTATGCCCTGCCATGGCCCACAGGTGGACTGGGGGAATGTGTAAACTACAACGTAAACCATTGTCAATGTGGTGCAGCAGTGCTCCAAAATGTATTCACCAAATGCAGTGAATGTCCCTTGATGATGAAAGAGGTTGTTGATGTGGGAGAAGTGGGGTTGAGGGGGGTGGGTATATATGGGGGATTTCATATTTTTTAATGTTACATTAAAAAATGGAAAAAGGTGTGGACATCGAATTGGAGAGAGAGTGGCAGAGGTGGTGCTTGCTAAATATAGAATTGTGGTTTACAAGTACAGAATTTCGAAGCTGTGGGCTGGAGGGACCCTTCCCCCTGGGGCTGTGTTCGGGTGTGTTTCCTGAGAACTGTCAGTTGTGCAGTGGCATTCCTGAGCCCCGTGGTCCCCAGATGCATGGTCCCCAGGTCAGTGTCCCTTGAGCCCCCATAGCCTGTGTTCCACGGACCTACGTGCCCTATGTCTGCAGAGTCCTGGGCTTCCCTTCCCCAAGTCCAGTGCTCCCAAAGTTCCGGGATTGCCTTAGCCCTCTCATTTAAGACTGACTACGTGGGTGGGAGCATTTTGGTGGGGGGTGCAGTAGGGGGGCCTGGCTAGTGTGGATTCGATTTTTAGGTGCCCCTCCCCCCCTTTTTTTTCTTTTCTTGCGCTTGTACGAGCATACTGGCTGGCTTGGGGAGAGTCTGGGAAGAGAAGAGTGGTGAATCTACTGAGAAAGCCCAATTCCCCTAACTACCCTGTGATAGGAAACTTGGACTGGGAGAAGGTGGAGTCATAAAATCAACAAGCCCTCTCATAGCACACCTGAAGGAGAGGGACTATAGGGGTTGCTTTCCAAGCCTCCAATAACATACTTGGTGTTCCTGGTGAGGTGTGGGTGCTCTCTGGAAATTAAGAGTCATTGTTTTCTGTGAGGAGCTGATTCAACAAGGATCTACTTGAATCTCCTACCAGAACTCTCAGGCAGCTTTCTTGCTCAGATCCCTAAGCATTTTATTTAACTACAAACAGGATTCCTAGCTTGGAACTTTCCCTAGTATTTGGTTTGTTTTTCCTAGTTTTTCTTTCCTTTTTATACCCCCAAGGCCCTTTTATCTTTCTTTTTACTTTCTTTCTCTTTTTCTTTTTACTGCTTACTTTCCCACTCATTTTTGTCCCTTTTTTCTCTTTCTTTCTTTCTTTCTTTCTTTCTTTCTTTCTTTCTTTCTTTCTTTCTTTCTTTCTTTCTTTCTTTCTCTCTTTCTTTCTTTCTCTGCTTTCTTATTCTTCTTACATTAGGTGCTGCAAGGAGAGCTTCAAATTTGCTGTATTTCTTCATCCTCCATTTACTCTTTTCTGTTTGTATTGATTTTGGCCACCAACACTATTCCCTTTCCTCTACATCTTTCTGTCTTCCATCATTGATTGTTTCTCTTACATTACACCTTACTTTGTTTGTCCCCCTATTTTTTTTTGGCTTTTTTTTACTAATACCTTTGTTCTGCTTTCTGCCTTATATTCACTCTTTATATTATTGTCCTCTGCTTTCTCTTTCCCTCTCTTTTGATTACACAGTCCTTCTAATTCACATTGTATTCCTTCCCATATTCAGATTTTTATGTACTCCACTTTTCTTATTGTTATAATTCTACATACTTTACATGAGTCTAATATCCATTCTGCTAGATCTCAAATGGTTCCTCTGCTAATATTTAATATCAATACTACTATTATTCATTTTCTTTTCTTATTCCTATTTCTTTATCTGGCCCTAATATTTTCCTTCAAGTGAAATTAACCAACAACAAGGAAATAGAATAAGAAGAACAAAGTAACAAAGAGAAGCCTTAACATGCATGCAAAAAGAACAACTAATTAAACTCCAAACTAGACAAAGAAGCTAAGCAACTGATTAAACATGTCAAGATAAAATGATGACCAGAAAGCAACAAAAAAACTACAAACCAAACCAATAATCAGGAAAACATGCCCCAATTCAATGAACAAACTAAAAACCAGGAAGAGGAGCAGAACATTGAACAAGTAATTAAAGATGTCAATGCATATATTAGGGACCAATTTGATGAGGTGAAAGAAGAGATTAAGAATATAAAGAACACAATTGGAGAGAATACAGAAAAATTGCAATCATACACAAAAATATAACGGATATGGTGTTGAAGAATAGCACAATTCAAGAAATCAAAATTACTTTTTCAGCAAATAAAAGCTGACTCGATGAGGCAGAGGAGAGATTAAGTGATGTGGAAGACAGTACACCTGAAATCAAACAGATGTATAACTGGTCGATAAAAGAAAAATATCCAGCAGGGGCTTAGAGACCTGAATGACAATGCAAAACATTATATTATAGGCATACAAGAAGGAGAAGAGAAGGGAAAGGGGACAGTAGGAGTGTTGGAGGAAATAATGGCTGAAAACTTCCCAAATCTATTGAGGAAGATGGATGTACATGCCCAGGGAGCACAACTCACCCCAAACAGCATAAATCCCAAAAGGCCTGCCCCAAGAAACATACTTGTCAAGCTATCCAATGCTCAAGACAAAGAGAAAATACTAAAAGCAGCACAAGAAAAGAGAACCATCACATTAAAAGGAGGCTCCATAAGATTAAGTGCTGATTTCTCATCTGAAACCATGGAGGCAAGAAGACAGTGGTAAGAGATATTCAAGGCACTAAAAGAAAAAAAAAATTCCAACAGAGAATACTATATCCAGCAAAGTTAGCATACAAAAATGATGGCGACTTCAAAATATTCACAGATAAAAAGAAACTGAGAGAGTATGCAACAAGAATCCTGCCCTTCAAGAAATACTAAAGGGATTTCTCCCAGAAGAAAGAGAAAAAAAAACAAACAAGAGAGACAGAGGTGGTGGAGAGGGTAAGAGCAACAAAAAGACAAAAACAGAAAGTAAATCGATCAGAATATGGCAAACACAAAACCAAAGAAAATATGACTAATAAAAGTAATTCCTTGAAAATAATAACACTGAATGTGAATGGATAAACTCAACTGTCAAGAGACTCAGATGGGAATATTGGATAAGGAAATAAGACCCATCTATATGCTGTCTGCCAGAAACACATCATAGGCTCAGGGATACAAGGAGTTTGAAAGAGAATGGCTGGAAAACAATCTTACAAGCAAACAATAACCAAAAAAAGGGCAGGAGTAGCTATATTAATATCAGACCAAATAAACTTTAAATTCAAAACAATTGGGAGTGACAAAGATGGACACTACATATTAGTGAAAGGGATAATCTTTCAAGAAGAAAGAACAATCATAATCATTTACGCTCCTAACAAGGGTGCCTCCAAATATGTGAGGAAAACACTGGAAAAACTAAGTGGTGGAATAGATGCCTCTACAATTACAGTGGGTGACTTTAATACACCTCTATTGAATTTGGACAGCACATCTCAAAAGATTATCAATAAAGAAACAAAGATTTTGTAGACTATATTAGAGAAGCTGGACCTAATAGACATATACAGAACATTACACCCAAATACAGCAGGATATACATTTTTCTCAAGTGCACATGGATCATTCTCCAAGAGATACCACATGCCAGGCCACAGAAAAAGTCTCTTTGAATTCAGAAAGATAGAAATCATACAAAATAATTTCTCTGACCACAGTGGAATGAAGCTGGATATCTGCAAGTGCCAGAGACCCAGATTTGACACCAAGATTTGGAAGTTAAACAATAAACTCTTGTCCTGGGTGGTGCTTCAGGGACAATTACCGGACATTGTAGATTGTCCCAGGGCCCACTGGATGGAACGTGGGAGAGTATGGGCTATGATGTGAACCATTGACCATGAGGTGCAGCAATGCTCAGAGGTGTACTTACCAAATGCAATGGATGTGTCATGATGATGGAAGAGAGGGTTGCTGTGGGGGGAGTGGTGGAGTGCGGGTGGTGGGGTTGAATGAGACCTCATATTTTTTTAATGTAATATTTAAAAAAAATGAATTAAAAAATTTAAAAAACGAAAAAAACAAAACAATAAACTCTTAGAAAAACAGTGGTTCAAGGAAGAAATCTCAAAAGAAATTAATAACCACATTGAAACTAATGAAAATGATAACACAAAATATCCAAACTTATGGGATGCAGCAAAAGCAATACTGAGAGGGAAATTTATAGCCATAAATTCATACATCAAAAAAAGAATAAGGAGCTAAAGTTGAAGAACTAAATGCACTATTGGAAGAATTAGTTAAAAAACAACAAATTAACCCCAAGGGAAGAAGAAAGAAAGAAATAACAAAGATCAGAACAGAACCAAATGAAATATAAAATAAGAAAGCACTTGAAAAAAAAACAAGAGCTGGTTTTTTGAGAAGATCAATAAAATTGACAAACCCTTAACTAGATTAACAAAGAAAAAAAGAGAGAAGATGCAAATACACAAAATAAGAAATGAGAAAGGAAATATCACCACTGATTCCAGAGAAATAAAGACTATCATATGAGGATAATTTGAGAAACAATATTCCAACAAAAACAACAATTTAGAGGAAATGGACAAATTCCTGGAAACACACAAGCAGCCTACATTGACCAAAGAAGAAGTTGATGATCTCAACAAACCAATCACAATTAAAGAGATAGAATCAGTCATTAAAAACCTCCCAACTATAAAGAATCCTGGGCCAGATGAATTCACAGGTGAATTCTACAAAATATTCTGGACAGAACAAACAAAAATTGTGCTTAAACTCTTCCAAAAAATAGAAACAGAAGGAACATTGCCTAACTCATTCTATGATGCCAAAACTACTCTAGTATCAGAGCCAAATAAAGGTACCTCAAAAAAGGAAAATTACAGACCAATCTCTCTAGTAAACTTTGATGCAAAAATACTGAACAAAATATTTGCTAATCATATTCAACAATACATTAGACAAATTATACACCATGACCAAGTGGGGTTCATTCCTGGTATGCAAGATGGCTCAACATAAGAAAATCAGTTAATGTAATACACCATTTAAACAGATTGAAGGGAAAAAATCACATGATCATAACTATAGATGCAGAAAAAGCATTTGACAAAATGCAGCACACTTTCTTGAGAAAAACAGTGCAAAATACCAGAATAGAAGGAAACTTTGTGAACATGATAAAGAGCATATATGGAAAACCAACAGCTAACATCATTCACAATGTTGAAATCCTAAAATCTCCCTCTAAGATCAGGAACAAGACAAGGATGCCCACTATCACCCTTCCTATTTAACATAGTCTTATAAGTACTTCCTTGAACATTGAGGCAAGAACCAGACATAAGAGGCATCCAAATTGGAAAGAAAGAAGTCAAAATTTCGCTATTTGCAGGTGATATGATCCTATATATAGAAAACCCTGAGAAGTCTACAACGAAACTTCTAGAACTTATAAATGTGTTCAGCAAAGTCACAGATTACAAGATAAATACACAAAAATAAGTATCATCTGTACACCAATAATGAGAGATCTGAGGAGGAAATCAGGAATCAAATACCATTCACAATAGTAAATAACAAAACCAATATACATAGGAATAAATTTAACTAAAGAGGTAAAAGACTTATACACAGAAAACTACACATTGTTCAAGTAAATCAAAGAAGACCTCAATAAATGGAAGAATATTCCCTGTACATGGATAAGAAGACTAAATATTATTAAGATGTCTATCCTACCAAAACTTATCTACAGATTAAATGCAATCACAATAAAAATCAACACAGCAATCTTTTTTTTTCAGCTATTTTATTTTATTTTATTTTATTTTTTTTATTGACTTTGTAATAATATTACATTAAAAATATATATGTGAGGTCCCATTCAACCCCACCCCCCCCACCCCCCCTCTCCCCCCCCCAACAACACTCGTTCCCATCATCATGACACATCCATTGGATTTGGTAAGTACATCTTTGGGCACCTCTGCACCTCATAGACAATGGTTCACATCATGGCCCATACTCTCCTCCATTCCATCCAGTGGGCCCTGTGAGGATTTACAATGTCCGGTGATTACCTCTGAAGCACCATCCAGGGCAGCTCCATGTCCCAAAGACGCCTCCACCTCTCATCTCTTCCTGCCTTTCCCCATACCCATCGTCCACCATGTCCACTTTTCCCAATCCAATGCCACCTCTTCTATGTGGACATTGGATTGGTTGTGTCCATTGCACCTCTATGTCAAGAGGAGGCTCAGATTCCACACAGCAATCTTTAAGGAGCTAGAAAAACTAACTATGAAATTTATTTGGAAAGGGAAGAGGCCCCAAATAGCCAAAGTAATATTGAGAAAGAAAAAAGAAATGGGAGGAATCACATTCATTGACTTCAAAATATACTACAAAGCTACAGAAGTGAAAACAGCATGGTATTGGCATAAGGATAGGCACACTGACCAATGGAACAGAATTTAGAGTTCTGATATAGATCCTCATATATACAACCATATGGTATTTGACAATGTCACTAAATCCTCTCAACTGGGAGAGAATCGCCTCTTCAACAAATGGTGCCTGGAGAATTGGATATCCATATGTAAAAGAATGAAAGAGGATTTCCAACTTACACGTTATACAAAAATCAACTCAAGATGGATCAAAGACCTAAATATAAAATCAAGACCATAAAGACCTTGGAAAACAAAGTAGGGAAGCATTTACAGGACCTTGTAATAAGAAACAGCTTCATGAACTTCACACCAAAAGCACGAGCAGCAAAAGAACAAACAGATAAATGGGATTTACTAAAAGTTAAAGCCTTTTGCACCTCAGAAGAGTTTGTCCAGAAAGTGAAAAGAGAGCCTACACAATGGGAGAAAATATTTGGTAACCATATATCTGATAGGAGACTTATATCTTGCATATATAAAGAACTCCTAAATCTTGAAAAGAAAAAGAAAAACTGCCCATTTAAAAAATGGGAAAAATATATGAACAGACACTTCTCCGAAGATGATATACAAATGGCTAAAAAACACATGAAAAAATGCTCAAAATTCCTAGCTATTAGGGAAATGCAAATCAAAACAACAATGAGATACCATCTTGCTCCCATAAGACTGGCAGCTATCAAAAAATCAGAAGACTACAATATTTGGAATGGATGTGAAGGAATGGGAACACTCATCCACTAATATTGGGAATGCAGAAGGATCCAGCCATTCTGGAGGACAGTTTGGCAGTTTCTCAAAAAAACTAGCTATAGATTTGCCATGTGACCTAGCAATTCCACTGCTGGGTATATACCCAGAAGATCTGAAAACAAGACCATAAACTTATATTTGAACACCAATGTTCATAGCAGCACTATTCATTGTTGCCAAAAGTTGGAATCAACCCAAATGCCCATCAACAGATGAATGAATAAATAAAATGTGGTATATACATACAATGGAGTACTACTCAGCTCTAAGAAAAAATACAGTACAAACACATGCAATAACATGGATGAATCTTGAGAACCTTGTGTTGACTGAAGCAACCCAGGCATTGAAGGACAAATACTACATGACCTCTCTGATATGAGCTGTCTCAGAGAGTTAGAGACTGGATGATAAACTTTAAGGTAGTTGGAGGGTAGAGGAAGGTTGTGATCTGACAGCTACTTGGGTGAAATCTATGATAAGCTGGAGGTAAGTATTTAACATGGAAGGGATAAAATGCGGGCATAGGGGTAACTTTGGGTGGGGCAGCGTGGGCTTGAAGGGATCTAGGGATGGGAGAATGGGTCAGATTGCCCAAGAAATTGGGGAGAGGGTGAGGGGAACATTTGATCATGGGTTATTGTCAGGTACATGGTTGAAATTGTGGTGCAGAGAAAACTCTTTAGAGAATGTAATATGGAAGGGTGCCTGTTTGGAAAGCTTAAGGGGGGGGCATCTGAAACAGGGAAAGCTTCTGGGTAGTGTGTGAGTGCTCATTTTGTCATAGTGGTTTATATCATTGGGTGGTGACCCATAAAATGAGAGTGAAGGAATACCCACATCCTGGGAATTGTATCTCTTGAGAGAATCGGTGGCTCCCGTTGGGTTAGGGCAGTCAAGTATGCTCAATCCGTCAACATTTTTGCAAGTATCTCTTAATATAGTCCCTCAAGTAATGAAGACTGATTGTCATGGTGGGCCCTGAGGGGAGGTGGAAAGTGGTGTTGAATACATGGAATCAGGGTAACTGGGACAATGGAAGTGTTCCACAAGATCATGCCATGCTGGATATAGGTCATGTTAAATTACACCAAAAATGTATAAATTTCTATAGGCTAAAATGTAAACCATAATGTAAAACATAAGATAACTAAAAATTTAGAAAATTGTATAGTCTAAAATATATACCAAAATGTAAACCCAAATGGAACTATGTTTGAAAGCTATCGTTTCAATATCTGTTCATTAGCTGCAGCAAATATAATATGAACATGTAAAAAGATCACTGTTGGTGATGGGACAAAGGGTCTGATATTGGATATGTGGGAGTACCATATATTGTACATGTGAATTACTGTGACCTAAACCTTATGTCACAAGAAACTTAATAATCAGGAAAATAAAAAAAGAAAGAAAGGAGGTAGACACTGAAGAAAATATGGAAGAAATTGTCTTCCCACTGTACATACAGGACAACACCTGTAGCAGTGATGAAATGCAAAATGTCAAAAACAAAGTTTTTTTCATTTTTTCATTGCTTTGATACCCCAATTTATTTTTCCGTTATTTAATTTTTCTAAATTTCTCTATATTCTGTACCTAACTTTTAAACCCATCACTGTATTCCATTTTTCTATTAATGGAACCTGGCAATGTATTGGGCTTCCTTTTTGAAGAAGTTTTGTACTACAGAGAGGTTCACCTATGGTGGGGGAGGAGCACTTTTGTTGGGTGTCATTAGTGGGGAGCACACTATTGGGAAGGAGTTCTCCAGGGCATGTATACCGGTACATAGAAAGGTTTGGATATTTTCATAGTGGTTTCAGTTGGAAATGACAGATGAGAGAGTGCTGAATTCCTGACTCGGGGAACTCTATCACATTCCCTAACGGAACAACAACAATCCCCCAAGTGCAGTAGCAAAGACCAATAAAGATGGATGGTCCAGTGATGAGCTCTTGATGCTGATGGCTGCAATTATCAGCCTGTGTGCCTGAAATATGAACTAGGCCTATAGCTGTGGTGTGCCTAATAGATACCTCCTGAGAGCGTCCATGTTGCTCAAATGTGGCCACTCTCTAAGCCAAACTCAGCATGTAGATGCATTGCCTACCCCCCAGTGTGGGACATGACTCCCAGGGATGAGCCTCCCTGGTACCAAGGGATTACTTCCTAGCACCTGCTGATAATGTTACTACAAAAAACATGAACAAACAAGTCAATTCAGACTGGCAGAATATCTCAGCCTACATGTAATATATGGTGTTTAAAACTGCCTTTTGACGTTGGATAAAAAGGGAGAAATGGAGAGGACAAGTGATTTTATCAGGCTAAGCATCTCCAAAAAAGAGTTGGGAGGTCATCAGGGGATGATGCTTATGCATGCCTCAGCAGGGTACCAGAGACAGCATGGTAGATGAAAACCCAGGTGCTGGTTCTCCTGAAGGCTGCAGTGACCCACAGGTTCTATGGTCAAGGCAGATGGCTCTGGATTTCAGGACCATGTCAGTTGGGCCTACTTTGGAGGTTTTGTTCCTGAAAGTGATGGAGTTGGACTCAGATATAACCTTTCTACACATGCCTCTTCTGTTACTTTTGCCAGACCTGTGGTTGGCATTTGGGTTTCTGTATACTCAGGAGACCTGAGTCTCTGAGCTGTCCATCTGTTGGCCAGGCTCTGGGCCTCAGCAGACTTGCAGCTCCTACCCTCTGGTTTTTTGGACTTACCCTGGCCAGCTGACAGGGAGGTGAAGAAGGTCATCCACCACACCAGGGAGCCAAGAGTGCCTACAGCTGCAAGCAGGAGAAATGTATCCATCATCCATGTGGAATCTAAACCCCCTCTTGATGTACAGGGGGACTGGACATAACCATTCCAGGTCCACAAGATGGAGAAATAGAGTTTGAATTTGAGTGGACTTACTGGTGTTCTGCTGGGGAACTGTTGTGATTACTTAGGAAAGAAATTGTAGTAGTGATGTGGAGAGGGTGACCATGGTGTCTGCTGATGGTTGAGAGAGGGAAGATGCAATACGGTGTGTGGGCATTTTCAGGATTTGGAGTTGTCCTAGGTGATGTTGTAGGGACAGATGCTGGACGTTGTGTGTCTTGTCATGGCCCACTGGATAGACTGGGGCAGAGTGTGGACTACAATGTGGACCACTGTCCATGGGCTTCAGCTCTTCTCCAGAATGTATTTGCCAGGTGCCATGGATGTGCCACAATGATGGAAGAGTTTGTTGATATTGGAGGGTTGGTGTGGGTGGGGTGTGGGGTATTTTGGGACCTCATATTTTTTTAGTTAAAATTTAAAATAAAATAAAGAAAAGAAAAAAATAAATAAAATTTATTCAAAAATAAATAAATAAATAGAAATGGAAAAATAATATTAAAAAAGAGATTGACAGAAAAAATTCACATGATCATCTCTATTGACTTGCATCTGTATATTGATGCATAATATACATTTGACAAAATACTGCATCTTTTGTTGATTAAAAAGGGTACTTCTTGAATAAAAATAAACTTCTCCCAATGATAAAATGTATATAAGAAAAACTCACAGCTAACATCATATACAATATTAAAATCCTGACCTTTCCCCTAAGATCGTGAACATGACATGGATTCCCACTATCATTGCTCCTACTTAATATTGTGCTAGAGGTACTTGCTTGAGCACATAGACATTAAAAGGAAATACAAGGCATAGAAATTGTAAAAGAGGAAGTAAAATTCCTACAATTTGTAAATGACGTGATCATATATGTAGAAAACTCAGAAAAACCTACAATTAAGTTTCTAGAGCTGATAAATGAGTTCATTAAAGTGGCAGGATATAAGACCCAACTTCAAAAATCAGTACATTTCTGAACACTAATAGTGCACAATATGAAGAGGAAATTACAATAAATTTCCATTTTTAATAGCAACTAAGACAATCAAATATCTAAAAATAAACTTAACTAAAAGTGTAAAGGACTTATACACTGAAAACTCCACAAAATTGTTAAAGGAAATCAAAGAAGATCTAAATAAATGGAAGAGTATTCCATATTCTTGATTTGGAAGACTGTACATCATTAAGATGACTGCCCTACCAAAATTAATTTACAGATTTATCACAATCCCAATAAAAATTACAACAGCATTTTTTACTGAATTTGAAAAGCCAATTATGAAATTTATCTGGAAAGTCAAGGGGCCCTAAATGGCCAAAAACATATTGAAAAAGCGAAACACACTTGGAGGAATGATGCTACCTGTCTTTAAAGCATACTACAAAGCTACAGTAGTCAAAACTGCATTAAATTGCACAAGGATAGACACACTGACCAATGAAACAGAATTAAGAATTCTGATATAGACCTTCCCATATATGGTTAAATAATATTCAACAAGACCACCAAGAAGCCTCAACTGGGACAGATTGTTTTCTTTCGCAAATTGTGCTGGGAGAATTGAATATCCATAGCCAAAAGAAAGGGAGAGGATCACCATCTCATGCCCTTTACACAAATTAAGTCAAGAAGGATCACAGAACATGTATCATTGATATAAACGTGGTGGCTACCAGAGGCTCTGAGGTAAGGAAGAATGAAGATAGGTGTAATATGGGGGCATTATGGGGATATTGGATTTGCCCTGCATGATGTTGCAGTGATGGATACAGGCTATAATATATTTTGCCATGACTTACAAAATTGCATGGGACAGAGTGCAAACTAAAATGTAAACTATAATCCACACTTAGTGGCAATGATTCAATACATGTCCATCAATTTAACAAATGTACCACACTAAGGAATAATGTTGTTAATGTGGTAAATTGTGGGAGGGGAAGGGAGTGCGGCTTATGAGAATCCCCTGTATTTTTATGTAACACTTATGCTATCGAAAGTTTCTTTAAAACAAATAAATTTATTTATCTATTTTTTTAAAAAGATGAATTGAGTCACAAATATAAGAGCCAAGACCATAAAACTCTTAGAATACAATGTAAGGAAGCATCTATGGAACTTGTAGTAGGAAATGGTTTCATAAAACTTACACCCAAAGCATGACCAACAAAAGAAAAAAATAGGTAAATGGAACCTCCTCAAAATTAAAAACGTGTGTGTTTCAAAGGAGTTTGTCAAGAAAGTGAAAAGACAGTCTATTCAATGGCAGAAAATATTTGGGAACCACTTACCCAATAAGGGCCTAATATCCAGCATATAAAAAGAAATACATCTTGAAAATGAAAAGACAAGCAACCCTTTTTTTTAAATGTGCAAGAAACTTGAGTAGACACTTTTCCAAAGAGCAAATACAAATTGCAAAACAAAAAAAAACAAAAAAAAAAACACGTGAAAGATGCTCAACATCACTATTTGTGAAATGCAAATCAAAATTAACATGATATATCATCTTAGACTTGTGGCTATTAAAAAAACCCAGAGATACAAATGTTGGAAAGGATGTGCTGGCTGAGACCCCTCTTCCACTGCTGGTGAAAATGTAGAATGGTGCAGGAATTATGGAGGATGTGCTGGGAGTTCTTCAGGAGGCTAACTGTAGAACTGCCATATGATCCAGCAATTCCACTGCTGGGCATATACCCAGAAGAATTGAAATCAGGGACTCAGGCAGATATATGCACATCAATGTTCAAATTGCCATTATTCACTATTGCCAAGAGTCAGAATCAACCCATGTGTTCAATGAATTAACAAATTGTGGTATATACATAAAATGAAATATTTCTCAGCTGCAAGAAGAAATGAAGTATTGTCACATGGGAAACATGTATGGATCTTGAAGACCTTATGTTGAGTGAAGCAAGCCAGTCACTAAAGGACAATTAATACATGACCTCAGTGATATGATCTAAGCAAATAGAACAGACTCACAGAATTAGAGTCTGGAAGATAGGCTATCAGGAGATAGAATGGGAGCAGATTGTTTCGAGTCAATGTGCACTGTGGGAAAAATCTCTGATAAGGTGGCAGGGGATTGATTTGGCAATGTATGGGGTGATAATGTTGCAGGGATGTGAGAGGGGTCGATGGTGCTGAAATGTGAGTGTGAGCAATATAGGGGGTTGGGATGGACTATGGAACTGGGTGTAGGATTGGAGGAAGCAATATGTGAATTATTGGGAATTGTAGGACAATGGTAGAAACTACAATGGTTGGAATGCCTTTTTTGACAAATATGGCATGTGAAGGTCACTGGTGCAGGGAATTGGTGGTGGAGGCATATTTGGGAAAGGGTGCACCTGAAGCATGCTTCTATGGTGTGTATGTTCATCTTGGAATTGGGTTTTATTTCACTGTGTGGAGACCCAAACAATAAACAAGGAAATGATAAACTCCCATCCTGGTGTGTCTAACTACATCCTCCAATAGAAGGACAAGAACATCTTGAGTACATAAGCAGCAACTAATAAAAGAAAACAGACTAGAATATCAAGTCCTTGATATTAATGCATAGAACTATGAACCTTGTTGGTGAAAAATGAAAACTTAGTGGCTACCATAGGTTTCATTTGAAGGGGAAGGGAAGAATGGGTGGAATATGGGGCATCTTTGGGGCATTGGAGTTGCTCTGCTTGATCTAGCAATGATGTATACAGGCCATTATACATTTTATCAGAATCTATAAAAGGTAAAATACAATATAAACCACCGACTATGATTAGTAACATTGCTTTGATATTTGTGCATCAATTGTTACAAATGTACCATACAAATGTGTCTTTTTTTATAACTTAAAGCTCCTCAGAAAATAAAGTGAAAAAATGATATTAGGGGAACATACAAAAGAAATTCTCAATATACACGAAAGATAAGAAATCTTATGCTGTTTGAAATGCACAATGCAAAAATATTTATTTTGTTTTCGTTCTTTATTTTTATTTTATTATTGTTATTTTTATGGGCTTTATTTTTGGGGAGTTTTTTTTTTTTTTGCAGAGGAGTTGCAGCTGTGGTAGGGGCAGATCAGTTGTCTGGGTGTCAGTGGTGGGAGGATGTGTGTAGGGGGTGCACCTGGGGCATGACTCTCTGGAGTGTGAGTGTGTCAAAGTGGTCATGGGGTGTTGTCTTGGTGGGTGGAGATCCACAGAATAACAGATTAAATATTGAATTCCCAGGTCTTGGTGAGTCCTGATACATTCTCTCATAAAGTGGTGAGAATCTCTGTGTGAGGCTGTGCCTTGCAAAGGAGGGTGGACCAATATGCCAATCCCTAGATACTGATGATTGTACTATGAACGGTTTTTTTTGTGAAATTGAAACCTGGCTTGGTAATGTATATTGCTTAAGAGTTACTTCCTGAGACCTCTTTGTTGCTCAAAAATGACCTCTCTCTAAGCCAAAGAGCATTTTAATTCATTGCCTTCCCCTGACGTGTGACATGGCTCCCAGGCATAGTCTCATTAGCACCAAGTGTTTAATGCCTATAAGAATCAACTAATGATAGATTTGGAGAAAGACCTAGACCTTAAAGGGGGAATATTAAATGCAAATAGTTTTTATGGCTAAGATATTTCAAAGTGAGTCTGTAGGTCATTCCAGAGGTTGCACTTATGCATGTCTCAAGAGGACCTCACTGCCACATTTAACAGTGCCTCAGACATGTGTGCTTCTGAGGGCTTTAGAGATATCTACACACCAAAGGCAGGGCAGACAATCTCAGGAATTTGGCACCCCATCAGTGGGCCTTAGAGTTTTATATATGATAACTCATCTCCTACAATGTATCAGAGTTAGACTCATTTTTAATTTCCCTCCACATGGATCTTCTATCCCATTTATTTGAACCTATAATTAGCACTATATCCATTAGGTATATGACCCAGATACATATGCCAGGCGAGCCTTGAATTTCAGCAGAGTTACAGCGAACTCCTACTATCTAGTTCATCAGACTAACCCATGACAACTAACAAAAAGGTAAAGGACAATGTCCAAACCAAGAAGCAGAATGTATATTCAACTGTAAGCAAAACAGTTTGATCTATCTTCCTCATGGGATCTAAGTCCCCTCTCAATTGGAAGCAGAGTGGCAACACCATCCCCAAATCCTCAAGAGAGAGGAAAAAACAAGGGTGAATGCAACTATGGACTCGAGGAGAATTATTATTATTCTAGTAATGGAAAAACTTGTAGTAATGATGTAAAGAAAGCCATTACCAGAGGTTCTGAGTAGAGAGAGAGAACAATAGGTGTAATGTTGGGCATTTTTGAGGCATTGGAATCATTCTGCATGATTATACATTTTGTCAAAACCTATAAAATTGTACAGAGCAGTGTAAAACATAATGTAAACCATAGACCATGGTTAGTAGCAATGCTTCAATATGTGTTCATCAATTGTAACAAATATACCACAGTAATGAAATATGTTAATTGGGGAAGGTGTGGGAGGGGAGGTGCTAAGGTATATGGGAATCCCCTATATTTTTGAAGTAACATGTATATAATCTAAACCTCATTTAAAAATAAGAAAAAAAATATTTTGAAAAAGATTAAGATCATACTGAATTTAGTTGTTGGAATTTACTTTTTCTGAGAGCATTTCAGTTTATTACTTTAGTCATTGGATCCTCTTCAGTGTTTTCAAGATTGAAATACCAGCACTCTTTTCTATGCACTGAAGTCTCATTTTGTATAAAAATACTTCAAAAGGTAGACATGTAAGTGAACTGCTTATAATTTAAGAGTTTTCATTGTAGGATAATACTACTGTGCATATTTCTACTATGTACATAATTACAATTTTGTAATTTTTATTTGGCTTCAAAAATAAGATTAATCCATTAACAAAAACGTTCAACATCTTTAGCCTTAGGGAAATGCAGATTAAAATAGCAATGAGATATCATTTCACATCTTATAGAATGAACTTTTTTTTTTTTTAAAAAAGGAAAACTACAAGATCTGGAGATGATGTGGATAAAAAGGGACACTCCTTCACTGTTGGTGGGAATGTAGAATGATGCACCCTCTGTTGAAGACAGTTTGGAAGTTCTTAAGGAAGTTGAATATAGACTTGCCATGTGACCTGATAATACCTTTGCTAGGTATATACCCAGAAGAACTAAGAGCAGTGACACAAGTAGACATCTGCATATCAATGTTCATAGCAGCATTATTCATGAGATCCAAAAGCTGGAAACAATCCAGGAGTTCATCAACTGATGAATGGATAGACAAACTGTAGTGTATACACATGTATGAATGATATATTTCAATAAAATTTTATTTTAAAAAATCATGAGATGTGAATTCACATTCACTTGGATGGCTACTATGAAAACTATAGAGAGGGAAGTGGATTTGACTCAACAGATAGAGCATCCACCTACCACATGGGAGGTCCAGGGTTCAAACTCTGACCTGTGTGGTAAGCTGGCCCACGCACAGTGCTGATGCATGCAAGGAGTGCCATGTCACGCAGGGGTGTCCACTGTATAGGGGAGCCCCATGTGCAAGGAATGCTCCCCATAAGAAGAGTTACCTCCTGCAAAAAAAGCAGTCTTCCCAGGAGTGGCACCACACACATGGAGAGCTGATGCAGCAAGATGATGTAACAAAAGGAGACACAGATCCCCAGTGCCACTGACAAGAATGTAAGCAGATGTAGAAGAACACACAGTGAATGGACACAGAGAGCAGACAATGGGGGGAGGAGGGGAAGGGGAGAGAAATAAAATTAAATCTTTTAAAAAAAGAGAAAGTAATAGAGAGCTGCAAGTGTTGGAGAGGATATGAAGAAATAAAAGCACTCATTCATTGCTGGTGGGAATGTAAAATGATGCAGCCACAGTGGAAGACAGATTAGCAATTCCTCAGGAAGCTAGGTATAGAATTACCATATGGCCCAGCAACCCTACTATCAGGTATATACCCAGAAGAATTCAAACGAGAGGTTCAAATAGCTATTTGACCCATGATTTTCATAGTGAACATATTGACAATTGCCAAAAGATGGAAGCAACACAAGTGTCCATCAACTGATGAATGAATAAACAATGTGATGTGTGTGTGTATTGTGTATACATATATATACATATATATACACAATGAAATATTACTCAGCTATACAAGTGAGTGAAGTCTTGATGCATGCACCAACATAATTGAAACTTGAGGACATTATTCTGAGATGATTCAGATACAAAAGGGCAAATCCTGTAAATTCATTCTAATATGAACTAATTCTAATAAGCAAAGCACAGAGGTAGAATCTCTGTCATTGCAATGACAGATACAAGCCATTATGCATTTTATCATAACCCATAAAAGTGTGTGGGGCAGAGTGTAATCTATAATGTAAACTATAGCCCACATTTAGTAGCAAAGCTTCAATATGTGTACAGAAATTGTAACAAATGTGCACACTAGTGAAAGGTGTTGTTAATGGGGGAAGATTTGGGAGTGGGAGGGGATGGAGCATATGAAAATCCCCTATGTTTTTGTGTAACATTTATTTGATTTAACTTTCTGTAGAAATAGGAAAAATTAACAGGTAGAGGATTTTAAGAGACATTTCTCCATGGAAGATATACAGATAGCCAAAAATCACATGAAAATATGCTCAACATCATTTTTTATTAGAGAAATGCAAATGCAAATCACTATGAGATACAATTTCACACAAACTAGGATCGCCCTAATAAAAAAAAAAAGACAAAATAATGATTCTTGTTGAGGAAGTGTATAAATTGGCACTCTGATGCACAGTTTGTGGGAATATAAAATACTACAGTCACTTTGATTAATAGTCTGGAAATTCCTCAAAAACAAACATAGAGTTACTAATTGACTTAGAAATTGCACACCTAAATACATACTTAAGAGAAAACTTGCACACAGATACCACAGAATAACTTGCACATGAATACTTATCCCAACCTTATTAAAAATAGCCAGAAAGTGTTAATAACACAAATGTTTGTCAACTGATGAATGTATGAACAAAATGTGGTATATCCATACAATGGAGCATTATTCAGTCATAAAAATGTAATGATGCTACAACATGGATGAAACTTGAAAATATTATGGAGAGTGAAATAATCTAGACATAAAATTCTTCATAGTGTATGATTCCATTTAAGTGAAATATCCAGAATAGGCATATCCATTGAAACAAACTAGATCAGTGTTATTTCAGTGTTTCTCAGGGGCTGGGCAGTTGGAGGAAATGTGGCATGAATGCTACTTCTTTTGGGATTAATGAAAAAATTATGAAATTAAATAGTGGTGATAGTTTTACAACCTTATTACTATACTGAAAACCACTAAACTATACACTGTAAAGTGGTTAAAATGGTGACTTATGTTATGGTGATTTTATCTCAATATAAAAAATTTTAAAGGTTTTTGTTGGGCATTTCCCAAAATGAAAGAAAGAAGCATTATTATATTCCACTAACTACATTGTTGGAGATATGATATCACAATCATCTATGTGGAGTCATTTTTATTAAGATAAATAAGGTAAAATTTTGTGGATACACATACAATCAAAACTGCCCTTCTGTAATAATCATTTGTGTAGTAGTTTGGCATTATTCATGAATTCCAAAAGTAGTTTTTCGGATTATATTTGTAAACTGGTCTGTCTCTGGTTTCACTTTTACTTAAATTATGATCAGGGCTTTGATTGGGCCACATCAGTAGGCCCCATAGGGGTGGGACTCACAGATAAAAGACATAGCAAAAGATAGGGTTGGGAGTTTTGAACTGAAGCCAGGAAAGGGAAAACACAGGAGAAGATCACAGGGGAATAGAGACAGTTCCTTTAGGTATGGCAAAAGCCTTGGAGAGAGAGACAGAGCAGTTTGCCTGATAGTCTACAGCTGGCCTTGTGGAGAGACCACAGCAGCTGATCCCAGAGAGAAACAGAGACCCAGGAAGAGAGGAACTGTTGGCAGATGTCAGCAGCCATCTTGCCCCAACACATGGCAATAGACATTGGTGAGGAAAATAATTTATGCTTTATGTCCTGGTAATTGTAAGCTTCTACCCCAAATAAATACCCTTCATAAAAGTTAGCAGATTTTTGTATTTTGAGTCAGCACTCCTTAGGCCGACTAATACAGAATTTGGTACTGGAGAGTGGGGAAGTGCTTTTTCAGTTATAAAATGCTGGAATGATTTTATAAATAGGTAATGGGTATTCTTTTGGAGGAATTGTGAAATGATTGTTAGAAAAGACCTACAGTGCTTTGAAGATACTGTTGATAGTAATATGGACTCTAAAGATTTTTTAATGAAGACTTGAAAGTAAATAATGAAACTATTATTGGAAATTGGAAGAAAGGTGATCCATTTTTTAAAGTTGCAGAGAACTTAGCAAGATCAACTCCTGGAGTTTTATGGAATGCAGAATTTGAAAATGGTGAGCCTTGGAATTTAGCTGAAGAACTTTCAAAAGTAAACCTGGAAAATATGGCTTGGTTTCTTCTTGCAGCTTATAGCAAAATACTAGATGAGAGAGATAAGTTGAGGACTGAACTGTTGGGCACAAAGAAAACAGAAACTGAGTCTGGAAATTCCAAGTCTCTGGAAATCAAGCTCCCAGATGATAGTGCCCCATTTGAGGACTTAACTAAACTTGTTACTCATAAATCAGGATTGAAGATGCAGTTATCTCAAAAAGACTTGTGGAAGTCTGATCTCTTGGACTTTTGCTTTCTGCATGATAAACCAACAAACTTTATGAGAGAGCTGTATGAACAAAATTGCAGTCAGACTGGAATAAAAGAGGAATGGAAGGGAGAGATTGAAGGGGAAATGACTTTAAGAGGAAAATCATGGAAACTGAGATATGGAATCAAGACATCTCTTTGGGGAAGCAGAATTGGCCCAATGGATAGGGCATCTGCCTACCACATGGGAGGTCCATGGTTCAAACCCCAGTCCTCCTTGACCTGTGTGGAGCTGGCCCATGCACAGTGCTTATGAGCACAAGGAGTACCCTGCCATGCAGGGGTGTCCCACATTTAGGGGAGCCCCATGTGCAATGAGTGTGCCCCATAAGGAGAGCCACCCAGAGTTAAAGAAAGTGCAGCCTGCCCAAGAATGGTGCCACACACACACAGAGCTGATGCAACAAGATGATGCAACAAAAAGAAACACAGATTCCTGGTGTTGCTGATAAGGATAGAAGCAGTCACAGAAGAACACACATAAAATGGACACAGAGAGCAGACAACTGGGCAGGGAGGAAGGGGAGAGAAATAAATTTTTAAAAAATCTTAAAAAAAAGACATATCTTTGGCCAAGAGAGGAACTCCACCCTTGTGTTCAGACAGAGTGAGTTTGCACCAGCAGTTGAAGATGGTGGATGTTCCCACTCAATGTTCAGGAAGAATTTTGCCACCCCAAGTTACAGAGAGGGTGGAGCACATTCCTCAAGGATTTGGGTGGTTAAGGTCACAACCACATATGTCTGAGAGAGTTGCACCTGTCCCCAATGGATTAGGGAAGGCCAGGTTGTTAACTCATTGCTCCATGAGGGTTGAGCCTGTATGCCAAAAGTTAGGGGGAATGTTGTCTTCACATCATTATACTAGGGGGGTTAAGAATCTAACCCAAAGATTGGGTGAGGTGTGGCAATCACCAAAACAAGGTTGGAGGGTAAGGTCTGGAACTTGGTCAACATCCAGATACTGGATGAGGATGGAGCCAAAATATAAGGCCACTGGGTAAGCCTTTGGAAAGGGGTTCCCCATGTGGTCCTGCTTTGACCTGTATGGGTAAACTGAGAACCTGAGGGGAGGCAACAGGAGCTGAAGAAAGACACATAGAGACAAAGACAAGATAAGAGGAGACCAGGTGGGCCAGTGCTAGCTGATGGCAAAGCCAAGGCCCGAGCTGGCACCACAAGCTTTATTTAAAGCAGTTAACTGGGTCATTGTTCTCAGAGCAGGGCTATTAGCCATTAAATTATTTGAGGAAGGTTTTCTTAGAGTTTCTTCTTATCAGGACATCAGCTCATTTCTGCTTACTTGCAGGTACACGCACAGCTGACCACACCCTCACCTCTCTGTGCATATTGACCCTCCCTAGCAATGTGGCTTGAGCCCTGCACATTAATTTGGGGATCCCTACAGATTCCCCCTTTTATTTTTTGTCTGGATATCAGCTGTGCCAGTCTTAGGTTGGTTTTATCTGGAACTCTTACCCATCATTGACTACCAGTCGGCTACAGACTATTGTGCATGGGGTGTCACAAGAGTGATCAGAGGCTATGCTGAGCCTTTTGTGAGAGTTTAAGGTATGTGGTTTCAGTTTGCAATTGTCAGAGTGCTCAGCGAGTTTGGCTGCAAAATAGAGAAAACATGCACCACAACACAAGAACACAGACAATAAGGCCTGCTAAATACCCAAGCTATGCTGCAACATGTTCCAAGGATTGAAACCGGGTAAAGTATGTACGAAGTTCTCAGCCAATTGTTCAGGGTCCCTAACTGCCAGATGAGCAGTTTGGAGAGCTAAGATCTCATTATGCAAATGTTTTAGATCCATACTAATTTCTTTATGATTCCATATCCTTTGTAGGTGCAGTTTCACTGCTATCCAATTCCAGGAAGTTTCACTGAATTGGACAGAGGTCATGAAAAGATATGTGTACTGTGGATGGTATTGTAGCCATACATGGTACTGCAATGCTTCCAACTGATGTCCTAAAGAAAAGACCATTTCTTTCAATGTGTTTAGTTTTGCTTCCAAGTTTTGGTTGATATGTTCCTGATTTTTCAATATTAGTAAAGTGTCTTTAGCCAAATCATTTTCAAAATGAGCTGTCCGAATGCTATTTGCTAAGGCCACACTGGCAGCTACAGAGGAGGCTACAATGGTAATGAGGGCAACAATACCAGCAATGATCAGGCCAAGGGCTCTATGACATCGTGACTCTAGTGCATGCTGCATGAGCTGCAACATTCGTTCCCCAGGGTTATCATACCAGGGCTCATTTAGGGTCACTGGGAGCATGACAAAGCTAGGTTGTCAGATGATGAGTAGATCATCATCCCAGTTAGCAGTGATAATGCAGTTGGTAAAGTTACAGAGGGGGCATTCTACAACACAGTAAGAACCCTGAAAGGAAATATTTACAAGGCCCACTAAAACTGCTACAGGCTGGGGACACAGGCCTTCAATCCATGTCAAAACTGGAGACCGTGGTCTGTAGTCCCAGTGTCTGTGAAATTGCTATGATGGGTCACAGCATCCAACTGCCACAACTTATCATGCAAAACAAACTTTGGAGAAGTGATGACATTAGCAACAAAACTTCCTACAAACATATAATAAAAATTTGCATGCTGGGGGTCTGCACGATGGGCCCAGATAAATGAAGTACCCAAGCATCCTGAAATGTTGTGAGCATAGGCTGGGATATAAGCACATGAGACCCAAGGAGGAAACCCCTCAAACTCTATATTAGTGCTTTTAGTGCAGAGTGACAATGGGGGCCGATGGTGCATGGCCACTGGAGTATCATTATTCAATTCCAATTGCTTACAGTTTGGATGTATTTCTAGAGATCCCACAGCCCAGGGACATTGGCTACATGACTGCCTAGACAACTCACAGTTTCCCGGGGAAAAACAAAGAAGCACTTCAGCAGTGAGTCCACTGTATGAGTTGACAGCGTGAGATTTGATATGATCCATCAATGCGCCTCCTATCATGGCCATATCATTGACAAACACAGGTACAGGGGGGTCATACCACGTGACTGGGTGCAATGGGGGAAGCCTGGGGAAAAAAGTCCAATAGAAATAAGTTGCTTGGATGCAGGTTAACTGCAGCAACCCCAACCACCCCACCTCCTTACTCAGCATCCTGCTGGACCCTTTCCTGGTTTTCTGAAACTTCTCTTTCAGCTCGGGGCATGGTCGCTGGTGTTGTGGCTGACTGGACTGACAATCAGGAATCCACAGCGGCTGATCTGCAGTTTCAAGAAATACACAATAACCTCGGCCCCATAATAACACAGGGTCAGGACCATGCCACTAGCCCGTAAGGAGATCCATCCACATAATGAACCCTTTTACCTCCCGCGGGGTCCTAGTGAAATGCCATTCATTTGCAGAGGTCCCTGAAGCAACACAATTTTTAAAAACTAAGAGTGTAAAGAGCAGCAGCTAATTGACACTGTGGACTCTTTGCTGCCTCCTCATTTCCCCCTTCTTTTTGTTTCAAGAGCTGCGCTTTTAAGGTGCAATTGGTTCTCGCAACAATTGCTTGTCCGGTCAAATTGCATGGAATGCCGGTTGCGTGGCCGATACAGTAAGCAGAAAAAAATTGTTGGAGTGCACTGCTGTAATAAGCAGGAGCATTATCAGTTTTTACATGATGGGACAAACACATAACTGCAAATGCTAGTAAACAATGGTGGATAACGTGCCATGCACTTTCTTCCCTTTGGCAGGAAGCATGGAGAAAATGAGAGTATCTGCAATTACATGAACCCACCGAACATGGCCAGAAGGGGCAAAATAGGTGACAGCCATTTGCCAGACGTTATTGGGGCACAGGCGATGGGGATTAATGGCAACAGTGGGGACA
This sequence comes from Dasypus novemcinctus, assembly GCF_030445035.2. NCBI lineage: Eukaryota > Metazoa > Chordata > Mammalia > Cingulata > Dasypodidae > Dasypus > Dasypus novemcinctus. Next base: position 90,778,788 of record NC_080704.1, on the reverse strand, counting down.
GAACTGAAAGGAAGACAGTTAGTACATTGTTTTACAATCTGCCTAGCTTGTTCACTGGTTAGCTGAAATTGTTTCCATAAACTGTTTGCATTTTGATGGAATATAGCATGTGAGCATTGGGCTTGTGAAATCTTGTCAAAGGTGGGGGCTACAAAATGATCCGCTTGGGCATTACCTTCCACTAGGGGTCCAGGTAAAGATATATGTGCCCGTAGATGACTGAAATACTAGGGATGAGACTTTTGGCGGATAAGAGTTTGCAAACGACAGAACAAATCAAAAAGTTCTTCAGACGGGATTGTTTTTACACGAGCAGTTTCAATTAGCAGGGCCACGCCGATCACAGAGCGGCTGTCAGAATCAACGTTAAGGGGATCTTGAGGAAAATATTGCAGAGCATCACAAAGCGCCCAGATCTCCACTCACTGAGTAGAAGTGTAAGGCATTTGCTGGATGTGAGAGAAGGAAGATGAAACAATGGTGGCCCAACCTGAAATTGAACCATCTGTAAAGACAGTACGTGCATGTGGTATTGGAAGGCAGAATTATGACTAGGAAACACAAAAAGGGTTAACAAGAGAAACTATAATAAAGGGTGTTTTGGAAAATGATTGTTAATTTCTCCTGGGAATTGCGCCAGTGCGCATTGCCAAGGGGTGGATAACATTATCAATTGATGAAGCTGCTTTTTTGAGTACAGAAAAATAATCTGTTGGGGTTCTGTGCCAAGTAATTGAATTGAAAGAGCACGGACCCTAGCAACAAGGGTGGCAACCTCTTCTGTATAGGGAAGCACTCTGTTTTTTGAGGACTATGAGAGAGGTGAAGCCAATCCAGGATGCCTATTGATTGCCACAAAACACCTTAGGGGAAAAAGTAGAGGCGCAAATCAGTAATTCAACAGGCAAGGTAATATCAACTCGTGTTAGTTGGGCGTCTGCTATTTTTTGCTCCATGAGACATAGAGTAGACTCTGCTGCAAGTGACAGTGTCTGTGGGGACGAGGGATCAGAATCTCGTGGGAGAATGTCAAATAAAGGGTTTAAATCACCTGTGATTAGTCCCAAAGAGGGTTGCAACCAATTAATGCCCCCTAACAATTTTTGGAAATCATTTAAAGTAGTAAATGTAACACATGAATAGTGGGTCTTTGTGGCACTTCTTGCTGCTTTTCCACTAGATGGCATAAGTAAGCAAAAGGAAAGTCTTTTGGAACTTTTTCTGGAGCAATTTGCAGTGCCCACTGCATAAGAAGCTGTTGGATGTCTGCAAAACATGAAAGCAACTGTTCTTCTGTTGCACAAGCCAATAAAATATTGTCCATATCATGAATAATACAGGAGGAGGGGTATTTTTCTCTCACTGGGGTTAGTGCCTCAGCTACATAAGCTTGGCAGAGAGTAGGACTGTTTGCCATGCCTTGAGGCAGTACAGTCCAACTGAAATGACATAAAGGTTGTTGAAAATTAGGGCTCAGCAAGGAAAAGGCAAAACAGGGGCAGTCAGCAGGGTGCAAGGGAATAATGAAAAAGGCATCCTTTAAGTCTAGTACCAAAAGGTGATATTATAAAGGGATAGCGGTGGGAGACAGGAGTCTGGGTTGCAATGGACCCATAATTGGCATGGTTTTATTTATTGCACATGGATCTTGTAACAACTGCCAATTTCCTGATTTCTTTTTAGTAACAAAAATGGGAGTATTCCATTGAATAAAAGTTTCACAGAGATGGCCGGCAGCTCTCTGTTCATTCACTAGCATTTCTGTAGCAACTAACTTCTCCTGCGTAAGGGGCCACTGATCTACCCAGGCAGGTTTGTTGGATAGCCACTATGGGTGCTGCAGTTGGCTGGATTGAAGTATCAATGACCCCAGCTAAGAATGTGGGTACCCTAATCCCCATTGAGGAGGATGAGTTTGAGTTTTCACAGGTTCCAACGAAACCTGTTGTTGTTTCCCCAGGCCCTTTTTGGGCAAAGGGGGTCAGTACCCATGGATTCCAAAAGGGACATGGTGAAAGGTGAAGTAGGATTGTAAGTACTGCAAGCCATTTTTAACTCTTTCAGCAATTTGAAAGGAATGGGGTCATGAGAGTGCAAGATCAGACCGGGATTATTAGAGTATGGGCGCTCTTTCACAGGGAACAATTGGAACCCTGTGACATGTTGCCCAGCAAGATGGACCTTGTGCAGCCCTTGTTGCAGTGGAGATACAAAAGGATCCTCCAATTTTTGCAAGGGCACCACAGGGACAGAAGGGAGAGTTGCAGCTAACAAGTTCTGATCCTGCATAGACAATTGAGACATCTGGAGTTGTAATCCACCAATCCAGAGCCCAAAGACATGGTAATTTCATCCCCCTCTTCCTTGGAGTCCTCCACAGCCTCCAGAGAGGACAACTTTAACCTCTTATTAACTGTGGATGCTAAAGTTTCAACTATAGGTTTGCATTCCAACTCTTCCAGAGGATCAAGGGAATCCCTTATTAAGTCCCACAAAGTAAAGGTGCACAAAGGCAAGCCCTGTGGCCCTTCAGGAGTGTAACGGTCCCAAAGGCATTGACCAACCTTCTGCCATGTCTCTTTATTTATTGTGCCTTCATCAGGGAACCATGGGCAGTTCTGTTGCACAAAATCTAAAAATGTTTCCAGTTGTGAGGTACTTTTGAACCTTTATAAGCTAACAAAGCTTTCAACATTTATTTTTATTTTTTGTTTTGTTTTAGTTTAGTTTTTTTTGTTTTTTTAAATAGATTTTTAATTTATTTTTAAAAGATACATAGATTACATAAAATGTTACATAAAAAAACATAGGGGATTCCCATATGCCCCCTCCCCATACTTCACACTTTTCCCATTTCTATCATTGGTGTGGTATATTCATTGCAATTGATGAACACATTTTGGATTATTGCAACTAAGCATGGTTTATACTTTATATTGTATTTTACAATCTCTCCCAATCCACTCTGTAGGTTAAGAGAGGATTGGTGTGGGAGGAGTGGGGTGGGGGGTTGGAGAGTATATGGGAACCTCCTATACTTCTAATGCAACACTTTTTTGTGGTATATATTTATTCAAAAACATACAATTAACAAAAATGATAGGGTGGGGGGTGGGGAGCAGGGTCTATGGGAACCTCATATGTTTTTAAATTTTTTAAATGTTTTTAATGTAACATTCTTTGTGATTTCTTAACTTTAATTAATTAATTAATTAATTTTTGTTTGCCGAATATTTTTTTAATTCATTTTTAAAGAAAATATTACATTCGAAAAATATGAGGTCCCCATTCACCCCACCACCCCCACCCCACCACTCCCCCCACAGTAACCCTCTCCCCCATCATCATGACATATCCATTGCATTTGGTGAGTACATTTCTGGGCATCACTGCACCCCATGGCCAATGGTCCACACCATAGCCCACACTCTCCCACGGTCCATCCAGTGGGCCATGGGAGGACATACAATGTCCAGAAATTGTCCCTGCAGCACCACCCAGGGCAACTCCAAGTCCCGAAAACGCCTCCACATCTCATCTCCTCTTCCCATTCCCCGTACCCATCAGCCATCATGGCCACTTTTTCCACACCAATGACACATTTTCTCAATTATTAACCACAATAGTTCATGAATAGAATATCATTAAGTCCACTCTAATGCTTACTGTATTCCGACTTCCTGTGGACCTTAGCTTCGTTGTGTCCATTCCATATCTATGTCAAGAGGGGGCTTAGATTTCACATGGATGCTGGATGCAATCCTCCTGCTTTCAGTTGTAGGCACTCTAGGCTCCACAGTGTGGTGGTTGACATTCTTCAACTCCATGTTAGCTGAGTGGGGTAAGTCCAATAAATCAGAGTGTAGGAGCTGAAGTCTGTTGCGGCTCAGGGCCTGGCTATCATATTGTCAGTTCAGAGATTCAGATCACCCAGATATATCTTAAATCCCAGCACCAACTACAATTCCAGTAAAGTAGCAGGAAAGGCTTGTGAAAAGAGATCCCATCTGAGTCCAGCTCCATCATGCAGAAACACCAGCTCCAAAGAAGGGCCAACTGACATGGCAGTGAACTCCATCTGCCATGACCAAAAAACCTGTGGGTCTCTTTAACCCTCAAAAGAACCAAAACCTGGGGTTGTATCTACTTTATCTGTCTCTGAGACTCTACTCAGGTGTGCATAAAGGCAATTCTTCTGACAACCTCCTGACTCTTTTTTAGACTCATAGCCATATAAACTCATTTGTCCTTTCCATTTCCCCCTTAATTTAGGTCAAACAGCATTTTTAACTCCTGTTATTATATGTAGACAGGAATATTCTGCTGGTCCACGTTGAACCTTTAATTCAAGGCCATTTTCTAGTTACATCATCAGCTGGTACTTGGTAGTGATCCCTCGGTGCCAGGGAGGCTCATCCCCGGGTGTGATGTCCCACTCTGGGGGGAAGGCAGTGCATCTACATGCTGAGTTTGGCTTTGAGACTGGCCACATTTGAGTAACACGGAGGCTGTCAGGAGGGAACTCTCAGGCACAGTGCTCCTCTAGGCCTTGTTCTTATTTCAGGTGTATAGGCTCACAAGCATAGTCATTAGTATCAGGGGCTCACGGTTGGACCTTCATTACTTCCTGGTCCTTGCCTTTGCAACCGGTGGACTGCCGCTGCTCCCCTAGGGACCACGACAGAACTGCCCCAGCAAGGAACTGAGTAACCCCCAGCAGTTGTTTCTAATTGTTTCCACTATGAGTATATCCAAACATTTCCATGTACCCTGGACACATGCCCTGTATAACTCCCTGTCAAACATATGTCCCCTGTCAATAACATCCCATGCCAGTATTCCTCTGCTGCCATTGTTGAACCATTCTCTGATCCAAAACTTCCTGAAAAGTAAAGCCCAATATAATGCCAGGTTCCCTTAATAGTAAAATGGAATATAGCGATGAGTTTAAAGGTTAGGTATAGAATACATACTGATTTGGAAAAATTCTACATCCTATCTTTTTGTTTTCTTTTTTCCTAATTATTGAGCTTCTCTTCACAAGAGCCACAGATCACAGTAATTCATATATACAATATACAGTACTCCCACATATCCAAAATAAACCCTTTTCCTTTCCACAGCGATAATCTTTAACTTATTCATATCATATTTACTGAAACTGATGTACAGATATTGAGACAATAGCTTTCAAATAAGGTAACATCTGTGTTACATTGTGGTTTATACTTTAGGCTATACAATTTTCTAAATTTTTGGTTATCCTATGTTTTACACTATGGTTTACATTATTAGTCTGTTCCCCTATATGTTTTTGGTGTAATATTACATGTTTTATATCCATCTTGTGTACTCTTGTGAAACACTTCTATTGCCTTCACAGTTACGTTGGTTCCATCTATTCAATATCTATTCACCCCTCCCCTTGGGGCCCACAGTGACAGGCAATCTTCATTTCTTGAGAAGCCATGTTCAGAGATACTTGCAAAAGTGTTGAGGGCTTGACTTGCTCAACTGCCCTAATGCCCTGGGAGCTACCATTTCTCTTGAGAGATACAGTTCCCTCTATTTGATGGCATTAGTCCTCCCCAGGATTGGGTCTACCTTCACTCTCATTATATGGGCCTCAACCCAATGGTATAACCCACTCTGGCAAAATGAGCATTCAGATATTCTCTCGGAGTCTGTCCTACATCAGATTATCCCCTCTAAGTATCTTAAACAGGTAACTTTCCTAATTATATTTTGAAAAGTTTTTCTCAGCATTATATTCTCAAACAGCACCTGACAATCTCCTATGTTCATATATTGCCCCAACCTCCCCCAAATTTCTTGGGCAATAACCCACATCCACCCATTCCTAGCACCCCTCAAGCCAGCAAAACCCCACCCAAAGTTAACCCTATGCCCCCGTTTTATCCCTTCATTGTACACATACTTACCTCCAGCTTATCATAGATTTCACCCATGTAGATATCAGCTTACATCCTTCCTCTACTCCCCATTTCCTGTAAGCCTATCTTCCAGTCTCTAGCTCTCTGAGGCAGCTTGCTTAGTTCATATCATTGATGTCATGGAGTACTTGTCCTTCAATGCCTGGGTTGCTTCATTCAACATTAGCTTCTCAAGATTCATCCATGTTGTCAACGTTTGTTTGTGGTGTATTTGTTCTTAAAGCCGAGTAGTATTCCATTGTATGTATATAACACATTTTATTTATCCACTTATTTGTTGCTGGGCATTTGGGTTGATCCCAACTTTTGGCGATAGTGAACAATGCTGCTGTGAACATTGGTGTGCATATATTGGTTTGTGTCCTTGTTTTCAGTTCTGCTGGGTATATACCCAGCAGTGGAATTGCTGGGTCATATGGCAAATCTATGGTTATTTTTTTGAAAAGCCGCCAAACTGTCCTCCAGAATGGTTGAATCCTTCTGCATTCCCACCAGTAGTGGAAGAGTGTTCCCATTTCTTCACATCCTCTCCAGCATTTGTATTCTTCTGTTTCTTTCATAGTTGCCAATCTTATGGGAGTAAGATGGTATCTCATTGTAGTTTTGATTTGCATTTCCCTGATAGCTATAGATTTGGAGCATTTTTTCTTGTGCTTTTTAGACATTTGTATTTCTTCTTTGGAGAAGTGTCTGTTTAAATCTTTTTCCCATTTTTTAAATGGGTTGTTTATCTTTTTATTTTCAAGATATAGTTGTTCTTTATATATGCAAGTTATAAGTCTCTTATCAGATATATGGTTGCCAAATATTTTCACCCATTGTGTAGGCTCCCTTTTTACTTTCTTGACAAACTCCTTTGAGGTACAGAAGGCTTTAATTTTGAGGAAGTCCCATTTATCTATTTGTTCTTTTGCTGCTCGTGCTTTTGGTGTGATATTCATGAAGCCATTTCCAATTACAAGGTCTTGTAGATGTTTCCCTACACTGCTTTCCAAGGTCTTTATGGTCTTGGCTCTTATATTTAGGTCTTTGATCCATCTTGAGTTCATCTTTGTATAAGGTATGAGATGGTAATCCTCTTTCATTCTTCTACATATGGGCATCCGGTTCTCCAGGCACCATTTGTTGAATAGGCCATTCTCTCCCAGTTGAGAGGGTTTGGTGGCTTTATTGAATAATATATGGCTATATATATGAGGTTCTATATCAGAACTTTCAATTCGATTCCATTGGTCTGTGTGTCTCTCCTTATGCCAATACCATGCTGTTTTCACTACTGTACCTTTGTAGTATGTGTTTTTTTTCCAAATTGTACTTAATTTATTCATTTTTTAAAAAGATATTACATTAAAAAATATGAGGGCCCCATTTGCCCCCCCGCCCCCACCCTGCCACTCCTCCCAGAGTAACACTCTCCCCCATCATCATGTCACATCCAAGGCGTCTGGTGAGTACATCTTCGGGCATCGCTTCACCCCATGTCCGTGTTCCACACCGTAGCCCACACTTTCCTAGTTTCCATCCAGTGGACCATGGGAGGATATATAACATCTAGCAATTGTCCCTGGGGCACCACCCAGGACAACTCCAAGTCCCAAGAATGCCTACACATCTCTTCTCTTCCTCCCATTCCCCACACCCAGCAGCCACCATGGCCACATTTTCCACATCAATGCCATGCTTGCTCGATTAATAACCAAAATAGTTCATGAATAGAATATCATTAAGTCCACTCTGATCCTTACTGTATTCCTCCTTCCTGTGGACCTTGGTGTGGTTGTGTCCATTCCACATCTATGTCAAGAGGGGATTTAGATTCCACATGGTTATTGGATGCAATCCTCCTGCTTTCAGTTGTAGGCACTCTAGGCTCCATGGTGTGGTGGTTGACATTCTTGAACTCCATGTTAGCTGAGTGGAGTAAGTCCAATAAATCAGAGTGTAGAAGCTGAAGTCTGTTGAGCTCAGGGCCTGGCTATCATATTGTCAGTCCAGAGATTCAAATACCCTAGATAGATCTTAAGCACCAGCACCAACTACAATTCCAGTAAAGTAGCAGGAAAGGCTCGTGAAAAAAGATCCCATCTTAGTCCATCGCCATCATGCAGAAACACCAGCTCCAAAGAAGGGTCAACTGACATGGCAGTGAACCCCATCTGCCATGACCATAGAACCTGTGGGACTCTTTAGCCCTCAAAAGGACCAATATCTGGGGTTGTATCTACATTATCTGTCTCTGAGACTCATCTCAGGTGTGCATAAGGGCAATGCTTCTGACAACCTCCTGACTCTTTTTTAGAAACTCATACCCATATGAACTCATTTGTCTTTTCCATTTCCCCTTACTTTAGGTCAAACAGTATTTTTAACTCCTGTTATTATATGCAGACAGGGATATTCTGCTGGTCCACGTTGAACCTTTAATTTAAGGTCATTTTCTAGTTATGTCATCAGCTGGTACTTGGTAGTGATCCCTCGGTGCCAGGGAGGCTCATCCCCGGGTGTGATGTCCCACGCTGGGTGGAAGGCAGTGCATTTACATGCTGAGTTTGGCTTTGAGACTGGCCACATTTGAGTAACACGGAGGCTGTCAGGAGGGAACTCTTAGGCACAGTGCTGCTCTAGGCCTTGTTCTTATTTCAGGTATACAGGCTCACAAGCATAGTCATTAGTATCAGGGGCTCACTGTTGGACCCTCATTCCTTCCTGGTCCTTATGGTTGCACCTGGGGGACTGCCACTGCTCCCCTAGGGACCATGACAGAGACCCCCAGCTAGGAACCCAGTACCCACCCAACTATTGTTTTTAATCGTTTCCACTATGAGTATATCTAAGCATTTCCATGTACCCCGGACACATGCCCTGTGTAACTCCCTGTCAACCATATGTCCCCTGTCAATAACTTCCCATACCAGTATTCCTCTGCTGCCATTTTTGAACCACTCTGTGGTCCAAAACTTCCTGAAAAGTGAAGCCCAATATAATGTCTGGTTCCCTTACTAGTAAAATGGTATATAGCGATGAGTTTAAAGGTTAGATATAGAATTCATATTGATTTGGAAAAATTTAAAATCCTATCTTATTATTTTCTTTTTTCCTAATTATTTAGCTTCTCTTCACAAGAATTTTAGATCACAGTAATTCATATATACAATATACAGTACTTCCACACATCCACCATAAAACCTTTTTCCTTCCACAGCGATAATCTTTTAACTTATTCATATCATATTTACTGAAACTGATGTACAGACTCTGCGACAATAGCTTTCAAGCAATGTGACATCTCTTCTTATATTGTGGTCCATACTTTAGGCTATTCAGTTTTCTAAATTTTTTAGTTTTCCTTTTTTTACATTATGATTTACATTATTAGTCTGTCGCCCCCTATAACTTTTTGGTGTAATATTTACATATTTTATATCCGTCCTTGTGTACTCACGTGAAACTCCTCTCTTGCCCCCACATTTACCTTGGTTCCATCAATTCAACATCCATTTTCCCCTCCCCTTGGGGCCCACAGCGACCGCCAATCTCCATTTCCCCAAAAGCCACGTACAGAGGTGCTTGCAACAGTGTTCAGAGCCTGACTTGCTCAACTGCCCTAATGCCCTGGCAGCCACCCTTTCTCTCGAGAGATACAGTTCCCTGTATTTGATGGCATTAGTCCTCCCCAGGATGTGGGTCCATCCCCACTCTCACAACTTGGGTCCCTATCCAATGGTACAACCCACCCTTGCAAAATGAGCATTCAGACATTCCCCAGGAGTCCATCCCGTGTCAGACCATCCCCTGCGAGCATCCTAAACAGGTAACCTTCCTAATTATATTTTGATATGGTTTCCTCAGCATTTTACTCTCAACCAACCCCTGACAATTTCCTATGTTCGTATGTTGCCCCTCCCTCCCCCCAATTTTTTGGGCAATATTACCCATCCGCCCATCCCCAGCCCCCCTCAAACCCGCAAAGCCAGACCCAAAGGCAACCCCTTGCCCGCATTTTATCTCTTCTTTGTGCTCATACTTACCGCCATCTCATCATAGATTCCACCCCTGCAGACGTCAGCTCACATCCTTCCTCCACCCCCTGATTTCCTGTAAGCCTATTTTCCAGTCTCTAGCTCTCTGAGGCAGCTTGCTTATTTCATATCATTGAGGTCATGTAGTATTTGTCATTCAATGCCTGGGTTGCTTCACTCAACATAAGGTTCTCAAGATTCATCCATGTTATCACGTTTGTTTGTAGTGTATTTGTTCTTAAAGCCCAGTAGTATTCCATGGTATATATATATTCCACATTTTATTGATCCACTCATCTGTTGATGGGCATTTGGGTTGATTCCAACTTTTGGTGATAGTGAACAATGCTGCTATGAACGTTGTTGTGCATATATCGGTTTGTGTCCTTGTTTTCAGTTCTGCTTGGTATATATCCAGCAGTGGTATTGCTGGGTCATATGGCAAATCTATGATTAGTTTTTTGAGAAACCACTGAAATGTCCTCCAGAATGGTTGGATCCTTCTGCATTCCCACCAGAAGTGGATGAGTGTTCCCATTTCTTCACATTCTCTTCAGCATTTGTATTCTTCTGTTTTATACATAGCTGCCAATCTTATGGGAGTAAGATGGTATCTCATTGTAGTTTTGATTTGCATTTCCTAGATAGCTATAGATTTGGAGCATTTTCTCATGTGCTTTTTAGCCATTTGTATTTCTTCTTTGGAGAAGTGTCTGTTTAAATATTTTTCCCATTTTTTAAATGGTTGGTTTATCTTTTTAGTTTCAAGATATAGGAGTTCTTTATATATGCAAGTTATAAGTCTCTTATCAGATATATTGTTGCAAAATATTTTCTCCCATTGTGTAGGTTCCCTTTTTACTTTCTTGACAAACTCCTCTGAGGTGCAGGAGGCTTTAATTTTGAGGAAGTCCCATTTATCTATTTGTTCTTTTGCTGCTCGTGCTTTTGGTGTGATGTTCGTGAAGCCTTTTCATATTACAAGGTCTCGTAGATGTTTCCCTACACTGCTTTTCAAGGTCTTTATGGTCTTGGCTCTTATATTTAGGTCTCTGATCCATCTTGTGGTGATCTTTGTATAAGGTGTGAGATGGTAATCCTCTTTCATTCTTCTACATATGGCTATCCAGTTCTCCAGGCACCATTTGTTGAATAGGCCATTCTGTCCCAGTTGAGAGAGTTTGGTGGCTTTATTGAATATTATATGGCAATGTATATGAGGTTCTATATCAGAACTTTCAATTCGATTCCATTGGTCTGTGTGTCTCTCCTTATGCCAATACCATGCTGTTTTCACTACTGTAGCTTTGTAGTATGTTTTGAGGTCAGGTAATGTGATTCCTCCAATTTTGTTTTTCTTTTTCAATATGTCTTTGGCTATTTGGGGCCTCTTTCCTTTGCAAATAAATTTCATAGATAGTTTTTCTAGTTCCTTAAAGAAGGCTGTGTTGATTTTTATTGGGATTGCATTGAATGTGTAGATCAGTTTTGGTAGGATAGACATCTTAATAATATTTAGTCTTCCTATCCATGAACATGGAATATTCTTCCATTTATTTAGGTCTTCTTTGATTTCCTTGAACAGTCTTGTATAGTTCTCAGTGTATAAGTTTTTTACATCTTTAGTTAAATTTATTCCTAAATACTTGATTTTTTTTATTTACTATTGTGAATGGTATTTGTTTCTTGATTTCCTCCTGATCTTGCTCATTATTGGTGTACAGAAATGCTACTGATTTTTGCGCATTGATCTTATAACCTGCGACTTTACTAAACTCATTTATGAGTTCTAGAAGCTTTGTTGTAGACCTGTCAGGGTTTTCTATGTATAGGATCATGTCATCTGCAAATAATGAAATTTTGACTTCTTTCTTTCCAATTTGAATTCCTTTTATATTTGGTTCTTGCCTCAGTGCACGAGCAAGTACTTCTAAGACAATTTTAAATAGAAGGGGAGACAGTGGGCATCCTTGTCTTGTTCCTGACTTTAGAGGGAAGGATTCAATGATTTCTCCATTGTAAAGAATGTTGGCTGTGGGTTTTTCATATATACTCTTTATCATGTTCAAAAACTTTCCTTGTATTCCATTCTTGAGGAGTGTTTTTATCAAGAAAGAGTTCTGTATTTTATCAAAAGCTTTTTCTGCATCTATAGATATAAACATGAGATCTTTTTCTTTCAATCTCTTTATATGGTGTATTACATTGATTTTCTTATGTTCAACCATCCTTGCTTACCTGGAATGAATCCCACTTGGTCGTGGTGTATAATTTGTTTAACATGTTGTTGAATACGATTAGCAAGTATTTTGTTAAGTACTTTTGTGTCTAGGTTCATTAGAGAAATTGGTCTGTAATTTTCCTTTCTTGTGATGTCTTTGTTTGGCGTTGGTACTAGGGTAATGTTGGCATCATAGAATGAGTTAGGCAATGTTCCTTCTTTTTCGATTTTTTGGAAGAATTTCAGGAGGATTGGTGTTAATTCTTTTCAGTAAGTTTTGTAGAATTCACCTGTGAAGCCGTATGTCCCTGGGCTCTTCTTAGTTGGTAGGTGTTTAGTGATTGGTTCTATTTCTTTATTTGTGATTGGTGTGTTGAGATTATCAATTTCTTCTTTCGTCAATATAGGCTGCTTATGTGTTTCTAGGAATTTGTCAATTTCCTCTGAATTGTCATTTTTGTTGGAATATTTTTTTAAAGTATCCTCTTATGATAGTCTTTACTTCTCTGGGGTCAGGGGTAATATCTGCTTTCTCATTTCTTATTTTGTGCATTTGCATCGTCTCTCTTTTTTTCTTTGTTAGTCTCAATAAAGGTTTGTCAATTTTATTGATCCTCTCAAAAAACCAGCTCTTGGTCTTGTTTATCTTTTCAAGTGCTTTCTCATTTTCTATTTCATTTAGTTTTGATCTTATCTTTGTTATTTCTTTCTTTCTTCTTCCTGTGGGATTACTTTGTTGTTTTTTTACTAATTCCTCCAAATGTGCTGTTAGTGCTTCAATTTTTGCTCTTTCTTCTTTTCTGATGTATGAATTTATGGCTATAAATTTCCCTCTCAGTACTGCTTTTGCTGCATCCCATAAATTTTGATATGTTGTGTTATCTCTATCATTAGTTTCAAGGTAGTTATTGATTTCTTTTGAGATTTTCTCTTTGGCGCACTGTTTTTCTAAGAGTGTGCCATTTAATTTCCATATTTTGGTATGAAATCTGGGCCTCTGGTCCTTGCAGATTTCCAGCTTTACTCCACTGTGGTCAGAAATATCATTTTGTAAGTTTTTGATCTATGTGAATTCATTAAGCCTTTCTTTGTGGCTAGTATATGGTCTCTTTTGGAGAATGATCCATGTGCATTTGAGAAAAATGCATATCTCCTGTGTTTGGGTATAATGATCTATATATGTCTATTAGATCCAGCTCCTCTAATATACTGTTGAAATATTTTGTTTCTTTAGTGATTCTCTTTTGAGATGTTCTGTCCAGCATAGATAGTGGTGTATTAAAATCTCTCAATATAATTGTAGATGCATGTATTCTTTCACTTAGTTTTTCCAGTGTTTTCCTCACATATTTAGAAGCACCCTTGTTAGGAGCATAAATATTTATGGTCGTTCATTCTTCTTGAGAGAGTGTCCCTTTCACTAATATGTAGTATCCTTCTTTGTCTCTCATCATTGGTTTGCATTTAAAGTCTATTTTGTCTGATATTAATATAGCTACTCCTGCCTTTTTTGGGTATTGTTTGCTTGTAAGATTGTTTTCCAACCATTCACTTTCAGCCTCCATGAATCTCTGGGTCTAAGATGTGTCTCTTGTAGACAGCATATAGATGAGTCATATTTCCTTATCCAATGTCTCAGTCTGAATCTTTTGATAGGTGAGTTTAATCCGTGGATATTCAGTGTTATTACTTTCAAGGAATTATTCGTGTTAGCCATATTTTGATTGGATTTGTGTTTGTCATATTTTGTTTGTATTTTTTTTCCTTCTATTTTTGTCATTTTTGTTGCTCTTACACTCTCCTCCAACTCTGCCTGTCCTGTTTTTTCCTTTCTTCCTGCAGAACTCCCTTTAGAATTTCTTGAAGGGGAGGTTTCTTGTTGGTATACTCTTTCAGTTTCCGTTTATCTGCGAATATTTTGAACTCTCCCTCATTTTTGAATGCTAGTTTAGCTGGATAGAGTATTCTTGGTTGGAAATTTTTTTCCTTTAGTACCTTGACTATATTATACCACTGCCTTCTTGCCTCCATCATTTCAGATGAGAAATCAGCACTTAATCTTATGGAGCTTCCGTTGTATGTGATGGTTTTCTTTTCTCTTGCTGCTTTTAGAATTTTCTCTTTGTCTTGAGCATTGGATAATTTGACAAGTATATGTCTTGGGGTGGGCCTGTTGGGGTTTTTGACTACTGGAGTGCGCTGTGCTTCTTGGATATGTACATCTGTCTCTTTCAGTAGATTTGGGAAGTTTTCAGCCATTATTTCCTAAAACACTCCTTCTGACCCCTTTCCCTTCTCTTCTTCTTCTGGAATGCCTATAATATGTATGTTTGTGCGTTTTGCATTGTCATTCTGGTCCCTAAGTCTTAGCTGGATTTTTTCTATCTTTTTATCAGTCAATTCTACTATCTGTTTGATTTCCAAGGTACTGTCTTCCACATTGCTAATTCTCTCCTCTGCCTCTTCTAATCTGCTATTTGCTGCGAGTGCATTTTTGATTTCTTGAACTGTCATGTTTATTCCCATCATATCTGTTATCTTTTTGTGAATGTCTGCAATTTCCTCTCCAAGTGATTTATTCGTATTGTTAAACTCTTCCTTTACTTCATTAATTTTGTCTCTGATAGATGTTCTGAGATCTTTAATTACTTGTGTGAAGTTTTGCTCCCCTTCCTAGTTTTTAGTTTGTTCTATGGATTCAGCCATGTTTTCCTGATTACTGGTTTGGTTTGTAGTTTTTTGTTGCTCTCTGGTCATCATTTTAACTTGACAGTTTTCATCAGTTCCTTAGCTCCTTTTCTAGTCTTGGGGATTAATTAGCTGTTGTTTTTGCATAAGTGTTATATCTTCTCTTTGTCACTTTATTCTTCTTATTCTAATTTCTTATTGCTGTCTGAGTTCACTTTGAAGGATAATATTAGGGCCAGGGAAAGGCAATTGTGTAAGAAAGGAAAATGTGTAAAGTAGTATTGGTAATAAATGTTAACAGAGCAACAATATGAGATCTGGGAGGATGGATATTAGATTCATGTAAGTCGTATAGAGTTATATCTGTAAGTAGAGTACCTATAATGAGGCAGTTGACTGAATATGGGAGGAATATGGTATGAATTAAAAAGTTAGTGTTTTCGTGAGAGAGGGAAAGAGAAAAGAAAGGCAATAGTTTCAAGAGTGGATAAAAGACAGAAAACAAAACAAAGGTAATAGAAATTAAAAGTTAGACAATTTGGGGATCAAAGAAAGGGAGGTGGAGTATAGGAGAGACGGTGGATGATCGAGGATATCAAGATGTGGGGGAAAGGGGATAGTGTGGGTAGCCAAAATCAATTCACACAGAAATGAGGCAACAGAGGATGAGGAAACCCAGCAATGTGAGGTGTTCCCTGTAGCACCTATTGTATAATTAATATAAAATAAAGAAAGAATAAAATGAGGGACAAGAGAAAAAAAAGAAGAAAGGAAGAAAGAAAAATGGGGGTGGGTAAAGAAAAGGGAGGGGAACAAGTAAGGGAAAGGAAAGAAGGTAGAGAACAACAACAACAGCAACAGCAAAAACCCCTAAATAAATGGAAAACAGAAAGATCTTGGGGGATACAATGTGAGAAAAGACTAGAAGACAATTCAGTATTAGCAAGCAGAACAATAAGAATTAAAAATAGAGAAAAAGGAAAGAGAAAATAAAACGCTAATGTTGAGGGCTAGGACTATCAAGGACCTCAGATGGACCTCAGGGTGTGGTGGATTCAGGGATTAGAAGTCTGTGATATTGCAGACTCAAGAGGGGTGAGCCTCTGGTGTGTGGGCCACCAGGGTTTAGGGGACACAGACCTGGCAACCTCAAATCCAGTTAACAGGGAGCCTGGGAGCACCGCAATGCAACACAGCCTTCAGGGATCCCCGCAGCTGGGTGCCAGCCCTATGGGGGTGGTCACATCTGCAAACTCTGACCTATGTGTTAGAAACCCACAATTCCCCCTCTCACTAGAATCTCTTCTGTCACTGTATCACCAAGTCGACTTCAGGACACCTCCCACCCTGCAAGCCCTGGAAACAGCCAGTTGGGGGCGCCTCTATATTGCAGCCAATTTGAGGACGCTGCAGATCAGCAGTCAGGCTTAGGGGGCGGGGATCTAGCTGGAAGCGCTGATACCAGTGTCAGGAACAGAAAATCCCACACCTGGGAAAAGATTCACCTAATCGGCTTCCAGATGCCTCCCACCCTTCAAGACTCTGAAACAGCCTCCTGGTGATGCCTCTTTATTGTGAGTGATTTAAGGATGCTGTAGATTGGCAGCCAGGTCTACAGGGCGGGGCTCTAGCCAGAAACGCTATTATTCATGTCAGAAATCCAAAATTCCCCACCTCGCAAAAAACTCCGTCTGTCTCACAAAATCGGTTTCCGAAGGCCTCCTGCCCTTCAAGCCCCTGAATAGCCAGCTCAGGGCTTATGAATTCCCCAGCACTGCTGAGCCTTCAGGAATCACCGCCATGGGGCCGGTGCTGCGGTGCCGCCCACCCCTGGGTGGTGCGTCCTGTGCACAGCCCTTAACTCCGTGTAAGAGAGCCTCAAAATACTTTTTACACTAATCTTCTCTGTTACTGTCCCATCAAATCGATGTCCATACCCCTCCTGCCCTGCAAAATCCTGAAACAGCTTGGTCCTGAATAGTTTCTAATGCTGCCCAGCCGCTTCTTTGTAGGAGAGACTATAAGGTGCACTCACTCAGCCACCATCTTGCCCTGCCTCCAGCTTTCAAAATTTAGACATACAAACTACGCTGTGATGAATCGTGATCCCCCAATTTTTACACCTAGCACTTCCTCCCTGTACTTACCACTCTTCACAGAGGGCTCTTTGTTTTCTTATGATGTTCCTCTCTACTCAGGTCCCTGTTTGGGTGTCCCTTGCCACGACCTGCGTGGGTGAATTGAGAACCTGAGGGGAGGCGACAGGATCTGAAGAAAGACACAGAGACACAGACAAGATTAGAAGGGATCAGGTGGGCCAGGGCTAGCTGATGGCAAAGCCAAGGCCCCAAGCTGACACCGCAAACTTTATTTAAAGCAGTTAACTTAGGTCATTGTTCTCAGAGCAGGGGCTATCAGGCATGACGTTCTTTGTGGAAGGTTTTCTTAGAGTTTCTTCTTATCAGGACATAAAATCCTTCTGCTTCCTTGCAGGTACAGACACAGCTGACCACACCCTCACCTCTCTGCACACATTGATCCTTGAGCCCTGCACATTACTTCGTGGACCCCTACAGGATCCAAGGTGAAGAAACCAACATCTTAAGAATGAACACTCAAGCTTTGACATAAAATTAAGTATGTCCTGCAGCTTTACTGAACTGTAGAGGACCCATGGCTCATGTTTCCCTCTCAATTTGTCCTTATGATAATGAAAATGTTCACCCTTTGTCCATTTGTGTATTGGAAGCAGAAAAGTGGTTTTGTAAGTTACAGTGGTCTACAGTAGATGGGACTTTGCCCCAAGACAAACTGTATTTCTTTAAATGTATCGTGATATGATTTTGCACTTGCAATGTTACCAATTTAAGGTTTTTTGAATATTGTAATGTATTTTTGGAATTCAGAGTGTGAAGTATAGCAGCTTGGCATTGTTAATGATTCCAAAAATAGTTATTAGATTATGGTTGTAAACTAGTCTGTCTGAAGTTTCACTTTTACTTAAATTATGATTAGGGTTTTGACTGGGACACATCAGTTGGGTGTTGAGTTCCCACCCCTTAGTGGGTGTGAACTTACAGTTAAAGACATGGGAAAAGAGAGAGTTTGGAGTTTTGAGCTGGAGCTTGGGAATTGAACACAAAAGAGAACACAGAGGAACAGAGACAGATACTTGGACACGCCAGAAGCCACGGGGAGAGAGACAGAGCTGTTTGACTGAAAGTCTACAGCTGTCCTTGTGGAGAGAGTGCAGCATCTAAGCCCAGAGAGAAAAGGAGCCCCAGGAAGAGAGGAGCCTAAGAAGTCTGAACTGTTGGCAGACATCAGCAGCCATTTTGCCCCAACACATGGCAATAGAATTTGGTGAAAGAAGTAACTTTTGCTTTATGGCCTGGTAACTGTAAGCTTCTAACCCAAATGAATGCTCTTAATAATAGCCAAAACATTTCTGGTGCCTTGCCTTGGCACCCCTTTGACTGACTAATGTAATTTATATTCCTTTTATTAAAATGGGATTATAATTTTATTTTTTTCCAAAGCTAATAATAAAACTATATTTTAGCATTACATGAAAATCCTTCACTATTTTAATAAAAAAATAACCTAGATTATTGCAAAAATGTTAGATGAAATAGTTCTTTTTTGACCTATCTTCATTCTGAAATTATCACATATATAGGTGTAATGTTAAAATTCCAAGATGTAACATGACTTACACAAAAGAGAATTCACTCACAAAGATGGAAGCCATCACTGCATATTTTTTCTATATATCCAAGTACTGTAATCACAGAGTTTATAGATAAAGGATGAAGGTGGAAATTTTGTAGCTAGTAATCAGTGTGAGGATGTTCTGAAATTAAACTGATACTGAAGAAAAGCTGTATTTACAAAAATAATATAATATTAATCTACTAACAATACAACATCAAGGTATACATTACCAAATTATGAAGCTATATAGGGTATTTAACAATACTCTGAGACTCTTCTTTTCTTTGTTCTTTTTCAACCTCTTCTGTTTTTGGCTTCTTCTTTTCCAAATTTAACCTCATTTCCATCTTCTTTCTCATCTCCTCCATCTTTCATTTCTCATTTTTCATAGTCTATCCAATCTTCTTCCTCTTTTCCAAGTTCTTTCTCTTTTTGTCTTCCTCTTTTCCATCTTCTCCTTTATTCCATTTTTGTTCTCTTTTCCATCTTCCCTTTTAATCTTTGTTTTGGTCTTTTTCAACACCTTTCTCATCTCCTTTCACATCTTCTTTTCCTTCTGTTGCCACACTGTTTATTTCTTTTCTCCTTCTTCTTCAAAATATTATATTGTTGCTTCTTTTATTTCTTCAGTTTCTTTTTCAGGAGCTTGTGCCTAGATGTATAGACACAAAACAAAGTCTCCATTTCTAAATTTAGATCTGTTTTGGGATTTTACTTTATTAAAGGAAAAATGCATCATTTAATAAAAAAATATTATTTCTATGAAAAAAGTCTCCTAAATATCATATCATTAGCAAGCCATTTTAAGTTATGAGAGTAACTATAATATCTCCAGGAAAAACATCCACAAATATATATTTGGTTGAACAGATTTCCAAAAAACTTATTCATATGACTGATAATTTCATTAAAAATATGGTGGTATACAAAGTATACTCTGAGTAATTACTCTGAGTATTACTCTGAGTAATTTTTCAATATAAACATGCATATAAACAAAATATAGCCTTTAAAAATAGTACATCTTGGGCATCTGAGTAAGTGCATCCCCATCATCTCCCCTACAAATACTGGCTGAGTGGGGACAGAATCCTGCCTGAATGAGCTGTTTTGGGAACCCACAAAGGAGGTTTCTGGAGAGAGTATGACAAAAATAGTGATTACTTGAGGTAAAACCACAGATTTCTGGCACAAGTGCCTGAAGCTGTGGGAAGGCAAAACCCTTCCCCTATAGTGGGTGGCTGTGGCATTCCCTGAACACTTTAAGAATTCAATGAACACTGCAGGAAGACATGGACTATTCCAATGAACAAACTAAAATCTATGAAGAGGAAAAGATTATCTAACAACTAATCAAAGGTCTTAAAAAAATCACATACCAACTTAATGAAGTGAAGGAAGAGATTAAGGATATTAAGAAAACACTTGGAGAGCATATAGAAGAAATTATATACATACCCAAAAAGACAATGGATAAGATGGTGATGAATGGCACAATCCAAGAAATCAAAAATACACTATCAGCCAGTATCAGCAGATTTGAAGAGGCAGAGGAAAGTATTAGTGATGTGGAAGATAGTGTATCTGAAATCTAACAGACAATAGAATTGATAGGTAAAAAGTTAGAAAAAAACAGGCAAGGACATTGGGATCTGAACAACAACAAAAAATGCATGAACATATGCATTATAGGCATCTCAGAAAGAGAAGAGAAGTGAAAGGGGATAGAAAGGGTGTTGGTGGAAATAATGGCTGAAAACTTCCCAAACCTATTGAGGAAGATGGATGTGCATGACCAGGAAGTGCAACACACACCAAACAACATAAATTCCAACAGGTCTACCACAAGACAAATACTTGTCAAATTTTCCAATGATCAAGACAAAGAGAAAATACTGAAGACAGTAAAAGAAAAGAGAACCATCACATAGAAGGGTCACTCAATAAGTGCTGCTTTTTTATCTGACAGCATGGAGACAAGAAGGCAATGGAATAACATAGTCAAGGTATTAAATAAAAAAAATCCAGGCAAGAATACTCTATCCAGCAAAACTAGTATTATAAAATGACAGAGAGTTCAAAATATTCACAGAAAAACAGAATCTAAAAGAGTATGCCAATAAGAAACCTGCCCTTCAAGAAATACTAAAGGAAGTTCTGCAGGAAAATAGAAAAATAAAACAGAAGAGACAGAGTTGGAGGAGAGTGAAAGAACAGCTAAAAAGGCAAAAAAAAAAAGAAATAAAAACAAGATAAGATATAAACAAATCCCAATAAAATATGATTAACATAAGTAATTCCTTGAGAGTAATAACAATGAATACTAATGCATAAACCTCACCTCTCAAGAGGTACTGATTGGCAGAAAGTATAAGGAAATATGATATATATTTCCTATATGATATATATACTGTCTACGGAAACCCACCTAAGACCCAAAGATTCAAGGATGTTGAAAGTGAACGGCTGGAAAACAATCTTACAAGCAAACAATAACCAAAAAGCACATTAGCTATACTAATATCAGACAAAATAGACTTTAAATGCAAAACATTTGTGGTAGAAAAAGATGGACAGTACATACTAGTAAAAGGGGTACTTTTTCAAGAAGAACAATCATAAACATTTATGCACCTAACCAGGGTGGCACCAAATACATGAGGTAAACCCTGGAAAAACTAAATGAATAAATGGATGCCTCTACAGTTATAGTGGGGGACTATAATACAACATTATCACCATTAGACAGAACATCTCAACAGAGAATCAATAAAGAAACAGTTACATACAGAACATTACAAATACTGCAGTTTATGCATTCTTCTCAAACACACATGAACCATTCTCCAAGACAGACCACATACTAGGCCACAGAAAAAGTCTTAGTGAATTGAGAAAGATTGAAATCATATGAAATAATTTCTCTGACCACAGTAGAATGAAGCTGTAAATCTGCAAGGGCCAGAGAATCAGATTAGACACCAAGATATGTAACTTAGAGCAACACTCTCTTAGACACAGTGGGTCAAAGAGGAATCTCAAAAGAAACTTGTATCTACGTTTAAACCAAAGAAAATGACAACACAGCCTATCAAAACTTATGTGAAACAACAAAAGCTTTACTGAGAGGGAAATTCATAGCCATAAATTCATACATCAAAAAGGAAGAGCTAAAATTGAAGACCTAATTGCACATTTGGAGAACTTAGTAAAAAAACAAAAAACTAACCACAAAGTAAGAAGAAAGTAAGAATTAACAAAGATCAGTGCAGAACTAAATGAAATAGAAAATAAGAAAGCATTATAAAAAATTAAACAAAGCTTTTTTTGGAGAAAAACAATAAATTTGACAAATCCTTAGCTAAAATAACAAATAAAAAAAAAGAGACAATGCAAATACACAAACAAGAAATGATAAAAAGATATCATCACTGACCCCACAGAAATAAAGAGTATCCTAAGAGGATACTTTGATAAACTATATGCCAACCTGAAGGACAATTTAGAGGAAATGGACAATTTCTTAGAAACATGTAAGCAGACTACATTGATGAATGAAGAAACTAATGATCTCAACTACCATTCACAATTAAAGAGATAGAGTAAGTCATTGAAAACCTGCCAAGTAAAAAGAGCCATGGGACAATTTCACAAGTGAATTCTACCAAATATTCCAGAAAGAAGTAACACCAAACTCGCTTAAACTCTTCCAAAAAAAAAAACAAAAACAAAACAAAATGGAAGGAACATTGCCTAACTCATTCTATGATGCCACAATTATCCTAATATCAAAGCCAAAGGCAACACAAGAAAGGAAATTTACAGACCATTATCTCTAATGAACATAGATGCTAAAATCTTCAATAAAATACTTGCTAATTGTATTCAACAACACAAGGATGCCCACTATCACCTCTCTTATTTAACATTGTGTTAGAAGTACTTTCTTGAGCACTGAGGCAAGAAATGATATAAAAGACATCCAAATAGGAAAGGAAGAAGTCAAAATTTTACTATTTGCAGATTGAATCCTATACATAAAAAACCCTGAGAAATCCACAACAAAGTTATAGAACTTATAAATGATTTAAGTAACCTCAGAGGTTATAAGATTAATGTGCAAAAATCAATAGCATTTCTGTACACAAATAATGAGCAATCTGAGGAGGAAATCAAGAAAAAATACCATTTACAATAGTAAATTAAAAAATCTAATACCTAGGACTAAATTTAACTAAAGATGTAAAGAATTTATACACAGAAACTACAAAACACTACTAAAGGATATCAAAGAAGACTTAATAAAATGGAAGAATATTCCCTGTTCATGGATAGGAACTCTAAATATCATAATGGTGTCTATCCTAACAAAACTGATCTAAAGATTTAATGAAATCCAAATAAAAAGCAACACAAGATTTTTAAAAATGAAATGAAAAAAATAACTGTGAAATTTATTTGGAATGGAAAGAGACCCTTAATAGCCAAAGGCATATTCAAAAAGAAAAATGAAATAAGATGAATCACTGTACCTGACTTCTAAGCATACTGCAATGCTATAGTGTTTAAAACAGCATGGTATTGTGACAAGGATAGACATACTGACCATGGAACTGAATTGAGAGATCTGATATAGATCCTTGCATATACAGTCATCTGATATTTGACAAGGCATCCAAGTCCACTCAATTGGGAGAGAATGACCTCTTCAAAAAATGGTGATTGGTGAAGTGGATATCCATATGCAAAAGAGTGAAAGGATTACCATCTCACAACTTATACAAAAATTAACTCAAGATGGATCAAAGATCTAAGTATAACAGCCAAGATCATAAAAACCTTGGAAGACAATGTAGGGAAGCATCTATAGGACCTTGCAATAGGAAATGGCTTCATGAAATTCATACCCAAACCAGAAGCTCTGAAATAATAAAATTGAAAAATTGGACCTCCTCAAAATTAAAACCTTTTGCAACTCAAAGGTGTTTACCAAGAAAGTGAAAAGACAGCTTAGCCAATGGGAAAAAGTATTTGGTAACCAAGTATCTGAGAAGAGGCTAATATCCAACAAATACTAAAAAATCCTATATCTCAAAAATAAAAAGACAAAGAATGCAATTCCAAACATGGGCAAGAGATTTGAACAGACTCTTCTCCAAAGAAGAAATAGAAATGACTAAAAAGCACACGAAAGATTTTCACCACCTCAGCTATTAGGGAAATGCAAATCAAAACAACGAGATACCATCTTACATATTAGACTGGCGGCTATTAAAAAACAATTGAGTACAAGTCTTGGAGAGGATGTGGATTTAAGGGATCACTCATCCACTGTTTGTGGTAATGTAGAAGGATCCAGCCCTTCTGGAAGGCAGTTTGGAGGTTCATCAAAAAACTAGCTATAGATTTCCCCGTATGACCAGCAATTCCAATGCTGGGTATATATCCAGAAGAACTGAAAATGAAGAAATGAATGGATAAATGCACACAAATATTCATAGGGGCATTATTCACTATTGCCACAAGTTGGAATCAACCCAAATGCCCATCAACAGCTGAATGAAATAATAAAATGTAGTATATACATACAATGAAATACTAATCAGCTGTAAAAAGGAATAAAGTAGCAACATATGGAATAACATGGATTAATCTTGAGGACATTATGTTAAAAGAAGCAACCAGTATTTGAAGGACAAATACTACATGACTTCTCTGATATGAGTTAAGAAAATCAAGCTGTCCCAGAGAACTAGAGACCAGATGATAGGTTTATAGGAAATAGGCAGTGAGAGGAAGGTTATGAGTTGACATCTACAGGGGTGAAATCTATGATAAAGTGGAGGTAAGTAGTTGTGCAGTGAAAGGATAAAACAAGGACATAGGGAAAATATTGGGTGTGGCTTTCCAGGCTACAGAGCGTCTGGGGCCGGGAGGATTGATCAGGTGGTCCATGGAATTGGGGAGAGTGTTTTGCGTGGAGCAGTTGAACAAGGGAGATTATCAGTTACATGGTTGAAACTATAATGTTGAGAAAACTCTTTAGAAAATATAATAATGATGGGTTCCTTGTTTAAGGTGTTTAAGAAGAGTCATCTGGCACAGGGTGCACATGGGTCAGGCTTTCCAGGAGTGTGTTAGTGCTCATCATGTCATAGTGTTATATCAGTGGGTGGAGAGTCATACAATGAGTGGGAAGATGTTGTACTCCCATCCTGGGGAGGCCTGATGTTCTCAAACAGAGGTGAGCTTGTCTCTCAAAATCATGAGTGGCTCCAAATTGGGGAGGACAGACTAGTGAGCCAAGGCCTCAGCATTGTTGCAAGTATCTATAAATGTTGTCCTTCCAGCAGTGAAGCTTGGTTGTCACAGTGGGCACTGAAGGGAGGGGAAGAAAGGAGTATAATAAGTGGAAGAGGGGGTAACTGGGGAGTAATGGAAGTGTTCCACAAGATCATAAAATGATGGATATAGGCCATTTTAAATTTCACCAAAAATTTATAGAAGTGAATAGTCAAAAATGTAAACCATAATGTAACCAAAAATTTAGAAATCTGTACAGTCTAAAGTATGAAACATAACATAAACCATAATGGAACCATACTTAATAGCTATGTTTCAATATCTGTACATTAGCTGTAGCAAATATAATATTCACACGTTAAAAGATCATTGCTGGAGAAGGGGAAAAGGGTTTGATGTTGGGTATATATAGGAGTCCCCTGTATTGTATATGTGACTTTACTTTGATCTAAAACTTTGTTGTAGACAAAATTTAAGATTACAAAATAAAAAGGATGCAGACACTGAGGAAGGAATGAAAGACATTGCGTTGCATACAGGGCAATTCCCTGTATGTGATGAAAGGCAAAACATTTACAATAATTTTTAGATATTTTTCATTTTTTAGTAGTGTAATTTATTTTTTAATTTATTTTAGTATTTCTAAATTATTATGTATTCTATTTCTAATCTTTAAACCTATTATTGCTATTTCCTTTTCCTATGAATTGAATTTGGCAATATAATAGAGCTCATTTTTGAAGAAATTTTCGATCACATAGGGGTTCAACTAGGGCAGAGGAGGAGCAGTAGTGTGGGTCTCATTGATGTGGGATGCATGGGTGGGATGGGGTTCTCTAGGGCATGCATATAGGGCATATAAACATGTTTGGGTATTTGTTGGGTATTGTCATATGTAGATTTGCACATGACAACTGAGGGAGTGCTGAGTTCCTAGCTGGGGGAGCCCTGTCACATTCCCCAGGGGAACAGCAATAATTCCCCAAGTGCAAGGGCAAAGATCAATGAAGAATGATGGCACAATGATGCACCCCTTTTTCTGATGACTATGCTTATGAGCTTCTGTACTTGAAATTTGAACTAGGCCTATGGCTGCAGGGTGCCTAAGATTACCTTTTGAGATCCTCTATATTGTTCAAAAGTGGCCACTCTCTGAACAAAACTAAGCATGTAAATGCTTTACATTCCCTCCAGCCTGGGAAACGACTCCTGAAAATGAGCCTCCCTGGCACAGAGGGAAGCTCTTTCTCAGGGAATACAGGCACCAATTACCAGATGGTGATGCAACTGGAAAAAGACCTTGAATAAATGGGGGAAATCATAAAGACAAATGAGTTTCTACAGCTAAGAGACTTCAAAATGAGCCAGGAGGTCATCAGAGGGTCGCACTTATGCACATCTTGGCAGGATCTCAGAGATAATCAATGTAGATAAAACCCCAGGTATTGGTCCTCCTAAGGGCTATGGATGGACCAAATCCTATGGTCATGGCAGATGCCTCTGGAGTTCATTGCTTTGCCAGTGAGCCCTGCTTTTGAATTTGTTCTCCTGAGTGTGATAGAGTTGGAATCAGATGATGACCTCTCTACACATGCATCTTCTGTCACTTTTACTGAACCTGTGGTTGGTGATGTGGTTGGTGTATGCACAGGAGACTTGACTTTCTGGACTGTCTTTGTGCCACCTGTACCCTGAGCCTCAGCAGAGTTGCAAAATCTACTCTCCAGTTCACCGGACTTACCCAGGTCATCTAACAGTGAGGTGAGGATGCTCAACCACCACACCAGGGAACCAAGAGAGTCTACAACTGCAAACAGGAGAATCCCATCCATCACCCATGTGGGATATAAGCCCCTCTCAATTCAGATGTGGAGTGGACATCACCATCCCAGGATCCACAGGATAGAGGAATAAAATATGGATTAGTGTGGACTTACTGGTATTCTACTATAGAAGTATTGTGATTCTAACAATGGAAGAAATTGTATCATTGATGAGACTGTGGCCATGGGATTTGCTGAGGGCAGGGAGTGGGAAGAAGAGGTGTTCTATGTGGGCATTTTCAGGACTTGGAGTTTTCCTGAATGATATTGAAGGACAGAGACAGAACATTAGATATCCAGCCATAACTCACTGAAAAGACTGAGGGAGTGTGCAAACTACTCTGTAAACTATAATCTATGTGGTGTAGCAGTGCTCTGAAATATGTTCACCAAACACAATGAATGTGCCACACTGATAAAAGAGGTTGTTGATGTGGGAGTAGTGGCAGGGTGGGGAATGGGATACATGGGAACCTCATATTTTTTACTGTAACATTTTGTGTGATCTATGTATCTTTACAAAAAGCCAACAAAATTTGCTAAAAATAGTACATTTTGTTTCTATTATTGTGGAATTTGGGCATTTTTGGTAAACAGTTACTTGAGTGAGAAATCTTGTAACAGATATGACAAGATTACTTAAAATTTTCCAAAAATACATACCTTTCACAGACTTTTGTACATCCCGTTTTTAATGTTTTACTACAACGACTAAAATTTAATATGTATAAAATATGCATCACAATGCCTATTAAAACATTTACAAAATGTTTTTGTTTTTGTAACCTTCAGGATGCAAAAAAGAAGCAGACCTTTGGTGAAAGGGATTTACAAATTGTCAGTGAGATGTTAAGGATCATGATAGCTATATAATGACCACTGACATTGTTCTATTAGGAGTAATGCTAAATCACTCCTCCCACTACAACTACATGTAAATCTCATACTTTAAACTCATTTCCATTAATTTCCTCTTAGATATAATTATACTATATACTCACTACTCATTTGGTTTCTCAGCTTTTAAAATAAGAATTAGGAATTTTTTGTTGCAACTATTGTGCAATTTTCAAATGGAACAATTTAAAAGTGTAAAATATGTTGATAATTTTGGCTTCTCCATTTTTAGCATTTTCAGTGTCATTCTTCTTCAAGAACTTCTTCTTGGTTGGTTTCAGCTATTGCTTTGTCTCTTGATTGTATGTTTTTTTTTCCCCCATTGTATAATTTTTTAAATTCATTTTCTGTGAAGTAACACAAAAGAATAAAAGTAAAACGTACAATTTAACTGCTATGTTGATTACATAGCCAATGTTAATTTGCTTGTGGTTATAAATAATTTGTGAAAAGCCTTAAAATTACCTGATTTGAAAAACAATATCTCTTAACACATTCAGTTCATTGTAAACTGAGAGGAAATTTTCACATGAGCAATGTGCTTTAGATAATAATAAAAATTTTCCATTAGGTTGAGTGATATAACTTAAGAAGCACTAAGATTGAATACAGACTAGTGTCCACTAAGGATTAAGAGCATCAGGTTATACTTTGATAAATTAATTCTTATTGGAGAGGGCTAGTTTATCTCTTTTAAGTTTAATAATCATAAACAGGATTTTTAAAATAAATCCTCAAGAAAAATTAAGAGCAATGTTATGATAATGACAGCCTCAATTTAGGTATATTTGGAATAGATCACATGGGGATATAGGTGCTTTATTCTTTGTGTCTACAAGTTTTGGAATGCCTTGAATAATAATTGCTTTACCAGGAAAGCTCTTTGCCTAAGTGGGTTTGTAGTAGAAAGTGCAATGAATTAAGGGGCCAGAAATCCTGGGCTTGGAATCTGGATGTGCCATTTACTTGTTATGATCTTGAGCAAAGATGTAAATATCTTTGAACCTATTTTTTTCATATGTAAAAGGAATAATGCTACCTACCTCACAGGGATGTTAGAAGGAGCAAATAAGAAAATAGGTTTGAAATTTCTTTAGAAACTCTAAAATGCAATGTAGATATAAGTTACTACTCTTTCAGCTCATGAGAAACTGAGAGCCAGGGAGGTTAAAGTATTTTCCTCATGATTTTATTGTGTCTCTTTTGTTCTAGGAATAGCTTCTCTTTCTTAAATAAAATAAATATTTGTTATTTTAATAACCTATAATTTGAGTACCTACTTTTTATTATCTTTTTTAAAAGATACATGGATCACACAAAACATTACATTAAAAAATATAAGAGAGGGAAGTGGCTGTTGCTGAATCAGTTGGGTTCCTGTCTACCATATGGGAGGCCATGGGTTCATGTCTCAGGGCCTCCTTGTGAAGGCAGGCTCACACACATGCTGTGGAGAGCCACTGGCCCAGGTTCTGTGGAGTGTCACCATCCTGCAAGTGCTGCAGAGTGCCTGCAGCCCACAAGCTCTGTGGAGTGCCTCCAGCCAGCAAGCACTGCAGACTGCTGCCAGCCCATGAGTGCCATGGAGTGCTGCTGGCCCCCATAGAGTGCCACCAGTCAACAAGTGCTGCAAAGTGCCACTGGCCTACAACTGCCATAGAGAGCCAACTCAGCAATGTGACATGCAAAAAGGGATACAAGGGAAAAAAACACAGAAAAACACATAGCAAAAGGACAAAGAGAGCAGACAGCAAGCATAACATGAGCGGAGAAATAAAAATAAAAATACAGACACAGAAGAATGCACAGTGAATGGACACAGAAAGCAGACAGCAAGCAAAAAGTCACAAGGGGGGATAAAAAATAAAAGAGTTTTCCATATACCACACTCTCCACACCCCCCACTCCTCCTACATTGACTTCTTTCATTAGTGTGGTACATTCATTGCATTTGATGAGTACATTTTGAAGCATTACTACACAGCATGGATTATAGTTTATGCTGTAGATTACACTCTCTCCCAGTCCATTTAGTGGGTTACAGCAGGATATATAATGTCTTGCATCTGTTTCTGCAATATCATTGAGGACAATTCCAAGTCCTGTACATGCCCCAATATCACACCTTTTTCCCTCTCCCTGCCTTCAGCAACTCCCATGGCTACTGTCTCCACATCAAAGATATAATTTCTTCCATTGCTAGAGTCACAATATTTCTATAGGAGAATATCAGTAAGTCCACTCTAATCCATATTTCATTCCTCCATCCTGAAGACCCTGGGATTGTGATGTACACTCCACCTCTAAATTGAGAGGGGGCTTAGATCGCACATGGCTGATGGACAGAATTCTCCTGCTTGTAGTTGTAGACTATTGGCTCCCTGGTGTGATGGTTGACCATCCTCACCTATCTTTTAGCTGGCCTGGATAAGTCCATGGAGAGGCAAGAGAAAGAAACTGAACATCAGATTAAGCACATCATAAACAGATGCCTAGATAGCAGCATACAATTACAAGACATACAAAGAAAAAGGAAGATATGACAAAGGCAAGGGAAAAAATCTAAGTTCCAGATGAAATGCAGGACTTGGAACTGCTAATCAATGAATTTCATACAAATCTCATAAATCAAATCATGGTGTTGAAGAACAATATGGCTAAAGAAATAAAATATATTAAGAAGACACTCAGTGAGCACAAATAAAAATTTAAAATCTTGAATAGCAAAAGAAGGGAGCATATGGGAGTGAATGGCACAATAATTGAATGGGAAATGATGAATATAAAAGAGTTTTTATGGCTAAGAGTTTTAAAAGGGAGTCAGGAGGTAATGTCAGAGTTTACATTTATGCAAGTCTCAGCAGGACCTCATAGACCACCACAGTAAACAGTACCCCAAGTAGAGGGGCTCCTGAGGGCTCTAGAGATATACAGAAACTATAAGCAGGGCAGACAGCTCAAGAATTTAGTACCCTATCAGTGAACCTTAATTGGAATTTATGCTCCCCAGTGTAACAGAGACATTATAGGTTCTCTATAAAAGACTCTTCTGCAACTTTTATTTGATCCCATAATTAGTACTATACTTGATGAATATATGTACCAGAAACTTACATCTTCAGAATGTTCATGTGCCAGTTGAGACCTGAAATTTAACAGAGTTGGAAAACTTCCTCTATAGTTCTTTGGACTTACCCAGGACAACTAACAATGGAAAATGTCCATCCCAAGAAGAGAGAGTATCTACAACTGAAAGCAAGATAGCTCCATCCATCATGGCCTCTAAGCTCCCTCAATTAGATTCAGAGTGGACATCACCATCCTCTCAATATTGGGGAATGAACAATGGTTTAAAGTAAATATTATTCTACTACAGAAATATTATTATTCTACCAATGGAAGAAATTTTATCATTGATATATAGGCAGTGTTTACCAAAGGTTCTGAAGGATGGGAAAGGGAAAAATAGGTGTAATATAGGGGTATTTCCAGGACTTTGAAATTGTCCTGCATGATATTGTAGTGACAGATGTAGGCAATTTTATATTTTATTATAACTTACAAAATTGTGCAGGACTAAATTTAAACTGTAATGCAAAGTGTAGTCCATGGTTAGTAGCAATGCTTCAATATTGACTCATCAATTATAACAAATGTACCACACTAATGAAGCATATTGTTAATGTGGGAAAGTGTTGGAAGGGGAGGGAGTGGAACATATAGGATCCCTTATATTTTTAATGAAACATTTATGCAATCAAAAGTGTCTTTTAAAGTAAATATTAATTATAAAATTATAATAGATGTACACAGAAGCAGATTTGAGAGCATGGAATAAATAATCAGTGATGTAGAGGAAAGAACAACTGAAATTGAAGAGAGAGAAGAACAGAGAGAGAAAGAATGAAAAAATTTGAGCGAGAGTGCAGGGAGTTGGATGATAACATGAAGCACAACAACAAACATGCTATGGGATTTTTGTTTTAGTCTAGGCTTTTCCAATTGCATTGCTAGTTGGCTCTTGGCAATAATCCCTCAATGCCAGGGGATGCCCATCACTGGGAGTAATGCCCATATGATGGGACGTTAATGCATTTATATGCTGAGTTTGACTTAGAGAAAGGCCATATTTAAGCAACAAGGAGGCTTCCAGGGGTAACTCAGGCAATACATAATGCAAGGCTAAATTTCAGTTTCACAAGAATAAGTTTCATAACTACAACAATCACTATCAAAGGCCTGCAGCCAAGAATTCATTATCCTGCAAAACTGTCCTTCAGATATTGCAGTAAGATTAAAATATTCACAAACAGAAACTAAGAGTTCATAAACAAGAATTAAGCTTTCCAGAAAGCACTAAAGGGAGCTCTTCAGTCAGAAAAGACTAGAAAGAGTGGCTTGAAGAAGAGTGTAGAAATGAATACTATGACAAATGGTAACCAAAAAGGTAAAAATATGGACAAAAATAAGATATGACATGAAAGCCAAAAGATAGAGTAACTGAAGTAAGTAATGCCTCTACAGTAATAACATTGAATGTTAATGGGTTAAACTCTCCAATCAAAAGACATAAGCTGATAGAATGGATAAGCAAATATGACCTATCCATACCTGTCTGTAGGAGACTCACACAAACATAAGGATGTACATAGAATGAAATTTAAAGGCTGGAAAAAGATATTTCACACAAATAGTAACAAAAGGAGAACATGGGTATCTATACAGGTGGTGAGACACGCTTGAAATGCAAAAGTGATAATAGATACAGAAGGCCATTATATATTTAATAATGGGGACAATCCACCAGGAAGGAGAAACAGGCATAAATATCTGTGCACTTAACCAGGGTGCCCCAAAATACATGGAGTAATCCCTGGTAAAACTTAAAGAAGAAATAGACATCTCTACTAAATTAGTTGGAGACTTCATCACAATACTCACATCAATAGAAAAACTAGACATAAGATCAACAATGAAACAGAGAACATGAACAATATGATAAATGAGCTGGACCTGAGAGACATAAACAGAACACTGCAGTCCAAATAAACCAGTTATATATTCTTCTCAAGTGCTCATGCATATTTCTCCAGGGTAGACCACATGTTGGGCCACAACACAGCTTTCAAGAAATTTAAGAAGATTGAAATTATACAAAGCACCTGCTCTGATCATAATGCAATGAAGCTGGATATTAACAATAGGTGGGAAAGGAGAAAATTTTCAAGTATATAGAGGCTAAACACACTCCTAAACAATCAGTGGGTCAAAGAAGAAATTGTAAGAGAAATTAGTAAATATCTTGACACAAATGAAAACAAAAACATAACAAAACGTATGAGATATACTGAAGGCAGTGTTGAGAGTGAAATTTCTAACCCTAACTACTTATATTAAATAAAGTTAAAAATCAAACATCTAACTGAACAACTGGAGAAGTTAGAAAAAGAACAGCAAACCATGCAAAAGAAAGTATAAAAAAGAAATAAAGACTAAAGCAGAAATAAATGGAATTGAGAACAAAAAAAATCGGAGAAAACCAACAAAAACAAAAGCTGGATATTTGAGAATATCAATAAAGTCAATAAAACCCTTAGCAAGACTAACAAGGAAACAATGAGAGAAGATGCAAATAAATAAAATCAGAAATTAAAGAAGGGACATTATGATTGGCCCCACAGAAATAAAGTGGATCATAAGATGATATTCTATGAGGTAATTGTGAGAACATGGCCATTGGGTAGGTGCATAAAACTTAGCTCTCACTAAAACATCTGAGAGGGAGTCAAGTATGGCTTTGCTGACCTGCTTTGGGGTACAGCAGACCAGGACACTGCTTCACAACTCCCAGAAGATTCAGACTCAGAAAGGAAGAGGCAAGCTGTGAGTTAGTGATCCTCCCAGATGAAGGGAAGGGCTCCCCTCTCCCACCCCCAAGTTAGCAAGCAAGGACAAAATGCTTGGCAAATTGTATCTGACTGAGAGAAGAGATTTCTCATTTCCTGTTAGCTCCTTTAGATATATGTAGAGCAGGAGCATGCTCTGGGTAATTGAGGACGGTACTGGAAAGATAAAGAAGCCAAAGAAAATCTTGAGTTTCTACCCCTGTGGCTGGAAGGGGCACAAATACCCCACCCTCAGTACAAAGAGCCTAAGTGTAGCCGTCAGGTCCCTCCTTCAAACAGAGTATAACAACAATCTCCTCTACATGAAGGAGGGGTCTGTGAGGGTGGAGAGTGGTTACTTTGTGGTTATTTTAGCTAGCTATGCCCTTCTTGGGTGGTGGTAGGACCCCTACACAATAGGGATAGGGAAGAGGGATCGCCACAGCAGGGAGGCAGGTGATCACGCCCAGCAAACTACGTAAAGAGGGTAATTACATCAGAGAGGAGAAAGGCAGGTTACCATGCAGAGCAGCCTTGGCAAAGAGAGGAATTACATCAGAATTGTGAATAGTAATGGAAGAAACTGTAGTATTGATCGGGAGAAAATAGCCACGGTGGTTGCTGAGGGCAGGGAGAAGGAAGAAGAGATGAAATGTGGGGGCAATTTTGGGACTTGGAGTTTTCCTAAATGATATTGCAGGGACAGATGCTGGACATTTTATATCCTGCCATAACCCACTGAATGTACTGGGGGAGGTTGTAAACTACAATATAAACTCTTATCCATGCGGTGCAGCAGTGCTCCAAAATGTATTCATCAAATGCAATGAATGTGCCACAATGATCAAAGAGGTAGTCGATATGGGAAGAGTCGGAAGTTGGTGTGTGGGGTATGTGGCAATCTGTTATAATTTTAAATATAACTTTTTTGTGATCTATGTATCTTTTTAAAAAAAGACATTTTAATAAAAACAAAACAACAACCAAAAAATTAACCTAACCTGCCAAGGGAAAAGGGATGGGTAGACTTCCAAAAGCTTCTCTAACCTAAGGAGATAGATTAGCTCATGGAAGAATTCCTGCTTAGCATATACAAGGTCCTGCTTCTGTCTCTGGTTCCTTTCTGATAAGTGATAAAGGGTTACCAGGCATCCAGCTGAAATTTTAAAATAGGGAACATTTTGACAACCTCCATTTTACCTCTTATTGATGTCTTTTTTTTTTTGTTTCCTCTTATTTTCCGTATTTTACTCACTAAAATCTGGCTTAAACCCTGCAGAGGACAACCTGCAGGGTGATGGCTTGTTGAATAGGAGCAGCCTGAGAAGATCCCTAAGGGTGTAAGAGAGAAGGCTGTTTTTCTGTATCTTTTTTTTTTTGAACCTTTTAAAAACTTTTTCCCTCTTTTTTTAAACAAGTAGCTGCTGTCTTATTTTCTTGTTGAGTTGTTTCCCCTTCCTTTGTATCTCTTTGTACGTAAGGTTTTACTTTTTTTCATTTGTTTACCAATTTTCTCTACCTATGCTATATCTTTTCTCTCCTCCATCTATATATTTTCTGTTTATTGTTTTTGCTCTTTCATTAAACCTCTTTTTGTTAGGTCTACAATTTTTCTTGTTCTGTTTTCTCTCTCCCTTCAACTTCCTCTGTTTTCTTTTCCATTTCCTCTTTCTTTCTTTTATTCTTTCTTCCTTTCTTCTTTTACTTTTTCTTATCCCCTCTTCTAACATTCTGGCCTGTTAATTCATTCTAAATTTTTCTCTTTTCTTGTTCTTGTTTCATTGTTTCCACTGAACTTTTCTAATCTTATTCCTCTGTACATTTTACTCAGTTTACTTATTCAATTTCCTATACCGTACTTTGTACGGTCCCTCTCTGGCCATTTATTATTATTATTAATTGTATATTCCTATCTCTTCCTATTTTTCTGCCCTTACTATTTTTTTCAGGAGAACATAGACAACAGCAATGAAATAGTATAACAGGAATGAAGTGATAAAGAAAAACCTTACCACACTAAAAAACGACAAAAGAACACATAAAAAATAGATGTGGAGAGAATATTGCCTACCTCGTTCTATGATGCCAACATTATCTTAATACCAATGCCAAACAAAGATGCAACAAGAAAGGAAATTTAAAGACCAATCTCTCTAATGAACCTAGATGCTAAGATCCTCAGCAAAATACTTGCTTATCATATTCAAAACCATGACAAATGAATTATACACCAACCAACTGGGTTTCTTTCCTCATATACAAGGAAGGATCAACATAGGAAAATCAATCAATGTAATACAAGTCATAAATGGATCAAAAGAAAAATTCACATGATTAATTTGACAAAATACAGCACCGTTTCCTGATAAAAACACTGCAAGGATAGGAATAGAAGCAAACTTCCTCAACATGATAAAGGGTATATCTGAAATACCCACAACTAACATTACTTATAATAGTGAAATTCTAATAGCTTTTCCTGTAGGATTGGGAAAAAGACAAGGATGCCCTCCAAAACCACTCATATTTAATATTGTGTTAGATGTACTTGCTTGAGCACTTAAGTAAGGAAAATATACAAAAGGCACCCAAATTGGAAAGAAAAAATCTCATTATTTTCAGTTGACATCATCCTATACATAGAAAGCCCTGAGAAATCTACAACAAAACTTTTAGATCTTATAAATGAGTTCAGTAAAGTCACAGGTTGTAAGATCAATGCAAAAATCAGTAGCATTTCTGTAAGCCAATAATGAGCAATCTGAGGAGGAAATCAAGGTAAAAATACCATTTACATTAGCAACTAAAAGAATCAAATGCCTAGGAATAAATTTAAGTAAAGATGTAAATGACTTATACACAGAAAACTACGCAACACTGTTAAAGGAAATCAAAGAAGACTTAAATAAATGGAAGAATATTCCCTGTTCATGGATAGGAAGACAAAACATCATTAAGATGTCTACCCTACCCAAAATGATCTACAGATTTAATGCAAATCCAATAAAAATCAATATAGCATTTTTTATGAGGTGAATAAACTACAAAATTTATTTGGAAGAGCAAGAGGCCCTGAACAACTAAAGATATATTGAAAAAGAAAAAATGAAATTGAGGTTATCATGATACCCAAATTTAAACATCCTATAAAGCTACAGTGGTAAAAACTGCATGATTTTGACTCGAGAATAGACATACCAACCAATGGAACCAAATTGAGAGTTCTGATAAAGATGCTAAAATATACAGTCATCTGATATTTGACAAGGCCACCAAGCCCACTCAACTGGGAGAGAATGGCCTCATCAACAAATGGTGCTTGGAGAACTAGATATTCGTACCCAAAAGAATGAGAGAAGAACACCATCACACAATGAATACAAAAATTAACTGAAGATGGATCAAATATCTAAATTAAAGAGGCAAGACCACAAAGAACTTGGAGGATAATGTAGGGAAGCATCTACATGGAGAAAAAGGAGAAAGATGTTGGATATATGAGAGACTCTTTCATTCTGTACATGACTTTTCTGTGACCTAAAACTTCTTTGATGACAAAATGCAAAAAAGTAAGATACTGGGAGAATAAATGGAAGAAAATAATGTCACTGTACATACAGGACAACATCTTACAGTGATGAAAGGCAAAATGTCAAAAAATTAATATTTTTTCATTATCATTTAATATCCCTAATTTTTATTTTATTTTAGTTTTAGTTTTTTAAAAATGTTTCTGTATTTTAGTTATTATGTTAAAAACTCATTACTATTTCATTTTCTTATTACTTATATTTGGCTATTTTATTGGATTCATTTTTGAAGAAGTTTTGGATAACAGATGGGTCGCAGCTGTGGTAGGGGAGGAGCATTCATTTGAGGTGTCAGTGATGGGGGATACATGGGAAAAGTACACCTCAGAGTACATATAAAGCATATAAATATGTTCAAATGTTAATGGGGCATTGTAAAAGTTGGTGGGGATTCACACAGTAATCAAATGAATATTAAGTTCACATCATGGGGAGCTCTGCCACATTCTCTAATTTAAAAGCAAGAATTCCCCGAGTACAGGGGCAATGACTATTTTTTAAAATTATGTTATTTTATTTATTCATTTTTTTAAAAAAATTACATTCAAAAAATATGAGGTCCCCATTCACCCCCACCACCCCACCCCCCACTCCCCACACAGCAACACTCTCCCCCATCATCATGACACATCCATTGCATTTGGTGAGTACATCTCTTGGCATAGCTCCACCTCATGGTCCATGGTCCACATCAGCCCATACTCTCCCATGTTCCATCCAGTGGGCCATGGGAGGATTTACAATGTCCGGTAATTGTCCCTGCAGTATCACCCAGGACAACTCCAAGTCCCAAAAATGCCTCCACATCTCATCTCTTCCTCTCATTCCCTGCACCCAGCAGCCACCATGGCCACTTTTTCCATACCAATGCCATATTATATCGATTATTAACCACAATAGTTCATGAATAGAATATCATTAAGTCCACTTTAATCTTTACTGTATTCCTCCTTCCTGTGGACCTTAGCTTCGTTGTGTCCATTCCACATATATGTCAAGAGGGGACTTATATTCCACATGGATACTGACTGCAATCCTCCTGCTTTCAGTTGTAGGCACTGTAGGCTCCATGGTGTGGCGGTTGACATTCTTCAACTCCATGTTATCTGAATGGGGTAAGTCCAATAAATCAGAGTGTAGGAGCTGAAGTCTGTTGAGGCTCAGGGCCTGGCTATCATATTGTCAGTCCAGAGATTCAGATCCCCTAGATATATTTTACCCCAGCACCAACCACAATTCCAGTAAAGTACCGTGAAAGGCTTGTGAAAAGAGATCACATCTGAGTCAAGCTCCATCATGCAGAAACACCAATACCAAAGAAGGGCCAATTGACATGGCAGTGAACTCCATCTGCCATGACCATAGAACCTGTGGGTCTCTTTAGCCCTCAAAAGGACCAATAACTGGGGTTGTATCTACTTTGTCTCTGAGACTCTGCTCAGGTGTGCATAAGGGCAATCCTTCTGACAACCTCCAGACTCTTTTTTAGAGACTCATAGCCATATAAACTCATTTGTCCTTTCCATTTCCCCCTTAATTTAGGTCAAACAGCATTTTTAAATCCTGTTATAAGTAGACAGGGATATTCTGCTGGTCCGCTTTAAACCTTTTATTTAAGGTCATTTTCTAGTTATGTCATCAGCTGGTAATTGTTAGTGATCCCTCGGTGCCAGGGAGGCTCATCCCTGGATGTGATGTCCCATGCTGGGGGGAAGGCAGTGCATTTACATGCTGAGTTTGGCTTTTAGGCTGGCCACATTTGAGTAACACGGAGGCTGTCAGGAGGGAACTCTTAGGCACAGTGCTACTCTAGGCCTTGTTCTTATTTCAGGTGTATAGGCTCACAAGCATAGTCATTAGTATCAGGGGCTCACTGTTGAAACCTCATTCCTTCCTGGTCCTTGCCATTGCTCCTGGGGGACTGCCGCTGCTCCCCTATGGATGATGACAGAGCCCCCCCCCCGGCCAGGAACCCAGCATCCCCCCCAGCTGTTGTTTTGAATTGTTTCCACTATGAATATATCCAAGCATTTCCATGTACCCCGGACACATGCCCTGTGCAACTCCCTGTCAATCCTATGTCCCCTGTCAATAACATCCCATACCAGTATTCCTCAGCTGCCATTGTTGAACCACTCTGTGATCTAAAACTTCCTGAAAGTGATGCCCAATATAATGCCAGGTTTCCTTAATAGTAAAATGGAATATAGCGATGAGTTTTAAGGTTAGATATAGAATACAAACTGATTTGGAAAAATTCTACATCCTATCTTTTTCTTTTCTTTTTTCCTAATTATTGAGCCTCTCTTCACAAGAGCCATAGATCACAGTAATTAATATATATAATATACAGTATTCCCACATATCCAATATAAAACCTTTTCCCTTCCACAGTGATAATCTTTTAACTTATTCATATCATATTTACTGAAACTGATGTACAGCTTTTTAGACAATAGCTTTCGAACAAGGTAACATTTGTGTTTACATTGTGGTTTATACTTTAGGCTATACAGTTTTCTAAATTTTAATTATCCTATGTTTTATATTATGGTTTACATTATTAGTCTGTCATCCCCTATATGTTTTTGGTGTAATATTACATATTTATATCCATCTTTGTGTACTCTTGTGAAACACTTCTTTTACCCTCACATTTACTTTGGTTCCATCTATTAAATATCTATTTCCACCTCCCCTTGGGGCCCACAGTGGCAGACAATCTTCATTTCTTGAGAACCCATGTTCAGAGATACTTGCAAAAGTGTTGAGGGCTTGACATGCTCAACTGCCCTAATGACCTGGGAGCCACCATTTCTCTTGAGAGATACAGTTCCCTCTATTTGATGGCATTAGTCCTCCCCAGGTTGTGGGTCTACCTTCACTCTCATTATATGGGTCTCTACCCAATGGTATAACCCACTCTGGCAAAATGAGCATTCACATATTCCATATGAGTCTGTCCTGCATCAGATAATCCCCCCTTGAGTTTCTTAAACAGGTAACTTTCCTAATTATATTTTTAAAAGGTTTTCTCAGCATTATACTCTCAACCAACACCTGACAATCTCCTATGTTCATGTGTTTCCCCGCCATCCCCCAAATTTCCTGGGCAATATTACCCATCCGCCCATCCCTAGCCCCCCTCAAACCCCCAAAGAACCACCCAAAGGTAACCCTATGCCCCCATTTTATCACTTCCTTGTACACATACTTACCTCCAGCTTATCATAGGTTTCACCCATGTAGATGTCAGCTTACATCCATCCACTACCCCCTGATTTCCTGTAAGCCTATTTCCCAGTATCTAGCTCTCTGAGGCAGGTTGCTTATTTCATATCATTGAGGTCATGTAGTATTTGTCCTTCAGTGCCTGGGTTGCTTCACTCAACATAAGGTTCTCAAGATTCATCTATGTTATCACGTGTGTTTGTAGTGTTCTTAAAGCCGAGTAGTATTCGATTGCATGTATATACCACATTTTATTGATCCACTCATCTGTTGATGGGCATTTGGATCGATTCCAACTTTTGGTGATAGTGAATAATGCTGCTATGAACATTGGTGTGCATATATCGGTTTGTGTCCTTGTTTTCAGTTCTGCTGAGTATATACTCAGCAGTGGAATTGCTGGGTCACATGGCAAATCTATGGTTAATTTTTTGAGAAACCGCCTAACTGTCCTCCAGAATGGTTGGATCCTTCTGCATTCCCACCAGCAGTGGAGGAGGGTGCCCATTTCTTCACATCCTCTCCAGCATTTGTATTCTTCTGTTTTTTTCATAGCTGCCAATCTTGTGGGAGTAAGATGGTATCTCACTGTAGTTTTGATTAGCATTTTCCTGATAGCTAAAGATTTGGAGCATTTTTTTCATGTGCTTTTATGTCATTTGTATTTCTTCTTTGGAGAAGTATCTCTTTAAATCTTTTTCCCATTTTTTAAATGGGTTGTTTATCTTTTTATTTTCAAGATATAGGAGTTCTTTTTATATATGCAAATTATAAGTCTCTTATCACATATATGGTTGCTAAATATTTTCTGCCATTGTGTAGGCTTCCTTTTTACTTTCTTGACAAACTCCTTTGAGGTGCAGAAGGCTTTAATTTTGATGAAGTCCCATTTATCTATTTGTTCTTTTGCTACCCGTGCTTTTGGTGTGATGTTCATGAAGCCATTTCCTATTACAAGGTGTTATAGATGTTTCCCTACACTGCTTTCCAAGGTCTTTATGGTCTTGGCTCTTATATTTAGGTCTTTGATCCATCTTGAGTTAATCTTTGTATGAGGTATGAGATGGTAATCCTCTTTCATTCTTCTACATATGGACCTCCAGTTCTCCAGGCACCATTTTTTGAATAGGCCATTCTCTCCCAGTTGAGAGGGTTTGGTGGCTTTTTCGAATATTATATGGCTATATATATGAGGTACTATATCAGAACTTTCAATTCGATTCCATTGGTCTGTGTGTCTCTCCTTATGCCAATACCATGCATTTTTCGCTACTGTTGCTTTTGTACTGTGTTTTGAAGTCAGGTAGTGTGATTCTCCTATTTCGTTTTTCTTTTTCAATATGTCTGTGGCTACTCGGGACCTCTTTCTTTTCCAAATAATTTCACAGTTAGTTTTTCTAGTTCCTTAAAGAAGGCTGTGGTGATTTTTATTGGGATTTCATTGAATGTGTAGAACAGTTTTGGTAGGATAGACATCTTAATAATATTTAGTCTTCCTATCCATGAACAGGGAATATTCTTCCAATTATTTAGGTCTTCTTTGATTTTTTTGAACAGACTTGTATAGTTCTCTGTGTATAAGTTTTTAACATCGTTAGTTAATTTTATTCCTAAGTATTTGACTTTTTTAGTTACTATTGTGAATGGTATTTGTTTCTTGATTTTGACCTGATCTTGCTCATTATTGGTGTACAGAAACGCTACTGATTTTTGCACATTGATCTTGTAACCTACAACCTACTAAACTCATTTATGAGTTCTAGAAGCTTCAGGGTTTTCTATGTATAGGATCATGTCATCTGCAAATAATGAAATTTTGATTTCTTCCTTTCCAATTGGAATGCTTTTATATCTGGTTCTTGCCTCAGTGCTTGAGCAAGTACTTCTAAGACAACGTTAAATAGAAGGGGAGAGAGTGGGCATCCTTTTCTTTTTCCGGACTTTAGAGGGAAGGATTTTAGGATTTCTCCATTGTAAATGATGTTGGCTATGGGTTTTTCATATATCTTCTTTATTATGTTCAAAACCTTTCCTTGTATTCTGATCTTCTGGAGTGTTTTTATCAGGAAAGTGCGCTGTATTTTGTCAAAAGGTTTTTATGCATCTATAGATATAATCATGTGATTTTTTTTCCTTCAATCTGTTTATATGGTGTATTACATTGATTGATTTCCTTATGTTGACCCATCCTTGCATACCTGGAATGAATCCCACTTGGTCATGGTGTATAATTCGTTTAATGTGTTGTTGAATACGATTATCAAGTAGTTAGTTAAATATTTTTGCATCTAGGTTCATTACAGAAATTGGTCTGTAATTTTCCTTCCTTGTGGTGTCTTTGTTTGGCTTTGCTACAAGGGTAATGTTGGCATCATAGAATGAGTTAGGTAATGTTCATTCTCTTTCGAGTTTTTTAAAGAGTTTCAGCAAGTTTGGTGTTAGTTCTTTCTGGAATGTTTTGTAGAATTCACCTGTGAAGCCATCTGGCCCTTGGCTCTTCTTTGTTGATAGGTTTTTATTGACTGATTCTATCTCTTTACTTGTGATTGTTTTGTTAAGATCTTCAAATTCTTCTTTTGTAAATATAGATTGCTTATGTGTTTCTAGGAATTTATCCATTTCTCTGAAT
Source organism: Dasypus novemcinctus (assembly GCF_030445035.2). Classification (NCBI taxonomy): domain Eukaryota; kingdom Metazoa; phylum Chordata; class Mammalia; order Cingulata; family Dasypodidae; genus Dasypus; species Dasypus novemcinctus. Next base: position 90,735,834 of record NC_080704.1, on the reverse strand, counting down.
TGTCATTTTTGTTGGAATATAGTTTTTCAAAGTATCCTCTTATGATAGTCTTTATTTCTGTGGGGTCGGTGGTGATATCTCCTTTCTCCCTTCTTATTATATGGAATTGAATCTTCTCTCTTTTTTTCTTTGTTAGTCTCGCTTAAGGTTAGTCAATTTTATTGATCTTCTCAGCAAACCAGCTCTTGGTCTTGGTTATCTTTTCAAGTGCTTTCTTATTTTCTATTTCATTTAGTTCTGCTCTTATCTTTGATATTTCTTTCTTTCTTCTTCCTGAGGGATTACTTTGTTGTTTTTTTACTAATTCCTTGAAATGTGCAGTTAGATCTTCAATTTTTGCTCTTTCTTCTTTTTTCATGTTTGAATTTATGGCTATAAATTTCCCTCTCAGTACTGCTTTTGCTGCTTCCCCTAAATTTTGGCATGTTGTGTTATCATTATCATTTGTTTCAAGGTAGTTATTGATTTATTTTTAGATTTCCTCTTTAACCCACTGTTTTTCTAAGATTGTGCTGTTTAATTTCTATATCTTGGTGTGAAATCCGCGCCTCTGGCTCTTGTAGATTTCCAGCTTCACTCCACTGTGATCAGAGATATTATTTTGTATGATTTCGATCTTTCTGAATTCATTAAGCCTTTCTTTGTGGCCTCGCATGTGGTCTATCTTGGAGAATGATCCATGTGCACTTGAGAAAAATGTATATCCTGCTGTATTTGGGTGTAATGATCTATATATGTCTAATAGATCCAGCTCCTCTAATATACTGTTCAAATATTTTGTTTCTTTAGTGATTCTCTTTTGAGATGTTCTGTCCAGCATTTATAGTGGTGTGTTAAAATCCCCCACTCTAATTGTAGATGCATCTATTCTTTCACTTAGTTTTTCCAGTGTTTGCCTCACATATTTAGAGGCACCCTTGTTAGGAGCATAAATATTTATGATTGGTCATTCTTCTTGAGAGAGTGTCCCTTTCACTAATATGTAGCATCCTTCTTTGTCTCTCACAATTGTTTCATATTTAAAGTCTATTTTGCCTGATGTTAATATAGCTACTCCTGCCTTTTTTGGTTATTGTTTGCTTGTATGATTTGTTTTCCAACCATTCACTTTCAGCCTCCATGAATCTCTGGGTATATGATGTGTCTCTTTTAGACAGCATATAGATGGGTCATATTTCCTTATCCAATGTCCCAGTCTAAATCTGTTGATATCTGAGTGTAATCCGTTGGCATTCAGTGTTACTACATTCAAGGAATTATTTATGTTAGCCATATATTCATTGGAATTGTGTTTGTCATATTTTGTTTGTTTTTTTTCTTCTCTTTTTGTCTTTTTTGTTGCTCTTACATGCTCCTCCAAATCTACCTCTTCTGTTTTCTCCATTCTTCCTGCAGAACTCCCTTTAGAATTTCTTTTTGGCATATTCTTTCAATTTCTGTTTATCTGTATATTTTGACTCTCCATCATTTTTGTACGCTAGTTTAGTTGGATAGACTATTCTTGGTTGGAATTTTTTTTCTTTTAGCATCTTGCCTATATCATACCACTGCTTTCTTGCCTCCATGGTTTCGGATGAGAAATCAGCACTTAATCTTATAGCACTGCCCTTGTATGTGATGGTTTTCTTTTATCTTGCTGTTTTTATAATTTTCTCTTTGTCTTAAGCATTGGATAATATGTCTTGGGGTAAGCCTGTTGGGGTTTATGATGTTTGGGTTCATTGTGCTTCTTGGATATGTACATCTGTCTCTTTCAGTAGATTTGCGAAGTTTTCAGCCATTATTTCCCGCAACACTCCTTCTGATCCCTTTCCCTTATCGTCTCCTTCTGGGATGCCTATAATACGTATATTTGTGCATTTTGCATTGTCATTCAGGTCCCTAAGTCCTAGCTGGATTTTTTCTTTTTATTGATCAATTCTACTATCTGTTTAATTTCCGATGTACTGTCTTCCACATCACTAATTCTCTCCTCTGCCTCTTCTAATCTGCTGCTATTTGCTGTGAGTGTATTTTTGATTTCTTGAACTGTGGTGTTCATTCCCATCATATCTATTATCTTTTTGCGTATGTCTGCAATTTCCCCTCCAAGTGTTGTCTTCATATTGCTAACCTCTTCCTTTACTTCATTAAATTTGTCTTTGATATATGTTCTGAGATCTTTCATTACTTGTGCGAAATTCTGCTCTCCTTCCTGGTTTTTAGTTTGTTCATTGGATTCAGCCATGTTTTTCTGATTACTGGTTTGGTGTGTAGTTTTTTGTTGCTGTCTGGTCATCATTTTATCTTAATGGGTTTAACCAGTTCCTTAGCTTCTTTGTCTAGTCTTGGGGATTAATTAGCTCTTGTTTTTGCATAAATGTTATATCTTCTCTTTGTCACTTTGTTCTTCTTATTCTAATTTCTTATTGCTGGCTGAGTTCACATTGAAGGAAAATATTAGGGTCAAGGAAAAGCAATTGTGTAAGAAAGGAAAATGTGTAAAGTAGAATTGGTAATAAATGTTAACAGAGCAACAATATGAGATCTGGGAAGATGGATATTAGATTCATGTAAGTTGTGTAGTGTTATAGCAGTAAGCAGAGTACCTATAATGAGGTAGTCAACTCAATATGGGAGGAATATGCTATGAATTAAAAAGGTAGTGTTTCGTGAGAGAGGGAAAGAGAAAAGAAGGGCAATAGTTTCAAGAGTGGATAAAAGACAGAAAACAAAACAAAAGTATTAGAAATTAAGAGTTAGACACTTTGGGGATCAAAGAAAGGGAGGTGGAATATAGGAGAGACAGTAGATGATGGAGGATATGAAGATGTGGGGGAAAGGGGATAGTGTGGGTAGCCAAAATCAATTCACACAGAAATGAGGCAACTGTAGATGAGGAAACCCAGCAAATGTTAGGTATTCCCTGTAGCACCTATTGTATAATTAAGATAAAATAAAATAAGAAGAAAATGAGGGATAAGAGAAAAAAAAGATAGGAAATCTAGAAAGAAAAATTGGGGGTGGGTAAAGGGAGGGGAACAAGTAAGGAAAAGAAAAGATATAGAACAACAACAACAGCAACAACAAAAAAACCCTAAATAAATGTAAAAAATAAGACCTTGGGGGATACAATGGGAGAAGAGTCTAGGAGATAATGCAATATTAGCAACCAGGACAATAAAAAATAAAAATAAACAAAACAAAAAATAAAAAATGAAAACAAAACAAAAAAAATCAAAAAAGAAAAAATGCAAATGTTGAGGGCTAGGAATATCAAGAACCTCAGATGGACCTCAGGGCATGGTTGATTCAGTGATGGGAAGTCTGTGATATTGCAGGCTCAAGAGGTGTGAGTCTCTGGAGTGTGGGCCCCCAGGGTTTAAGGGACATAGACGTGGCAACCTCAAATCTGGTTAACAGGGAGCCTGGGAGCACCGCAGTACAACACAGCCTTCAGGGATCCCTGCAGCTGGGTGCGAACCCTATGGGGGAGGTCACATCCGCAAACTCTGACCTATGTGTCAGAAACCCGCAATTCTCCCTCTCACTAGGTTCTCTTCTGTGGTTGTATCTCCAATTTGACTTCAGGACACCTCCCGCCCTGCAAACCCCCAAAACAGCCAGCTGGGGGTGCCTCTACACTGCAGCCAATTTAAGGATGCTGCAGATCAGCTGTCAGACCCAGGGGGCTGGGCTCCACTCAGAAGCACTGATATCATTGTCAGAATCCAAAAATCCCACACCTAACAAAAGATTCACCTAATCGGCTTCCAGGCACCTCCCACCTTGCAAGGCCCCAAAACAACCTCCTGGCAATGTCTCTTCACTGCAAGTGATCCAAGGCCCACAATGAACATTGAAGGAAGATGGTCCATGGAAAGGCCCTTGACATTTATGACTATACTTATAAACCTTTGTTCTTGAAATTGAAAATTAGCCTAGTGTTGTAGGATGCCTAAGATTTACCTACTGGGAACCTTCCTTATGCTTAAAAGTGGCCTCTCTCTAAGCTGATTTCAGCATATAAATGTAATAACTTCCAACCAGCATAGGGCATGAGTTCCAGGGATAAGTTTCCCTGGGATTACTACCATGTACCAACAATCAGTGCAGTTGGAAAAAAAGACCTTGACCATAAGGGGTGAATGTAAAGACAAATGAGTTTATTGGATAAAATACTTCCAAGTGAGTCAGGAGGTCATTTCAGAGGTTACGCTTATACACATCTCAGCAGGAACTATTAGAGTGCCAAAGTAAATATTGCCTCAAATAGGGGGGCTCTGTCAGACTCTGGAGACATCAAGAAACTATAGGCAGGGCAGACAGCTCAGGAGTTTGGTGCCCTGCCAGCCAGCACTTATTTGGAATTTATACTCCCTAGTGTGATAGAGTTACACTAAGTTGTGTTTTCCCTCCACATAATTCTGCTACCCTTTAATTGGACTTATAGTTAATACCAAAGTTAATAGTTGTATGCCCAAGAGAAATAAATCTTTGGACTGTCCATATGCCAGTTGGGCCCTTAATCTCAACAGACTTGTAACAATTAAACTCCAGGTAATTAGACTCACCCAGGAGAGCTAAGAAGAAGAAGATGACTTACAATGGCCAACTCAAGGAACAGAGAGAGTCTAAAACTGCAAGCAAGAAAGTCCTATCCATCTGCCCCATGGGATCTAAGCCTCCACTCAGTTAAATGCAGAGTGGGCATCACCATTACAGAATCCTCAGAATTGGGGAATGGATGATGGACTAAAGTAGACTTAGCATTGTTCTACAATAGATTAGTTGTGATCCTAGCATTAGAATAACTTTTATCATGGATGTGGAGGCAGTGACCACTGGGAGTTCTGAGGGGAGGCAGAGGGAAAGTAAATGTAATTTGGTGGCACTTGGCACTTGGAAGTTATCCTGACTGACATTTCAATGACAGTTATACGTCATTTATATCACACAATAACTTGCAAAAATGTGAGAGAGAGTGTGTGTAAACTACAATCATCACTTAGTGGCAATGCTCCAAGATGTGTTCATCAATTGTGACAAATGTACCAAACTAATGAAGGATGTTGCTGATGTTGGAAAATTGGGAGAGCTAGGGAGTGGGCTGTATGGGAATCCTTTCTAATTTTGTTTAACATTTATGTAATCTAAGCTTCTCTTTAAAAAATTAAAAAACTTATTAAAAACTAAAGTGAAAAAAGTTCTTCTATTGCTAGAATCACAGTAACTTTATAGAAGAACCCAGGGAGGACAGGGCAAGATGGCATCTAAGTGAGTGCTCCTCATAATCTCTCCTGTGAATAAGCAGCTGAGTAGGGTTGGAATCTTGCTGGAGTGGGCTGTTTCAGTGGCTTGCAAGGCAGGAGGTGTATGGACATAGATTTGGAGAGACTGTGTCAGAAATAGTGCTTGCTAAAGGTAGAATTGTGGGTTTCTCCCACTGAGGTCAGAAGTTGTGGGGAGGCAGGACCCTTCCCCCTAGAGCTGGAGGTCAGTGTTCCCTGAAAACTATCAGTTGTGTGGTCACATTCCCAAGCCCCATGTTCCCCAGATGTGTTGTCCCCAGGTCTGTGTCCTCTAAGCTCCCATAGCCCATGTTCCACAGACCCACATACCCTGAGTCTGCAATATCCCAGGCTTCCCTTTCCCAAATCCAATGCTCCCTGATGGCCGGGATTATCCTAGGCCTCTGGTATGGGACTGACTCTGTGCATGGAAGGAATTTGGTGGAAGGTGCAGAGAGGCCAAATGAGTGCAGGTTCAATTTTCTAGTCCACCCCCCTTTTTTGTGCTTGGAGGAGCATACCAGCTGGCTTGGGGACAGCCTGTGAAGAAAGGAGAGCTGAATCTGCTGAAAAGCCCAATTTACCTAAATGCCCTGGGATAGGAAAATAGATCTGGGAGAAGATGGAGTTAGAAAATCAACTAGCCCTCTTGTACCACACCTAAGGGAGAGAGACTGAAGGACATGCTTTACAAGCTTCCAATAGCATATTTGGAGTTCCTGGGGAAGTGTGGGTGCTGTTGTTCTGGAAATTAAGAGTCGTTTTCTGTGCTGAGCTGGTTCACCAGCGATGCACTTGAATCTCCTACCAGCCCCCTCATGCAGCTCTTCTGCTGCCCTGGGAGAGAGGGAAATGAGGAAGGGAGAAAGTGGGAACACCAGACTCCTAAGGATTTTATTTAACTGCAAATAGGATTCCTTGATTGAAACTTTTTCTGTTATTTTCTGTTGGTTTGGTTTCTTGATTTTCCTTCCTCTTTATCCCCCTAAGGCCCCTTTTTCTTTTCTTTTCTTTTCTTTTCTTTTCTTTTCTTTTCTTTTCTTTTTTCTTCTTATCTTTTTTATTTTTCTTGCTTGATTCCCCCCTTTGTCCTTTTTTCTTTTTCCTTTCTTTCTCTTCTTTTTAATTTCTTTTATTATAGGTGCTGCAGGGAGTGCTGCACAAATGCTGTGTTTCCTCATACCCCATTTCTTTTTTTCTGTGTGTATTGATTTTGGCCACCAACACTATCCCCTTTCCTCTACGTCTTCTATCATTCATCATTTATTGTTTCTCTTACATTCCACCCCTCTTTGTTTGGACCCTAATTTTTTCTGACTTTTTATTTCTAATACCTTTGTTCTGTTTTCTATCTTATATTTACTGTTCATATTATTGTCCTTTCTTTTATCTTTCCCTCTGTCCTGACCAAACTGGTCTTTTAATTCATACTATATTCCTCCCATATTGAGTTTAATATTTCATTTTAGGTACTCCACTTTTCTTATTGTTATTACTCTACACAGCTTACAAGAATCTAAATTCCATTCTCCGAAATCTCACATTGTCCATCTGTTAACATTTACTATAAATACAACTATTGTGCTCCTTATTTTCTTAATATTTTTGCTTTCTCTGTCCCTAATATTTTCCTTTAAGTGAACTTAGCCAACAACAAGGAAATAGAATAAGAAAAATGTGACAAAGAGAAAACTTAACAAATGTGAAAACAACTTATTAAATCCCAACTAGACAAAGAAACTAAGCAACTGATTAAAAGTGTCAAGATAAAATGACAACGAGATAGCAACAGAAAACAACAAAACAAACCAATAATCAGGAAAACATGGCCCAATCCAATGAACAAACTAAAAACCAGGAAGAGGAACAGAATATCAAACAAGTAATTAAAACTCTCAAAATATATATCATGGACCAATTTAATGCAGTGAAGGAAGAGATTAAGAATATGAAGAAAACACTTGGTGAGAACACAAAAGAAATTGCAATCATCTGCAAAAATATAATGGAGATAATGGTGATGAACAGCACAATTCAAGAAATCGAAAATACACTTTCGGCAAATAAGAGCAGATTCAAAGAGGCAGAGGAAAGAATTAGTGATGTGGAAGACAGTACATCTGAAATCAAACAGAGAGTAGAACTGATCGATAAAAAGATAAAAAAATTCCAGCAGGGAATTAGGGACCTGAATGACAATGCAAAACACACAAATATATGCATTATAGGCATCCCAGAAGGAGAAGAGAAAGGAAAGGGGACAGAAGGATTGTTGGAGGAAACAATGGCTTAAAACTTCCCAAACCTGTTGAGGGAGATACATGTACATGCCCAGGAAGCACAACACACCCCAAAGAGCATAAAACCCAATAGGCCTATCCCAAGACATATACTTGTTAAAATAGCCAATGATCAAGATGAAGAGAAAATAGTAAAAGCAGCAAGAGTAAAGAGAACCATCACATACAAAGGATTATCCATAAGATTAAGAGCTAATTTCTCTTCTGAAATCATGGCAGCAAGAAGGCATTGGTAAGACATAGTCAAGGTACTAAAAGAAAAAAAATTCCAACCAAAAATACTTTATCCAGCTAAGGTAACATTCAAAAATAATGGGGATTTCAAAATATTCACAGATAAACAGAAACTAATTGAGTATGCCAACAAGAATCCTGCCCTTCAAGAAATACAAAGGGAGTTCTTCAGGAAGAAAGAAAAATACAAGAGAGGCAGAGTTGGAGGAGAGTGTAAGAAAAATTAAAAAGACAGAGTAAAAAAATCAAACAAAATATGACAAACACAAATCCAAAGAAAATATGTCTAATATAAGTAATTCCTTGAAAGTAATAACACTGAATGTCAATGGATTAAACTCACCTGTCCAGAGACTGAGACTGGAAGATTGGAAATGGAAATAAGACCCATCTATGTGCTGTGAACAAGAAATATATCTTAGACCCAGGTATTCAAGGAGGTTGAAAGTTAATTGCTGGAAAACAATCTTACAAGCACACAATAGCCAAAAAATGGCAGGAGTATCTATGTTAATATAAGACAAAATAGGCTTTAAATGCAAAATGATTGTGAGAGACAAAGAAACACTACATGTGAGTAAAAGGGATAATCTTTCAAGAAGAAAGAACAAACATAAACATTTATGATCCAAACAAGGACACCTCAAAATATGTGAGTCAAATACTGTAAAAACTAAATGAAGGAATAGATGCCTCTAGAATTAGAGTGGGGGTCTTTAATACACCACTATCAACTTTGGAAAGAACATCTCAAAAGAGAATCAATAAAGAAACAAGGCTTTGAACAATATAACAGAGGAGCTGGACCTAATAGACATATATGGGACCTAAATACAGCAGGATATACATTCTTCTCAAGTGCACATGGGACATTCTCCTGGATAGCCCACATTCTAGGCCACAGAAAATGTCTATGTGAATTCAGAAATATTGAAATCCTACAAAAGAAATTCTCTTACCTCAGTGGAATGAAGCTGGAAATCTGCAAGGGTCAGAGGCCCAGATTTCATAACACAATATGGAAGTTAAACAACACATTCTTAGAAAAAGAGTAGGTCAAGGAGGAAATCTTAAAAGAATCAATAAATACCTTGAAACAAATGAAAATGATAACAAAACATATCAAAACGTATGGGATGCAGCAAAAGCAGTACTGAGAGAGAAATTCATAGCCATAAATTCATACATCGAAAAAAAAGAAAGAACTAAATTTGAAGAACTAACACCACACTTGGAGGAATTAGTAAAAAAACAACAAACTAACCCCAAAGGAAGAAGAAAGAAAGAAATAACAAAGATCAGAGCAGAACGCAATCAAATAGAAAACAAGAAAGCACTTGAAAAAATAAACAAAACCAAGAGCTGGTTCTTTGAGAAGATCAATAAAATTGACAAACCTATATCTAGACTAACAAAGAAAAAGAGAAGATGCAAATACGCAAAAGAAGAAATGAGAAAGAAGATATCACCACTGACCCCACTGAAATAAAGAGGACACTTTGAAAAACTATATGCCAACAAAAGGACAATTTACAGGAAATGGACAAATTCCTAGAAACACATAAGCAGTCTACATTGATGATAGAAGAAATTCATGACCTCAATAAACCAATCACAAGTAAAGACATAGAATCAGTCATTGAAAACCTCCCAATTAAGAAAAGGCCTGGGCCAGATGGCTTCACAGGTTAATTCTACCAAACATAATGGAAAGAATTAACACCAGTCATGCTTTAACTCTTCCAAAAATTTGAAACTGTAGGTACATTGCCTAATGCATTCTATTGATGCCAACATTACGCTAGTACCAATGCACCACAAGAAAGGAAAATAACAGACCAATCTCTCTAATGAACCTGGACATGAAAATCCTCAAGAAAATACTTCCTAATTGTATTCAACACAACATTAAACAAAGTATACTCCATGACAAAATGGGATTCACTCCTGGTATGCAAGGATGGTTCAACATAAGAAAATCAGTTAGTGTATTACACCATATAAACAGATTGAAGGAAAAAAATCACATGATCATATCCATAGATGCAGAAAAGCCATTTGACAAAACACTGCACCCTTTCTTGTTATAAACACTGCAAAAGATCGGAATAGAAGGAAACTTTCTGAACATGATAAAGTGTATGTATGAAAAACCCACAGCTAACATCATTTACAATGGTCAAACCCTAATTTTTTTTTCCTCTAAGATCAAGAACAAAACAAGGATGCCCTCTATCACCCCTTCTATTTAATATTGTGTTAGAAGTACTTGTTCGATCACCGAGGCCACAAGCAGATAAAAAGGCATTCAAATAGAAAAAGAAGACGTCAAAATTTCACTATTTGCAGATGACATGATCCTATACATAGAAAACCCAAAGAAGCCTATAACAAAGTTTCTAGAACTTATAAATGATTTCAGTAAAGGAGCAGGTTATAAGATCAATGCACAAAATTCTGTAGCATTTCTGTACACTGATGATAAGCAATCTAAGGAGGAAATCAAAAAAAAAATAAGATTTACAAAAGTAAATAAAAAATCAAATAACTAGGAATAAATTTAACTAAAGAAGTAAAAGACTTATACACAGAAAACTGCAGAGCACTGTTCAAGAAAATCAAAGAAGACCTAAATAAATGGAAGAATATTCCCTGTTCATGGATAGGAAGACTAAATATTACTAAGATATCTATCCTACCAAAACTGATTTACAGATTCAATGCAATCCCAATTAAACTCAACACAGAATTCTTTAATGAATTAGAGAAATTAACTATGAAATTTATTTGGAAAGGAAAGAGGCCCTGAGTAACCAAAGGCATATTGAAAAAGAAAAATGAAATTGGAGGACTCACATTACCTGACTTCCAAACATACTACAAAGCTACAGTAGTGAAAATGGCATGGTAGTGGCCCAAGGATAGACACACTGACCAATGGAAGCGAATTGAGAGTTCTGATATAGATCCTCATATATAAAACCATATGGTATTTGAGAAGGCCACCAAACCCTCTCAACTGGGAGACAATGGTCTCTTCAACAAATGGTTCCTGGAGAACTGGATATCTATATGTAAAAGAATAAAAGAGGATTACAAACTCACACCTTAAACAAAAATCGATATGGATCAATGACCTAAATATAAGACCCAAGCTCATAAAGACCTTGGAAAGCAATGTAGGGGAGCATCTACAGGACCTTTTAATCAGAAATGGGTTCATGAAGTTCACAACAAAAGCATGAGCAGCAAAAGAACATATAGATAAATGGGACTTCCTTTAAATTAAAGCCTTGTGTACCTCAACAGTTTTTTTCAAGAAAATGAAAAAAGAGCCTACACAATGGTAGAAATATTTGGTAACCATATATCTGATTGGAGACTAATATCCTGTATATATAAATAACTACTGTTTCTCAAAAATAAAAAGACAAACAACCCACGTAATAAATGGGCAAGAGATTTAAACAGACACTTCTCCAAAAAAGAAATACAAATGGCTAAAAATCACATGAAAGAATGCTCCAAATCACTTGGTTTTAGGAAAATGCAAATCAAAACTAAAATGAGTATCATCTTACTCCCATGAGACCAGCAGATATCAAAAAAACAGAAGACTACAAGTGGTGGCGAGGATGTGGAGGAATGGGGACGCTCATCCAGTGCTTGTGGGAATGTAGAAGGATCCAGCCATTCTGGAGGACATTTTGGCAATTTCTCAAAAAACTAGATATAGATTTGCCATATGATCCAGCAATTCTGCTGCTGGGTATATACACAGTAGAACTGAAAACAAGGACGCATACAGATATATGCACACCAATGTTGATGGCAGCATTATTCACTATTGCCAAAAGTTGGAATCAAACCAAATACCCATTAACAGATGAATGGATAAATAAAATGTGGCATATACATACAATGGAATGCTACTCAGCTATAAGAAGCAATACAGTAAACACATATGATAACATGGATGAATCTTGAGAGCCTTATGTTGAATGAAGCAACCCAGGCATTGAAAGACAAATCCTACATGACAACTTTGACATGAAGTAAGTAAACCAAGCTGTCTCAGAGAGGTAGAGATTGCATGATACACTTAAAGGAAGTTGTGGGGAGATGAAGATTGTGAGCTAACACCTACATGGTTGAAATCTAAGATAAGCTGGAGGTAAGTTCATGTACAGGAAAGGTATAAAATGGGGGCATAGGAAAGACTTTGGGTAGGGCTTTGTGGGCTTGAAGGGGGCTAGGGATAGGAGGATGGGTCAGATAGCCCAAGAAATTGGGGGGAAGGTAGGGGGAACATTTGGACACAGGAGATTGTCAGGTATGTTGTTGAAACTATAATATTGAGAAAACTGATTAGAAAATATAAGTAAGCTAACCTATTTAAGATGCTTAATAGGAGGCAACTGACACAGGGCAGACTTATAGGAAGTGTGTATGTGTTCATTTTGTCATAGTGGGTTATATCATTGGGTGGAGACCCATACAATGAATGTGAAGGTATACCCACATCCGGGGGGGGGGGGGACTGATGCTCTCACACGGAAGGAATTGTGTCTCTTGAGAGAATTGGTGGCTCCCAATGGGTTAGGGCAGTCGAGCATGTCAAGCCCTCAGCATTGTTTCAAGTATCTGTGAATATGGTCCTTCAGGTAATGAAGATTGTCACTATGGGTGCTGTGGGGAGGGGGTGAGAGGTATTGAATTGATGGAATGGAGTAACTGTGGTGCAATGGAAGAGTTCCACAAGATCATGCAATGATGGATATATTACATGTTAAATTACACTAATAATGTATAAAAGTCCATAGGTTAAAATGTATACCATAATGCAAAACATAAGATAACTAAAAATTCAGAAAATTGTATAGTCTAAAATATAAACCAAAATGGAACCTTGTTTGAAAGCTATGTTTCAATATCTTTACATCAGCTACAGTAAATATAATATGAACATGTAAAAATATCATTCCAGGGGAAGGCACAAGTGTTAATGTCGCATATGTGGGAGTACTGTATATTGTATATATGAGTTACTGTGATCTAAAACTTTTGTGAAGAAAAAACTAATTAGTAGAAAAAAAAGAAAGAAAGGATATAGGCACTGAGGAAGAAATGAAGGAAATTTCCATGCCACTGTATATACAGGGCAACACCTATAGCAGTGATGAAAGGCAAAATGTCAAAAACGAAGGTTTTTCATTTTTTCATTTTTTGTTACCCCAGGTATTTTTTACCTTATTTTAGTTTTTCTAAATTAGTATGTATTCTGTATCTAATCTTTAAACCCATCACTGTACTCAGTTTTACCATTAATTAAATTTGGCAATATATTAGGCTTCATTTTTGAAGAAGTTTTGAACCACAGAGAGGTTCAACTATGGCAGGGGAGGAACACTGGTGTGGGGTGATATTGATGTAGTGTACATGGTTGTGAGGGAGTTCTCCAGGTCATGTATACAGAGCATATAAAAATTACTGGATATTTTCACAGAAGTTACAGTTAAAATTGACCACTGAGACAGTGCTGAGTTCCTAGCCAGGGGAGCACTATCACATTCCCCAATGGAAAAGCAACAGTCCCCCATGTTCAGTGGTGAAGACCAACAAAGAAGGACGGTCCAACAATGAGCCCTTCATACAGATGAATATGCTTATGAGACTGTGTGCCTGAAATATCAACTAAACATAGAGATGCGGGGTGCCTAAGAGTTACCTCCTGAGAGCCTCCATGTTGCTCAAATGTGGCCACTCTCTAAACCAAACTCAGCATGTAAATGCATTGCCTTCCCCCCCAGCATGGGTCATGACTCCCAGGGGAAGAGCCTCCCTGGCACTGAGGGATTACTACCAAGAACCTGCTTGAGATGTAACTAGAAAAAGACCTTGAATTAAAGGGTCAACTCAGACTGGTAGAATATCTCAGCCTACATGTAGGATCTGGTGTTAAAAAGTGCCTTTTGACCTTGAATAAAAGGGGGAAATGGAAAGGAAAAATGAGTTTACATGACTATGAGTCTCGAAAAAAGTGTAGGGAGGTCATCAGAGACACCCAAAGTAGATATAACCCAAGGTACTAGTTCTCCTGAGGGCTATAGAGACCCACAGTTTCTACGGTCATGGCAGATGGCTCTGGAGTTCAGTGCCATGTCAGGTGGCCCTACTTTGGCGTTTGTGCTCCTGAGTGTGTTGGTGTTGTACTCAAATGGGAACTTTCTACACATTCCTCTTCTGTCAGTTTTACTGGACCTGTGTATGACGTTGGTGTATACTGGGGTTGGTGTATACTCAAGAAACCTGAATTTCTGAACTGTTCATATTACAGTTGGGTCCTGAGTCTCAGCAGACTAACAACTCATACTCTCTGTTTTATTGGACTTACCCTGGCCAGCTAACAAGGAGGTGAAGAAGGTCAACCACCACATCAGGGAGACAAGAGAGCATACAACTGCAAGCAGGAAAATTGCATCCATCTTCCACGCAGAATCTAATCCCCCTCTCAATATATAGTAGAGTGGACATAACCATCCCAGGGTCTACAGGATGGAGGAATAAAGTATGGATTAGAATGGAATTACTGATACCATACTATGGAAATATTGTGATTACTAATGGAAGAACCTGTAGCATTGATGAAGAGAAAGTGTCTACGGTAGCTGCAGGGGGTAGGGAGAGGAAGGAAGAGATATGATACGGGGGCATTTTCAGGACTTGAAGTTGTCCTGGGTGGCACTGCAAGGACAAATGCTGGACATTATATGATCTGCCATGGCCTAATGGGTGGACTGAGGGATAGTGTAAACTACAATGTAAGCCATTATCCATGTTGTGCAGCAGTGTTTCAAAATGTATTCACCAAATGCACTGAGTGTGCCACAATGATGAAAGAGGTTGTTGATGTGGGAGGAGTGGGATGAGGGGGTGTGGGGTATATGAGGCCTTTTATATTTTTTTAATTTAACATTAAAAAATATGTATTAGCAAATTGAATCTAGCCATATATAATAGGGATAATACATCATGCCCAAGGGATTTCATCCCAGGAGTACAAGGCATATCCACATTCAGAAATCAAAGTAATTCAACATATGTAATTAAAAAACAAGAGAAAAAGATAGAATCATCTACAAATAGAAGGGAACCCCTTCAACTAATAAGTGGTATGGCAAAAACCCTACAGTTAACATCATTCTTGGCAGTGAGACTGAACACTTCCACCATGAGATGTGGAAAAGGCAAGGATGTCTTCTCTCGCTATTCCTATACAACATCATAATGGAAGTCCTATTCAGTGCAATAATGCAAGAAAATGAAATAAACTACATACAGGTAGGGAAAAAGAAACCAAACTCTATTCACAGATGGCAGGGTTTTCTACCTAGAATATGTACATGTCTATGTAAGGTGTTAATATGATAGGAAACTCTGCAGAAGTTTATATGGGAACTCTGTACTATCTTGACATGTTTCCTGTGAATTTAAAATTATTCCAAAATAAAAAGTTGAACTTAAAGAAACACTAAAATATAAATAAATAAATGAATAAATAAATAAGAAGAAGAATCCAAGAAGTCTACTGTAGTCCACCATTCATTTCCCTATCCTGAGGATTCTGGGCTGGTGATGCCCACTCCACCTCGGATAGAGAGGGGGCTTAGATCCCTTGTGGCAGATAGATGGGACTATCTTGCTTGCAGTTGCAACTCTGTTGCTTGGGATGGATTTTTTCCATCATCATCTCCTTGTTAGTTTTTCTGGTGAGTCCAGTGAGCCGTAGAGTATGTGCTGCAACTCTGTTGAGATTCAGGGCCCAGTTGGCATATGGACATCAAAAAGATTTAATTCTCTTGGACATACACTTATCAACTCTAACCCTAACAATAGGTTCTAATAGAAGGGGCTGAAGGGCCATTAAACACTTATTTCTGAGAGAGCTCAGTCATGCCATGTTGGTACTCATTGGGACAAATATACCAACCAGCATCTATTTTTAGATGCTCATGTGGGTCAAGTTTATAAAATGAGTGGATTTTGAGACAGATTCTATAACCAAAGAAACTCACCTCCTGCCTCATATCACCTTGACCTGCATCCTACACTGAGAAAACCACACAAAAATAAGGTCATAGATATAAACATATAGATCAGAAAACAATATCCGTGGAATACAGTTGCAGTATAACTGCTTATGACTTTTTCGTGTGTTCTTGTTTAATTAGCCACAACTTGTTCCATAGGAGCCCGTACATCTGTCTACTAATGTGCAAATAAATGTGCACCAAGATGCAAAAGTATGCTCAAGTCATAAATTTACAAACTGATAGTCAATTTTATCTTTTTGTGTATTTCCATTTCCTAAAAACAAACCAACAGAACAGGTGTGGGGCAGGCCAAATGACGGTGCAGCATCATGTCATTTCCCTATTTCTCTTGCCTTAACTTTGATGTGCAATTTGTGTATCTGACTCTCTATGGACTCTGAATTATTCTCTCCTCCAAATTCTGCATGCTGGAACTACAACCCCCAGAGTGCTTTGGGGAGGAAAAAAGCTCTTTGATTCAAGGTCAAAGCCTTATTCCAAGGAGCCAGCTGCGGATTTTTAAATTTCCCGCCACTACCTGCTGCAAGGATATTGTCAGCTCTGTAAAATACCAAGAACCTATCGCACAAGCCTAGAAAAGCGCAGCGAGGTGAATTCCGAGAAGGGGGATAGTGATTCGAAACGTTTGCATTTCCAGCCCTTTAGTTTGGAAATTATTAAGCGATTTTACAATTTATACTCATTCCTGAAGCATTGGGGAATGTCGGTCTTATTCCTATGTTCTAGGAATAGTGAAATCGGGACAGATAATAATATCAAAACAATCATGCCTTACATAAGTATTTTACAGTTTTACCAAGCAATTAATTAAACAGTGATCGATCTCAATTCTAAGGGACCCTGAAAAAAGAGTAAAAAACTGTGAATTTATTTCCTGTCTGAGAGAGGAGCCAGGGATTTTGAAGTGAGGTTTTACCGAAGACCTGCAGCCTATGAATAACTCGTATCAATTCTGCAGGTCTAAAGTGAACAGATCCATAATACTCCCAACATCAGCCTTACATTGTCTGCTTTTTTCCCTTCCCTCCCTTTGCGTTCAGTGCACCACAAAATCCAACTAAAAGACAAAATAAGGACCAAAAAAAAAAGAAACTTTGCCGATTAGGAAATATATATTTCAGCAGATAATCTCCCTTCTCTTCCCATTTCACTTACCGTTCTTTTGGGTTTATTTACAGCTCTCTGTAGGAAATCTTAACAGTCAGCACGAAAAAAGCCCTAAGTAGTCTGCCAGATAACTCGTAAAGCAGCTGAGTTTTCGATGAACTAACTGCAGCACGACCTATATTATCCTCCAAAATAAATAATAATAATCCTTGCTATTGGCAACTTGTAATAAACCAAGACGCAACCAAACTATGTGAATCGGGAGTAGGAGTGGGAGCCAGATTGGAGTAACAGGCCGTCAAGACAAAAAAGGTAGGTAGTCAGTTCTGGGGGCGTGGCTCTCGGATTTGCCAGAAGCCGTTATACACGCACTGCTTTGACCGCTGGCCGGGTCAAAACAGCAGGTCCGAGTAAACACACAGTGGTTCTGGCATAAGATCGGCGGGAAAGTTGAAGTTCTCTTGACTATGGGTTGTTTGTTTTGTTTGTTTGTTTTTGAATGTCTTAATGACAGGGGAAAGCCATGGCAGCTGTTTTCTACGAACTCGCCAAAACCTGTATCTTCCTCTCTTCTGGAAGTGCTTTTACTTTTCTTTTTTTTTTTTTTTTTCAGGTTTTTGTTTTTTCACCAAATATGTTTTTTTATTTGATTTTTATTTTTTAATTATTTTTAATTATATTTTTAATTTTTAAAAAATGCTTTAGATTACCTAAATGTTACATAGAAAAATACAAGGGATTCCCATATGCCCCACTCCCTCCTGCTCCCACACTTTCCCCTATCAACAACATCCCTTAGTAGTACATTTTAATGTTGTACGTTTTTAAAAATTGGTGAAAACCTGTTGAAACATTGCTACTAACCATGGATTACAGTTTACATTATAGTTTACACTCTGTCCCACACAATTCTGTAGTTTATGACTTGTTAGAGGTTAAGGAGCTCTAGCTCAGTTTCCCCTGACATGCATTGGGAAAAAGGCAAACCCCTCCCTATATGTCTTAGGGCATGGCACTTCCCCACAGGTTAAAAAAGAAACCACATAGAGATGGGAACAAAGGGAAATGGGAACCTTCCCTACCTGCATATCAGAGGGAAATAAAGTCCCTATAGATTATAGAAACATTTCCTCCATCAACATTCCAATAAACCATAACTCCCTAAGCTACTATCCTCTAGTCATTATCAGGGAAAATTTTCACCTGTAGGGCTTCCTATTGGTCCCTGCACCTCATTCAGACCCTCAGACCCTCCCACCAACTATCATTTCCCCACCTAGGCAAGTTCTATATAAATTCAAATCCTCCCTTCCAGGAGGGGGCTGAAGTCTCTCTTCAGACCCCCTCCATTGAGAGAGCTTCTCAATAAATTCTTTCTCTGCCTGTGGTAAATCAGTTTCTGTGTCCCAATAAGTGCTATTTTACTCCAACATATGGTGCCAAAAACCTTGGACTAGAGCCGTGTTGAGACTGATTGACTAGTGAGGAATCTCTCCTCTGCCACAGCAGAACACCCATCCAACACTGGACAGCAAATCTTGGCTGGAAGAATTAAGGATTTCTCGGCCGGAGGATCCTGCTGTCTCTCTCTCTCCCCTTTTCCATTGTCCAGGGCAACTCTCTGGGAAAACCTAGTGCTAGCTCTGGATCCTCACCATTCCCCAAGGGGAACCGCTGGCAGTATGCCTACATATAAGTGGGAAGAAACCCCCTGGCTCCAGAGACATCTGACTCCAATCACGGTTTTCCATTTCCTTAGAGATATCTGACTGATTCGGAGATGCCTGTCTCACTGAGAATCTCCCCTGTTCTAGAGATCGTTAGTCTCACTCCAGCCACCTAAAATCCACACCTCTGGGCTGTCTCCTTCATAACCTTAAAACTCTATACCCAGAAGGAGACATTAGACCTAAAAAAATCATTGTCTTTTCAACCTCTGTGTGGCCACAATACAAATTGGACAATGAAAGTCAATGGCCAAAAAATGGCACTTTCCATTTCCAAGTTCTCCAAGACTTAGAGAACTTTGTCCAGTGCAATGGCAGATGATCAGAGATCCCTTACATTCAGGCATTCATTTTCATTCTTTCCCTTCCTCTGCCAATCCTGTTCTTCCTACCAAATTCTTTTTTTACACCAGAAACCTCCTCAGAAATCTTCCTCCTCATCATTTCCACCACCTAAAGCTTCTGAAAACTCCAACCATGATCCCTCAGATCACAGCCCCCCTTCCCATACCTCCTCCATATAATCCTCTGGAGTTATTTTTGTACTCACCCTGCACCCCTTCTTCCCACACCCTTTGTTGCTGCTGCCTTCTCCCCTCCTCATAGGTGCTTGCAGAAACTACCCCCCTCCTTCTGTGTCACAGCCCTCTGCCTCCATCAGCATGTAGGTTCCTAACTCCACACAGATGCCAGCTCTTCTCTCACCCCTCTGGGAGCTAAAGAATAGCCAGAATACATGTTCCTTTCTCACTCCTCAGGTTTAAGCCAGATAGAGAACAGGTTTATATCTTTCTCTTGCAACCTCTACATCATTCTTTCCACCTGTCTATTCCCAGAAAAAAAAGAATGCATTTGGGTTTCAGCCCAAACCCTTGCAAATACCCTAAACCATAAAAACACTGCCAACAGCCCTGTCAGAGCCACAGCAGCCTCCCCCCCAAAAAAACCTAGCTGTAAATCCTCTACCCTCCAGAGTTCTCAACAGATACTCCACCCCAGACAAATAAAAAAACACAAAACACCAAGGCCATGCTTCAAAGACAAAAAGTCTGGGCACTGAGCCAAGCAATGCCCAAACCCACAACATCCTCCAAGGCGATTCCTGCTGTGCAAGCAAGAAATCCACTGAAAGTCAGACTGCCCCCAGGCCTTTCAAGGCAAAACGGCATCAATTACCTAGTCAAACTCAATCCCTGGCTTCAACCTTCCAGACCATCTGGAACCACCAACAGAGATTAAAGGTACCCTAGAAAATGTGCAGACACTTACACCCTTCTCCAAAGCAGAATCTCAAGTAATTCAGATGGTATCAGGTAAGCCAATTTCATTTCTTATTAATTTGAAAACCACTTATTCTGCCTTTCCCCAATTCCTAACTCTTAACTCACTCATCAGTCTCAATGGTGAAAATCAATAGTTTCACAACCCATTTTTACTGCACCCAGTAAAAAGCCACCTGTTCATTCCCTCCCTCCCTCCTCTGCTCCCCCTTTTTCCTTCAAACTCTGTCAGCCCTAAAATCTAAAATACTAAATTCCTATCATTGCTGCCCATCACAAACTAGTCACAGTCCAACTCAAAAAATCCTACCCACATCCCATTCAAACCCCAATATTCTGTCCTTCTTAATACCCTGCAAAGTTCAAATCTACAATTACTCACCTCTTACAAATAAACCTTTAACTTACTCCTGAACTTTAAATCTAAGTATATTCCTAAAAGGAAATAATCCAAAATATATGTACAAAATATCTATCTAAACTGTTAAAGTTTAACTGAATTTATCATGCTCAAATATTCCTGTTGCTAATTACTGGTAAACATATTTCTAAAAACAAAGTTGCATATTATAAGTGGCACTGATTCCAAATAATCTTCAAGGCAGTAAAATAGCCACACCAAAGGAGTAAGAATTATAAGTCAAATTTAACTTTATATTTCTCTCTGTGTGCTGTAACTCTTTTTGTGTTTGTCTGTTTATTCACTGGCAATATATATTTTAATACCTCCAGACGTTAATATTAATTCCTATAAGAGCTCTATTCAAATGGCCAAAAATTGAACAAATGCTTGCATCAATAACTAGGTATGAGTGATGAAAATTATAAGTCTTAACTGATGAAGTTGCTACAAATCTCTTCCTAAAAGATCGTTCTTGTCTAAATTTAAATGAAGTTTATTTTTCTTGACAGAATGAAATATAAAATATTGAAAGAAGTGAAAATTTGTAGGAGTGCTGACTGAAATTTGATGTTTGTTCAAGAAAGTGTGTTTTGTCCTAAAATAAGATGGCTGCTTTTCGTAAAATCAGAATGGAAGTATGTAAGACAAAACTTGAATATGCATATGGCAGATTGTAGAATGTATTGTGGTAGCATTGAGTAAGAAAATGTGTTCTGTAAATGTGGAGGTTGTCTTGAAATAAAGTAAGTATACTCTATGCAATTATGAATAGTTATAAAAAGTTTGTAAAGCATTTCTTATACTAAAATATTCAAATGACTATTTATAAAAATCATTATTAAACAGGAACTGAAGTAATAATTAAATCCACCTCAACCTGTGTATTAGTGGTAATAAGGAAAAATAGTTTTAATTCCATTGGAAATCTTAAGTTTTCATAAAATAATGAGAAAAGTAGTTTTTCCTGCAGTGCTAAAATAAAATACTTGTTAATGAATGTAATCACAGTTTCCAAAATCATTTTAATAACTTATGTATGTAGGGAGTATACAATGTGCTTTATTGTTAAGGAAAAAGATCATAATTTTGTCCAAAAATAAAACAACTCCTTTGTCTTAAGAGCCTGAAATAGGCAAACAATTAGGACAAGCTACAAAGTTCTGTCTATCACATTCTTAAATGGTTTTTAGTTAAGTAAAACAAAAAACTGTATCTTCTGTTATAACCAAAGTATAATGTTTTCTCATATTATTGAAATAGTGAAAACCCTTCATCCCTCATTTACCTCAGATATAAAAACCATTACATGTGTTAATCAGAAAAAGTTGTGCATGAAAATGAAAGACCTTCTCCCAGCAGCCTCCTTTTAAAACAATTACACAGGCTCAAGCAGTAAGAGGCTGGGTCTTAACTTACCCTGTAAATTGAATGTAGCCAGTACCAATATTGGCTTTGGGTGGAGTTTGTGGCAAAGGCAACTTTCTAAACAAATACCACTTGGGTTTTAGTCACAATTGTGAGAAAAAAATAAAGTGCAAGACAAGAACAAAAGACTGTTGAGAGCTGCTCTCTGTGGAAAAAAGGAATCTGTGGAAGAACATCTGGAATGCCTGTCAGCTGTGACAGGTAACTCTCTATCATGTCCCTGCCCCCTCCTCTAACATCTCTCTTGGTACTGTTAAGACACATGCCCTCACGAAAATCCAGTCATAACATTGAAACCCAAAAAGCAGTAGCCTGGCTCCACTGAAAAATCAAATACTGTGGATACCAGACTGTGTGGCATCTAGTCCAGCAGTTCCAATTGCCTGTAAGTCAGCAGAAGCTCATGAACATCACCCATGAGTGTCCATCGTGCTCACTTCAAAGACTGTAACAATCCTCATTGGATGAAACATACTCTCTGAGCACAGACTCCAGTAACACAATGGTAAGTAGATTACATCAGTCCCCTTATTCTATCAGAAGGGAGAAGGTATGTTTTCAGCACTGCAGACCCTGCAACAGTACTCTTGTAAGCAGATACTTACAACAATAAACTATGTTTAATCTACAAGTTAAAGTGCCAGCTGCCCCAAGCCCAAAAGGAAAGGAACAATAAATTTTTGTTGCCTAAGCTTCAAGCTATATAAACTAGGAAAAATGTGGTCATTTTGATCACTGTACTGGTCTATGCAGCCCTGATGGTTGGAAATCTTAAACCCATGAAAAATCACTCAAAAACCCTTATGAAACCACAGTTAATAATCTAAAATCTTTTATTCCATCTACAACTCTGTGTATAAGCCAATCAAATCATGTAATTTCACTGTCAACTATTACCACCATTAACATTCAATGCTGAATGTATAATCTTATTATTCCTTCTCCTCAAACTCCTGGAAGTGGTAACTTCACAGCCCAACCTAAATTTCATGGCTAATTTCTATCCTTACCACAATTATAACTCTCATTCTCCTCCTATCAGCAGGTCCACACATCTTCCATGCAATAACTCAGTTTATACAGACAGCCATCCAAGATGTCACCCATGATCATCTTCCTGTTTGATTCATACACCAGATCATACAGTCAACAACCCAGGAATACATCAACTGTATCTTTCTGCTGCATGAACAACAATATTAACCCCTGCAGGACCTGAAACCACAGCCCACTGTACAGGATTAAAGTAAACTTCTTTTCTCTGCCCCTTGACAGCAGGAAGTTGCCAGATTGAGCTGATGCCCCAAGTCCCCTCACTCTCCCATCCTGCCCAGTACCATATATCCCAAGACCCATGTCCCCCTATATATATATATATATATATATATATATATATATATATATATATATATAAACAAAGAGTTAGAAATGATAGAGGTTTGCAATAATTAACAAGCTGTAGCTAAGTTTCCCCTGATATGAACTGGGAAAAAGGAAAACCCTCTCCTATATGTCTAAGGACATGGCACTTCCCCACAAGATAAACAAAGAAATGACACAGAGATGGGAATAAAGGGAAGTGGAAACCTTCCCTACTTGCATATCAGAGGGAAATAAAGTTGCTACAGATCAAAGAAACATCTACTCCTGCAACATTCCAAGAAACCATAACTCCCTAAGCCACTATCCTCTAGTCATTCATTATCAGGGAGAATTTTCACCTCTAGGCCTTCCTATTGGTCCCTGCACCTCACTCAGACCCTCGACTCCATCCCACCAACTATCATTTCCCCACCTAGGAAAGTTCTGTACAAATTCAAATCCTCCCTTCCACGAGGGGTCTGAAGCCTCTCTTCAGACCCCCACCATGATGGTGGGGGCCTGAAGTTTGTGCTTCAGACCCCCTTCATTGGGAGAGCTTCTCAATAAATTATTTCTCTGCCTGTGGTCATATCAGTCTCTGTGTCCAAGTAAGCTCCGTTTTACTCCACCATGACTAAATATACAATGGTGGGTATTCATCACTGCAATGTCATGGAGGACAATTCCAATATCCCCAAAATGCCCCCATATTACACCTATTCCTCCCTCTCCTATCACTCAGACCTTCTGAGAGCCATTGCCTTTATATCAATGTTAAGAACTCTTCCATTGCTAGAATAACATTAAGTCTAAAGTAAAGTAATAAGAAGTCTAATTTAGTCCATTGTTCATTCCCCAAATTTGAGGAATTGGGGATGGTGATGCTCACTGTGCTTCTAACTGATAGGGAGATTTTGAGTCCTGGCTGAGTCTGGGCTCAGTATCTTCTACCTTTGGTAGGAGGATGGAGGTGAATAGAGAGGAGCATTCATTTAGAAAGTGGAAAAGAGTGGAGCTGTGTATGTGGGAACTTCCCACTAAATCAGAATTCTGGTCCTGGCATGAGGTGGGTTTCCAAAAAGATACATTTCTGACAGGTGGAGAGCAGCAACAGAACTGGGAGCTGAAAGAGCAGGATGTTCCTAGGGATGGGGACTTCTGTTAAATTTCTTTATCTCTCTTGGAGAGAGTCCACCAAGAATCCAATGAGAACTCATGTGAAATTTTAATAGTAGAGGTCTATGTAGAGGGAAAGTGCTGATATAAATGGTTTTGATTCCAATGTAGCACTTGGTGAAGGAAAAAGGGAAGATGCCATACATGAAAGGATTTAGATCTCAAAACCTGGACTAGGATGAAAGTAGTAAGGGACTAGGCTGAATAACCCATTAAGTGCTATTTTTCTTCATTACTGTTTGGTAGCCCCGTTAAATATTGTGCACAAGGAGAGTGTCTCCCTCAAAAACTCATTCTACTCCTTGCCATATTTTCACTCAGAGATTTCTGATATCCAGTTGCCTTACAATGTCAGTTCCAGATAGCTAAATATGTTGAAGAGGGATAGAGAATTTAAGGAATAAGATGCATGGGGATAATTATGGGTAAAACAGAGGATCTGTAGCTTTTTCTCAGAAGAGGTAAATGAATCAAAATTGGTCCAACAAAAACCAACATCCCTATTTTAAAGGGTTAATTCAAAAAGGATGTAGAACTTTTGAATACTTATTTATGGAAGAATTCCATTTCTTTTCACGGGGATTTAAAAAACTGTAATCAATAGTTTAGAAAATAAATATTCATGGTTGCTACAGAACACCAAACTATCTCTTCAAACTAAAATCCAGCCTAACATATGAACCCATACTTCCCCAGCATTTAAAGTGAGGAATTAAACAGACCAGTTAAGATAAGACTGTCTGATGACAGCTCAATTTCCCTTCCCCTATCCTCATATTGTGTTCTGATATAAGTAGGTAAATCAGAAAGTTGTTAAATTAAAATTTCTCTTTTTTTATCCTATGGTTACTGGAATCATACACAAATGCTCTTAAAGACTTTGTATTTCATGGGGAAAGATTTTTTGGGTGCACCTCGACATGTTTCAATGATTTTTTTTCATGAGTTAGAAGGTAAGCATAAAAATTTGGCTTAATATAAGGATTGCCTCATAAGGATAAGGAGAAAAATGTAGAGAATGATATGTGTCAGCACTAGAACAAATCAATTCAACAAATTCTTATTTAGAATTGTTTTATGGTGATGGATGCTTTTCTAGACTAGCTTGTTATGAAAAAGTAACATTTTGTGGAATGCAACATTGCATTACACATTTTTCACCTTTAAGGCTTTTAATAATTTTGCATGACAGAACAAACAAAAATACATTGCCAGTTAATCAGTTTTTTTAAGGATCTCATTGCATGAAAAATATTGTGTATAGCAGGTTTTTATTATACATCATATCTTTCATTTTAAACTATGAATATCCAGAACACCTGAAGATCTCTTGCCTTGCCTCTTCAATACCATTTTTTCCCATAAATAAATAATCTTAATATTTTCTTTTGGAGTGTCTATCTTAACCATTTTAATGTTGGTGTCTTTATGCTTTAATTCTTCATGTCCTCCTCTTTCATTTTCCACTGGTTCCTAAATGGACATGATAAAGTGCCTGTAAATTTTGAGAGTGGTTGGTGGTTAAGCTTAATAGCCAGAGAAATTAGGGGGTCCTGTAGAGAAATATAAGACATTCAAAACTCATTCATTATCAATCAGTAATTAAAAAGAGAAAAATCAATGTAATTTTTTAAAAGATGAGTATTAAGAAGTCCGTTTGATGACACTACAGTAAAATGAAAACTTTACTCATGGAATAATTTATCAATATTAGAAAAGTAGTTTTTAAAGGTAGTAAACTCTATAGAAATAATATAGAGTGTGATGTGCTGAGAAAGTAACAGGAAATAAGTACAGGCAAGTTTTACCATTGTGAAGGGATGGAAATGAATTGTTGGAGAGGAGGAAAAAATCAAGTTTGCTTGTGTCTCATGCATGGTGCAATCTAAGTTCTATAATAGAAAATAAAGGAAGGATCTTCTAGGACTGAGATGATTGACTGGAGAAGTTTATCAAAGAGGTGATACTTGACTTAGATATGAACAGTTAGGTTAACTTTCAATAGGTGAAGAAGAAAGCAAATGGATTTGCAGTGGGAGGTAGTGATATGAAAAAGGAAAAGTTCCTAGTCCAGACTGACTGGTATAAAAGATCTCCAAGTTTAAGAGTAAAAAGGAAGAGCATAGGTTGTGAGCCTGTGCACGTGAAATAAGAACAAGGCCTAGATCTGCAGGGTGCCTAAGAGTTACCTCCTGAGAGCCTCCCTGTTGCTCAAATGTGGCCAGTCTCAAAGCAAAACTCAGCATGTAAATGCGTTGCCTTCCCCCCCAGCATGGGACCTGACTCCCAGGGATGAGCCTCCCTTGCACAGAGGGATTACTACCAAGTACCAGCTGATGATGTAACTAGAAAATGACCTTGAATAAAAGAGTCAACTTGGACCAGCAGAATATCTAAGTTTACATATAATACCAGGAGTTAAAAATGCTTTTTGACCTCAATCCGAGGGGGAAAAGGAAAGGGCAATTGAGTTTACATGGCTGTGAGTCTCCAAAAAGAGCTGGGAGGTTATCAGAGGGGTTGCCTTATGCACACCTTAGCAGAGTCCCAGAGACAGATAAAGTAGATACAACCCCAAGTATTGGTTCTTCTGAGGGCTACAGAGACCCACAGGTTCTATGGTCATGACAAATGCAGTTCAGTGCCATGTCAGTTTGCCCTACTTTGGAGTTTGTGTTTCTGTGTGATGGAGCTGGACTCAGATGTGATCTTTTTTTCACAAGCCACACCTGTTACTTTTACCAGAACTGTAGTTGGTGCTGGGGTTTAATGTATACCCAGGGGACCTGAATCTCTGGACTGACCATGTGATAGCCAGTCCCTGAGCCTCAACAGACTTCAGGTCCTACACTCTGGTTCATTGGACTTACCCCACTCAGCTAACATGGAGTTGAAGAAGATCAACCACCACACCAGGGAGCCAAGAGTGCCTACAACTGAAAGCAGGAGGATTGCATCCAATATCCATGTGGAATCTAAGCCCCCTTTTGATATAGATGTGGCGTGGACACAACCATTCCAAGGTCAACAGGATTGAGGAATAGAGATGGATTAGAGTGGACTTACTGATATTCTATTCATGAACTATTGTGATTAGTAATTGAAGAAAATGTGGCATTGGTGTGGAGAAAGTGGCCATGCTGGCTGCTGCAGGTAGGGAATGGGAGGAAGAGATGAGAAGTGGGGGTGTTTTTGGGACTTGGAGTTGTCCTGGGTTGTGCTGCAGGAACAGTCACTGGACATTGTATGTCCTCCCATGACCCACTGGGTGGAATGTGGGAAAGTGTGGGCTATGATGTGGACCATTGATCATGAGGTACAGCGAAGCTCAGAGATGTATTCACCAAATGCAATGAATGTCTCATGATGATGGAGGAGATTGTTGCTATGGTGGGAGGAGTGGGGGGAGGGGGGTCAAGGTATATGGGGACCTCATATTTTTTTAATGTAATACAAAAAAATAAATAAAGACAAAAAAAGGAAGAGATTAGGGTGGGTAGTGTGAGTAAAGAAAAAGAGGAAAGTCTCACACACAGGAATTTTTTTACGATGTATGATTATTTATTCAAACTGCTAACACATAAATCCCATTTGTAATAGGCTAGACTGCAAGGGGGAAACCTGACAAAAAGCACAGAGAAAACTGGACAGCCTTAAGAGGAACGTTAGAGTCCACTGATTTGCACTTTTGAATCACCTCCAAACTCTATTCCTCACCTCTCATGACATCTCATAATCATTTGTTTCACCCAACTTGGACTTGTAACTATGTTCTCTGAACAAGTACAAACTTTTCCATCCTCTGCTTTTGCAATAATATAACAGTCTACCCAATTGTTCAGAGCCAAGTCAAATACCATCCCCTCAACAATAGACTCCAGGCAGTATCTTCTACCACACTGATCTGGTCCCTATTGCAGCTAACACACACACACTCCTACCAGGCTCTGAACTGAGAGGACTGCCAAAGAGTGCCATCTGCTGGCAGATCAATGAAGTGCATGTGAGGAAATTAAAAGTAAATAAGCAAAAGAGGCTTTTTCAGGCCTTTACAACTTATCTACCCAAAGTCCTTGGAAGTGGTTATGCAACCCATTACTGTGTCCAGGGCCAAGATTTGAGCAACAAACAGGGACAATCTTAAAGACCCAGAACATGTTAAACTAAGAATCAAAGAACAGCAGTAACACACAGCCTTCTGCCACTAAATCCCTATGAATGAGACAGAAATTGAGCATCTGAGTAAACATAATCCTAATTAGATGCCCAGACATCAACAAAAAATTACAACCTGTATTAGTCACCCAAAGGGTGCCAATGCAAAATGCTGGAAATTGATTTGTATAAAGGGTATTTATTTAAGGGAGAACCTTACAGTTACCAGGTTGTAAAGCATAAGTTACTTCCCTCACAAAAGTCTCTTGCCAAGTGTTGGTGCAAGATGGCTGCTGATGTTCAGCCTTTCTCATTCTCTTAAGGCCCTCTGGTCCCAGCTTCTTCCAATATCAGCTGTAGTTTGGGATAAATCCTGTTTCTCTCCCAGGGCTTGTTTCTCTCCAGGCTCAGATGTTCTGTTGTCTCCACAAGGTCATCTCTAGACTATCAGGCTCTCTCAGATTTGTCTCTCTCTCTGGAGCTCAATTCTCTCTGGGCTCAGCTGCTCTGCTCTCTCCAGAAGGCCAGCTGTGAACATTCAGTGAAAGGTTCGTTTCTCTTTCTGGGGTCTCTGTCATGTATAATGGAGCAATCCTTCTTCCCTCATGTATCTGCTTCTCTCTCCCATGTGTTTACTTCCTGGAGTTCCATCTCAAAACTCCCCCCTCCCTTTTCGGTGGTGCAGTTTTTTTGTGAGTGGGCAGGGGCTCAACATCCTACTGACATGGCCCAATCAAAGCCATAATCATAATTTAATCATGCTCAGATGAACAGACCAGTTTGCAAACATAATCCAATATCTATTTTTGGAATACATAAACAATACCAAGCTGCTACACAAACAATTCTAAGAGAATTGAAGAAATGGTCCAAGAAAAGGAATATATCAAAGCCACAGAAGAGACACAAGATTTGAGACTGCTAATCAAAAAGGTACACATAAATTTCCAACATCAAATTAATTACTTGAAAGAAAATATGGCTAAAGAGATTAAGGATCAAGAAGATACTGAGTGACGAGAAAGATCAATTTGAAAACCTGACTAGAAAACTAACAGAGCCCATGGGAATGAAAACCATAATAGGTGAGGTTAGAAATATATTGGAAGCATACAACAGCAGACTTGAAATGATAGAAGAAAGAATAAGTGATACAGAACAGCTGAAATTGAAGAGAGAAGAGCAGAGGGAGGAAAAATGGGAAAAAATGAACAGGGGCCAAGGAAGTTGAATTATAATGTGACAACATAGGATTTCCAGAAGAAGAGAAAGGAAAAGGAGCAGAAAGAGTATTTGAGGAAATAATGACTAAAATTTTTCCAACTCTCATGGAAGAAATGCGCTTACATGTCCAAGAAACACAATATATTCCATTCAGAATAAATACAAAGAGACCTACCCCAAGACACCTACTACTCAGAATGTTAAACATCAAAGATAAAGTGAAAATTTTGAGAACAGCAAGGGAGAAGCAAACCGCCACAAATGACAGATTCCCAGTAAGAGTTGGTGTGGATTTGTCTTCAGAAATCATGGGGGCAAGAGGACAGTGGTATGATACAATTAGAATAATGAAAGAGAAAAAACTGCCAGCTGAGAATTCTTTATCCAGCAAAATTGTCCTTCAGATATGAAAATGAGTTTAAAATATTCACAAACAAACAGAAACTATGAGAGTTAGCAAGAAAAAAGTTTCCAATTTTGTAAGATATATTAAAGGGAACTTTACAAACTGAAAGACAGGAGAGAGAGGCTTGGAGAAGGATATAGAAGACAAGAATATCAGAAATGATAACCAGAAGAGTAAAAAGACCAAAAAATATAAGATGTGACATATGAAAACCAAAGAATAAAATCGTGGAGGTAATTAATGCATTTACAGTAATATCACTGAATGGGAATGGATTGAATTCCCCAATCAAAAGATATTGGCTGGCAAGGTGGATTAGAAAACATTACCTTTCCATATGCCACCTACAAGAGACTCACCTTAGTCCCAGGAATACAAACTGGATGTAAGTGAAAGGTTAGAAAAATATACTCCACACAAACACTAATCAAAAAGAACAAGGGTAGCTAATATTAGACAAAACAGACTTTCAATGTAAAAAAGGTTATGAGATAAAATATGTCATTACATATTAATAAAAGGGATAGTCAACCAGGGAGAAATAACAGTCATAAATATCTATGCACCTAATCTGGTTCCCTTAAATACATGAGGCAAACTCTGGCAAAACTGAAGGGAGAAATAGACATCTCCACAATAATAGTTAGAAACTTCAACACACAATTCACATCATTAGATAGAAAAATTAGACGGAAGATCAACAATGAAATAAAAAGCATGAGCAATATGATAAATGAGCTAACACTAACAGATATATACAGAATGTTGCACCCAAACTCAATGGGTTATACATTCTTCTCAAGAGCTCATGGATGATTCTACATGATAGACCACATGTTTTGTCACAAGGCAGGGTTTAATAAATATAAAAATATTGAAATTATACAAAACACCTTCTAAGATAAAAAATATAAGTGAAATTAGTAAATATTTTGAGATAAGTGAAAATGAGAACAAAACTTACCCAAACTTATGGGATAGAGCAAAGGCAGTGATAAGAGGGATATTTATAGCCCTAAATGACTATATTAATAAAGAAGAAAGGGTTAAAATTAAAGATTTAACTGAACTGGAGAATCTAGAAAAAGAAGGGCAATAACATAACGTATCATTCACATATAAAGAGATTCAATCCATCATCAAAAATCTCCCAACAAAGAAATATCCAGGACCACATGATTTCACCTGTGAATTATGCCAAGCATTTTGAAAATTACCCAATATGTTTTATGAAACTAACATTACCATAATAGAAATAATAAAGATTAGAAAAGAAATAATAAAGATTAGAAAAGAAATAATAAAGATTAGAGCCAAAGTAAATGAAATTGAGAACAAAGCATAGAGAAAATCAACAAAACCAAAAGATGGTTCTTTGAGAAGATCAATGAAGTTGACAAACCCTTAGCTAGACCAACAAAGAAAAAAGAGAGAAGATGGAAATAAATACAATCAGAAATGAAAGGCAGAAGTTACAACTGAGTGCACAGAAATGAGAAAGATCATAGGGGATATTATGAGAATCTCTATGCTGACAAAGTAGACAAAATTGATGAAATGGAAAAATTCCTAGAAATGCACAGACAACATACACTGATGCTCCAAGAAATACAATAACTTAACATATCAATCACATATAAAGAGATTGAATCCATCATCAAAAATCTCCCAACAAAAAAATATCCAGGACCACATGATTTCACCCGTGAATTCTGCTGAGCATTTTGAAAGAAAAAATCAACACCAGTCCTGTTCAAACTCTTCCAAAAAATTAAGAGGAGGGAAAATTACACAATACATTTTATGAAACCAGCATCACACTAATACCAAAACCAGACAATGATACTGCAAAAAAAGAAAACTACAGAACAATCTCTCTAATGAACATAGGTGCAAAATTCTCAACAAAATACTTGCAAACAGAATCTAACCCCATATCAAAGACTTATGCACCTCAACAGAGTGAGATTTATGC
The DNA here is from genome assembly GCF_030445035.2 of Dasypus novemcinctus. Taxonomy (NCBI): domain Eukaryota; kingdom Metazoa; phylum Chordata; class Mammalia; order Cingulata; family Dasypodidae; genus Dasypus; species Dasypus novemcinctus. The sequence continues at coordinate 90,703,676 of NC_080704.1, read as the reverse complement.
ATGGTATGCAAGGTTGGTTCAACATAAGAAAGTCAATTAACATAATAAACAACATTAGGAAATTGAAGGAAAAAAACATATGATCCTTTCAATTGATGCAGATAAGGCATTCCGCAAAATCCAGCATCCTTTCCTGATAAAAACACTTGGAAGTATAGGAATAAAAGAAAAATTCCTCAAGATGATAAAGGGCATATATGAAAAACCTGCATCCAACATCATACTCAATATGCCCACTGACACTACTGTTAGTCAACATTGTGCTAAGGGTTCTAGCTATAGAAAATAGAAAAGAAAAAAAAATCAAAGCATCCAAAGAGGAAAAGAGGGAGTCAATCTCTCATTATACACTGATGACATTATTTTATATTTAGAAAATTCTGAAATGTCTACAAGAAAGCTACTTGAACTAATAAATGAATTCAGCAAAGTGACAAGATACAAGATCAGATCAACACACAAAAAGCAGTAATGCTTCTAATACTAGTATTGAATGATATGGGGAGAAAATTAGGGAAATTCCATTTACAAAAGCAACAAAAAGACTTGAATAGCTAGCAATGAATTTGCAGAAAACTTCAAAAATTATGTAAAAAGTAATTGATTATGACGTAAACAAATGGAAAGACATTCTGTGTTCATTGGTTGGAAGAATAACTATTGTGAAGTTGTCAATCTTACCCAAAATGATTTATAGATTCAATGCAATGTCAATCAAAATTCCAACAGCCTACTTTAAAGAAATAGAAAAAACAATTACCAAATTCATTTGGAAGGAAAAGTGCACTGGAATAGCCAAAATCATTCTAAAAAAGAAAAGCAATGTGGGAGGAATTTCATGCTTGACCTTGAGATATATTACAAAACTACAATGGTCAAAACAGCATGGTATTGACATAAAGATAGACACACTGATAAGTGGACTAGAATTGAGACTCCAGAAATAAACCCACACATCTATGGTCAACTGGCTTTCTAAAAATCTACCAAAGCCATGTTAACAGGATGAAACATTCTCTTCAAAAATGGTGCTTGGAGAACTGGATATCCATAACCAAAAGAATGAAAGGGGACCCTTTTCTCATTCTTTATAAAGGATCAGCTCAAATTGCATCAAAGCCATAAATTTACTGGAGTAAAATATGGAAAACATCTTAAAGACTTTGTGGGAGGTGTAGGCTTCTTTGACCTACACACAAAGCATGAGGAACAAAAGAGAAAATAGATAAATGGGGCCTCCTCAAAATTAAACACTATTTTACTGCAAAGGACTTTGTTGAAAGTGTGAAAAGGCAGCTGACTCAATGGGAGAGAATATTTGGAAATCACATATCCAAGAAGAATTTAATATCCATGATATATAAAGAGATGCTACAACTCAACAATAAAAAGACAAATGACCCAATTAAGAAATGGGCAAAAGACTTGAATAGATATTTGTCCAAAGAAGAAACACACATGGCAAAACAAAAACATGAAAAGATGTTTAACATTGGGGGAAATTAGGGAAATGCAAATCAAGGATAAAATGTGATATCATTTCAGATCTGATAGAAAGGTCACTGTTCAAAAGACAGAGAAATACAAGTATTGGAGAGGATGTAGAGAGATATGGACACTTATTCATGGTTGGTGGGAATGTAGAATGGTACAGCCACTGTGAAGGACTGTTGTGAAGTTCTTATGAAGTTAAATATAGATTTGACACATGACCCAGCATTACCACTACTGGATACATATCCAGAAGAACTGAGAACAGTGACACTAATGGACATCTGCACACAAATGTTCATAGTGATGTTATTCAGGATTGCCAAAAGATGGAAACAACCCAGGTATCCATCAATCAATAAATGGTTAAACAAACTTTGGTTTATACACACAATGGAATATTATACAGCTCTAAGAAGAAATGAAGTTGTAAAGCATATGACAATATGGATGAACGTGAATGACACAACAATGAGCACAAAAGAACAAATATTTCATGATTGAACTATTGTGACCTAAATATATTGTGCAATCTTATGTAGTTAATAAATTGAATATGGGTCATAAGAAAACAAAATACAGTTAGAGAATAGAAAGCTGTTGGTTACCTTGTGCAGAATTAGTAAAAAGAATGTGTGTTAATCTTTGGAAATGAAAAGACAATGGGAAAGCACAACATAATGTTTATAACTAGCATTACTATTACATGGTTATGACAGTGGTATAAAGGGTAAGTATAAGGTCATGTATAATACTAAATGGAAAGCTAAAAAAGGTAACATTGCATTATATAGCAGAGTAAAACCATATGTGCAATATGAATGTGGGTAACCTTGCATATATAAGAATTTTTTTCTTTGAAACTGAAATAACACATGTTAATACTACAAGATGTTAATGTATTAAAAACTGTTATGTTACTCCTCATTCCCATCACCCTACAATAGTGATATACATCAACTCCAGCTCACAGAAGATCTCTCTTGCATTTGTACCCATAAGCACAATTCTCAAATGCCTCTGGGTTCACTGTGTTATTTAGTCCCTAGATTATACTTTAGATTTTTTCTTTTTTTCCCTTCTTTAATTTTTATGTTACATTAAAAATATATGAGGTCCCCATATACCTCCCACCCCAATCACCACACTCCTCCCACATAAACAACCTCTTTCATAATCATTGGACCTTCATTTCATTTGGTGAATACATTTTGGAGCACTGCTGCACCACATGGATAAGGGTTATACTGTAGTTCACACTCTCCCCAGTCCACCCAGTGGGCCATAGCAGGATATACAATGTCCAGCATCTGTCCCTGCAGTACCACTCAGAAAAACTCCAAGTACTGAAAATTCCCCCACATTATATCGCTTCTCCCCTCTCCCTACCATCAGCAGCTACCATGGTCACTTTCTCCACATCAATGCTACAATTTCTTCCATTACTAAACACAATAGTTCTATAGGAGAATATCAGTAAGTAGACTCTAACCCATATTCTATCCCTTCATTCTGTGGATGCTGGATGGTTAAGTCCACTCCCCCTCTATATAAAGGGGGGGGGGGCTTAGATTCCATATGGATGATGGATGCAATTCTCCTGCTTGCAGTTGTAGACACTCTTGGCTTCCTGGTGTGGTAGTTGATCTTCTTCACCTCACAGTTAGCCGGCCAGGGTAAGTCCAATAAACCGGAGTGTAGGAGTTGCAAGTCTACTGAGGCTCAAAGCCTGGCTGTCACATATACAGTCCAGAGATTCAGGTCTCCTGAGTATGCACCAACCTTGGCGCCAACCACAGATATGGTAAAAGTAACAGAAGTGGTTTGTGTAGAAAGGTCATATCTGCGTCCAAGTCCATCACACTCAGGAACATATACTCCAAAGTAGGGCCAGCTGAAATGGACTGAACTCCATAGCCATCTGCCATGACCATAGAACCTGTGGGTCTCTGTATCCCTTAAGAGAACCAGTGCCTGGCCTTCTATCTACTTTGGCTGTCTCTGGTACCCTGCTGAGGGGTGCATAAGCGTTACCCTTCTAATGACCTCCCGACAATTTTTTGGAGACTCATAGCCATATAAACTCATTTATCCTTTCCATTTCCCCCTTTCATTCAAGGTAAAAAAGAAGCTTTTATCACTTGATATTACATGAAGATTGAAATATTCTGCTGGTCTGAGTTGAAACTTTTAATCAAGGTCTTTTTCTAGTTACATCACCAGCTGGTACTTGGCAGCATTCCCTCAGTACCAGGGAGGCTCATTTCTGGGAGTCATGCCTGGGAGCATGGACTGTGGGGAAGGTAATGCATTTATATGCTGAGTTTGGCTTAGAAAGTGGCCACATTTGCACAACATGGAGGCTCTCAGGAGGTAACTCTCAGGCACCCTGCAGCTCTAGGCCTAGCTCATATTTAAGGTGCACAGGCTCAAAATCATAGCCATCAGTATCAAAGGCTCATTGTTGGACCATCCATCTTTATTGGTCTTTGTCATTGCACTTGTGGGATTGTTGCTGTTCCATTGGGGAATGTGATAGTGATCCCCTGGCTAAGAACTCCGCACACCCTCAGTTGCCGTTTTTAACTGTAACCACTATGAAAATATAAAAACATTTTTATGTACTCTGTATACATTCCCTGGAGTACTCCCTCCCATCCATGTGCCACCTATCAATAACACTCCACACCAGCATTCCTCCCCTGCCATAGTTGAACCTCTGTGTAGTCTGAAACTTCATTTTAAAAATGGAGCCTAATATATTGCCAGTTTCCACTAATAGTAAAATGGAATGTAGTGATGGATTTATAGGTTAGATATAGAATACATAATTTTTTAAAAACTAAAAAAAGCAAAAATAAATTGGGGTATCAGGAAATTAAAAAAAATTAGAAAAGCTTTGTTTTTGACGTTTTACCTTTAATCTCTGCTATTGGTGTTGCACTGTATATACAGTGGCAAGGCAATTTCTTCCATTTCTTCCTCAGTGTCCATACCCTTTCTTTTTTTCTAATTACTAAGTTTGTCTTCACAAAAGTTTTACGTCACAGTAATTCACATATACAATAAATGGTATTCCCACACATCCAACATCAAACTCTTAGTCCCTTCCCAAGCAATAATCTTTTTACATATTCATATTGTATTTGCTGCAGCTGATGTAAAGATTTTGAAACAATAGCTTTCAAACATTGTTCCATTCGGGTTTATATGATGGTTTATATTTTATTTTTTTTTATATTTTATTTTTATTGACTTTGTAATAATATTACATTAAAAATATATATGTGAGGTCCCATTCAACCCCACCCCCCCACCCCCCCTCTCCCCCCCCCCAACAACACTCGTTCCCATCATCATGACACATCCATTGGATTTGGTAAGTACATCTTTGGGCACCTCTGCACCTCATATACATTGGTTCACATCATGGCCCATACTCTCCTCTATTCCATCATGTAGGCCCTGTGAGGATTTACAATGTCCGGTGATTACCTCTGAAGCACCATCCAGGGCAGCTCCATGTCCCGAAGACGTTTAGACTATACAATTTTCCAAAATTTTAGTTATGTTATGTTTTACATTATGGTTTACATTTAAGCCCACAGACTTTTATACATTTTTGGTGTAATTTAACATGTCCTATATCCATAATTGCATGATCTTGTGGAACACTTCCTTTGCCTCACAGTTACATTGAAACCGTCTATTCAATGCCTCTTTCCCCATTGTCTCAGTACAGTGACAATCAATCTTCATTACTTGAAGAAATATATACAGAGATACTTGCAACAATGTTGAGGGATTGAAATACTCAATTGCCCTAACCCATTGGGAGCCACTAAGTCTCTCAAGAGATACAATTCCCTCTGTTTGAGAACATAAGTCCTCCCCAGGATGTGGGTATACCTTCACTTTCATTTTATGGGTCTCCACCCAATGATATAACCCAATATGACAAAATGAGCCCTCACACACTCCCTAGAAGCATGCCTTGTGTCAGATGCCCCCCCTCAAGCATCTTATACAGGTAACCTTCCTTATTATATTTTCTAAAGAGTTTTCTCTGCATTATAATTTCAACAACATACCTGAAAATCTCTATGTTCAAATGTTTCCCCAACTGTTCCCCGAATTTCTTGAGCCATCTGACCCTCCTCTGATCCCTAGTCTCCCTCAAGGCCACAAATACCCCACAAAGGTATCCCTGTGCCCCCGTTTTATACCGTCCCTGTACAAATACTTACCTCTAGTTTATCATAGATTTCACCCATGTAGGTGAGATGTCAAAACCTTCCTCTATCCCCCAACTAACTTTAAACCTGTCACCAAGTCTCCAGCTCTCTGAGACAGCTTGGTTTACTTATTTCATGCCAGAGAAGTCATGTAGTATTGGTACTTGAACGCCTGGGTTGCTTCACTCAACATATGGTTCTCCAGATTCATTCATATTATCACATGTGTTTGTACTGTATTTGTTCTTAGAGCTGAGTAGTATTCCATTCAATGTATATAATACATTTTATTTCTGCATTCAACTGTTGATGGGCATTTCGGTTGATTCCAACTTTTGGCGATAGTGAACAATGCTGCTATGAACATTGGTGTGCATGTATCGGTTCATGTCCTTGTTTTCAGTTCTGCTGGGTATATACCCAGCAGTGGAATTGCTGGGACATATGGCAAATCTATGGTTAGTTTTTTGACAAACCGCCAAACTTTCCTCCAGAATGGTTGGATCCTTCTGCATTCCCACCAGCAGTGGATGAGTGTTCCCATTTCTTCACATCCTCTCCAGCATTTGTATTCTTCGGTTTCTTTCATAGCTGCCAATCTTATGGGAGTAAGATGGTATCTCATTGTAGTTTTGATTTGCATTTCCCTGATAGCTAGAGATTTGGAGCATTTTTTCATGTGGTTTTTAACCATTTGTATTTCTTCTTTGGAGAAGTCTGTTTAAATCTTTTTCCATTTTTTAAATGGGTTGCTTATCTTTTTATTTTCAAGATATAGGAGTTCTTTATATATGCAAGTTATAAGTCTCTTATCAGATATATGGTTGCCAAATATTTTCTCCCATGGTGTGGGTTCCCTTTTTACTTTCTTCACAAACTCCTTTGAGGTGCAGAAGGCATTAATTTTGAGGAAGTCCCATTTATCTATTTGTTCTTTTGCTGCTCGTGCTTTTGGTGTGATATTCATGAAGCCATTTCCTATTACAAGCTCTTGTAGATGTTTCCCTACATTGCTTTCCAAGGTCTTTATGGTCTTGGCTCTTATATTTAGGTCTTTGATCCATCTTGAGTTGATCTTTGTATAAGGTGTGAGATGGTAATCCTCTTTCATTCTTCTACATATGGATATCCAGTTCTCCAGGCACCATTTGTTGAATAGGCCATTCTCTCCCAGTTGAGAGGGTTTGGTGGCTTTATCGAATATTATATGGCTATATATATGAGGTTCTATATCAGCACTTTCAATTCAATTCCATTGGTCTGTGTGTCTCTCCTTATGCCAATATCAAGCTGTCTTCACTAGTATAGCTTTGTAGTATGTTTTGAAGTCAGGTAGTGTGAATCTTCCAATTTTGTTTTTCTTTTTCAATATGTCTTTGGTTATTCGGGGCCTCTTTCCTTTCCAAATAAATTTTATCCTTAGTTTTCCTAGTTTCTTAAAGAAGGCTGTGTTGATTTTTATTTGGATTGCATTGAATGTGTAGATCAGTTTTGGTAGGATAGACATCTTAATAATATTTAGTCTTCCTATCCATGAACAGGGAATATTCTTCCATTTATTTAGGTCTTCTTTGATTTCCTTGAAGAGTCTTGTATAGTTCTCAGTGTATAATTTTTTACATCTTTAGTTAAATTTATTCCTAAATACTTGATTTTTTTATTTACTATTGTGAATGGTATTTGTTTCTTGATTTCCTCCTGATCTTGTTCATTATTGATGTACAGAAATGCTACTGATTTTTGTGCATTAATCTTATAACCTGCGACTTTCCTAAAATCATTTATGAGTTCTAGAAGCTTTGTTGTAGACCTGTCAGGGTTTTCTATGTATAGGATCACGTCATCTGCAAATAATGAAATTTTGACTTCTTCCTTTCCAATTTGAATGCCTTTTATTTCTGGTTCTTGCCTCAGTGCTCGAACAAGTACTTCTAAGACAATGTAAAATAGAAGGGAGACAGTGGGCATCCTTGTCTTGTTCCTGGCTTTAGAGGGAAGGATTTTAGGATTTCTCCATTGTAAACAATGTTGGCTGTAGGTTTTTCATATGTACTCTTTATCATGTTCAAAAAATTTCCTTGTATTCCGATCTTTTGGAGTGTTATTATGAAGAAAGTGTGCTGTATTTTGTCAAATGCTTTTTCTGCATCTATAGATATAATCATACGACTTTTTCCCTTCAATCTGTTTATATGGTGTATTACATTGATTGATTTTCTTATGTTGAAACATCCTTGCATACCTGGAATGAAACCCACTTGGTCATGGAGTATAATGCGTTTAATGTGTTGATGAATACGATTAGCAAGTATTTTGTTAAGTATTTTGTGTGTTGGTTCATTAGAGAAATTGGTTTGTAATTTTGCTTTCTTGTGGTGTCTTTGTTTGGCTTTGGTACTCGGGTAATGTTGGCATCATAGAAAGAATTAGGCAATGTTCCTTCTTTTTTTTCAAATTCTACTCAATTTATTCATTATTTTAAAAGACATTACATTAAAAAAATATGAGGTCCCCATTCGCCCCCACCCCCACCCCACCACTCCCCCCCTCAATAACACTCTCCCCTATCATCATGTCACATCCATTGCATCTGGTGAGTACATCTCCGGTAATCGCTGCACCCCATGTCCCATGTTCCACACCATAGACCACACTTTCCCACGTTCCATCCAATGGGCCATGGGAGGACATACAGCATCCGGCAATTGTCCCTGGGGCACCACCCAGAAAAACTCCAAGTCCCAAGAATGCCTCCACATCTCTTCTCTTCCTCCCTTTTCCCACACCCAGCAGCCGCCATGGCCACTTTTTCCACATCAAAGCCACATTTTCTCGATTATTAACCACAATAGTTCATGAATAGAATATCATTAAGTCCACTCTGATCCTTACTGTATTCCTCCTTCCTGTGGACCATGGCTTGGTTGTGTTCATTCCACATCTATATCAAGAGGGGGTTGAGATTCCACATGAATATTGGATGCAATCCTCCTGCTTTCAGTTGTAAGCACTCTAAGCTCCATGGTGTGGTGGTTGATATTCTTCAACTCCATATCAGCTGAGTGGAGTAAGTCCAAATATCAGAGTGTAGGAGCTGAGGTCTGTTGAGGTCAGGGCCTGGCTATCATAATGTCAGTCCAGAGATTCAAATCCCCTAGATATATCTTAAGCCCCAGCACCAACTACAATTCCAGTAAATAGCATGAAAGGCTTGTGAAAAGAGATCCCATCTGAGTCCAGCTCCATTACACAGAAACACCAGCTCCAAAGAAGGCCAACTGACATGGCAGTGAACCCCATCTTCCATGACCATGGAACCTGTGGGACTCTTTAGCCCTCAAAAGGACCAATACCTGGGGTTGTATCTACTTTATCTGTCTCTGAGACTCTGCTCAGGTGTGCATAAGGGCAATCCTTCTGACAACCTCCAGACTCTTTTTTAGAGACTCATAGCCATATAAACTCATTTGTCCTTTCCATTTCCCCCTTAATTTAGGTCAGACAGCCTTTTTAGCTCCTGTTATTATATGTAGACAGGGATATTCTGTTGGTCCGCATTGAACCTTTAATTCAAGGTCATTTTCTAGTTGCATCATCAGCTGGTACTTGGTAGTGATCCCTCGGTGCCAGGGAGGCTCATTCCCGGGTGTCATGTCCCACGCTGGGAGGAAGGCATTGCATTTACATGCTGAGTTTGGCTTCAAGACTGGCCAAATTTGAGTAACACGGAGGCTGTCAGGAGGGAACTCCTAGGCACAGTGCTGCTCTAGGCTTTGTTCTTATTTCAAATTGCTTCTAGAACTGAAACATTTGAATTCCAAACAGAAATTTAAAATTTTTATGTAATCTTATCACTTTTTCTTTATGCCTTCTGAATTTTATTTTCTTTTAGAAAGACCTTACCAATTCTAAGATGATACACACATCTATGCAGATTTCTTTCTAGAAACTATTTGGGCTGTCTGTGTGCAAGTTAAGCCCTGAATCTCATCAGATTTGCAACATATACTCTCCAGTTCATTGGTCTCATCCAGGACAGCTAAAAATGGAGGTGATGATGGACAACTACCATCCCAAGGAACTGAAAGTCTACATCTGCAGGCAAGGGAGTCCAATCCATAGGCCCTATGGGAATACAGCCTTCTCTCAATTAGAAGTGGAGTGAGCATCAACATCCCAAAATCCTCAAGATTTGGGAATGAACTATGGATTTATAATTTCATTTTTTATTATTAAGTCTTTGTTCAGTCCTCTGGAATTCAGTCCTCTGCTATTATGAGTTAAAGAGAGAGTTGGGGATCCAGGTTTATTTTTTTCTGAAAGATGAGCCAGATGTCTCAGCATAGAACTTAACATCTACAAGTGAGGAAGTTGAAGTCTAGAGAAATGAATCAACTCACCTAATGTTTCTAAGTAAGTTATTAGCAAAATGGAGACTAGAAATTAGGTCTCCTGACTTCAACTTTTGGTGTATCATTTTTCCAACAAAATATGCTGATTCAATCGTCACTTCCTCTGCTTAATTAAATACTTCCCAGGCTTGAAACCAACTATAACCCTGTAAAAATTGGATGAAAATCTTTTAAAATTATAATCAATTATCTGCTTCTCACCACAAAAGTGTGAGTTAGAAAATGATTTATTTCCTTACCTAGGGAAGATCTATACCAGGAACTTTAGAGAGACCAACTGTGCTTTGACTGCTGCTTTGCATACTTAGTGAGGGTAATGATTACAATGCTATCATGACAGGGTTTAGGGTAGGAATGGGAAGGTGATATAAGAGAGGACCTGGCCAGGTCCAATGGATGTGTCATGATGATGGGAACGAGTGTTGTTGGGGGGGGAGAGGGGGGGGTGGGGGGGTGGGGTTGAATGGGACCTCACATATATATATATTTTTAATGTAATATTATTACAAAGTCAATAAAAAAAAAAAGAGAGAGGACCTGGACTTCTTTATATTTTTGTCTTGGGCCAGACTTTACAGAGTAACTACTATTAAGGAGTAAAATACTCCTTTATTTTCTCCAGATTAAGTTAATAATAATAACTACAATTTATTGGGAGCTTGCTGTGTGTCAGGTACTATGTTAGCCTTTAGGTATACTATCTCTGTTCTTCCTTTTACAGATAATTCTTCTAGTAATTGTTGAGCCAGAATTCAATCTCAGATCAGTTTGACTCCAGAGCCTCTGTTCTTTTAATCATATTTCACTTCTTTCAACCTTTATTTATTTCAGTAATTCTGCTTTTGAATCTTAGTTCAGAAGTCATCAGTATAAGAAAAGTCATCATATAAAATATTGCTAATATAATTAATTAGACAGAATTATTTTAATGAATTTTTATTTATTTTTAAAAGATAGATTACATAAAATGTTACATAAAAAATGGAAGTGATTGCCATATACACCACTTTCCCCCCCCCCCTTCCCCACATTAACAACTTCTTTTCTTAGACTGCTACAGTCATTGCAATTGATGAACACATTTTGGAACATTGCTACTAATCATGGATTATAGTTTACATTGTAATTTTCAATCTCTTCTACTCAGTACTGTAGGTTAAGACTGTATATATAATGACCCATATAGGTCATTGTAATGTCACTCAGGACAATTTCAAGTCCTGAATTTGGCCCTGTATTACCCCTCATTGCCCCTCTCCTTGACTTCAGAACCTCCAGTGCTGAAGTTACCACATCAATGATATAATTTCTTCCATTTCTAGAATCACAATAAGTCTATAGTAGAAATCCAATAAGTCCACTCTAGTCCATATTTTGTTCCTCAATCCTGAGAATTCTAGGATGATGATGCACACTTCACTCTAATTGAGAGGGGAATTCTGTTCCATACAGTTAAAGGCTGGGACTGTCTTGATTACACTAGTAGACTCTGTTGGCTCCTTGGTGTAGTGGTTGCCCATCTTCTCCTCCTTGTTAGTTGTTCTGGGTGAGTCCAATGAACTGGAGAATAGGTGTTGCCACTCTGCTGATGTTCAGAGCCCAGCTGGCACATGGATATCTCAGAGATTCAAGTCTCTTTAATGTTTTCTATGAACTACAGCATGAACTATAGATTCAGATAAAAGAGACAGAAGAGGCATGTGTAGAGAAGCCATATCTGAGTTCAACCATGTCACACTAAGGAGCACAAACTCCAAAGTAGGGCCCAGTAGCAAGGCACCAACCTCCAGAGGTATCTGCCATGACCATAGAACCTGGGTGTCTCCAGAGCCCTCAGGAGCCCCACTCTTTGGGGTAGTACCTACTTTGGCTGTCTATGAGATTCTGCTGAGATATGCATAATTGTTACCTCTGGGAAAACCTCCTGACTCATTTTGAAATCTCTTAGGAATGTAAACTCCCTTGTCTTTACCTTTTCCTCCTTTTATTCAAGGTCTTCTTTCTGTTGCATTGCTTGTTGGTGTTTGGTAGTAATCCCTGTTCCAGGGAGGCTCATCCTTTGGTGTCATGTCCCATACTGTGGGGAAGGTAATGCATTTACATGCTGAGTTTGACTCAGTCAAAATTATTTATGATTTTCTGTTATGCAGTTTTATATTTTCAATTCTCCCAGGGACACATTACCATCTTGCTGCCTATTGAAAATAACAACTATATCAATGCTTGTAGAATGTAATTATCTTACCCATGACTATAATTCACATTTGTTCATTCACTCCACAAAAATTCACCAGGATCTAGCCACTGAATTAGGCACTGAGAGTTCAAAGGTTTGTCTTCATTTTTGAGGAGTTCACAGTCTACTACAGAGATAGGTGTGCCTACAAAGTGTACGAAGTAAGCTGAGAAGTTGTATAATATAGATATGTTTCAAATACTATGGTAAACAGTGTAAAAACCAATTAACACTGTCTGGATGTGAGGAAATAGTGGAAAGCTTTACTGAGGAGATAAATTTTTAAAAGAGGAGGATGGGCATTTCAAGTATAGGAATTATGATAATTTTTTATGGATGTAACAGAGCCAGTAAAATAGACAATGACTGGAATAAGATAAGATTGAAAAGTGAGAAGGGGTCAAGATCATGAAGGGCTTAATGTGGCAGGGAATGAATTTGGAATTTTCCTGAGGGCAATGAATTTAATGATGTGTGACCCAGAAATAACGGTGATGGTTTGTTTGGCTCCCAAGCCATTCGAAGCATGAAATAGAATCCTGGTGAGAGTGGGGAGAGAGTCAATTTATCAGAGCAGGTGGATGTCTGTAAGCAAGAGCTTCAAACAAAAATAGATGGAACCAGGGGTGATTGGACACTGATAGGTAGAGTCACAAATCCAGAGGCACGAATCAGGCTCCCAGATACGAGTCACTCCAGACAAGAGCTTGTATAAATTCCAGCAATTTTCTTAAGGTGGCGGCTGTTTTTTGTAAACCCTCTGCAAATCTGTAGTCATGCTTATGGGGCACTGAATGAAGCTGCTCATATTACTGGGGTCAAACTCACAACTTTCATCACTTACTTTGCCTTGCAGTCTTTGGCTTATCCAATATAATTCTTGAATGCATAGGAGGTAGAACAGATTCCATGTGAGCTGAGCATAAAGAGAACAATGGAAGATGAGTGGATATTTATGGAAGGGGTAACAGGGAGTTGGAGGTAGAAAAGAATGCAATTAACATTTTCTTGGCTGTATTCAGACATGATTTGGAGTTTTTTGCATAGATCCTTCAAAGCAAGTTTGTCAGAAGTGAGGAATTGTAACCTGTGGTCCTAGAATCTGGATGATGTTCCTTTTCTTGATGTTGAACTTTGAATGAATCTATTTCTTGCTCTCTGAAGGAATATAGACAACAGTATTCCTTAAAATCACATTTCCAAAGGCACTTGGTCATGATTAAATGGACATGTTCACTCACATAGACAAAAAACATCAATAGAAGTAATTTCTCTGCATGGAAAAAATCAACTTACAGTGCTGGCTGGTAAAAGGAAAGGGCTATGTGTTTATCTCTTCATGCACAGGCCCACCCCTCAAGATTTAGTTAACACTTTATTAAAACATTTCCAAAATTTCAATCTTTTTTATATCCTGTCATGATTATTGCCATAACTGCTTAATTACCTTCATTATTAACTACAATTTCTATACATGAAAATAATGTCATTTTAAAGCAGTTTTATTGAGAAATATTTGCATGCCAAACAATCCATCCAAAGTGTACAATCAATGGCTTTTAGTATATTCACAGACCTGTACATCTATCACCAAAATCAATTTTAGAATATTTTCATTACTCCAAAAAGAAAAACCCCATACCCATTCGTAGTTAATGCACAATCTCTCCATCATTCCCCAGCCCTACATAATAACTAATCTATTTCTGTCTCTTAGATTTATTTATATTTTTTTATACAAATGGAATAATACAATATACAGTACTTTGTGTCTGGTTTCTTTCCCTTAACATAATGCTTTGTTTTAATTAATTATTGATATATTTTAATTAGAGAAGTTGTAGGTTTACAGAAAAGTCATATAAAACTACAACATTCACATATGGTGCCCTATTGTTGACACTTTACATTAGTTTGGTATCTTTGTTATAACTGATGAAAGATTATTGAAATACTATTAATAATTGTAGTCCATAGTTTACATTAAGTGCATTTTCCCATATACCACCCTGTTTATAACAACTTGTAATAGTGCTGTACATTTGTTATAATTAATGTAAAAGCATTCTTGTGCTTGTGCTATGAACCCTAGTCCATTGTCCACAATAGGTTACACCGTGTTATATAGTCCTCTGATTTTTATCTTTAAAAATTTTTAATGTTACCTTAAAAAAAAATGAGGTCCCCATATATCTCCCACCCCCTTCATCCCACTCCTCCCACATCAACAACTTCTTTCATCGTCATGGAAAATTCATTGCATTTTGTGAATACATTTTGGAGCACTGCTGCACCACATGGATAATGGTTTATATTGTAGTTTACACTCTCTCTGAGTCCACGCAGTGGACCATGGCAAGACATACAGCGTTCAGCATCTGTCCCTGCAGTACCACCCAGGACAATTCCAAGTCCTAGAAATGCCCCCAATCATATCTCTTCTTCCCTCTCCCTACCCACAGCAGCTACCATGACAACTTTGTTGACATCAATGATACAATTTTTTTCCATTACTAATCACAATAGTTCCATAGTAGAATATCAGTAAGTCCACTCTAACCCATACTCTATTCCTCCATCCTACGGACGTTGGGACGGTTATGTTCACTCCACCTCTATATCATGAGGGGGCTTAGATTCTAAATGGATGATGGATGCAATTTTTCTACTTGCAGTTGTAGGCGTTCTTGGCTCCCTGGTGTGGTGGCTGACTTTCTTCACCTCCCTGTTCACTGGCCAGGATAAGTCCAATAAACCAGAGGGTAGGAGTCACAAGTTTGGAATTTTGACTCCTTCCTTTCCAATTTGAATGCCTTTTATATCAGTTTATTGCCTCAGGGAACAAGCAAGTACTTCTAACACAATATTAAATAGGAGGGGTTATAGTTGGCATCCTTGCCTTGCTCCTGATCTAGGCAGGAAAGTGTTCAGGATTTCACCATTGCAAATAATTATAGCTGTGTTTATATGTATGGGTATATATATATACACACACACACACACACACACACACATATGACATATATATATACCCTTTATCATGTTCAGAAGTTTCCTTCTATTTCTATCATTTGCAGTGTTTTTATGAGGAAAGTGTGCTGTATTTTGTCAAATGCCTTTCCTGCATCTATAGATATGATCTCAAGGTTTATTTCCTATCATCGGTTTATGTAGTGTATTACATTGATTGACTTTTCTTTTGTTAAATCATACCTGCATACCATGGTTGAAACCTACTTGGTCATGGTGAATAATTCATTTGGTTGTTGTTGAATATTATTGCCAATTATATTGTAAGGGATTTTATCGTATGCATTCATTAGAGAGATTGGTCTGTAATTTTCCTTTCTCATGGTGTCTTTGATTGGGTTTGGTATTAGGGCAATGTTGGCACAATAGAATGATTTGGGCAATGTTCCTTCTTTATCAATTTTTGGAAGAAATTAATAAGCAAGAATCATTTTATTTCTTTCCAGAACCTTTGGTAGAATTCACCTGTGAAGCCATCTGCCCAGGGCTTTTCTTAGTTGGGAGGTTTTTAATGACTGATTGTCTCTCTTTAATTGTGATTGGTTTGTTGAGATCATCACTTTCTTCATTTGTTAATGTAGGCTGCTTATGCGTTCTTAGGAATTTGCCCAAATCTTCTAAATCCTCTTTGTCATTGGTATATAGGTTTTGCAAAATATCCTTTTATGATAGGCTTTATTTCTGTGATTTCAGTGGTGATATCCCCTTTCTCATTTCTCATTTTGGGGATTTGCATCTTCTCTTTTTTCTTTTTTAATCTAGCTAAGAGTTCGACAATTTTATTGATCTTCTCAAAGAACTAGCTCTTTGTTTTGTTCATTTTTTCTAGTGCTTTCTTATTTTCTATTTTATTTAGTCCTGCTTTGAACATTTTTCTTTCATTCTTTCTTCCTTTTGGCTTAGTTTGTTGGTTTTTTAAAAATAATTCCTCCAAGTGTGCAAATAGTTCTTCAGATTTATCACTTTCATCTTTTTTAAGATATGAATTTGTGGCAATGAATTGCTCTCTCTGTACAGCTTTTCCTGCACCCCATAAGTTCGGATATGTTGTGTTATCATTTTCATTCATTTCAAGGTAGTTATTGATTTCTTTTGAGATTTCTTCCTTAACCCACTGATTTTCTAAGTGTGTGTTATTTAACTTCCATATCTTGTTGCCAAATCTGAACCTCTGGCCCTTTCAGATTTCCAGCTTCATTCCACTGTGGTCAGAGAAATTATTTTGTACGATTTTGATCTTTCTGAATTCATTGATACTTTCTCTGCAGCCTAGCATGTGGTCTATCTTAGAGAAAGATACATGTGCAATTCAGAAGAATGTATATCCTGCTGTATTTGGGTGTAATGTTCTGTATATATCTATTAGTTCCAGATCCTGATATATATTTTTAAAGTCTTTGTTCCTTTATTGATTCTCTGTTTAGGTGTTTTGTCTAATTGTGATAATGTATTAAATTCACCACTATGAATGCAAAGGCATCTATTCCTCAACTTAGTTTTTCCAGTGCTTGCCTAAAGTATTTTGAAGTGCCCTATTTAGGTGCATAAATGTTTGATTGTTTTTTCTTCTTGAAAGATTACCCCTTTTTCTTATATGTAGTGTCCATCTTTGTCTCTAATGATAGTTTTGCATTTAAAGCCTATTTTGTCTGATTTAGTACAGCTACTCCTGCCCTTTTTTGGTTTTTGTTTGCTTGTAAGATTGTTTTCAATCTGTTGACTTTCAACCTCCTTGTATCATTGGCTCTAAGGTGGGTTTTTTGTAAACAACATATTGATGGATTATATTTCCTTAATCATTCTGCTAATCTGAGTCTCTTGAGTGAAGAGATTAATCTATTATCATACAGTGTTATTACTCTCAATTAATTACTTACAGTAGCTTTATATTCTTTGGATATGTGTATGTCATATGATGTTTGTATTTCTCTTTTAGCTTTTTTTAGTTTTTTTTAGTTGTTCTTAAACTGTCCTTCAACATTGTCTCTCCTGTTTTTTCTCTTTCCTCATGCAGTACTTCCTTTAGTATTTCTTGAAGGGCAGGTTTCTTATTGATGTACTCTCTTAGGTTCTGCTTATTTGTGAATATTTTGGACTCTCCATCTTTTTTGAATTCCAATTTTGCAGGATAGAGTATTCTTGGTTGGAAATTTTCTTCTTTTAGTTCCTTGAATATGTCATACCACTGCCTTCTTGACTCCATGGTTTCAGATGAGAGATCAGCTATTAACCTTACTGAGCTTCCCTTTTATGTGATGGTTCTCTTTTCTCTTGCTTCCTTCAGTATTTTCTCTTTGTCTTGAGCAATGGATAATTTGACATTCTTATGTTTGGGGGTAGGCCTGTTGGGATTTATACTGTTTTGGGTACACTGCACTTCCTCAACATATACATCCATCTGCCTCAATAGGTTTGGAAAATTTTCAGCCATTATTTCATCCAACACCCCTTCTCTCCCCTTTCCCTTCTCTTTCTGGGATATCAGTATTGTATTGTGTATGTTGGCACATTTTTTGTTGTCATTCAAATCTCTAAGTCCCTGCTGGTTTTTTTCTAGCAGTTTATCTGTCAATTGTCCTATCTGTTTGATTTCAGATGTACTTTTCCACATCACTATTTCGTTCCTCTGCCTCTTCAAATCTGTTATTTGCTAAGAATTTATTTTTTATTTCTTGGACTTTGCCATTCATCAACATCATATCTTTTATCATTTTGTGTATGCTTACAATTTATTCAGTATGCTCTCCAAGTGTTTTCTTAATATACGTAATTCCTTCCTTCACTTCATTAAATTGGTCCATGATATTTGTTTGGAGACCTTTAATTAATTGTTTGATATTCTGCTTCTCTTCCTGATTTTCAGTTTGTTCCTTGGATTGAGCCATGTCTTCCTGATTATTGATATGGTTTGTAAATATTTTTTCTGTCTTGTCATCATTTTATCTTGATGGGTTTGTGAAAGTTTCTCTATCTAAACTTTGATTTTATTTAGAGGCTGTTTTTGTAAGTGTGTTAAGTGTTTTTTTTGATAATTTGTTCTTCTTATTCTATTTTCTTGTTTATGTCTAAGTTCCCTTGAATGAAAAAATTTTGACCAGGGAAAGCATAAGACGTAAGAAAAAATATGTAATAGTAGTATTAATTGTAAATGTTAGTAGAAGAACCATGTAAGACCTAGAAAATAAAAATTAACTCATGTAAACTGTGTAGAATTTTAGGAATAAAAGAGTGGAGTACCTACAATGAGATGGGAATCTAAATATAATGAGGAATATAATATGAATTAAAAGACCAGTTTGATCATTAGAGAGGGAAAGAGAAAAGAAAGGGCAATAATATAAAGAGTGATTAACAGATAGAAAACAGAATAGAACTGTTAGAAATAAAAAGCCAGAAAAATTGGGGACTAAACAAAGGTGGAATGTAAAATCGACATCAGAAAGTGGAAATAGAAAGATGAAGGAAGGAAAGGAGATAGCACTGGGAGCCAAAAACAGTACACACACAGAAGAGGATGTGAAGGAGGAGGAAGAATAGCAAGCAAGAAACATTGCCAGCAACACCTAATGGAAAAAAATAAAGAAAAGAAAAGGGGTTGAGGGATAAAGAGGAAGGAAAGACAAGGAAACAAAGAATAAACCCAACAAAATGGACAAGCCTTCAAGCAAGGAGTCATCTCTGAAACTGAATAAAATGATTAAGAATCTTTCCTTCTCCCTTTCTCCCTTCATCATTTCTGTATCTCCCAAGGCAGCAGAAAGACCATGTTAGGGCTCCCTTCCAAGATTCAAATGGAACCCTGGTGGACCAGCTCACCACAGAAAATAATGACTCACAGTCTCTTTGAGAGAGAGCACCCACACCTTGCCAGGAACCCTAAATATGCTCTTGGAAGCCTACGAAGCACTTCCTACTCTTCCCCTCCTTTAGGTGTGTTGCATAGGACTCATTAATTACCTGACTTCACTTTCTCCCAGACCAATTTTTGCTATGCCTACGCATTTATTTAAATCATGCTGCCTCAGCAGATTCATCTCTCACCTCTTCCTTGTTTCTCCTAAAACAAGCTGATAAGCTCCTCAGAGCTCAAAAAGCGGTTCCAGAAAATTTATCTTGAACTCATTGGGCCCCTCTGTACCTTTCATCAGAACCTTCCCACTCTTGGAGTTTGGCCAAGACTGGCAGCCTTGGGAATGCCAGGGTTCAGGTTTCAGAGAATGCTGGATTCAGGGAGCACTGGGTTTGGGGAACATGGGTTCAGAGAACACAGGTTTGGGGAATGCAGAGTTCAGGGAATGCAACTGTGTAACTGGTGGGGTTCAGGGGAATTCCATGGCTACCTGCCCGAAGGGAAGGGTTAGCCTTATCACAGCTTCAGGCACAAGTACCAGAATCCCACGATTTTACCTTGAGCTCTCACCCTTTTGTCACCCTCTCCAAATCAATACCCCAAACTTTCTGTCTTGTGGGTTCCTAAAACAGCTCACTCAGGCAGGATTTTGCCACCACTACCTCTTCGGTTTTATATATACACTTTTAATTACCCTACTGATGATCTTAATGTCTTCAAATTACTCCAAGACACACTCTTCTATCTTTTCCTATTTGCAGATCTCACTTTAATAATTCTTGTAGGGCAGGTCTTTTTGACATTCCTTCTCAGTTTGTGATTGTGAATGCTTCAAACTATCCCTCCTTTGAGTGGGACTTTGTGGGATTGAGGGGGGCTAGGAATGGGTGGATGGGTAATATTGCCCAAGAAATTGGGGGGAGGGTGGGGCAACATATGAACATAGGAGATTGTCAGGTGTTGGTTGAGAATATAATGCTGAAAAAAACTTTTCAAAATATAATTAAGAATGTTACCTGTTTAAGATACTTAAAGGGCATAATCTGATGTAGGACAGACTCATAGGGAATATGTGAATGCTCATTTAGCCAGACTGGGTTATACCATTGGGTAGAGACCCATATAATGAGAGTGAAGGTAGACCCAAAACCTGGGGAGGACTAATGCCATCAAATAGAGGAAACTGTATCTCTCAAGAGATGGTTGCTCTCAGGGCATTAGGGCAGTTGAGCAAGTGAAGCCCTCAACACTGTTGCAAGTATCTCTGAACATGGCTCCTCAAGAAATGAAGATTGACTATCACTGTGGGCCCCAAGGGGAGGGGGAAATACATATTGAATAGATGGAACCAATGTAACTGTGAGGGCAATAGAAGTGTTTCACAAAAGTACACAAGGATGGATATAAAACATGTAATATTACACCAAAAACATATAGGGGCTGACAGACTAATAATGTAAACCAAAATGTAAAACATAGGATAACTAAAAATTTAGAAAACTCTATAGCCTATAGTATAAACCACAATGTAAACACAAATGTTACCTTGTTTGAAAGCTATTGCCTCAATATCTGTACATCAGTTTCAGTAAATATGATATGAATAAGTTAAAAGATTATTGCTGTGGAAGGGAAAAGGTTTTATGGTGGATATGTGGGAGTACTGTATATTGTATATATGAATTACTGTGATCTGTGGCTCTTGTGAAGAGAAGCTCAATAATTAGGAAAAAAGAAAAGCAAAAGATAGGATGTAGAATTTTTCCAAATCAATATGTATTCTATATCTAACCTTTAAATGCATTGCCATATTTCATTTAACTATTAAGGGAACCTGGCATTATATTGGGCTTCACTTTTGAGGAAGTTTTGGATCACAGAGTGGTTCAACAATGGCAGCAGAGGAATACTGGCATGGGATGTTATTGACAGGGGACATATGGTTGACAGGGAGTTATACAGGGCATGTGTACAGGGTGCAGGGGAATGTTTGGATTTACTCATAGTGGAAACAATTAAAAACAACATGAGGTGCAGAGATACCCAGAGATGTACTTACCAAATGCAATGGATGTGTCATGATGATGGGAGTGAGTGTTGCTGGGGGGGGAGGGGTGCAGTGGGGGTGGTGGGGTCGAATGGGACCTCATATTTTTTTAATGTAATATTTTTACAAAATCAATAAAAAAAAGAGAAGAAAAAAATATCTATCAATTAGCAGATAAGGAGAAAAACTAAATGATAATCTTAATGGATGGAGAAAAAATTTTGATAAAATTCAATATGCATTGTGTATTCACCAAATGCAATGAATGTCTCATGATGATGGAGGAGGTTGTTGTTATGGGTGGAGGAGTGGGGTGAGGGGTGTAGGGGGTATATGGGGACCTCATATTTTTTGAATGTAACATTAAAAAAATAAAGAGAGGCTGCTGGCAAGATGGTCGCTGAGTGAACTTGCCTTTGCGGTAGGTCCCGGGAGGAGACGGTTGGGCGCGGCTACAGGCTCTCCAAAGCCGGGCTTTTTTGGGATTTTTGCAGGGCAGAAGTGCCTGGACATCGATTGGGTGGAAAGGTAACGGAGAGGATTGGTCTAGTAGATATAATTTGGGTTCTATTGCCTGTAGGTGAGACCCGCGGACGGGCTCCTCCCTATTGGGGGTAGGGGGAACCGCGGTCCAGCCCGGCGGCACCGCTTTTAGACAGCTCTGAGCTGTTAAGGAGTTCGCGAGTTCTGGGCAAGCTGTGCATGGGTTGATGCGACGGGTCGCCTTTGCAGAGCGATTTGGGAAGATAGACGGTGTTTTGTTGTGAAGCGGGAGAAACTTGTGATTGCGAACATAAACAATAGTGCTTCCGCCTGAAGTCCCGCCCCCAAAAGCACGGCAGCCGGTCTCCGACCCAAATAGGCTGTAGGCAATAAAGAGATGTAATCAGAAAGTTGTTTTAGGCTGCGGCAAGGGAGGGGGACACGTCTGGAAGCTGATTAGGGAATATTTTGTGAAGCTTGGGAAATCCGGTTTTTGAATCTGTTTTCGGCATCACAGGCCTGGCTTCAGATCTGTACTAGCAAAGTGGCTGTGGTGTAGAGGCGCCCTCTAGTGGCAGTGGTTTGGAATCACAGGACGGGAGCTGTCCAAAAGCTGAAGTGAGATATACTAATGAGCCCAGCTAAGTAAATGAATTGCAGGGTTCAGTCATAATATAGAGTTTGCGGATCTGACATCCCCCTTAAGGCTGGCACCCAGCTGTGGGGATCCCTGAGGGCTGTGTTACACTGCGGGGCTCCCAGGCTTCCTGTAGACCAGATTGGAGGTTGCCAGGTCTGAATTCCCTAAAATCTGGTG
Organism: Dasypus novemcinctus; assembly: GCF_030445035.2. Classification (NCBI taxonomy): domain Eukaryota; kingdom Metazoa; phylum Chordata; class Mammalia; order Cingulata; family Dasypodidae; genus Dasypus; species Dasypus novemcinctus. The sequence goes on along the minus strand of NC_080704.1, from coordinate 90,681,075 downwards.
GCCCACACCACAGAGACTCACATCTCTTGAGACCTCAATATCTCAGACTTTCCATCCCTGAATCCATCATGCACTGAGGTCCATCTGAGGTCCTTAAATGCCCTAGCTTTCAACGTAGGCGTTCTTTCTTTATCGTTTCATTTTGCTTTGTTTTTATTTTCATTTTGACTTATTCTTTACTTTTTTCAATTTCCTGATTGCTAACACCGCATTATTCCCTAGTCTTCTCTCACAGCGTATCCCCCAAAGTCTTTCTTTTACTCAGTTATTTAAGGCTTTTTTTCATGGTAGGTGCTGTGTACTGGGTGTTTTAATTCTGGGTCATGCATATCTGTTTTTTTTTTCTTTCCCCTACCTGTTCCCCACCCTTTGCCCATCCCCTTCTACTTTCTTCCTCTCGTCCCTTCCCCCCACTTTCTTTTTTTTTCTTTCTTTCTTTTTTTCTGTTGTCTCTCTCCCTTTTGTCCCTCATATTCTACTTAGTTTATTTTAACTCAATTTTACAATAGGTACGGCAGGAAACACCTCACATTCACTGGGTTTTCTCATCCTCCACTAACTCATTTCTGTGTGAACTGATTTAGGCTACCTACACTATCCTCTTTCCCCTACATTTTGATATCCACCACCATCTACTGGCTCTCCTATATTCCACCTCCCACCTCCCTTTCTTCGATCCACAAAGGGTCTCAGTCTTAATTTCTAATACCTATGTTTTGTTTTCTGTCTGTTATCCACTCTTGAAACTATTACCTTTTGTTTCTCTTTCCCTCTCTCACAAAATCAATAGCTTTTTAGCTCATACCATATTCCTCCCATATTCAATCATCTACCTCATAATAGGTACTCTACCTACTGCTATAACTCTACACAATTTACATGAATCTAACCTCCATCCTCCCAGATCTCATATTCTTGCTTTGTTAACATATATCACCAATACTACTTTACACTTTTCCCTTGCTTACACAATTGTCTTTCCCCAACACTAATACTTTCCTTTAAAGTGAACTTAACCAACAACAAGAAACTAGAATAAGAAGAAAAAAGTGACAAAGAGAAGATATAACACCTATGCAAAAATAACAGCTAATTAACCTCCAAGAGCAGACAAAGAAGCTAAGGAACTGATTAACTCCGTCAAGATAAAGAGATGACCAGAAAGCAACAAAAATCTACAAAACAAACCAGTAATCAGGAAAACATGGCTGAATCCAATCAACAAAACAATAATCACGAAGGGGAGCAAAACTTGGCACAAGCAATGAAAGATCTCAGAACATTTATCACCGACAAATTTGATGAAGTAATGAAAGAGGTTGACAACATGAAGACATCACTTGGAGGGGAAATTGCAGACATATGAAAAAACATAACAGATATTATGGGAATAAACACCACAGTTCAAGAAATCAAAAATACACTTGCAGCAAATATCAGCAGACTAGAAGAGACAGAGCAGAGAATTACTGATGTGGAAGACAGTACATCAGAAATCAAACAGATAGTAGAAGGGGTCAATAAGAAGATAGAAAAAATCCAATTAGGACTTAGGGACCTGAATGACAACGCAAAACGCTCAAACATACGTATTATAGGCATTGCAGAAGGTGAAGAGAAGGGAAAGGGGTCAGAAGGAGTGTTGTAGGAAATAATGGCTGAAAACTTCCCAAATCTACTAAAAGAGACAGATATACATATCCAAGAAGCACAGCGCACTCCACTAGTCATAAACCCCAACAGGCTCACCCCAAGACATATACTTGTCAAATTATCCAATGCTCAAGACAAAGAGAAAATCCTAAAAGCAGCAAGAGAAAAGAAAACCATCACATACAAGGGAAGCTCAATTAGATTAAGTGCTGATTTCTCATCTGAAACCATGGAGGCAAGAAGGCAGTGGTATGATATAGTCAAGGTACTAAAGGAAAAAAATTTCCAACCAAGAACACTCTATCCAGCTAAACTAGCATTCAAACATGATGGAGAGTTCAAAATATTTGCAGACAAACAGAAACTGAAAGAGTATACCAACAAGAAACCTCCCCTTCAAGAAATTCTAAAGGGAGTTCTACAGGAAGAAAGGAAAAAACAGGAAAGGAAGAGTTGGAGGCGAGTATAAGACCAACAACAACAACAAAAAAGACAAAAAAATATATATACAAACAAAATATGACAAACACAAATCCAATCAAAATATGGCTAACACAAATAATTCCTTGATAGTAATAACACTGAATGTCAATGGATTAAACTCACCTCTCAAAAGATTCAGGCTGGGACATTGGATAAGATAATATGACCCATCCATATGCTGTCTACAAGAGACACATCTTAGACCCAGAGATGCATGGAAATTGAAAGTGAATGGCTGGAAAACAATCATACAAGCTAACAATAACCAAAAAAAGGCAGGAGTAGCTATATTGATATCAGAAAAAATAGACTTTAAATGTGAAAAAATTGTGGGAGACAAAGAAGGATACTACATTTTAGTGAAAGGGAAAATCTGTCAAGAAGATCGAACAGTCATAAATATTTATGCCCCTAACAAGGGTGCCTCTAAATATGTCAGGCAAACGCTGGAAAAACTAAGTGAAACAATAGATACATCTACAATTATAGTGGGGGATTTTAATACACCACTATCAACTCTGGACAGAACATCTCAAAAGAGAATCACCAAAGAAACAAAACATCTGAACAGTATATTAGAGGAGCTGGATCTAATAGACATATATAGATCGCTACACCCAAACACAGCAGGATATACATTTTTCTCAAGCCCACATGGATCATTCTCCGAGATAGATCATATGCTACGCCACAAAGAAAGGCTGAACGAATTCAGAAAGATTGAAATCATACAATGCATTATCTCTGACCACAGTGGAGTCAAGCTGGAGATTTGCAAGGGACAGAAGCCCAGATTTCACACCACGATTTGGAAATTAAACAGCACACTCTTAGAAAAACAGTGGGTCAAAGAGGAAATCTCAAAAGAAATCAATGACTACCTTGAAACAAATGATAATGATAACACAACATACCAAAATTTATGGGATGCAGCAAAAGCAGTACTGAGTGGGAAGTTTATAGCCATAAATTCATATATCAAAAAAGAAGAAAGAGCAAAAATTGAAGAGCTAACTGCACATTTGAAGGAATTAGAAAAACAACAACAAAGTAACCCAACAGGAAGAAGAAGGAAGGAAATAACAAAGATAAGAGCAGAACTAAATGAAATAGAAAATAAGAAAGCACTTGAACAGATAAACAAGACCAAGAGCTGGCTTTTTGAGAAGATTAACAAAATTGACAAACCTTTAGCGACACTAACAAAGAAAAAAAGAGAGAAGATGCAAATACACAAAATAAGAAATGAGAAAGGCGATATCACCACTGACCCCACAGAAATAAAGACTATCATAAGAGGATATTTTGAAAAACTATATTCCAACAAAAATGACAATCTAGAGGAAATGGACAAATTCCTAGAAACACATAAGCAGTCCATATTGACAAAAGAAGAAATTGATGATCTTAACAAACCAATCACAAGCAGAGAGAGAGAATCAGTTATTAAAAATCTCCCAACTAAGAAGAGCCCAGGGCCAGATGGCTTCACAGGTGAATTCTACAAAACATTCCGGAAAGAACTGACACCAATCCTGCTGAAACTATTCCAAAAAATCGAAACAGAAAGAGCATTACCCAACTCCTTCTATGATGCCAACATTACCCTAGTACCAAAGCCAAACAAAGACATCACAAGAAAGGAAAATTACAGACCAATTTCTCTAATGAACCTAGACGCAAAAATATTTAACAAAATACTTGCTAATCGTATTCAACAACACATTAAGCGAATTATACACCACGACCAAGTGGAAATCATCCCAGGTATGCAAGGATGGTTCAACATAAGAAAATCAATCAACGTAATACACCATATAAACAGATTGAAGGAAAACAATCACATGATTATATCTATTGATGCAGAAAAAGCATTTGACAAAATACAGCACCCTTTCTTGATAAAAACACTCCAAAATATTGGAATACAAGGAAATTTTTTGAACATGATAAAGAGCATATATGGAAAACCTAAAGCCAATATTGTGTACAATGGAGAAATTCTAGACTCCTTCCCTCTAAACTCAGGAACAAGACAAGGATGCCCACTGTCTCCACTCCTATTTAACATTGTCTTAGAAGTACTTGCTCGAGCACTGAGGCAAGAGCCAGAAATAAAAGGCATTCAAATTGGAAAGGAAGAAGTCAAAATGTCATTATTTGCAGATGACATGGTCCTATACATAGAAAACCCTGAGAGATCTACAACAAAGATTCTAGAACTCATAAATGAATGTAGTAAAGTTGCAGGTTATAAGATAAATGCGCAAAAATCAGTAGCATTTCTGTACACCAATAATGAGCAAGATCAGGAGGAAATCAAGAAACAAATACCATTCACAATAGTAAATAAAAAAATCAAATACTTAGGAATAAATTTAACTAAAGAAGTAAAGAACTTATACACTGAGAACTATACAAGATTGTTCAAGGAAATCAAAGAAGACCTAAATAAATGGAAGGCTATTCCTTGTTCATGGATAGGAAGACTGAACATTAATAAGATGTCTATCCTACCAAAACTGATCTACACATTCAATGCAATCCCAATAAAAATAAACACAGCCTTCTTTAAGGAACTAGAAAAACTAACTAAGAAATTTATTTGGAAATGAAAGAGGCCCCGAATAGCCAAAGACATACTGAAAAAGAAAAACGAAATTGGAGGAATCACACTACCTGACTTCAAAACATACTACAAAGCTACGGTGGTGAAAACAGCATGGTATTGGCATAAAGAGAGACACATAGACCAATGGAATCGAATTGAAAGCTCTGATATAGAACCTCACATATATAGCCACATAATATTCGATAAAGCCACCAAACCCTCTCAACTGGGAGAGAGTGGCCTATTCAACAAATGGTGTCTGGAGAACTGGATAGCCATATGTAGAAGAATGTAAGAGGATTACCATCTCACACCTTATACAAAGATCAACTCAAGATGGATCAAAGACCTAAATATAAGAGCCAAGACCATAAAAACCTTAGAAAGCAGTATAGGGAAACATCTACAGGACATTGTAATAGGTAATGGATTTATGAATATCTCACCAAAAGCACGAGCATCAAAAGAACTAATAGATAAATGGGACTTCCTCAAAATTAATGCCTTTTGCACCGCAAAGGAATTTGTCAAGAAAGTAAAAAGGGAGCCCAAACAGTGGGAGAAAATATTTGGCAGCCATATATCTGATAATAAACTTATAACTTGCATATATAAAGAACTCCTATATCTTGAAAATAAAAAGATAAACAACCCATTTAAAAAATGGGAAAAAGACTTAAACAGACACTTCTCCAAAGAAGAAATACAAATGGCAAAAAAGCACATGAAAAAATGTTCCAAATCTCTAGCTATCAGGGAAATGCAAATCGAAACCACAATGAGATACCATCTTCCACCCATAAGATTGGCAGCTATGAAAAAAACAGAAGAATACAAGTGCTGGAGAGGATGTGAAGAAAGGGGAACACTCATCCACTGCTGGTGGGAATGCAGAAGGATCCAACCATTCTGGAGGACAGTATGGCGGTTTCTCAAAAAACTAGCCATAGATTTGCCATATGACCCAGCAATACCACTGCTGGGTAAATACCCAGCAGAACTGAAAACAAGGATGCAAACCGATATATGTACACCAATGTTCATAACAGCATTGTTCACTATTGCCAAAAGTTGGAATCAACCCAAATGCCCATCAACAGATGAGTGGATCAATAAAATGTGGTATATACACACAATGGAATACTACTCGGCTGTAAGAACAAACACACTACAAACACATGTGATAACATGGATGAATCTTGAGAACCTTATGTTGAGTGAAGCAACCCAGACATTAAAGGACAAATACTACATGACCTCAATGATTTGAAATAACCAAGCTGCCCTAGATAGCAAGAGACTGAACGATAGGCTTACAGGAAATCAGAGGGTGGAGGAAGGATGTGAGCCGTTGTCTGCAGAGGTGGAAATTAAGACGAGATGGTGGAAAGTATGAACACAAAGAAGAGATAAAAAGGGGGCAGGGGTTGCCTGTGGTTGGGGCTTTGCGGGTTTGAGGGAGGCTGGGGATGGGCGGATGGGTAACATTGCCCAAAAGTGGGGGGAGGGAGGGGTAGCATACGAACACAGGAGAGGGTCAGGTGTTGGTGGAGAGTAAAATGCCGAGAAAATCATATCAAAATATAATAAAGAGGGTTACCTGTTTAGAATGCTCGGAGGGGAGGGTCTGATGCAGGATGGGCTCCTGGGGAATGTCTAAATGCTCATTCTGCCAGAGTGGGTGACACCATGGGGTAGAAACCCAAGTAGTGAGAGTGGGGGTGGACCCACATCCTGGGGAGGACTAATGCCATCAAATAGAGGGAACTGTATCCCTCAAAAGAAAGGGTGGCTCCCAGGGTATTGGGGCAGTTGAGCAAGTTAGACCCTGAACACTATTCCATCTATATCTGGAAGTGGCTCCTCGGGAAACGGAGGCTGGCTGTCACTGTGGGCACCAAGGTGGAAGGGAAAATGGACGTTAAATGTGGGTAACCAAGGTAAATGGGGGGTAAGAGAGGAGTTTCGTGAGAGTACACAAGGATGGATATAAAACATGTAATATTACACCATAACATATAGGAGATGACAGACTGATAATGTAAACCATAATGTAAAACATAGGATAACTAAGAATGTAAAAAACTGTGTATCCTAAAGTATGCACCACAATGTAAGCACAAATGTCACCTTGTTTGAAAGCTATTGTCTCAGACTCTGTACATTACCTTAAGTAAATATGATGTGAATAGGGTGTAAGAGTATCACTGTGGAAGGGAAAGGTTTTGTGGTGGATGTATGGGAGTGCTGTATACTATATATATGCATTGCTGTGGTCTAGGGCTCCTGTGAAGAGAAGCTCAATAATTAGGGGGGGGTGAAGATAGGATGTAGAATTTTTTCCAAGTCAACACGTATTCTTTATATAACCTTTAAATCCATCGCTATATGCCATTCCCTAGTAAGGGACCCTGACATTATATTGGGCTTCAAATTTCAGGGAGTTCTGGATCACAGAGTGGTTCAACAAAGGCAATGGAGGAATACTGGTATGGGATACCTTTGACAGGGGATATATGGCTGACAGGGAGCTGTACAGAACATATGTCCAGGGTGCATGGCAATGTTTGGATATACTCATAGTGGCAACAATTAAAAACCACAGCAGGGTGGGTACTGGGTTCCTGGCCAGTGGTGCTCTGTCGTGGTCCCTAGGGGAGCAGCGACAGTCTCCCAGGTGCAGCGGCGGGGACCGGGAGGGAGTGAGGGTTCAACAGTGAGCCCATGATGCTAATGACTATGCTTGTGAGCTGATAAGCCTAAAATAAGAACAAGGCCTAGAGCAACATTGTGCCTGGGAATTTCCTCCTGTCAGCCTTCATGTTACTCAAATGTGGCCAGTCTCGAAGCCAAACTCAGCATGTAAATGCAATGCTATGATGTGGACCATTGACTATGGGGTGCAGTGATGCTCAGAGATGAACTTACCAGGTGCAATGGATGTATCACGATGATGGGAGAGAGTGTTGCTGTGGGGGGAGTGGGGGGCGGGGGCGGTGGGGTTGAGTGGGACCTCATATTTTTTTTAATGTAATTAAAAAATAATAATAATAAATAAATATTTTTTAAAAAAAGACTAAGGAAATCCAAATAAAGTATGGAATTTTGTTAATATTAAAAAAAAAGACTAAGGAAATCCAAATAAAGTATGGAATTTTGTTAATATTAAAAAAAAAATGTAATGCCTTCCCCCCAGCTTGGGACATGACACCCAGGGATGAGCCTCCCTGGCACCGAGGGACCACTATGAACTACCAACTGATGATGCAACTGGAAAATGACCTCATACGGAAGGTTCAACGCGGATCAGCGGAATATCCCTGTCTACATAAAATAACATGACTTTAAAATGCTGTTTGACCTAATGTAAGGGGGAAATAGAAAGGAGAAATGAGTTTATATGGCTACGAGTCTCTAAAAAAGAGTCTGGAGGCTGTCAGAAGGATTTCCCTTATGCACAACTGAGCAGAGTCTGAGAGACAGATAAAGCAGATACAACCCCCAGATATTGGTTCCTTCGATGGTTAAAGAGACCCATGGGAGTTATGGTCATGGCCGATGGGGTTAACTACCAGGTCAGATGGCCCCTCTTTGGAACTGGTGTTTATGTGTGATGAATCTGGACTCAGATGGGATCTCTCTTCATAAGACTTTCATGCTAATGTGCTGGAGGTGCAGTTAGTGTCGGGGTTTAAGATATATTTAGGGGATTTGAATCTCTGGACTGACAATGTGATAGCCAGGTCCTGAGCCTCAACAGACTCCAGCACCTACAATCTGACTTATTGGGCTCACCACACTCAGCTAAGATGGAGTTGAAGAAGGACAACCACCACACCATGGAGCCTAGAGTGATTACAACTGAAAGTGGGAGGATTGCATGCAGCATCCATGTGGAATCTGAGCCTCCTCTTGACATAGACGTGCAATGGACACAACCAATCCAATGTCCACATAGAAAAGGTGGCATTGGATTGAGAAAAGTGGACATGATGGCTGATGGGTATGGGGAAAGGCAGGAAGAGATGAGAGTGGAGGCGTCTTTGGGACATGGAGCTGCCCTAGATGGTGCTTCAGGGGCAATCACCGGACATTGTAAATCCTCACAGGGCCCACTGGATGGAATGGGGGAGAGTGTGGGCCATGGTGTGGACCGTTGACCATGGGGTGCGGGGTGCCCAGAGATGTACTTGCCAAATGCAATGGATGTGTCATGATGATGGGAGGGAGTGTTGCTGTGGGGGGGGAGAGGTGGGGTGGGGGTGGTAGGTTTCAATGGAACCTCATATATATATATATTTTTTTTAATGTAATATTATTACAAAGTCAATAAAAAATAAAAAAAAAAGTTCCAACATGTCTAATAGAAGTTCCAGGAATAAACAATGACTTGCAGATAATAAAAAAATAAATAAATAAATAAAATAAAGAGAAAAAAAAGAAAAAAAATTCAATATCCATTGAAATTTTAAAGGAAATAAGAACTTCTTAACAAAATGTGGTTTGTTGTGACTTTCTTTTTTCCCCCATATCAATAAACTTCTTTTAAATTAAAAAAAAAAACAGCTGGGGGGTACTGGGTTCCTGGCCAGGAGGGCCATGTCATGGTCCCTAAGGGAACAGTGGAAGTCCCCCAGGTCCAACAGCAAGAACCAGGAAGGAATGAGGGTCCAACAATGAGACTCTGATACTAATGACTATGCTTGTGAGCCTATACACCTGAAATAAGAACAAGGCCTAGAGCAGCACTGTGCCTAAGAACTCCCTCCTGACAGCCTCCATGTTACTCAAATGTAGCCAGTCTCGAAGCCAAACTTAGCATGTAAATGAACTGCCTGCCCCCCACCGTCGGACATGACACCCGGGGATAAACCTCCCTGGCACCGAGGGATCACTACCAAGTACCAGCTGATGACGTAACTAGAAAATGACCCTGAATTAAAGGTTCAACATGGACCAGCAGAATAGCCCTGTCTACATATAATAACAGGAGTTAAAAAGGCTGTTTGACCTAAAGTAAGGGGGAATTGGAAAGGAGAAATGAGTTTATGTGGCTATGAGTCTCTAAAAAAGAGTCTGGAGGTTGTCAGAAGGATTGCCCTTAAGCACACCTGAGCAGAGTCTCAGAGACAGATAAAGTAGATACAACCCCAGGTATTGGTTCTCTTGAGGGCTAAAGAGACCCACAGGTTTTATGGTCATGGCAGATAGAGTTCACTGCCATGTCAGTTGGCCCTTCTCTGGCGTTGGTGTTTCTGTGTGATGGAGCTCAACTCAGATGTGATCTCTTTTCACATGCCTTTCCTGGTACTTTACTGGAATTGTAGTTGGTGCTGGGGTTTAAGATATATCTAGGGGATCTGAATCTCTGGACTGACAATATGATAGCCAGCCCCTGATCTCAGCAGACTTCAGCTCCTACACTCTGATATATTGGACTTACTCCCCTCAGCTAACATGGAATTGAAGAATGTCAACCACCACACCATAGAGTCTAGAGAGCCTGTGGCTGAGAGTGGGAGGATTGCATCCAATATCCATGTGGAATCTAGACCCCCTCTTGACATAGACATGGAATGGATACAGCCAAGCCAGGGTGCACAGGAAGGAGGAATACAGTAAGGAACAGAGTGGACTGAATGATCTTCTATTCATGAACTATTGTGGATAATAATCGAGAAAGTGTGGCATTGATGTGGAAAAAGTGGCCATGGTGGCTGTTGGGTATGGGGAAGGGGAGGAACAGAAGAGATGTGGAGGCATTCTCGGGACTTTGAGTTTTCCTGGGTGGTGCCCCAGGGACAATTGCCGGATGTTGTATGTCCTCCCATGGCCCACTGGATGGAACATTGGAAAGTGTGGCCTATGGTGTGGAACACAGGGCATGGGGTCCAGCGATGCCCAGAGATGTACTCACCGGACGCAATGGATGTGACATGATGATGGGGGAGAGTGTTATTGGGGGGAGAGTGGTGAGGTGGGGGTGGGGGGGGGTGAATGGGGACCTCATATTTTTTTAATGTAATATCTTTTAAAAAATGAATAAATTGAGTAGAATTTGGAAAAAATAATAATAAAAAGACATTTATATCCATGAAAAAAAGAACATATAATGCAGTATGTGTGTGTATACACACACACACACACACTGCATTATATATATACTGCATTTATATATATATATAAAACATTGAATGTTGTATATAAAGAATATGTAATGCAGTATGCCATTGTCTTTAAATAAGATCAAAACTAAATCCCTAAACCTGTTCTCATTTTAAATACCCAAAAATTCTTCATTAAAAAGAAAGTCTCGATGGTGGTAAGTATGAACACAAAGAAGAGATAAAATGGGGGCAAGGGGTTGCCTTTGGTTGGGGCTTTACGGGTTTGAGGGTGGCTGGGGAGGGACGGTTGGGTAATGTTGCCCAAAAGTGGGGGGAGGGAGGGGTAGCATACGAACACAGGAGAGGGTTAGGAGGTGGTGGAGAGTAAAATGCCGAGAAAATAATATCAAAATATAATAAAGAGGGTTACCTGTTTAGAATGCTCGGAGGGGAGGGTCTGATGCAGGACGGGCTCCTGGGGAATGTCTAAATGCTCATTCTGCCAGAGTGGGTGACACCATGGGGTAGAATCCCAAGTAGTGAGAGTGGGGGTGGACCCACATCCTGGGGAGGACTAATGCCACTAAATAGAGGGAACTCTATCCCTCGAGAGAAAGGGTGGCTCCCAGGGCATTGGGGCAGATGAGCAAGTTAGGCCCTAAACACTATTCCATCTATCTCTGGAAGTGGATCCTCAGGAAACAGAGGTTGACTGTCACTGTGGGCACCAAGGTGGAAGGGAAAATGGACATTAAATGTGTGGAACCAAAGTAAATGGGGGGCAAGGGAGGAGTTTCTTGAGAGTACACAAGGATGGATATAAAACATGTAATATTACACCATAACATATAGGAGACGACAGACTGATAATGTAAACCATAATGTAAAACATAGGAGAACTAAAAATGTAAAGAACTGTGTATCCTAAAGTATGCACCATAATGTAAGCACAGATATTACCATGTTAGAAAGCTAATATCTCAGACTCTGTACATCACCTTAAGTAAATATGATGTGAATAGGGTGTAAGAGTATCGCTGTGGAAGGAAAAAGGTGTTGTGGTGGATGTGTGGGAGTGCTGTATATTATATATATGCATTGCTGTGGTCTAGGACTCCTACGAAGAAACGCTGAATAATTGGGGGGGGGGGGGGAAAGGATAGGATGTGGAATTTTTTCAAGTCAACATTCTTTATCTAAGTTCTTTATCTAACTTTATCCAAGTTCTTTATCTATCCTTTAAACACATCGCTATATGCCATTCCCTAGTAAGGGACCATGACATTATATTGGGCTTCAAATTTCGGGGAGTTCTGGATCACAGAGTGTTTCAACAATGGCAATGGAGGGATACTGGTATGGGATACCAATGACAGGTGATATACGGCTGACAGGGAGCTGTACAGAACATATGTCCAGGGTGCATGGTAATGATTGGATATACTCATAGTGGCAACAATTAAAAACCCAGCAGGGGGGGTACTGGGTTCCTGGCCAGTGGTGCTCTGTCGTGGTCCCTAGGGGAGCAGCGATAGTCTCCCAGGTACAGCGGCGGGGACTGGGAGGGAGTGAGGGTTCAACAGTGAGCCCCTGATGCTAATGACTATGCTTGTGAGCTGATAAACCTAAAATAAGAACAAGGCCTAGAGCAACATTGTGCCTGGGAATTTCCTCCTGTCAGCCTTCATGTTACTCAAATGTGGCCAGGCTCGAAGCCAAACTCAGCATGTAAATGCAATGCCTTCCCTCCAGCGTGGGACATGACACCCGGGGATGAGCCTCCCTGGCAACGAGGGACCACTATCAAATACCAACTGATGATGCAACTGGAAAAGGACCTTATATGGAAGGTTCAATGCGGATCAGCAGAATATCCATGTCTACATAAAACAACATGACTTTAAAATGCTGTTTGACCTAAAGTAAGGGGGAAATGGAAAGGAGAAATGAGTTTATATGGCTACGAGTTTCTAAAAAAGAGTCTGGAGGCTGGCAGAAGGATTGCCCTCATGCACAACTGAGCAGAGTCAGAGAGACAGATAAAGCAGATTCAACCCCCAGATATTGGTTCCTATGAAGGCTAAAGAGACCCATGAGAGTTATGGTCATGGCCGATGGGGTTTACTACCAGGGCAGATGGCCCCTCTCTGGAAATGGTGTTTATGTGTGATGAATCTGGACTCAGATGGGATCTCCCTTCATAAGACTTTCATACTAATCTGCTGGAGGTGCAGTTAACGTTGGGGTTTAAGATATAGTTAGGGGATTTGAATCTCTGGACTGATAATGTGATAGCCAGGTCCTGAGCCTCAACAGACTCCAGAACCTACAATCTGACTTATTGGACTTACCACACTCAGCTAAGATGGAGTTGAAGAAGGACAATCACCACACCATGGAGCCTAGAGTGATTACAACTGAAAATGGGAGGATGGCAGCCAGCATCCATGTTGAATCTGAGCCTCCTCTTGACATAGAGGTGCAATGGACACAACCAATCCAATGTCCACATAGAAGAGGTGGCATTGGATTGGGAAAAGTGGACATGGTGGACGATGGGTATGGGGAAGGGCAGGAAGAGATGAGAGGTGGGGGCGTATTTGGGACGTGGAGCTGCCCTGGATGGCGCCTCAGGGGTAATCACCAGACATCGTGGATCCTCACAGGGCCCACTGGATGGAATGGAGGAGAGTATGGGCCATGATGTGGACCATTGTATATGAGGTGCAGAGGTGCCCAAAGATGTACTTACCAAATCCAATGGATGTGTCATTATGATGGGAACGAGTGTTGTTGGGGGGAGAGAGGGGGGGGTGGGGGGGGTGGGGTTGAATGGGACCTCACATATATATTTTTAATGTAATATTATTACAAAGTCAATAAAAATAAATAAATAAATAAATTTTAAAAATAAATAAATAAATAATAAAAAAAATAAAAATAAAAAGAAAGTCTCTTCCATCGCTAGAATAAGTCTATAGTAGAACAATAATAAGTCTGCTGTAGTCCATTGTTCATTCCCCAGTCTTGGGGATTTTGGATGGTGATGCCTACTGTTTCTAATTGAGGGGGACCTTGGATTCCATGGGGCAGATGGATGGAACTATCTTGTTTGCTGTTGTAGACACTTTGTTTCTGGGATGGTCATTGTCCATCATCATCTCCTTGTTGGTTGCCCTGGGTGAGTCCAATGAAGTGGAGAGTAGGTGTGGCAATTCTGCTGAAATTCAAGGCACAACTGGCAAATGGAATGACCAAAGATTTAAATCTCTGGGACACACACTTATCAAGCATAATGTTAATTATAGGTTCAAATAAAAGGGACAAAATGGCCATGCCTGGCATTGCAATGATGGACATAGGCCATTATATATTTTTTCATAACCTGTAAAATTGTGCAGGACAGAATGTGAACTATAATGTAAACTGTAATCTATGATTAGTAGCAGTGCTTCAATATGTGTTCATCATTTGTAACAAATGTACCAAACTAATGAAGGATGTTGTTAATGGGGAAAGTGTGGGACGGGAGAGAGTGGGGCATAAGAGAATCCCATATATTTTTCATGTAACATTTACATAATCTAAAACTTCTTTAAAAATTTTTAATTAAAAAAAAACACAAGAGGTTCCCATATATCCCCCACACACCTCTCACCCCACTCCTCCCACATCAACAACCTCTTTCATTCATTGCATTTGATGAATACATTTGAAGCACTGCTGTACCACATTGGTAATAGTTTACATTGTAGTTTACACTCTCCCCGAGTACCATCAGTGGGTTCTGGCAGGATATATAGTGTTCAGTATCTGTCCCTGCAATATCATTAAGGACAACTCCAAGTCCAGAAAATACCCCACATCACATTTATTCTTCCCTTTCCCTGCCCTCAGCAACTACCATGGCCATTTTCTCCATATCAGTGTTACAGTTTCTTCCATTACTAGTGACAATAGTTCCATCGCACAACCGGACTTAAGCCCCAGCACCAACAATTCCAGTAAAGTAGCATGAAAGGCTTGTGAAAAGAGATCCCATCTGAGCCCAGCTCCATCACGCAGAAACACCAGCTCCAAAGAAGGGCCAATTGACATGGCAGTGAACCCCATCAGCCATGACCATAGAACCTGTTGGTCTCTTTAGCCCTCAAAAGGACCAAAATCTGTTATTATATGTAGACAGGAATATTTTGCTGGTCCATGTTGAGTAACACGGAGGCTGTCAGGAGGGAACTCTTAGGCACAGTGCTGCTCTAGACCTTGTTCTTATTTCAGGTGTATAGGCTCACAAGCATAGTCATTAGTATCAGGGGCTCACTGTTGGACCCTCATTCCTTCCTGGTCCTTACCGTTGCACCTGGGGGACTTTTTTTTTTTTTTAAGAAAAAACATATTTACTTATTTCCCCACCCCACATCATCTGCACGCTGTCTGCTCCCCGGGTCTGCTCGTTGTGTGCTTGTCTTCTTTTCAGGAGGCACCTGAAGAGCGCGCCTGGCGGCCACGCCGCCCTCAGGGACCTGAGCTCAGCCACACCCGGCGGAGGCCCAGCACCCAGCGCCCTGGCCCTTCACAGGTGCCAGCACAAGCCCACGCCCCTGCCTGCCACGGAGGCGAGGGCGGCCACGGAGGCGAGGGCGGCGTGTTCCGGGCCATTCCTGCATGGCCGCCAGCGGGCATCGCCTGGGCCCTCCAGCATGGGGACCTTTAAGGCGAGCAAGGGCTGGAGGTTTTCAATCAGAGTGACTCTCCTGATTTTTGTCTTTTCTCCAGTAAAACAACGCTCGCCCACCTAAGCTGTCCTGACAAGGGCCCGCCTCGCTGTGGGGTGGGGGCGACTCCACCTGCCGGAATGCAGCCCTGTGGAAGGATCAGGAGCCCCAGGAGGCCGGGGCAGGCGCTGAAGGGGCGGGAGGGGTCTGCTCAGGTGCGGCCTGACCCCCAGTCTCCCGTAGGGACCACGACAGAGCCACCCCCAGCCAGGAACCCAGTACACCCCCAGCTGTTGTTTTTAATTGTTTCCACTATGAGTAAATCCAAACATCCCCTGTACCCTGGACTCATCCCCTGTATAACTCCCTGTCAACCATATATCACCAGTCCATAACATCTCATACCAGTATTCCTCTGCTGCCATTGTTGAACCACTCTGTGGTCCAAAACTTCCTGAACAATGAAGCCCAATATAATGTCTGGTTCCCTTACTAGTAAAAAGGAATATAGCGATGCATTTAAAAGTTAAATATAGAATACATATTGATTTGGAAAAATTTTACTTCCTATCTTTTTCTTTTCTTTTTTCCATATTAGTGAGCTTCTCTTCACAAGAGCCTTAGATCACCATAATTCATATATACAATATGCAGTACTCCCACACATCCACCACAAAACCTTTTTTCTTCCACAGTGATAATCTTTTAACTTATTCATATCATATTTACTGAAACTGACGTACAGACTCTGAGACAATAGCTTTCAAACAAGGTGATATATGTGCTTACATTGTGGTCCATACTTTAGGCTATACAGTTTTCTAAATGTTTTATTTATCCTATGTTTTACATTATGGTTTACATTATTAGTCTGTCGTTCCCTATATGTTTTTGGTGTAATATTACATGTTTTATATCCATCATTGTGTACTCTCGTGAAACACCTCACTTGCCCCCACTTTTACCTTAGTTCCATCCATTCAACATCCATTTTCCCCTCCCTTTGGGGCCCACTGGGACAGCCAATCTACATTTCCCGAGGAGCCACGTCCAGAGATATTTGCAAGTGATCAGGGCCTGGCTTGCCAAACTGCCCTAATGCCCTGGAAGCCACCCTTTCTCTCAAGAGATACAGTTCCCTCTATTTGATGGCATTAGTCCTTCCCAGGATGTGGGTCCATCCCCACTCTCACTACTTGGGTCTCTACCCAATGGTACACCCCACCCTGGCAAAATGAGCATTCAGACATTCCCCAGGAGTCCATTCCACGTCAGACCATCTGCTCCGAGCATCCTAAAAAGGTAACTCTCCTAATTATATTTTGATACGGTTTGCTCAGCATTTTACTCTCAACCAACACCTGACAATATCCTATGTTCCTATGTACCCCTCCCTCCCCCCAATTTTTTGGGCAATATTACCCATCCACCCACCCCAACCCCCCTCAAACCCGCTAAACCCCACCCAAAGGCAACCCCTTGCCCCCATTTTATCTCTTCTTTGTGCTCATACTTACCGCCAGCTCATCATAGATTCCATCCCTGCAGATGACAGCTCACATCCTTCCTCCACCCCCCGATTTCCTGTAAGCCTAACTTCCAGTCTCTAGCTCTCTGAGGCAGCTTGCTTATTTTATATCACTGAGGTCATGTAGTATTTGTCCTTCAATGACTGGGTTGCTTCACTCAACGTGAGGTTCTCAAGATTCATCCATGTTATCACGTGTTTTTGTAGTGTATTTGTTCTTAAAGCTGAGTAGTATTCCATTGTAGGTATATACCACATTTTATTGATCCACTCATTTGTTGATGGGCATTTGGGGTGATTCCAACTTTTGGCGCTAGTGAACAATGCTGATATGAACATTGGTGTGCATGTATCGGTTCATGTCCTTGTTTTCAGTTCTGCTGGGTACATACCCAGCAATAGAATTGCTAGGTCATATGGCAAATCTATGGTTAGTTTTTTGAGAAACCACCAAACTGTCCTCCAGAATGGTTGGATCCTTCTGCATTCCCACCAGCAGTGGATGAGTGTTCCCATTTCTTCACATTCTCTCCAGCATTTGTATTCTTCTCTTTTTTTCATAGCTGCCAATCTTATGGGAGTAAGATGGTATCTCATTGTAGTTTTGATTTCCATTTCCCTTATATCTACAGATTTGGAGCATTTTTTCATGTGCTTTTTAGCCATTTGTATTTCTTCTTTGGAGAAGTCTGTTTAAAGCTTTTTCCATTTTTTAAATGGGTTGCTTATCTTTTTATTTTCAAGATATAGGAGTTCTTTATATATGCAAGTTATAAGTCTCTTATCAGATATATGGTTGCCAAATATTTTCTCCCATGGTGTGGGTTCACTTTTTAATTTCTTGACAAACACCTTTGAGGTGCAGAAGGCTTTAATTTTGAGGAAGTCCCATTTATCTATTTGTTCTTTTGCTGCTCGTGCTTTTGGTGTGATATTCATGAAGCCATTTCCTATTACAAGATCTTGGAGATGTTTCTCTACACTTTTTTCCAAGGTCTTTATGGTCTTGGCTCTTATATTTAGGTCTTTGATCCATCTTGAGTTGATCTTTGTATAAGGTGTGAGATGGTAATCCTTTTTCATTCTTCTACATATAGCTATCCAGTTCTCCAGGCACCATTTGTTGAATAGGCCATTCTCTCCCAGTTGAGCGGGTTTGGTGGCTTTAACGAAAATTATATGGCTATATATATGAGGTTCTATATCAGCACTTTCAATTCGATTCCATTGGTCTGTGTGTCTCCTTATGCCAATACCATGCTGTTTTCACTACTGTAGCTTTGTAGTATATTTTGAAGTCAGGTAGTGTGATTCCTCCAATTTCCTTTTTCTTTTTCAATATGTCTTTGGCTATTCGGGGCCTCTTTCATTTCCAAATAAATTTCATAGTTAGTTTTTCTAGTTCCTTAAAGAAGGTTGTGTTGATTTTTATTGGAATCTCATTGAATGTGTATATCAGTTTTGGGAGGATAGACATCTTAATAATATTTAGTCTTCCTATCCATGAACAGGGAATATTCTTCCATTTATTTAGGTCTTCTTTGATTTCCTTGAACAGTCTTGTATAATTCTTGGTGTATAAGTTTTTTACATCTTTAGATAAATTTATTCCTAAATACTTGATTTTTTAATTTAGTATTGTGAATGGTATTTGTTTCTTGATTTCCTCCTGATCTTGCTCATTATTGGTGTACAGAAATGCTACTGATTTTTGCTCATTGATCTTATAACCTGCACCTTCACTAAATTCATTTATGAGTTCTAGAAGCTTTGTTGTAGACCTCTCCGTGTTTTCTATGTATAGGATCATGTCGTCGACAAATAATGAAATTTTGACTTCTTCCTTTCCAATTTGAATGCCTTTTATATCTGGTTCTTGCCTCAGTGCTCAAGCAAGTATTTATAAGACAATGTTAAATAGAAGGGGAGACAGTGGGCATCCTTCCCTTGTTCCTGACTTTAGAGGGAAGGATTTTAGGATTTCTCCATTGTAAACATTGTTCACTGTAGTTTTTACATATATACTCTTTATAATGTTCAAAAAATTTCCTTGTCTTCCGAACTTTTGGAGTGTTTTTATCAAGAAAGTGTGCTGTATTTTGTCAAATGCTTTTTCTGCATCTATAGATATAATCATATGATTTTTTCCTTCAATCTGTTTATATGGTATATTACAATGATTGATTTTCTTATGTTGAACCATCCTTGCATACCTGCATTGAATCCCACTTGGTCGTGGTGTATAATTCGTTTAATGTGTTGTTGAATACTATTATCAAGTATTTTGTTAAGTATTTTGCATCTAGGTTCATTAGAGAAATTGGTCCGTAATTTTCCTTTCTAGTGGTGTCTTTGTTTGGCTTTGGTACTAGGGTAATGTTGGCATCATAGAAGGAGTTAGTCAATGTTCCTTCTGTTTCAATTTTTTGGAATAGTTTCAGCAGAATTGGTGTTATTTCTTTCCGGAATGTTTTGTAGAATTCACCTGTGAAGCCGTTTAGCCCTGGGCTCTTCTTAGTTGGGAGGTTTTTAATGACTGATTAATCTCTTTACTTGTGATTGGATTGTTGAGGTCATCAATTTCTTCTTTCATCAATATAAGCTGTTTATGTGTTTGTAGGAATTTGTCCATTTCCTCTGAATTGTCATTTTTGTTGGAATATAGTTTTCAAAGTATCCTCTTATGATAGTCTTTATTTCTGTGGGGTCAGTGGTGATATCGCCTTTCTCATTTCTTATTTTGTGTATGTCCATCTTCTCTTTTTTTCTTTGTTAGTCTCGCTAAAGGTTTGTCAATTTTATTGATCTTCTCAAAAAACCAGCTCTTGGTCTTGTTTATCTGTTCAAGTGCTTTCTTATTTTCTATTTCATTTAGTTCTTCTCTTATCTTTGTTATTTCCTTCCTTCTTCTTCCTGTTGGATTTTGTTTTTTTTTTTTCCTAATTCCTCCAAATGTTCAGTTAGTTCTTCAATTTTTTCTCTTTCTTCTTTTTTGATATATGAATTTATGGCTGTAATTTTCCCTCTCAGTATTGCTTTTGCTGCATCCCATAAATTTTGGTATGTTTTGTTATCATTATCATTTGTTTCAAGGTAGTCATTGATTTCTTTGAGATTTCCTCTTTGACCTACTGTTTTTCTAAGATTGTGCTGTTTAATTTTCAAATCGTGGTGTGAAATCTTTGCCTCTGGCCCTTGCAAATTTCCAGTTTCACCCCACTGTGGTCAGAGATATTATTTTGTATGATTTGATCTTTCTGAATTCATTAAGCCTTTCTTTGTGGCCTAGCATATGGTCTATCTTGTAGTATGATCCATGTGCACTTGAGAAAAATGTATATCCTGCTGTGTTTGGGTGTAATGATCTGTACATGTCTATTAGATGCAGCTCCTCTAATATACGGTTCAAATATTTTGTTTCTTTACTGACTCTTTTTTGAGATGTTCTGCCCAGCATTTATAGTGGTGTATTAAAATCCCCCACTATAATTGTAGATGCATCTATTCTTTCACTTAGTTTTTCCAGCATTTGCTTCACGTATTTAGAGGCGCCCTTGTTAGGAGCATAAATATTTATGTTTGTTCGATCTTCTTGACAGATTGTCCCTTTCACTAATATGTGGTATCCTTTGTCTGTCACAATTTTTTCACATTTACAGTCTATTTTGTCTGATATTAATATAGCTACTCCTGCCTTTTTTTGGTTATTGTTTGCTTGTAAGATTGTTTTCCAAACATTCACTTTCAGCCTCCATGAGTCTCTGGGTCTAGGATGTGTCTCTTGTAGACAGCATAAAGATGGGTTGTATTTCCTTATCCAATGTCCCAGTCTCAATCTTTTCATAGGTGAGTTCAATCCGTTGACATTCAGTGTTATTACTTTCAAGGAATTATTTATTATAGCCATATTTTAATTGGGCTTGTGTTTGTCATATTTTGTTTGTTTTTTCCCTTCTCTTTTTGTCTTTTTTGTTGCTTTTACACTCTTCTCCAACTCTGCCTGTCCTGTTTTTTCCTTTCTTCCTGCAGAACTCCCTTTAGAATTTCTTGAAGGGGAGGTTTCTTGTTGGCATACTCTTTCCGTTTCTGTTTATCTGTGAATATTTTGAACTCTCCATAATTTGTGAATGCTTGTTTAGCTGGATAGAGTATTCCTGGGTGGAAATTTGTTTCTTTTAGTACCTTGACTATATCATACCACTGCCTTCTTACCTCCATGGTTTCAGATGAGAAATCAGCACTTAATCTTATGGAGCTTCCCTTGTATATGATGGTTTTCTTTTCTCTTGCTGCTTTTAGAATTTTCTCTTTGTCTTGAGCATTGGATAATTTGACAAGTATATGTCTTGGGGTGGGCCTGTTGGGGTTTATGACCAGTGGAGTGCACTGTGCTTCTTGGATATGTACCTCTGTCTCTTTCAGTAGATTTGGGAAGTTTTCAGGCATTATTTCCTGCAACACTCCTTCTGACCCCTTTCCCTTCTCTTCTCCTTCTGGCATGCCTATCATACGTATGTTTGTGCATTTTGCATTGTCATTCAAATCCCTAATTCCTAGCTGGATTTTTTTCTATCTTTTTGTCGATCAATTCTACTATCTGTTTGATTTCTGATGTACTGTCTTCCACATCACTAATTCTCTGCTCTGCGTCTTCTAGTCTGCTGAGATTTGCTGCAAGTGTATTTTTGATTCCTTGAACTGTGGTGTTCATTCCCTTCATATCTGTTATCTTTTTGCATATGTCTGCAATTTCCCCTCCAAGTGTTGTATTTTTGTTGTTAACCTCTTCATTTTCTTCATTAAATTTGTCAGTGATAAATGTTCTGAGATCTTTAATTACTTGTGTGAAGTTCTGCTCCCCTTCCTGGCTTTTAGTTTGTTCATTTGATTCAGCCATGTTTTCCTGATTACTGGTTTGGTTTGTAGATTTTTTTTGCCATCTGTTCATCATTTTATCTTGACAGTTTTAATCCATTCCTTAGCTTCTTTGTCTAGTCTTGGGGATTAATTAGCTGTTGTTTTTGTGTAAGTGTTATATCTTCCCTTTGTCACTTTGTTCTTCTTATTCCAATTTCTTATTGCTGGTTTAGTTCACTTTAAAGGAATGTATTAGGGCCAGGCAAAGGCAATTGTGTAAGCAAGGAAAAAGTGTAGAGTAGTATTGGTGATAAATGTTAACAGAGCAACAATATGAGATCTGGGAGGATGGATATTAGATTCATGTAAGTTGTGTAGAATTATAGCAGTAGGTATCATATGTATAATGAGGTTGTCACCTGAATATGGGAGGAATCTGGTATGAATTAAAAAGCTAGTGTTTTTGTGAGAGAGGGATAGAGAAGAGAAAGGCAATAGTTTCAAGAGTGGATAAAAGACAGAAAACAAAACAAAGGTATTAGAAATTAAGATTTAGACACTTTGGGGATCAAAGAAAGGGAGGTGTAATATAGGAGAGACAGTAGATGATGTGGGATATCAAATGTACGGGAAAGGGGATAGTGTGGGTAGCCAAAATCAATTCACACAGAAATGAGGCAGTGGAGGATGAGGAAACCCAGCAAATGTGGGTGTTCCCTGCAACACCTATTGTATAATTAAGACAAAATAAAATAAGAAGAAATTGAGGGACAAGAGAGACTGAAAGAAAAAAAGTGAAGAAAGGAAGTATGAAAAAGGGGTGGAAAAGGGATGGAAACAAGTAGGGAAAAGAAAAAAATAGATATAGAACAACCACAAGAGGAATAACAATAAAAAAACCCTAGATAACTGAAAAAAAAAAAAAAGACTTTGGGGGATACGCTGGGAGAAAAGACTAGGAGATAGTGCAATGTTCGCAATCAGGACATTAAAAAATTAAAAAATACAATAAAATAAAAACAAAACAAAATAAAAAAGAACAAATGCAAATGTTGAGGTCTAGGACACTCAAGGACCTCAAATGGACATCAGGGTGTGATGGATCCAGGGATAGAAAACCTGAGATATTAAAGACTCAAGAGGTGTAAGTCTCTGGGGTGTGGGCCACCAGGGTTTAGGGGACACAGGCCTGGCAACCTCAAATATGGTTAACAGGGAGCCTGGGATCACCGCAGTGCAACACAGCTTTCAGGGATCCCCACAGCTGGGTGCCAGCCCTATGTGTGAGGTCACATCTGCAAGCTCTATCTTATGTGTCTGAACCCCGCAATTCACTCACTCACTGGGGTCTATTCTGTGAATGTATCACCAATTCGGCTTCAGGACACCTTCCACCCTGTAAGCCCCCTGAATGGCCACCTGGGGGCGCCTCTACACTGCAGCCAATTTAATGATGCAGATCAGTAGTCAGGTCCGGGGGTGGGGCTCCAGCCAGTAATGCCGATAACAGAGTCCAAAACTGAAATTCCCATGCATCACAAAATATTCCCCTAATCAGCTTCCAGACATCTCCCACCCTGCCATTCCCTGAAACAGCCTCCTGGTGATGTCTTCTTATTGCTAGCAATTTAAGGCCACTGCAGATTGGCAGCTGGGTTTGGCGGGTCGGGGCACTAGGCGGAAGTGCTATTATTTGTGTCTGTAATAAAAAATTCCCTGCTTCACAATAAAACTCCCGTTTGTCTCCCCAAATTGGTCTGCGAAGGCCTCCTGTCCTGTTAGCCCCCCAATAGCCTGCTCAGGGCTTATGAATTCCCCAGTACCGCAGAGCCTCCAGAAATCACCACCCCAGTGCCGGTGCCACTGCTCCACCTACCCTAGGAGAGAGCGTCCCACGCGCAGCTCCCACCTCCATGTAATAGAGTCTCAATTATATCTTATACACGAATGTTCTCTGTTACCTTCCCACCCAATTGATGTCCAGACACCTCCTGCCCTGCAAAATTCCTGAAACAGCCTAGTCCCAAAGAACCTCCAATGCTGCCCAGATGCTTCTTTGCCTTATATGTTCTTTTTTCATGATGGGATCCGTTCAGCATGGGGTGGGTGGTTCGTAAAATTTCTTGTGTGGCCACATGGCAGAGGAAAAATGGTGAGAGTGGCACACAGAGGGCAGGGAACAGGTCCAGAGGCTGGAGAGCCAGGCAAGAGCCTCTTGTATTTTTTGAGTATAACCTTTTTGCGATCTATGTATCTTCAAAAAATACAATTTAAAAAATTTATGGGGATGGAGTTTGAGAGTGGGGGATATGGGAATCTCTTATGTTTTTTAATGTAATACTTTGTGTGATCTATTAACTTTAAAAAAGATAATTAAACAAATTAAAAATAATCATAAAATCAGGTAATGTGATTCTGCCCATTTCATTTCTCTTTTTCAATATTTCTTTGGCTATTCAGGGCCTCTTTCTCTTCCAAATAAATTTCATAGGTTTTTAAATTCAATTTAAAATGTTACCTTGATTTTTATTGGGATTGGATTAAATCTTTAGGTTAGTTTGTGTAAGAGAGACATCTTAATGATATTTAGTCTTCCTATCCATGAACAGGGAATATTCTTCCATTTATTTAAATCTGTTTTGATTTCCTTTAACAATGCTGTGCACTTTTCTGTGTATAAGTCCTTTAAATCCTTAATTAAATTTATTCCTAAATATTTGTTTTTTAGTTAATATTGCAAGAGCTCTTTTTTCTTGATTTCCTCCTCAGATTGCTCATTATTGTTGTACAGAAATGCTACTGATTTTTGCGCATTGGTCTTATGACCTAATGAATTTACCAAACTAATTTTATGTCTGAGAAGCTTTGTTGTAGATATTTCAGGGCATTCTATGAATACAATCATATCATCTACTAATAGTGAAATTTTTACTTATTCTTTTCAAATTTGGATGTCTTTCATAACATTTTCTTGTCTCATTGTTTGAGAAAGTACTTTTTTCCATTTTTTTATTTTTATTTTCTTGTAAATGTTACATTAAAAAAATATGATGTGGACCATTGACCATGAGGTGCAGCAGTGCTCAGAGAAGTATTCACCAAATGCAATGAATGTCTCACAATGATGAATGTGATTGTTGTTATGGGAGGAGGAGTGGGGTTAGGGAGGTGGGGGTATATGGGGACCTCATATTTCTTGAATATAATAGTAAAAAGTAAAGAAAAAAATTTAAAAAAAATGAGGTTCCCATATATCCCCCACCCCACACATGCCAACCCTCCCACATCAACAAACTCTTCCATCATTGTGGCATATCCACTACACCTGGTAATTACATTCTGGATAACTGCTGCAGCACATGGACAGTGGTCCACATTGTAGTCCACACTCTCCCCCAGTCCAGCCAGTGGGCCACAACAGGACACACAATGTATAACATCCATCCATGCAGCACCACCTAGGACAACTCCAAATCCTGAAAATGCCCCCACACCATATCTCTTCTTCCCTCTCCTGACCATCAGTAGCCACTGTGGCCACCCTCTCCACATCACTACTAAAATTTCTTCCCTTACTAATCACAATAGTTCCACAGCAGAACACCAGTAAGTCCACTCTAATCCATACTTTATTCATCCATCTTGTGGACCTGGGATGGCTATGTCCATTCCCCCTCTACATCAAGTGTGGGTTTAGATTCCGCATGGATGATGGATGCAATTTTGCTTGCATGTGTAGGCACTCTTGACTCCCTGGTGTGGTGGTTGACCCTCTTCACTTTCCTGTCAGCTGGTCAGGGTAAGTTGAAGAAACCAGAGGGTAGGAGCTGCAGTCTACTGAGGCCCAGGGCATGGTCATCACATGGACAGTTCAGAGATTCAGGTCTCCTGAGTATACACCAACCCAAACACCAACCACAGGTCTGGTAAAAGTAACTGAAGAGGCATATGTAGAAAGGTTATATCTGAGTCCAACTCCATCACACTCAGGAACACAAACTCCAAAGGAGGGCCAAATGACATGGCCCTAAACTCCAGAGCCATCTGCCTTGACTTTCAAACATGTGGGTCACTGCAGGTCTCAGGAGAACCAGCACCTGGGTTTCCATCTACCTTGGCGGTCTCTGGTACTCTGCTGAGGCATGCATAAACATCACCCCTTGATGATCTCCCGAGTCATTTTTGGAGACTCATAGCCATATTAACTCATTTGTCCTTTCCATTTCCCCCTTTGATCAAAGGCCAAAATGCAGGTTTTAACACCTGATATTACATGTAGGCTGAGATATTCTGGTGGTCTGAGTTGACCTCTTTGTTCATGGTCTTTTTGTAGTTACATCCTCAACTGGTGCTTGGTAGTAAGCCCTTGGTGCCAGGGAGGCTCATCCCCAGGAGTCATGTTTAAGCAAGTAATTTTAACACAAAGTTAAATAAGAGCAAAGATTGTGGTAATCCTTGTTTTGTTCCTGATCTCCAAGGGAAAACTTTTCAGATTCCCCTATTGTATATGATGATAGTGGTGGATTTTTCATATATATCCTTTATCCTGTTAAGAAAGTTTCCTTTTATTTCTATCTTTGCAGTGTGTTTATCACAAAATGGTGCTGTATTCTGTTGAATGGTTTTTCTACATCTACCTATATATATGATCAAGTAATTTTTTTCTTTCAATATGGTTATTTGCTGTATTACATTGATTTATTTTCTTATGTACTACCTTCATTGCATATGAGGGATTAAACCCACTTGGCTATGGTGTATCATTCATTTGATGTGTTGTTGAATATGATTAGTATTTTTTTTTTTTACTTTTGTTTTTTTGGTTTTTTTTTTTGCAAGTATTTTTTTTATTGACTTTGTAATAATATTACATTAAAAATATATATGTGAGGTCCCATTCAACCCCACCCCCCCACCCCACCTCTCCCCCTCCCAGCAACACTCATTCCCATCATCATGACACATCCATTGGATTTGGTAAGTACATCTTTGGGCACCTCTGCACCTCATAGTCAATGGTCCACATCATGGCCCATACTCTCCTCCATTCCATCCAGTGGGCCCTGTGAGGATTTACAATGTCCAGTGATTGCCTCTGAAACACCATCCAGGGCAGCTCCATGTCCCAAAGACGCCTCCACCTCTCATCTCTTTCTGCCTTTCCCCATACCCATCAGCCACCATGTCCACCTTTCCCAATCCAATGCCACCTCTTCTATGTGGACATTGGATTGGTTGTGTCCATTGCACCTCTATGTCAAGAGGAGGCTCAGATTCCACATGGATGCTGGATGCAATCCTCCCACTTTCAGTTGTAATCACTCTAGGCTCCATGGTGTGGTGGTTGTCCTTCTTCAACTCCATCTTAGCTGAGTGTGGTAAGTCCAATAAATCAGATTGTAGGTGCTGGAGTCTGTTGAGGCTCAGGACCTGGCTATCACATTGTCAGTCCAGAGATTTTGATGAGGATTTTAGTGTCTAGATTCATTATAGAGATTGATTTGTAATTTGCCTTTCTTTTTATTTTTTATTTATTTATTTTTCTTTAAACAAGTCAATTTTGTTGACATATATTAATAAAGCATACAAGTAATCCAAAGTGTGCAATCAATGGTATTTGTCATAATTACATAGTTGTGTGTTCATCACTTAAATCGTTATTAAAGTATTTTCATTATTTCCATAATAATATTAAACAAAGAAACAAACAGGAAAATTCCTCACCTCTCAGTCTCTCTGTTTCCCCTGCTCCAAACAACTGCTATATCTAATTTGCCTTTCTTGTGGCATCTTTGTTTGGCTTTGGTATTAGGGAAATGTTGGCACCATCAAATGAGTTAGGCAAAGTTCTGTCTACTTCAATTTTTTTGGAACAGTTTAAGCAAGATTGGTGTTATTTTTGTCCAGAATGTTTGGTAGAATTCACCTGTGAAGCAATCTGCTCCTAGAGACGTCTTCATTAGGAGGTTTTTAATGAGAGATTCTATCTGTTTACATGTGATTTGTTTGTTGAGATCATCAATTTTTCCTTTTGACAATGTAGGCTGCTTGCGTGTTTCTAGGAATTTGACCAATTCCTCTAAATTGTTCTTTTTATTTTTTTATTTAATTGCTTTCTTTTAAAGATACATAGGTAACAAAATATATTAAGTTAAAAAAATAAGAGGTGTTGCATACAGCCTGAAGGGTATCGGGAATGAATAACAATAGAGAAGAGATCAGGGGATCTGCAAGTCAATGCTCACAGAAAAGTTTATTTCTATTCAGCTACCTATTTATAGAGAAAGATTTCATACTAAAAGCCCAGAAAGCAGAGACAGATTTATTGTTGTTATCTAATCTTAGAAACAGGGACAGGCTCTTTATATTTTAACTTTTAAAAGCAACTTTGTTATTTCTAATAATTTGGCCTTTTGGCATAATAGATCTTAACCAGAGACATTCCTATCCTGTTGACCAAGGGAGTCTCAACAAAGAACATTCTTTTCTTGTTGTTACCTAGGTTATACCATGTCCTATTTTCTTCAGCCAACAAGTCATTACTTCCTACAAGAGGTTCCCATATACCCCACACCCCACCACCACTCCTCCCACATCAACAACCTCTTTCATCATTGTGGCACATTCATTGCATTTGGTGTATACATTTTGGAGAATTGCTACACCACATGGATTATAGTTTACATTGTAGTTTACACTCTCCACCAGTACATTCAGTGGATTCTGGCAGTATATATATAATGTCCAGGATCTGTCCCTGCAATATCATTTAGGACAACTCAAAATTCCAAAAATGCTCCTGCATCATATCTTTTCTTCCCTCTCCCTGTCATCAGCAACTACCATGGCCACTGATTCCATATCAATTATAAAGCTTCTTCAATTGCTAGTCACAATAGTTCTATGGTAGAATACCAGTAACTTCTTTCTAATCCATATTTTATTCCTCCATCTTGTGGACCCAGGGATGGTGATGTCCATTCCACTTCTAAATTTAGAGGGGACTTAGATCCCACACGGTTGATGGATGTGATTACAGTCTAAAATATAAACTATAAGGTAAGCCAAATGGAACCCTATTTGTTGGTTATGTTTCCATATCTGTACATCAGCTGCAGCAAATATAACATGAAGGTGTAAAAAGGTCATTGCTGGGGAAGGGGGAAAAAACATTTGATTTTGGATATATGGGAGTCCCCTATATTGTATAGGATACTTTACTATGATCTAAAGCTTTTATGAAAACAAAATTAAAATTAAAAAAAACGATATACACACTGAAGAAGCAATGAAAGAAATTGCTTTGTCACTGTACATACAAGGCAACACCTATTACAGTGATGAAAAGCAAAATGTCAAAAATAAAGTTTTATATTTTTCATTTTTAATATCCATTTATTTTTTACTTTATTTCAGTTTTTCTAAATTAGTATGTATTCTATTTCTAATCTTTCAACCCATCATTACTATTTTATTTTCCTACTAATTGTTTTTGGCAATATATTAGGCTTCATTTTTGAAGAAGTTTTGGAACACAGAGAGGTTCAGCTATGTGAGGGGAGGAACCCTGGTATGGGGTATTATAGATGGGGCAAATCTTTGGGAGGGAGTTCTCCATGGTATGTATATAGGGTATTTAAAAATACTTTGATAGTTGTTGGGTATTTTCATAGTAAATATTATAAATGACAACTGAGGGAGTGCTGAGTTCCTAGCCAGGGGAGCTCTATCATATCCCCCAATGGAACAGCAGCAATTCCCCAAGTGCAAGAGCAAACACCAATGAATAAGGGTGCTCCAATAATGAGTCCTGATGCTGAAGACCATGCTTATGGGTCCGTTTGCTGAAATTTTAACTAGGCCTGCAGCTGCAGGATGCCCAAGAGTTACCTCATGAGATCCTCCATGTTGCTCAAATGTGCTCGTGCTCCAAGCCAAATTCAGCATGTAAATACATTACCTTCCCCTCAGCATGGGACATGACTCCCAGTGATGAGCCTCCCTGAGGGATCCCTGAGGGATTACAGCTGATGATGCAACTAGAAAATGACCTTGAATAAGGGGAGGATAATGGTAAAGAAAATTAGTTTATATGACTAAGATTCTTCAAAAAATAATCTCGGGGTCATCAGTGGGGTCACGCTTATGCATGTTGCAGCAGGTTCCAAGAGACTGCTAAAGTAGGTACGACCCCAGGTACTGGTGCTCCTGAGGGCTACAGAGACCCACAGGTTATATGGTCATGGCAAATGGCTCTGGAGTTCAGTGCCTTCCAGTGGGCTCTTTTTTGTCATTTGTGTTCCTGAGTGTGATGGAGTTGCACTCAGATATGACCTTTCTACACTTGCCTCTTCTGTCACTTTTACTGAACCTGTGGTTGACACTGTGGTTGGTTCATACACAGGAGACTTGAATTTCTAGACTGTCTATGTGTCAGCTATTCCCTGAGCCTCAGCAGAGTTGCAACTCCTGCTATCCAGTTCATTAGCCTTACTCAGGTCAGCTAATGGGTAGGTGAATATGGTCATCCACCATACCAGGGAACCAAGAGTGCTTAAACTTTCCTTGTTGGCATATAATTTTTCAAAGTATTCTCTTATGACACTCTTTATGTGTGTGGAGTCAGTAGTGATATCCTCTTCCTCTTTCTTATTTTGGGTATTTGTATCTTCTCTCTTTTTTTTCATTTACGTTAGCTAAGTGTTTGCCAATTTTATTGTTCCTCTCTAAGAACTAGCTTTAGGTTTTATTTTTTCAAGTGTTTTCTTGTTTTCTATTTTATTTAGTTCTGCTCTAATCTTTGTTTTATTTTCTTCTTTCTTCATTTTTGTTTAGTTTGTTGTTCTTTACCTTATTCCTCCAGATGTGCAAACATGTCTCTTATTTTACTTCTTTTTTACTTCTTTCTTCTATTTGAGATATATAGTTGTGTCTCTAAATTTCCCTCTCAGTACAGCTTTGCCGGTTCCCATAGGTTTTCATATGTTGTGTTGTCATTTTCAGTCATTTCCAGCTAACTACTGATTTTTTGTGAGTTTGTCCTTTTCCCGTGGATTGTCTTAAGTGTATGCTTTTTGAGATCCATATCTTTGAGGATAATGTGGTTCTCTGGCACTTAGTGATTTCCAGCTTCATTCCATTGTGGTTAGAGAAATTACTTTGTATAATAACAATTTTTCCAAATTCATTGAGTATTTTTCTGTGTTCTAGCATGTGATCTATTTTGGAGAATAATATATGTGCACTCTAGAAGAATTCATATCCCACTGTATTTTGGTGTAGAGTTTTACATATGTCTGTTATGTCTAGAGACTCTAATATATTATTCAAAGTATTTGTTTCTTTATTGAATCTCTGTTGAGATGTTCTGTCTCTTGGTAATAATTGTGTATTAAAGTCCACCACTATAATTGTAAAGGCATCTATTTTTCCACTTAGTTTTTCCAGTGTTTGTCTCATGTATTTTGAGGTGTCCTGGTTAGGTATATAAATTTTCATGATCTTTCTTCTTGAAAGTTTACCACTTTTATTATTATATATTGTCCATATTTTTCTCTTGCAATAGTATTTCATTTAAATTCTATTTTTTCTGACATTATTATAGCTACTCCTACATTTTTTTGGTTATTGTTTGATTGTAAGATTGTTTTCCAGCCATTTGCTTTCAACCTCCTTGAATCCCTGGGTCTAAGGTAGGTTTCTTGTAGATAACATATAATGGGTCATATTTCTTTTTTGATTCTGCCTATCTATGTCTCTTGACTGGTGTATTCAATCCATTAACCTTCAGTGTTATTACTCTCAAAGAATTAAATTAAACATATTTTCTTTGGGTTTATGTATATCATATGCTGTTTTTTATTTCTTTTTCTCTTTTTAGTTATTTTTACACTCTCCTCCAAATCTCTCTCTCCTGTTTTTTTTCTTTTTAACATGCAGAACTCCCTTTAGTATTTCCTGAAGGGCAGGTTTCTTATTGGCGTGCTCTCTTAGTTTCTGTTTATCTGTGAATATTTTCTACTTTACATATTTCTCAAGGCCAGCTTTGCTGGATAGAGTGTTTTTGCCTGGAAATCTTTTTTTTCTTTTAGTACCTTGACAATGTCATACCACTGCCTTCTTGCCTCCATGGTTTCAGATGAGAAATCAGCACTTGATTTATTGAGCTTCCTTTCTACTTGATGCTTCTCTTTTTTCTTGCTGGCTTCAGTATTTTCACTTTGTCTTGAGCACTGAGTAATTTCATAAGTGTTTGTCTTGGCGTAGGTCTTTTGGGATCTATAATGTTTGGGGTGTGCTGTGCTTCCCAGACATGTACATCTATCTCCTTCACGATGGTTGGAAAGTTTTCAGCCATTAATTCCTCCAGCACCCTTTCAGTCACTTTTCCCTTTTCTTCTCCTCCTGGTATGCCTAAAATGCATATGTTTGTTTTGAGTTGTTATTCAAATCCCTAAGTCTTTGCTGGATATTTTTCTAAATTTTATTTATCTTTTCTACTATTTGAATGATTTCAGATGTACTGTCTTTCACAACATTATTATTTTCCTCTGCCTTTCCAAATCTCCTGTTATTTCCTCAGATAGTATTTTGGATTTCTTGGATTTTTCCACTCATCAACATCATATCTGTTATTT
Source organism: Dasypus novemcinctus (assembly GCF_030445035.2). Lineage (NCBI taxonomy): Eukaryota > Metazoa > Chordata > Mammalia > Cingulata > Dasypodidae > Dasypus > Dasypus novemcinctus. Next base: position 90,648,484 of record NC_080704.1, on the reverse strand, counting down.
TTGTTTATTTATAATTTCTCCACTATGCTCTCCCAGTGTTTTGTTTGTTTCCTCTCTCTCAATTTTTAAAAAATGTTACATTCAAAAAATATAAGAGGTCCCCACATACCCCAGAAACACTCACCCCATTCCTCCCACATCAACAACCTCTTTCATCATCATGGGCCATTCATTACATTTGGTCAATACCTTTTGGAGTACTGTTGCACCACTTGGATAATGGTTTACATTGTAGTTTACAATCTCCTCAGTCCATGCAATAGACCATGGGAGGATATACAATGTCCAGCATCTGTCCCTAAAGTACCACCCAGGACAACTCAAAGTCCTGAAAATGCCCCCACATAATATCTCTTCTTCCCTCTCCTTACCCTCAGCAGTTACCATGGCCACTTTTTCCACATCAATGCTACAATTTCTTCCATTACTAATCAAAATAGTTCCAAAGTAGAATATCAGTAAGTCCACTCTAATCCATACTCTATTTCTCCATCCTGTGAACCCTGGGATAGTTATGTCCAATCTACCTCTATATTGCTATGGGATTTAGCTTCCAAATGGATGGTTGATGTAATTATCCTACTTGAATTTATAGGCACTCTTGGTTCCCTGGTGTGATGGTTGACATTCTTCTCCTCCCTGTTAGCTGGCTGGGGTAAGTCCAATAAACCAGAGCCTGGGAGTTGCAAGTCTGCTGAGACTGAGGGTCTAGCTGTCACATGGACAGTCCAGATATTCAGGTCTCCTGAGTATACAACAACACCAGTGCAAACCACATGTCCAGTAAAAGTAAGAGGCATGTGCAGAAAGGTCACATCTATGTGCAAATCCATCACATTCAGGAAAACAAACTCCAAAGAGGGCCAACAGACATGGCACTGAACTCTAGAGCCATCTGCCATGACGATAGAACCTGTGGGTCTCTGTAGCCCTCAGGAGAACCAGTACCTGGGCTTCTATCCACTTTGGCTGTTTCTGGGACCCTGCTGAGGCATGTGTAAGCATGACCTCTCTGATGACCTCCTGAATCTTTTTTGGAGACTCATAGCCATATGAATTCATTTGTCCTTCCCATTTCCCCCTTTATTTAAGGTCAAAGAGCAGTTTTTATCATTTGATATTACATGAGGGCTGAGATATTCTCCTGGTCTGAGATGAAACTTTCATTTGAGATCTCTTTCTAGTTGCTTCTCCAGTTAGTGATTGGTAGTAATCCCTCAGTGCAAGGGAGTCTCATCCCCAGGTTTCATGTCTCATGCTGGGGAGAAGATAATGCATTTAGTTGATGAGTTTGGCTTAGAGATTGGCCACATTTGAGCAACATGAAGGCTCTATGGAGGTAAACCTTAGGCACCCTGCAGCTCTAGGCCTACTTCATATTTCAGGCATACAGGCTCATAAGCATAGTCATCAGTAGCAAGGGCTCATTGTTGGACCATTCTTCTTTATTAGTCTTTGCCATTGGACTTGGAGGATTGTTGCTGTTCCATTGGGGAATGTGATAGAGCTTCCCTGGCTAGGAACTCAGCACGCCCTCAGTTGACATTTTTAACTCTAACCACTATGAAAATATCCAAATATGTTTATGTACTCTGTATAAATTCCCTGGAGAACTCCATCCCAACCATGTGCCCCCCATCAATAACACCCCATACCAGTGTTTCTCCCCTGCCATAGTTGAACCTCTCTGTCGTCCAAAACTTCTTAAAAATGGAGCCTAATATAGTGCCAGGTTCCATTCATAGTAAAATAGAATATAGTGAGAAGTTTAAAGGTTAGACATAGAATATATACTAATTTAGAAAAATTAAATAAAGTAAAAATAAATTGGGGTATCAAGAAATCAAAAAGTGATAAAGCTTTGTTTTTGATGTTTTGTCTTTCATCATTGCAATAGGTGTTGCCCTGTATATACAGTGACAAGGCTATTTCTTTCATTTCTTTCTCAGTGTCTACATCCTTCTTTTTTCTAGTTATTAAGTTTGTCTTCACAAAAGTTTTAGATCACAGTAATTCACATGTATAGTATAGGGTACTCCCACACATCCAACATCAAACACTTTGTCCCTTCCCCTGCAATGATGTTTTTACATGTTTATATAATATTTCCTGGAGCTGATGTACAAATATTGAAACATAGTTTTCAACCAAGACTCCATTTTGGTTTATGTTATGATGTATATTTTAGACTACACAATTTTCTAAATTTTATTTATCTTATGTTTTACATTATGGTTTACATTTCATCCTATAGATTTTTATACATTTTTGTTGTAATTTAACATGTCTTATATTCATCATTACATTATTTTGTGGAACACTTCCATTGCCCCACAGTTACCCTGATTCCACCTATTCAATACCACTCTACTCCTCCCCACAGTGCCCTCAGTGACAATCTTTATTACTCAAAGGACCATATTCACAGATACTTGCAACAATGTTAAGGGCTTGAAAACTCGACTTCCCTAACCTATTGGGAGGTACCAATCTCTCGAGAGATACAATTCCCTCTGTTTGAAAACATCAGTCCTCCCCAGGTACCAATCTCTCGAGAGATACAATTCCCTCTGTTTGAAAACATCAGTCCTACCCCAGAAGGTGGGTACACCTTCAGACTCATTGTATTTGTCTCCATCCAATGATATAATCCACTAGGATAAAATGAGCACTCACACACTCCTTAGAAGCCTGCTCTGTGTCATAAATCCCCCCGTAAGCATCTTAAACAGGAAAACTTACCTTACTTATTGTATTTTCTAACGAGTATTCTCAACATTATAATTTCAAACACATACCTGAAAATCTCATGTCCAAATGTTCCCCCCACCGCCCCAAGTTTCTTGGACCATCTGACACATACTCCCATCCCTAGCTCCCCTCAAGTCCTCAAAGCTCCACCCAGAGATATCCATATGTACCCATTTATGCTTTCCCTGTACAAATATTTACCTCCAGTTTCTCATATATTTCACCCATTTAGGTGCCAGTTCACAATCTTCCTTTAAGCCTATCATCCAGTCTGTAGCTCTCTGAGGCAGTTTGGTTTATTTATTTCTTATCAAAGATGTCATGTAGCATTTGTCCTTCAACGCCTGGCTTGCTTCACTCAACCAAATGTTCTCAAGATTCATCCACATTATCACATGTGTTTGTAATATATTCCTTCTTATAGCTGAGTAGTATTCTATTGTATGTATATACCACATTTTATTTATCCACTTATATGTTGATGGGCATTTGGGTTGATTCCAATTTTTGGCAATAGTGAATAATGCTGCTATGCACATTGGTTTGCATATATCAGTTTATGTCCTTTCCTGTTCTACTAGGTATATACTCAGAAGTGAAATTGCTGGGTCATATGGCAAATCTATAGCTGGTTTTGGTAGAGTGTTGGTATAGTCTTGGAATAGTGTTTTATTTTTATTGCCGTCAGTTTATCATTTTATCTGGACGGTTTTATTCAGTTGGTTATCTTCTTTCTTCACTGTAAGGTTTTATTTATTGCTGTTTTCATGTGTGTGTGGTTTTCTTTTTGATAATTTGTTCCTCTCATTCTATTTCCTTGCTGTTGTCTGTGTACCCTTGAAAAAAAAGATTGCCACCAGAGAAAGTGAAAAAGGTAAGAAAAAAAAAGGACAATAGTAATAATAATAGTAAAAGTTAAAAGAAGTACCATATGAGACTTAGGAAAATGAATATTTAACTCATGTAAGTAGTGTAGAGTATACGAATAAAAAAGTTTTGTGCCTACAAGGAAATTGGTACTTGAACAGAGAAAAATATATAGAAAGAATTAAAAGGCCAAAATGATTAGAAGGGATGGAAAAAGAAAAGAAAAGACAAAAGAATAAAAAATTAATAAAAGAAGGAAAACAGAATAGATGATATAGAAATAAAAAACAGAAAAATTTAGGACTAAACAGAGAGGTGGAATGTAAGAACAAGAACAGATAGTGGAATACTAAAGGTTGAAGGAGGGAAAATAGATAACATTGATAGAAAAACCGATATACACAGAAAAGAGGAAACTAAGGAATAGGAAACAGTATACAAGAAACAAGCCAGTAGAACCTAAGTAAAAAAAAATAAGGGAGGGTGAAAGAAGAAGAAAGAAAAACAAACACACAAGTAAGCAGTCAAACAAAAACTAATATAAAACAGCCTTTACTCAAAAGACACTTTAGGAGCATGAGGAGCTTCTCAGGCTGTCAGTGTTCATCAGTTAATTACCTTGCATCTTGTTCTCTGCAGCTTTTTAAGCATATTTTAGTGAGAAAACTAAGTTAAATTTTATTTATTTATTTATTTATTTATTTCTAGATGTTGCATTTAAAATATATATGGGGTCCTCACATACCCCCTACCCCCCTCACCCCACTCCTCTCGTACCAACATCTTCTTTCATTATCATGGGACATTCATTGCATTTGTTGAGTACATTTTGGAGCACTGCTGCACCACATGGATAATGGTTTACATTGTAGTTTACACTCTCCACCAGTCCACCCAGTGGGCCATGGCAGGACATACATTGCCCAGCATCTGTCCCTCCAGTACCACTCAGGACTAAAAGTAACCACTTTTTTTTAGGAAAAATATGCGCCCAATAGAAGCTAATAGAAAAATAATGTCTATGTTTTCCCTGTCCTAAAGTATCTGCTGGATGTTTGATATCCTGGTGGTTCACTACTCTAAGAGGAGCTTAGAATCAATATGGAGATCTTGTATACTCAAGGCAGAAACTCATCCACTGGGATAAATTTTCTCTTTGGGCTAGCTAGGCCTTCAGAAAGCTATCCTATCACCTTATCTTGGGCATGTTTGACTCTTTACATTTGGGTAGGTTCCTGCTATTAGGAGTCTGCCTGTCCCTGCTTCCTTTCTATTCATATTTCTTTTTCTCCCAGAGCAGTGGGACACCATGGCCTATGTTAGAGGATGTTCAATTCCCTCTCTTAGTCAGACTGAGTTCCCTTCTGAAATTCAAGTGGGACCCTTGTGATGGAACTCACTGCAGAAAAATGACTCCATCCCTCTTCCAGATCAACTCCTCCTCCCAGTGAACTCTAATTAGGCTCTTGGAAGCATATTAATTGCTTCCTACTGCTTGCCTCCATCCAGATCGATGCCCTGAAGCCTCCTGCTCTGTGTGTTCCCAAAACACTTCACTCGGACAAGATCTTGTCCCCACTCAGCCAGTTTTTGGGAGACAGATGTTGAGTGCCTCCTTAACCTGATGTCATTTTGTCCAGTTTTCAATAATGATAGTTTTAAAAATAAGAAAAAAATAAACATTATTTTTTAAAAATTAAAAAATTTGGAATAATAAAAATAATGAAAAATGTTTTTAAACATTTTTACGTCTTTTATCACTATAAGAGCTGTTGCCTTGTATGTACAGTGCCTTTTCTTCTATTTATTCCCATAGTGTCTTTTTTTTCAGTTTATTCAAAGAAATTTTAGGTTACAGAAAACTCATTTATAAAATTTAGGGAATTCCCATATAGTCAACATCCTCCCCATTTCCTCCTTCCATGATTAATAACATTTTACATGTGGATGGTACATTTGTTGCGATTGATGTACAAATATTGAAACATTGTTACTAATCATGGGAAAAGATTTCCATTAATTTTTGTGTAAGGTGTGAGATGGTGTTCCTCTAATTCTTTCGGATATGGCTATTCAGTTCTCCAAGCACCATTTGTTGAAGACAACTTTCTTTCCCGGTTGAATGGGCTCCATGGCCTTGTTGAATAGCAGTTGTCTGTATGTGCAATGATCTATATCAGAGCCCTCAATTTGATTCCATTTTTCAGTATGACTATCCTTATACCAATACAATGTAATTTTGACCACTGTAACTACACAATATGATTTAAAGTCAGGTTGTGTGATTCCTCCAATACATTTTTCTTTTTCAATATGTGTTTGGCTATTTGGGATATTTTGCCCTTACAAATAAATTTTATAGTTAGCTTTTCCAACTCAGTAAAAAAATGATGTGATAATTTTTATTGGGATTACTTTAAATCTGTAAATCATTTTTTGTAGGGTAGATCTCTTAATGATATTTGTCTTTCTATCAATGAACAGAGAATATTCTTCCATATATATTTTTAAGTCAAATTAAGAGTGGTTTTATTTAAAAACTAAAGAATCAATGAAAAACATTTGGAACTAACTCATCATTATGCTCTGTTAGTTCAGTTAACATTATTTCATTAATTAAAAATTGTATAGAAATTTTTCTATAAATTGCATTCACGAGTAAATAAAATCACTGAGAGTTCTCATTTTTAAAGATTGTGTTTTTAAAAGACCAAATGTGTGTGATTTTTTCTAAGTTCACATTCTGTAATAAAAATGTATTTAAAAATAATTAATAGTGTGGGTTGGAAAAATTACAATAAATGTGAAATATGGACTCTAGTTAATAGTACAATTTTGATAATTTTCTTTCATGCACACACCTAGTGTATTTAAAATAAATAAACAATTTTAAAAATACCTGCAAAATACAAACATTTAAAATAAGTGTTAAATGCCTGTAATTTTAATATAAATTATTTCCTTAGAAAGAAAGCCTTACTCAAAATATAACCCACACACTACTTGATAATATAAAGTTTTTACCTTTCCATTCATTTAGGTCTTCTTTATTTCTTTTAACAGTTTTGTGTAGATTTCTGTGTACAAGTCAATGTACAAGTCAATTTTTTTTAAGATTTATATATTTATTTATTTTTCTCCCCTTCCCCCCCCACCCCAGTTGTCTGTTCTCTGTGTCTATTTGCTGCATCTTCTTTGTCTGCTTCTGTTGTTGTCAGTGGCACAGAAATCTGTGTTTCTTTTTGTTGCATCATCTTGTTGTGTAGCTCTCCGTGTGTGCGGTGCCATTCCTGGGCAGGCTGCACTTTCTTTTGCGCTGGGCGGCTCTCCTTACGGGAGGCACTTCTTGCGCGTGGGGCTCCCCTGCATGGCAGGGCACTCTTTGTGCACATCAGCACTGCACATGGGCCAGCTCCACGAGGGTCAAGGAGGCCCGGGGTTTGAACCGCAGACCTCCCATGTAGTAGACAGATGCCCTAACCACTGGGCCAAGTCTGCCACCCAATTACTTCTATAGTTAAATTTATTCCTTATTTTATTCTTTTAATTGCTGTTATAAATGTGGTGATTTCTTGATTTCCTTCTCTGATTACTTATTATTGGTGTACACATGCTACTGATTTTTGCACATTGATCTTATAACCTTCCAATTTATTGGACTAAATTATAAGCTCTAGCAGCTTTGTTGTAGACTTCTCAGGGCTTTCTATGTACAGAATCATGTCTTCTGCAAATAGTGAATTTTTTACTTCTTTTCCAATTCGGATGCCTTTTTGTATCTTTTCTAAGTGATTAAGCAAAACTTCTAACAAAATGTTAAATAATGACAGTGATAAATTTGCATGTTGAGTTTGGCTTAGAGAGTAGCCACATTTGAGCAACATGGAGGCTCTCAGGAGGTAACTCTTAGCCTCCCTGTAGCTCTATGCCTAGCTGAAATTTCAAACACACAGGTTCATAAGCATAGTCATCAGTATCAAGTGCCCATCATTGAATCACCCTTCTTCACAGGTCTTTGCCCTTGCACTTGGGGAATTGTTGCTCTTCCATTGGAGAATGCAGCAGAGCTCCCCACGGTCAGAACTCAGCCCTTTCCTGGTTGTCATTTTTCACTCAACCCACTGTGACAAGACCCAATGAACATCCAAACATATTTATAACTCTATATGCATCCCAGGAGAACTCCCACTCACACAGGCATCCCTCATTATGACACCCAACACCAGTGATCCTCCCCTGCCATAGTTGAAACCCTTTCTGATCCAAAACTTCTTTGCCCACTATGTATAGTGGCAAGGCAATCTCTTCCATTTCTTCCTCGGTGTCTACATCCTTTTTTTAAAGGATGTCTTCAAAACAAAGTAAAGTCACATATAGGTTATAGGGAACTCCTGTATACCCAACATCAAACCTTTTTCCCCATTCACGAGCAATGATCTTTTTACTTGTGGATACTACATTTGCTACAACTGATGTACAGATATTGACACATGTTTACCAACCATGGTTTCATTATAGTTTACATTATAGTTTATACTTTAGACTGTACACATTTATAAATTTTTGGTTACATTATGGCTTACAGTATGGTTTACATTTTAAGCTATATACTTTTGTATATTTTTGTTGAGAATTAATATGGCCTGTACCCATCATTGCTGGATCTTTTGGAATACTTCAATTCCGCCCCCCCCCCCGCATTTACTCTCTCTTGCATCTATTCTATTCTTCCCTCTTCCTCCCCTTGGGACCCATAGTGACAACCAGGCTTCATGGGAAATAACTCGTCTGGATTAACTTCTCTGGTGCCAAGGGATTATTACCAAGCACCAACTGGTGATGAAACTAGAAAGGCATTGAATAAAAGGGGAAAATGGTAAAGAAAAATGAGATTATATGGCTAAGAGACTTGAAAATGAGTCATGAGGTCATCAGAGGGGTCATACTCACACATGTCTCAGCAGGGTCCCAGAGACAGCCAACCTAGAATCAACTCCAGATAGAGGTGCTCCTGAGGGCTATGGAGAAACCCAGGTGCTACAGTCATGGTAGATGTCTCTGGAGTTCTGTGCCTTGCCTTGGAATTTCTAATCCTGAGTATGATGAAGTTTGACTCAGATGTGACCTCTCCACACATGCCTCTTCTGTCACTTTTACTGAACCTGTGGTTAGTGTTGGGGTTGGTTTATTCTCAGGACACTTGAATCTCAGATTGTCTATGTGCCAGCTGGACCCTGAGCCTCAGCAGAGTTGCGATATCTGCTCTCCAGTTCATTCAACTTACACAGGTGACCTAACAAGGAGGTGGGGATGGTCAAGCACCACACCAGCAAGTCAAGAGAATCTACCACCCTAAGCAGGAGTATCTCATTCATCAGTCAGGTGGGATCTAAGCTCTATCTTGATTGAGAGGTGGAGTGTACACCACCAACATGGGGTCCTCAGGATGGAGGAAAAAATTTGGATTAGAATGGACTTACTGGTATTCTACTGTAGAATTATTGTGACTCTAGCAAAGGAAAAATTGTGTCATTGATGTGCAGACAGTGACCATGGGACCTGCTGAGGGGAGGGAAAGGGAAAAAGAGGTATGATATTGGGGCATTTTCTGGACTTGGAGTTGTCTTGAATGATATTGCACTGACAAATGTGGGACATTATATATCCTGTCACAGCCTTCTGAATGGACAGGAGGAAAATGTAAATTCCAATGTAATCTCTACTCCATGCTTTGTAGCAGTGCTCCAAAATGTATTGCTTCAAATGAAATCAATATTCCACACTAATGAAAGAGATTGTTGGTATGGGATGAATGGGAGGTGTTAGGAAGTTGGGTATATGGGAACTTCATATTTTTTAATGTAACATTTTGTTTAATCTGTGTGTCTTTAATAATAGCCCTCACCCAGAAACAAATAAATAAAAAAGAAAATTATCATGTCAGAGAAAGGAAACTTACTCTATTTGAAAAAAAAAAAAAGAGCAGTAAAAGTGGACACACTTGTCTTGTTCCACATCTTAAAGGGAAAGCTTTTAGGATTTCAGCATGGACTTTGATGTAAGCTGTGTGTTTTTTATATATACCCAAGTTATCAAGTTGAGTAAGTTTCCTTCTATTACTATTTAAGAGTTTTTATCAGGAGTGGGTGCTATATTTTGCTGAATGATTTTTCAGAATCTCTAGAGATATATTGTGCCTCTTCTGTTTCTTTTCCAATTCTTGATTTCCAGGTTCATTCTAGTGGTCAGAGAATTAACTTTGTATACTTTCAGTCTTTCTGAATTTATTGAGAGGTGTTCTGTGGCTTCAATATGTGGTCTGTCCCGGAAAATTATCCATGTGCACTCAAAGAGCATTTGTTCCTTAATGGGATCTGGCAATATATTAGGCTTCATTTTCAAAGAAGGTTTGTATCACAGAGAGGTTCAACAATGGCAGCGGAGGAATACTGGTGTGGGATGTTATTGATAGAGGGCACATGGTTGGGAGGGAGTTCTTCAGGGTATATATACAAGGTACATAAAAATGTTTAGATATTTTCATAGTGGTTAGTGTTAAAAATGACAACTAAGGGAGTGTTGAGTTCCTAGCCAAGGGAGCTCTATCATATTCCCTAATGGAACAGCAACAACCCCCTAAGTGCAATGGCAAAGACCAAAAAAGAAGGATGGCCTTGATACTAATGACTATGTTTGTGAGCCTGTGTGCCTGAAATAAGAACAAGGCCTAGAGCCACAGGGTGCCTAAGAGTTACCTCCTGAGAGCCTCAATGTTGCTCAATTGTGGCCAGTCTTGAAGCCAAACTCAGCATGTAAAAGCATTGCCTTCCCCCCAGCATGGAGCGTGAATCATGGGGATGAGCTTCCTGGTGGTGTGGGATTACTACCAAGTACCATCTGATGATGTAACTAGAAAATGACCTTGAATAAAAGGGTCAACTCGGACCAGCAGAATATCTCAGTCAACATATAATACCAGGAGTTAAAAATGCTTTTTGATATGTATCAAGGGAGAAATGGAAAGGACAAATGAATTTATATGGCTATGAGTCTCCAAAAAAGAGCAGCGAGGTTATCAGAGGGGTTGCCCTTATGCACACCTCAGCAGAGTCCCAGAGACAGATAAAGTAGATACAACCCCGGGTATTGATTCTTCTGAGTGCTACAGAGACCCACAGTTTCTATGATCATGGCGTATGGAGTTCAGTGCCATGTCAGTTGGCCCTTCTTTGGAGTTTGTGGTTCTGTGTGATGGAACTGGACTCAGATGTGATCTTTTTTCACAAGCCTCTCCCGTTACTTTTACCAGAATTGTAGTTGGTGCTGGGGTTGAATATGTACCCAGGGGATCTGAATCTCTGGACTGACCATATGATAACCAGGCCCTGAGCCTCAACAGACTTCAGCTCCTACAGGCTGGTATTGGACTTACCCCACTCAGCTAACATGGAGTTGAAGAAGGTCAACCACCACACCAGGAGCCAAGAGTATTCACTCTTTGTCTTGAGCATTAGATGATTTGACAAGTATATGTCTTCAGGTAGGTGTGTAAGAATTTATCCTGTTTGGGATGCACTGTGCTTCCTGGACATATATGATCATGTCCCTCAATAGAGTTGGGTATTTTCAGGTATTATTTCTTCCAATTCTTCTTCTGCCACTTTCCCCTTTCTTCTTCCTCTGGGATGCCTATAATGCATCTGTTTGGATGTTTTGTGTTGTCCTTCAAATTCATAAGCCCCTGCTAGATCTTTTCCCATCTTTTTATCTATCTGTTCTACTATCTTTCTGATTTCAGAAGAATCCATATTGCTGATTCTTTCCTCTGCCTGGTCAAATCTGCTGTTATGTGCTTCCAGTATATTTTTGATTTCTTGAATTGTGCCATTCATCATGATCAGATCCATTATTTTTTATGTATGTTTACAATGTCTTCAGCATGTTCCCCCAATGCCTTCTTTATTTCCTTTAGCTCTTCATTCACTTCATTAAGTTAATTCATTATATTTGTTTGGACATCGTTGATTAGTTGTTCCACATTCTGCATCTCCTCCTGTTTTGTTTTATGTTTATTAGACTGAGCCATGTATTCCTGTATCTTCGTATGGTTTGTAAATTTTTGTTGGTGTCTTGGCATCTGTTTATCTTGATGTGACTACCTGTTTGGGTAGCTTCTTTATCTACTCTAGGGTCTGATTTTCTTGTTTCTTTCTGTGCAATAAAGTTAATTTTTGATGCTTGGTTCCTCTTATCTTACATATTTGAAGTTGTCTGTGTTCCCTAAAATAAATTTGGATCTGAGAAAAGGAAAAGATAAGAAGAGGAAAAGAATGATAGTAATAAGAATGCAATAATAATGATAGTAGAGTTACCTTTCAAGAGCTAGGAAACTAAGTAATATGTGTATTAAAACTCATAAGAAATAGAAAGAAATAAGAATAAAATGAGGTAGAATAGAAAACAATGAAACAAGAGCCAAAAGAGAAGAAAATACTTTATTAAATGTCCAGACATATGACTAGAAAAAAATAAAACAAGAAACAAAATAGAAAAAATCTAGGATGAATTAAAATACCAGAATGATGAGAAGAGAATAGAAGTGAAAAAAGAAAGGAGAGAGAGAAAAAGAAAAAATGAAAACCAGACAAGAAGTGGTGAATGAAAGAAAAGCAACAGAAGTCAGAAGGCAGAAAAATGAAGGAAAGAAGAGAAATAAAGTAGATTGAGAAAATAATTTTTAAAAAGATAACAAAAAGGGGGAAACAAAAAACAAGAAAGAAAACTGCAGCACAGAAACAACTCAGGAAAAAGAACTTTCACTGTTAGGCCCTTAGAGATCTTCTCAGGTTGCTGGGCTGATCAATTAATCACACGGCAACCTGCTCTCCACAGGTGATGTATCCAGTTTTAGTGGATAAAGTAAAGGAACACGAAAGGAAAAATTCTGAAAACTACAAAATAAAATAGTAGAAGCTCAGTCTATAAGTTTCCTATCATGATGTGTTAGCTATATGCCTTAAGTCTCTCTGTGTCTCTTCTCTTCAGAGGTTTTCTGACTTAAGCCAGTGACCTGATACATGAAAGACAATAATACCCCCACTACACTACATCAAGTCTATAGAATAAAGAAGATTTTGAAAGTTTGTCTCTTCTTTCCCTCATTTCATTAGGCGAATTGGACTTTTAATAGTTTTCAGCATCGGGGGTAGCTAGTCTGTCCCCGCCTCTTCCCTCACCAAGTTCCTCTCTACAAGGGCATCTGTGTGTGACAGCCTACCTAAGCAAGTTACCCTCTCACATCTCCATGGGACCTCCTCAATACTGACTGGTATTCTGCATGAGATTCAAAGGGGACTCAGGTTTCCAGACCAACAGAAAGGAAATCACTCTCCACCCATTACCAGACTCCTCTACTTCCCAAGGAATGCTGCATATCCCTCAGCTGGATGGTGAGAGCCTGGGCATTCACAGAGTCTATTTGCCTGGAGGGTGATGCTTAGCTACCCACCATATCCAGCCACAAGGGTGAGCAACTCGTGGTTGTTCCTTGGTTTCTACATCTCATTGTCCAGATACCTTCATATTGATACCCTGAAACCTCTTACTCTGTGGATTCCCCCAAAAAGCTCACATGGGTAGGATTTTGTCCTTTCTCAGATGGTTTTTGCAAAAAAAAAGTTGGGCAGTACCTATCTACAATGACATCATTTTCTCAGAATCCTATAATAGTTCTGCATTGTATTTTTAATCTCACCCATCATGTCATTCATTTCCATAAGGTCTGTTACTTTTCTTTGCAGACTTTCACATAAATATATAGAGATTAATGAACACACTCTTAAACAATCAAGGAGTCAAAGAAGCTGCAAAATAATTCAGCAAATATCTTGAGAGTAATGAAAATGAGAACAAAACATATTAAAACCTTTGAGAAATCACAAAGGCAGGGTTTAGAGAAAAATTTATACCTGTCAATGTTTACATTAAAAAGAGGAAGCTATTAGACTCCCATCCTGGGCATCCCTGCTATGTTCTCCAAATAAGAGGTGGGAGTCTCTCAGGAGCATATGCAGTGCCTTTTAGAGGAGGATAGACCAGTATGTCAAGTCATCAGTGTTGTTGAAAGAAACTATGAATCTTTTCTTTAAGGAGTATAACTAGATGGTTGCCATGGACACTGAGGGTAGGAGGATGGAGAAATAGAGTAGATGGAACAGTGGACACTTTGGGGAGATGGAAGTATTCTGTAATACAAAACAAGCCAAGGTAAATTTCATCAAAATTTATAAAAACATATGATCCAAAATGTAAACCATAATGTAGAACAAAGATAATGGTTAGTAGCTATGTTTAAATATTTCTACATCAATTTTAACAAATGTACCATCCACATATAAAATGTTTCTAATAGGGGAAAGTGGAAAAGGGGGAGGATGTTGTGAATACAGGAATCCACTATATTCTGGATATGACTTTTCTGTAACTTAAAACTTCTTTGAAGGAAAAATGAAAAAGTACTAAGACACTGGCAGAATAAATGGTAGAAAATGTCACTATACACAAAAGAGAACAGATCTTATAATGATGAAAGACAAAAATTTTAAAAATAGCATTTTTTCATTTTATTACTCAATTTTTTACCATTTTGTTTGTTAAATTTTTTTGCATTTTATTTATTTTTAAAATCATCTTTATTATTCCAATTTCCTATTAATTGTATTTGGTTATTTTGTTGGCTTCATTTTTGAAGAATTTTTATCACAGAAGGGTTAAAACTATGAGAGGAGAGGATAATTGGTGTGGGGTGTAAGTGATAGGGTGTACATGGGAGAAGGTTCAAATGGGGCATACATATAAGGCATGAAAATGTCTTCAAATGTTCATGGGGCATTGTTATGGTGGATGGAGATACACACAACAAGGGAAAGAATATCAAATTCTCATCCTGCAGACCTCTGCCACATTCTTCAAAGGAACAGCAACAATTCCCCAAGTACTTGGGCAATGACTAGTGAAGGAGGGTGGCCCATTAATGGGCCATTGAGATTTATGACTTTACTAATGAATCTTTACATTTTAAATTGAAACTTAACTTAGTATTACAGGGCATCTAAGAGTTACCTCCTGAGAGACTACTTCTTGCTCAAATGTGGCCTTTTTCTAAGCCAAACTCAGCTTATAAATTCAATAACTTCCCCCCAACATGGGCCATGAATCCCAGAGGTGAGTCTCCTTGGCACTGAGGGATTACTACAAAGCACCAACTAGGAATACAACTGGAGAAAGACCTTGATAATAGGGGAAAAGGTAAAGACAAATGAGTTTATATGGTTAAGAGACTTCAAAGTGAGTCAGAATTCTTTCCAGAGGTTAAGTTTATGCATATCTCTCCAGGATCTCTTTGACTGCACAGTAAATATTGCCTCAAATAGCCAGGCTCCTGAGGCCTCTGGAGACATCTGGACACTATAGTAAGGAAAGAGAGCTCAGGAGTTTGCTGCCTTGCCAGTGGGTCCTACTTTGGAATTTATGTTCCCCAGTGTGACAGAGTTGGACTCAGTGGTTGTTTCACTCCACATGGCTCTTCTGACCCTTCTACTTGAACTCATACTTAGTATTAGACTTGATATATACATGTGTCCAAGAGTCTTAAATTTTTGGAATGTCCATGTATCAGCTGGGCCCTGAATCTCAACAGAGTTGCAACACTTACCCTCCATTTCCTTGGAATCACTCACGACACCTAAGAAAGTGATGGTGATGGACAATGTCCTTCCCAAGGAACAGAGAGAGTCTGCAACTGCAAACAAGAGAGTCATGTCCATCTGCCCTATGGAATCGAAGTCCCCTCCCAATTAGAGGTGGAGTGGACATCACTATCCCAGAATCTTCAGGATTGTGGAATGAACTATGGACCCAAATAGACTTACTGGTATCCTATCATAAACTTCTTGTGACTCTAGCAATGTAAGAGCATATATCATTGGTGCAGAGTGGTCACTGGAGTTTCTGATGAAGGAAGAAAGAAAAACAGGTGTAATATGGGGACAGTTTTGGGACTTGGGAATTGTCCTGACTGAGTTTGCATCAACAAATGCAGAGCATTATATATATTACCGTAACGTATAGAATTGTGTGCGAGGGAGTGTAAAGTACAATGTAAACTATAATTCATAATTACTGGCAATGATTCAATGTGTTAATCAACTTTAACTAATGTACTATACTAATGAAGGATTTTGTTAATTTGGGAAAATGTGGGAGGTGTAGGAAGTGGGATATATGGGTATCCCATTTAATTTAGGTAACTTATGAAATCCAAGTATCTTTTTAAAAAATTAAAAATTTATTAAAACAAAGAAAGACTTAAATTGACTAACTGAACACCTGGAAAAACTAGAAAAAAAACCCCAGCAAGTTAATCCCAAACCAAGGCAAAGGAAAGAAATATTAAAGATCAGAGCAGAAATAAGTGAAATTGAGAACAAAAAAAGAGAGAATCGACAAAAACAAATGTGGGTTATTTGAGAAGGTCAGCAAAACCTTAAGTAGACTAACAAAGTAAAAAGAAAGAGACATAAATATAATCACAAATGAGAGGATGGACATTACCACTGACCTCACAGAAATAAGAGAGATCTTAAGAGGATACTATGAATAACTCTATGTAAAAAAACTTAGACAATGTAGATAAGATGGCCAAATTCCTGGAAAAACATGAACAAACTACTCTGACTTTAAAGACCTCAAAAATCAATTACAAGTGAAGAGATTGAAATATTTATTAAAAACCTCCCAAAAATGGAAAGTCTGGGGTCAGATGGCTTCACAGGTGAATTCTACCAATCATTCAAGGAAGAATTTATACCAGTCTTGCTCAAGCTATTCCAAAAATTAAATAGGAAAAAAAAAATGCTACCAAACTCATTCAATGAAGCCAACATCTCCCTAAAGACAAAACCAGAAGCCAAGAGTGTCCACAACTGCAAGTAGGAGAATTGCATCCATCATTATTGTGGAATCTAAGCACCCTCTTCATATAGAGGTGCAGTGGACATATCCATCCCAGGTCCAAAGGATGGAGGAATAGAGTACAGATTAGAATGGACTTACTGATACTCTACTATGAAACTATTGTGATTAGTAATGGAAAAAATGTAGTATTGATGTGGAGAAAGTGCCCATAGTACCTGCTGATGGTAGGGAGAAGGAAGAAGAGTTTGATGTGGGGACATTTTCAGGACTTGGAGTTGTACTGGGTGGTACTGCAGGGACAGATGGTGGACATTTTATGTCCTGCCATGGCCCATTGGGTGGACTGTGGGAGAGTGTAAACTACAATGTAAAACATATTCTTTGTGGTGCAGCAGTGGACCAAAATGTAATCATCAACTGCAGTGACTGTCCCATGATGATGAAAGAGGTTGTTGATGTGGGGGGAGTGGGATGAGGGGGATAGGGAGTATATGGGGACCTCATATTTTTTAATGTAACATTTTTAAAAAATATAGAAAAAACAGATAAAGCCTAATGTATTGCCAAACTCAATTAGTAGGAAAATGAAATACTAATAATAGGATTTAAGATTACCCACTGAATGGACTGGGGAAGAGTGTAAACTACAATGTAAACTATAATCCATGCAGTGCAGCAGTGGTCTAAAATGTATTCACCAAATGCAATGAATGTGCAATGATGATGAAAGAGGTTGTTGATGTAGGAGGAGTGGGGGGGGTATGGGGAACATGGAAACCTCTTATATTTTTAATATAACTTTTTTCTGATCTATGTATCTTTAAAAAAAGGACAATTTTAAAAATCACAAAAAAATCTATAATCCATGTTGTGTAGCAGTGCCCCAAAATGTATTCATGAAATAAAATGAATTTACCACACTAATGAAAGAAGATGTTGATGTGGGAAAAGTGTGGAGTGTGGGGAGTGGGGTATATGGGAGTCTACTATATTTTTTAAGGTAACTTTGTGTGATCTTTGTATCCTTCAAAAGTAAATGAAAAATATTGTTTTAAAAAAACAGATAAAGGTAGTACAGAAAAAGAAAATTGAAGACCAATATCTCTATTGTATGTAGAGGCAAAAATTCACAATGAAATAACTTGCAAATAGAATACAAAAGCAAATTAAAGTAATTCTACACCAGGATCAAGTGGTTTTATCCCAGTTATGCAAGGTAGTTCAACATAAGAAAATCAGTTAATGTAATAAACCACATTTAAGAACTGAAGAAGAAAAATCACATTATTCTCTTGATTGATGCAGAAAAGGCATTTGAAAAATACAGCACCCTTTCTTGAAAAAAATACTCCACATAGGAATAAAAGGAAAATTCATCAATATGGTAGACAGCATATATGAAAAACCTTCAGCTAGCATTGTACTCAGTGGTGAAAGACTGAAAATTACTGTCAAGATCAGAACAAGACACGGATGCCCACTGTCACCATTTTCATTCAATATTGTGTAAGAAGTTACAGCTTCACTGGCTCACAATGTAGGTACTTGGCTCACCATGCAGGCACTTGTGTGGGCACTCAACTCACCACATGAACACTGAGCCAGTGCCCGTGCAAAGGACTCATGCAGCAAGAGGATGATGCAAAAAAAGAGAGATGAAGGGGAAAGTCAATGTGAAGCACAGTGGAAACCAGGAACTGAGGTGGTACAGATAACAGGGGACCTCTCTCCACATCAGAGGTCCTCAGGATCGAATCCTGATGAATCCTAGAGAAAAATGAGGAAAAGACAAAAAGAGAAATAGACACAGAAGATCAAACAGCAAATAGACATAGACATCAAAAACAGCAGGAGAGGGGGAAGAGGAGGGCAAGGGAGAAAAATAAATAAATATATCCATTAAAAAAAGTTCCAGATAGACAAAGAAATAAAAGTCACCCCAATAGGGAAGGAAGAAGTAAAAATTTCACTATTTGTGATGACATGATCCTATATCTAGAAAATACTGAAAAATCCACAATAAAGCTACTAGAATTATTAAACAAATTCATCAAAGAGTTGGGATGCAAGGGAAATACACAAAAATCAATGGTGTTTCTAAACACTACTTGATGTGTAATCTGAGGAAATCAATCTTTAAAATCCATTTATATAATTTCTTCCATTGTTGTGTCACAATAATTTTATAGCAGAATACAAGTAAGTCCATTCTAATCCATATATTATTCCTCCATCCTGCAGACCCTGTGATGGCAATGTCCAATGTCCAATGGAGTTGATGAAGGCAGGGAGAGGGAAAAAGGGATGTGATATTGGGCATTTTGAGGACCTGGAGCTGTCCTGATTATATTGCAGGGACAGATGCTAGGCATTATATATCCTGCCATAACCCACTAAATGGACTGGGAGAGAGTGTAAACTATAACATAAACCATAATCCATAATCCATGCTGTGTAGCAATGCTCCAAAATATATTCATCGCATGCAATGAATGTACCACACTAATGAGAGAAGTTGATGTGGGAGTAGTGGAGGGTGTGGGGAGTGAGGTATATGGGAACCTCTTATATTTTTGAATGTAGCATTTTGTATGACCTATGTATCTTTAAAAATAATAAATAATAGATAAATTTTAAAAATCCGTTTATATTATTGAATAAAACAATGAAATATTTAAGAAAAACTTAACCAAGGACATAAAGGACGTGTATTCAGAAAACTACAAAACATTTCTAAAAGAAACAGAAGAAGACAAATAAATGGAAGGAGATACCATGTTTGTGAATTAGAAGAATATGGATAATGTTGCTGCCTCCCTTCACCCCTCCTCCTAGCCTTTGTTATCTCCCTTTTCCAGCCGTTGCTATCCTTCACCGCCTACCTCATAGCTGCCTGCACAGCTCCGCCTATCCACTACCGCCCCGTAGTTCATCCGCCCCCGCTCCTACCCCTCCCTTGACCCGACCTTATATAATCAAGTGTATTTCCGCAATAAAGTGGACTAGCTCACTCTCACAGGCTGTCTCCGTGGTTTTTACCGCGCGTCCCCCACACCTGGAGAACCTAGGCCTACGCGCTGGCCTAGGGGCTCACCGCCGAGCCGTGGAAGCCCGCCCGGTCCTCGTGGGTTGCTAACTCAAAGTAGCAAGCTCAAAATAGCAAGCCCACAGATAAGATGTCAATTCTATGAAAGAAATTATCATTGATATGAAGACAGTGGCCACGGGAGTTGCTGAGAACTGGGAGATAGAAGAGATGTGATATGGTGTATTTTCTCGACATGGAGCTGTCCTGAATGATATTACAGGGACAGATGCAGAACATTGTTTATCCTGCCATTTTCCACTGGAAGGAATGGGGGAGAGTGTGAACTACAATGTAAACTACGTTCCATGCGATGTGGCAGTGCTCCATGTGTATACACCAAATCCAACGAATGTGCCTCACTGATGAAAGGAGATATTGATGTGGGAGGAGTGGGGTGGTTGGGAAGTGGCTTATATGGGAACCTCATGTTTTTTAATGTAACAGTTTGTGTGATCTATTTAACTTTAAAAAGACAATAAAAATAAAAGATAAATTTTAAAAGATGTCAATTCTACTCAAACTGATTTACAGATTCAATGCAATCCCAATAAAAATGCCAACAGTCTTTTTTTTCAGAAATCAAAAAATGATTATCTAATTTATTTTCAAGGGGAAGGGTCCCCAAATAACTAAACATATCTTTAAAAAGAAGAACAAAGTTGGAGGACTCTCACTCCCTGACTTTAAACATATTTTAAGTTACAGTGGTAAAAACAGCATGGAACTGTCATAAGGAAAGACATTTTGACTACTGGAACTGAATCAAGAACTCAGAAATTGATCTTCACATCTAGAGTCAAGTGATTTTTTACAAGGCTTTTAAGCCCACCCAGTTGAGCCAGAACAGTCTATTCAAATATGGTGCAGGGAGAACAAGATATCCATATCCAAAAGAAAGAAAGAAGAACCCTATCCTTCATTGTATACCAAAATTAACTCAAAATGGTCAAGGAATTAAATATAAAAACAACAACCATAAAACTAGAAGAAAATGTAGGAAAACATCTTCATGATCTTTTGGTAGGTGGTCGTTTATTAAACCTTATGCCCGAAGCACAAGCAACAAAAGAAAAAATATAACAAATCAATGGGACCTCCTTAAAATTCAATCGGTTTGCACTTGAAAGGACTTTGTGCAATTGGTGAAAAGTCAGCCAACTTAATGGAAGAAAAAATTTGGCAATCACATATATGGTAATGGCTTAATATCCATGGTATAAAAGGAGTTTCTATAACTCAATAATATAAAGACAAAGTATAAAACTAAAAAATGTGCAAATCACATGAAAAGACAACTTTGCAAAGAAGAAATAAAAATGGTGAAGAAGCACATGAAAAAATGCTTAAAATTCTAGTGATTAGGAAAATGAGTGGGGGGTATGGGGAGTGGGATATATGGGAACCTTTTATATTTTTTAATGTAACATTTTGTGTGATCCATGTATCTTTAAAAAAGATAATAACATTTTAAAAAGATTTTAAAAACTACAATGAGATATCATTTTAAACCTATTAATATGGCTGCTATTAAAAATTTACAAAATTGCAAATGTTGGAGAGGACATAGGGAGATTTTTCCTTTTGGTTGGAATGTAGAATGGTATAGCCACTGTGGAGGACTGTTTGGAAGGTCCTAAGGAAGTTGAATATACACTTGCCATGGTACCAGATAGTACCTTTGCTAGGTATATATCCAGAAGAACTGAGAGCAGTGACAGGAATAGATATCTACACACAAAAGTTCATAGCAGATTTATTCATGATAGTCAAAAGATGGGAAAAACTCAGGTGTCCATCATTTAATGAATGGGTAAACAAATTGTGGAGGATACACACAATGGAATATGCTTCAGTGATAAGAAGAAGTGAAGTCATGAACCATATGACATGGATGATCCTGAAGGATATTATACTGAGTGAAGCAAGTCAGATAAAAAAGAACACAGTGTGCTTACCTCATTATGGACTAAACATATTATGTGAAAAATAAATGTTATGTGAAATATGAATATAGGTAGAATTGCATATGTAAGACCATTTTACTTTTAAGCTGAAAAATGTGAGCTAATAAAACAAAATTTTAATATCAGACAAAAAAATCATACTAAGTTAAGGACACCAGACGCAGAGTACTATGTATTGTGTAATTCCATTTTTTAAAATATTAATAAAATCAATTTATATAAAAGAAAGGAAATTAGTGGTTATGTAGGTCTGAGGAAGGAATACTAAGGAATGGAAGGTCTTCCTTTTTTGGAGTACTGAAATTGTTCTAAAATTTTTAAGATGATGAATGCACCTTGTGAGTATACTAAAAGGCATTGATTATCCACATTGGATAGAATAGCTAGAAACAGCAGCTATGTACAGTGGGGGAATGTATTAGCCAGCTGATGGGGTGCTGATGCAAAATACCAGGAAATGGTTAATTTTTGAAAAGGGTATTTATTTGCAGTAGGATCTTACTAATACCAGGCCATAAAGAAAAATTTACTTCCCTCATCATAGTCTATTTCCACATGTCGGAGCAAGTTGGCTCCCAAAGTCTGTGAGAGTTCAGGCTTCCTGGGTTCCTCCATTCCAGAGTCTTGCTACTCTCTGGGTTCAGGGTTCCTCTCTTCCCAGACCTTGCTTCTTCCTGGGCTTGGAGTTCCTCTCTTCCAGGGGCTTGCTTCCCTTTCTTTCCTTAGTGTGCTTCTTGGGGCTCCAGCTTAAGGTTTCAGCATCAAACTCCAAAATCAAAACTCCAACATTAAAAACCCTCAACTCTGTCCTATGCCATGCCTTTTATCTGTGAGTCCCCCCACACCAAGGGGTGGGGACCTAACACCCTAATGATGTGGCCCAATCAAAGCCCTAATAATTTAATCATGCCCAAGCGCAGACCAGATTACAAGCATAATCCAAAATCTATTTTTGAAATTCATAACTATATCAAACTGTTACATTCCACCCTTTGAATTCCAAAAAGACATTACAATATTCAAAAAAAAACTTAAATCAGCAACAATGCAAATACTAAATCAAATCACAATCAATTAAAAGAAATAAAGTTTGTCTTGGGGCAAAGTCCCATCTGCTATAGATCTCTGAAACTTAAAAACCCATTTATCTGTTTCCAATACACAAATGGAAAGACATAGGGTAAACATTTTCATTACAATAAGGAGAAATTGGAAGGGAAACATGAGTCATGGGCCTTGTACATTTCAGTAAACATGCAGGGCATCCTCCATTCTATTTCAGTCTGGGAGTCATTCTTAAGATGATGGTTTCTTCCCCTTGGGGCCATATGGGAACCCGCTTTTTCCACCAGCTTGCCTAATGTTCATTTTCTTGGTTCCAATCCCATCAAGCATCTCGATGTCAACCAAGCTCCAGACCTCTCCCTCCAAGAGTGCTGGGTTGATTGTCACAAGTTACCAAAAATTTGGGCTAGAGTCTTAACCCTCCTAGTACAGTGATGTGAAGACAACATTCCCCCTTACCTTTGGCATAGAGGCTCAATCCTCTCATGGCAATGAGTTGACCTCCTGGCCTTCCCTAACCTTTGGGGGACAGGTTCCCCCTTCTCTGACCTGTGGGGTGCTGAATTTAACCACCCTAATCTCTGGGAATGTGTCCCACCCTCTTTTTATGCTGGGGCAAACTCTCCCATAATATTAGGCAGGACCATCCACTCTCTTCAACTCATGGGGCAAACTCACCCTCTATGTGCACATGGTTTCATTTCCTATCTTGGACCAAGGTGATGTCCAAATTCCAGATCTCAGCTTCCATGGTTTTTCTCTTAAAGCTGTTTCTCCTTCATTCTCTCCTTTCCATGTCCCCCTTAGCTCAAGCTGACAGTGGATTTGTTCCTACAGCTTTCTCATAAACCTTGTTGGTTTAGGATGCAAGAAGCAGGTGTCCAAGCCATCATGCAGTAAGACTTTCCACATGTCTTTCCTAGATAAATACATCTTCAATCCAGATTTACAAGTTCCAAGTTTAGGTAGTCCTCAAATGGGGCACCATCATTTGAGAGTTTGATTTCCAGGGGCTTGGAATTTCCGCAATCAGTTTCTGTTTTCTTTTTGCCCAAATATTCAGTTCTTAGCTTATCTCACTCTTCTAGCATTTTGCTATAAGCCAGAAGCAAAACAAAGCCACATTCTCTGAGTTTACTTTGGAAAGTTCTTCAGCTAAATGCCCAAGCTTGCCATTGTCAAATTCTGCCTTCCATACAACACCAAAATTTAATCTTGCTAAGTTATCTGCAACTTCAAAACACGGATCACCTTTCCTCCAGTTTCCAATAATAGTTACATTATGTAATTCTAAGGCATCATAAAAAGTTCCTTTAGTATCCATATTGTTATTAATAATCTCTTTAAAATGTTGCAGGCCTTTTCCATGATGTATGTCACAATTCCTCCAAAAATACCCCTTATCCATTTATAAAACCATTCCAACATTTTGATAATTGTAAAAGCACTTCCCAACTCCTTAGTACCAAATTCTGTATTAGTCAGACAAAGGTATGCTGATGTAAAATACCAGAAATTCATTGGTTTTTATAAAGGGCATTTATTTGTGGTAGGAGCTTACAGATACTAGGCCTTAAATATAAGTTACTTCCCTCACCAAAAATCTATTTTCACGTGTTCGAGAAGGTTGGCTGCTGATGTCTGCAAGGGTTCAGGCTTCCTGGGTTCTTCCATTCCAGGGTCTTGCTACTCTCTGTGTTGAGAGTTCCTCTCCTCCCAGGGCTTGCTTCTTCCTGGGCTCAGGGTTCCTCTCTTCCTGGGGCTTGCTTCTCTTTCCTCTGTGTGCTTACTTCTTTTGGGCTCCAGCCTAAGGCTTCAACATCAAACTCCAACATCAAAACTCCAACATCAAAAACCTTCAACTCTATCTTTCTGCTGTGCCTTTATCTGTGAGTCCCCACCCACCAAAGAGTGGGAACTCAACACCCTAATGACGTGGCCCAATCAAAGCCCTAATCATGCCCACATACAGACCAGATTACAAATACAATCGAACATCTGTTTTTGGCATTCATAACTATATCAAACTGCCATAGGGAAGTATAGAGAGATTTAGAGGTGAAGAATTTTCTTTTATGTTTGCCCCTTTTTTGCTTATTGTTATTGAAATACTCAAAATGCTCTAATAATGACTGAGGTGATGAACACACAACTATTATTATAGCAAACACCATTGGTTGTATACTTTGGATGAATTTATGCTGTATCAATTTGTGTCAATAAAATTAATTTGTTTAAAAAATATATGAGATTCCCATGCATGCCACCCTTCCCTTTGTCATGCTTTTCTCCAATAACAACATCTTTCATTATTCTGGTATAATTCTTACAGTTGATGAACACATATTGTAACATTGTTATTAACCATGGTCTATAGTTTGCACTATAAAATTGCACTGCACAATTTTATAGTTTTTGACAAAATGTATACTGACCTGTCTCCGTAATTACAAGGTCATGCACAGCAATTCCAGTTTCCCAAAAATGCCCCATGTTACATCAAATCTTTCTTCTACCTCCCTTCAAAACTTCAAGTAACCACCGCCTTTGTATCAATGTTACAAGCTCTTCCATTAGTAAAATAAGTCTACTTTAGCCCATTTCCCCCTTATCTTTTTTCCTTCCTCAATCCTGAAGATTTTGGGATGGTGATGCCCACCCCACTTCCAATTGAGAGGGAGATTTTATCCCATTAGGCAGGTGAATGAACTGTCCTGCTTGCAGTTGTAGATACTCTGTTTTTGTGGATGGGTGTTGTCCATCATGATCTTTTTGTTCTCCTGGGCGATTCCACTGAAATGGAGAGTATGTGTTGGTTGCAACTCTGTTGTGATTCTAGGCTCAACTAGCATATGAACATCCAGAAGATTTAGGCCTTTGGGGTACAAATTTAATGGGCATAGTGTTAGTTATAGGTTCAAATAAAAAGGGCATAAGAGCCTTGTTTAGGAAAACTATAAATGAGATTTTTTTTAGTTGCATGCATTTTGGAACTTTAATTTTATTAATATTTTATTGTCTTTTTAAAAAGATACATAGATCTCTCAAAATGTTACATTAAAAATATGAGGTTCCCATATACCCCACTCCTCCCATATCAACAACATTTTTCATTACTGTGGCACATTCAATGCCTCTGATGAATACATTTTGTAGCACTGCTACATAGCATGGATTATAGTTTACATTGTAGTTTACATTCTCTCCCAGTCTATTCAATGGATTATGGCAGGATATATAATGTCCTCCATCTGTCCCTGTAATATCATTGAGGACAACACTAAATCCTGAATATGTCCCAATATCACTCCTCTTTTTCCCTCTCCCTGTCTTCAGCAACTCCTGTGGCCACTGTCTCTACATCAATGATATAATTTCTTCCCTTGCTAGAATCACAATAATTCTATTGTAGAATACTTGTTAGTCCACTCTAATCCATATTTTATTCCTCCTTCCTCAGGACCTTGGGATGGCGATGTCCACTCCACCTCTAAATCAAGAGAGGTCTTAGATCCCACGTGGCTGATGGATGGGATTCTCCTCTTTTCAGTTGCAAACTCTCTCAGTTCATTGCTGTGGTGGTTGATCATCCTCACTTCCTTGTTAGCTGACATGGGTAAGTCCAATGAACCCGAAGGTAGGTGTTACAACTCTGCTTAGGTTAAATGAGTCTTAACTCCAGTACATTGGAGCAATAGATTATGATAAATTACAAGGTAAGTTTCACTGACAGGATGCTATATTCCTGGGACTGTCTGCCCTGTCTAGTGTCTAGATGTCACTAGAGCCCTAATTAGCACCCCTGTTTGAGTAACTATTTACTGTGGTATTCAATGAGATCATCCTGAGATGTGCATAAAAACAAGCTCTGAAATAACCTCCTTTTATACATTTTTGGGATAATTTAACATGCCCTATATCCATCATTTCATGATATTGTGGAACACTTCCATTGTCCCACAGTTACCTTAATTCCATCTATTCAATCTCTCTTAGCTTCCCCACAGCACCCACAGGGACAATCAGTCTTCATTTCTTGAATGATCATGTTCACAGATACTTTCAACAATGCTGATGGCTTGACATACTTGACTGCTCTAACCCATTGGGAGACACCAATTATCTCAAAAGACACAACTTCCTCCTTTGGAGAACATCAGTCCTCCCCAGTATGTGGGTATAACTTCACACTCATTGTATGGGTCTACACCCAATGATATAACCCACTATGGTAAAATGAGCACCCACACACTCGCTAGAACCTACCCTGTGTCAGATGTCCCCCCTTAAACATCTTAAATAGGTTAACTTACTTATTATATATTCTAACGAGTTTTCTCAACATTATAGTTTGAACCACGTACCTGACAATCTCCTATGTCCAAATGTTCTGCCAAACTTCCCCCATTTCTTGGGTCATCTGACCCATCCTTCCATCCCCAGCTCCCCTCAAGCCCTCAAAGCTCCACCCAAAGGTATCCCTATGCCCCCATTTTATCCCTTCCCTGTACAAATACTTACCTCCAGCTGATCATAGATTTCACCCATGTAGGTGTCAGCTCACAAACTTCCTCTCCCCCCAACTTCCTTTAAGGCTATCATCCAGTCTCTAGTTCTCTGAGACCACTTGGTTTACTTAATTCATACCAGAGCAGTCATGTAGTATTTGTCCTTCAATGCCTGACTTGCTTCACTCAACATAAGGTTCTCAAGATTCTTCCATTTTCCCCAATGGAACAGCAACAATCCCCCAAGTGCAATAGCAAAGACCAATAAAGAAGGATGGTCTAACAATGAGACCTTGATACTGATGACTATGCTTATGAGCACCTGAAATATGAACTAGGCCTAGAGATGCAGAGTGCCTAAGAGCTACGTCCCGAGAGCCTCCATGTTGCTCAAATGTGGCCACTCTCTAAGCCAAACTCAGCATGTAAATGTGTTTCCTTTCCCCCAGCATGGGACATGACTTCTGGGGATGAGCCTTCCTGGCACTGAGAGATTGCTACCAAGCACCAGTTGATGATGTAACTAGATAAAGACCTTGAATAAAAGGATCAACTAATACCAGCAGAATATCAGCCTATATGTAATATCAGGTGTTAAAAACTTCATTTTGACCTTGAATAAAAGGGGGAAATGGAAAGGATAAATGAGTTTATATGGCTATGAGTCTCCAAAAAAGAATCGTGAGGTCATCAGAGGGGGTGTGCTTACGCACCCCTCAGCAGAGTCCCAGAGAGAGCCAAAGTATATAGAAGACCAGGTACTGGTTCTCCTGATGACCACAGATACCCACAGGTTCTATGATTATGCCTGATGGCTCTGGACTTCAGTGCCATGTCAGTTGACCCTACTTTGGAGTTTGTGTTCCTGAGTGTGAAGGAGTTTAACTCAGATGTGACCTTTCTACACATGCCTCTTCTGTCAATTTTACTGGAACTGTTTTTTGTGCTGGGGTTGGTGTATACTCAGGAGACCTGAATCTCTGGACAGTCTATGTGACAGCCAGGCCCTGAGCATCAGCAGAATTGTAACTCCTACCCTCTGATTTATTGGAATTACCCCAGCCAAGCAAACAGGGAGGTGAAGAAGGTCAACCACCAAACCAGGGAGCCAAGAGTGCCTACAACTGCAAGCAGGAGAATTGCATCCATCGTCCAAGTGGAATCTAAGCACCCTCTCAATATAGAGGTGGAGTGGGCATAACCATCCCAGGGCCCACAGAATGGAGGAGTAGAGTATGGATTAGAGTGGACTTACTGATATTCTACTGTGGAACTATTGTGATTAGTAATGGAAGAAATTGTAGCATTCATGCAGAGAAAGTGGCCACAGTAGCTGCTCATGGTAGGGAGTGGGAAGAAGAGATATGATGTGGGTGCATTTTCAGGACTTGGGGTTGTCCTGGGTGTTACAGCAGGGACAGATGCTGGACATTGTATATCCTGCCATGGTCCACTGTGTGGACTGGGGGAGAATGTAAACTACAATGTAAACCATAATCCATGTGGTGCAGCAATGCTCCAAAATGTATTCACCAAATGCAATGAATGTCCCATGATGATGAAAGAGATTGTTGATGTGGGATGTGTGTGTGAAGTGGGTGGGGATTATATGGGGACCTCTTATATTTTTTGAAAGTAACATTTAAATAAAACTGAGAAAAAAAAGCAATGACCTCCTGACTCAGTATGAAACCATTATGATTTTTTTCCAAAAAGCATTACTCGTTGGTCCTTTTTAATAATCCCTTAGTACTAGGGAGAATCACCCCTGGGAGTTATGTCCCATGCTTTGGGGAAAGTTGTGAGTTTTTAGGCTGAATTTGTTTTAGAGAAAGGTCACATTTGAGCAACAAGGAAGCTTTTGAAACATAATTCTTTGGCAAAATACAATACTAGGTTGATTTTCAATTCCATAAGAAGTAGGTTCACGAGTAGAAGCACCAATATCAGTGGCCTAACATATTGGTCTACCCTCCTTTCCTAGGAAATGCCCATATCCTCTGTGATACTTTCCATTTTATTATAGAATGTAGTAGGTCTCCCCATGTTGGGAATTCAATATTCTGTCTGGTAAAATGCTGGTCTCCACCCTCTGAGCAAATACCCCATGACCACTTGAACACATTTATATGCCATAGAGGCATGCCCCAGGTGTACACCTCCCCACACATCCCTTCACTACTGACACCCCACACAAGTGATCATACCCTGCCACATTTGTGACTCTCTGAAGTTAAAAAAAACTTCCCCAAAATAAAGACAAAAATTAAATATAAATAATAAAAATTTAAAAAATAAAATAAGTAAATAAATAGCAAATTTTTAACTTTATTTCTTCACTGTAATATCTGCTATCTTTTGTGTACAAATAATAGTTTCTTCTGTTTGTTGCCTCCCAGACTTATTTTTCCCCTTTCTTCAACAAAGCTGTAGGTTTCATAAAGGTCTAATAGAAACTATAGGGGATTCTCTTGTACCCAGCCCTCTCCTCCTCTCACATTTTCCCCTCTTAATAACATCTAATTCATCACACATGACTATGGCACATTTGTTTCAATTGATGAAAAATTATTGAAGTATTGCTACTAACCATGGTCAATAGTTTCTATTTTGCACTGATTATTCCCCTTTCCAGAATTTGCTCTTCTTGTTTTTGCTTTATTTCTTGAGTGACTTTATGAACTAATTTTGTAAAGTCATATTTGTCATGTGTGGTCATTGAAATCATTATTTTATCAGTTCAGTGGTCATCTAAGTTATTGGCCAGAGATTTTCTTTAATATCCAGTAACAAAAATACCTGTCAATCTTTGCAGATGGGGTTTATGTATGTGTTAGTGTGTGCTTTTGCCACTCATTAACACAGTCAGAATTCCCACCTTAGCCTTCATTTTTTGCTTGTGCAAATTCTGAATGTCAGCAAGGGGTGAAAGCTTAGTGAACACTTAGCCAGATGTGAGAGTTTAGGACATTGTCAAGCCTTCCTGAGCATTCATTCAGTCTTGGGCCTTTGTGAAGATTTCTAGATTCCCAGGAACTTGCCAAATATTTTCAATGCCCTTATAACCAAAGCATCTTGTTACCCAACTTTTCCTTCTGAACTTTTTGGTTGGTCTATGGTGTGCCCTGTTACTGATTTTCCTGGGAATCAGCAACTAATACATTTGCCTTTAAATATTTTTGATAGCCACCATCCCCTGGGTAGCTGCCTCAGTACTGGGAGAATTCCGATTACAGTAAGAAAAAGGTAAGTCATTTAAACAAATCTGTTAGGGAACCACCAAACAACAACAACAAAAATATTCTTTGAGAATAAAGTAAATACTTCTTTCTATGGTAACTGGAATCTGATCAAGGAATGTGAGCTGTTGTCTTAAAGACTGGAGAATGGTAAATGACATCAGAGTAATTTAAAATGCCACAAAGCTCTCATTCTTATATAGCTGTTTTTCCTTGATTAAGCCTTCTTCTGTTTGGTGCAAGCTTTGGTTAGTTTACACAGTTCTGATAAATTGATTCTGACTGTTTTTCCCAGTTTATTCATAGATTTTTTGGAGGGGCAAAATTTTGGAGTTCCTTACTCCTTTTGCTTTTGTGATGTCATACTTTTATTACTTGTTTTAAAGGTAAATTTCATTGCATATACATTTGATGTGTCATACCTTCATTTTAGCACTTGAAATTATATCTGGCTCTTTAAATATACCATAAAGTGGTGTAATATTCATATGCAATTTTAATTTATTGTTACCTTGTTCATTAATATTTTCCATCACCACATGCAAGGATATTTACCACCTTTATAAAAAATAACTTCCTAAAGTCCCTGTAGAATAGAAGTAAAATTAATCCCAATATTGCCTCTTTAAACTTGGCCTTCTCTTTAATGGGCTTTCATATCAAATACTGTTGTTACCACCACCCTGGTTCCACTGCTGCACTGATTCTTAGTTTAAACCTTTAGTCCAAGTAATGTTAAAAAACAAAGACAAAAACTCTCTTCTTTTTTACCCTTAAAACAGATGAAATAGATGGGTACCTTTAAAAAGGATTTCATAAATATCGAGAATAAAAAGGAAATTAAAAAATGTGAGAAACAGTCCAGCTTTCAAAGCATACTTCTACTCCACCTTAGCTACCACTCTTCCAGAGCTGGCAGACACTGCACTTTCTCATACCCTGTTTCAGGAGTTATCTAGATTCCAACATAAAAAGGATGTTATCCTTCAGAACATCTTGCCTGGATCCCCTGCTTTCTAGCCACATTGTTCAACCATATAGAATGGGTTGTCATACTGTGCAACACAAAAACTGGTCTTTTGAATACCTTGTTTCCTTTCATGATAAAGGTCAAAAAAAAAAACAATTCTGGTTTCCACTTTGGAAACATGTTCTAAATGACTGGCAAAACAGTGGTAAGGCATAATCTTAATATTTTATGTGAAACTCTGCTTTCTAATAAAGCAATTAGTCAGCTTCATCTTATGGCAATAATTTAAGTATATGAAAGAAATTTCATATAACAGGAATGCCATTGTATAGTACAGGAGGGTCATTACTTCACACCACGTTGCATTTTTTCACAAGTCTTGTTTTGTTTCCAAAAGTTCCTTCTTTTCCTTTCCCTTCAAAATCTAGCTCCACACCATATGTCTCTTAAAAGGCTAAAAAATATCAAAATGTGAGGGGAGGAATAGAGTAAAAGTGTGCATATTTATACAGAAATAATATATCATCATTGAAAGTGAAAATGAATATAAATCATAAATTTTCTATAGCAGAACAATCTTTACTAAGAAGTATAGAAATAGACAAATGTACAAAAAATCAACAGGGAGCACTATAAATAAAAGCTCAATAATAATAGGAAGCATATTTTGTTAAGTGTTGCATTGGAAACCCAATTTTTGGTAACATATGACAACGGTTCAGAATAATATTTGATTTTCAGAGTATATGGTGTTGAATTATTTTTAACAAATTAATTTTATTAATAAATATTAATAATGAATAAACCCACCCAATGTATACAATCAATGGTATGTAATCACATAGTTGTGCATTCATAGCTCTAATCATTGTTAGAGCATTTTCATTATTCTGATAATAATAAAAAACAAAAAATCTTAACACCTTTCAATCTCTCTATGCTACCGCTGACATAAATAGCACCTATTCTGTTTCCATCTCTCTGGTCTATTTGTGTTTATATTTTTTAAAAACAGTCCTATATATGCACTTTTACCCACATTCATATTTCACATGAGATTTCACAATGTAATACAATCCCATGTTACATTTTTAGCTTTCTTTCTAGTAATATCCCTGTCCTCAGACTTTCCCTTTTAACCACTGTCATATCCATATATTAGCTCTACTAGTCAAAAACACGATGATGTTTACTCACCATTTTCATTCATTTTCAAAGTTTCATTATGCAAACAACTATTTTACCAGTTGTACACAGATAACTCTCAGCTTTCCATTGCCTAACTGCATTTTATTTTCTGGTGAACTATATTCTAGTTATTAACTCCATGAGTTTATGTAATATAGTAGTTCCTAATAGCACAAACATACAGTACTTGTCCTTTCACGTCTTGCTTGCTTCATACAGCATAATGTCCTCCAGGTTCATCCCTGTCATCATATGCTTCACGGTATCATTTATTTTCACAACTGCATAATATTCCATCGTGTGTATACACCACAAATTTTATTCACTGGTTGTTGGATGCCTGGGCTGTTTCCATCTTTTGGAAATTGTGAATAACACTGCTATACACGTCATCATGCAGATGTCTGTTCATGTACATCTTTCAGCTCTTCTAAGCATATACCTTGCAGTATTATTGCCAGGTCCTATGGCAAGTCTATATTCAACTTCCATGGGAGCTGCCAAACAGTTCTCTACAGTGGCTCTACCATTATATATCCACCCCCCCCCCTACAGTGATTAAGCATTGCTAGGTAACCACATCCTCTCCAAAACTTGTAGTTTTCCAACTTTTTAATACTGGCCGTTCTAATAATTGTGAAGTGATATTTCATTGTAGTTTCAATTTGCATTTCTCTAATTACAAATGACGTTGAACATCTTTTGATATGTTTTTTCAACTTCTGTATTTGTTCTTTGTACAACTGTCTATTCAAGTTTTCTGCCATTTTTTAATTGGGTATTTTGTCTTCTTATTGTTGAGTTGTATGATCTCTTTTTTTATAATGGATATTAAACCCTCATCAGACATGTGATATCCAAATATTTTCTCCCATTCAGTTGTCTCCTTTTTCACATTGTGGCAGTTTGACATTATTCATTAATTTCAAACAGAGAATGATTAAGTTTGAGAACTAATTTGTTCCTCTGGGTATGAAAACTTTCTTATTGTCTTTTAAAAATTTATTAAATTGTCTTTTTTATATAAAGGTATATAGATCATAAAAATATTACATTAAAAATATAAGAGGTTCCCATATACCCCACATCCCACCCCCAATCCTCCCACGTCAACAAACTTTTTCATCATTTTGGCACATTCATTGCATTTGGTGAATACATTTTGAAGCACTGCTGCATCACATGGATAATAGTTTACATTGTAGTTTACACTCTCCCAAGTATATTCAGTGGGTTATGACAGGATATATAATGTCCAGCATCTGTCTCTGCAATATCATTAAGGACAACTCCAAGTCGCAAAAATGTCCCCACATCTCATCTCTTCTTCCCTTTCCCTACCCTCAGCAACTACTGTGGCCATTTTCTACACATCAATGCTACAGTTTCTTCCATTACTAGTTATAATACTTCTATAGTAGAATACCAGTAAGTTCACTCTAATCCATATTTCATTCAACCATCCTGTAGACTCTGGGTTGGTGATGTCCACTCTACCACTGTATCAAGAGGGGCCTTAGATCACACATAGTTAATGGATGCAATTCTCCTGCTTGGACTTGTAGGCACTCTAGGTTCCCTGGTGGAGTGGTTGGTCATTTCACATCCCTCTCAGCTGACCTGGGAAAGTCCAATGAACCAGAGAATAGAAGTTGCAACTCTGCTGAGGCTCAGGTCCCAGTTGGCACATTGCCAATCCAGAGATTCGTCTCCTTTGTTTACACCAACCCCAGCACCAAACACAGGTTCAGTAGAAGTGACAGAAGAGACATGTATAGAAAGTTCACATCTGAGTCCGAATCCATTACACTCAGGAACACAAAATCTAAAGTAGGGACCACTGGCAAGGCACTGAACTCCAGAGCCAAATGCCATGATTGTAGAATCTGTGCCTCTG
The DNA here is from genome assembly GCF_030445035.2 of Dasypus novemcinctus. Lineage (NCBI taxonomy): Eukaryota > Metazoa > Chordata > Mammalia > Cingulata > Dasypodidae > Dasypus > Dasypus novemcinctus. Next base: position 90,613,972 of record NC_080704.1, on the reverse strand, counting down.
TAGCCCTCAGGAGCACCAGTACATGGGGTTGTGTGTACCCTAGTTGTCTCTGGAATCCTGCTGAGGCATGCATAAGTGCGACCCCTCTGATGATCTCCTGACTCTTTTTCGAAGACTCTTAGCCATATAAATTCATTTGTCTTTATCAATTCCACCTTTTATTCAAGGTCTCTTTCTAGTTGCATCACCAGTTAGTGTTTGGAAGTAATCCCTTGGTACAAGAGAGGCTTATCCCTGGGAGTCATGTCCCATGCTGAGGGGAAGGTAATGCATTTACATGCTGAGTTTGGCTTAGAAAGTGGCCACATTTGAGAAACATGGAGGCTCTCAAGAGGTAATTCTTGGCACCCTGAAGCTCTGGGCTAGTTCAAATTTCAGGTACACTGGTTCATAAGCATAGTTGTCAATATCAAGGGCTCATCATTGGAGCATTAATATTTACTGAACTTTGCCTTTCCACTTAGGGTATGGCTGCTGTTCCATTAGGGAATGTGACAGAACTCCCCTGGCTAGGAATTCAGTGCTCTCACAGTTGTCTTTTGCAACTGTAATTCCTATGAAAATACCCGACATACATCCAAACAATTTATTGTATCCTATATACACGCCCTGAAGAACTCCTTCCCAACCATGTGTCCCCCATCAATAATACCCCGCAGCTGTATTCCTTCCCTACCATAGTTGAACCCCTCTGTGGCCTAAAACTTCTTTAAAAGTGAAGTCTAATATAATGACAAATTCAATTAATAGGAAAATGAAATAGGAGTGATACGTTTAAGATTAGAAATAGAATACATACTAATTTAAAAAAAGTAAAATGAAATAAAAAATTGGCATATTAAAAAATGAAAATTATAATAAAAATTTGTTTTTGTTGTTTTGTCTTTCATCACTGTATTAGATGTTGCCATATATGTGCAGTGGCAAGACAATTTCTTTCATTTCTTCCTCAGTGTCTACATCCATTCTTTTTTGTTCTAATTTTTAATTTTGCCTTCAAAAAAGTTTTAGAACACAGTATAGTCACATATACAATATAAGGGACTCCCACATATCCAACATCAAATCCTCTTTCCCCTTCCTTGCAAAGATCTTTTTACATGTTCATGTATATAGGATACAATAAATTGTTTGGATGTATGTTGGGTATTTTACATTATAGTTTCAACAACATACCCTACAGTATTGCATGTTCAACTGTACCACAGCTCCACCCCCAATTCCTTGGGCCATCTGACCCATCATACTAACCATAGCCCCCATTAAGCCTGCAAAGCTACACCCAAAGTTATCCTAGGACCCCATTTTATCACTTCCCTGTACAAATACTTATCTTCACTTGATCATAGATTTCACCCATGTAGGCATCAGCTCACAACATTCCTTTCCCCCCATTTTTCTGTATGCCTATCATCCAGTCCCTTGCTCTGTGAGACAGCTTGGTTTGCTTCTTTCCTATCAGAGAGGACATGTAGTATTTGTCTTCAATGCCTGGTTTGTCTCACTCAATATAAGGTCATCAAGATTCAGCCATGTTATCCCATGTGCTTGTTCTATATTCCTTCTTATAGCTGAGTTGTATTCCATTGTTTGTAATACCACATTTTGCTTACCCATTCATCTATTGATGGTCATTTGGATTGATTCCAACTTTTGGTAATAGTGAATAATGCTGCTATGAACATTGGTGTGCCTGTGTCTGTTTATGTCCTTGCTTTCAACTCTTCTGGGCATATACCCAGCAGTGCGATTGCTGGTTCATATGGCAAATCTATAGGTAGTTTTTTGAGAAACTGCCAAACTGTACTACAGAATGTCTGGATCCTTCTGCATTCCCACCAGCAGTGGACGAGGGTTACCGTTCCTCCACATCCTCTCCAACACTTGTAGTTTTCCATTTTTATCATAGCTGCCAGTCTTATAGGGATAAGATGGTATCTCATTGTACTTTTGATTTGCATTTCCCTAATAGCTAGGGATTTTGAGAATTTCTTCATTTCCTTTTTAGCCATTTGTATTTCTTCTTTGGAAAAACATCTGTTCAAATCCTTTGCCCATTTTTAAATGGGTTGTCTTTTTATTTTCTAGCTATAGGAGTTCTTTATATATGCAGGATATTAGTATCCTATCATCTATGTATTTACCAAATATTTTCTCCCATTGTGTAGGTTCTCCTCACTTTCTTAACAAACTCCTTTGAGGTGCAATAGGCTCTAATTTTGAGTAAGTCCATTTATCTATTTGTTCTTTCGCTGCTCATGCTTTGGTTTTGAATTTCATGAAGCCATTTTCTATTACAAGGTTCTGTAGATGGTTCCCTACATTGTTTTCCAAGATCTTCATGGTCTTGGCTCTTATATTTAGTTCTTTGATCCATCTTAGGTTGATTTTTGTATAAGGTGGGAAATGGTAATCATCTTTCTTTCTTTTGCATATGGATATCCAATTCTCCAGGAAACATTTTTGAAGAGGTCATTCTCTCCCAGTTGAGTGGGCTTGGGGACCTGTCAAATATCAGATGATTGTATATGTGAAGGTCTATAACAGAACTCTCAAATCAGTTCTATTGGTCATTGTTTCTGTCTTGTGCCAATACTATGCTGTTTTCACTACTATAAATTTGTAGCATGTTTTGAAGTCAAGTAGCGTGATTCCTCCAATTTCATTTTTCTTTTTCAATATGTCTTTTTTTCCTATTTGGGGCCTCTTTCCTTCCAAATAAATTTCATAGTTTGTTTTTCTACTTCATTTAAAAATGATGTGTTGATTTTTGGGGGGATTTCACTGAATCATTAGATTTTTGTTGGAATATAGGTTTTCAAAATATCCTCTTATGAAGGTCTTTATTTCTATGGGGTCAGTGGTGATATCTCCTTTCTCATTTCTTATTTTGTGTATTTGCATCTTCTCTCTTTTTTTCTTTGTTAGTCTAGCTAAGGGTTTGTCAATTTTATTGATCTTTTCAAAGAACCAGCTCTTGTTTTTTTTTATTTTTTTGTGCTTTCTTATATTCTATTTCATTTAGTTCTGCTCTTATCTTTGTTATTTCTTTCTTTCTTCTTCCTGTGGGGTTATTTTCTCGTTTTTTTACTAACTTCTCCAAATGTGCAGTAGTTATTCAATTTTTGTTTTTCTTCTTTTTGGATGTATGAATTTATGGCTATAAATTTCCCTCTCACTACTGCTTTTGCTGCATCCCATAAGTTCTGTTATGTTGTGTTATCATTTTCATTATTTTCAAGATAGTTATTAATTTCTTTTGAGATTTCCTCTTTTACCCAGTGTTTTTCTAAGAGTGTACTGTTTACTTTCCATATCTAGGTGTGAAATCTGGCCCTCCAGCACTTGCTGATTTCCACTTTCACTCCACTGTGGTCAGAGATATTATTTTGTATGATTTTGATCTTTCTGAATTCATTAAGCCTTTCTTTGTGGCCTAGCATATGGTCTATCTTGGAGAATGATCCATGTGCACTTGAGAAAAAAAGTATATCCTGCTGTTCAGGTGTAATGATCTGTATTTTTCTATTCGATCTAGCTCCTCTAATATACTGTTCAAGGTTTTTGGTTATTTAGTGATTCCCATTTGAGATGTTCTGTCCAAAGTTGATAGTGGTGTATTAAAATCTCCCACTATAATTGTAGAGCCACCTATTCTTTCACTTAGTTTTTCCAGTGTTTGCCCCACGTATTTGGAGGCACCCTTGGTAGGAGCATAAATATGAATGATTGTACGTTCTTCTTGAGAGATTGTTCCTTTCAGTAATATGTAGTATCCTTCTTTGTCTCTCACAATTGTTTTGCATTTAAAATCTATTTTGTCTGATATTGATATAGCTACTCCTGCCTTTTTTTGGTTATTGTTTGCTTGTAAGATTGTTTTCCAACCTTTCACTTCCAGCCTCTATGAATGCCTGGGTCTAAGATGTGTTTCTTGTAGACAGCATATAGATGGGTCATCTTTCCTTATCCAATCTCCCAGAGTGAATCTTTTGATAGGTGAGTTTAATCCATTGACATTCAGTGTTATTAATTTCAAGGAATTATTTATGTTAGCCATATTTTGATTGGACTTGGGTTTGTCATATTTTGTTTTTTTTTCTTCTCTTTTTGATGCAATTACAACTATCCTCCAATTATGCCTCTCCTGTTTTTTCCTTTCTTCCTGCAGAACAGCCTTTAGTATTTCTTGAAGGGGCAGTTTCTTGTTGGCATACTCTTTCAATTTCTGTTTATCTGTGAATATTTTAACTCTCCATCATTTTTGAATGCTAGTTTAGCTGAGTGTAGTATTCTTGGTTGGAATTTTTTTCTTTTAGTACTTTGACTATATCATACCACTGCCTTCTTGCCTCCATGGTTTCAGATGAGAAATCGGCACTTAATCTTATGGAGCCTCCCTTGTAGGTGATAGTTTTTTCTCTTGCTGCTTTTATAATTTTCTTTGTTTTGAGGATTGGATAATTTGGCAAGTAAATGTCTTGGGGTGAGCCTGTTGGGGTTTATGATGTTTGGGGTGCATCGTCCTTTTTGGACATGCACATCTATCTCTCTCAGTAGATTTGGGAAGTTTTCAGCCATTATTTCCTGCAACACCCCTTCTGGCCTCTTTCACTTCTCTTCGCCATCTGGGATGCCTATTATATGTATGTTTGTGCATTTTGCATTGTCATTCAGGTCCCTAAGTCCTAGCTGGATTTTTTCTATCTTGTTATCGATCAGTTCTACTATCTGTTTGATTTCAGATATACTGTCTTCCACATTGCTAATTCTCTCCTGTGCCTCTTCTAATCTGCTGCTATTTGTTGTGAGTGTGTTTTTGATTTCTTGAACTGTGGTGTTCATCCCCATCTGTTAATTTTTTGTATGTCTGCAATTTCTTCTCCAAGTGTTTTCTTCATATTTTTAATCTCTTTCTTACTTCATTAAGTTGGTCTCTAATATATGTTTTGAGATTTAATTACTTGTCCGATGTTCTGCTCCCCTTCCTGGTTTTTAGTTTTTTATTGGATTCAGCCATGTTTTCCTGATTATTGGTTTGGTTTGTAGTTTTTTGTTGCTGACTGGACATCATTCTGTCTTGATGGTTTTAATCAGTTCCTTGGCTTCTTTGTCTAGTCTTGGGGATTAATTAGTTGTTTTCCTTGCATAAGTGTTATGTCTTCTCTTTGTCACTTTGTTCTTCATACTCTATTTTCTTGTTGCTGGCTAAATTCACTTGGAAGGAAAATATTAGGGCCTGGGACAGCAAAATGAGTAAGAAAAGAAAATGTATAAAGCAGTATTGGTAATAAACGCTAACAGAGTAACAATGTGAGATCTGGGAGAATGGATATTAGACTCATGTAAGTTGTGTAGAGTTATAGCAGTAAGTAGAGTACCTATAATGAGATAGTCAACTGAATACGGGAAGGAATATAGTAAGAATTAAAAAGTCAGTGTTTTCATGAGAGAGGGAATGACTAAAGGAAGACCATTATATCAAGAGTGAATAAAAGACAGAAAACATAACAAAGGTATTAGAAATTAGAATTTAGAGAATTTTGGGGCCAAAGAAAGGGAGGTGGAAAGTAAGAGAGAAAGTAGATGATGGAGGATAGCAAGATGTGGGGGAAAAGGGATAGTGTAGGTGGCCAAAATCAATTCACACAGAAAAGAGGAAATGGAGGTTGAGGAAACACAGCAAATATGAAGCATTCCCTTCAGCATCTATTATATAAATAAAACTAAAAAATAAGAAGAAAAAGAGTGAAAAGGAAAAAAAGAGGAAAAAAGTAGGGATGTGCAAAGAAAAGGAGGGAAACAAGCAAGAAAAAGCAAAGGAGAAAAAAAAATCTAAATAAACGAAAAAGGACCTTGGGGGAGAAAATGGGAGAAAAGACCAGGAGAAAATGCAATATTAGTAACCAAGACAAAGAAAAAAACCACAAACCACAAAAAACCTAGGATAATCAAGGACCTCAGGTCAACCTCAGGATGCACTGAATTCAGGGATCGGAAGTCTGTGATATTGCAGACTCAAGGTGTGTGACTCTCTGGAGCTTGGGCCACCAGGGTTTAGGGGACACAGACCTGGGAACCACACATCCAGTTAACATGGGGTTTGGCAACACCACAGCACAACAAAGATTTCAGGGATTGCTGCAGCTGGGCTGCCAGCCTAGGGATAGTGGTTCCACCTACAATTTCTGACCTTCATGTCAGAAACCCAAAATTCCACCTCTTGCAAGAATCTCTTCTGTCATTGTCTCACCAAATCAACATGCAGATACTTCCTGCCCTGCAAGCCACTGAAACAGCCTGCTGGGGGTGCCGCTACACTACAAAGAGTTCAGGGACCACCACATATTGACCACCAGCCCTAGATGGAAGGATTCCTCCTAGAACTTCTGACCTCCATGTCGGAAACCAAAAGTTCCACCTCTTGCAAGACTCTCCTCCATCACTGTCTCACCAAATCGACTTCCAGACACCTCCCACCCTGCAAGCCCCTGAAACAACCTGCTGTTGGTGCTGCTGCTCTACACAGAGTTCAGGGACCACTGTGGATAGGCTGTCAGCCCTAGGTGGAAGGATTGCTCTTAGAACTTCCGACCTCTGTGTCAAAAACCAAAAGTTCCACCTCTTGCAAGAATCTCCTACATCATTTTCTCACCAAATTGACTTCCACACACCTCCCACCCTGCAAGCCCCTGAAACAGCCTGCTGTTAGAGCTGCTGCAATACACAGAGTTCAGGGAACACCACAAATGGACTGCCAGCCCTAGGAGAAGGATTACTCTTAGAACTTCTGACCTCCGTGTCAGAAACTGAAAATTCCACCTCTTGCAAGAATCTCCTCTGTCACTGTCTCACCAAATCGACTTCCAGACACCTCCTGCCCTGCAAGTCCCCAAATCTGCCCACTTAGGGCTTGGGAACTCCTCAGAACAGTAAAGCCTCCAAAAATCACCACTGCCAGGCTGCCAGCCCCAGGGGGAAGCATCCTGCACACAGCCCCAACCTCCGTGAAAGAGACCCAAAATTCTACCTCTTACAAGAATCTCTTCTGTCACCGTCCCACTAAATCAACATCCAGACACCTCCTGCCCTGCAAATACCCAAAACAGCCTGGTCCAGCAAGACTCCAACCCTACTCAGCCGCTTCTTTGCAGGAGAGATTATAAGGTGCACTCACTCAGGTGTCATCTTGCCCCACCTCCCAGCAATTCTCTTTCAATCTCCTGAATCCCTGGGTGGAAAATATGTTTATTGTAGACAGCATAATTAGGTCATATTTCTATATGCACTCTTCCAATCTGTGTCTCTCAACAGCTGAATTTGATCCATTGATATTCAGTGTTATTTCTTTCAAGGAATCATTCCTATTAGCTATATGTTATTTGGAATTGTGTTTTCCATTTTTTCTTTTTTCTTTCTCTTTTGTCTTTTTAGTTATTCTTACACTCTTCTCCAACTCTGTCTCTCCAATTTTTTTCTTTCCTCCAGATTACCTCCCTTTAGTATTTCTTTTTTTATCTTTTAATTTTTTAAATTCATTTTGTAAAAATATTACATTCAAAAAATATGAGGTCCCATTCAACCCCACCACCCCCAGCCCATCACTCCCCCTCAGCAACACTCTCTCCCATCATCATGACATATCCATTGCATTTGGTAAGTATATCTCTGGGCATCGCTGCACCTCATGGTCAATGGTCCTTTAGTATTTCTTGAAGAGCAGTTTCTTGCTGGTATACTCTCTGGGTTTCTGTTTACCTGTGAATATTTTGAACTCCATCATTTTGAATGTTAGCTTTGTTGGATAGAGTATTATTGGTTGGAATTTTTATCTTTTTGTACCTTGACATGTCATAACCCTGCCTTCCTATCTTCATGGTTTCAGATGAGAAATCAGTACTTAATTTTATAGAACCTCCCTTGTATGTGATGGTTCTCTTTTCTCTTGCTGCTTGCTGTATTTTCTCTTTGTCTTGAGCATTAGAACATTTGACAAGTATATGTCTTGGGTAGACCTGTTGGGATTTATGCTTTTGGGGGCATGTTGTGCTTCCTGGACAATTACATCTATCTCCCTCAATAGGTTTGGGAAATGTGCAGTCATTATTTCCTCCATCAACCTTTCTGCCACTTTCTTTTCTCTTCTCCTTCTGGGATGCCTATAAATTGTGTTTGTGCATTTTGTTTGTCATTCAGGTCCCTAATCCCTGCTGATTTTTTCCTGTCTTTTTGCCAATCAGTTCTACTATCTGATTTCAGATATACTGTCTTCCACATCACTAATTCTTTCCTCTGCTTCCTCAAATCTGCTGTTATTGCTGAGAGTGTATGTTTTATTTTTTGGATTGTTTGGTTCATCACCATCATATCCATTATCTTTTTGCATATGCTTACAATTTCTTCTGTATACTTTCCAAGTGTTTTCTTAATACCCTTAATCTGTTCCTTATCTTCATTAAATTCATCTGTGATATATGTTTTGAGAACTTTGATTAGTTGTTCAATGTTCTGCTCCTCTTTCTAGTTTTAATTTTTTCATTGGATTGGGCCATGTTTTCCTGATTATTCATATGGTTTGTAATTTTTTGTTGCTGTCTGATCATCATTTTATCTTGATGTATTTGTTCAGTTGATTAGATTCTCTATATAGTCTCAGGGTTTGTTTAGGTGTTGATTTTGTGTATGTTAAGTCTTCCTTTGACATTTTGTTCTTATTAGTTTTTCTTGTTGTTGTCTAAGTTCCCTTGAAGGAAAATATTAGAGCCAGGTAAAGCAAAAGGAATAGAAAAGAATAAGTTTAATAGTATTATTGATAGTAAATGTTAGCAGAAGAACCATGTGAGATCTAGGAGAATGGATATTAAACTCATGTAAGGGAAATGGACTTGGCCCAGTTGTTAGGGCATCTGTCTACCACATGGGAGGTCTGTGGTTCAAACCCCGGGCCTCCTTGTCCCATGTGGAGCTGACCCACGCACAGTGCTGATGCATGCAAGGAGTGCTGTGCCACGCAGGGGTGTCCCCCATGTAGGGGAGCCCCATGTACAAGGAGTGCACCCTGTAAGGAGAGCCTCCCAGTGCAAAAGAAAGTGCAGCCTGCCCAGGAATGGCACTGCCCACACTTCCCGTGCCACTGACAACAACAGATGCAGACAAAGAAACAAGATGCAGCAAATAGACACAGAGAACAGACAACCGGGGGAGGGGGGAGTTAAATAAATAAATAAATCTTTAAAAAAAACTCATGTAAGCTGTGTAGAGTTATAACAGGAAAAATTGGAGTACTTACAATGAGATGATAAACTGAATATGAAGTAGAATATAGTATAAATTAAAAGGTCAGTGACATCAGAAGAGATGGAAAGGGAAAAGAAAGAATGATAATATAAAGTGTGAATAAAAGATAGAAAACAGAATAGAGGTGTTAGAAATAAAAAATCAGAAAAGTTGGGGCCTAACTCTGAGAGATAGAATGTAAGAGGACCACTAGATGATGGAGCATAGAAAGATTTAAATGAAAGGGGATAGCATTGGTAGCCAAAATCAGGACACACAGAAAAGTGGAAACTGAGGATGAGGAAGTATAGCAAATAGCAAATACTGTCTGCATTACCTAATAGAAAAAAGTGAAAAGAAGAAAAAAAGAAGAAAAGCAAGCAAGGGGAAAAAAAGGCCATGTGGGCATAAAGAAGAAAGAAATACAAGAAAACAAACCAACAAAAAAGATCAGACAAGGCCTCAAGCAAAGAATCCTCTTTGCAATTGAATAAACTGCTTAGGAGTCTGACTTTCCCCCTTCCTCCCTTCCTCACTTCCCTCTCTACCAGGGCTGCAGGAAGGCTGTGGGAGGCCTCCCCTTGGAGATTCAAATGGGACCCTGGTGGACCAACTCATCACAGAAAATACTGACTCTTACTTTCTTGAGAGAGAGCACCCACACCTTGCCAGGCACCCTAAATATGCTATTGGAAGCCTACAAAATACCTCCTATTGTCCCCATCCCTTAGGAGTGCTATGGGGGTTACTTAATTTTCCAACTCCACCTCCTCCCAGATCTAATTTCCCTATCCCAGTGCTTTTAGGTAAATTGGGCTCTCAGAAGATTCACCTCTCCGGTACTCTTAGTCTCTTGCCAAGGAAATTTCTATTCTACTCAAAGCTCAAAAAAGCGGGCAACCAGAAAATTGAACCTGCACTATTGGGCCCCTCCGCACCCTCACTAAAGCCCTCCCACTCCCAAAGTTTGTCCAAAACCAGAAGGCTAGGGGAATGCTGGAGTCTGGAGAATGCTGGGTTCAGGGAACATGGACCTGGGAGAATGTAGGCCTGGGGTACACAGCTTTGGGGAATAATGGTTATGGGGAATGCAGTTTTCAGGGAATATGAGGTTCAGGGAACATGGGTTCAGGGATCATGTGTTTGGGGAACACAGGGTTTGGGAATGTCTCCATGCAAATGGTGGTGTTCAGAGAATGTTGCAGCTCTCAGCCCTAGGGGAAGGTTTTTGCCATCCCACAGCTTCTGGCGTAAGTGGCAGAACCTCGCAGTTTTACCTTGAGGAAGCACAGTCTCTCCAGATTGATGGCCAGACACCTCCTGCTTTGTAGGTTCTCAAAACAGCCTTCTTAGGCAAGATTCTGTCTGAAATCTTTTGATTGCATTAAAATCAGTGGATTTCAATTTCCTTGATGAAATCCTTTTAGAGCTTTTGATTTGATTATGCCATTAAGGTGTAACTCAGATTGAGTTCCTACACCCTTGGTGGGCCTATATAAAAAGACAAACTCAAGAAAACACATGGGAAGAGAGAGAGAGAGCCCTGTCATTATTTATCCTGGGGATCAGTGAGATATGAGTAATTTGGCTGATAGTTCATAGCTGAAGAGAACAGTGAATCTGTGCCACTGAGAAGTCCTAGAAAGAAACACACCCTATGCCAGAGAAAGATATAGGAACCCCAAAGCAAAAGGAGAGAACAGTTAGAAATTACTGCCTGTCATTGCTTTGACACATGGTTACTGATTACGGTGAGAAAGTAACTTTGAATTGGACTTTTTATGGTCTTGTAACTGTAAACATTTTCCCCAAATAATTATCCTTTATAAAAGCCAACTCTTAATGGCAAATCTTCAAAATGTGTTCAACAATTGTAATAAATGTACCACATTCATAAAAGATATTGTTAATGTGAGACTATTTGGGAGGGGTAGAGAGCAGTACATATGGAAAACCATGTTATTTTTTATGTAACATTCATGTAATCTAAGTATCTTTTTAAAAAGTACACATATTTGTAAAAGCCAAAATATCCCTGGTACTTTGTATCAGCACCCGTTTGGTAGACTATTACATGCTTTTTTTGACAAAGACATTTGAGGTGCTAATGTGTTTAATTTTGAGGAGGTTCAATTTATCTATTTTTTCTTTTTTTGCTCATTTTTTGGGTGTAAGGTTTAAGAAATGACCACTTACCACAACATCTTGAGGATGTTTTCCTGCATTGTCTTCTAGGAGTTTTATGGTTGTCATTTTTATAATTAGGTACTGACCCATTTTTAATTAATTTTAGTATAAGGTGTGAGATAGAGGTCCTCGTTCTTTCTTTTGGATATGGATATCAAGTTTTCCTAGCAGCATTTATTGAATAGACAGTTCTGTCTTAGGTGGGAGGGATTGACAAACATGTCAATAATCACTTGTGCTTAGATATGAGAGCATATGTCTGAGTTCTCAATTATGTTTCATTGATCAATCTATCTTCATTCCAGTACACTGATATTTTTATCTGTGTAGCTAAGTAATATGCTTTAATATCAGGAAAAAAGAGTCCTCCAACCCATGGGAGTTATGGTCATGGCCGATGGGGTTAACTACCAGGGCAGATGGCCCCTCTTTGGAAATGGTGTTTATGTGTGATGAATCTGGACTCAGATGGGATCTCCCTTCATAAGACTTTCATGCTAATGTGCTGGAGGTGCAGTTAATGTTGGGGTTTAAGATATATTTAGGGGATTTGAATCTCTGGACTGACAATGTGATAGCCAGATCCTGAGCCTCAACAGACTCCAGCACCTACAATCTGATTTATTGGACTTACCACACTCAGCTAAGATGGAGGTGAAGAAGGACAACCACCACACCATGGAGCCTAGAGTGATTACAACTGAAAATGGGAGGATTGCATCCAGCATCCAGGTGGAATCTGAGCCTCCTCTTGACATAAAGGTGCAATGGACACAACCAATCCAGTGTCCACATAGAAGAGGTGGCATTGGATTGGGAAAAGTGGACATAATGGACAAAGGGTATGGGGAAAGGCAGGAAGAGATGAGAGGTGGAGGCGTCTTTGGGACATGGAGCTGCCCTGGATGGTGCTTCAGAGGTAATCACCGGACATTGTAAATCCTCACAGGGCCTACATGATGGAATAGAGGAGAGTATGGGCCATGATGTGAACCAATGTATATGAGGTGCAGAGGTGCCCAAAGATGTACTTACCAAATCCAATAGATGTGTCATGATGATGGGAACGAGTGTTGTTGGGGGGGGGGGAGGGGGGGGGTGGGGGGGTGGGGTTGAATGGGACCTCACATATATATTTTTAATGTAATATTATTACAAAGTCAATAAAAAATAAAAAAATTAAAAAAAAAAAAAAAAAGAGTCCTCCAAATTTGATCTTCCTTTTAAAAATATTTTTTGGGTATTTTCAGCCCCTTATTTTTCCAAATAAATTTAAAAATTGGCTTTTCCACTTCTGCAAAAAAGTGTTGTGATTTTCATTGGGATTGCTTTGAATCTGTAAATTAGTTTGAGTAGAGTTGATATCATAATGAAATTTAGTCTTCCAGTCCATTGACAAGGAATGCTCTGCCATTTATTTATTTTCTTTGGTTTATTTTAGAAATGTTTTGTAGTTTTCTGAATATATGTTCTTTATGCCTTTGTATAAGTTTATTCCTAAATACTTGATTCTTTTTCTAGCTCTTATAAATGGAATATTTTTCTGAGTTCCTCTCAGTTTGTTCATCAGTAGTGCATAGAATACCTAGTGACTTTTCCATTTAATCTTATATCCTGATATTTTGCTGAACTGAACTAAATTTCTGGGAATTTTTGTTTTGGAAATTTAGGAATTTATCAACATACGTTCATATCAGTAAACAGTGAAAGTTTTACTTCTTCCTTTTCTATTTGGGTACTATTAATTTCTTTATCTAGTTTAATTTCTCTAGCTTGAACATCTAACACAATATTGAATAAGAGTTGTGTTAGTGGGCATCCTAGTCTTGTTCCTGATTTCAACAGAAAAGCTTCTTTCACCACTGAGTGTAATGCCTGTGGTATGTTTTTCATATATGCTACTTTACCATATTGAGAAGACTTCCTTCTATTCCAGTCTTTAGGAATTTTCTTTCAAAAATGTATGCTGATAGGGGGGACAAGATGGCATCTGAGTGAGAGCACCTTATGGTCTCTCCTGTGAAGAGGTGGCTGAGTGGGGTTGGAGTCTTAATGGAGCAGGCTGTCATGGGGCCTTACAGGGCAGAGGGTGTGTGCACATCAATTTGGAGAGAGAGTGGAAGAGGTGGTGCTTGATAAAGGTAGAATTGTGGCTTACAAGTACAGAGGTTAGAAGCTGTGAACTGGCGGGACCCTTCCCCCTGGGGCTGGCAGCCACGGTGTTTCCTGAGAACTTTTTGTTGTGCAGTTGTGCAGTGGTGTTCCTGGGCCCCATGCTCCCCAGATGTGTGGTCCCTAGGTCAGTGTCCCCTGAGCCCCTGTAGCCCTAGTTCCACAGACCTATGTGCCCTGGGTCTGCAGAGTCCCAGACTTCCATTTCCCAAGCCTAGTGCTCCCAGAGGTCGGAGATTGCATTAGCCCTCTGGTTTTGGACTGACTCCGTGGATGGTAGGGATTCAGTGGGGGGTGCAGTAGGGGGGCCGGGCCAGTGTGGGTTGGATTTTCTGGTGTTTCCCCACCCCCTTTTTTCACATCTTTTTTTCTTTTCTTTTTTTGTGCTTGGAAGAGCATACTGGCTGGCTTGGGGAGAATCTGGGAAGAGAGGAGTGATGAATATTCTGAGAAAGCCAATCATGTAAATAGCCTGGGATAGGAAACTTGGCCTGGGAGAAGGTACAGTCAGAAAATCAACTAGCCCTCTCACAGCACACCTAAAGGAGAGGGACTGTAGGAGGTTCTTTCAAAGCCTCCAATAGAATACTTGGGGTTCCTGGTGAGGCGTGGGTGCTCTCTCTCTGGAAATTAAGAGTTATTGTTTTCTGCATGGAGGTGATTCAAAAAGGAACCACTTGAATCTCCTACCAGAAATCTCAGGCAGCTTTCCTGCTGCCTGGGAGAGAAGTAAGTGAGGAAGGGAGAAAAGGGAGAATATCAGATCCCTAAGAATTTTATTTAAGTACAAACAAGATTTCTTGCTTGAAAATTTCCCTAATATATGGTTGGTTTTTCCGTTTTTCATTCCTCTTTACCCCCCCAAAACCATTTTCTTTCCTTTTATCTTTCTTTCTCTTTTTCTTTTTCCTGCTTACTACCCTACTCCATTTTGTCCATTTATTTCTCTTTCTTTCTTTCTCTGTTTTCTTATTCTTCTTTCATTAGGTGCTGCAGTGAGAGCTTCACATTTCCTGTATTTCCTCATCCTCCATTTACTCTTTTCTGTGTGTATTGATTTTGGCCACCAACACTATTCCCTTTACCCTATATCTTTCTATTCTCCATCATTGATTGCTTCTCTTACATTACACCTCTCTTTGTACCCCAATTTTTTGTCTTATTATTACTAATACCATTGTTCTGTTTTCTGTCTTATATTCACTCCTTATAATATTGTCCTCTCTTTTCTCATTCCCTCTCTCTTGAACACATGGGCATTGTAATTCACACTTTATTCCTCCCCATATTCAGATTACCAACTCATTTTCTATATTCTGCTTTTCTTACTGTTATAACTCTACATACATTACATGAGTCTAATAGCCATTCTCCTATATCTCACATGGTTCCTCTGTTAATATTTACTATCAATATTACTATTATTCATTTTCTTTTATTACTCCTTTTGCTTTCTCTGGCCCTAATAATTTCCTTCAAGTTAAAATAGCCAATGAAAAAGAAATAGAATAAGAAGAACAAAGTGACAAAGAGAAGACTTAGCACGCATGCAAAAACAACATCTAATAAAACTCCACACTAGACAAAGAAGCTAAGCCACTGACTAAACCTGTCAAGATAAAATGATGACCAAACAACAACAAAAAACTACAAACCAAACCAACAGTCAGGAAAATATGCCCTAATCTAATGAACAAACTAAAAATCAGGATGAGGAGCAGAACATTGAACAAATAATTAAAGATCTGAAAACATATATTAGGGACCAATTTGTTGATGCGAAGAAAGATATTAAGAATATGAAGAAAGGGAGCAAGATGGCATCTGAGATAGTTCATGTCATAATCTCTCCTGTAAAGAAGTGGCTGAGTAGGGTTGGAGTCCTGCTGGACTGGGGTCTTTTAGGTGCAGGGCAGGAGGTGTCTGGACATCGATTTAGTGTGATGGTGACAGAGGAGATTCTTGCAAGAGATAGAATTTTGGGTCTCTTTCATGCAAGTCGGGGTTGTGAGTGGGACACTTCCCCCTGGTCCTGGCAGCCTGGTGGCAGAAATTCCTGAAATCTTTGCTGTGCTGGGGAGTTCTCAAGCCCTGAGCAGACTGTTTTGGGGGCCTGCAAGGCAGGAGGTGTCTGGAAGTCAATTTGGTGAGACAGTGACAGAGGAGATTCTTGCGAGAGGTGGAATTTTGTGTTTCTGACACGGAAGTCAAAGTTTCTGGCTGGAGCACCTCCCCCTATGGCTGATGGCCGGGCTGCAGTGATTCCTGGGATCTTTGTTGTGTGGGGTGTTCCCAAACCCTGAATGGGCTGTTTTAGGGGATTGCAGGGCAGGAAGTGCCTGGATGTCGATTTGGTGAGACAGTGACAGAAGAGATTCTTGCAAGAGGTGGAACTTTCAGTTTCTGAAATGGACTTCAGAAGTTCTAGGCAGAACCCCTCTGCTTAGGTCTGGAAGCCCATCTGTGGTGGTCCCTGAAATGTTTGCAGTGCAACGGCACACCCAGCAGGCTGTTTTGGGGGCTTGCAGGGCAGGAGGAATCTGGATGTTGATTTTGTGAGACAGTGACAGAAGAGAATCTTCGGAGAGGTGGAATTTTGGGTTTCTGACATGGAGATCAGAGGGTGTGGGGTGGACCCCTCCCCCTAGGGCTGGTGCCCTACAGGGATCCCTGAAGTCTGTGTTGTTCTGCACTGCTCCCAGGCTCTCTGTTAACCAGATGCATGGTTCCCAGGTCTGAGTCTCCTAAACCATGGAGGCCCATGATCCAGAGACTCACATGCCTTGAGTCTGCAGTGTCACAGACTTCCCATCCCTGAATCCACCACGCCCTGAGGTCCATCTGAGGCCCTTGATTACCTTAGACCTTGGCATATGTGTGTGTTTTTTTTCTTGTCTTGGTTGCTAATATTGCATTGTCTACTGGTATTTTCTCCCATTTTATCCCCCAAGGTCCTTCTTCATTTATTTAGTATTTTTTCTCCTCTTCTGTTTCTTGCTTCCCCACCCCCTTTTTTATTTGCCTACCAATTTTTTCTCTTCTCTTTTTTTTTCTTTCTTTCTTTTTCTTCTTATTTTATTTTATTTTCTTTATATAATAGGTGCTGCAGGGAGTGCTTCATACTGGCTGTGTTTCCTCATACTCCATTTCCTTTTTTCTGTGTGAATTGATTTTGTCCACTTACACTATCCTTTTCCCCCACATCTTGCAATCATGCATCATCTAACTGTTTCTCTTACATGCCACCTCCCTTTCTTTGGCCCCAAAATTGTCTGACCTTTAATTTCTAATACCTTTGTTCTGTTTTCTGTCTTTTATACACTCCTGATATTATTGTCTTTCTTTTCTCTTTCCATCACTCATGAAAACCCTGGCTTTTTAATTCATACGACATTCCTCCCCATATTCAGTTGACTGATTATAGGTACTCTACTTACTGCTATAACCCTATAGTTATGCTATAACTTACGTGAGTCTAATACACATTCTCCCAGATCTCAAATTGTTGCTCTGTTAACATTTATTACCAATACGGCTTTATACATTTTCTTTTCTTACTCATTTTGCTTTCCTGGGGTCTAATATTTTCCTTCAAAGTGAACTTAGCCAGCAATAAGAAAATAGAATAAG
Source organism: Dasypus novemcinctus (assembly GCF_030445035.2). NCBI lineage: Eukaryota > Metazoa > Chordata > Mammalia > Cingulata > Dasypodidae > Dasypus > Dasypus novemcinctus. Next base: position 90,596,707 of record NC_080704.1, on the reverse strand, counting down.
AAGAACAAAGTGACAAAGAGAAGACATAACACTTATGCAAGGAAAGCAACTAATTAATCCCCAAGACTAGACAAATAAGCTAAGGAACTGATTAAATCCATCAAGATAAAATGATGACCAGACAGTAACAAAAACCTACAAACCAAACCAATAATCAGGAAAACATGGCTGAATCCGATGAACAAACTAAAAACCAGGAAGAGGAGCAGAACATTGGGCAAGTAATTAAAGATCTCAGAACATTTATTAGAGACCAACTTAATGGAGTAAAGGAAGATTTTAACAATATGAAGAAACCCTTGGAGAGGAAATTGCAGACATACACAAAAAGATAACAGATATGATGGAGATGAACACCACAGTTCAAGAAATAAAAAATACTCTCTTATTAAAAAGCAGCAGATTAGAAGAGGCAGGGGAGAGAATTAGCAATGTGGAAGACAGTACCTCGGAAATCAAACAGGTAGTAGAACTGATCAATGAAAAGTTATAAAAAATCCAGCTGGGACTTAGGGACATGAATGACAATGCAAAACGCACAAACATACATATTATAGGCATCCCAGAAGGAGAAAAGAAGGGAAAGGGGAAGGAGGGGTGTTGGAGGAAGTAATGGCTGAAAACTTCTGAAATCTACTGAGAGAGATGGATGTACATGTCCAGGGAGAACAACCACCCCAAAAAACATAAATCCCAACAGGCCCCGCCCAAGATATATACTTGTCAAATTATCCAATGCCCAAGAAAAAGAGAAAATTCTAAAAGCAGCAAGAGAAAAAAAAATCACATACAAAGGAGGCTCCATAAGTTTAACTGCTCATTTCTCATCTGAAATCATGGAGGCAAGAAGACAGTGGTATGTTATTATCAAGGTACTAAAGAAAAAAATTTCCAACCAAAAACACTCTACCCAGCTAAACTAGCATTCATAAATGATAGAGAGTTCAAAATATTCACAGATAAACAGAAATTGAAAGAGTATGCCAACAAGAAACATGCCCTTCAAGAAATAATAAAGGGAGTTCTGCAGGAAGAAAGAAAAAAACAGGAGAGGCAGAGATGGAGGAGAGTGTAAGAGCAAAAAAAAGACAAAAAGAGAAGGGAAAAAAAGAAAATATGACAAACACAACTCCAAACAAAATATAGCTAACATAAATAATTCCTTGAAAGTAATAACACAGACTGTCAATGGATTAATCTCACCTGTCAAAACATTCAGACTGGGAGATTGGATAAGGAAATATGGCCTATCTATATTCTGTCTACAAGAAACACATCTTTGACCCAGGGATTCAAGGAGGTTGAAAGTGAATGACTGATACACAGTCTTGCAAGCAAATATCCAAAAAAAGCAGGAGTAGCGATATTAATATCAGATAAAATAGATTTTAAATGTGAAACAATTGTGAGAGACAAAGAAGGATACTACATATTAGTGAAAGGGACAATATTTCAAGAAGAACAAACAATCATAAATTTTTATGCTTCTAACAAGGGTGCCTCCAAATACATGAGGCAAATACTGGAAAAACTAAGTGAAAGAATAGATGCCTCTACAATTTTAGTGGGAGATTTTAATACACCATGATCCACTTTGAACAGAACATCTCAAAAGAGAATCAATAAAGAAACAAAAACTTTGAACAGAATAGTCGAGGAGCTGGATCTAATAGACATATACAGATCATTACAACCAAATACAGCAGGATGTACATTTTTCTCAAGTGCACATCGATCATTCTCCAAGATAACAGGTTGGTCTCAAAGAATGGCTCAATGAATTCAGAAATATTGAAATCATACAAAATAAGATCTCTGACCAGAGTGGAGTGAAGCTGGGAATCTCTAAGGGTCAGAGGCCCAGATTTCACACCAAGATATGGAAATTAAACAGCACACTCTTAGAAAAACCGTGAGTCAAAAAGGAAATCTCAAAAGAAATTAATAACTACCTTGAAACTAATGAAAATGATAAAACAACATATCAAAATTTATAGGATGCAGCAAAAGGAGTACTGAGGTGGAAATTTATAGCCATAAATTTATACATCAAAAGAGAAGAAAGAGCCAAAATTGGAGAACTAACTGCACATTTGGAGGAATTAGTAAAAAAACAACAAAGTAACCCCACTAGAAGAAGAAAGAAAGAAAGAACAAAGATAAGAGCAGAACTAAATGAAACAGAAAATAAGAAAGCACTTGAAAAGCTAAACTAAAGCAAGAACTGGTTCTTTGAGAAGATCAATAAATTTGATAAACCCTTAGCAAGACTAACAAAGAAAAAAAGAGAGAAGATGCAAATACACAAGATAAGAAATAAGAAAGGAGATATCATCACTGACCCCACAGAAATATAGACTATCATAAGAGAATACTTTGAAAAACTATATTACAGAAAAATGGCAGTTCCTAGGAAATGGACAAATTCCTAGAAATACATAAGTAGCCTATATTGATGAAAGATAAAAATTGATGATATCAACAAACCAATCACAAATAAAGAGATAGAATCAGTCTATAAAACCTCGCAACAAAGAAGAGGCCAGGGCCAGACGGCTTCATAGGTGAATTCTACAAAACTTTCCGGAAGTCACTAACACCCATCCTGCTGAAACTCTTCCAAAAACCAAAAGAGAAGGAATATTGCCTAACTCCTTCTATGATGCCAACATTACCCTAATACCAATGCCAAACAAAGACACCACAAGAAAGGAAAATTACAGACCAATTTCTCTAATGAACCTAGATGCAAAAATCCTCAATAAAATATTGCTAACCGTATTCAACAACACATTAAAAGAATTATACATCATGACCAAGTGGGATTCATTCCAGGTATGCAAGGATGGATCAACATAAGAAAATCAATCAATGTAATACACCATACAAACAGATCGATGGGAAAAAATCGCATGAGTATATCTATAGATGCAGAAAAAGCATTGGACAAAATACAGCACACTTTCTTGATAAAAACACTCCAAAAGATTGGAATACAAGGCATTTTTGAACATGATAAAGAGCATATATGAAAAACCCACAGCCAAGTCACTACTTGACTTCAAAATGTATTACAAAGCTACAGTATTGAAAACAGCATAGTATTGGCACAAGGAGAGACACACAGATCAATGGAAACCAATTGAGAGTTCTGATATAGATCCTCATGTATTAGTCATATAATATTCGATAAAGCCACCATACCCTCTCAACTGGGAGAGAATGACCTTTTCAACAAATGGTGACCTGGAGAACTGCATTTCCATATGTAAAAGAATGAAAGAGATTACCAACTCACTCCTTACACAAATATCAAATCAAGATGGACCAAGACCTAAATATATGTGCCAAGACCATAAAGACTCTGGAGAGCAGTGTAGGGAAGCATATACAAGACATTTTATTAGGAAATGTCTCCATGAACTTCACACCAAAAGCACGAGTAACAAAAGATTGAATAGATAAATGGGGCAACACACGAACATTGGAGATTGTCAGGTATTTGGTTAGAGTATAATGCTAAAAAATTTTTTCAAAATTATAATAAGGAAGACTACCTTTTAAAGATGCTAAAGGGGATAATCTGGTGCTGAACAGGCTCCTAGGGAATATTTGAATGCTCATTTTGCCAAAGTGGGTTATATGATTGGATAGAGACCCATGTAATGAGAGTGAAGGTACACACACATCCTGGGGAGGACTGATGCCCTCAAATAGAGGGAATTGTATCTCTCAAGAGAAATGTTGTCTGTTAGTGCATTAGAGCAGTTAAGCATGTTAAGCACTCAACACTCTTGCAAGTACCTCTGAACATGGACCTTCCAATAATGAAGATTGACTGTCACTGTGGGCCCTAAGGAGAGGGAGAAAGAGGTATTGAATAGATGGAACTGATGTATCTGTGTGGGCAATAGAAGTGTTCCAAAATGTATGCAAGAATGAATATAAGACATATAAAATTACTCCAAAAATATATATTGAATGATAGGCTAAAATGTAAATCATAATGTAAAACATAAGATAACTAAAAATTTAGAAAATTGTGTAGTCGAAAATATAAAGCACAATGTAAACACAAATGTTACCTTGTTTGAAAGCTATTGTCTCAATATCTCTACATCAGTTTCAGTAAATATAGTATGAATATTTAAAAAGATTATTGCTGTGGAAGAGAAAAGGTTTAATGTTGGATATATGGGAGTACTGTATATTGTATATATGAAGTACTGTGGTCTAAAACTCTTGTGAAGTTAAGCTTAATAATTAGAAAAAAGGAAAGAAAAAGATAAGACGTATACAGTGAGGAAAATACCTAAGTAGTTGCCTTGCCAATTTGCATACAGGGCAACACTTATTGCAGTGATGGAAGGCAAAATATCAAAAAAAGAGATTTGGCATTTTTTAATTCTTTGATACACCAATTTACTTTTACCTTAATTTTTCCAAATTGATATGTGTTCTGTATCTAACCTTTAAACTCATTGCTCTATTCCATTCTACTCTTAATGGAACCTGGAAATGTATTGGGCTTCACTTTTCAGGAAGTTTGGATCACAGAGAGGTTCAACAATCACAGGGGAGGAATACTGGTGTGGGACATTATTGACAGTGGACACATGGTTGGCAGGGAGTTCTCCAAGGCATATATCCAGGGTACATAAAAATGTTTGGATATTTTCATAGGGGATACAATTAAAAACAGCAACTGAGGGAGTGCTGAGTTCCTAGCCAGGGGAGCTCTATCACAGTCCCTAAAGGAACAGCGACTATGCCCCTAGTGCAATGGCAAAGATCAAAAAAGAATGAAGGTCCAACAATGAGCCCTGATACTAATGTTTATGTTTGTGAGCCTGTGTACCTGAAATAAGAACAAGGCCTAGAGCTGTAGGGTGCCCAAGAGTTGCCTCCTGAGAACCTCCATGTTGCTCAAATGAGGCCAGTCTCAAAGCCAAGCTCAGCATGTAAATGCATTTCCTTCCCTCCAACGTGGGACATGACTCCCTGGGATGAGCCTCCCTGGTGCCAAGGGATTACTCCCAAGTACCAGCTTATGATGTAACTAGAAAATGACCTTGAATAAAAGGTTCAACTTGGACCAGCAGAATATCTCAATCTACATGTAATACCAGGAGTTAAAAATGCTTTTTGACTTGAATCAAGGGAGAAATTGAAAGGACAAATGAATTTATATGGCTATGAGTCTCCAAAAAGAGACAGGAGATTATCAGAGGGGTTGCCCTTATGCACACCTCAGCAGTGTCCCAGAGACAGATAAAGTAAATACAACCCCAGGTATTGGTTCTTCTGAGTGCTGCAGAGACCCACAGGTTCTATGATCATGGCAGATGGAGTTCAGTGACATGTCAGTTGTCCCTACATTGGAGTGTGTGTTTCTGTGTAATGAGCTGGACTCAGATGTGATCTTTGTTCACAAGTCTCTCCTGCTACTTTTCCCGGAACTGTAGTTGGTACTGGGGTTTAATATATAGCCAGGGGACCTGAGTCTCTGGACTGACCATTGGATAGCAAGGCCCTGAGCCTCAACAGACTTCAGCTCCTTCACTCTCGTTTATTGGACTTACCCCACTCAGCTAAGATGGAATTGAAGAAGGTCAAACACCACACTAGGGAGCCGAGAGTGCCTACAACTGAAAGCAGGAGGATTGCATTCAGCACTCATGTGGAATCTAAGCCCTCTGTTGATACAGATGTGGAGTGGACACAACCAATCCATGGTCCACAGGATGGAGGAATAGAGTATGAATTAGAGTGGGCTTACTGATATACTATTCATGAACTATTGTGATTAGTAATCGAAGAAAATGTGGCATTGGTGTGGAGAAGTGGCCATGGTGGCTGCTGAGGGTAGGGAATTGTAGGAAGAGATGAGATGTGGAGGCATTTTCGGTACTTGGAGTTGTCCTGGGTGATGCTGTAGGGACAGTTACAGGACATTGTATGTCCTCGTATGGCCCAGTGGGTGGAACGTGTTTGAGTGTGGGCTATGATGTGGACCATTGATCATGAGGTGCAGTGGTGCTCAGAGATGTATTCACCAAATACAATGAATTTCTCATGATGATGGAAGAGATTGTTGTTATGGGGGGATGTGTGGGGTGAGGGGGTTGGGGGGTATATGGGACCCTCATATTTTTTAATGTAATTTTAAAAATAAATAAAGACAAAAAACAATATGAAGAAAACAATTGAAGAGAATACATAAGAAATTGCAATCATTCACAAAAAGATAACACATATGATGATGATGAACATCACAATTCAAGAAATCAAAAATACATTCTCAGCAAATAACAGCAGACTCGAAGAGGCAGAGGAGAGTTTAAGTGATGTGGAAGAGAGTACATCTGAAATCAGACAGTAGGACAGGTCAGTAAAAACATAGAAAAAATCCAGCAGAGGCTTCAGGACCTTAATGATAATGTAAAACATGTAAACATATGTATTATAGTCATCATAGAAGAAGACAAGGGAATGGGGACAGAAAGGGCGTTGGAGGAAATAATGGCTGAAAACTTCCCAAACCTGTTGAGGGAGTTGGTTGTACATGTCCAGGAAGCACAATGCACCCCAAAAGCCATAAGTCCCAACAGGCCTACCACAAGACATTTACGTGTCAAATTATCCAATGCTCAAGACAATGAGAAAATACTAAAAGCAAGAAGAGAAAATAGAACCATCACATACAAAGAAAAGTGCTGATTTTTCATCTGAAACCATAGAGGCAAGAAGACAGTGGTATGACATAGTCAAGGTATGAAAAGAAAAAATTCCAACCAAGGATAATCTATTCAGGTAAGTTATCTGTCAAAAATGATGGAGAGTTCAAAATATTCACAGATAAACATAAACTAAGAGAGTATGCCCACAAGAATCCTGTCCTTCAAGACACACTAAACGGTTACTACAGAAAGAAAGGAAAAAGCAAGAGAGACAGAGTTGAAGGAGAGTGTGAGAGCAACTAAAAAGATAGAAATAGAAAAAGAAACTCAAACAGAATATAACAAACACAAATCCAAAGAAAATATGCCTAATAAAAGTAATTCCTTGTAATTAATAACACTGAATGTAAATGGATTATACTCACCTGTCAAGAGACTCAGACTGGAAGATTGGATAAGGAAATATGACCCATCTATATGCTGTCTGCAAGAAATACATCTTAGACCCCGGGATTCAAGGAGATTGAAAGTGAATGTTTGGAAAATAATCTTAAGAGCAAACAATAACCAATAAAGGGCAGGAGTAGTATATTAATATCATACAAAATATACTTTAAATGCAAAACTATTGTGAGAGACAAAGATGGACACTACATATTAGTGAAAAGATAATCTTTCTAGAAGAAAGAACAATCATAAACATTTATGCTCCTATCAAAGATGCCTCCAAATACATGAGGCAAACACTGGAAAAACTAAGTGAAAGAATAGATGCCTCTACAATTATACTGTGGGTCTTTAATACACCTCTATAAACTTTAGACAGGACATCTCAAAAGAGAATCAATATAGAAACAAAGATTTTGAACAATACGTAAGAGTAGCTGGACCTAATAGACATATGCAGAACAATACAACCATATACAGCAGGATATACATTCTTCTCAAGTGCACACACATCATTATCCAAGATAGACCACATGCTAGGCTAGAGAAAAAGAATAAATGAATTCAGAAAGATAGAAATCATACAAAATAATTTCTCTGACCATAGAGGAAGGAAGCTGGAAATCTGCAAGAGCCAGAGACCCAGATTTGGCACCAATATTTGGAAGTTAAACAGCACACGCTTAGAAAAACAGTGGCTCAAAGAGGATATCTCAAAAGAAATCAATAAATAATTTAATACTAATTAAAATGATAACACAACATATCCAAACATATGGGATGCAGCAAATCAGTACTGAGGGCAATTTATAGCAATAAATGCATACATCAAAAAATAAGAAAGAGCTAAAGTTGATGAACTAAATGCACATTTGGAGGAATTAGTTAAAAAACAGCAAACTAACACTAAAGGAAGGAGAAAAAAGAAATAACAAAGATTAGAGCAGAATGAAATGAAATAGAAAATAAGAATGCACTTGAAAAAATAAAAGAAACAAAGACCTGGTTCTTTGAGAAGATCAATAAAATTGACAAACCCTTAGCTAGATTAACAAAGAAAAAGAGAGAGAAGATGCAAATTCACAAAATAAGAAATGAGAAAGCAGATATCACCAATTATCCCACAGAAATAAAGAGTATCATAAGAGGATACTTTGAAAAACTACAATCCAACAAAAATGACAATTTAGAGGAAATCAACAAACTCCTAGAAATACATTAACAGCCTATATTGACAAAAGAAGAAGTTGACAATGTCAACAAACCAATCACAAGTAAAGAGATAGAATCGGTCATTAAAAACATCCCAACTAAAAAAGAGCTCTGGGACAGATGGACTTGACAGGTGAATTCTACAAAACAAAGAAGTATCACCAATCTTGCTTAAATTCTTCCAAAAAATTGAAACAGAAGGAACATTCCCTAACTCATTCTATGATGCCAGCAATACTCTAGTACCAAAGCCAACAAAGACACCACAAAGAAAGGAAATTTACAGACCATAGGAAAGGAAATTTGCAGATTAATGAAGCTTGACGTGAAAATCCTCAACAAAATACTTGTTAACTATATTCAACAACACATTAAACAAATTATACACCATGGCCAAATGTGGCTCTTTCTTGATATGCAGGGATGATTCAACATGAGAAAATCAACTTATGTAATACACCACATAAACCGAATGAAGAGAAAAAAACCACCTGATCATTTCTATAGATGCAGAAAAAGCATTTGACAAAATAGAGTACCCTTTCTTGATAAAAAAAAAAACACTGCAAAAGATGAGAATAGAAGGAAACATTCTGAACATGATAAAGAGTATATATGAAAAACCCACAGCTAACATTATTTGCAATGGTGAAATCCAAAAATCTTTCCCTCTAAGATCAGGAACAAGACAAGGATGCCCACTCTTACCCCTCCTATTTAACATAGTCTTAGAAATACTTGCTCGAGCACGGAGGCAAGAACCAGACATAAAAGGTATCCAAATTGGAAAGGAAAAAGTCAAACTTCACTATTTGCAGATGATATGATCCTATGCAGAGAAAACCCTGAGAAGTCTACAACAACGCCTCTAGAACTTATAAATGAGTTCGGTAAAGCCACAGGTTACAATATCAATGCACAAAAATGAGTAGCATTTCTGTACACCAATAATGAGCAAGCTCAGGAGGAAATCAGAAATCAAATACCATTCATAATAGTAAATAAGAAAATCAAATACCTAGGAATAAATTTAATTAAAGTGGTAAAAGACTTATACACAGAAAACTACACAACACTGTTCAAGGAAATCAAAGAAGACCTCAATAAATGAAAGAATAATCCCTGTACATGAATAGGAAGATTAAATATTATTAAGATGTCTATCCTACCAAAACTCATCTGCAGATACAATGCAATCCCAATAAAAGTCAACACGTCATTCTTTAATGAACTAGAGAAACTCACTATGAAATTTATTTGGAAAGGAAAGAGGCCCTGAATAGCCAAAGACTTATCATAAAAGAAAAACGAAATGGGGGTAATCACACTACCTGACTTCAGAACATACTACAAAGCTACTGTAGTGAAAATGGTATGGTATTGGCACAAGGATAGACACGTTGACCAATGGAATTGATAGTTCTAATATAGATCCTCATATATACAGCCATGTGGTATTTGACAAGGCTACCAAACCCTCTCAACTGGGAGAAAATGGCCTCTTCAACAAATGGTGCCTAGGTAACTGGATATACATATGTAAAAGAATGAAAGAGGATTACCAACTCACACCTTATACAAAGATCAACTCAAGATGGATCAAAGATGTAAATTTAAGAGCTAAGACCATAAAGAGCTTGGAAAGCAATGTAGGGAAGCATCTACTGGACTTGTAATAGGAAAGGTCTTCGTGAACTTCACATCAAAAGCACGAGCAGCGAAAGAACAAATAGATAAATGGGACTTCCTCAAAGTTAAAGCTTTCTGCACCTCAAAGGAATTTGTCAAGAAAGTGAAGAGAGCTTACACAATGGGAGAAAATATTTGATAATCATATATCTGATAGGAGAGTTTTATCTTGCATATATAAGGAACACCTATATCTTGAAAATGAAAAGACAAACAGCCCATTGAAAAAATGGGAAAAAGATTTGAACAGACACTTCTGCATAGATGAAATACAAAAGTCCAGAAAACACATGAAAAATGCTCAAAATCCCTTGCTATTAGGTACATGCAAATCAAAACAACAATAATAAACCATCTTACTCCCATAAGACTGGCTGCTATCAAAAAAATCAGAAGACTACAATTGTTGCAGAGGATGTGGAGGAATGGAAACACTCATCCACTGCTGTTGGTATTGCAGGAGGATCCAGCCATTCTGAAGGACAGTTCGGCTATATATTTGCCATATGACCCAGTGATTCCACTGCTGGGTATATACCCAGAAGATCTGAATACAAGGACACAGTCTGATATATGCACATCAGTGTTCATAGCAGCACTATTCACTATTGCCAAAAGTTGGACTCAACCCAAATACCCATCAATGGATGAATGGATAAATAAAATATGGTATATACATACAATTGAATACTACTCAGCTATAAGAAAAATACAGGACGAACACATGTGATAACATGGATGAATCTTGATAACCTTATGTTGAGTGAAGCAACCCAGGCATTGAAGGACAAATACTACATGACCTCTCTAATATGAATTAAGCAAACCAAGCTGCCTCAGAGAGCTCAAGACTGCATGATAACCTTAAAGGTATATGGGGGCTAGTGGAAGGTAGTGAGCTGACAGCTACTTGTGTGAAATATGTGATAAGCTGTAGGTAAGTATTTCTACAGGGAAGGGATAAAATGGGGACATAGTGATAATTTCAGGTGGGGCTGCATGGGCTTTAGCGGGTCTAGGGATGAGAGGATGAGGATGGGTCAGATTCCCCAAGAAATTGGGGAGAGGGTGAGGGGAACATTTGATCATGTGAGATTGTCAGGTATGTGGTTGAAATTGTGGAGCAAAGAAAAGCTTTAGAGAATGTAATATGGCAGATTGTTTGCTTGGGATGCTTAAGGAGGGGCATCTGAAACAGGGCAAGCTTCTGGGTAGTGTGTGAGTGCTCATTTTGACATAGTGGATTATATCATTGGGTGGAGACCCATACAATGAGAGTGAAGGTATACCCACATCCTGGGTATTATATCTCTTGAGAGAATAGGTGGCTGCCAATGGGTTAGGGCAGTCAAGTATTTCAAGTCGTCAACATTTTTGCAAGTATCTCTTAATATGGTCCCTCAAGTAAGGAAGACTGATTGTCATGTTGGGCCCCGAGGGGAGGGGGAAAAAGTTGTTGAATACATGGAATCAGGTTAACTGGGGCAATGGAAGTGTTCCACAAGATCATGCCATCATGGATATAGGTCATGTTAAATTACACCAAAAATGTATAAAAGTCTATAGGCTAAAATGTAAACCATAATGTAAAACATAAGATAACTAAAAATTTAGAAAATTGTATAGTCTCAAATATAAACCAAAATGTAAACCCAAATGGAGCTATGTTTGAAAGCTATTGTTTCAATATCTGTACATTAGCTGCAGCAAATATAATATAAACATGTATAAAGATGACTGTTGGGGAAGGGACAAAGAGTTTGATGTTGGATATGTGGGAGTACCATATATTGTATATGTGAATTACAGCAACCTAAAACTTATGTCAAGAGAAACTTAATAATCAGGAAAATAAAAAAGAAAGAATGGAGGTAGACACTGAGGAAGAAATGGAAGAAATTGCCTTGCCTCTGCACATACAGGACAAGACCTGTAGCAGTGATGAAATGTAAAATGTCAAAAACAAAGTTTTTCATTTTTTCATTTCTTTGATACCCCAATTTTTTCCCTTTATTTATTTTTTCTAAATTTCTATGTATTCAGTATCTAACCTTTAAACACATCACTATATTACATTTTTCTATTAATGGAACCTGGCAAAATATTGGGCTTCCTTTTTGAAGAAGTTTTGGACTACAGAGAGTTTCACCTATGGTGGGGGAGGAGCACTTGTGTGGGGTGTAATTGGTGGGGTCACATGGTTGGGAGTGAATTCTCCAGGGCATGTATACAGGGAACATAGAAAGGTTTGCTTATTTTCATAGTGGTTTCAGTTGGAAATGACAGATGAGAGAGTGCTGAATTCCTGAACAGGGGAGTACTATCACATTCCCCAATGGAACAACAACTATCCCACAAGTGCAATGGCAAAGACCAATAAAGACGGATGGTCCAGTGATGAGCCCTTGATACTGATGGCTCCAATTATGAGCCTGTGTGCCTGAAATATGAACTAGGCCTAGAGCCGAGGGGTGTCTAAGAGTTACCTGCTGAGAGCCCTCATGTTGCTTAAATGTGGCCACTCTCTAAGCCAAACTCAGGATATAGATGCATTGCCTTCCTCCCAGCATGGGACATGACTCCTGGGGATGAGCCTCCCTGGTACTGAGGGATTACTACCAAGCACCAGCTGATGATGTAACTACAAAAGGACCATGAACAAAGAGGTCAACTCAGACTGGCAGAATACCTCAGCCTACATGTAATATCAGGTGTTCAAAACTGCTTTCTGACTTTGGATAAAAAGGGGGAAATGGAAAGGACAAGTGAATTTATATGACTAAGAGTCTCCAATAAAGAGTTGGGAGTTCATCAGGGGGTGATGCTTATGCACGCCTCAGCAGGGTATCCAAGACAGACAAGGTAGATGGAAACCCAGGTGCTAGTTCTCCTGAGGGCTGCAGTGACTCACAGTTTCTATGGTCAAGGCAAATGGCTCTGGAGTTCAGGGCCATGACAGTTGGTCCTACTTTGGAGTTTGTGTTCCTGAGTGTGATGAAGTTGGACTCAGATATAACTTTCCTACACATGCCGCTTCTGTCACTTTTACTGGACCTGTGGTTGGTGTTTGGGTTGTATACTCGGGAGACCTGAATCTCTGAACTGTCCATGTGATGGCCAGGCCCTGGGCCTCAGCAGACTTCCAGTTCCAACCCTTTGTTTCTTGGACTTACCCTGGCCAGCTGACAGGGAGGTGAAGAGGGTCAACCACCACACCAGGGAGCCAAGAGTGCCTACAGCTGCAAGCAGAAGTATTGCATCCATCATCCATGTGGAATCTAAACCCCATCTTGATGTAGAGGGGGACTGGACATAGCCATCCCAGGTCCACAAGATGGACAAATAGAGTATGGATTAGAGTGGACATGCTGGTGTTCTGCTGGGGAACTATTGTGATTAGTAAGAGAAGAAACTGTAGTAGTGATGTGGAGAGGGTGGCCATGGTAGCTGCTGATGGTCAGGAGAGGGAAGAAGAAATATGGTTTGGGGGCATTTTCAGGACTTGGAGGTATCCTAGGTGGTGTTGCAGGGACAGATGCTGGACATTGTGTGTCTTGTCATGGCCCACATTCTGGCTGGGGAAGAGTGTGGACTACAATGTGGACCACTGTTCATGTGCTGCAGTGGTTCTCCAGAATTTATTTGCCGGGTGCAGTGGATGTGCCACAATGATGGAAGAGTTTGTTGATGTGGGAGGGGTGGCATGAGTGGGGTGGGGGGTATATGGGGGTCTCATATTTTTTGAATGTTATATTTAAAAGAAAATAAAGAAGGAAATAAAAGACCAATGAAGAAGTGTGGTCCAATATGGGCCCATGATACTGATGACTATGCTTATGAGTCTGTGTGCTTAAAATTCAACTAGTCCTAGAGCTGAATGGTGCCAAAGAGTTACCTCCTAGAACCTTCACGTTACTCAAATGCGGCCATTCTCTACGCCAAATTCAGCATGTAAATATTTTATCTATCCTCCATCATCAGACATGACTCCTAGGGTTGAGCCTTACTGGCACCAATGGATTACTACCAAGCACCAGCTTGTCATCCAACTGGAAAAACTCCTTGATCAAAAGGAGTTATCATGAAGAGACTTTAGTTTATATGGCAAAGAGACTTCAAAATGAGTCAGGAGGACATCAGAGGCGTCATTTTTATGTACTTCTCAGCAGGATCCAAGAGACAGTCAAAGTAGATACAAGCCCATGTAGTGGTTCTCCTGAGGGCTACAGAGACACCTAGGTTCTACAGTCACCACAGATGGCTCTGGAGTTCATTGCCTTGCCATTGAGCTCTACTTTGTAATTTGTGTTCCTGTGTAATAGAGTTGGAATCAGATGTGACATCTCTACACACATGCCTCTTTTGTCACTTTTACTGAACTTATGGTTGGGGCTTGGGTGGTGTATGCTCAGGAGACTTGAATCTCTTGACTGTCCATGTGCCAGCTGATCCCTGAGCCTCAGTAGAGTTGCAACACCTACTCTCTGGTTCCTTGTACTTGCCCAGGTCAGCTAACAGAGAAGTGAGGATGTTCAGCCACCCCACCAGGGAACTGAGAGTGTCTACAACTCCAACCAGGAGAATTCCATCTATCATTCATGTGAGAACTAAGCCCTCTCTCAATTGAGATTTGGACTGGACATTGCCAACCCAAGAACCAATTGTTGGGGGAATAAAATATAGATTAAAGTGGACTGACTGATATTCTACTCTAGAATTATTGTGACTTTATCAGTGGATAACATCATATCATTGATGTGAAGATAGTGTCCATGGGAAGTTGCTGAGGGCAGGGAGTGGGTAGATGTGTTATATGGGGTCATTTTTGGGACTTGGAGTTGTCCTGAATGATATTGCTTGGACAGATGCAGGACATTATATATCCTGCCATAACCCACTGAATGGACTTGGGTCGATTTTAAATTGCAATGTAAACTATAATCCATGCATTGTAGCAGTGCTCCAAAATGTATTTATCAAATGCAATAAATGTGCCACACTGATGAAAGATGTTGATGTGGGAGGAGTGGGGGGGTGGGGTATATGGGAACCTCTTATATTTTTTAATGTAACATTTTGTTTTATGTAATTATCTTTAAATAAAAGACAACAAAATTAAAATTTATAAGAATTGCAACAAAGTCCCAAAGTAATAAAAGTTATTGTTAAGGTGAGAAATTTAGGAGGCAAAAAAGGTGAGGTGTACTGGATTCTGCTAAATCATTGATATAACAGTTATATAACCAAAACTTCCTTAAAAATAAAAACTAACAAATAAAAAATGCATTAGATGCATATAACTTCAGATTTAAATTAATTGAAGACATAATTAGTAATATCAGAGAGAGAATATCTGAATTTGAAATGACAGGAGAATAGAAAGGAAAAAAAAATGGAAAACATGGAAGAAGGTTTCCGCCAAGTGTATACCAATTCAAAACCACAAACATATTTATTATCAGAATCCTAGAAGGAAAAGAGAACAGAAAAGGAGCATAAAGATTATTTGTGGAAATAATGAATGAATACTTCCCAACCCTTAATAAGGACATAAATATCAATTTCCAAGAAAGACAACACACTACAGACAGAATAATTCCAGAGACCTACTCTGAGATACCTACTATTCATAATGGCAAATATCAGAGATAAAGAGAGGATTCTGAAAGCAGCAAGAGGAAAGCAAGCATCACATACAAGGGAACCTCAGTATGATTAAGTGCTGACCTCTCATCATAAACCACGGAGGTGAGAAGAATGTGAAAAGATGTTTTTAAGGTTGTAACAAAACAGAAAAAATAACAACCAAGAATTCTGTATCCAGTAAGATTTTCCTACAAAAATAAAGGTTATGGGGGGAGGAGTGGGTTGAGGGGGGTGGGGGATATATGGGGACCTCATATATTTTGAATGTAACATTAAAATATAAAATGAAGGCAAAAAAACTGTACCAATAAATTCCAATAGTTTAAGCAAAAAATAAATAAATAAAGGTTAGTTTCAAGGATTCAGAGACAAACAAAAACTGAGAGTATCTTACAAAAAGATCAGAACTATAAGAGATACTAAAGGGAATGCAGTAGTCTGAAAGTAAAGTAAAGAGGGGTGAGAGTCTTGGAGAAGTGTGCAGAAATGAAGGCTATTATTAAGGTTAAATTAAATGGTAAAAAGGCAGACAAGAGTAAGATATGACAATGGAAAGTCAAAGGATAAAATGGACAAAGTAAGCAATGCCTTTATGGTAATAACCTTGAATATTAATGGCTTCAATTCCCAATCAAATTTATTGACTGACAAAAATGAGTCAACTATGTGCTGTATACAGGCAGTCATTTCAACCATAAGGAGGCGACTATGTTGATGGTTAAAAGCTGGGCAAAATGGTGGCTGCTGGGTGTGGGGAACGGGAGGAAGAGATGAGATGTGGAGGCGTTTTCGGGACGTGGAGTTGTCCTGGATAGTGCTTCACGGACAATTACGGGACATTATAGATCCCCCCAGGGCCCACTGGATGGAACGTGAGAGAGTCTGGGCTATGATGTGGACCATTGACTATGGGGTGCAGTGATGCTCAGAGATGAACTTACCAGGTGCAATGGATGTGTCATGATGATGGGAGAGAGTGTTGCTGTGGGGGGAGTGGGGGGCGGGGGCAGTGGGGTTGAATGGGACCTCATATTTTTCATAATGTAATTTAAAAAAATAAAAAAAATAAAAAAAAAGTTGGGCAAAGATATTGCATGGAAATAGCAACAGAAAAATATCTGGAACAGTGATTATAATATCAGACAAAATAAATTTCAAATGCAAAACTGTTATAAGGGGTGAAGAAGGTCATTAACTACAACACAACATATCAAAACCTATGGGACACAGAAAAGGGAGTATTGAGAGAAATTTTTAGCCCTCAATACTCATGTTCAAAAGAAGTGCTAATATCACACACCTACTGCACACCTGGGGGAACTAGAAATGGAACAGCAAAGTATTCCCAAGCCAAGCTGAAGGAAAGAAATTGTAAAGATCAAAGAAGAAATGAAATTGAGACCAAAATGTACCACTGTGAGAATCAGCAAAACCAAAAGTTGGTTCTTTGAGAAATGCAATGAAATTGATAAGCCCATAATTAGAATGACAAAGAATGAAAGAGAAAAGATGCAAATACATAAAATCAGGTATGAGAGCAGAGTATATTAACACTGGCCCTGCAGAAATAAGACAGATCATAAGAGAATCTTATGATCAACTGTATGCAACACACTAGAAACCATAGATGAAATGGAAACTGTATGCCAACACGCTAGAAAACATAGATGAAATGGACAAATTCTGAGAAGCACACAACCTACACTGATCCTAGCAGGAGTAAAACACATCAACAAACTAATCACAAGTAAAGAAATTGAAATCATCATCAGAAACCACCCAAAGATGAAAAGCCCAAGACCAGATGTCTTCATAGGTGATATATCAGTCACCTAAAAGGGAGCTGATGCAAAGTAACAGAAATTTGTTGGCTTTTATAAAGGCTACTTATTTGGTATAAAAGCTGACAGCTACATGGCCCTAAAGAGTTCAGCTCAAGGCTGCTTTCTCAATAAAGCCAGCTGCCTTGCATTGAGGCAAGATGGCAGACAATCTCTGGATGGTCTCTAGGGCTTTCCCAGCTGCTCAGCTGCTCTGTTCTCTTCAGCTGCAAACTATCAGACAAACAGCTCTTCTCTCTTCCAAGGGCTTTAGATGTTTGACTTATTTCTGTCACATGGCAGTACTGAAATGACCAAGTTCTCTTCTCTTTTGTGTGTCTTCTTGAGTGTCCATTCATATAGGACCAGCAAGGGAGCAGGGACTCAACCAGAGTCATGTCCTACTGATGTGGTCAACTCAAAAGCCATACACTGATTTAATCAAGTAAACTTAAAAGCCTTGAATTTAATACAATCAAAGGGTGTTGTGCCCAGAGGAATAAACCAGTTTAAAAATCATCTTTCTCTTTTTTGTGGATTTCTAAATAATATCAAACTGACATCCTGCACCCTCTGAATCCTAAAAAGACATGACAATATTTTTAAAAAAACTTTAAATCAGTAACATTGCTAAGTACAAAATCACACCAGTGTTACAGAAATACAGTTGGTCTTAGGGCAAAGCCCCGAATGGCTGTAGATTTGGAAAATTTACAAAACAATTTATATGTTTACAGTATAAAAAAGAACAGACATAAGATAAACATTTGCTTTACCATAAAGAGAATTGGGGAGGGAAACATGAGCCATTGGTTCACAACAGTTCTGAAAATCTGCAGGGTATATACCATTAGATATCATTCCTAAAATGAAGGTTTATTCTCCCTGGGGTCTCACAGAGGCCCACCCTTTCTACAGGCTTTGCCAATGACCATTTTTGTAATTTCATCCTCATCAAGCACCTGAGTGACAAACTAGCTCCATCACTTTCCTTCTAAGAACATTGGGGTGATGACAAATCTTTCTCCAATCTCTGAGGTACAGTGTCAGCCCCCTCTGTACAGTAAGATGGTGACAACATTCTCCCTAATCTCTGGCATAAAGGCCCAATCTCAGAACAGTGAGGTGGTGACCTGGCCTTCCCTAATCAATGAGGAACTGAACTACTCCTCTCAGATCAGTATTGTGATTACCTAACTCTCCCCATCCATTGGGGAATGTGCTCCATATTCTCTGTAGCCCAGGGTGGCAAAATTCTCCCTGAACATTTGCCTGGAATATCCACCATCTTGAAATGCTGGGCCAAGCTCAAACTCACTACCAGTCCTAAACTGATTTAATCAAGTTAACTTAAAATCTTTGGATTTAATATAACCAAAGGGTATCATACCTAGAAGAACAGACCAGTTGAGGAACATAATCTTTCTCTTTTTGCGGGAATTCACAAATAATATCAAAGTGCCACAGGTGAATTCTACCAATCATTCAAAGATTATCTCAACTGTCCTTCAAAATCACTGCACCATTCTACATTCCCACCAGCAGTGGATAAGTCTTCCCTTTCCTCAACATCCTCCACTCCTACGTTTTTTATAATCATCACCAGACTAATGGGTGTAAGATCATATCTCATTGTAGTTTTGATTTGCATTTGCTCCATGGGAACAAAGCCCCCTACAATTATATGCAGACAGGGCAAAAGACTAAAGTAGACTTGCTACTACCCTAAAATAGACATTGTTATTCTAGCAATGGAAGAACTTGTATCATTGATTTGAGGTAGTAGCCACAAAAGGCTCTAAAGGCAGTGAGAGCAAACAATAGGTGAAATATAGGGGCATTTTTGGGACATTGGTATTATCCTGCATGATTTTGCAATGATGGATACAGGACATTAAATATTTTGTCATAATTTACAAAATTGCTCTGCACAGATTGTAAACTATAATGTAAAGTGTAATCCATGGTTAGTGGCAATGCTTCAGTACGTTTCATCAATTGCAACAAATGAACCACACTATTGAAGGATGTAGTTAATATGGGAGAGTGTGGAAGGGGGATAGAATGGGGCATATGGGAATCCCCTATATTTTTATGTAACATTTATGTAACCTAAAGTTTCTTTTAAAAAAATAAAGATTATGAAATATCAATATTGCTCAAAATTTTCCTTAAAATTGAACAGGAAGACATGCTACCAAACTTATTTTATGAAATAAATAGCCCCTTAATACCAAAATCAGATAAGATACTATGAAAAAAGAAAACTACTGACCAAGATCAGTAATGAGAATAGATGTAAAAATCCTCAACAAAATACCTGCAAACCAAACCCATATGCACATTAAAGGAATTAGAGATCACAATCAAGTGGGTTTTATCCCAATTTGTCAAAGGTGTTTTTAAATTAAATTATATTTTTGTATTTTTAAAGAAGCTTTAGATTACATAAATGTTACATAAAAAATATAAGTGATTCCTATATGCCCTCCTACTTCCCCCTCCCACATTTTCCCATTTAACATCCCTCATTTGTGTGGTATATTTGTTACAGTGATGAACATATATTGAAGCATTGCTACTAAAATTCAAAACTTGTTATATTTATAAGATAAATTCAGAGTTTATCTTATTTTCCTCATATTTTGCAATAACTGGAACTATATAACAAGTCAGCACCTATTTTTCTTCATGTCATAGTCCAAAGATTGAAAATATTTTATGGATACTGTTGAGCACTGTAAATTACTCTTCCCTTTATTTTGACAAATTACATCATTATGTATTATTGATTCATATAAAATACCAATAATTCTTTAAATATTTTAAATAAGTTGTGAAAAATACAGATAATAGGTTTCCTATGCAATGAACACAACTACTAAATTTTAGGTATATTTCATTAATTTTTCTTTTGGAAATGTCTTTGACATGGATTCTTATATATGGCTGTGATTAGAATTTCTAGACAGTTTTATCTATCACTTTACTTAAGACAAAGTAAATATTTTCTACTTTCCAAACATCATTTTTGGTTTCTATTATAGTTTATAAGTACGTAGCCAGAGTTTATTTAATTATTCTAATGTTGAATATTTCCAGTGTATCTCTATTTTATTTAATAATTTATCTCACAGTTGTTCAGCTTTTTCTCCCTTCCTATTTCTAGCCTTTTTTAACCTTTTCTCTTCAAATTGAATAAATCTTTCACCTTTTCAAAGTTTTTTTTGTAACAAATAAATCAATTAGTGTACTACACCACATTAATAAATTGAAAAAGAGAAAACACATGATTTTCTCAATTGATACAAAAAAAAAGCATTTGACAAAATGCAGCATCCTTTTTTGATAAAAGTTCTCCAAAAGATAGGAAAATGAGGAAGATTTCTCAACAGGGTAAATTGTGTAAATGAATAATCTACAGTTAGCATTGTAATCAATGTTGAAAAACTGATCGTTTCCCTCTTAGATAAGGAAGAAAACAAGGATACCCATTTTCACCACTTTAATTCAATATTGTGCTAGAAATTCTAGCTAGAATAATTAGGGTAGATAAAGAAATAAAATGCAACCAAATAGAAAAGGAAGAATTTATTTGTCGATGATATGAGCCTAAAGCTAGAAAATCCTGAAAAATCCACAAAAAAGTTACAAGAACTAAAGGTGGGGTTGCGCAAATTGCTAAAATACAAGATTAATATGCAAAAATTACAAGCATTTCTATATATCAGATTAGCAACTTGAGGAAGAAATCAGTAAAAATTCCAATTATAAATACCAACACAAGAATCAAATATTTAGGAATAAACTTAACCAAGGATATAAAGGGTCTGTATTCACAAAACTATAACCCATTGCTAAAAGAAACTAAAGAAGATTTAAATTAATGAAAGGACATTCCTTATTCATGTACATGAAGAATAAATATCATTCAGATAGGGCATCTGGGAAAATGGCTTCAATGTACATAGGCAGATCCCAAGTCTTTGACACACAAAAAAAATGGAGAATGGGCAAAAACATTTCTGGGGGAGCTGCTTTGGAGATATATAGAATGGAAAAGTGTTATGCATCATCTAGGAGGGAACTAGAGAGAGAAAAAGGAACCAAGGGGAAAAAAAACAACATGAGTTACTGGCCCCTGTGGCTGGAATTGGCCCATACACCCCACCTTCAAGGCAAATAGCATCAGCAAAACCTCTGACTCACTGCAACCAACTGAGTGGGATGCAGCATTCTCCAGGAAGAAGGGTCTGATGGAGCATAGAGAGTGGTTTCTTTTCTGTGAGTTTGGCCAGCTAAGCCCCCTTTGAATCTCAGAGGGGAATGCAGTCGACACTTAGGTGACAGTGGGGAGAGGGAAAGAGTGATCTGATCAGGCAGGCTATCACAATCAGCTGACGAGGGAGGAAGAGGAACGAAGGTAGACAGGGAACTGAGACAGGCATCTAAACAGCCTGACTTGGCAAACTGTTAGAAGTCTAACTTGCCATAGGGAATGGAGGCAGGAAGTCTCAGATAAGCTTTCAGACTCTTGCTTAAGCTGTGTAGCTGATGGAGCTCGGTGGAGGAATGCTTGCCTTGCATCTATAAGATTCCCTGGTTTGATTTCCAGGTCTCCTTAGAGAAGTGATCCAGAGTGTTATCGATTAGGTTATTAGGCACCCAGCTGGGACCTTATGACAGGGGACATATAGACGGATTTTTTTCTGGTTTTAGGTTTTCTTGGAGCTACTATTTTTTATTTTTAAAATTTTATTGGTTCCTTTTGTTTCTTTATTTTTTTCACTAAAACCCAAAAGTCACCTGAGGAGAACACCCTGAAGGGTGATTGACTGATGAGCACTGACAGCCTGAGAAGCTCCTTAGGAGTTTAAGAGGGAAGGCTGTTTTTCCTGGGTTGTTTTTTGTTTGTTTTTGCTTTTTGTTGTTTTGTTTCTTGTTTGTTGTCTTTACCCTTTCTTTGTTTTCATTCGTTTTCTTTAATTTTTCAACCTGGTTTATTTCTTTTCTTTCTGTCATTTTTCTATCTTCTGTTTTCTGTTGTTTTCCTTTCAGTCCACCTCCCTGATTGGCCTTTTTTTAAAAAAAAATTCCCTCTATTTTTCTCCTTTTCTCTTTTCCTTTCTTCTCATCATTCCAGCCTTTTAATTCATTCAACTTTCCCTCTATTTTGTTCCTTGTTTCATTTTTTCTATTCTGCTTTTTTATTCCTATTCTTTTTGTATATTTTTAAATTTTTGCTCATGTTACTTATTTTCCTAGCTCTTGCATGTTTCCACTTCTATATTTTTTGTTATTATTACTAATATTCCTCTTCTTTTCTTCTTTTCTCTGGTCTTAATTTTTTTCAAGGGAACATAGACAACTGCCAGTATGTAGAATAATAGGAAAAAAGTGTCAAAAAGATCCTAACTACACACACAAACAAAACAACAAAATAAAACTCTAGTAATAAGGGAAGGTAACCAATCAAATAAGATCATCAAAACTAACAGATGCCTAGACAAAAACAAAAGTTCCAAGTCATACTAAGAAACAGGAAGTCATGGGCCAGGTGAATGAACAAACTAAAAATTAGGAGAAGATGCAGAACATGAAACAACTCATTAGAGATGCCTCCAAAAATATCATGAATCAAATTAATGAAGTGAAGGAAGAGATAAAGAATGTTGATGAGGGAGGAGTGGGGTGAGGGGAGTGGGGGTATATGGGGACCTCATATTATTTTAATGTAACACATTAAAACATAAAGAAGAAAAAAATAAAAAAGAACATAAAGAATACACTGGGGGAGGAGGCAGAGGAAGATGGCATCAGAATAAGTGCACCCACATCATTTCTCCTACAAAATAAAGGCTGAGTGGGGACAAAATCCTGCCTGAGTGAGCTGTTTGGGAACCCACAAGGCAGGAGGCTTCTGGACATCGATCTGAAGAGAGTGTGAAAAAAGGATAGCTCAAGGTAAAACTGCATGTTTCTGGTTCATGTGGCTCTTTGTGAAGGCTAAGTCCCTTCCTTAGAGCAAGTAGCTCATGGTCCCCGAACCTCACTTGGCATTACCCAAACCCCGAATTCCCTGAACACCTGATCCCTGAACCCCACGTATCCTGAATCCGTGTTCCCCAAAACAGTGTTCCCTGAACCCATGACCCTCAAACCCACCTTCCCTGAACCCATGTTCCCCAAACCCGATGTACCCCAAAATGGGAGTTCCATGAACACTGAACCCTGGCATTCCCAGGACCTGCCAGACTTGGACAAACTCTGAGAGTGAGAGGGTTCTAGTGAAAGGTGCAGATGAGTCTGATGAGTGCGGGTTCAATTGACAGGACCCCCATTTTTTAACTTTGAGGATCATGCCAGCTGGATTGAGGAGAATCTCAGAAAGGGTGAGAGGTGAATCCGATGAGGCAGCATGATTTACCTAAATGCCGTGGGATAGGGAAAACTGGTCTGGGAAAAGATGGAGCCAGGCAATTAAGTATTGCTATGCAAACCACGGGGGGAAGTGGGACTGTCGGAAGTTCTTGATAAGCCTCCAAGAGCATATTTAGTGTCCCCAGCAAGGAGTGGGTTCTCTCTCTCAAAGAGACTGAGAGTCATTTTCTTTGTTGATTTGTTTCACCAGGTCCCATTTGAGTCTCAGAGGGGAGTTCTCACATGGGCTTCTTGTTGCCCTGGGAGAGAGGGAAGGGAGGAAGGGAGAAAGGGGGAAGGACAGATTCCTAATAAGTTTGTTCAATTGCAAGGATTCTATCTTGCCCCAGGAAGGGGACTCTTTTTGAGGAGCTAGCTGACCCAGAAGGAGGGTTTGGTTCAGTGGAGCAGTTTCAGCCTTGAATGTGCAATGTCTCTGGTCCAGTTCAAGGCTCCTCTTACAGTAGTGATCCACTGGGATATTAAACATCTGGCAGATACTTTGAGACAGGGAAAGCATAGACATTATGCTTGTATTAACTTCCCTTGGGTCTCTCATTTTTTCCTAAAAAAAAAAAAACTTACTTTTGTTACAAAATTTGGCTTGGTTTACTAAAAAAAAAACCTACTTCACGGTCTGCAGTGAGAAAACTCAAGGTGATTGGTGAACACCAGCAGCCTGACAAGCTCCACAGGAGTGTGAGAGGGAAGTCTGGT
The DNA here is from genome assembly GCF_030445035.2 of Dasypus novemcinctus. Classification (NCBI taxonomy): domain Eukaryota; kingdom Metazoa; phylum Chordata; class Mammalia; order Cingulata; family Dasypodidae; genus Dasypus; species Dasypus novemcinctus. Next base: position 90,572,076 of record NC_080704.1, on the reverse strand, counting down.
TTTTCTTAATGTTTGTTTGACTGCTTGCTTGAATGCTTGCTTGTTTTTTTTTTTCTTGTCTTTCCTTCCACTTTATTCCCCTAACTTTTTTCTTTTTTTTTTATATTAGGTGCTGCTGACTTGTTTCATGATTTCTTGTCCTCAATTTCCTCTTCATTGTGTGTATTGATGTTGGCTACCAATGTTCTTTTCATTCCTACATCTTTTCATTTTCCACATTCCGTTGTCGCTCTTACATTCCACCTCTCTTTGTTTACCCCAATTTTTCTGGCTTTATTTCTAATACTTCTGTTTTCTATCTTTTATTACCTCTTCATGCTATTGTCCTTTATTTTCTCTTTCCCTCTCTCCTGATCATGCTGGCCTTTTAATTCATATTATATTCTTCTCCATATTCAGTTTCCTATTTCACTGTAGACACTCCACTTTTATATTCCTATAACTATACGTTGCTTACATGAGTATAATATTCATTCTTCTAGATACTATATAGTTCTGCTAAAATTTTCTATCAATACTACTATTTTTTATTACCTATTTTGCTTTTCCTTGCCATTAATCTTTTTTCTTCAAGGAAACATAGACATCAATAAGGAAATAGAATAAGAAGAACAAAGTGCCAAAGAGAAAACTTAACACACACAAATAGCACCTAAATGAAACCCAAAGTTAGACAGAGAAGCTAATCAACTGAACAAACCCATCTAGATAAAATGATGACCAGACAGCAACAAAAATTATAAATCATACCAATAAAAAAATTACAAATCATACCAATAATCAGGAAGACATGGCACAGTCCAAGGAACAAGATAAAAACCAGAAAGAGGAGAAGAACATCAAACAAATAATCAAAGCTCTCCAAACAAATATGATGGACCAACTTAATGAACTGAAGGAAGAAACTAAGGATAAAAAGAAAACACTTGGAGAGGATACTGAAGAAATTGTAAACATACTTGAAAAGAGAAAAGATATGATTTTATGAATGGGAAAACCCAAGAAATCACAAATACACTCTCAACAAATAACAGCTCATTTGAAGAGATGGAGGAAATAATTAGTGATGTGTCTGACAGTACATTTGAAATCAAACAGATAGATAAAAGATAGAAAAAACCATCAGGGGCTTAGGGATTTGAATGACAAAACAAAATGCACGAACATACACATTATAGGCATCCCAGAATGAGAAGAGAAGGGAAAGGGGCAGAAGGGTTGCTAGAGGAAATAATGGCATAAAATATCCCAAATCTATTGAGGGAGATGGAAGTACATGTGCATACCCCAAACAGTATAAATCCCAACAGACCTATTCCAAGACATACTTGTCAAATTATCCAATTCTCAAGACAAAAAGAAAAAACTCAAGGCAGCAAGAGAAAAGAGAAGCATCACATACAAGGGAAGCTCAATAAGATTAAGTGCTCCAGCTGATGACGTAACTAGAAAATGACCTTGAATTAAAGGTTCAACGTGGACCAACAGAATATCCCTGTCTACATATAATAACAGGAGGTAAAAATGCTTTCTGACCTAAATTAAGGGGGAAATGGAAAAGACAAATGAGTTTATATGGCTATGAGTCTCTAAAAAAGAGTCTGGAGGTTGTCAGAAGGATTGCCCTTATGCGTGCATGAGCAGAGTCTCAGAGACAGATAAAGTAGATACAACCCCAGGTATTGGTTCTTTTGAGGGCTAAAGAGACCCACAGGTTTTATGGCCAAGAAGGACGGAGCTCACTGCCATATCAGTTGGCCCTTCTTTGGAGTTGGTGTTTCTGTGTGATGGAGCTGGACTCAGATGTGAGCTCTTTTCCCAAGCCTTTCCTGTTACTTTACTGGAATTGTAGTTGGTGCTGGGGTTTAAGATATATCTAGGGGATCTGAATCTCTGGACTGACAATATGATAGCCAGGCCCTGAATCTCAACAGACTTCAGCTCCTACACTCTGGTTTATTGGACTTACCCCACTCAGCTAACATGGAGTTGAGGAATGTCAACCACCACACCATGGAGTCTAGAGTGCCTACAACTGAATGCAGGAGGATTTCATCCAGTATCCATGTGGAATCTAAGCCCTCCCTTGACATAGATGTGAAATGGACACAACCAATCCAAGATCCATAGGAAGGAAGAATACAGTAAGGGTTAGAGTGGACTTACTGATATTCTATTCATGAACTATTGTGGTTAGTAATCAAGAAAAGGTGGCATTGGTGTGGAAAAAGTGGCCATGGTCGCTGCTGGGTGTGGGGAATGGGAGGAAGAGATGAGTTGTGGAGGCATTTTCGGGACTTGGAGTTATCCTAGATGGTGCTGCAGGGACAATTACCGGACATTGTAGATCCTCCCATATCCCACTGGATGGAACGTGGGAGAGTATGGGCTATGATGTGGACCATTGACCATGAGGTGCAGCGATGCCCAGAGATGTACTCACCAAATGCAACGGATGTGTCATGATGATGGGGGAGAGTGTTGCTGTGGGGGGAGTGGTGGGTTGGGGGTGGTGGGGGTGAATGGGGACCTCATATTTTTTAATGTAATATTTTTTAAAAATGAATTTAAAAAAAGATTAAGTGCTGATTTCTCATCTGACACCATAAAGGCAAGATGGCAGGATTATGACATAGTTAAGGTACTAAAAGATAAAAAATTTCCAGCCAAGAATACTCTATCCAGCAAAGCTGCATTCTAAAATGATGGAGAGTTCAAAATATTCACAGGCAAACAGAAACTAAGAGAGTATGCGAATAAGAAACTGTCCTTTCAAGAAATACTAAAGGGAGTTCTACAGGAGGAAAGAAAAAAACAGGAGAGACAGAGTTGGAGGAAAGTGTAAGAACAACTTAAAAGACAAAAAGGGAAATAAAAACAACATCTGACATACACAAATTTAAAGAAAATATGGCTAATATAAGAAATTCCTTGAGAGCAATAACACTGAATGTTAAGGTATTACACTCTACTCTCAAGAGACACAGATTGGCAGAATGGATAAGAAAATATGACACATCTATATGCTTTCTGAAAGAAGTTCTCCTTAGACCTAGGAAATAAAGAAGGTTGAAAGTCGATGGCTGGGAAGCAGACTTGGCCCAATGGTATCCATCTGCCACATGGGAGTTCCGTGGTTCAAATCCCAGGCCTCCTTGACTCATGTGGAGCTGACCCATGCACAGCACTGATGTGTGCAAAGAATGCTGTGCCATGCAGGGTTGTTCCCCGCATAGGGGAGCCACATGCACAAGGAGTGCACCCTGTAAGGAGAGCCACCCAGTGCAAAAGAAAGTGCAGCCTGCCCAAGAATGGTGCCACACACACGGAGAGCTGACACAACAAGTTGATGGAACAAAAACACAGATGGCTGCTGCTGCTGATAAGGATAAAAGTGGTCACAGAGGAACACACAGCAAATGGACACAGAGAGCAGACAACTGGTAGGGGCAAGGGGAGAGAAATAAATTTAAAAAAGGAAGGTAATGGCTGGAAAACCATCTTACAAGCAAACAATAACTAAAAAAGGGCAGGAGTAGCTATAGTAATATTGAACAAAATAGGCTTCAAATGCAAAACTATTGTGAAAGACAAAATGTATGCTACATATTAATAAAAAGGGTAATCTTTTAGGAAGAAAGAACAATCATAAACATTTATGCACCTAACCAGGAAACCTCAAAATACATTAGACAACCACTGGAAAAATTAAGTGGAGAAATAAATGCCTCTACAATTATAATGGGGGACTTTAATCCATCATTATCACCATTAGATAGATCATCTTAACAGAGGATCAATAAAGAAACAATGACTTTGAATAATATATTATAGGATCTGTACCTAATAGACATATACAGAATATTACACCCAAATACATTAAGATATACATCCTTCTGAAGTGCACATGGTTCTTTCTCCAAGATATACCACATGCTAGGCCACAGAGAAATTCTCAGGGAATTCAGAAAGATTGAAATCATACAAAATAATTTCTCTGACCACAGTGCAATGAAGCTGAATATCTGCAAGGGAAATAGAACCAGATTAGGCACTAAAATTTTAGGATTCACCATTGTAAATGATGTTAGCTGTGGGTTTTCCATAATTACCCTGTATCATGTTCAGAAATTTTCCTTCTATTCCTCTATTCTGCAGTGTTTTTACCAGGAAAGGATGCAATATTTTCTCAAATGCTTTTTCTGCATATATAGGTATGATCATGTGATTTTTTTCTTTTGATCTGTTTATGTAATGTACTACATCATATTACATTGCAGTGTAGCAATGCTCCAGAATGTATTCATGAAATGTAGTGAATATAACACACTAATTAAAGAAGTTGTTGATGTGGGAGGAATGGGCGGTGTGGGGAATGGGGTATATGGGAATCTCTTATATTTTTAATGCAACATTTTGTGTGATTTGTAGACCCTGCAGAAGAAAAGGAAGAAATTGCCTTGCCACTCTACATACAGGACAACACCTATTGCAGCAATGAAAGGCAAAACATCAAAAACAAACCTTTTTCATCTTTTCATTTTTTGATGCCCCAATTTATTTTTACTTTATTTAATATTTCTAAATTAGTATATATTCTATATATAACCTTTAAACTCATCTCTATATTACATTTTACTATTAATGGAAACTGGCAATATATTAGACTTCATTTTGGAAGAAGTTTTGGACCACAAAGAGGTTCAACTATGGCAGGGATGGAACACTGGTGAGGTTGTTACTGATAGGGGCAACATGGTTGGGAGGGAGTTCTCCAAGGCATGTATATAGGGTTATAAAAATGTTTGGATATTCTTTGGGTATTTTCATAGTAGTTACACTTACAAATGACAACTGAGGGAATGCTGAGTTCCTAGCCAGGGGAGTTCTATCACCTTTCCCAATGGCACAGCAACAATCCCCCAAGGGCAATTGGAAAGACTAATAAAGAAGGATGGTCCAACAATGAGCCCTTGATACTGATGACTATACTTATGAGCCTGTGTGCCTGAAATATGAGCTAGGCCTAGAGCTGCAGGTTGCCTAAGAGTTACCTCCTGAGAGCCTCTATGTTGTTCAAATGTGGCCTCTCTCTAAGCCAAACTCAGCATGTAAAGGAATTACCTTCCCCCCATCATGGGACATGACTCTTGGGGATGAGCCTCCCTGGTGCCAAGGGATTACTACAAAGCACCTGCTGATGGTGTAACTAGAAAAAGACCTTGAATAAAAGTGTCAGCTCAGACAAGCAGAATATCTCAGCCTACATATAATACTAGGTGTTAAAAACTCCTTTTTGACCTTGAATAAAAGGGGAAAATGCAAAGGACAAGTAAGTTTATATGGCTATGAGACTCCAAAAAAGTTTCAGTAGGTCATCAGAGGGGTCACGCTTATTCACACCTCAGCAGGGTCTCAGAGAGAGTCAAAGTATATAGAAGCTCAGGTATTGGTTTTCCTGGGGGCTACAGAGACCCACAATTTCTATAGTCATGGCAGACGGCATTGGAGTTCAGTGCCATGTCAGTTGACCCTACTTTGGAGTTTGTGTTCTTGAGTGTAATGGGGTTGGAATCAGATATGACCTTTCTAAATATTCTTCTCTTGTTACTTTTACCAGACCTGTGGTGGCACTGGGTTTGGTGTATATTCCATTTGACAGCCAGGTCCTGAGCCTCAGCAGACTTGCAACTCCTACTCTCTGGTTTATTGGACTTACCCCGGCCAGTGAACAGGGAGGTAAAGAAGGTCAATCATCATACCACAGAGCCAAAAGTGCCTACAACTGCAAGCAAGAGAATTTCACCCATCATCCATATGGAATCTAAGCACTCCACCTCTCAATATAGAGGTGGAGTGGATATAACCATCCCAGGGTCTACAGGATGGAGGAATAGAGTATGGATCAGAGTGGACTTACTGATATCCTGTTATGAAACTGTGATTAGTAATGGAAAAAATTGTAGCACTGATGTGGAGAAAGTTTCCACAGCAGCTGCTGAGGCTAGGGAGAGGGAAGAAGAGATATGATGTGGGGGCATTTTCAGGACTAGGAGTTGTTCTGGGTGGTACTGCAGAGATGGATGCTGAACATTGTATGTCTTGCCATGGCCCCCTGGGTGGACTGGGGGAGAGTGTAAACTACAATGTAAACCTTTATCCATGTGGAGCAGCAATACTCCACAATGTATTCACCACAAGCAATGAATTTCTCACAACGATAAAAGAGGTTGTTTATGTGGGAGTAATGGGGTGAGGGGTTTGTGGTATGTTGGGACCTCATATTTTTGAATGTAACATTTAAAAAAATAGAGAAAAATATTTAAAAATTGATAATAAAAAATATATGAATATGTATCACCCTGTTGTAATTGACTGTCAATTTGATTTCCCAGAAAGAACAAACTCCCATTAAGACACTAATGCTGGCCCCTCCACTCAAATTTGAACCTCTAGTGTGGATAAATATGCCTCAATTAAATGTGACACATATCTCTCTGAAAAAAAGAACACAGAGGCATAGAAAATGACTCCATTGGCATTGAAGAGGACCGAGGACGAGAGCAAAGCTGATAGTCTACAGCTGAATTTGTGGAGTGAACAGAGTATCTGGGCCTGGAAAGAATCATGCCCTTGGTGTGAGAACAAGCCTTCTGCTAACCTACTGCTGAGAATGAAAGGGGCTGGGACCACAGAGCCTTAAGAGGGAAGAGACCTGCAGCCATCTTGCTCCAACTTGTGGCAACAGACTGGTGAGGGAATGAACTTATGCTTTTTGGCCTGGTGACTATAAGATTCTACCTCAAGATAAATACCCTTTATTAAATCCAATAGATTTCTGGTACTTTGCATCAGCAATCCTTTTTTACTATTACAATTGCCAAAGTCATTCTATGATGCCAACAACACCCTAATACCAAAACTATACAAGGAATCCACAAGAAAGGAAAACTATAGAGCAATATATCTAATGAACCTAGATGCAAAAATCCCCAAACAAAATACTTGCTAATTGCCTTCACAACACATTAAACGAATTATACACCATGACCAAGTAGGTTTCATCCCTGTTATGCAAGGATGTTTCAACATAAGAATATCAATGCATGTAATACACCACATTAAGAGATCAACAGAAAAAAAGCACATGATAATCTCGATGCAGATAAAGCATTCCGTAAAATACAGCACAATTTCCTGGTAAAAACACTTCAGAAGATAGGAATAGAAGGAAAATTCCTCCCTATGATAAAGGGTATGCATGAAAAACCCATAGCTAACATCATATTCAATGTTGAAATACTAAAATCTTTCCCTCTAAGATCTTGGACAAGATAAGGATGCCCAATTTCACCACTCATATTTAATATTGAATTAGAAGTACTTACTCTAGCACTTAGGCAAGGAAAAGAAATAAAAGGCATTCAAATTGGAAAGGAAGAAGCAAAAGTTTCACTATTTGTAGATGAAAATAGAAACATAGAACATAGAAAGCCCTGAGAAATCTACAAGAAAGTTTACAGAGTTTATAAATAAGTTCAGTAAAGTGGCAGGATATAAGATCAATGCAGAAAACTCTAGCATTTCTGGACACTAATAATGAGCAATGTGAGGAAAACTCAAGAAAAAAACTCTGTTTACAATAGTAACTAAGGACCAATACCTAGGAATAAACTTAACTAAAGATATAAAGAAGATGTATCCAGACAACTACACAGCATTGTTAAAGGAAATCAAAGAGATCTACATAAATGGAAGAATAGTTCCTCTTCTTGGATAGGAAGATTAAACAAAATTAATATTTCTATCCTACCCACAGCTATTTAGAGATTTAATTCAATCCCAATAAAAATTACCACAGAGTTTTTTACTGAGTTGAGATAGCAAACTATTAAATTTATTTGGATGGGCAAGGGAGCCCAAATAGCCAAAGATATATTGAAAAAGAAAATGAAATTGGAGAAACCAAACTACCTGGCTTTAAAATATATTACAAAGATACAGTGGTCAAAAGTGCATGGTATTGGCACAAGGAGATACATACTGACCAATGAAACAGAACTGAGAGTTCTAATATATATTCTCATATACATGGTCAACTGATATTCAACAAGGCCATAAAGACCACTCAACTGGCAAAGAATGGCCTCTTTAACAAATAGTGCTTGGAGAACTGGATATGCATATCCAAAAGAATAACAGAGGATCACCATCTCATGCCCTATACAAAATTTAATGGAAGAAGAGATATGATGTGGGGACATTTTCAGGATTTGGAGTTGTCCTGGGTGGTGCTACAGGGACAGATGCTGGACATTGTGTGTCCTGCCATGGCCCACTGAGTGGACTGGGGGAGAGTGCAGACTACAATCTAGACCACTGTCCATGTGTTGCCATAGTGCTCCAAAATATATTCACCTGGTGCAGTGAATGTGCCACATGATGGAAGAGGTTGTTGATGTGGGAGGAGTGGGGTGAGGGGGATGGGTGTATATGGGGACCTCATATTTTTTAATGTAACATTTAAAAGAAAATAAAGAAGAAAAATGAAAAAAAAAGATGGTTCAAAGATCTAATTATAAGAGCCAAGGCCATAAGTTTCCTGGAAGACAATGTACAAAACATCTACAGTATTTTGTAGTAATAAATAATTTCATAAACATTATAGCCAAATCACAAGCAACAGAAGAATAAATAGGCAAATGAGACTTCTTCAAAATTAAAAACTTTTGCACTTCAAAGGAGTTTGTCAAGAAAGTGAAAAGACAGACTCCTCAATGGAAGAAAATATTTGGAAACATCAATCTGATAATGGTCTAATATCAAGCATATATAAAGAAATTCTACATTTCAAAAATAAAAATACACCCCATTCAAAAAATGGGCATATGATTTGAATAGGCAATTCTCCAAAGAAGAAATCTAAATGGCTAAAAAGCACATGAAAGGTGCTCAGCACCACTAGCTATTAGGGAAATCCAAATCAAAACTACAATGAAATATCACATTACACTCATTAGACTGGCAGTATTAAAAAACAGGACTACAAATGGTGGAGTGGATGTGGAATAAAGGGTACACTTATCTATATCTGATGGGAAAGTAGAATGGTGCAGCCTTGTGGAGGACAGTTTGGTGGTAACTCAAAATTTCAAGTTTTGGACTGCCATATGATCCAGCAATCCCCCGCTGAGTATATATCCAAAAGAATTGAAAAGCAAGGACATGAACAGATATATGCACACCAAAGTTCATATCAGTATTATTCACCATTGCCAAAAGTTGGAAGAGACACAAATGTTCATCTTCAGAAGAATGAATAAGCAAATTTTCATATATACATACAATGGAATATTACTCAGCTGTAAGAAGGAATGCAATATTAACACATGGGACAACGTGATGAATCTTGAAGACCTTATATTGAGTGAAGTAAGCCAGATATTGAAAGGCAAATATTTTGCAACCTCAATGATATCAATTAAGCAAATTTAGGAGACTCATAGAGCTAGAGTCTGGAAGATCAGTTTAGAGGAGGCAAAAAAGTAGAGATTTTTAAACAAATGCCCATGTGGGCAAAAGCAATGATAACGTGGAAGGGTGGAGTTTTGCCTTGAATGGGTATGACAGTGATCTAGTGATGCTATTGGGATTGGCAGTGCTGATCTGTGAGTGGGGGAGAATGGGGGAATTACAATGGTCTATCCATGGAAATGAAGGTAGGGTCAGATGAAAAACAGGTGAACACTGGGGATTTTAACATTTGTGGTTAAAAGACCAATATTGGAATGTTCTTTTGGCAAATATGTCATTTAAATGTTGTTACTGTTTTTTAAAATTTCCCCCATGCCCCACTGATTGTTTAAGAATGTGTTTTTTTAATTAATGCAAGATGTATCAAAGATCTAAATATAAGAGGAAGACAATTAAACATCTAGAGGATTTTGTAGCTAAATATTTATGAGATCTTGTAGTGGAAAATGATTTCATAACTTTGTACACAAAGCATGAGAAATGAAAGAAAAAAATAGGTAAATGGGACCTCCTCGAAATTAAAAAAACTCTTGTACTTCAAAGGAGTTCATCAAGAAAGTGAAAAGGCAGTCTACTAATGGGAGAAAATATTTTGATAAATATCTTTGCAATAAGGGATTAATATGCAGCATACATTAAAAATTCTTACTTCTCAAAAATTAAAAGACAAACAACCGCTTTTAAAAATTGACAAGAGATTTGAATAGGCACTTCTCCAAGAAGAAATACAAATGGCTTAAAAGCACATGAAAAGATGTCCAACATCACTAGCTGTTACAGAAATGCAAATCAAAACTTCAATGAGATATCATCTTATACCTATTAGATTGGTGGCTATTTAAAAAACAGAAGAATACAAATGTTGGAGAGGTTGTGGAGAAAATGCAACTTTTTCTCTGCTGGTGGAAATGAAGAATTATGAAGTCATTGTGGAGGACACATTTGCAGTTTCTAAAGAAGCTAACTAGAGAACTGCCATATGATCCAAAAACCTCACTGCTGTGTATATATCCAGAAGAAGTGAAAACAGGGACCTGAACAGATATATGCACACAAATGTCCATAGTGGCATTATTGATGATTGTCAAAAGTTAGAAGCAACCTAAATGTTCATCAACAAATGAATGGATATACATTACTGTGATATATACATACCATGGATAATTAATCATCTGTAAGAAGGAATGCAGTATTAACTAACGGGATGAGATAGATGCATTTTCAATACCTTATATAGAATGAAGTAAACCAATTGCTTAAGAAAAAAATGTCACATGATATCACTGATATTACTTAAGTAAATTAAGGAAATTCACAGAGCTAGAATCTGGTAACAGGAGACAGAAAGGGAGTAGAGGATGGTGAGCTGATGTCTATATGTGTAAAATCTATGACAAAGTGGATAAGTGTTGTGGTTGGGCAGGTGATTGGCATAAGAGTGGTGTAGTGATGTGATTGGTTCAAGCAGTGTTCGTCACTGAGGGGGATCAAGTTATGGGGTTGTGTTTGACTATCCATGGAAGTAGGGGAAGTGTTGGCAGAAGGAGCAGGTGAACTCTGTGGATTTACACACCTGTGGTGAAAACTACAATGATGGGAATGTTCTTTTTACCATTATGGCATGGTAGGTTTATGGGTGTAGGGTAACAGGTGTGGGGGGTATGTGGGATAGGGTGCAACTGGATCATGCTTCTGTGGAATATGTAAATGTTCATCTTGTCATAATGTGTTACCTCATTAGTTGGAAACCCACACAATAAAAAAAGAAAATATCAAACTTCCTTCCAGAGAAGTTGTACTATGTCCTCATATAGAGGAGCAAGAGTCTCTGGAGGACATAGGCAGTGCCCAATAAAAGAAAACAGACAAATATGTCAAACTCTCAATATTATTGTAAGTAACTATGTATCTTATTCATCAAAAATTCAAACTTAATGTTTACCATGGGTTCCGAGCAGAGGGAGAGGGAAGAATAAAATAGATGTAGCACTGGGTGCCTGGCTAGCTCAGTCGGTAGAGCATGAGACTCTTAATCTCAGGGTCGTGGGTTTGAGCCCCACGTTGGGCGCCAGCTGCGGCAGCTTGCTCGGTCGGTAGAGGTGGGGTCTGGCTGCGGACGAGGGGTCGGTCCAGCTCTGGACGAGGGGTCGGTCCCGCTTGGGACGAGGGGTCGGTCCCACCTGGGACGAGGGGTCGGTCCGGCAGCAGACGAGGGATCGGTCTCACAAGGGGTTGCGCGGTTCGGCTGATGGGGTCGCCCGGCGAAGCCGGCGACGAAGGGGTCGCCCGGAGAAGCAGGCGACGAACTGGGGACAAGGGAGGCCAGGCCCTTGTCGGGGGCTCTCAGGACTGGAGGGCGCACGGCAGAAGAACTACCGCGGAGACAAGGTAAACACGCAAGTCCACTTTACTGAGGGAGAGGCAACAGTTTTATAGGGGCTGGGGAAGGCTGATTGGTTGAAGCCATGCCCTGTTCTGATTGGTTGCCGGCGAAAGGTCAGTGGGCGGTACTGGACGGGGGAGGGGTGGTGGTTAGGGATTGGCTGTCGCTGTTGCTGGGGGAAGGGGCAGGGTTTAGGGATTGGTGGCTGCTGTTGCTGGGGTGGAGGGCAGACTTGAGTTTCCCCGCCCACGCCTGGCTGTTGCTGCTGTAGGGGGAAGGGAAAAGGGCGGGCTGGATTTTTCCGCCCACACCTGGCTGTTGCTGCTGTCGGGGGAGGGGAAAAGGGCAGACTGGAATTTTCTGCCCTGCGCCTGCGCAAGGAGAAGGAAGAAGAAGGGTGCCGTCCTACAAGGCATCGGGTGGCGCCATCTGGGAGGAGGGGCGGCCGCGGAAGCATGGCTGCTGAGAAGGGGAGACCCGAGGGCACTCTGCGCCCATGCCGAGCTTCCTTCAGGGGTGGCGGTGAGTCCGACCAGCCACCCTATTATGGGGGCAGCGGAATTAGGCCTACCGCGGCCGCTCCCCTGCCAGGCCAGCAAACCACACTTCAGCCCGAGGGGTGACCGCATTTCCCCCTTCTTTTCAAATAAGGGCCAGGATGGCAGCAGCAACAAGTAGCTGAGGCCCAAGAGGCAGTAAGCAATGAGGGAAGCGGGGCTGAAGAGGGAGGTGAGTATGACGGGGATACAAATGTACAATTTGGGGGGCAGTATCTTGCCGTTGCAAGCAAGGGTGGCCAATGTCCAATTCTCATTTATCTCGGTGGCTATAAGGTCCATGTGCTGTTAAAAGTCCAGGATGATAGCGCGTTACAGGTGGTTGATCTCTTCTTGGTGGCGAAGAGCGGTAGAGGCAGACTGTGTGATGGTCTGGAGGATCACAGCGGTGAGGACAAGTTGCGTCAGGGCACCAGCGACGGTGGTGGCGGCAGCGTCGGGAGTGGTGGAGACGTAGGCGAGGACAATAAGAAGGCCAAAGTCTCCGGGAGGCCAGGAGAGGCAGAGGCGTTGTTTGGAGCTGCTCGGTTTGAGATGAAGTGTCTTCACTAGGCGGAGTTGGAAAGGCTGAGTCACCTTTAGTTGAGCTATGATGTCTTCTTGGTGTTGGTTGTCATGGTGATAGGGGCCTCTTCTGGACTATTGGACGAGCTGTAAAAGAAAAGAGGGAGTTTTTCTCAGGGGGAGATTATCCCCCTGGAAGGGTTAGTTTGTGGTTGAAGGAGTGGGGGATTGCAATGTTTTATCAATCTTTCTGGTAGCCAGCGAGGGCCATTTCCTTGTTGGTCATATATGTAGGCAGAGCCTCGTCCCCAGATGATCACGGGGTCAGGCCCATTCCATTGCGCTGTTAGAGGGTCACGCCGCATAACAATAGCTTGTTGCGTTTGTGTGGCAGGATGCCAGTGCCTGTCGGCTACAGATTGCCTATTCATATCCAGGGTAAGGAAATTGAGGACAAAGAGAGCATGATGTAGAAGGTCTCGTGGTCGCTGTTTAGAAAGACCAAGAGAACTTTCAGCTAAGCGACTTAAAGTGTTTTTTAGGGTGCGGTGGGCATGTTCTATGATGCCTTGGCTTTGAGAAAGAACAAAAATTTTTAACTTTGCATCAGCATACTACCCGACACCAAAGCCTGTAAAGTTTTATAGATAGACCCATTAAATTTTATTTAAGTTTAACTGTAAAAATTCCGTGTCCACTAATCTTCTGCAGTTTCAGCATTCACTCAGGTTCCGTCCTATACTCTACTCTTTCCAATAGTCAATTATTTTATTTCAGGACAAAATTATTTTCTGTTTCTTTAAGAATAACTTTTCTTTAAATACTTAGTAGCATGCAATATTAGAAACCGTTTCCTAAAAGCAAGTTGGCAGGGGAGCTTGGTTGCTGTTAATCTTTCCTGTTATAAAATTACCTTTTATTATTATTATCATCAATTTAGCTTTATATATATATATTTAAGAATGACCTTTTGGAATTAGCCATTTAATACCTTAATGTAAACTATTGAAGATAAATTTTATCTTTACAGAACACATTCCCTTACGTAAAGTTATCACAATACCTTTTACACTTGCCACATGCAAATTAAATTTCAAGAGTTTATGAAAAATTAGCCATCTTACTTTAGGACAAAATACGTCTTTTTGCAAAACTTATTACATTTCCGTTAGCATTTTTACAAACTTTTAACCTTTTTAATATTCATATAAGTTTTACATTCTTTATATTATCCTGTGAAGAAAAATAAGTTATTCATTTTAATCTAGGCAAGAACAACTTTTTATGAAGACGTACAGTTAATTTTGTTAATTAAGACTTACAATTTTTTTTAAAATTGTAGATATCTTATTAACATTTAAACTTATGTATTAATATAATAAACTTAAGTATTAATATAAGCGCTTATTTAATTTTTGGCCATTTGAATAGAGCTCTTTTAAAGATTTCTAGTAATTTATATTTACCATCCGGAGGTATCACAATATACGTTGACATTGAACGAACAGACAGACAAACACAGAACAATTACAACACATTAACAGAAATATATAATTTATTTACAGTTGACTCATAATTCTTACTTTCTTGGTATAGCTGCTTTTAAATCTTTTTTTATATAGCATATCATAGATTATACCCTTCAAGATTTTTTCTGGACTTTATGTTGCCTGTAATAAGCCAGGAGGGAATCTTTTACCTTCCTGCTCCACAGCAAAAGTGACCCTATCTATAAGGCGAGTATAGGTGTCCGGGTCCCAAAGCTGACACGTGGTAAGCCACGGATTAAAGGGGAGAAGAAGGTCCCAATATACTTGAAGCTGTTTGAAAGAGATCTTACACCGGTGAGTGTCTAGGAGACCGGCGAGGGCCCGAACTTGTGGGGCTTGCTTAGCAGATAGGATGTTACCCATTGCTAATGGCCTTTTGGAGCCGATAAGAAAAGGGGCCCTTACCTTGAGAGCGCGGCGATGGGAGCCGAGGTGCGCAGTGAGACAAGGGGTCGGAGCCGGTGGGGCTCCGACGGTGGTCGCGGGCCAAGAGAAGGCCCCGACGAGGGGAGGGCGGGACGACGAGCAGTGGAGCAAGGCAAAGGGGAGCAAGCACAGAGGGGAGGAGGCAGAGGTGAAGGCAGGGGTGGAGGTGCTCAGGCACGCGCTCCTGAGAGTTTTATTGGCGCCTCTTAATCATAGCGGGTCGGTATAAGCCCCCGACATGGAAGGAGAAAGCCATCCAGCGATTCTCCCAGACCGCCGTGGATCGTATGAGGTAGCCAAGGCTCAGGTAGCAGCAATATTGCACGAGAGAAGTCCCAAGGTGAGAAGAGAGGAGGGCGTAGGGCTGTGGTAGGATTACTTCAGACGTGCAAGCGTGCACTCCCGAGAAATCCAAGGCTCCTCTTAATCATAGCGGGTCGGTATAAGCCCCCGACATGGAAGGAGAAAGCCATCCAGCGATTCTCCCAGACCGCCGTGGATCGTATGAGGTAGCCAAGGCTCAGGTAGCAGCAATGTTGCACGAGAGAAGTCCCAAGGTGAGAAGAGAGGAGGGGGGGGCTGCCAGGTTATGGAGTGAGGCTGTGGTGGGGTTGCCTTGCCCCACGTTGTGCTGTGGTGGGGTTGCTTTGCCCCACGTTGGGCGCCAGCTGCCTGGCTAGCTCAGTCGGTAGAGCATGAGACTCTTAATCTCAGGGTCGTGGGTTTGAGCCCCACGTTGGGCGCCAGCTGCGGCAGCTTGCTCGGTCGGTAGAGGTGGGGTCTGGCTGCGGACGAGGGGTCGGTCCAGCTCTGGACGAGGGGTCGGTCCCGCTTGGGACGAGGGGTCGGTCCCACCTGGGACGAGGGGTCGGTCCGGCAGCAGACGAGGGATCGGTCTCACAAGGGGTTGCGCGGTTCGGCTGATGGGGTCGCCCGGCGAAGCCGGCGACGAAGGGGTCGCCCGGAGAAGCAGGCGACGAACTGGGGACAAGGGAGGCCAGGCCCTTGTCGGGGGCTCTCAGGACTGGAGGGCGCACGGCAGAAGAACTACCGCGGAGACAAGGTAAACACGCAAGTCCACTTTACTGAGGGAGAGGCAACAGTTTTATAGGGGCTGGGGAAGGCTGATTGGTTGAAGCCATGCCCTGTTCTGATTGGTTGCCGGCGAAAGGTCAGTGGGTGGTACTGGACGGGGGAGGGGTGGTGGTTAGGGATTGGCTGTCGCTGTTGCTGGGGGAAGGGGCAGGGTTTAGGGATTGGTGGCTGCTGTTGCTGGGGTGGAGGGCAGACTTGAGTTTCCCCGCCCACGCCTGGCTGTTGCTGCTGTAGGGGGAAGGGAAAAGGGCGGGCTGGATTTTTCCGCCCACACCTGGCTGTTGCTGCTGTCGGGGGAGGGGAAAAGGGCAGACTGGAATTTTCTGCCCTGCGCCTGCGCAAGGAGAAGGAAGAAGAAGGGTGCCGTCCTACAAGGCATCGGGTGGCACCATCTGGGAGGAGGGGCGGCCGCGGAAGCATGGCTGCTGAGAAGGGGAGACCCGAGGGCACTCTGCGCCCATGCCGAGCTTCCTTCAGGGGTGGCGGTGAGTCCGACCAGCCACCCTATTATGGGGGCAGCGGAATTAGGCCTACCGCGGCCGCTCCCCTGCCAGGCCAGCAAACCACACTTCAGCCCGAGGGGTGACCGCAACTGGGCATTTTTAGGGCTTTATAACTGAGAGGCTCAGCTCTTAGTAAAACAGTGGAGAAAGAGCTAGAGGCTGGTTTGGGGACCTGCTTTGAGGTACAGCAAACCAGGACACTGCTTCACAACTCCCAGGAGAGTGAGGGACAGAGAGATGATAATGAAGCCAAAACACTAATCATGAGTTACTAAACATTCCAGCTCCTGGGAAGGGCTCCACTCACCCACACCCGAGATATTAAATGAGAGTAAAACTACTGGTGAATTTTATCTGAAGAAGAGCACACATCTTCCTTCCATCTCCTTTGTATATATATAGAACTAGAACAGGAACTTGCTCTGAGTCATCTAGGAGGGTACTGGACAGACAGGAAATCCAGGGTGAAATTGTGTGTGACTTACTCCTATGGCTGGAAGAGGCATAAATGTCCTGCCCTCAGGGCAGATAGCCTACGTGGAGCCACAGTCTCCTTGCTCCAAACAGAGAATGATGGCAGATTCCCTGCATAGAAGAGGGGTCTGGGAGGGTTTAGCGTGTTTATTTTGCGGTGAGTTTAGCCAGCTAGGCCTGTCTTGAATATCGGAAGAGGGAGAGGGGAGGGGTATCTTCCAAGGCAGGATGACACACCTAGCCATCTAGGTAAAAAGAGGAATTACATCAGAGTAGACAGAGACTGGCAGCTGATCAGCAGGACTCTGATGGATGGCATGGAGTCTCATCTGCCTTAGGGAAAAGGGGTGGATAGATTTCTGAAAGGCTAACTGATGTAAGGAGACACATTAGCTTAGTGGAAGTATTCCTGCCTACTATACACAAGGCCTGGTTTGATTATCAGTTCTTATTTGAGAAGTGATCCACTGGGTTCTCAGGCATCCAGCTGAAATTTTACGATGGGAAACAGATAGACATTCACTTTGTATTAGCTTTTATTAGATCTCTTTTTTTTTAAGTTCCTTTTTTGAAATTTACTTATTTTACTCAATAAAACCTGATTCAAAACATGCAGAAGGCAGGTTGCAGGGTGATTGATTGATGAACACCAACAGACTGAGAAGATACTTAGGGGTCTAAGAGAGTTGGCAGCTTTTTCATATTTATCTTTGTTTTTTTAAATTATTTTTCCTTCTTTCTCCCTTTTTAAAATGAGTTGCTGCCGTCTTGTTTCTTATGTGTTGTTTCCCACCTTCCTTTTTTCTTTGCTTTTTTCTTTTTTCTTTCATTTACCAATTTACTCTACCTATGCTATTTCTTTTCTCGCCTTCATTTTATATCTTCTGTTTTCTCTTGTTGTTCTTCATTCCACCTGTTGTTCTTAGGTCTCCAAGTATTTTTGTGTTTATTTCTCTCTTTTTTTTCTGTTTTCTTTCTTTCTTTTTTTACTCTTTTACTTTGTCTCTTTTCTTTTTTTCTTTGCCCATCTTCTTAACCATTCTGGTCTTTTAATTCATTCTATATAATTTTCTCTATACTGTTTTATGTTTCACTGTTATTTTTTTCCTTTTTTCCTCTTATTCTTTTACATTTCTTACTCCTGTTAATTTTTTTAATTTCCTACATCTTGTATGGTCCCTTTCCTACATTTTATTATTATTATTATTATAATTATTATTATTATTTTTCTCCTATCTCTTTCTGTTTCTCTGGTCCTTTATTGGTTAGCCAAAGGTGTGCTGATGTAAAAAACCAGAAAATGGTTGGTTTTTATAAAGGATATTTATTTGGGGTAAGAGCTTACAGATACCAGGCCATCAGGCATAAGTTACATCCCTCAAAAAAATCTATTTTCATGTGTTGGAGCAAGATGGCTGTCGATGGCTGCAAGGTTTCAGGCTTCCTGGATTCCTCCCTTCCAGGGTTTTGCTTCTCTCTAGGTTCAAGGTACTTTCATTCCCAGGGCTTGCCTCTTCCTGGGCTCAGGGCTGCTTTCTTCCTGAGGCTGGCTACTCTTTCCTTTGTGAGTTTACTTTCCAGAGTTCCAGCTTAAAATTTCAGCATGAAACTCCAGCATCAAAATTCCAACATTAAAACCCCTCAACACTGTCCTTTGACATGCCTTTTATCTGTGAGTCCCCACATACCAAGGAGTGTGGTCTCAGTGCCCTAAAGAAATGACCCAATTAAGGCCCTAATCATAACTTAATCGAGCCTAGGTACAGACCAGATTACAAACATAATCCAATATTTATTTTTGGAATTCATAACTGCTACACTCCACCCTCTGAAATTGAAAAATTCATTAAAATATTTGAAAAACCCTTATATCAGTAACAATGCAAGTACAAAATCATATTACACCAGTTTAATGAAAATCATTTTATCTTGGGGCAAATTTCCATCTGCTATAGACCTCTGAAACTTAAAAAACATTTTATCTGTTTTCCAATGCACAAATGCACAGACAAATGATGAGCATTTTCATTACAATAAGGAGAAATTTGGAGGGAAATGAGAGACATGGGTCCTCTATAGTTCAGTAAACCTGCAGGGCATCCTCCATTCGATTTCAGTCTAAGAGTCATTAATTTCTTTCTTTTTTAAAAATTAAGGTCAATAGATCACAAGAAATGTTACATTACAAAAACCTTATAAAACAAAAAACCTAAAAGGTTCCCATATATCCCACTCCCCAGCACCACCACATCATTTGTGTAAATTGTATTTTTTGAAGATATATACATCACCAAAACAATGTTACACTAAAAACAATAAGAGGTTCTTCTATACCCCCAACACCCCACCCCACTCCTCCCACACCAACAACCTCCCTCATCATTGCGACACACTCAGTAACCACATTTTGGGGCACTGCTGAAATACACAAATAATAGTTTACCCTGTAGTTCACACTCTCCTCCAGTACATTCAGTGGGTTATGGCAGGATATATAAAGTCCAGCATCTGACCCCACAATATCATTAAGGACAACTCAAAATCCCAAAAATGCCCCCACATCACATCTCTTCTACCCTCTAATGCCCTCAGCAACTATTGCGGCCACTTTCTCCATTTCAATGCTAAAATTTCATCTATTACTTGTCACAATAGTTTTGTAGTAGAATACTAGTAAGTCCACTGTAGTCCATACTTTATTCCTCCATTCTGTCGATCCTGGGATGGCAATTTCCTCTCCACCTCTAGATCAAGAGGGGGCTTGATCTAGATTCCAAATGAATGATGGGTGCAATTCCTCTGCTTACAGTTGTAGGCACTCTTGTTTCCCTGGTGTGTTTGTTGACCATCTTCACCTCCCTGTTAGCTGACCTGGTTAATACCAATGAAACAGAGATTAGTAGTCACTGCTCTGTTGAGGCTCAGCCCAGTTGGCACATGGGCATTCCAGAGATTCAAGTCTCCTGAGTATGAACCATCCCTAGCACCAACCACAGGTTCAGTAAAAGTGACAGAAGAGGCATGTGTAGAAAAGTCACATCTGAGTCCAGCTCCATCACACTCAGGAGCACAAATTCCAAAGTAGGGCCGTCTGACATGCCACAGAGCTTCAAATCCATCTGCCATGACTATATACCCTGTGGATGTCTGTAGTCTTCAGGCAAAACAGTACGTAGGGTTGTATCTACTTTTTTTCTGGGGTCTTGCTGAGCTGTGCATAAGCGTGACCCCACTGATGACCTCCCAAATCTTTTTGGATGACTCTTAGCCATATCAACTCATTTGTCTTTGACATTTCCCCCTTTTATTCAAGGTCAAAAACAGTTTTTATCACTTGATCCAAAATATAGGATGAGATATTCTGCTGGTCTGAGTCGACCCTTTTATTCGAGGTCTCTTTCTAATTGCTTCTCCAGTTAGTGATTGGTAGTAATCCCTCAGTGCCAGGGAGGCTCATGCCCACGAGTCATGTCCCACAGAAAGCTAAAGACTGGAAGATAGGCTTCAAGGAATCTGGGGGGGAGAGGAAGGTTGCATGCTGATGCCTACATGGGTGAAGTCTATGATAAGCTGGAGGTAATTATCTGTACAGGGAAGGGATAAGATGGGGGCAGAGGGATACATTTGGGTGGGGCTTGTGAGGTTGAGGGGGCTAGGTTTGGGAGGATGGATCAGATGACCTAAGGAATTGGCAGGAGGACTGGGGGGAACCGTTGAATATGGGAGAATGTCAGGAACATGGTTGAAACCATACTGTTGAGAAAACTCTTTAGAAAATATAATAAGGAAGTATCACATGTTTAAGGTGCTCATTTTGTCAGTCTGTTATATCATCGTGTGGAGTTGCATATAATGAGTGTGAAGGTGTACCCACATCCTGCAAAGACCTGATGTTACCAAAGAGAAGGAATTGTATCTTTCGAGAAGATCACTGGCTCCCAATTAGTTACAGTAGTCTAGTATGTCAAACCCTCAGCATTGTTGCAGTATCTGTAAATCTGGTTCCTCAAGTAGTGAAGATTGAGTGTCACAGTGTGCCCCGAGGAGAGGGGGAGAGAGGAATAGCATGGATAGAAGCAGGGCAACTGGGGGGCAATCGAAGTGCTCCCCAAGATCATGCAAAGATGGCCATGTCAACTTACATCTAAAGTCTATAAAAGTCTGTAAACTAAAGTGTAAACTATAATGTAAAACATAAGGAAACTAAAAATATAGAAATCTGTACAGTCTAAAATATAAACAATAATGTAAGCCCAAATGAAACCATGTTTGATAGCTATGTTTTAAAATTTGTACATCAGCCGCAGCAAATGTAACATGAACATGTAAAGAGATCATTGCTGGGGTGAGAGTCACTCTTAAGATGATGGTTTATTCTCCTTGGTGCCTTATGGGAACCCACACTTTCCACATGCTTGTCCAATGGTCGTTTCTTTGGTTCCACTCTCTTCAAGCATCTGGGTATCAACCAAGCTCCAGACCTCTCCCTCCAAGAGTGTTGGGGTGATTGCCACAATTTACCCAATCTTTGGGTTAGATTCTTAACCCCCTAGCACAGTGATGTGAAGACAACATTTCCCCTAACCTTTGGCAAACAGGCTTAACCCACTCAGCACAACGAGTTGACCTCCTGGCCTTCCCTAAAGTTTGGGGGATAGGTACACCACTCTCAGAAATTTTGGGTGCTTCCCTTAACTGCCCTAAATCTTGGGGAATGAGCTCCACCCTCTCTGCACCCTGGGGTGGCAAAAGTCTCCCAGAATATCCACCCTCTTCAAATTCTAGTGCAAACTCACCCTCTCAGTACACATCAGTGGATTCCATACTTGGCCCAAGGTGATGGCCTAATTCCAGATCTCAGCTTCCATGGTTTTCTTGTTGAAGACATTACCCCTTCAATATCTCCTTTCCATGTTGCTTTAATTCAAGGCTGACAGTGGTTTTAATCATACAGCTCTCTTATAAAGCTTCTTGGTTTGGCATGCAGGAAGCAAGGGTCTAAGCCAAGAGACAGAAATACTTTCCACAAGTCTTTCCTAGATAACTGCATCTTCAAACCTGATTTACAAGTTACAAGTTTGGTTAAGTCTTCCAATGGGGTGCTTTCTTCTGGGATCTTGGTTCCCAGAGGCTTGGAATTCCCAGAATTAGCTTCTGTTTTCTTTGTTCCTGACAGTTCAGTCCTCAGTATATCTCTTTCTTCCAGCATATTGCTATAAACTGCAAGCAGACACCAAGTAGCATTCTCTGGTTTTACTTTGGAAATTTCTTCAGCTAAACACCCAAGCTCAACATTTTCAAATTTTACTCTCCATAAAGCACCAGCAGTTAATCTTGCTAAGTTCTATGCACCTTTAAAATACAGATTGCCTTCCCTCCAGTTTTCAGTAATAGTTTCATCATTCACTTCTAAGGCATCACAAAAAGTCTTTTTAGCATCCATATTGCTATCAACAGTCTCTTCAAACACCTTAGGTCTTTTATTCCAAGCATCTCACAATTCCTCCAAAAAATAACCTTTACCAATTTATATAATTATTCCAGCATTTTGTTAATTGCAAAATCTTTTCCCCGCAACTCAGTATCAAATTATGTAATAGTCAGCCAAAGTGTGCTGATGCAAAATACCAGAAATTCTTCGTTTTTTGTAAACATTATATTTGGGGTAGGAGATTACAGATACATCGAAATAAGACATAAGTAACTTCCCTCACTAAAGTCTATTTCCATGTGTTGGAGCAAGATAGCTGCTGATGGATGTGAGGGCCCAGGCTTCCTGGTTTGCTCCCTTCAGGGGTCTTGCTTCTATCTGGTTTCAAGGTTCCTTCCTTCCCAGGGCTTCCTTCTTCCTGGATTCATGGTTCCTCTCTTCCTGAGGCTGGCTTCTCTTTCCTCTGTGAGCTTACTTCCTGGGGATCTAGCTTAAGTCTTCAAACTCAAACTCTAACATCAAAACTCCAACCTCAAAAACACTCATCTCTTTCCAATGTCGTGACTTTTATTTGTGAGTCCCCACTGACCAAGGGGTGTAGACTTGATACCTTAATGATGTGGTCCAATCAAAGCCTTAATCATAACTCAATCTTGCCCAGGTACAGATCAGATTACAAACATAATCCAAAATCTATTTTTGGAATCCATAGCCATATCAAATGGCTACAGGTCCTAATTTTTTTTCTTTCAAGGGAACATAGACAAAGACAAGGAAGTAGAATCATGTAAATGATGTGTCAAGGTGAAATCTTACCACACACAGAGAAACGGCAACAAAATAAAACCACAGAATAGAGAGAGAAGCTAATCAAATGACTAAACCCATCAAGGTTAATAGATGCCTAGACACCAAGAAAAAATTACAAGCCATAATAAGAAAAAGGAAGACATTGCCCTGGTCAACAAACTAAACATAAGGAGGAGATACAAAATATGGAAAAACTAATCAGAGATGTCATAACAAATATTATGAATCAACTTAATGTAGTGAAGGAAGAGATTAAGGATATTAAGAAGACACTGGGAGAACATTCTGAAGAAATTAATGAAAATGCTCTAATAATGATTGAAGTGATGGACACAACTATGTGATTATAGCAAATATCATTGTACACTTCGGATGAATTGTATGTTTATGAATATGTATCAATAAAATTGATTTGTTAAATCAAAAAAAAAGTTAATGAATATGATGGTGATGAATGATGAAACTCAAGGAATCAAAAGTATACAGGAAACACATAACCAGATATTTGAACAGGTAGAGGAAACAATCAATGATGTGGAAGACAGCACAACTAAAATAAGATTGAAGAACAGATAGATAAAAAGAGAAAATAATTCAACAGAGACCTAGAGATTTGAATGATAACTTGAAATGCATAAACATACACATTATAATCATCCCACAGAGAGAAGAGAAGGGAAAGTTGACAGAAGAAGTGTTGCAGGAAATAATGGCTGAAAATTTCCTAAACCTATTGAGGAAGATAGATGTACAAATTCAGGAAGCACAGCACACCCCAAACAGTATAAATATCAAGAGGCACATTCCTAGACGTTTATTTGTCAAATTGTCCAATGCTCAAGATGTAGAATACTGACAGCATCAATAGAAAAGAGGATGATAACAAACAAGGAAAGTTCAATAAGATTAAGCACTGATTTCTCATCTGAACCCATATTGGCAATAAGGCAGTGGTATGACATAGTTAATGTTCTAAGAGAATTTCCTATTCAGCAAAGATGACAATAAAAAATGAGGGAGAGTTCAAAATATTCACTGATAAATGGAAATTAAGAGAGTATGTCAATAAAAAATCTGTCCTTCAAGAAATACTAAAAGGAATTCTGCAAGTTGAAAGGAAATCACAGAAGAGAGTTGGAGGAGAGTGTAGAAACAACTAAAAAGAAAAAAAGAGAAATAAAAACAATATATGACATACATAAATCCAGATAAATTATGGTTAATGTAATTCATTGACAGTAAAAACATTGAATGTTAACGGACTAAATTCTCCAGTCAAAAGACACAGATTCAAAGAAGAGATGAGGAAATATGACCAATCAATATGTTGTCTATAAGAAATCCACTTTAGATCCAGGGATGCAAGGAGGTTGAAAGTGAATTGTTGGAAAACAATTTTTCAAGCAAACAATAACCAAAAAAAAGGGTGTGAGTAGCCAAAATCATACTATGTAAAATAGTCTATTTTTTTTTCACTCTTGACATTTATTGAGCACTCAATATATGTCAGTCATTAAAGTGGATTACTTGCATTATCTTACTGAATATTTATTTTACTTGCATTGTCTTTTTGTTATTTTTATTTTAGCAATATTTTATTGTCTTTTTTAAAAGATATATATATCATGCAAGCTGTTACATTAAAAATTATAAGAGGTTCCCATATAACACACTACTCACACCCCTACTACTTCCATATCAACAAACTCTTTCATAAGTGTGGCATATTGAATGTATTTGGTGATTACATTTTGGAGCACTGCTACAATGCAGGAATTATAGATTACATTCTCCCATAGTACATTCAGGGGATTATGGCAGTATATATAATGTTTGGCATCTGTCACTGCAATATCTTTCAGGACAAATCCAAGTCTTCAAAATGAATCCATATCACACTTCTTCTTCCCTCTCCCTGCCCTCAGCAACTCTCATGGTCACTATATGCACATCAATGATACAAATTCTTCCATTGCTAAAGTCACAATAGTTATCTAGTGGAATACCTGTAAGCCCACACTAACCCATATTTTATTCCTCCATCCTGTGGACCCAGAATCACTGGTGGAGAAGGGGGAAAAGCTTTGATGTTGGGTATGTAGCAGGCCCATATATTATACATGTGACTTTACTGTGATCTAAAACTTTTTTGAATACAAAATTAAAAATTTTTTAAAAATTGAGGTAGACACTGAGAAAGGAATGGAAGAGAATGTCTTGTCACCGTAAATACAGGACAAAACCTATTACAGCGATGAAAGGCAAAACACCGGAAACAAAGGCTTATGAAATTTTTCATTTTTTAATATTCCAATTTATTTCTTTATTTTAGTTTTTAAAAATTATTAGGAATTCTATTACTTATCTTTAAACCTATCAATACTGTTTCATTTTCCTACTAATTGAATTTGCCAATATAATAGGCTTCATTTTTTAAGAAGTTTTGGATCACAGAAGGGTTCAATTCTGGCAGGGGAATAGCACTGGTTTGGGGTGTCTTTGATGGAGGTGCATGGTTTGGAAGGAGTTTTCCAGGGTATGTATAAACAGTGTATCAATATGTTTGGATATTTGTTGATTACTGTCATAGTAGGTGGAGTTGCACATGACAGCTGAAGAAGTGTCAAGTTCCTAGCTGGGGAAGTTCTGTTGCATTCCCCAATGGAACAGCAAAAATCCCCCAGTTACCAGGGCAAAGACCACTGAAGAAGGATGGTTCAAATGATGGGTGCTTGATACTGATACAATGCTTATGCACCTGTGTACTTGAAATTTCAACTAGGCCTAGAGCTGCAGCGTGTCTAAGATTTACCTCCTGAGAGCTTCCATGTTGCTCAAATGTGGCTACTCTCTAAGCCAAACTCAGCATTTAATGAATTACCTCCCCCACAGCATGGGACATGAGTCCCAAGGATGAGCCTCCCTGGTGCTGAGGGATTACTACCAAGCACCAAATGATGATGTAACTAGAAAAAGACCTTGAATAAAATGGTCAATAGAGACCAGCAGAATATCTCAGCCTACATGTAATATCACGAGTTAAAAAGTACTTTATGACTTTGGATAAAAGGGGGAAATGGAAAGGACAAGTGAGTTTATAAGGCTATGAGTCTCCAAAAAATATTCTGGAGGTCATCACAGGGGTAATGCTTATGCAGACCTCAGCAGGGTCCCAGAGACAGACAAAGTATATAGAAGCCCAGGTACTGGTTCTCCTGAGGGCTACAGAGACCTACAGGTTCCACAGTTATGGCAGATGGCTCTGGAGTTGAGTGCCATGTCAGTTGGCTCTACTTTGGTGTTTGTGTTCCTGAATGTGATGAAGTTGGACTCAGATATGACCTTTCTACACATGCCTCTCCTGTTACTTTTACCAGACCTGTGGTTGGCATTGGGGTTGGTGTATCCTCAGGAGAACAGAATGGCTGTACTGTCCATGTGACAACCAGGCCCTGATATTCAGCAGACTTGCAACTCCTCCTATCTGTTTTATTGGACTTACCCTGGCCAGCTAATAGGGAGGTGGATGTCAACCACCACACCAGGGAGCCAAGAGTGCCTATGACTGCAAGCAGGAGAATTGCATCCATCATCCATGTGGAATCTAAGCCCCCTCTTGATATAGAGGGAGAGTGGACATAAACATCCCAGGGTCCACAGGATGGAGGAATAGAGTATGGATTATAGTGGGCTCACTGATATTCTACTATGGAACTATTGTGATTATAATAGAAGAAATTGTAGCATTGATGTGGAGAAAGGGGCCACAGTAGCTGCTGATGGTAGGGAGATGTGATGTGGAGGCGTTTTCAGGACCAGGAGTTGTCCTGGGTAGTACTACAGGGACAGATGCTGGACATTGTATGTCCTGCCATGGCCCCCTGCGTGGACTGGGGGAGAGTGCAAACTACAATGTAAATCACTATGCATGTGGAGCAGCACTGCTTCAAAATGGATTCACTAAATTCAGTGAATGTTTCACGATGATGGAAGAGGTTGTTGATGTGGAAGGAGTGGGGTGAGGGGGTTGGGGTATATGGGGACCTCATATTTTCTTAATGTAACATTTAAAAAAATACAGAAGGAAAAAAGTTATTAATATGGGAACTGGAATAAAGGAGGAAGATATTGGGTATATGAGAGTCCCCTGTATTCTGTACATGACTTTAATGTTACCTAAGATTTCATTGAAGACAAAATGAAAAAATGTAAGATACTGGAGGAATAAATGGAGAAAATAATGTCACTGTACATACAGGACCACAGATCTTAGAGTGATGAAAGGCAAAGTGACAAAAATTCTAATAGGATTTTATTCTCTTTTGATATTCCATTTTTATTTTATTTTAGTTTTAGTTTTCTAAATTTGTCTATATTTCATTTCTTATGTTTAAAACCACCATTATTATTTCATTTTCTTATTAATTCTATTTGGCTGTTTTATTATCTTCATTTTTGAAGAAGGTTTGGATCACAGAAGTGTTACAACTGTGGTAATGGAGGATCGTTGATTTGGGGTTTCAGTGATATGGGATAAATGGAAGGAAGTTCACCTGGGCCTATATATAAGGCATACAAATATGTTCAATTGCTCATGAGGCCTTGTCACATAGGTGGAGTTCCACATAGTAAACAAAAGAATATTGAATTCCCATCCTGAGGAGCTCTGCCACATTCTCTAATGGAACAGTAACAATCCCCCAAGTACATTGGCAATGCATACTAAAGGAGAATGGTCCATTGATTGGTCCTTGATATTTATGATTATGCTTATGAATCTTTTCTCTTGAAATTTCCGCTTAGCCTAGTATTGTAGGGTGCCTAGTAGTTACCCCCTGAAAGCCTCCATATTACTCATATGTGGCCTCTCTCTAGGCTGAACTCAGCATACAAATGCAATAACTTTGCCCCAGCATGTGGCATGACTCCTGGGGATTAGCCTCAGTGGCACCTAGGGATTGCTATCAAGTACAAAATAACCAATGCAAATGGGGAAAAAAAAGACCTTGACTATAAGGGGAAAAACTTAAAGACAAATGAGTTTATGTGGCTAAGAGTCTTCAAAATGAGTCAGCTATAAGAAGATATGCAGTATTAACACCTAGGACAACATGGGCTAATACTGAGACCTTTTTTCTTTTTCTTTCTTTATTTATTTTAATTCATTTTTAAAAAATATTACGTTAAAAAATATGAAGGCCCCATTCACCCCCACTGCCCCCACCACAGCAACACTCTCCCCCATCAACATGACACAGCCATTGCATTTGGTGCATCGCTGGGCATCACTGCACCTCATGGTCAATGGTCCACATCATAGCCCATACTCTCCCACGTTCCATCCAGTGGGACATGGGAGGATCTACAATGTCCAGTAATTGTCCCTGTAGCACCATCTAGGATAACTCCAAGTCCCAAAAATGCCTCCACAACTCATCTCTTCCTCGCATTCCCCGCACCCAGCAGCGACCATGGCCACTTTTTCCACACCAATGCCACCTTTTCTTGATTACTAACCACAATAGTTTATGAATAGAATATCAATAAGTCCTCTAATCATTATTGTATTCCTCCTTCCTGTGGGTCTTGGATTGGTTGTGTCCATTCCACATCTATGTCAAGAGGGGACTTAGATTCCACATAGATACTGGATGCAATCCTCCTGCTTTCAGTTGTAGGCACTCTAGGCTCCATGGTGTGGTGGTTGACATTCCTCAACTCCATGTTAGCTGAGTGGGGTAAGTACAATAAACCAGAGTGTAGGAGCTGAAGTCTGTTGAGGCTCAGGGGCTGGCTATCATAATGTCAGTCCAGAGATTCAGATCCCCTAGATATATCTTAAACCCCAGCACCAACTACAATTCCAGTACAGTAACAGGAAAGGCTTGTAAAGAGAGACCCCATCTGAGTACAGCTCCATCATGCAGAAACACCAGCTTCAAAGAAGGGCCAACTGGCATGGCAGTGAACTCCATCTGCCATGACCATAAAACCTGTGGGTCTCTTTAGCCCTCCAAAGAACCAAAACCTGGGGTTGTATCTACTTTATCTGTCTCAGAGACTCTGCTCAGGTGTACATAAGGGCAATCCTTCTGACAACCTCCAGACTCCTTTTTAGAGACTCATAGCCATATAAACTCATTTGTCCTTTCCATTTCCCCCTTGATTTCAGTCAAAAAGCATTTTTAACTCCTGTTATTATATGTAGACAGGCATATTC
Organism: Dasypus novemcinctus; assembly: GCF_030445035.2. Taxonomy (NCBI): domain Eukaryota; kingdom Metazoa; phylum Chordata; class Mammalia; order Cingulata; family Dasypodidae; genus Dasypus; species Dasypus novemcinctus. The sequence goes on along the minus strand of NC_080704.1, from coordinate 90,542,589 downwards.
TGCTGGTCTGCATTGAGCCTTTTATTCAAGACCATTTTCTAGTTACATCATCAGCTGCTACTAGGTAATGATCCCTCGGCGCCAGGGAGGCTCATCCCCAGGTGTCATGTCCCATGCTGGTGGGAAGGCATTGCATTTACATGCTGAGTTTGGCTTCGAGACTGGCCACACTTGAGTAACATGGAGGCTGTCAGGAGGGAACTCTTAGGCACAGTGCTGCTCTAGGCCTTGTTCTTATTTCAGGTGTATAGGCTCACAAGCATAGTCATTAGTATCAATGGCTCACTGTTGGACCCTCATTCCTTCCTGGTCCTTGCCGTTGCACCCAGGGGACTGCCACTGCTCCCATAGGGACCATGACAGAGCCCCTCTGCCCCGGCCAGGAACCCATACCCCCCGAGCTGTTGTTTTTAATTGTTTCCACTATGAGTATACACAAACATTTCCATGCATCCTGGACACATGCCCTGTATAACTCCCTGTCAACCATATGTCCCCTGTCAATAACATCCCATACCAGTATTCCTCCCCTGCCATTGTTGAGCCACTCTGTGATCCAAAACTTCCTGAAAAGTGAAGCCCAATATAATGTCAGTTCCCCTTTATAGTAAAATGGAATATAGCGATGAGTTTAAAGGTTAGATATAGAACACATTGATTTGGAAAAATTCTACATCCTATCTTTTTTCTTTTCCTTTTCCCTAATTATTAAGCTTCTCTTCACAAGAGCTATAGATCACAATAATTTATATATACAATATACAGTACTCCCACATATCCAATATAAAAGCTTTTCATTTCCACAGCAATAACGTTTTAACATATTCATACCATATTTACTGAAACTGATGTACAGATATTGAGACAATAACTTTCAAACAAAGTAACATTTTTGTTTACATTGTGGTTTATACATTAGGCTATACAATTTTCTAAATTTTTCATTATCCTGTGTTTTACATTATGATTTACATTATTAGTCTGTCGGCCCCTATATGTTTTGTGTAATATTGCATGTTTTATATCCATCCTTGCATACTCTAGTGAAACACTTATATTGCCCTCACAGTTATGTTGGTTCCATCTATTTAATATCAATTTCCCCTCCCCTTGGGGCTCATAGTGACAGTCAATCTTCATTTCTTGAGGAGCCATGTTCAGAGATACTTGCAACAGTGTTGAGGGCTTGTCTTGATCAACTGCCCTAATGCCCTGGGAGCCACCATTTCTCTTGAGAGATGCAGTTCCCTCTATTTGATGGCATTAGTCCTCCCCAGGATGTGGGTCTATCCTTACTCTCATTATATGGGTCTCTACCCAATGGTATAACCCACTCTGGCAAAATGACCATTCACATATAACCCAGGCGTCTGTCCTACATCAGATTATCCCCTTTATGTATCTTAAGCAGGTAACTTTCCTAATTATATTTTGAAAAGGTTTTCTCAGCATTATACTCTCAACCAACACCTAACAATCTCCTGTGTTCGTATGTTGCCCCACTGTCCCCCCAATTTCTTGGGCAATATTGCCCATTCTCCCATCCCTAGCCGCACTTAAGCCCGCAAAGCCCCATCCAAAGGTTACCCTACGCCCCCATTTTATCCCTTCCTTGTACACATACTTACCTCCAGCTTATCATAGATTTCACCCATGTAGATGTCAGCTAACATTCTTCCTCTACTCCCCGATTTCCTGTAAGCCTATCTTCCAGGCTCTAGCTCTCTGAGGCAGCTTGGTTTACGTATTTCATATCTTTGAGGTCATGTAGTATTTGTCCTTCAATGCCTGGATTGCTTCACTCAACATAAGGTTCTCAAGATTCATCCATGTTATCACGTGTGTTTGTAATGTATTTGTTCTTAAAGCCGAGTAGTATTCCATTGTATGTATATACCACATTTTATTTATCCATTCATCTGTTGATGGGCATTTGGGTTGATTCCACTTTTGGCGATAGTGAACAATGCTGCTATGAACATTGGTGTGCATCTATCGGTTTGTGTCCTTGTTTTCAGTTCTGCTGGGTATATATCCAGCAGTGATATTGCTGGGTCATATGACAAATCTATGGTTAGTTTTTTGAGAAACCGCCAAACAGTCCTCCAGAATGGTTGGATCTTTCTCCATTCCCACCAGCAGTGAATGAGTGTCCCCATTTCTTCACATCTTCTCCATCATTTGTGTTCTTCCGTTTTTTTTCATAGCTGCCAATCTTATGGGAGTAAGATGGTATCTCATTGTAGTTTTGATTAGCATTTCCCTGATAGCTAAAGATTTGGAGCATTTTTTCGTGTGTTTTTCAGCCATTTGTATTTCTTCTTTAGAGAAGTGTCTGTTTAAATCTTTTTCCCATTTTATAAATGGGTTGTTTATCTTTTATTTTCAAGATATATGAGTTCTTTATATATGCAAGTTATAAGTCTCTTATCAGATATATGGTTGCCAAATATTTTCTCCCATTGTGTAGGCTCCCTTTTTACTTTCTTGACAAACTCCTTTGAGGTGCAGAAGCATTTAATTTTGAGGAAGTCCCATTTATCTATTTGTTCTTTTGCTGCTCGTGCTTTTGGTGTGATGTTCATGAAGCCATTCCTTATTACAAGGTCTTTTAGATGTTTCCCTACACTGCTTTCCAAAGTCTTTATGGTCTTGGCTCTTATATTTAGGTCTTTGATCCATCTTGAGTCGATCTTTGTAAAAGCTGTGAGATGGTAATCCTCTTTCATTCTTCTACATATGGATATCCAATTCTCCAGGCACCATTTGTTGAATAGGCCATTCTCTCCCAGTTGAGAGGGTTTGGTGGCTTTATCAAATATTACATGGCTATATATATGAAGTTCTATATCAGAACTTTCAATTCAGTTCCATTGGTCTGTGTGTCTCTCCTTGTGCCAATACCACGCTCTTTTCATTCTTGTAGCTTTGTAGTATGTTTTGAAGTCAGGTTGTGTGATTTCTCACTTTTGTTTTTCTTTTTTAATATGTCTTTGACTGTTCACAGCCTCTTTCCTTTCAAAATAAATTTCATAGCTAGTTTTTCTAGTTTCTTAAAGAAGGCTGTGTTGATTTTTATTGGGATTACATTGAATGTGTAGATCAGTTTTGGTAGGATAGACATCTTATTAATATTTAGTCTTCCTATCCATGAACAGAAAATATTCTTCCATTTATTTAGGTCTTCTTTGATTACCTTGAACAGTCTTGTGTAGTTCTCAGTGTATAAGTATTTTACATCTTTACTTCAATTTATTCCTAAATATTTGATTTTTTAATTTACTATTTTAAATGGTATATATTTCTTGATTTCCTACTGATCTTACACATTATTGGTGTACAGAAATGCTACTGGATTCTGTGCATTGATCTTATAACCTGCGACTTTCCTGAACTCATTTATGACTTCTAGAAGCTTTGTTGTATACCTCTCAGTGTTTTCTATGTATAGGATCAAGTCATCTGCAAATAATGAAAATTTGAGTTCTTCCTTTCCAATTTGAATGCCTTTTATATCTGGTTCTTGACTCAGTGCTCGAGCAAGTACATCTAAGACAACGTTAAAAAGAAGGGGAGAGAGTGGGCATCCTTTTCTTGTTCCTGAATTTATAGGGAAGGATTGTAGGATTTCTCCATTGTAAACGATGTTGGCTGTGAGTTTTTCATATATACTATTTATCATGTTCAAAAAATTTCCTTGTATTCTGATCTTTTGTTGTGGTTTTATCAAGAAAGGGTACTGTATTTTGTCAAATGCTTTTTCTGCATCTATGGATGTAATCATGTGACTTTTTCCCTTCAATCTGTTTATATTGTGTATTACAATGATTGGTTTTCTTATGTTGAACCATCCTTACATACCTGGAATGAATCTCTCTTGGTGTGGTGTATAATTCATTTAATGTGTTGTTGAACACGATTAGCAAGTATTTTGTTAAGTATTTTTGCATCTAGGTTCATTAGAGAATTTGGTCTGTAATTTTCCTTTCTTGTGGTGTCTTTGGCTTTGGTACTAGGATAATGTTGGCATCATAGAATGAGTTAGGCAATGTTCCTTCTGTTTCAATTTTTTGGAAGAGTTTCAGCAGGATTGGAGTTAGTTCTTTCTGGAATGTTTTGTAGAATTCACCTGTGAAGCTGCCTGGTGCTGGGCAATTCTTATTTGGGAGGTTTTTAAAGACTGATTCTATCTCTTTACTTGTGATTGGTTTGTTGAGATCATCAATTTCTTCTTTCATCAATATAGGCTGCTTATGTGTTTCTAGGAAATTGTCCATTTTCTCTGAATTGTCATTTTTGTTGGAATATATTTTTTCAAATATCCTCTTATAATAGTCTTTATTTCTGTGGGGACAGTGGTGATATCTCCTTTCTAATTTCTTATTTTGTGTATTTGCAAATTCTCTCTTTTTTTCTTTGTTAGTCTCGCTAAGGGTTTGTCAATTTTATTGATCTTCTCAATGAACCAGCTCTTGGTCTTGTTTATCTTTTCAAGTGCTTTCTTATTTTCTATTTCATTTAGTTCTGCTCTTATGTTTGTTATTTCTTTCTTTCTTCTTCTTGTGGGATTACTTTGTTGTTTTTTTACTAATTCCTACAAATGTGCAGTTAGTTCTTCAATTTTTGCTCTTTCTTCTTTTTTGATGTATGAATTTATGGCTATAAATTTCCCTTTTGGTACTGATTTTGCTGCATCCCATGAGTTTTGGTATGTTGTTTTATCATTATCATTAGTTTCAAGGTAGTTATTGATTTCTTTTGAGATTTCCTCTTTGACCCACTGTTTTTCTAAGAATGTGCTGTTTAATTTCCATATCTTGGTGTGAAATCTGGGCCTCTGGCCCTTGCAGATTTCCACCTTCACTCCACTGTGGTCAGAGATATTGTTTTGTATGATTTCAATCTTTCTGAATTCATTGAGCGTTTCTTTGTGGCCTGGCAAATGGTCTATCTTGGAGAATGACTCATGTGCACTTGAAAAAAATGTATATCCTGCTGTATTTGAGTGTAATGATCTCTATATGTCTATTAGATCCAGCTCCTTAATATACTGTTCAAATGTTTCATTTCTTTAGTGATTCTCTTTTGAGATGTTCTGTCCAGAGTTGATTGTGGTGTATTAAAATCTTCCACTATAATTGTAGATGCATCTATTCTTTCACTTAGTTTTTCCAGCATTTGCCTCACGTCTTTAGAGGCACCCCTTTAGGGACATAAATATTTATGATTGTTCGTTCTTCTTGAGAGATTGTCCCTTTCACTAATATGTAGTATCCTTCTTTGTCTCTCACAATTGTTTCACATTTAAAGTCTATTTTGTCTGATATTAATATAGCTACTCCTGCCTTTTTTTGGTTATTGTTTGCTTGTAAGATTGTTTTCCACCCATTCACTTTCTGTCTCCATGAATCTCTGGGTCTAAGATGTGTCTCTTGTAGACAGCATATAGATGGGTCATATTTCCTTATCCGATGTCCCAGTCTGAATCTTTTGATAGGTGAGTTTAATCCTTTGACATTCAGTGTTATTACTTTCAAGGAATTATTTATGTTAGCCATACTTTGATTGGACTTGTGTTTGTCATATTTGTTTGTTTTTCCCTCTCTTTGTGTCTTTTTTGTTGTTCTTACTCTCTCCTCCAACTCTGCCTGTCCTGTTTTTTCTTTCTTCCTGCAGAACTCCCTTTAGAATTTCTTGAAGGGAAGGTTTCTTGTTGGCACACTCTTTCAATTTCCTTTTACCTGTGAATATTTTAACTCTCCATCATTCTTAAATGCTAGTTTTGCTGGGTAGAGTGTTCTTGGTTGGAAATTTTTTTCTTTTAGTACCTTGACTATTCATACCACTGCCTTCTTGCCTCCATGTTTTCTGATGAGAAATCATCACTTAATCTTATTTAGCCTCCCTTGTATGTAATGGTTTTCTTTATCTTGCTGCTTTTAGAAATTTCTCTTTGTCTTGAGCATTGGATAATTTGACATGTATAGGTCTTGGAGTGGGCCTGTTGGAGTTTATGATGTTTGGGGTGTGTTGTGCTTCTTGTATATGTACATTGTCTCTCTCAGTAGATTTGGGAAATTTTCAGCCATTATTTCCTGCAACACCCCTTCTGACCCCTTTCTCTTCTCTTCTCCTTCTGGGATGCCTATAATACATACCTTTGTGCGTTTTGCATTGTCATTGGGTCCCTAAGTCCTACCTGGATTTTTTCTATCTTTTTATCCATCAATTCTTCTATCTGTTTGATTTCCGATGTACTGTCATCCACACCACTAATTCTCTCCTCTGCCTCTTCTAATCTACTGCTATTTGCTGCGAGTGTATTTTTGGTTTCTTGAACTGTGGTGTTCTTTCCTTTCATATCTGTTATCTTTTTGCATATGTCTGCAATTTTGTCTCCAAGTGTTTTCTTCATATTGTTAATCTCTTCCTTTACTTCATTTAGTTTGTCTCTGATATATGTTCTGAGATCTTTAATTACTTTTCAGATGTTCTGCTCCCCTTCCTGGTTTTTATTTTGTTCATTGGATTCAGCCATGTTTTCCCAATTACTGGTTTGGTTTTTAGTTTTTTGTTGCTGTCTGGTCATCATTTTATCTTGACGGGTTTAATCAGTTCCTTAGCTTCTTTGTCTATTCTTGGGGATTAATTAGCTGTTGTTTTTGTGTAAGTGTTATATCTTCTCTTTGTCAGTTTGTTCTTCTTATTCTAATTTCTTATTGCTGGCTGAGTTCACTTTGAAGGAAAGTATTAAGGCCAGGGAAAGGCAATTGTGTAAGAAAGGAAAATGTGTAAAGTTGTATTGGTAATAAATGTTAACAGAGCAACAATATGAGATCTGGGGCGATGGATATTAGATTCATGTAAGTTGTGTGGAGTTATAGCAGTAAGTTTAGTACCTATAATGAGGTAGTCAACTGAATATGGGAGGAATATAGTACGAATTAAAAAGCCAGTGTTTTCATGAGAGAGGGAAAGAGAAAAGAAAGACAATAGTGTCACGAGTGGATAAAAGACAGAAAACAAAACAAAGTTATTAGAAATTAAAAGTTAGACAGTTTGGGGACCAAAGAATGTGAGGTGGAATATAGGAGAGACAGTCGATGATGGAGGAAATCAAGATGTGGGGGAAAAGGGATAGTGTAGGTGACCAAAAGCATTTCACACAGAAAGGAGGAAACGGAGGATGAGGAAACCCAGCAAATGTGAGGTGTTCCCTGCAGCACCTATTGTATAATTAAGATAAAATAAAATAAGAAGAAAAAGATGGAGAAGAAAAAAAGTGGGGTTGGGCAAAGAAAAAGTAGGGAAACAAGCAAGGTAAAGAAAAGAAGAAAGAGAAAAAAAAACCCTAAATAAATGAAAAAAGACCTTGGGGCATACAATGGGAGAAAAGACTAGGAGATAATGCAATATTAGCAACAAGGACAATAAAAAAGCAAAAAAGGAAAAAAAGACAAAAGAGAAAAATGCAAACGTCGAGGGCTAGGACAATCAAGGACCTCACATGGACTTCAGTGCATGGTGGATTCAGGGATGGGAAGTCTGTTATATTGCAGACTCAAGAGTTGTGATTCTCTGGGGTGTGGGCCACCAGGGTTTAGGGGACACACACCTGGCAACCTCAAATCCAGTTAACAGGGAGCCTGGGTGCACCGCAGTGCAACACAGCCTTCAGGGATTCCTGCAGCTGATTGCCAGCCCTATGGGGGGGGTCACATCTGCAAACTCTGACCTCTGTGTCAGAAACCCAAAATTCACCCTCTCACAAGAGTCTCTTCTGTTGCTGTGTCACCAATTCGACTTCAGGATACCTCCTGCCCTGCAAGCCCCCAAAACAGCTGCTGGGGAAACCTCTTTATTGCGACTGATTTAAGGACCACTGCAGTTTGGCAGCCAGGCCTAGGGCATGGAGCTCTAGCCAGAAGCACTGATCTCTGTTTCAGAAACCCAAAATTCCATTCCTCACAAAAGACTCCTCCATCTGTTTCACCTAAATGGCTTCCAGACACCTTCCACCCTGCAAGCCCCTGAAAAAGCCTGCTGATGATACCTCTTTATTGCTACCAATTTAAGGACCACTGCAGGTTGGCAGCCAGGCTTAGGAGGCGGGGTTCTAGCCAGAAGTGCTGATCTCTGTGTCAGATACCCAAAATTCCATGCCTCACAAAAAACTCCGTCTCTGTCTCACCAAATCATTTTCCAAAGACCTCCTGCCCTGCAAGCCCCTGAATAGCCCACTCAGTGCTTACGAATTCCCCAGCACTGCAGAGCCCCCAGGAATCACCACTGCCATGCTGCCCACCCCAGGGGGGAGCGTCCTGCACACAGCCCCTATCTCCATAAAAGAAAGCCTTAATTCTACCTTTTACACAAATATTCTCTGTCACCGTCCCCCCAAATCAATGTCCAGACACCTCCTGCCCTGCAAAATCCCAAAACAACCTGGTCCTGAAGAATTTCCAATGCTGCCCAGGCACTTCTTTGCAGAACAGACTATAAGGGGCACTCACTCAGACACCATCATGCCTTGCCTCGCCCTTTGAGACCTTATGTTGAGTCAAGCAAGCCAGCCACTGAAGGACAAATATTACATGACCTCGCCAATATGAATTAAGCAAATTGAGCAGATACAAAGATCTAGAGTCCAGAATGTAATTTTACAGGAAACTGAAAGGGCAAAGTTTGTTTGTCAATGCTCGTATGGGCAAAAATCTATGATAAGGTGGGAGCATGTAGTGGATGAGCATAACAGTGGTACAATGATGTCACTGTGTTGGGTGGTCCTCATTTGTGAGGGTGGTAGGTTGGAAGGGGTTGGTTGGACTGTCCATAAAACTAGGGGTAGTGTTGGGGAAGGAGAAGGTGATATGTGGGGATTTGTGGATATGTGCTTGAAACTACAACATTTGAAATGTTCTTTTGGCACATATGGTGGGAGGTTACTTGTTAAAGGAGTTGGATGTGGTGGGCATGTGCCATTGGGACAACTTAGGACAGGTTTCTAGGGAGCATGTAGTGTTCATCTTGTCAAAGTTTGTAATATCAGTGGGTGGAGACCCAAATAACAAGTGGTAAGGTCATGGAACTCCCATCCTGGGGAGTCCTGCTATGATCCCAAATAAAGGGGCAGGAGTCTATTGAGAGCATAGGCAGTGACTAATATGGGAGAATAGGTCAGTATGTCAAGCCTTCAAAGTTGTTGCTATTAACTAAAAATCTTGTCCTTTAATGGGTTAAACTTGGTGGTTACCATGGGTCCTCCTGGGTGAGGAAGGGACAGAATACATGGCACATGGGGCATTTTCGTGGTGATGGAATAGTTCTACATTTTCATGCAAAGATGAATACAGATCATGTTAAATTTCATCAAAATCTATAAAAGAATATGTTCTAAAATGTAAACCATAATGCAGACCATTGATCATGATTAGTAGCAATGTTTCAATATTTGTACACCAATTGCAACAAATGTACCATTCACATATAAAATGTTTTTAATAGGGGAAAAGAGTAAAGGGGAAGAATGTTGAGTGTATGGGAATCTCCTATATTCTGTATGTGACTTTTCTGTAAATTAAAGATTCTTTGAAGACAATATGAAAAAAAGAAGACATGTGGGGAATAATTGGAAGAAAATGTCACTGTACATACAAGACAACAGATTTTACAGTGATTAAAGACCTAATACAAAAATTATTATATTTATTGTTTTTATTTCAACTTTTAAAAAAGAATTGTATTTTATTCATTATTTTTAAAACTATCATTATTATTTCATTTTCTTATTAATTGCATTTGATTATTTTGTTGGCTTCAATTTTGAAGACATTTTGGATCACAGAAGTGTTACAAATGCAGCAGGATCTGTGGTGCGGTGTGGAATGCTTAGGAGGAGGTTCCCTGGACTTGCTTATAATGCATATGAATGTGCTCAAGTGTTCATGCAGATTGTCCCAGTGGGTGGAGATTCAAACAATAACCAAAAGAATATCAAGTTCCCACCCTGAGAAGCTCTGCCACTTTCTCTAATGGGACTGCAAAAATCCCCTGAGTATAGGAGTAATAACTAGTGAAGGAGGGAGGTCCATTGATAGACCCTTGATAATGATGACTGTACTAATGAACTGTTACTTTTGAAATCGAAACTTTAGCCTATTATTATAGGGAGCCTAAGACTTACCTCCAGAGAGCCTCCTTTTGCTCAAATGTGGCCTCTCTCTAAGCTGAATTCAGCATATAAATGTATTAACTTCCCCCCACTGTGAGACATGACTCCTAGGGATGAGGCTCCCTGGCACCTAGGAATTACTCCCAAGCACCAACTAGCAATGCAGATAGAAAAAAACCTTGGTCCAAATGGGGCAAGAGTAAATACAAATGAATTTATATTGCTAAGAGCCTTCAAAGTGAGTGGGAAGGTGTTTCCACTAATTATACTTATGTAAGTCTCAGCAAGACCTCACTGACTGCCAAAGTAAATATTGCCTCAAACAGCAGGGCTCCTTAGTGTTCTGGAGACACCCCAACTGTATATGTAGGACAGACAGCTCAGGAGATTGGTACCATGCCAGTGAGCCCTACTTTGAAATTTATGCACCCAAGTTTGACAGAGTTGAACACAGTTGTGATTTCTCTACACAAGGCCATTCTGTCCTTTATATTTGAACCTATATTTAATATTAGATTGGGTATGTATATGTCCAAAAGACTTAAATCTTTGGGATTTCCATATGCAATTGGGGCATGAATCTCAAAATCATTGCAACTCCTACTCTCCAGTTTATTGGATTCACCCATGACAACTAACAAGATGGTGGTGATGGACAACAACCATCTAAAGGAACAGGCAGCATCTGCAACTGCAAGGAAGATAGTCCCATCCATCCATCCCATGGGATCTAAGCCCCCTCTAAATTAGAAGCAGTGGGCACCTCCATCCCAGTATCCTCAGGATTGGGGAATGAACAATGGACTAGAGTAGACTTACTGGTATTTTACTAGACTTATTGTGATTACAGCAATGGAATAACTGTTTTCATTGATGAGGAGACAGTGGTCAAAGGAGGTTCTGAGATAAAAGAGGTGGGTGAGATAAAAAGGGTGGGTGAGATAAAAAGGGTTTTAATTTGGGGGCATTTTTGTGACTTGGGAATTGTTCTGACAGACATATCTTGTCATTACTTACAAAATTGTGTGGGTGAGAGTGAAAATTACAATGTAAGCTGTAATCCATGCTTAATGGGAATATTCCAAAATATATTAATCAACTGTAACAAATGTACAACACTAATGAAGCATGTTGTTAATGTAGGAAAATGTGTGAGATGTAAGGAGAGGGGCATATCCAAATCCCCCATATTTTTTATGGAATATTAATGTAATCTAAGTATTCTTTAAAAAATTAAAAAGTGGTGGGGTGGGGGTATATGGGGGCCTCATTAAAAAAACAGAATAAAAGGAAGAAAATAAAAAATAAAAACGTGTGGTTTAAAAAAATAAACTTTTAGCATCCTGTAATGGAAGGAAAATGAACATGCTTTTGGATAAATTATAACAGTTTCAATGTTATTTGGCATGGGTACAATCTCCCTAGGTTTACAGAAAATCAATTAAATAAATTTGCGTTATATGTAGTAAATCTTTAATATGACAAAAGTAAGTTCATTTTTAATGAAGTTGTGTTAAAGAAGGAAATGTATATCTGCCTTCTCTTTAAGGGATAAAGTAAACGTCATTGGTTGCTAATTGAAATTTAATAAGTCTGTTTAAAGGTAAAATAAATTCTAGTTATAAGAACTTTGTTAATGCATTTTCTAAACTGAAGCATTTGAATCACTAATTCCTGGAAGCCATTATTAATTAGAAACCTAAAATGATAATAATAACAAAAAGTAACTTCATAACAGGGAAATCTGATAGAATCCACCTCAATCTGCATGTTAAAGTGGTGGTAAGGAAATATAATCTTGATTCGATTGGGAAGGTTCAGTTTTTATGAAATAATTGAGAAAGTCATTTTTGATGTAGTGCTAAAGTAAAGTACCTGTTAACATGATCATGGTAAAGGTGTGAAATTACAAGCTAAGAAAAGAAGTAGTTATGTTCATTTGATATGTTATACACTGCATTGGAAGTGTTTAGAAAGTGCATAAAGATCAAAAGAGATAGATTTCAATATTGTCAAACTCACTTGTATATTCATAATAGGACCTCAGTACACTGCATGTTGCCTCTTCATTTGAGTTAATGATTAGGTTGGTCGCTGGTACTTAAAACAATAAAAGTATCCACTACATCTCTGAATATGCTCCAGAAGTGGAAGGAGAATACACTGCAGTTTCAGACTCCTGCAGCAGCTGGGGATGACTTGATATGGCCAGATGTACAATGGACATTGCCCACAGTCTGATTTTGTTTCATAGTGCGGAAGGGCACTATGCACCAGGCCAGTGGAACAGTGAAGCCTTACCTTCATTCACTTTTTAAATTGTCTTTTTCAGAGATACATAGATCACATGAAATGTTACATTTAAAAAGATGAGGTTCCCATGTAACCCACCCTCCTATCCCTCACTCCTCCCACACCAACCACCTCTTTCCTCAGTGTGGCACATTCATTGTTTTTGATGAATACATTTTGGAGCACTGCTATACCATATGGATTATAGTTTACATTGTAGCTTGCACTCTCCCAGTCCATTCAGTGGGTTACGGCAGGATATATAATGTCCTGCATCTGTCCCTGCATTATCACTGAGGACATCTCCAGGTCCTGAAAGTGTCCCCATATCACACATTTTCTTCCCTCTCCCTTCCTTCAGGAACTCCAGTGGCCACTGTCTCCATATCAATGATACAATTTTTGTTTCCATTGTTAGAGTCACAATAATTCTATAGTAGAATAACAGTAAATCCACTCTAATCCATATTTTCTATCTCCACAATGAGGATGTCCACTCCACCTCTAAATCAAGAGGTGGCTTAGATCCCACATGGCTGATGGATGCAAATCTCCTGCTTGCAGTTCGAGACTCTGTTGGTTCCCTGGTGTGTTCATTGACCATCCTCACCTCACAGTTAGCTCACCTGGGTAAGACCAATGAACTTGAGAGTAAGTGTTGCAACTCTGCTGAGGCTCAGGGCCCAGCTGGCATGTGAACAGCCCAGACATTCAAGTCTCCTGAGCATACATCAACCCCAGTGCCAACCACAGGTTCAGTAAAAGTGGCAGAAGAGGTATGTGTAGAGCAGTAATATCTGAGTCCAACTCCATCACACTCAGGAGCACAAATTCCAATGTAGGGCCAACTGGCAAGGCACTGAACTCCAAAACCATCTTCCATGACCATAGGACCTGGGTGTCAGAGGTGCCCTCAGGAGCACCTCGAACTGTGGTTGTATCTACTTTGGCTATGTTTGGGATCCTGCTGAGATGTGCATAAGTGCCTCCCCTCTGATGACCCCTGACTAATTCTGAAGTCTCTTAGACATAAAAACTCATTTGTCTTTATCATTTCCCACTTTCTTTCACTTTCAATGCTTCATAATATTCCATTGAATGTATATACATTTTATTTATCCATTCATTGCTTGAAGGACAGTTGGGTTGTTTCTACCTTTTGGAAATTGTGAATAATGCTGCTATAAATATCAGTGTGCAAATATCTGAGTTCCTGCTTTTATTTCTTTGAGATATATATCTACTAGGAGATTGTCAGATCACATGGAAGATATATATATAACTTCCTGAGGCATCACCAAACTACTTTCTACATTGGCTTAACGATATTGCATTACCACCAGCAATGAATGTGTGTTCTTATTTCTCTACATCATCTCTGAAACTTGTTATTTTCCATTAATTGAATAGCAGCAATTTTAATAAGTATGAAATAGTATCTCAATGTGGGGTTGATTTTCATTTCCCTGATGATAATTGAGCTAGTGATATTGAGCATCTTTTCATGTGCTATCTGGAATTTTGTATATATTCTTTGGAGAGATGTCTATTCAAGTATTTTGCCCAATTTAACTAGGTTATTTGTCTATTTGTTAAGTTGAAGGATTTCTTTATATATCCTGGATATTAAACCATTATCAGATAAGTGGTTCCCAAATATTTTCTCCCATGCATATCATCATAAATGATTCAAATACTTCATCCTATCATGAACACTTTGCATTTTTGTTAAATAGTTGTTACAAATTATGAAAGAGCATTATCAATATATTAATACTAACTATAGCTAATATATTTCTTTTGATGCATTTTGTTCCTCACACCTGATTTTTAACATCATGTTTTAGAATTATATATTTGTTTAGGTTGAAGAGAGAACATTCTCATATTTATTCTATGAATCACATTCCATCTTCCACCACAGGATTCATTGTGTTTTACAATCATTTCCTTCATACAATCCAAAGTTTACACTCAGTAGCTCTCATTTTAATCACAAAGTTGTGCTGTAATCACCTCACTCAATTTTAAAGAATTTCCATTACCCTAAAAGGAAAAATCACATAGCCACTTATACCCACCTATTGTTGTTCCATAGAATTGACATATCTTCTTTGCTATTGCTGCAAAAAAATATTACAGTAACACTAATTGTAGTCTATAAGTTGCATTCGTTGTAATTTTCCCATATATCATCATATTTTTAACACTTTGTATAACAAGTATTATTATGTTTATAGTGTAAATCACAATCTTCATCCACCATGTAAATCATGTTATAGTCCCTAGTCTAGGTGTTTTTAGATTTTATTGATTTTTCAGTAAACCAACTTTTGTCCTGTTTCTCTTTTTTACCAATACATTTATCTCCACTCTCCCACCTTTGTTATTTCCTTCCTTCTGCTCACCTTGGGTTTATTTTCCACTTCTTTTTATGCTTTTTCAGTTTTGTAAATAATAATATATTTTACTACTATAAAAGCTATAGATTTATAGAAAAATTACACTGAAAGTAAAGGGATATTCCAGATAACCTCCCCACACACAAATTCCCCTATTATTAATATCTTACATTACTGTGCTACATATGTTACAATTGGTCAACCAATATTGAATGATTGAAACTAATCTAAGTCTATAGTTAACATAATTTAAAAGGGAAATTTTGGGGTGTTCTTGTTTCTGAAAGTAAAACTAGAGGGAAAAAATCATGGGATCCATTGTACTTTGTTTATTTTTGAGGTTACATTTCTGATTATGTTTTTAATCCTTTTTAATGTCAGCATTTAGAGCAATAAATTTCCCTCTCCACAATGTCTTCACTCTGTCCCATAAGGTTTGGTATATTGTATTTTCATTTTCATTCACCTCAAGATATTTACTTATTTGCTTCTGATTTCCTCTTACACATTGTAGCAGTTTGGCATTTACTAATTCCAAAACTAGATAATGGATTATGTTTGTAAACCGTTCTGTTGGAGGTTTCACTTTTACATGATTAAATTATGATTAGGGCTTTGATTGGCCCATATCAGTAGGGTGTTGAGTCCCAACCCCCTTGATGGGCAGGAACTCGCAGAGAAAATTAAAAGGCCCAGGAATCAGTTGGAGTTTTAAGCTAGAGCCCAGTAAGTCAAAATATGGGAGAGTAGCAGAGCTTGAACCTGGAGAGAATTGAGCCCCAGGGAGAGAGGCAAAGCTTAGAGAGCCTGATAGTATAAAGCTGTCCTTATGGAGAGAAAAAGGTAGATAAGGCCAGAGAGAAATGAGCCCCAGGAGAGAGAGAGAGGAAATTTGCCATAGCCTACAGCTGATATTGGAAAGGGTTGGGACCATGGAGCCTTAAGAGGAAGCTTGAAATCTTGCAGATGTGAGCAGCCATCTTGCTCCAACACGTGGCAACAGACTATGATGAGGAAAGCAACTTATGCTTTATGGCCTAGTAAGTGTAAGCTTCTATTCCATATAAATACCCTTTATAAAAGCCAAAAGATTTCTGGTATTTTGCATCAGCATTCCTTTGGCTGACTTATACACATGTATTGATTAAGTGTATACTGTTTAATTTCCACATATTTTAAAATTTTCCATTTTTCCCTCTCATTGATGTTTACCTTCTTTTCATCGTGGTCAGAGAATATTCATTGTTTGATTTTCATATTTTTCAATTTATTGAGATTTGTTTTGTGACCAAACACTGGCACTCAAGAAGAATGTGCATTCTGTTTTTCTTGGATGTAGTGTTTCATATATTTGTAAGCTCTATTTGATTTAGTATATCATTCAAATCCCATACTTCCTTATTGATCTTCTGACTAGATGTTCTAACCATTATGTAGAGTGGTATATTAAAACCTCTGACTATTAAGGTAAAACCAACTATTTATCTCTTCAAATTTTTAAGTATTTGATTCACATTTTGGGGCTGTGGTTAGGTGCATATATGTTTATGATTTTTATATCTTTCTGTTGTATTGCCCCCTTGATCAGTGTAATGACCACCCTTGTCTATGGTAAGCTGGAGGTAAGTATTTGTACAAGGAAGGGATAAAATGGGGGAATAGGATTACTTTGGGTGGGGTTTTGTGGGCTTGAGGGGGGCTAGGGATGGGAGGATGGGTAATATTGCCCAAGAAATTGGGGGGAGGGTGGGGAAACATATGAACATAGGAGATTATCAGGTATTTGGTTGAGAGTATAATGCTGAGAAAATTTTTTTAAAAATGTAAGGTAGGTTACATATTTAAGATGCTTAAAGGGGATAATCTGACACAGGACAGGCTCCTAGGGAGTATGTGAATGCTCATTTTGCCACAGTGATAGAGACCCATAAAATGAGGGTGAAAGTATATCCACATCCTGGGGAGGACTGAGGTTCTCAAATAGAGGGAATTGTATCTCTCGAGAAAAATGATGGCTTCCAGTGCGTTAGGGCAGTTGAGCATGTCAAGCCCTCAACACTGTTGCAAATATCTCAAAACATGGCCCTTCAAGCAATGAAGATTGGCTGTCACTGTGGGCCCTAAGGGGAGGGTGAAAGAGGTATTGAATAGATGGAACCTATATAACTGTGTGGGCAATCGAAGTATTCCACAAGATTATACAAGGATGGATATAAGACATGTTAAATTACACCAAAAATATATAGGGGCTGATAGGCTAAAATGTAAATCATAATGTAAAACATAAGATAACTAAAAATTTAGAAAATTGTGTAATCTAAATATAAACCACAATGTAAACCCAAGTGTTACAATGTTTGAAAGCTTATTGTCTCAATATCTGTACATCAGTTTCAGTAAATATAGTATGAATATGTAAAAAGATTATTTCTGTGGAAGGTAAAAGGGTTTCATGTTGGATAAGTGGGAGTATTGTATATTGTATTTTTGAATTACTGTGGTCTTTGTAAATATTTTTACATAATGTCTATTTTATCTGACATTAATATAGCCAACCCAGCTCTATTTTGGTTACTACTTTCACAGTATATATTTTTTCCATCTTTATACTCTCAACCTACTTGTATCACTGAATTTAACATGTGTCTCTTGAAGACAGCATATAGTTGTGACATGCAATTTTATCCATTCTGCCAAAGTCTGCCTTTTGACTGGAGAGTTTGATCTGTTTACATTTAAAATCACTTTTGATAATGAATTTTCTTCTGCCAGTTTGCTATTTAGCCTCAGTAAGTCTTATACCTTTATCCCCTCAATTCCTTTAATGCCTGAGTATATATTTATTTAATATTTTGTGTTGTACCATATTAGTGCTTTCTCATTTCTATCTGTATATATTTTTCCTGTTGTTCTTGTCATTACAATGGTGTTAAAACTTAACATCCTTAAAAAATAGCAATGATATTTTGTTTGATACCAAATTAACTCCAATGGCATATACATATACATTCCCTATACTCCTCTGTCCCCCCTTTTAGTAATTATTATCACTTATATCTTTGTACCTCGTATGTCCAAAAACATAGATTTGTTATTACTTTTTTATGCATTTGCATGTTATCACCTGTAAGTGTAAGATGTGGAATTACACACCAAACAATTCATCCAATAATACTAGCATTTATAGTTACCCTAATTGTTATATTTACAGCTGGTCAATTTTTGTTTCTGCTGCTTTCCTTTCTTTACAATTAAAAGAACTCCCCCTTAGCATTGTTTGTATGGCAGGTGCAGTTGTGATGGACTCCCTCAGCTTTTGTTTATAGAGAATGTCTTAATCTCCCCCTCATTTTTGAAATATAGCCTTGATGGATACAAAATTCTTGGCTGGCTGTTGTATTCTTTCAGCCCTTTAGGTATTTCAACCCATTGCACTCTTACCTCCATGATTTCTAATGAGAAATAGGCATTAAATCTATCTGGAATTCCCTTGTACATAACATGTTGCTTTTCTCTTGCACCTTTCAGAACTCTCTTGTCATTTTGCATTTGATAATTGTATCATCAATATATGATAGTGTGTTTTTTCTTAATGTTTATCCTGTTTGTTGTTTTCTGGGTTTCTTGACTGTGCATATTCTCATATTTTGCTAAGTTTGGGACATTATCCATCATTATTTCCTTGATTATTCTTTCCACCCTTATCTTTCTTCTCCTTCTGGAACTTGATGGTGTCCCAGCATTTTCTTAAACAATTTTTTGAGAACAATTTATTTATTTATTCATTTTGATGACATCCTTGGCCTGAGATTCTTTGCCACAATCTTTCACAGCCACACAACCTCTTTTATTTTTGAGAGCAAAATTTTATTAATTATTTTCCTTTTAACAATCCCTTTTTTCTTTCTGCTCTTCAAACTGACTCATTTAAAGTGCTTTGTCTTCAAGTTCACTGATACTTTTACCCACTACAAACTTGCTCTTGAAATGCTTTTGGGTAATTTTTTTCATTGGCTTTGATTTTATATATAGAGACCATTCATTCATTTTAAAATAATATTTCTTTATTTTAAAAGGCATTTTAGATTATATAAATGTTGCATCAAAAATATAGGTGATTCCCATATACTGCACCCCTTCCGCTCCAAAACTTTCCCACTTTAACAACATATTTCATTAGTGTGGCACACTTGTTACAACTGAGGAAAACATATTTAAGCATTGATACTAACCACGATGAATAGTATACATTATGTTTTACACCGCACAACACAACTTTAAATGTTGTGACAAAATATATAACGGCTGGTATCAAAAATATTAATATCATATGGAATGATTCCAATATCTCAAAAATGTCCCATGATACACCAATTCTTCCCTCTCCCTCCCTTCAGAACCACTGATGCCTATTGCCTAATATCAATGATAAAACTTCTTCCATTGCTAGAATAAAAATAAGTCTATTATGTACTACTTCACTCAATTGTTCATCCCCCAATCTGGAGGATTTGGAAATGGCAATACTCACTCTGTTTCTAACTGAGAGTTGGCTTATATCCTATGGGGCAAATGGATGGAAATGTCTTGCTTGCAGTTGATGATACTCTCTGCTTCTTTGATTAGGTGTTGTTCATCATCATCCTTTCATTAGCTTTCCTTGGTGAGTCTGATGAACTGAAGAGTAAGTGTTTGCTGCAACTCTGCTGAGATTCACAGCTTACCCAGTGTATGAAGAGTCAGAAGATTTAAGATTCTGGGACATATATTTAATGGATATAATGCTAATTATGAATTTTCTGGGTATTTTTAATTTCAGTTATTGTGGCCTTTGACTTTAGTAGTCCTGATTTCACTCTTTTTAAATTTCTTTCTCTTTATTAAGACTCTCATATTGCACATTCACTTTTTCCTGATATCATTTAGTGCTTTCTCTGTATTTTGCTTTATCTCATTGCTGTACATTTTTGAGGAGTTATTTTTACTTAATGATACTTTTAAAAATATTTTATTTTCTTTTTAAAGATACATAGATCACACAAAATATTTCATTAAAAAATATGAGGTTCCATATACACCACTCCTCACACCTTCACTCCTCACACATTAACATCTTCTTTCATTAGTGTGGTACATTCATTGCATTTGATGAGTACATTTTGGATGATTGCTACACAGTGTGAATTATAGTTTATGTTGTAGTTTACACTCTTTCCAGTCCATTCAGTGGGTTATGGCAGGAATTATAATGTTCTGCGTCTGTGCCTGCAATATAATTGAGGACAACACCAAGTCCAGAAAATGCCCCGATATAACCTCTTTTACCCTTTCCCTGCCTTCAGCAACTTCCATGGCCACTGTCTCCACATAAAAGATTTAATTACTTTCATTATTAGAGAAACAATAATTCTATAGTAGAATACCAGTAAGTCCACACTAATTCATACTTTATTTCTCCATCTTGAGAGCCCTGTGATGGTGATGTCCACTCCACATCCAAATCGAGAGGGAGTTTAGATTCCACATGGCTGATGGATGAAATTCTCCTACTTGCATCTGTAGACTCTCTTGGTTCCCTGGTGTGGTTGTTGACCATTCTCACATTGTTGTTAGCCGACCTGCCTAAGTCCAATGAAACAGAGAGTAAGTGTTGCAACTCTTCTAAGACTCATGGCCCAGTTAGCATATAGACAGTTCAGAGATTCAAGTATCCTGAGTATATACAAACTCTAGTGCCCAACACAGGTTCAGTAAAAGTGACAGAAGAGGCATGCATAGAGAGGTCACATCTGAGTCGAATTCCATCACACTCAGGAGGACAAATTCTGAAGTAGTGCACCCTGACAAGGCATTGAACACCAGAACCATCTACCATGACAATATGACCCGAGTGTCTGTAACATTCAGGTGCACCCCTACCTGGGGTTGTATCTAATTGTTTCTGAGACCCTGTTGAGATGTGTGTAAGCACGACACTTCTGATGACCTCCTTACTTATTTTGAAGTCCTTAGTCATACAAACTCATTTGTCTTTATTGTTTCCCCTTTCATTGAAAGTCATTTTCTAGTTGCATCACCAGCTGATGCTTGGTAGTAATCCCTCGATGCCAGGGAGACTCATCCCTGGGACTCATTTCCCACACTGTGGAAGGTAATGCATTTGCATGCTGAGTTTGGTTTAGAGAGTAACCACGTTTGAGTTACTTGGAGGTTCACAGGAGGCAACTTTTAGGCACCCTGCAGCTCTAGGGGTAGTTGAAATTTCAAGCACAGAGGGTCATAAGTATAATAATCAGTATCAAGGGTCAACATTGGACCATTCTTCTTCACCAGTATTTACCCTTGTACTTGAGGGACTGTTGCTGTTCCAATGGGGAGTAAGACAGAGCTTCCTGGAATGGGAAATGAGCAGTCCATCAGTTGTCATGTGAAACTCTACCTCTTATGTCAATACCCATCAAACATGCAAACATATCTCTATACCTTATAGGCATGCCCTGGAAAACATACTCACTCCCATACATCCTCAATCAATGTTACCCCACATCAGTGCTCCTACCCTGCCACAGTTGAAACATTCTGTGATCCAAAACTTCTTCAAAAATGAAGTCTAATATATTTCCAAATTCAATTAATAGGAAGTTGAAATAGTAATGATAGGTTTAAAGATTAATAAGAGAATACATAATAATTCAGAAAAAGTAAAATAAAATAAAAAATAAGCAGGGGTAATAAAAAATGAAAAAATCAGAAAATTTTTTTGACATTTTGCCTTTCATCACTGTAATAGGTATTGCCCCGTATGTACAGTGACAAGGCAATCTCTTCCACTTCTTCCTCAGTGTCTACAACCTCTTATTTTATGTCTTCAAAAAAGCTTGAGGTTACAGTAAAGTCACATATAGAATATGGAGAACTTCCATATACCCAACATCAAACCCTTTTCCCATTCCCAGTAATGATCTTTTTACATTTAGATGTTACATTTGCTGCCACTGATGTACAGATAATTAAACATAGCTATGAACCAATAATGCCACTATAAACATATGTGCACATATATTGGTTCACTTCCTTGTTTTCTGTTCTTCTGGGTATATACCCAGTTGTGGAATACCTGGGTCATGTGGAAAATCTATAGGTAGTTTTATGAGGAATTGCCAAATTGTCCTCCAGAATGGCTGGATCCTATTACATTCCCACCAGCAGTAGAAGAGGGTTCCCTTTTCTCCACATCCTCTTCAACACTTGTAGTCTTCTGTTTTTTTTAAAGCCACCAGTCTAATGGGTGTAAGATGGTATGCATTGTAGTTTTGATTTACATTTCCCTAATAGCTAGTGAAGTTGAGCATCTTTTCATATTCCTTTTAGTCATTTCTATGTATTCTTTGAAGAAGCATCTGTTCAAATCCCTTGCCTATTTTTTAAATGGGTTGTTTTTCTTTTCCTTTTGAGATATGGAATTACTTTATATATGATGGATATTAGGCTCCTATCAGATATATGGTTACAAAATATTTTCCCTAATTGTATAGGCTGTATTTTCACTTTCTTGATAAATACCTTTGAGGTAAAAGGCTTTCCTTTTCAGGAGGCCCCATTTATTTATTTATTTTTTCACTGCTCATGCTTTGAGTGTGAAAGTCATGAAGCCACTTCCTCTTACAAGTTCCTGTACATGCTTCTCTACATTGCCTTCCAAGGCCTTTTTGGTTTGGGATTTTATATTTAGATCTATGATTCACCTTGAGTTTATTTTTATGTAAGGTGTGAGATGTTAATCCTCTCCCATTCTTTGGCAAGTTCTCCAAGCCCCATTGGTTGAAGAGGCTATCATCTCCCAGTAGTGTGGGACTGGAGGCATTGTTGAATATCAGATGACTGTATATGCAAGGATCTATATCAGAATTCTCAATTCAGATACATTGGCCAATATGTCTAACTTTGTGCCTATACCATGCCATTTTGTCCACTATAGTTTGTAGTATGTTTTACAGTCAGGTAGTATGATTCCTCCAATTTCATTTTTCTTTTTCAATGTGTCTTTGGCTATTCAAGACATCTTTCACTTCCAAATGAGTTTCATAGTTTTTCCAGTTCATTAAAAATGCTATAGTGATGTTTATTTGAATTGCATTATCGGTAGATTAGCTTGTGTCAGATAGACATCTTAATGATATTTAGTCTTCCTTTCCATGAACAGGGAATATTCTTACATTGAGTTAATTTTTCTTTGATTTTCTTTAACATTGTTGTGTAGTTTTCTGTGTATGTCTTTCGCATCTTCATTTGAATTTATTTTTATTTACTATTGTAAATGGCATTTGTTTCTTGATTTCCTCCTCAGAATGCTCATTATTGGTGTACAGAAATGCTACTGATTTTTGTACAATGATGTTATAAGCTTTGCCTTTACTGAACTCATTCGTAACTTCTAGAATCTTTGTTGTAGATTTCACAAGGCTTTCTATGTATAGGATCATGTCATCTGTAAATACTGAAATTTTGACTTCTTCCATTCCAATTTCAATGTCTTTTATATCTGTTTCTTTCCTCAGTGCTCAAACAACTACTTCTAACACAATGTTTAATAGGAGGGATGATGGTGAGCATCCTTGTCTTGTTCTTGCTCTTAGAGGGAAAGATTTTGGATTTCACAATTATAAATGATGTTAGCTCTGTGCTTTTCACATATTTTCCCTTTATCGTGTTCAGGAAGTTTCCTTCCATTCCTATTTTTGCAGTGTTTTTATCACAAAAGTGTGTTGTATTTTGTGAAATGATTTTTCTTCATTTAGATATATATATTTTTCTTTGATCTCCTTATGTGGTGTATTACATTGATTGATTGTCTTATGTTGATTCATCCTTGCATACAAAGGATGAAACCCACTTGGTGATGTTGTATAATTTGTTTGATGAATATATTCACTGTTGAATATACTTAGCAAGTATTTTGTTGAGGATTTTAGCATCTAGATTCCTTAGACAGTTTGGTCTGTAATTTTCCATTCTTATAGTGTCTTTGCTTGGCTTTGGTATTAGGGAAAATTTCGCATCAAAGAATGAGTTAGGCAATAATCTTTCTATTTTGATTTTTTTCAAGAATGTAAACGAGATTGTTGGTAGTTCTTTGCAGAAAATTTCATAGAATTCACCTGTCAAACTGTGTGGCCCAGGGCTCTTCTCGGGAAGTTTTTTTTTTTTTTTTTTTTTTTGAAAGAAGAGAAGAAAAGTTAACTTTAAAATAAACAGCAATTACATATTGAAGAAGTTCCTGTGGAAAAGTTTAACAGTTCAACTACCGTAACAGTGACCTTGTGTTCAAGGAAGTAAGAATGGTCGAGAAACAGAAGCAAGATGTTTGCATCAAATTCATTCTTCTCCTTAGTTTTTAATATAGAAAATGGATTAAAGTCCACTGCCCACAAGTTATTTTCCTAATATGTCCAGATTCTAACCTGGCTTCCTATTTTTTTAAGGAGCTTAAGCTTTATTAGGGATACATCAGAGGTTTTTATTTTATTTATTTTATTTTTAAAAAAATACTTTCTTATTTTTTGGAAAAGATACTTAAATTACATAAGTGTAATTTCCCAACCCCTCCAACATTTTCCCACATTACCATTGATGAATGCATTTTGGAGCATTGCCACTAAGCATGGGTTGCAGTTTATATTGTAGTTTACACTTGCTTCCACACACTTTTTTTAAGTAATGGCAAGATATATAATGGCCTGAGTCTGTCATTGCAGTGTCACACAGGACAATTCCCAAGTCCTGAAAATGTCCCCTTTTTATTACTATTTTATTTTTTTGTCTTTATTTTTTCAAATTTACATTAAAAAAATATGAGGTGCGCATATACCCCCCATCTCCCCTCACCCCACTCCTCCCATAACAACAACCTCCTCCGTCATCATGGGACACTCATTGAACTTGGTGAATACATCTCTGAGCACTGCTGCAACACATGGTCATTGGTCTACATTATAGTTTACACTCTCTCCCAGTCCACCCAGTGGGCCACTGAAAGATATACAATGTCTGATAAGTGTCCCTGCAGTACCAGCCAGGATAGCTCCAAGTCCTGAAAATGCCCCCACATCACATCTCTACTTCCCACTCCTTACCCTCAGCAGCTACCATGGCCACTTTCTCCAAAATAATGATATATTTTCTTTGATTACTAATCACAATAGTTCATGAATAGAATATCAGTAAGTCCACTCTAATCCATACTCTATTCCTCCATCCTGTGGACCCTGGAATGGTTGTGTCCACTCCACACCTATATCAAGAGGGGGCTTAGATTCCACATGGATGATGGATGAAATTATCCTGCTTTCAGGTGTAGACATTCTTGGCTCCCTGGTGTGGTGGTTGACCTTCTTCAACTCCATGTTAGCAGAGTGGGGTAAGTCCAATAAACCAGAGTGTAGGATTTGCTAGTCTGTTGAGGCTCAGGGCCCAGCTATCACATGGACAGTCCAGAGAATCAGGTCCCCTGGATATACACTAAGCCCCAGCACCAACCACAGGTCCAGTAAAAGTAACAGGAGAGGCTTGTGAACAAAGATCACATCTGAGTCCAGCTCCATCATGCAGAAACACAAACTCCAAAGTAGGGCCAACTGACATGGCATTGAACTCCATCTGCCATGACCATAGAACCTGTGGGTCTCTGTAACCCTCAGAAGAACCAATACCTGAGGTTGTATCTACTTTATGTTTCTGGGAATCTGCTGAGGTGTGCATAAGGGCGACCCCTCAGATAACCTTGCAACTCTTTTTTGGAGAGTCATAGCCATATAAAATCATTTGTCCTTTCCATTTCCCCCTTTTATTCAGGTCAAAAAGCATTTTTAACACCTAATATTATATGTACGCTGAGATATTCTGCTGGTCTGAGTTGACCCTTTATTCAAAGTCATTTTCTAGTCACATCATCAACTGATACTTGGTAGTAATCCCTCAGTGCCAGGGAAGCTCATTCCCGGGAGTCATGTACCACACTGGGGGAAAGGCAATGCATTTAGATGCTGAGTTTAGCTTTGAGACTCACCACATTTGAGCAACACAGAAGCTCTCAGGAGGTACCTATTTGGCATCCTGGAGCTCTAGGCCTTGTTCGTATTTCAGGTACACAGGCTCACAAACAGTCATTAACATCAAGGGTTCATTGTTGGACCATCCTTCCTTTATGGTCTTTGCCATTGCACTTGGGGGATTGTTGTTGCTCCATTAGGGAATGTGATAGAGCTCCCATGTCTAGGAACTCAGCACTCCCTCAGTTGTCATTTTTAACTCTAACCACTATGAAAATATCCAGACATTTTTATGTACCCTGGATATATGCCCTGGAGAACTCCCTGCCAACCATGTGTCCCCTGTCAATAACATCCCACACCAGTATTCCTCCCCTGCTATTGATTTTTTTGTCTTCATTTATTTTTTAATATTACTTTCAAAAAATATGAGGTCCCCATATACCCACCACCCCCTCACTCCACTCCTCCCCCCATAACAACAATCTCCTCCATCATCATGAAACATTCATTGCATTTGGTGAATACATCTCTGAGCACCGCTGCACCTCATAGTCAATGGTCTACATCATAGCCCACACTCTCCCATATTCCACCTAGTGGGCCATGGCAGGACTTAAAATGTCTGGTAACTGTCCCTGCAACACCACCCAGGACAACTCCAAGACCCCAAAACACCCCAACATCTCATTGCTTCCTCCCACTCCATACCCCCAGCAGCCACCATGGCCACTTTCTCCACATGAATGCCACATTTTCTTTGATTACTAATCACAATTGTTCATGAATAGAATATCAGTAAGTCCACTCTAATCCATACTCTATTCCTCCATCCTGTGGACCTTACAATGGTTGTGTTCACTCCACACCTATATCAAGAGGGGGCTTAGATTCCAGATGGGTTTTGGATGCAGTTCTGCTTTCAGTTGCAGGCAGTCTTGACTTCCTGGTGTGGTGGTTGAGGTTCTTCACCTCCATGTTAGCTGAGTGGGGTAAGTCCAAAAGACCAGGGTGTAGAAGTTGCAAGATCATTGAGGCTCAGGGCCTGGCTATCACATGGTCAGTCCAGAGATTCAGGTCTACTGGGTATACATTAAACCCCAGCAACAACTTCAGTTCCAGTAAAAGTAAAAGGAGAGACTTGTGGACAAAATCACATCTAAGTACAGCTCCATCACCCAGAAACACAAACTCCAAAGTAGGGCCAACTGACATAGCACTGAACTCCATCTATCATAACCATAGAAACTGTGGGTCTCTGTAGCCCTCAGAAGAACCAATACTTGGGGTTGTATCTGCTTTAGCTGTCTCTGGGACTCTGCTCAGGTGTGCATAAGGGCAACCACTCTAATAACCTCCTGACTCTTTTTGAAGAGTCATAGTCATATATACTCATTTGTCCTTTCCATTTCCCCCTTTTCTTCAGGTCAAAAAGCATTTTTAACTCCTGGTATTATACATAGACTGAGATATTCTGCTGGTCCGAGTTGACCTTTTTATTCAAGGTCATTTTCTAGTTACATCATCAGCTGGTATTTGATAGTAATACCTTGGCACCAGGGAGGCTCATCCCCGGGAGTCATGTCCCATGCTGGGGGGAA
Source organism: Dasypus novemcinctus (assembly GCF_030445035.2). Classification (NCBI taxonomy): domain Eukaryota; kingdom Metazoa; phylum Chordata; class Mammalia; order Cingulata; family Dasypodidae; genus Dasypus; species Dasypus novemcinctus. The sequence goes on along the minus strand of NC_080704.1, from coordinate 90,515,075 downwards.
GGCAACACATTTACATGCTGAGTTTAGCTTTGAGATTGGCCACATTTGAGCAATATGGAGGCTCTCAGTAGGTAACTCTTAGGCACCCTGCAGCTCTACGCCTTGTTCTTATTTCAGGTGCACAGGCTCACAAGCATAGACATTAGTATCAAGGGTTCATTGTTGGACCTTCCTTCTTTTTTTGTCTTTGCCATTGCACTTGGGGAATTGTTGCTGTTCCTTTAGGGACTCTGATAGAGCTCCCCTGGCTAGGAACTCAGCACTCCCTCAGTTGTTTTTAATTGTAACCACTATGAAAATATCCAAACATTTTTATATACCCTGCATATATGCCCTGGAGGACTTCCTGCCAACCATGTGCCCCTGTCAATAACATCCCACACCAGTATTCCTCCCCTGCCATTGTTGAACCTCTCTGTGATCCAAAACTTCTTCAAAAGTGAAGCCCAATATATTGCCATGTTCCATTAATAGTTAAATGGATTATAGTGATGAGTTTAAAGGTTAGATATAGAATACACATTAATTTAGAAAAATTAAGGTAAAAATAAATAGAAGTATCAAAAAATTTAAAAATGGAAAAGCTTTTTTTTGGATGTTTTGTCTTCCATTACTGCAAAAAGTTTTACCTTGTATGCAAATTGGCAAGGCAACTTCCTCAATCTTTTCCTTAGTGTCTACGTCCTTTTTCTTTTTCTTTTCCTAATTATTAAGCCTGTCTTCACAAAAGTTTTAGATCACAGTAATTCATATATACAATATATGGTACTCCCACATATCCAATATAAAACCCTTTTCCCTTTGACAGCAATAATCTTTTTATATGTTCATACTATATTTACTGAAACTGATGTACTGATATTGAGACAACAGCTTTCAAATAAGGTAACACTTTGGTTTACATTGTGATTTATATTTTAGTCTACAATTTTCTAAATTTTTAGTTATCTTATGTTTTACATTTTGATTTACATTTTAGCCTATAGGCCCCTATACATTTTCTGTGTAATTTAACATGTTCTATATACATCCATGCATAATCTTCTGGAACACTTCCATTGCCCCACAGTTACATTGATTCTATCTATTCAATACCTCTTTCCCCTCCCCTCATGGCCCACAGTGACAATCTTCATTGCTTGAAGGGCCATGTTCAGAGATAGTTGCAACAATGTTGAGGGCTTGACATGCTCGACTGCCCAAATGCATTTGGAGCCACCATTTCTCCTGAGAGATACAATTCCCTCTATTTGAGAACAAATACCTTTGGGTGGGGTTTTGCTGGCTTAAGAGGGACTAGGGAGGGAGGATGCATAATATAGCCCAAGAAATTGGGGGGAGGGCGGGGGAACATATGAACATAGGAAATTGTCAGGTATTGGGTTGAGAATATAATGTTGAGAAAACTTTTTAAAAAATATAATAAGGAAGGGTATCTGTTTAAGATGCTGGCTCCCTATTTTTAATTTCACTTCACAACCAGGTGGCCCTATGCTGGACAGGTAGATGTCCTTCCTTTCTCTGCAGCTGTCTTGTTCTCTGATACCTTTGCTGTCCCTGATCCTGTTCCAGACCATCCTAACCTGTCCCCACTACTTCCTGCTGGGAAGGCTGTGTGGATAGGAGCCTGACAATTCCACTTCCCTTTCCAAAAATGTAAATATCTGTCAAAATCCAGAGAGCAATGTGCCTGACCCTTGGAATGGTGAACAAGGTCCTGTCCCTATCCCCATCTTCCCAGACCCCCACTGCTCTCCACACACCTTCCCCTTCCATTCACTCCTCCAAATTTTCCTAAGCATTTTGCAATGTATTTTTCACTCCTGTGAGAGCAGCAAATGCTGAGCCCAGCTCCATCTTCTGAACTGTGTCTTCTCTACCTGGAGGTCTCCTGTCCATTTAAAAGCATGAGATTAGTTTCCAATTCTTGGGGACCAACCATAGAAGTGTTTCCTGGGTCACAATCTTCACTTATGGTGTTATATACATTCATTTTTTAAAAATTGATGTTAATAGATGACAAGGAAAGTTACATTAAAAAACATAAAAAAACAAAAATCCTAAGAGGTGCCCATATAAACCTCTTCCCACCCTCACCACATCAATTTTGTATACTGTATTTTTGGATATATATACATCACAAAAAATGTTACATTAAAAATTTTAAGAGGTTCCTGTATACCCCCATCCCCCATCCCACTCCTGCCACACCAACAACCTCCCTCATCATTGTGGCACACTCATTGCACTCGGTGAACACATTTTGGGGCACTGATGCAATACACAGATAATAGTTCACCCTGTACTTCACACTCTCCTGCTGTACATTCAGTGGGTTATGGCAGGATATATAAAGTCCAGCATCTGACCCTGAAATATCATTAAGGACAATTCAAAATCCCAAAAATGCCCCCAAATCACATCTCTTCTCCCCTCTTCCTGCCCTCACCAACTATTGCGGCCACTTTCTCCATTTCAATGCTAAAATTTCTTCTATTACTTGTCACAATAGCTTTGTAGTAGAATATCAGTAAGTCCACTCTAGTCCATACTTTATTCCTCCATTCTTTGGAGCCTCAGATGGCAATGTCCACTCCACCTCTAGATCAAGAGGGAGCTTAGATTCCAAATGAATGATGGGTGCAATTCCTCTGCTTACAGCTGTAGGCACTCTTGATTCCCTGGTCTGGTGGTTGACCTTCTTCACCTCCCTGTTAGCTGACCTGGGTAAGACCAACGAAACAGAGAGTAGGAGTCGCCACTCTTCTGAGGCTCAGGGCCCAGCTGGTATATGGGCAGTCCAGATATTCAAGTCTTCTGAGTATGGACCATCCCTAGCACCAACCACAGGTTCAGTAAAAGTGACAGAAGAGGCATGTGTAGAAAAGTCACATCTGAGTCCAGCTCCATCACACTCAGGAGCACAAATTCCAAAGTAGGGCCCTCTGATATGGCACAGAGCTCCAAATCCATCTGCCATGACTATATACCCTGTGGATGTCTGTAATCTTCAGGTGAAACAGTACCTAGGGTTGCATCTACTTTGTTTTTTTCTGGGGTACTGCTGAGGTGTGCATAATCATGACCCCTATGATGACCTTCCGCCTCTTTTTAGAAGACTCCTAGCCATATGAACTCATTTGTCTTTGCCATTTCCCCTTTTATCCAAGGTCAAAGAGCAGTTTTTAACACTTGATCCAAAATGTAGGCTGAGATATTCTGCTGGTCTGAGTTGACCCTTTTATTCGAGGTCTCTTTCTAGTTGTTTCTCCAGGTAGTGATTGGTAGTAATCCCTTGGCGCTACACAGGCTCATCCCCAGGATTCATGTCCCATGCTGGGGGGAAGGTAATGCATTTATATGCTGAGTTTGGCCTAGAGAGTGGCCACATTTGAGCAACATGGAGGGTCTCAGGGGGTAACTCTTTGGCACCCTACAGCTCTAGACCTTGTTGATGCTTAAGGTACACAGGCTCCTAGGAATAGTCATCTGTATCAAAGGCTCATTAATGAACCATCCTTCTTTGTTGATCTTTGCCTTTGCACTTGGGGGATTATTGTTGGTCCATTGGGGAATGTGACAGAGCTCCCCTGGGTGGGATCTCAGCACTCCCTTAGTTTACATTTGTAACTGTAAGTACTGTAAAAATACCCAACATATATCCTAACATATTTATGTTCCCTATATACATGTTCTGGAGAACTTGCCCCCACCCATTTGCCTCCCATCAATAACACCCCACTCCAAAATTCCTGACCTGCCATATTTGAATCTCTGAGGTCCAAAACTTCTTAAAAAATGAAACCGAACATATTGCCAAATCCAATTAATAGGAAATTGAAATACAGTGATGTGTTTAAAGTTTAGAAATAGAATACATAGTAATTTAGAAATACTAAAATAAAGTAAAAATAAATTGGTGTATTAATAAAATGAAAAATATTATAAAGCTTTGTTTCTAATGTATTGCCTTTCATCAGTGTAATAAATGATGCCTTGTATGTACAGTGGCAAGGCACTTTCATTTCTTCCTTAGTGTCTACATCCTTTCCTTGTTTTCTTTTCTAGTTTTTAATTTTGCCTTCAAAATGTTTTAGATCACAGTAATTCACATACACAATATAGGGGACTCCCATATATCCAAAATCAAACCCTTTTCCCCTATGTCTTTACACGTTCATGTTATATTTGCTGCACCTGATGTACAAATTTTGAAACGTAGCTACCAAACATGGTTCCATTTTGGTTTACATTATTGTTTATATTTTAGACTGTACAGATTTCTAAATTTTTAGTTTCCTTATGTTTTACACTATAGTTTACATTTTACTTTATAGACTTTTATACACTTTAGATGTAAATTGACATGGCCATCATTGCATGATCTTTGGGAGCAATTACATTGCTCCCCACTTCCCTGCTTCCATCCATGCTATACTTCTCTCCTCCTCCCCTCAGAGCACACCATGACACTCAATATTCACTACTTGAGGAACCAGATTTACAGATACTGTGACAATGCTGAGGGCTTGACATGCTAGACTGCCCTAACTAATTGGGAACCAGCGATCTTCTCGAGAGATACAATTCCCTTTCTTTGGGAACATCAGGTCTCCCCAGGATATGGGTATTCCTCCACACTCATTGTATAGGTTTCCACCCAATTATATAACACAATATGACAAATGAGCACCCGCATACTCCCTAGAAGCTTGCCCCTGTACCAGATGCCCCCCCTAAGCAACTTAGACATATGATCCTTCCTTATTATATTTTCTAAAGTGTTTTCTCAACAGTATAGTTTCAACCATATACCTGACTTTCTCCAATATTCAATGGTTCCCCTCAGCCCTCCCCCCAATTCCTTGTGTCATCTGACACACCCTAGTTGGGAAGTTTTTAATGACTGCTTCTATGTCTTTACTTGTTATTGGTTTGCTCAGATCAAAAGTTTCTTCTTTTTTCAGTGTAGGCTGCTTATGGGTTTCTAGGAATTTGTCCATTTCATCTAAATTGACCTTCTTGTTGGCATATAGTTTTTCAAAGTATCCTCTTATTTGAGTCTTTATTTCTGTGAGGTCAATGGTGATATTCCCTATGTCATTTCTTATTTTGTGGATTTGCATCTTCACTTTTTTTTTCTTTTGTAATCTTGCTAAGGGTTTGTCAATTTTATTGATCTTCTCAATGAACCAACTCTTTGATTCTTTACCTGGTGCTTTCTTATTTTCTTTTTCATTTACGTTTTCTCTGATCTTTGTTTTTTTTCTTTCTTCTTTATTTGGGGTTAAGTTGTTATTTTTTTTAATTATTTATTTATTTTTTAAAATTACATTAAAAAAATATGAGGTCCCATTCAACCCCACCACCCCCACCCCCCGCTCCCCCCACAGCAACACTCTCTCCCATCATCATGACACATCCATTGCACCTGGTAAGTACATCTCTGAACATCACTGCACCCCATAGTCAATGGTCCACATCATAGCCCACACTCTCCCACGTGCCATCCAGTGGGCCCTGGGGGGATCTACAATGTCCCATAATTGTCTGTGAAGCACCACCCAAGATATCTCCTCATCCCAAAAACGCCTCCACATCTCATCTCTTCCTCCCATCCCCCAAACCCAGCAGCCACCATGGCTACCCTTCCCACACTCATTCAACATTTTCTCTGTGGACATTGGATTGGTTGTGTCCATTGCACATCTATGTCAAGTGGGGGCTTAGATTCCACATGGATACTGGATGCACTCCTCCTGCTTTCAGTTGTAGACACTCTAGGCTCCATGGTGTGGTGGTTGACCTTCTTCAACTCCATGTTAGCTGAGTGGGGTAAGTCCAATAAATCAAAATGTAGGAGCTGAAGTCTGTTGAGGCTCTGGGCCTGGGTGTCATATTATCAGTCCAGAGATTCAAATCCCCTAAATATATCTAAAACCCCAGCACCAACTACAATTCTAATAAAGTAGCATGCAAGTCTTGTGAAAAGAGATCCCCTCTGAGTCCAATTCCATCACGCAGAAACACCAGCTCCAAAGAAGGGCCATCTGCCATGGCAGTGAACCCCATCTGCCATGACCATAGAACCCGTGGGTCCCTTTCTTCCTCAAAAGAACCAATACCTGGGGTTGTATGTACTTTATCTGTCTCTCAGACTCTGCTCAGTTGTGCATAAGGGAATTCCTTCTGACAACTTCCAGACTCTTTTTTAGAGACTCATAGCCTTATATTCTCATTTCTCCTTTCCATTTCCCCCTTATATTAGGTCAAACAGCATTTTGAAGTCATGTTATTATATGTAGACAGGGATATTCTGCTGATCCGTGTTGAACCTTTAATTCAAGGTCCTTTTCTAGTTTCTTCTTCAGCTGGTATGTGGTAGTGATCCTTCGGTGCCAGGGAGGCTCATCCCCGGGTGTCATGTCCCAAACTGGGGGGAATGCACTGCATCTACATGCTGAGTTTGGCTGTGAGAGTGGCCACATTTGAGTAACATGAAGGCTGTCAGGAGGAAACCCCCAGGCACAATGCTACTATAGGCCTTATTCTTATTGCAGGTGTATAGGCTCAAAAGCATAGCCATTAGTATCAGGAGCCCACTGTTGGGCCCTCCTTCCTTCCTGGTTCTTGCCGTTGCACCTGGGGGACTGCCGCTGCTCCCCCAGGGTCCATGACAGTGACCCCCCGGCCAGGGGCCCAGTACCCCCCAGCTGTTGTTTTTAATTGTTTCCACTATGAGTATATCTAGACATTACTATATACCCTGGGCATATGCCCTGTATAACTCCCTGTCAACCATATATATCCTGTCAATAACATCCTATATCAGTATTCCTCCACTGCCATTGTTGAACCACTCTGTGATCCAAAACTTACTGTAAAGTGAATCACAACATAATGTCAGCTTCACAAGTGTCTTAGATCACCGAACTTCATATATACAATATACAGTACTTCCCCAGATTCACCATAAAACCTTTTCCCTTCCACAGAGATAATCTTTTAACTTGTTCATATCATATTTCCTAAAACTGATGTACAGATTCCGAGACAATAGCTTTCAAACAAGATTACATCTGTACTTACTATGTGGTCCATACTTTAGGTTGTAGAATTTTCTAAATTTTTTAGTTATCCTATGTTTTGCCTTATGGTTTACATTATTAGTCTGTCGTCCCCTATATGTTTTTGGTGTAATAGTACATGTTTTATATTCATCTTCATGTACTCTCACAAAACTCTCTTACCCCCATATTTACCTTGGTTCCATCCATTCCACATCCATTTTCCCCTCCCCTTGGGGACCACAATGCCAGCCAATCTCCAGTTCCCGAGAAGCCATGTCCAGAGATACTTACAGCAGTATTCAGGGCATGACTTTCTCAACTGCCCTAATGCCCTGGGAGCCATCCTTTCTCACGAGAGATACAGTTCTCTCTATTTGATGGCATTAGTCCTCCCCAGGATGAGGGCCCACCCCAACTCTCACTTCTTGGGTCTCTTCCCGATGGTACAACCCACCTTGGCAAAATGAGCCTTCAGCTATTTGCCCAGAGTCCATCCCACATCAGACCATAACCCCTGAGTATCCTTAACAGGTAACCCTCCGACTTATACTTTGATACGATTTTTCAACATTTTGTTCTCAAAGAACACCTGACACTCTCCCATGTTCATATGTTGCCCCTCTCTCCCCCCGATTTTTGGACAATATTACCCCTCTGCCCATCCCCAGCCCCCCTCAAACCCACAAAGCCCCACCCGAAGGTAACCCCTTGCCCCCATTTTGTCCCTTCTTTGTGCTCATACTTACCGCCAGCTTATCACATATTCCACCCCTACAGACGTTAACTCACATCCTTCCTCCACCCCCCGATTTCCTGAAAGCCTCTTTTCTGGAGTCTAGCTCTCTGAGACAGTTTGCTTATTTCATATCATTGAGGTCATGTAGTATTTGTCATTCAATGCCTGGGTTGCTTCACTCAACATAAGATTCTCAAGGTTCATCCATGTTATCACGTGTGATTGTAGTGTATTTGTTCTAACAGCTGAGTAGTATTCCATTGTGTGTATATACCACATTTTATTGATCCACTCGTCTGTTGATGGGCATTTGGATTGATTCCAACTTTTGGCGATAGTAAACAATGCTGCTATGAACATTGGTATACATATATCTGTTTGTGTCCTTGTTTTCAGTTCTGATGGGTATATACCCAGCAGTGGTATTGCTGGGTCATATGGCAAATCTATGGTTAGTTTTTTGAGAAACCGCCAAACTGTCCCCCAGAATGGTTGGATCCTTCTGCATTCCCACCAGCAGTGGATGAGTGTTCCCCTTTCTTCACATCCTCTCCAGCATTTGTATTCTGCTGTTTTTTTCATAACTGCCAATCTTATGGAAGTAAGATGGTATCTCATTGTAGTTTTGATTTGCATTTCCCTGATAGCTAGAGATTTGGAGTATTTTTTCATATGGATTTTAGCCATTTGTATTTATCTTTGGAGAAGTGTCTGTTTAAATGGGTTGTTTATCTTTTTGTTTTCAAGATTTATGAGTTCTTTATATATGCAAGTTATAAGCCTCTTATCAGATATATGGTTGCCAAATATTTTCTCCCATTGTGTGGGTTCCCTTTTTAGTTTCTTGACAAACTCCTTTGAGGTGCAGAAGGCTTTAATTTTGAGGAAGTCCCATTTATCTATTTGTTCTTTTGCTGCTCGTCCTTTTGGTGTGATATTCATGAAGCCATTTCCTATTACAAGGTCCTGTAGATGTTTCCCTACACTGCTTTCCAAGATCTTTATGGTCTTGGCTCTTATATTTAGGTCTTTGATCCATCTTGAGTTGATCTTTGTATAAGGTGTGAGATTGTAATCCTCTTTCATTCTTCTACATATGGCTATTCAGTTCTCCAGGCACCATTTGTTGAATAGGCCATTCTCTCCCAGTTGAGAGGGTTTGGTGGCTTTATCAAATATTATATGGCTATATACATGAGGTTCTATATCTGAACTTTCAATTCGATTCCATTGGTCTGTGTGCCTCTCCTTATGCCAATACCATGCTGTTTTCACTATTGTAGCTTTGTAGTATGTTTTGAAGTCGGGAAGTGTGATTCCTCGTATTTCGTTTTTCTTTTTCAATATGTCTTTGGCTATTCGGGGCCTCTTTCCTTTCCAAATAAATTTCATAGTTAGTTTTTCTAGTTCCTTAAAGAAGGCTGTGATGATTTTTATTAGGATTGCATTGAATGTGTAGATGAGTTTTGGTATAATAGACATCTTAATAAAATTCAGTCTTCCTATCCATGAACAAGGAATATTCTTCCATTTATTTAGGTCTTCTTTGATTTCCTTAAACAGTCTTGTATAGTTCTCGGTGTATAAGTTTTTTACCTCTTTAGTTAAATTTATTTCTAAGTATTTGATTTTTTTATTCACTATTGTGAATGGTATTTGTTTCTTGATTTCCTCCTGATCTTGCTCATTATTGGTGTACAGAAATGCTACTGGTTTTTGCGCATTGATCTTATAACCTGCGACTTTCCTGAACTCATTTATGAGTTCTAGAAGCTTTGTTATAGATCTCTCAGGGTTTTCTATGTATAGGATCATGTCATCTGCAAATAATGAAATTTTGACTTCTTCCCTTCCAATTTGAATGCCTTTTATATCTGGTTCTTGCCTCAGTGCTCGTGTAAGTACTTCCAAGACAATGTTAAATAGGAATGGAGACAATGGGCATCCTTGTTTTGTTCCTGAGTTTAGAGGAAAGGATTTTAGGATTTCACCATTGTAAACAATGTTGGCTGTAGGTTTTTCATATATACTCTTTATCATGTTCAAAAAGTTTCCTTGAATTCTGATGTTTTGGAGTGTTTTTATCAAGAAGCGGTGCTGTATTTTGTCAAATGCCTTTTCTGCATCTATAGATATAATCATGTGATTTTTTCCTTCAATCTGTTTATATGGTGTATCACATTAATTGATTTTCTTATGTTGAACCATCCTTGCATACCTGGAATAAATCCCACTTGGTCATGGTGTATAATTCGTTTAATGTGTTGTTGAATATGATTAGCAAGTATTTTGTTAAGTATTTTTGCATCTAGGTTCATTAGAGAAATTGGTCTGTAATTTTCCTTTCTTGTGGTGTCTTTGTTTGGCTTTGGGACTAGGGTAATGTTGGCCTCATAGAAGGAGTTCGGCAATGTTCCTTCTGTTTTGATTTTTTGGAATAGTTTCAACAGGACTGGTGTTAGTTCTTTCCGGAATGTTTTGTAGAATTCACCTGTGAAGCCATCTGGCCTTGGGCTCTTATTAGTTGGGAGATTTTTAATGACTGATTCTATCTCTTTGCTTATGATTGGTTTGTTAAGATCCTCAATTTCTTCTTTCATCAATATGGGCTGCTTATGTGTTTCTAGGAATTTGTCCATTTCCTCTAAATTGTCATTTTTGTTGGAATATAGTTTTTCAAAGTATCCTCTTATGATAGTCTTTATTTCTGTGGGGTCAGTGGTGATATCGCCTTTCTCATTTCTTATTTTGTGTATTTGCATCTTTTCTCTTTTTTTCTTTGTTAGTCTCTCTAAAGGTTTGTCAATTTTGTTGATCTTCTCAAAAAACCAGCTCTTGGTCTTGTTTATTTTTTCAAATGCTTTCTTCTTTTCTATTTCATTTAGTTCTGCTCCTATCTTTGTTATTTCCTTCCTTCTTCTTCCTGGTGGGTTAATTTGTTGTTGTTTTTCTTATTCCATCAAAAGTGCTGTTAGTTTTCAATTTTTGCTCTTTCTTCTCTTTTGATATGTGAATTTATGGCTATAAATTTCCCTCTCAGTACTGCTTTTGCTGCATCCCATAAATTTTGGTATGTTGTGTTATCATTATCATTTGATTCAAGTTAGTCATTGATTTCTTTTGAGATTTCCTCTTTGACCCACTTTTTTTCTAAGAGTGTGCTGTTTAATTTCCAAATTGTGGTGTGACGTTTGGGCCTCCGTCCCTTGCAAATTTCCAGCTTCACTCCACTGTGATCAGAGATATTGTTTTGTATGATTTCAATATTTCTGAATTCATTAAGCCTTTCTTTGTGGCCTAGCATATCGTCTATCTTGGAGAATGTTCCATGTGCGCCTGAGAAAAATGTATATCCTGCTGTGTTTGGGTGTAATGATCTGTATATGTCTATTAGATCCAGCTCTTCTAGTATACTCTTCAAATGTTTTGTTTCTTTAGTGATTCTCTTTTGAGATGTTCTGTCCAGAGTGGATAATGGTGTATTAAAATCCCCCACTCTAATTGTAGATGCATCTATTCTTTGACTTATTTTTTTCAGCCTTTGCCTCACATATTTAGAGGTGCCCTTGTTAGGAGCATAAATACTTATGATTGTTCGATCTTCTTGAACAGATTTTCCCTTTCACGAACATGTAGTATCCTTCTTTGTCTCTCACAATTGTTTTGCATTTAACGTCTTTTTTGTCTGATATTAATATAGCTACTCCTGCCTTTTTTTGGTTGTTGTTTGCTTGTATGATTGTTTTCCAGCCATTCACTTTTAACCTCCATGAGTCTCTGGGTCTAAGATGTGTCTCTGGTAGACCGCATATAGATGGGTCATATTTCCTTATCCAGTGTCCCAGTCTGAATCTTTTGATAGGTGCGTTTAGTCCGTTGACATTCAGTGTTATTACGTTCAGAGAATTATTTGTGGTAGCCATATTTTGGTTGGATTTCTCTTTGTTACATTTTGATTGTAATATTTTCTTTTTTCCCTTCTATTTTTTTTCTTTTTTGTTGCTCTTACACTCTCCTCCATCTATGACTGTCCTGTTTTTTCCTTTCTTCCTGCAGAACTCCCTTAAGAATTTCTTGAAGGGGAGGTTTCTTGTTGATATACTCTTTCAGTTTTTGTTTATCTGTGAATATTTTGAACTCTCCATCATGTTTGGATGCTAGTTTAGCTGGATAGAGTATTCTTGGTTGGAAATTGTTTTCCTTTAGTACCTTGACTATATCATACCACTGCCTTCTTGCCTCCATCGTTTCAGATGAGAAATCAGCACTTAATCTTATGGAGCTTCCCTTGTATGTGATGGTTTTCTTTTCTCTTGCTGCTTTTAGGATTTTCTCTTTGTCTTGAGCATTGGATAATTTGACAAGTATATTTCTTGGGGTGGGCCTGTTGGGGTTTATGACCAGTGGAGTGCGCTGTGCTTCTTGGATATGTACATCTGTCTCTTTCAGTAGATTTGGGAAGTTTTCAGCCATTATTTCCTGCAACACTCCTTCTGACCCCTTTCCCTTCTCTTCTCCTTCTGGAATGCCTATAATACGTATGTTTGAGCGTTTTGCATTATCATTTAGGTCCCTAAGTCCTAGCTGGATTTTTTCTACCTTTTTATTGACCACTTCTACTATCTGTTTGATTTCCAATGCACTGTCTTCCACATCACTAATTCTCTGCTCTGCCTCTTCTAGTCTGCTGATATTTGCTGCAAGTGTATTTTTGATTTCTTGAATTGTGGTGTTCATTTCCATCATATCTGTTATTTTTTTGCACATGTCTGCAATTTCCCCTCCAAGTGTTGTCTTCATGTTGTTAACCTCTTTCATTACTTCATCAAATTTGTCAGTGATAAATGTTCTGAGATCTTTCATTGCTTGTGCGAAGATCTGCTCCCCTTCCTGATTTTTAGTTTGTTGATTGGATTTAGCCATGTTTTCCTGATTACTGGTCTGGTTTGTAGATTTTTGTTGCTGTCTGGTCATCATTTTTTCTTGACGGGTTTAATCAGTTTCTTAGCTTCTTTGACTAGTCTTGGAGATTAATGAGCTGTTGTTTTTGCGTAAGTGTTATATCTTCCCTTTGTCCCTTTTTTCTTCTTATTCCAATTTCTTATTGCTGGTTAAGTTCACTTTAAAGGAAAGTATTAGTGCTGGGGAAACGCAATTGTGTAAGGAAGGAAAAAGTGTAAAGTCGTATTGGTGATATATGTTAAAAAAGCAACAATATGAGTTCTGGGAGGATGGAGGTTAGATCGTGTAAATTGTGTAGAATTATAGTAGTAGGAAAGTATGTATAATGAGGTAGACGACTGAATATGGGAGTAATATGGTACGTACTAAGAAGCTATTGTTTTCATAAGAGAGGGAAAGAGAAAAGAGAGGTAATAGTTTCAAGGGTGGATACCAGATGGAAAACTAAACAAAGGTATTAGAAATTAAGAGTTAGACACTTTGTGGGTCAAAGAAAGGGAGGTGGAATATAGGAGAGATAGCAGATGGTGGAGGATATCAAGTTGTAGGGGAAAGGGGATAGTGTAGATAGCCTAAATCTATTCACAGAGAAATGCGGCAGTGGAGGATGAGGAAACCCATCAAATGTGAAGTGTTTCCTGCAGGACCTATTGTATTGTTAAGATAAAATAGAATAAGAAGAAGATCAGGGACAAGAAAGAGAGGATAAAAAAAAGAGACTTTGGGGGATACGCTCGGAGAAAAGACTAGGGGATAATGCAATGCCAGGAATCAGAACATTAAAAAACTAGAATAAAAAATAGAAATAGAATAAATATAAAAACTAAACAAAATAAAACAAAGAAAAAAATGCAAACGTTGAGGGCTAGGACATTCAAGGGCCTCAGATGAACCTCAGGGCGTGGTGGATTCAGGGATGGACAGTCTGAGGTATTGCGGCCTCAAGAGGTGTGAGTCTCTGGCATGTGGGCCACCAGAGTCCAGGGAACTCAGACCTGGCAACCTCGAGTCCAGTTAACAGGAAGCCTGGGAGCACCACAGTGCATCACTGCCTTCAGGGATCCCCACATCTGGGTGCCAGCCCTATGGGTGAGGTCTCATCCATAAGCTCTATCCTGTGTTCTGTGTTCTACAATTCACTTACTTACTAGGGTCTATTGTGTGGATATATCACCAATTGACTTCAGGAACCGTCCCACCCTGTAGTCCCCAGGAACATCCACTTGGGGGCTTCTCTAGGCTGCAGCCAATTTAATGAGTCAGATCAATATCCAGTTCCGGGGGAGGGGATCCAGCCAGAAACACTAATAACAGAGTCCAAACCCAAAATTCCCATGCTTCACAAAATATTCCCCTAATCAGCTTCCAAACGTCTGCCACCCCTCAAGACCCTGGTAGCGTCTCTTTGTTGCTATCCCTTTGAGAATGCTGTAGGTCAGCAGCCGGGCTTGGGGGGAGGGGCGTGGCTCTAGGCGGAAATGGTATTGTTTGTGTCCACAATCAAAAATTGCCCCCACTTTGCCCTAAAATCCCCGTCTGTCTGCCCAAATGGGTCCGCCAGCACCTCCCTTCCCACCAACCCCCAATAGGCCGTCCAGAGCCCACGAACTCCCCAGTACTTCAGAGCCTCCATAAAGAAAAAAAAAAACAAGAAAAAAAACAAAGAACAGAAACCCCGCCGCCGGGCTCAGCCCGGCTCCCCCAGCTGCCGCCGCCCCTTGGCGCTCGGCCTGGCTCGGCCCCCCTGGCCGCCGCCACTCAGCGCTCGGCCCGGCTTGGTCCCCTGGCCACCACTGCTCGGTGCTCGGCCGGGCTCGGCTCCCCCGGCCACCACCACTTGGCCCGGCTCCCCCCACCGCCACCACCCGGCCCGGCTCCTCCTGCCGCCACGGTGCCAGATGCCTCAGCTCCGCCTACCCAAGGAGGGAATCCTCCACACGTAGCTGGGATGTCCGTATATATTTCACAGACGGATCCTCTCTGTTACCTTCCCTCCAAATCGATGTCCAGACACCTCCGGACCAGCAAAAATCCCAAAACAGCCCGGTCCCAAGGAGTCTCCAATGCCGCCCAGCCGATTCCCCACAGGAGCTAGTAACCGGGAAGTTCACTCAGCCGCCATCTTGCTCCGTTCTCTGCCATCTTGCTCCATTCTCTAAGTTCTTACTATTTTACTAACTCCTGCAAGTGTGTATTTAGTTCATTGATTTTAGTTTTCTTCCTTTTTGATGTATGAATGTATGGCTATGAATTGCCCCCTCAGTACAGATTTTGCTGTATCCTTTATGTTTTAATATGTTGTGTTGTCATTTAATTAGCTTCAAAGTAGTTACTTATTTTTTTTGAGATTTCCTCCTTGATCCACTATTTGTATAAGTGTGTGTGGCTTAACTTCCATAACATTGTGTCCAATCTGATTCTCTGGCCCTCACACATCTAACTTCTTTCCATTTTGATCATAAAAGCTATTTAGTATGATATCTAGCTTTTTGAATTCATTGATACATTCTCTGTGGCCTGGCATGTGGTCTGTCTTGCAGAATGACCCATGAGTACTTGAGAAGAATGTATAACATGATGTATTTGGGTGTATTGTTTTGTTTATGTATATTAAGTCCACATCCTCTAATATATTATTCAAAGTCCTTGTTTCTTTATTGATTCTCTATTGAGATGTTCTGTCTAGTGATGATAATGGTGTATTAAAGTCTCCCAATATAATTATACAGACATCTATTTCTCCATTTAGTTTTTCCAGTGTTTGCATCACATATTTTGAGGTGCCCTGGTAAGGTGTATGTGTATTTTTTATTGTTTTTTCTTCTTGAAAGATCACTCCTTTACTAATATGTAGTGTCCTTCTTTATCTCTCACAATAGTTTTGCATTTAAAGTCTTTTTGGCTGATATTAGTATAGCTACTCCTGCCCTTTTTTTTTTTTGGTTGTTGTTTGCATGTAAGATTGTTTTCCAGCTGCGCTCTTTCAACCCCCTTGAATTTCTGTGTCTAATGTGGGTTTCTTGTAGACAGCATATAGTATTTTCATATGTCCTTATCCATTCTGCCAGTCTGCGTCTCTTGAAAGGTGAGTTTCATCCATTGACAATCAGTATTATTATTCTCAAGGAGTTACTTACATTAGTCATATTTTTGCATATGTGTTTGCCCTATGTTGTTTTTATTTCTTTGCATATGTGTTTGCCCTATGTTGTTTTTATTTCTTCTTTTTTTTGCCTATTTAGTTGTTCTTACACTCTCCTCCAATTTTGTCTCTCCTGTTTTTTTTTTTCTTTCCTCCTGCAGAACTCCCCTTAGTATTTTTTGAAGGGCAGGTTTTTTATATGCATACTCTCTTAGTTTCTGTTTATCTATGAGAATTTTGAACTCTCGATAATTTTTATAAGCCAGCTTTAATGGATAGAGTATTCTTGGTTGGAAATTTTATTCCTTTATTACCTTGACTATGTTGTACCACTGCCTTCCTGCCTGCATTATGTCAGATGAAAAATCAGCACTTAATCTTATTGAGCTTCTCTTTTATGTTATGTTTCTCTTTTCTCTTGCTGCCTTCAGGATTTTCTTCTTGTCTTGAGCATTGGATAATTTGGCAAGTATGCATTGGAGTAGGCCTGTTGGGATTTACACTGTTTGGGGTGCATTGCACTTCCTGTACATGTACGTTCTTCTCCCTCAATTGGTTTGTGAAGTTTTTAGCCATTATTTCCTCTAGCACCCTTTCTGTCCTCTTTTCTTCCTCTTCTCCTTCTGGGATGCCTATAATTCACATGTTTTTGCATTTTGCATTGTCATTCAAATCTCTAAATCCCTGCTGAAATTTTTCTGTCTTTTTATCAATCAATTCTACTATTTGTTTGATTTCAGATGTACCATTTTTCCACATTACTAATTCTTTCCTCCCCCTGTTCAAATATATTCTTATTTGGTGTGAGTGTATTTCTGATTTCTTGAATTGTGCCATTCATCACTATCTTACCTGTTATCTTTTTGCATAAACCTACAATTTCTTCAGTATGTTCTCAATTTGTTTTCTTAACTCATTAATCTCTTCCTTCTTTTCATTAAGTTAGTCTTTGATATTTCTTTGGAAAACGTTGATTAGTTGTTCCATGTTCTGCTTTTTTCCCTCATTTTTAGCTTGTTCATTTGCTTGAGCCATGTCTTCCTGATAATTGGTATGGTTTGTAATTTTTTGTTACTGTATGGTCATCCTTTTATCTTGATGGATTTGTTCAGTTTATTAGTTTCTCCATCTAACCTCAGATTTTAAATTGGTGCTGTTTTTGTGTTTGTGCTAAATTTTCTCTTTGACACTTTGTTCTTATTCTATTTCCTTGTTGTTGTCTAAGTTCCCTTGAAGGGAAAACATTAGGGTCAGGGAAAGCAAAGGAGGTAAGAAAAGTAAAAGTATAATAGTAGTATTGATAGTATATGTTCACAGAAGTACTATATAAGACCTAGGAGAATGAATATTAAACTCACATAAGCAGTGTAGAGTTACAGGGATAAAAAAGTGGAGAACTTACAATGAAATGGAGATCTGAATATGGGGAAAAATATAGTATGAATTAAAAGGCCGGCATGATCAGCAGAGATGGAAAGTGAAAAGAAAAGACAATAACATAAAGAGTTTATGAAAGATAGAAATCAGAATATAAGTTTTAGAAAAAAAAGGTCAGAAAAGTTTAGAGCTTAACAAAGAGAGGTAGAAGGTAAGAGCAACAATAGAAGGCTGAATATAGAAAGATGTAGGAAGGAATAGATATAGCATTGGTGGCCCAAATTAGTACACACAGAAAAGGGGAAATTGAGGGTAAGGAAGCACAACAAACAAGAAACAAGATAGCAGTACTGAATGGGGAAAAAAAAGCAAATGGGTGGGGGTATAAAGAGGAAGGAAAGACAAGGGAAAAAAGAACAGAACTAAACAAGCTTTCAAGCAAGAAGTGAAACAAACATTAAGAGAAACCTGATTTCCCTCCCATATCCCTGTTGAGTTTGTCAGGCTACTGGTGCTCACCAATCACCCTGCAGCTTTATGGCAGCAGATATTGAAGTGGATTTTAGTAAGTAAACCAAGCCAAATATTGTCACAAAAATAATCTCTTCTATTAAGGAAAAATAGGAGACCTAAAGTAAGCTAATGCAAGGATAATGTCTATGTTTTCCCTGTCCCAAAGTATCAGCCATGTGTTTAATATCCCAGTGATTTACTACTCTAAGCAAAGCCTGGAACTGAACCCAGAGACTTGTACAGTCAAGACTGAAATCAACTCCTCCTTCTGGGTTGACCTGCTCCTCAAAAAGAGTCCCCTTTCCAGGCAGAGTCGACTCTTTGTAATTGAACAAACTGATTAGGAATCTGTCCTTCCCCTTTTCTCCCTTCTTCACATCCCTCTCTCTCAGGGCAGCAGGAAAACCGTGTAAGATCTCTCCTCTGTGTCTCAAATGGAACCTTGTTGAACAAATTCACCACAGAAAATAATGACTCACAATTTCTTTAAGAGAGAGCACCCACACCTTGCTGGGAAACCTGAATATGCTTTTGGAGACCTATCAAGCACTTCTTACTGTCTCCCTCCCTGAGGTGGATTGCACAGTACTAGTTAAGTGCTTGACTCCACCTTCTCTGAGACCAATTTTTCCTACCCAGTGCGTTTAGGTAAATCAGGCTGCCTCAGCAAATTTGCTCTCACCTCTTCCTAGTTTCTCCTGAAGCCAGCGGGTATTCCCTTCAAAGCTCAAAAAAGGGGGGTCCAGACAATTGAACCTGCACTTTTCAGACCCCTCTGCATCCTTCACCAGAACCCTCCCACTCTCAGAAATTGTCCAAGACTAGCGGGCTTTGGGGAAAATATGCCATGGTTTGGGGTTCAGGGAATGCCTGGTTCGGGGATCATGGGTTTGGGGAACATGGTGTTTGGGAAATGCAGATTCATGGATCACAGTTATGGGGAATGCAAGTACAGGGAACACAGGGTTCAGAAAACACGGCTTAGGAGATAGCATGTTTGGGGAAGGTGGCTTCGGGAAAAGTGGGTTTGGGGAATGTAGTTTCGGGGAGCACCATCATGTGACTGGCAGCTTTGGGGGAATGATGTGGCTACCTGCCCTGATGGAGGGTTTAACCTTCCCACAGCAACCACAAGCACCAGAAAACTGCAGTTTTAACTTGAGCAATCATTCTTTTTATCGCACTGTCTCCAAATCGATGTCCAGAAGCTTCCTGCTTTGTGAGTCCCCAAAACAACTAACTCAGGCAGGATTTAATCCCCACTCAGCTGTTTGGTTTTTTTTTTTTTTTGTAGGAGATATGATGTGGGTGCACTTACTCTGACACCATCTTGCCCTACCTCTGAGAACATTTTTTAAAGGCTTTGTTCTGTATGCCCACATCTTGGTCTTCTTCATTGGTGTTTTCTGGAGTTTATTCCTCTTCCTTTGGATGGGCCATCAATTCCTGCTTTTTTAAAAATTTGCCTTGTACTCTTTTCTAGCACATTGTATACTATAACATTTTATAATTTTAGCTCTGGGATTATTTCTAAGATTTCTGTATCTTGCTTTTGTAAGCATATTTTGTTAAGACAGAGATTTTCTTGTGCTTCAGCTCTCCTATCAGGAATGTCTGCCCAAGGCAAATGCAAAGTTTAAGGTTTCCCTCTCATTCTGGGATCTGTCCTGTCCTGAATTTTGCTCTTTACAGGATTTTTGTCCCCTCAGTTTCCCAGGAGACAGACATCCTTCTCCTGGGTAATTGAAGTTGGCAGGTCTTTCTTTGAAACTGTCCATTTCTGTGGATTTAACACACCTTTCATTGTTTCAATACGATTTTGCCTTGAATACATTTTATTGGAGGAAAGGTATGCTGTAGAGGACTTTCCAAAGCCAGTCTTTCCCAGCCACAGCAGGATCAGGGACTCCCAGATGGGTGCAGACTATCAGCAAAGTGTCCCTGGGAGGGGTTCAGGAAGGGTCCTATGACCTTGTCCAATAGCTTCCCAAAGCTGAGCTTCCTTGCCTGCTTAGGAAAAGCAGCCATTCATTTAACTGTATTCCACAGTCCTAGAGAAGAACATCTTTCAATCTATACCCGGGCTCTATTTCTCCTGTCTGGGGATGGTTGAAACAATCGCTGCTACCCTCCTTTGCCTGGGTGGTTTGAAACAATAGCTGGTGCTGCCTTTTCCAGGATGACTGAAGTAATTATTGCCCTCAGTGCCATGCCTCCAGCAATCTGAAATCACTAATCAAAGGCTGTGATCAGTGACTAGCTGCGTCCACCCCTGTACTTGCAGAATAGGATTTTTATGTCCCTTTCTGTCACCAGCAAGCTAGCCAGGGCCTAGGTTCCTCAGTAGACTGTAGTGACTGGTAGATGGGTGCCACTGGGTGAAAGTAGCTGCCACATGGAAAGAGTAATTTACTATTCTCTACCATAATTATCAACCTCTTTCTTCCCCTCTTTCCTGGATGATGTACAGTGTTATTCTTGCCTCTGGAGACTCAAACAATAGTTTCAGACAGGTTCTGCCTGCTTATATAGTCATTTTGGTGGAAGGACTGAGTCCTTGAGTTCTTTACTCTGTCACTTTCTCCCAATAATCTCCTTTCTTCTTATTCTCCCACTCCACACCCATGTATTTGGTTGTCCTTTGTTTTATATTTAAGGTCTCCATATCAGCTGGATTAGAATTTGGCCCCTACAGCAAGAAACAAAGGATAAGTCTGGAAAAGTATTCCCTTATGTTCTTTTTGTATTCTTTAAAAGATGGCTAGCAGTGGCAGACACAGTGTGTATTCCCCAAGGAGAAAAGTGCCCTCTCTAGAAGAATATATGGTTAAAGGAACACATTTTATTTCCTTTACTCTAATAGATGCAAAAGAATACACAACAAATGGACACAGAGAGCAGACAACAGGGAGGAATGGGAGAGAAATAAATAAAATAAATATTAAAAAAGCCAATGAAATTATTTTTTATCAAGGTGATGATAACTTCCACTGAGCAATCATTTTTTTCTATGTTCATGCCCATTTTTATGTGAAAGTACAAAATTTACACCAAAAATTTTATCTATATTTTTAGTGCTCTCAATGCTCAAAGCCTATTTAATAATAGCCATCACTGAGCAATGATTTTCTATTTGACAACTGCTCATGGTAATTGATAGAGCTAAGATATTTTTTTTCTCATTGTAACAGTGTCAAATGAATATGCCTATATGTAAATTTTAAGAAAACTGTCCTGCTGCTTTCTTTAAGTAGGGTAATTCTTCTTAGATTTTAATTTATAATACAATCCTGCCCTTTTACCCAAAGGTAACATAATTAAAGTTGATATAGGGTTATTATGAAGTTCACATGAGGATACTCAGAAATGGCCACCATATAGAAACAGCAGACTAGGTTATTAAAATTAGTTTCTAGAATGAATAGAGTGGGAAGCAGACTTGGCCCAGTAGATAGGGCATCTGTCTACCACATGGGAGGTCCGTGGTTCAAACCCCAGGCTTCCTTGTCCCATGTGGAGCTGGCCCATGTGCAGCGCTGATGCACACAAGGAGTGCTGTGCCACACAGGGGGGTCCCCCACATAAGGGAGCCCCACATGCATGGAGTGCACTCCATAAGGAGAGCCGCCCAGTGTGAAAGAAATTTCAACCTACCCAGGAATGGTGCTGCACACACAGGGAACTGATGCAGCAAGATGATGCATCAAAAAGGAAACACGGATTCCCTGTGCTGCTGACAACACAGAATCAGAGAAAAAGAAGAACATGCAGCAAATGGACACAGAGAACAGACCACTGGGGCGGGGGGAAGGGGAATGGGAATCTCCTATATTTTTAATGTAATATTTTATGTGATCTATGTAACTTTTAAAAATATACTTTAAAAAAGAAAATATAGGGGATTCCCATATACCCCACCCACTTCCCCTCACATCCTCCCCTACAAATAACATCATACATGAGTATGGTATATTTGCTACAATTGGTAAACAATATTGAAGCATTGCTACTAACAATAGTTAATGGTTCACATTATGGTTTACATTTTGCATTCTACATATTTATAGGTACTGACAAAATGTATAATGGCCTGTATCCATGAACACAAGCACATGCAGAACAATTCCCTCCAAATGCCCTATTTTCCAACCATCCTTCCCTCAACTTCCCCTCATAACCGATGGGAAATAATTGGTCTCAATTTTTGAAGATAAAGTTTCATAGAAAAAATTTCAGTGTTACATGCATTAATATTGAGGGCTTACAATACTGTCTGTCTTCTTTATTAATATATTTTTATTACAGAAGTTATGAACTTACAAAACAACCATGTACATATATTGAATTCCCATAAAACACCCTTCACCAACCCAAACCCCACACTTCTCAACCTCATACTTCAGCACTATTGGCTTTACTCACAATCCTGAACCACCATCCACCCCATCCATTGCCAAACCTCCCCCTTCCACCTTATCATGGGATTTGCTCATATTGAGCATCAGCTCACCACACTCTACTTCCTATCTCCTGATAACATATCTTACAGTCTCTTAGCTCTGAGTCTGCTCAATATGCCCACAGTAATGAAATATTGGTCTTTTTTCAACTCAATTACTTCTCTCAACATAAAATCTTCAACATTGACATAGGATGGGGCAAGATGGCATCTGAGTGAGTGCACCTTATAATCTCTCCTGCAAAGAAGTGGCTGAGTAGGGTTGGAATTTTGCTGGACCAGGCTGTTTTGGGTGTTTGCGGGCAGGAGGTGTCTGGACATCGATTTAGTGGGATGGTGACAGAGAAGATTCTTGTAAAAAGTAGAATTTTGTGTCTCTTTTACAGAGATCAGGGCTGCACACAGGATGCTTCCCCCTGGGGCTGGTGGCCAGGTGGCAGTGATTCCTGGAGGTTTTGCTGTGCTGGGGAGTTCCCAGGCCCTGAGCAGGCTATTCAGGGGCTTGCAGGGTGGGAGGTGTCTGGAAGTCGATTTGGTGAGAAAGAGACGGAGGTGATTCTTGTGAGACATGGAATTTTGGGTTTCTGACACAGACATCAGAGCTTCTGGCTAGGGCCCCACCCCCTGGGGCTGGCAGCCCATCTTTGGCAGTAGCTGAATTGTTTGTAGTACAGCGGTGCCCCCAGGAGGCTGCTTCAGGGGCTTTCAGGGTGGGAGGTGTCCTGAAGTCGATTTGGTGAGACAGTGACAGAAGAGACTCTTGTGAGAGGTGGAATTTTGGGTTTCTGACACAGAGGTCAGAGTTTGCAGGAGTGACCTCTCCCCCTAGGGCTGGTGCCAGGCTGCAGGGATCCCTGAAGGCTGAGTTGTGCTGCAGGCCTCCCAGGGTCCCTGTTAACCGGATGCGTGATTCCCAGCTCTGTGTCCCCTAAAACCTGGTGGCCCACACCCCAGAGACTCACACCTTTTGAGTCTGCAATATCACAGACTTCCCATCCCTGAATTCACCACACCCTGAGGTCCATCTGAGGTCCTTGATTGTCCTAGCCCTTGGCATTTGTGTTTTTCTTTACTTTTTCTCTTTTTTCATTTATTTATTTTTTGTCTTGCTTGCTAATATTGCATTATCCCTTGGTCTTTTCTCCCATTGTATCCCCCAAGTTCCTTTCTCAATTATTTAGGTGTTTTTTTTCTTCTTTTTTTTTTGCTGGTTTCCCTCCCTTTTCTTTGCCCACTTTCCTTTTTTCTTTTCTTTTTTTTCTTTTCTCTCTTTTTCTTATTTTATTTTATTTTATTTATACAATAGGTGCTGCATGGAGTGCATCACATGTGCTGTTTCCTCATCCTCCATTTCTTTATTTCTGTGTGAATTGATTTTGGCCACCTACACTATCACCTTTCCCCCACATCTTGCTATCCTCCATCATCTACTGTCTCTCTTATATTCCACCTCCCTTTCTTTGGTCCCCAAATTGTCTAACTTTTAATTTCTAATACCTTTGTTCTGTTTTCCGTCTTTTATCCACTCTTGATAATATTGTCTTTCTTTTTTCTTTCCCTCTGTCATGAAAACACTGGCTTTTTAATTCATACTATATTCCTTCCCATATTCAGTTGACTATCGCATTATAGGTACTCTACATACTTCTATAACTCTATACAACTTACATAAGTCTAACATCCATTCTCCCAGATCACACATTGTTGTTCTGTAAACATTTATTACCAATACTACTTTACACATTTTCTTTTCTTACACAATTTCCTGTTCCTGGCACTAATATTTTCCTTCAAAGTGAACTTAGCCAGCAACAAGAAATTAGAGTAAGAAGAACAAAATGACAAAGAGAAGACATAACACTTACGTGAGAACAACAACTAATTAATCCCCAAGACTAGACAAAGAAGCTAAGGAACTGATTAAACCAATCAAGATAAAATGATGAACAGACAGCAACAAAAAACTACAAACAAAACCAATAATCAGGAAAACATGGCTGAATCCAATGACCCAACTAAAAACCAGGAAGGGGAACAGAACATTGGACAAGTAATTAAAGATCTCAAAACATATATTAGAGACCAACTAAATGAAGAAAAGGAAGAGATTAACAGTATGAAGAAAACACTTGGAGAGGAAATTGCAGACATATGCAAAAAGATAATAAATATGGTGGGAATAAACATCACAGTTCAAGAAATCAAAAATACACTCGCAGTTAATAGCAGCAGATTAGAAGAGGCAGAGGAGAGAATTAGTGATATAGAAGACAGTATATCGGAAATCAAACAGATAGTAGAATTGATGGATAAAAAGATAGAAAAAATACAACTAGGACTTAGGGACCTGAATGATGATGCAAAATGCACAAACATACATATTATAGGCATACCAGAGGGAGAAAAGAAGGGAAAGGGGACATAAGGGGTGTTGCAGGAAATAATGGCTGAAAACTTCCCAAATATAATGAGAGAGACGGATGTACAAGTCCAGGAAGCACAACATGGCCAAAATATCATAAACACCAACAGGCCCACTGCAAGACATATACTTGTCAAATTATCCAATGCTCAAGACAAAGAGAAAATTCTAAAAGCAGCAAGAGAAAAGAAAACCATCAAATACAAGGAAGGCTCCATAAGATTAAGTGCTGATTTCTCCTCTGAAACCTGGAGGCAAGAAGGCAGTGGTATGACACAGTCAAGGTACTGAAAGAAAAAAATTTCCAAAGAAATGCTAAACTAGCATTCAAAAATCATGCAGAGATCAAAATATTCACAGGTAAACAGAAGTTGAAAGAGCATGTCAACAAGAAACCTCCCCTTCAAGAAATACTAAAGGGACTTCTGCAGGAAGAAAGGAAAAAACAGGACAGGCAGAGTTGGAAGAGAGTGTAAGAGCAACAAAAAAAGACAAAAAGAGAAGGAAAAAAACAAAATATGACAAACACAAGTCCAATCAAAATATGGCTAATAGAAATGATTCCTTGAAAGTAATAACACTGAATGTCAAAGATTAAACTCACCTATCAAAAGATTCAGACTGGGACATTGGATAAGGAAATATGACCCATCTATATGCTGCCTACAAGAAACACATCTTAGACACAGGGATTCATGGAGGCTGAAAGTGAATGGTTGGAAAAGAATCTTACAAGCAAACAATAACCAAAAAAAGGCAGGAGTAGTTATATTAATATCAGAGAAAATAGACTTTGAATGTGAAGCAATTGTGAGAGACAAAGAAGGATACTACATATTAGTGAAAGAGACAATCTCTCAAGTAAAACAAACAATCATAAATATTTATGCTCCTAACCAGGGCACCTCCAAATATGTGAGGAAAACACTGGAAAACCTAAGTGAAAGAATAGATGACTCTACAATTACAGTTGGAGCTTTTAATACACCACTATCAACTTTGGACTTAACATCTCAAAAGGGAATCACTAAAGAAACAAAATATTTGAACAGTATATTAGAGGAGTTGGATCTAATAGACATATACAGATCATTACAACTGAATACAGGAGGATATACATTTTTCTCAAGTACATATGGATCATTCGCCAAGATAGAACATATGCTAGGCCACAAAGAAAGGCTCAATGAATTCAGAAAGATTGAAATCATACAAAATAATATCTCTAATCACAGTGAAGTGAAGGTGGAAATCTGCAAGGGCCAGAGGCCCAGATTTCACACCAAGATATGGAAATTAAACAGCACACTCTTAGGAAAAGAGTGGGTCAAAGATGAAATCTCAGAATAAATTAATAACTACCTTGAAACTAATGATAATGATAACACAACCTACCAACACTTATGGGATGAAGCAAAAGCAGTACTGAGAGGGAAATTTATAGCCATAAATTCATACATCAAAGAAGAAGAAAGAGCAAAAATTGAAGAACTAACAGCACATTTGGATGAATTAGTAAAAAAGAAAAATACACCACAGCAAGAAGAAAGAAAGAAATAACAAAGATAAGAGCAAAACTAAATGAAATAGAAAATAAGAAAGCACTTGAAAAGATAAAGCAGACCAAGAGATGGTACTTTGAGAAGATCGATAAAACTGACAAATCCTTAATGAGATTAACAAAGAAAAAAATAGAGAAGATGCAAATACACAATTTAAGAAATGAGAAGGGAGATATCACCACTGACCCCACAGAAATAAAGACATTCATAAGATGATAATTTGAAAAACTATATCCCAACCAAAATGACAATTTAGAGGAAATGGACAAATTCCTAGAAACATATAAGCAGGCTATAATGATAAAAGAAGAAATGCATGATCGCAACAAACCAATCACAAGTAAAGAAATAGAATCAGGCATTAAAAACCTCACAACTAACAAGAGCTCAGGGCCAGATGGATTCACAGTTCAATACTACAAAACATTCTGGAAAGAACTAACACCAATCCTGCTGAAAATATTCCAAAAAATCGAAGCAGAAGAAAAATTACCAAACTCATTCTATGATGCCATAATTGCCCTCATACCAAAGACAAAGGCACCACAAGAAAAGAAAATTACAGACCAATTTCTCTAATGAAACTAGATGCAAAAATACTCAATAAAATACTTGCTAACCATATTCAACAACATATTAAACGAATTATACACCATGACCAAGTGGGATTCACTCCAGGTATGCAAGGATGGTTAAACATAAGAAAATCAATCAATGTAATACACCACATAAACAGATTGAAGGAAAAAAATCACATGATTATATCTACAGATGCTGAAAAAGCATTTGACAAAACACAGCTCCCTTTCTTGATAAAAACACTCCAAAAAGATTGGAATAAAATGTAATTTTTTGAACATATTAAATATTATATATGAAAAACCCACAGCCAGCCTCATTTACAATTTTGAAATCCTAAAATCCTTCCATCTAAAATCAGGAAAAAAACAAGGATGCCCACTCTCTCCCCTTCTATTTAACATTGTCTTAGAAGTACTTGCTCAAGTACTGAGGCAAGAACCAGATATAAAAAGCATTCCAATTGGAAAGGAAGAAGTCAAAATTTCATTATGTGCAGATGACATGATCCTATTATATAGAAAACTCTGAGAGGTCTACAACAAAGCTTCTAGAACTCATAAATGAATTTAGTAAAGTCGCAGGTTATAAGATCAATGCGCAAAAAAATCAGTAGCATTTCTGTACACCAATAATGAGCAAGCTCAGGAGGAAATCAGGAAAGAAACACCATTTACAATAGTCAATAAAAATCAAATAACTAGGAATAAATTTAACTAAAGATGTAAAAAACTTTTACACAGAGAACGACAGAAGACTGTTCAAGGAAATCAAAGAAGACATAAATAAATGGAAGAATATTCCCTATTCATGGATAGGAAGACTAAATATTGTTAAGAGGTCTATCCTACCAAAACTGGTCTACGCATTCAATGCAATCCCAATAAAATCAACACAGCGTTCTTTAGGGAACTAGAAAAACTAACTATGAAATTTATTTGGAAAGGAAAGAGGTCCTGAATAGCCAAAGACATACTGAAAAAGAAAAACGAAATTGGAGGAATCACGCTACCTGACTTCAAAACATACTACAAAGCTACAGGAGTGAAAACAGCGTGGTGTTGGCATAAGGAGAGACACACAGACCAATGGAATCGAATTGAAAGCGCTGATATAGAACCTCATATATATAGTCATATAATATTTGATAAAGCCACCAAACCCTCTCAACTGGGAGAGAATGGCCTATTCAACAAATGGTGCCTGGAGAACTGGATAGCCATATGTAGAAGAATGAAAGAGGATTATCATCTCACACCTTATACAAAGATCAACTCAGGATGGATAAAAGACCTAAATATAAGAGGCAAGACCATATTGACTTTGGAAAGCAGTGTAGGGAAGCATATGCAAGACCTTGAATTAGGAAATGGCTTCATGAACTTCACACCAAAAGCATGAACAGCAAAAGAACAAAGAGATAAATGGGACCTCCTACAAAAACTAAGGCCTTCTGCACCTCAAATATGTTTATCAAAAAAGAGAAAAGGGAGCCTACACAATGGGAGAAAATATTTGGTAACCATATATCTGATAGGAGACTTATAACATGCATATATAATTAACTCCTATATCTTGAACTTAAAAAGATAAACAACCCATTTAAAAAATGGGTAAAAGATTTAAACAGACACTTCTCCAAAGAAGAAATACAAATTGCTAAAATGCACATGAAAAAATGCTCCAAAATCTCTAGCTATCAGGGAAATGCAAATCAAAATTCAATGAGATACCATCTTACTCCCATAAGATTGGCAACTAAGAAATAAACAGAAGACTACAAATTCTGGAGAGGATGTGGAGGAATGGGAACACTCATCCACTCTAGGTGGGAATGCAGAAGGATCCAGCCATTTTGGAAGACAGTTTGGCAGTTTCTCAAAAAAATACCTATAGATTTGCCATATGACCCGGCAATTCCACTGCTGGATATATACATAGTAGAACTGAAAACAAGGACGGAAACCAATACATGCCCACCAATGTTCATAGCAGCATTGTTCACTATCGCCAAAAGTTGGAATCAACCCAAATGTCCATCAACAGATGAATGGATAAATAAAATGTGGTATATACATACAATGGAATACTACTCGGCTTTAAGAACAAATACACTACAAACACATGGATAACATGGATGAATCTTGAGAATACTATGTTTAGTGAAGCAACCCAGGTATTGAAGGACAAATAGTACATGACATCAATGATATGAAATTAATAAACCAAGTTGCCTCATTGAGCTACAGACTGGAATATAGGCTTAAAGGAAATTGGGGGTATAGGAAGTATATAAACTGGCACTTACATGGGTGAAATCTATGATAAGCTGGAGGTAAGTATTTGTACAAGGAAGAGATAAAATGGGATCATAGGGTTACCATTGGGTGAGGCATTGTGGGCTTGAGGGGGCTAGGCAATGGAGGATGGGTTATATTGCCCAAGAAATTGGGGAGAGGGTGAGGGAACATATGAACATAGGAGATTGTCAGATATTTGGTTGAGTGTATAATGCTGAGAAAATTTTTTCAAATATATAATAAGGAAGGTTGCCTGTTTAAGATGCTTAATGGGGATAATGTGATACAGAACAGACTTCTAGGGAGTGTGTGAGTGCTCATTTTATCTTAGTGGGTTATATCATTGGATAGAGACCCATATAATGAGAGTGAAGGAATACCCACATCCTGGGGAGGACAGATGGTCTCACATAGAGGGAATTGTATCTCTCAAGAGAAATAGTCGCTCCCAACGTGTTAGGGCAGTAGAGCATGTCAACCCTTCAACATTGTTGAAAGTATCTCTGAACATGCCCTTCAAGCAATGAAGATTGCCTGTCACTGGGGGTCCTGAGGGGAGGGGGAAAGAGGTATTGAATAGACGGAATCAATATAACTGTGTGGGCAATAGAAGTGTTCCACAAGTTTATGCAAGGATGGATATAAGACCTGTTAAATTAAACCAAAAATGTATAGGGGCATATAGGCTAAAATGTAAGTCATAATGTAAAACATAAGATAATTAAAATTTTAGAAAATTGTATAGTTTAAAACATAAACCACAATGTAAATACAAATGTTACCTTGTTTGAATGCTATTGTCTCAATATCTGTACATCAGTTTCAGTAAATATAGTTTGAATCTGTAAAAATGTTATTGCTTTGGAAGGGAAAAGGATTTTTTGTTGGAATGTGGGAGTACTGTAATTGTATATAGGGATTACTGTGATCTAAATTTTGTGAAGACAAACTTAATAATTAGGAAAAGAAAAAGTAAAAGAAAGGATGTAGACACTGAGGAAAAGAAGGAAGAAGTTGCCTTGCTAATTTGCATACTGAGCAATACTTATTGCAGTGATGGAAGGCAAAACATCAAAAACAAAACTTTTGCATTTCAAAATTTTTTGATACCCCAATTTATTTTTACCTTAATTTTTCTAAATTAATATGTATTCTATATCTAACCTTTAAACTCATCACTATATTCCATTTTACTATTAATGGAACCTGACAATAAATTGGGCTTCATTTTTAAAGAAGTTTTGGATCACAGAGAGGTTCAACAATGGCAGTGGAGGAATATTGGTGTGGGATATTATTGACAAGGGACACATGTTTGGCAGGGAGTTCTCCCGGGCATATATCAAGGATACGTAAAAATATTTGGATATTTTCATAGTGATTAAAATTAGAAACAACAACTGAGAGAGTGCTGGGTTCTTAGCCATGGGAGCTCTATCACATTCCCTAATTGAACAGCAACAATTCCCCAAGTGCAATGGCAAAGACCAAAAAAGAAGGAAGGTCCAACAATGAGCCCTTGATACTAATGACTATGCTTTTGAGCCTGTGCACCTGAAATAAGAACAAGGTCTAGAGCTTCAGTGTGCCTAAGAGTTACCGCCTGATAATCTCTGTGTCACCCAAATGTGGTCAGTCTTGAAGCCAAACTCAGCATGTAAATGCATTGCCTTCCCCCCAGTGTGGTTCATGACTTCAAGGGATGAGCCTCCCCATCGCTGAGGGATTACTACCAAATACCAGCTAATGATGTAACTAGAAAATGACCTTGAATAAAAGGGTCATCTCAGTCCAGCAGAATATCTCAGCTGACATGTAATATCAGGAGTTCAAAATGCTTTTTGACCTGAATAAAAGGGAGAAATGGAAAGACAAATGAGTTTATATGGCTATGAGTCTCCAACAAAAAGCCAGGAGCTTATCAGAGGGGTCGTCCTTATGCACACCTCAGCAGAGTCCCAGAGACAGATAAAGTAGATACAACCCCAGGTATTGGTTCTTCTGTGAGCTACTGAGGCCCACAGGTTCTATGGTCATGGCAGATGGAGTTCAGTACCATGTCAGTTGGCCCTACTTTGGAGTTTCTTTTTCTGTGTGATGGAGCTGGACTCAGATGTGATCTTTGTTCAGAAGCCTCTCCTGTTACTTTTAATGGACCTGTGGTTTGCACTGGGATTTATTGTATACTCAGGGGACCTGAATCTCTGGACTGTCCATGTGATAGCCAGGCCATGACCCTCAACAGATTTGCAACTCCTACACTCTGGTTTATTGGACTTACCCAGGTCAGCTAACATGGAGTTGAAGAAGGTCAACCACCACACGAGGGAGCCAAGAGTGCCAACAATTTAAAGCAGGAGAACTGCGTCCAGGGCCTAGAATCTAGGCCCCCTTTTGATATAGATGTGAAGATTTTCATGCATATTTATGATTAATTCCGTTCCCAATCCCAGCCTCGGGAAACCACTAATCTATTTTCTGTCTTTATAAATTCACCTTTCCTGGACTTTTCATATAAACAGAATCATACAATATGCGGACTCTTGTACCTGGCTTCTTTCACTTAGCATAATATTTTTGAGATTCATCTAAGAAATACCATGAGTCAGCAGTTCATTCATTTCTAATCCTGAATAGTGTTCCATTTTATGCATGTACCACATTTTATCTATCCATTTACCAGTTGATGGACATTTAGGCTGTTTCCAATTTTTAGCTATGATGACAAATACTCTTATGAAGATTTATAGGCAAATATTTCCATGGCCATAGATTTCATTTCTCTTCAGTAGATAACTAGGAGTGAAATGTCTGAGTCATGTGATGGTTTTATGTTTAAAATTTTAAAAACTCTAGTTAAAATGTCAAAAAGTAATAAAATCAATTTTGTGAAAACTCTTCTGGAAAAGAGAATAGAAACTCTTCTCTGCTCATGAGTCCACCATTGCTCTGATACTAAAGCCAGAAAAAGAAATCTATAGACCCATATGCTTCAAGAATATAGACACAAAAATATTAAACAAACTATTATTCCAACAAATCTAGCAATATATAAATATATATATATATTTATAATGAAAAGTAACTTATTCCAGAAATGCACGACTTGTTCAGTATTTTAAAAATCAATCATTCTCCCATCAGTATTTTTTAAATTATTAGATTTTTTAAAGATTAAAGTTAATAGATCACAAGGAATGTTACATTAAAAAAACATAAAAAAGCAAAGAACATAAGAGGTTTTCATATACCCCACTCCCCACCCCACACACATCATTTAAAAATAGGCCCGACTCTGCTTAGCTACTGAGAGCAGATGAAATCAGGTACTTTTAGGGTGGTATGGACCTACTTTGGAATTTATGCTTCCCTGGAATGACATTGTTGGACTCAAGTGTGGTTTTCCTGCACAGAAGCATCTTAAAAATAATAAAATAAATTTTAAAACTTGTTTTTCTTTAAAAAAGCTAGTGAAATCCAAATAAGTTCTGCAGTTTATAGTATTAGTTATGCTGTTATACTTACATCAGTCTCCTGGTATTAATAAAAAGTTATGTAAGACATTATCATTAGGGAAGCAGTGTGAAGGGTGCATGTGATCTCTCTGTACTATATTTTGGAACCTCTATGAGTCTAAAATTAATTCAAAATTAAATGAAAAATAGTGTCTGTCTGAGGGTAAGGAGATGTGGATTCAAGTATTAGCCCCCTAAGTCACTTGCTTGCGGTCACCCCTCGGGCTGAAGTGTGGCCCGGCGGGGGAGCGGCCGCGGCAGGCCAATCCTCTGCCCCCATAATAGGGTGGCTGGTCGGACTCACCACCACCCCTGAAGGAAGCTCGGCATGGGCGCAGAGTGCCTTCGGGTCTCCCCTTCTCGGCAGCCATGCTTCCGCGGCCGCCCCTCCTCCCGGGTAGCGCCGCACGATGCCTTCTTTCTCCCTGTGCAGGCGCAGGGCGGAAAATTCCAGTCTGCCCTTTTCCCCTCCCCCGACAGCAGCAACAGCCAGGCATGGGCGGAAAAATCCAGTCTGCCCTTTTCCCTCCCCCCCGGCAGCAGCAACAGCCAGGCGTGGGTGGGAAACTCAAGTCTGCCCTCCACCCCAGCAACAACAGCCACCAATCCCTAAACCCTGCCCCTTCCCCCAGCAACAGCAACAGCCAATCCCTAACCACCACCCCTCCCCCATCCAGTACCGCCCACTGACCTTTCACCGGCAACCAATCAGAACAGGGCGTGGCTTCGACCAATCAGCCTTCCCCAGCCCCTATAAAACTGTTGCCTCTCCCTCAATAAAGTGGACTTGCGTGTTTACCTTGTCTCCATGGTAGTTCTTCTGCCGTGCGCCCTCCAGTCCTGAGAGCCCCCGACAAGGGCCTGGCCTCCCTTGTCCCCAGTTCGTCGCCTGCTTCTCCAGGCGACCCCTTCGTCGCCTGCTTCTCCGGGCGACCCCTTCGTCGCCGGCTTCGCCGAGTGACCCCGTCAGCCGAACCGCGCAACCCCTTGTGAGACCGATCCCTCGTCTGCTGCCGGACCGACCCCTCGTCCCAAGTGGGACCGACACCTCGTCCCAAGCGGGACCAACCCCTCGTCCAGAGCTGGACTGACCCCTCGTCCGCAGCCAGACCCCACCTCTACCGACCGAGCAAACTGTCGCACTTGCTAGAGTGACTTATGCTAGTCATTCAAACTCCTTGAGCAATTTTCTTCAACAATAAAATGGAAATCACTCTATCTGCCCTACCAATCTCAGAAATTTTAATAATTGATAAAATTTATGTGAACATATTCTGAACAGTTACATTTCATACAAATGTACATGGATATTTTAATGCCCTGATTATTATTTCATTTATAGGGATAACTAAATTTTTAAAATTTGGACTCCTCTTGCCATTTACACTGCAATTTTGAAATATCTATTTGTTTGTTTTTTGTCAGTAAAGCTTTTGCTTTCAGGTCTGTAGTATAGAAAATATCATGACACTTGGCTGCGGAGCTGAGAAATTCAGAGAACATAATATTTACTACTTTGATATATTCAAACTTTGTTTCAAGTCAAAATCAGCATCTATTTCAAAGAGTCATTATTTATTACGTAGATATAATTTAATTTATTTATGTATGCAAAGATTTCTGAAATCAAATGTGAGGTACATTCATGTCATTTTTTTCATTGATTAAAACACAGCTAGCAATTGGTTAGCTCAATACTAAAGGAGCCATTCCAAAAGCTAAACTATAGTTTTGCAGTACATTCTCCCATCCTTGCAACTTGTTTTAGCTTTTATTTTGTAAATCCAGAAACACATTCATTTTTACTTGGTATACATAATATTGTGTTACTTGGCATTGAAGTTTATGGTCCCAATTTGATCCAAAGTCCTGTGTAAATGCAGTCAGAAGAAAAATACATTCTACATGAAATGAAACATTAGCAAAATATTTAAAGTTATTTAGATTGCATGCATGTTACATAAAAAATATAGGGATTCTAATATGCCCTGCTCCCCATACCTCCCACATTGTCCCACATAAACAACACCCTTCATTAGTGTGGTACATTCATTGAAATTGATAAATGCATTTTGGGGCATTGCCCCTGAGCATGGATTATAGTTTTCATTGTAGTTTACCTTCTCTCCCACACAAGTCTGTGGGTTATAGGAAGACATATAATGGCCTATATCTGTCTTTGCAATGAGGATTGAAAGCCAATTAAATCAATCTTTTTTTTTGGAAGAAAATGAACCACTTGAGCAACAACAGAGGGAGAAAAAATTTCTGACCAGCAATTAACTCACAAGAACATATTTCCCTTTGTGGCATGATTTTAATAATAAGTCCTTTAACTTTAGTAAGAATTTTCACAATTCAATTTTGCTATATATAATAGTAAATTAAATAAAGTAGCCCATTGCTGTTGAGCAGAAAGAGACTGAGACACATTTTCACTACTTTCAATAAGACTATGACCATGATACAAAAACCACAAAGGCAAACAGATCTGAAACTGTCATCACTGACTGAAGAAGGGAAAAGTTCAGCAGAGCAATTGAAATTTCATATACTAGACTTGTGAAGAAATTAGCTTTCAAAAGGAAACTCTAATGGGGATTAGATCAATTCTAGAGAGACTTAGGAAGGTACCTCAGTTCTTGCTGACCACATGTCATGGGGTGCTTGTATGGAAGAAGGTTTGTTTTAGGGCTGGATAAAATGCTTTCACAAGAGGAGAATGAGAAAAGGACAGGCATTATACAAATAAAGTTCAGACAAAAGGATGGAACAGGAATAAAGGGATTTTTTTTCATTTCTAAAGAAGATTTTGGTTACATAAATGTTACATAAAAAATATAAGAGATTCACATATGCCCCAATCCCTCCTCCTCCCACACTTTCCCACATTAGCAACATCCTTCATTATTGTGGTGCATTTGTTACAATTGGTGAACACATGTTGAAGCATTGCTGCTAACCATGTAAAACAGTTTACATTATAGTTTACACTTTGTCCTGCACAATTTTGTAAGTTATGACAAAATATACAATGGCCTGTATCCATCAATGCAATATCATGTAGGACAAATCCAATGTCCTTAAAATGCCCCCATATTACACCTATTCTTCCCTCTCCCATCACTCAGATCCTCTGGTGGTCACCGTCTCTATATCAATGATAAGAGTTCTTCCATTGCTAGAAAAATAATTCCCAAGGAAAACAATAAATCTACTTTAGCCCAAACTTGATATTTTGGGATGGTGATGCCCATTCTGTTTCTAACTGACAAGTGAATTAAAAATATATATATATATTTCCACTTAGTTTTGTGATTTCAGGCAAGGACCCACTAATACTATTTCGCATATTTCACAAAAATAGGTTGATGCAATACACTTTTTACTGCAACTGCAACTTATTTTCTTTTTCTTTTTTAAATAATATATTGTCTTTTTTAAAGATACATAAATCACAAAAAATATTACATTAAAAAAATGTGAGGTTCCCTTATACCCCACCCCGCATCTCCCTACTCTCCCCCCCGCCATATCAACAAACTCTTTCATCAGTGTGGCACATTCATTGCATTTGGTGAATACATTTTGGAGCACTGCTACACAGCACGGATTATAGTTTACATTGTAGTTTACACTCTCCCCCAGTACATTCAGTGAGTTATGGCAGGATAGATAATGTCCAGCATCTGTCCCTGCAATATCATTTAGGCAACTCAAAGTCCCAAAAATTCTCCCATATCTCATCTCTACTTCCAGGTCCCTGCCCTCAGCAAATACCTTGGACAATTTCTAAGGATCAATGCTACAGTTTATTCCATTACCAATCACAATTGTTCTATAGTAGAATACCAGTAAGTTCTCTCTAATCCATATTTTATTCCTCTAACCTTTGGACCCTGGGTTTGTGATGTCCACTCCACCTCCATATTTAGAAGGAGCTTATATCCCACATGGTTGATGAATGCGATTCTCCTGCTTGGAGTGGTAGGCACTCTCAGTTCCCTGGTGTGGTGGTTGACCATCTTCACCTTCCTGTTTGCCAACTTGTGCAAGTCCAACAAACCAGAGAGTAGGAGTAGCAACTCTGCTGAGGCTCAGGGACCAGCTGGCACATGGCCATTCCTGAGATTCAAGTCTCCTGGGTATACACCACCCTCAGCACCAACCACAGGTTCAGTAAAGGTGATAGAAGATGCCTGTGAGAAATTTCACATCTGAGTCCAACTCCTTCACATTCCAGAACACAAATTCCCAGGTAGAGCTCACTGACAAGGCACTGAACCCCAGAGCCAACCGCCATGATCATAGAACCTTTGTGTCTACTACCAATCACTAACTGGTGATGCAACTCGAAAGAGACCTTGAATTAAAGAGCAAAATGGTAAAGACAAATGAATGCATATGACTAAGAGTCTTCAAAAAAGAGTCAGAAGGTCATCATAGGGGTTGCACTTACACATACCTCAGCAGGATCCCAGGGACAGGCAAAGTAGATACAATCCTAGGTACTGGTGCTCCTGAGGGCTACAGAGATAAATAGGTACTATGCAACTTATATATTTTTTTTCATTTAAAATATATTCTGGATATTTTCATGTCATACATCCTTCATTATTTTAGTTGAGGTGAAAGTCACATAATTATTTGTAGTAAACAAATTGATGCCACCATTCTTAATAGCTACCTTGTAATCCTTCGTATAGTTGTGCCATAATTTTTTTTGCATTATTTTATTGTGGTATCCTGTATACAATAAAAACTTTCCCATTTTCACCTCTTTCATGTATACAACTCAGTGGCATTAATTACATTCACTATACTGTACTACCAACACCACCATCCATTACCCAAAACTTTTCATCACCCCAAACAGAAATCTGGCACCCAGTCAGCAATAACTCCCCATTGCCCTCCACCAGCCCTCAGTAACTTGCAATCTACCTTCTCTATATATGTATATTCTTATTCTAGGTATTTCATACATGTGAAATTCTACAATATTTGTCCTTTTTTGTCTGGCTTATTTCACTCAGCATCTTGTCTTCAAGGTTCATCTAAGTTGTAGCATATATTAGAACTACACTCCTTTCTTATGGTTGTAAAATACACCATTATATGTCTATGCCATTAATATAATTTTTTTGTCTATATGAGGTCTCTATACACTCCCCACCCCCCTCACCCGACTCCTCAAATAACAACAACCTCTATCATCATGGAACATTCATTGCACTTGGTGAATACATCTCTGAGCACTGCTGCTCCACATGGTCAGTGGTTCACATTATAGTTTACCATCTCCCCCAGTCCACCCAGTGGGCCATGGGAGGATATACAATGTCCGGTACCTGTACCTGCAGTATCACCCAAGACAATTCCAAGTCCTGAAAATGCCCTCACATCACATCTCTTCTTCCTACTCCTTACGCTCAGCAGCTACCATGGCCACTATCACCACATCAATGCTATATTTCAAAATATTCTCTTATGATAATCTTTATTTCTGTATGGACAGTAGAGATATCTCCTTTCTCATTTGTTATTTTGTGTATTTGCACCTTCTCTCTTCTTTTCATTGTTAGTCTAGCTAACGGTTTGTCAATTTTATTGATCTTCACAAAGAACCAGCTCTTGGTTTTGTTCATCTTTTCAAGTACTTCCTTATTTTCTATTGAAGGTATAATCATGAGTTTCTTGCATCTGGCAGACAGCTACCCTCAAGACAAAAAGTGACTGTGAGTCCTAATTCCCACCAGTCACCCAGTTGGATGGAGAAATCTCTGAGAGTGAGAGGTTATGGTGAAGGGTGGAGAAGGATTTCCTTCCTGTGGGTTTGGTTGCCTGGACCCCTTAGAGCTTTGTTAAACACACAAGCTGGCTCAAGGTGGCACCTGGAAGAGGGGAGAGGTGAATCAGCTGAGAGAACCTGATTTATCTAACTGCTTTGGGATAGAGAAACGTGGCCTGTGAAGGGTAGAGTCAGGCAATTGACTAGTCCTGTGCTGGAAACGATCAAAATTTCAACTCCCTTAAAGGAAGTGGGAAGTAGGAAGCATTTAATAAGCTTCCAAGATCCTATTTAGGGTCCCTTGGGAAGAGGGGGTGGTCTGGAAAAGGGTTGAGAGTCATATTTCTGTGGGCAGTTAAGTAACCTGAGTCCCATTTGAATTTCAAAAGGGAACTCAACTTGACCAGGAAACGTGAAGGGAGATCCACTCACACAAGATATTGTGTCCTGCTGTCATGAGAAAGCAATAAGAATAGAAAGGGGACAGGTATAGACTCCTAATCAGCAGGAATCTACCCAACTGCAGAGTAAAACTTACCCAAAGGAAAGTGACTGAATAGCTTTCTGAAGAGCTAAATGTCCCAACAAGAAAGTTTATATCAGCGGAGGATACTGATACTTTAGGACAGGAAAACATAAACATTA
The DNA here is from genome assembly GCF_030445035.2 of Dasypus novemcinctus. Classification (NCBI taxonomy): domain Eukaryota; kingdom Metazoa; phylum Chordata; class Mammalia; order Cingulata; family Dasypodidae; genus Dasypus; species Dasypus novemcinctus. The sequence goes on along the minus strand of NC_080704.1, from coordinate 90,476,002 downwards.
TTCTTGTGTTAGCTTTTCTTGGGTCTCTTCTTTTTCTTAAAGAAAGGTTACTTTTTAAAAATTAGCTTACATTACTGGCAAAAACCTGCTTCAAAACCTGTTTCAAAATCTGCAGAGGGCTTGCTGCAAGGTAATTGATAACACTGGAGACCAAAGAAGCTCCTCAGGGGCCTACAAGGGAAGGCTGTTTTTCCTTAGATTTGGTTTGACTGCTTGCTTGTGGTTTTTTGTTTGTTACTTTGTTTTCTTATACTTCTTTCCTCTTTCTTCCCCCACTATTTTTTTTTTTAATTATGTGATGCTGGATTGTTTCTCGTTTACTGTGTTTCCACTACATTGATTTCCCTTTTTTTGTGTGTATACTTATTTTGTCTACCAAGGCTAGCTATTTTCCTTCCTTTATCTTTCTATCTTGCATTTTCTGTTGTTTATATATTACACCACTATTTGTTAAATCCTCAATTTTTCTGGGCTTTATTTTTATCTCATCTTTTCTGTGTTCTCTTTCTATTAACTTTTTTTTTCTTTTAGCCTTTCTTTTTCTTTCACTCTCTACTCAACTTTCTGGCCTTTTATTTCATTCTATATAATTTTCTTTATTTGGCTCCCATTTCATTCTAAGTACTCCCCTTTTTTATTCCTATTACTCCACACTGCTTACATGAGCTAAATATTCATTTTCTTAGGTCTTATAAGGTTCCACTTTTACTTTTACTATTATTGATACTATGGTCCTTTTCATTATTTAACTTTTTGCTTTCTCTGGCACTAATCTTTTTCCTTTGAGAAAACATAGGCAACAGCAAAGAAATGGAATAAGAGAAACAAAGTGTCAAAGAGAAAATTTAACACACACACAAAAACAGCAGCTAAATAAAGCCCTCTAGTAGGGAGAGAAGCTAATCTCCTGAATAAACCCATCTAGATAAAAAGATGACCAGACAACAATAAAAAATTGCAAACCATACCAAGAAACAGGAAGACATGGCCCAGTCCAAAGAACAAACTAAAAACCAGGAAGAGGTGAAGAACATTGAATGACTAATTAAAGGTATCCCAACAGATATCATGGAACAATTTTAAGAAATGAAATATGATATGAAATTAAGGTTATTAAGAAATCCGTGGGGGGAGGCAACACCTGGAGTAGTTATGAAAGGCAAAATGTCAAAAATGAAGCTTTTACATTTTTTCATTTCTTTGATACCCCAATTTATTTTTCCTTTATTTAAATTTTTTGAATGTCTATGTATTCTATATCTAATCTTTAAACCCATCACTATATTCCATTTTTTTATCAATGGAAACTGGCAATATATTGGGCTTCCTTTTTGAAGAAGTTTTGGACTACAGAGAAGTTCAACTATGGCAGGGGAGGAGCACTTGCGTGGGGTGTCATTAGTGGGGGTCACACGGTTGGGAGGGATTTCTCCAGGGCATGTATACAGGGTACATAGAAAGGTTTGGATATTTTCATAGTGGTTTCAGTTGGAAAAGACAGATGAGAGAGTGCTGAACACCTGACCAGGGGAGCTCTATCACATTCCACAATGGAACAACAGCAATCCTCCAAGTGCAATGGCAAAGACCAATAAAGATGGATGGTCCAATGATGATCCCTTGATACTGATGGCTCTGATTATGAGCCTGTGTGCCTGAAATATGAACTAGGCCTATAGTTGTGGGTAGCCTAAGAATTACTTCCTGAGAGCCTCCATGTTGCTCAAATGTGGCCACTCTCTAAGCCAAACTCAGCATGTAGATGCATTGCCTCCCCCCAGCATGGGACATGACTCCCAGGGATGAGCCTCCCTGGCAACAAGGGATTACTACCAAGCAATAGGTGATGATATAACTATAAAAAGACCATAAACAGAGATGTCAACTCAGACCACTAGAATATCTCAGCCTACATGTAATATCAGGTGTTAGAAACTGCATTTTGACCTCCAATAAAAAGGGGAAATGGAAAGGATGAATGAGTTTATATTGGCTATGTGTCTCCAAAAAAGAGTGAGGAGGTCATCAGGGCGTGATACTTATACATGCCTCAGCAGGGTACCACAGACAGCCAAGGTAGATGGAAACCCAGGTGCTGGTTCTCTGGAAGGCTGCAGTCACCCACATGTTCTATGGTCAAGGCTCTGGAGTTTAGGGCTATGTCAGTTGGCCCTACTTTGGAGTTTGTGTTTCTGATGTGATGGAGTTGGACTCAGATATGGACCTTTCTACACATGCCTCTTCTGGCATGCCTCTTACTGGATTGGTTGGCATTTGGGTTGGTGTATACTCATGAGACCTGAATCTCTGAACTCTCTTTGTGATGGTCTGGCCCTGTATCTCAGCAGACTGGTAGCTCCTACCCTCCGGTTTCTTGGACTAACCCTGGCCAGCTGATAGGGAGGTGAAGAGGGTCAACCACCACACCAGGTATCCAGGAGTGCCTACAGCTGCAAGCGGGAGAATTGCATCCATCATCCATGTGCAATCTAAACCTCCTCTTGATGTAGAGGAGGACTGGACATAGCCATCCCAGGTCCACAAGATGGAGGAATAGAGTATGCATTAGAGTGGACTTACTGGTGTTCTGCTGGGGAACTGTTGTGATTAGTAAGGGAAGAAATTGTAGTAGTGATTTGGAGAGGGTGGCCATGGTGGCTGCTGATGGTCAGGAGAGGGAAGAAGAGACATGGTATGGGGGCATTTGGAGTTGTCCTAGGTGGTGCTGCAGGGACAGATGCTGGACATTGTGTGCCCTGTTGTGGCCCACTGGGTGGACTGGGGGAGAGTGTGGACTACAATGTGGACCACTTTCCATGTACTGCAGCAATTCTCCAGAATGTATTCACCAGGTGCAGTGGATGTGCCACAATGATGGAAGAGTTTGTTGGTGTGAGAGAGGTGGCATGGGTAAGGTGGGGGGTATATGGGGACCTCATATTTTTTAATGTAACATTTAAAAGAAAATAAAGAAGAAGAAAAAAGAAGTCCCTGAGAGAACATACATAAATAGATAATGGATAGGATGGTGATGAATGGCACAATCTATAAAATGAAAAATACACTGAAAGCCAATTTAAACAGGCAGAGGAAAGAATTAGTGATGTGGAAGACAGGAATACAGTACACCCAAAATCAAACAGATAGCAGAATACATAGTTAAAAAGGAAAAATTCCAGCAGGGATTTAGGGGTTTGATGACAAAATAAAATGCACAAACATATGTATTATAGTCATCCCAGAAGGAGAAGAGAAGGGAAGTAAATGGGACAGAAGGAGTGTGGAAGGAAATAATGGCTGAAATTTCCTAACCCTATTGTGGGAGATGCAAAATACATATCCAAGAAGCACAGCACACTCCAGAGTATAATCCCCAAAGACTTACTCCAAGACATATATTTTCAAACTGGCCAATGCTCAAGAAAAAGAAAAAATGCTGAAGACAGTAAGAGAAAAGAGAACCATCACATACAAAGGAAGCTCAATAAAATTAATTGCTGATTTTTTACCTGAAACCATGGATGAAAGAAGTCACTGTATGACATAGTTAAGGTACCAAAAGAAAAAAAAAGCTTGTAGCCATGAATTCTCTTTCTAGCAAAGCTGGAATTTAAAAATGATGGAAAGATCAAAATACTCATAGATAAATATAAATTAAGAGAGTATGACAATAAGAAACCTGCAATTCAAGAAATATTAAAGGGAGTTCTACAGGATGAAAGGAAAAAAACAGGAGAGAAAGAGTAGAAGGAGAGTGTAAAAAAAGTAAAATGAAAAAAGAAATAAAAACATCTCACATACATAAACCCACAGATAATATGGCTAATGCAAATAACACCTTGAGGTTATAATACTGAATGTTAATGGATTAAATTCACTAGTAAAGAAACACAGATTTGTAGAATGGATAAGGAAATATGACCTATCTATAGGTCATTATACCCAGGAATTCAGGAGGCTGAATGAATAGCAGAAAAGCAATCTTTCAAGCAAACAATAGTTAAAATAGCACAGGAGTAGCTAAACTAATATCAGACCAAATAGACTTTAGATGTAAGACTATTGTAAGAGACAAACATGAACACTATATTTTAGAAAACAGTGTAATTTTTCAACAAGAAAAATAATCATGAACATTTAGGCATCTAAACAGAGTGCCTTAAAATACTTGTGGAAAACACTGGAAAAACAAATTGGAGAAATAGATGCCTTTACAATTGGATTGGGAGAATTTAATTCACCATTATCAACATTAGGCAGAACATCTCAAAAGAGAATCAATAAAGAAAGAAAGACTTTGAATAATACATTAGAGGATCTGAACCTAATAAATATATACACAACACCATTCCCAAATACAGCAGGGTATACATTCTTTTCCATTGCACATGGATCATTCTCTAACATAGACCACATGCTAGGTGAAAGAAAAATTCTCAATTAACTTAGAAGGATTGAAATTATACAAAGAAATTTCTTCAACCCCAATGGAATGAAGCTGGAAATCAGTAAGTCCCAGAGGACCAGAATAGGGAAAAAAGATATAAAAGTGAAACAACATACTGTTAGACAAACAGTGAGTCAAGGAGGAAATTTCAAAAGAAATCAGTAACCATATTGAAAGAAATGAAAATGACAACACAATATATCACAACATATGGGATGCAGGAAAAGCTGTACTGAAAGGGAAATTCATAGACATAAATTCATATATCAAAAAAAGGAACCAAAATCAAAGACATAACTGCATCCTGGAGGAATTAGAATAAGAAAAACAAACTATCCCCAAAGGAAGTAGAAAAAAAGAAATAACAAAAGTTAAAGAAGAACTAAATGAAACAGAAAATAGGAAAGCTCTAGAAAAAATAAACAAAACCTAAAGCAGATTTTTTGAGATCAATAAAATTGGCATACTCTTATCTAGAATAACAAAGAAAAAAGAGAGAAGATGCAAATACACAACATAAGAAATGAGGGAAGGAATAACACCACTGACATCACAGAAATAAACAGTATCATAAGAGGTTACTTTAAAAAATTGTATGACAAAAAGAAGGATAATTCAGAGAAAATGGACAAATTCCAAGATAAACACAAGCAACCTACACTGATGAAGGAATAAGTTGATTATTTCAACAAAACAATTACAAGTATAGAGATAGAATCAGTCATTAAATTTTTCCCTAATAAGAAGAGCCCAGGACCAGATAACTTCACAGGTGAATTCTACCAAACATTCCAGAAAGAACTAATACTAACCTCATTTAAACTCTTCCAAAAAATGTGAAGTAGAAGGAAAATTGCCTAACTCATCCTATGATGTCAATATTACCCAAATACCAAAGTGAAAAAGAGATGCCAAAGAAAGTAAAATTACAGATCGATCTCACTAAAGATCCCAGATGCTGTACTATTTAACAAAATACTTACTAATCATATTCAATGACACATTAAATGAATTGTGCACCATGACTTAACTGTGTTTCATCCCGGGTGTGCAAGGATTGTTCATCATAAGAAAATTGATGAATGTAATACATTGAATGAACAGATCAAAAGAATAAGTTCACATGATCATCTCTATAAACAAAGAAAAAGCATTCAACAAAACCGAGCACCTTTTCCTGATAAAAACACTGGAAAAGATAAGAATAGAATGAAACTTTTCTGAATATGATAAAGGGCATATATGAAAAACCCACAGTTAAAATTATGTACAATGGTGAAATCCTAAAAGTTTTCCCACTTAGATCATGAAAATGACAAGGATGTCCACTATCACTGCTCCTATTTAACATTGTGTTATAAGTACCTACTTGAGCACGGAAGCAATGAAAAGATATAAAACTATAGAACTATTGTGACTAGTAATGGAAGAAATTGTAGCATTGATGTGGAGAAAGTGGCCATGGTTATTGCTGAGGGCAGGGAGAGGGAAGAAGAGATGTGATGTGGGGGCATTTTTGGAACCTGGTGTTGTCCTAAATGATAGTGCATGGACAGAACCTGGACATTATATATATTGACAACCTACTGAATGTAATGGTGGAGAGTGTAAATGACAATGTAAACTTTTATCAATGCAGTGCAGCAATTCTCCAAATTGTATTCACCAAAGAATGTGCCACAATGATGAAAAAGGTTGTTGATGTGGGAGGAGTAGGTTTGGGTAGGTATGGGGTATATGAGAACCTCTTATAATTTTTAATGTAACATTTTTTTGTGATCTATGTATCTTCCAAAAAATAGAATGAAAAATAAATAAATAAATGGCAATAAATTGGAAAGTAAGAAGTAAAAAGTGCAGTATTGGCAGATGATATGATCTGATACATAGAAAATCCTGAGAAATGTATAACAAAGCTTCTGGAACTTACAAATGAGTTCAGTAATGCCACAAGTTATAAGAATAATGTGCAAAATTCAGTAGCATTTCTGTACACCAATATTGAGCAATCTGAGGAGAAAATTAAGAAAAAAACACCATTTACAATAGTAACTAAAACTGCCAGATAACAAGTAATAAATTTAAAATTGTTATGACTTACACCCAAAAAAGGTCGCAGCACTGACAAAGGAAATCAAAGAACACTTAAATAAATGGAAGAATATTCCCTGTTCATGGGTAGGAAGACTAAACATCATTAAGTTGTCTATCCTACCCAAACTAATCCACAGATATAATGAAATCCCAATAAAAATCAATACACCCTTTTTAACTGAATTGGAAAAACTAACTGAAATTTCTTTGGAAGGGCAAGAGGCCCCTAATAGCCAGAGACATATTGAAATAAAAAAACAAAATTACAGGAATCACACTGCCGGACTTTAAAACATACTACAAAGATACAGTGATCAAAACTGCATTGTTTGGAAAAGGAACTGAATCGAGAGTTCAGACAGAAATCATTTCATATATAGTCTTCTGATATTTGACAAGACAACCAAAACCACTCAATTTGTAGAAAATTGTCTCTTCAACAAATAGTGATCAGAGAACTCTATATCCATATCCATAAAAAAAAGAGAGAAACAACATCTCACATCTTATACAAAAATCAACACAAGACAAGGTAGATCAAATTTCTAAATATAAAAGCCAAGACCATAAAGACCTTGGAAGGTAATGAAGGGAAGGATATACAGGAACTTGTAATAGGAAATGTCTTCATGACCTTCACATCCAAAGCATGAGCAGAGGAAGGAAAAATAGATAAATGGTACCTCATCAAAATTAAAACCTTTTGCACTTTAAAGGATTTTGTCAAGAAGTGAAAAGACAGACTAACCAATGGGAGAAAATATTTGACAAACATATGTCTGATATTACCCTAATATCCAGTGTATATAAAGAAATCCTACACCTCAAAAATAAAAAGACAAAGAACACATTTTAAAAATGGGCAAGTGGAGAGGATGTGGAGGAATGGGAACACTCATCCACTGCTGGTGGGAATGCAGAAGTATCCAGCCATTCTGTAGGACAGTTTGGTGGTTTGTCAAAAAACTAGCTGTAGATCTGCCATATGACCCAGCAATTCCACTGCTGGGTATATACCCAGTAGAACTGAAAACAATGACACAAACTGATGTATGCACAACAATGTTCATAGCAGCAATGTTCACGATTGCCAAAAGTTGGAATCAACCCAAATGCCCAACAACAGATCAATGGATAAATAAAATGTGGTATATACATACAATGGAATACTACTCAGCTTTAAGAAAGAATATACTACAAACAAACGTGATAACATGGATGAATCTTGAGAACCTTATGTTGAGTGAAGCAACCCAGGCATTGAAGAACAAATACTACATGAAATCAATGATATGAAAGAAGTAAACCAGGCTGCCTCAGAGAGCTAGAGAGTGGATGATAGGCTTAAAGGAAATTGGGGGGTAGAGGAAGGATGTAAACTGACACCTACATGGGTGAAATCTATTATAAGCTGGAGGTAAGTATTTGTACAATGAAAGGATAAAATGGGGGCATAGGGTTACATTTGGGTGGTGCGTTGTGGGCTTAAGGAGGGCTAAGGAAGGGAGGATGGGTAAGAATGCCATAGAAATTGGGGGGAGGGTGGGGAACATATAAACATAGGAGATTGTCAGATATTTGGTTGAGAGTATAATGCTGAGGAAACTTTTTCAAAAATATAATAAGGAAGGTTACCTGTTTAAGATGCTTAAAGGGGATAATCTGATGCAGGAGCAGCTTCTAGGGAGTGTGTGAGTGCTAATCTTGTCATACTGGGTTATATCATTGGATAGAGACCCATATAATGAGAGTGAAGGTATAACCACATCCTGGGGAGGACAGATGTTCTCACATAGAGGGAATTGTATCTCTTGAGAGATAGTGGTTCCCAATGTGTTAGGGCATGTCAAGCCCTCAACATTGTTGAAAGTATCTCTGAACATGGCCTTTCAAGCAATGAAGATTGACTGTGGACCCTGAAGGGAGGGGGAAAGAGGTATTGAATAGATGAAATCAATGTAACTGTGTGGGCAATAGAAGTGTTCCACAAGATTATGCAAGGATGGATATAAGACATGATAAATTACACCAAAAATGTAGAGGGGTCGATACACAAAAGTATATTTCATAATGTAAAACATAAGATAAATAAAAATTTAGAAAATTGTACAATCTAAAATATAAACCACAATGTAAACCCAAATGTTACCTTGTTTGAAAGCTATTGTCTCAATATCTGTAATCAGTTTCAGTAAATATAGTTTGAATATGTAAAAAGATTATTGATGTGTAAGGAAAAAGAGTTTTATGTTGGATATGTTGGAGTACTGTATTTTAAATACAGGAATTACTGTGATCTAAAACTTTTGTGAAGACAGCTTAATACTTAGGAAAAATAGAAAAAGAAATGACGTAGACACTGAGGAGAAGGTGGAAGAAGTTGCCTTGCCAATTTGCATACAGGACAACACTTATTACATTGATGGAAGACAAAACATCAAAATAAATCTTCTGCATTTTTAAATTTTTTGATACCCCAATTTATTTTTACCTTAATTTTTCTAAATTAATACGTATTCTATATCTAACCTTTAAACTCATCACTATATTCCATTTTACTATTAAAGAAACCTGTCAATATATTGGTATTCATTTTCAAAGAAGTTTTGGATCACAGAGAAGTTCAACAATGGCAGGGGAGGAATACTAGTGTGGGATGTTAATGACAGGGGACACATGATTGGCAGGGAGATCTCCAGGGCATATATCCAGGGTACATAAAAATGTTTGGATATTTTCATAGTGGATACAATTAAAAACAACAACTGAGGCAGTGCTGAGGTCCTAGCCAGGGGACCTCTATCACAGTCCCTAAAGGAACAACAACAATCCCCCAAGTTCAACGGCAAAGACCAAAAAGAAGGAAGGTCCATCAATGAGCCCTTGATACTAATGACTGTGCTTGTGAGCCTGTGCACCTGAAATAAGAACAAGGCCTAGAGCTGCAGGGTGCCTAAGAGTTACCTCCTGAGCTCCTCCGTGTTGCTCAAATGTGTACAGTCTTGAAGCCAAACACAGCATGTAAATGTGTTGCTTTCCCCCCAGTGTGGGACATGACTCCTGGAGATGAGCCTCCCTGGTGCTGAGGGATTACTACCAAGTACCAGCAGATGATGTAACTGGAAAATGGCCTTGAATAAAAGGGTCAACTCAGACCAGCTTAATATCTCTGCCTACATATAATATCAGGAGTTAAAAATGCTTTTGGACCTGAATAAAAGGGGGAAATGGAAAAGCAAATGAGTTTATATGGCTATGAGTCTCCAAATAGAGCTGGGAAGTTATCAGAGGGTTCCCCTTTATGCACAACTAAGCAAAATCCCAGAGACAGATAAAGTATATACAACCTCAGGTATTGGATCTTCTGAGGGCTACAGAGACCCACAGGTTCTATGGTCATGGCAGATGGAGTTCAGTGGCATGTCAGTTGGCCCTACTTTGGAGTTTGTGTTTCTGTGTGATGGAGCTGGACGCAGATGTGATCTTTGTTCACAAGCCTCTCCTGTTACTTTTACCAGATCTGTACTTGGGACTGGGGTTTAGCATATACCCAGGGGACCTGAATCTCTGGACTGACCATGTGATAGCCAGGTCCTGAGCCTCAACAGACTTGCAACTCCTACCTCCTGGTTTATTGGACTTACCCCACTCAGCTAACATGGAGGTGAAGAAAGACAACCACCACACCAGGGAGCCAAGAATGCCTACAACTGAAAGCAGGAGAATTGCATCCAGCATCCATGTGGAATCTAAGCCCCATCTTGATATAGATGTGGAGTGGACACAACCATTCCGAGGTCCACAGGATGGAGGAATAGAGTATGGATTAGAATGGACTTACTGATATTGTATTTATGAACTATTGTGATTCATAATCAAAGAGAATGTGGCATTGGTATGGAGAGAGTGGCCATGGTGGCTGCCGGGGCTAGGGAGTGGGAGAAGAAGATGTATGATGGGGCATTTTTGGCACTTGGAGTTGTCCTGGGTGGTGCTGCAGGGACAGTTACCAGACACTGTATGTCCTCCCATGGCCCACTGGGTGGACTGTGGGAGAGTGTGGGCTATGATATGGGCCATTGACCATGAAGTGCAGTGCTGCTCAGAGATGTATTCACCAAGTGCAATGAATGTCTCATGATGATGGAAGAGTTTGATGTTATGGGAGGGAGGAGTGGGGTGAGGGGGTGGGGGTATATGGAGACCTAATATTCTTTGAATGTAACATTAAAAAATAGAGACAAAAAATAAATAAAGTGAAAAAATGGGCAAGTGATTCAAACAGACAGTTCTTCAAGGACAAACTTAAAAAAGATAAAAAGCACATGAAAAAGATGCTTAACATCAATGCCGGGAGGAGACAAGATGGTCGCTGAGTGAACTTGCCTTTGCGGTCTGTCCCAGGAAGAGAAGGCTGGGCACGGCTGCAGGTTCTCCAAGGCAGGGCTTTTTCGGGATTTTTGCAGGGCAGAAGTGCCTGGACATTGATTGGGTTGAAAGGTAACAGAGAGGATTGGTCTAGTAGATATAATTTGGGTTCTATTGCCAGCAGATGAGACCCGCACACGGGCTCCTCCCTATTGGGGGTGGGGGGAACCACGGTCCTGCCCTGCGGTTCCACTTTTAGATGGCTCTGAAGGGCTAAGGAGTTTGCGAATTCTGGGCGAGCTGTTGGCGGGTTGATGCAATGGGTTGCCTTTGCAGATCGATTTGGGAAGATAGACGGTGTTTTGTTGTGAAGCGGGAGAAACTTTTGAGTGCGAATACAAACAACAGCGCTTCTGCCTGAAGCCCCACCCCCAAAAGCCCGGCAGCCAATCTCCAACCCTAATAGGCTGTAGGCAATAAAGAGAAGTAATTGGAAAATTGTTTTAGGCTGCGGCAAGGGAAGGGGACACGTCTGGAAGCCAATTAGGGAATATTCTGCGAAGCTTGGGAATTCCGGTTTTGGAATCTGTATTCGGCATCACAGGCTGGGCTTCGGATCTGTACTAGTAAAGTGGCTGTGGTGTAGAGGCACGCTCTAGTGGCAGTGGTTTGGAATCACAGGATGGGAGCTGTCCAAAAGCTGAAGTGAGATATACCCATAATGAGCCCAGCTAAGTAAGTGAATTGCAGTGTTCAGTCATAATACAGAGTTTGCGGATCTGACTTCCCCCATAGGGCTGGCACCCAGCTGTGGGGATCCCTGAGGGCTGTGTTACACTGCGGGGCTCCCGGGCTTCCTGTTGACCAGATTGGAGGTTCCCAGGTCTGAATTCCCTATACTCTGGTGGCCCACACCACAGAGACTCACACCTCTTGAGTCCTCAATATCTCAGACTTTCCATCCCTGAATCCATCACGCACTGAGGTCCATCTGAGGTCCTTAAATGCCCTAGCCTTCAAAGTTGGCATTTTTTCTTTATCGTTTCATTTTGTTTTGTTTTTATTTTCATTTTGACTTATTCTTTACTTTTTTCAATTTCCTGATTGCTAGCACCACATTATCCCCTAGTCTTCTCTCACAGCGTATCCCCCAAAGACTTTTTTTACTCAGTTATTTAAGGTTTTTTTTTTTTTTTTGTGGTAGGTGCTGTGCAGTGGGTGTTTTAATTCTGGTTCATGTATATCTGTTTTTTTTTCTTTCCCCTACCTGATCCCCACCCTTTTCCCACCCTCTTTTCCTTTCTTCCTCTCGTCCCTTCCCCCCCTTTTTTTCCCTTTTTTTCTGTTTTCTCTCTCCCTCTTGTCCCTCATATTCTACTTAGTTTATTTTAACTCAATTATACAATAGGTGCAGCAGAAAACACCTCACATTCGCTGGGTTTTCTTATCCTCCACTGCCTCATTTCTGTGTGAACTGATTTAGGCTACCTACACTATCCTCTTTCCCCTACATCTTGATATCTGCCACCATCTACTGTCTCTCCTATATTCCACCTCCCACCTCCCTTTATTCAATCCATGAAGGGTCTAAGGCTTAATTCCTAATACCTTTGTTTTGTTTTCTGTCTGTTATACACTCTTGAAACTATTACCTTTCTTTTATCTTTCTCTCTCTCACGAAAACAATAGCTTTTTAGCTCATACCACATTCCTCCCATATTCAATCATCTACCTCATAATAAGTACTCTACCTACTGCTATAACTCTACACAATTTACATGAATCTAACCTCCATCCTCCCAGATCTCATATTCTTGCTTTGTTAACATATACCACCAATACTACTCTACACTTTTCCCTTGCTTACACAATTGCCTTTCCCCAACACTAATACTTTCCTTTAAGTGAACTTAACCAACAACAAGAAATTAGAATAAGAAGAAAAAAGTGACAAAGAGAAGATATAACACCTATGCAAAAATAACAGCTAATTAACCTCCAAGAGTAGACAAAGAAGCTAAGGAACTGATTAAATCCGTCAAGATAAAGAGATGACCAGAAAGCAACAAAAATCTACAAACTAAACCAGTAATCAGGAAAACATGGCTGAATCCATTCAACAAACCAAAAATCACGAAGGGGAGAAAAACTTTGCACAAGCAATGAAAGATCTCAGAACATTTATCACTGACAAATTTGACAAAGTAATGAAAGAGGTTAACAACATGAAGACATCACTTGGAGGGGAAATTGCAGACATACGCAAAAACATAACAGATATGATGGGAATGAACACCACAGTTCAAGAAATCAAAAATACACTTGCAGCAAAAAGCAGCAGACTAGAAGAGACAGAGCAGAGAATTAGTGATGTGGAAGACAGTACATCAGAAATCAAACAGATTGTAGAAGGGGTCAATAAGAAGATAGAAAAAATCCAGTTAGGACTTAGGGACCTGAATGACAATGCAAAATGCTCAAACATACGTATTATAGGCATTCCAGAAGGTGAAGAGAAGGGAAAGGGGTCAGAAGGAGTGTTGCAGGAAATAATGGTTGAAAACATCCCAAATCTACTGAAAGAGACAGATGTGCATATCCAAGAAGCACAGTGCGCTCCACTAGTCATAAACCCGAACAGGCCCACCCCAAGACATATACTTGTCAAATTATCCAATGATCAACACAAAGAGGAAATCCTAAAAGCAGCAAGAGAAAGGAAAACCATTACATACAAGGGAAGCTCAATTAGATTAAGTGCTGATTTCTCATCGCAGTGGTATGATATAGTCAAGGTACTAAAGGAAATAAATTTCCAACCAAGAATACTCTATCCATCTAAACTAGCATTCAAACATGATGGAGAGTTCAAAATATTCACAGACAAAAAGAAACTGAAAGAGTATACCAACAAGAAACCTCCCCTTCAAGAAATTCTAAAGGGAGTTCTGCAGGAAGAAAGGAAAAAACAAGAAAGGCAGAGTTGGAGGAGAGTATAAGAGCAACAACAACAAAAAAAAAGACAAAAAAAATACAAACAAAATATGACAACCACAAATCCAATCAAAATATGGCTAACACAAATAATTCCTTGAAAGTAATAACACTGAATGTCAATGGATTAAACTCACCTCTCAAAAGATTCAGACTTGGACATTGGATAAGGAAATATGACCCATCCGTATGCTGTCTACAAGAGACACATCTTAGACCCAGAGACGCATGGACATTAAAAGTGAATGGCTGGGGGAGGAGGCAAGATGGTCGCCAAGTGAACTTGCCTTTGTGGTCTGTCCTGGGAAGAGACAGGAGGCGTGGCTGCAGGTTCTCCAAGGCGCGGCTTTTTCAGGATTTTTGCAGGGCAGAAGCTCCTGGACATCGATTGGGTGGAAAGTTAACAGAAAGGATTGTTCTAGTAGATATAATTTGGGTTCTATTGCCCGCAGGTGAGACCCGTGCACGGGCTCCTCCCTATTGGGTGTGGGGGGAACCGCAGTCCAGCCCGGCAGCTCTGCTTTTAGATGGCTCTGAGTTGCTAAGGAGTTCGCGAGTTCTGGGCAAGTTGGTGGCGGGTTGATGTGACAGGTCGCCATTGCGGATAGATTTGGGAAGATAGACGGTGTTTTGTTGTGAAGCAGGAGAAACTTTTGATTGCAAGCACAAACAGTAGAGCTTCCACCTGAAGCCCCGCCCCCAAAAGCCCGACAGCCGGTCTCCAAACCAAATAGGCTGTAGGCAAAAAAGAGACGTAATTGGAATATTGTTTTAGGCTGCGGCAAGGGAGGGGGACATGCCTGGAAGCCGATTAGGGAATATTCTGTGAAGCTTGGGAATTCCGGCTTTGGAATCTGTTTTCGGCGTCACAGGCCGGGCTTCGGATCTATACTAGTCAAGTGGCTGCAGTGTAGAGGCCCCATCTAGTGGCAGTGGTTTGGAATCACAGGATGGTAGCTGTCCAAAAGCTGAAGTGAAAGGTACACGTACTAATGAGCCCAGCTAAGTAATTGAATTGCAGGGTTCAGTCACAATATAGAGTTAGCGGATCTGACTTCCCCCATAGGGCTGGCACCCAGCTGTGGGGATCTCTGAGGGCTGTGTTACACTGTGGGGCTCCCAGGCTTTCTGTTGACCAGATTGGAGGTTGCCAGGTCTGAATTCCCTAAACTCTGGTGGCCCACACCACAGAGACTCATACCTCTTGAGTCCTCAATATCTCAGACTTTCCATCCCTGAATCCATCATGCACTGAGGTCCATCTGAGGTCCTTAAATGCCCTAGCCTTCAACGTTGGCGTTTTTTCTTTATCGTTTCATTTTGTTTTGTTTTTATTTTCATTTTGACTTATTCTTTACTTTTTTCAATTTCCTGATTGCTAACACCGCATTATCCCTGAGTCTTCTCTCACAGCGTATCCTCCAAAGTCTTTTTTTACTCAGTTATTTAAGGTTTATTTTTGTGTGGTAGGTGCTGTGTAGTGGGTGTTTTAACTCTGTTTCATGTATATCTGTTTTTTTTTCTTTCCCCTACCTGTTCCCCACCCTTTGCCCACCCTCTTTTCCTTTCTTCCTCTCATCCCTCCCCCCACTTTTTTTTCTTTTTTTTTCAGTTGTCTCTTTCCCTCTTTTCCCTCATATTCTACTTAGTTTATTTTAACTCAATTATACAATAGGTGCGGCAGGAAACACCTCACATTTGCTGGGATTTCTCATCCTCAATTGCCTCATTTCTGTGTGAACTGATTTAGGCTGCCTACTCTATCCTCTTTCCCCTACATCTTGATATCCACCACCATCTACTGTCTCTCCTATATTCCACCTCCCACCTCCCTTTATTCAATCCATGAAGGGTCTAAGGCTTAATTCCTAATACCTTTGTTTTGTTTTCTGTCTGTTATACACTCTTGAAACTATTACCTTTCTTTTATCTTTCTCTCTCTCACGAAAACAATAGCTTTTTAGCTCATACCACATTCCTCCCATATTCAATCATCTACCTCATAATAAGTACTCTACCTACTGCTATAACTCTACACAATTTACATGAATCTAACCTCCATCCTCCCAGATCTCATATTCTTGCTTTGTTAACATATACCACCAATACTACTCTACACTTTTCCCTTGCTTACACAATTGCCTTTCCCCAACACTAATACTTTCCTTTAAGTGAACTTAACCAACAACAAGAAATTAGAATAAGAAGAAAAAAGTGACAAAGAGAAGATATAACACCTATGCAAAAATAACAGCTAATTAACCTCCAAGAGTAGACAAAGAAGCTAAGGAACTGATTAAATCCGTCAAGATAAAGAGATGACCAGAAAGCAACAAAAATCTACAAACTAAACCAGTAATCAGGAAAACATGGCTGAATCCATTCAACAAACCAAAAATCACGAAGGGGAGAAAAACTTTGCACAAGCAATGAAAGATCTCAGAACATTTATCACTGACAAATTTGACAAAGTAATGAAAGAGGTTAACAACATGAAGACATCACTTGGAGGGGAAATTGCAGACATACGCAAAAACATAACAGATATGATGGGAATGAACACCACAGTTCAAGAAATCAAAAATACACTTGCAGCAAAAAGCAGCAGACTAGAAGAGACAGAGCAGAGAATTAGTGATGTGGAAGACAGTACATCAGAAATCAAACAGATTGTAGAAGGGGTCAATAAGAAGATAGAAAAAATCCAGTTAGGACTTAGGGACCTGAATGACAATGCAAAACGCTCACACATACGTATTATAGGCATTCCAGAAGGTGAAGAGAAGGGAAAGGGGTCAGAAGGAGTGTTGCAGGAAATAATGGCTGAAAACTTCCCAAATCTACTGAAAGAGACAGAGGTGCATATCCAAGAAGCACAGCGCACTCCACTAGTCATAAACCCCAACAGACCCACCCCAAGACATATACTTGTCAAATTATCCAATGCTCAAGACAAAAGCAAATCCTAAAAGCAGCAAGAGAAAAGAAAACCATCACATACAAGGGAAGCTCAATTAGATTAAGTGCTGATTTCTCATCTGAAACCATGGAGGCAAGAAGGCAGTGGTATGATATAGTCAAGGTACTAAAGGAAATAAATTTCCAACCAAGAATACTCTATCCAGCTAAACTAGCATTCAAACATGATGGAGAGTTCAAAATAATCGCAGACAAACAGAAACTGAAAGAGTATACCAACAAGAAACCTCCACTTCTAGAAATTCTAAAGGGAGTTCTGCAGGAAGAAAGGAAAAAACAAGAAAGGCAGAGTTGGAGGAGAGTATAAGAGCAACAACAACAACAAAAAAGACAAAAAAAATACAAAATTTGACAACCACAAATCCAATCAAAATATGGCTAACGCAAATAATTCCTTGAAAGTAATAACACTGAATGTCAACGGATTAAACTCACCTCTCAAAAGATTCAGACTGGGACATTGGATAAGGAAATATGACCCATCCGTATGCAGTCTACAAGAGACACATCTTAGACCCAGAGACGCATGGAGATTGAACGTGAATGGCTGGAAAACAATCATACAAGCTAACACTAACCAAAAAAAGGCAGGAGTAGCTATATTAATATCAGACAAAATAGACTTTAAATGTGAAACAATTGTGAGAGACAAAGAAGGATACTACATTTTAGTGAAAGGGAAAATCTGTCAAGAAGATCGAACAATCATAAATATTTATGCCCCTAACAAGGGTGCCTCTAAATACGTGAGGAAACGCTGGAAAAACTAAGTGAAACAATAGATACATCTAAAATTATAGTGGGGGATTTTAATACACCACTATCATCTCTGGACAGAACATCTCAAAAGAGGATCACCAAAGAAACAAAACATCTGAAGAGTATATTAGAGAAGCTGGAACTAATAGACATATGTAGATCGCTACACCCAAACACAGCAGGATATACATTTTGCTCAAGTGCACATCGATCATTCTCCAAGATAGGTCATATGCTAGGCCACAAAGAAAGACTGAATGAATTCAGAAAGATTGAAATCATACAAAACAATATCTCTGACCAAAGTGGAGTCAAGCTGGAAATTTGCAAGGGACAGAAGCCCAGATTTCACACCACGATTTGGAAATTGAACAGCATACTCTTAGAAAAACAGTGGGTCAAAGAGGAAATCTCAAAAGAAATCAATGACTACCTTGAATCAAATGATAATGATAACACAACATACCAAAATTTATGGGATGCAGCAAAAGCAGTACAGAGAGGAAAATTTATAGCCATAAATTCATATATCAAAAAAGAAGAAAGAGCAAAAATTGAAGAGCTAACTGCACATTTGAAGGAATTAGAAAAACAACAACAAAGTAACCCAACATGAAGAAAAAGGAAGGAAATAACAAAGATAAGAGCAGAACTAAATGAAATAGAAAATAAGAAAGCACTTGAAAAGATAAACAAGACCAAGAGCTGTTTTTTGAGATGATCAACAAAATTGACAAACCTTTAGCGAGACTAACAAAGAAAAAAAGAGAGAAGATGAAAATACACAAAATAAGAAATGAGAAAGGCAATATCACCACTGACCCCACAGAAATAAAGACTATCATAAGAGGATACTTTGAAAAACTATATTCCAACAAAAATGACAATCTAGAGGAAATGGACAAATTCCTAGAAACACATAAGCAGCCCATATTGACAAAAGGAGAAATTGATGATCTTAACAAACCAATCACAAGCAGAGAGATAGAATCAGTTATTAAAAATCTCCCAACTAAGAAGAGCCCAGGGCCAGATGGCTTCACAGGTGAATTCTACAAAACATTCCGGAAAGAACCGACACCAATCCTGCTGAAACTATTCCAAAAAATCGAAACAGAAAGAACATTACCCAACTCCTTCTATGATGCCAACATTACCCTAGTACCAAAGCCAACAAATACATCACAAGAAAGGAAAATTACAGACCAATTTCTCTAATGAACCTAGACGCAAAAATACTTAACAAAATACTTGCTAATCGTATTCAACAACACATTAAACGAATTGTACACCACGACCAAGTGGGATTCATCCCAGGTATGCAAGGATGGTTCAACATAAGAAAATCAATCAACGTAATACACCATATAAACAGATCGAAGGAAAAAAATCACATGATTATATCTATTGATGCAGAAAAAGCATTTGACAAAATACAGCACCCTTTCTTGATAAAAACACTACAAAAGACTGGAATACAAGGAAATTTTTTGAACATGATAAAGAGTATATATGAAAAACCTAAAGCCAACATTGTTTACAATGGAGAAATCCTAAAATCCTTCCCTCTAAACTCAGGAACAAGACAAGGATGCCCACTGTCTCCGCTCCTATTTACAATTGTCTTAGAAGTACTTGCTCGAGCACTGAGGCAAGAACCAGAAATAAAAGGCATTCAAATTGGAAAGGAAGAAGTCAAAATGTCATTATTTGCAGATGACATGATCCTATACATAGAAAACCCTGAGAGATCTACAACAAACATTCTAGAACTCATAAATAAGTTTAGTAAAGTCACAGGTTATAAGATCAATGCGCAAAAATCAGTAGCATTTCTGTACACCAATAATGAGCAAGATCAGGAGGAAATCAAGAAACAAATACCATTCACAAGAGTAAATAAAAAAATCAAATACTTAGGAATAAATTTAACTAAAGAGGTAAAGAACTTATACACCGAGAACTATGCAAGATTGTTCAAGGTAATCAAAGAAGACCTAAATAAATGGAAGACTATTCCTTGTTCATGGATAGGAAGACTGAACATTATTAAGATGTCTACCCTACCAAAACTGATCTACACATTCAATGCAATCCCAATAAAAATCAACGCAGCCTTTTTTAAGGAACTAGAAAAACCAACTATGAAATTTATTTGGAAAGGAAAGAGACCCCGAATAGCCAAAGACATACTGAAAAAGAAAAACAAAATTGGAGGAATCACACTACCTGGCTTCAAAACATACTACAAAGCTACGGTGGTGAAAACAGCATGGTATTGGCATAAGGAGAGAAACATAGACCAATGGAATCGAATTGAAAGCTCTGATATAGAACCTCACATATACAGCCACATAATATTTGATAAAGCCACCAAACCCTCTCAACTGGGAGAGAGTGGCCTATTCAACAAATGGTGTCTGGAGAACTGGATAGCCATATGTAGAAGAATGAAAGAGGATTACCATCTCACACCTTATACAAAGATCAACTCAAGCTGGATCAAAGACCTAAATATAAGAGCCAAGACCATAAAAACCTTAGAAAGCAGTGTAGGGAAACATCTACAGGACCTTGTAATAAGAAATGGATTTATGAATATCTCACCAAAAGCATGAGCAGCAAAAGAACTAATAGATAAATGGGACTTCCTCAAAATTAAAGCCTTCTGCACCTCAAAGGAGTTTGTCAAGAAAGTAAAAAGGGAGCCCACACAGTGGGAGAAAATATTTGGCAACCATATATTTGATAAGAACCTTATAACTTGCATATATAAAGAACTCCTATTTCTTGAAAATAAAAAGATAAACAACCCATTTAAAAAATTGGAAAAAGACTTAAAGAGACACTTCTCCAAAGAAGAAATACAAATGGCAAAAAAGCACATGAAAAAATGTTCCAAATCTCTACCTATCAGAGAAATGCAAATCAAAACCACAATGAGATACCATCTTACACCCATAAGATTGGCAGCTATGAAAAAAACAGAAGAATACAAGTGCTGGAGATGATGTGAAGGAAGGGGAACACTCATCCACTGCTGGTGAGAATGCAGAAGGATCCAACCATTCTGGAGGACATTATGGTGGATTCTCAAAAAACTACTCATAGATTTGCCATATGACCCAGCAATACCACTGCTGGGTATATACCCAGCAGAACTGAAAACAGGGACACAAACCGATATATGTACACCAATGTTCATAGCAGCATTGTTCACTATCACCAAAAGTTGGAATCAACCCAAATGCCCATCAACAGATGAGTGGATCAATAAAATGTGGCATATACACAAAATGGAATACTACTCGGCTGTAAGAACAAACACACTACAAACACATGTGATAACATGGATGAATCTTGAGAATCTTATGTTGAGTGAAGCAACCCAGATATTGAAGGACAAATACTACATGACCTCAATGATATGAAATAACCAAGCTGCCCTAGATAGCAAGAGACTGAACGATAGGCTTACAGGAAATCGGAGGGTGGAGGAAGGATGTGAGCCGATGTCTGCAGGGGTGGAATTTAAGACGAGATGGTGGTAAGTATGGACACAAAGATGAGATAAAAGGGGGGCAAGGGGTTGCCTTTGGTTGGGGCTTTGCGGGTTTGAGGGTGGTTCTGGAGGGGCGGATGAGTAACATTGCCCAAAAGTGGGGGGAGGGAGGGGTAGCATACGAACACAGGAGAGGGTCAGGTGTTGGTGGAGAGTAAAATGCCGAGAAAATCATATCAAAATATAATAAAGAGGGTTACCTGTTTAGAATGCTCGGAGGGGAGGGTCTGATGCAGCACGGGCTCCTGGGGAATGTCTAAATGCTCATTCTGCCAGAGTGGGTGACACCATGGGGTAGAAACCCAAGTAGTGAGAGTGGAGGTGGACCCACATCCTGGGGAGGACTAATGCCATCAAATAGAGGGAACTGTATCCCTCGAGAGAAAGGGTGGCTCCCAGGGCATTGGGGCAGTTGAGCAAGTTAGGCCCTGAACACTATTCCATCTATCTCTGGAAGTGGCTCCTCAGGAAACGGAGGTTGGCTGTCACTGTGGGCACCAAGGTGGAAGGAAAAATGGACGTTAAACGTGTGGAACCAAGGTAAATGGGGGGTAAGAGAGGAGATTCGTGAGAGTACACAAGGATGGATATAAAACATGTAATATTACACCATAACATATAGGAGATGACAGACTGATAATGTAAACCATAATGGAAAACATAGGATAACTAAGAATGTAAAAAACTGTGTATCCTAAAGTATGCACCATAATGTAAGCACAGATGTCACCTTGTTAGAAAGCTATTGTCTTAGACTCTGTACATCACGTTAAGTAAATATGATGTGAATAGGGTGTAAGGGTATTGCTGTGGAAGGGAAAAGGTTTTGTGGTGGAGGTATGGGAGTGCTGTATATTATATATATATGCCTTGCTGTGGTCTAGGGCTCCTGTGAAGAGAAGCTCAATAATTAGGGGGGAAAAAAAGAAAAGGAAAAGATATGATGTAGAATTTTTTCCAAGCCAACACGTATTCTTTATCTAACCTTTAAACCCATCGCTATATGCCATTCCCTAGTAAGGGACCCTGACATTATATTGGGCTTCAAATTACAGGGAGTTCTGGATCACAGAGTGGTTCAACAATGGCAATGGAGAGATACTGGTATAGGATACCATTGACAGGTGATATAAGGCTGACAGGGAGCTGTACAGAACATATGTCCAGGGTGCATGGTAATGTTTGGATATACTCATAGTGGCAACAATTAAAAACCACAGCAGGGCGTTACTGGGTTCCTGGCCAGTGGTGCTCTGTCATGGTCCCTAGGGGAGCAGCGACAGTCTCCCAGGTGCAGCGGCGGGGACCGGGAGGGAGTGAGGGTTCAACAGTGAGCCCCTGATGCTAATGACTATACTTGTGAGCTGATAAGCCTAAAATAAGAACAAGGCCTAGAGCAGCATTGTGCCTGGGAATTTCCTCCTGTCAGCCTTCATGTTACTCAAATGTGGCCAGTCTCGAAGCCAAACTCAGCATGTAAATGCAATGCCTTCCCCCCAGCGTGGGACATGACACCCGGGGATGAGCCTCCCTGGCACTGAGGGACCACTATCAACTACCAACTGATGATGCAACTGGAAAATGACCTTATACGGAAGGTTCAATGCGGATCAGCAGAATATCCCTGTCTACATAAAATAACATGACTTTAAAATGCTGTTTGACCTAATGTAAGGGGGAAATGGAAAGGAGAAATGAGTTTATATGGCAAGAAGTCTCTAAAAAAGAGTCTGGAGGCTGTCAGAAGGATTGCCCTTATGCACAACTGAGCAGAGTCTGAGAGACAGATAAAGCAGATACAACCCCCAGGTATTGGTTCCTTTGAGGGCTAAAGAGACCCATAGGAGTTATGTTCATGGCCGATGGGTTAACTACCAGGTCAGATGGCCCCTCTTTGGAAATGGTGTTTATGTGTGATGAATCTGGACTCAGATGGGATCTCTCTTCATAAGACTTTCATGCTAATGTGCTGGAGGTGCAGTTAGTGTTGGGGTTTAAGATATATTTAGGGGATTTGAATCTCTGGACTGACAATGTGATAGCCAGGTCCTGAGCCTCAACAGACTCCAACACCTACAATCTGATTCATTGGACTCACCACACTCAGCTAACATGGAGTTGAAGAAGGACAACCACCACACCATGGAGACTAGAGTGATTACAACTGAAAGTGGGAGGATTGCATCCAGCATCCATGTGGAATCTGAGCCTCCTCTTGACATAGAGGTGCAATGGACACAACCAATCCAATGTCCACATAGAAAAGGTGGCATTGGATTGGGAAAAGTGGACATGGTGGCTGATGGGTATGGCGAAAGGCAGGAAGAGATGAGAGGTGGAGGCGTTTTTGGGTCATGGAGCTGCCCTGGATGGTGCTCCAGGGGCAATCACCAGACATTGTAAATCCTCACAGGGCCCACTGGATGTTATGGGGGAGAGTATGGGCCATGATGTGGACCATTGACCATGAGGTGCAGAGGTGCCCAAAGGTGTACTTACCAAATGCAATGGATGTGTCATGATGATGGGAATGAGTGTTGCTGGGGGTGGGAGAGGTGGGGTGGGAGTGTTGGGGTTGAATGGGACCTCATATATATATATTTTTAATGTAATATTATTACAAAGTCAATAAAAAAAAACATCAATGCCTATTTCGGAAATGCAAAGTCCAAACTACAATGAGATACGATCTCACACCCATTAGACTGGAAGCCATTTAAAAACGGAGGACTACAAATGTTGTTGAGGATCTGGAGGAATGGGAACCCTCATCCACTGGTGGTGGGAATGGAGAATTGTCCTGCCTTTGTGGAGGACAAGTTGGCAATTCCTCAAAAAACCAACTACAAATCTGTCATATGATCCAGCAATTCCTAGCTGGGTACATACTCAGAAGAACTGAGAGCAAAGACATGAACAGATATATGCACACCAATGTTCATAGCTGCATTATTCACTATTACAAAATTTAGAATCAACACAAATTGCCATCAACACATGAATGGATAAACAGAATGCCATATATATACATACAATAGAATATTACTCACCTGTAAGAAGGAATACAGTACTAACACTTGGGATAACATGGATGAATCTTGAAGCCCCTATTTGAATGAAGCAAGCCTCCCATTGAAGGACAAATATTACATGACCTCTCTGGATTAATCAAATTGAGCAAACTCAGAGAGCTAGGTTCTCAAAGACAGTTCTCCAGGATACAGAAAGGGAGAAGAAGGTTGTGAGCCAAAGCCCTTATTGATGAAATCTATGATAAAGTGGAAGTGAGTAGTTGTGCAGTGAAGGGATATGACAGGGGTGTAGTTTTACTATTAGGTTAGGTGGTGCAAGCTTAATGGGGGATACGGAGGAATGGATGGGTTGGACAGTCTATGGAAATGGGGGTCGGTTTGGGGGAGGTAGTAGGTGAACACTGGGGATTGGTGGGTATGTGGTTGAAACTACAATGTTGATAAAGCTCTTTTGACAATATGACAAGGAAGGATTACTGGTTTAGGGTTTGTGATCATGGTTATTTGGGAGAGGACACACCTTGGACTGTCTTCTAAAGAATGCACAAGTGTTCATTTTGTCATAGTTTGTTTTATCAGTGGGTTGAGTACCACATAATGAGTAGGAGAGAGATGGACTCCCACCCTGGGGAGTCCCAAAATGTTCTCATAAAGAAGAGAAGGTTTCTCTCAAGAGATGGATGGCTCCTAATAGGGGAGGACAGACTAGTGCATCAAGCCCTCAGCATTGTTGTAAGTATCTATGATTCTTGTCCCTCAAGGACTGAAACCCAGTGGTAGCCCTGCGTCCTGAGGGGAGGGGAGGGAGAGTAGAAGCGATGGAAGAGGGGGTATTTAGGGGGCAATGTAAGTGCCCTGTATGATCTTGCAGTGATAGATACAGGCCATGTTAAATTTCACCAAAAATTTTAAAAAGCATATGATCTAAAATGTAAACCATAATGTAAACAATTGACCTTGCTTAATAGCTGTTTCATATTTGCACATCAATTGTAACAAATGTAACATCACATGTAAAAACATTAATACAGGAAGGGGGGAAAGGGGAAAGTGCTGGGCATATGGAAGTTCCCTGTGTTCTATATTTGACTTTACTGTGACCTAAATCTTATTTGAAAACAGAATGATAAAAATTAACACACTGGAGAAGTAATGGAAAAAATGGCACTGTACATACAGGACAACAGATATTACAGTGATGAAAGGCAAAATATTTTAAAAATTAAATTATTTTCATTATTTTTTAAATTTATTGAAATATATCACCCATACATAAACATACATAAGCAATAAATGTATAATAGTTGTGAACTTAACAAAACAAACATATATAACATCAAACAAACATATATAACATCTCACCCTACCACCAACTTGCATTGTTTTTAAACCTTTTAAAATAATGATTAAAGAGCACTGTCAAAGTGTAACATTTAAAAGAAAATAAAGAAGAAAAAAAGGAAAAAGAAAGGAACACATTGAAACCTAAAAAAAAAAACACTGGACATCACTGCACCCCATAGTCAATGGTGCTCAGAGATGAACTTACCAGGTGCAATGGATGTGTCATGATGATGGGAGAGAGTGTTGCTGTGGGGGGAATGGGGGGCGGGGGTGGTGGGGTTGAATGGGACCTCATATTTTTCATAATGTAATTAAAAAATAATAATAAATAATTTAAAAAAAACACTGGAGATGCATAACAGCAGATTTAAACAATTAGAAAAAGGGTCAATGATCTTGAAGGCAGGGCCCCCAAAAGTGAACAAACATATATCAGTGAGAGGAGACCCACACAATGAGTGGTAAGGTGTTATGCCTCCATCCTCAGGAGGCCTGATGTTCTCAAACAGAGGGGAGTGTGTCTCTTGAGAGCATGGGTGGTTACCAATGTTGGAGGACTGACTAGTTTGTCAAGCCCTCAGCACTCTTGGAAATATTTATGAATCTTGTCCTTCAAGCAGTGAAGCTTGGTTATCAAAGTGGGCCCTCAGGGGAGGGGGAGAGAAGAATAGAACAGTTGGAAGAGGGGATAACTGGAGGTCAATGGAAGTGTTCTGCATGAGCCTGCAATAATAGATACAGGCCATGTTAAGTATCATTAAAAATTAGAAAGGTGTATAGTTTAAAATGTAAATTGTAGTGTAGACCATAATTTAAACAAAATTTATAGAATTGTACAGTCTAAAATGTGAATATATATATTACTACTAAACAAAGTATTTTCCCCTAACCAATCTGATTTTTATTACCTTTATATCATTTATATATGAACATACATAAATAATTAAGTGTATAGTAAAAGTTAAGATCTTACAAAGCAAACATGTGTAACATCATACATGGGTTCCATACATCCCCCTCCACCAACACCTTGTGTTGTCATGAGACATTTGTTACAAACTATGAAAGAATACTGTCAAAATCTTACTACTAATCATAATTCTTTTCTTATATTTGGTGTTTTTCCCCAAAACCAACCTATTATTACTTTTTAAATATATTTTTAGGACAGAAGTTGTAAACGTATAAAACAATCATGCACATGTACAGAATTCCTAAAGAACACACCTCCATCAGCACACTGTTTCATTTGCCACATAGAATAATATCATCTGATTATTGCCATGTCCATAGTGCACATTTGACTCACATTTTCCATATGCTTCAGTATCAACCTAGTACATCTTTTGCATAGATGCAAGAATATTATATTATTACTACTAACCACAATCCATAGGTCACTCCAGCTGTATTTTTCCCACGCTTCTCCACATTACCAACACCCTGCAGTAGTGATATACATTTGTTTTAGTTAACAAAGAACACTCTTGCATCTGAACCATCAACCACAATTCTCACCCACCTCTTGGTTTACTGTGCTATCCAGTTCCTAGATTATTCTTAAGCATTCTGTCAGGTGGCATTTACATAACTAGACTACCATATTCAGTCATATCTCCATTAATAAACTAGCTGTTACTGTGTGTTACCATTCACTCTATAAATTTCCACAATTTTACAGTAAAACTAATTAAAACTTCTATATACATTAAACATCAGTAGTCCACTCAGTCCTTCTCTTATCTCCTTTAAGCATCCACCACCTACCACCAGGTCTTGAAAATATTTTCCAAAAATTTCTTCTAGAAGTTTTATGGTTCTTGTTTTTATTTTTAGTTTTTTGATCAATTTGAGTGAGTTTTTGGATAAGGTGTGAGATACAGGTCCTCTTTCCTTCTTTCAGCTATGGATGTCCAATTTTTTCAGCACCAGTTGTTGAATAGATTGTTCTGCTCGAGCTGTGTGAGTTTGACAGGCTAGTCAATAATCGTTTGTTTCTGAACCATAAATTTGGTTCCATGGTCTACTGTATCTGTCTTTAGGCCAGTACAATGTTGTTTTTACCACTACAGGTAGGTATTATGATTTAAAGTCTGGAGATCAGGATTCGCTTTTACTTTTTATGATGTTTCTGGCTATTCAGGACTCCTTACACTACCAAGTAAATTTAATGATCGTGTTTTCAATTTTTTCTTTAATGCTGGTGGAATTTTTATTGGTATTGCATTAAATCTGTATATCAATTTGAGTATATTTGGCATGTTAATGATATTTAGTCTTGCAATCCATGAGCATGAAATGTTCTTCCAGTTATTTAGGGCTTTTTAAATTTTTTTTAACGTTGAGTTGCAGTTTTCTGAATACAAGTGCTTTACATCATTAGCTAAGTTTATTCCTGACTATTTGAGTTTTCACCACTATTTTGACACTTATAGTTATTTTTATTGTCTTTTCTTTTCAGGTTCTAGCACACCTTTTAGTATTTCCTGAAAATCTCTTCTCTTGCTTAGAAGTTCTCTCAGTTTCTGTTTATGTGTGAATATTCTAATTTCATCCTCATTTTTGAAAGACATTCTTGCTGGATGTAAGATTCTTGGCTGGAAGTTTTTCTCTTATAGAATCTTAAATATATTAGACCACTGTCTTCTTGCCTCCATGGTTTCTGGTGAGAAATCAGCACTTAATCTAATTGGGTATCCCTTATAGGTCATACATTGTTTTTCTCTTTCTGTTCTCAGAATTTTCTCTTTGTCTTCGGTATCTGACATTCTGATGTTTATGTGTCTTGGAGTTGATCTATTTAGATTTTGTCTGATGGGACTACATTGTACTTCTTGGACAGGGATATCTATGTCTTTTTAAAGGGTTGGGAAATTTTCTTCAATTATTTCTTTAAATATTCCTTCTGCCCCTTTTCTCTTCTCTTCTCCTTCTGGGATACCCATGGCATGTATGTTTGCATGCCTTTTGCTGTCATTTAGTTCCCTGAGACCTTGTTCAATTTTTTCCCATTATTTTCTTCATCTCTTCTTTTGTATGTTCACTTACAGAGGCCATTTCTTCAAGTTCACCAATCATTTCTTCTGCCTCCTCAAATCTGCTATTACATGGTTCCAAGGTTTTTTAAAATTTCATTGATTGCCCCTTTCACTCCTATAAGATCTCTTATTTTTCAACGTATGCTTTCAAATTCTTCTTTGTGCTCATCCAATGTCTACTTAATATCCTTAATCTCTTTAGTCATCTCATTGAATTTATTAAGGAGATTTGTTTGAACATCTATAATTAGTTGTCTCAGCTTTCATGTTATCTGGAAGCTTATCTTGTTCCATTAACTGGGTCATAGCCTCCTGTTTCTTGGTGTGGGTTGTAATATTTTGTTGGTGTCTTCACATCTGGCTTACTAGAGTATTTATTCTGGATGCAGTTTTTCTCTCTAGTTTAGGGCTTCCTATCATTTCTCCCTTGCTGGTTATGCAGTAGGAGCCAAGCATGTAGTTGATGTTGTAAGCTGTGGAGACTCAAGCTGCCCTCATTGCACCAGGGACCAATGAATCTTTTTCCAACATTCTCCTTTACCGGGGGTAAGGACAGAGTCACAGCTATGTGGAATATTCCATGTGTAGGCCTATACTGTAGTTTCCCAGAGAGAATGATGGGATTTCACATCCTTTTCTCCCCTACCTGGGTCAGGGATACACCTGCACGTGTCGGCAGCAATCTTGTGCCTCCAGTGGAGGGTGGGCACCAGTGTGCATGGCGTGGAGAACTCTACTTATGAGTCTTCTCTGCAGTCTCCTCCTTCCACTCCCCCTAGTACATTGCAGGATGTTCTTCTGGCTTCCTGGAGCCTCCAAACAAGTGCTTCAGCTAGCTCCAAGGAGCTCTGGGTGTTTGCTAACTGCCCTGTAGCAGGAGCTGTCTCTAGGAGCTCCTTACTCTGCCACCACCTTGCTGGTTTCTCCTATTTTTCATTATTTTTTAATAAACCAATTTTTAAATTTTATTTAAATTTTTTTCTAAGTTATTACATATTTTATTTCTTTTGCTTGAACTTATTATTTTATTCTCCTATTGATCGCACTTGGCTTCATTTTCTAAGTAGTTTTGAATCACAGAAGAGATATAAAAATGGCAGAGGTACTCTCACAGCCAAACTCAGCACGTAAATGCAGTGCAGTCCCCCAGCATGGGACATGACACCCGGGGATGAGCCTCCCTGGCACCGAGGGATCACTACCACATACCAGCTGAAGATGCAACTAGAAAAGGACCTTGAATTAAAGGTTCAACACGGATCAGCAGAATATCCCTGTCTACATATAATAACATGACTTCAAAATGCTGTTTGACCTAATGTAAGGGGGAAATGGAAAGGAGAAATGAGAATATAAGGCTATGAGTCTCTAAAAAAGAGTCTGGAGGCTGTCAGAAGGAATGCCCTTATGCACAAATGAGCAGAGTCTGGAGAGACAGATAAAATAGATACAATCCCAGGTATTGGTTCTTTTGAGGAATAAAGAGACCCACGGGTTCTATGATCGTGGCAGATGGGGTTCACTGCCATGGCAGATGGCCCTTCTCTGGAGCTGGTGTTTCTGTGTGATGGAATTGGACTCAGAGGGGATCTCTTTTCACAAGACTTGCATGCTACTTTAATGGAATTGTAGTTGGTGCTGGGGTTTTAGATATATTTAGGGGATTTGAATCTCTGGACTGATAATATGACACCCAGGCCCAGAGCCTCAACAGACTTCAGCTCCTACACTTTGATTTATTGGACTTACCCCACTCAGCTAACATCAAGTTGAAGAAGGTCAACCACCCCACCACGGAGCCTAGAGTGTCTACAACTGAAAGCAGGAGGATTGCATCCAGTATTCATGTGGAATCTAAGCCCCCACTTGACATAGATGTGCAATGGACACAACCAATCCAATGTCCACAGAGAAAATGTGGAATGGGTGTGGGAAGGGTAGCCATAGTGGCTGCTGGGTTTGGGGAATGGGAGGAAGAGATGAGATGTGGAGGCGTTTTCAGGACGAGGAGATGTCCTGGGTGGTGCTTCACGGACAATTACGGAACATTGTAGAGCCCCCCAGGGCCCACCGGATGGAACATGGGAGAGTGTTGGCTATGATGTGGACCATTGACTAGGGGTGCAGTGATACTCAGAGATGTACTTACCAGGTGCAATGGATGTGTCACGATGAGGGGAGAGAGTGTTGCTGTGGGGGGAGTGGGGGGTGGGGGCGGTGGGGTTGAATGGGACCTCATATTTTTTTAATGTAATTTTTAAAAATAAATAATTTAAATTTAAAAAAATAAAAATAAAAATAAAAATGGCAGGGGAGAATCACTGTCATGTGGTGTCAGTGATAGGGGATTCATGGGAGTAAGTTCACCTGGACATACATAAGAGGTATAAAAATGTGTTCAACGATGATGGGAGAGAGTGTTGCTGTGGGGGAAGTGGGGGGTGGGGGCGGTGGGGTTGAATGGGACCTCATATTTTTTGAATATAATTTTTAAAAATAAATAAATAATTAAAAAAATAAAATAAAAGAACATAATGTTCAAACCTGAAAAAAAAATGTGTTCAAATCTTCATGGGATATTGCCACAGTGGGTAGAGATTCACACCACACCTGAAAGAATATTGAATTCCCATCCTGGGGAATTCTTCCACATTCTCTAATGGAAAAACAACAATCCCCCAAGTATAGAGGCAATGCCTAGAGAAGAAGGATTGCCCATTGAAGGACACTTGATATCAATGTCTATGCTTATGAGCCTTTGCTCTTGAAATTAATACTTAGCCTCATGTTGTAGGATGTCTAAGAGTTACCTCCTGAGAGCCTCCATATTGCTCAAATGTGGCCTCTCTCTAAGCCGTACTCAGCATGTTAATGCATTATCTTCCCCACCCCCATGTGGGATATGACTCCCAGAGATGAGTCTCCCTGGCACAAAAGAAATACTACCAAGCACTGACTGGTGATGCAACTGGAAAAAACATTGAAGAAAAGCAGGAATATGTAAAGACAAATTACTTTATATGGCTAAGAGACTTCAAAGTGAGTAGGGAAGTCATCAGAGAGGTAATACTTATGTACACCTCAGAAAGATCTCATAGACTGCCAAAGTACATACTACCCCAAATAGTGGGGCTCCTGAGGCCCCTGGTCCTATGATCATGGTAGATGGCTCCAGATTATGGTGCCTTGCCATATGCTTCTGAGTTTTTGCTTCTGAGTGACAGATTTGGACTCAAATGTGACTTCTCTACCCATGCCTCTTCTGTCCCTTTTTTATGAACCTGTAGTTTCCAGAGTTGGTGGGTGTATGTCCAAGAAACATGAATCTCTGGGCTGTTCATGTGACAGCTGGGACCTGAGCCTCAGCAGAGTTGCAACACCTACTCTCCAATTAATTGGGCTCATCCAGGACAACTAACAAGGAGTTGAAGATGGATAACCACCACACCAAGAACCAAGAGAGTCTACAGCTGCAAGCAAGAGGGCCCTATCCATCAGCTATATGGGATCGAAGTCCCCTCTCAATTAGAAGTAGAGTGGACATCACCATCCCAGTATCCTTAGGACAGGGGAATAAAATATGGAGTTCTACTGTAGACTTATTGTGATTCTAGAAATGGAAGAAATTATATCATTGACATGGTAACAGTAACCACTGGAGGTGCTTAGGTAAGGGAGAGGGAGAAAGAGGTGTAATATGGCGACATTTTCAGGTTTTGGAATTGTCTTTAACAACATTGCAATGACATATACAGGCCATTATGTATCCTGCCATAACCTACAGAATTAAGTGGGAGAGACTGTAAACTACAATGTAACCTATTATCCATGCTTAGTGGTAATGCTCCAAAATCTGTTCATGAATCAAAATGAATGTACCACGGTAATGAAATAAGTTGTTAATGTGGGGAAAAGTGGGAATTGTGGTGAGTGGAGCATAAGGGAATCCCTTATGATTTTTTACATAATATTTTATGTAATCTAAGTATCTTTTAAAAAATAAATAAAAAATATTGAAACAAGAAAGTGCAGGAATGTAGCATTGATCCAGAGAAAGTGTTTTAAAGTTGCCATGAACTTAACAAGAGTGACTCCTGATGTTATATGGAAGGCAAAATTTGAAAATGACAAATTTGGACATTTAGATGAAGAGCTTTCCAAAGTAACCTTGGAGAATGTAGCTCAGTTTCTCCTTGAGGCTTATAGAAAAATGTTAGAAGAAAGAGGTAAACTGATAAATGAGTTGTTGGCACAAAGAAACCAGAAACATTCTGGAAATTCCAAGTCCTTGAAAATCAAGTTCCCAGATGGCAGTGTCCCAATTCAAGAATTAAATAAACAAGGAACTTTTAAGTCCAAATTGAAAATGCAGTTATCTAGGAATAACTTTTCGAAAGTTTTACAGTCATGGCATGGACCCCTGCTTCCTGTATGCTAAACCAACAAGCTTTTTGCAAAGAGTTGTATGAACAAAACCACTATCACCCTGATTTAAAAGGACATGGAGGGGAGAGATGAAAGAGGAAATGGCTTTAAGACAAAAATCAGGGAGGCTGAGGTCTGGAATTAAGAAATATCCTTGGGCCATGATTGAAACCCCACACATGTGTACAGAGAGGGTGAGTTAGCTCCAGTAATTGATGAAGATGGATGTATCAACACACTGTTCAAGGACAGTTTTGCAGTCCCAGACCAGATAGATACTGGAGCAGATTCCTTAAGTGTTGGGGAGACTGAGTTCAATACTCCAGGGCTCTGAGAGGTTTGGACTGTTTCCCATAGGTTAGAGAGTGCAGTCAATAGCCCATAAGTCTGACAAGGGTGGTCCTGTCCCCTATAGATATGGGAAGGCCAAGTCACAGTCAATTATTCTGAGAGGTTTGGGTCTGTATGCCAGAGATTAGGGAGAATGTTGCCACCACCTCACTGTAATAAGGAGCTTGAGACTGTATTCCAGAGATTGGGGAATATGTGGCCATCACCCCAATGTTCTTGGAGTGTGAGTTCTGGAGCTCAGCCACCACAAAGATGCTTAATGAGTGTGGAACCAATAAAATGCAGTTGGGCAAATCTGAGGAAGGGGAGGGACCCCATGAGGCTTCAGGGAGAAGAAACCATCATCTTAAGAATGACTCTTAAACTTAAGAATCTAATGAAGTATGCCTCGCAAGTTTAAAGAACTATAGTGGATGAGTGACTCATGTGTCCCTCTCAAATTCTCCTTACGGTAATATAAATGATTATCTTTTGTCTGTGTTTCTGTATATTGGAAGCAGATAAATGGTTTTGTTGGTTTAACAGGTCTACAACCAGAGAGGACTGTGTCCCAAGACAAACGGTATTTCTTGAAACCTGCAACTGTGATGTGATTTTGTACATAACATTTTTACTGATTTAGGGTGTTTTATTGTAGTAAGGCAGTATCTTCAGAGGATGGAGTATGGCCACTTGATATTATTTACGAATTACAAAATGAGATATTGCTTATGTTTGTAAACGGGTCTCTTCCTCTGTGCATTGTACCCTTTGATTGATTTAAATTCAAAGGCTTCACTTTACTTGATTAATCAAGATTAGGGCTTTGATTTGACCATGTCATTAGGTTATGCATGGTTGATTCTCCATCCCCTTTTAGAGCTATAAAAGTGGACACTTATTCAAGAAGTTGGAAGTAGATACATGGGAAGAGAGAGTTCCATAGATGCCAGAGGAAGAGAGATCCATAAACACAAAAGAGGATAGATTATCCTTCAGCCCTGGGAAAAGAGATGAAAAATTCACCTAATAGTTTGCAGCTGAAGAGAAGAGAGTAGCTAAGCCCTTTGACAGCCTACAGCTGAGATAGGAGGAAGCTGGACCCACAGAACCTTAAGAGGACAGGAAAAGGCTGAACCCCCAAGAAATTGCCCGCCATCTTGGTTCAAAACATGGAAAAAGATTTTGGGTGAGAAAATACTTCTTATGGTACCTTAAGCTGAACTCTTTAGGGACTCATAACTGTAAGATTTAACCTCAAATAAATACCCTTTGTAAAAGCCAGCAGATTTCTGGTACATCAGTACTCATTTGGCTGATTAACACAATTTGGTTACAAGAGTGGGGTCATACTTTTGCAATTACTAAAAATGCTGGAACTGCTTTTAAATGGGTAAGGAGCATTTTTTTTGAGAAATTGTGAGATGCTTAATAGAAAAGGCCTAGATTTCTTTGAAGAGACTGTTGATAGGATTATGGAGTCTAAAGATATTTCCAATAATATCTTTATTTCCAATAATCACTTAGAATGAAGGGATGAAACTATTTCTGGAAACTGGAGGAAAGGTTAGCTTTGTTTTAAAGTTGTGAGAACTTAGCAAGTTTGACTCCTGATGTTTTATGGAAGGTAGAATTTGAAAATGTCAAGCAAGGACATTTAGTTGAAGAGTTTTCCAAAGTAAACTCAGAGACTATAACCTGGTTTCTCCTTGCAGCTTATAGCAAAATGTTAGAGGAAAGAGATAAGCTGAAAACTGAATTTTGGGGCAAAAGAAACCAGAAACTGATTCCTGAAATTCCAAGCCACTGGAAATTAAGCTTCCAGACAATCTTAGATATCAGAACTTATCATCAGCAAATAAAGAATGTTTTACTTCTTTTAAAATTGAACAGGAAAAAAAACACTTCCAAACTCATTCTATGAAACCAACATCACACTAATATCAAAGTCAGATAAAGATACTAAGAAAAATGAAAATTACAGACCAATATCCCTAATGAATATAGATGCAAAAATCCTCAACAAAATTCTTGGAAACCAAATCCAAAAACACATTAAAACAAATATACACCAAGAATAAAGTGGGTTTTATCATAGGTATGTAAGGGTGGTTCATTGCAAGAAAATCAATTAGCATAATAAACAATATTGAAAAATCAAAGGAGAAAAATTACATGGTTCTCTTGATTATGCAGAAAATGCAATTGACATCATACAGAACCCATTCTTGATTTTAAAAACCCTCCAAACGTTAAGAGTACAAGGAAGCTTTCTCAATAAGATAAAATGCACATATAAAAAACCTACAGCTAGCATTGTGCTCAATAATAAAAGTCTGAAAGCCTTCCCACTGAGATCAAGAATAAGATA
The DNA here is from genome assembly GCF_030445035.2 of Dasypus novemcinctus. Lineage (NCBI taxonomy): Eukaryota > Metazoa > Chordata > Mammalia > Cingulata > Dasypodidae > Dasypus > Dasypus novemcinctus. The sequence goes on along the minus strand of NC_080704.1, from coordinate 90,440,259 downwards.
AGTAAGCTGTCACCATTATTATTCATTATTACACTAGAGGTTCTAGCTAGAGCATTTAGGTTAGATAAAGATAAAAGTAACCCAAATAGAAAAGGAAGAAGTAAAACTTTATTCACTGATGATAAGAACCTATATCTAGAAAATCCCGAAAAATCCATAACAAAGCTTATAGAATTAACAGATGAGTGTAGCAAAGTGGTGGCATACAAGATTATGTGCAAAACTCAAAAGCATTTCCCATCCATCTTGCCCATGGGATCTGTAGCAGTTTGATATTGCTTATGAATTCCAAAAATAGATATTGGATTATGTTTGTAAACTGCTCTCTTTCTGTGGGGTTATTAGATTATATTGGATTCAGATGTTCCACTTTTACTGGCTTAAATAATGATTAATGCTTTGATTGGGCCATGCCAGTAGGACTTTGAGCCCCCACCCCTTGGTGGGTGGAGACACACACAGAAACTACACCTCAGGGAAGGGAGGTTGAAGTTTTAATGCTGGAGACTTAGGAAGTAAACACAGAGAACCAAATACTTACGGAAAGAGAGAAGGCTCCATTGTACATGGTAGAGGCCCTGGGAAGAGAGACAAGCCATTCACCTGAAACTTTACAGCTGGCCTTGTGGGGAGAGCAGAGCAGCTGAACCTGGAGATAAATGAGCCCCAGTAGAGACACAAGACTTATCCCAACCTACAACTGATACTGGGAAAAGCTGATACCACATAGCCTTAATAGGAAGTGGAAGCCTGAGCCCCTGCAGGTGTCAGCAGCCATCTTTATCCAATGTGGCAAAAGACTGTGGAGAATGAGGTAACTTTTGTTTTATGATCTTGTGACTGTAAACATCTACCCCCAAACAAATACTCTTTATAAAACCCAACCAATTTCTGGTATTTTGCATCAGAACCCATTTGGCTGACTAATACAGAATATGGTACTAAAATTGGGGTAATGCTTTTGCAGTTACCAAAATGCTGGAACAGTTTTATAAATGGATAAAGAGTACTTTTTGGAAGAATTGTGAGATATTTGATAGAAAAGGCCTATAGTGCTTTGAAGAGACTTTTTTTTAATGACTTAGAAGTAGATGAAGAAACTATAATTGGAACCTGGAGGAAAAGTTGCAGAGAACTTAGCAATATTAACTCCTGATGTTTTACAAAAGGCAGAATTTGAAAATGGTGAGCCTGAGCACTCAGCTGAAGAACTTTCCAAAGTAAACTCAGATAATATGGTTTGAATTCTCCTTGCGATATATAGCAAAATGGTAGCCAAGTCAGATAAGCTGAGGACTGAATTTTTGTGCACAAAGAAATGAAAAACTGATTCTGGTAATTCCAAACCTCTGGAAATCAAGCCATCAGACATTAGAGCCCCCTTTGAGGACTTAACTAAACTTTTAACTTGTAAATCAAAATTGAAAAAATATTTATCCTGGAAAGTCTTGTGGAATATCCTACTTTCTGATGGCTTGGACCCCTGCTTCCTGCATTCTAAACCAACAAACTTTTTGAGAGAACTGTATGAACCAAACCACTGTCATCCTGGAATAAAATGGACATCAGTGGTAGAGATGGAAGGGGAAATAGCTTTAAGAGGAAAAGCATGGAATCTGATTTTTGGAATTAAGACATCTCCTAGGGCCAAGAGGAACACCACCCATGTGTACAGAGAGGGTGAGTTTGCCCAAGGAGTTGAAAGGGTGGATGCTCTCACCTGATGTTCAGGAAGTTTTGCCACCCCAGGGTAGAGAGGGTGGAACACATCCTCCAGTGATTAGGGAGGTTCAGGTCAATGCCCATAGGTCTGAGAGTGCTGGGCCTGTCCCCAATGGATTAGGGAAGGCTGGGTCACCATTTCACTGGTTGGAGGTGGTTGGACCTCTATTCCAAAGTTTTAGGAGGAAGTTTGCTTCACTTCACTGTACTGGGGAGTATAGACTCTAACCTAAAGTTTGGGTAAAGTTTGGAAACCACCCCAAGGTAATTGGAGGGTGAGGTTTTGAGTTTGGTCACTACCCATATGCTTTATGAAGGTGGAGCCAAGAAAATGGTCATTGGGCAAACCTGTGGAATGGGTGGATCCTCATGGGGCCTCTGTGAGAAGAAATCATCATCTTAAGAATGACTCTTGGAGCAATTTGAAATTGCTTATGAATTCCAAAAGTAGACATTGAATTATGTTTGTGAACTGGTATTATACTCTGTGCATATTAGATTATAATGGATTTAGAGGTTTCACTTTTGCTTGATTAAATAATGATTAAGACTTTGAGCCACAACAGTAGGATCTTGGCTCCCCACCCTGTTGGTGCATGGGGAAACACAAAGAAACTGCACCACAGAGAAGGGAGATTGGAGTCTTAATGCTGTAGCCCTGGGAAGTAAAAACAGAGAAACAGCTATGTGAGGAAATAGAGAAGACTCCATTAGACATGGCATGAAAGTCAAGCCATTTGCCTGATTGTTTTACAGCTGACTTTGTAGAGAGGACAGAGCAGCTGAGCCATGAAGAAACAAGCCTCAGGAGAGAGACAAGACTTATCCTAGCCTACAGCTGATAATGAAGGAAGATGGGAGCATATAGCCTTAAGAGGAGAAGAACACTGAACCCTTGCAGATGTGAGCAGCCATCTTTCTCTAACACATGAGAACAGACTTTGGTGAGGGAAGTAGCCTAAGCTTCATGGCCTTGTGACTGCAAAATTCTACCCCAAATAAACACTCTTTATAAAACCCAACAGATTTCTGGAATTTTTCATCAACACTACATTGGCTGACTAATGCGGGATTTAAGCCCCCTTTGAATTAGAATTAGAGTGGCCATAACCATCCTAAAATCCTCGAGAGTGGGAAATGCAAAATGAGCTAAAGTAGACATATTTTTATTCTACTCTAGAATTATTATTATCCTAGCAATGAGAGAGCTCTCATGGTTGATGTAAAGGCAGTGGCCATCAGTGGTTCTGAAAGAATAAGTGTAATATGGGGCATTGTCAGGACAATGGATTTGTCCCACATGACATTGCAGTGATGGATATAGGCCATTGTATATTTTGTCATAACTTGCAAAATTGTGTGGGACAAAGTGTAAACTATAATGTAAACTTTAGTCCATGGTTGGTAGCAATGCTTCAATATTTATTCCTCAGTTGTAAGAAATGTACCACATTAAAGAAGGATGTTGGTAATGTGGAAAAGTGTGGAAGGTAGAGGGAGTGGGGCATATGTGAATCCCTTATTTTTTATGTAACTTTTATGTAATCTAAAGCTTCTTTAAAAATAAGAAAATATATAAAAAACAGTGGGAACTACCAGTATTTAAGTCATGCCTACACTCCTGTACTGAAACCAGATGTAACCAAAATCTACACTGTTTCTGATTTCCTATCATTCATTAAAATGATTAGACTTGTGACTTAAGAGAATGAAATTGAAGTAAATAGAAGAAAAGAGTTGTATATGCACTTCAGTGTTTAGATTTGTTTTTTTCATGTGAAATCAATACTCTTTGATGAGGTAAAGCAAATTTGAATATTCCCATAATATTTCTGAAAATTATTTGGTGTTTATCATAGTGTCAATCCTTGTGGTCTTTGGATTGTGAATACCTTTAGTAATCTCTTAAAATGTAAGGAAGAAAAGAACATCAAACAATTATATATATAGTTTCAGTTTCTTAGGGCATGGCATGCATCATAAATTTCTTCTGAATCCACTGAATCCAGATCAAGAAGCCTTGTAAGAGAGCAAATTCAAGAAAATGACTCAAAATATTTTCATTCCAGTGATCTGCATGGTTATCATCTGAACATAAAGCTCAATTTTAGTATTCCTTCGAAAATTTTTTACAATGACTTCACTGGAAGAATCAGAGTTGACATCATGTTGTAGATAAAGTTATAATCATGAACCTAAATTAAAAGTTATGTTTTCACCTTTTCTTCTTTAAAAATTCAGTAGCATTTCTATACACTATTGATGTGCAATCTGATGATGAAATCAGAAAAAAACTCCATTTAAAATAGTGACTAAAACAAAAAAGTATTTAGGATAAACTTAACCAAGGGCATAAAGACATAAAGAACTTATGTTCAGAAAACTAAAAAACTAAAAAGAAACTGAAGAAGATTTAAATAAATGGAAGGGCATTCCATGTTCATGTATTGAAAGATTAAATATCATTAATATGTCAATTTGAGTAGAACTGATTTACATATTCCCAATAGACATTTTTGCAAAAATCAAAAAGCCAACAATCAAATCTATTTCCAATGGTAAGGGGACCTGAATAGTCAAAAGTATCTTGAAAAAATAACAAAGTTGGAGGATTTTCACTTTCTGTCTTTAAAGCATATTACTTAAATATAGTGATAAAATCTGCCTGGTACTGGCATAAAGACAGATTGACAAAAGGAACTGAATTGAGAGCTCAATAATAGACCCTTGCATCTACAGTTAAATGATTTTGACAAGGATGTTAAGCCTAACCACCTGGGTCAGAACAGTCTATTCAACAAATGGTGCTGGGAGAATTGGATATTCATATCCAAGAGAAAGAAAGAACACCACTATCTCACAGCTTATACAAAAATTATTTCAAAATGGATCAAGGAATTAAATATAAAAACAAAAATCATAAAACTCCTAAAATAAAATATAGGAAAACAACTTCTAGTCTTGTGGTAGGTGGTAGATCCTTAAACTCTACACCCAAATCATGAACATCAAAAGAAAAAATAGATAAATAGGACCTTCTCAAAATTAAACACTTCTGCATCTCAAAGGAATTCAACAAAAGGTTGAAAAGTCAGCCAACTCAATGGGGGAAATATTTGACAATCACATACCAATAAGTCTTAAATATTCATGATATATAAAGAGATCATACATCTCAACAAAAAAAGACAAATTACCCAATTACAAAATGGGCAAAATACTTGAAAAGATTATTTTCTGAGGAAGAAATAGAAATGACAGAGAAACACATGAAACTGTTCAACATCTTTAGTGATTAGTGAAACACAAAAACTTCAATGAGATATCTTTTCTTACCTATTAGGCTGGCCATTATAAAAATGTCAGGACCTAAATATTGGAGAGGATGTGGAGAGACAGGACTGATTTTTCATTGTTGGTGGGAATGTAGAATAGTATAGCCACTGTGGAGGATAGTTTGACACTTCCTAATGTGTTGACTATATACTTGCCATGAGACCCGGCAATATCATTGTTAGGTATATATCCAGAAGAATTGAGAACACAGACATGAACAGACATCTGTATATTGATGCTCATGTGACATTATTTACAATTGTCAAAAGTTGGAAAAAATCCAGCTGTCCATCAAGTGATGAATGGATAAAAATTTGTAATGCATACCATGATGAAATATTTTACAGCAGTAACATATGACAACATGGACAAACCTGGAGGACATTAAGTTGAGTGAAACAAGCCAGACAAAAAATTACAAATTGTGTTTGATTGTGCTATTATGAACTAAATATATTGTGTAAGCTAATGGAGATAATTAGAATATAGGTCTCCAGAAAATAAAATGAGTGTAGAGAATGGAAAACTGAGGGTTAAACTGTGCAGAATTGGTAAAAAGTTTGTTTGTAAATCTTTGGAAATGAATAGGAATGGTGAAAGAAAATCATGATGTTTGTAACTAGGTGTTTGTAACATGTGACAAAATTGTGGTTTTGTCATACTATTATATGAGTATGACCGTGGTGAAAAGGTAAAATCTACGTTCATGTATATTGCTATAAGGTAAGTTATAAACTGTAACATGGAACAATATACAATACTAAAACCTCACATAAAACATGAATATGCATGATATATCATATATGAGAGTTTTTATAAAATATAAATACAAATATACTAGAAAGAAGGAAAAAGAATAGCAGCTATGTATGGTAGGGGAAGCATAGAGATGGAGAGATGAGGAGTTTTGTTTGTTTCTTTGTTTATTATTATTATTATTGTTGTTGTTGGAATAATGAAAGTGCTCTAAGAATGACTGATATGGTGAATGCACAAATGTATGATTACACTGAATACCATTGATTGTACACTTTGGATGCATTTATACTTTATTAATATGTATCAATAAAATTGATTTGTTTAAAAAAAGTGAGTGAGAGATTTTTTTAAGGAAATGCAATATATTGGCTCCAGGTTTTAAGGTGGGGTGAAATCCCAAATGAAAGTGTTATCAAGGTAATGCTTTTTCCCAGAAGGCTGTAGTATTCTGGGGCTGTATGCTCATGATCCTTGTTCTGAAGGAGGAATCAAAGAACCATCAGACAACCTATATAAATATAAACAAAATGTTCAAATGTTTATAGGAAGGTAGGGATAAATTGCACTGTGTCTTACTGAAAAATACATAGCAAATTTGTTATCAGCTAATGCCTTTGCATTTGACAGCCTAGTCAAGTTCCAGTGATTTGGGCCAAATCCCTAGTGAAAAGTGACTCTTTGCTAGGGATAAATACAAAATAATTCTGTATGTTCTTGGCTAATTGTCTAGCATGGTAGCTGATCACTTATCACTTCTATTTTCCAATCTATGACCCAGAAATGGGATTTTAGACATTCTTAAAAATGAGGAAGAAACCCTAACTAGACCCTAAACCTTAAGTGGTTTGTACAGAGAACAAATTCACATCACTAGAAGTATTCAAGGAAAGATTAGATAATCACTTAATGACAATGTTGCAGAGAACATTTCTGCTCAGGGTAGAGAAAATTATGATGTGACCATGAAGAATCTTTCCATATCTGAGATTCAGTGACCTTCTATTTCATTTTATAATTAATTTCTCTATTTATCTCCACACTCCCACTTTCCCCTTCTTTAGTTTGCCTTCAGCTTTCATCAAAACAGATAAGCTCTTTAAAACAAAAATCTTAGCTTATATGACTGATCCAAGATCAATTTTAGAGAAGACACCTCTGCTATAGTTCTAATGACAACACTATCTTCAACATGGAAGGATTATAGTAAATAGTTGAGCAGAACATTGCGGTGGACAAATTGGATAATTTCCTAATTCTGACACCACCAGATCTTGTAAAAATCATTAAAATAATTTAGTTAAATTCTTTAAGTATTTAAGGCATTGATATCAAATATAAGTACAAAATTATATTTAAACTGGATAAAAGCACAATTTTTAATCAGGTCTTGATTATCTATCTCAAAAGGGGCATGAATAATCCCCAAAAGTGAACATACAAAATTATGTATCCTTGGTCTAAAAAGGTTTATTATACTTACATTTAAATACATAGGTTTCCAATATCCAAGGAATTAAGTCAAATCAATTAGATAAACTAAATGAGTTGTCTATTGAACTTCTACATCTTGACTTCTGGATCAACTGTTTAGAGTTACCCCTCCATCCTGCCAGCATATTACTTCACATCTCAAACTGATGTAAAACAACAGACAAAAGCAGAGGTGGCCTCTGTCCCTGAACATTCTGGTTCACATTTCCCCTTGCAGGTTCATACCTCCAGTTGTGGAAAGAGATAATGCAAATATTTTTCTAATTATTTTTGAGCTATAGTAATTAAAAATAATATTTTTATAAAGTCTACTTAAGCAAAATATGGGATGTCAATAAAAATTTGCATACAAAGTTAGTCATAAACAATAGGGATAATTTAGACATGTCATATTATCTTTAACTCAGTGGTTAGACTCAAAGAATTCTCTATCTCCAATCACCCACACCATCACCACCATCAACTGCAACAACTTGAATACCCAGGAAATAACAATTGTCTTACACTTTTCAAATTCTGTATTGGACCATGGTCACTTATTGCTTTTATTGGGCAAAATGATGTGGAATCTGGATAGGCTTCCTTTTAGGCATAGCAGATGTTTCTCTACTACTTTATTTCTTGAGTGGAGACAATTTAAACCCACATGTTTTTCATCCTTATATTAAGTTCTCATGATCTACAGAATACATTTATTTTTTTTCAATCCTAAATATATGTTAAGAACAGCTAGTCAGTCTTCATACATGGTAGAAAATAAACCTGGGAAACTATTCTTTCTCCAAACCTTTCTATTTATCTTCATTAAATAATCCTGTTTGTGGTCTTTTATCAAATGTATGTCTTTGTCTACATATATACTTGATCTTCTAATTTTGAGACAGAAAAAAACACAGTCTGAGGCCCTTTAATTTTTTCTCATTAATATAGGTTTTAATCTTTTATATACATTTGGTTGTTAAGTCATATACAGGGGGGAAAAGCAATTATAAACTGAAGTACAATAATACAGGATTTTATATTTATCTACATAGTTATCTTTACCCATAATTTTCTTTCTTTCAGTGGCTTTGAGTTGTTGTCTAGTGTCCTTTGTTTCAGCCTAAAGGATTCCCTTTAGCATTTCTTGTAAGGGTAGGTCTTCTTGTAATTAATTCTTTCAGCTTTTCTTTATCTGTTAATGCCTTAATTTCTCTATTATTTTTGAAAGATAATTTTGCCAGATATAGAATTCTTGGTTGAGTTTTTTTTTCTCATTAAGTACTTTAATATGTCTTCCCACCATCTTCTGGCCTGTTTTTTTTTTTTTTTTTTTTTTAACAAAAAATCCACTGTTAATCTTTTGGGGAACTCTTGTATATAAAAAGTCACTTCTCTCTAGTTGCTTTCAAAATCCTCTTTTTCTATGGAATTTGGCAATTTCACCATAATGTGTCTTGGTGTAGATTTTTTAGCATCTATCCTGCTTGTAATTAATTGAGCTACCTGGGTGTGTATATTCCTATCTTTCTTCATATTTTGTTGGAAACTGAGGCACAGTGGCCTCACAAGGAGAGACATGCTGTCTCCATGCTAGTGCAGTCTCCATGGCTATACTTGCAACCTAAGGAATGTGGTAATTAAGAGTTCCCAGCAAATAGGATGAAGCTGTTAAAGGCTGAAAGAAAAGATGAGCACATACCTTTTGTAGTGAATAGAACACTTAGACTTTGTACCTTGAGATAAGATTTTTGAAATTCCCTAGACTATGGATAATGTTGATAGTTAACTGCATGTTGCTTGATGTCATATAGGTTACATGTTCCTGCTTGTTGTCACATAGACTGGGGTATATAGAGAGTCCCTTGTAAACAATAAAGTTGTCTGAGGAGTTATTACTCAAGAACCCCTGATCCCCGCTCTCTCATCATTCTTGCTCTATGTTTCCTTCCCCCTTTTCTCTTTCTTTCATTCCTGATATCCTTTGGGTCCAAATCTCCAACATCTGGTGCCCAACATGGGGCCCGAAGAAGTTAGTGAGTCTTGCAAATCAGTATTAGGAAAAGATCTCATTGAGGGTCATGTGACATCCAAAGCAGTGTGACTCGAGTCTTCTTTTAAGTAAGTAACATTTTCTGCGAAGTCATCAGGGTAATGGGTAATCAAATGGGACATGTGGAAGCGTACTCACAAGTGTTAAGAACTTTACTGAAAGTTAATGGGGTGCCTGTAAAAACCTATGAATTACTAGAATTGTTTGCTTTAATACAAAACCATTGTTGCTGGCTTCAGCCTCAGGGACATACTGTTTTAAATTTGAAACAGTGGAGATGTGTAATGAAAGCTTTATGAAGAGCATATCAAAAAAGGGAATTCATTCCATTGTCGGTATGGGCCTTATGCCACCAGATAGCAGCAGCTTTAGTCCTTTACAGTCTGAAGAAAGAGAGAAAGATGAAATTACTATATTTCCTAAGCCCGTTAGTAAGCTTGAAATGAAAGAAAGTAAATTGGAGCAAGAACAGGAGCTTGAGGTGAATGGGAACCATCAAGTTTTTCCCCTCATCCTGATATTAACCCTTTCATCAACAAAAGCTTAGTGAAGTGTCCTAATGAAATATCCTCTGTGTATCCAGTACAAGCCTCTGTAGCTACTTGTTACTAAGCCCAAGTTAGAAATGTTTTCAGATATTGCCGATGCTTTGCCTTATGTTAAAAAATTATTATCTGCTTTCCCAGTAACATGGCATGCGATACCACCAGATACAAATAATCCACAAGGGGGTGTCAAGTTTCATTCTGAGCCAATATCTTTTAAACTATTGAAAGATTTAAAACAGGCAAAAATACTAATTAAATAAAGTCCTCATTGGTGAAATCAGGCTTGCAAGAAAACTCTCTGTTAAAGTGTTAACTAAGATAAGGAAACTATTCTGGTAGCAACTCTACAAATGCTCTCCTGTCTACAAGAAAATGTAGCTGTGGGCTAGTGGGGGCTAATAGAGTTAAGCCACTGGAAAAAGAGAAAAACATGGCAACATTAGTGTTCTGTTTTGTTTCCATGCTAAACCTGATTGGTTCTATTTAACCAAAATAATAAAATTAGTACACAATTTTTATCAAATTGTTTAAAGGAATTTTCAGTTTTAAATCAATAATTTACTCCTGAACTTCAAGTCTCAGTATAGTCTTACAAAGCAGTAATCCAAAAATGTGTGTTAACGGTCTGTCTGAACTGCTAAATAAGAGCTTAGCTACATTAATGCTTCTCAAGTTATCTTAACTGATTGCTTATAAGTAATAAAAATGTTTCCAAGCACAAGCTTGCATGTTACAGGCAACATGGATTCCAGAAGAAATCTTAAAAAGTAAAATCTAAGATGTGATATAATGGAGAACTTAAAAGCAGCTATACCAAGAAAGTAAGAAATTATGAGTCAATTGTAAACTGTACATTTCTTTTAATGTGTTGAAATTGTTTTGTGTTTTTCTGTTTGTTCAATGTCAGTGTATATTTTGATACCTATGGATGGTAATATAAATTAATAAATAAAAATTTTTAAAAGAGCTCTATTCAAATGGCCAAAATTTAAATAAGTGCTTATATTAATATATAAGTTTAAATGATAATAAGATCTCTACAATGATAAAAATTTTAAGTCTTGATTAACAAAATTACTATAAGTCTTCATAAAAAATTGTTCTTACCTAGATTGAAATGAATAGTTTATTTTTCTTCACAGGATAAAATGAAGGATGTAAAACTTAAATGAATATTTAAAAAGGTTAAAAGTTTTTGAGAATGCTGACTGAAATTTAATAAGTTTTCTCTAAAAGGTGTATTTTGTCCTGAAGTAGGATGGCTAATTTTCATAAACTCTTGGAACTTAAATGCATGTGGCAAGTTGTAGAAGGTATTGTGGTAACTTTAAGTAAGGCAATGTTTTCTCTGAAGGTAAAGTTTGTCTTAAAATTATAAATAATTATAAAAAGTTTAATGAAGCATTGTTTAAATTAAGGTATTTAAATGGCTAATTCCAAAAGGTCATTATTAAACAAAACGTGACTTGATAATACTACAAATAAAAGATAATTTTATAACAGGAAAACTTGGCAGCCAGCCTTCCCTGTCAACTTGCTTCTAAAAGACTGTTTCTGGTGTTGCATGCTACTAAGTATTTAAAGTGAAGAAAAGTTCATTATTTTAACAAGCTTGTTTAGTGTTGATGGTAAATAAAAGTTGTAAGACGTTTGCCTGGTAACTTAGTATGTGGGATATAAGGAATGTGTTTTTATTGTTAAGGAAACAGGAGATGATTTTGTCCTAAAATAAAATGATTGATTATTAGGAAGGAGTAAAATGTGGGACAAAAGCTGAATGAATATTGAAAGTGTAGAAGGTTTGTGGAAAAGAAATTTTTATGATTAAAGTTAAATAAAATTTGATGGGTCTACCTATAAAGTTTTGAAAGCTTTATTATCAAATAGTATACTAATGCAAAGATAAAAATTTTGTCCTTTTTCAAAGTCTCTTAAATCATTAGTCTGTTTTGGTAAAAGTTTATGAAAAGTTTTTATCCTGAATAACCAGTATACAAAGAAAGTCTGTTTTATCAAAACAGCTTCTTATGCTTTAACCTCATCATTTCCTGTGTTTGGAGAAGAAAGGGTCTTATCTCTTTTAAAGGAAAATAATGTTTAAACCTGCTGTCTAAAAATCAAATCCTGAAAAGTAGCTTTTTTGTTTGATTGTTTGTTTGTTTTTTATTTTTTTTTATTTTTTTATTGACTTTGTAATAATATTACATTAAAAAAATATATATATGAGGTCCCATTGAACTCTACCAACCCCACCACACCTCTCCCCCCCGCCCCAGCAACACTCCTTCCCATCATCATGACACATCCATTGCATTTGGCAAGTACATCTTTGGGCACCTCTGCAACTCATGGTCAATGGTCCATATCATGGCCCATACTCTCCCCCATTCCATCCAGTGGGCCCTGTGAGGATTTACAATGTCCAGTGATTGCCCCTGAAGCACCATCCAGGGCAGCTCCATGTCCCAAAGATGGCTCCACCTCTCATCTCTTCCTGCCTTTCCCCATACCCATCAGATATCATGTCCACTTTTCTCAATCCAATGCCAACTTTTCTATGTGGACATTGGATTGGTTGTGTCCATTGCACCTCTATGTCAAGAGGAGGCTCAGATTCCACATGGATGCTGGAAGCAATCCTCCCACTTTCAGTTGTAATCACTCTAGGCTACATGGTGTGGTGGTTGTCCTTCTTCAACTCCATCTTAGCTGAGTGTGGTGAGCCCAATAAGTCAGATTGTAGGTGCTGGAGTCTGTTGAGGCTCAGGACCTGGCTATCACATTGTCAGTCCAGAGATACAAATCCCCTAAATATATCTTAAACCCCAACACTAACTGCACCTCCAGCACATTAGCATGAAAGTCTTATGAAGAGAGATCCCATCTGAGTCCAGATTCATCACACATAAACACCAGTTCCAAAGAGGGGCCATCTGACCTGGTAGTTAACCCATCGGCCATGAACATAACTCCCATGGGTCTCTTTAGCCCTTGAAAGAACGGTTATCTGGGGGTTGTATCTGCTTTATCTGTCTCTCAGACTCTGCTCAGTTGTGCATGAGGGCAATCCTTCTGACAGCCTCCAGACTCCTTTTTAGAGACTCGTAGCCATATAAACTCATTTCTCCTTTCCATTTCCCCCTTACATTAGGTCAAAGAGCATTTTAAAGTCAAGCCCAATATAATGTCAGGGTCCCTTACTAGGAAATGGCATATAGCGATGGGTTTAAAGGTTAGATAAAGAATACGTGTTGACTTGGAAAAAGTTCTACATCCTATCTTTTTTTTTTCTCCCCACCCCCCTAATTATTGAGCTTCTCTTCACAGGAGCCCTAGACCACAGCAATGCATATATATAGTATACAGCACTCCCATACATCCACCACTAAACCTTTTCCCTTCCACAGCGATATTCTTACACCCTATTCACATCATATTTACTTAACGTAGTGTACAGAGTCTGAGACAATAGCTTTCTAACAAGGTGACATCTGTGCTGACATTGTGGTGCAAACTTTAGGATACACAGTTTTTTACATTCTTAGTTATCCTATGTTTTACATTATGGTTTACATTATCAGTCTGTCATCTCCTATATGTTATGGTGTAATATTACATGTTTTATATCCATCCTTGTGTACTCTCACGAAACTCCTCTTTTACCCCCCATTTACCTTGGTTACACACATTTAACGTCCATTTTCCCTTCCACCTTGGTGCCCTCAGTGACAGCCAACCTCCGTTTCCCGAGGAGCCTCTTCCAGATATAGATGGAATAGTGTTCAGGGTCTAACTTGCTCAACTGCCCAATGCCCTGGGAGCCACCCTTTCTTTTGAGGGATACAGTTCCCTCTATTTGATGGCATTAGTCCTCCCCAGGATGTGGGTCCACCTCCACTCTCACTACTTGGGTTTCTACCCCATGGTGTCACCCACTCTGGCAGAATGAGCATTTAGACATTCCCCAGGAGCCCGTGCTGCATCAGACCCTCCCCTCCGAGCATTCTAAACAGGTAACCCTCTTTATTATATTTTGATATGATTTTCTCAGCATTTTACTCTCCACCAACACCTGACCCTCTCCTGTGTTCGTATGCTACCCCTCCCTCCCCCCACTTTTGGGCAATGTTACCCATCTGCCCATCCCCAGCCTCCCTCAAACCCGCAAAGCCCCAACCAAAGGCAACCCCTTGCCCGCCTTTTATCTCTTCTTTGTGTTCATACTTACCACCATCTCGTCTTAAATTCCACCCCTGCAGACATCAGCTCACATCCTTCTTCCACTCTCCGATTTCCTGTAAGCCTATCGTTCAGTCTCTTGCTATCTAGGGCAGCTTGGTTATTTCAAATCATTGAGGTCATGTAGTATTTGTCCTTTAATGTCTGGGTTGCTTCACTCAACATAAGGTTCTCAAGATTCATCCATGTTATCACATGTGTTTGTAGTGTGTTTTTTCTTACAGCCGAGTAGTATTCCATTGTGTGTATATACCACATTTTATATGATCCACTCATCTGTTGATGGGCATTTGGGTTGATTCCAACTTTTGGTGATAGTGAACAATGCTGCTATGAACATTGGTGTACATATATAGGTTTGTGTCCTTGTTTTCAGTTCTGCTGGGTATATACCCAGCAGTGGTATTGCTGGGTCATATGGCAAATATATGGCTAGTTTTTTGAGAAACCGCCATACTGTCCTCCAGAATGGTTGAATCCTTCTGCATTCCCACCAGCAGTGGATGAGTGTTCCCCTTTCTTCACATCCTCTCCAGCATTTGTATTCTTCTGTTTTTTTCATAGCTGCCAATCTTATGCATGTAAGATGGTATCTCATTGTGGTTTTGATTTGCATTTCCCTGATAGCTAGAGATTTGGAACATTTTTTCATGTGCTTTTTTGCCATTTGTATTTATTCTTTGGAGAAGTGTTTGATAAGTCTTTTTCCCATTTTTTAAATGGGTTGTTTATCTTTTTATTTTCAAGATATAGGAGTTCTTTTTATATGCAAGTTATAAGTTTCTTATCAGATATATGTTTGCCAAATATTTTCTCCCACTGTGTGGGCTCCCTTTCTACTTTCTTGACAAACTCCTTTGAGGTGCAGAAGGCTTTAATTTTGAGGAAGTCCCATTTATCTATTAGTTCTTTTGCTACTCGTACTTTTGGTGAGATATTCATAAATCCATTTCCTATTACAAGGTCCTGTAGATGTTACCCTACACTGCTTTCTAAGGTTTTGATGGTCTTGGCTCTTATATTTAGGTCTTTGATCCATCTTGAGTTGATCTTTGTACAAGGTGTGAGATGGTAATCCTCTTTCATTCTTCTACATATGGCTATCCAGTTCTCCAGACACCATTTGTTGAATAGACCACTGTCTCCCAGTTGAGAGGGTCTGGTGGCTTTATCGAATATTATGTGGCTATATATGTGAGGTTCTATATCAGAGCTTTCAATTCGATTCCATTGGTCTATGTGTCTCTCCTTATGCCAATACCATGCTGTTTTCACCACCGTAGCTTTGTAGTATGTTTTGAAGCCAGGTAGTGTGATTCCTCCAATTTCATTTTTCTTTTTCAGTATGTCTTTGGCTATTCGGGGTCTCTTTCCTTTCCAAATAAATTTCATAGTTAGTTTTTCTAATTCCTTAAAGAAGGCTGTGTTGATTTTTATTGGGATTGCAT
This sequence comes from Dasypus novemcinctus, assembly GCF_030445035.2. Classification (NCBI taxonomy): domain Eukaryota; kingdom Metazoa; phylum Chordata; class Mammalia; order Cingulata; family Dasypodidae; genus Dasypus; species Dasypus novemcinctus. The sequence continues at coordinate 90,424,684 of NC_080704.1, read as the reverse complement.
TGAATGTGTATATCAGTTTTGGTAGGATAGACATCTTAATAATGTTCAGTCTTCCTATCCATGAACAAGGAATAGTCTTCCATTTATTTAGGTCTTCTTTGATTTCCTTGAACAATCTTGTATAGTTCCAGGTGTATAAGTTCTTTACCCCTTTAGTTAAATTTATTCCTAAGTATTTGATTTTTTTATTTACTATTGTGAATGGTATTTGTTTCTTGATTTCCTCCTGATCTTGCTCATTATTGGTGTACAGAAATGCTACTGATTTTTGCGCATTGATCTTATAACCTGTGACTTTACTAAACTCATTTATGAGTTCTAGAATCTTTGTTGTAGATCTCTCAGGGTTTTCTATGTATAGGATCATGTCATCTGCAAATAATGACATTTTGACTTCTTCCTTTCCAATTTGAATGCCTTTTATTTCTGGTTCTTGCCTCAGTGCTCGAGCAAGTACTTCTAAGACAATGTTAAATAGGATCGGAGACAGTGGCCATCCTCGTCTTGTTCCTGAGTTTAGAGGGAAGGAGTCTAGAATTTCTCCATTGTAAACAATATTGGCTTTAGGTTTTTCATATATACTCTTTATCGTGTTCAAAAAATTTCCTTGTATTCCAATCTTTTGGAGTGTTTTTACCAAGAAAGGGTGCTGTATTTTGTCAAATGCTTTTTCTGCATCAATAGATATAATCATGTGATTGTTTTCCTTCAATCTGTTTATATGGTGTATTACGTTGATTGATTTTCTTATGTTGAACCATCCTTGCATACGTGGGATGAATCCCACTTGGTCGTGGTGTATAATTCGTTTAATGTGTTGTTGAATATGATTAGCAAGTATTTTGTTAAGTATTTTTGCGTCTAGGTTCATTAGAGAAATTGGTCTGTAATTTTCCTTTTTTGTGATGTCTTTGTTTGGCTTTGGTACTAGGGTAATGTTGGCATCATAGAAGGAGTTGGGTAATGTTCTTTCTGTTTCTATTTTTTGAATAGTTTCAGTAGGATAGGTGTCAGTTCTTTCCGGAATGTTTTGTAGAATTCACCTGTGAAGCCATCTGACCCTGGGCTCTTCTTAGTTGGGAGATTTTTAATAACTGATTCTCTCTCTCTGCTTGTGATTGGTTTGTTAAGATCATCAATTTCTTCTTTTGTCAATATGGGCTGCTTATGTGTTTCTAGGAATTTGTCCATTTCCTCTAGATTGTCATTTTTGTTGGATTATAGGTTTTCAAAATATCCTCTTATGATAGTCTTCATTTCTGTTGGGTCAGTGGTGATATCGCCTTTCTCATTTCTTATTTTGTGTATTTGCATCTTCTCTCTTTTTTTCTTTGTTAGTGTCGCTAAAGGTTTGTCAATTTTGTTAATCTTCTCAAAAAACCAGCTCTTGGTCATGTTTTTCTGTTCAAGTGCTTTCTTATTTTCTATTTCATTTAGTTCTGCTCTTATCTTTGTTATTTCCTTCCTTCTTCTTCCTGTTGGGTTACTTTGTTGTTGTTTTTCTAATTCCTTCAAATGTGCAGTTAGTTCTTCAATTTTTGCTCTTTCTTCTTTTTTGATATATGAATTTATGGCTATAAACTTCCCTCTCAGTACTGCTTTTGCTGCATCCATAAATTTTGGTATGTTGTGTTATCATTATCATTTGTTTCAAGGTAGTCATTGATTTCTTTTGAGGTTTCCTCTTTGACCCACTGTTTTTCTAAGAGTGTGCTGTTTAATTTCCAAATCGTGGTGTGAAATCTGGGCTTCTGTCCCTTGCAAATCTCCAGCTTAACTCCACTGTGGTCAGAGATAATGTTTTGTATGATTTCAATCTTTCTGAATTCGTTCAGCCTTTCTTTGTGGCCTAGCATATGATCTATCTTGGAGAATGGTCCATGTGCGCTTGAGAAAAATGTATATCCTGCTGTGTTTGGGTGTAGCGATCTATATATGTCTATTAGATCCAGCTCCTCTAATATACTATTCAGATGTTTTGTTTCTTTGGTGATTCTCTTTTGAGATGTTCTGTCCAGAGTTGATAGTGGTGTATTAAAATCCCCCACTATAATTGTAGATGTATCTATTGTTTCACTTAGTTTTTCCAGCATTTGCCTGACGTATTTAGAGGCACCATTGTTAGGGGCATAAATATTTATGATTGTTCGATCTTCTTGACAGATTTTCCCTTTCACTAAAATGTAGTATCCTTCTTTGTCTCTCACAATTGTTTCACATTTAAAGTCTATTTTGTCTGATATTAATATAGCTACTCCTGCCTTTTTTTGGTTATTGTTAGCTTGTATGATTGTTTTCCAGCCATTCACTTTCAATCTCCATGCGTCTCTGGGTCTAAGATGTGTCTCTTGTAGACAGCATACGGATGGGTCATATTTCCTTATCCAATGTCCCAGTCTGAATCTTTTGATAGGTGAGTTTAATCCTTTGACATTCAGTGTTATTACTATCAAGGAATTATTTGTGTTAGCCATATTTTGATTGGATTTGTGTTTGTCATATTTTGTTTGTATATATATATTTTTTGTCTTTTTTGTTGTTGTTTTTGTTCTTATACTCTCCTCTAACTCTGCCTTTCCTGTTTTTTCCTTTCTTCCTGCAGAACTCCCTTTAGCATTTTTTGAATGGGAGGTTTCTTGTTGGTATACTCTTTCAGTTTCTGTTTGTCTGCGAATATTTTGAACTCTCCATCATGTTTGAATGCTAGTTTAGCTGGATAGAGTATTCTTGGTTGGAAATTTTTTTCCTTTAGTACCTTGACTATATCATACCACTGCCTTCTTGCCTCCATTGTTTCAGATGAGAAATCAGCACTTAATCTAATTGAGCTTCCCTTGTATGTGATGGTTTTCTTTTCTCTTGCTGCTTTTAGGATTTTCTCTTTGTCTTGAGCATTGGATAATTTGACAAGTATATGTCTTGGGGTGGGCCTGTTGGGGTTTATGACTAGTGGAGTGCACTGTGCTTCTTGGATATGCACATCTGTCTCTTTCAGTAGATTTGGGAAGTTTTCAGCTATTATTTCCTGCAACACTCTTTCTGACCCCTTTCCCTTCTCTTCGCCTTCTGGAATGCCTATAATATGTATGTTTGAGCATTTTGCATTGTCATTCAGGTCCCTAAGTCCTAACTGGATTTTTTCTATCTTCTTATTGACCCCTTCTACTATCTGTTTGATTTCTTTTGTACTGTCTTCCACATCACTAATTCTCTGCTCTGTCTCTTCTAGTCTGCTGATATTTGCTGCAAGTGTATTTTTGATTTCTTGAACTGTGGTGTTCATTCCCATCATATCTGTTATGTTTTTGCGTATGTCTGCAATTTCCCCTCCAAGTGATGTCTTCATGTTGTTAACCTCTTTCCTTACTTCATCAAATTTGTCGGTGATAAATGTTCTGAGATCTTTCATTGCTTGTGCAAAGTTTTGCTCCCCTTCATGATTATTGGTTTGTTGATTGGATTCAACCATGTTTTCCTGATTACTGGTTTGGTTTGTAGATTTTTGTTGCTTTTTTGGTCATCTCTTTATCTTGATGGATTTAATCAGTTCCTTAGCTTCTTTGTCTGCTCTTGGAGGTTAATTAGCTGTTATTTTTGCATAGGTGTTATATCTTCTCTTTGTCACTTTTTTCTTCTTATTCTAGTTTCTTGTTGTTGGTTAAGTTCACTTTAAAGGAAAGTATTAGTGTTGGGGAAAGGCAATTGTGTAAGCAAGGGAAAAGTGTAAAGTAGTATTGGTGATATATGTTAACAAAGCAAGAATATGAGATCTGGGAGGATGGAGGTTAGATTCATGTAAATTGTGTAGAGTTATAGCAGTAGGTAGAGTACCTAATATGAGGTAGATGATTGAATATGGGAGGAATATGGTATGAGCTAAAAAGCTATTGATTTCGTGAGAGAGGGAAAGAGCAAAGAAAGGTAATAGTTTCAAGAGTGGATAACAGACAGAAAACAAAACATAGGTATTAGAAATTAAGACTGAGACCCTTCGTGGATCGAAGAAAGGGAGGTGGGAGGTGGAATATAGGAGAGCCAGTAGATGGTGGTGGATATCATGATGTAGGGGAAAGAGGATAGTGTAGGTACCCTAAATCAGTTCACACAGAAATGAGGCAGTGGAGGATGAGAAAACCCAGTGAATGTGAGGTGTTTCCTGCCGCACCTATTGTATAATTAAGTTAAAATAAACTAAGTAGAATATGAGGGACAAGAGGGAGAGAAACAACAGAAAAAAAGAAAGAAAAAAAAAGAAAGTGGGGGGAAGGGACGAGAGGAAGAAAGTAAAAGGGGGTGGGCAAAGGTTGGGGAACAGGTAGGGGAAAGAAAAAAAAAACAGATATGCACGACCCAGAATTAAAACACCCACTACACAGCACCTACCACAAAAAAAAGCCTTAAATAACTGAGTAAAAGAAAGACTTTGGGGGATACGCTGTGAGAGAAGACCAGGGGATAATGCGGTGCTAGCAATCAGGAAATTGAAAAAAGTAAAGAATAAGTCAAAATGAAAATAAAAACAAAACAAAATGAAACGATAAAGAAAAAACGCCAACGTTGAAGGCTAGGGCATTTAAGGACCTCAGATGGACCTCAGTGCGTGATGGATTCAGGGATGGAAAGTCTGAGATATTGAGGACTCAAGAGATGTGAGTCTCTGTGGTGTGGGCCACCAGATTTTAGGAAATTCAGACCTGGCAACCTCCAATCTGGTCTACAGGAAGCCTGGGAGCCCCACAGTGTAACACAGCCCTCAGGGATCCCCACAGCTGGGTGCCAGCCTTATGGGGGAAGTCAGATCCGCAAACTCTATATTATGACTGAACCCTGCAATTCATTTACTTAGCTGGGCTCATTAGTATATCTCACTTCAGCTTTTGGACAGCTCCCATCCTGTGATTCCAAACCACTGCCACTAGAGGGCACCTCTACACCGCAGCCACTTTGCTGGTACAGATCTGAAGCCCGGCCTGTGACTCCGAAAACAGATTCGAAAACCGGAATTCCCAAGCTTCGCAAAATATTCCCTAATCAGCTTCCAGACGTGTCCCCCTCCCTTGCCGCAGCCTAAAACAACTTTCCCATTACGTCTCTTTATTGCCTACAGCCTATTTGGGTCGGGGACCGGCTGCCGGGCTTTTGGGGGCGGGGCTTCAGGCAGAAGCGCTATTGTTTATGTTCGCAATCACAAGTTTCTCCCGCTTCACAACAAAACACTGTCTATCTTCCCAAATCTCTCTGCAAAGGCGACCCATCGCATCAACCCATCCACAGCTCGCCCAGAACTCACGAACTCCTTAACAGCTCAGAGCCGTCTAAAAGCGGTGCCGCCGGGCTGGACCGCGGTTCCCCCCACCCCCAATAGAGAGGAGCCTGTGCGCGGGTCTCACCTACGGGCAATAGAACCCAAATTATATCTACTAGACCTTTCCACCCAATCGATGTCCAGGCACTTCTGCCCTGCAAAAATCCCGAAAAAGCCGGGCCTTGGAGAGCCTGTAGCCACGCCCAACCATCTCTTCCCGGGACCTACCGCAAAGGCAAGTTCACTCAGCGACCATCTTGCCTCCTCCCCCCTGAAACGTAGCTTTTTATTCCAAACTAATTACAGGAGATTTGTTCTTTTACTTTGAAATAAAATTTAAAGTAACAGTTAATTTAATATGTTATAAGTTAAGAGTGTTTAAAAGTGTTACAAAATTAACAGGATTTTTTAACCCTCTGTTAATTAAAGTTCTATGAGTAAAAGTTTCAAATGAGTACTTGAGAGTATAAATTTACCAATATTTCAGCATAATATTAAACAGAAGTATAATGTGGTTAATTATGGTTTTAATTATTATAAAAAGTTATGTGTCACAGAAACAACCTCTTACCATGAATTAAAATAATAACACTGTAGTATGCAGCAGTCCCAAATATTGCTAGTTTGTTGCAAAAAATTAATATCCAACTATGTCACTATCACTTTGTTTTGAAACATGCTAAGACTTTCTTTACTATTTCCTTAGGCAAGTCAAGCCAGCCTGCATTCTCATACCTGTAGAAAAGTCAACAATGGACTTTTGCAGTGCTTCCCCAAGGCTGTGTGCATAGCCCAACCATCTGTCCTGCATGATGATAATAATCTAGCTGCATAAAATCGGTGGCTGAAACTCTACTGATGATATTATGTTAACCAGTAATCCTGTTTTCAGAATGAAAAGAAACATCAGAGGCACTATCTTATCTTAAGAACCTGATCTAAGCAAACAATTGGGACAGGCTGCAGGGTCCCTGCTGCTCTATCAAATTCTTCAGTGATGTTTAGTTCAGTAAAACAAAACTATAACCTGCTGTAATTGATAAAGTACAATGTTTTCTCATGTTAATGTAGTTTGTAATATTGTTGGAATACTGAAAATCTTTCATCTCTCACTTAGCTCAAATATTAAAACTATTGTATGTATTAATTGGGAAAGGTCCTTCATGGAAGTAGGAAAACCTCCAGCAAGCTGCTTTTAATAATAACAATAGGAAGGTAAATTGTGTACATTAACTTAGCCTATGAATTGGATGTAGCCAGCACCCATAGTGGCTTTGGGTGGAATTTGTGGCAAAAGCAATATTCTAAACAGTTCCCCTTGTGGTTAATCACAATTCTGGAAGGAGGCCAAAAGTACAATATAAAAAGGCAATTGTGTGTAGCATAGGAGGTCCTGCTAAAAATGAAAGACTTAACCCAATAGTGTTTGGTCACTCTAAAGCCTGCCATCCCTATCCAGAGATATATTGCAAATACTAAAAGCAAGACAGAAATGATGAACTATTGTGAATCACCCTCAAATTATGAAAAAAATCATCTGGAATACCTGGTAGTAGTAACAGATAACTGTCTGTCATGTCCCTGCCCACTCTACTAACATCCCTTTTAGGACAGTTGATGCAGATGCCTTTGTGAAGATCCAGGGCCCTACCACTGAAACCTGAGAAAAGGCAGAGTGGCTCCACTGAAAAGGCAAACATCGTGAGTACCAAACCTTGTGGTACCTAGCCCAGCAGTTCTGGCTGCCTGTTATTTGCCAACAGCTCATAGACATCCCCATAACTCCCTTCATGCTCACTTCAATGACTGAAACATCAGATCAGATCCCTCCTGCTCTTGAGAGGAATGAGCCCTCAAATGCACAATTCAATCCCTCCCGGGAGTATTACAACAAAAAACACCTGAGTTGTATTCATTAATTTCTGGAACTGTGAACTTGCAGCTTGTGTCTGCCTATGGACTTTGGGCCTGTGTGCCCTCTCCTTATGCTATTGTGGCAGGAACTGTTAACATTACAAAGGAAAATGGATACCAGCCCCTTGAGCTAATGACATTCATAGTCATAACCTACAAAAGAATTTGTGGAAACTATTTTTTGGAATTGCCCCTCTGTATGAATGTCTGGGAAATATAAATAACAAAGGACAATATTTGACCCTTAATCAAACATATTATTTTAAAGCCTGTTAGAGATCCATTTGTTTTAATAACTGGTAAGATAACTATTAAGAATAACTCATTGTTTTATGAAAATGGTGCCTTGTATACATGTCTGTCAGAAAGTGTGTTGCAGGATGGAGACACCATCACAATAGCCAGAAGACAAGGAGGTATATGGATTCCCATCCAAATAAACTGAATATGGCAGTCATCACCTGAAAGTCAGCTACTATTTCATATGGCGTGAGAAATCCTGAAATGGACAAAAAGATTTGTTGGACTCCTAAAATTAGTATAATGGGACTAATTGGAATTGTCACAGCTGCTGCAACTGCTGCTGTTGCTTTGCATGACACTGTTAAGACTCAACAATACATGCATGATTGGCATAAAAATGCTAGTGATTGTGGCAGAGCCAAGAGCATATTGATAAACAGTTAAATATTTGGGTTAATGATTTAGAATTGGCTGTTTTGCATATTGGAGATCAATTGTATACTTTAAACTTGTTAAGGGGATTGAGGTGTGATTGGAATGAAAGCAACTTTTATATTATCCTCTTGCCTATAATTCATTAGATATAGTATGGAAAAATTAAGAGTCATTTGCTAGGCCATAAAAGTAATATCTCTCTGCAAATTATTGAATTACAAAGGTAAATATTAGGAATGTCTCAGAATCAAATTTATGTAGCCAATGATAAGGATATTTTCTCAGATATGATTTCATATATTACAAAATTTAACCCAGTTAATTGGTGGAAATCACAGCATTTCCTGTAAGCTTTAGGAATAGTGTTTGTTCTGTTGCTAATGATTCTTGCCTGTTCCAGACAGTGCTTTTGAAGAAAATTGCAAAGCATAACCACTGTGGGACATGCAAATAATCTGATGCTAGCAAAAGCGCTTCAGTAATTTCCCCAAGTCAAAGAGCTTGGCCGGTAGTCAATGATGGGTAAGACTCTCAGAGGAGGGCAACCTAAGACAGGCATGGTCACCTTGACAAAAACAAAAAGGGGAGATGTTGGAAACTGAGGCACAGTGGCCTCACAAGGAGAGATGTGCTGTCTCCATGCTAGTGCAGTCTCCATGGCTACACTTGCAACCTAAAGAATGCAGTAATTAAGAGTTCCCAGCAAATGGGATGAAGCTGTTAAAGGCTGAAAGAAAAGATGAGCACATACCTTTGAGATAAGATTTTTGAAATTCTTTAGACTATGGGTAATGCTGATAGTTAACTGCATGTTGCTTGATGTCATGTAGGCTACATGTTCCTGCTTGTTGTCACATAGACTGGGGTATATAGAGAGCCCCTTGTAAACAATAAAACTATCTGAGGAGTTATTACTCACAGACCCCCTGATCCCAGCTCTCTCGCTCATTCTTGATCTTTGATCCTTCCCCCTTTTCTCTTTCTTTCATTCCTGATACCTTTAAGGTCCAAATCTCAAGCAATATTTGGGAAGTTTTTGCCATATTTCTGCAGATACTTTTTCTCCCCTCTCCAATCCTCCTGGGAATCCAATGATGCATCTCTTGGTGACTTGATAGTGACATACAGGTCTGTCAGAAACTGTGATAAACATTTTTCCTTTTTCTTTGTGCTCTTCACAAAGGATAATTTCTGTTGTCTTGTCTTCATATTTACTGATCCTTTTTTCTGCCTGTTCAGGCCCTCTGATGAATCCATCTATAGGGTGTGGCATTTCAATGAAGATAGTGTATAAGTCCAATATTTCTATGTATTTCCTTCTAATAATTTCCATTTTTATTATATCATTTCTTTTATTTTGTTCAGATCCTATTTTATTAGTTTCATTTAGTTCTTATAACATATAGATTTAAAGTATTTAAAGTATTTGACTAATTGTTCCAAAGTAAGAATTTCCTAAGGGATAGTTTCTGGCAAATTCTTTTTTTTCTGTGAATAGGGTATAGTTTTTGGTTTCTTCTCATATTTTGTGTTTTTAAATATTTTATGAACTGAACATTCTGAGTAATATTGTGTTATAACTCTAGAAATATAGTTCTTCTACTATCTGGGATTGATGCTGCTATTGTTGGTGGTGTTGGTAACAGCTGTCAATTTGTGACTTTTTCAAACTATTTTTGCTCCCAAACAGGGAATGGAAAGGGAAAAGGGTAAAAAAGAATAAAACCTTGGTCATGCTTCTTCAAGACTGGTCTACTTTGTTTGTTTGCTGGGGTTTGGGGAATTTCAAACATTTGTCACCTTCAAATTCAACCCCTCATGATCCAAAGTAACAACATACAACATTGGAAATTGTTCTGCATATTACAATGATGGATACAGGCCATTATACATTTTATCAAAACCTATGAATTGTACTTTACAAAGTGTAACCATAATATGAACTGTAGACCTTGGTAGTAATAATGCTTCAATATTTGTTCATCAATTGTAACAAATATACCACACTAATGTAAGATGCTATTAATAAGGGATATGTGAAAGAGGGAGGATTGGAATATACAGGAGTCCCTTACAATTTCAATAACAGTTTTCTTTAATCTGAAATGTCTTTATAAATAAAGTTTATTATATTAAAAAAAGCTGTGATCAGTAATCAGACCACACATTTCCAGAATTTGGGGATTGGATTCTGACAGCCCCTCCTGGCACCAACAAGTTGCACCAGGCACTAAAGCCCTTCTCTTGATAGACATCATAATTCCCAAAATGAGGAAGTTGAGCTAATCAGGAATTATCAACTCTAGTTAAACATGAGAATTACATTGATAGCTTTTTAAAATGCATTCATTCCCCCCACTCCCAGTTTCAGATTTAATTAGTCTGTAGTGGGGCTTGGGCATAATTTTTTTAAGTGTTTCAGGTGATACAAAAGTATAGCTTGCATAGAGAATCACTGGAGTGATGATTTCTAAGGAGATACTTTCAAATTGTAGATTTATGTGATATTCTATTTTTTTTTCTAATAGAACTGGTTTTTCACGATAGAAATACTGACTTATTGGATACTTCAGTCTGATGTTCCCTGCTATAAAACCAGAATGTTCATTTCTATAATAATTTATCCAGATTGCCTTAATCCTTCACTGCTCTTTAATCATATTGACAGATACCATTTTTGTGATAATACCAAAATTTACTGAATTTTCATGAAAATTTTTAAAAAAATGAAAAATAAAGATCTGGACTTGACTTCTGGCTATATCACTTTTAGGCTGCGTAATCTTGGGCAAGTCATTTAAACCTTTTGCACTTCTGCAAATCTGTAACATGGGAGTGATTGTTTTACTTATCTCACTGGGCTGTGAGAATTATATGAGATTAAGGCACTGATAAAATAAAAATGAGCAAAATTTGTTTAGATCAGTGAATTTTATTGAATCAATTCATGAGTTGAGGATATTCTGATCACTATGAGGTAGAGAGGAATTCTGATGAACAAAGAATGGAAGAGGCTTTTATAGACAGAAAATAAAGGTGTACATTTGGAGAAAATCTTCATTGTTTAATGCAGACTTCATTTGCTGATATGACTAGTCCTGGCAATTGCTTATCAATGAGGTTAGCTGGCTTAAGAATAAATAATTGCACATAATTGGTTCATTTAATTTCTGTTTTATGAGCTAACTGGGTATTTACAAGTAATAGAAACTGAATTAGGTTTTTATTTTGCTTACATGTTGGGTCTACTAAATTTTATTTATTTATTTATTTTTATTTTATTTTATTTTTTAATTTATTTTTTTTTTTAAATATTACATTCAAAAAATATGAGGTCCCATTCAACCCCACCGCCCCCACCCCCCACCCCCCCCACAGCAACACTCTCCCCCATCATCATGACACATCCATTGCACCTGGTAAGTACATCTCTGGGCATCGCTGCACCCCATAGTCAATGGTCCACATCATAGGTGTCTCAGATACTAGCTAAGTACTCCATCAAGGGGTGTTAGGACATTACCAAATTGGCTGGCTCACCAGAACCCCTATTTTTGTTGACATTTAATATCTTCTAAAATCAGTCTTGAAAAACTGACTTGTGCTGAATGAGCTAAAAATGAATGGATATTTAAACAGGATTTTTTTCTTTTAAATTGATTCATTTACCCTCTCCCCCAGAAAAACAGGCTCTCATGTGGATAATCAGTATAGTCTCTCACTCTGCTACTAAAACTACGATAGCTGCTACTTCTTCAACCACCACTACTACTATGTCCAACAATACTACTACCACTACTATATTTATAAGTTAAATTAGTACCAGGGACTTTGACAGATGTTCATTTATTGTATACTATGAGGCACTATTCTTATAACTATTTTTAAAATTTAAAAAAACAAAACAAAAAACAAAAGCCTTATGTTCAGAGAGATTAAACAAGTTTTCTAAGGTTACATACCTGGTAGGTAATTCAACTGTAATTCAAATACTGCTTATATTTACAACAAACTCCATGATTTTAACCATTACCTTCCAGAGGTTTGCTTGTCATGCACAAAATAGGATAAGTGCATGGAGTTGTAGTTGGATTATTTGAATGACTAAGCCATACATTAAGTTAGGATAATGTGATTGGAACATCTCCACTAAAGGAATAGATAGAGGAGGACTGGAATACTTGAACCAGCTGACTGAAGCAGCCACTCCCTTGGAGGGTTGTATGGAGAGATACTGACAAATCCTCAGCCTCTCAGGTTCCAGTCTTCCCTAGAATTATTATTTTTTAAATATAATAAACTTTATTTGTAAAGACATTTTGGATTACAGAAGAGTTACATTGGCAGTATAAGGGATTCCCATATATGTCACCCTCCTTCCACATCTGCCCAAATAAATAACTTCTTAATAAATGTGTGGTACACTTGTTACAATTGATAAATAAATATTGAAGCATCTCTCCTAACCAAGGTCTGTAGTTTACTTTGTGTATAATTCCAATAATGTAAAAATTCCCTATATTCCACATATTATTCCTTCCCCCTCCCCTCAGAACATCTGGTAAACACTATACTTATAACGATCTTACATATTCTTCCATTACTACAATATTAAAAAGCTTATATGTCCTTGGTTTCTCCCCCCCCCCTTATGTTTGTTCATTCCTCGAGCTTGAGAATTTTGGGATGGTGATGCCTGCTCTGCCTGACTGAGAGGGGGATTAAATCTTAAGGAGCAGATGGAAAGAATAGTTTTGCTTGCAGTTGTAGATACTCTTTGTTTTTTGGGGGGGATGGGGGTTGCCCATTATCATCATTTTTTATTTGTCCTGGAAAAGTCTGATGATGTGTAGTGTAGGTGCTGTTCACAACTTTTCTGAGATTCAGGGCCCAACCAGCTTATGAACAGACTGAAAATTTAAGTCTCTGAGACATATATTTATTGGAAATAGGGCTAATTATAAGTTCAAATAAAAGGGGTAGGAGACTCATGTGTAAGGAATTTATAAATAAGATTAAATCTGCTGCAGTGGAGAAATAGGCTGTCATATATTACAAGGTAAAGCTCACCAACAGGATGTGATTTCAAAGAATTGTGTGCCTTGCCACTAGTGTCTGGATGGCTCTAGAACTCTAAGGGGCATGCCTATTCAAGGCTTTGTTTATAGGGGCAGTTAGTGAGATCTGCCTAAGAAATGCATAAATGTAACCTCTGGAATTACCTCATGGCTCTTTTTGAAATAGCTTAGCAGTAAAAATTCTTTTGTATTTGATGTCCCCCACCTTTTTGTCAAGATCATTTTGCAAATACATTAGTGATTGCTGCTTAGTATTAATAGCTTGGTGCCAGGAAGACTCATCCCTGGGAGACATGTCCCACACTGGAAGGAATGCATTCTGTTTATTTGCTAAGTTTGGCTTAGAGAGAGGCCACATTTGAGTAACAAGGAGGTTTTCTGGAGGCAACTCTCAAGCAATAGTTATTATTAGGGTAAATTTCAATTTTACAAGAATAAGATTCATAGTTACATGCATTAATATTGAGGGTTTGTCAAATTGGTGTGTTTTCTTTTATTAGGCACTGCCTATTTTCTTGAGAGATTCTTGACCCACTATTTGAGAATTTAACAGTACTCCTCAGGATGGGAGTTTAATATTTTGTTGTTCTAAGTTGGATCTCCACCCACTGAGGTAAGACTCTATGAGAGGATGAACACTCATGTTCCTAGTAGCATGCCCCAGGTGAACCCTTTCCCATATATCCCCCCACCACTGACACCCTGCCCCAGTGACCCTACCTTGTGTAAGTGCCAAAAGAGCAGTCCCACACTTGCATTCTCAACCACAGTCTACATCCTCCCCAAGGTTCACCTATTCCTTCCTGCAGCCATACCCCCAGTATAATGGATATGCAAACACACCCCACAAACCTGCTCACACTCACACTCCAGCACAATTGACCCATACATATCACTATATCACGATCAACCCCATCTATTCCCAACAACCCCCATCCACCTTATGATAGGTTCTGTCCAGATTGAGAATCAGCTCACTACTATGTACACCCCTTTCTGTTTCCTGGTAACCTATCTTCCAGATTCCATCTCTGAGAGGCTGCTCAATATGCTTAAGTCATATCAGCAAGGTCATGAAATATTTGTCCTTTAATGACTTACTAACTTCACTCAACATAAGGTCTTCAAGATTCATTCATGATAGAGTATGAATTAGAGTGGACTTACTGGTGTTCTGCTGGGGAGCTATTGTGATTAGTAAGGGAAGAAATAGTAGTAGCGATGTGGAGAGGGTGGCCATGGTGGCTGCTGATGGTCGGGAGAGGGAAGAAGAGATATGGTGTGGGGGCATTTTCAGGATTTGGAGTTGTCCTAGATGGTGATACAGGGATGGATGCTGAACATTGTGTGCCCTGTCGTGGCCCACTTGGTGGACTGGGGGAGAGTGTGGACTACAATGTGGACCACTGTCCATGTGCTGCAGCAGTTCTCCAGAATGTATTCGCTGGGTGCAGTGGATGTGCCACAATGACAGAAGAGTTTTTTGATGTGGGAGGGTGGCGTGGGTGGGGTGGGGGATATATGGGGACATCATATTTTTTTAATGTAACATTTAAAAGAAAATAAAGAAGGAAAAAATTTCATTCATGTTGTCACGTGTGTCAAAACTTCATTCCCTTTTACAACTGATATTCCATTGTATGTGCATATCACATTTTGCTTATCCATTCAACTGTTGTTGGACACTTGGGTTGCTTCTAATTTTTGGCAATAGTGAATAATGCTGCTTTGAACATTAGTGTGTTTATATCTGCTTGTGTCCCTGACTTTAGTTCTTAAGTGTATGTACCTAGTAGTGAGATTGCTAGATAATGTGGCAATTCTACAGTTAGCATCTTGACAAACTGCCAAGTCATCCTCCACAATGACTGCAACATTCTACATTCCCACCAGCATTGGATGACGGTCACCATTCCTCTACATCCTATCGACACATGTAGTTTTCTGTGTTTTTTAATATCAGCCAATCTAATAGGAGTAAGATGATATCACATTGTAGTTTTGATTTGCATTTCCCTAATATTAATAGCTAGAGATGAGCATCTCTTCATGTGCTTTTTATCCATTTCAATTTCCACTTTGGAAGAGTGTCTAGTCAAAGCCTTGCTTATATTTTAAATGAGTTGTTTGTCTTTTTATTTTGATACATAGGATTTTTTATTTATGCTGTATATTAGACCCTGATCAGACGTTTACCAAATATTTTCTCCCATTGAGTAGGCGGCCTTTTTACATTCTTGACCAACACCTTTGAAGCACAAATGTTTTAAATTTTGAGGAGATCCCATTTATCTATTATTTTATTTCATTGTTCTCATTTTGCATATAAAGTTTATGACACTGTTTCCTACTATATGATCTAGCAGATGCTTCCCTCATTATCATCTAGGAACTTTATAGTTATGGCTCTTATATTTAGGTCTTTGATCCAACTTGAATTAATTTTTGTAAAGGGCATGAGATGGTGATCCTCTTTCTTTATTTTGGCTATAGATATCCAGTTCTCCCAGCACCATTTGTTAAAGAGGCTATTCTGTCCCATTTGAGTGGGCATAGTGACCTTGTTGAATATCAGTTGTCCATATATGCATGGGCTTATATCACAATTTTCAATGCAGTTTGATGGTTCAGTATGTCTATCCTTGTGCCAGTACCATGCCAATTTGACCACTGTACCTTTACTGTATGCTTTAAAGACAGGTAGCAGGATTCCTCCATTTTCTGTTTTTATTTTTAAATATTTTTTTGTCTATTAAGACCCCTTGCCCTCCCAAATAAAATTCATAATTGACTACTCCAGTTCAGCCAAAAATGTTGTGGAAATTTTCTGAGATTCATTAAATCTGTAAATCAATTTCTGTATGGTAGGCATATTAATGAAATTTACCCTAGAGATCCATGAAAATGGTATATTCTTCATTTATTTAGATTTTTATTTCCTTTAGAAATGTTGTGTAGTTTTCTGTGTATAAGTCCTTTACATTTGTAGTTAAGTTTTTTCATAGATATTTGATTTTTTTAGTTGCCATTGTAAATTGAATAGTTTTATCAGGAAAGGATGCTATATCTTGACATATGCTTTTTCTGCATTAATACAGATGGTCATGTGATTTTTTTTCTTTTGATCTGCTAAAGAGAAAGAATTGATTAATTTTCTTATGTTGCACCATCCATGCACACCTGGGATAAAACACACTTAACCATGCTATGTAATTCATTTGAAGTGTTGAATATGATTGCTAAATATTTTCTTAAGGATTTTGGTATCAATGGTTATTAGAGAAATTGGTCTGTAGCTTTCTTGTGGCATCTTTATGTGACTTTGTTATTAGGGTGATATTGGCATCATAGAAGGAATTAGGTAATGTTCCCTCTACTTCTAATTTTGAAAGAGTTTAAGCAGTTTTGGTATAAGCTCTTTCTGGAATGATTGGTAGAATTCACCTGGGAAGCCCTCAGATCCTGGGCTTTTCTTGATTGTGAGGGTTTTGAAGACTAATTCAATCTCAGTACTTGTGATTGTTCTGTCAAGTTCTTCTGTAGTCTGTGTGTGTTTAGAAATTTGTCCATTTCATCTAAGATATCCATCTTGTTGGCATACAATTTTTCAAAGTAACCTCTTACAATGCTCTTTCTTTGGGGTCAGTGTTGATGTCTTATCTCTTGATTTTTATTTTATTTATTTGCATCTTCTATCTTTATCTTTGTTAGTCTAGCTAAGGGTTGTAAATGTTATTAATCATCTCAAAGAACGAGCTTTAGATTTTGATCATTTTTTCTAATACTTTTTATTTTCCATTTCATTTCACTCTGCTCTAATGTTTGTGATTTCCTTCCAGCTGCTTGCTTTGGGATTAGGTTATTGGTCTTTTTCAAGTTTCTCCAGGTGTGCAGTTAGATCTTTGACTTTAGCTCTTTCTTCTTTTTTAATGTAGGCATTTAGGGCTATAAATTTCCCTCTCAGCATTGATTTAGCTTCATCCCATAAATTTTGATATATTGTCTTCTCATTTTCATTCCCTTCAATGTGGTTACTGATTTCTCTGCAATTTCTCCCTTGGATGACTAATAGTTTATTATCGTATTGTTTAAATTCCATATATTTGTGCCTATTCTGATTCCCTACCACTTAAAAATTTCCACCTTCACTCCATTGTGGTCAGAAATTACTTTGTATAATTTCCTTCTTTCTAGATTCATTGAGACTTATTATGTGACTTGGCATGTGGTCTATCCTAGGTAATGACTCATAGGAACTCATCAAGGACCTTCATCAGAGCCTGTGCTTTGCAGTCTACCCTACAGAATTTGAATTTGTGCATCCACACTGTCATGTACGACTATCTAATAAAATCTCATGCTATTTACACATTTCTCCTGTTGGTTCTGTTTCCCTAGAGAACGCTGACTAATACATGTCCCAATTTAAGTGTTTTTATATGATCATGATTTGCTCTAACACATCACAGTCACATTGACTGGATATAAGTAATCCTAATCTTCTTTAGCCACTCATTTACTGACTACCTTAGGGTGTTTTTCAGTTCTACATTGCATTGCATATTGTTCCTCATTTCACCCTGAGAGGAAATTTACCTATACTTTTTGGAAAACCTTATTTCCATGTTTTAAATTATCATCTATAAAAGTGTTTTTCAAACTGTAAATTACTTATACCACAATACACATGAGAAAGTAGTGAAAGCTGAATCAAAGAATGAATGAATTGATGAACTACAAATTTCTCCAAGTCAGTGAAGAAGTATCCACGTGTAAGAATGATCATTAGAAAGCTTCAATTTATAGCACCATCACTAAATTTAAATTGAGTCCTAATAAAGGTTTATTATGCTAAACCAGAGGTTCTCAACCATTTTTTGTTCCATGGAAAACTTTGCCAATCAGGTAAAACCATAAATTCCTTCTCAGAATGTAGTAGCAGATAGTTTCTGGCACACCCACACTAACACACCCCTGAAAGAATAATTTTTTAAAATTTTCAATTCAAGCTCACAGTCCCCTGAAATCTTTCCATGAACTCCATTGAGGTCTGTGGATCCCTGGTTAAGAACTCCTGCTCTAAACAATATAATTTGGAAGATGCCAAATATAGGCTTAAAGTATTTACCAATATCATTTTCTCCTAATTCATCATTTTAGAACCAGTAGCAAAGAGTTTCTGCCTAAAGTATATTTTGGGAGCCCATAGTTTAAAATTAAGTTCCTGTCTTCCCCTCTTGAAACATTAGTTTTCGAAAATCAGTAACTTCTGTGGAGGGATTAACATTGGAAGTTAATGAGGTTCTATGACAAATGTTCTGAAGAAATCAAGGTTCTTACCAAATTCAAGTACATAAGATATTTCAGAATTAAGAAGAGATACAGTACAGCAATGGAGTAAATCTAAAGCAAAATCATGATCGGAAATTTTCAATAGTAACCAGCTATTAATTAATGGCCAATTACACAGTCTATTTCATATATATTTCATACATGTAGAGAGAGAGTTTATCGAGATAAAAGTCATATATCATACAACTTACCCATCTAAAGTGTACAATTTAAAAATTTTTGTTTTGCAGCCATTATCACAATTCATGAAAATTTTCATCATTCTGAAATGAAGATTTTATACCAATTAGCAGTCATTCCCCATTTTCCCCAATCTTCCTCCCCTCCCTAAACCTATGCAACTACAAATATATGTATAACATTACAAATTTCCATTTTCTGGGCATTTCATATAAGTGAAATCATGTGATTTGGCTCCAGTCTCAAATCATGTTTTCATGCTGTATCATGACTCATTATTTAAATACTCTTAATGGCTAAATAATATATAATTATGAGAATATACTACACTTGTTTATCTGTTCATCAACTGATGGACATTTCTGTTAATATGTTGGGCTATTATGAATAATTTTGCTATAAATACTTGTGTAACAGTTTTTGTGTGGACATATATTTACATTTCTCTTGTGTATATAACTAGGGCTGGAAGGGTTAAGTCACAGTAAATGATGTTTTAACTTCTTGAGGGAATGCCAAACTGTTTTTCCACAACGGTAGCAACATATTACATTCCCATCACCAATTTACAAGGTTTCCAGTTTCCCTTCATCTTTGCTAGCACTTATTTTCCTTTTTTTTTTTTTTATCCCTCCCCTCTTGGGCTTGCTTGCTGTCTGCTCTCTGTATCCATTCACTGTGCATTCTTCTGTGTGACTGTGTTTATTTTTTATTTATTTCCCCTCCTTTGTAGCTTGCTTGTTGTCTGCTCTCTGTGTCCATCTGCTGCATGCACTTCTTGTTTTTACTTGTGTAACATTGCTGGGTCTGCTCTCCATGGCACTTATGGGCTGTTGGCACTCTGTGGTGCCTGCAGGCTGGTGGCTCTCTCTGGCATGCAGGCAAGCCCACATACACAGGGAGGCCCTGTGATGGGAATCCAGGTCTCCCATATGGTAGGTGGAACCCCAACTGATTGAGCCACAGCCACTTCCCCATTTTTCCATTTTCCACTTATTTTTATTATGTTCATCCTAGTGAATGTGCAATGGTATTTCATTGTGGAAATTTGAATTTCCCTGATGACTGCTGGTGTTGAGCATCTTTTCATGTGCTTTTTGGTCATTTGTATATCTTACTTGAAGAAATGTCTATTGGATGTGTCACATATTTTAAATTGAGTTGTAAGAGATTTTTCATTTTATAGATACAAATACCTTATCATATATAAGATTTGCAAATATATTTTCACATTCTATGGCTGGTATTTTAACTATTCTGATGGTATCTTTTGAAAGACAAAATATTTTAAATCTGATGAAATCCAATTTAACTTTTTTTTAAATTTCTGTCTTTTAGCCATAACTAAGATTTTGTCTAACTCAACTTCATCTTTGTTACAAAAATAATAATAACCACATTCACTGTGATGCTGTGAAGCTGTATGTACCAAAAAATATTCTTAAATTTAAGCCATTCCTCTGTGTGTGGACTCACTGTAAGTAGGATATTATGATGAGGTCATTTCAGTTAAGGTGTGATCCACCTCAATCAGAAGGGTACTTGGACCTCTTACTGGAGTCCTTCATAAGAGGAGGAAATTCAAGGAGAAGACCATGGAAGCAAGAAGCTGAAAGCAGCAGAACCCAGAAAAGAAGGAAGAGACCAGCAGCCACCACAATGTGCCTTGCCATGTGACAGAGGAGTCAAGTATAGCAAGCAGCTGTTCTTAGGGAAGAAAGCATTCCCTTGATGATGTCTTGATTTGGACATTTTCCCAGACCCTAACCTGAGTGAATAAATTCCTATTTGCTTTAAGCAGCCTAGGAAACTGAAATGGATGTTTATAATGGGAGTGAGTTGCTGCTATTGTAAATACCAAAAGTGTGAAAATTGCTTTGGAGTTGGGTAATGTGCAAAGGCCAGAAGAATTATGAGATACTTGACAGAAAATGCCTCGATTGCTTTGAAGGACTGTTGGTAGAAATATGGAAGCTAAAGTTACTTCTCATGAGGGCTTACATGGAAATGATTGTGTAATCATAAATGTAGAAGAGAGGTGAGCCTTTTTTTAAAGTGTTAGAGAACCTGGTGAAATTGAGTTCTTATATTGGATGGAAGGCAGAATATTAGAAGGATCACCCTGGATATTTAGCTGAGTAGATTTCCAAACTAATTGTGAAGCATGGATCCTGGTTTCTTCTTGCAATTTATAGCAAATTGTGAGAGGAAATGGATAATCTGAGAACTACGCTACTTGGTATAAAGAAACCATAAACTGGTGGTTTGGAAAATTCTAATCTTATGGTAAATGAGTCCCCAGAGGATAGCGATCCATGTGAGGTTTATAATAAACATGTATCAAATCAGGCATATCAGTGAAAGTAGAGGTTGCTGGTGCAGTTAACCAAGAAAAACCTGTGGAAAATCTTATTCTCAGATGATTTGGATCCTTGTGTTCTACATGAAAAACCAACACATTTGTTGCAAGATCTGTATGAATGGAACCTTCCTCTGCCTGGGCTAAAAAGGACAGAAAAGAGACAGATTTAGATAAAATCACTTTAAGGGTAGAAAAACAGAAACTAATATCTGGACCAAAGATATCTTTTTAGGCCAATGTGTATTGAGAGTTTGAGTCTGTCCCAGTGCTTGAATAGGGCAAATTGTCCACTCCATTGTTCAGGAAGAATGTTATGACTCAATTCCTATGCTGCTGGAATTGTGAAGAATCTGGCCATCGCCTCAATGCTTGAAGAGGGTGAAAAATTCTGCCCAATGTTTGGGAGAATATGATCACTGCATAAGCACTTGGTAAAAGTATGACTGGCTTGGAGGACAAAACGTCATTCTAGTAGATGATTCTCAGTCCTTGAAATATCATGGAGTATGCTCTTCAGAGTTTCAGAATTTCTTAAGACCCATGACTCTTGTTTTCCTTCCAGTTTTTCCATAATGGAATGAAATGTTTATCCTGTGACTGTCTCTCCTTTGTATATTGGAAGCAGGTAATTTCTTGTGTAGGTTTCACAAGTCCACAGATAGATGGGTATTATGCCCCAAAACAGACTACACCCATTACCAATTTTGATGAGACTTGTACTAAGCATTGTTTCTGAAATTACTTAAGGCTTTTGGGGATATTGTAATTGAATGAATGGATTTTACATATAGAAAGAACATCCTTTTCTGTGATCCAGATAGTAGGGTGTGGTGATTTGAAGCTCTACATACCCCAGAAAAACATGTTCTTAAATTTAATACATTCCTCTGAGTGTGGACCCATGTAAGTAGGACATTTTGACAAGACTGCTTCAGTTAATGTGAGACCCACCTCCTTGAGGATGGGTCATAATTCTCTTCCTGGAATGCTTTATAAAAAGAATGAAATTCAGAGAAAGAGAGAGAAAGTTTTGGAAGCAAGAAGCTGAAAACAATGAAAGCTGGAAGAAGTGAGAGACCAACAGAAACTATCAGGACCAACCTTGCGTTTTCATTAACTTTTGTCCTATACTTTCCCAAGGTCAATGGCAATCTTGATAACTACAGCTTGCAAACATGATACAGTGACCCTGGTAATTGGTTCCAGAGGGAGCAGAGCATATCTTACTCAAAAATGATTGTATTTGTCTGTCTTAACCAGTCTGAATGTTTCATGGACAGAAGCAATTTGTTCACAACAGCATCATCTAATTCAGAAACCACTCAGATTGAAAAAGTACTGGGGAAACGGACTTGACCCAGTGGTTAGGGCATTCAACTACCACATGGGAGGTCCGAGGTTCAAACCCCAGACATCCTTGACCCATGGGGAGCTGGCCCATGCACAGTGCTGATGCGCGCAAGGAGTGCCGTGCCCCACAGGGGTGTCCCCCATGTAGGGGAGCCCCACGCGCAAGGAGTGCACCCGTAAGGAGAGCTGCCCAGCGCAAAAGAAAGTGCAGCCTGCCCAGGAATGGCACCACCCACACTTCCTGTGCCGCTGACGACAACAGAAGTGGAAAAAGAAACAAGACACAGCAGATAAACACAGAGAACAGATAACCGGGGGAGGGGGAGAAATTAAATAAATAAATAAATCTTTAAAAAAAAAGAAAAAGTACTGAACATTGTTTGAATACTTTGTAATGTTAGTGGGAAAATCCCACTGATGTCTGGGGCAAAAATTTAGGCTGAGATATACAGTTAATAACCTAAGGCCTGGGAGGAAGAATCCAAGAGAGACAGCAAAAGAATATAGGATAATTTCTTTGGTAATTTAGGACAATCAAAAGTACCCGAATATATGTGAAATTTAAAAATCCATGTGCATACCAAGGATAGAATACATGCTCTGTTAAGACCTGAGAAGACCTAAGCTTTCATAACTGACTGACCTATAAGTTCAGTGCAAGTAATAAGTGAAGGCCAAGGCACATTTGTAAATGGCCTGGCTAAGTGTTAAAGGAGTGTCCGAGCATAGAGCCTACCCACAAAGACTAAGAGCTTTGTGTTTTTGTTTATTTTACTTTTAAATTCCTACTGCTTAAGGAATTGTCTATCAATGTCTAAACAAAAAGTAAGCCTTCCATAATCAAGAACATTAAACTTTGGAAAGGTGGAGAATCTCTTCTGCAGAGTAATCACATTATAATATTTGAATGGCCAATTTTCAATAAAGCTTATAAGGCATACAAAAAGAAAACAAAAAACAAAATATATCTCTCTGTGTTAGCCAAAGGGATGCTGATGCAAAATACCAGAACTCTGCTGTTTTTTATAAAGTGTATTTATTTGGGGTAAAAGTTTTCAGTTATCAGGCCATAAAGTGTAAGTTACTTCCCTCATCAGTCTACTGCCACATGTTGGAACAAGATGGCTGCTGATTTCTGCATGGGTTCAGGATTCCTGGGTTCCTCTCTTCCTTGGTCTTGCCTCTCTCTGGACTCAGTTGCTCATTTTTTGGTGTCTGCAGCTGTAAACTATCAGGTGAATGGCCCCTATTTCTTTCTGGGGAATTCCCTCCCTCTTTCCTCATGACCAACCTCCACTGTGTGTTTACTTCCAGGCCTCCAGCTCAAAACTCCAACCTCCCTTCTCTGCAGGGCAGTTTCTCTGTGAGTCCCTGCCCACCAAGGGGGCAGAGACTGAACATACTACTGATGTGGCCCAATCAAAGCCTTAATCATTATTTAATTATGCCCAGGTACAGACCTGTTTGCAAACATAATTCAATATCTACATTTGGAATTCATGAACAATATCTAACTGCTACATTCTGCCTTCTGAATTCCAAAAAGACATTACAAAAGTAAAAAAAAAAAACTTAAATGAGTAGCAATGTTAAGTATAGAATCACATTGCAATCAGTTTTACAGTTTGCCTTGGGACAAAATCCCATCTGCTGGGGGAAGCCAAGATGGTGGCAGAGTATGGAGCCACTGGAGTCAACTCATGCTGCAAGGCAGTTAGTAATCACCTAGAGCTATCTAAAGCACCAGCTTGGGGGCCCCAGGAGACCAGAAAAGTATCCTGCAACATGTTTTATTTTAATTTGAATAATTTATTATTCTAACAAAAGTACAAACTGTGGAAATTAGTGTATTTAAATCTTTTCAGAGTGGAGAAAATTTCACACTAGCAGATAATCTGATTTTAGGGCCCTTGAAAAAAACTGTTCAGAGTTAAGACAAGTGGTGGTGCAAGCTCTGACTATCTACGGTGCATGACACATCCAAATTCCAGGCTGCCATTCCTGTAACAGTGTGGTCATTTTGTTTTTTCTCTACCATTTGAGAGTGCCAAAAAAAAAAAAAAAAAAACGAACACACACACTTGAAGAGAACAAGAAAAGTATTAACTGAAATCACAGTTGGTGGTGAAAAGGAGGAAATCAAAACGCTGAAACAAAGAAGACACACAGGCTGGACCTGGAGGCTAGATGGAGAATCCGAAGGCACTGATGATGCAGTATATGGTCTTGTTCTCCCACCTCACGGTGCAGCTTCCATCAGTGGATCTGTCCCAGAAGCAGGAGCTCACCGTGTGCAGCCCAGCTCCATTCTTCTACATGATGACACAGGTCACAATGTATTTAAATGGCTTCCCAAGCTTGGCGAGCTGGCTTAAAGTCTGCTCCATGACACTCATCACCCACTGATTCACTTTGCTGTGTTGGTAAGCATTGCCCCCAATTGCATTTTCTATACTCTTTTACAATGTTGCTTACTTCATCAACAACAAAAGCAGTCTCCTCTCCCACCTGGTAGTCCTCCATCTTCCCACCTGGGCCCGTGCCCTGGCCTCACTGGCATTGGCTGCTGCCTGCAACATCTTTGAATGTACAGAAGGAGAAGACTGCCCATCTGCAGAGGTGATTCATGACTAGACCCCTCCATGCCATGCAGGTCAGTGACTGTGGTGCAAGCCACCATGGGAGCTATACTGTGCCTGAAGTTGGAAGCTCCATTTCCCAAAAGATAGAGGAGGAAGACGCATTGTGGCACCTACTTCAGTTACTGATAAGTAAATTCCACAAACTAAAGTATAATCCTAGGAACACCTAAACTTTCAGCCTGTCTAGGTCAGAAGGAGGCTGGTAACTGACATTTGGAATATTCACTGGCATGAGGGGAAGCATGGCTGATTTAAAAATCACAGTACTGGTAAGAACCAACTTCTTTACACCCAGGTCAGATTGCAGGTCTAGCCTAAGCCCAAGCCCAAACTCTGGCAGAGAGGAAGCTGGGGAGGCTTGTACTGCTTCTCTGGGAAAGTACAAGTCATGCCACAGAGGCCAGTGCCCATTCTACTCTAGCAGGAAAAGTCTCCTAAATATCTATTCTTTGGCTAAAGTTAGATGCTCCATTTCTCATAAGTGGTGGAGGAAGAGAAAGTTGTCCACCAACCTTAGCTACTGATTAGTGGACTCAGCTGGCTAAGGTATAATCCTAGAAACAGCTAGGATTTGAGCACATACAAGTTAGAAAGGGTCTGGTATCCACTATTTTGACTCTGCCCCTAACATGAGGGAAAGACTGGCTAACTGAAAATGCAGTGAAGTTAGGGACTGGCTTCTTTCCACCAAGACTGGATGGCAGCCCTAGGCTAGACTCTAGCCAAACCTCCAGCAGAGAGAAAGCTTGTGGTACTTGCACCAGGCTCTCTAGAAAAATACAAGTGCTCTCCTCTGGTATTGATTGAGTAGTCAGTCACCTGAGGCTGCATGTCTGCACCCCAATAGGATTGTAGAGGTACTGTGTATCTTCAGCCTATCCAGGCAGTGGCAGGAGTTTTCAGCCTACACAAACTAGTTTGTTGAGTGCCTCTGAGTCCATCTCCACCTCTGTTTCCCCATGGAACAGGAGGGTACTTGTGTTCCCTCAGGCTTTCAGGGCAACTGCAGGTGCTTTTGGCAGCACAAACCTGACAGCTGGGCGCCTGTGGCTCCACCCCATCCCCAATAGGACAAGAGATGGACTGTGTTTGGCCATCCTCTCTGAGTAACTGAAGGTCCTTTTAAACAACACAGCCTGTACTGGTGGGTACTTGTGAATCCACCCTCACACCCCAATAGGAAAGGAGGGAACTGGTATTTCCACAGCTTTTCAAGACAATGGCAGGCACTTATGGCATGGGCAGACTGGACTGGAATTCCTGTGAATCTACCCCCACCTGTTATAGGATGGGAGAGGTATGGTGACTCCATACCCTCTCCAGACAATGACAGGTACTTTTGACCTGTGGCTCCAAACCTATCACCTCATAGGATAGGAGAGGGTTGGTGTTAACTCAGCCTCTGGGCATTGTCAGGAATTCTAAGCCTAGTGGGACTGCACCGATGGACACCCTTACAATCACACCCAACACCCAATACAATAAGAGGAGGTTGGGTTCTCCTCAGCCTCTCTGATCAATGGTGGATACTTTCAACCAACAGGGACTGAATTGCTGGGCATTGGCTTTTCCATTCTGACCCCCTAAAGTGCAGAAGGGACAGTAAATCCTCAGTCTTTCAGGGTGACTACAGGCATATTGGCCCACACAGATTCGATTGTTGGGCACTCCAGAGGGTCTTTTCCAACTCCCAGCAGGGAGAGAGTCTGGTGCAACATCAGTTTACCTGGACAACTGTGGTCACTTTGGACACACATGGCATAGAGTGCTGCCCACAACTGTAGCTCCATCCCTTCCAAATTTAAGGGCTGATTCTCTGTCCCTACCCCTGACAGAGAAAAAAGGTGAGAGAAATTTCATCAATTCCTAGACAATGTAAGCAACATCAGCCTCCATAGATTACAGCAACAACTACACTTTTGTCTCCTACTACACAACCAGCAAGGAAGAAAAAAAAAAGAAAGTCCTAAACTAAAGGGAGAAACTGCACCCAGAATAAATATATGTAGCAAGCCAGTGGCAAAAACGCCAACAAAAAAATTACAATCTATATCAAGAAACAGGAAGATATGGCCCAGTTAAAAGAACAAGATGAGCCTGCAGAAGACGTAAAGGCATTTAGACAACTAATCATAGATGTTCAAACAGATCTCCTTAATAAATTCAATGTGATATCTAAAGAGATTAAGGTTATTAAGAAGATACTGGATGAGCACAAAAAAGAACTTTAAAGCATGCATAGAAAAATAACAGACCTTAAGGAAAGGAAAAGCACAGTAAATGAAATTAAAAATACACTGGAATCATATTACAGCAGATTAGAAGCAAAAGAAAGGATTGGTGAGCTCAAAGATATGGCCTCCGAAAGCAAACATACAAAACAAATGAAGAAAAGAATGGAAAATTTGAACAGCATCTCAGGGAAATAAATGACAGCAAGAGATATGCAAACATACATGTCACGGGTGTCTGAGGAGAAGAGGAGGGAAAAGGGGCAGAAGTAATATATGAAGAAATAATGGTGGAAAATTTCCCAACCCTAATAAAAGATGTAGATTTCCATGACCAAGAAGCACAACATACTCCCATACAAATAAATCCAAATAGACAGACTCTGAGACACATACTAATCAGAATGTCAAATGAAAAAGAGAAAGATTTCTGATAGCAGCAAGAGAAAAGCAATGCATAATATATGGTGATACCCAATAAGATTAAGTGCTGATTTCTCATCAGAAACAATGGAGCCATGAAGCCAGTGGTATGATATATTTAAGATACTGCAAGAGAAAAACTGCAAGCCAAAATTTTTATATCCAGTAAGGTTTTGTTTCAGAAATGAGGGTGAGATTAGAATATTCACAGATAAACAGAAACTGAGAGAGTTTAGAACAATAAGACTGGCTTTGCAGGAAATATTAAAGGGAGTGTTACAGCCTGTAAAGGAAAAACAGGAGAGAGAGGCTTGGAAGAGCATCTAGAAATGATGACTGTATCAGTTACAGTAACTAAAAGCATCAAAAATAAAACAACAGATAAAACACAAAGATCAAACTGAATGAAATAAGAACTGCCTTTATGGTAATAACATTGAATGCTAATTACTAAACACCCCCTTCAAAAGTCAGACTGGCAGAATGGATAAGAAAATATGAACCATCTATATGCTGTCTGAAATAAACTCATCTTAGACCCAAGGATACCAATAGATTGAAAGTGGAAGGTTGATAAAAGATATTCCATGCATGCAGTAACCAAAAATAAGCTGGAGTAACTATATATATATCAGATGAAACAGAATTTAAAAGCAAAACTGTTATGAGAGAAAAGGAAGGGCATTAAATATTAATGGAAGTGATGATTCACAAGGAAAACATAATAATAAATATATATGCACCTAACCAAGGTGCCCCAATATACATGAAGCAAACACTGGCAAAACTGAAGGGAGAAATGGACATCTGTACTATAATAGTTGAAAACTTCAATACACTACTCAGCATTGGATAGAACATCTGGGCAGAGGATCAATAAAGAAACAGATAGCTTGAATTATATGATAAATGGACTAAACCTAATAGACATATAGAGAACATTGCAACCCAAAACAGCTGGATATACATTCTTATCAAGTGCTTACCTTTTTCAAAGATAGAATATAGGTTGATTCACAAAGTAGATTTCACTAAATTCAACAAAATCAAAATTATAAAAAGCTCTTTATCTGACCATAATGGAATAAAGTTGGAAATCAACTGACAGCAGAAAAAGGGAAAATACATTTATGTAGAGAGATTAAACAACACACTCTTAAATAATCAGTAGGTCAAAGAAGAAATTTCAAGAAAAATCTTTAACTATCTCAAGATGAATGACAATGAGAATACAACATATCAGAATTTATGGGATACAGTAAAGGCAGTGTTGAGAGGAAAATTTATAACCTTGAATGTTTGCATTAAAAAAATAAGAAAGAGCTAAAATCAGCAACCTAACTACACAGCTGGAAGAATTAGGTAAAGAATAGGAAACTAATCCCAAAGCAGGTAGAAGGAATGAAATAACAAAGATTAGGGCAGAAAAAAATGAAATTGAGAACAACAAAAAAAAAATCCAGAGAATTAACAAAACAAAAAGTTGGTTCTTTGAGAATTTTAACAAAATCAGCTACACTGACCATGAAAAAAAGAGAGAAGTGCAAATAAATGAAATAAGAAGTGAAAATAAAAACATTACTACTGAATGCACAGAAATAAGAGAGATCATAAAAGGATACTATGAACAATTTTATGACAAAAAATTAGACAATGTAAATGAAATGGAAAAATTCCTAGGAACATACAAATAACCTACACTGACCCTATAAGGAACAGAAGACCTCAACAAACCAATCACTTGTAAAGAGATTAAAACAGTCATCAAACAGCTCCCCAAAATGAAAAGACCAGGACCAGATGGTTTCACAGGTGAATTCTACCAATTATTCAAAGAAGATTTAATACCGGTATTACTCAACGTCTTCCAAACAATTGATCAAGAAGTAATGCTATCAAACACATTCTATGAAGCCAATGACACCCTAATACTAAAGCCAGATAAATATATTAGGGAAAAAGAAAATTACAGACCCATTTCTCTAATGAATAACAATGTAGAAATTCTCAATAAAATACTTGCTAATCAAATCCAACAACACAATAAAGAATTGCTCATCATGATCAAGTGAATTTTATACCATACATGCAAGGGTGGTTCAACACAAGAAAATCAATCAGCATAATAAACCACATTAATAAATCAAAGAAGAAAAACCATATGATCTTATTGATTGATCCAGAAAAGTCATTTCACAAAATACAGCATCCTTTCTTGATAGAAATACTATGAAAGATAGGAAGTGAAGGAAATTTCTCAACATAATAAAGGCCATATATGAAAAAATGAACAGCTAACACTGTACTCAGTGGTGAAAGACTGAAAGCTTTCCCATTGAGGTCAAGGACAAAAACAAGGATGTCTGTTTTCACCACTCTTGTTCAATATAGTCCCAGAAGTTCTAGATGGAGCAATCAGGAAAGAAAAAAAATAAAAGGCATCCAAGAAAAAAATAAATAAAAGGCATCCAAATCAAAAAGGAAAAGTAAAACTTTCATTATTCACAAATGATATGACCCTTTATCTAGAAAATCCAAAAAATCTACAATAAAGCTGCTAGAATCACCAGACATCGTGGATCCTCACAGGGCTCACTGGATGGAATGGAGGAGAGTATGGGCCATGATGTGGACCATTGTCTTTGTGGTGCAGACTTGCCCAAAGATGTACTTACCAAATCCAATGGATGTGTCATGATGATGGGAACGAGTGTTGTTGGGGGGGGGGGGGGAGAGGGGGGGGGTGGGGTTGAATGGGACCTCACATATATATTTTTAATGTAATATTATTACAAAGTCAATAAAAAAAAAATAAAGCTGCTAGAGCTAATAACAATTTCAGTAGAGTGCCAGGATACAATATCAATACAGAAAGTCAGTGTTGTTTCTATACACTAGTAATACATAATCTGAAGAGGAAGTCAGGAAAAATTCCATTTACATAAGCTAATAAATAAATCAAATATTTAGGGATAAACTTAACCAGGCATGTAAACCACTTGTATTTAGAGAACTATAATGCATTGGTAAAGGAAATTTAAAAAGACCTAAATAATTGGAAGAACATTAAATTCTCATGGATAAGAAGGGTAAATATCATTAAGATATCAATTCTCTCCAAATTCATATGCATATTCAATGCAATCCCAATAAAAATTCCACTAGCATTGTTTTAAATTTTTATTTTATTTCTCTTCCCTTACCCCCCACCCCAGTTTTCTGTTCTCTGTGTTCATTTGCTGCATGTTCTTCTTTGTCTGCTCCTGTAGTTGTCAGCGACAGGGGAATATGTGTCTCTTTTGTTGCATCATCTTGCTGCATCAGCTCTCCGTCTGTGTGGCACCATTCTTGGGCAGGCTGAACTTTCCTTCATGCTGGGTGACTCTCCTTATGGGGTGTACTCCTTGCATGTGGGGGTCCCCTATGCAGAGGACACACCTGCATGGCAGGGCACTCCTTGCATGCATCAGCACTGCACATGGGCCAGCTCAACACAGGTAAAGGAGGCCCAGGGATTGAACCATGGACCTCCCATATGGTAGACGGATGCCCTATCCACTGGGCCAAGTCTGCTTCCCTTTAAACAAATGGAAAACAGAATTATCCAATTTATCTGGAAGGGTAAAAGGCCCCAAATAGAAACATCTTAAAAATGAAAAGCAAATTTTGAGGACTCTCAATTTCAGACTGTAAATCCTATTACCTTGCTACAGTGGTAAAAATATCAAGTACTGACATAAAGATAGATGCATAGACCAATGGAACCAAACTGATGGTTCAGAAAAAGATCCTCACTTCTATGCCCAAATGATTTTTTTTAATTAAAATTATTTATTTTTACAAATTACATTAAAAAAATATGCGGTCCCAATCAACCCCCCCGCCCCCACCCCCCACTCCCCCCACAGCAACACTCTCTCCCATCATCGTGAGACATCCATTGCACCCAGTAAGTACATCTCTGAACATCCCTGCACCCCGTAGTCAATGGTCCACATCATAGCCCACACTCTCCCCCGTTCCATCCAGTGGGCCCTGGGGGGATCTACAATGTCCTGTAATTGTCCGTGAAGCACCACCCAGGACAACTCCATGTCCCGAAAACGCCTCCACATCTCATCTCTTCCTCCCATTCCGCAAACCCAGCAGCCACCATGGCTACCCTTCCCACACCCATTCCACATTTTCTCTGTGGACATTGGATTGGTTGTGTCCATTGCACATCTATGCCAAGTGGGGGCTTAGATTCCACATGGATACTGGATGCACTCCTCCTACTTTCAGTTGTAGACACTCTAGGCTCCATGGTGTGGTGGTTGACCTTCTTCAACTCCATGTTAGCTGAGTGGGGTCAGTCCAATAAATCAAAGTGTAGGAGCTGAAGTCTGTTGAGGCTCTGGGCCTGGGTGTCTTATTATCAGTCCAGCGACTCAAATCCCCTAAATATATCTTAAACCCCAGCACCAACTACACTTCCAATAAAGTAGCATGCAAGTCTTGTGGGAAGAGATCCCTTGACAAGTCTGTCAAACTCACCCAATTAGGACAATACAGTCTATTAAAAAATGGTGCTTGGAGAAACTGATATCCATAGCCAAAGGAAAGAAAGTGGACTTCTATCTCACATCTCATACAAAAATTAACTCAAAATGAATCAAAGACTTTAATATAAAGCAAGTACAGTAAAGCTCTTAGAAGAAATGTAGGGAAACATCTTCAAGACCTGGTGGTAGGTAGTGGATTCTTAAACTTTACACCAAATGCATGAGCAATGAAAGAAAACATGGATAAATGGGACCTCCTGAAACTTAAACACGTCTGTGAGTCAAAGGACTTCATCAAGAAGGTTAAAAGGCAGCCCACTCAATGTAAAAGAATATTTGGAAACCCTCTCAACTAGGAGAGAGTGGCCTATTCAACAAATGGTGCCTGGAGAACTGGATAGCCATATGTAGAAGAATGAAAGAAGATTACCATCTCACACCTTATACAAAGATCAACTCAAGATGGATCAAAGACCTAAATATAAGAGCCAGGACCATAAAAACCTTGGAAAGCAGTGTAGGGAAACATCTACAGGACCTTGTAATAGGAAATGGCTTCATGAATATCACACCAAAAGCACGAGCATCAAAATAACTAATAGATAAATGGGACTTCCTCAAAATTAAAGCCTTCTTCACCTCAAAGGAGTTTGTCAAGAAAGTAAAAAGGGAGCCCACACAGTGGGAGAAAATATTTGGCAACCATATATCTGATAAGAAACTTATAACTTGCATATATAAAGAACTCCTATTTCTTGAAAATAAAAAGATAAACAACCCATTTAAAAAATGGGAAAAAGACTTAAACAGACACTTCTCCAAAGAAGAAATACAAATGGCTAAAAAGCACATGAAAAAATGCTCCAAATCTCTAGCTATCAGGGAAATGCAAATCAAAAATACAATGAGATACCATCTTACTCCCATAAGATTGGCAGCTATGAAAAAAACAGAAGAATACAAATGCTGGAGAGGATGTGAAGAAAGGGGAACACTCATCCACTGCTGGTGGGAATGCAGAAGGATTCAACCATTCTGGAGGACAGTTTGGCGGTTTCTCAAAAAACTAGCCATAGATTTGCCATATGACCCAGCAATACCACTGCTGGGTATATACCCAGCAGAACTGAAAACAAGGACACAAACCGATATATGTACACCAATGTTCATAGCAGCATTGTTCACTATTGCCAAAAGTTGGAATCAACCCAAATGCCCATCAACAGATGAGTGGATCAATAAAATGTGGTATATACACACAATGGAATACTACTCGGCTGTAAGAACAAATACACTACAAACACACGTGATAACATGAAGAATCTTGAGAATCTTATGTTGAGTGAAGCAACCCAGGCATTGAAGGACAAATACTACATGACCTCAATGATATGAAATAAGAAAGCTGCCTCAGAGAGCTAGAGACTGAATGATAGGCTTACAGGAAATTGGGGGGTGGAGGAAGGATGTCAGCTGACGTCTGCAGGGGTGGAATTTATGATGAGCTGGCGGTTAGTATGAACACAAAGAAGAGATACAATGGGGGCAAGGGGTTGCCTTTGGGTGGGGCTTTGCGGGTTTGAGGGGGGCTGGGGATGGGTAATATTGCCCAAAAAGTGGGGGGAGGGAGGGGTAGCATACGAACATAGGAGACCGTCAGGTGTTGGTTGAGAGTAAAATGCTGAGAAAATAGTATCAAAATATAATTAAGAGGGTTACTTTTTAGGATGTTTGGAGAGGATGGTCTGATGCGGGACAGGCTCCTGGGAAATGTCTGAATGCTCATTTTGCCAGATTGGGTGGCACCATTGGGTAGAGACCCAAGCAGTGAGAGTGGGGGTGGACCCACATCCTGGGGAGGACTAATGCCATCAAATAGAGGGAACCGTATCTCTTGAGAGTAAGGGTGGCTCCCAGGGCATTGGGGCAGTTGAACAAGTTGGGCCCTGAAAACTGTTGCAAGTGTCTCTGGACATGGCTCCTTGGGAAATGGAGGTTGGCTGTCACTGTGGGCACCAAGGGGATGGGAAAATGGGTGTTAAATGTGTGGAAGCAAAGTAAATGTGGGGTAAGAGAGGAGTTTCACGAGAGTGCACAGGGATGGATAAAAAACATGTAATATTACACCATAAACATATAGGGGACAACAGACTAATAATGTAAACCATAATGTAAAACATAGGATAACTAAAAATTTAGAAAACTGTATATCCTGAAGTATGGACCACAATGTAAGCGCTGATGCTGCCTTGTTTGAAAGCTATTGTACATCACTTTAAGTAAATATGATATGAATAAGTTATAAGAATATCACTGTGGAAGGGAAAAGGTTCTATGGTGGATGTGTGGGAGTACTGTATATTGTATATATGAATTGCTGTGGTCTAGGGCTCTTGTGAAGAGAAGTTCATTAATTAGGGGAAAAAAAAAGAAAAAGATAGGATGTAGAATTTTTCCAAGTCAACACGAATTCTGTATGTGACCTTAAAACCCATCGCCTTATCCCATTTTGCTAGTAAGGGATCCTGACATTATATTGGGCTTCAATTTTTGGGAGGTTTTGGATCACAGAGTGGTTCGACAGTGGCGGCGGAGGAATACTGGTATAGGACACTATTGACAGGTGATATAGGGCTGACAGGGAGCTATGCAGGGCATATGTCCAGGGTGCATGGTAATGTTTGGATATACTCATAGTGGCAACAATTAAAAACTAAAGCTGGGGGGGGTACTGGGTTCCTGGCCGGGGGTGCTCTGTCATGGCCCCTAGGGGAGCAGCAGCAGTCCCCCAGGTGCAACGGTAAGGACCAGGAAGGAATGAGGGTTCAACAGTGAGAGCATGACACTAATGACTATGCTTGTGAGCCTATATGCCTGAAATAAGAACAAGGCCTAGAGCAGCACTGTGCCTGGGAATTTCCTCCTGACAGCCTTCATGTTACTCAAATGTGGCCAGTCTCGAAGCCAAACTCAGTATGTAAATGCAATGCCTTCCCCCCAGTGTGGGACATGACACCCGGGGATGAGTCTCCCTGGCACCGAGGGATCACTACCAAGTACCAACTGATGATGCAACTAGAAAATGACCTTGAATTAAAGGTTCAATGTGGACCAGCAGAATATCCCTGTCTACATATAATAACAGGAGTTAAAAATGCTGTTTGACCTAATGTAAGGGGGAAATGGAAAGGAGAAATGAGTTTATATGGCTACGAGTCTCTAAAAAAGAGTCTGGAGGCTTTCAGAAGGATTGCCCTTAAGTACAACTGAGCAGAGTCTAAGAGACAGATAAAGTAGATACAACCCCAGGTATTCGTTCCTTTGAGGGCTAAAGAGACCCACGGGTTCTGTGGTCATGGCAGATGGGGTTTACTGCCATATCAGATGGCCCTTCTTTGGAGCTGGTGTTTCTGCGTGATGGAGCTGGACTCAGATGGGATCTCTTTGCACAAAATTTTCATGCTAGTTTACTGGAATTGTAGTTGGTGTTGGGGTTTAAGATATATTTAGGGGATTTGAATCTCTGTACTGACAATATGATGGCCAGGCTCTGAGCCCCAACAGACTTCAGCTCCTACAATCTGATTTATTGGACTCACCTCACTCAGCTAAGGAGGAGTTGAAGAAGGACAACTACCACACCATGGAGTCTAGAGGGCTTACAACTGAAAGCAAGAGGATTGCATCCAGTATCCATGTGGAATCTGAGCCTCCTCTTGACATAGAGGTGCAACGGACACAACCAATCCAAGGTCCACAGAGAAAAGGTGGCATTGGAGTGGGAAAAGTGGACATGGTGGCTGATGGGTATGGGGAATGGCAGGAAGAGATGAGAGGTGGAGGCGCCTTTGGGACTTAGAGTTGCCCTGGATGGTGCTTCAGGGGCAATCACCAGACATTGTAAATCCTCCCAGGGCCCACTGGATGGAATGTGGGAGAGTATGGGCCATGATGTGGACCATTGACCATGGGGTGTAGAGATGTCCAGAGATATACTTACAAAGTGCAATGGATGTGTCATGATGATGGGAGTGAGTGTTGCTGAGGGGGGAGTGGCGGGGTGGGGGTGGTGGGGTTGAATGGGACCTCATATCTTTTTAATGTAATATTTTTACAAAATCAATAAAAATAAATAAATAATAAAAAAGATAAAAAAATAAAAAAAGAAAAAAAAGAATATTTGGAAACTACATATATGATAAAGGTTTGTTTTGCATTCTATATAAAGAGATCATGGAAATCAATAATAAAACAGCAAGCAATCCAATTTAAAAGGGCAAAAGATTTAAATAGACATGTCTTAAAGGAGTAAATATAAATGGCCAAAAAGCACATGAAAAAAATGTTCCACATCACTAGCTATTAGGGAAATGCAAGTCAAAATAAGAATGAGATCTCATCTAACACCACATAGAATGGCCATTTTTAAAAACAAAGACAACAATAAATGCTGGAGAGGATGTGAAGAAATAGGAACACTCCTTCACTCTTGGTGGGACTGTAAAATGTTTCAGCCTCTGTGGAAGACAGTTTGGCGGTTCCTCAGGAAGCTAAATATAGAACTGCCATATGATCCAGGAACTCCTCTACTAGTAATATATCCAGAAGAACTAAAAGCTATGACACGAACAGACATCTGCACACTGATATTCATAGTGACATTATTCATAATTGCCAAAAGATGGAAACAACCCAAGTGTCTATCAACCACTGTGGATAAACAAAATGTGGTATATACATACAATGGAATACTAAGCTCCAGTAAGAAGAAATGAAATTGGGCCATATGATAATATGGATGATTTTTGAAGACATTATACGAAGCAAAGTAAGCCAGATACAAAACAAAAAATATTGCACAGTCTCCATAATGTGAATAAATACAAGGAGTTAAAGACCTAAAGTATAGGCTATTAGAAGATTAGAGGAAGGTTGAGAAGAACTACTGTTGTTTAATGTGTGTAGAAGTTTTAATTAACTTGACTGTAAAGTGTGAAAATGGATAGAGTTTACGGTAACATAGTGAGTTGCAACTGTTTTATAAATGGGATTGTGGCCAAAAAGGGTAGTCTGGAGATTTAAATGTCATTTGACAGAAAGTTAAAGAAAAATCTAGGGACTGAATAGCACAGCGAACCCAGAGGTTGATCAGAATTGTGGTTAAGGGTACTAATGCAAGAGGGTCCTTCTGTGAGCTGGAACAGATGTACATCACTATTGCAGGGTGATGGGAATGTGGACAAGTTTGGGAAAACTACAATTGGTGTGACCTATAGACTGTGGTTAACAGAAATACTATAATATTCTTGCATAACCGCCAAAGATATACTGTATTGATAATGGAGGTATATGGAAAAGTTTGCCAAATATATGCTATGGACCATGGTTGGTGGTAATATTCTGATGATATAATCTCATAATCTAACAAATATTCCACCATGGTATGGTATGTTGGTGAAGGGTTTTTTTAAGGGAATTCTACATGGGTGTGATTGTTTTGGAAATTCAAAACACATGCAATAAAGTACATATTTTATAAAAGATAGGGTGGGTAGGAGTAAAAATACACCAAAAGTAAGATAGGGATTACAGTTAGTAGTAATATTTTGATGATGCTCTTGCATAGTTTGTAACAAATGTTTCACAACAATGCAAAGTGTGGGTGGATGGGTGATGCATGAGGCCCCTATATGATGTTATGTATGTTTATGTTGTAAGTTCATAGTCTTTATTATAAACATATTGTTTATGCATATTTCTGTATGAATGATATGCTTTAATAAGTATATATTTTCAAAAATTCTGTTTGCTGTAGACCTCTGAATCTTACAAAACAATTTATCTACTTTCCACCTACAAATGGACAGACAAAGGATAAACATTTCCATCACAATAAGGAGAAATTGGGAGGCAAACCTGAGCTACGGGTCCAGGACAATTCAGTAAATCTGCAGGGAATCCTCCATTTGATTTCAAAGTAGTAGAGTTATTCTTAAGATGACAGTTTCTTCTTCCTGGGGCCTTATGGGAACCCACACATTCCACAGGCTTGCCCAACACTCATTTTCTTTGTTCTACCCTCATCAAGCACCTGGGTGGCAAACTAGCTCCAGACCTCATCCTAGAAGAGCATTGGTTTGGTTTTCACATATTACTCAATCTTTGGACTAGAGACTTAACCTCCCCAGTACAATGAGGTGAAAGCAATATCCTCGCTAACCAAGTGCACATAGGCTCAACCTTCTCAAAGCAACAATTTGACCACCTGGCCTTCTATAGTCCATGGGACAGTTACACCCCTCAAAGACAAATGTGGTCCTGATCTTAACTGTCCTAATCCTCGAGTAATGTGCTTCACCCTCTCTTTACCCTGGGGTGACAAAACTCTCCCTGAACATAGGGTGGGAATATCCTCTCTCTCTTAAGTGACTGGGGAAACTTACCCTCTTGTTACACATGGGTAGGGTTTCTTTCTTGGCCCAAGGTGATGTCTTAATTCCAGATTTTAGCTTCCACGTTTTTCTCTTAAAGTTGTTTATCTTTCAACCTCTCCTTTTTATGTCCCTTTTATTCCAAGCTGACAGTGGTTTTGTTCATACAACTCTGTCAAAAAGCTTGCTGGTTTAGCATGCAAGAAGCAGGGGTCCAAGTCATCAGACAGTAATGTTCTCCACAAATCTTTCCTAGATTACTTCATCTTCAATCTTCATATACAAGTTCCAAGTTTAGTTAAGTGCTCAAATGGGGCACTGTATTCTGGGGACTTGATTTCCAGAGTCTTGGAATTTCTGGAATCAGTTTCTTATTTCTTAGTGCCCAACCATTCAGTCCTCAGTGTGTTTCTCTCATCTACCATTTTGCTATAAGCTGCAAGGAGAAGCCAAGCCATATTCTCTTAGTTTACTTCAGAAAGTTCTTCAAATAAATGCATAGGGTGCCCATTTTCAAACTCTACCTTCCATAAAATGTCAGAAGCCAATCTTCCTATGTTCTCTGCAACTTTAAAATATGGGTTACCCTTACTCCAGTTTCCATATCAAAGCATTAATCATTATTTAATCATCCCCAGATACAGAACAGTTTGCAAACATAATCCAATATCTACTTTTGGAATTCATGACTATTTCAAACTACTACAGACCAATTCATGGAAAAAAAATGTGGAGAGAAGTAAAGTCTGAGGAAGCCCAAATATTGGACTTACCTAAATAAACTCCAATACACTGTCTTAAATATACTCAAAAGTTTAAAGCAAACCATCAGAAAAATTGTGAATTACCAACATAATATAAATAGAGGTACAAATTTAAAAAGGAATCAAATAGAAATACTGAAACTGAAAGGCACAATGATAAAAAGTGAAAAACTCCCTAAAGGGATTTGACAACAGAGCTGAGAAGGCAAAAGAAAGAAATAGTGAACTTGCAGATAGGACAATGCAATAATTCAGTCTGAAAGGGAGAAAGAAAGAGATGAGGAAAAGAATACAAAGCATAAGAGACCTGTGGAACACCATTAAGAGTAATGATATACTCATTATAAGATCCCCAAAATCAGATGACAGCAAGAAAAAGGAACAGAAGAATATTTGAAGAATAATATCCAAACTGTCCCTGAATTTGATGGAACATATGTATATTCAAATCCAAGGTCAAAAAGTTCAAGTAACTTAAACTCAAAGAGATATAATCCAAAACACATTATAGACAAATTTTTGAAAGAATAAGGCAATAAAATCTTGAAAGCAGAAAGATAGATGCAATAAATCATGTACAAGATATCTTCAATAAGATTACCAGCGGGTTTCTCATCAGAAACAATGGAGGCTAAAAAGTAGCTGTCAGATTGAAAAAGCTGGAAAAAAATTCAAACAAGCAAATCAAATCTGGAAAAATTATTGTTCAAGAATTAAGAAATTTAAACATTCTTAGATGAGCAAAACCTAAGAGAGTTTATTATTAGTAGATTTATCCTACAAGAAATATTAAAAAGGTGTCCTTCATGATGAAAAAAAAAAGACAATGGTGAGTAAATCAAAGCCATATGGAGAAATAAAGTACAGTGTTAAAGGTAAACTACCAGAGGCGGGGCAAGATGGTGTCTGAGTGAGTACACCTTATAATATCTCCTGCAAAGAAGCAGCTGAGCAGGGTTGGAATTTTTCTGGACCAGGCCTTCTCAGGTGTTTGCAGGGGAGGAGGTGTCTGGACATTGATTTAGTGGGATGGTGACAGAGAAAATTTGTGTAAAAGGTAGAATTTAGGGTCTCTTTCACAGAGATCAGGGCTGTGCATGGGATGCTTCCACCATGGACAGCATGGCAGCGGTGAATCCTGGAGGCTCTGATGCACTGGGTGGGCTATTTGGAGGCTTGCAGGGTGGGAGATGTCTGGAAGTGGATTTGGTGAGACAGAGACGGAGGCATTCTTGCAAGGCTTGGAATTTTGGGTTTCTGACACCGAGATTAGAGTTTCTGGCTAGAGCCCCTCCCCCTAGGACAGATGGCCCATCTGCGGTGTCCCTGAACTGCTTGTAGTACAG
Source organism: Dasypus novemcinctus (assembly GCF_030445035.2). Taxonomy (NCBI): domain Eukaryota; kingdom Metazoa; phylum Chordata; class Mammalia; order Cingulata; family Dasypodidae; genus Dasypus; species Dasypus novemcinctus. Next base: position 90,384,084 of record NC_080704.1, on the reverse strand, counting down.
GGGTAACCCCAGCAGTCTGTTTCAGGGGCTTGCAGGATGGGAGGTGTCTGGAAGTCGATTTGGTGAGACAGAGACAGAGGCATTCTTGCAAGATGTGGAATTTGGGGTTTCTGACATGGAGATCAGAGCTTCCAGCTACAGCCCTTCCCCCTAGGGCTGGGGGATGATCTGCGGCAGTCCTTGAACTACTTGTAGTACAGAGGGCCCCCAGCAGGCTATTTTGAGGGCTTGCAGGGCAGGAGGTGTCCTGAAGTCGACTTGGTGAGACAGTGACAGAAGAGACTCTTGTGAGGGGGAATTTTGGGTTTCTGACACCGAGGTCAGAGTTTGCAGGTCTGACCCTTCCCCATATGGCTGGCACCCAGCTGCAGGGATCACTGAAGGCTGTATTGCACTGCAGTGCTCCCAGGCTCCTTGTTAACTGGATTCGTGGTTCCCAGGTCTGTGTCCCCTAAACCCTGGTGGCCCACACCCCAGAGACTCACACCTCTTGAGTCTACAATATCACAGACTTCCTATACCTGAATCCACCATGCCTGGATGTCCATCTGAGGTCCTTGATTGTCCTAGCCCTCAGCATTTGTGTTTCTTTGCTTCCTTTTTCTCTTTTCTCATTTTTTAAAATTTATTTTATTTTCTTGGTTGCTAATATTGCATTATCTCCTGGTCTTTTCTCTCATTTTATCACCCAAGGTTATTTTTCATTTGTTTGGTTTTGTGTTATTTCTTCTTTTTTTATTCATGCTTGTTCCCTGCCTTTTCTTTGCCCTCTCACCCCTTTTTTTTCTTTTTCTTTTCTCTATTTTTCTTCCTATTTTATTTTATCTTATTTGTACAATAGGTGCTGGGGGGAACACCTCATATTTGCTGTGTTTCCTTATCCTCCATTTCCTCATTTCTGTGTGAATTGATTTTGGCCACCTACACTATCCCCTTTCCCCCATATCTTGATATCCTCAATCATCTATTGTCTCTCTTACATTCCACCTCCTTTTCTTTGGTCCCCAAATTGTCTAACTTTTAATTTCTAATACCGTTGTTCTGTTCTCTGTCTTTTATCCACTCTTGATACTATTGTCTATCTTTTCTCTTTCTCTCTCTCATGAAAACACAGGCTTTTTTATTCATACTATATTCCTCCCCATATTCAGTTGACAATCTCATTATAGGTATGATACCTCTGCTATAAATCTACACAACATACATGAATCAAATATCCATTCTCCCAGATCTCATATTGTTGCTCTGTTACCATTTATTACCAATACTACTTTACACATTTTCTTTTCTTACACAATTGCCTTTCTCTGGTCCTAATAATTTCCTTCAAAGTGAACTCAGCCACCAACAAGATATTAAAATAAGAAGAACAAAGTGGCAAAGAGAAGATATAACACTTATCCAAGAACAACTACTAAATAATCCCCAAGACTAGACAAAGAAGCTAAGGAACTGATTAAACCCATCAAGATAAAATGATGACCAGACAGCAACCAAAACTGCAAACCAAAACAATAATCAGGAAAACATGGCTGAATCCAATGAACAAACTAAAAACCAGGAAGGGGAGCAGAACATTGGACAAGCAATTAAAGATCTCAGAACATATATTAGAGACAAAATTAATGAAGTAAAAGAAGAGATTAACAATATGAAGAAAACACTTGGAGAGGAAATTACAGACTTATGCAAAAAGATAACAGATATGATGGGAATGAACACCACAGTTCAAGCAATCAAAAATGTCACTCACAGCAAATAGCAGTAGATTAGAAGAGGCAGAGGAGAGAATTAGTGATGTAGAAGACAGTACAACAGAAATCAAACAGATAGTAGAATTGATCGATAAAAAGATAGAAAAAAAACCAGCTAGGACTTAGGCAACTGAATGACAATGCAAAACGCACAAACATACATATTATAGGCATCCCAAAAGGAGAAGAGAAGGGAAAGGGGAAACGAGGAGTGTTGCAGGAAATAATGGCTGAAAAATTCCCAAATCTACTTAGACGGATGTACATATTCAGGAAGCACAATGCACCCCAAACAACATAAACTCCAACAGGCCCACCCACAGACATATACTTGTCAAATTATCCAATGCTCAAGACAAAGAGAAAATTCTAAAAGCAGCAAGAGAAAAGAGAACAATCAAATACAAGGGAGGCTTCATAAGATTAAGTGCTGATTTCTCATCTGAAACCATGGAGGCAAGAAGGCAGTGGTATGATACAGTCAAGGTACTAAAAGAAAAAAATTTCCAACCAGTAATACTCTGCCCAGCTAAACTAGCATTCAAAAATGATGGAGAGTTCAAAATATTCACAGATAAACAGAAATTGGAAGAGTATGCCAACAAGAAGCCTCCCTTTCAAGAAATACTAAAGGGAGTTCTGCAGGAAGAAAGGAAAAAACAGGAGAGGCAGAGTTGGAGGAGAGTGTAAGAGCAACAAAAAAGACAAAAATAGAAGAAAAAAACAAACAAAATATGACAAACACAAGTCCAATGAAAATATAGCTAACATAAATAATTCCTTGAAAGTAATAACACTGAATGTCAATGGCTTATACTCACCTATGAAAAGATTCAGACTGGGATATTGGATAAGGAAAAATGACCCATCTATATGCTATCTACAAGAAACATATCTTAGGCCCCAGGATACATGGAGGCTGAAAGTGAATGGTTGGAAAGAATCTTACAAGCAAACAATAACCAAAAAAATGCAGAAGTAGCTACATTAATATCAGACAAAATAGATTTTAAAGTGAAACTTATGGTCGGTACGTCCTGTCCGGTGGACGACGGGGCAGGAGAGGCCTAGGCTCCTGCAGGGGCTCGCAGGCATGGAGGGCGCATGGTGGAGAAACCACCACGGAGACGAGGTGAGCACGCAGGTCTAATTTATTAAGGGAAGTACATGTGTTTATATAGGGTTACGGGGGAGTGAGCAGGGGACTGATTGGCTGTGGCCAAAGGGGGATTGGATTGGCGGTGGCGAGCAGTTGGTGGGGGGAAGAGGCAGATTCTAGGTTGGTGAAGGGGCGGCACTGGTGGGAAAGGGGAACAGGGCTGGGAGTGATTGGTAGGGACTAGTTCCTTGCCTTTTATGGTGCGGCTTGTGCTGCAGCTTGACAGTGCGGGAGGGGGGATGTGAGCGTAGGCAGCTCCTGCTGGCTATCAGCAAGCCGGTGTCGGTTGCCTGGGCGGGGCCAAGGGCAGTGCGCCCATTCCATGGCTGAGGGCAGTTCACCCGTTCAAGCTGCCCTACACCCAAGTGGTGGGCTGCGCATATCCCCCACTGGGCGTGGCTATGCTTGCCAGCCAGACTTCAGCCTGCCTCACCTCAAAACTATTGTGAGAAACAAAGAAGGATACTACATATAAGTGAAAGGGACAATCTCTCAAGAAGAATGAACAGTCATAAATATTTATGCTCCTAACAAGGGCACCTCCAAATATATGAGGCAAACCCTGGAAAAACTAAGTGAAAGAATAGATGCCTCTACAATTATAGTGGGAGATTTTAATACAATACTATCAACTTTGGACAGAACATCTCAAGACAGAATCCCTAAAGAAACAAAATATTTGAACAGTATATTAGAGGAGCTGGATCTAATAGACATTTACAGATCATTACACCCAGATACAGCAGGATATACATTTTTCTCAAGTGCACATGGATCATTCTCCAAGATAGACCATATGCTAGGCCACAAAGAAAGGATCAATGAATTCAGAAAGATCAAAATCATATGAAATAATATCTCTGACCACAGAGGAGTGAACCTGGAAATCTGCAAGGGCCAGAGGCCCAGATTTCACACCAAGATATGGAAATTAAACAGCACACTCTTAGAAAAACAGTGTGTCAAATGGGAAATCTCAAAAGAGCTTAGTAATTACTTTGAAATTAATGATAATGATAACAAAAACATACCAAAACTTATGGGGATGCAGCAAAAGCAGTATGCAGAGGGACATTTATAGCTATAAAATCGTACATCAAAAAAGAAGAAAAACCAAAATTGAAGAACTGAATGCACATTTGCAGGAATTAGTAAAAAAGCAACAAAATACACCACACAGGAAGAAGAAATAAAGAAAGAACAAAGATAAGAGCAGAACTAAATGAAACAGAAAATAAGAAAGGACTTGAAAAGATACAAGTCCACAAGCTGGTTCTTTGAGAAGATCAATAAAATTGACAAACTCTTAGTGAGACTAATAAAGAAAAAAAGACAGAAGTTCCAAATACACAAAGTAAGAAGTGAGAAAGGAGATATCACCGCTGACCCCACAGAAATAAAGACTATCATAAGAGGATACTTTGAAAAACTATATTACAACAAAAATGACAATTCAGAAGAAATGGACAAATTCCTAGAAACACATAAGCAGCCTATATTGACGAAAGAAGAAATTGATGATCTCAACAAACCAATCACAAGTAAAGACATAGAATCAGTCATTAAAAACCTCCCAACTAAGAAGATCCCAGGACCAGACTGCTTCACAGGGAAATTCTACAAAACATTTTGGAAAGAAATAACACCAATCCTGCTAAAAATCTTCCAAAAAATTGAAACAGAAGGACCATTACCAAACTCATTCTATGATGCCAAATTTACCCTAGTACCAAAGCCAAACAAAGACACCACAAGAAAGGAAAATTACAGACCAATTTTTCTAATGATCCTGGATGAAAAAATACTCAACAAAATAATTACTAACCGTATTCAACAAAACCTTAAACTAATTATACACCATGATCACGTGGGATTCATTCCAGGTATGCAAGGATGGTTCAACATATGAAAATCAATCAATGTAATACACCATATAAACAGATTGAAGGGAAAAAATCACATGATTGTATCTATAGATGCAGAAAAAGCATTGGACAAAATACAGCACACTTTCTTGATAAAACCATTCCAAAAGATTGGAATACAAGGAAATTTTTTGAATATGGCAAAGAGTATATATGAAAAACACACAGCCAACATCGTTTACAATGGTGAAATCCTAAAATCCTTCCCTCTAAGATCAGGAACAAGACAAAGATGCCCACTTTTCCCCCTTCAATTTAACATTGTCTTAGAAGTACTTGCTTGAGCACTGAGGCAAGAACCAGATATAAAAGGCATTCAAATTGGAAAGGAAGAACTCAAAATTTCATTATTTGCAGAGGACAAGATCCTATATGTAGAAAACCCTGAGAAGCCTACAGCAAAGCTTCTAGAACTCATAAATGAGTTTAGTAAAGTAGCAGATTATAAGATCAATGCAGAAAAATCTGTAGCGTTTTTGTACACCAATAATGAGCAAGCTCAGGAAGAAATCAAGAAACAAATACTATTTACAATAGTCAACACAGGCGGTGGACTTGGCCCAGTGGTTAGGCCATCCATCTACCACATGGGAAGTCCACGGTTCAAACCCTGGGCCTCCTTGACCCGTGTGGAGCTGGCCCATGCACAGTGCTGATGCGCACAAGGAGTGCTGTGCCACACAGGGGTGTCCCTGTGTAGGGGAGCCCCACGTGCAAGAAGTGCACACTGTAAGGAGAGCTGCCCAGCATGAAAGAAAGTGCAGCATGCCCAGGAATGGTGCTGCACACACGGAGAACTGACACAAAATGATGAAGCAAAAAGAAACACAAATTCCCATGCCACTGACAACAATAGAAGCAGACAAAGAAGACACAGCAAATAGTCACAGAGAATAGACAACTCTGGTGGGGGGGAAGGGGAGAGAAATAAATAAATAAATAAATCTTTTAAAAAAAATAGTCAATACAAAAATCAAATACCTAGGAACAAATTTAACTAAAGATGTAAAAAACTTATACACAAAGAACTACAGAAGACTGTTCAAGGAAATCAAAGAAGACCTAAATAAATGGAAGAATATTTCCTGTTCATGGAAAGGAATACTAAGCATTATTAAGTAGCCTATCCTATCAAAACTGATCTACACATTCAATGCAATCGCAATAAAAATCAACACAGCATTCTTAGAGAACTAGAAAAACTAACTATGAAATTTATTTAGAAAGGAAAGAGGACCTGAATAGCCAAAGACATATTGAAAAAGAAAAATGAAATTGGAGGAATCACACTACCTAACTTCAAAACATACTACAAAGCTACAGTAGTGAAAAGAGCATGGCTTTGGCATAAGGAGAGACACACAGACCAATGGAACCGAATTGAGATTTCTGATATAGGTCCTCATATATATAGCCATATAATTTTTGATAAAGCCACCAAACCCTCTCAACTGGGAGAGAATGGCCTATTCAACAAATGGTGCCTGGAGAACTGGATAGCCATATGTAAATGAATGAAAGAAGATTACCATCTGACACCTTATACAAAAATCAACTCAAGATGGAACAATGACCTAAATATAAGTTCCAAGATCTGAAAACTTTGGAAAGCAGTGCTGGGAAGCATACACAAGCCCTTGTAATAGGAAATGGCTTCATGAAATTCACACCAAAAGCACAAGCAGCAATAGAACAAATAGATAAATGGGACCTCCTCAAAATTAATGCCTTCAGCACCTCACAGGAGTATGTCAAGAAAGTGAAAAGGGAGCCTACACAATGGGAGAAAATATATGGTAACCATATATCGGATAGGAGACTTATAACTTGCATATAAAAGAACTATATCTTGAAAATATAAAGATAAACAACCCATTTAAAAAATGGCAAAAAGATTTAAACAGACACTTCTCCAAAGAAGAAATACAAATGGCTAAAAAGCACATGAAAAAGAAAGCTCCAAATCTCTAGCTATCACGGAAATGCAAATCATAACTACAATGAGATACCATCTTACTCCCATAAGATTGGCAGCTATGGATAAAACTGAAATAAAAATGCTGGAGAGGATATGAAGGAATGGGAATACTCATCCACTGCTAGTGGGAATGCAGCAGGATCCAACCATTCTGGAGGACAGTTTGGCGGTTTCTCAAAAACTAACCATAGATTTGCCATATGACCCAGTAATTCCACTGCTGGGTATATACCCAGCAGAACTGAAAACAAGGACACAAACTGATATATGAACACCAATGTTTATAGCAGCATTGTTCACTATCACCAAAAGTTGGAATCAACCGAAATGCCCATCAACAGATGAATGAATAAATAAAATGTGGTATATACATACAATGGAATACTACTCAGATTTAAGAACAAATATACTACAAACACATGTGATAACATGGATGAATCTTGAGAACCTTATGTTGACTGGAGCAAACCAGGCATTGAAGGACAAGTACTACATGACCTCAATGATATGACACAAGTAAACCAAGCTGCCTCAGAGAGCTAGAGACTGGATGAAAGGCTTACAGGAAATTGGGGGCTAGAAGAAGAACTTAAGCTGACATCTACATGGGCGAAATCTATGATAACCTGGGAGTAAGTATGTGTACACGGAAGGGATAAAATGGGGGCATAGAGTTACCTTTGGGTGGGGCTTTATGGGCTTGAGGGGGGCTAGAGATGGGATGATGGGTAATATTCTCCAAGAAATTGGTGGGAGAGTGGGGCAACATATGAATTTGGGTGATTGTCATGTGTTCGTTGAGAGTGTAATGCTGAGAAAAACTTTTCAAAAATACAATAAGGAAAGTTACCTGTTTAAGATATTTAAAGGGGATAATCTGACACAGGACAGACTCCTAGGGAATATGTGAATGCTCATTTTGCCTGAGTGATTTATATCATTGGGTAGAGACCCATATAATGAGAGTGAAGATATACACACATCCTGGTGAGGACTGAGGCCACCAAATAGATGTAACTGTATCTCTCAAGAGGAATGGTGGCTCCCAGGGCATTAGGGCAGTTGAGCATGTCAAGCCCTCAACTCTGTTGCAAGTGTCCCTGGACATGTCTCTTCAAGAAATGAAGATTGACTGTCACTGTGGGCCCTAAGAGGAGGGGGAAATAAGTATTGAATAGATGGAACCAATATAACAGTGTGGGCAATAGGAGTGTTTCACAAGAGTAGCAAGGATGGATATAAAACATGTAAAATTAAACGAAAAATATGTAGGGGCTGATAGGCTAAAATGTAAATCATAATGTAAAACATAAGATAAATAAAATTTAGAAAATTGTATTCTAAAATATAAACCACAATGTAAACACAAATGTTACCTTGTTTGAAAGCTATTGTCTCAATATCTGTACATCAGTTTCAGTAAATATGGTATGAATATGTTAAAAGATTAGTGCTGTGGAAGGGAAATGTTTTATGTTGAATATGTGGGAGTACTGAATATTGTATATGTGAATTACAGTGATCTAAGACTCTTGTGAAAATAAGCTTACTAATTAGAAAAAAGAAAAGAAAAGGATAGCATTTAGAATTTTTCCAAATTAATATGTATTCTATATCTAACCTTTAAGCTCATCGCTGTATTTTATTTTACTATTTAGGAAACCTGACAATATATTGGGCTTCACTTTTCAGGAAGTTTTGGATCACAGAGAGGTTCAACATTAGCAGCGGAGGAATACTAGTGTGGGATGTTATTGACAGAGGACACACTGTTGGCAGGGAGTTCGACAGGGTATAAATCCAGGGTACATAAAAATGTTTGGATATTTTCATATTGGAAACAATTAAAAACAGCAACAGTGGTAGTGCTGAGATCCTAGCCAGGCTAGCTCTATCACAGTCCCTAAAGGAACAATCCCCCAAGTGCAATGGCAAAGACTGAAAAAGAATGAAGGTCCAACAATGATCACTTGATACTAATGACTATGCTTGTGCTGTGCACCTGAAATAAGAACAAGGCCTAGAGCAGCAGTGTGCCTAAGAGTTACCTCCTGAGAGCCTCCATGTTGCTCAAATGTGGCCATTCTCGAAGCCAAACTCAGCATATAAATTCATTGCCTTCCACCCAGCGTGGGACATGACTCCTGGGGATGAGCCTACCTGGCACCGAGAGATCACTATCAAGTACCAGCTGATGACGTAACTAGAAAATGACCTTGAATAAAAGGTTCAACTCAGATCAGCAGAATATCTCTGTCTACATATAATAACAGGAGTTAAAAATGCTTTTTGACCTGAATAAAAGGGGGAAATGGAAAGGACAAATGAGTTTACATAGCTATGAGTCTCTAAAAAAGAGCTGGGAGGTTATCAAAGTGGATGCCCTTATGCACATCTGAGCAGAGTCCCAGAGACAGATTAAGTAGATACAACCCCAGGTATTGGTTCTTCTGAGGGCTACAGAGACCCACAGGTTGTGTGGTCATGGCAGATGGAGTTCAGTGCCATGTCAGTTGGCCCTTCTTTGGAGTTGGTGTTTCTGTGTGATGGAGCTGTTCTCAGATGTAATCTCTTTTAACAAGCCTTTCCTGTTACTTTTTCCAGAATTGTAGTTGGTGCTGGGGTTTAATATATACTCAGGGGATCTGAATCTTGGGCTGAACATATGATAGCCAGGCTCTGACTGGACTTACCCCACTCAGCTAACATGGAGTTGAAGAATGTCAACCCCTGCACCATGGAGCCAAGAGTGCGTACAACTGAAAGCAAGAAGATTGTATCCAGCATCCATGTGGAATCTAAGCCCCCTCTTGACATAGCTGTGGAATGGACACAACCAATCCAAGGTCCACAGGATGGAGGAATAGAATATGGATTACAGTGGACTTACTGATATTCTATTCATGAACTATTGTGATTAGTAATCAAAGAATATGCTGCATTGGTTGGAGAAAATGGCCATGGTGGTTGCTGGGGGTAGGGAACGGGAGGAAGAGATAAGATGCGGGGCATTTTGGGGACTTGGATTTGTCCTGGTTGGTGCTGCAGGGACAATTACCAGATATTTTATGTCTTCTCATGGCCCACTGGATGGAATGTGGTAGAGTGTGGGCTATGATGTGGACCATTGACCATGAGGTGCAGTGTTGCTCAGAGTTGTATTCACCAAATGCAATGAATGTGTCATGATAATGGAAGAGAATGTTGCTATGGAGGGATTAGTGGGGTGAGGGGGGTGGGGGATATATGGGGACTTCATATTTTTTAATGTAATGTTTAAAAATTAATTAAAAAAATAGAAAGAATTAGGTAATGTTCCTTCTGTTTTGATTTTTTGGAAGATTTTCAGCAAGAATGTGCTTAATTCTTTCCGGAATTTTTGTCGAATTCACCTGTGAAGCAGTCTGTCCCAGGGTCCTTCTTTGTTGGGAAGTTTTTAAGGACTAATTCTATCTTTTACTTTTGATTGATTTGCTGAGATCATCAATTTCTTCTTTCATCAATATAGGCTGCTTATGAGTTTCTAGGAATTTGTCCATTTCCTTGGTATTGTCCCTTTTGTTGGAATATAGTTTTTCAAAGTATCCTCTTATGATAGTCTTTATTTCTGTGGGTCAGTGGTGATATCTCCTTTATCATTTCTTATTTTGTGTATTTGTATCAGCTCACTTTATTTCTTTGTTAGTCTCGCTAAGGGTTTGTCAATTTTATTGATCTTCTCAAAGAACCAGCTCTTGGTCTTGTTTATCTTTTCAAGTGCCTTCTTATTTTCTATTTCAGTTCGTTTTGCTCTTATCTTTGTTCTTTCTTTCTTTCTTCTTCCTGTAGGGTTTCTTTGCTGTTTTTTTACTAATTCCTCCAAATGTGCAATTAGTTCTTCAATTTTTGCTCTCTTCTTTTTGCATGTCTGAATTTATGGCTGTAAATTTCCCTCTCAGTACTGCTTTTACTGCATCCCATAAGTTTTGGTATGTTGTGTTATCATTTTCATTAGTTTCAAGGTTGTTATTAATTTCTTTATAGATTTTCTCTTTGACACACTGTTTTTCTAAGAATGTGCTGTTTAATTTCCATATCTTGGCGTGAAATCTGGACCTCTGTGCCTTGCAGATTTCCAACTTCACGTCACTGTGGTCAGAGATTATTTTGTATGATTTTGGTATTTCTGAAATCATTGAGCCTTTCTTTGTGGCCTAGCATATGGTCTATCTTGCAGAATGATCCATTTGCCCCTGAGAATAATGTATGTCCTGCTGTATTCAGGTGTAATGATCCGTATATATCTATTAGGTCCAGTTGCCCTAATATACTGTTCAAAGTTTAATTTCTTTATTGATTCTCTTTTGAGATATTCTGCCCAAAGTTGATAGTGGTGTATTAAGGTCCCCCACTATAACTGTAGAGGCATCTATTCTTTCACGTAGTTTTTCCAGTGTATGCCTCATGTATTTGGAGGCAGCCTTGTTAGGAGTATAAATATTTATGATTGTTCATTCTTCTTGAAAGATTATCCCTTTCACTAATATTTAGTATCCATCTTTGTTTTTCTTTATTGTTTTGCATTTAAAGTCTATTTTTTCTGATATTAATATAGCTACTCCTGCCTTTTTATGGTTATTGTTTGCTTGTAAGATTGTTTTCCAGCCATTCACTTTCAACTTCCTTGAACCCATGGGTCTAAGATGTGTTTCTTGTTGACAGCATATAGATGGGTCATATTTACTTATTCAATCTTCCAGTCTGAATCTTTTGACTGGTGAGTTTAATCCATTGACTTATTTATGTTGGCCATATTTTCTTTGGACTTGTGTTTGTCATATTTTCTTAGTTTTTTTCCTTCTCTTTTTGTCTTTTTATTTGGTCTGACACTCTCCCCCAACTCTGCCTCTCCTGTTTTTTTCCTTCTTCCTGCAGAACTTCCTTTAGTATTTTTTGAAGGGCAGGGTTCTTTTTGGCATACTATTTTAGTTTCCATTTATCTGTGAATATTTGAACTCTCCATCATTTTTTAATTCTAGCTTAGCTGGACAGAGTATTCTTGGTTGGAAATTTTCTTCTTTTATTACCTTGACTATATCATACCCCTGCCTTCGTGCCTTCATGGTTTCAGATGAGAAATCAGCACTTCATCTTATGGAGCCTCCCTTGTATGTGATTGTTCTCTTTTCTCTTGCTGCTTTTAGAATTTTCTCTTTGTCTTGAGCACTGAATAATTTGACAAGTATATGTCTTTGGGTAGGACTGTTGGGATTTATCGTTTTTGGGGTGCATTTTGCTTCATGGGCATGTACATCCATCTCCCTCAGTAGATTTGCCATTATTTCCTCCATTATTCCTCAGCCATTATTTCCTCCAACAGCCCTTCTGTTCCCAATCCCTTCTCTTCTCCTTCTGGGATGCCTATGATACTTACGTCTGTGCATTTTGCATTGTCATTCAGGTCCCTAAGTCCCATCTGTATTTTTTCTATCTTTTTCTCGATCATTTCTATGATCTGTTTGAATTCAGATGTACTGCCTTCCATGTCATTAATTCTCTCCTCTGCCTCTTCTAATCTGCTGTTGTTTGCTGAGAGTGTATTTTTGATTTCTTGAAATGTGGTGTTCATCATCATCATATCTGTTATCTTTTTGTGTATGACTGCAATTTCTTCTGTAATTTCTCCAAGTGTTTTCTTCATATTGTTAATCTCTTACTTTTCTTCATTAAGTTTGTCTCTAATATATGTTTTGAGAGCATTAATTACTTGACTGAAGTTCTACTCCTCTTCCTGGTTTTTAGTTTCTTCTTTGGATTCAGCCATATTTTTCTGATTATTGACTTGGTTTGTAGTTTTTTGTTGATGTCTGGTCATCATTTTATCCTGACAGGTTTAATCAGTTCCTTAGCTTCTTTGTCTAGTATTGGGGATTAATTTGTTGTTGTTCATCCATAAGTGTTAGGACTTCTCTTTATCACTTTGTTCTTCTTACTCCATTTTCTTGTTGCTGGCAAGTTCACTTTGAAGGAAAATATTAGTGCCAGGGAAAGCAAAATGAGTAAGAAAAGAAAATGTGTAAAGTAGTATTGGTAATAAATGTTAACAAAGCAAAAATGTGAGATCTAGGAGAATGGATATTAGAGTCATGTTAGTTGTGTAGAGTTATAGCAGTAAGTTGAGTATCTATAATGAGACAGTCAACTGAATATGGGGAGGAATATAGTATGAATTAAAAGGTCAGTGTTGGTGGCAGACTTGGTCCAGTGGTTAGGGTGTCCGTCTACCACATGCAAGGTCCATGGTTCAAACCCCAGGCCTTCTTGACCCGTTTGGAGCTGGCCCATGCACAGTGCTGATGTGCACAAGGAGTGCCGTGCCATGCAAGGGTGTCCCCCACATAGGGGAGCCCCATGCACAAGGAGTGTGCCCTGTAAGAAGAGCTGCCCAGTGTGGAAGAAAGTGCAGCCTGCCCAGGATTGGTGCTGCACACACAGATAACTGACACAACAAGATGGCGCAACAAAAAGAAACACAGATTCCAGTGCTGCTAACAACAACAGAAGCAGACAAAGCATATGCAGCAAAAAAAAAAAAAAAAAAAAAGACACAGAGAACAGACAACCAGGATCGGCGGGGGAGGGGAGAAAAATAAATAAATAAATCTTTAAAAAAAAAACGCCAGTGTTTTCATGAGATACGGAAAGAGAAAAGAAATACAATAATATCAAGAGTGAATAAAAGACAGAAAACAGATAAAAGGTATTAGAAATAAAAAGTCAGGCAATTTTGGGGCCAAAGAAATGTTGGTGGAATGTAAGAGAAACAGTAGATGATGGAGGATAGAAAGACGTAGAGGAAAGGGGATAGTATATGTTGCCAAAATCAGTACACACAGAAAAGAGGAAATAGAGGATGAGGATACACAACAAATGTGAAGCACTCCCTGCAGCACCTATTATATAAAGAAAAGAAAATAAAAATGAAGAAAAAGGGAGAACAAAAAAAGAGAAAAATAGTGCAGGCAAAGAAATGGGGGGAAATGGGCAAGAAAAAGAGAAAAAAACTAAATAAATGAAAAAGGACATGGAGGATAAAATGGGAGAAAAGACCAGGAGATAATGCAATAGCAGCAACCCTGACCAAAAAAAAAAAAAAAAAAAAAAAGAACCAACGTTTCAATCTAGGAATGCTCTTTGCAGTTAAATACAACCCTTAGGGATCTGGCCTTCCCCCTTTATCCCTTCTTTTTTTTTTTTAAGATTTATTTTATTTATTTAATTTCCCCCCCTCCCCTGGTTGTCTGTTCTTGGTGTCTATTTGCTGCGTCTTGTTTCTTTGTCCGCTTCTGTTGTCATCAGCGGCACGGGAAGTGTGGGTGGTGCCATTCCTGGGCAGGCTGCTCTTTCTTTCCACACTGGGCGGCTTTCCTCACGGGCGCACTCCTTGCGCGTGGGGCTCCCCCACGCGGGGGACACCCTTGCGTGGCACGGCACTCCTTGCGCACATCAGCACTGTGCATGGCCAGCTCCACACGGGTCAAGGAGGCCCGGGGTTTGAACTGCGGACCTCCCATATGGTAGACGGACGCCCTAACCACTGGGCCAAAGTCCGTTTCCCCACCTTTATCCCTTCTTTGTCCCTTCCTCACTTCTCTCTCTCCTGGGGCAGCAGGAAAACTGCATGAGAGGTCCGGTAGGAGATTCAAGTGGGTCCTTGTTGAACCAACTCAACACAGAAGACTATGACACTTTATTTCCAGTAAGAGAGCCCCTACATCTCACCAGAACCCCCAAATATGCTATGGGAAGCTTGGAAAGTGAATCCTACAGTCCCTCCCCCTTAGGTGAGCTAGGGGAAGTCTAATTGATTTTCTGACTCCACCTTCTCTCAGACCAAGTTTCCTATCTCAGGATGTTTAAGTAAATTGGGCTTCCTCAGCAGATTCACCTCCACTTTCTTCCTAGGCTCTCCCCAAGTCAGCTGGTACACTCCTCCAAGCTCAAGGAGAAAAAACGCACACACACACAAAAAAAACAAAAAATGCAGAGGGTTAGGTTAACCAAGGACCTCAGAGGGACCTCAGGGCATGGTGAATTCGGGAATGGGAAGTCTGTGAAACTGCAGACTCAAGGTATGTCAATCTCTGGAGTGTGGGCTACCAGAGTTTAGGGGACACAGACCTGGGAACCACACATCTGGTGAACATGGGGTTTGGGAACACTGCAGAACAACAAAGTTTTCAGGGATTGCCACAGCCGGGCCACCAGCCCTAGGGGGAAGGGTTCCACCTACAACTTCTGACCTCCATGTCAGAAACCCAAATTTCCACCTTCTCAACTATCTCTTCTGTCACTGCCTCACCAAATCGATGTTCAGACACCTCCTGCCCTGCAATCCCCTGAAACAGCCTTGCTCAGAGTTTGGGAACACAGCAGCACAACAAAGTTTTCAGGGATCACTGCAGCTGGACCACCAGCCCTAGGAGGAAGGGTTCCATCTACAACTTCTGACCTCCATGTCAGAAACCAAAAATTCCACCTCTTACAAGAATCTCTTCTGTCACCAAATTGACATCCAGCCCTGCAAGCCCCCGAAACATCCTGCTCAGGGTTTGGGAACACTTCAGCACAACAAAGTTTTCAGGGATCACAGCAGCTGGGCCACCAGCCCTAGGGGCAAGTGTCCCACCCACAAGTTCTGACCTCCGTGTAAGAGAACCAAAATTCTACCTCTTGCAAGAATCTCTTCTGTCACTGTCTCACCAAATCAACATCCAGACGCCTCTTGCCCTGCAAGGCTCCAAAACAGCCCCACTCCAGCAGGACTCTGACCCTACTCAGCTGCTTGTTTGCAGGAGAGATTATGAGGTGCACTCACTCAGACACCATCTTGCCCCACCCTTCTGTAGTATGTTTTAAAGTATGGTAACATTATTCCGCTGATTCCACTTTTCTTTTTCTTTTTATTCTGTAAGCATTTGTTTATTTTAAAAAAATAAAGTGGGGAAATGGATGTGGCTCAAGTGGTTGGGCTCCCACCTGCTGTATAGGAGGTCCAGGGTTCAATGCCCAGATCCTCCTGATGAAGGGAATCTGGGACATGGGGCAAGCTGGCCCACATGGAGTGCCAGCCTACATTGGACTTCTGGCAAATGCAGAGAGCTGGTGCAAGGTGATGCAATAAAAAGAAACAGAGGAGAGACAATAAGAGACATAGCAGAACATGGAGCTGAGGCAGTGCAAGAGAATGATCACCTCTTTCCTACTCTGGAAGGTCCCAGGATGAGTTCCCAGAGCCACCTAAAGAAACTACAAGCAGATACAGGAGAACACACAGCGAATGGACACAGAGAGTGAACAATGGGGGAAGAGAAAAAAATAATTATCTTAAAATAATAATTTAAAAAAATTGTAACACCCTTTATCCATTAATTCATTATCACATTTGTCTCAATTTTGAAGACTGGGAAAAGAGGATAAATTCTGTGGATTGTAGCAATAACAAGTTTTAGTATAATTATTTTGTGTTTTCTCATTACATTTTTAATTTATTTTAAAAGATATTTAGATTACATAAAAATGCTTCATAAAAAGTATTAGGGATTCCCATATGCCTTGCTCCCTACACATCCCAATTTTCCCCACATTAACAGCTTTCATTACTGGGGCACGTTCATTGCAACTGATGAACACATTTTGGAACATTGCCACGCAGCATGGATAATAGTTTACATTGTAGTTTACAGTCTCTCCCACTCAATTCTTTATGTTTTGGCAAGTTATATAATGGCCTGTGATTGTCACTGCAATGTCATTCAGGACAATTCCAAGTCCTGAAAATGCCCCCATAATATACCTCTTTTTTCCTTTCCCTGTCTTCAGTGCCTCCAGGAACCACTGTCTCCACATCAATAACATAATTTCTTCCATTGTTAGAATCACAATATTTCTGTAGTAGAATATCAGTAAGTCCACTTTGATCATAATTTTTTCCCCAATCCTGAGGATTCTGCAATGATGATGCCCACTCCACATTTAATTGAGAGTGGGTTTTGATCCCGTATTGATTATGGATGGGACTCTCTTGTTTGCAATTGTAAACTCTCTTGGTTCCTTGGTGTGGTGGTTTGTCCATCCTCATGTACCTGTTGGTTTTTCTGGGTGAGTCCAATGAACAGGATAGTAGGTGTTGCAACTCTGCTGAGGCTCAGGGCCCAACTGACATATGAGAGCTCAGAGATTCAGGTCCCTTGGACTTACACCTACCAACTCCAAAACCAGTATAGTTTCAAATAAAAGGAACAGAAGAGGCATGTGTAGAGAAATCACACCTGAGTACAACTCTTTCAAACTTGTGAGCACAGACTCCAAAGAAGTGCCCACTGGAAAGACAGCAAACTCCAGAGCTATCTCCCATGACCATAGAACCTGGGTGTCTCCAGATTTGTCAGGAGCCACATTGTTTTGGGTAGTATTTACTTTGGCAGTCTATGAGCTCCTGCTGAGACATGCCTAAGCATTACTTCTCTGATGACCTCCCAACTCACTTTGAAGTTTCTTAGCCATATAAATTCATTTGTCTTTACATTTCCTCCTTTTATTCAAGTTATTTTTCCAGTTTCATCCCAAGCTGGTGCTTCATAGCAAGCCCTAGGTGCCAGAGAGGCTCATGCCTTGGAGTCATGTCCCATGCTGGGGGTTGGTAATGCATTTATATGCTGAGTTTGCCTAAGAGACAGATCATATTTAAGCAAAATGGAGGCCTTCAGGAGATAACTCTTAAGTACCTTACAACATAAGGCTAAGTTGCAATTTCAAGAGCAAAGGCTTATAAGAATGGTCATCAAGATCAAGAATCCATCAATGGACCATCCTTCTTCTCTATTCACTGTCCCTGTACTTGGGGGATTGTTGCTATTCCATTAGAGAATTGCCAGAGCTCCCCAGGATGTGAATTCAATATTCTTTCACTTGTGATGCAAATCTCTACTAACTGTGGCAATATCCCATGAATATTTGAACATGTTTATATATCTTATAGGTATAGAAGGTGAAATTCTTCCCATGTCCCTCACATCACTGACACCCCACAACAATAAACATCCCCTGTCGTAGTTGTAACCTTTCTGTGATCCAAAACTTCCTGAAAAATGAAGCCAAGAATATCACCAAATACAATAGGAAAAGGAAATAATAATGATAGTTTTAAACATAAGAAATGAACTACAGAATAATTTAGAAAATTTAAAACTAAAATCAAG
Source organism: Dasypus novemcinctus (assembly GCF_030445035.2). Taxonomy (NCBI): domain Eukaryota; kingdom Metazoa; phylum Chordata; class Mammalia; order Cingulata; family Dasypodidae; genus Dasypus; species Dasypus novemcinctus. The sequence goes on along the minus strand of NC_080704.1, from coordinate 90,366,028 downwards.
TAAAAATTGGGATATTAAAAATAATTTTAAAATATATTTTTTTAAAATTTGATGTTTGCCTTTCATCACTGTAATATATGTTGCTCTGTATGTACAGTGTCATTTTCTTCCATTTCTTCACCAGTGTCTTCCTTCTTTCATTTTGTCTCCAAAGAAGTTATAGGTCACAGTAAAGTCACATACAGAATATACGGGACTCCCATATACCCAGCACACCTCCTTTCCCCCTTCCCATATCAATAACCTTTTTACATGTGGATGGTACATATGTTACAACTGATGTACGAATATTAAAACAAAGTTATAAACCATGGTTGCGGTCACCCCTCGGGCTGAAGTGTGGTTTGCTGGCCTGGCAGGGGAGCAGCCGCGGTAGGCCTAATTCCGCTGCCCCCATAATAGGGTGGTTGGTCGGGCCCACCGCCACCCCTGAAGGAAGCTCGGCATGGGCGCAGAGTGCCCTCGGGTCTCCCCTTCTCGGCAGCCATGCTTCTGCGGCCGCCCCTCCTCCCAGATGGCGCCACCCGATGCCTTGTGGGGCGGCACCCTTCTTCTTCCTTCTCCCTGCGCAGGCACAGGGCAGAAAATTCCAGTCTGCCCTTTTCCCCTCCCCCCACAGCAGCAACAGCCAGGTGTGGGCGGAAAAATCCAGCCCGCCCTTTTCCCTTCCCCCGACAGCAGCAACAGCCAGGCGTGGGCGGGAAACTCAAGTCTGCCCTCCACCCCAGCAACAGCAGCCACCAATCCCGAAACCCTGCCCCTTCCCCCAGCAACAGCGACAGCCAATCCCTAACCACCACCCCTCCCCCATCCGGTACCGCCCACTGACCTTTCGCCGGCAACCAATCAGAACAGGGCGTGGCTTCGACCAATCAGCCTTCCCCAGCCCCTATAAAACTGTTGCCTCTCCCTCAGTAAAGTGGACTTGCGTGTTTACCTTGTCTCCGCGGTAGTTCTTCTGCCGTGCGCCCTCCAGTCCTGAGAGCCCCCGACAAGGGCCTGGCCTCCCTTGTCCCCAGTTCGTCGCCTGCTTCTCCGGGCGACCCCTTCGTCACCGGCTTTGCCGGGCGACCCCTTCGTCGCCGGCTTCGCCGGGCGACCCCGTCAGCCGAACCGCGCAACCCCTTGTGAGACCGATCCCTCGTCTGCTGCCGGACCGACCCCTCGTCCCAAGTGGGACTGACCCCTCGTCCCAAGCGGGACCGACCCCTCGTCCAGAGCTGGACCGACCCCTCGTCCGCAGCCAGACCCCACCTCTACCGACTGAGCAAACCGTCGCAGCTGGCGCCCAACGTGGGGCAAGGCAACCCCACCACAGCCTCACTCCATAACCTGGCAGCCCCCCCCTCCTCTCTTCTCACCTTGGGACTTCTCTCGTGCAACATTGCTGCTACCTGAGCCTTGGCTACCTCATACGATCCACGGCGGTCTGGGAGAATCACTGGATGGCTTTCTCCTTCCATGTCGGGGGCTTATACCGACCCGCTATGATTAAGAGGCGCCAATAAAACTCTCAGGAGCGCGTGCCTGAGCACCTCCTCTCATGCCTTCACCTCTGCCTCCTCCCCTCTGCACTTGCTCCCCTTTGCCTTGCTCCACTGCTCGTCATCCCGCCCTCCCCTCGTCGGGGCCTTCTCTTGGCCCGCGACCACCGTCGGAGCCCCACCGGCTCCGACCCCTCGTCTCACCGCGCACCTCGGCTCCCATCGCCACGCTCTCAAGGTAAGGGCCCCTTTTCTTATTGGCTCCAAAAGGCCATTAGCAATGGGTAACATCCTATCTGCTAAGCAAGCCCCACAAGTTCGGGCCCTCGCCGGTCTCCTAGACACTCACCGGTGTAAGATCTCTTTCAAACAGCTTATAATCTATGATATGCTATATAAAAAAGGATTTAAAAGCAGCTATACCAAGAAAGTAAGAGTTATGAGTCAACTGTAAATAAATTATATATTTCTGTTAATGTGTTGTAATTGTTCTGTGTTTGTCTGTCTGTTCGTTCAATGTCAACGTATATTGTGATACCTCCGGATGGTAAATATAAATTACTAGAAATCTTTAAAAGAGCTCTATTCAAATGGCCAAAAATTAAATAAACGCTTATATTAATACTTAAGTTTATTATATTAATACATAAGTTTAAATGTTAATAAGATATCTACAATTAAAAAAAATTGTAAGTCTTAATTAACAAAATTAACTGTACGTCTTCATAAAAAGTTGTTCTTGCCTAGATTAAAATGAATAACTTATTTTTCTTCACAGGATAATATAAAGAATGTAAAACTTATATGAATATTAAAAAGGTTAAAAGTTTGTAAAAATGCTAATGGAAATGTAATAAGTTTTGCAAAAAGACGTATTTTGTCCTAAAGTAAGATGGCTAATTTTTCATAAACTCTTGAAATTTAATTTGCATGCGGCAAGTGTAAAAGGTATTGTGATAACTTTACGTAAGGGAATGTGTTCTGTAAAGATAAAATTTATCTTCAATAGTTTACATTAAGGTATTAAATGGCTAATTCCAAAAGGTCATTCTTAAATATATATATATAAAACTAAATTGATGATAATAATAATAAAAGGTAATTTTGTAACAGGAAAGATTAACAGCAACCAAGCTCCCCTGCCAACTTGCTTTTAGGAAACAGTTTCTAATATTGCATGCTACTAAGTATTTAAAGAAAAGTTATTCTTAAGGAAACAGAAGATGATTTTGTCTTTGCAGCCATTGTCTATTTAGCAACACCCCTCGCTATCGGCCTAGCCACTGTTGCGCCGGACGATTGGAACCTTAAACAAAGACTCCTCCTCACTGTCATCTTCCTATCTATCGTTACTATATTTACTGCCCTCATTCTCCTTCGTTTATAAAGCAGTCTCCTACAAACCACAAAGCTTCTGTCTTAAACATACCATTCTCAACCCTATCCTCTAAATGATCTTCTCACTTCCCCCACAGCCTTTAATACTCTATTTCTTTCTCATAACCTTTGCTTTCTTGATAATATTTTCCGCCATCTGTCTAGCCGCTACCACCCCAGAAGATTGTAACCACGGCCCCCCATGCCGCCATCGCTCTCAAGCAGCTCCAGCCCTGCTAAACGGCCCGCAACCCGCTTTCCCCGGCCCGCGGCCTGCTTTCTAGCATCCAATAACGCTTCTGCTCTTGCCTCCCCATACTTCTGCGGAGCTTCCTCCTGTCTCGACCTCACTCCTCTTCTCAGCCATCCAAAGCATCCTTTCTCGTCCCCCGCCCCCCTCCTTTTTTCGCTTGAACCCCTACTGCATTGCAGATTGGGCCGCCCCATGTCGGCCCGCCCCATTAACATCGGCCTCTCTCGCGCCCGTGAAGACTTTGGCCTTCTTATTGTCCTCGCCTACGTCTCCACCACTCCCGACGCTGCCGCCACCACCATCGCTGGTGCCCTGACGCGACTTGTCCTCACCGCTGCGATCCTCCAGACCATCACACAGTCTGCCTCTACCGCTCTTCGCCGCCAAAAAGAGATCAACTACCTGTAACACGCTGTCATCCTGGACTTTTAACAAGCAGATGGACCTTATAGCCACCGAGATCAACAAGAATTGGACATTGGCCACCCTTGCTTGCAACGGCAAGATACTGCCCCCCAAATTGTACATTTGTATCCCCATCATACTTACCTCCCTCTTCAGCCCCGCTTCCCTCATTGCTTACTGCCTCTTGGGCCTCGGCTACTTGTTGCTGCTGCCATCCTGGCCCTTATTTGAAAAGAAGGGGGAAATGCGGTCACCCCTCGGGCTGAAGTGTGGTTTGCTGGCCTGGCAGGGGAGCAGCCGCGGTAGGCCTAATTCCGCTGCCCCCATAATAGGGTGGTTGGTCGGGCCCACCGCCACCCCTGAAGGAAGCTCGGCATGGGCGCAGAGTGCCCTCGGGTCTCCCCTTCTCGGCAGCCATGCTTCCGCGGCCGCCCCTCCTCCCAGATGGCGCCACCCGATGCCTTGTGGGGCGGCACCCTTCTTCTTCCTTCTCCCTGCGCAGGCGCAGGGCAGAAAATTCCAGTCTGCCCTTTTCCCCTCCCCCCACAGCAGCAACAGCCAGGTGTGGGCGGAAAAATCCAGCCCGCCCTTTTCCCCTCCCCCAACAGCAGCAACAGCCAGGTGTGGGCGGAAAAATCCAGCCCGCCCTTTTCCCTTCCCCCGACAGCAGCAACAGCCAGGCGTGGGCGGGAAACTCAAGTCTGCCCTCCACCCCAGCAACAGCAGCCACCAATCCCGAAACCCTGCCCCTTCCCCCAGCAACAGCGACAGCCAATCCCTAACCACCACCCCTCCCCCATCCGGTACCGCCCACTGACCTTTCGCCGGCAACCAATCAGAACAGGGCGTGGCTTCGACCAATCAGCCTTCCCCAGCCCCTATAAAACTGTTGCCTCTCCCTCAGTAAAGTGGACTTGCGTGTTTACCTTGTCTCCGCGGTAGTTCTTCTGCCGTGCGCCCTCCAGTCCTGAGAGCCCCCGACAAGGGCCTGGCCTCCCTTGTCCCCAGTTCGTCGCCTGCTTCTCCGGGTGACCCCTTCGTCGCCTGCTTCTCCGGGTGACCCCTTCGTCGCCGGCTTCGCCGGGTGACCCCGTCAGCCGAACCGCTCAACCCCTTGTGAGACCGATCCCTCGTCTGCTGCCGGACCGACCCCTCGTCCCAAGTGGGACTGACCCCTCGTCCCAAGCGGGACCGACCCCTCGTCCAGAGCTGGACCGACCCCTCGTCCGCAGCCAGACCCCACCTCTACCGACTGAGCAAATCGTCGCACATGGTCAAATGTTCACATTATGGATCACATTTTAGACCAACTTTATAATAAATTTTTGGTGAAATTTAACATGGTCTGTCTCCATAATTGCAAGATTATGAAGAACACTTCCATTGCCCATAAAAAGCCCTTCTTCCATCTGTTCTTTTTCTCCCCCATCCCCTTAGGGCCCTCATAGTACACCAGGCTTCACTCCTTCAATGACAAGATTCATAGATACTTGCAAAAATGCTGAGGGTTTGACACACTAGTCTGTCCTACCCTATTAGGAATCATATCAGATGTCAAGAGATACCCTCCCCTCTGTTTGAGAAAATATTGGGCCTACCCAGGATGGGAGCAGGTGAACCACTTTTCCTTTTCAAAATGCCTTTGACTACTCAGGGCGCCTTGCCCATCTAAATAAATTCCATACTTAGTTTTACGAGTTCAGTAAAAAACGTTGTAATTTTTGTTGTGATGACATTAAATCTGTAAATTTGGGTAGGATAGACACTGTAATGAAGCTTCATCTTCCTATCCATGAACAGAATATTCTTCCATTTATTTAGGTCTTCTTTAATTTCCTTTAATATTGTTGTGTAGTTTTCTGCATACAATTAATTTATATATTTAGTTAAATTTCTTCCGAGATATTTGATTCTTTTCATTGCTATTGGAAATGGGAATTTTTCTTGATTTCCTCCTCAGTTTACTCATTATTGGTTTACAGAAATGCTACTGATTTTTGCACATTGATCTTAATAACCTGTCACTTTACTGAGCTCATTTGAAAGCTATATAAGCTTCGTTGTAGATTTCTAAGGGCTTTCTGTGTATAAGATTAAGTCATCTGCAAACGGTTTTACAAATTTTACTTTTCCTTTCAAATTTGGATAGCTTTTTTATCTTTTTCTTGCTTGAAGCTAAGGCAAGTACTTCTAACACAATGTTAAATAAGAGTGGTGACAGTGGGCATCCTTGTCTTTTTCTCAATCTCAGAGGGAAAGCTTTTAGGATTTCATTATTAAATATGAGCTTAGCTGTGGTTTTTGATGTATACCATTTACCATGTTGAGGAATTTTCCTTCTGTATTAGTCAGGGTTCTCTAGGAAAACAGAATCAACAAGGGATATCTGACAATAGCATGTGATTAAGCCTCTCCTGTTACTTTAACTGGAACTGTAGTTGGTGCTGGGGTTTAATGTATACCCAGGGGACCTGAATCTCTGGACTAACCATGTGATAGCCAGGCCCTGAGCCTCAACAGACTTCAGCTCATACACTCTCGTTTATCGGACTTACCCCACTCAGCTAACATAGAGTTGAAGAAGGTCAACCACCACACCAAGGAGCCAAGAGTGCCTTCATCTGAAAGCAGGAGGACTGCATCCAGCATCCATGTGGAATCTAAGCCCTCTCTTGATATAGATGTGGAGTGGACACAACCATTCATAGGTACACAGGATGGAGGAATAGAGTATGGACTAGAGTGGACTTACTGATATTCTATTCATGAACTATTGTGATTAGTAATCGAAGAAAATGTGGCATTTGTGGGGAGAAAGTGGCCATGGTGGCTGCTGGGGGTAGGGAGTGGGAGGAAGAGATTAGATGTGGGGGCATTTTGGGGACTTGGAGTTGTCCTGGATGGTGCTGCAGGGATAGTTACCGGACATTGTATGTCCTCCCATGGCCCACTGGGTGGACTGTGGGAGAGTGTGGGCTATAATGTGGACCATTGACCATGAGGTGTAGTGGTGCTCAGAGATGTATTCACCAAATGCAATGAATGTCTCATGATGATGGAGGAGATTGTTGTTATGGGGGGAACAGTGGAGTGAGGGGGTGGAGGGTATATGTGGACCTCATATTTTTTAATGTAATATTGAAAAAATAAAGACAGAAAAATAGTATGTGATTATATAAAAGTCTCTCATGCAGTCACAGGAATGCTCAATCCCAGGCTCCACAGGTAGGCAATGAAAGTACAATGAAGGTCTTTGATGAGTTCTGGGAGATGTTGGCTATCCAATGATGAGCTTGGAAATTCATAATCAATGCTGGAATCACTTTCCCTTTCAAGGGATTCAACTGACTGAGTTAAGCATCACTCATTGCTGATGGCATTCTCCCTGACTGATGTGATTATAACCATATATCTATGATGTACCACTGCAGTAAAGTCAATAATTTATGGCTAAAGCCCATAAATGCCCCTGTATTACAGTTATCCCAGTGCTTGCTTAACCAAACAACTGGGCACAATTACCTGGTTGAGTTGACACAATAGCCTAACCACCACAGACCACCCCTTGTCAACTCGGCAACCATACACATTACCTTAATCCATACATGGTCTCTAAGTAAAAACAATAACAGGCATGCATATATATCTGCCTAACGATGTTCAACTCTCTTAAGTACAACCAGAAATGCATTAATTCCATACAGAATAGGATGTTCTTGAGTAATATTCACTCTCAAACTTGTCATCCCCAACTATTTTGACATGAAACAGATACAACTTGTTATATGATAAGGGGAAAGTTTGGGGAAAAAGACAAAGAAATTCATCTTGTGTACATATACATTCATCATTGTAATGAAACAAGGAAGAAAGATTCATGATCATTATAGTCCTCGTTTCTTTAACTGGCCACGTGGTTGAAGTTCATATTTATCACTACCTTCTTCCACTACCTCTTCCATGTTTCCATTACCCTCAGCAAGGATGTCAGCTGGCCGTGGTCCTTTGCCTGGTGGGGTGACCCAAACTTTCATTCCTGAAGATTCTGGGCCATTGTTAATCCTGCTTGGATTGGATTGTTGCAATGTTCCATTGACTTTAATTGTACGACATGGCAGTAATAAGAGATGCCCTTGAGGATCTGTATTCCAGGCAAACCCTTCTTTACCCCCATTATGTAGATGCAGTCCTATTTCCCCTTGATATTCAGGATCAATCACCCCAGACAGTAGAGTAATTCCCTTCTTTGACTGTTGATTCAGACATAAGAAGAAACCAAAGTGGTCAGTTGGCAATTTTAACTTCCATTTTGATGGAATCATTGTTGTGTTCCCTGGTGACAGTACTCCTACCTTTGGGACTAAAACTTGTAGACGAGCAGAGTTTGAGTTTCCAGGGATGGGAAGCAAAAATTCTCCTAGTGGGTCATTAGGGGTAATAGTGAGTGGTACCAGTCCCATTTCCACCCTATGATTCCTGGACCCATGGGTCCCGGTTATGGAAGAAACAGCACCATAACATGGACACTGATTTAGAGCATACACAGTCTCCTGGAGGACATTGCCCCAGCCCTGCAATGTATTGTGACCTAGTTGGCACCATAATTGAGTCTTCAAAAGGCCATTCCACTGCACTATCAAGCTGCTTCAGGGCAATTGGGAACATGACAAGACCAGTGAATTATATGGGCATGTGTCCATTCCTGCACATCATTTGTTATGAAGTGGCTTCCTTAATCAGAAGCAATTAATCTGTTTTGAATGCCATGGTGGTAAATAAAACATCTGGTATGTTCATGAATGGTAGTTTTGGAAGAAGCATTGCATGCAGGAAATTCAAACCGATATCCAGCGTATGTGTCTATTCCAGATAAAACAAATCACTGCCTGTTCCATGATGGACATGGTCCTATGTAGTCAACATGCCACTAGTTAGCAGACTGGTCACCTCGAGAAATGGTGCCATATCGGGGGTTGTGTGTGGGTCTCTACTGCTGGCATATTGGGCACTAGGCTGTGGCTGTGGCCAAGTCAACCTTGATAAGGTGAAGTCCATGTTGCTGAGTCCATGTGTAACCTCCATCACTACCTCCATGGCCACTTCGTTCATGAGCCCACTGGGCAATGACAGGATTGGCTGGGGAAAGAGGATGAGCATTAGCCACAGAGAGGACTATCTTATGCACTTGATTATTAAAATCTTAGTCTGCTAAAGTTATCCTCTGTTGAGTATTCCTGTGGGACACAAAAATTTTCATGTTTATTGCCCACTCAGAAATGTCAATTCACATACCTCTTCCCCAGAACTCTTTGTCACCAATTTTCCAATCATATTCCTTCCAACTCACTGATTATCAAGCCAAACCATTGGCAACAGCACATGAATCACTGTACAAATGCACCTCTGGCCATTTCTTTTTCCAAGAAAAATTAACACCCAAGTTCACTGCTCAAAGTTAGGCCCCCTGGGGGGATTTTTCCTCACCACTGTCCTTCATGGGTGTCCCATAAAGGGGCTGCAATGCTGCAGCTATGCTCTTTCAGGTGTTACCTGCATATTGTGCAGAACCATCTGTGAACCAGGCCAGAGTTTTCTCTTCCAAAGTCAACTGATTATAAGGGACTCCCCAAGAGGCCAAAACTGTGGGCTGGGAAAGAGGAGGTAACATAGTAGGGGTGGTGACCATGGGTATTTGGGCCACATCCTCATGTAACTTATTCATGCCTTCAGGACCTGCTAGAGCCCTATCTCATATAAACCACTTCCACTTTATTAAGTAGTGCTGCTGTTCATGCCCCACTTTATCATTTGGTGGGTCAGAAAATACCCAGCTCATGATAGGCAACTCAGGTCTCATGGTAACTTGATGACCTATGGTTAAATGATCAGTCTTTACTAAGGTCCAGTAGCAAACCAAAACTGTTTCTCAAAAGGGGAGTAGTTATCTGCAGAGGATGGCAGGATTTTGCTCCAAAATCCTAAGGGTCTGCTTTGTGATTCTCCTATTGGATCCTGCCAAAGGCCCCAGAGAGTATCTCTATTTGCCACAGAAACTTCCAGCACCATTGGATCTGCTGGTTCATATGGCCCAAGTCGTAGTGCAGCTTGCACAACAACCTGTACCTGACACAGAGCCTCTTCTTGTTCTGGTCCTCAATCAAAACTAGCAGCTTTTCTGGTCACCCAGTAAATGGGCTGGAGTAGCTATGTGTTGTCTAAAAAATCTAAAGAGACCAAATAAGTGTTGTGCCTCTTTTTTAGTCATAGGAGGAGTCAGATGCAACAGCTTATCCTTCACTTTAGAAGGGATATATCTACATGCCCCAGACCACTGGACACCTAGAAATTTCACTGAGGTGCAAGGACCTTTTATTTTAGTTGGAATAATCTCCCATCCTTTCTCACACACATACCTTACTAAAAAGTGCAGAGTTTTTCTACTTCTTGCTTATTAGGTCATATCAACATGATAACATCAATATAATGGACCAGTGTGATGTCTTTTGGGAGGGAGAGATGATCAAGATCCCTGTAGACAATATTATGACATAGGGCTGGAGAGTTGATATACCCCTGAGGCAGGACTGTGAAAGTATACTGCTGGTCTTGCCAACTGAAAGCAAACTGTTTCTGGTGGTCCTTACTAATAGCAACTGAGAAAAAAATCATTTGCCAAATCAACAGTTTCATACCAGGTGTCAGGGGACATATTGATTTGCTCAAGCAATGATTCCACTTCTGGAACATCAGCTGCAATTGGAATCATCACCTGGTTAAGCTTATGATAATCTACTGTCATCCCCCAAGATCCATCTGTTTTCTGTACAGGCCAAGTAGGAAAGTTGAATGGGGATGTGTTGGGAATGACCACCCCTACATCCTTTAAAGCCTTGATGGTGGCACTAATTTCTGCAATCCCTCCAGGCATACAGTATTGTTTTTGGTTTATTAATTTGCTAGGTAGGGGTAGTTCTTGTGCCTTCCAGTTGGCCTTTCCTACCATAGTATCCCTCACTTCACCTGTCAGGGATTCAATATGGTGATTATGCCTGTTACTGAGTATGTCTATTCCAATTATGCATCCTGGAACTGGGGAAATAAATACAGAATGGGTCTGGGAACCCACTAGACCAACTGTGAGATAGACCTGTGTGACAACTCCATTAATCTCCTGGCTTCCATAAGCCGCTACTCTGACTGGTGGACCACAGTGATGTTTTGTGTCTGCTGGAATTAATGTCACTTCTAAGCCAGTGCCTAATAATCCCCAAAGTGTCTGATCATTTCCTTTTCCCTAATGCACAGGTACACTGGTAAAAAGCCATAGATCTCCTTGGGGAAATGTGGGAGGAAGATTAGTAGTATAAATATGGGTAGTTTAACAGAATGCTTCCTCATGGAGACCTGGCCTTCTCCTCATTTAAGGGGCTCTGGGTCTATAAACTGTATCAAGTCTGGGAATTGATTAAGGGGCCATGATTCTCTGTCTGTAACTTGAGTTAGGGTTTTGTTCACTCAACCCAGAACTCTTCTCTATACAGATCCAATAGAAATTTAGTAGACTGCACATTTATTTCACTGCTAGGTACACCATGATGTATTAGCCAATGCCATAACTCTCATGATTCAGACTATTTTCAGAGCTCTTTTGAATCTGCCTTTCATTGTGTTAGCCACAGCCACCTTGGCTTTGGCAATTAACTGCTGATACTTAACTATTACCATACCGACACCCAATCATCCCCATAATGTTTAAGGATTCTAATTCCATCACAGCCCTCCCTACAGGGCTACAGAGAAGAACAACCTCAGAGCTCTTCAGGAAGTTGGAGTTAGTCTTAAAAATTTATTCCTCGCCATCCTGGTTAAAGGCCTGTCCTCTGGACATTCCTGGGGTGGGTGGGTAGCTCTCAAAAGGTAAATACATTCTAGCATTCCAAACACCCAGAGCCTTTGAATTGCCTCTTCTACTGTGTACCACGGCAAATCAGGCATCTCAACCTCAGGCATGCTAGGCCATCTTTTGGCACATGTTTCAATCAGCCACCCAAACTGTTAGAGCCCTTTATAAGCCTCATGCTACACGGTTGAATCCAGAATTTCTGCTTAGTGGGTCCACATCAATAAATTCACCTGATTCAACTTTATATTCCTTCCAGACTCTTAGTATCCATTCCCACACATATTTCCTGATTTCTGTCTATATAATTTGGAAAACTCATGCAGTTCTTTCTGAGCATACCTTACTTTCTCCTGGGTCACACTTTGTATTTCACTTTTGGAGACTTGTTGTGATTTTAGTGTAGTAATAGGTATTGACCACAAGAGAGGTGGTGGGGGTGAGTAAGGAGAAGTATTAGGAATGCCTTGCAAGCTGCTGACCTCAGGGTATTCCCTTGCATTTTTTTCTGGTAAGACAAGATTAATCTCTTCAGGCAAGGGTTGGAAGGCACTTTCCTCAGGGCAGACTGGAGGCTTGGTAGTGCATGCTGGAGTTTGGCTGGTGCATGCCTCAGGGCTGGGAGGAGGTCCACACTCCCTTAGGCAGGCCAGAACCTGGGCAGGGCAGGCTTCAGGTTGGCTGTTACCCACCTCAGGTCTGGAAGTTGTTTCAGATTCCCCACGGCTGGCTGGAGGATAGATGATACAAGGTTAATAAGGTGTGGCCTGGACAGGGCAGGCCATGGCAGGCTTATCAGTTAAAGTCTCAGCAGAATTCTGGGGTCCAATTTCTCCATCAATATCATCATCATCCCATATGTCTCCAACCCAATTCTCTGGATTTCACTCTTTCCCAATCAGTGCCTTCACTTTATCTGCAGAAACCCTGCAGGGTTGAGATTTTAGTTTCTTTTGTAACTCCACTACTCATACAATGAGAGTCTGTGTTTGGTTCTCAGATATTTTGAACCTGTGGATACAGGAGACAAGATTTTCTTTCATAGAACACATAGAAACTTTGACGTCATACATTCAGTGTTTAAATTTCAAAGTTGAAGACTTTAACTCACCTCATTCTTTGGTATAAATATCCAGAGTGTCTAGGAGGAGCCAGCCAAGATCATTATATTGTTTGACTCACAAAGCTCTGTTAAGGGGCTGAAAACACTCACACTGATCCTTGCTTCTTACAAGCATATGGGAATCCAATGATGCTATTTTGTGGATCTTGATTGCCAACTCATGCCATGGACTGCCTTTTCATTATTGGAAAGAGAGTTTTCAGTACCCTTGAGTCCAATTAGAGTAAAAAGACAATTGGAAAACTCCCAGAACCACCTCAGACATCCCTTGTTTAAGACTCTTTTCCTCACGAACCACTCCAGGTACCAAACTGTATAAGTCAGGGTTCTCTAGGAAACAGAATCAACAAGGGATATCTGTCAATTGTATGTGATTATATAAGAGTCTCTCATGCAGTCATGGGGTTGCACAAGTCCAGGTTACACAGGTAGGCATTCAAAGTCCATTGAAGGTTCTTGATGAGTTCTGGGAGATGTGGGCTGTCCAAAGACAAGCTGGAAAATTGTCCCTCAATGCTGGAATCACTTCCCCTTTTAAGGGATTCACCTGATTGGGTTAAGTGTCACTCATTGCTGATGGCAATCTCCCTGACTGATGTAATTATAACTATCTATGACTTACCACTGCAGTAAATCAATGATGAATAAAGTCCATAAATGCCCTTGTATTACAGTTAGTCCAGTACTTGCTTGACCAAACAACTGGGCACAATGACCTGGCTGAGTTGACACAAAAGCTTAACCATCACACCTTCTATTCCTATTTTTTTAAGTGTTTTTATTAGGAAAGGGAATTTAATTTTTTGAATGATTTTTCTGCATCTATATAGATGATTATTTGATTTTTTTGCTTTCTATCTCTTTATGTGGTGTATTACATTGATTGATCTTCTTATGTTGAACCATCTTTGCATACCAAGGATGAAAACTCTAGGTCATGGTGTATAATTCCTTTGTTATGCTGTTGCTTTATTTTATTTATAAAGATACCTAGATTTCATAAATGTTACATAAAAGTGTAGGGGATTCCCATATGCCCCAGGACTCCCACACTTTCCCACAGTAACAACATCCACATTAATGTGACACACCAGTTAAAACTGATGAAGACATATTGGAAAATTGCCATTAAGCATGGATTATAGTTTACATTACAGTTGAAACTCTCTGCCACACATTTTTGTAAGTTATGACAAAATAAATAATGGCCTGTATCTGTCACTGTAACATCATTCAGGAGAACTCCAGTGTCCCTAAAAACACCATTTGCACAGTTTTTAAAAAGATACTTAAGTTACATAAACGTTACATAATAAATATGGGGGGGTCCCATATGCCTATCTCCCCACACCTCTCAAATCCTCCCACATTAGCAACAACCTTCATTAGTGCAGTACACTCATTGCAATTGGTGAGCACATTTTGGACGATGCCACTAAGCATGGATTAAAGTTTACATTGTAGTTTACACTCTCTCAGACCCAAATCTGTAGGTTTTGGCAAGATATATAATGGTCTGTATCTGTCATTGCAATGTCATTCAGGACAATTCCCAAGTCCTTAAAATGCCACCTTATTACATGTGTTCCTCTTTCTCCCTGCCTTTATAACCTCCAGGGGCCACAGCCTTCACATAAATGATATAATTTCTTCCATTGCTAGAATAAAAAAAAGTCTATAGTATAATACCAGTAAGTCTACTTTGGTCCGCAGTTCATTCCCCAATCCTGTGGATTCTGGGATGGTGATGTCCACTCCACTTCGAATTGAGAGGAGGCTGTGATCCATTAGGGCTGATCAATGGGACTTTCTTGCTTGCAGTTATAGACTCTCTCAGTTCCTTGGTATGGTAGTTGTCCAGCATCACCTCCTTGTTATTGTCGTGGGTGAGACCAATGAATTAGAAAGTAGGTGTTGCAACTCTGTTACAATTTGGGGCCCAGCTGTCACATGGACGACTCAAAGATTTAATTCTATTGAATGTACACCTACCAACACTGATACTAGTTATAGGTTCAAAAAGAAGAACAGAAGATATATGTGGAGGGAAAACACAATTGAGTCCAACTCTGTCACTCTGGGGAGCATAAACTCCAAAGTAGGGCCCACTGGCAAGGCACTAAAATCTTGAGCTAGCTATCTGCTATGACTATAGCGTCTGGATATCTCCAGAGCCCCCAGGAGACCTGCTACTTTGGTGTAGTATCTACTTTGGGCAAAAAATGAGATCCTGCTAAGATGTGCATAGGCATAACCTCAGGAATGACCTCCTAATGCGTCTTGAAGTCTCTTGCCCTATAAACTCATTTGCCTTTACATTTTCCCCCTTTTGGTGAAGGTCTTTTCCAGTTGCATTGCTAGTTGGGGATTGGTAATAATCCCTTGGAGTCAGGGAATCTCATCCCCAGAGTTCATGTCCCATGCTGGGGGTAAGTAATGTATTTTTTTTTTTAATTTTTTGCTTTCTTTTTTCTCTCTTTATTTTTAAATGTTACATTAAAAAATATGAGGTCCCCATAAACCCCCACCTCCCTCACCCCACTCTTCCCTCATCAACAACCTCTTTCGTCATTGTGCCACATTCATTGCATTTGGTGAATACATTTTGGAACACTGTTGCACTACAAGGATAATAGTTTACATTGTAATTTACACTCTCCCGCAGTCCATCCAGTGGGCCATGGAAGGACATACAATGCCCAGCATCTGTCCCTGCAGTACCACCCAGGACAACTCCAAGTGCTGAAAGTGCCCCCACATCATATCTCTTCTTCCCTCTCCCTACCCTCAGCAGATACCATGGCCACTTTATCCACATCAATGCTACTCTTTCTTCCATTACTAATGACAATAGTTCCATAGTAGAATATCAGTAAGTCCACTCTAACCCATACTCTATTCATCCAGCCTGTGGACCCTGGGATGGTTATTTCTACTCCACCTCTATATCAAGAGGGGACTTAGATACCACATGGATAATGGTGTGGTGGTTGCCCTTCTTACCTTCCCTGTTTGCTGGCCGGGGTAAGTCCAACAAACCAGAGGGTAGGTGTTGCAAGTCTGCTGAGACTCAGGGCCTGGCTGTCACATTGACAGTCCAGACATTCAGTTCTCCTGAGTATACACCAACCCCAGCGCCAACCACAATTCTAGTAAAGATGACGGAAAAGGCATGTGTAGAATGTTCACATGAGTTTGGCTTAGAAAGAGGCCATATTTAAGCAACAAGGAGGCTTTCAAGAGGCAACAGTTAGGTACCCTCAAATAGTAGGCTAAGTTTCCATTTCAAGAGTAAATGTTCATAAGTACATTCATCAATATCAAGGGCCTGTTATTGTACTATCCTTCTTCACAACTCATTGCTCCTCTAATCAGGGCTTCTTGTTGTTTCATTAGAGACTGTGGTTGGGAATTTGATATTCTTTCAGTTATTGTGTGAATCTCCACCCACCATGATAATGCCCAATGAATAATTAAACACGTTTATATGCCTTATACGTATGCCCAGGTGAACTTCCTCACATGTATCTCCCATCCCTGAAACCCTGCACCATAATCCTCCCCTGACACAGTTATAACCCTTCTGTGTTCCAAAACTTAAAAAATAAAGACAATAAAATTGCCAAGTACAATTAATAAAAAATGAAATATTAATGTTAGTTCTAAAAATAAGAAATAAAATACAAAAAACTTTTTAAAATTTGTGATAATAAAATCCAATGAAAAAATATTCAATTTTTTTTACATTTTACCTTTCCTCGATATAAAATCTATTGTGCTGTACATACAGTGGCATTGTCTTCCATTTATTCCACCAGTGTCTTACTTTTTTCATTATGTCTTCAAAGAACATTTAAGTTACAGAAAAGCCACGTACCAAATACAGGGGACTCCCATATACACAACATCCTCCCCATTTCCCCTGTTCCCTATTAATAGCATTTTATATCTTGATGGTATGTTTATTACAACTGATGTACAAATATTGAAACATAACTATTAAACCTGGTCAATGGTTTACATTTTGTACCATACACTTTTATAAATTTTGAGGTGATTACACATGGCCTGTATCCATCATTGCCAGATCACATAGAACATTTCCATCACCCCCAATATGCCCCTGTTCCCTCTATTCTATTCCTCCCCTCCCTCCCCTGGATACTCTTGATAACCAACACACTTCATTTCTTGAAGGACAAGATTCATAGTTACTTGCAACAACACTGAGGGCTTGACACACTGGTCTTCCCTCCACTCTAGGCACTACCCATGCTCTCGAGTGACACTTGCCCTCTATATTTTATAACACAGTGAGTGGGCCTCTCCAAGGTGGGAGTCCACTTCCTTGCCTTTCATTATGTGGGTCTCCATTCACTGATATAAAACACTATGACAAGATGAACACTCACCCCAGATGCACCCTGTCTAGAATGCTCCCCAAATACAACACCCCAACCCAGCAACTCTCAGTTGCCATATTGCCAACAGAGTATTCCAAACATTGTAGTTTCAACCTTGTACCTGCCAATCTCCAGTGTTCACTGGTTCCCACCCCAACCCTACCCCCATTTCCGTAGACAGTCCATCCAACCCTCAGCACTCAAACCCCTTTGCAAACCAGCACCACCCAACCCATCAGAATTATTTAACAACTATGATTCCCCTCCACTGTACAACACACTTCCAATTTATCATAGATTTTGCCCATATGGGAGTTTGGCTCACAAACTTCTTCTTCCATTCTATTTCGTGTAAACCTATCATCCATGCTCTAGCTCCATGAGTCTGCTGAATTATGCTTAATTGACATGAGTGGATCATGTAATATTTGTCTTTCACTGTCTGGCTTGCTTCTGTGAGCATAAGGTCCTCAAGCTTCATACATGTTGTCCTGTGTGTTAATACTGTATTTCTTCTTACAAGGAATATTCCATTGTATGTATATACCACAATTTATTGATTGATTCATCTGTTGAAAGGCATTTGGGTTGAATCCAACTTTTGGTAATAGTGAATAATGCCAATATGAATAGTAGTGCA
This sequence comes from Dasypus novemcinctus, assembly GCF_030445035.2. NCBI lineage: Eukaryota > Metazoa > Chordata > Mammalia > Cingulata > Dasypodidae > Dasypus > Dasypus novemcinctus. Next base: position 90,348,443 of record NC_080704.1, on the reverse strand, counting down.
CATATATCTGTTCGTGTCCTTGCTTTCAGATCTTCTGGATATATATCCAGCAGTGGAGTGCTAGTTCATATGGCAATTCTATTGTTAGTTTTCTGGGAAATCACCAAACTGTCCTTCACCATTCTACATCATTCTACATTCCCACCCAGAATGGATGAAGGTTCCCGTTCCTCAACATCCTCTCCAACACTTGTGGTCCTTTGATTTTTCAGTAGCAACCAGTCTAATGGGTGTAAGTTGATACCTCATTGTAGTTTTATTTTGCGTTTCCCTAATAGTTAGTCATGTTGAGCATATTTTCATGTCCTTTTTAGCCATTTGTATTTTTTTTCAGAAAAGTGTCTATTCAAATCACTTGCCCATTTTTACAATGGGAAGTTTGTCCTTTTATTTTTTAGGTGTGGGATTTCTTTTTATATGCAGGATATTAGGCCTCTATCAGATATTTAGTTACCAAATATTTTCTCCCTTTGAGTAGGCTGCCTTTTCACTTTCTTGACAAACTCCTTTGAAGTACAAAAGTTTTTAATTTTGAGGAGGTCCCATTTATCATTTTTTCTTTATCTGCTCATGCTTTGGGTGTGAAGTTCATAAAAACATTTCCTATTATGAGATCTTGTAGATGTTTCCCTGCATTATCTTCCAAGGTCTTTATGGTTTTACCTCTTATATTTAGATCTTTGATCCATCTTGAGTTGATTTTTTATAAGGTGTGATATGGTGTTCATCTCTCATTCTTTTGGATATGGCATCTACTTTTCCAAGCTCCGTGTTGAAGAGGCCATTCTCTTCCAGTTGAATGGGCTTGATGGCCTTGTTGAAGAACAGCTGAATGTATATGCAAGGGTCTATGTCAGAACACCCAATTCAGTTCTATTGTTCAATATGTCTATCCTTGTGCCAGTACCAAGCACTTTTAACCACTGTAGCTTTATAGTATGCTTTAATATCAGGTAATGAGATTCATCCATTTTCCTTTTCCTTTCTCACTATGCCTTTGGCTATAAAGGGCATCTTACCCTTCCAGATAAATTTCATAGCTGGTTTTTCCAAGTCAATAGAAATTGCTGTGGTGGTTTTTATTGGAATTGTATTGAATGTGCCGATTAGTTTGATTAGGATAGACATCCTAATGATGTTGAGTCTTCCTATCCATGATCAGGGAATATTCTTCTTTACGTCTTTTTTTATTTCCTTTAACAGTGTTGTGTACTTTTTGGGGTATAAGTCATTTACCTCTTTGAATTTATTTCTAAGTATTTGATCTCTTTAGTTGTTATTGTAAATGGGATCTTTTTCATGATTTCTTCCTCAGTTTGCTCATTACTGGTGTACAGATGTGCTACTGATTTTTGCACATTGATCCTATAACCTGTGACTTTACTGAACTCATTTATAAGCCTTAGTAGCTTTGTTGTAGATTTCTTAGAGCTGTCTATATATAAGATCATGCCATCTGCAAATAATGATCTTTTTACTTCCTCCTTTCCAATTTGGAAGACTTTTATCTTTTTCTTCTTTAAGTGCTTGTATAAGTACTTCTACCACAGTGTTAAATAGGAGTGGTGAAAGTGGGCATCCTAGTCTTGTTACTGATCTTAGATGGAAAGCTTTCAGGATTTCTCCATTGAATATGATGCTAACTGTTGTTTTTCCCTACATGTCCTTTAGGATGATGAGGAAATTTTCTTCTATTCCTATCTTTTATATTGTTTTCATCAGGAAAGTGCATTCTATTTCATCACATGATTTTTCTGCATCTATATAGATGATCATTAGTTTTCTTTTCTTTTAATCTGTTTATTTGGTGTATTATATTGATTGATTTTCTTATGTTGAAACAACCTTGCATACCAGGGATGAAACCCACTTGGTCATGTTGTATAATTTATTTGATGTGTTGTTGACTATGATTAGCAAGCATTTTGTTGAGGATTTTAGCATCTAAGTTCATTAGAGAGATTGGCCTATAGTTTTCTTTTCTTGTCGTGTCTTTGATTTCAGTATTGGGGAGATTTTGGCACCTTAGTATGTATTAGACAATGTTCTCTCCACTTCTATTTTTTGGAAGAGCTTTAAGAAGGATTGGTGTTAGTCCTTTCTCGAGTGTTTGGTAGAATTCACTTGTGAAACAATGTTGTCCTTATTTGGAGGATTTCTGATTACAAATTCTCCCTAGTTACTTGTGATTGGTCAGAATGGGTTCATCAATTTCATCTTTCCTTAATGGAGGCTGCTTGTCTGTTTCTGGGAATGTGCCATTTCCTCTAAATTGGCCATCTTGTTGGCATAGAATTTTTCAATATAAACTTTTTTTTTTTTTAAGATGTACTGGGTATTGAACCTAGAACCACTTACATGGGAATAATGTGCTCAACCACTGAGCTACACCTGCTCCACAAGAGTATGCAAGTACAGATATAAGACATGTTAAATTACACCAAAAATATATAGGGGCTGATAGGCTAAAATGTAAATCATAATGTAAAACATAAGATGACTAAAAATTTAGAAAATTATATAGTCTAAAATATAGACCACAATGTAAACCCAAATGTTACCTTGTTTGAAAGTTATTGTCTCAATATCTGTACATCAGTTTCAGTAAATATAATATGAATATGTAAAAATTTTATTTCTGTGGAAGGGAAAAAGGTTTTATGTTGGATATGTGGGAGTACTGTATAATGTATATATGAAATAGTGTGATCTAAAACTTTCATGAAGATAAGCATAATAATTAGGAAATAAAAGAAAAAGATAGGATGTAGACACTGAGGAAAGGACAGAAGTAGTTGCCTTGCCAACTTGCATATAGGGCAACACTTATTGCAGTGATGGAAGGCAAAATATCAAAAACAAAGCTTTTGCATTTTTGAATTTTTTGATACCCGAATTTATTTTTACCTTAATTTTTCTAAATTAATAGGTATTCTATTTCTAACCTTTAAACTCATCACTGTATTCCATTTTACTATTAATGGAACCTGGCAATATATTAGACTTCACTTTTGAAGAAGTTTTGGATCACAGAGAGCTTCAACAATGGCAGGGGAGGAATACTGGTGTGGGATGTTATTGAGAGGGGGCACATTGTTGGCAGGGAGTCCTACAGGGCATATATCTAGGGTACATGAAAATGTTTGGATATTTTCATAGTGGTTACAATTAAAAACAAAAACTAAGGGAGTGCTGAGTTCCTAGCCAGGGGAGCTCTATTACAGACTCTAAAGGAAGAGCAAAAATCCCCCAAGTCCAATGGCAAAGATCAAAAAAAGAAGAAAGGTCCAACAATGAGCCCTTGATACTAATGACTATGCTTGTGAGCCTGTGCATCTGAAATAAGAACAAGACCTAGAGCTGCAGGGTGCCTAAGAGTTACCTCCTGAGAGCCTCCATGTTGCTCAAATGTGACCAGTCTCAAAGCCATGTAAATGTGTTGCCTTCCCCACAGTTTGGGACATGACTTCTGAGGATGAGCCTCTCTGGTGCCGAGGGATTACTACCAAGTACCAGCTGATGTTGTAACTAGAAAATGACCTTGAATAAAAGGATCAACTCGGACCAGCAGAATATCTCTGTCTACATATAATACCATGAGTTAAAAATGCTTTTTGACCTGAATAAAAGGGGGAAATGGAAAGGACAATTGAGTTTATATGGCTATGAGTCTCCAAAAAGAGCCTGGAGGTTATCAGAGGTGTTGCCCTTATGTACACCTGAGCAGTGTCCCAGAGACAGATAAAGTAGATACAAACTCAAGTATTGGTTCTTCTGAGAGCTGCAGAGACCCACAGCTTCTATGGTCATGGCAGATGGAGTTCAGTGCCATGTCAGTTGGCCCTATTTTGGAGTTTGTGTTTCTGTGCAATGGAGCTGGACTCAGATGTGTTCTTTGTCCACAAGTCTCTCCTTTTACTTTTACTTGAACTGTAGTTGGTGCTGGGGTTCAATGTACACAAAGGGAACCTGAATCTCTGGAATGACCATGTGATAGGCAGGCCCTGAGCCTCAACAGTCTTGCAACTCCTACACTCTGGTTTATTGGACTTACCCCACTCATCTAACAAGGAGGTGAAGAAGGTCAACCACCACACCAGGGAGCCAAGACTGCCTGCAACTGAAAGCAGGAGAATTGCATCCAGCATCCATGTGGAATCTAAGCCCCCTCTTGATATAGATGTGGAGTGGACACAACCATTCTAAAGTCCACAGGATGGAGGAATAGAGTTTGGATTAGAGTGGACTTACTAATATTCTATTCATGAACTATTGTGATTAGTAATCAAAGAAAATGTGGCATTTGGTGTGGAGAAAGTGGCCGTGGTGGCTGCTGGAGGTAGGGAGTGGGAGGAAGAGATGAGATGTGGGGGCATTTTCGGGACTTGGAGTTGTCCTGGGTGGTGCTGCAGGGACAGTTACTGGACATTGTATGTCCTCCCATGGCCCACTGGGTGGAATGTAGGAGAGTGTGGGCTATGATGTGGACCATTGACCATGAGGTGCAGCAGTGCTCAGAGATGTATTCACCAAATGCAATGAATGTCTCATGATGATGGAAGAGATTGTTGTTATGGGGGGAGGAGTGGGGTGAACGGGTGGAGGGTATATGGGGACCTCATATTTTTTTAATGTAATATTTAAAAAATAAAGAAAAAATGTTTTCAACATATCCTCTTATGATACTCTTTATTTCTGTCAGGTCAGTGGTGATATCTCCTTCCTCATTTTTAAAAAATTTATTGAAATATATCACTCATACATAAACATACATAAAAAATAAATATGTATTAGTTGTGAACTTACAAAACAAACATATATAACATTTCACCCTACCATCAATAACTTGCAATGTGTTTTTATCTTGCCTGTGTTTAAGCCTTTTTAACTGATTAAAGAGCACTGTGAAAACATTACTACTAAACAAAGTATTTTTCCCTAACCAATTGCATCTTCTCTCTTTCGTTCTTTGTTAGCCTAGCAAAGAATTTGTCAGTTTATTGATCTTGAAGAACCAGTTTTTGGTTTAATTTTTCCAGTGCTTTCTTATTTTCAATTTCATTTACTTGTTGTCTAATTTTTGTTATTTCCTCCTTTCTGTTTCTTTTTGGATTAATTTGTTGCTCTTTTTCTCATTCCTCCAGATGTGTAATTAGATATTTCATTTTATCTCTTTTTTAAATTTTTTAAATATTTATTATTTATTTATTTATTTCCTCTCCACCGCCCCCCCCCCCCCGTTGTCTGCTCTCTTTGTCCCTTAGCTGTATGTTCCTCTTTGTCTGCTTGTATTATTGGAAACTGTCTCTTTTTATTTATTTTTCTTTCCTCTTCCCCCTTCATTGTCTGTTCTCTGTGTCTGTTTTGCTGCATATTCTTCTTTGTCTGCTTCTGTTGTCAGCAGCATGAGAATCTGTTTTTCTTTTTGTTGCATCATCTTGTTGTGTCAGCTCTCCATGTGTGTGGTGTCATTCCTGGGCAGGCGGAACTTTCTTTCACACTGGGCAGCTCTCCATTTGGAGTGCACTCCTTGCACATGGGGCTGGGCTCCCCTATGCGGGGATATCCCTGAATGGCATGGCAGTCCTTGCACACATCAGCACTGTGCATGGGCCAGCTCCACATGGGTCAAGGAGGCCCGGGGTTTGAACCATGGACCTTCCATGTGGTAGATGGATGGCCTAACCACTGGACCAAGTCTGCTTCCCTCTTTCTTTTTTTAATATAAACATTTATGATTATGAAATTTCCTCAGAATAGAGCTTTTGTTGATTCCCATAGGTTTTGATATATTGTGTAGTCATTTTCATTCATTTCAAAGCAGTTACTGGTTTCTTTTGCAATTTCCTCCCTGACCCAATGTTTCTCTAAGAGTGTGTTGTTCAACTTCCATACATTTGTGCTTAATCTGGTTGTCTGCCTCTTACTGATTTCCAGCTTGATTCCATTAAATGAGAAACTGAATAGAGAAAATATATAGAATGAATTAAAAGGCTGCAATGGTGAGGAGAGAGGAATGGGAAAAGAAAGACAAAAAAGTAAAAAAAAAATAAAACCAAGAAAATAGATAGAGAAATAAGAATGACAAAAATTGAAGACCAAACAAAAAAGGTAGAATGAAATAGCACCAGGAGAAAGCAGGAAATTGAAAGGTGAAGGAAGGAAAAGAAATAGCATAGGTAGACAAAATTGGTATACAAAAAAATGAAACGACGGAAGGGGAAGCACAAAAAAGAAGAAACAAGAGGGCAAAAACTAACAACAAAATGGTGGGAAGAAAGAGGATAAAAAGTGGAAAAATACACACAAAAAGCACAAACAAGCTAAAACCATGGAAAAATAGTTCAGGGCCCTAAGGAGTTATTCAGGCTGCCAGTGGTCATCAGTTCATTACCCTGCAGCATGCCCTCTACAGGATTTGAAATTTGTTTTAACAAGTAAACTAAGTTAAATTGGAAAAAGGAATCTTTTTAAATAGAAAATAAGTGATCCAAGAAAAGCTAATACAAAAAGAATGTCTAGGGAAGTGGATGTGACTCAAGTGATTGGGTTTCTGCCTACCATATGGGAAGCCCTGGGTTCTATCTCTGGGTCTTCCTGGTAAAAAAATAAATGTGCCCACGTGGCAAGCTGAGCGCATGAGACAAGCCAATGCCTGCGCAATTGAGTCACTCAGCAAGATGATGATGCAAAAGAGGTGATGGGGAAAGCCAAGGTGTGGCAGAACAGAAACCGGGAACTGAGGTCGTGGAAGTGTCGGGGAACCTCTCTCCACATAAGAAGCCCCCAGGATCAAATCGTGGTGAATCCTAGAGGATAAAAATTAGAAGAGAAGACAAAAAGAGAAATAGATAAAGAAGATCACCCAGAAAATGTACAGAGATAGCAAAAAACAGCAGTATGGGGGGAGGGGGGAAGAAAAGAATATCTATATGTTTCCTGCCCTGAAATATCAACTGGATATCTGATAACCCAGTGGATCCAATCAGGGACCTCCTATATTCAAGGTAGCCCTTGAGAAATCTATTCCCCCATTTTCCCTCAGACTGGTTAGAATCTTCACAGTTGACCATAGTCCTGCTGATTAAGTGCCTGTCTGTCCCATTCCTGCCATCTTTCTATTCTAATTGCTTTCTCTCCCAGGGCAGCTGGGCATGTCAGCCTGTGTGAGCAGATAACGTCATCCCCTCTCCTGGTCAGGTTATGGTTCCTTGTGGGATTCAAACATGAAATTTGTGAACAAACTCACCACAAAGTAACCACCCTTAATCCCCTTTCAGGCCCCTCCTCTTCTCAGGGGACCCTAAATAGGCCCTTGAAAGATTGTTGAGGTTTCCTAATGCCTGCCTCCCTTAGGGTAGTTGGAATTTTGGTAGGTTTCTTCACCAGAATATTCTGCTGTCTGTCTCTGCCCTCTTCCTGTCCATGTTCCTCTCTCCCACGGTGATGAGGTGCATCAGGCTGCCAGAGTAGATTCCCCACTCCCCTCTTGCCAGGGCCACCTCAGTGTCAGCTAATATGATCCCTGAAGTTCAAAGGGGGGCCAAGTAACAAAATCCACAGAAAGGAAACCCCTATCCACACTTCACCTGAACCCTCCTCCTCCCAGATTATGCTTCTTCCCACTCAGTGGCTGTTAGGAGTCAAGGGTTTCATTGTGGCTTTAGAGCCACAAGGGCAAGAAACTCATGGTTTTTTCTTGGGCTCATTTTCTCTTTGTCCATTTCCTTTCAGATTGTTTGCCTGAAGCCTCCTGTTCTGTGGAATCCCAAAACAGTTCACTCAGGTAGGATTTTGCCCCTTCTCAGCTGTTTTTTTGTGTGTGTGTGAAAACCATGGGAATGCCCACCTAAGTCAATGCTTTCTTGCTCGAACTCCTCTTTACCTGTTGCTGAATATGGCTAGCAAGTATTTTGTTGAGGGTTTGAGCATCTAGGTTCATTAGATAAATTGATCTACAGATTTCCTCTCTTGTGGCATCTTTGGCTTTGTTATTATTATGAATGTGGCATCATAGATTGAGTTAGGCTATGTTGCCTCACTTCAACTTCTTGGAAGAGTTTAAGCAGAAGTGGTGTTAGTCTTTCTGGAATGTTTGGTAGAATTCACTTGTGAAGCCATCTGGTTATGGGCTCGTCTTAGTTGAGAGGATTTTGTTTTTTGTTTGTTTGTTTTTTTAAAGATTTATTTATTTATATATTTCTCTCCCCTCCCCCCACCCCGGTTGTCTGTTCTCTGAGTCTGTTTGCTGTGTCTTCTTCTTTGTCTGTTTCTGATTTTGTCAGTAGCATGGGAAACTGTGTTTCTTTTTGTTGCATCATCTTGTTGTTTCAGCTCTCCATGTGTGTGGCCCCATTCCTGGGCAGGCTGCACTTTCTTTCATGCTGGGTGGCTCTCCTTACAGGGCACACTCCTTGCACATGGGGCTCCCCTACACAGGGAACACCCATGCATGGCACGGCACTCCTTGCATGCATCAGCACTGTGCATGGGCCAGCTCCACATGGGTCAAGGAGTAATGGGGTTTGAACCGTGGACCTCCCATGTGGTAGATGGACGAACTAACCACTGGTCTGTTGAGTTTATCAATTTCTTCTTTCATCAAAGTAGGCTGCTTGCAAGTTTCTAGGAATTTATCCATCTCTTCTAAATGGTCCATCTTCTTGGCAAACAATTTTTTGAAGTATACTTTTATGACACTATTTCTGTGAGGTCAGTGGTAATATACCCTTCCTCATTTCTAATTTTATGAATTTTCATCTTTTCTATTTTTTCTTTGTTAATATAGCTATGAATTTATCAATTTTATTAATCTTCTCAAAGAATCAGCTTTTTTTGTTTATTTTTCCTCATGCTACCTTATTTTCAATGTCACTTATCTCTGCTCTAATCTTTGTAATTTCCTTCTTTCTACTTGTTTTGGGGTTAGTTTGTTCTTTTTATATGTCTTCCAGGTGTGCAGTTAGGTCTTTGATTTTAGCTATTTATTATTATAAGCATTTATGGTTATGAATTTCCCTCTCAGTACAGCTTTTGCTGCATCCCATAGGTTTTGATATATTATGTTGTCATTTTCATTCATTTCAAGGTAGTTCCTGATTTCTTTTGTTATTTCCATCTTTACATAATGTTTTTTCTAACAGTGTGTTCTTTAGCACCCATTTATCTTTGTACCTAATCTGGTTCTCTGCATCTTACTGTTTTCCTGCTTCATTCCATTGTGGTCAGAGAAATTACTTTGTATAATTTCAATCTTTCTGAGTTTGCTGAGAGTTCTTCTCTGGCCTAGCATGTGGTCTGTCTTGGAGAATGATCCATGTACTTGAGAGGAATGTGTATCCCAGTGTATTTGCATGTAATGTTCTGTATATGTCTAATATGTCCAGGTCCTCTAAAGTATTAATCATGGTCTTTGTTTCTTTAATTATTCTCTGTCAAGATGTTCTAACAGTGATAATGATGCATTAAAGAGATGTGGTGTGGGGGCGTTTTGGGGACTTGGAGTTGTCCTGGGTGGTCCTGCAGGGACAGATACTGGACATTGTATGTCCTCCCATGGCCCACTGGGTGGACTGTGGGAGAGTGTGGGCTATGATGTGGACCATTGACCATGAGGTGCAGTGGTGTACAGTGATGTATTCACCAAGTGCAATGAATGTCTCATGATAATGGAGGAGGTTGTTGTTATGGGGGGAAGAGTGGGGTGAGGGGGTGGGGGTATATGGGGAACTCATATTTTTTAATATAACATTAAAAAAATAAAGACAAAAAAATTCCCCCAATATAATTGTGAAGGCATCTATATTTCAACTTGTATTTTCAATATTTGCCTTATGTATTTTGAGGCATACTGGATAGTTGCATAAATGTTTATGATACATCTTTCTTCTTGATATAGCTCCCCTTTTATTAATATAGAGTGGTCTTTGTCTATTACAATAGTTGCACATTTAAAGTCTATTTTCTATGGTCTTAGTATCACTACTTCTGCCCTTCTTGGGTCATTGTTTTCAAGTAAAATTGTTTTCTAATGATTCATTTTCAGCCTCCTTGAATCTGTGGGTTAAGGTTTCTTGTAGACAGCATATAGATGGGTCATATTTCCTTAGCCATTCTGCCATTCTGACTGGATAATTTCATCCAGTAACATTCAATGTTATATTTTCAAGGAATTATTTACATTAGCCATATGTTCTTTAGGTTTATGTATACTGTAAGTTGTTCTTATTTTCCTTTCCATCTTTTTCAGTTGTTCTTACACTGTCTCTTCCATCTATCTCTTATTTTTTCCTTCAAGCCGTTAGTATTTCTTGTAATGCAGTTTTCATATTGACAAACTCTCATAATTTCTGCTTATCTTGAATATTTAGAACTCTTCTTCATTTTTGAATGCCAGCTTTGCTGGATAGAGAATTCTTGGCTGGAAATTTTTTTCTTTGCACCTTAACTATGTCATACTACTGCCTTCTTTCCTCCATAGATTCATATGAAAAATCAGCCCTTCATCATATCAATCTTCCCTTGTATGTAATGGATCTCTTTTCTCTTTCTGTTTTCAGTATTTCCCTTTCCTTGAGCACTGAACAATTTGACAAGTGTATGTCTTAAAGTAGGTCGATTTATACTCTAGACCTGTTAATCCATACCCCTCATTATGGTTAAGAAATTTTTCAGCCATTATTTCCCCTAACACTCCTTCTGTCCCCATTCCCTTCTCTTCTCCCTCTGGAATGCCTATAATGTGTACATTTTTGTGTTTTGTGTTGTGATTCATATCCCTAAGAACTGGCTGGAATTTTTCAAACTTTTTATCTTTATGTTCTACTATCTGTACTGCCTTCCACATCACTGATTCTTTCCTCCACCTGTTTAAATCTGCTGTTATGTGCTTCAAGTGTATTTTTGAGTTTTTACAGTATCAATTCATCACCCCCATATTATTATCTTTATTTTGCTATTTTTTATTTTTATTTTTTAATTTTCCTTTTTAAATTTATTTTTTATTTACCATTATCCTTTTTATTTATGTTTACAATTTCTTTAGTAAGTTCTCCCAGTGTCTTCTTAATATCCTTAGTTTCTTCCTTCTCTTCATTAAGTTGATTAATGGTATTTAATGATTGGACATCTCTGAGTAATTGTTGCATGTTTTGCCTGTCCTGTTTTTAAATTTATTCATTGGATTGGGCCATGTCTTCCTGTTTCTCAGTATGGATTGTAATTTTTTTTGACTAGACATCTGTTTATCTTGATGTGTTTATTCCATTGATTAGATTCTCTTTCTAATCTAGGGTTTTATTTTGTTGTTGTGTGTGGTAAGGTTTCAATTTCATACTTCATTCTTCTTATTCTTTTTCCTTGCTGTTGTCTATTTTCCTTTGGAAAAAAAATTAGATTCGGAGGAAAGGAAAGAGATAAGAGAAATTGAATAATAGTAATAATAATAGTAATAGAAAAGAAACTGTATATGAATTTGTTTAATGAAAAATTAACAAGAGTAAAAAATACAGAGGAATAAGAATTAAAAAGTGGAATAGAAACAATGAATGAGAAACAAAATAGAGGAAAATATATGGAAAGGATTAAAATATCAGAATGATGAGAAGAAAGATGAATAAGAAAAAGAAAAAAAAAGAAAAAAGAGAGGAAACAGAAAAAATGAGAGAATGAGAAATAAAACAAAAAAAATGGAAGACCAAACAAAAAGTGGTGGAATGGAAGAACATCAACAGAAAACAGAAGATGAAGAAATGGAGGAAAGAAAAGAAATAGTGTATGTAGAAAAATCTGTAAAATAATAAAGGAAACAAAGAAAGGGGAAACATAACAAATAAGAAACAAGAGAGCAACAATTAATGAGAAAAAAGAGAAAAGCAAAACAAAACAGAAAAAAAGGAAAAACTACTTTCCCTCTTAGGTTTTTTATTTTTTAAATATAATTGCCTTTTTTGAAAAGATACACAGATCACAAAAATGGTACATTAAAAATATGAGAGATCCCCATATACCCTACTCTGCACCCCACCCCACTCCTCCCACATCAACAACCTTCATCATTGTGGCACATTCACTGCATTTGGTGAATACTTTTTGGAGCATTGCTGCACCACATGGATAATGGTTTACATTGTAGTTTACACTCTTCCCCAGTATATTCAGTGGGTTATGGCAGGATATATAATGTCCAACCTCAGTCCCTGCAATATCATTTAACACAATTCCAAGTCCCAAAAATTCTCCCATATCCCATCTCTTCTTCCCTCTCCTTGCCCTCAACAACTACTGTGGCCACTGTCTCCACATCAATGATACATTTTCTTCTATTGCTAGAGTCACAGTAGTACTATAGTAGAACACCAGTAAGTCCACTCTGATCCATATCTTATTCCTTCATCCTCTGGTCCCGGAAATGGAAAGGTCCACTCCATTTCTCTTTAAAGAGCTTCTCAGACTGCATATTTTCATCAAGCAATCACCCTGCAGGTTGCCCACTGCAGGTTTTGAATCGGGTTTTAATGAGTAAAACAAGGGGAAAAAGAACTTTAAAAAAAATAAGAGATACATGAAAAACTAATACAAAAATAATTTCTATGTATTCCTTGTTATAAAGTATCAGCTAGGTGCCTGATAACCCAGTGAATCATTTCTGTAAGAAGAGCCAGAAATCCAACATGGGACACTTTATGCACAATGCTGGAAATCCTCCACTGAGCTAAACTTTCTCCTAACATTAGTTATCCTTTTTGAAAGCTATTCACCCCCTTTTCTCAGGCAGATTAGACTCCTAGAAGTTTGCCAGACCCTGCTGATTAGGTGCCTGTCTATCCCCAACCCCTCTCTATTCTAATTCCTCTATTGACCCTGGTGGTTGAGTGTGACAGCCTGCCTGAAGAGATCTCCCTCATCTCTCCCCATTGGATTGAAACTTGGGTCCATTCCAAGATTCAAAGGAAGCTCAGCCGGCAAAATTCAGTGCAAAGAAACCTCACAGAGCACACAAAATGATGCATTAAAAAATAAAAGAGATTCCTATATATCCCATTCCCCACACACCCCACTCCTCCCAAATTGGCAACTTCTTTCATTAGTATGGTACATTCATTACATTTGGAAAGTACGTTTTGGAGCTTTGCTACACAGCAGGGATTTAGTTTATGTTGTAGTTTATGCTCGCTCCCAGTCCATTCAGTGGGTTATGACAGGATATATAAAGTCCTGCATCTGTCCCTGAAATATTATTGAGGACACCGCCAAATCCCAAAAATGCCCCAATATCACACTCTTTTTCATCTCCCTGCTTTCAGAAACTCTAGTGGCCACTGCCTCCACATGAATGATGCAATTTCTTCTATTGCTATAGTCACAATTCTTTAGTAGAATACCAGTAAGTCCACTGTATTAGCCAGTCAAAGGTGTGCTGAAGCAAAATCCAGAAATTTTTTGGTTTTTATAAATTGTATTTATTTGGGATAGGAGCTTACAGACACCAGACCATAAAGCATAATTTAATTCCCTCACTTAAGTCTATTTTCAAGTGTCAGAGCAAGATGGCTGCCAATGTCTGTGAGGGTTCAGGCATCCTGGGTTCCTCTCTTCCAGAGTCCTCCTTTTCTCTGGGTTCAACAATCCTCTCTTCCTGGAGCTTGCTTCTGTTTCTTCTGTGAGCTTACATCCTGGGGCTCCAGCTTAAGGCTTCAGCATCAAACTCCAACATCAAAAACCCTCCACTCTGCCCTTTCCCATCTCTTTTATCTGTGAGTCTCCACCCACCAAGGGGTAGGGACTCAATGCCCTACTGGCACAAGAGGTTTACTTGTTTACTTAATCTAGTAAACCTCTGAATCCAATATAATCTAATATGCCCAGAGGAAAAGACCGGTTTGTAAACATAGTCCAATATTTCTTTTTGGAATTCATCAATAATATCAAAATGCTACATCCACTCTAATCCATATTTTATTCCTCCATCTTGAGGATCCTGGAATGGTGATGTCCACTCCACCTTTAATTTGAGATGGGGCTTAGATACCACATGGCAGATGGACGAAATTCTCCTGCTTGCAGTGGTAAACTCTCTTGGTTCCCTGGAAGTAAAATGAGAAAAAAAAAGCTTAATACACAGAAAGAATATAAAATAACTTATTAATAATTTACGCATATAGACACATATAGAAATTATAACATCTTGGCTCAATTGATTAAATAAAATATATTATTAAAAGGAAAAATAGAAAACCAATCTCCACCATTCCAGATCTCTCTTCCTCCCAGGGAATGCCTCCTCACACTCTGTTTAGAAGAGGAGGTGAGGGATTCTAGCTAGGATATTTGCTCTGAGCATGGGGTATTTATGCCTTTTCAGCCACAAAGGTGAGCCACTCAGTATTTTCCTTTGGCTCCTTTATCTTTCCAGTACCCTTCTAGATTAATCAGGGCACAATCCCATTGTATATATATATCCAAAGCATCTCATTTAGTTATGTCTCTGCCTTCTCTACATTTTTTCTGTGGTGAGACTCTGCCTAGATACTTCAGTGACATTATTTTTCAATTTTGTGTTATTCAAACTAGATTGTTATAATTTTGTTTCGGTTGTAACTAACAAGATAATTACTAAGAAAAACTAGAAAAATTAAGAAAATGAAATAAAAACATAATCAGAATGTCACAGTACAGAAAAATGAACTAAATACAAAAAGACAGTAATGGAGGAACTGAGGAACAAAAAGCATATGAATACAGAAAAAAAAATAGGTAAGTGAAAAAATATGTCATACTATATCAGTAATTACTATAAATTAAAATGGATTTACTACTTAATTAAATGGCATAATGGAAGGCAAAAAGAATATCTTTTCCAAACACAATGTAATGAAAGTAGAAATCAATAACAGAAGGAAAATTGTAAAACTCCCAAATATTTGGAAACTAAAAAACACATTTGTAAATAAGCAATGAGGCAAAGAAGAAATCAAAAGGGAAATTTGAAAATACCTTAAGAGAAATGAAAATAAAATCACTACATACCAAAACTTATGGAATGTGATGAAAACAGTGTACAGAGGGAAAATTATAGACACAAATTTCTACATTAAAATATTAAAAGTCTCAAAGGAACAAACTAATTTTATGCCTTAAGGAACTAAAAAAGGAAGAGCCACAAAACCAATGCTATCAGAGGGAAGGAAATAATATAGATTCTGGGCAGAAAAAATGAAATAGAGTATGTAAAAATAACACAGAAAATCAACAGAAACATAACATGGTTGTTCGAAAGGATAAAAAATTGGCAAGTTTGTGTTACATTGGTAAAGAAAAATAGACAGCTCAAATTACTAAAATCAGGAATGAAAGAGAAGACATTACTAACAACTTTAAAGAAATCTTATGCATTATAAAATGATATTACATATCTGGATTGAAAAGATTGGATAATCTAGATGAAATGAACAAGTTCTTAGAAACACACAAACTATCAAAAACAGTCCAAGGATAAATAGAGTGAAGCAGACTTAGCCCAATGGATAGGGTATCTGCCTACCATATGGGAGGTCTAAAGTTCAAACCTCAGGCCTCACTGACCCATGTGGAGCTGGCCCATAAGCAGTGCTAGTGCATACAAGGAGTGCCCTGCCATGCAGTGCTGTCCCCATGTAGGGGAGCCCCACATGCAAGGAGTGCACCCCATAAGGAGAGCCACCCAGTGTGAAAGAAAGTGCAGCCTGCCCAGGAACGGTGCCACACACATGGAGAACTGACACAACAAGATGACGCAACAAGAAGAAACACAGATTCCCATACCACTGACAACAGCAGAAGCAGACAAAGAAAAAGACAAAGCAAATAGACAAAGAGAACAGACAACTGGGGTGGGGGGAGAAGGGGAGAGGAATAAATAAATAAATCTTAAAAAAAAAACACAGGGAGCAGGCTTGGCCCAGTGGTTAGGGCATCCATCTACCACATGGGAGGACCACGGTTCAAACCCCGGGCCTCCTTGACCCATGTGGAGCTGGCCCATGAGCAGTGCTGATGTGCTCAAGGAGTGCTGTGCCACACCGGGGTTTCCCCTGCATAGGAGAGCCCCACGCACAAGGAGTCCATCCTGTAAGGAGAGCCACCCAGCATGAAAGAATGTACAGCCTGTCCAAGAATGGTGCCACACACGGAGAGCTTACACAACAAGATGATGCAACAAAAAGAAACAGTTTCCCATGCTGCTGACAACACAGAGAACAGTCAACTAGGGCAAGGGGGAAGGGAGAGAAATAAATAAATAAATAAATAAATAAATAAATAAATAAATAAATAAATAAATAAATCTTTTTTAAAAATAAAATAAAAAATAAAATTCAATATGAAATTAAAAAGTTAGGAGGGTGGGGCAAGATGGTGTCTGAGTGAGTGCACCTTATAGTCTCTCCTGCAAAGAAGTGGTTGGGCAGCATTCGAAATTGTTCAGGACCAGGCTGTTTCAGGATTTTGCAGGGCAGGAGGTGTCTGGACATAGATTTGGTGGGACGGTGACAGAGAAGATTCATGTAAAAGGCTGAAATCAGGCTCTCCTTTAGGAGATAGGGGCTGTGTGCCCCTAGGGCGGGTGGCACGGCAGAGGCAATTCCGGGAGGCTCTGTGGTGCTGGGGAATTCATAAGCCCTGAGCAAGCTATTCAGGGGCTTGCAGGGCAGGAGGCCTGTGGAAACCGATTTGGTGAGACAGGGATGGAGAATTTTGCAAGGCATGAAATTTTGGTTTTCTGACACAGAGTTCAGCGCTTCTGACTAGAGCCCCGCCCCCTAGGCTTGGCTGCCGATCCACAGCATCCTTAAAACGGCTGCAATATAGAGGTGCCCCCAGCAGGCTGTTTCAAGGGATTGCAGGGTGGGAGGTGTCTGGAAGCCCATTAGGTGAAACAGAGGAGTCTTGTGCCAGGCATAGTATTTTGGTTTTCTGACATGGAGTTCAGTGCTTCAAGCTAGAGCACTGCCCCCTAGGATTGGCTGTCAGTCTGCAGCATCCTTAAAATGGCTACAATATAGAGGCACCCCTAGCAGGCTGTTTCAGGGGATTGCAAGTCGAAATGGTGACAGAGCAGAGACCCTAGTGAGAGGGGGTCTTTTGGGTTTCTGACATAGAGGTCAGAGTTTGCAGATGTGACCCCCCCATTGGGCTGGGCACCCAGCTGGAGGGATTCCTGAAGGCTGTGCTGTATAGCGATGCTCCCAGGCTGCCTGTTAACCATATTTGAGGTTGCCAGGCCTGTGTCCCCTAGACCCTGGTGGCCCACACCCCAGAGACTCACAACTCTTGAGACTGCAATATCACAGACTTCCCATCCCTGAATCCACCACACCCTGAGGTTCATCTGAGGTCCTTGATTGTCCTAGCCCTCAACGTTTGCATTATTTTTTACTCTTTCCTTCTTCCCTTTTTTCTTTATTTTATTTTCATTTTTTAAATTTTGTATTGTCCTGGTTGCTAATATTACATTGTCTCCTAGTCTTTTCTCCCATTGTATCCCCCAAGGTCTTTTTATCATTTATTTAGGGTTTTTTTTTGTTCTCTTTCTTCCTTTCTTTTTCTCACTTGTTTCCCTCCCTTTCCTTTACCCACCCCCCTTTCATTCCTTCTTTCTTCCCTTTTTCTCTTCTTTCTTTTCCCTCTTTTTCTTCTTATTTTATCTTAATTATACAATAGGTGCTACAGGGAACACCTCACATTGCTGGCTTTCCTCATCCTCCGTGGCCTCATTTCTGTATGCATTGATTTTTGCCACCTACACTATCCCATTTCCCCCATATCTTGATATCCTCCATCATCTACTGTCTCTCCTATATTCCACCTCCCTTTCTTTGGTCCCCAAATTGTCTAACCTTTAATTTCTAATACCTTTGTTTTGTTTTCAGTCTTTTATCCACTCTTGATACTATTGTCTTTCTTTTCTCTTTCCCTCTCTCATGAGAATGCTGGCTTTTTAATTCACACTATATTCCTCCCATATTCAGTCGACTACCTCATTATAGGTACCCTACTTACTGCTATAACTCTATACAACTTACATGAATCTAATATTCATCCTCCCAGATCTCATATTGTTGCTCTGTTAACATTTATTTCCAATACGACTTTACACATTTTCCTTTCTTACACAATTGCCTTTCCCTGGCTCTAATATTTACCTTCAGAGTGAACTCAGCCAGCAACAAGAAATTAGAATAAGAAGAACAAAGTGACAAAGAGAAGATATAACACTTAAGCAAGAACAACAGCTAATTAATCCCCAAGAATAGACAAAAAAAGAAAAGAAACTGAATAAACCTATCAAGATAAAATGATGACCAGACAGCAACAAAAAACTACAAACAAAACTAGTAATCAGGAAAACGTGGCTGTATCCAATGAACAAACGAAAAACCAGGAAGGGTAGCAGAATTTCACACAAGTAATTAAATATCTCAGCACATATCAGAGACAAACTTAATGAAGTAAAGGAAGAGGTTAACAATATGAAGAAAACACTTGGAGAGGAAATGCAGACATACACAAAAAGATAAGAGATATGATAGGAATGAACAGCACAGTTCAAGAAATCAAAAATACACTCGCAGCAAATAGCAGCAGATTAGAAGAGGCAGAGGAGAGAATCAGCGATGTGGAAGACAACCATTGGAAATCAAACAGATAGTAGAATTGATCGATAAAAAGATAGAAAAAATCCAGCTAGATCTTAGGGACCTGAATGACAATGCAAAATGGGCAAACATACGTATTACAGGCATCCCAGAAGGAGAAGAGAAGGGAAAGGGGACAGAAGGGGTGTTGCAGGAAATAATGTCTGAAAACTTCGCAAATCTACTGAGAGAGAAACGTACATATCCAAGAAGCAAAACTCACCCCAAACATCATAAACCCCAACAGGCCCACGAAAGACATATACTTGTCAAATTATCCAATGCTCAATACAAAGAGAAAATTCTAAAAGCAGCAAGAGAAAAGAAATCCATCCCATACAAGGGAGGCTCCATAAGATTAAGTGCTGATTTCACATCTGAAACCATCAAGGCAAGAAGGCAGGGGTATGATATAGTTAAGGTACTAAAAGTAAAAAATTTCCAGCCAAGAATACTCTACCCAGCTAAACTAGCATTCAAAAATAATGGAGACTTCAAAATATTCACAGATAAACAGAAATTGAAAGAGTATCCCACCAAGAAACTCCCATTAATGAAATACTAAAGGGAGTTCTGCAGGAAGAAAGGAAAAAACAGGAGAGGCAGAGCTGGAGAAGAGTGTAAGAGCAACAAAAAAGACAAAAAGAGAAGGGAAAAAAAATGAACAAAATATCACAAACACAAGTCCAAACAAAATATGGCTAACATAAATAATTCCTTGAAAGTAATAACACTGAATGTCAATGGATGAAACTCACCTATCAAAAGACTGAGACTGGGACATTGGGTAAGGAAATATGACCCATCAATATGCTGTTTTCAAGAGACACATCTTAGACCCAGAGATTCATGGAGTCTGAAAGTAAATGGTTGGAAAACAATTTTACAAGCAAACAATAACTAAAAAAAGGCAGAAGTGGCTATATTACTATTAGACAAAATAGACTTTAAATGTAAAACAATTGTGAGAGACAAAGAAGGATACTACATATTAGTGAAAGGACAATCTCTCCAGAAAATGAACAATCATAAATATTTATGCTCCTAAAAAGGGTGCCTCTAAATATGTGAGGCAAACACTGGTAAAACTAAGTGAAAGAATAGATGCATCTACATTTATAGAGGGGGATTTTAATACACCACTATCAACTCTGGACAGAAGATCTCAAAAGAGAATCACTAAAGAAACAAAACATTTGAACAGCATATTAGAGGAGCTGGATCTAATAGACATATACAGATCATTACACCCAGATACAGCAGGATATACATTTTTCTCAAGTACACATGGATCATTCTCCAAGATAGACCATATGCTAGGCCACAAACAAAGGCTTAATGAATCCAGAAAGATCAAAATCATACAAAATAATATCTCTAAACACAGTGGAGTGAAGCAGGAAATCTGCAAGAGCCAGAGGCCCAGATTTAACACCAAGATATGGAAATTAAAAAACACACTCTTAGAAAAACATTGGATCAAAGAGGAAATCTCAAAAGGAATCAATAATTACCTTGAAACAAATGATAATGGTAACAAAACATAACAAAACTTATGGGATGCAGCAAAAGCAGTACTGAGAGGGAAATTTATAGCCATAAATTCATACATCAAAAAAGAAGAAAGAGCAAAAATTGAAGAACTAAGTACATATTTGGAGGAATTAGTAAAAAAACAACAAAGTAATCCAACAGAAAGAAGAAACGAAGAAATAACAAAGATAAGAGCAGAACTAAATGAAATAGAAAATAAGAAAGCACTTGAAAAGATAAACAAGAGTGAGAGCTGGTTTTCTGAGAAGATCAACAAAATTGACAAACCTTTAGCGAGACTAAGAAAGAAAAAAAGAGAGAAGATGAAAATACACAAAATAAGAAATGAGAAAGGCAATATCACCACTGCCCCACAGAAATAAAGACTATCATAAGAGGATACTTTGAAAAATTATATTCCAACAAAAATGACAATTCAGAGGATATGGAAAAATTCTTAGAAACACATAAGGAGCCTATATTGATGAAAGAAAAAATTGATGACCTCAACAAACCAATCACAAATAAAGAGATAGAATCAGTCATTGAAAACCTCCCAACTAAGAAGAGTCCAGGGCCAGATGGCTTCACAGGTGAATTCTACAAAACATTCCAGAAAGAACTAACACCAATCCTGCTGAAACTTTTCCAAAAAATCCAAACAGAAGGAACATTACCTAACTCTTTCTATGATGTCAACATTACCCTAGTACCAAAGCCAAACAAACACACCACAAGAAAGGAAAATTACAGACTAATATCTCTAATGAACCTAGACACAAAAATACTTAGCAAAATACTTGCTAATCGTATTCAACAACAGATTAAACAAATTATACACCATGACCAAGTGGGATTCATTCCAGGTATACAAGGATGCTTCAACATAAGATAATTAATCAATGTAATACACCATATAAACAGAATGAAGGAAAGAAATCGCATGATTATATCTATAGATGCAGAAAAAGCATTCGACAAAATACAGCACCCTATCATGATAAAAACACTCCAAAAGATCAGAATACAAGGAAATTTTTTGAACATGATAAAGAGTATATATGAAAAACCCACAGGCAACAATGTTTACAATGGAGAAAATCTAAAATCCTTCCCTCTAAAGTGAGGAACAAGACAAGGATGCGCACTCTCTCCCCTTTTATTAAACATTGACCTAGAAGTACTTGCTCAAGCACTGAGGCAAGAACCAGATATAAACGGAATTTAAATTGGAAAGTAAGAACTCAAAATTTCATTATTTGCAGATGACATGATCCTATACATAGAAAACCCTGAGAGGTCTACAACAAAGCTTCTAGAACTCATAAATGAGTTTAGTAAAGTCGCAGGTTATAAGATCAATGAGCAAAATCAGTAGAATTTCTGTACACCAATAATGACTAAGCTCAGGAGGAAATCAAGAAGCAAATTCCATTTACAATAGTAAGTAAAAAAATCAAATACTTAGGAATAAATTTAACTAAAGAGGCAAAGAACTTATACACCGAGAACTATACAAGACTGTTCAAGGAAATCAAAGAAGACCTAAATAAATGGAAGAATATTCCCTCTTCATGAATAGGAAGATTAATATCATTAA
Source organism: Dasypus novemcinctus (assembly GCF_030445035.2). Taxonomy (NCBI): domain Eukaryota; kingdom Metazoa; phylum Chordata; class Mammalia; order Cingulata; family Dasypodidae; genus Dasypus; species Dasypus novemcinctus. Next base: position 90,326,639 of record NC_080704.1, on the reverse strand, counting down.
GATGTCTATCCTACCAAAACTGATCTACACATTCAATGCAATCCCAATAAAAAACAACACAGTCTTCTTTAAGCTTTAACTAGAAAAACTAATTATGAAATTTATTTGGAAAGGAAAGAGGCCCCGAATAGCCAAAGACATATTGAAAAAGAAATGAAATGGGAGGAATCACACTACCTAACTTCAAAACATACTACAAATCTACAGCAGTGAAACCAGCATGGTATTGGCATGAGGAGAGACACACAGACCAATGGAATCGAATTGAAAGTCCTGATATAGAACTTTCTATATATAGCCATATAATATTCGATAAAGCCACCAAACCCTCTCAACAGGGAGAGAATGGCCTATTCAACAAATGGTGCCTGGAGAACTGGATATCCATCTGTAGAGGAATCAAAGAGGATTACCATCTCACACCTTATACAAAGATCAACTCAGGATGGATCAAAGACCTAAAAATAAGAGCCAAGACCATAAAGACATTGAAAAGCAGTGTAGGGAAACATCTACAAGACCCTGTAATAGGAAATGGCTTCATGAATTTCACACCAAAAGAAACTAGCAGCAAAAGAACAAATAGATAAATGGGACTTCCTCAAAATTAAAGCCATCTGCACCTCAAAGGAGTTTGTGGAGTTGCCCTGGATGGTGCTTCAAGTGCAATCACCAGACTTTGTAAATCCTCCCAGGGCCCACTGGATGGAATGGGGGAGAATATGGGCCAAGATGTGGACCATTGACCATGAGGTGCAGAGATTCCCAGAGATGTACTTACCAAATGCAATGGATGTGTCATGATGATGGGAGTGAATGTTGCTGGGGAGGGGAGTGGTGGGGTGGGGGTGATGGGGTTGAATGGGACCTCATATTTTTTTTAATGTAATACTTTTACAAAATCAATTAAAAAAAAAGAAAGTAAAAAGGGAGCCTACACAATGAGAGAAAATATTTGGCAACCATATATCCAATAAGAGACTTATAACTTGCATATATAAAGAACACCTATATCTTGAAAATAAAAATATAAACAATCCCTTTAAAAAACGGGAAAAAGATTTAAACAGACACTTCTCCAATGAAGAAATACAAGTGCCTAAAACCCACATGAAAAAATGCTCCAAATCTCTAGCTATCAGGGAAATGCAAATCAAAAATACAACGAGATACCATCTTACTCCCATAAGAATGGCAGCTATGAAAAAAACAGAAGAATACAAGTGCTGGAGAGGATGTGAAGAAATGGGAACACTCATCCACTGCTGGTGGGAATGCAGAAGGATCCAACCATTCTGGAGACAGTTTGGCTGTTTCTCAAAAAACTAACCATAGATTTGCCATATGACCCAGCAATTCCACTGCTACGTATATACCCAGCAGAAATGAAGGCAGGGACACAAACCGATATATGAACACCAATGTTCATACCAGCATTGTTCACTATCGCTAAAAGCTGGAATCAACACAAATGCCCATCAACAGATGAGTGGATCAATAAAATGTGGTATGTACATACAATGGAATACTACTCGGCTTTAAGAAAAAATACACTACAAACACACGTAATAACATGGATGAATCTTGAGAGCATTATGTTTAGTGAAGCAAACCTGGCATTGAAGGACAAATATTACATTACCTCAATGATAAGAAATAAATAAACCAAGCTGCCTCAGAGAGCTAGAGACTGGAAGATAGGCTTACAGGATATCGTGGGGTAGAGGAAGGATGTAAGCTGACATCTACATGGGGGAAATCTATGATAAACCAGAGGTAGGTATGTGTACAAGGAAGGGATAAAATGGGGGCATAGGGTTACCTCTGGGTTGGGCTTTTTAGGCTTGAGGGGGGCTAGGGATGGACGGATGTGTAATATTGCCCTAGAAATTGGGGGGAGGGTGGGGCAACATACGTACATAGGAGAATATCAGGTGTTGGTTGAGAGTAAAATGCTGAGAAAACCTTTTCAAAATATAATTAGGATAGTTACCTGTTTAAGATACTTAAAGGGGATAATTTGGTGCAAGACAGACTCCTAGGGAATAGGTGAATGCTCATTTTGCCAAAGTGGTTATACAATCGTGTAGTGACCCATATAATGAGAGTGAAGGTAGACCTACATCCTGGGGAGGACTAATGCCATCAAATAGAGGGAACTGTATCTCTCAAGACAAAGGGTGGCTCCCAGGGCATTAGGGCAGTTGAGCAAGTCAAGCCCTCAACACTGTTGCAAGAATCTCTGAACATGGCTCCTCAAGAAATGAAGATTGACTGTCACTGTGGGCCCCAAGGGGAGGGGGAAAAAATATTGAATAGATGGAACCAACGTCACTGTGAGGGCAATAGAAGTGTTTCACAAGAGTACACAAGGATGGTTATGAAACATGTAATATTAAACCAAAAATATATAGGGGCCAACAGACTAATAATGTAAATCATAATGTAAAACATATAATAACTAAAAATTTAGAAAATTGTATACCCTAAAGTATAAACCACAATGTAAACACAAATATTACTTTGTTTGAAACCTATTGTCTCAATATCTGTACATCAGTTTCAGTAAATATGGTATGAATATGTTAAAAGATTATTGCTGCAGAAGGGAAAAGATTTTATATTGGATATGGAGGAGTACTGTATATTGTATATATGAATTACTGTGATCTATAGCTCTTGTGAAGAGAAGCTAAATAATTAGGGGAAAAAAAGAGAAAGATAGGATGTAGAATTTTTCCAATTCAATATGTATCCTATATCTAACCTTTAAACTCAATGCTATATTCCATCTTTCTATTAAGGGAACCTGGCATTATATTGGGCTTCACTTTTCAGGAAGTTTTGGATCACAGAGTGGTTCAACAATGGCAGTGGAGGAATACTGGTATGGGATGTTATTGATAGGGGACATAGGATTGACAGAGAGTTATATATGGCATATGTCCGGGGTGCATGGTAATGTTTGGATATACTCATAGTGGAAACAATTAAAAACTACAGCTGGGGTGGTGCTGGATTCCTGGCCAGGGGGCTCTGCCATGGTCCCTAGGGAGCAGGGGCAGTCCCCCGGGTGCAACGGCAAAGACCAGGAAGAAATGAGTGTCTAACAGTGAGTCCCTGATACTAATGACTATGCTTGTGAGCCTATACACCAGAAATAAAAGCAAGGCCTAGAGCAGCAGTGTGCCTAACGGTTCACTCCTGAGAGCCTCCGTGTTACTCAAATGTGGCCAGTCTCGAAGCCAAACTCAGCATGTAAATGCACTGCCTTCCCCCAGCGTGGGACATGACACCCGGGGATGAGCCTCCCCGGTGCCAAGGGATCACTACGAAGTACAAGCTGATGACGTAACTAGAAAATGGCCTTGAATAAAAGGTTCAATGCAGACGAGCAGAATATCCCTGTGTACATATAATAACAGGAGTTAAAAATGCTTTTTGACATAAATTAAGGGGGAAATGGAAAGGACAAATGAGTTTATATGGCTATGAGTCTCTAAAAAAAGAGTCTGGAGGTGGTCAGAATGATTGCCCTTATGCACACCTGAGCAGAGTCTCAGAGACAGATAAAGTAGATACAACCCCAGGTATTGGTCCATTTGAGGGCTAAAGAGACCCACAGGTTCTATGGTCATGGCAGATGGGGTTCACTGCCATGTCAGTTGGCCCTTCTTTGGAGTTGGTGTCTCTGCATGTTGGAGCTGCACTCAGATGTGAACTCTTTTCACAAGCCTTCCCTGTTACTTTAGTGGAATTGTAGTTGATGCTGGGGTGTAAGATATATCTAGGGGATCTGAATCCCTGGACTGACAATATGATAGCCAGGCCCTGAGCCTCAACAGACTTCAGCTCCTACACTCTGGTTTATATTGGACTTACCCCACCCAGCTATCATGGAGTTGAAGAATGTCAACCACCACACCATGGTGCCAAGAGTGCCTACAACTGAAAGCAAGAGGATTGCATCCAGTATCCATAAGGAATCTAAGCCCCCTCTTGACATACATGTGGAATGGACACAACCAATCCAAGGTCCACAGGGAGGAGGAATACAATAAGGATTAGAGTGGACTTACTGATATTCTATTCATGAACTATTGTGGTTAGTAATCGAGAAAATGTGGCATTGGTGTGGAAAAAGTGGTCATAGTCGCTGTTGGGTGTGGCGAAAGGGAGGAAGAGATGAGATGTGGAGGCATTTTCAGGACTTGGAGCTATCCTAGATGGTGCTGCAGGGACAATTACCAGACATTGTAGATCCTCCCATAGCCCACTGGATGGAACGTGGGAGAGTATGGGCTATGATGTGGACCAATGAACATGTGGTGCAGCGATGCCCAGAGATGTACTCAACAAATTCAATGGATGTGTCACGATGATGGAGGAGAGTGTTGCTGTGGGGGGAGTGGTGGGGTGGGGGCGATTGGGTGAATGGGGTCCTCACATATTTTTAATGTAATATTTTTAAAAAATGAATACAAAATAAAATATAATAATGTAATTAAAAAGTTAAATTAAATTAAAAAAAAACAGATTCACGGTGCTGCTTATAAGGTTAGAAGAGGTCACAGAAGAACACACAGTGAATAGACAGAGAGCAGACTACTGGGTGGGTGGGGGAGGCAAGGGGAGAGAAATAAATAAAAATAAATAAATCTTTATTAAAAAAAAGAATAAATAGAAAATCTGAACAGAACAATAACAAGTAAGGTGATTCATTCAGTAATAAAAGACCGCCAGTATAAATAGTCCAGAAACAAATGTGCTAACTGGTGAATTGCATAAACTTTTAAAGAAGTAATTAACAGCAATCCTTCTCCAACTTTTCCAAAAATCAGTAGGATAGAATACTTCCTAAGTCATTCCATGAAACCAGCATTATGTGGATACTGAAGCCTGACAAAGACGCTAGAAGTAAAAGAAAAATACAGACAAATATACCTTATGAATATAGATGCAAAAAAAAAAAAACCAACAAAACATTAGCATAGTAAATTCAGCAGCATATGACAATGATTAGATGTCATGACTAATTGGGGTTTATCCCAGAAATTAAAGAGTGTTTCAACATGAGAAAATCAAACAATGTAATACATGATATTATATATTAAAGGAAAAATACCACATGATCATCCAAATATACACAGGAAAATAATCTGAAACAATTCCACACCCTTTTATGATTAAAAAAAAAACATTTAATAAGATAAGAATAGAAGAAAATTTACTTAATAAGATAAAGCCATATAAGAAAAACTTACAACTAAAATAAACCCAATACATAAAATCTGAAAGTTTTCATGCTAATATTAGAAATTAGAAAATGATGCCTGAACTCAGCACTTCCATTGAAGACAGTAGTAGAAGTTCTAGCTGGAACAATTTGACAAGAAATAGAAATAAATGTCCTAAAATTGGAAAGGAAGAATAGAACTTTACATATAGGTGACATGATCATGCATCTAAAAATCTTTTAAAAATCCACACAAAGAAAAGCAGAGCCAACAAATTAATTCAGAAAAAATTCAGAATATAAAATCAACACACATACATATTTCTATACATAATCAGTGAACATTCTCAAAGGAAATTAAGAAAAGGCTTCCATTTACAATAGCATGAAAACGAACAGTCAGGAATTCATGTACCCAATGAGGTGCAGGATATGTACATTGAAAACCACAAGATATTGATGACAAAAAGTAAAAGCTTAAATAAATAAAAAGAAATGGCATGTAGATGAATCGGAAAGCTACATATTGTTAATATACCAATATTACCTTAAGTAATACAGAGATTCAATTCAATCCATTTCAAAATCCCAACAACATTCTTTGTTTTTTTAATTAATTTATTAAAAAATATTACATTAAAAAAATATGAAGTCCCATTCAACCCCACAGCCCCCACCCCCACTCCCCCCACAGCAACACTCTCTCCCATCATCATGACACATCAACTGCATTTGGTAAGTACCTCTCTGGGCATCACTGCACCTAATAGTTTATGGTCCACATCATAGCCCACACTCTCCCACGTTCCATCCAGTGGGCCCAGGGGGGATCTACAATGTCCCGTAATTGTCCGTGAAGCACCACCCAGGACAAATCCAAGTCCCGAAAACGCCTGCATATCTCTTCCTCCCATTCCCCACACCCAGCAACCACCATGGCCACCCTTCCAACACCAATGCCACATTTTCTCTGTGGACATTGGATTGGTTGTGTCCATTGCACTTCTATTTCAAGAGGGGGCTTAGATTCCAAATGCATACTGGATGCAATCCTCCTGCTTTCAGTTGTAGGCACTCTAGGGTCCCTGGTGTGGTGGTTGACATTCTTCAACTCCATGTTAGCTGAGTGGGATAAGTCCAATAAATCAGAGTGTAGGAGTTGAAGTCTGTTGAGGCTCAGGGCCTGGCTATCATATTGTCAGTCCAGAGATTCAAATCCCCTAAATATATCTTAAACCCCAACACCAACTACAATTCCAGTAAATTAGCATGAAAGTCTTGTGAGAAGAGATCCCATCTGAGTCCAGTTCCCTCATGCAGAAACACGGGCTCCAAAGAAGGGCCAACTGACATGGCAGTGAACCCCATCTGCCATGACCATAGAACCCGTGGGACTCTTTAGCCCTCAAAAGAACCAATAACTGGGGTTGTATCTACTTTATCTGTCTCTGAGACTCTGCTCAGGTGTGCATAAGGGCAATCCTTCTGACAACCTCCAGACTCTTTTTTAGAGACTCATAGCCATATAAACTCATTTCTCCTTTCCATTTCCCCCTTACATAAGGTCAAACAGCATTTTAAAGTCCTGTTATTATATGTAGACAGGGATATTCTGCTGATCCACATTGAACCTTTAATTCAAGGTCATTTTCTAGTTGCATCTTCAGCTGGTATTTGGTAGTGATCCCTCGGTGCCAGGGAGGCTCATCCCTGGGTGTCATGTCCCACGCTGGTGGGAATGCACTGCATCTACAGGCTGAGGTTTGCTTCGAGACTGGCCACATTTGAGTAACATGAAGGCTGTAAGGAGGAAACTCCCAGGCACAATGCTGCTCTAGGCCTTGTTCTTATTGCAGGCGTATAGGCTCACAAGCATAGTCATTAGTATCAGGAGCCCACTGTTGGACCCTCACTCCTTCCTGGTTCTTACCGTTGCACCTGGGGAACTACCGCTGCTCCCCTAGGGACCATGACAGAGAACCCCCGGCCAGGAACCCAGTACCCCCCCAGCTGTTGTTTTTAATTGTTTCCACTATGAGTATATCCAAACATTACCATTCACCCTGGATATATGCCCTGTATAACTCCCTGTCAACCATATATAGCCTGTCAATAACCTCCCATACCACTATTCCTCCACCACCATTGTTGAACCACTCTGTGATCCAAAACTTCCTGTAAAGCAAAGCCCAATATAATGTCAGGTTCCCTTACTAGTAAAATAGAATATAGCGATGAGTTTAAAGGTTAGATCAAGAGTACGTATTGATTTGGAAAAATTCTACATCCTATCTTTTTCTTTTCTTTTTTCCTAATTATTGAGCTTCTCTTAAAAAGAGCCTTAGATCACAGTAATTCATATATACAATATAGAGTACTCCCACATATCCACCATAAAACCTTTTCCCTTCCACAGCGATAATCTTTTAACTTATTCATATCATATTTACTGAAACTGATGTACAGAATCTGTAACAATAGCTTTCAAACAAGGTGACATCTGTGCTTAAAATGTGGTCCATACTTTAGGAAATACAGTTTTCTAAATTTTTTAGTTATCCTATGTTTTACATTAAGATTTACATTATTAATCTGTTGTCCCCTATATGTTTTTGGTGTAATATTACATGTTTTATATTCATCCTCATGTACTCTTGTGAAACTCCTCTCTTGCCCCCACATTTACCTTGGTTCCATCCATTCAACATCCATATTCCCCTCCCCTTGGGGCCCACAGTGACAATCTCCATTTCCTGAGGAGCCACATCCAGAGATACTTGCAACAGTGTTCAGGGCCTGACTTGCTCAATTGCCCTAATGCCCTGGGAGCCACCCTTTCTCTCGAGAGATACAGTTCCCTCTATTTGATGGCATTAGTCCTCCCCAGGATGTGGGTCCACCCCAACTCTCACTTCTTGGGTCTCTACCTAATGGTACAACCCACCCTGGCAAAATGAGCATTCAGACATTGCCCAGGAGTCCATTCCGCATCAGAATATCCCCTCCGAGCATCCTAAACAGGTAACCCTCCTAATTATATGTTGATACGATTTTCTCAGCATTTTACTCTCAACCAACACCTGACACTCTCCTACATTCGTACGTTGCCCCTCCCTCCCCCTAGTTTTGTGGGCAATATTACCCATCTGCCCATCCCGCAAAGCCCCACCCAAAGGCAAACCCTTGTCCCCATTTTATCTCTTCTTTGTGCTCATACTTACCACCAGCTCATCATAGATTCCACCCCTGCAGACGTCGGCTCACATCCTTCCTCCACCCCCCGATTTCCTGTAAGCCTATTTTCCAGTCTCTAGCTCTCTGAGGCAGCTTGCTTATTTCATATCATTGAGGTCATGTAGTATTTGTCCTTCAATGCCTGGGTTGCTTCACTCAACATAAGGTTCTCAAGATTCAACCATGTTATCACGTGTGTTTGTAGTGTATTTGTTCTTACAGCTGAGTAGTATTCCATTGTGTGTATATACCACATTATATTGATCCACTCATCTGTTGATGGGCATTTTGGGTTGATTCCAACTTTTGGCGATAGTGAAAAATGCTGCTATGAACATTGGTGAACATATATTGGTTTGTGTCCTTGTTTTCAGTTCTGCTGGGTATATACCCAGCAGTGGTATTGCTGGGTCATATGGGAAATCTATGGTTAGTTTTTTGAGGAAATGCCAAACTGTCCTCCAGAATAGTGGATCGTTCTGCATTCCCACCAGCAGTGGATGAGTGTTCCCCTTTCTTCACATCCTCTCCAGCATTTACATTCTTCTGTTTTTTTCATAGCTGCCTATCTTATGGGAGTAAGATGGTATCTCATTGTAGTTTTGATTTGCATTTCCCTGATAGCTTGAGATTTGGAGCATTTTTTCATGTGCTATTTAACCATTTGTATTTCTTCTTTGGAGAAGTGTCTGTTTAAATCTTTTTCCCATTTTTTAAATGGGTTGTTTATCTTCTTATTTTCAAGATATAGGAGTTCTTTATATATGCAAGTAATAAATCTCATATCAGATATATGGTTGCCAAATATTTTCTCCCATTGTGTGGGTTACCTTTTTACTTTCTTGACAAACTCCTTTGAGGTGCAGAAGGCTTTAATTTTGAGGAAGTCCCATTTATATATTTGTTCTTTGGCTGTTCATGCTTTTGGTGTGAAATTCATGAAGCCATTTCCTATTACAAGGTCCTGTAGATGTTTCCAAGATCTTTATAGTCTTGGTTCTTATATTTAGGTCTTTGATCCATCTTGAGTTGATCTTTGTATAAAGTGTGAGGTGATAATCTTCTTTCATTCTTCTACATATGGATATCCAGTTCTCCAGGCACCATTTGTTGAATAGGCCATTCTCTCGCAGTTGAGAGGGTTTGATGGCTTTATCGAATATTATATGGCTATATATATGAGGTTCTATATCAGAACTTTCAATTCTGTTCCACTGGTCTGTGTGTCTCTCCTTATGCCAATACCATACTGTTTTCACTACTGTAGCTTTGTAGTATGTTTTGAAGTCAGGAAGTGTGATTCCTCCAATTTCGTTTTTCTTTTTCAATATGTCTTTGGCCATTCGGGGCCTCTTTCCTTTCCAAATAAATTTCATAGTTAGTTTTTCTAGTTCCTTAAAGAAGGTTGTGTTGATTTTTATTGCAATTGCATTGAATGTGTAGATCAGTTTTGATAGGATAGATATCTTAATAATATTCAGTCTTCCTATCCATGAACAAGGACTATTCTTCCATTTGTTTAGGTCATCTTTGATTTCCTTGAGCAGTCTTGTATAGTTCTCAGTGTATAAATTTTTACCTCTTTAGTTAAATTTATACCTGAGTTTTTGATTTTTTTATTTACTATTGTGAATGGTATTTGTTTCTTGATTTCCTCCTGATCTTGCTCATTATTAGTGTACAGAAATGCTACTGATTTTTGCCCATTGGTTTTATAACCTGCGACTTTACTAAACTCATTTATGAGTTCTAGAAGCTTTGTTGTAGATCTCTTAGGGTTTTCTATGTACAGGATCATGTCATCTGCAAATAATGAAATTTTGACTTCTTCCTTTCCAATTTGAATGCCTTTTATATGTGGTTCTTGCCTCAGTGCTTGAGCAAGTACTTCTAAGACAATGTTAAATAGAAGGGGAGACAATGGGCATCCTTGTCTTGTTCCTGACTTTAGAGGGAAGGATTTTAGGATTTCTCCATTGTAAACAATGTTGGCTGTAGGTTTTTCTTATATACTCTTTATCACGTTCAAAAAATTTCCTTGTATTCCAATCTTTTGGAGTGTTTTTATCAAGAAGGGGTGCTGTATTTTGTCAAATGCTTTTTCTGCATCTATAGATATAATCATGTGATTTTTTTCCATCAGTCTGTTTATATGTAGTATTAAATTGATTGATTTTCTTATGGTGAACCATCCCTGCATACCTGGAATAAATCCCACTTTGTCGTGGCATATAATTCATTTAATGTGTTGTTGAATATGATTATCAAGTATTTTGTTAAGTATTTTTGTGTCTTGGTTCATTAGAGAAATTGATCTGTAATTTTCCTTTCTTGTGGTGTCTTTGATTGGTTTTGGTGCTAGGGTAATGTTGGCATCATAGAAAGAGTTAGACCATGGTCCATCTGTTTCAATTTTTTTGGAATAGTTTCAGCAGGATTGGTGTTAGTTCTTTCCGGAATGTTTTGTAGAATTCAACTGTGAAGCCGTCTGGCCCTGGGCTCTTCTTAGTTGGAAGGGTTTTAATGACTGATTCATCTCTTTGCTTGTGATTGGTTTGTTAAGATCATCAATTTCTTCTTTTGTCAATATGGGCTGCTTATGTGTTTCTAGGAATTTGTCCATTTCCTCTGAATTGTCATTTTTGTTGGAATATAGTTTTTCAAAGTATGCTCTTATCATAGTCTTTATTTCTGTTGGGTCAGTGGTATTATCGCATTTCTCATTTCTTATTTTGTGTATTTGCACCTTCTCCCTTTTTTTCTCTGTTAGTCTTGCTAAGGGTTTGTCAATTTTGTTGATCTTCTCAAAAAACCAGCTCTTGGTCTTGTTTATCTTTTCAAGTGCTTTCTTATTTTCTATTTCATTTAGTTCTGCTCTTATTTTTGTTTTTTCCTTCCTTCTTCTTCCTGTTGGGTTACTTTGTTATTGTTTTTCTAATTCCTTCAAATGTGCAGTTAGTTCTTCAATTTTTCCTCTTTCTCCTTTGTTGATATAAGGAATGTATGGCTATAAATTTCCCTCTCAGTACTGCTTTTGCTGCATCCCATAAATTTTGGTATGTAGTGTTATCATTATCATTTGTTTCAAGGTAGTCATTGATTTCTTTAGAGATTTCCTCTTTGACCCACTGCTTTTCTCAGAGTGTGCTGTTTAATTTCCAAGTCGTGGTGTGAAATATGTGCCTCTGTCCCTTACAAATTTCCAGCTTCACTCCTCTGTGGGCAGAGATATTGTTTTGTATGATTTTGATCTTTCTGAATTCATTAAGCATTTCTTTGTGGCCTTGCATATGGTCTATCTTGGAGAATGATCCCTGTGCACTTGAGAAAAATGTATATCCTGCTGTGTTTGGGTGTAATGATATATATATGTCTATTAGATCCAGCTCCTCTAATATACTGTTCAAATGTTTTGTTTCTTTAGGGATTCTCTTTTGAGATGTTCTGTCAAGAATTGATAGTGGTGTATTAAAATCCCCCACTATAATTGTAGGTGCATCTATTTTTTCACTTAATTTTTGGAGCATTTGCCTCACGTATTTAGAGGCGCCCTTGTTAGGAGCATAAATATTTATGATTGTTCCATCTTGACAGATTGTCTCTTTCACTAAAATGTAGTATCCTTCTTTGTCTCTCACAATTGTTTTGCATTTAAAGTCTATTTTGTCTGATATTAATATAGCTACTCCTGCCTTTTTTTGGTTATTGTTTGCTTATATGATTGTTTTCCAGCCATTCACTTTTAAGCTCCATGAATCTCTGGGTCTAAGATGTGTCTATTGTAGACAGCATATAGATGTGTCATATTTCCTTATCCAATGTCCCAGGCTCAATCTTTTGATAGTTGGGTTTAATCCATTGACAGTCAGTGTTATTACTTTCAAGGAATTATTTGTTTTAGCCATATTTTGATTGGTTTTGTGTTTGTCATATTTTGTTTGCATTTTTTCCTTCTGTTTTTGTCTTTTTTGTTGCTCTTACACTCTCCTACAACTCCGCCTGTCCTGTTTTTTTCCTTTCTTCCTGCAGAACTCCCTTTAGAATTTCTTGAAGGGGAGGTTTCTTGTTGGCATACTCTTTCAGTTTCTGTTTATCTGTGAATATTTAGAACTCTCCATCTATTTTGAATGCTAGTTTAGCTGGATAGAGTATTCTTGGTTGGAAATTTTTTTCCTTTAGTACCTTGACTATATCATACCACTGCCTTCTTGTCTGCATGGTTTCAGATGAGAAATCAGCACTTAATCTTATGGAGCTTCCCTTGTATGTGATGTTTTTCTTTTCTCTTGCTGCTTTTAGAATTTTCTCTTTGTCTTGAGCATTGGATAATTTGACAAGTATATGCCTGTGGGTGGGCCTGTTGGTGTTTATGACCAGTGGGGTGCGCTGTGCTTTTTGGATATGTACATCTGTCTTTTTCAGTAGATTTGGGAATTTTTTAGCCATTATTTCCTGCAACACTCCTTTTGACCCCTTTCCCTTCTCTTCTCCTTCTGGGATGCCTATAATACGTATGTTTGAGCATTTAGCATTATCATTCAGGTCCCTAAGTCCGAGCTGGATTTTTTCTATCTTTTTATCTACAAATTCTACTATCTGTTTGATTTCCGATGTACTGTCTTCCACATCACTAATTCTCTGCTCTGCCTCTTCTAGTCTGCTGATATTTGCTGCAAGTGTATTTTTGATTTCTTTACCTGTGGTGTTCATTCCCATCATATCTACTATCTTTTTACATATGTCTGCAATTTCCCTTCCAAGTGTTGCCCTCATGTTGTTAACCTCTTCCTTTACTTCATTAAATTTGTCCGTGATAAATGTTCTGAGATCTTTCATTACTTGTGCAAAGTTCTGCTCCCCTTCCTGATTTTTATTTTGTTGATTGGATTCAGCCATATTTTCCTGTTTACTGGTTTGGTTTGTAGATTTTTGTTGCTGTCTGGTCATCATTTTATCTTGACAGGTTTAATCAGTTCTTTAGCTTCTTTGTCTAGTCTTGGAAATTAATTAGCTGTTGTTTTTGCATAATTGTTATATCTTCTCTTTGTCACTTTGTTCTTCTTATTCTAGTTTCTTATTGCTGGTTGAGTTCACTTTAAAGGAAAGTATTAGTGCCGGGTAAAGCCAATTGTGTAAGCAAGGAAAAAGTGTAAAGTAGTATTGGTGATATATGTTAACAAAGCAACAATATGAGATCTGGGAGGATTGAGGTTAGATTAATGTAAATTGTGTAGAGTTATTGCAGTAGGTAGAGTGCCTATAATGAGGTAGTCGACTGAATATGGAAGGAATATGGTATGAATTAAAAAGCTAGTGTTTTTGTGAGAGAGGTAAAGAGAAAAGAAAGGCAATAGTTTCAAGAGTGGATAACAGACAGAAAACAAAACAAAAGTATTAGAAATTAAGTGTTAGACACTTTGTGGATCAAAGAAAGGGAGGTGGAACATAGGAGAGACAGTAGATGATGGAGGCTATGTCGGTGTAGGGGAAAGGGGATAGTGTAGGTAGCCAAAATCAATTCACACAGAAATGAGGTAGTGGAGGATGAGGAAACTCAGCAAATATGAGGTGTTCCCTGCAGCACCTATTGTATAGTTAAGATAAAATAAAATTAGAAGAAGATGAGGGACAATAGAGAGAGAGAAAAAAAGATAGAGAAGAAAGAAAGAAAGAAAAAGGCGGTGGGTAAAGTGTGGGGAACACATAGGGAAAAGAGAAAAAGGATATACACCAACCACCACAGCCACAATACCAATTGAAAAAAAACCTAAATAACTGAAAAAAAAAGACTTTGGGGGATACGCTGGGAGAAAAGACTAGGGGATAACGCAATGTTAACAATCAGAAAATTTAAAAAATAAAATAAAAAATAAAATAGAATAAAAATAAAAACAAAACAAAACAAAAAGGAAAAAATGCAAATGTTGAGGGCTAGGACATTCAAGGACCTCAGATGGACCTCAGGGCGTGATGGATTCAGGGATGGAAAGTCTGAGATATTGAAGACTCAAGAGTTGTGAGTCTCTGGGGTGTGGGCCACCAGGGTTTAGGGGACTCAGACCTGGCAACCTCAAGTCCAGTTAACAGGGAGCCTGGGAGCACCGCAGTGCATCACAGCCTTCAGGGATCCCCGCAGCTGGGTGCCAACCCTATGGGTGAGGTCACATCCGCAAGCTCTATCCTGTGTGTCTGTACCCCACAATTCACTCACTCACTGGGGTCTATTCTGTGGATATATCACCAATTGACTTCAGGACCCCTCCCACCCTGTGATCCCCCAGAACGGCCACCTGGGGGCGCCTCTAGACTGTAGTCAATTTAATGACGCAGATCAATAGCCAGCCCCGGGGGTGGGGCTCCAGCCGGAAACACTAATAACAGAGTCCAAACCTGAAATTCCCATGCTTCGCAAAATATTCCCCTAATCAGCTTCCAAACGTCTCCCACCCTGCCAGACCCTGGTGGTGTCTCTTTATTGCTATCAATTTAAGACCACTGTAGATCAGCAGCCGTGTTTGGGGGGGGCGGGGCTCTAGGTGGAAGTGCTATTGTTTGTGTCTGCAATCGAAAGTTCCCCCACCTTGCCATAAAACTCCCGTTTGTCTCCCCAAATCGGTCTGCAAGCACCTCCTGTCCTATTAACCCCCCAATAGGCCGCTCAGGGCTTATGAATTCCCCAGTACTGCAGAGCCTCCAAAAAAAAAAATGCCGTGGCAGCGCCCAGTGCCGTGGCTCCACCCACCCAAGGAGGGAGCTTCCCACGTGCAGCCGGGACCTCTGTGTATATTTTATAAACGTATTTTCTCTGTTACCTTCCCACCAAATCGATGTCCAGATACCTCCTGTCCTGCAAAAATCCTGAAACAGCCTCATCCCAAAGAGCCTCCAACACTGCCCAGCTGCCTCTTTGCAGGAGATATTATCAAGTAAGCTCACTCAGCCACCATCTTGCTCCGCCCCCAGCATTCTTTGTAAAAATAGCAAAAACCCTAGAATTCATATTGAATTTGAAGAGACTTAGAATAGTCAAAATACTCCTGGAAAAGAAGAATGCTGGAGGAGTCACACTTCAAAATTTTGAAATTATTACATAGCTATACTATTCAAATTAGTATGGTGCTGGCATATGGAATTACATAAATGGAATAGAATTGAGATTCCAGAAAATAATTTTACATTTATGGAAAACTGATTTTTTACAAGGATGCCAAGATAATTTAAGAGTGAATGAACATGTACCTTTAGGATCAAGGGCTCCTTCAATTGAAAACAGAATTGGTAACACCATCATAAAAACCTCAAGATTGAGGAATGAACAAATGTGAGGAGGGAATGCAACTAGGGACTAAAGCATACTTATTATTCTAGTAATGAAAGAATTTTTAACACTGATGTAAAGAAAATGGTCACCAGAGGTTCTGAGGGGTGGGAGAGGGAATAGCAGGTGTAAAATAGGACATTTTGGGGACATTAGAATTGTTCTGCATGATAGTGCAATAACTTATAAAAGCCATTATACATTTTATCAAAACCCATAAAATCATGTGGTGCAAAGTATAAAACATAATGCAAACACACACCATTGTTAGTAGCAATGCTTCAATAATTGTTCATCAGTTGTAACAAATGTACCACACTAATGAAAGATGTTGTTAATGCAAATGCAGAGTTTCTTGGAGGGATTAGGGTTATACAGGAATTCTCAATGTTTTCAAAGTAACATTTATGTAATCAAATACTTATTTACTCTCAGAGTGCAAGCTTGTCCTCTCTCCTGCAAAAAAATGAAAAAAAACAAAAACAAAAATACAGCTGAGTGGGAATGGAATCCTGTCTGAAAAGAAAGTGTTGGGAACCTACAAAGCAGGCAATGTCTAGACATTGATCTGGAGAGATGGTGACAAAGGTAGTGCTTGCTCAAGGTAAAACTACAGGTTTCTCACACTGAAGTGAGAAGCTGTGGAAGGCAAAACCCTTCACCTAGGGCTGAGATCCACAGCATTCCCTGAACACCGCTGGTCACACAGTGGTGTTACCGAGCCCCGTGTTCCTGAAATCATGATGCCTGAAACTATTTTTCCCAAACACCTCATTCCCCATAACCCACATTCTCCAAATGTGCATTCCCCAAATGTGCATACCCCAAGCTTTCATTCTCACAGACCCAAGTTCCCTGAACCCAGAATACCCCAAACACCAGCATTCCCCTAGCCCTCTGGTCTCAGACAAACTCGGGAATGGAAAGGTTTTGGTGAGGGTTGTAGAGGGGCCCAAGGAGTTCAGATCAATTTTCTGGTTCCCCTCTTTTCAAGCTTGGAAGAGCATACAAGCTGGCTTCGGGAGAGGTAAGGAAGAGAGGAGATGCTGAGAGAGCCAGGTTTACCTAAATGCCCTGGGATAGGGAAACTTAGTCTGGGAGAAGGTGGAGTAAGAAAATTTACTAGTCCCATGTAGTACACCAAAGGGAGAGGGACAGTAGGACCTGCTTTGTAGGCTTCCAATAGAATATTTAGGGATCCTGGCAATGTGTGGGAACTCTCTCTCTAGAAACTAAAAATTGTTATTTTTTGTGGTGAGTTGGTTCACCAGGTTCCCAATTGAATCTTAGGGGAGCCCTCACACAACCTTCCTGATGCCTGGGAGAGTGGGAATTGAGGAAGGGAAAAAGGGAGATGAAATTCATAAGCAGTTTATTCAATTGCAAAGAGGATTCCTTGCTTGAGGCCTTGTCTGGTGTTTTTTGTTGTTTTCCTATTTTCCTTCCTCTTTATCTGCCCATGGCCATTTTTTATTCTTTTTTCCCTTGCTTCATTTTTTTCCCTTTTTTAAATTTTTCTTTTTTTCCATTATGTGGTTCAGACAATGATTTTTATTAGCTGTGCTTCCTCATGCTCAATTTGCTCTTTTCTGTGTGTACTATTTTGGCTACCAGTGCTATCCAATTTTCCTTTACATCTTTCTATCCTCCATCATCTATTCTTTCTCTTACATTCCACCTCTCTTTGTTTAGCCCTCAATTTTTCTGACTTTTTATTTCTAACATCTCTCGTCTGTTTTCTATCCTTTATTCACTCTTTATGTTATTGTCCTTTCTTTTCTATTTCCCTCTCTCCTGATCACACTGGCTTTTTAATTCATACTACATTCTTCCCCATAATCACTATATATCTCATTGTAGATACTCCAGTTTTTCACTGTTGTAACTCTAATAAACTTACATGAGTGAAATATCCATTCTCCTAGATCTCAAACGACTCTCCTCCTAACATTTTCTATCAATACTACTCTTATACTTTTTCTGTTCTTACCCCTTTTTCTTTCCCTGGCCCTAATATTTTCCTTCAAGGGAACTTAGACAACAACAAGGAAAGAGAATAAGAAGAACAAAGTGTCAAAGAGAAGATTTAACACACACACAAAAAAACATCTAAATAAATCCCAAGATTAGATTGAGAAGTTAAGCAACTGAATAAACCAATCAAGATAAATTCATGACCATACAGCAACAAAAATTTACAAACCATACCAATAATCAGGAAGACATGGCTCAATCCAAGGAACCAACTAAAAACCAGGAAGAAGAAAAGAAAATGGAACAACTAATCAAAGCTCTCAAAACATTTATCATGAACCAATTAAATGAAGTGAAGGAAGAGATTAAGCATATTAAGAAAACACTTGGAGAGCATACAGAAGAAATTGTAATCATATTAAAAAAGATAATGGATATGTTGGGAATCAACAGCAAAATCCAAGAAATAAAAAATACACTGTCAAGAGGAAAGCAGACTTGGCCCAGTGGATAGGGCATCCCTCTACCACATGGGAGGTCTGTGGTTCAAACCTCATGGTTCCTTGACCCATGTGGAGCTGGCCCATGCACAGTGCTGATGCATGCAAGGAGTGCCCTGCCATTCAAGAGTGTCCCCCAAATAGGGGAGCCCCACGTGCAAGGAGTGTGCCCCATAAGGAGAGCCACCCATCATGAAAGAAAGTTCAGCCTGCCCAGGAATGGTGCCATACACACAGGGAGCTGATGCAGCAAGATGATGCAACAAAAAGAAACACAGATTTCTGTGCCACTGACAACAACAGAAGTTAACAAAAAAGAATATGCAGCAAATGGACACAGAGAACAGACAACTGGGGTAGGTGGGTAGGGAAGAGAAATAAATAAAATAAAATAAAACTTTAAAAAATACACTCTCAACAAACAACAGCAGATTTGAAGAAGCAGAGGAAAGAATCAGTGATGTGGAAGAGAGTATATCTGAAATTAAACAGATAGTAGAATTGATCAATAAAAAGATAGAAAAAAAACAGCAGGGACTTAGGGAATGGAATGACAATGGAAAATGCACAAATATATGCATTATAGTCATACCAGAAGAGTGAGAAAAGGGAAAAGGGACAGAAGGACTGTTGGAGGAAATAATGGCTCAAAACTTCCCAAACCTATTGAGGGAGATGCATGTACATGTCCGGGAAGCACAATGCACCCCAAGCAGCAAAAATCCCAACAGACGTACCATAAGACATATATTCGTCAAAATATCCAATGTTCGAGACAAAAAGAAAATACTGAAAGCAGCAAGAGAAAAGAAAATCATCACATATAAGGGAGGCTCCATAAGGTTAAATGCAGATTTCTCATCTGAAACCATGCAGAAAAGAAGGCAGTGGTATGACATAGTCAAGGTACTAAAAGAAAAAAAAGTTTCCAACACAGAAAACTCTACCCAGAAAATCTTGCATTCAAAAATGAATGATAGTTCAAAATATTCACAGATAAAAAAAACTAAAAGAGTCTGCCAACAAGAAACATACCCTTCAAGAAATATTAAGTGACATCTGCAGGAGGAAAGAAAAAAAAAACAGGAGAGTGTAAGAATAAGACAAAAAGAGGGAAAAAATATATGACATGAACAGTTCCAAACCAAATATGATTAGTATAAGTAATTCCTTGAAAGTAATAACACTGAATGTCAATGGACTAAACTCACATGATAAGAGACAGATCAGAAGAATGGATAAGGAAATATGACCCATATGTATGCTGTCTACAAGAAACACTTAGACCCAGGGATTCAAGAAGGTTGAAAGTGAACACCTGGAAAACAGTCTTACAGGCAAACAATAACCAAAAAAAAGGCAGGAGTGGCTATGTTAATATCAGACAAAATAGACTTTAATTTCAAAACTTCAGTGAGAGAAAAAGATGAACAATATATATTAGTGAAAGGGAAAATCTTTCAAGAAGAAAGAAAAATAATAAACATTTATGCCCCTAACAAGGGTGACTCCAAATTCATGAGGCAAACACTGGTAAAACTAAGTGAAAGTATAAATGCCTCTACAATTATATGGGGGCCTTTAATACACCACTATCAACATTGGACAGAACATCTCAAAAGAGAATCAATAAAGAAACAAAATCTTTGAACAGTATATTAGAGCAGCTGGACCTAATAGACATATACAGAGCATTATACCCAAATACAGCAGGATGTACATTCTTCTCAATCACAAATGGATCATTCTCCAAGATAGATCATATGCTAGGCCAAAGGGAAATCCTTAATAAATTCAGAAAGTTTGAAATCATACAAAATAATTTCTCTGATCACAGTGGAATGAAGCTGGAGATCTGCAAGGTCCAGATACCCAGATTTGCCACCAAGATATGGAAGTTAAACAAAACAAATTTAGACAAACTGTGGGCCAAGGAGGAAGTCACAAAAGAAATCAGTAACTACTCTGAAACTAATGAAAATGATAACACAACATATTAAAACTTATGGCATGCAGCAAAAGCTGTATTGAGAGGGTAATTCATAGCTATAATTGTATACATCAAAAAAGAAGAAAGATGTAAAATTGAAGACCTAACTGAACACTTGGAGTAATTAGTAAAATAACAGCAAACCAACCTGAAAGGAAGAAAAAAGAAAGAAATAACAAAGATTAAATCACAACTAAATGTAAAAGAAAATGAGAAAGTGCTAGAAAAATAAACAAATCAAGAACTGGTTCCCTGAGAAGATCAATAAATAGACAAACCCTTAGCTAGACTAACAGAGAAAAAAAGAGAGAAGATGAAATACACAAAATAAGAAATGAGAAAGTGGATCTCATCACTGATCCTACAGAAATAAAGACTATCATAAGAGGCTACTTTGAAAAACTGTATTCCAACAAGAAGAACAATTTAGAGGAAATGGAGAAATTCCTAGAAACATAAGCAGCCTACATTGATGAAAGAAGAAATTGACTATCTCAACAAGACAATCACAATTAAAGAGATAGAATCATCATTAAATCCTCCCAACTAAGAAGGGCCCTGGGCCAGATGAATTCTCAGGTGAATTCTACAAAACGTTCTTGAAAGAAATAAGACCAAACTTTCTTAAACTCTTTCAAAAATCAAAACAGAAGGAACATTGCCTAATTCATTTTCTGATGCCAACATTACCCTAATACCAAAGCCAAACAAAGATACCACAAGAAAGGAGAATTACAGACCAATCTCTCTAATGAACCCAGATGTGAAAATGCTCACAAAAATACTTGCCAATCTTATTCACCAACACATTAAATGAATTATACACTATGACCAAGTGCAATTCATTCCTGGTACACAAAGATGGTTGAACATAAGAAAACCAGTCAATGTAATACACACGTAAACAGATTGAAGGAAAAAATCACAAGATCATATCTATAGATGCAGAAAAACCATTTGACAAAATACAGCACACTTTTTTATTAAAAAGCTGCAAAATATAGGAATAGAAGGACAGTTTCTGAACCTGATAAAGAGCATATATGAAAAAGCCACATATAACATCATTTACAATGGTGAAACCTAAAATTTTTCCATTTAAGATCAGGAAATAGACAAGGATGACCACTATGAACCCTTCTATTTAACATTGTTTTAAAAATACTTGCTCAATCACTGAGGGAAGAAACAGATATAAAAGCCATACAAATTGGAAAGGCAAAATTAAAAATTTCACTATTTGCAGACAACATGATCCTATGCATGGAGAGCCT
The DNA here is from genome assembly GCF_030445035.2 of Dasypus novemcinctus. Taxonomy (NCBI): domain Eukaryota; kingdom Metazoa; phylum Chordata; class Mammalia; order Cingulata; family Dasypodidae; genus Dasypus; species Dasypus novemcinctus. The sequence goes on along the minus strand of NC_080704.1, from coordinate 90,305,113 downwards.
GAGAAGTCTACAACAAAGCTTCTTGAACTTATAAATGATGTCAGGAAAGTCGAGTGTTAAAAGATCAATGTATAAAAATTTGTAGCCTTTCTGTACCTCAATAATGAGCAATCTGAGAAGGAAATCATGAAACAAATACCATTTGCAGAATTAAATAAAAAATCAAATACCTAGGAATAAATTTAACTAAAGATGTAAAAGGGATATTCACGGATAACTGCACAACACTGTTTAAGAAAATCAAAGTAGACTTAAATAAATTGAAGAATACTCCCTGTTCACGGATAGGAAGACTAAATATCATTAAAATACCTATCCTACCAAAACATCTAAAGATTCAATGCAATGTCAATTTAAATCAACACAGCATTTTTTAATGAACTACAAAAACTATGAATTTATTTGGAAAGGAAAGAGGCCCCGAATAGACAAAGACATATTGAAAAAGAAAATTGAAATTGGAGGAATCACACTACCTGACTTCAAAACATACTACAAAGCCACAGTAGTGAAAACAGCATGGTATTGGCACAAGGATAGACACACTGTCCAAATGGGCTTAAATTGAGAGTTCTGATATAGATCCTTATATATACGGTCATCTAGTATTCAACAAGTCCACCAACTCTCTCAACTGGGAAGAATGATCTCTTGAACAAATTGTGCCTGGAGAATTGGATATGCATATGCAAAAGAATGAAAGAGGATTACCATCTCACACCTTATACAAAAGTCAACTCAAGATGGATTAAAGACTTAATGTAAGAGGCAGGACCATAAAGACCTTGGAAAACAATGTAGGGAAACATCTACAGGATTTTGTCATAGGAAATGGTTTCATGAACATCATACCCAAAGCATGAGCTGCAAAAGAACAAATAGATAAATGGGACCTCCTCAAAATTAAAGCCTTTTGCATCTCAAAGAGTTTTTCAAGAAATTGTAAAGAGAGTATACCCAATGGAAGAAAATATTTGGTAAACTTGTATCTCATAGGACACTAATATCCTGCATATTTAAAGAACTACTATGTCTCAAATATAAAAAGACACAAAACCCAATTAAAAAGTGGGAAGAGATTTGAAAAGACAGTTCTCCAAAGAAGAAATACAAATGGCAAAACAGCACACGAAAAGATGCTCAAAATCACTAGCTGTTAGGGAAATGCAAATCAAAACTACAATGAGATACCATCTTAATCCCATAAGACTGGTGACTATCAAAAATAAAGATTACAGGTGTTGTGGAAGATGTGGAAGAATGGGAACACTCATCCACTGCTGGTGGGAATGCAGAAGGATCTAGCCATTCTGGAGGACAGTTTGGCAGTTTCTCAAATAACTAGCTAAAGTTTTGTCATATGACCCAACATTTTCACTGCTGGGTATATACCCAGAAGAACAGAAAACAAGAACAGAAACTGATATATGCTCACCAATATTCATAGTGGCATTATTTTTATTGTCAAAAGTTGGAATCAACCCAAATGCCCATCAACAGATAAATGGAGAAATAACATGTGGTATATATTCAAAAAATGAAATACTACTCAGCTATAAGAAGGAATACAGTAAAAAATGCATGGAATGACATGGATGATTCTTGAGGACCTTATGTTGAGTGAAGGAAGCCAGGCATTGAAGAAAAAACACTACATTACTTCATTGATACTACATAAGCCAATCAAGCTGTCTCAGAGAGCTAGAGACCGGATGATAGGCTTACAGGAAATTTTGGAGGAGAGGAAGGTTTCGATATGATTCCTAGATTGGTGAAATCTATGATAAAGTGGAGGTAATAATTTGTACAGGGAAGGGATAAAATGGGGGCATAGGGATAACTCTGGGTGGAGCATTGCAGGCTTGAGGGGGCCTAGAGTTGGTAGGATGGGTCAGATGACCTAAGGAATGGGGGGAGTGCTGTGGGGAACAGTTGAACATGGGAGAGTGTTTTTTTTTGTGTGTGTGGTTGAAACAATAATGTTGAGAAAACTCCATAGATAATATTATAAAGAAGAATTACCTGTTAAAGGTGGTTAAGGGGAAGCATCTGGCACAGGAGCAGTCATCTAGGGTGGAGGTGAGTGCTCATCTCATCATAGTGTGTTATATTATTGGGTGGACACCCATAGAATGAGTAGGAAGGTGTACCCACACCATGATTTGGCCTGATGTTCTGTAATAGAGGGTAATGTGTCTCAAGAGAGAACTGGTGGCTCCCAATGTGGGAGGACACTCTAGTACATCAAGCCCTTAGCATTGTTGCAAGTAAAAGTGAATCTGGTCCTTCAAGCTGTGAAGATTGATTGTCATTGTGGGCCCTGAGGAGAGGGGGAGAAAGAAGAGAATAGATGGAAGAAGGGTAACTGGGGGGCAATGGAAGTGTTCCAAAAGATCATGCCATGATGGATATAGGGCATGTTAAATAACACCAAAATTCTATAAAATTCTATAGGCTAAAATATAAACAGTAATGTAAAACATAAGGTAACAAAATGTAGAAAATTGTACAGTCTAAAATATAAAATGAGGGAGGCGGGGCAAGATGGTATCTGAGTGAGTACACCTTATAGTCTGTCCTGCAAAGAAGCAGCTGAACAGCTTTGGAAAATATTCTGGACCAGGCTGTTCCAGGATTTTTCAGGGGAGGAGGTGTCTGGACATCGATTTGGTGGGATGGTGACAGAGAAGATTCATGTAAAAGGTAGAATTTAGGGTCTTTTTCATGGAGATTGTGGCTATGCATGGGACACTTCCCCCTGGGGTGGGTGACATGGTGGCAGCGATTCCTGGAGGCTCTGATGCACTGGGAAATTCATAAGCCCTGAGCAGGCTATTCGGGGGCTTGCAGGGCAGGAGGTGTTTGGAAACTGATTTGGTGAGACAGAGACAGAGGAGATTTTTGCAAGACATGGAATTTTGGGGTTCTGACATGGAGATCAGAGCATCCGGCTAGAGCCCCACCCCCTAGGGCTGGCATCAGATCTGTGGCAGCCCTTGAATGTTTGCAATACAGAGGCATCACCAGCAGGCTGTTTCGGGGGCTTGCAGGGCAGGAGGTGTCTAGAGGCCGATTTGGTGAGACAGAGATGGAGGAGTTCTTGGCGAGACATGGAATTTGGGGTTTCTGACATGGAGATCAGAGCTCCTGGCCAGAACCCCAACCCCTAGGGCTGGTGGCTGATCTGCGGAAGTCCTTGAATTGTTTGCAATACAGAGGCATCACCAGCAGGCTGTTTCAGGGGCTTGCAGGGCGGAAGGTGTCTGGAAGCTCATTTGGTGAGACAGCGATGGAGGAGATTTTTGTGAGACATGGCATTCTCGGTTTCTAACGTGGAGATTAGAGCTCCCAGCTAGAGTCCCTCCCCCTAGAGCTGGCAGCTAATCTGTGGCAGTCCTTCAATTGTTTGTAATACAGAGGCGCCCCCAGCAGGCTGTTTTGGGGGCTTGCAGGGGGGATGGTATCCTGAAGGTGACTGGGTGAGACAGTGACAGAAGAGACTCTTGTGAGAGGGGGAAATTCGGGTTTCTGACACAGAGGTAAGAGTTTGCAGATGTGACCACCTCCATAGGGCGGGCGCCCAGCTGTGGGGATCCCTGAAGGTTGTGTTGCACTGTGGTGCTCCCAGGCCCCCTATTAAACCCAAATATCATAAACCACAACAGGCCCACCCCAAGACATATACCTGTAAAATTATCCAATGCTCAAAAAAGAGAAAATTCTAAAAGCAGCAAGAGAAAAGAAATCCATGACATACAAGGGAGGCTCCATAAGATTAAGTGTTGATTCCTCATCTGAAACCATCGAGGCAAGAAGGCAGTGGCATGATATAGTCAAGGTACTAAAGGAAAAAAATTTCCAACCAAGAATACTCTATCCAGCTAAACTAGCATTCAAAATAGATGGAGAGTTCAAAATATTCACAGATAAACAGAAACTGAAAGAGTATGCCAACAAGAAACCTCCCCTTCAAGAAATTCTAAAGGGAGTTCTGCAGGAAGAAAGGAAAAAACAGGACAGACAGAGTTGTAGGAGAGTGTAAGAGCAACAAAAAAGACAAAAATAGAAGGAAAAAGTGCAAACAAAATATGACAAACACAAAACCAATCAAAATATGGCTAAAACAAATAATTCCTTGAAAGTAATAACACTGACTGTCAATGGATTAAACTCACCTATCAAAAGATTCAGCCTGGGACATTGGAAAAGGAAATATGACCCATCTATATGCTGTCTACAAGAAACATCTTAAACCCAGAGATTCATGGAGCCTGAAAGTGAAAGGGTGGAAAACAATCTTACAAGCAAACAATAACCAATAAAAGGCAGGAGTAGCTATATTAATATCAGACAAAATAGACTTTAAATGCGAAACAATTTTGAGAGACAAAGAAGGATACTACATATTAGTGAAAGGGACAATCTCTTCAGAAGAATGAACAATCATAAATATTTATGCTCCTAACAAGGGTGCCTCCAAATACGTGAGACAAACACTGGAAAAATAAGTGAAAGAAATAGATGCCTCTACAATTATAGTGGGAGATTTTAATACATAACTATCAAACTTGGATGGAACATCTCAAAAGAGAATCACTAAAGAAACAAAGTATTTGAACAGTATATTAGAGGAGATGGATCTAATAGCCATATACAGATCATTACACCCAAATACAGCAGGATATACAATTTTCTCAACTGCACATGGATCATTCTCCAAGATAGACCATATGCTAGGCCACAAAGAAAGGCTTAATGAATTCAGAAAGATCGAAATCATACAAAATAATATCTCTGACCACAGTGGAGTGAAGCTGGAAATCTGCAAGGGCCAGAGGCCCAGATTTCACACAAAGATATGGAAATTAAACAGCACACCCTTAGAAAAACAGTGGGACAAAGAGGAAATCTCAAAAGAAATCAATGACTACCTTGAAACAAATGTTAATGATAACATAACATACCAAAACTTATGGGATGCAGCAATAGCAGTACTGAGAGGAAAATTCATAGCCATAAATTCAGCCATCCAAAAAGAAGAAAGAAAATTGAAGAACTAACTGCACATTTGGAGGAATTAGGAAAAAATGACAAATAATCCCACAGGAATAAGAAAGAAAGAAAGAACAAAGATAAGAGCAGAACTAAATGAAATAGAAAGTAAGAAAGCACTTGAAAAGATAAACAAGACCAAGAGCTGGATTTTTGAGAAGATCAATAAGATTGACAAACCCTTAGCAAGACTAACAAAGAAAAAAAGAGAGAAGATGCAAATACACAAAATAAGAAATGAGAAAGGAGATTTCACCACTGAATCCACAGAAATAAAGACCATCATAAGAGCATACTTTGAAAAAATATATTCCAACAAAAATGACAATTCAGAGGAAATGGAGAAATACCTAGAAACACATAAGCAGCCTATATTGACAAAGGAAGTAATTGATAATATCAACAAACCAATTACAAGTAAAGAGATATAATCAGTCATTAAAAACATCCCAACAAAGAAGAGCCCAGGGCCAGAGAGCTTCACAGGTGAATTCTAGAAAACATTCCAGAAAGAACTAACACCAATCCTGCTAAAACTCTTCCAAAAAATGGAAACAGAGGGAACATTACTGAACTCATTCTATGATGGCAACATTACCCTAGTACCAAACCAAACAAAGACACCACAAGAAAGGAAAACTACAGACAAATTTCTCTAATGAACTTAGACACAAAAATACTTAACAAAATACTTGCTAATCGTATTCAAAAACACATTAAACAAATTATTCACCACAACCAAGTGGGATACATTCCATGTATGCAAGGATGGTTCAACATAAGAAAATCAGTCAATATAATACACCACATAAACAGATTGAAGGGAAAAAAATCACATGATTATATTATATTATATCTATAGATGCAGAAAATCATTTAACAAAATACAACAAAATTTCTTGATAAAAACACTCCAAAAGATTGGAATACAAGGAAATTTTTTGAACATGATGAAGAGTGTATATGAAAAACCCACACCCAAAATCATTTACAATTGTGAAATCCTAAAAATCCTTCACTCTAAGATCAGGAACAAGACAAGGATGCCTAATATCTCCCCTTCAATTTAACATTGTTTTGGAAGTACTTGCCTGAGCACTGAGGCAATAATCAGATATAAAAGCCATTCAAATTGGAAAGGAAGAACTCAAAATTGTATTATTTGCAGATGACATGATCTTATACATAGAAAACCCTGAGAGGTCGACAACAAAGCTTCTAGAACTCATAAATGAGTTTAGTAAAGTCGCAGGTTATAAGATCAATGAGCAAAATCAGTAGCATTTCTGTACACCAATAATGAGCAAGATCAGGAGGAAATCAAGAAAGAAATACCACTTACAACAGTAAGTAAAAAAATCAAATACCTAGGAATATATCTAACTAAAGAGGTAAAGAACTTATACACAGATAACTACACAAGACTGTTCAAGGAAATCAAAGAAGACAAAAAAATGGAAGAATATTCCTTCTTCATGGATAGGAAGATTAATATTATTAAGATGTCTATCCTACCAAAATTGATCTCCACATTCAATGCAATCCCAATAAAAATAAACACAGCCTTCTTTAAGGAACTAAAAAAACTAATTCTGAAATTTATTTGGAAAGGAAAGAGGCCCCGAATGGCCAAAGACATATTGAAAAAGAAAAATGAAATTGAAGGAATCACACTACCTGACTTCAAAACATACTACAAAGCTACAGTAGTGAAAACAGCATGGTATTGGCATAAAGAAAGACACACAGACCAATGGAATCAAATTGAAAGTTCTGATATAGAACCTCATATATATAGCCATAAAATATTTGATAAAGCCACCAAACCCTCTCAACTTGTAGAGAATGGCCTATTCAACAAATGGTGCCTGGAGAACTGGATATCCATATGTAAAAGAAAGAAAGAGGATTACCATATCACATCCTTTAAAAAGATCAACTCAAGATGGATCAAAGACATAAATATAAGAGCCAAGATGATAAAGACTTTGGAAAGCAGTGTAGGGAAACATCTAAAAGACCTTGTAATAGGAAATGACTTTATGAACTTCACACCAAAAGCAAAAGCATCAAAAGAACAAATAGATAAATGGAACTTCCTCAAAATTAAAGCCTTCTACACCTCAAAGGAGTTTGTCAAGAAAGTAAAAAGGGAGCCTACACATTGGGAGAAAATACTTGGTAACCATACATTGGATAAGAGTCTTATAACTTGCATTTGTAAAGAACTCCTATATCTTGAAAATAAAAAGATAAACAATCCCTTTAAAAAATGGGAAAAAGATTTAAACAGACAGTTCTCCAAAGAAGAAATACAAATGGCTAAAAAGCCCATGAAAAAATCCTCAAAATCTCTAGCTATCACGGAAATGCAAATCTAAACTACAATGAGATACCATCTTACTCCCATAAGATTGGCAGCTATGAAAAAAACAGAAGAATACAAATGCTGGAGAGGATGTGGAGGAATGGGAACACTCATCCACTTCTGGTGGGAATGCAGAAGGATCCAACCACTCTGGAGGACAGTTTGGCAGTTTCTCAAAAAACTAACCATAGATTTCCCATATGACCCAGCAATTCCACTGCTGCGTATATACCCAGCAGAACTGAAAACTAGGACACAAACTGATACATGCACACCAATGTTCATAGCAGCATTGTTCACTATCACCAAAAATTGGAATCAACCCAAATGCCGATCAACAGATGAATGGATAAATAAAATGTGGTATATACATACAATGGAATACTACTTGGCTTTAAGAACAAATACTGTACAAACACACATGATAACATGGATGAATCTTGGGAACCTTATGTTGAGTGAAGCAACCCAGGCATTGAAGGACAAATACTATATGACCACAATGATATGAAATAAGCAAGCTGTCTAAGAGAGCTAGAGACTGGATGATAGGCTTACAGGAAATCAGGGGGTAGAAAAAGGATGTAAGCTGACATCTATATGGGTGAAATCTATTATAAGCTGCAGGTAAGTGTGTATACATGGAAAGGATAAAATGGGTCATAGGGTTACCTTTGGGTGGGGCTTTGTGGGCTTGAGGGGGGCTAGGGGTGGGTGGATGGTTAATATTGCCCAAGAAATTGGGGGAAGGGTGGGGCAACATACGAACTTAGGAGATTATCAGGTGTTCATTGAGAGTATAATGCTGAGAAAACCTTTTCAAAGTATAATAAGGAAAGTTACCTGTTCAAGATACTTAAAGGAGATAATCTGATGTAGGACAGACTCCTAGGGAATATGTGAATGCTCATTTTGCCAGAGTGGGTTATATCATTGGGTAGAGACCCATATAATGAGAGTGAATGTATACCCACATCCTGGGGAGGACTGATGCCATCAAATAGAGGAAACTTTATCTCTCAAGAGAAAAGGTGGCTCCCAGGGCCTTAAGGCAGTTGAGAATGTAAAGCACTCAACATTGTTGCAAGTATCTCTGAACATGGCTCTTCAAGAAATGAATATTGACTGTCACTGTGGGCCCCAAGGGGAGGGGGAAATAGGTATTGAATAGATGGAACCTACACAACTGTGAAAGCAATAGAAGTGTTTCACAAGAGTACTCAAGGATGGATATAAAACATGTAATATTACACCAAAAATATATAGGGGCCGATAGACTAATAATGTAAATCATAATGTAAAACATAGGATAACTAAAAATTTAGAAAATTGTATAGCCTAAAGTATAAACCACAATGTAAACACAAATGTCACCTTGTTTGAAATCTATTGTCTCAATATCTGTACATCAGCTTCAGTAAATATGGTATGAATATGTTAAAAGATTATCGCTGTGGAAGGGAAAAGGTTTTATATTGGATATGTGGGAGTACTGTATATTATATATATGAATTACTGTGATCTAAAACTCTTGTGAAGGTAAGTTCAATAATTAGAGAAAAGAAAAGAAAAAGATAGGATGTAGAATTTCTCCAAATTAATATGTATTCTATAAATAATCTTTAAACTCATAGCTATATTCCATTTTACTATTAAGGAAACCTGGCATTATACTGGGCTTCACTTTTCAGGAAGTTTTGGATCACAGAGTGGTTCAACAATGGCAGTGGAGGAATACTGGTGTGGAATGCTATTGACAGGGGACATAATGTTGAAAGGGAGTTATACAGAGCACGTGTCCGGCATGCATGGAAATGTTTGGTTATATTCAGAGTTGAAACAATTAAAAAACAACAGCTGGGGGGGTGCTGGGTTCCTGGCCAGGGGGGCTCTGTCATGGTCCCTAGGGAACAGTGGCAGTCCCCCGGGTTCAATGGCAAGGACCAGGAAGGAATGAGGGTCCAACAGTGAGCCTCTGATACTAATGACTATGCTTGTGAGCCTGTACACCTGAAATAAGAACAAGGCCTAGAGCAGCAGTGTGCCTAAGAGTTCCCTCCTGAGAGCCTCCATGTTGCTCAAATGTGGCCAGTCTCGAAGCCAAACTCATCATGTAAATGCACTGCCTTCCCCCCTGAGTGGGACATGACTCCCGGGGATGAGCCCTCCTGGCACTGAGGGATCACTACCAAGTACCAGCTGATGACATAAATAGAAAATGACCTTGAATAAAAGGTTCAACTCGGACAAGCAGAATATCCCTGTCTACATATAATAACAGGAGTTAAAAATGCTTTTTGACCTAAATCAAGGGGGAAATGGTAATATCAAATGAGTTTATATGGCTATGAGTCTCTAAAAAAGAGCCAGAAAGTTATCAGAGGGGTTGCCCTTATGCACACCTCAGCAGAGTCTCAGAGACAAATAAAGTAGATACACCCCAGGTATTGGTTCTTCTGAGGGCTACAGAGACCCACAAGTTTTATGGTCATAGCAGATGGAATTCACTGCCATGTCAGTTGGCCCTTTTTTAGAGTTGGTGTCTCTGCATGATGGACCTGGACTCAGATGTGATCTCTTTTCACAAGCCTCTCCTGTTACTTTCCTAGAATTGTTGGTGGTGGGGTAAGATATATCTAGGGGATCTGAATCTCTGGACTGACCATATCATGGCCAGGCCCTGAGTCTCAACAGACTTCAGCTCCTACACTCTGGTTTATTGTACTTACCTGACTCAGCTAATATGGAGTTGAAGAATATCAACCACCACACAATGGGGCCAAGAGTGCCTACAACTGAAAGCAAGAAGATTGCATCCAGCAAGCATGTGGAATCTAAGCCTCCTCTTGACATAGATGTGAAATTGACACAAACAATCCAAGGTCCACAGGATGGAGGAATAGAGTAAGGATTCAAGTGGACTTACTGATATTCTATTCATGAACTATTGTGGTTAGTAATCAGAGAAAATGTGGCACTGGTTTGGAAAAAGTAGCCATGGTGGCTGCTGGGTGCAGGGAATGGGAGGAAGAGATGAGATGTGGAGGCGTTTTCTTGACTTGGAGTTGTCCTGGGTGGTGCTGCAGGGACAATTACCGGACATTGTAGATCCTCCCGTGGCCCACTGGATGGAACGTGTGAAAGTGTGGGCTATGATGTGGACCATTGACCATGAGGTGCAGCGATGCTCAGAGATGTATTCACCAAATGCAATGGATGTGTCATGATGATGGGGGAGAGTGTAGCTGTGGGGGGAGTGGTGGTGTGGGGGTGTGGGGAGTGTGTTGGGACCTCATATTTTTTGAATGTAATATTTTTAAAAAATGAATTAATAAAGAAATAAAATAAAATAAATATATAAACCATAATATAAACCAAAATGAAACCATGTTTGATAGCTATGTTTCAATATCTGTACATCAACTGCAGTAAATATAACATGAATATGTAAAGAGATCATCCCTGGCGAAGGGGGAAAAGGATTTGATATTGGATATATGGGAGTCCACTATGTTGTATATGTGAGTTTACTGTGATTTAAAACTTTTTTGAAGACAAAATTAATAATTAGGGAAAAAGAAAGGATGAATCACCTGGAAAAATGACTTGCCACTTTACATACAGGGCAACACCTATTAAAGTAATGAAAAGCAAAATGTCAAAAACAAAGTTTTATGATATTTTTCATTTTTGATACATCAGTTTATTTTTACTTCATTTATTTTTTCTAAATTATTATGTTTTCTATTTGTAATCTTTAAACCTATCACTACTATTTCATTTTCCTATTAATTGAATTTGGTAATATATTAGACTTCATTTTTGAATTAGTTTTGGACCATAGAGGGGTTCAGTTATGGCAGGGGAGGAATGCTGGTGTGGGGTGTTACCGATGGAGGACACAATGTTGGGAAGAAATTCTCCATGTCATATATATAGGGTACAGAAAAATTTTCAGACATATATTGTGTATTTTCGTAGTAGTTTCAGTTAAAAATTACAACTGAGGGAGTGCTCAGTTCCTATCCAATGAAACTCTGTCAAATTACCCAATGGAACAGCAACTATCTCCCAAGGGCAAGGGCCAAGAACAGTGAAGAAGGATGGTCCAATGATGAACTATAGTTACTAATGACTATGCTTATAAGACTCTCTGCCTAAAATTTGAACTAGGCTTAGAGCTGTAGGGTGCCTAAGAGTTACCTACTGAGAGCCTCCAATTTGCTCAAATGTGGCCACTCTCTAAGCCAAACTCAGTATGTAAATGCTTTACTTTCCCTCCACCATGGGACATGACTCCTGGGGATGAACCTCCCTGGTGCTCGTGAATTACTACCAATCACGAACTGGTGATGCAACTAGAAAAAGACCTCGAATAAAAGGAGCAAATGGTAAACACAAATAAGTATATATGGCTAAGAGTCTTCAAAAAAGTGTCAGTAAGTCATCATAGGGGTCACATTTATGCACATCTCAGCAGCATCACAGAGACAGCCAAAGTAGATACAACCCCAGCTACTGGTGCTCCTAAAGGCTACAGAGGCACACTGGTTGTATGGTCATGGCAGTTGGCTCTGAAGTCTAGTGCTTTATCAGTGGGTCCCATTTTCAAATTTGTGTTCCTGAGTGTGATGGAGTTGGACTCCGATGTGAACTTTCTACACATGCCTCTTCTGTCACTTTTGCTGAACCAGCAGTTGGCCTTGGGTTGATGTATATCCAGGAGACTTGAATCTCTGGACTGCCCATGTGCCAGCTGGCCTGTGAGCCTCAATATATTTTCAAATCCTACACTCTGGGGGGACAGTAGCAAGTGCTTGGTAGGCTTCCAAGAGCATATTTAGAGCCATTGGCAAGGTGTCAGTGCTCTCTCTCAAAGAGCCTGAGAGTCATTATTTTCTATGATAAGTTGGCTCACCAGGGTCCCATTTGGATTTCAGAGGGGAGCTCTAACATGGGCTTCCTGCTGACCTAGGAGAGAAGGAAGTGAGGAAAGGATAAGGGTGGATGGACAAATTCTTAACCAGTTTAATCATTACAAAGAGTCAATCCTGCCTCAAGAAGGGGACTCTTTTTAAGGAGCAAGTTGACCAGGAAGGATGGTTTGACTCAGTTGAGGAGTTTCAGCCTTGGATGTGCAAAGTCTCCAGTTCAATTCCTTTTAGAGTAGTGACCCATTGGGATGTTAAACATCTATCTGATACTTTGAGACAGGGAAAATATAGACATTATCCTTGTATTAGCTTCCCTGGGTCTCTTATTTTTCCTGAAAAAAAAAAGATTACTTTTCATACATAATTTTTCTTAGTTTACTCATTAAAACTCACTTCAGAACCTGCAGTGAGGAAGCTGCAGGATAACTGATGCATAAACACTAGCAACCTGACAAACTGCAAACAGGTGTAAGAGGGAAGTCGAATTTTTCTTAATGTTTTCTCGACTCCTTGCTTGAGGACTAGGCTGGTTTTTTTTCTTGTCTTTCCTTTCTCTTTATCGCCCAACACTGTTTATTTTTTTCTATCAGGTGCTGCTGTATTGTTTCTTGTTTGCTGTGCTTACTCATCCTCAATTTCCTCTTTTCTGTGTGTACTAACTGTGGCTACCAATATTATCTCTTTTCCTTACTACATCTTTCTATATTTCACCTTCTGTTGTTGCTCTTACATTCCACCTCTCTTTGTTTAAGCTCCAAATTTTTCTGACTTTTTATTTCTAACACTTCTATACCATTTCTCTCTTTCATTACATCTTTATGGTATTGCTCTTTTCTTTCTATTTACCTCTCTCCAGATCACGTTGGCCTTTTAATTCATACTATATTTTTCTCCATATTCAGATTCCCTTCTCATTTTAAGTACTGCAATATTTTATTCCTATACCTCTACACTGCTTATGTGAGTTTAATATTCACTCCCCTAGGTCTTGTATAGTTCTGCTAACATTTACTATCAATACTACTATTATACTTTTATCTTTTATTACCTCTTTTGTTTTACCTGGCCCTAAACATTTTTCTTCAAGGTAACTTAGACAACAAAAAGGAATTAGAATAGGAAGAACAAAGTGTCAAAGAGAAAACTTAACACACACAAAAACAGCACCTAAATAAAAACCCAAGACAAGAAAAAGAAGGTAATCAACTGAACAAAACAATCATGATAAAATGATGACCAGACAGCAACATAAAATTACAAACCATACCAATAATCAGGAAGACATGGCCCTGTCCAATGAACAAACTAAAAATCAGGAAGAAAAGCAGAACAGTGAACAACTAATTAGAGATCTCCAAGCAAATATCATGAGCCAACTTAATGAAGTGAACTTCTGAAGAGATTAGGATATTAAGAAAGCACTTGGAGAGAATGCTGAAGAAATTGTAAACATATACAAAAAGATAACAGATATGTTGGTGATAAAAAACATTTCAAGAAATCAAAAATACACTCGTGTCAAAAGAAGCAGAATTGAAGAAGCAGAGGAAAGAATAAATGATGTGGAAGATGGCACATTTGAAATCAAACAGGTAGTAAAATTGATACAGGAAAAGAAAGAAAAAGTGGAGCATGGACATAGGGGTTTGAAAGTCAACACACCTGAAATCAAACAGTAGAATTGATACATAAAAAGATAGAAAAAATGTAGCAGGGACATAGGGATTTGAAAGACAACACAAAATGCACAATCATATGTATTATAGGCATCCCAGAAGGAGAAGAGAAGGGAAAGGAGACAGAAGGAGTGTTGGAAGAAATAATGGCTGAAAATTTCCCCAAACTTATTGAGGGAGATGGATGTATGTGTCCAGGAAGCACAATATACCCCAAACAGTATAAATCCCAACAGCCCTACCCCAAGACATATACTTGTCAATTATCCAATGCTCAAGAAAAAGAGAATACTGAAGGCAGCAATATAAAATAGAAACATCTCATACAAGGGGAACACAATAAAATTAAGTGCTGATTTCTCATCTGAAACTATGGAGGCAAGAAGACAGTGGTATGATATAGTCAAGGTACTAAAAGAAAAAAATTTCCAGCCAAGATTACTCTATTCAGCAGAACAGGCATTCAAAAATGGTGAAGAATTCAAAATATTCACAGATAAACAGCAACGAAGAGCATGCAAATAAGAACACTGTCCTCCAAGAAATACTAAAGGGAGTTCTGTAGGAGGAAAGAAAAAAGTAGGAAAGACAGATTTGTAGCAGAGTGTAAGAATAACTAAAAAGACAAAAAGAAATAAAAATAATATATGACATATAAATTCCAAAGAATATATAGCTAATATAAGTAATTCCTTGAGAGTAACAATACTGAATGCTAATGGATTAAACTCAACTGTCAAGAGGCACAGATTTGCAGAATGGATAAGGAAATATGACCCATCTAGATGCTGTCTACAAGAAACCCACTTTAGATGCAGGAATTCAAGGAGGTTGAAAGTGAATGGCTAGAAAACAATCTCACAAGCAAACAATAGCCAAAAAAGAGCATGAGTAGCTATATTAATATTGGGCAAAATAGACATTAATTGCAAAACTATTGTGAGACACAAAGATGGACACTACATATTAGTAAATATGTTAATATTTCAAGAAGAAAGAATAATCATAAACATTTATGCACCTAACCAGGGTGCCTCAAAATATGAGAGACAAACACTGGAAAACCTAAGTGGAGAATAGATGCCTCTATAATTAGACTGGGTGACTGTAATACAGCATTATCACAGTTAGTCAGAATATCACAACAGAGAATGAATAAACAAAGACATAAGACAAACTCAGCAGGAAAAATGCATTCTCTTCCCCCCAGCATGGGACATCATGCCTAGGGATGAGCCTCTCTGGTGCCAAGGGATTACTACCAATCACTAACTGGTGATTCAACTAGAAAGAGACCTTGAATAAACAGGTCAACTAAGACAAGCATAATATCTCAACCTACATGTAGTATCATATGTTAAAAACTGCTTTTTGATCTTGAATAGGAGCGAGAAATGGCAGAGACAAATGAGTTTATATGGCTAAGAGTCTTCAAAAATGAGTTGACATGACATCAGAGGGGTCATGCTTATGCATACCTTAGCAGGACCCCAGAGACAGCCAAAGTAAATATAACCCTAGGTACTGGTTCTCCTGAAGGCTACAGAGACACACAGGTTCTAGGATCATGGCAGATGACTCTGGAGTTCAGTACCATGTCAGTGACCCTTGCTTTGGAATTTGTGTTCCTGAGTGTGATGGAGTTGGACTCAGTTGTGACCATTCTACACATGTCTCTTCTGTGACTTTTACTGAACCTGTGGTTTGAGCTAGAGTTAGAGTATAATCAGGAGACTTGAATCTCTGGACTGTTCATGTGCCAGAAGGGGCCTAAGCCTCAGCAGAATTGCAACTTCTACTCCCTGGTTCATTGGACTTATTCATGTCAGCTAACAAGGAGGTTAAGATGGTCAATGACCACAACAGAGAACCGAGAGTGCCTACAATGGCAATCAGGAGAGTTGCATCCATCATTAATGTGGAATTTAAGCCCTCTCTTGATATAGAGGCAGTGTGGACATCACCATCCTAGAGTCTACAGGATGGAGGATTAAAATATGGATTAGAATGTACTTAATGATACCCTACTATAGAACTATTGTGACTAGTAATCAAAGAAATTTTAGCATTGATGTGGAGAAAGTGGACACAATAGTTGCTGAGGGAAGGGAGAGGAAAGAAGTGAACTGATGTGGGGGCATTTTCAGGACTTGGAGTTTTCCTAAATGATATTGCAGGGACAGATGCTGAACATTATATATCCTGCCATAACCCATTGAATGGACTGTGAGAGAGTATAAACTACAATGAAAACTATTATCCATGTGGGGCAGCAGTGCTCCTAAATGTATTACCAAATGTAGTGAACATGCCACAATGATGAAAGAGGTTGTTGATGTGAGAGGAGTGGGGGGGGGAGGGGTATATGGGAACCTCTTATATTTTTAATGTAACATTTTTTGTGATCTATGTATTTTCAAAAAAATACTATTAAAAAATATAATGGGGTGGGGGTTTGGAAGTGGGATATAGGGGAACCTCCTATGTTTTTTAATGTAATATTTTTGTGATCTATTAACTTTAAAATGATAATTAAAAATGAAATACAATAAATATAAAAACAAAAATATTGAATTATATATTTGAGGATCTGGACCTAATTGACATATACAGAACATTACACCCTAATACAGCAGGATATACATTCTTCTTAAGCACACTTGGGTCATTCTTCAAGGTACACGACATGCAAGGCCACAGTATTTTTCAATGAATTCAGAAAGATTTAAATCATACAAAATAATTTCTCTGACCACAGTGGAGTGTAGTGGGATATCTGCAAGGACCAGAGAACCAGATTAGGTACAAAGTTATAGAAGTCAATCAACACAATCTTTGATAAACAGTGCATGAAGGAGGAAATCTCAAAAGAAATCAGTAACTACCTTGAAACTTATGAAAATGACAACACAATATGTCAAAACTTATGGGATGCAGCAACAGCTGTACATAGAGGAAAATGCATAGCCATGTCCCCGTCTCCTTCCCGCCCAGTATTGGCAGCCGGCGCTGCCCCTCCTTCTCCCCTTCTCCGTCTTCCGCCTAGCCGTTATCTAGACAGCCCACACTTTCCCCTTCCCCTCCCTTGCTCCTAACCCCTTAGCCAGCTTACTGTACAGTAACCGCCTACTGTCCAGTAACCATCTACGCAAGCAACAGCACCCACCAGCACCAATCAAGTCCCTTTACGTATCCCTAGACCCTATAAAACCATGTCCCCTTCTACAATAAAGAGACCTTGTCTCTGTGGTGTTCTTGCTTGCACCGCGTGTCCCCCATGCCTGAGCGGAGAGAGCGAGGGCCCAACGGCTTCGTGCCGACCCCCCTCCTCTCCTTCGACCATGAGGCAGCCCCCATCCGGAGAGCCCGCCTGGCCATCCGCGTCGACCCTCCCGGAGGCCCGCCGCTGCCCACATAGCCATAAATTCATCAAAAGAGAAGAAAGAGTGAAAATCGAAGACTTAACTGCACACTTGGAGGAAACCTACAGATTTAACTCAATCACAATAAAATCAGCACAACATTTTTAATGAACTGGAAAAACTATGAAATTTATTTGGAAGGGAAAGAGTCTCCGAATAGCCAATGACCTATTGAAAAGCAAAAATGAAAGTGGGGGAATCACACTACCTGACTTTAAAGTATACTACAAACTCTAATGGTCAAAATGGCATGATATTCACACAAGGATAGATGTACTGACCAATGGAACCAATTGAGAGTTCTGAGCAGTGCAAGGAAAAAAAGATAAATGAGACCTCCTCAAAATTAAAACCTTTTTGCATTCAAAGGTGTTTGTCAAGAAAGTGAAAAGACAGCCTACACAATGGGAGAAAATATTTGGTAACCATATGTCTGATAAGAGCCTAACATCCAGCATATATAAAGAAATCCTACATCTTGAAAATAAAAAGACAAAAACCCACTTAAAAAGTGGGCAAGAGATTTGAACAGACATTTTTCCAAACAAGAAATACAAATGACTAAAAAGCACATGAAAAGTTGCTCAACATCACTAGCTATTAGGGAAATACAAATCAAAAGTACAATGAGATATCACCTTACACTCCTTAAACTAGCAGTTAAAACAACAGAGGACTACATGTGTTAGGATGTGAAGGAATGATAACCTCATACACTGATGGTGGGAATGTAGAAGGATTCAGCCATTCTGGAGGACAGTTTGGCAGTTCCTCAAAAAACTAGCTATAGATTTGCCATATGACCCAGCAAGTCCACTGCTGGGTATATACCCAGAAGAACTGAAAACAAGGACACAAACCAATATATGAACACTAATATTCATAGCAGCATTAATCACTATTGCCAAATTTGAAATCAAACCAAATGCCCATCAAAAGATGAATGGATAAACAAAGTGTGGTATATAAATACAGTGGAATACTACTCATGCTTCTATGGTAAATGAATATGTTCATCTTGGCATAGGGTGTTATCTCACTGGATGGAGACCCACACAATAAAAAAGAAAATATTAAACTGAAAAAAAAGATGAATGGGTAAACAAATGTGCTTTATACATACAGTGGAATACTACTTAGCTGTAAATAAAGATTACTAACTCATGAGATAACATGGATGAGACTTGAGAACCTTATGTTGGGTGAAGCAAGCCAGACATTGAAGTACAAACGCTACATGACCTCTCTGATATCATTTAAGCAATTCAAGCTATCTCAGAGTGCTAAAAACTGGAAGTTAGGCTTATAGGAAATGGAGGGGGGGAGAGAAAGATTGTGAGTCAATGCCCACAGGGGTGAAATCTATGATAAAGTGGAGGTAAAAAGTTATGCAGTGAAGGGGCAAGACAGGGACATAGGGATACTATTGAGTTCGGCTTTGCAGACCTGTGGGGGGCCTCACTTGAAAGGAAGGGTCAGATGGTCCAAGAAATTGGGGAAAGGGTTGGGGATAGCAAGCAAATGTGTGATATTGTCAAGTATGTGTTTGAAACTATAATGTTGAGAAAACTCTTTAGAATATATAATAAGGAAGGGTTACCTGTTAAGGTTTTTAAAGGGGGTCATATGGCACCGGGTGCACCTGAAGCAGGCTATTAGGGAGTGTCTTAGTGCTTATCATATCATAGTGTGTTATATCACTAGATGGAGATGCATACAGCGAGTGCGAAGGTGATACCCCCCATCTTGGGAGGTCTGATATTCTCAAACAGAGGGGAGGGTATCTCTCAAGAACATGGGTGACTTCCAAAGGGGGAGGACAGACTAGTGTTTCAATCCCTTAGCATTGGGGCAACTATCTATAAATCTTGTCCTTCAAGCAGTGAGGCTTGCTTGTTACTGTGGGCCCTGAGGGGAGGGGAGAGAAAAATCCGATAGTTGGAAGAGGGGATAACTGGGGGAGCAATGGATGTACTCTGCATGATCCTGCAATGATGGATACAGGCCATGTTAAATATCACCAAAAATTTATAAAGGTGAATAGTGTAAAATGTAAGCCATAATGTAAATCATAATGTAACCAAAAATTTATAAAAATGTACAGTCTAAAATATAAATGATAATGTAAATCATAATGGAACCATGGTTAGTAGCTCTATTTCAATATCTGTATATCAGTTGCAGCAAAGGTAACATCCATGTGTAAAAATATCATTGCCTGGGAATGGGGCAAATTGTTTGATGTTGGGTATATGGCATTTCCCAATATTTTATATGTGACTTTACTGTGGCCTAAAACTTTTTTGAAGACATACATTTAAAAAAGGATGTAGACATTGAGGAAGAAATGTATGAGATTTCCTTGCCACTGTACATATAGGGCAACACCTATTACAGTGCTGAAAGGCAAAACATTTAAAAAATTTATGATATTTTTCATTTTTAATACCCCAGTTTATTATAGACATTTTTTAGATTTTCTAAATTTTTGTGTGTTCTATTTCTAATCTTTAAACCTATCAATATTAATTCATTTTCCTATTAATTGAATTTGACAAAATATTAGGCTTCATTTTTGAAGAAGTTTTGGATCACAGAGGGATTCAACTATGGCAGAAGCACTGATGTGGGGTGTCATTGATGGGGGATGTATGGATATGGGTAGTAGGGAACTCTCCAGGCCATGCATATAGGGTTTATAGATATGTTCAGTTGTTCATTGGGTATTGACATTGGGGTAGAGTTTCACATGACAACTGAGGGACTGCCGAGTTCAAATTCTGGGAAAATTTTGCACTCCCCAATAGAGCAGCAACAATTCCCCATGTACAAGGGCAAAGACCAGTCAATAAGGATGATACAATAATTGGACCTAGGGACTAATGACTCTGCTTAGGAGACTGTGCTTGTGAGGCCTAGAGCTGCAGGGTGCCTAAGAGTTACCTCCTGAAAACCTCCATGCTGCTCAAATGTGACCACTTTCTAAGTAAAACTCAGTATGTAAATGCATTACCTTCCCCCCAGCATGGGACATGACTCTGGGGATGAGCCTTTCTGGTGCTGAGGGATTACTACTAATCACCAGCTGGTGATGCAACTAGAAAAAGATCTTCAATAAAAGGGGGAAATGGTAATGGCAAAAGAGTGTATATGGCTTTATATGGCTAAGAGACTTTAAAAGGAGTCAGGAGGTCATCAAAGGGGTGATGTTTTTGCACATTTCATCAGAATCTCAGAAATAGCCAAAGTAGATACAACCCCAGGTTGTGGTGCTCCTGAGGGCTATGGAGACACAAACCCAGGTCCTATAGTAATGACAGATGGCTCTAGAGATCAGTACCTTGTCATTGGTTTCTACTTTGGAATTTGTGCTCCTTAGTGCAATGGAGTGGGACTCAGATATGACCTCTCTATGTATGCCTTCTCTCTCACTTTTACTGAACTTGAGAATGATGCTGGGATTGGTGTACACTCGGGAGACTTGAATCTCTGGACTCTCTATGTGCCTGCTGGGCCCTGAGCCTCAGCAGAGTTGCAACACTTACTCCCAGGTTCATTTGACTTACTCAGGTCAGTTATCAGGAAGTTGAGGATGGTCAACCACCATACCAGGGAACCAAGAAGGCCTACAGCTGCAAGCATGAGAATTCTACCCTTCAGATATGTGGGATCTAGCCCCCTCCCAATTTAGAGGTAGAGTGGACATCATCACCACAGAGTCTTCAGGTTGGAGGAATAAAATATGAATTAGAATGGACTCACTGGAATTTTACTATAAAATTATGTGACTTGAGTAATGGAAGAAACTATATCACTGATGTGGAGACAGTGGCCACGGGAGTTGCTAAATGAAGGGAGAGGGAAAATGAGATGTGGCATTAGGGCATTTTAGGGAATTGGAGTTGTCTTCACTGATATATGCAGGACACTATATGTCCTGCCACAACCCACTGAATGGACTGGAATAGAGTGCAAACTACAAAATAAACTGTAATCCATGCTCTGTAGCAATGCTCCAAAATGTACTCATCAAATTCAATGAATGTATCACACTAATGAAAGAAGTTGTCAGTGTGGGAGGAGGGGGTTGTGAGGAGTGGGGTATATGGGAAACTTATATTTTGTAATGTAACATTTTTGTGATTTATGTGTCTTTATAAAAAGATAATAAATAATAACTCAAAATGCACCAAGGACCTAAATTTAAGAGCTAAAAATGTATAAACTCTTAGACTGAAACATAGGGAGAAATATGCATAACCTTGGATTTGACAATGATTTCTTTAATATAACATCAAAAGCACAGGCAACAAAAGGAAAAATATATAATTTGGGCTTCATTAAATACTACATATGTAAGATATGGATTTGGGCAGTTTGGTATTTTTTATGAATTCCATAAATAAATATAGGATTGTGTTTGTTAACTTGTATGTTCCTCTGGGCATATTGGATTGTATTAGATTCAGGTTTCACTTTTTCTTTATTAAATCAATATTATGGCTTTTTTTTTTACCACACCTTTAAGATGACTCAGTTTGAGTCCCTGTGCCCCCTCCTTGTGGACTATATATACGGATACTCAATCAAAGTCAGGGGAGTAACTACATGGAGAAGGAAAATGGAGAGTTTAGTTTTGATGCTGGGTTCACAGGAAGAGAGTTGAGCCATTCACTTGGTAGTTAGCTGGTTTGTGGAGAGAGCAGAGAAGCTGAGCCTGGAAAGAGATGAGCCCCAGGAGGAGACATGAGCCTTATGACAGCCTACAGCTGAGATCAGAAGAATTTTGGACCATGGAGTCTCAAGAGGAAAGAAGTTAGTCTTAATTGCCCTCCATTTTGCTTCAACACATGGCCATTAATTTGGATGAGTAAGTACCTCTTATGGTACCTTAAGTTGGACTTCTTAGGACCTTGTAACTGTAAGCTTCTACTCCAAATAAACACACTTTATAAAAGCCAACAGAGTTCTAATAATTTGCCTGAGCACCCATTTGACTGACTAATACATGCTCTATAGATAATAGCAATATTTTGACAATGGCCTTTCATAGTTTGCAACAAATTTTTCACAATAATGCATGTTGTTGGTGGTAGGGAGATGTATGGGATCCTTGTATAATAAATGATATGCATGCTTGTTTGGAAATTCACAAATTTTATTATACACTTATTGTTTGCATATGTTCATATACAAATGATATACTTCAATAAAATTTGATTTAATAAAATAAAAACTGTTGTGCATAAAAATACACTATAAAAAAGTGAAAAGACAATCCACAGAATGGGAGATAATAGTTGCATATCATATATGTGATGAGTTTAATTCAGAATATATAAATACCTCCAACAATTGAATAAAAAGACAATTTTAATTTTAAAAAGTGAACAAAGTTCTTATATAGACATTTATCCAAGTATCATATTCAAATTTCAAATAAGTATGTGAAAATGTGTCCAACATCTTTACACATTAGGGAAATGCAATTCAAAACCACAATGAGATACCACTTCACACTAACTTGGATGGCTACAATGTAATAAATAGCACTGAATTATATATATTATTATGGTTAGTGAGGGGAAATGTTAGGTTGTGTATTTGGTAATAGAATATTAAATTTGTAAAAATTATCAATCATTCAATCTTTTAAAAAATATTGGAGAGTATAAGAAGAAATTGGAACTCTTGAAAGTTGCTGGTTGAAATATAAAATGGTGCAGCCACCATGGAAAACAGTTTGCTCATTCCTCAAAAATTTAAACATAAAACTACTATTTGATTAAGAAATTTCACTCCTAGGTACATAACCCCAAAAACATAAAGCAGTAACTTAAACAGATATGTTTATCGTTTATAGCATCATTATTCACAATAGCTAGTAGGTATTATGGTTCTTACATTTAATCCATTCCTGTGAGTGCATGCTTATATTAATAGAGCCTTCTGGTGAGGTTACTTCAGTTAAGGTGCATCTTACCTCAATAACAATGGGTTCTAATCCTATTACAGGAGTCCTCTATAAGAGAAATGAAATTCAGAGATGGAGAAAGCCACAGAGACAGCAGCCAGAAGCTGAAATCAACAGAATCTGGAAGAGAGGCAAAAGACCAAGATACACTTTCATTTGCCTTTACATGTAACAGAGATGCCAAGGATCACTGGCAACCAAACTTAGAATGCAACATTTTTCAGAGAGAAAGCATCACCTTGATGTTGTCTTGATTTGGAAATTTTCCCAGCTTTAAAGCTGTGAGCAAATAAATTACCGTTGTTTAAACCAAACCATTTCATGGTACTTGCTTGAGAAGCCAAGGAAACTAAAACAGGACAGTTTATATATCCATCAACAGAAGAATGTATAAACAAAATATGATATATTCATACAATGGAATATTAGTCCATAAAAAGAATCAAGTTGTGATATAAGCAACTAAAAGGATGAACCCTGGAAATATTATACTAAGTGAAATAAGCCAGATTAAAAAAGGGCAAATATTGTGTGATTTCACTTTATGAAACACCTAGAATAGACAAATTAAGAAGAACAGAAAGTGGATTAAAGGTTATGAAGGATTAGAAGGATGGACAAATGAGGAAATATTACTTAATGGATACAGAATTTTGGTTTGGGATGATGAAAAATCTTGGAAATGGAGAGTAGAGAGGGATGCAGAACATTGGGAATGTAATTAGTGCCACAGAATTGTACGCTTAAAATGGCAAATCTTATGTTATATATATTTTCCCACAATAAAAATATTAAGGAAAAAAGAATTATCTCAGAGGGGCTAACATTCAGTATGGCAATAGCTTCATTGTGAACCTCACTTTCTCATCCATAAGATGAGGGAAATAATATCTGTTGAAACTCCACAAGGTTATATTTATTTGTTCATATATTAATGAAACATTTATTAAACACCTACCATGTACCAGGCACTTGTATCAGTAAACAGGATAAGCAAGATTCCTGCTTTAATGAACATATTGATGGTATTCAATAAACAAGAAACAAAAATGAACAAAATAATTTTAAAGATATAGGCAGGCTATAGGGCAGTGTATGTGAGTAATTGGTTGGTTTCTTACAGACCATGCAACAGAGTTTTGATTGTATTCTTAGTGAGATGATAAGGTTTTGGAGAATTTTAAGCAGTAGAATATGAAGATCTAATTAATGTTTTTAAAAGTTCTCTCTGGCTGCTGGGTTTAGAGCTGATGTTCTGAAGACAGGGGCCATATCATGTAGGCTTTGTACACCAAGGTGTGGCTATAGTGAAGATCATATGACGGTGAATATGGCTGCATTTTGAAGAGTGTAAAGAAACATTCAAATGTTATTTTTTCAAAGGTTAAAACGTTGGTTATGGTGGAAATTTTTCTAACTGATAGAAGAACCAATGGAAGAGATTCTTTTGATCAGAAATATTTTAATGCTGCTCTCAAACCAAATCACTTAGGCAACAGCATAGTCCATCAATAAATGGTACATGGAAGAGGATATGGCTCAAGTGATTGGGCTCCCTTCTACCATATGGGAGGTCCAGGTTTCAATTTCTAGGACCTCCTGATGAAGGCAAGTTGGTGCACATGGAGATCTGGCTTGATCAGAGTTCTGGCCTGCACAAGAGTGCTGGAATATATGGCAAGCTGGCCTGAGTGGCAAGCTGGCACAACAAGATGACACAACAAAAAAAGACACAGAGAAGGAACAATAACAGATGCAGCAGACCAGGAAGCAGGGGTTGTGTGAGAGATTGAGCACCTCACTCCCATTCTGGAAGGTCCCAGAATTGGTTTCCAGTACCATATGAAGAGAAGACACGCAGACACAGAAGAACACACAATGAATGGATGCAGAGAGCAGACAATGGGGGGGGGGTTAAATAAATAAATAAATCTTTAAAAATAAATGGTACAATCTTCCTTCTTGGATCAAAGTTCCCTCACACCCAGAACTTGAAATACCAGGGCTAAATTTCAGCAGGTATGTACTATCACAGCCATACCAGTAGTTAAAATATTAAAATACATTTGTATTTATTAGTAAATAGCCACTGCACTGAGTCTCCTGTTTGGCCCCCACTCCTGGTGTCATCCTGGACACTCTAGCCCCACTCCCAAGAATTGCCATCCCTTCCCACAAGCCATCAACTAAAGGAGTAATGCAGGTTAAGGGGGCCTTTGAGACACAGTGCAAAAGCTGATTAGTTGATGTGTGTTACTATTTTCCCCCCAATATTGAGACACAGCTGTGATTGATCTATCTATCTATCTATCTATCTATCTATCTATCTATCTATCTATCTATCTATCCATCCCACATCCACAACTAAACTTTATGTTCTCATTTCCTTCAGAAGGCCAAAAAATCTACCAGACCCATTCCATTTCCTCAGTGCCCTTTCACCTGCTGTTCTTAGAACACTGTTCTCCACTACTCTTAACAAGGATGCCTCTATCACCTTCAGGTCAGTTTCTCAATTAGGCCTTTCTTGGACACCTGATTAAATATAGCTATGTGCATTATCTATGACTTCTGTTTGTTTTCTTTATCACATTATTTTCCAAGATATTTTTATTTACTTTTTATTTATTTTATTTATTTTTTAATGTTACATTAAAAAAATATAAGGTCCCCATATAGCCCCCAACCCCCTCACCCCACTCCTCTCACATCAACAATCTCTTTCATCATCGTGGCACATTAATTGCATTTGGTGAATACATTTTGGAATACTACTGCACCACATGGATAGTGGTTTACATTGTAGTTTACACTCTCAGCCAGTTCACTCAGTGGGTCATGGCAGGATTTACAATGTCCAACAAATGTCCCTGAAGTACCACCCAGGAAAACTCCAAGTCCTGAAAATGCCCCCTCATCATATCTCTTCTTCCCTCTCCATAACCTCAGCAGCTACCACGGCCACTTTCTCCACATCAATGCTACATTTTCTTCCATTACTAATCACAATAGTTCCAGAGTAGAATATCAGTAAGTCCACTCTAATCCATACCCTATTCCTCCATCCTGTGGACCCTGGGATGGCTATGTCCATTCCACCTCTATATTGAGAGGGGGCTTAGATTCCACATGGATGATGGATGCAATTCTCCTGTTTGCAGTTGTAGGCAGTCTTGACTCCCTGGTGTGGTGAGTGACTTTCACCTCCCTGTTAGCTGGCTGGAGTAAAGTTCATTAAACCATAGTGTAGGAGTTGCAGGTCTGTTGCGGCTCAGGTCTTGGCTATCACATGGACAGGCTAGAAATTCAGGTCCCCTGAGCAAACATCAAACCCCAGTGCCAATAACAGGTCTGGTAAAAGTAGTAGGAGGGGCCTGTGAACAAAGATCACATCTGAGATCAACTCCATCACACTCAGGAACACAAACTCCAAAGTAGGGCCAACTGACATAGCACTGAACTCCATCTGCCATGACCATAGAATGTGTGGGCCTCTGTAGCCCTCAGAAGAACCAGTACCTGGACTTGTATCTACTTTGGCTGTCTCTGGGACCCTGCTGAGATGTGCATAAGAGAGACCCCTCTGATGACCTCCTGACTTTTTTGGAGACTCATAGCCATATAAATGCTTTCATCCTTTCCATTTCCCCCTTTTATTCAAGGTCAAAAAGCATTTTTGATACCTGATATTTCAAGCAGGCTGAGATATTCTGCTGGTCTTAGTTGACCCTTTTATTCAAGGTCAATTTCTAGTTACATCATCAGCTGGTACTTGGTAGTAATCCCTCGGCAACAGGGAGGTTCATCCCCGGGAGTCATGTCCCATGCTAGGGGGAAGGCAACACATTTACATGCTGAGTTTGGGTTTGAGACTGTCCACATTTGAGCAACATGGAGGCTCTCAGGAGGTAATTCTTAGGCACCCTGCAGCTCTAGGCCTAGCTCTTATTTCAGGCACACAGGCTCACAAGCATAGTCATTAGTATCAAGGGCTCATTGTTGGACCATCTATCTTTATTGGTCTTTGCCATTGCACTTGGGGGATTGTTGCTGTTCCATTGGGGAATGTGATAGAACCCCCTCCACCAGCTAGGAACTCAGCACTCCCTCAGTTGTCATTTTTAACTGTAACCACTATGAAAATATCCAAACATTTTTATGTACCCTGTATACATGCCCTGGAGAACTCCCTTCCAATCATGTGCCCCTTATAAATAACATCATACACCAGTATTCCTCCCTTGCCATATTTTCACCTCTCTGTGATCCAAAATTTCTTCAAAAATGAAACCTAATATATCGCCAGGTTCCATTAAGAGTAAAATGGAATATAGTGATGGCTTTAAAGGTTAGATATAGAATACATACTAATTTAGAAAAATTAAAGTAAAAATAAATTGGAGTATCAAAAAATTAAAAAATGAAAAGGCTTTGTTTTGATGTTTTGCCTTTTATCACTGCTAAAAGTGTTGCCCTGTACATACAGTGGCAAGGCCATTTCTTCCATTTCTTCCTCAGTGTAAAAAATGTTACATTAAAAAATATATGAAGTTCCCATATACCCCTCACCCCCCACACACACTCCACTCCTTCCACATCAACAACCTTTTCCTTCATTGTGGCACATTAATTGCATTTGGTGAATACATTTTGGAGCACTGCTGCACTGCATGGATTTAATTTACATTGCAGTTTGCACTCTCCTCCAGTCCATTCTGTGAGCTATGGAAGGATATTTAATGTCCAGCATCTGTCCCTATAATATCATTTCCAGAAAATGCCCCCACATTACATTTCTTCATCCATCTCCCTGTTATTATTTCCAATTGTTTTACTTACTGGTTTGTTCAATGTGGATTCCTCTTTCACCAGAATGTAAGGTCCATAAGAGTAGATGTTGGGCCTAAGTTCCTAAGATATTCAATATTGTATTCCAAATGCCTTCTACAATACTTGGAATGTAGCAGGCTCTCAACAAATAAAATGTTTATGTAAGTATCTAAGTACTTTTAAAATATGTCATCATTTTAATTTAATAAAATAATTTTATCATAATATCTCCAAATCTCTGATTGTAAATGTGTTAACTTCTGGAGAAAGCCTGTTCCATTGCCCACTACTAAACTCTAGATCATGATTTCTTGTTAATAGCTCTGATCAAGTAGAAGAAAATTTCAGGACAAAAAATTTTGAAGGAAGAGATTATACAACTTCTACTTATAATGGATGTATTAATCAGC
Organism: Dasypus novemcinctus; assembly: GCF_030445035.2. Lineage (NCBI taxonomy): Eukaryota > Metazoa > Chordata > Mammalia > Cingulata > Dasypodidae > Dasypus > Dasypus novemcinctus. The sequence continues at coordinate 90,276,447 of NC_080704.1, read as the reverse complement.
CAAAGGGATGCTGATGCAAAATACCAGAAATCTGTTGGCTTTTATAAAGGGTATTTATTTGGGGTAGAAGCTTACAGTTACCATGCCGTAAAGCATAATTTACTTCCCTCACCAAAGTCTGTTGCCACATGTTGGAGTAAGATGACTGCTGACATCTGCCAAGAGTTCAGGCTTCCTGGCTTCCTTTCTTCTTGGGACTTATTTCTCTCTAGGATCAGCTGCACTGCTCTCTCCACAAGCCCACCTGTAGACTATCAAGTGACCAGATCGTCTCTTTCCCTCAGGCTTGCTTCTCTCTGGGCTCAGCTACTCTGCTCCTTTGTGCACTTACTTTCTGGGCTCCAGCTCAAAACTCCAACATCCCTTCTCTGCAGTGCAGTTTCTTTAGGAGTCCCTGCCCACCAAAAGGGGTGGGGAATTAATGTCCTACTGATGTGGCCCAATCAAAGCCTTAATCATTATTTAATCAAGTAAAAGTAAAGCCTCTGTATCCAATACACTCTAATATGCCCGGTGGAAAAGACCAGTTAAAAAACATAAGAAAATATTTCTTTTTGGAATTCATTAATAATATCAAACTGCTACAATGGATTACTAGAGTTGAAAGCAAGCTCAGCCAATTGTTTCATTTTACAGATTAGGAAACAGTCACAGAAATAAGGTATTTACTGAAGGTCAGACAGCCAGTTTATTCAATCATTCACACATTTATAATTTGGTGCTCACTATTTACTGCTTTTTTAATAGATGCTCTGGATATAAATATAAATAAAACATCACTTTACCTTCAGGACACTCACAATTTAACCCCATTTCTGCATATTTTTTCCCTGCATCATTGCCTTTAAAACAAGACTGTCTAAAGTCCCCAAGGAAGGTGTATAAATGTTCATGAGAGTAAAATGAAAAATATAAAATGTGATTTATGCCTTTGAGGCACACTTTTTATAAAATTCACTTGTTCTGATAATCATGTGGCAAATAGAATGGAATAGTGTTATATTAACTGAGATAATTCCTTCCTCAGATACCCTGCTTGTGGTCAGGAGACAGTCATTTCTTAACTTTTACCTTTGGATCTTGGGGAAAGAACTCTGGTCATCCTTTTCTGGACTACTAAAGATACCAAAGAGGCTAATCTGAACTATTTCCTTATTAACTAATTCATTCTGGCTTACAGCACACACTGTCATAACAAAGTCATATGTTGGTCAAAGACCAGCTCAAGCTTTCTGAACCTAGTTTTCTCCATTTAATAAAAACAAAGAGAACGGTAATGCAGAAAATCTTGGTATTGGGCCCAGAATGTCTGCTTGTCAGCTTTTAAGTCGAAGAGGCACAAAAATTATTTTTACTATATATCAATAATACACAATTTTAAGCAGTTACATAAATAGTGGTTTAAAAAATGATGGATATAACCAAATAAAACAAGCCAAATCTGATTGTTTTCTTCCAGCACCATGTTACTTAAGAGGAAAATATAGACAAGTAAAGTAGCCTTATTTTATAAGCAAAAATAATGATGCAATAGAGCTTTTTGGAAACACCCGATTTGTCCAAGTGAAAATATAAAACAGTTGCCATACGTACCCTGGTCACTGCCATGCTGTGTGTGTTGCCTTAAGCACCATATCTCCTGGACAAATCACTTAATTTACATTGTCCAAATAAAAATATGTATAATTATAAGGCATTGACTTTTCCCATCATATCTTTGTGCAACAATTCCAGAAGTAATGGATCAATGTTCTCTATCAAAAACCTTGGAAAATATTCCCTGCTAAATCAAACAAAATAAAAATTGTAGTCAGATCTTCTTTTTATTTCATTAAGCAAGCATGGATGACAAAAATACATTTAAAGACAGTAATTTCAACTAAAATATATTATTCTCCTTTTAAACGCCATGCCTTGTACTATAAAACTTCAAACTGGCTCTGTTTTATAATTGCTAATTTATTTCACTCAAATTCTGGATGATTTTAGCATTTAGATTTTTATTCATATCACATTATCTGAAAAAAAGTCACTACATCATCCATTTGGAACAAAAATTCTCTGCAGCTGCCTGTGCTCTATAAATTGATTTGTGTGTGTGTGCATTAAATAAGGACAAATTTAATTTCCATTTTTTATTTTTGTTCAGAAAAGTTGATTTTGATTAAATGCTACCTGCTGAAATGTTTTAGAAAGGAAAAAATTTTTCCAGAGGTCTTTTAAGTCATCATTTCTTCCTTGGAAGAGAGAGAGAATGAAGGATGGAAATGCAGTTCTATTACCATTTGTATCCAAGGAATCCTTGTTAAGACTAAAGAACTAAAGCCATGGAATGGCAGATGGCACAAAGAAAAGGGGCAGTCTCAAACATTATTTCAATTTTTTATTCCATTCTTACCTAAAGTTTTACTTGGATGTGTTGTGGTTTCCCTACACATGGTTTTTCTGCCCCTTCCATTTGAACCTATAGTTAGTACTAGAGTTGATAAGTGTATGTCCAAGAGACTTAAATCTTTCGGATGTCAATATGTCAGCCTGACCCTGAATCTCAACAGAGTTACAATACCTACTCTCAGTTCATTGGACTCGCCCAGGACAACTAACAAGGAGAGGGTGATGGACAAGGACCATCCCAAGGAACAGAGGGAGTCTGCAACTGCAAGGAAGATAGTCTCAACCATCTGCCTTGGGATCTAAGCCCCTTCTCATTTAGAGGTGGAGTAGGTATCACCATCCCAGAATTCTCAGGGTTGGTGAATGAAAGAAATACTAGGGTATATTTACTGATATTCTATAATAGATTGTTGTGATTCTAGCAGTGGAACAACTTATATCACTGATGTGGAAACAGTGGCCACAGAGGATTCTGAGGGGAGAGAGAAAAATAGATGTAATTTGGGGGCATTTTGGGGACATGTGTATTGTCCAGAAAGACATTGCCATGACAGATACAGGCCATTATAGCTTGCCATAACTTACAAAATTCTGTGTGAGAAAAATGTAAACTACAATGTAAACTATAATCCATGCTTAGAGGCAATGTTCCAAAATGTGTTCATCAATTGTAACAAATGTGCCACACTAAGGAAGGATACTGTTAATGTGGGAAAATGTGGGAATAGTGGGGAATGCCCTATATATTCTATGTAATATTTATGTAATTTCTGTATCATTTTAAATAATTTTAAAAGTATATTTTTTAAAAATGAAATTATACAGAAGGTAATGCAAATTATGACTTTTCCTCAAAGGGCAGCAAGCAGTAATAAGCCACTTTATATATCAAAACCTTCAGATTATGAAATACCTAAGACTTACATCCTATTTCCTGTTCTTCACTCTCTGTGATTTTGTGCACATGAATGAGCTGTATTTAGAGCAGAGGTTATATTTAGAATACAAGTAATGCTTGGACTTTTGACATCATGCAATTCCTATAGGGCAAAAAAGATTTCTGGACCATCTTTTCTCACTAAAAGGGAGAATTCTCACATTCACCTAGGAACCCCTATATACACTTACTATAAAACACTTGTAAAATTAAGTAGCCTAAGAATGAAAGTGTATTATATTGTTTTCATGTAAGAAGAGGGATATATGAATTCTATAATCAAGGATGGAATATTTATACCTCCTATGGTAGTTTGAGGCTTTTGTGGACCCCAAAAATTTGTTCTTAAATTAATCCATTCTTGTTTTTGTGAACCTATTGTAGGTGGGAAATTTTGATTAAATTAATTCAGTTAAGGGTTTTTTATTAGATTATTTCTGTAGGGCATGGCTCAGGGTTGGTATTCATACTCTTACCAGAGTCCTTTCTAAATAGAAGCTGAGAGAGAAAAAGTATCCAGGAGGATCAGAGAGGAACCCACAGCTGAGTGAGAAAGCCTTGAAAGTAAGAAGCTAAAATCAGTGGAACCCAGAATAGAAAGACACAGAAGAAGCCAGAATATGAAAGCATTGGAAACTGAAGGAGAAAGCAGAGACCACAGCTGCAATCAGGGAGAAAGCATTTCTTGATGATGCCTTGAATTTGACACTTTCATGGTCTCAAAACTGTACACTAATAAATCAATGTTGTAAAAGCCAACCCACTTTTGAGTATATACACTAAGCAGACTTTAGCTAACTAAAACACCACCCCAATGATAAATCATTTAAAGTTTTTCTTGAACATTTCTGTATTAGCCAGCCAAAGGGGTACTGATGCAAAATACCAGAGATTGGTTGGTTTTTATAAAGGATCTTTATTTGGGGTAGGAGTTTACGGATATGAGGCCATAAGGCATAAATTACTTCCTGCATCAAAGTTTATTTTCACGTGTTAGTGCAAGATGGTTGCTGATGTCTGTGAAGGTTCAGGCTTCCTGGGCTCCTCTGGGCTCAACTAGGTCTGCTTTAAACTATAAGGCTCTCTAGGCTTTGCCTCTCAGGTGTAGACTATCAGGGAAACAGCTCTGTCTCTCTCACTGGGACTCCAGCTTCAGCATAAAATTCCAATATAAAAACTCCAACATTAAGAGCCCCCAGCATAAAAAACTTCAACTCTGTCCTTTGCAGACATGGCCCAATCATAGCCTTAATCATAACTTAATCATGCCCAGGTACAGACCAGCTTACAAACATAATCTAATATCTATTTTTGGAATCCATACGTATATCAAATTGCTACAATTTCTTATCTATTTAGATATGAATTATATACTTAAAAAATCACAATTTAAGACTTCCCAATCTTTGGATCTGCCTTCTTTTTCTACCATGACTAGATGGTATCTCAGGCAACATCAATGAATCATATTTTCAAAATAGAGATATAATGATAAATTTAACCATCTATCTCTTCCCTATCCTGGCCCCTACTCTCATCCCCATCCCATCAATACAAATTATATGTGCTATACCTATGTAGAATCGGATAAACTAAAAAATGTCAACCAGTATTTCTTTTTTTCTCCAGTCTGATTATTCAGTCAGAGATAGTCTGGTTTCTAGTGGTGGATGGAGATGGTTAGGAGGGGCCAGACTTGATCATTCAGGGTATGGCAGGGCTTGTCAGTCTCTGCCCATTCCAGGTAATTCTTTCTACTGGTATCAAAGAACTTAAAGTTGCAAGCTCAACTCTTTCCAATATGTTAGTAACCAATAATCACTAAGAGATAGGATCTAGAACTAGCTTTCTTATTTTCAGCCCTATATCTAGTATTTATAGATCAACATCTGGTAACATATGTCCTCCAAAATGCTGCTCTTCTTCCAAAGCACCAATCTTCCCCAAGCTTGTATTATATTTTCCCTGTATTTTTGAATGAGCTTCTGCCTTATCTTCCTGAATATCAGTTATGATATGTTGGTTATGAGCAATAGAATCCAAATATGGCTAATTTAGGCAAAGTAAAATGTATTGGAATATTTCTTCAGAGCAACTTCTGGAGGCTGATAAATAGGGTTTAGCAACAGTGGTAAAAAACATAAAATAAAAAAATAAAATAAAATAAAACAGCATAGTACTGGCATAAAGACAGACATATTGACCAAAGGAACCAAATTGAGAAACCACTAGTAGACCCTCACATCTACAGTCAAGTGATTTTTGACAAGGCGGTTAAGCCCTCACAGCTGGGCCAGAACAGTCTATTAAAAAACTGGTGCTGGGAGAACTGGATAGCCATATCCAAAAGAAAGAAAGAGGACCTGAATTTCACACTTTATACAAAAATTAACTCAAAATGGAGGAGAACCAGAAAGATGGTGGTGGATTAAGGAGCTTCTAGAGACAGCACTTGCTACAGAGCAGTTAGTAAACACCCAGAGCTATCTGAAGCTGGATGAAGCAACTGTTTAGGAGCTCCAGGAGGCCAGAAGAGCATCCTGAAACATCGTTGAAGCAATGGAAGGGGGAAAATGCCCATCTGCAGAGAAGACTCATACGTAGAATGCTCTACGCCATGGAGGCCAGTGCCCATCCTCCACTGGAGGCACAAGATGCTTTGGGAGCTGTTCTGTGGCTACAATTCAAAGCTCCACATCCCAAAAATGGGGGAGGAAGAGACGGTTGGGCAAAAATTTCAGCTACTGATGAGTAAATTCAGGGAACTAAAGTATAATCCTGAGAACAGCTAAAGTATGAGTCTGTCCAAATCAGAAAGAGGATGGTCACTGCCATCTTAACTCCATGTCTGGCACAAGGGGAAGCAGAGTGGACTGAAAATCACACCACTGGTAGGGACCAGCTTCTTTCCATCCAGATAAGATTGCAGGTCTAGCCTAGATCCCAGCACCACCTCCAGCAGGCAGGAAGCTAGGCGACCTGCACCATCTTCTCCAGGAAATTAACAGCCAAGCCATGGAACCTGGTGATTATTCTACTCTGGCAGCATGAGCCACTCCAGCAGTTATACTGTGTCTGGAATTGGAAGCTCCATTTCCCAAAAACAAGGGGGGAGGAGATGGTTGGCTGCCAATTTAGGCTACTGATTGGTAGACTCAACAAGCTAAGATATAACCCTGATAATAGCGTGGATGTGAATCTGCCCAGGTCAGGAAGAGGCTGTTGGCCACCATTTTGACTCCACCCCCATCCTGAGGGGAAGCCAGGACCAAAATCACAGTGATGGTAGGAACCAGTTTCTTTCACCCAGATCTGTGTGCAGCCCTAGCCTAGGCTTCTGCCCCACCTCTGGCAGGGTGGGGGCTGGTGGGCACTGCACCAGCCTTTCCAGGAAACTGTAGGTAACTTTGTGGCACAGATTGAAATTTGGAAGTGTCCCAGGCAACTGAGGTCATCTTGGACCCGCACTGCATAGATTGCTTCCACAACTGCAGCTCCATTCCCACCCCAGGCAGAGGAGAAAGGGATGTGAAGCTTCATTAGTCTCTCTGGGCAACTACTGTCCAGGCCTGCACCACTTGGATTATTCCACACAGCTGTGACACTGTTCCTACCCCTGGAAAAGGAGAAAGTTGGAAGAAGCTTCATTGGTCCCTGGTGCAATGAGGGCAGCTTGAGCCTCCACAGCTTATAGCACCAACTGAATGCTTGGCTCCTACTGCACAGCCAGCAAGGGAGAAATGGCAAGAAGCCCTAAACTAAAGAGAAGAACTACACCCAGAATATATACTTAGTAAGCCAAATACCAAGACACCAACAAAAAATTACAATCCACACCAAGAAATAGGAAGCTATGACCCAGTTAAAGGAACAAGATAAGCCTCCAGATGACATAAAGGAGTTGAGGCAAGTAATCATAGATGTCCAAACAAATCTTAATAAATTCAATGAGATAGCTAAAGAGATCAAGGATATTAAGAAGACACTGGAGAATCACAAAGAAGAATTTGAAAGTATGCATACAAAAATAGCAGATCTTGTGGGAATGTAAGGAGCAATAAATGAATTTTTTTAAAAAATTGGAATCATATAATAGCAGATTTGAGGAGGAAGAAGAAAGTATTGGTGAGCTTGAAGAAATGGCCTCTTAAAGTGAACAAATGAAGAAAAGAATGGAACAAAAATGAACAAGGTCTCAGGTAACTAAACGGCAGCAAAAGGCTTGCGAACATATGTGTCATGGGTGTCCCAGAAGGAGAAGAGTAGGGAAAGGGGGCAGAAGGAATATTTGAAGAAATAATGGTAGAAAATTTTCCAACCCTACTGAAGGACATAGATATCCATGTCCAAGAAGTACAACATATTCACATCTGAAAAAATCCAGATAGACCAACTCTGAGACACATACTCATTAGAATGTCAAATGTTGAAGACAAAAAGATATCTAAAAACAGCAAAAGAAAAGCAATGAATAACATATAAGGGATATCCAATAATATTTCTCAACAGAAAACATGGAGGCAAGAAGATAGTGGTCTGACATATTTAAGACACTACAAGAGAAAAACTTCCAGCCAAGAATTTTACATCCAACAAGACTGTCTTTCAAAAATGAGGACAAGATTAGAATATTCACTGATAAAAAGAAACTGGGACAATTTCTAAGCAAGAGACCAGATTTTCAGGAAATACTAAAGGGTGTGTTAAAGCCTGAGAAGAAAAGACAGGAGAGAGGCCTGGAAGAGAGCCTAGAAATGAAGATTATATCCATAAAAATAACTAAAAGTGTCAAAAGAGTGGTGAAAATAAAATATGACAGATAAAACTCAAATAGTCAGGAATAAACCTAACCAACAATGTAAAACACTTATATTCAGAAAATAGAAACTCAATATTAAAAGAAATTTAAAAAGCCCTAAATAACCGGAAGAATAGTCCATGCTCATATATTGGAAGACTAAATATCATTAAGATGTCAATTCTACTCAAATTGATATAAGGATTCAATGCAATCCTGATAAAAATTCCACCAGCAATAAATAAAAAAATTGAAAACATGATCATCAAATTTATTTGGAAAGGTAAGTGTTCTTGAACAGCCAGAAACATCATAAAGAGGAAAACAAATCTTCATCTCCAGACTTTAAACCATATATGTAGCTATAGTGGTAAAAACAGCATGGTACTCACATAAAGACAGACACATAGAACAATGGAACCAAATTTATGGTTCAGAAACAGACCCTTACATGTATGGTCAAGTTATTTTTTTTTTTTTACTTTTTATTCATTCATTTAAAATCTGTCTTAGGAAACTTAAAACTGATGTTCATCAAAGAATAGCAGTGTTAACATTTTGAAGGTAAAGAAAAAAATACATCCATCTGAAATTCCTAAAGCTCAGATTCAGCAAATCTGAACTACTTTTCCTCATAATGTTTCATTTCAGAAACTATACTGAGATGTGATGTTAACACTTATATTGGATTGGTTCTGCATTAAATATGAATTATAAGTAAATATTGGAAGTATGCCATGATAATTTTTAATATAACGCTTAGCTAAATAAATGTAAATTTGCCTTTAAAGACTAGTTCAATATTAAATTTTGATGTTTTCCAGTTTTTCCTTTCTATTTTACACCAATAATAATTTCTCTATTCTTCAAGAAGGTCAAGTGATTTTTGACTAGCCTGTCAAATTCACTCAGCTCGGGCAGAACAGTCCATTCAATAAATGGTGCTAAAAGAACTGGATATCCACAGCTGAAAGAAGAAAAGAGGATCCTTATCTCACACCTCATGCAAAAATTAGCTCAAAATTGATCAAAAACCTAAAAAATAAAAGCAAGAGTCATAAAACTTCTAGAAGAAATTGTAGGAAAATATCTATAAGACATGGTGGTAGGTGGTGGATTCTTAAAGGACATAAAAGGAGGACTGAGACAGACTACTGATGTTTAATGCATGTAGAAATTTTAATTAGCTTTAATGTGAAAGTGTGGAAATGTATAGAGTGGATGGTAATGAATAGTGAGTAACAGCTAGTTTATAAATGGGGATATGACTGAAAATGGTCATCTATGTATGTAAAAGCCAACTGACAGAATGCTAGAGAATAATCTAGGAACTGTATAACACAGTAAACTGAGAGGTGGATGAGAATTGTGGTTGATGGTACAGATGCAAGCATGTCCTTATTGTGTATGTGTGTTTATGTATGAGTGATTTTTTTCAATTAATTTAAAAAACAACTCAAAATGGATCAAGGAACTAAATATAAATGTGACTACTATAAAATTCCTAAAAGAAAATGTAGGAAAACCTTTTCAAGATCTTGTGGTAAGCACTAGTTTCTTAAACATTACATCCAAAGCACGAGCAATAAAAGAAAAAATAGACAAATGGAATTTTTTTAAATTAAACACTTTTGCACCCCAAAGGACTTTGTTAAAGGGGTGAAAATGCAGCCAACTCAATGGGAGAAAATACTTGGCAATCACATATTGTATAAAGTTTTAATATCCATGATATAAAAAAGATCATACATATTACCAATAAAAAGACAAACTACCCAATTTAAAAATGGGTAATAGACTTGAAAAGTGAATTTTCAAAAGAAAAAACAGAAATGGTGAAGAAACACATGAAAAATATTCAACATCACTAGTGACTAGGGAAATGCAAATTAAAACTACCATGAGCTATTATTTCACATCTGTTATACTGGCTACTATTAAAAAGTCAGAAAACTGTATATGTTGAAAAAGATGTGGAGAGATAGGAACAATTATTTACTGTTGGTGGGAATGTAGAATGGTACAGCCACTGTGGAGGACTGTCTGGCAGTTCCTAAGGAAATTGAATATAGTCTTGCCATGAGACCTGGCAATATCATTGCAAAGTATATACCTAGAAGAACTGAGAATGGTGACATGAATAGATATCTGTGCACTGATGCTTATAGCAGCATTATTCATGATAGTCAAAAGTTGGAAACAACCCAGGTATCCATCAACTGATGAATGGATAAAAGAAACTGTGATCCATACACATGATAGAATATTAAGCAGCACTAAGAAGAAATTAAGTTGTGAAGCATATGACAACGTGGGTGTACCTGGAGGATATTATAATGAGTGAAGCAAGGCAGAGGTAAAGACAAATACTCTATGCTTGTTCTATTATGAACTAAAAAAGTTATATAAAATCATGGCATTTATAATTAGAATATATGTCACTAGAAAATAGAATGCTGTTAGAAAATGAAATGTGGACAGTTAATCTGTGCAGAATTGGTAAAAAGTTGGTTGTAAAACCTTTGGAAATGTTGAGAACACATTATAGTGTTTGTAATTATCAGAGCTATTCTATGGGTTATGACAGTGGTTGAAAGGGTAAGTCTAAGGTCAGGTATACTACTAGAAGAAAGATAAAAATGTAACATGGGACTGTATAAAATAGTGAAACCTTATGTAAAATATCATTATGGGTGATATTTCACATATAAAGCTATTTTTTATAAAATATAAACACAAATTTACTAAAAAGAAGGAAATAGAGTAGCAGTTTGTACGGCAGGGGAAGCATAGAGAGACTGAGAGCTGATGAGTTTTGTTTGTTTGCTTTTTATTATTATTATGGAAATAATGAAAAAGCTCTAAAAGTGATTTAAGTTATGAATGCACAATTATGTGATTATATCGAATACCATTGATTTTACACTTTGGGTGGGTATATGCTTTATTAATATGTATTAATATAATTGTTTTTTTATAAAATAGAGAAAAAGTGGGGAAAGAAACAGAATTATCTGAAATAGATCTTTGAAAGCCTCCTGAAAGGGACATTGCAACAAGGATTGTGGAAATTTTAGAAGGAAAAACACATTTCAGCTGGAGAAATAAATGTAGTAATCATGAGACAAAGAGCATAGAGCAATGGAATAAAATTTCATGGCAGGAAAGTTAGTAAGAGTTATAATTAGTGAACTGTTGCCTATACCCTGTATCCATAGTCAGAATGTAATTTATTCCTGTATTATTTACTTATAGATACAGTGAAATGAACAAATACTTTTGAGTGTCTAATACTTGTCAGAGAAAAAAATATAGAATTCCTCTGTTTGAGGAGGCAAATAATTAAAAATTACAAAACAGTATAATTACATTTTGATGATAGAGGTATGTGTAGGATGGCTCTGGATTCATCCATAACCCTTACCATTTCCTCTCAGACTGGACCTTGAATACATGGCTTCATCTCCACCATCACTTCTCTGCTTTATGCATTCAGAAATAAAATAACTTTTGCTATTTTTATTCAGCTTATAAAAATAGGATATTCTACACACTTGTGTGCACCTAAGTCTTTTCTTTTTTAACTTAATAAATCTTGGAAATCATTCTACATCAGTATATAGAAAGCTTCCTTTTTCTGCACCATAGCTGCGTCATATTCCATTATAGGGATTTACCATGATTTATTGAACCAGTTCCAGTTGGACATTGTGACTATTTCCATTTCTATGATATTGCAAATTATGTTGCAAGCTTGTACATATATGTGCAGGAGTATCTGTAAAAATGTTCCCAAAGTGAAATTGTTAGGTCAAAGTTTGCATTTATTTTTAAAAAATTTTTGGTGAATACTGCTAAATTGCTCTCTGTAACCATTTTATTAATGTGTATTCCCTTAGCAATGATTGAATGATTCGGTTTCCCAACAGTCTTTCACAAGAGTATGTTATTAATATTTTCCCATATTCCTTTTATTTTGATAGGTGAAAAATAAGATCTCAATATAGCTTACATATACACATCTCTTACTTTGAATGAGGAACCCCCTTTTCCTTACATATTTTATGTATATGCATTTATATAATACCATGTGTATTCCCTTTTGTGCAAGTATGTTCATAACCTTTGTCTATTGGTTTGGTTTTTATTTTTTGTTTTTTATTTTGTCTTTTTATGAGTTGATTTTTTTTCTAATCAATTTGTAGATGCTCCTCATATATCAGTGATATAAGTTCATTGTTATGACATATAAACTGCATGAATTTTAATCAGTTTTCTTTTTTCTTTTACTTAGTTTTTTGTCAAATAGAGGTTTTTATTTTTATAGTTAATGTGCTTTTATGAATTATGGATATCTCCCCATTAATAGAGAATACACCAATCTCCAAGCAAATAAAATAATTCCTTGTAGCATTTTCCTGGTTCTTTCATATTTCTAGTTTTATACTTAAATTTTTGACCCAGTTGGACTTAATCCTGTGGTTTGATGTGAGGTACTCATCCAGTTTATTTTTTTAAGGTTTATTTTATTTATTTCTCTCCCCTCCCCCCCCACCCCAGTTGTCTGTTTTCTGTAGAGCAATTTATATCTACTACAATTTTAATGAATTAGCTAAAGTATGGACTTTGTGCAAATAAAATTATGATGTAGCACCCAGTGCCCAGATCTTGGTTTCTAAATGCCTTCCCAATTAAAGAAACCATAACTTCATTGATAAAGTTGATTCTAGAGTTTGGGTAGGAAAAAATACAACAGAACCTGGATTATCATCTACAGCCTGGAAACAGGGAAGAGTTTACTAAAAATAATTATGGAGTCATGTCAAAGAGACAAGGGAGTAATCCTGAAAGTGGTCCCAATGGGCAAACCTAGAATAATTTGAAAAACAAAATAAATATTGTAATATTGAATTGTGACCCAAAGTATAAAATATTCATATTTCTACAGTGAGCTAAATAAATTTTTGGATAAACAAGTAAATGGAGGTGCACCGATATAGAAGAATTCAAAATGATTTATGTAGATACTGCCCTTCTCACACATTCCCTTTGACTGTGAGTTGGATTTGCTGACTCACTTACAAAAACAGAGTAAGGGAAATATAGCAACTTTATTGCTGAGATACTGGCAAAACCACCTTAACATTTAATATCACCTATAATACCATGTTGTTATATATCCTTGATTTAATGTGATGGAAAGAGTAGCTTTGTATTCTTCACCCAAAATCATAACCCCAGTTTAAGAATGAAGAAAATATCAGACAAACCAAAATTGATGGACATTAAAAAATATCTGGCCAGTACATCTCAATTTCATGTGAAGATCATGAAAACCACCTGGAAGACTGGGAAATCATCACAGACCAGAGGAGACTAAGAAAATTATTACTAAATTGAATGTGGTATCCTGGACTGAATTGTGAAATAGAAAAAGGATATTAGCAGGAAAAAAACACTAAGGAAATCCTAATGAAGTCTGGATTTCATTTAATAATGCTCCAATGTTGGGTTTTTAAATTTTGATAAATATTCCATCTTACATTATTGTAAGGTGTTAACAATAGGGGAAACTGGATGAGGGGTACATGGGAACTCTCTGTACTATATTTATAATTTTTCCATATATCTAAAATTTTTCAAAATAAGTTTATTAAAAAATATGGGTGGGGGTGTTAAGCCTTGGAGAAAATTCTTAGCTAATAAAGCATAATTTTATTTATCTCAAGTTTGGGTTGTGAAATGTGGAGGATTTTGCTAGTATCTTTTCTCCTTTATCCTCATCGCTGGTTGTCTCCCTTCATCATGTTAGTATCAAGAGTGGGAATCATAACACTAATAAGGTTATAGATATTTAGCTTAATATCCACAGATGGAATTCAGAGAGTCTGGCTACTTTCTGAAATTGTACACAAGATTTGGCACATAAGTACATTTTAAAAGAGCATTCAAAACTCCTCCCACATCAACTACCTCTTTCATCATTGTGGCACATTCATTGAATTTGATGAATACACTTTGGAGCACTGCTGCACCACAGGGATTATGGTTTACATTGTAGTTTACACTCTCCCTCAGTACATTCAGTGGGTTTTGGCAGGATATATAATGTCCATCATCTCTCCCTGCAATATTATTTAGATCATTTTATTATCATCTTTTACCCCTCTTTCTTTCCTATCTGTCTATTATACATACAAAAGAGGTTACATTAATGTCTGGTTAATTCAATTTTGTTTTGAATAATTTAATCTGTAGAGTTTATATCATAACAAATGAAAAAAAGAGTGTTTCATTATGAGGAATTCTTAATTTCATATTTGAGAGGGTTACTAGTTATATTTAGAGATGTGAGGTAAAGAGAAACTTTTTTGGAAGTATTCGTGTCTATTTGTTAGTCTAAAATCTGATGGGAATATTTATGGAGGGACTATAACAAGTAATGATCAAGAGAAAAGTCTATAAAATCACAAAAATGGGTTCATAATCATGTCATTTACTAGTTATATGACATTGGGCAAGTCACTTAACCTCTCTAAACTTGAGTTTCTTCATATATAAAATGAAGACAATACTATTCTCTAACTCACAGAACTGTTGTAAGAATTAAGTAAGATAATATATGTGCAAAGATTACCCCATGTCTGGAATTTAATAAAAAATCAAGAAGTGGCAATATTGATTAGGTGATAAGATAAAAGGGAGTTGTACTAAACTTCCTTTGATTGGGTGTTTTATCAGTGAGAGAAGTGCAAGAGCAGAAACATTAAAATTTTAATTTATTTGCCAACCATTTACTAAACATTCTTTTTCATTACAAAGTGCTATGATCTGTGGAGGACACAAAGATGATTAAGATATAGTCCTCCTTCTTAGGGAGCATTCAATTTAACATACTTAAAAATTTTAATCAAAGATACATAAGTGAGGTACATATAAATTGCTAAGGGACTCACAAGCAGAAAAAAAATACTTTTGCTCTCTTGTCAGCAATAACCCCTCACTCCCTATCATTCTCTCCTCTTTCACAAGTCTCAAGCTCACTGTGCCTCTGACTTTAGTATCTCTGAGTAAAACCCCCATACTCTCTCCCTCCCTCCTTGCCTCTTTTACTTGCAGTCTTCCCCAAATTATATCCTTTCATTTGATTAGATCTTGTATCATTATTTTTGTCTTACTAGTAAACTTAAATTTAAATAAAATTTTATTCCATATATTACATGTTCAAGTTGATATGTGTGCAAGATGATATGTGTGCAGTTGTCATCAGACTAGGTGGATAAACTGAGCTGATGAAGGAATGGACAACAAGAGATAGAAATCAGAACTAATACATAAACTATGGGCAAGAGAAAATTAGGGGCATGTCTCTGAATAGACAGTAGGTGAAGAATCTGCTCCTCCAAAGAGAAAGGGTCTAAAGGCAAGGAGAATATCTAGATCTACTTCACTGATCAGGGTTGGTCATAGTGTAGTCCTAATAAATATTGAAGAAATGTGGAAATATCTGACTTATAGTACACCATTTATTACATCAATCATGAAATTCAAGTTTTGTCACACATTTGCAAGTTTAATAATCTGAGTAAAACAATTTTGATTAATAAAGGGTAGTCTGATATTCATTAACCACAAAGCCTAATTTATAATAGGAACATGATATCAAGTCATAACCCTGATGCTGTTGTTTTTATTTGCACTCAAAATGGCCTTTTTAAAGAAGACATTAAATTTCAGAAACACTTTTTCATTAAAATATGTGTGAGATCCAAAGACAAGAATAGACTTTCAAGGTAATTAAACCCTCCAAATAACAAGAAAGTCATCAACAATGAAAATGAAACTTAAGACTCTTGAAACAATAAGCAAAACATGGTAAAAAATCCCACATTCAATCTATTATTGCGAGCTAACAATTCTCTTATATCTCTCAGATCAGGCACTTTCTTTCCATTTCTTTAACCACTCACTGGTACTGATCTGATTATTCAGCCTTCCCGCTTATCTTTTTTTTTTTTTTTTTTTTTTTTTTTCCCGCTTATCTTTTTGCCTTCAATTGATTCTACTTTCATTTGGCAGAATAGTCTATCTAAAATACCATTTTCATGCTGATAATACCTAACTACTAAGCATTTACTATGTGTCAGACATTGTTCTAAGTGATTTATATGTAGCTTCTCAGTTAATCCTCAAAAAATGCTATGATGTAGTTACTATTATTAGGCCTATTTTACAGAAGATTAAACCAACGTTCAGAAGGGTTATGTAATTTGCCTAAGGTGACACACTTTGTAGGTAAAGTCAGGATTCAAATAAAGGCTGTCTGACTCCAGCTTCCATAGTTCTAGCCATTCTACTATACTGCAGAGCTCAATAATCCATGATATCTCTGTACATGTTACTGAATCTGGTCTTTACTGCCATAGAGCTATTAAAAAAGCAGAAAGGAACCTTAGAGTCTTTTTATAAAGAAAGATTGAAAATTAGTAGCCCACAGGCTGAGTATGGGTTACAGAAATATTTTATTTGATCTTGCTGTTTTAATGATGATCCTTGCCAACAATTAAATATTGAAAGAATTCACCAAAAATCAGAATTGCTGGAGTCTCTAGAAAAATTACAACATTGAGTTGGCCTTGCCACTTAGCCACCACCTAAGTTATTGCTGGCTATTTAAATAGAGCATTCATGATTTAGTTATATAAGTTCCCACCTGTCCTTCACTCATTTAGCTATTTGACTCTTGTAGGCAAATGCATTTATGATCCAAAATTTGGTTGAACTCCAGGTGTGGAATTGAGACCTAGAAAGGGAAACTGACTTACCCAAGATCACACAGAGTTGGTAGCTAAAACATGACTATAACTCAAGTGTTTTTGACTCTCAATTCACAGCCTTTCTACTATATGATGTGTTTCTTCTTCTGTGTTTTTGAATAATGTATTCCTCTTACTACCAATGCTCTCACCTCTTTTTAGTCTCTGCCCATTATTTCTTTCAAAATTGGCCTCAAAATTTATCCCCATATACAGCCTTCCAAATTAATAATACTGATAATGATCACAAATTTATTCAGCATGCTCAGTGCTTATTAATTTGCACTTGATGATATGCTTCTTAGTAAGACATTCGGTATTTCCTCTGTGTATGACCTGTTTCCTCACCTACACTAAGATCTGTAAGACTGAGAATAAAGTTGGCCTATAGCAAGATTTTGAAGTTAGTGAAACTTGTGTTTCTCTACCATTTTTTTCTACTCAGTTTTCACTCTTGATTGCTTCTTTCAGGAAAGACTCTGATATCAGTCATTTACTAAGAGTCCATAGACTGGTGGTCTGCCAGCTCAGTTTGGCTGACAGGCATACTATGCTCAGGTGGCACACAGTTTTTAACTGATTGAATATGAATGTCTTTTGATTGGACATTCAATTTCAATTCACCCTCTTTTCTAGATTGTTATACCTGGCCTTATCCACACACTTGTGTTGTTTAACTGGCCAATGCAGACAGTTAAGTTTGTGTTCTCCAATTTTACCTTCTATTTGTACTCCTGCATTCTCAAGATCTTTTTCAATTTGCCCTAGATTTGGTGACTGAATGCCTATCTTCTTTGCATTTGAGTCTACTGAATCTTGATAGCCTTCTCAAAATCTCAAGGTCTAACTTGTTGTCAGGGAACCTTTTTCCCTAATGCTAAACATTGGCTTAACCATATTCTGGATGATATCTGTTCCTTTTTTTTTTTCTTTATTTCCTCTCTTTATTTTTTTAAATGTTACATTAAAAAAATATAAGAGGTCCCCATACACCTCCCCCCCTCACCCTACTCCTCCCACATCAACAACCTCTTTCATCATCGTGGGATTTTCATTGCATTTGGTGAATACATTTTGGAGCACAGCTGCACCACATGGATAATGGCTTATATTGTAGTTTACACTCTCCCCAGTCCACCTAGTGGGTCATGGCAGGACATAAAATGTCCAGCATCTGTCCCTGCAGTGCCTTGATTCAATGGACTTTACTATGACCAAATTTGAGAGCTGATGTTTATTCTCATTAGACCTTCTTTTAATATTTGTATTGATATAGCCTGTGCATGAATTCAAAATTGTTTCCAAGTATACCTAGTCCCTAAAAGTCCAAATAAGTAATAGAGGCCTTACAGTCTTTGAATGTTCAGAAAGGATGTAAGACTGAATGTGTATTCAAGGTTGCATCCCAGACGGAATGTTGAAGATATGCTAAATACAAGCTGGCTTGGAATGTGGGGAATATGTGTTAAATCAAACTTACCTGGAGGAAATAACCTATCTGATACTCAAATAAAACACTGAAGAAACTAACCAAAAGTCTGTTTGCATACAATCACCGTTTGACTCCCTAATCCTATTTCCTCTGTAAAAGAAACAAAAAATGCTATTCGGGGCTAGTTTTTTTTATTAGGACAAGAGTCCGCTGAGTCTGGTCAGTTGAAATAAACCAACTTCGTTCTGAGTTCTCGTGTCCTGGCCTTCAATACTGCACACACCTGATTTCTCTACAACATTTCTTGTGACCACAAAGGGACTGAACTGAGAAGGTCAGAGGTGGCAACAGTTGTTTGCCCCTCCTGATGTCTCTGGGGAGGTCGGGAGGGCCTGGGTGAAACCCGGCCCTGGGCACCCCAGGACACCCCATTTGAGTCCAGAAAGAGGTTGCGGTCTTCACTGGAGCCCTCCTGGATGAGCCAGGGGCACTGAAAGGTTTGAGAGACCCTGAGAATGAAGCAAGGACCTCCGCACGTTGGACTGGTAAGACCCCCGGGGGCATAGTGCAGGAAAAGTCTAATTCTGAAATTAGGAGGGAGCATGATCGACTCTCAAAGGGGAGGCTGTAGTACTCCTTAGAATACAGGAGGAAGCCATTTCCTCTATAGGCCTGAGGAAAGGAAAGGGGTGTGGTGGTGTGCGTGTGCTTGTGGCGACTGAGTGAGACACAGAAAATCACTTATGAAGGGGAGTGCGGAGTCCTGATCCGTGGTTCCGTGGCAACCTCATGTGATCAAAGGCAGTCTGGGGGGTCCCTACAAAGGGACCTTCTACTGTATCAGGGGCTTATACTGATCCACTAAGGTTAAGAGGCACCGAAAGCTCCTGCAAGGGATGTGGCTGGAGACGGACAAAATCTAAGGCTTGGGTGACTGTGGTGCACCGTCGGCACAGGGTAGAAATGGGAAACACACACAGTAAAACCCCGTTAGGTTGTATGCTGAAAAACTTCCCCCCATGCATTCCGTGAAGATGTGGTTTCAGCCAGGAAAGCTTAAGATGCTTTGTGAATTAGAATGGCCAGCTTTTGGTGTGGGTTGGCCCCAGGAGGGCACTTTGGGTCCCCGGATCATCCGTAAAGTCCATGATGCAGTAACTGGAAATCCAGGGCATCCAGACCAATTTCCCTACATCGATGCTTGGGAAAACGCTGTGAGCCAAAACCCTATCTTGGTTAGGGAAGTGCGTGACAGAGGAAGCTAGAATTTTCTTAATACAGAAACCGAGGAGTGCCATCCCAGGGACCAGACCAAACAATCATTGTGCAAAGGGCACAGAGAAAGTGCATCCCAAGTCCAGTGCCAATCCACCCATTTTAGAAGGGCCATACAAACATGAATTTCCACCACCTTATGCGATGACTCCCGCCCCGGCAGTACTAAGGAATGAAAATGAGCTAGTCTCCCTAAGTAGTGCCCCGTTATCGTCATCCTCATGGGGAAGTGTGATGCCCACACCATCCCTGCCGCTGCTTTTATCGCCATCAGAGGGGGCACCTATACCATCCCCACAGTTGCCTTTATCGTCATCTGCAGCTGAGAGCCCTACACCATCCCCACAGCAGCTTTTACGGTCTCTGCAGTGGTGCTGCTGCAGCACTGCCTCTGCAGCGCTGCCCATCAGTCAGGAAGGAGATGCTGAGAGGCAGCAACTCAAACCACAGGGAAGCCCAGGGGCAGAGGGAGCAGAGAAAAAGGCTGCCTTCCAGCTACCTCTCCCTTAAGCCCGGACTCCAATCTTCTGCAATTCAGATGGCCAGGTTCAGGGGGGAAACTGGACATTCATCTATCAGCCCTTTATGACAACGGATCTCTTTAACTGGAAAAGCCACACCCCACCATTCTCAGAGAAGCCTCAGGCCATGACAGACCTTTTCCAGTTCATTGTACAAACCCACAAACCCACCTGGGATGATTATAAACAACTTATAATGACTTTATTGAACTTTGAAGAGAGAATGCATGTCATGCAGGGTGCTCTAACCTGGCTCAGAGAGCACCCACCTGAGGGAACTTTAGACAGTGATCAATACGACTGCTTTCAGTTCCCAGAGGAGGACACCCTGTGGGATCCGAATAGCACCATCAGGCTCAACCAATTAGAAATGTTCCAAAGGGCCTTAGTTGAAGGATTCAAGGTGGGGAGCCGCAAGGCAGTGAATATGGCAAAGACCAATCAAATTCTACAGGCTCTGGATGAGAGTCCTGCTCAATTCTATGAGAAACTGTGTGAAGCATTTCGTGTATACTTGCCCTTTAACCCAGATGCTCCTGAGAGCCAAACAATAGTAAATGCACCATTTGTTGCCCAATCACAGACTGATATCTGAAAAAAGCTGCAGAAATTGGATGGGTTTGCTGGAATGAATATCTTGTAGCTCATGAAAGTAGCTACTAAGGTCTATGTCAACAGTGATGTAGAAACAAAAAGGGAAGAAAATAGAAAAATGAAAAAAAAAAGGCAGATCTTCTGGCAATGGCAATTGTGGAAAAGTCCATTCCTGTGTCAAGGAAGGTAACCTGGCAAGCCCCAGCTCCAAGGCGAGGGAAAGGCCCACATCTAGGGCAAAATCAGTGTGCATACTGCAAAGAGGATGGGCATTGGAAGTGAGAGTGTCCCAGCTGGCCACTTGACCCAGCCTCTGCAGTCAAAACATTAGCCAGAAAAGCCAGTGGGGCATCACAGCCCAAACACTGGGTCCATAAAGATTCAGGGAAAAAACCTGCAGATCAGATCATTAGGCTGGCAGGAATGAAGGACTCTGATAGCGATTATTGGAACAGACTGGGCTCCTATTCTCTCGGCCCCATGGAGCCTACGGTCGGAGTCCAAATTGGGGGCCGCACCATACATATGATGGTTGACACTGGGGCTCAACACTCTGTAATGACCAAGGCAGTTGGGCCTCTATCAAAAAGACAAGCCACTATCATAGGGGCAACTGGCAAAAATGCCCAATGGCCCTTCCTTCAAGCCAGAACCTGCAACATTGGGGGAAAAGAGGTCACTAACAAATTCCTTTATTTTCCAGAGTTCCCAGGCCCCCTCCTGGGTTGAGACCTGCTTTCTAAACTACAGGCTTAAATTACCTTTAATGACACAGGGCAATCCACACTGACACTGGGGCCACAAGACTCTCTGAAAGTAGCGCTAACCCTTCCTCTGCAGGAGGAATGGAGACTGTTTTGCCTCAGCGAGACTGACCAATCCATGGCCATGCAGCTCCCCTTTGAAGATGTGCCTGAAGTATGGGCAGAGGGTAACCCAATGGGGATGGCACATGACATTCCTCCAATTATTATTGAAATAAAGCCTACAGCCAGTCCAGTAAGCATAAAGCAATATCCAGCTCCATGTGAAGTGCAAGAAAGGGTCCAGCTACATATTCAGAGATTGCTGAATGAGGGCATATTGAAGCCATGCCAGTCTCTGTGGAACACCCCACTCTTCCCAGTTAAAAAGGCTGATGGCGATTACTGCCCAGTCCAGGACTTATGAGCAGTTAATTCAGCAGTAATAACCTTCATTCTGTGGATTCTAATCCTTATACTCTTCTCAGTTTAATACCCTCATTGGCAATCTACTTTTCATGCCTAGATCTTAAGAATGCCTTCTTCTGCATTCAGGTAGCACCCTGGAGCCAGCCGATTTTTGCCTTTACGTGGGAAAATCCAAACTCAGGTGAAAAGCAGCAGCTGACATGGACGTGATTGTCTCAGGAATTTAAAAATGCACCCACTATTTTTGGACTAGCCCTGGCCAGTGATCTCAAATCCTTTAAAGCAGAAAGTCATAACTGTTTTCTTCTCCAATATGTAGATGACCTCATTCTCGGAAGTCCCACCTATCAAGACTGCTGGTAGAATCCATGCTCTTTCAAAACATCTACAGCAAAAGGGCTATCGGGTGTCTAAGAAAAAAGCCCAAATCTGCCTACCTCAGGTCAAATATCTAGGTTATAAAATAATGCAGGGGCGCTGTGAATTGGAACTTGAAAGAAAGAAAGCAATCTGTAGTCTCCCTGAGTCCAACACATGCCAGAAGCTGCGAGAGTTCCTTGGGGCAGCTGGATTCTGCCGCAATTGGATCCCCAATTTTGGGGTCCTCATGTGCCCTTTACATGAAGCCACAAAGGAGGGAGATCGTGATCTCCTGCTCTGGGAAAGCCCACAGAAAAATGCTTTCACTGCTCTCAAACAAGCTCTAATGGAAGCACCGAGCCTCGGACTTCCAGACCTCACTACATTCACAACCGCTAAAGCATCACAGTAGGAGTACTCACTCAATACCTCGGTTCCTGGCAAAGACCTGTAACGTATCTATCCAAACAACTGGACACTGTAACCCAGGGATGGACCTCATGTTTGCTAGCCATAGCAGCTGCAGCCATGCTTACAGTAAAAGCTATAAAATTGATTCTTGGGCAGCCTATAATTGTCCGGGTTCCACACGCAGTAATCACAATCTTAGAAGCCAAAGGAACACATTGGCTTACTAACAGCCACCTGGTTAAATATCAAACTCTATTATGTGAAAATCCATCCATCCATCTGGAACTTGTAAAAACCCTAAATCCAGCCACCCTGCTACCCGTGGAGGCAGGGGTTCCAACCCATAACTGCCTGGAAACACTGCAAGAAGTATATTCCAGCTGGCCAGACTGCAAGATCAGCCACTGGAAAACCTGACGTGGAGTTCTTCACAGATGGGAGTAGCTTTATGCAGAGCAGCAATCAGCGAGCAGGATATGCTGTAGTAACATCTGAAACCACAGTAGAGGTGCAACGCCTCCCAGATAACACATCAGCACAGAAAACTGAACTCATTGCCCTCACCAAAGCCCTGCAACTTGCAGCTGGAGCCAAAGTTAACATCTACACAGACTCCAAATATGCCTTTCTTACACTGCATGTGCTTGGAGCCTTATACAAACAAAAGGGACTCATTAACTCGGGAGGGAAGAGCATTAAATATGGCACACAGATTCTGGAGCTATTAGATGCAGTTTGAGAGCCTGTCAAAGTAGCTGTAATGCACTGTAAGGGACACCAGACAAGCCACAGCCCCATTACCCAGGGAAATGGGAGGGCAGACATTTAAGTAAAAAGAGTGGCATGGGAAGGATCTCTGTCTGAAAACCTGGCCACCACTCTCATTCCTCAACCTCTTAATTATCAGAACATCCAGTATACACTGCCTGCTCTTGGCCTGCAGCATTTGAGTCACCAAGAGCTGCAATATACTCAAGCTGAGAGAGAGTGGATACTCTCTGAGGGCAGGACACAAGGGAAAAAAAAGATGGTGGACATTGCCTGATCACAGAATAATTGTGCCACAAATATTAGCAGCAACTATATTTCAAGACTACCATGAGTAGCCCTCAAAAGGACCAATACTTGGGGTTGTATCTACTTTATCTGTCTCTGAGACTCTGCTCAGGTGTGCATAAGGGCAATTCTTCTGAAAACCTCCAGACTTTTTTAGAGACTCATAGCCATATAAACTCATTTGTCCTTTCCATTTCCCCCTTGCTTTAGATCAAACAGCATTTTTAACTCCTCTTATTATATGTAGACAGGGATATTATGCTGGTCCATGTTGAACGTTCAATTCAAGGTCGTTTTCTAGT
This sequence comes from Dasypus novemcinctus, assembly GCF_030445035.2. NCBI lineage: Eukaryota > Metazoa > Chordata > Mammalia > Cingulata > Dasypodidae > Dasypus > Dasypus novemcinctus. The sequence goes on along the minus strand of NC_080704.1, from coordinate 90,252,379 downwards.
TACGTCATCAGCTGGTACTTGGTAGTGATCCCTCGGTGCCAGGGAGGCTCATCCCCCATTGTCATGTCCCACGCTGGGCGAAAGGCATTGCATTTGCATGCTGAGTTTGGCTTCAAGACTGGCCACATTTGAGTAACACGGAGGCTGTCAGGAGGGAACTCCTAGGCACAGTGCTGCTCTAGGCCTTCTTCTTATTTCAGGTGTATAGGCTCACAAGGATAGTCATTAGTATCAGGGGCTGACTGATGGACCCTCATTCCTTTCTGGTCCTTACCGTTGCACCTGGGGGACTGCCGCTGCTCCCATAGGGACCACAACAGAGCCCACCTCGGCCAGGAACCCAGTACCCCCCCCAGCTGTTGTTTTCAATTGTTTCCACTATGAGTATATCCAAACATTTCCATGCACGCTGGACACTTGCCCTGTATAACTCCCTGTCAACCATATATCTCCTGTCAATAACATTCCTTACCAGTATTCCTCCACTGCCATTGTTGAATCACTCTGTGATCCAAAACTTCCTGAAAAGTGAAGCCCAATATAATGTCAGGTTCCCTTACTAGTAAAATGGAATATAGCAATGAGTTTAAAGGTTAGATATAGAATATATATTGATTTGGAAAAATTATACGTCCTATCTTTTTCTTTTCTTTTTTCCTAATTATTGAGCTTCTCTTCACAAGAGCCTTAGATCACAGTAATTCATATATACAATATACAGTACACCCATATATCCATAATAAAACCTTTTCCCTTCCACAGCGATAATCTTTTAACTTATTCATATCATATTTACTGAAACTGATGTACAGATATTGAGACAATAGCTTACAAACAAGGTGACATTTGTGTTTACATTGTGGTTTATACTTTCGGGTATCAATTTTCTGAATTTTTTAGTTATCCTATGTTTTACATTATGGTCTACATTATTAGTCTGTCATCCCCTATATGTTTTTGGTGTAATAATACATGTTTTATATCCATTCTTGTGTACTCTCGCAAAACACTTCTTTTGCCCTCACATTTACTTTGGTTCCATCTATTCAATATCTATTTCCCCCTCCTCTTGGGGCCCACAGTGGCAGACAATATTCATTTCTTGAGAACACATGTTCAGAGATAATTGCAACAGTATTGAGGGCTTGACTTGCTCAACTGCCCTAATGCCCTGGTAGCCACCCTTTCTCTTGAGAGATACAGTTCCCTCTATTTGATGGCATTAGTCCTCCCCAGGATGTGGGTCTACCTTCAATCTCATTAAATGGATCTCTACCCAATGGTATAACCCACTCTGGCAAAATGAGCATTCAGATAGTCCCTAGGAGTCTGTCCTGTGTCAGATTATCCCCTTTGAGAATCTTAAAGAGGTAACTTTCCTAATTATATTTTTAAAAGATTTTCTCCAACCAATACCTGACAATCTCCTATGTTCATATGTTGCCCCTCCCTCCCCCCAATTTCTTGGGCAATATTACCCATCCCGCCCATCTCTAGCCCCCCACAAACATGCAAAGCCCCACCCAAAGGTAACCCTATGCCCCCATTTTATCCCTTCCTTGTGCACAAATTTACCTCCAGCTTATCATAGATTTCACCCATGTAGATGTCAGCTTACATCCTTCTTCTACTCCCCGATTTCCTGTAAGCCTATCTTCCAGTCTCTAGCTCTCTGAGGCAGCTTGCTTATTTCATATCATTGAGGTCATGTAGTATTTGTCCTTCAATGCCTGGGTTGCTTCACTCAACATAAGGTTCTCAAGATTCATACATGTTATTATGTGTGTTTGTAGTGTACTTGTTCTTAAAGTCGAGTAGTATTCCATTGTATATATATACCACATTTTATTGATCCACTCATCTGTTGATGGGCACTTGGGTCCCTACATTGCTTTCCAAGGTCTTTATGGTCTTGGCTCTTATATTTATGTCTTTGATCCGTCTTGAGTTGATCTTGGTATAATCTTTGTATAATCCTCTTTCATTCTACATATGGATATCCAATTCTCCAGGCACCATTTGTTGAATAGGCCATTCTTTACCAGTTGAGAGGGTTTGGTGGCTTTATCGAATATTATATGGCTATATATATGAGGTTCTATATCAGAACTTTCAATTCTGTTCCACTGGTCTGTGTGTCTCTCCTTATGCCAATACCATGCTGTTTTCACTACTGTAGCTTTGTAGTATGTTTTGAAGTCAAGTAGTGTGATTCCTCCAATTTCGTTTTTCTTTTTCAATATGTCTTTGGCTATTTGGGGCTTCTTTCCATTCCAAATAAATTTCATAGTTAGTTTTTCTAGTTCCTTAAAGAAGGCTGTGTTGAATTTATTGGGATTGCATTGAATGTGTAGATCAGCTTTGGTTGGATAGACATCTTAATAATATTTAGTCTTCCTATCCATGAACAGGGAATATTCTTCCATTTATTTAGGTCTTCTTTGATTTCCTTGAACAGTCTTGTATAGTTCTCAGTGTATAAGTTTTTACATCTTTAGTTAAATTTATTCCTAAATACTTGATTTTTTTATTTACTATTGTGAATGGTGTTTGTTTCTTGATTTCCTCCTAAGCTTGCTCATTATTGGTGTACAGAAATGCTACTGATTTTTTGTGCATTGATCTTATAACCTGCGACTTTACTAAACTCATTTATGAGTTCTAGAAGCTTTGTTGTAGACCTCTCAGGGTTTTCTGCGTATAGGATCATGTCATCTGCAAATAATGAAATTTTGACTTCTTCCTTTCCAATCTGAATGTCTTTTATATCTGGTTCTTGCCCTAGTGCTTGAGCGAGTACTTCTAAGACAATGTAAACAGAAGGGGAGACAGTGAGCATCCTTGTCTTGTTCCTGACTTTAGAGGGAAGGATTTTAGGATTTCTCCATTGTAAACGATGTTGGCTGTAGGTTTTTCATATATACTCTATATCATGTTCAAAAAATTTCCTTGTATTCCGATCTTTTGGAGTGTTTTTATCAAGAAAGGATGCTGTATTTTGTCAAATGCTTTTTCTACATCTATAGATATAATCACGTGATTTTTTCCCTTCAATCTGTTTATATGGTATATTACATTGATTGATTTTCCTATGTTGAACCATCCTTGTATACCTGGAATGAATCCCACTTGGTCGTGGTGTATAATTCATTTAATGTGTTGTTGAATATGATTAGCAAGTATTTTGTTAAGTATTTTTGCATCTAGGTTCATTAGAGAAATTGGTCTGTAATTTTCCTTTCTTGTGGTTTCTTTGTTTGGTTTTGGTACTAGGGTAATGTTGGCATCATAGAAGGAGTTAGGCAATGTTCCTTCTGTTTTGATTTTTTGGAAGAGTTTCAGCAGGATTGGTGTTAGTTCTTTCTGGAATGTTTTGTAGAATTCACCTGTGAAGCCATCTGGCCCTGGGCTCTTCTTAGTTGGGAGGTTTTTAATGAGTGATTCTATCTCTTTACTTGTGATTGGTTTGTTGAGATCATCAATTGCTTCTTTCGTCAATATGGGCTGCTTATGTGTTTCTAGGAATTTGTCCATTTCCTCTGAATTGTCATTTTTGTTGGAATATAGTTTTTCAAAGTATCTGCTTATGATAGGCTTTATTTCTGTGTGGTCAGTGGTGATATCTCCTTTCTCATTTCCTATTTTGTGTATTTGCACCTTCTCTCTTTTTTTCTCTGTTAGTCTTGCTAAAGGTTTGTCAATTTTATTGATCTTCTCAAAAAACCAGCTTTTGGTCTTGTTTATCTTTTCAGGTGCTTTCTTATTTTCTATTTCATTTAGTTCTGCTCTTATCTTTGTTATTTTCTTCCTTCTTCTTCCTGTTGGATTACTTTGTTGTTTTTTTTCTAATTCCTCCAAATGTGCAGTTAGTTCTTCAATTTTTGCTCTCTCTTCTTTTTTGAAGTATGAATTTATGGCCATAAATTTCCCTGTCAGTACTACTTTTGCTGCATCCCATAAATTTTGGTATGTTGTGTTACCATTATCATTTGTTTCAAGGTAGTCATTCATTTCTTTTGAGATTTCCTCTTTGACCCACTGTTTTTCTAAGAGTGTGCTGTTTAATTTCCAAATCATGGTGTGAATTCCAGGCCTCTGGCCCTTGCAAATTTCCAGCTTCACTCCACTGTGGTCAGAGATATTATTTTTTATGATTTCGATATTTCTGAATTCATTAAACCTTTCTTTGTGGCCTAGCATATGGTCTATCTTGGAGAATGATCCATGTGCACTTGAGAAAAATGTATATCCTGCTCTGTTTGGGTGTAATGATCTGTATATGTCTATTAGATGCAGCTCCTCTAATGTACTCTTCAAATATTTCACTTCTTTATTGATTCTCTTTTGAGATGTTCTGTCCAGAGTTGATAGTGGTGTATTGAAATCCCCCACTATAATTGTAGATGCATCTATTCTTTCACTTAGTTTTTCCAGCGTTTGCCTCATGTATTTAGAGGCACCTTTGTTAGGAGCATAAATATTTATGATTGTTCGTTCTTCTTTACAGATTGTCCCTTTCACTAACATGTAGTATCCTTCTTTGTCTCTCACAATTGTTTTGCATTGAGGTCTATTTTGTCTGATATCAATATAGCTACTCTTGCCTTTTTTTTGGTTATTGTTTGCTTCTAAGATTGTTTTTCAACCATTCACTTTCAGCCTCCATGAATCTCTGGACCTAAGATGTGTCTCTTGTATACAGCATATAGATGGGTTATATTTCCTTACCCAACGTCCCAGTCTGAATCTTTTGATAGGTGAGTTTAATCCTTTGACATTCAGTGTAATTACTTTCAAGGAATTATTTATGTTAGCTATATTTTTTTTTTTTAAAGTGTTCTGTCACAGGTCTCTTTTTTTTTTTTTTTTTTTTTAAAGATTTATTTATTATTTATTTAATTCCCCCCCTCCCCTGGTTGTCTGTTCTTGGTGTCTATTTGCTGCGTCTTGTTTCTTTGTCCGCTTCTGTTGTCGTCAGCGGCACGGGAAGTGTGGGCGGCGCCATTCTTGGGCAGGCTGCTCTTTCTTTTCACGCTGGGCGGCCCTCCTCACGGGCGCACCCCCCGCGCGGGGGCTCCCCCACGCGGGGGACACCCCTGCGTGGCACGGCACTCCCCGCGCGCACCAGCACCGCGCATGGCCAGCTCCACACAGGTCGAGGAGGCCCGGGGCTCGAACCGCGGACCTCCCATATGGCAGACGGACGCCCTAACCACTGGGCCAAAGTCCGTTTCCCAATGTTAGCTATATTTTGATTGGATTTGTATTTGTCATATTTTGTTTGTTTGTTTGTTTTCTTCTCTTTTTCTCTTTTTTTTTTTTTGCTCTTACACTCTCCTCCAACTCTGTGTATCCTGTTTTTACCTTTCTTCCTGCAGAACTCCCTTTAGAATTTCTCGAAGGAGTGGTTTCTTGTTGGCATACTCTTTCAGTTTCTGTTTATCTGTGAATATTTGAACTCTCCATCATTTTGAATTCTAGTTTAGCTGAATACAGTATTCTTGGTTAGAAATTTTTTTCTTTTAGTACCTTGACTATATCATACCACTGCTTTCTTTTCTCCATGGTTTCAGATGAGAAATCAGCACTTTATCTTATGTAGCTTCCCTTGTATGTGATGGTTTTCTTTTCTCTTGCTGCTTTTAGAATTTTCTCTTTGTCTTGAGCATTGGATAATTTGACAAGTTTATGTCTTGGGGTGAGCCTTTTGGGGCTTATGATGTTTGGGGTGCGTTGTGCTTCTTGGATATGTGCGGCAGCTTGCTCGGTCAGTAGAGGAGGGGTCTGGCTGCGGACGAGGGGTCGGTCCAGCTTTGGACGAGGGGTCAGTGCCGCTTGGGACGAGGGGTCGGTCTGGCAGCATACGAGGGGTCGGTCTCACAGGGGTTGCGCGGTTCGGCTGACGGGGTCGCCCGGCAAAGCCGGCGATGAAGGGGTTGCCCGGAGAAGCAGGCGATGAACTGGGGACAAGGGAGGCCAGGCCCTTGTCGGGGGCTCTCAGGACTGGAGGGCGCACGGCAGAAGAACTACCGCGGAGACAAGGTAAACAGGCAAGTCCACTTTATTGAGGGAGAGGCAACAGTTTTATAGGGGCTGGGGAAGGCTGATTGGTCGAAGCCACGCCCTGTTCTGATTGGTTGCCGGAGAAAGGTCAGTGGGCGGTACTGGATGGGGGAGGGTGGTGGTTAGGTATTGGCTGTCGCTGTTGCTGGGGGAAGGGGCAGGGTTTAGGGATTGGTGGCTGCTTTGCTGGGGTGGAGGGCAGACTTGAGTTTCCCGCCCATGCCTGGCTGTTGCTGCTGTTGGGGGAAGGGAAGAGGGTAGACTGGATTTTTCTGCCCACGCCTGGCTGTTGCTGCTGTCGGGGGAGGGGAAAAGGGCAGACTGGATTTCTCCGCTCACGCCTGGCTGTTGCTGCTGTCGGGGAGGGGAAAAGGGCAGACTGGAATTTTCTGCCCTGCGCCTGCGCAGGGAGAAGGAGGAAGAAGGGTGCCGCCCCACAAGGCATCAGGTGGCGCCATCCGGGAGGAGGGGCGGCCGCGGAAGCATGGCTGTTGAGAAGTGGAGACCCGAGGGCACTCTGCGCCCATGCCGAGCTTCCTTCAGGGGTGGCGGTGGGCCCGCCCAACCACCCTATTATGGGGGCAGCAGAATTAGGCCTACCGCGGCCACTCCCCTCGCCAGGCCAGCAAACCACACTTCAGCCCGAGGGGTGACCGCAGATATGTACATCTGTCTCTTTCAGTAGATTTGGGAAATTTTCAGCCATTTCTTCCTGCAACACTCCTTCTGACCCCTTTCCCTTCTCTTCTCCTTCTGGGATGCCTATAATACGTATGTTTGTGCATTTTGCATTGTCATTCAGGTCCCTAATTCCTAGCTGGATTTTTTTCTCTCTTTTTATCAATCACTTCTACTATATGTTCGATTTCCGATGTACTGTCTTCCACATCGCTAATTCTCTACTCTGCCTCTTTTAATCTGCTGTTATTTGCTGCGAGGGTATTTTTGATTTCTTGAACTGTGGTGTTCATTCCTATTATATCTGCTATCTTTTTGCGTATGTCTTCAATTTCCCCTCCAAGTGTTGTCTTCATATTGTTAACCTCTTCCTTTAGTTCATTAAATTTGTCTGTGATATATGTTCTGAGATCTTTAACTACCATTGCAAAGTTCTGCTCCCCTTCCTGGTTTTTAGTTTGTTCATTGGATTTAGCCATGTTTTCCTGATTACTGTTTTGGTTTGTAGATTTTTTTTGCTGTCTTGTCATCATTTTATCTTGATGGGTTTCATCAATTCCTTAGCTTCTTTGTCTAGTCTTGGAGATTAATTAGCTGTTGTTTTTGCATAAATGTTATACCTTCTCTTTGCCAGTTTGTTCTTATTCTAATTTCTTATTGCTGGCTGATATGATTTTGAAGGAAAGTATTAGGGCCAGGGAAAGGAAATTGTGTAAGAAAGGAAAATGTGTAAAGTAGTATTGGTAATAAATGTTAACAGAGCAACAGTATGAGATCTGGGAGAATGAATATTAGATTCATGTAAGTTGTGTAGAGTTATAGCAGTAGGTAGAGTACCTATAATGAGGTAGTCGAATGAATATGGGAGGAATATAGTATGAATTAAAAAGCCAGTGTTTTCATGAGAGATGGAAATAGAAAAGAAAAGCAGTAATTTTAAGAGTGGATAAAAAGAGAAAACAAAACAAAGGTATTAGAAATTAATAGTTAGGCAATTTGGGGATCAACGAAAGGGAGGTGGAATATAGGAGAGACAGTAGATGATGGAGGATATCAAGACGTAGGGGAGAGGGGATAATGTAGGTAGCCAAAATCAATTCACACAGAAATGTGGCCACAGAGGATGAGGATACCCAGCAAATGTGAGGTGTTCCCTGCAGCACCTATTGTATAATTAAGATAAAATAAAATAAGATGCAAATGAGGGACAAGAGAGAAAAAAAAATGAGAAGAAAGAAAGAAAGGAAAAGGGGGGTGGGTAAAGGGAGGGGAACACGTAAGGAAAATTAAAAAAGATATAGAACAACAACAACAGCAACAACAAAAAAAATCCTAAATAACTGGAAAAAAAAAAAGACCTTGGGGGAGACAATGGGAGAATAGACTAGGAGATAATGCAATGTTAGCAATCAGGACAATAAAAAATTAAAAATAATAAAAAAATAAATAAAAAAACAAAAAAAGAAAAAACTCAAATGTTGAGGGCTAGGACATTCAAGCACCTCAGATGGACCTTAGGGCATGGTGGATTCAGGGATGGAAAGTCTGTGATATTGCAGACTCAAGAGGTGTGAGTCTCTGGGGTATGGGCCACTCAGGTTTAGGGGACACAGATGTGGTAACCTCAAATCTGGTTAACATGGAGCCTGGGAGCACCACAGTGCAACACAGCCTTCAGGGATCCCTGTAGCTGAGTGCCAGCCTTATGGGGGTGGTCACATCCGCAAACTCTGACCTACGTGTCAGAAACCGACAATTCACCCTCTCACTAGGGTCTCTTCTGTGGCTGTATCACCAATTCAACTTCAGGACACCTCCTGCCCTGCAAGCCCCCAAAATAACCAGCTGGGGGCGCCTCTACACTGCTGCTAATTTAATGATGCTGCGATCAGCAGCCAGGCCTGGGGGCGGGGCTTCAGCTGGAAGCACTGATATCAGTGTCTGAAACTGAATTTCCCATGCCTCGCAAAAGATTCACCTAATCGGCTTCCAGACATCTCCCACCCTGTTAGCCCCTGAAACAGCCTCCTGGTGACGTCTCTTTATTGCGAGTGATTTAAGGCCACTGCAGATCCCCAGCCAGCCTTGGAGGTGGGGCTCTAGCCAGAAGGACTATTATTTGTGTCAGAAATCAAAATTTCCCACCTCGCAAAAAACTCCCGTTTCTCTCCCCAAATCAGTCTGCGAAGGCCTCCTGCACTCTTAGGCCCCCAATAGCCCACTCAGGGCTTATGAATTCCCCAGTACTGCAGAGCCTCCAGGAATTGCCACCAAATCGATGTCCAGACACCTCCTGCCCTGCAAAATCCCAAAACAGCCTGGTCCCAAAGAATTTCCAATGCTGCCCAGCCGCTTCTTCGCAGGAGAGAGTATCAGGTGCACTCACTCAACCACCTGCCCTGCCCTCCATTTTATCTTCTTGTGTTCATTCAGTCGATTAGCCTCTCCCTATAGTCTGGAGTTTTATAGGTTCTGTTTGTGTGTATGTGTTAACTTTTCTCCTTGAAACTTTGTTTTGTTTTTCTTATTATTTTACCTCTTTGTTGTCTAAGTTATCTTGAATGAAAAATATTAGGATCAGGGAAAGCAAATGAGATAAGGAAAGAAAAAGTATAATAGTAGTATTGGTAGCAAATGTTAGCAAAAGAACCATATAAGACCTAGGAGAATAAATATTAAACTCATGTATGCAGTGTATAGTGATAGGAACAAGATAGTGGAGTACCTACAGTGAGATGGGAAACTGAATATGGAGAAGAATATAGTATGAATTAAAAGGCTAGCATGATCAGGAGAGAGAGAAAGAGAAAAGAAAGACAATAAGATAAAGAGTTAATAAAAGATAGAAAACAGAATAAAAGTGTTAGAATTAAAAAGCCAGAAAAATAGGGGGATAAATAAGGAGAGGGAATGTAAGAGCAACAACAGAAGGTGGAAATGTAGAAAGATGTAGAAAGGAAAAGTGATAGAGTGGGTAGCCAAAATCAGTACACACAGAAAGAGGAGTTTGAGGATGAGGAAGCACAGCAATCAATAAACAAGCCAACTGCACCTAATTAAAAAAAGGGAAAAAAAGAAAAAGAAAGAAAGAAAAGGTTGAGGGATAAAGAGAAAGGAAAGACAAGATAACAAGAAAAAAAAATCCTCAATCAAGGAGTCAACCAAACAATAAAAAAAAAAACTTCCTTCTTAAGCTCTTATTCAGGGAAAATAAGAGACCATCGGGATGCTAATACAAGCATATTTTCTAGGTTTTCCCTGTCTCAAAATATCAGCTAATATGCCAGTGGATCACTATTCCAAGAAGAGCAGTGAACTGAGCCAGAGATCTTGGAAATTCAAGGCTGAAACTCCTCCACTGAAAGAAACCCTCCTTCAGGATCAACCTGCTCCTCAAAAAAAGTTCCCTTGCAAGAGGTATAAGATGAATGGAAGCAGAGCAACTTGGGGGCAATGAAAGTACTCCACAAGATCATGCAATGGTAGACATGTCAACTTACATCTAAAGTGTATAAAAGTCTATAAACTAAATTGTAAACTATAATGTAAAACATAAGGAAACTAAAAATTTAGAAATCTGTACAGTCTAAAATATAAATGATAATGTAAACCAAAATGGAACCATGTTTGATAGCTATGTTTCAAAATCTGTACATCAGCTGCATCAAATATAACATGAACATGTAAAGAGATTATTGCTGGGGATAAAGGAAAGGGGTTTGATGTTGGCTATCTGGGAGTCCCCTATATTGTGCATGTGAATTACTGTGATCTAAAACTTTTTGAAGAAAAAATTAAAAATTAGAAAATAAAGAAAGGATGTAGACATTGATGAAGACATGAAAGTGCCTTGCCATTGTACATACAGGGCAACACCTATTACAGTGATGAAAAGCAAAATGTTAGAAACAAAGCTTTATAATATTTTTCATTTTATTAATACACCAATTTATTTCTACTTTATTTTAGTATTTCTAAATTACTATGTATTGTATTTCTAAACTTTAATCCCATCACTGTATTTCAGTTTCCTCTTAATTGAATTTGACAATATATTAGGATTCATTGTTGAAGAAGTTTTGGAAGACAGAGAAGTTCAACTATGACAGGGGAGGAACTCTGTTGTGGGGTGTTATTGACGGGGGACACATGGGTGGGGGGGAGTTCTCCAGGGCATGTACATAGGGAACATAAATATGTTAGGATATATGTTGGGTATTTTTATAATAGTTACAGTTACAAATGTCAACTGAGGGAGTGCTGAGTTCCCACCCAGGGGAGCTCTATCTCATGCCCCAATGGAACAACAATAATCCCCCAAGTGCAATAACAAAGATCAATAAGGAAGGATGGTCCAATAATGAACCCTTGATACTGATGACTATGCTTAGGAGCCTGAGTGCTGAAAAATGAAGTAGGTCTAGAGCTGTAGGTTGCCTAAGATTTACCTCCTGAGAGCCACGATGTTGCTCAAATGTGGCCACTCTCTAAGCCAAACTCAATATATAAATGCGTTACCTTCCCCCCAACATGGGACATGACTCCTGGGGATGAGCCTCCCTAGTGCAGAAGGATTACTACCAATCACTAACCAAAGAAACAACTGGAAAGAGACCTCAAATAAAAGGTCAACTCAGACCAACAGAATATCTCAGCCTACATGTTGGATCAAGTGTTAAAAAACTGCTCTTTGACCTTGAATAAAAGAGGGAAATGGTAAGACAAATGAGTTGATATGGCTAAGAGTCTTTCAAAAAGAGTCAGGAGGTCATCCGAGGGTCACGATTATGCACACCTCAGCAGGACCCCAGAAAAAGCCAAAGTAGATATAACCCTAGGTACTGGTTCTCCTGAAGGCTACAGAAATCCACAGGGTATACAGTCATGGCGGATGGATTTGGGGCTCTGTGCCATGTCAGAGGGCCTTACTTTGGAATTTGTACTCCTGAGTGTGATGGAGCTGGACTCAGGTGTGACTTTTCTGCACATGCCTCTTCTGTCACTTTTATTGAAGTTGGTGCTAGGGACGGTCCATATGCAGGAAACTTGAATCTCTGGACTGCCCATGTGCCAGCTGGGCCCTGAGCCTCAGCAGAGTGGCAACCCCTACTCTCTGGTACGTTGGTCTCACCCAGGTCACCCAGGTCAGCTAACAGGCAGGTGAAGATGGTCAACTATGACACCAGGGAATTAAGAGTGCCTACAACTGAAAGCAGAGGAATTGCATCCATCATCCATGTGGAATCTAAGCCCCCTCTTGATCTAGAGGTGGAGAGGACAGCATCATCCCAGAGTCCACAGAATGGAGGAATAAAGCATGGACTAGAATGGACTTACTGATATTTTACCACAAAACTATTGTCATGAGTAATAGAATAAGTTTTAGCATCAAGATGGAGAAAGTGGCCACAGTAGTTGCTGAGGGCAGGGAGAGGGTAGAAGAGATGTGATGTGGAGACATTTTTGGGATTTTGATTTGTCCTAAATGATATTGCAGGGTCAGATGCTGGACTTTGTATATCCTGCCATAACCCACTGAATGTACTGGGGAAGAGTGAGAACTACATGGTAAACTATTATCTTTGAAGTGCAGCAGTGCCCCAAAATGTGTTCACCAAGTGCAATGAGTGTACTGCAATGATGAGGGAGGTTGTAGGTGTGGGAAGAGTGGGGTGGGGGTACGTGGGTTATACAGGAACCTCATTTTTTTTTAGTGTAACTTTTTTTTGGTGATGTATATATCTCCAAAAAATTCAATTTTCAAAAATGATGTGCTGGGGGTGGGGAGTGGGATATATGGGAACCTCTTATGTTTTTTTTAATGTTTTTTTAATGTAACATTCCTTGTGATCTATTAACTTTAATTTTTTTTTTTAAAGTCACCTTCCAAAGGTAGGATAACCTCTTTGAAATCATATAAACTAAGTCAGAATCTGCCCTTCCCCCTTTCTCCCTTTCTCACATCTTTCTCTCCCAGGGCAGCAGGAAGCTCGTGTGAGAGCTCCCCTCTGAAATTCAAATGGGCCTCTGGTGAACCAAATCATCATGGAAAATAATGACTCTCAGGCTTTTTGAGAGAGAGCACCCACACCTTGCAAGGAACCCTGTGGCAGAGCGGGGGGGATTCCAACCTCGCTCAGGCCCAGGAGTCGGGGGGCTGCTCCAGTCAAACCACCGGCGGGGGGTGCTCCGGGCAGAGCATCGGCTCTCCAGGTGTGGGGGACGCGCGGTTAGGAAAGAACCACGGAGACCGCTTGAGCGCAAGAACAGGTCTGCCTTATTACGGAAGTACACTTAGCTATATAGGGTTGGGTAGAGGGAGGGGCGTGATGAAGGGAGGGCTGGCTAAGGGGCGACTGTGGACAGGCTGAAGCTGATGGATAGACCTGAGGTAAGCAGTTACTGGGGAAGAGGGCAGATTGTGGGTTGGCAATATGGGCGGGACTGGCGGGAAGGACGGCGGGGGCTGGAAGGGGAGGAGGGGTGGAGAAAGGCGGCAACAGAACCCTAAATATGCTCTTGGAATCCTACCAAGCACTTCCTCCTGTCCCCCTCCCTTGAGTGTGTTGCACAGGATTAGTTAATTGCCTGGCTCCACATTCTCCCAGAGGCAACCCACAGAGGTTAGATAAATCATGCAGCCTTGGCAGATTCACCTCTCCCATCTTCTTGGTTTCTGCTCAATCCTACTGGTATGCTCCTCAAAGCTCAATAATGGGGGTCCAGACAATTGAAACCGCACTCATAGGACTCCTCTCTACCTTCACCAGAACCCTCCCACTCTCAGAGTTTTTCTCCTGCTGTGTGACTGGTGAGGTTCAGGGAAAGCTGACTTCTTATGCTGGGGGTGGGGCAGAAATTCTTGGTTTTACCTTGAACTATCACTCTTCTTGTCGTGCTCTCTACGGATCGATGTCCAGAAGCCTCCTGCTTTGTGGGCTCCCAAACGAGCTCACTCAGGCAGGATTTTGTCCCCACTCAGCTGTTTTTTTGTAGGAGTGATGATATGGGTGCTCTTACTTTGACACTATCCTGTCCTACCTTCCAAGTGTCTTCTTAATAGACTTAATTTCTTTAGCCAGCTCATTGAATTTATTTAGATTTGTTTGAATGTCTGTGATTAGTTGTTTCAACTCCTTTTTTATCTGAAGGTTTAATTTGTTCCTTTGACTGGGTGATATCTTCCTGTTTCTTGGTATGACTTATAATTTTTGTTAGTGTCTTGGCATCCAATTTACTTGATATTTATTCTGGGCTCACTTTTTCTCTTTAGCTTAAGGTTTTCTATTTGATTTGATTTGTTCTACAGCACCTCTTTGATACTTGGCTCAACTATTTTGGAACTTTACAGTGGCTCATGTTTAGACTATTTGATTTTCCCCTGCTTGCTTTCATCTGTTTCTTGTCCTTTCTTTCTGGTGGTGGAGTCAGAACAAAGGAAACAGTTCATGCTATACTCCTTGGAGGCTGAAAATTTCTGCATTTCCCCAGGAACCAATGAAGTTTTTCCCACCTTTCTCCCCTGCCAGGGGTATGGATGGAGCTGTTGCCCTATTTTGTAATCCAAGGTATGCAAGCCAAGACCATCAGTAGTTGCCCAGACAGACATACTACACTCCACACCCCTCCCTCTACTGCATGGGTAAGTATGGAGCCACAGAGGTGTGCAACATTCTTGTCTGGCCAAGACAAAAGTAACTTCAGTTACCCAGTGAGGCTGAGGGAGCACTGCCAATCCTTCTGCCCTGTCAGGTGCAGGGATGGAGCCACAGGCGCACCCAACAGTCTAATCCATGTAGACCAAATGTGGCTACAGTTGCCAGATATCTGTGGGAATACTATCCATCCTCCATCCCTGTCAGGGGCAAGAATCGCGCCACAGGTGTGCCTAACAATCTAATCTTTCCAGGCTGAAAGTGTCTGAGATTTCCCAGAGAGCCTGAAGAAGCAATGCCCTTCCTCATTTCTTGTCAATGTGAGGGTGGAGCCACAGGAGTGACATATTAATATTAGCTAATCTGTATGGCCCAAAAGTGACTGCTGTTGCCAGAGAGGAAGCACTATCCATCCTCTTGCCCTATCTGAGGAGGGGGGAGCCACAGGTGTGTCCAACAAATTTGTCCATGTGGACCAAAGCAAACGGGGTTGCCCAGAGATGCTAAGGAAGAACTGACACTCCTCTTGCACAGATTGGGGCAAGGATGGAGCCAAGGTGTGCAAAAAGTCTTGTCCTGCAGTTGTCCAGAGAGGCTGAGGAAACACCTTCCCCTCTCCTGTCTTATTGGAAGTGGGGACATAACCACAGCTTTGCCCAAATATCTAGTCCATGAGGATCAAAAGTGACTGCCATTGCCAAGAGTGGCTAAAGGAGCACTCTCTCCTCCTGCCCAATCTGAACTGGGTTTGGAGCCAGAGGAGTGCCCAAGAATCTAGTTCATATGGACTAAATGTGACTAAAGTTGCCCAGAGTGGTTGGGGCAGGAACCCCTAGCTTCCTCCCTTCAAGAGGCAGGGCTGGAGCCCTGGCTAGGACAGCAAACCGACCTGGGTGGAAAGAAGGCAGTCCTTCCCTTCACTGTGATTTTATATCAGCTCTTCTTCCCCTCGTGCTGGGGATGGAGTTAAAATGGAGACTGTCTGACTTGGACAAGTTCAAGCTTTAGCTATACTTAGGATTGGAATTTAGTCAGTCAAATTTATGAATCAGTAGCAGTTGGCAGTGCCCAAAGACCTATTCCTCCCCTGTTTTAGGTAAATGAAGCTTCCTTCTCTATCCACGAAATAGCTTCCAGGATGTCTTGCCCTTCAAGTGGGTGATGGGCACCAGCCTCTGGTACATAGAGTGTTCTGATCAAGAATTTTCACTGCAGGCCAGTCTCGAAGCCAAACTCAGCATGTAAATGCAATGCCTTCCCCCAGCGTGGGACATGACACCCGGGGGATGTGCCTCCTTGGCACCGAGGGATCACTACCAAGTACCAGCTGATGACGTAACTAGAAAATGACCTTGAAGTAAAGGTTCAACGCGGACCAGCAGAATATCCCTGTCTACATATAATAACAGGGGTTAAAAATGCTGTTTGACCTAAAGTAAGGGGGAAATGGAAAGAACAAATGAGTTCATATGGCTACGAGTCTCTAAAAAAGAGTCTGGAGGTTGTCAGAAGGATTGACCTTATGCACACCTGAGCAGAGTCTCAGGGACAGATAAAGTAGATACAACCCCAGGTATTGGTCCTTTTGAGGGCTAAAGAGACCCACGGGTTCTATGGTCATGGCAGATGGGGATCACTGCCATGTCAGATGGCCCTTCTTTGGAGCTTGTGTTTCTGCGTGATGGAACTGAACTCAGATGGGATCTCTTTTCACAGGCCTTTCATGCTACTTTACTGGAATTGTAGTTGGTGCTGGGGTTTAAGATATATCTAGGGGATTTGAATCTCTGGACTGACAATATGATAGCCAGGCCCTGAGCCTCAACAGACTTCAGCTCCTACACTCTGATTTATTAGACTTAACCCACTCAGCTAACATGGAGTTGAAGAATGTCAACCACCACACCATGGAGCCTAGAGTGCCTACAACTGAAAGCAGGAGGATTGCAGCCAGTTTCCATTTGCAATCTAAGCCCCCTCTTGACATAGATGTGGAATGGACACAACCAAGCCAAGGTCCACAGGAAGGAGGAATACAGTAAGGATTAGAGTGGACTTAATGATATCCTATTCATGAACTATTGTGGTTAATAATGAGAAAATGTGGCATTGGTGTGGAAAAAGTGGCCCTGGTGGCTTCTGGGTGTGGGGAATGGGAGGAAGAGATGAGATGTGGAGGCATTTTCAGGACTTGGAGTTGTCCTGGGTGATGCTCCAGGGACAATTGCCGGACATTGTATGTCCTCCCATGGCCCACTGGATGGAACATGGGAGAGTGTGGGCTATGGTGTGGACCACAGGCCATGGGGTGCAGCGATGCCCAGAGATGTACTCACCAGATGCAATGGATGTGTCATGATGATGGGGGAGAGTTTTGCTGTGGGGGGAGTGGAGGGGTGGGGGCGGTGGAAGTGAATGGGAACCTCATATTTTTTTAATGTAGTATTTTTTAAAAAATGAATAAATTGAGTAGAATTTGGGAAAAAAACTTCAAAAAAAATTTAAGTTCACGTTAATAAAATTAAGCTAAAGAAAAAAAATAATTTTCACTGCAAATGGACAGTCTCTTCTTTCTCTTTTTCCAAGAGTGTTGCTGGTTTCCATTATGGTGTCCAGGCTCCCCCAAACAGGTGATTTAGATAGCTCTGACTGATTAATAATGGCACTGTAGGACAAGTTGACTCTTGTACCTTCCTACTCTGTCACTATCTTTCTCCTCTGTATTAGTCAGCCAAAGGTGTGCTGATGCAAAATACCAGAAATTGGTTGCTGTTTATAAAGGGTATTATTTGGGGTAAGAGATTACAGATACCAGGCCATAAGAACAAGTTACTTTCCTCACCAAAGTCTATTTTCACATGTTGGAGCAAGATGACTGCTGACATCTGCTAGAGTTCAGGCTTCCAGGATTTCCTCTCCTCCCAGGTCCTGCTTCTCTCTGGGCTCAGGTCCTCTATTTTCTCCATGAGGTGAGCTGTAGACTATGAGGCAATCTAAGCTTTGCCTCTTTCCACAAGGCCAGCTGTAGACTATCAGGCAATTGGCTCTGTTGCTCCCCCTGGGGCTTCTGCCATGTCTAAGGAGCCACAGATTCTCTGTGATCTCCTGGCTCAAGGTCCTTTCTTCCTGGGGCTTGCTTCTCTTTCCTCTGTAAGCCTACTTCCCAATGATCCAGCTTAAGGATTCAGCATCAAACTCCAACATCAAAACTCCAACATCAAAAACCCAACATCAATAACCCTCAACTCTGTCCTTTTCCATGCCTTTTATCTGTGAGTGCCCATGCACCAAAGAGTGGGTACCCAATGCCCTAATGATGTGGCCCAGTCAAAGTCATAATCATAACTTTATTATACACAGGCAGGGACCAGATTACAAACATAATATACTGTTTTTGGAATTCATAACCATATCAAACTGCTACACCCTCTTTACCAAAATTAACGTTTTCAAACAATAAAATTTATAGTGTTTGCTTAGTCAGCCAAAGGGGTGCTGATGCAAAGCACCAGAAATTTGTTGGCTTTTTAAAAGGTACTTATTTGGGGCAAAAGCTTACAGTTCCTTGGCCCTAAAAAGTCTAACACAAGATTACTTCCTCCATAAAGTCAGTCGCCATGTGTTGAAGCAAGATGATTGCCAGTCTCTGTGAAGTTTCAGCCTTCCTCTCTCTCAGCAACAGACTGGCATCAGGCTTGTTTCTTTCTATCCTGTCTCCCCAGGTCTCCAGGATCAAAGTTTTCTCCTCTGCCATGTCTACTGAACTCTTTCTCTTCCTGTGTCTTCTCTTGTGTGTCTTCTTGAGAAAGTGTCCATTTATATGGCCGACCAAGGTGGCAGACACTCAAACCTGAGTCACACCATACAGTCATAGTCAAATCAAAACCCTAATGTGAACAGGGAATTTAATCAAAGACATTTCATGTTAATCTAATACAATTGAAGGGGATCACACCCAGAGGAACAGACAAGTTTACAAACATAATCCTTTATTTGGAATTCATAAATAATATCAAATTATTACAGTGTTCATTGGAAGATTAGAGGACAAACAAAGAAACAGAAAACGATGGTACAATCAAAGGAAGAGGATACAAATCCTAAAAGCACAAAGGAAGATAACCAAACTGTGAACATAATGACAAGGTCTTTAAGAAATGACCTTAAAAATGCTCTCAGAGATTAAGGAAAATAAAGAGAAAGAACTGAATGATATCAGGGAGAAATGAGTGAACAATATGAGAATATCAATATAAAGAGTGAAATTTTAAAAAGGGACAAGAGATACTGGAGATGAAGACCATAAAAACTGAAATGAAAAATTCCTAAGAGGGTTTCAACAGCAGAGTGGAGCTGCAAAATAAAGAATCAGAGAACTCAAAGACAAGAAAATTGAAATAATCAATTTGAGGCGGAGAAATTTTTAAAAAAAGAATTATGAAAAGCAGAAATAGCTTAAAAGACCTCTGCATGTCTTGATTCTGCATATCAATATATACATTATGGTAGTCCCAGAAGGAGAAGAAAGAGAGAAAGGGACAGGAGGAATATTCAAAGAATCAATGACAGAGACCTTTCCACTTCCCAATCTTAGTAAAAGATGTGCATATGCCCAGAGAATACCAACAAGGATAAATTTGAAGAATAATGCACTCCATCACATACTGATCAAAGAGTCAAATGCAAAGGAAAGGAGAAATTTCTGAAAGCTGCAAGAGAAAACCAAATACAAAGGAGTTCATATACAAAGGAGTTCCATATACAAAGGAGTTCAGATTAGATTCAGTGTCAATTTCTCATCAAAAACCATGGAGGCAAGAAGCAGTGGGTTGAAATTCTTAAAGTGCTGAAATAAAACAGAGATAACCAAGAGATTAATATATAGCAAGACCTTTTTCTCAGAAATTAGGCAGAGATTAAGATACTCCCAGATAAAAAAAAGCAGAGGGAGTTCACCACCACTAGACCTTCCCTATAAACAATGCTAAAGGGTTTTCTTCAGACTGATTGAAAAAGACACTAGACAGTGTTTCAAAGCAGCATAAAGAAATAAAGACATACAGTAATGGTAATCATTTGGGTAATTATAAATTCCAGTCCTATTGTATTATATTCTTTGTTAACTAATTCCATTTCTTCCTACAGGTGCTAAAATGCAAATGCATAGAAAAATAAGAATAAATCTATGTTTTTGACATACAATGTACAAATATATAATTGGTAACATGTACAGAAAAGTGCATGTGTATGCTATTAAAGTCAAGGTGGTATCTAATAAAATAGGATTGTTGTACATATAGGGTTTCAATTTTAATCAAACTTTAACTGCAAGAAAAATAGGTGAAAAATATATCCAGATAGAAATGAGAAAGCACTCAATATGGTACAATTCAAAAAATCCAATAAATATAAAAAAACATAAATGGAAGAATTGAGAGAGAAAGTGGTATAAGACTTAAAAAGATGAAGTAGCACAATAGCAGAAGAAAGCCCTGCATTATCCATGGTGTTTTTAAAATAAATGGTTTTCACAAACAGTACACCCTAGGTTAAACCATGTTCTACAGTTAATAGTACAATTATAAAAATGTGCTATCAGTTGTATCAAATGTTCCAAATGCAAGGGTTCCAAATGCATAGTAGGGTGATATATGGGAATATTGTATATTATGAATGACTGTTCTGTAAATCCACAACTTCTCTATTAAACAAAAAACAAATGAATTAAACTCATCTGGCAGCGGACTTGGCCCAGTGGTTAGGGCATCCATCTACCACATGGGAGGTCTGTGGTTCAAACCCCAGGCCTCCTTGACCTGTGTGGAGCTGGCTCATGTGCTGTGCTGATGCACACAAGGAGTGCCCTGCCACAGAGGGGTGTCCCCCGCATAGGGGAGCCCCACGTGCAAGGAGTACACCCCATGATGAGAGCTGCCCAGCATGAAAGAAAGTGCAGGCTGCCCAGGAATGGTGCCACACACATAGAGAACTGACACAACAAGATGACGCAACAAAGAGAAACACAGATTCCGTGCCACTAACAACAACAGAAGCGGACAAAGCAGACACAGCAAATAGATACAGAGAACAGTCAACTGGGGTGTGGTGGGGGGAAGGGGAGAGAAATAAATAAATAAATAAATAAATAAATCTTTAAAAAAAATAAACTCATCCGTCAAAAGTAAGTTATGGTGGAATATATGAAAAAAGCATGTCCCAACTATATGCTGACTATAAGATAGTCATCTCAAATTCGAATACATAACTAGGATGAAAGTGAAAGAATGGATAAATAGCCAATGCAAGTAGTAAGCAAAAGATAGCTGGGGTAGCTATATAATATCAGATAAAATAGACTTTAAGTCAAAAGCATTTATGGGGGACAGAAAGTCATCATTAAATGATAAAGGAGTCAATTCGAGAAGAACATGTAACAAGTGTAAATATGTATGCACCTCAGAGCAGAGCCCCAAAATATATGAAGAAAATTCTAATAGATTTGAAAGGAGGAATTTATAGTTCTACATTAATAGTAAGAGACTTTAATACACCACTCTCAATAATGGATAGGATTTCTAATCAGAAGATCAATAGGAAATAGAAAACTAGAAGAACAATCTAAACCAACTACACTTAACAGACATGTGTGGAACAATCGAAACAACAACAACAAAAATACACACTCTTCTTGAGTGCACATGGTTCATTCTTCAAGATATACAATACCTTAGGTCTCAAAACAAGTCCAGATAAACTAAAAAAATATTGACATCATATAAAATCTATCTTCTCCAACCACAGTTGAATGATGCTAGAAATCAATAAGAGGGATAAGAGAGGGAGAAATAGACAATTCACAAATATGTAGAAATTAAACAACATAATCTTAAACAACCAATGGCTTAAAGAGGAAATCACAAAGGAAATTAGGAGAAATCATGAAAAGAATGAAAACAAAAATAATAACATATCAAAACATAAAGGATGTAGCAAAGATAGTGCTGAAAGGGAAATTTATAGCTCTACATGCTAACATTAAAAAAGAAGAAAGATTTCAAATCAGAACTTAACTTCAAAATGGGAAGAACTAGAAAAAAAGTAGACCAAGCTAACACAGAGCATGCAGAAGGAAGGTTGTAACACAGATTAGTGTGGAAATAAAATAGAAAATGAAAAAAACAATAGAAACGAAGAAAACCAAAAGTTGTTTCTTTGAGAAGATCAGGAAAAATTGATAGGGAAGCGGACTTGGCCCAGTGGTTAGGGTGTCTGTCTACCACATGGGAGGTCTGCTGTTCAAACCCCGGGCCTCCTTGACCGGGGTGGAGCTGGCCCACGCGCAGTGCTGATGCTCACAAGGAGTGCTGTGCCACGCAGGGGTGCCCCCGTGTAAGGGAGCCCCATGGACAAGGAGTGCACCCCATAAGGAGAGCCGCCCAGCGCAAAAGAAAGTTCAGCCTGCCCAAGAATGGTGCCACACACACGGAGAGCTGACACAACAAGATGACACAACAAAAAGAAACACAGATTCTCGGTGCTGCTGACAACATAAGCAGACAAAGAAGAACATGCAGCAAACAGACACAAGAGAACAGACAACTGGGGGAGAGGGGAGAGAAATAAATAAATAAATAAATCTTAAAAAAAAATAAAAATTGATAAATCTTTAGGATGACTGATAAAGTATATGAGAGGACACAAATAACTAAAATAGAAATGAAAAAAGAGGACATTACTACCAAACTCACTGAAATAAAAAGGACTATAAGAAGATACTCTGAACAATTGAATGCCATTAAATGAGGAAACCTAGATGAAATGGACAAATGCTTAGAAAGAGAAACTACCTACACAGACAAAAGAAGACACAGTGATCCAAAATGTATTGACCAGGTGTAGTGAATGTGCCACAATGATGGAAGACATTGTTGATGTGGGAGGAGTGCTGTAGGGGGGTGGGGGGGCATATGAGGACCTCATATTTTTTTAAATGTAACATTTAAAATAAAATAAAGGAAAAAAAAGAAGACATAGGAGATTTCAACAAACCAATAAGTAGTAAAGAGAATGAATTAGTAATCAACAGCTCCCAACAAAGAAATGCCCAGGACAAGACTATTTCACAGGGGAATTGTACCAAACATTTCAAGAAGGCAACTGCAGTTCTGCTCAAACTCTTGCAAAAACCTGAAGAGGAGAGAACATTCTCTAATTCATTCTATAATACCAATATTATCCTCATAACAAAGTCAGATTAACATAAGAAAAGAAAACTACAGATCTATATCTTATGGATATAGATGCAAAAATCCTCAACAAAGTAATAGCAAACCCAATCCAACAACAGAATTACTATTATTGTACTAATGAAGAATTTGTAACATTGATATAAAGATAGTAGTTACCAGAGGTTCTGAGGGGAGGGGAGGGAAAATAGGTGGAATATAGGGCATTGGAAATGCTCTACATGTTTTGTCAAAACCTATAAAATTGTACAGTGCAAAGTGTAAACTATAATGTAAACTATAGTCCATGGTTAGTAGCAATGCTTCAATATGTACTTATCAATTGCAACAAATGTACCACACTAATGAAAGATGTTATTAATAGGAAAAAAATTTCCAGGGGAGGGGGTGGGGTATATGGAAATCTCTTATCTTTTCTTTGTAACTTTTCTGTAATCTAAAACTTCTTTAAAATTAAAATTACAGGGAAGCAGCTGTGGCTCAATCAGTTGGGCTCCCACCTGCCATATGGGAGGCCCTGGGTTCACATCCTGGGGCTTCCTAGTGAAGGCAGGCTCACCCACATGCTGTGGAGAGTCTCCAGCCTGGGCACCAAGGAGTGCTGCCTAGCCCACAAGCACTGCAGAGAGCTGACTCAGCAAGGTGACACAGCAAAAAGGGAAATAAGTAACAACACAGAAGAGCATGCAGTGAACAGACACAGAGAGCAGACAACACACAAAAAAGCCACAATGGGGTGATAAAAAATATCAAGTTACAAATGAAATACTGCACTGTTCATATTTCAAGCCATTCCTACTTACTTGACTGAGAAGAGTTACCTTTGCAATTTTAACCTATGGTAAAATATGCACACCTTTCAGTATCTATTATTAATAATATATTTTAAAATTTCATCAATTGGCTAGTCTCTCCAGTTAGCAGAGGTAAATGGGCAGTATTGGTCCTGAGAGACCTGTGCTGCCATGGACTCTGCAGAAATAAAAACATTTCTCCAGGCCTCTTGCGTGGTAGCTCTTCCACTGTACTCAAGCCAGCCTTGCTTCCATGACTAGAGAACCCAGGGGAGGCCATCGAGTGGCTCTCCTCAACCCAGCAGTAGCATAGATCAGGGGGAAGTGGGTGTGTGAGCATGCCAGGGAGGGGGCTTCAGAGAAGACAGAGACTCTGTCTCCATGTGAGCTTCCGAGAGAGGAAAGCAAAGATGAAATCTGTCCCTCACGCGGAAGGTAGTCTCAGTCTTTCTGATAAAACCAGTTTATCAGGAAGGAAATACTACCACTACTGGTAAGAAAACTACAAATGCAAGCTTAAGGAAAGAGATTTATAGTTACTTTCCTGCAGTTTGGAGTTGGTGCTTGAAGATAAATAAACTTGCTGCTTCTAGTTTAAGGAATCTGAACGCCCCTGGGTGCAAAAAGGCAGGGTTATTTTTTATTTTATATTGTCTTTCTTTTTATTTTATTTTATTATTTTATTTTGCATGGAGTGGATATCTTATGCAGGCACTAGAATTCCCTCACCATAGCTGCCAGAAGTGAAAAGAAATATATCTTAATACAGCTGAGCATGTGTTCAGCACCCTGTCTTTCAGCCAAGGCCTGAAGAATGCTGGATCTGTAGTGCTGCCAGGGATTTCCTGCACTTTTCCACCACTTGGAACATCTCTTTGCCCTCCCCTGTGAGGAGGCAAGCCCCCTTCCCTGATTTCCCTTGCCAGTATCCCTGCATTTTGGGACCCCAAGTGCTCCTCTTTTACCTAAACTTGTGTACAGACAGACACATGTCCCTTTCTTTCCTCCACTTCACCAATATCTGGAGGCTTAGATCCAACCACCCAGACTTCAAAGGAAGATAAGTACTCAAGAGATTGAAAAGTGTTCTCTCTGCCTCCTAAAGGAAAAAAGGTTGAGGTGTATATGATTTTTAATGGTACCAGGGTTGTATGAACCAGTTTAAAAACAACGTTGTATTTACTCTCAACGAATGCAAATCAGAACCAATGATCCCTTGTGTAATCCAACCGAGTGTGATCGACTTAAAACCAATTCATACATTCCTTAAGAATTTTTTATGACTATAGTTATTGTTATTATTATTTGGGGTTCCTTGTGTTGCTTCTTCTGTTTTCCTTTGCAATTCTCCACACTAAAACTCACAGTATTGTAGGGGGAGAAACCATGACTAAATTCTATGCTGCAATGAGATGTAGCAGTAAACCAGCTCCCTGCACCAGCAGCTGGGACTACAGTTCACAGTAACCACTATTGATTTAAAGCTTGATTTAGTCGTTATACCCTTTAAGTCAATAAGGTCTTGTACATTTTGTAAGTGAGGTAGAGATCTATATTCTTTGTCATTCTTCCCTCTCTCCAATATTAAACTGTGAAATTTGTGATTTCTTTTAAACTCTGGGTGAATCATAGCTTAGTTTGCATGTCTACCTAATTTGTTTCTATACATTTTGTTTGATTCTCTTTTTCCTTCTCTGGGGCTTTTGCAAAAACTTGTGTGTGTGTGTGTGTGTGTGTGTGTATGGATCTTCTGAAACGTTTTTTTAGATACAAGTTTTTGCTTTATTTTCTCTCTTTGGTTAATGGGCATAATGCTGAGATTCAATCACATTAAACTTAACTATGAAAGCAAAACAAAACCCTCCAAATGTCTGTTTTCCAAATAGCTCTGGGGAAGCCACCTGGCAGTCAGAAGCCAGTTTCAGAACTTCATCACATTTTCTGACCCTCTGTCTCTTCCCTCTCCTCTCTTTCTTCAAGAAGGAAGTTAATCCTAGTTATTTCAGTTCATGCATTAAATAAGAAATGATAAATAAATGTGTAGAATTTCAAATGTGTAGAATTTCTAAAGGAAACTTAAAAACTCCTGTTACATATTGTATATAAAGCTGGTTTATGCCACATGAACTAGTTTGGTTTTGGTACTTCTGTTCCTCTTTGTATTCAGTTGCATAGTTATTTCCAAATTCAAAAAGAAAAGAAAAACTGTTCTGTATTGAACTATCTAAGCAATAAATTGCTCTGTTTTAATTTATAAAAGTGATACTGGATTACTGGAGGGATTGCAGAGATCAGTGTCACCATCAAGGACTTGAAGGATTCAGGAGTGGTGATTCCCACACATCCCTATTCAACTTTCCTAAGTGTCCTGCGGAGAAAACAGATGGATCTTGGAGGATGACAATGGATTATCATAAAGTTAACCACATGGTGACTACAATTGCAGCTGCTCTTCCAGGTGGTGTGGTATCATTGCTTGAGCAAATCAACAGATCCCATAGTACCTGCTGTATGCCACTATTGATCTAACAAAAATATTTTTTTAAAATTTATCTTAGTAAGAACCACCAGAAACAGTTTGCCTTCAGCTGGCAAGGCCACCAATATATTTTTACTGCCCTAACTCCAGGGAATATCAACTCTACAGACCTCTGTAAGAATATTGTCTGTAGGAAATTGATTATATACCTTCCAAAAGACATCATACTGGTCCATTATATTGATGATCTCATGTGGATTGTAAACAGTAAGCAAGAAGTAGCAACTACTCTACACTTATTGGTAAGGCATTTGGGTCAGAGGATGGGAGATAAATTTTTTAAAAATAGAGGGGATTTCCACCTAGATGAAATTTCTAGGTGTCCAGTGGAATGGGACAAATCAAGATATCCATTCTAAAGTTAAGGATAAGCTGTTGCAGCTGGCCCCTCTTACAAACAAAAAAAGAGGCACAATGCTAATTGACCTCTTTGGATTTTGGAGACAAAATATTCTTGCTACTCCAGCCCATTTACTTAGTGACCAGAAAAGCTACTAGTTTTGGGTGCAGGCTAGATCAAGTGGAGGCTCTGTGAAAGGTCCAGGCTGCAGTGCAAGTTGCACTGCCAATTGGGTCATAGGATTCAGCAGATCTAATGGTGCTCAAAGTGTCTGTGGCAAATAGAAATGTCATCTGGACCCTGACAAGCACCTACAGGAGAGTCATTATGTAGACCCTTAGGATTTTGGAGCATAGCCTTGCCTCTGCAGATAACTACTATCCTTTTGAGAAACAGCTTAAGGCCTCCTAATGGGTCTTAGTAGAGACTGAATGCTTATCTGTGGATCAGCAAGTTTCATTGGGAACACAGTTGCCTAACATGAGATGAGTATTGTCTAACTCACCAAACCATATTTGGGCATTTACATCAGCACTCCACCATAAAATGGAACCAGTACATAGGAGATAAGGCTTGAGTGGATCCTGATGGAACAAGTAAGTTAAATGAGAAAGTGACCCAAATACCCATGGCCTCCACTCCTGCCACACTACCTTCTCTTACCCATCTCATAGATATGGCCTCTTGGGGAGTTCCTTACAATCAGTTGATGGAGGAAGAGAAAACTCAGGCATGATTTACAGAAGGTTTTTCATATTATGCATGTACCACCCAAAAGTGGACAGCTGCAGCACTGCAGCCCATTTCTGGTATGTCCCCTGATGGACAGTGGTGAGAGCAAAACCTCCCAGTGGGCAGAATGTTGACCACTGCACTTGACTGTTCATTTTCCTTGGTAAGAGAAATGGCTGGAGGTGCATCAATACACTGATTCATGGGCTGTTTCCAATGGTTTGGCTGGAAGATCAGGGACTTGGAAGGAATATGATTGGAAAATTGGGGACAAAGAGGTCTGGGGAAGAGGTATGTGGACAGAACTTTCTGGGAGAACAAAAAACATGAAAAGGTTTGTGTACCATATTAGTGCTCACCAGAGAGTGACTTCAACAGATGAAGATTTTAATAATCAAGTGGATAAGATGGGCACACTCTTTGGCTAGCACTCAGCCATTTTCCCAAGCCATTCCTGTCTTTGCCAAATGGGCTTATGAACAAAGTGACAATGAAGATAGGTATGGAGATTATACATGGGCTCAGCAACATGGACTTCCTTTCACCAAGGCTGATTTGGCTTCAACCACTGCTGAGTGCCCAATCTCAGAGCAGCACAGGCCCACACACAGCCCCCAATATGCCATTATTCACTCAGGTGATCAGCCTGCTACCTGATGGCAGGTTAGCTACATTGAACCACTTCCATCATGGAAGTAGCAGTGGTTTGTTTTAACTTGAATATACATATACTATGGATATGAGTTTGTGTTCCCCACATGCAATGCTTCTTCCAAAACTACCATAAATGTACTTACTGAATGTATTATCCACCATCATGGCATTTCACTCAGCATTGCTTCAGATCAAGGAACCCATTCTTCAGCAAATTATGTGTGGGTGTGGACAAATGTTCATGGAATTCACTGGTCTTACCATGTACCCCATCATCCTAAAGCAGCTGGATTGGTATAATGGTGGAATGACCTTTTGAAGACTCAATTATGGTACCAACTATATGGCAACACCTTGCTTAGCTGGGGCAATGTTCTCCAGAAGGCTATGTATGTTCTAAATCAGCATCCCCTCTATGGTGCTGTTTCTTCCATTACTAGGATTCACAGGTCCAGTAATCAAGGAGTGGAAGTGGGAATTAAAACACTCACTATGACCCCTATTAGGGAAAAGTTTTGTGTTCTCTACTTGCAACCTTAAGCTTTTTTGGTCTATAGGTCTTAGTTCCCAAAGGAGGAGTGCGCCCACCAAGAAACAACAATTATTCTATTGAACTGGAAGTTAAGACTGCCACCTGGCCACCTCAGACTCCATATGCCTCTGAATCAACAGGTAAAGAAGGGTATTACTGTACTGGTGGTGGTGAATGATCCTGAATATAAAGAGGGAATAGGATTACAACTACATAATGAATGAAAAGAAGACTTTCCATGGAATATAGGAGATACTCAAGGGCATCTCTTAGTACTACTATGCCCTGCTGGACCCTAAGCCTCAGCAGATATGCAACTCCTACTCTCCAGTTCATTGGACTTACCCAGGTCAGCTAACAGGGAGGTGAAGATGGTCAACCACCATACCAAGGAATTGAGAGTGTCTACAACTGCAAGCAGGAGAATTGCATCCATCAACTATGTGAGATCTAAGCCCCTTTTCGATTTTGATGTGGAGTGCACATCACCAGCCCAGGGCCCACAGGTTGGAGGAATAAAATATGGATAAGAGTGGACTTATTGGTATCCTACTGTAGAAGTATTGTGACTCTAGCAATTGAAGAAACTGTGTCATTGATGTGGAAACAGTGGCCATGGTAGTTGCTGAAGGTAGGGAGAGGGAAGAATAGATGTGATGTGGGGGCATGTTCAGGACTTGGAGTTGTCTTAAATGATATTGCAGGGACAGATACTGGACATTATATACCCTGCCATAACCCACTGAATGGACTGGGGGAGAGTATAAACTACTATGTAAACTATTATCCATGTGGTGCAACAAGGCTCCAAAATGTATTCACCAAATGCAATGAATGTGCCACAATGAAGAAAGAGGTTGTGGTTGTGGGAGGAGTGAGGCAGGGTGTGGGGTATATAGGAACCTCTTATATTTATTTAATGTACTATTTTTGTGATCTATGTATCTTTTTTAAAAAGGCAATTAAATTAAAAAGATAAAAAATAAAGATAATAAGAGCATCATAAAAAATAAAGATAATAAGAACATCATTAAAGAAAGTCAATGGAGGGATTGTGGGAACATAGCCAATGAAGTAGACAAAGCTAAGCTCTCATTAAAACAACAGAGAGGGGGCCAAGGGCTGCCTTGTTGATCTGCTTTGGGGTACAGAAGACCAGGACACTGCTTTGGAACTCCCAAGAGAGTCAAGGAGAGATGAAGAGGCCAAAAGAGCAAGCTGTCAGTTATTGATCCTCCTAATCACTAGGAATGGCTGTTCTCCCCCACCCCTAAGATATTGAGAGAGGGTAAAATTCCCAGTGAATTTTATTTGACTGAGAGGAAAGCAGACTTCTTACACCCTGCCAACTCCTTTAGATATGTATAGAGGGGGAGGTTGCTCTGGGTCATGTAGGAAGGTTCTGGAAAGATAAGGAAGCCAAAAAAAAATCTTCAGTTTCTGTCACTGTGGCTGGAAGTGGCACTTAAACCCCACCCTCAGGGCAAAGAGCCTTGGTGTAGCCTCCAGCTCTTTCCTCCAAGCAGAGTGTGACAACAGCCTACCAGGGAAGAGGAGGGGTCTAGGAGAGTGGAAAGTCGTTTCCTTGCAATTGTATTAGCCAGTCAAGATGCCCTTGGGTGTCTAAGGGACCATGATGCAACAGGGATTCAGGAGAGGGATCTCCACAGGCAGGTTACCATGCCCAGGTGCCTAATGTAAAGAGAAGAAGTACATCAGAAAAGAGGCAGAGATAACAGACTAACGAGCAAACTGCAAGGAATCTAATCTGCCAAAGAAAAGCTGGCTGATAGGCTTCTGAAGGACGCTCTAACCTAAGGGGACAGATTGGTTCAATGGAGAAATTCCTCCGTAGCATATACAAGGTCCCAGGTTTTATCCCCAGTTCCTCTCTGAGAAGTGATACAGGGGTATTAGATATCCTGCTAAAACTTTATGACAGGGAACATATTGACTTTCTCTTTGTACTAGCTTTTCTTGGATCACTCTTTATTTTTAAGTTTCAATTTTTATTTTCCTTATTTAAATCACTAAAACCTTACTTAAAACCTGCAGAGGACAGGTAGCAGGGTGATTGGTGAATAGCAGCATCCTGAGAATATCCCTAGGAGTATAAGAGAAATGGCAGTTTTTCCATGTCTATATTTGTTTTGCAAATGTTTTGCCTTCTTCCTCTTTTTTTATAATGTTTAGCTCTGTCTTGTTTTCTTGTTGTATTTACCCTTCCTTTGTCTCTGTTTGTTTTTTCTTTTATTACTGTGTTTACCAATTTCCCTACCTATGCTATATCTTTTCTCTCATTCATTTTTTACTTATTTTTTATTTCCCCTTTTTATTATAATTTTTAAAAGCATACAAAGTGTTACATTAAAAATTTAAGAGGAGGGTCGGGCAAGATGACATCAGAGTAAGAGCATGCACATCATGATTCCTACAAAAAGAAATGGCTGAGGAAAGGCAGGGCAAGATGGCGTCTGAGTGAGTGAACCTCATAATCTCTCCTGCAAAGAAGCTGCTGAGTAGGGTTGGAGTCCTGCTGGACCAGGATGTTTCAGGTGTTTGCAGGGCAGGAGGTGTCTGTATGTTGATTTGGTGGGATGGTGACAGAGGAGATTCTTGCAAGAGGTAGAATTTTGGGTCTCTTTCATGGAGGTCGGGGTTGTGGATGGGACCCTTCCCCCTGGAGCCGGCGGCCCAGCGGTGGTGATTCCTAAAGGCTTTGCTGTGCTGGGGAGTTCCCAAGTCCTGAGTGGGCTTTATCATGGGTTGCAAGGTAGGAGGTGTCTGGAAGTCGATTTGGTGAGACAGTGATGGAGGAGATTCTTGCAAGAGGTGGAATTTTGGGTTTCTGACTCAGAGGTCAGAGGTTCTGGGTGGAGCCCCTCCCCCTAGGGCTGGTGGACGGGCCACGGTGATCCCTGGGAACTTTGTTGTGTGGGGTGTTCCCAAAACCTGAGTGGGCTGTTTCAGGGGCTTGCAGGGCAGGAAGCATCTAGATGTCAATTTGGTGAGACAGTGACAGAAAAGATTCTTGCAATAGGTGGAACTTTCGATTTCTGACATGGAGGTTCTAGGCAGAACCCTTCCCCCTAGGGCTGGCAGCCCATCTGCGGTGGTCCCTGAACTCTTTGTAGAGCAGCGGTGCCCCCAGCAAGCTGTTTCGGGGGCTTGCAGGGCAGGAGGTGTCTAGATGTCGATTTACTGAGACAGTGACAAAAAAGATTCTTGTGAGAGGTAGAATTTTGGGTTTCTGACATGGGAGTCAGAGGTTGTGGGCAGAATCCCTACCCCTAGGGCTGGTGCCCAGCTCTGGGGATCCCTGAAGGCTGTGTTGCACTGTGGTGCTCCCAGGCCCCCTGTTAACCATATGTGTGGTTCCCAGGTCTCTGTCCCCTAAACCCTGGTGGCCCATGCTCCAGAGACTCACACATATTGAGTCTGCAATATCACAGACTTCACATCCCTGAATCCACCACACCCTGAGATCCATCTGAGGTCCTTGATTGCCAAAGCCCTTGGCATTTGTGTTTTTTCTTTTTTCTTTTTTCTTTTTTTGTCTTGGTTACTAATATTGCATTGTCTCCTGGTCTTTTCTTCCATTTTATCCCCCAAGGTCCATTTTCATTTATTTAGTTTTTTTTTCTCCTTTACTTTTTCTTGCATGCTTCCCTCCCTTTTCTTTGCTGAATGCTTTTTGTTCCTCTCTTTTCTTTTCTCTCTTTTTATTCTTATTTTATTTTATTTTCTTTATATAATAGGTGCTGCAGGGAGCGATTCATATTTGCTCTCTTTCCTCATCCTCCATTTCCTCTTTTCTATGTGAATTGATTTTGGCCACCT
This sequence comes from Dasypus novemcinctus, assembly GCF_030445035.2. Taxonomy (NCBI): domain Eukaryota; kingdom Metazoa; phylum Chordata; class Mammalia; order Cingulata; family Dasypodidae; genus Dasypus; species Dasypus novemcinctus. The sequence goes on along the minus strand of NC_080704.1, from coordinate 90,220,306 downwards.
ACACTATCCTCTATCCCCCACATCTTGATATTCTCCATCAGTTACAGTTTCTCTTACATTCCACCTCCATTTCTTTGGCCCACAAATGGTCTGATTTTTAATTTCTAATAACTTTGTTCTGTTTTCTGTCTTTTATCCACTCTTGATATTATTGTCTTTCTTTTCTCTTTTGCTCTCTCATGAAAATACTGGCTTTTTAATTCATAGTATATTCCTCACCATATTCAGGTGACTATCTCATTATAGGTACTCTACTTACTGCTGTAACTCTACACAACTGATATTAGTCTAATATCCATTCTCCCAGATCTCACATTGTTACTCGGTTAACATTTATTACCAATATTACTTTATACATGTTCTTTTCTTACTCATTTTGCTTTCTCTGGCACTAATATTTTCCTTCGAAGTGAACATAGACAGCAACAAGAAAATAGAGTAAGAAGAAAAACATGACAAAAAGAAGACATAACATTTATGCAAGAACAACTAATCCCCAAGACTAAACAAAGAAGCTAAGGAACTGATTAAACCCATCAAGAAAAAATGATGAATAGACAGCAACAAAAAACTACAAAACAAACCAATAATCAGGAAAACATGGCTAAATCCAATGAACAAACTAAAAACCAGGAAAGGGAGCAGAACATTGGACAAGTAATTAAAGATCTCAAAACATATATTAGAGACCAACTTAATGAAGTAAAGGAAGAGATTAACAATATGAACAAAACATTTGGAGGGGAAATTGAAGACATAAGCAAAAGATAACAGATATGATGGTGATGAACACCACAGTGCAAGAAATCAAAAATACACTCTTAGCAAATAGCAGCACATTGGAAGAGGCAGAGGAGAGAATTAGCAACGTGGAAGACAGTACATCTGAAATCAAACAGAGAGTAGAACTGATCGATAAAAAGATAGAAAAAATTCAGCTAGGAATTAGGGACCGGAGTGACAATGCAAAACACACAAATATGTGTATTATAGGCATCCCAGAAGGAGAAGAGAAGGGAAAGGGGACAGAAGAGGAGTTGAAGTAAATGATGGCTGAAAACTTCCCAAATATACTGAGAGAGATGTATGTACATGTCCAGGAAGCACGACGCACCCCAAACAGCATAAATCCCAACAGGCCTACCCCAGACATATACTTGTCAAATTATCCAATGCTCAACACAAAGAGAAAATTCTAAAAATAACAAGAGAAAAGAAAACTATCACATACAAGGGAGGCTCCATAAGATTAAGTGCTGATTTCTCATCTGAAACCATCAAGGCAAGAAGGCAGGGGTATGATATAGTTAAGGTACTAAAAGAAAAACATTTTCAACCAAGAATACTCTACCCAGCTAAACTGGCATTCAAAAATGATGGAGAGTACAAAATATTCACAGGAAAACAGAAATTAAAAGAGTATGCCAACAAGAACCATGCCTTTCAAGAAATTCTAAAGGGAGTTCTGCAGGAAGAAAGGGGAAAAAAAGGAGAGGAAGAGTTGGAGGAGAGAGGAAGAGCAACAAAAAGGTCGAAAAGAGAATGAAAACAAACAAACAAAATATTAAAAAAAACACAATTCCACACAAAATATGGCTAACATAAATAATTCCTTGAAAGTAATAACACTGAATGTCAATGGATTAAACTCACCTATCAAAAGAGTCAGACTGGGAGATTGGGAAAGGAAATATGACCCATCTATATGCTGTCTACAAGAAACACATATTAGATCTAGGGATTCATGGAAGTTGAAAGTGAATGGTTGGAAAACAATCTTACAAGCAAACAATTATCAAAAAAGGCAGGAGTAGCTCTATTAATATCAGACAAAATAGACTTTAATGCAAAACAATTGTGAGAGATAAAGAAGGATACTACATATTGGTGAAAGGGACAATCTCTCAAAAAGAATGAACAATCATAAATATTTATGCTCCTAACAAGGATGCCTCCAAATACATGAGGCAAACACTTGAAAAACTAAGTGAAAGAATAGATGTCTCTACAATTATAGTGGGAGATTTTAATACACCACTATCAACTTTGGACAAAACATCTCAAAAGAGAATCACTAAAGAAACCAAATAATTGAACAGTATACTAGAGAAGCTGAATCTAATAGACATATACAGATCATTACACCCAAATACAGCAGGATATACATTTTTCTCAAGTGCACAGGGATCATTCTCCAAGATAGACCATATGCTAGGCCACAAAGAAAGGCTCAATGTATTCAGAAAGTTCAAAATCATACAAAATAATATCTCTGACCAGAGTGGAGTGAAGTTGGAAATCTGCAAGTGCCAGAGGGCCAGATTTCACACCAAGATATGGAAATTAAACAGCACACTCTTAGAAAAACAGTGGGTCAAAGAGGAAATCTCAAAAGAAATTAATTACTACCTTGAAAATAATGAAAATGAAAACACAACATACCAAAACTTATGGGATGCAGCAAAAGCAGTATTGAGAGAGAAATTTATAGCCATAAATTCATACATCAAAAAAGAAGAAAGAGCCAAAATTGAAGAACTAACTGCACATTTGGAGGAATTAGTAACAAAACAATAAAGTAACCGCACAGGAGGAAGAAAGAAAGAAATAACAAAGATAAGAGCAGAACTAAATGAAATAGAAAATAAGAAAGCACTTGAAAAGATAAATAAAACCAAGAGCTGTTTCTTTGAGAAGATCAATAAAATTGACAAACCTTTAGCTAGACTAGCAAAGAAAAAAAGAGGGAAAATGCAAATACACAAAATAAGAAATGAGAAAGGAGATATCACCACTGACCCCACAGAAATAAAGATTATCATAAGAGCATACTTAGAAAAACTATATTCCAACAAAAATGACAATTAAGAGGAAATGGACAAATTGCTAGAAACACATAAGCAGCCTATATTGATGAAAGAATAACAAGTAAAGACATAGAATCAGTCATTAAAAATCTCCCAACTAAGAAGAGCCCAGGACCATACACCTTCACAGGTGAATTCTACAAAACATTCCGTAAAGAACTAACACCAATCCTGCTGAAACGCTTCCAAAAAATTCAAACAGAAGGAACGTTATCTAACTCATTCTATGATGCCAACATTACCCTAGTACCACAGCCAAACAAAGGCACCACAAGAAAGGAAAATTACAGAACAATTTCTCTAATGAACATTGAAGCAAAAATCCTCAACAAAATACTTGCTACCCGTATTGAGCAACACATTAAACGAATTATACACCATGACCAAGTGGGATTAATTCCGGGTATGCAATGATGGTTCAACATAAGAAAATCAATCAATATAATACACCATATAAACAGATTGAAGGGAAAAATCACATGATTATATCTATAGATGCAGAAAAAGCATTTGAAAAAAATATAGTAATCTTTCTTGATAAAAACACTGGAGAAGTTTGGAATACAAGGAAAATTTTTGAACATGATAAAGATTATTTATGAAAAACCCACAGTCAACATCGTTTACAATGGTGAAATCCTAAAATCATTCCCTCTAAGATCAGGAACATGACAAGGATACCCACTTTCACCTCTTCTATTTAACATGGTCTTAGAAGTACTTGCTCAAGCGCTGAAGCAAGAACCAGATATAAAAGGCATTCAAATTGGGAAGAAAAAAGTCAAAATTTCATTATTAGCAGATGATATGATCCTATACACAGAAAACCCTGAAGGTCTACAATAAAGCTTCTAGAACTCATATGAGTTTAGTAATGTCTCAGGTTATAAGATCAATTGGCAAAAATCAGTAACAATTCTGTACACCAATAATGAGCAAGCTCAGGAGGAAATCAAGAAACAAATATTATTTACAATAGTCAATAAAAAAATCAAATACCTAGGAATACATTTAACTAAAGATGGAAAAAACTTATAGAGAGAGAACTACACAACACTGTTCAAGGAAATCAAAGAAGACCCAAATAAATGCTAGAATATTCCCTGTACATGGATAGGAAGACTAAATATTATTAAGATGTCTCTCCTAAGAAAACAAACCTACACATACAATGCAATCCCAATAAAAATCAACACAGCATTCTTTAAGGAACTAGAAAAACTAGCTATGAAATTTATTTGGAAAGGAAAGAGGTCCTGAATTGCCAAAGACATATTGAAAAAGAAAAACGAAACTGGAGAAATTACACTACCTGACTTCAAAACATACTACAAAGCTACAGTAGTGGAAGAAGCATGGTATTGGCACAAGGAGAGACTCACAGACCAAAGTAACTGAATTGAGAGTTCTGATATAGATCCTCATATATATATATTCATGTAATATTCAATAAAATCACCAAATCCTCTGAATTGGGAGAGAATGACCTATTCAACAAATGGTGCTTGGACAACTGGATATCCATATGTTAAAGAATGAAAGAGGATTACCATCTCACAAATTATACAAAAAACAACTCAAGATGGATCAAATACCTTATTATAAGAGCCAAGACCATAAAGACTTTGGAAAGCAGTGTAGGGAAGCATATACAAGACCCTGTAATAGGAAATGGCTTCATGAACTTCACACCAAAAGCATGAGCAAAGAACAAATAGATAAATGGGACTTCCTCAAAATTAAAGCCTTCTGCACCTCAAAGGAGTTTGTCAAGGAAGTGGAAAGAGAGCCTACACAATGGGAGAAAATATTTGGTAATCATATATCAGATAGGAGATTTATAACTTGCATATATAAAGAACTCCTATATCTTGAAAATAAAAAGATAAACAACCCATTTTTAAAATGGGGAAAAGATTTAAACAGACACTTCTCCAAAGAAGAAATATGAATGGCTAAAAAACACATGAAAAAATACTCCAAATCTCTAGCTATCACGGAAAAGCAAATCAAAACTGCAATGAGATACCGTCTTACTCTCATAAGATTGGCAACTTTGAAAAAAAAAAGAAGACTACAAATGCTGGAGAGGATGTGGAGGAATGGGAACACTCATCCACTACTGGTGGGAATACAGAAGGATTGAGCCATTCTGGAGGACAGTTTGGCACTTTCACAAAAAAAATAGCCATAGATTTTCCATATGACTCAGCAATTCCACTGCTGGGCATATACCCAATAGAACTGAAAACAAGCACACAAACTGATATATGAACAAAAATGTTCATAGCAGCACTGTTCACTATTGCCAAAAGTTGCCAAATGCCCATCAACAGATGAATGGATAAATAAAATGTGGTATATACATACAATGGAATACTACTTGGCTTTAAGAACAAATACACTACAAATACACGTTTATCATGGATGAAACTAGAGAACCTTATGTTGTGTGAAGCAACCTAGGCACTGAAGGACAAATTCTACATGACCTCAATGATATGAAGTAAGTAAACCAAGCTGCCCCAGAGAGCTAGAGACTGGATGATAGGCTTACAGGAAATTGGGGGGTAGAGGAAGGGTGTATGCTGACACCTACATGGGTAGAAACTATAAGATGGAGGTAAGTATTTGAACAAGTAAGGGATAAAATGGGGGCATAAGGTGAAATTTGGGTGGGGCTTTGCAGGCTTGAGGGTGGCTAGGGATGGGAGGATGTGTAATATTGTCCAAGAAATTGGTGGGAGTGTGGGGCAACATACGAACATAGGAGATTATCAGGTATTTCGTTGAGATTATAATGCTGAGAAAACCTTTTCAAAAATATAATAAGGAAAGTTATCATTTTAAGATGCTCATAGTGGATAGTCTGACACAGGACAGGCTCCTAGGAATATGTGAATGCTCATTTTGCCATAGTGGCTTATATCATTGGATAGAGACCTATATAATGAGAGTGAAGGTATACCTACATCCTGGAGAGGACTGAAGCCCTCAAATAGAGGGAATTGTATCTCTCAAGAGAAATGGTGGCTCCCAGTGCATTAGGGCAGTTGAGAATGTCAAGCCCTCAACACTGTTGCAAGTATCTCAGAACATGGCCCTTCAAGCAATGAAGATTGACTGTCACTGTGGGCCCTAAGGGAAGGGCGAAAGAGGTATTGAATAGATGGAAACACTGTAAGTGTGTGGGCAATAGAAGTGTTCCACAGGAGTAGGCAAGGATGGATATAAGACATGTAAAATTACACCAAAAACATATAGAGGCTGATAGGCTAAAATGTAAATCATAATGTAAAACATAAGATAACTAAAAATTTAGAAAATTGTATAGTCTAAAATATAAACCACAATGTAAACACAAATGTTACCTTGTTTCAAAGCTATTGTCTCAACATCTGTACATCAGTTTCAGTAAATATAGTATGAATATGTTAAAAGATTATTGCTGTGGAAGGGAAAATGTTTTATGTTGGATATCTGAGAGTACTGTATATTGTATATATGACTTAATATGATCTAAATCTCTTGTGATGATAAACTTAGTAATTAGAAATAAGAAAGGAAAAGATAGGACGTAGACACTGAGGGAAAGACAGGAGCAGTTGCCTTGCCAATTTGCATACAGGGCAACACTTATTGCAGTGATGGAAGGCAAAACATCCTAAACAAAGCTTTTGCATTTCTTAATTTTTCGATACCCAATTTATTTTTACTGTAATTTTTCCAAATTAATATGTATTCTATATCTAACCTTTAAACTCATTGCTATATTCCATTTTACTATTAAGGGAACCTGGCAATATATTGGGCTTCACTTTTCAGGAAGTTTTGGATCACAAAGATGTTCAACAATGGCAGCAGAGGAATAGTGGTGTGGGATGTTATTGTCAGGGGACACATGGTTGGCAGGGAGTTCTACAGGCCTTATATCCAGGGTACATAAAAATGTTTGGATATTTTCATAGTGGATACAATTAAACACAACAACTGAGTGAGTGCTGAGTTCCTAGCCAGGGGAGCTCTATGACAGTCCCTAAAGGAAGAGCAATAATACCCCAAGTGCAACAGCAAAGACCAAAAAAGAAGGAAGGTCCAACAATGAGTCATTGATACTAAGGACTATGCTTGTGAGCCTATGCACCTGAAATAAGAACAAGGCCTAGAGCTGTAGGGTGCCTAAGAATTACTTCCTGAGAACCTCCATGTTGCGCAAATGTGGCCAGTCTCACAGCCAAACTCAGCATGTAAATGCATTGCCTTCCCCCCCACGTGGGACATGACTCCTGGTGATGAGGCTCCCTGGTGCCAAGGGATTACTACCAAGTACCAGCTGATGATGTAACTAGAAAATGACCTTGAATAAAAGGGTCAACTCGGACCAGCAGAATATCTTTCTACATATAATACCAGGAGTGAAAAATGCTTTTTTAAATACATTTTTTAAAATATTACATTCAAAAAATATAAGAAGAGGAGGCGGGGCAATATGGTGGCTGAGTGAACTTCCCTGATAGTATCTCCTGCAGGGAGTCGGCTGGGCAGCATCGGAGGCTCTTTGGGACCGGGCTGTTTCGGGATTTTTGCTGGTCAGGAGGTGTCTGGACATCGATTTGGAGGGAAGTTAACATAGAGGATGCATCTGTGAAATATACACAGAGGTCCCAGCTGCGCGCAGAAGATTCCCTCCTTGGGTGGGCGGAGCCAGAGCATCCAGAGCCTCTGCAGCACAGGGAGCCACCGCAGTGCGGGAGCGGTGGGGTTTTATTTCTTTTTTTTGGAGGCTCTGCAGTACTGGGGAGTTCGTGGGCCTTGGGCGGCCTATTGGGGGGTTGGTGGGACGGGAGGCGCTTGCAGACTGATTTGGGCAAATAGACGGGAGTTTTATGGCAAAGTGGGGGGAATTTTTGATTGCGGACAGAAACAATAGCATTTCCGTCTAGATCCATGCCCCCACCAAACCCGGCTGCTGACCTACCACAGTCTTAAAGTGATAGCAACAAAGAGACGCTAAGAGGGTCTCGTAGGGTGGGAGACGTTTGGAAGCTGATTAGGGGAATATTTTGCAAAGCATGGGAATTTCGGGTTTGGACTCTGCTATTAACGTTTCAGGCTGGAGCCCCTCCCCCGGACCTGGATATTGATCTGAGTCATTAAATTGGCTGCAGCCTAGAGGCGCTCCCAGGTGGCCGTTCTGGGGGACCACAGGGTGGGAGGGTTCCTGAAGTCAATTGGTGATATATCCACACAATAGACCCTAGTAAATGAGTGAATTGTAGGGTACAGAACACAGGATAGAGCTTGTGGATGTGACCTCACCCATAGGGCTGACATCCAGCTGCGGGGATCCCTGAAGGCTGTGATGAACTGTGGTGCTCCCAGGCTTCCTGTTAACTGGACTTGAGGTTGCCAGGTCTGAGTTCCCTGGACTCTGGTGGCCCACACCCCAGAGACTCACACCTCTTGAGTCCTCAATATCTCAGACTTTCCATCCCTGAATCCACCATGCCCTGAGGTCCATCTGAGGTCCTTGAATGTCCTAGGTCTCAACGTTTGCAATTTTTTTCTTTGTTTGGATTTGTTTTGTTTTCATTTTTATTCTATTTCTATTTTTTTTCTATATTTTAAGGTTCTGATTCCTGGCATTGCATTATCCCCTAGTCTTTTCACCCAGCGTATCCCCCAAAGTCTTTTATTTTCCCTCTCTTTCTTGTCCCCCATCTTCTACTTATTCTATTTTATCTTAAAAATACAATAGGTCCTGCAGGAAACACTTCACATTTGCTGGGTTTCCTCATCCTCCACTGCCTCATTTCTCTGTGAATAGATTTTGGCTATCTACACTATCCCCTTTCCCCTACATCTTGATATCCTCCACCGTCTACAATCTCTCCTATATTCCACCTCCCCTTCTTTGATCCACAAAGTGTCTAACTTTTAATTTCTAATACCTTTGTTTTGTTTTCTGTCTGGAATCCACTACTGAAACAATTACCTATCTTTTCTCTTTCCCTCTGTCACGAAAACAATAGCTTCTTAATACGTACCATATTCCTCCCATATTCAGTCATCTACCTCATTATAGGTTCTCTACCTACTACTATAACTCTACACAATTTACATGAATCTAACCTCCATCCTCCCAGAATTCATATTGTTGCTTTGTTAATATATATCACCAATACTACTTAACACTTTTTCCTTGCTTACACAATTGCCTTTCCCTACCACTAATACTTTCCTTTAAAGGGAACTTAACCAGCAATAAGAAATTAGAATAAGAAGAACAAAGTGACAAAGAGAAGATATAACACTTACGCAAAAACAATAGCTAATTGACCTCCAAGACTAGACAAAGAAGCTAAGGAACTGATTAAACCCGTCAAGAAAAAATGATGACCAGACAGCAACAAAAATCTACAAACCACACCAGTAATCAGGAAAACATGGCTGAATCCAATCAACAAACTAAAAATCAGGAAGGGGAGCAGAAGTTCACACAAGCAATGAGAGATCTCAGAACATTTATCACCGACAAACTTGATGAAATAAAGGAAGAGGTTAACAACATGAAGACAACACTTGGAGGGGAAATTGCAGACGTACACAAAGAAATAACAGATATGATGGAAATGAACACCACAATTCAAGAAATCAAAAATACACTTGCAGCAAATATCAGCAGACTAGAAGAGGCAGAGCAGAGAATTAGTGATGTGGAAGACAGTGCATTGGAAAACAAACAGATAGTAGAATTTGTAGATAAAAAGATAGAAAAAATCCAGATAGGACTTAGGGACATGAAAGATAATGCAAAACGCTCAAATATATGTAGTATAGTCATTCCAGAAGGAGAAGAGAAGGGAAAGGGGTCAGAAGGAGTGTTGCAGGAAATAATGCCCGAAAACTCCCAAATCTACTGAAAGAGACAGATTTACATATCCAAAAATCACAGCGCACTCCACTGGTCATAAACCCCAACAGGCCCACCCCAAGACATATACTTCTCAAATTGTCCAATGCTCAAGACAAAGAGAAAATTCTAAAAGCAGAAAGAGAAAAGAAAACCATCACATACAAGGGAAGCTCCATAAGATTAAGTGCTGATTTCTCATCTGAAACCATGGAGGCAAGAAGGCAGTGCTATGATATAGTCAAGGTACTTAAAGAAAAAATTTTCCAACCAAGAATACTCTATCCAGCTAAACTAGCATTCAAAAATGTTGGAGAGTTCAAAATATTCACAGATAAACAGAAACTGAAAGAGTATGCCAACAAGAAACCTCCCCTTCAAGAAATTCTAAAGGGAGTTCTGCAGGAAGAAAGGAAAAAACAGGACAGGCAGAGTTGGAGGGGAGTGAAAGAGCAACAAAAAAGACAAAAAGAGAAGGGAAAAAAATAATACAAACAAAATATGACAAACACAAATCCAATCAAAATATGGCTAACACAAATAATTCCCTGAAAGTAATAACACCGAATGTCAACAGATTAAACTCACCTATCAAAAGATTCAGACTGGGACACTGGATAAGGAAATATGATCCATCTATATGCTGTCTACAAGAGACACATCTTAGACCCAGAGACTCATGGAGGTTGAAAGTGAATGGCTGGAAAACACTCATACAAGCAAACAATAACCAAAAAAAAGGCAGGAGTAGCTATATTAATATCAGACAAAATAGACTTTAAATGCGAAACAATTGTGAGAGACAAAGAAGGATACTACATTTTAGTGAAAGGGACAATCTGTCAAGAAGATCGAATGATCATAAATATTTATGCTCCTAAGAAGGGTGCCTCTAAATATGTGGGGCAAACGCTGGAAAAACTAAGTGAAAAAATAGATGCATCTACAATTATAGTGGGGGATTTTAATACACCACTATCAACTCTGGACAGAACATCTCAGAAGAGAATCACTAAAGAAACAAAACATTTGAACAGTATATTAGAAGAGCTGGATCTAATAGACATATATAGATCATTACACCCAAAGACAGCAGGATATACATTTTTCTCAAGCGCGCATGGAACATTCTCCAAGATAGACCATATGCTAGGCCACAAAGAAAGGCTTAATGAATTCAGAAAGACCAAAATCATACAAAACAATATCTCTGACCACAGTGGAGTGAAGCTGGAAATTTGCAAGGGACAGAGGGCCAGACTTCCCACCATGATTTGGAAATTAAACAGCACACTCCTAGAAAAACAGTGGGTCAAAGAGGAATCTCAAAAGAAATCAATGACTACCTTGAAACAAATGATAATGATAACACAACATACCAAAATTTATGGGATGCAGCCAAAGCAGTACTGAGAGGGAAATTTATAGCCATAAGTTCATATATCAAAAAAGAAAAAAGAGCAAAAATTGAAGAACTAACTGCACTTTTGAAGGAATTAGAAAATCAACAACAAAGTGACCCAACAGGAAGAAGAAGGAAGGAAATAACAAAGATAAGAGCAGAACTAAATGAAATAGAAAATAAGAAAGCACTTGAAAAGATAAACAAGACCAAGAGCTTGTTTGTTGAGAAGATCAACAAAATTGACAAACCTTTAGCGAGACTAACAAAGGAAAAAAGAGAGAAGATGCAAATACACAAAATAAGAAATAAGAAAGGTGATATCACCACTGACCCCACAGAAATAAAGACGATCATAAGAGGATACTTTGATAAACTATATTCCAACAAAAATGACAATTTAGAGGAAATTGCCAGATTTCTAGAAACACATAAGCAGCCCATATTGATAAAAGAAGAAATTGATGATCTTAGCAAACCAATCACAAGCAAAGCGATAGAATCAATTATTAAAAATCTCCCAACTAAGAAGAGTCCAGGGCCAGATGGCTTCACAGGTGAATTCTACAAATCATTCCAGAAAGAACTAACACCAATCCTGCTGAAACTATTCCAAAAAATTGAAACAGAAGGAACATTGCCGAACTCCTTCTATGATGCCAACATTATCCTAGTACCAAAGCCAAACAAAGACACCACAAGAAAGGTAAATTACAGACCATTTTCTCTAATGAACCTAGACGCAAAAATACTTAACAAAATACTTGCTAATTGTATTCAACAACACATTAAACGAATTATACACCACGACCAAGTGGGATTTATTCCAGGTATGCAAGGATGGTTCAACATAAGAAAATCAATCAATGTAATACACCATATAAACAGATTGAAGGAAAAAATCACATGATTATATCTATAGATGCAGAAAAAGCATTTGAAAAAAGACAACACCCTTTCTTGATAAAAACACTCCAAAAGATCGGAATACAAATAAACTTTTTAAACATGATAATGAGTATATATGAAAAACCTACAGCCAACATTGTTTACAATGGAGAAATCCTGAAATCCTTCCCTCTAAACTCAGGAACAAGACAAAGATGCCCATTGTCTCTGCTCCTATTTAACATTGTCTTAGAAGTACTTGCCTGAGCACTGAGGCAAGAACCAGATATAAAAGGCATTCAAATTGGAAAGGAAGAAATCAAAATTTCATTATTTGCAGATGACATGATCCTATACATAGAATACAGTGGGAGGAGGGGCACCCGGCTTGCCTCAGTGGCAAGCAGTGCGGCAAGAGGTGACACCACCTCTGCCCACTGGGCCTAGACCAGGTGACCACGCGTGACTAGGCCTTTGCTGCTAACGGCTAGCCGGCACCGCCCTCCCCCTTCCTATCTCCCACCTAGCCCAGCTCTCACTTCCCCTCCCCCTCCCTTAAACCTAATCTCTTAGTACACTGTTTGCCCAGCAACAGCTTACAACCACCTATCAGCTTAGTAACAGTGTCAGCCTATCAAGAGTTAGCACATACTCTACTGGCCAATCACTAGCCCAATGCCAGAACATTGCCTTATATGGAAACAGCATTTGCCCTAGCCAATCAGAACCCACCACACCACTCCCCAATCCTATAAATCTGCATCCCCTTCTGCAATAAACCAGACTTGTGCCATCAGCCTGTCTCCACAACTCCTTCCTGGGCCGTGCGCCCTCCACACCTTCAGAGCCCCCAAGGGAAGCCTCAGCGGCCATACGAGGCTTTCTTCCCCATGCCAGGGACCCCTCTCGTTCCACAATGGGACCCCACTCGTCCCGCAACAGGGACCCCGCTCATCCCATAACAGGGACCCCGTTTCGTCCTTCAACTGGCTCCCAACTTGGGGCAAAGCAACCCCACCACAGCACAACGTGGGGCCAAAGCAACCCCACCACTACACCGCTCCGAGGGTAAGGGCCCCGAGAACCTCCGCCGCCTCACTCCATATCCTGGCGGCCCCCCCACTCCTCTCTTCTCACCCCTATCTTTTCGCTCTACTTTGCTGCTCCTGAACCTTGGCGACCTCATACAATCCACGGCGGTCTGGGACAATCACTGGATGGCTTTCTCCTTCCATGTCGGGGGCTTATACCGACCTGCTATGATCAAGAGGCACCAATAAAACTCTCAGGAGCACGTGCCTGAGCACCTCCACCCCTGCCTTCACCTCTGCCTCCTCCCCTGTTCTCGTCACCTTTGTGTTCGTAGTCCTACTCTCTGCCTTTTGCCTTGCCGCTACTGCTCTGCTGCGGGACGCTCATGAGCCCCAGCAACCTTTTCCCTTGCCTCCTCCTTTCGCCCCTTTGCACCCTTCTCCTTGCTTCCCTCCTCTGGCAGGTAAGGACTCTCGTCCACTGGACTCTCGTCCATCCCTGGGACCTCTAATTGCCCGGGGCAGGACTCTTGCCGTCTGACCCTTTCAGGCCAGACTCGCATCCCCCTCTCGCTGAGGTGCGGACTCTCGCCATCTGATTCTAGGAACCGGACTCTTTGCGTCTGCCCTCTGGGCTGGACTACGGCACGTCTTCCCCCTTCCCCTAGTCCTTACCTATCTCTGCTCCCGGCATGGGGTCCTCCCTTTCCCGTAGCCTCTATGGCTCCACTCCACTCGGTTCTGCCCCCCCCCTTACTGCTTACGCTTGTGAGAAGGACGGCTCCGCTGCTCCTGACGACGACGAGGTCTCCCTCGTGTCGCAGGTTGACAGCCTCTTAGAAGACGCCCCCCGCCCGGTCGCCCCCACCAGCTCCTAGCTCCCCTCCTTCCGCGCGTTCCGTGCCATCTGCCCCTGCTACTCAAGATGGCGGACTTCCGCCTTCTTCATGGTCTGCTCCCACACCCCGAAATGGATTTCCGCCTTCCTCTTGGCCTGAGCAGACTGCCACCAAAAATGGCGAGTTTCCACCTTCCGCCGCTGCCATGCCCCCAGCTGCTGGGCGTGAGCCTGCCCCCTGGCCCGGATTTGGGCCTCCTGGCCCTCCTCCCCCTCCTCCTCAGGCATAGCAAGGGCCTCTCGGCCATGCATAAACACTGGGGACCATCATACTTACCTACACCTATGCCTATGGTCTACTGGAAAGACCCAGAAACTAATGCCTGGAAAGGGCCCAGTCCCCTCCTCACCCAAGGGAGAGGGTTTGCTTGTGTCTTTCCAGAAAATGCCTCACAACCATTCTGGATCCCAGGCCGAAACATCAAACCTGCCACCGCAGCTGAAACTAGGGAGGAGGAAGTGCCACCGCCTGAAGGCCCTACAGCATCGGGAACCCCACAAAATGCCTCCCAGCCGCTCTGGATCCCTGGGAGAAACATCAAGTCTGCCACCGGCCAGCAGCAGGTCCCAACAACGGATGATGAGAGCACTCACCCATCGGATGGAGAGGCTGAACGTGGCCACAGATCCAGTTCATGACACCCTCCTCCTTGGACAGCTAGTACAACTTGCTGTCTGCACCTTGGCTTCAAACAAGAAACCTAAAAATCTACACTCTCTCCTGCTTTTCATGTTAGCCCTGTTCCCCTCCGCATCCTCCCCCCCCCAACGTCGAGAGCCCTGGCATATTAAAAACAAAGGGGGAGATGTGGGAGGAGGGGCACCCGGCTTGCCTCAGTGGCAAACAGTGTGGCAAGAGGTGACACCACCTCTGCCCACTGGGCCTAGACAAGGTGACCACGCGTGACTAGGCCTTTGCTGCTAACGGCTAGCCGGCACCGCCCTCCCCCTTCCTATCTCCCGCCTAGCTGAGCTCTCACTTCCCCCCTCCCTTAAACCTAATCTCTTAGTACGCTGTTTGCCCAGCAACAGCTTAAAACCACCTATCAGCTTAGTAACAGTGTCAGCCTATCAAGAGTTAACACATACTCTACTGGCCAATCACTAGCCCAATGCCAGAACATTGCCTTATATGGAAACAGAATTTGCCCTAGCCAATCAGAACCCACCACACCACTCCCCAATCCTATAAATCTGCATCCCCTTCCGCAATAAACCAGACTTGTGCCATCAGCCTGTCTCCGCAACTCCTTCCTGGGCTGTGCGCCCTCCACAACTTTGGAGCCCCCAAGGGAAGCCTCAGCGGCCGTACGAGGCTTTCTTCCCCACGCCAGGGACCCCTCTCGTCCCAAAACGGGACCCCACTCATCCTGCAACAGGGACCCCATTTCGTCCCTCAGAAAACCCTGAGAGATCTACAACAAAGCTTCTAGAACTCATAAATGAGTTCAATAAGGTTGCAGGTTATAAGATCAATGCGCAAAAATCAGTAGCATTTCTGTATACCAATAATGAGCAAGATCAGAAGGAAATCAAGAAACAAATACCATTCACAATAGTAAATAAAAAAATCAAATACTTAGGAATAAATTTAACTAAAGAGGAAAAGAACTTATACACCGAGAACTATTCAAGACTGTTCAAGGAAATCAAAGAAGACCTAAATAAATGGAAGAATATTCCTCTTTCATGGATAGGAAGACTGAATATTATTAAGATGTCTATCCTACCAAAACAGATCTACGCATTCAATGCAATCCCAATAAAAATCAACACAGCCTTATTTAAGGAACTAGAAAAACTAACTATGAAATTTACTTGGAAAGGAAAGAGGTCCCGAATAGCCAAAGACAATTTGAAAACGAAAAATGAAATTGGAGGAATCATACTTCCTGACTTCAAAACATACTACAAAGCTACAGTAGTGAAAACAGCATGGTATTGGCATAAGGAGAGACAGACAGACCAATGGAATTGAATTGAAAGTTCTGATATAGAACCTCATATATATAACCATATAATATTTGTTAAAGCCACCAAACCCTCTCAACTGGGAGAGAATGACCTATTCAACAAATGGTGCCTGGAGAACTGGATAGCCATATGTAGAAGAATGAAAGAGGATTACCATCTCACACCTTATACAAAGGTCAACTCAAGATGGATCAAAGACCTTATTATAGGAGCCAAGACCATAAAGATCTTGGAAAGCAGTGTAGGGAAACATCTACAGGACCTTGTAAGAGGAAATGGCTTCATGAACATCACACCAAAAGCACAAGCAGCAAAAGAACAAATAGATAAATGGGACTTCCTCAAAATTAAAGCCTTTTGCAAGTCAAAGGAGTTTGTCAAGAAAGTAAAAAGGGAACCCACACAATGGGAGAAAATATTTGGCAACCATATATCTGATAAGAGACTTATAATTTGCATATATAAAGAACTCCTATATCTTGAAAATAAAAAGATAAACAACCCATTTAAAAAATGGGGAAAAGATTAAAACAGACACTTCTCCAAAGAAGAAATGCAAATGGCTAAAAAGCACATGAAAAAATTCTCCAAATCTCTCGCTATCAGGGAATTGCAAATCAAAACTACATTGAGATACCATCTTACTCCCATAAGATTGGCAGCTATGAGAAAAAAAGAATACAAATGCTGGAGAGGATGTGAAGAAAGGGGAACACTCATCCACTGCTGGTGGGAATGCAGAAGGATCCAACCATTCTGGAGGACAGTTTGGCAGTTTCTCAAAAAACTAACCATAGATTTACCATATGACCCAGCAATACCACTGCTGGGTATATACCCAGCAGAACTGAAAACAAGGACACAAACCGATATATGTACACCAATGTTCATAGTAGCATTGTTCACTATCGCCAAAAGTTGGAATCAATCCAAATACCCATCAACAGACGAGTGGATCAATAAAATGTGGTATATACACACAATGGAATACTACTCGGCTGTAAGAACAAATACACTACAAACACACGTGATAACATGGATGAATCTTGAGAACCTTATGTTGAGTGAGGCAACCCAGGCATTGAAGGACAAATACTACATGATCTCAATGATATGAAATAAGCAAGCTGCCTCAGAGAGCTAGAGACTGGAAAAGAGGCTTACAGGAAATCGGGGGGTGGAGGAAGGATGTGAGCCGACGTCTGCAGGAGTGGAATCTATGATGAGCTGGCGGTAAGTATGAGCACAAAGAAGGGACAAAATGGGGGCAAGAGGTTGCCTTCAGGTGGGGCTTTCTGGGTTTGAGGGGTCTGGGGAAGGGCGGAGGGTAATATTGTCCAAAAATTGGGGGGAGGGTGGGGCAACATACGAACATAGGAGAGTGTCAGGTGTTCGTTGAGAGTAAAATGTTGAGAAAATCGAATCAAAATATAATTAGGAGGGTTACCTGTATAGGATGCGCAGGGGGGATGGTTTGATGTGGGACAGACTCCAGGGGAATAGCTGAAGGCTCATTTTGCCAGGGTGGGTTGTACCACTGGGTAGAGACCCAAGAAGTGAGAGTTGGGGTGGACCCACATCCTGGGGAGGACTAATGCCATCAAATAGAGAGAACTGTATCTCTCGTGAGAAAGGGTGGCTCCCAGGGCATTAGGGCAGTTGAGAAAGTCAGGCCCTGAACACTGCTGCAAGTATCTCTGGACATGGCTTCTTGGGAAATGGAGATTGGCTGGTGCTGTGGGCCCCAAGGGGAGGGGAAAATGGATGTTGAATGGATGGAACCAAGGTAAATGTGGGGGCAAGAGAGGAGTTGTGCGAGAGTACACGAGGATGAATATAAAACATGTAATATTACACCAAAAACATATAGGGGATGACAGACTAATAATGTAAGCCATAATGCAAAACATAGGATAACTAAAAAATTTAGAAAATTGTACATCCTAAAGTATGGACCACATTGTAAGCACAGATGTCACCTTGTTTGAAAGCTATTGTTTTGGAATCTGAACATCAGTTTTAGGAAATATGATATGAATAAGTTAAAAGATTATTGCTGTGGAAGGAAAAAGGTTTTATGGTGGATCTGTGGGAGTACTGTATATTGTATATATGAATTACTGTGATCTAAGACTCTTGTGAAGAGAAGCTCAATAATTAGAAAGAAAAGAAAAAGATAGGATGTAGAAATTTTTCCAATTCAATATGTACTCTTGATCTAACCTTTCAACTCATCGCTATATTCCATTTTACTAGTGAGGGAAACTGACATTATATTGGGATTCACTTTACAGGAAGTTTTGGATCACAGAGTGGTTCAACAATGGCGGTGGAGGAATACTGATATGGGATGTTATTGACAGGCTATATATGGTTGACAGGGAGTTATAAAGGGCATATGTCCAGGGTACATGGTAATGTTTAGATATGCTAACAGTGGAAACAATTAAAAACAACAGCTGGGGGGTACTGAGTTACTGGCCGGCGGGTCTCTGTCGTGGTACCTGGGGGAGCAGCAGCAGTCCCCCAGGTGCAACGGTAAGAACAAGGAAGGAATGAGGGCCCAACAGTGGGCTCCTGATACTAATGGCTATGCTTGTGAGCCTATATACCTGCAATAAGAACAAGGCCTAGAATAGCATTGTGCCTGGGAGTTTCCTCCTGACAGCCTTGATGTTACTCAAATGTGGCCACACTCAAAGCCAAACTCAGCATGTAGATGCAGTGCATTCCCCCCAGCATGGGACATGACACCCGGGGATGAGCCTCCCTGGCACCAAGGGATCACTACCACATACCAGGTGAAGATGCAACTAGAAAATGACCTTGAATTAAAGGTTCAATGCGGATCAGCGAATATCCCTGTCTACATATAACAACATGACTTCAAAATGCTGCTTGACCTGATGTAAGGGGGAAATGGAAAGGAGAAATGAGTTTATAAGGCTACGAGTCTCTAAAAAAGAGTCTGGAGGTTGTCAGAAGGAATGCCCTTATGCACAACAGAGCAGAGTCTAAGAGAACAGATAAAGTAGATAAAACCCCAGGTACTGGTTCTTTTGAGGGATAAAGAGACCCACGGGTTCTATGGTCATGGCAGACGGGGTTCACTGCCATGGCAGATGGCCCTTCTTTGGAGCTGGTGTTTCTGCGTGATGGAACTGGACTCAGAGGGGATCTCTTTTCAAAAGACTTGCATACTACTTTACTGGAATTTTAGTTGGTGCTGGGGTTTAAGATATATTTAAGGGATTTGAATCTCTGGACTGACAATATGATACCCAGGCCCAGAGCCTCAATGGATTTCAGCTCCTACACTCTGATTTATTGGACTTACCCCGCTCAGCTAACATGGAGTTGAAGAAGGTCAACCACCACTCCATGGAGCCAAGAGTGCCTATGTCTGAAAGCAGGAGAATTGCATCCAGCATCCATGTGAAATCTAAGCCCCCTCTTGATATTGATGTGGAGTGGACACAACCATTCCAAGGTCCACAGGATGGAAGAATAGAATATGGATTAGTGTGGACTTACTGATATTCTATTCATGAACTATTCTGATTAGTAATCGAAGAAAATGTGGCTTTGGTGTGGAGAAAGTGGCCATGGTGACTGTAGGTGTGGGAAATTGAAAGAAGAGATGAGATGTGGAGGCATTTTCAGGACTTGGAGTTGTCCTGAGTGATGCTGCAGGGACAGTTACCAGACATTGTATGTCCTCCCATAACCCACTGGGTGGAACGTGGGAGAGTGTGTGCTATGGTGTGGACCATTGACCATGAGGTGCAGCAGTGCTCAGAGATGTATTCACCAAAGGCAATGAAAGTCTCATGATGATGGAGGAGATTGTTGCTTTGGGGAAGGAGTGGGGTGAGGGGGTAGGAGGTATATGGGACCTCATATTTTCTAAATGTAATATTAAAAAAATAAATAAAGACACGGAATAAAAAGAAATGGCTGAGGTGGGACAAAATCCTGCCTCAGTGAGCTTGTTTGGGAACCCACAAAACATGAGACTGCAGGACATCGATCCTGAGAGAACCCGAGAAAAAGTGATAGCTCAAAGTAAAGCTGAAGGTTTCTGCCCCTCCCTCAGGACAAGAAGATGTGACTTTCCCTGAACCGCACTGGTCTTACAACTGCATGAAAAACTCTCTGAGAGTTGGAGGGTTCTGATTAAGGGTGGAGAGGGGTCCTACAAGTGCAGGGTCAATTGTCTGGACCACCCTTTTTGAGCTTTGAGGAGCATAGCAGCTGGCTTGAGGAGAAACCAGTAAGAGAGGAGAGACAAATCTGCCAAGGCAGCATGATTTACTTAACCGCTGTGGTTTGCCTCTACCTAAGGGAGGGGGAAAGTAGGAAGTACTTGATAGGCTTCAATATTAGTCAGCCAAAGGGGTACTGATATAAAATACCAGAAATTGATTGGTTTTTATAGAGGATATTTATTTGGGTAGGAACTTTCAGATACCACATCATAAAGCGTAAGTTACTTCCCTCACCAAAGTCTATTTGGAATGAGATGGCTGCCAATGTTTGTGAGGGTTCAGGCTTCCTGGGTTCCTACATTCCAGGGGCTTCCTTTACTCTGGCTTCAAGGTTCCTTTCTTCCTGGGGCAGCCTTCTCTTTTCCTCTGTCTGCTGACTTTTCAGGGCTCCAGTTTAAGTCTTCATCATCAAACTCCAAAATCAAAATTCCATCATTAAAAGCCCTCAAATCTGTTCTTTGCCATGCCATTTATCTGCGAATCCCCACACACAAAGGGGTGGGGCTCAAGTCCCTAATCCTAACTCAATCATGCACAGGTACAGATCAGATTACAAGCATAATCCAATATTTCTTTTTGGAATTCATCAATTAAATCAAACTGCTACAACTTCAAAAGGCATATTTAATGTTCCCAGCAAATGTGGGAGCTCTCTTTCAAAGAGACTGAGAGTCATTATTTCTGCAGTAATTTGTTTCACCAGGGTCACATTTGAATTCCCAAGGGGAGCAATCACATGGGCTTCCTGCTGCCATGGGAGAGAGGGAAGAGAGGAAGGGAGAAAGGGGTAGGGACTGATTCCTAATCAGTTTATTAAATTTCAAAGAGTGGATCCTGCACCTGGAAGGAGACTGTTTTGAGAAGCAGGTTGACCCAGAAGGAAGATTTGGCTCAATATAAGAGTTTCAGCCTTCATTTAAAAGGTCTCTAGTTCAGTTCCTAGTTCCTCTTAGAGTTGTTATCCCCTGGGATATTAGGTGCTCCTTTGAGACAGGGAAAACATAAGTATTACCCTTGTATTAGCTTCCCTTGGCTCTCTTATTTTTCCTAAATAATAGCTTAAGAGGGAAGTCTGGTGTTTTTTTGTTTTATTGATTGGATGACTACTTCCTTGAGGGTTTTTGTGTTTTTTTTTCTTGTTATCTTGTCGTTCCTTCTTTTTTTATCCCCCCATTTTTTCCTTTTATTCTCTTTTTTCATTTTTTTCCCACATAGGTGCTGCCAGCTTGTTTCTCATTTACTATGCTTCCTCATCCCCAATTTAATCTATTCTGTGTGTACTGATTCTGGCTACAAACAGTATCTCTTTTCCTTTCTACATCTTTCTACCTCCACCTTCTGTTGTTGCTCATGCATAACAACTCTATTTAGCCCCCAATTTTGGATTTTATATCAAACATGTCTATTTTCTATCTTCTATTAACTCTTTTTGCTTTCCTCTCTCCTGATCATGCTAGCTTTTATTTTTTTAATTTTAATTTTATTTTATTTATTCATTTTTTAAAAATATTACTTTCAAAAAATATGAGGTCCCCATTCACCCCCACCGCCCCCACCCCACCACTCCCACCACAGCAACACTCTCCCCCATCATGACACATCCATTGCATCTGGTGAGTACATCTCTGGGCATTGCTGCACCCCATGGCCTGTGGTCCACACCATAGCCCACACTCTCCCATGTTCCATCCAGTGGGCCATGGGAGGACATACAATGCCAGGCAATTGTCCCTGCAGCACCACTCAGGACAACTCCAAGTCCTGAAAATGCCTCCACATCTCATCTCTTCCTCCCATTCTCCACACCCAGCAGCCACCATGGCCACTTTTTCCACACCAATGCCACATTTTCTCAATTATTAACCACAATAGTTCATGAATAGAATATCATTAAGTCCACTCTAATCCTTACTGTATTCCTCCTTCCTGTGGACCTTGGCTTGGTTGTGTCCATTCCACATCTATGTCAAGAGGGGGCTTAGATTCCACATGGATATTGGATGCGATCCTCCTGCTTTCAGTTGTAGGCACTTTAGGCTCCATGGTGTGGTGGTTGACATTCCTCAACTCCATGTTAGCTGAGTGGGGTAAGTCCAATAAATCAGAGTGTAGGAGCTGAAGTCTGTTGAGGCTCAGGGCCTGGCTATCATATTGTCAGTCCAGAGATTCAAATCCCCTAGATATATCTTAAACCCCAGCTCCAACTACAATTCCAGTAAAGTAGCATGAAAGACTTGTGAAAAGAGATCCTATCTGAGTCCAGCTCCATCCTGCAGAAACACCAGCTCCAAAGAAGGGTCAATTGACATGGCCATAGAACCTGTGGGTCTCTTTAGCCCTCAAAAGAACCAATACCTTGGGTTGTATCTAGCTTTTAATTCATACTATATTCTTCTCCACATTCATTTTCCAGTTTCATTGTTGATATTCCACATTCTTATTCCAATAACTCTACACTGCTTACATGAGTATAATATTTATTCTTCTAGGACTTCTACAGTCTTCTGGTTACATTCACTATCAATACTACTATTATACTTTTTATTTTCTTAATTCTGTTGCTTTTCCTGGCCCTAATCTTTTTCCTTCAAGGAAACTCAGAATACAAGGAAAAGAATAAGAGGAACAAAGTGTCAAAGAGAAAACTTAACACACATACAAAAATAGCACTTAAATAAAACCCAAGACCTGAGGAAGAAATTAATCAACTGAACAAAACAACAAAGATAAAATGATGAGCAGAAAGCAACAAAAAATTACAAACCATTCCAGTAATCTAGGAAACATGGCCCAATTCTAAGAACAAATTTAAAAACAGTAAGAGAAGCAGAACATTAAACAACTAATCAAAGCTCTCCAAACAAATATCATGGTCTAACATAATGAAGTGAAGGGAGAGATTAAGGATATTAAGGAAACACTTGGAGAGCCTAATGAAGAAATTGTAAACATAAAAAAGATAAGGGATATGCTGATGATAAATGGCACCATTCAAGAAATCAAAAATACACTCTCAGCAAGTAACAGCAGATATGAAGAAGCAGGGGAAAGAATTAGGGATGTGGAAGACAGTACATCTGAAATCAAACAGATTGTAGATTTGATATGTAAAAGGATAGAAAAAATCCAGCAGGTGATTAGTGATTTGAATGATAACAAAAAAATGTACAAACAAAAGCACTATAAGATTCCCAGAAGGAGAATATAAAGGAAAGGGTACAGAAGGGGTGTAGAAGGGAATAATGGCTGAAAACTTCCCAAACATATTGAAGGAGATGGATGTACATGTCTTGGAAGTAGAGCATACCCCAAATAGTATAAATTCCAACAGGCCTACACCAAGACATATACTTGTCAAATTATCCAATGGTCAAGCCAAATAGAAAATACTGAAGGCAGCAAGAGAAAAGAGAATGATCATATACAAGGGAAGCTCAGTAAGATTAATTGTTGATTTCTCATCTGAAACCATGGAGGCAAGAAGGTAGTGGTATGACATAGTCAAGGTACTAAAAAAAAAAAAAATGTTTCCAGCCAAGAATTGTCTATCCAACAAAGCTGGCATTCAAAAATAATGGAAATTAAAAATATTCACAGATAAACAGAAACTAAAAGAATATGCCATTAAGAAATCTGCCCTTCGAGAAATACTAAAGGAAGCTCTGCAGGAGGAAAGAAAATAACAGGAGAGAGAGAGTTGGAGGAGAGTGTAAGAACAACTTAAAAGAAAGAAGGGAAATAAAAATAACTTATTACATACACAAATCCAAAGAAAATATGGCTAATGCAAATAATTCCTTGAGAGTAATAATACTGAATATTAATGGATTAAATTCACCTATCAAGAGACAGATTAGCAGAATGGATAAGGAAATATGACCCATCTAAATGCTATCTACAAGAAACGCACCTTAAACCCAGGGATTAAAAGTGGTTGGAAGTGAATGGCTGGAAAACAATCTTATAAGAAATAATAAAAAAGGACAGGAGTATGTATACTTACATTGGACAAAATAGTCTTTAAGTGGAAAACTATTTTGAGACAAAGATGAACACTACATATTAGTAAGAGAGGTTATATTTTAAGATGAAAGAACAATCATAAGCATTTATGCACCTAAACAGGACACCTCAAAATATGTGAGGCAAACACTGGAAAAACTAAGTGGAAGAATAGATGCCTCTATAATTATAGTGGGGACTTTAATACAGCATTATCAACATCAGAGAGAACATCTCAACAGAGAATCATTAATGAAACAAAAAATTTGAAAAATATGTGAGAGTATCTGACCTAATAGACATAAACAGAATATGTATACATGCAAATACAGTAGAATATTCATTCTTCTCAAGAACACATTGATCATTCTCCAAGACAAACCACATGCTAGGCCACAGAGAAAGTCATAATGAACTCAGAAAGATTGAAATCATACACAATAATTTCTCTGACCATGGTGGGATGAGGTTGGAAATCTGCAAGGGTTAGAGAATCAGATTAGGCACAAATATATGGAAGTTAAGAAACACACTCTTAGACAAACAATGGGTCAAGGAAGAAATCTCAGAAGAAATCAGTCACTTAAACTAATGAAAATGAAAACACAATATATCACAACTTATAGGATACAGCAAAGCTGTACTGAGAGGGAAATTCATAGCCATTAATCCATACTGCAAAAAAGAAGAAAGAGCTAAAATTGAACACCTAACTACACACTTGGAAGAATTACTAAAAATACAACACGCTAACCTTAAAGGTAGAAGAAAGAAATAGCAAAGATAAGAGCAGAAGTAAATGAAAGACAAAATAAGAAAGCTCTAGAAAAAATAAACAAAACAAAGAGCTAATTCTTCGAAAAGAAAAATAAAATGGACAAATCCTTAACTAGACTAACAAAAAAAAGAGAGAAGATGCAAATAAACAAAAAAAAATGAGAAAAGGTATATCACCACTGACTCGGCAGAAATAAAGACTACCATAAGAGCCATAAGAGGATACTTTGAAAAATTCTATGCCAACAAGAAGGAAAATTTAGATAAATGGACAAATTCCTTGAAGTACATAAGCAGCCTACACTGAGGGAAGAAGAAATTGGTGTTCTCAACAAACCAATCACACCCAATGAGAGAGAATTAGCCATTAAAAACCTCCCAAAACTGCAGACTTGGCCCAGTGGTTAGGCCATCCGTCTACCATATGGGAGGTCTGCAGTTCAAACCCTGGGCCTCTTTGACCCATGTGCAGCTGGCTCATGCACAGTGCTGATGTGCACAAGGGGCGCCATGCCATGCAGGGTTGTCCCCGCATAGGGGAACCCCATGTGCAAAGAGTGTGTCCCATAAGGAGAGCTGCCCAGCACAAAAGAAAGTGCAGCCTGTCCAGGAATGGTGCCGCACACACAGAGAGCTGATGCAACAAGATTATGCAACAAAAAGAAACACAGATTCCCGTGCCGCTGACAACAACAGAAGTGGACAAAGAAGAAGATGCAGCAAATAGACATGGAGAACAGACAACCGGGGTGGGTGGGTGGGGGGTAAGGGGAGAAAAATAAATAAATAAATAAAACTTAAAAAAAAAACACTCCCAAATAATAAGATCCCTGGGCCAGATGGATTCATAGGTGAATTCTACAAAACATTCCAGAAAGAACTAACACAGTCTTACTTAAACTTTCCTAAAATTCAAAATAGAAGGAACATTGCCTACCTCATTCTCTGTTGCCAAAATTACCATAATAACAAAGCCAAACAAACACACAATTAGAAAGGAAAATTACAAACCAATCTCTCTAATGAACATAGATGCTAAATCCTCAATGAAATACTTGCTAATCATACTCAAAAACAAGTCAAATGAAATATACAACATGACCAAGTGGGTTTCATCCCTGGTATGCAAGGATGGTTCAACATAAGAAAATCAGTCAAGGTAATACACCACATAAACAGATTGAAAGAAAAAAATCACATGATCATATATATAGATGCGGAAAAAGTTATTTGACAAAATAAAGCATCCTTACTGATAAAAACACTGCACAAAATTGGAATAGAAGGAAACTTTCTGAAAATGATCAGGGATACATATGAAAAACCCACAGATAACATCATTTACAATGGTGAAATCCTAAAATCTTTCCCTCTAAGATCAGGAACACAAGGATGCCCATTATCACCCCTCCTATTTAATGTTATATTAGAAATACATGCTTGAGCTCTGAGACAGGAAGCAGATATAAAAGGCATCCAAATTGGAAAGGAAGAAGTAAAAATTTCACCATTTTCAGATGACATGATCCAAAACATACAAAGCCCTGAGAAACCTACCACAAAGCTTCTAGAACATATAAATTATTTCAGTAAATTTGCAGGTTATAAGACCAATGTGCAAAATTCAGTAGCATTTCTGTACACCAATAATGAGCCATTTAGGGGAAATCAAGAAAAAAAAATACCATTTACAATAGTAAATAAATAAATCAAATTCCTGGGAATAAATTTAACTAGAAGATGTAAAAGAATTATTCACAGAAAATGACACCACACTGATTAAGGAAATCAAAGAAGACTTAAATAAATGGAAGACTATTCCCTGTTCATGGAGAGGAAGATTAAATATCACTAAGATATCTAACCTACAGAAAAAGATCTACAGATTTAATGCAATCCCAATAAAAATCAACATAGCATTTTTTACTCAACTGGAAAAGCTAATATGACATTTATTTGGCAGGGAAAGAAGCCCTGAATAGACAAAAAAATGAAATCATTTCATTTGAAAAAGAAAAATGAAACCAGAGGAATCACATTACCTGACTTAAATCACACTACAAATCTATAGTGGTCAAAAGAGCACAGTGTGGGCACAAGGATAGACATACTGACCAATGGAACCAAATTGAGAGTTCTGATGTAGATCCTCACATATACAATCATTTGATATTTGACAAGGTCACCAAATCCACTCAAATGTGTGAGAATTACCCCTTAAGCAATATTGCTTGGAGAACTTGATATCCATATGCAAAAAATGACAGAAGATTACCATCTCACACCTTATACAAAAATCGACTCAGGATGGATTAAAGACCTAAATATAAAAGACAAGACCACAAAGACCTTAAAAAACAATATAGGGAAGCATCTACAGGATCTTCTAATAGGAAATGGCTTCATGAACTTCAAACCCAAAGCATGAGCAGCAAAAGAAAAAATAGATAAACGGGACCTCCTCCATATTAAAGCCCTTTACACCTCAAAGGAGTTTACCAAGAAAATGAAAAGACAGCCTATGCAAAGCGTGAAAATATTTGGTAACCATATATCTGATAGGAGTCTAATATCCACATATATAAAGAATTCCTACATCTCAAAAATAAAAAGACAACCAACCGACTTAAAAAAATAGGCAAAAGAATTGAACAGATGCTTCAGGAAGAAGAAATACAAATGTCTCAAAATCACATAAAAATATGCTCACCATCACTAGATATTCAGGAAATGCAAATCAAAACTACAATGAGATACTGTCTTACAAACTTTAGACTGGAGGGCATTTAAAAAATCAGAGGATTACAAGTGTTGGAGAGGATGTGGAGGAATGGACACCCTCATCCACTGGTGGTGGGAATGTAGAAGGATTCAGCCATTCTGAAGGACAGTTTGGCAGTTCCTCAAAAAACTACCTATAGATTTTCCATATGACCCAGCAATTCCACTCCTGGGTTTATACTCAGGAGAGCTGAATAAAAGGACATGACCCAATGTATGCACACCAATAATCATAGCACCACTACTCACTATTGTCAAAAGTTGGAATCAGCCAAAATGCCCATAAACAGATGGATAAACAAAATGTGGTATACTCCTACAATGGGATACTATGTAGCTGTAAGAAGGAATACAGTACTAAATCATGGGATAACATGGATGAATATTGAGGATCTTTTGTTGAGTGAAGAAAGCCAGGCATTGAAGGAGAAATACTACATGAACTCTCTGATATGACCTAAGCTAATCAAGCTGTCTGAGACAGCCAGAGACTGGAAAATAAGCTTACAAGAAATAGGGGGAGGAGAGGAAGGATGTGAACCAATGCCCACATGGGTGAAATTGATGATAAAGTGGAAGTAAGAAGTTGTGTAGTGAAGGGATAAGATGGGGGCATAGAGATACTATTGGGTTGGGCTTTTATGGCTTGAGGGTTCTAAGGTTGGGAAGATGGTTCAGATGGTCCAAGCAATTGGAGGGAGGTTGGGGTGGCAGGTGAACACAGGACATTTTGGGTATGTTGTTAAAAGTATAATGATGAGAAAAAACTTTAGAAAATATAATAAGGATGTTTACTGGTTTAAGGTGTTTGATGGGGGCATCTGGCACAGGGTGAACATGGAGCAGATTTCTAGGGAGTGTGTGAGTGCTGATTTTATCATGGTGTGTTATATCAGTGGGTAGAGACCCATACAATGAGCAGGAAGTTGTTATGCCCCCATCCTGGGGAGGCCTGATTTTCTCAAACAGAGGGGAGTGTATCTCTCGAAGACATTGGTGTCTCTCAACAGAGGAGGACAGAATAGTGTGTTAAGACTTCAACATTGATGCAAGTATATAGGAATCTTCTACTTCAAGCAGAGAAGCATGGTTGTCACTGTGGGCCCTGAGGGGAGGGGGTAAGTGTAATAGAATAGTTGGAAGCAGAGTAATTGGGGGGTAATGGAGGAATTCTTCATGATTCTGCAATGATGGATACAGGCCATGTTAAACTTCAACAAAAATTTATAAAAGTGTACAGTATAAAATGTAAACCATAATGTAAATGAAAATGGAATCACGGTTAGTAGCTATGTTTCAACATCTGTAAATCAGTTGCAGCAAATGTAACATCCAAAGACCATTGCTGGGAAAGGGAAAAAAAGGTTTGATCCTGAGTATATATGAGGTTATACTTGAAGACACAATTTAAAAAATATGTAGACACTGAGGAAGAAATGGACAAGATTTCCTTGCCACTGTATGAACAGGGCACCACCTATTATCGTGAATGAAAAGCAAAATATCAAAATGAATTTCCTTAATGTATCTTTCATTTTTTAATACCCCAATTATTTTTCACTTTATTTTAGTTTTTCTAGATTATTACATATTCTTATAAACTTTACACCTATCATTACCATTTCACTTTCCTATTAATTGAATTTGGCAATATATTTGATCTCATTTTTGAAGAAGTTTTGGAACACAGAGGGTTTCAACTGTGGGAGGGGAGGAGTACTGATGTAGGGTGTCATTGACAGGGGATGCATGGATGGGAGGGAGTTATCCAGGGTATGCATATAGGGTATATAGCTATGTTCAGATGTTCATTGGGTATTGACATAGGCGGTAGAGTTTCACATGACAGCTGAGGGAATGTTGAGTTCCCATTCTGGGAAACTCTCATACTCCCCAAAGGAGCAGCCATAATCCCCTAAGTAAAAGGGCAAACACCAGTGAAGAAGGAAGGTCTGATGATGGGCCCTTGGTACTGATTACTATGCTTATGAGTCTGTGTTCTTGAAATTTCATCTAGACCCAGAGCTGCAAGGTGCCTAAAAGTTACCTCCTGAAGGCCTCCATATTGCTCAAATGTGGTCACTCTAAGCCAAACTTGGCATGTAAATGCATTACATTCCCCCAGCATGGGACATGACTCCCAGGGATGAGCCTCCCCGGCACCAAGGGATTACTACCAAGGACCAGCTGATGATGCAACTAGAAAAAGGCCTTGAATAAAAGAGGGAAATGGTAAAGGCAAGTGAGTTTATATGGCTAAGATACTTCATAGTGAGTTGGGAGGTCTTCGGAAGGGTTGTGCTTACACACGTCTCAGCAGGGTCTCAGAGACAGACAAAGTAGATACAATCTCAGGTAGTGGTGCTCCTGAGGACTATGGAGACACCCAAGCCCTGTGGTCATGAAAAATGGCTCTGGAGTACAGTGCCTTGTCAGTGGGCCCTACTTTGGAATTTTGCTCCTCAGCATAATGGAGTGGGACTCAGATGTGCCTTCTCTATGCATGGCTCTTCTGTCACTTTTACTGAACTTGTGTTTGGTGCTGGGGTTGGTATATGCTCATGAGACTTGAATCTTTGGACTGTCTCTGTGCCAACTGGACCCTGAACCTCAGCAGATTTTTCTCTGGTTCATTGGACTTACGCAGGTTAGCTAACAGGGAACCAAAAGAGTCTACAGCTGCAAGCAGGAGAATTCCATCCAACAGCCATGTGGGATCAAACCCCCTCTCAATTTAGAGGTGGAATGGACATCACCATCCCAGTGACTTCAGGTTGGAGGAATAAAATATGGATTAGAGTGGACTTATTGTTATTGTACTCTAGAAATATTGTGACTCCAGCAATGGAAGAAATTATATCACTGATGGGGAGACAGTGGCCATAGGAGTTGCCGAAGGCAGGGAGAGGGAAAAAGAAGTATGTTTTTGGGGCATTTTTGGGATTTGGAGAAGTTGTCCTCAATTACATTGCAAGGGCAGTTTCAGGACACTATATATTCTGCCATAACCCACTGAATGGACTGGGAGAGAATGTAAACTACAACATAGGCTGAAATTCGTGTTTGTAGCAATGCTCCAAAATGTACTCATCAAATGCAATGAATGTACCACACTAATGAAAGATGTCAATGTGAGAGGAGTGAGGAGTGGGGGGAGTGGGGTATATGGAACCTCTTATATATTTTATCCCTCCCTTTTGACTTGCTTGTTGTCCATTCTCTGTGTCCATTTGCTGTGAATTCTTCTGTGTTTCTGTATTTATTTTTATTTAATCCCTCCCCCCACATGGCTTGCTTGTTGTCTGCTCTCTGTGTCCATTCACTGTGCACTCTTCTGTGTTTTTACTTGTGTCCCTTTTTTTGTTGCATCACTTTGCTGAGTCAGGTCTCTGTGGCTCTTGCAGACCAGTGGCTCTCTGCAGCATGTGGGTGAGCCTACCTTCACAAGGAGGCCCTGGAATGTGAACCCAAGGCCTCCCATATGGTAGACAGGAGCCCAACTGATAGAGTCACAGCCTCTTTCCTCTTATATTTTTTAATGTAACATTTTGTGTGATCCATGTGTCTTTAAAAAAAGATAATGAAAAATAAAAAAAATTAAAAAGGAAGGTAATGACCAGTATGAATTATGACCATGGGACCAGTTACAGAAATAAGGATTGTGATGATCATGAATATTTTCCTTTTTTCACCTTCTATTTATTTATTTATTTATGTATTTATTTATTTTAAAGAAATTTTAGATTACATAAATGTTACATAAAAACTATAGGACCTTTCCTTTCTCCCTACTCCCTCCTCCTCCCCCACTTTCCCACATTTACAACATCCTTTGTTATTGTGATGCATTTCTTACAATTAATGAATACATATTGAAGCTTTTCCACTTACTGTGGATTATAGTTTCTATTATAGTTTACACTCTGTCTCACACAATTTTGTAAGTTATGTCAAAATATATAATGGCCTGTATCTGTCATTGTAATATCATGCAAGATAATTCCAAAGTCCACAAAATACCCCCATATTACACCTACTTTAGCTTTTCCTCAGCTGAGAGCTTCTGGTGGCAACTGACTTTATATCAGTGATACAATTTATTTCATTGCTAGAATCAGTATAAATCTATAGTAGAATAACTGTAATTCTACTCTAATCCATTGTTCATTCCCAATCCTGAGATTTTTGGATGGTGATGCCCACTCTGCCTCTAATTAAGGGGGTCTTAGATCCCATGGGGTGATTAAATGGAGCTATCATGCCTGCAGTTGCAGAATCTCTTTGTTTCTTGGGATGAGTGTTGTCCATCAGCATAACCTTGTTAGTTGTCCTCAGTTAGTTCAATCAACTGGAGAGTAAGTTTTGCAACACTGCTGAGATTCAGGGCCCAACTGGCACATGGATGGTCCAAAGATTTAAGTCTCTTGGGCCTATACCTATCAAGTATAGTATTAAGTATAGGTTCAAATAGAAGGGGTAGAAGAGCCCTGTATTCTTCCCTGTTTTCTTAAGAGTATGTTTGTATAATATATGTACACAAATCAAGTACCTTTGTTTTCTTCCCTATCTTATCCCTTTACAATATGATATAAATTTTATCATTTTCATGTTGTAGTTTTTAATTTATAGGATTTAAAGTTTAAGAATGAATACTGGGGAGTGGATGTGGCTCAAGCAGTTGAGCATGTGCTTGTCACATGGAAGGTCCTGGGTTCAGGCCCCAAATCCTCCTAAAAACAAAAACAAACAAGCAAAAAATGAAAACTGAAAAAACCAACTCAAGTAGCCCATGTGTCTCTGTGGCTGAGGCCTGGCTTCCCATATATGGGATCCTGGATTCAATCTCTGGCCATGGTACCTGACAAAAAAAAATGCTACCCAAGGAGTTTTACCCTATTCTGGTTGGGTTTAGTGCATTTCTGGTTGTATGCAAGATAGTTGGGTATGGTTAAGCAAATATATATATATATATATATAAATATATATATATATATGTCTGTTATTGATTTTAGATATTAAGTATGGTTTAATGCGGTCACCCCTCGGGCTGAAGTGTGGTTTGCTGGCCTGGCGGGGGGGCAGCCGCGGCAGGCCAAGCTGCTGCCCCCATAATAGGGTGGCTGGTCGGACTCACCGCCACCCCTGAAGGGAGCTCAGCATGGGCGCAGAGTGCCCTCGGGTCTCCCCTTCTAGGAAGCCATGCTTCCGCGGCTGCCCCTCCTCCTGGATGGCGCCACATGATGCCTGTGGGGCGGCACCCTTCTTCTTCTTTCTCCCTGCGCAGGCGCAGGGCGGAAAATTCCAGTCTGCCCTTTTCCCCTCTCCCGACAGCAGCAACAGCCAGGCGTGGGCGGAAAAATCCAGTCTGCCCTTTTCCCTCCCCCCGACAGCAGCAACAGCCAGGCATGGGCGGGAAACTCAAGTCTGCCCTCCACCCCAGCAACAGCAGCCACCAATCCCTAAACCCTGCCCCTTCCCCCAGCAACAGCGACAGCCAATCCCTAACCACCACCCCTCCCCCACCCAGCACCTCCCACTGACCTTTCTCCGGCAACCAATCAGAGCAGGGCATGGCTTCGACCGATCAGCCTTCCCCAGCCCCTATAAAACTGTTGCCTCTCCCTCAATAAAGTGGACTTGCGTGTTTACCTTGTCTCCGCAGTAGTTTTTCTGCTGTGCGCCCTCCAGTCCTGAGAGCCCCCGACAAGGGCCTGGCCTCCCTTGTCCCCAGTTCGTCGCCTGCTTCTCCGGGCGACCCCTTCATGACCGGCTTTTCCGGGCGACCCCGTCAGCAGAACCGCGCAACCCCTGTGAGACCGACCCCTCGTCTGCGGCTGGACCGACCCCTCGTCCCAAGTGGGACCGACCCCTCGTCCCAAGCGGGACCAACCCCTCGTCCAAAGCTGGACTGACCCCTCGTCTGCAGCCAGACCCCACCTCTACCGACCGAGCAAGCCGCCGCAGTTTAACGTGATGTGTGTGGCTGCCACGTTGACAAGGGGTAGACTGTAATGGTTAGGCTAATGTGTCAGCTTGGTCAGGTAATGTGGCCCAGTTGTTTGATCAAGGAAGCACTGTGCTAATTGTACTACAAAGTTATTTCATGGACTTAAATCATCAGTGAATTGACTGCATGTAAGTCTAATTACATCTACAACTCAACAGAGGCAATTGCCTTCAGCATTGAGAGACTTTTCATCTAATCATTTGAAGAACTTACAAAGGAGAAGTGATTTCAACATTCAGAGAGAGAAATCCCATCACTCCTTCAGACAGACAGCTTCTCCTGGCAAACTCAGGAAACACCTCATGGAACTTCCTGGCTTGCAGCCTGCCCTAAGAATTTATTCTCATGCACCCTCACAGTTTCAAGAAGAACTTTTTATAAAATCTCATATTTTCTGATATATTCGATCATTTATGTTTCCCTAGAGCACCTTACTAATATATGCCTCTAAATGTATGAACTTTGAGGACGTCATGTTGTGTGACATAACTCAAACAAAAAAGGCCAAATATTGTATGATCTTACTGATATGGAATAATTAGAATAAGCAAACTAAAGAGTCAGAATCTAGAATACAGAATATAGATTACAAGGGGATGGGGTGGGGACATGGAATAGGAAGTTAATGCTTAAAATGTACAGAGTTTCCATTTGGAATGATGGAAATGGTTTGGTAATGGATGTTGGTGATTTTAACACAATAGTGTGATCATAATTAATAGTATTAAAATATATATCTGCATATGGTTTAAAATGGAAATGTTAAGTTGTATATATAATTCTTTAGGACTGTTTAAATACAAGCTCATTGTATCTTTAGAGATAGTTTTACTTCTTCCATAAAATCATGATTATTTATTTTAATTTCTTGCCTAATTGCCCTAGCTTGAGCCTCCAGTATAATGTTCAATAGACATGGTGAGAAGAGACAGCATTTTCTGGTTTTTGATCATAAGGGAATAAAATTCAGTCTATCATTAAGTATGATGCTAGTTCTGGGTATTTCATAGATGTCATTTATCAACTGAGGAATTTCCCTATCATTCTTAGTTTGTTGAGGTTTATTTTTTTATTATGAATGGGTATTAGATCTGTTAAATAGTTGTTCTGCATCTTTATGAGATGATCACCGATGTTTATTCTTAATTCTACTAATATGTTATATGTATTAGTCTGGCAGAGGGGTGCCGATGCAAAGTACCAGAATCTGTTGGCTTTTATAAAGGATGTTTATTTGGGGCAAAACCTTACAGTTTCAAGGTCCTAAAGATTCCAGCTCAAGTTTGCTTTCTTGCCAAAGACATTTGTCATGTGTTGAAGCAAGATGGTAGCTGACCTCCTGGGGGATTCAGCCTTCCCCTCTGAGTTTCCACTCTCTCAGCTGCCGGTAGGCATAGGGCTTTTTTCTCAGGGCTTCTGCTTTCCCCTGGCATAGGGCTCATTTCTTCTATATCTTCTATATTTTCTTCTATATCTTCTATATTTTCACTTTCCAAGATCAAATGCAACCTATCAGACGAATGGCTCATCTCTCCCCTGGGCCCTGGGATAAGAAATGACAGAGGTCTCTCTCTTTCCACGTGTCTTCTTGAGTGAGTGTCAGTTTATATCAGCCCACCAAGGGGTGGGTTATGCCTTACTGATGTAGCCAAATCAGAAGCCTTAAATTGCTTTTATCAAACAAACTTAATCGGAGGCCCCTCACTGCATTTAATACAAGTGAAGTGTATCACACCCAGAGGAATAGTTTCTAAACATAATCTTTCTTTATGGGATTCACAAATATTCTCAAACTGTCCAGTGAATTACATTAATTTCTTTTCAAATATTAAACTTAACTTATATTCCTTGGATAAATTCCACTTGATGATGGGGTGTAATCCTTTTTTCATGTTTGGATTCAGTATGCTAGTATTTTGTTCTGAATTTTTGCATCTGTAGTCACAATAGGTTTTGTCTGTAGTTTTCTTTTCCTGGGGTGTGCTTATCTGCTTTTCATTTCAGGGTAATAGTGACTTCATTGAATGAGTTAGAAAGGGCTCCATCTTCATTTGTTGGAAGATTCTGTGAAAAATAAACATTACTTCTTCTTTAAATGTTTCATAGAATTCCAGAGAATTCTGGGATTTTTATTTGGAAATGTCTTATTACTAACTCAATCTCTTTGATTGTTATAGGTCTATCGAAAATTTCCCTTACTTTTTTTCTTTTTCTGCCATATTCTTTCTTTAGGATCACTACTTTATTTTTGCCCTTTCTGTTACATGGGATGCACACATCAGGTGTTAAAAGGTACAATGCATTCTACAATTGAGCATCACTTTCTGTAAATGATCAGGCAAAGAAATTACAGCATTTTTTAGGAAAAAAGTAGCTAAAATGGATTTAAATTGTTTAACATGATTAAATCATACCTAATATTTGATACTGCATGATTCAATACAGCTATATGGTACAATTATACAAAATGTGTTAACATCAAAAAATATAACCAAAATTAAGGTAGCAAACAAAACCTACATAATGTATTATTACCAGAAAATTATTCTGAATTATGCATGTAATTGCTCATTCTTTACTTTTAAAATTTATTTATTTTTCTTTATTTTTAAAGAAGTTTTAGATTACATAAAATTTACATGGAAAATATAGGGGATTCCCATATATTCCACCCCTTCCCTTCTCACAGTTCCCCCTATTAATAACATCTTTCATTAGTATGGTACATTTGTTACAATTGATGAACACATACTGAAGCATTGCTACTATGGTCTATATTTTACATTATGGTTTATACTTTGCACCATACAATTTTATAGGTTTTGACAAAAGGTATAATGGCCTGTATCCATCATTGCAATGTCATGCAGGACAATTCTTCAAGCAAAGTTATCATCCCCCAGGAAAAGCACACATAGCATTACTAAGCATATCCCCTAAAAGTATGCGATATGCACATTTGGAAAATACAAACCTTTAAAAAAATTGTAAAAAACAGGTGACCTTCATACTTTCAAGAATGTGAAAAAAAGTCCCATGATCTAAGTATCTTTAAATTTTTTTTAATTTTAAAAAATTTTACAAAGAAAAGAAGTACTTATTTGCACAGTTGCATAAAGAATTGTTTTTTGATGCAGATTTCATTAACTGTTCTCCAGTTGGAACCACAGTTTACAAAAACACTGTGCTTTTGAAATGAGATTACAGAACAAATGAGCATCTTAACAATATCATGTTATTAAAGTTATTAAAAAAATTTTATTTTATCAAAACATGACCCATAGGTGTGTAGGATACTTTTTCAAATTCTTTTTTTTTATTTGAGAAATTGTGAGTTAACAAAACAATCATGAAAACTATACATGATTCCCATCATCACCACATCACCAATACCTCACATTGCTGTGATACATTTGTTACAAAAGATGAAAGAACATCATCAAAATATTACTGCTATCTATAGTTTATAGCTTATATTTGATCTATTTTTCCCACAGACTATCCTATTATTAACAACATGAATTAATATTGTATATTTGCTGTAGTTCATGAGAGATCATTTTTACAGTTGTACTGTTAACCACAGTCTGCCATTCATCACAAAGATCTCCGGGTTATATGGACTTGCTCAATCCATCCAAAGTGTACACTCAGTGGCTCTCAGCTTCATCACAGAGTTGTGCTTTCATAAGTTTAGTACATTTCAGATCATTTTCTTTACTCCAAAAGGAAAAATCCCTTACCACTTATATCATCATTGATCCTTAGCATTGATATAGTACCTTTTTTGCCATTGCTGTGAAAATGTTAACTATAGTCCATATGTTACATTGGTTATATTTTTCCAATTATCTCCATATTAACACCTTGTAAAACAAGAACATTCTTGTATTTGTACTATTAACTATCACCATCATCTACCATTGAAATCACTATAAGTACCTAAATTAGCCTCTATCTTTCAATTAACATTAAGCTCCCTAGACGACCCCTTTCAGCCACAATCACATTTATAAATCAGCAGTGTTTATTTTACTCACTATGTGTTACCATCAACTCTAACCATTCCACACATTTACAATCCCCCATAATAAATATTCTACATATGTTAAGCATTAGCTCCACCTTCTCAACCCACATTTTAACTCCTAGTAACCTATGCTCTTTAATCTATCCCCATGACTTTTTTTTAATTGATTTTGTAAAAATATACATTAAAAAAACAATATGAGGTCCCATTCAACCCCACCACCCCCACCCCACCACTCCCCCCTACCACCAACACTCACTCCCATCATCATGATACATCCATTGCATTTGGTAAGTACATCTCTGGGCATCTCTGCACCTCATGGTCAATGGTCCACATCATGGTCCATACTCTCACACATTCCATCCAGTGGGCCCTGGGAGGATTTACAATGTCCGTTGATTGCCCCTGCAGCACCATCCAGGGCAACTCTAAGTCCCAAAAGCGCCTCCACATCTTATCTCTTCCTGCCTGTTTGGTTCATACTAGTGAAACCATACAATATTTGTCCTTTTGTGTCTGTCTTATTTCACTCAACATAATGTCCTCAAGGTTCATCCATGTTGTCATATGCTTCCCAAGTGCATTTCTTCTTACAGCTGAATAGTATTTCATCATATGTATATATCATGTTTTGTTTAGCCATTCATTGGTTAATGGACATTTGGGTTGTTTCCATCTAATAGCAATTGTGAATAATGCTGCTGTGAAGATCCATGTGTAAATGTCTTTTTGCATCCTTGCTTTCAGTTCTTCTGAATATATTCCCAGTAGGGAAACTGTTGGATCATATGGCAGTTCTATATTTAGCTTCCAGAGGAACCATGAAACTATACCACACAAAGGCTGCACCATTTTCCACTCCCAACAATAGTGAAGGAGTGTTGAAAGATTTTTAAAAAATTATTTCCTAGAAAAAAAATATTCAAAAGAGAGACATATTTATTACCAACTACACTCCTGCAAGATGATATCGGAGACTGAGAAGTGTATTCCCTCTCTTCTCACTGGTTGTTTTTGACCTTAGCATGTGTTAAGATGTGTGATTTCAGGTTAGTTGACTAAGCAAACTTATCACAACCATTGAAGGGGCACAAATAGGGCCTGTCTCCAGTATAGATATGCACAGATGAGTACAAACTGCCAGGAAAAAGCAATTCCCACAGCCTTATAATGTGCACTGAAAGGGCTTCTCTCAAGTATGAACCAGTTGGTGTCACTTTAATTTTGAGCTCTTAACAAAAATTTTGCCACAGATGTGGACTCTGTGACCGTGGATGTGTGGATATTTTTTTCATTGTAGAATTATCCCTGAACATCTTTGTACACTCTTCATGACAGCAGACTATTGTCCTTACAGCATCTTCTGTAATTTTCATAGGCTTAAATATAGCAAATGTTGCCAGTTGTTTGGGATCTGAGAGGTCAATGCCAGGTATTCCTCCAGAAGGAAGTTACTTTCCTGTCATGTACTCTGAATAATTAGGAGGTGAATTCTCCCAAATGATCTGTTCTTCAATCACTGTCTCATAGTATCTTTTGGTTTATTTGAGGACCATGTAGTGATGGAGAACTCACTCTCCAGGGTCTTGATCTGCACCTCCTTCTACATCCACTTCTTGTTGCCCAGCTCTGTGTGGCCACTGCCCACTGCCCAGACATGACTGCCCAGGTAACACTTTTTGTGGCCACCTCTATTTCTTTTTTCTTTTTTAGTGTGGTACATTCATTACACTTGATGAGTATATTTTGGAGCATTGCTACACAGCTTGGCTTATAGTTTATGTTGTATTTTACACTCTCTACCAATCCATTCAGTGCGATATGGCAGGATATATAATGTCTTGCATCAGTCTCTGCAATATCATTCAGGACAATGTCAAGTCCCAAAAACGCACCAATATCACATCTCTTTTTCTGTCTCCGGGCCTTCAGCAAATCCTTTGGCCACTGCCTCCACATCAATGATATCATTTGTTCCATTGTTAGAGTCACAGTAATTCTATAGTAGAATTCAATTAAATCCACTCTAATCTATATTTAATTCCTGCATCCTGAGGACCCTGGCATGGTGATGTCCACTCCACCTCTAAATCAAGAGGGGACTTAGATCCCACATTGCTGATGGATGGAATTATCCTGCTTTCAGCTATAGACTCTCTCGGGTCCCTGGTTTGGTGGTTGGCTGTCATCACCTCCCTGTTAGCTAACCTGAGTAAGTCCAATGAACCAGAGAGTAAGTGGTGCAATACTGCCAAGGCTCAGGGTCCAGGTGACATATACACTGTCCAGATATTCAAGTCTCCTGAGCATACACTAAACCCAGCACCAACCACAGGTTCAGCAAAAGTGACAGAAGAGACATGTATAGAGAGGGCATATCTGAGTCCCACCCATCACACTCAGGAGCAAAAATTCCAAAGTAGGGCCCACTGGCAAGGCATCAAACTGCAGAGTGATTTGTCAAGGCCATAGGCCCTGGATGTCTCCATAGGCCTCAGAAACACCCCTACTTGGGGTTAAATATACTTTGGTTGTCTCTGAGATCCTGCTGAGATGTGCATAAGCGTGACACTCCTGATGATCTCCAGACTCATTTCGAAGTCTCTTAGCCACATAAACTCATTTGTCTTTTACATTTCCCCCTTTTGTTCAAGGTCTTTTTCTAGTTGCATCATCACCTGGGGCTCAGTAGTAATCCCTTGGTGCCAGGGACACTCATCCCTGGGAGTCATGTCCCACATTGGGGGAATGTAATGCATTTACATGCTGAGTTTGGCTTAGAGAGTGGCCACATTTGAGCAATATGGAATCTCTCAGGAAGTAAGTCTTAAACATCCTGCAGCTCTAGGCCAAGTTCAAATTTCAGGAACACAGGCTCATAAGCATAGTCATCAGTATGAAGGGCTCATCATTGTATCATCCATCTTCACTTGTCTTGGCCCTTGTACTTGGGGATTGTTGGTGCTCCATTGGGGAATGTGAAAGAGTTTTCTGGAATGGGAAATCAGCACTTCCTCAGTTGCCATGTGATAAACTACCATCTATGTCAATACCCAATGATATCTGAACAAATCTATATACCCTATATGCCTGCACTGGAGAAATCCCTCCTAACCATGCATCCCCCACTAAAGACATCACACACCAGTGCTCCTCCCCTGCCATAGACAAACCTGTGATCCAAAACTTCTTCAAAACTGAAGTCTAAAATATTGCCAAATTCAATTAATAGAAA
The DNA here is from genome assembly GCF_030445035.2 of Dasypus novemcinctus. Taxonomy (NCBI): domain Eukaryota; kingdom Metazoa; phylum Chordata; class Mammalia; order Cingulata; family Dasypodidae; genus Dasypus; species Dasypus novemcinctus. The sequence continues at coordinate 90,179,230 of NC_080704.1, read as the reverse complement.
AATGATATAGTAATGATAGTTTTAAATATTAGAAATAGAATACCAAAGAATTTAGAAAAACTAAAATAAAGTAAAAAATAAATTGGGGCATTAAAAATGAAAAATATAAAATTTTTTGACATTTTGCCATTCATCACTGCAATAGGTGTTGCCCTGTGTGTACAGTGGCAAGGCAATCTCTTCCATTTCTTCCTCCCCATCAACAAACTCTTATTTTTATTATGTCATCAAAAAATTTTAGATTACAGTAAATCACATGTAGAATATAGGGAACTCCCATATACCCAACATAAAATCCTTTTCCCCCTTCCCCAGTAATGATCTTTTTACATGTGGTTGATACATTTGCAGCAACCGATGTACAGATATTGAAACATAGCTACAAACCAATGTTCCATTATGGTTTACATTATGGTTTACATTTTAGACTGTGCACCTTTATGAATTTTGGTGATATTTAACATGGTCTGTATCCATCATTGCAAGATCATGCAGAACACTTCCATTGCCCTCCGTTACCACCTCTTCCAATGATTCTTTTTCTCTCTCCCCTTCCCCTTTGGGCCCACAGTGAGTACCAAGCTTCACTCTTGAAGGACAAGATTCATGGATACTTGCAACAATACTGAGGGCTTGACACACTAATCTGTCATCCCCTACTGGGAGCCTCCCATGCTTTTGAGAGATACTGACCTCTCTGAGAATATCAGGCCTCCACATGATGGGATCATAACACCTTCCCACTCATTATATGGGTCTCTGCCCACTGATATAATACACTATAACATCATGAGCACTCACACACTCCCTAGAAGCCTACCCCAGGTGCACCCTGTGCCAGATGCCCTGTCAAAATCCTTAAACCAGCAACCATTCCTTATTATATTTTCCAAATAATTTTTTTCAACATTGTAGATTTGACCACATACCTGACCTTATCCCATGTTCACTTGCTGCCCCAACCCTCCCCTATATTCCTTGGACCATCTGACTCATCCTCAAAACCCAGACCCCCCTCAAACTGGCAAAACCCAACCCAAAAGTATCCCTATGCCCTTGACTTAAACCTTCACTACACAGCAACTTGCCACCACTTTATCACAGATTTTGTCCATGTGGGCATTGGCTCACAAACTTCCTCCTACCCCCCATTTCCTAAAAGCTATTTTCCAGTCTCTAGCTCTCTGAGACAGCTTGATTTGCTTAATTCATATCAGGGAGGTCATGTAGTATTTGTCCTTCAGAGTCTGGCTTGCTTCACTCAACATAAGATCCTCAAGATTCCATGTGTTACTACTGTATTCCTTCTTATAGCTGAGTAGTATTCCATTGTATGTATATACCACATTTGGTTTATCCATTCATCTGTTGATGAGCACCTGGGTTGATTCCAACTTTTGGCAATAGTGAATAATGTTGCTATGAACATATATCATTTTGTGTCCTTGTTTTCAGTTCTTCTAGGTATATACCCAGCAGTGGAATTGCTGGGACATATGGCAAATCTAAAGTTAGTTTTTTGAGAAACTGCCAAACTGTTCAGAATGGCTGGATCCTTCTACATTCCCACAGAATTGGATGGGGTTTTCCATTCCTCACATCCTCTCCAACACTTCTGGTCCTCTGTTTTTGTAATAGCTGCCAGTCTAAAAGGTGTAAGATGGTATCTCATTGTAGTTTTGATTTGCAGTTCTCAAATAGCTAGTGATTCTGAGCATCGTTTCAAGTGCTTTAAGCCATTTGTACTTCTTCTTTGGAGAAGCATCTGTTTAAATCTCTTGCCCATTTCTTGAATGGATTGTTTGACTTTTTATTTTCAAGATAGACAATTTCTTTATATATGTTGGATATTAGGCTCCCATAAGAAATATGGTTACCCAATATTTTCTCCCATTGGTTAGGTTGTTTTTTCACTTTCTTGATAAACTCCTTTGAGGTGTAAATGGCTTTAATTTTGAGGAAGTCCCAGTTATCTATTTTTTTCTTTCTCTGCTCATGCATTGTGTGTGGAATTCATGAAGCCGTTTCCTATTACAAGGTCTTGTCAATTTTTCCCTATATTGTCTTCAAAGTTCTTTATGGTCTTGGCTCTTATAATTAGATCTTTGATTCATTTTGAGTTGATATTTGTATAAGGTGTGAGATGGAATTCCTATCTCATTCTTTTGGATATGGATATCCAGGCCTCCAAGCAACATTTGTTGAAGAGACCATTTTCTCCCAATTGAGTGGGCATGGTGGCCTTGTCAAATATCAGATGACTGTATAAGCAAGGATCTATATAAGAACTCTCAATTCAATTTCATTGGTCAGTATGTCTATCCTTGTGCCTATACCACACCATTTTAACTGCTATAGACTTGTAGTATGTCTTTAAGTCAGGTAGTGTGATTCTTCTGACTTCATTTTTCTTTTTAAATATGTCTTTGGCTCTTCAGTATCACTTTCCCTTCAAAATAAATTTCAAAGTTAGTTTTTCTAGTTCATGAAATAAGCTTGTGTTGATTTTTATTAGGGTTGCATTAAATCTGTCATTCAGATTAGGTAGGATAGACATCTTATTGATATTTATTATTCCTATCCATGAGCACAGAATTTTCTTCCATTTATTTAAATCTTCTTTTATTTCCTTGAGCAGTGTTGTGCAGTTTTCTGTGTATAAGTCTTTTGCATCTTTAGTTAAATTTATTCCTTGATATTTGATTTCTTTATTTACTATTGTAAATGGTATTTTATTCTTGATTTCCTCCTCAGATTGCTCATTACCTGTGTACAGAAATACTACTGATTTTTTGCATTGATCTTTTAACCTGCGACTTTACTCATTTCTAAGTTCTAGAATCTTTGTTGTAGATTTCTCAGGACTTTCTTTGTATAGCATCATGTGGTCTGCAAATAATGAAATTCTGACTTCTTCTTTACCAATTTGGATGCCTTTTATATCGTGTTCTTGCCTCAGTGCTCGAGCAAGTACTTCTAACACAATGCTAAATAGGAGGGTTGATAGTGGGCATCCTTGTGTTCCTGATCTTAGAGGGGAAGATTTTAGGATTTCAGCATTGTAAGAGATGTTACCATGGGTTTTCCGTATATACCCTTTATCATGTTCAGAAAGTTTCCTTCTACTCCTATATTTTGCAATGTTTTTTATCAGGGAAAGGTGTTGTATTTTGTCAAATGCTTTTTCTGCATCTATATACATGATCATGTGATTTTTTTTTCATTTAATCTGTTTATGTGGTGTATTACATTGATTGATTTTCTTATGTTGAACCATCCTTTCATACCAGGGATGAAACCCAATTGTCACGTTGTATAATTTGTTTAATGTGTTGTTGAATATGATTAGCAAGTAGTGTGTTGAGGATTTTAACATCTAGGTTCATTAGAGAGATGCATCTCTAATTTTCCTTTCTTGTGTCCTTGTTTGGCTTTGATATCAGGGTAATGTTAGCATCATAGAATGAGTTAAGCAATGCTACTTCTACTTCAGTTTTTTGGAGCGATTAAGCAAGATTGACTTTATTTTTTTTCTGGAATGTTTGGTAGAATTCACCCGTGAAGCCATCTGGCCCAGAGCTCTTCTTAGTTGGGAGAATTTTAATGACTGATTGTATTTCTTTACTTATGATTGGTTTGATGAGATCATCAATTTCTTCTTTCGTAAATGTAGGATGATATTTGTTTCTAGGAATTTTCTATTTCCTCTAAATTGTCCTTCTTGTTGGCATATATTTATTCAAAATATCCTCCAATGTTAGACTTCATTTCTGTGGCGTCCGTAGTGATATCTCCTTTCTCATGTCTTATTTTGAGCATTTGCTTCTTCTCATTTTTTTCTTTGTTAGTCTAGCTCAGTGTTTGTCAATTTTATTGATCTTTTCAAAGAACCAGCTCATTGTCTTGTTAATTTTTCCTAGTGTAGTCTTATTTTTCTATTTCATTTAGTTCTGCTATGATCTTAGTTATTTCCTTCTTTCTTCTTCCTTTGGGTTTAGTTTGTTGTTTGTTTACTAATTTCCTAAGTATGTAGTTAGGTCTTCGATTTTAGCTCCTTTTTTAATGTATAAATTTATGACTATGAATTTCCCTCTCCATACAGCTTTTTCTGCAACACATACATTTTTTGTATTTTTTAAATTTTTACTTTTTAATTGCTCGGTCATAGATGAACACACATAATATGTGTATAGTAAAGTTTGTGAACTTACAGGGGCGTCATGCATCACCCCACCACCAACTCTTTGCATTGTTGTGAAACATTTGTTATAAACTATGCAAGAGCATCATCAAAATGTTACTACCAGCTATAGTCTTTATCTTACATTTGGTGTATTTTCCCCCCAACCCATATTATTTTTTAATATATTTCTCTTACAGATATTGTGAACTTGCAAAACAATCATGCCAGTTGTGTACATTTCACATACAACTCCACACCCTGGTGTAACATTTGTTATAGATTATGAGACAATATCATCAGACTATTACCACCAATCATGGTCCCTAGCACAGTTTTTCCATACACCTCCATTTTCAACATATTACAGCCTTTGCATTGATGCAAGAATATTATAGTATCACTGTTAATGACAGTCTACAGTCACATCAGTTTTAGTTTTCTCATGCTTCTCTATATTCTGATCATTCTGCAATAGTGATATACATCTGCTTTAGCTCACAGAAGGACTCTCTTGCATTTGTACCCTTAACCACAATTCTCAACCACCACTGGATTCACTGTGTTATTCAGTCCCTAGATTATTCTTTAACTTTCTTTCTATTGACATTTACTTCCCCAGACTACCTTTTTCAGCCAGAGTTCCATTTATAAAACAGTTGCTACATGCTATAATGTGTTACTATCAACTATCTCCATCTCCACATTTTACAGTCAAGTTAATTTAAACTTCTACATACATTAAGCATCCACAGTTCTTCTCAACCCTCCTCTTACCTCCTAATAACCTATACTCTGGGTTTTAATTCCATGTGTTTATTATTTGTATTTAGTTCATATTAATAAGATCATGCAATATTTGTCCTTTTGTGTCTGGCTTGCTTCACTTAGTATAAAGTCTTCTAGACTCACCCATGTTATCACATATGTCTCAATTTCATTTCTTCTTACTGCAGTATAGTATTCCATCATATGTATATGCCACGTTTTGTTTACCCATTCATTGGTGGACAGACACTTGAGTTGTTTCCATCTTTTTGCAATTGTGAACAACACTGCTATGAACATTAGTGTGCAGATGTCTATTCGTGTCATAGTTTTTAGTTGTTCTGGATATATTCCTAGTAGAGGAATTGCTGGATCATATGGCAGTTCTATATTTAGCTTCCTGAGGAACTGTAAAACTCTCTTCCACAGAGTCTGCACCATTTTACACTCCCATCAACAATGAAGGAGGTGGCGGACTTGGCCCAGTGGTTAGGGTGTCCATCTACCACATGGGAGGTCTGTGGTTCAAACCCTGGGCCTTCTTGACCCATGCGGATCTGGCCCATGTGCAGTGCTGATGCACACAAGGAGTGCTGTGCCACGCAGGAGTGTCCCCCGTGTAGGAGAGCCCCACGCACAAGGAGTGCACCCTGTAAGGAGAGCCACCCAGCATGAAAGAAAGTGCAGCCTGCCCAGGAATGGTGCCACACACACGGAGAGCTGACACAAGATGATGCAACAAAAAGAAACACAGATTCTTGGTGCTGCTGACAACAACAGAAGCAGACAAAGAAGCAGCAGCAAATAGACACAGAGAACAGACAACCGGGGTGGGTGGGGAAGAGGAAATAAATAAATAAATCTTTTAAAAAAACCGTGGAGGAGTGTTTCTATTTCTCCACATCCTCTCCAGCATTTATTGCTGTCTGTTTTTTAAATAATGGCCATTCTATGTGGTGTTAGATGATATCTCATTGTTGTTTTAATTTGCATTTCCCTAGTAGCTAGTGATATGGGACATTTTTTCATGTCCTTTATTGCCATTTGCATTTCCTCTTTGGAGAAATGTCTATTTAAATCTTTTGCCCTTTTTTAAATTGAAAGCTTGCTCTTTTATTATTGAGTTGTGTGAACCCTTTATATAGAATGGAAATCAAACACTCAGATTAGTGGTTTCCAAATACTTTCTCCCATCAACTGGGCTTCCTTTTGACCTTCTTGTTGAAGTCCTTTGAATCACAGAAAACTTTAAGTTTGAAGATGTTTCATTACATTTCCTTCTAGAAGCTTCATTGTACTTCCTTTTATATTTAGGTCTTTGATTCATTTTGAGTTAACTTTTGTATAAGGTGTGAACTAGGGGTCTTCTTTAAAATATTGAATGCTTCACAATTTTGTGTGTCATCCTTGCACAGGGGCCATGCTAATTTTCTCTGTATCATTCCAATTTTAGTATATGTGCTGCCAAAGTGAACACTGCAACCCATTGATATGTTTTGTTTCATTTTCATTAGTTTCAAGGTAGTTAGTGATTTCTTTTGTGATTTCATCCTTGACCCACAGTTAGTCTAAGAATGTGTCACTTAACTTCCATATCTTTGTGCCTAATCTGGTTCTTTGGCCCTTGCAGATTTCGAGCTTCATTTCACTGTGGTCAGAGAAAATATTTTGTAAGATTTCAATCTTTCTGAATTCATTGAGACTTTCTCTATAGACTAGCTTGTGGTCTATCTTTGGAAATGATCCATGCATACTTGAGAAGAATGTACATCCTGCTGTATTGGAGTGTAATGCTCTGTATATGCCTATTAGGTCCAGATACGCTAATATATTATTCAAAGTCTTTGGTTCTTTACTGATTCTCTGTTGAGATGTTCTGTCTAATGGTGATAACGGTGTATTAAAGTCCCCACTCTATTTCTAGAGCCATCTATTCCTCCACTTAGTTTTTCCAGTGTTTGCCTTATGTATTTTGAGGTGTCTTGGTTAGGTGCATAGATGTTTATGACTGTTCTTTCTTCTTGAAAGATTACCTGTTTTATTAATATGTAGTGTCCATCTTTGTCTCTCACAATTGTTTTGCATTTGAAGACTATTATGTCCGATATCATTATAGCTACTCCTGCTCTTCTTTGGTTATTGCTTGCTTGTAAGACTGTTTTCTAGCCATTCACTTTCAACCTCCTTGAATCCCTAGGTCTAAGGTAGATTTCTTTTACACAGCATGTAGATGGGTCATATTTCCTTATCCATTCTGCCAATCTCTTTCTCTTGACAGGTACATTTAATCCATTAATATTCTGTGCAATTACTCTCAAGGAATTACTTACGTCCACCATTTTTTTTTTGGATTTGTGTATGTCTTATGTTGTTTTTATTTCTCTTTCTGTTTTTTAGTTTTTCTTACACTCTTCTTCAACTCTGTCTCTCCTGTTTTTTTCTTTCCTCCTGCAGAACTCCCTTTAGTATTCTTTAAAGGGTAGGTTTCTTATTGGCATACTATCTTAGCTTCTGTTTATCTGTGAATATTTTGAAATCTCTGACCTTTTTGTATGCCATCTTTGCTGGATAGAGTATTCTTGTTTGGAAACTTTTTCCTTTTAGTACTTTGACTATGTCATACCACTGCCTTTTTGCCTCCATGGTTTCAGATGAGAAATCAATCTTAATCTTATTGAGCTTTCCTTATATGTGATGGTTCTCCAACTCTTTCTGCCTTCAGTATTTTCTCTTTTTCCTCAGCATTGGATAATTTGACAAGTATGTGTGTCTTGTGGTGGGCCTGTTGGGATTTATACTATTGGGGTGCATTGCACTTCCTAGACATGTCTATCCATCTCCATAATAGGTTTGGTAAGTTTTCACCCTTATTTCATCCAACACCCCATCTGCCCCCTTTCCCTTCTCTTATTCTTCTGGGATGTCTAGATGCATATGTTTGTGCATTTTTGTTGTCATTCAAATCCCTAAGTCCATGCTGGATTTTTTCTATCCTTTAAGCTATCAATTCTACTCTGATTTCACATGTACTTTCTTCCACATCACCAATTCTTTCCTCTGCTTCTTCAAAGCTGCTGTTATTTGCTGAGAGTGTATTCTTGATTTCTTGGATTGTACTTTCATCATCACCATATCCATTATCTGTTTGAGTATGTTTACAATTTCTTCAGTATGCTCTCCAAGTGTTTGCTTAATATCCTTAATTTCTTCCTTCACTTCATTAAGTTGGTCCATGATAATTGTTTGGAGAACTTTGATTAATTGTTCAATGTTCTGTTCCTCTTCCTGGTTTTTAGCTTGTTCATTGGATTGGGCCATGTCTTCCTGACTATTCGTATGGTTGTATTTTTCTTTGCCTTTTGTTTGCTTGTTTGCTTTATTTTAACAAACTTTATTGTCTTTTTTTAAAGATACATAGATCACATAAAGTGTTACTTTAATAAATATAAGAGGTTCCATATATCCCATTCCCCATGCCCCCACTCCTCCCACCTCAACAACTTCTTTAATCAGTGTGGCACATTCATTGCTTTTGATGAATACATTTTTGAGCTCTGCTTCCCTGCATGGATTATAGCATAAATTGTAGTTTACACTCTCCCCAAGTACATTTAGTGGGTTATGGTAGGATATATATAATGTCCTCCATCTGTCCCTGCAAAAAGCTTGGAATTTTTTATTGCTGTCTGGTCATCATTTTTTCTTGATGAGTTTGTTCAGTTGATTAGCTTCTCCATCTTGTCTCAGGTTTTATTTAGGTGTTGTTTTTGTGTGTGTTAAGTTTTCTCTTTGACAATTTGTTCTTCTTATTATATTTCCTTGTTGTTATTTAAGTTCCCTTGAAGGAAAAAGATTAGGGCCAGTAAAGCAAAAGAAGTAAAAAAAAGAAAAGATACAATAGTAGTATTAATAGTAAATGTTAGTAGAAGAATCATACAAGTCCTTGGATAATGAATATTAAACTCACATAAGCAATGTAGAGTTATATGAATAAATAAGTGGAGTATGTACAATGAGATGAGAAACTGAATATGGAGAAGAATATATTATGAATTAAAATGCCAGCATGATTAGAAGAGAGGGAAACAGAAAATAAAGGACAATAATATAAAAAGTTAATAAAAGATAGAAAATAGAAGTGTTAGAAATAAAAAGCCAGAAAAATTCGGGGCTGAGCAAATAAAGGTTATATTTAAGAGCAACAACAGAAGATGGAAGATTGAAATATATAGGAAGGAAAAGATAATATTGGTACCCAAAATCACACAGAAAAGAAGAAATTGAGGATGAGGAAGCTCAGCAAAGAAGAAACAAGCCAGCAGCACCTAATAGAAAAAATAATAAAGCAAAAAGGATAGAGAATAGAGAATATAGAGGAAGGAAAAGTAAAAAAAAAAAAAGAAAAAAAAAAGACCAACCCTTTAGCAAGGACTCAATGAAACATTAAGAATAACCAGTCTTCCCTTCCTCACCACTGTGAAGTTCGTCAGGTTGCTGGTGTTCACCAATCACCCTGCAGCTTTCTCACTGCAAACCTTGAAGTGGGTTTCAGTGAGTAAACCAAGCCAAATTTTGTAACAAAAGTAATCTTTTTTCTTTCTTTCTTTCTTTTTTAGAAAATTTAAGAGACTCAAGGGAAGCTAATACAAGGATAATATCTATGTTTTCCCTCCCTCAACATTTCAGCCAGATGTTTAAAATCCCAGTGGATCACTACCCTAAGAGGAGCCAGGAACTAAACCAGAGACCTTGCACAAGTCAAGGCTGAAAGTTCTCCACTGAGTCAAATTCTCCCTCTCAGTCAAAATGCTCCTCAAAATGAGTCCCCTTCCCAGGACAGGATTGACTCTTTGCAATTGAACAAAGTGATTAGTAATTTATCCTTTCCCCTTTTTCCTGTCCTCACTTCCTTCTCTGCCAGGGCAGCAGGAAACTCCTCTGAGACTCAAATGTGACCTTGGTGAACCAACTCACCACAGAAAATAATGACTCTCAGTCTCTTTGAGAGGAAGCACCCACACATTGCTGGGAACCTAAATATGCTCTTGGAGACCTAACAAGCAATTCCTACTGCTCCCTCCTACAGGTGGGTTGCACTGAACTAGTTAATTACCAGAATCCACCTTTTCCCAAACCAATTTTCCCTATCCCAGGGTGTTTAGGTAAATCAGGCTACCTCAGCAAATTCACCCCTCTCCTCTTCCTAGTTTCTCCTCAATTCTGCTGGCATGCCCCTCAAAGCTCAAAAAGGGGGGTTCAGACAACTGAACCCACACTCATAGTACACCTCAGCACCCTTCACCATAACCCTCCCACTCTCAGAGTTTGCCAGAGATTGGTGGGGTTCAGGTAATGCCAGGGTTTGGAGTTCTGGAATGCCACATTTGGGGAACTTGGGTTTGGGGGACATGGAGTTTGAGGAATGGGGGTTTAGGAATCACAAGTTTGGATAATTTGGGTTTGGGGGATGTAGGTATAGCAGTTTGATATGGATTCCCAAAATAGATACTGGATAATGTTTGTAATCTGGTCTGTACCTGGGCATGATTAAGTTATGATTAGGGCTTCGATTGGACCATGTCTTCAGGGCATTGAGTCCCCACCCCTTGGTGGATGGGGACTCACAGATAAAAGGCATGGCAAAGAACAGAGTTGATAGTTTTTGATGTTGTAGTTTTAATGTAGTAGTTTGATGCTGAAGCATTAAGGTCGAGGCCTGAAATGTAAGCTCACAGAAGGGAAGCAAGCCACAAAAAGAGAGGAACCCTGAGCCCAGGAAGAAGAAAACCCTGGGAAGGGAAGAATGATGATTCCAGAGAGAAGCAAGACCCTGGAAGGGAGGAACCCAGGAAGCCTGAACCCTCACAGATGTCGACAGCCATCTTGATCCAACACATGAAAATAGACTTTGGTGAGGGAAATAACTTATGCTTTATGGCCTTTTTTGTAAGCTCCTACCACAAATAAATGTCCTTTATAAAAACTGACCAATTTCTGGTATTTTGCATGAGCACCCCTTTGACTGACTAATACAGATTTTGTTACCGAGGAGTGGGGAAGTGTTTTGCAATTATCAAAATGCTTTTATAAATGTGGAAGGGGTATTTTTTGGAGGAATTGTGAAATGCTTGGAAGAAAAGCTCTACAGGGCTTTGAAGAGACTCTTGATAGCAATATGTATGCTAAAGAGACTTTTTATGATGCCATAGAAGTAAATGGTGAAACTATTATTGGAAACTGGAGGAAAGGAGATCTGTGTTTTAAAGTTTCAGAGAACTTAGCATAATTAATTCCTGGTGTTTTATGGAGGGGAGAATTTGGAAATGGTGGGCCTGGGAATTTAGCTGAAGAAATTTCCAAAGTAAACTTGGAGAATGTGGCTTGGATTCTGTGTGCAGCTTATAGAAAATTGCTAGATGAGAGAGATATAATGAGGACTGAACTGTAAGGCACAAAGAAAACAGAATCTAATTCTGGAAATAAAACTTCCAGATGAAAGTGCCCCATTGGATGACTTAACTAAACCTGGAACTGGTAAATCAAGATTGAAGATGCAGTTATCTAGAAAAGACTTGTGGAAAGTCTTACTGTCTGATGGCTTGGACCCCTGCTTCTTGCATGCTAAACCAACAAGGTTTTTGAGAGAACTGTTTGAACAAAACCACTGTCAGCTTGGACTAAAAGGGACATGGGAAGGAGAGATTGAAGGAGAAGCAGCTTTAAGAGTAAAACCATGGAAGTTGAGATCTGGAATTAAGACAGCACCTTGGGCCAAGAGAGGAACCCTATATATGTGTACAGAGAGGGTGAGTTTGCACCAGCAGTTGAAGAGGGTGGATGTTCCCACTGAATGTTCTGGGAGTGTTTTGTTGCACCTGAGTATAGAGTTGGAAGAGCACCTTCCCCAAGGCTTAGGGCTGTTAAAGCCAGCACATCACATGTCTGAGAGGGGTGGACCTGTTCCCCAAAGGTTAGGGAAGGCCAGGTTTTCAACTCATTGCTCTGATAGGGTTGAACCTGCATGCCAAATATTAGGGAAGGCCAAGTGGTCAACTCGCTGCTCTGAGTAGATTGAACTTGTTTGCCAAAGGCTAGGGTGAGTGTTGTCTTCATATCACTATACCAGGGGTTTTAAGACCCTAATCCAATATACTCATAGTGGAAACAATTAAAAACAACAGCTGGGGGGTACTGGGTTCCTGGCCAAGGGGGGCTCTGTCGTGGTCCCTAGGGGAGCAGTGGCAGTCCCCCAGGTGCAATGGTAAGGACCAGGAAGGGATGAGGATCCAAAAGTGAGCCCCTGATACTAATGACTATGCTTGTGAGCCTATACACCTGAAATAAGAACAAGGCCTAGAGCAGCACTGTGCCTAGGAGTTCCCTCCTGACAGCCTCCATGTTACTCAAATGTGGCCAGTCTGGAAGCCAAACTCAGCATGTAAATGCAATGCCTTCCCCACAGCATGGGACATGACACCCTGGAATGAGCCTCCCTGGCACCGAGGGATCACTACCAAGTACCAGCTGATGATGTAACTTGAAAATGACCTTGAATTAAAGGTTCAACGCGGACCAGTAGAATATCCCTGTCTACATATAATAGCAGGAGTTAAAAATGCTGTTTGACCTAAAGTAAGGGGGAAATGGAAAAGACAAATGAGTTCACATGGCTTTGAGTCTCTAAAAAGGAGTCTGGAGTATTGCCCTTATGCACACCTGAGCAGAGTCTCAGGGGCAGATAAAGTAGATACAACCCCAGGTATTGGTCCTTTTGAGGGCTAAAAGGACCCACAGGTTCTATGGTCATGGCAGATGGGGTTCACTGACATGTCATTTGGCCCTTCTTTGGAGCTGGTGTTTCTGCAGGATGGAGCTGGACTCAGATGGGATCTCTTTTCAGAAGCCTTTCATGCTACTTTACTGGAATTGTAGTTGGTGCTGTGGTTTAAGATATATCGAGGGGATTTGAATCTCTGGACTGACAATATGATAGCCAGGCCATGGGCCTCAACAGACTTCAGCTCCTACACTTTGATTTATTGGACTTACCCCACTCAGCTAACATGGAGTTGAAGAATGTCAACCACCACACCATGGAGCATAGAGTGTCTACAACTGAAAGCAGGAGGATTGCATCCAGTATCCATGTGGAATCTAAGCCCCTTCTTGACATAGATGTGGAATGGACACAACCAAGCCAAGGTCCACAGGAAGGAGGAATACAGTAAGGATTAGAGTGAACTTAATGATATTCTATTCATGAACTATTGTAGTTAATAATTGAGAAAATGTGGCATTGGTGTGGAAAAAGTGGCCATGGTGGCTGCTGGGTGCTGGGAAGGGGAGGAAGAGATGAGATGTGGAGGCATTTTCGGGACTTGGAGTTGTCCTGGGTGATGCTCCAGGGACAATTGCCGGACATTGTATGTCCGCCCATGGCCCACTGGATGGAACATGGGAAAGTGTGGGCTATGGTGTGGACCACAGGCCATGGGGTGCAGCAATGCCCAGAGATGTACTCACCAGATGCAATGGATGTGTCATGATGATGGGGGAGAGTGTTACTGTGGGGGGAGTGGTGGGGTGGGGGTGGTGGGGGTGAATGGGGACCTCATATTTTTTGAATGTAATATTTTTTTTTAAATGAATAAATTGAGTAGAATTTTGGGGAAAAAAAACAAACAAACAAAATTACACTAAAAAGGAAAAAAGACCCTAATCCAAAGATTGGGCAAGATGTTGCAATCACACCAACACTCTTGAAGGGTGAGTCCTGGAGGTTGGTCAATACCCAGATGCTTGATGAAGGCAGAACCAAGAAAAGGGCCTTTGAGCAAGCATGTGGAAAGGGTGAGTTCCCATAAGTCATCAAGGAGAATAAACCATCATCTTAAGAATGACTCTTAGACTGAAATCAAACTGAGGATGCCCTGCAGGTTTACTGAACTGTAGAGGACTCATGACTCATGTCCCCCCTCCCCCCAATTTCTCCTTATTGTAATTAAAATGTTTATCCTTTGTCAATTTGTGTATTGGAAACAGATTAATTGTTTAAGTTTCAGAGGTCTTTAGCAGACCAGACTTTTCCCCAAGACAAACTCTATTTATTTAAATTGATTGTTATATGATTTAGTACTTGCATTGTTACTGATTTAAGGTTTTTTCAAATATGGTAATGTCTTTTTGGAATTCAGAGGGTGGAGTGTAGCAGTTTGATGTGGTTACGAATTCCAAAAATAGATATTGGATTACGTTTGTAATCTGGTCTGTACCTGGGCATGATTAAGCTATGATTAGGGCTTTGGGTTTTTGATGTTGGAGTTTTGATGTTGGAGTTTGATGCTGAAGGCTTAAGGTGGAGCCCTGGGAAGTAAGCACACAGAGCAGAGAGAAGCAAGCCCCAGGAAGAGAGGAACCCTGAACCCAGGAAGAAGTAAACTCTGGGAACAGAAGAAACCTGAACCCAGAGAGAAGCAAGACCCTGAAAGTGAGGAACCCAGGAAGTCTGAACCCTCACAGATATCGGCAGCCATCTTGATCCAACATGTGAAAATAGACTTTGATGAGGGAAGTACCTCATGCTTTATGGCCTGGTATCTGTGAGCTCCTACCCCAAGTAAATACCCTTTGTAAAAACCAACCAATTTCTGGTATTTTGCATCAGCACCCCTTTGGCTGACTAATACAGTGTTGTTCTGGGAACATGAGTTTCAAGGAACGTGGTTTGGGGACCATAAATTCAGGGAATGTGGGGTTCAGGGAATGCTGCCATGTGACTAGTGGGATTAAAGGAATGCTGCCTCTACCTGTCTTTTTAAATCTAACATGTGTCTTATAGATAGCACATAGTTGCATCTTGTGTTGTTGTTGTTTTTAAATTTAGTACTGTAAATCTACCTTTTGTTTGGATTGTTTAATCCATTAACATGCAACAGACTATTGGTGTTCTTACAGAGATATAGTAAATTTTCTTAAAAAATATTTCTTCACTTGCTGTATGTTCTGAGTACAATTTTCAGAGGCTTAAAACAAAAATTTTAAAGATAATTTCACCAATTAAATGAATCTTTTGCAGTGGATAATGTCCATGGAGCTCCTTACACCAGGATTCATGCACAAATCTTTTAAAAGGAACAGTTTGAAAGTTGTTTATATATTAATTTCTCCAATTATTTTTTTACACTTTTTAAATACATTTTGTAGCAAAAGACTTCCATTGTTAAAGCTGAAACCTCCTAAAGAAGTTTAGAAAGCATATTCATCTCCAAATGCATAACTATTCAGTAGTCTTATCAAGATTCTAAAAAAATTGGACCTCCAGTAATTTTGGGGGATTGGGAGGGTGCACAAAGAAAACATAAGCTAGAAATCTGAAATAGAACCACAAGGACTGGATTTAGTGATCAACTCCAGCCTTTTATAGCTAAAGACAATAGATACCTAGGAAGAAAAAGGGACTAGGCCAAAGCCACTTAACATGTCTCTGGCAGAATTTGCCATAAAATTAGTCCAAGGGAAAATGACAGAGTATAATAGTTAAATTCATAAGCATTGGAAAGGGATAGACTTGAGTGCATATCTTGCCAATTATTAGCTATGTGACCTTGGCCAAGTGACTTTGTTTTTCTATACTTCAGTTTCCTCACCTGTAAAATGGGACTAATATTACCTTTTTAAATAGGATTAACATTCAACAAATAAAATTGTAGTTACTATTACAGTAATTCTGGCATAAAAATGCCACCATTACCACCAACAATCTCTTTAGCAGACAACCCTTCACCAAAAAATCAACTTAATATAAATATTAAATTAATTTCTGTAAGATATTGAAAATTACTTCTATAGAGATATATTCCATTTCCCCATTTTTGATTGTGATATTGTCATCATATATAGTTCATCTATAAGTGTCAAAAACATATTCTTGTAATCATTAGCTCATATCATTTTATATCTTTTAAGGAAGCCTAGAGAAAAATGGATACCTGGTATATATTTGTAACTTTTGTTAAATTAAGCCGCTTAGTGATCATTTATGCATGTCTTCATTTGTTTCTATAGATTCAGGATTCTGGATTCATTTCTTTATCCTAATACAGCTTTGTGTCCACCCACCTCCTTTGCACTATTATTGATAAATATTTTGTTTCTATGTGTTATATATCCAACAATACATTTTATACACTTTTAAAATCAGTTTAGAGATTAGAGGTAAATAAATATGCCTTTATACTTTCTTTTATAATCATATAATTACTTTTACCAGTTGTTATGGATTGATTTGAATCTCCCTAAAACAAATGTTCAAGTTCTAAACCCCTGTCTGTGAATGTAACCTTATTTGGAAATAGAGTCTTTGAAGATATTGTTACTTAAAAAAGGACCAAACTGGATTAGGGTTGACCCTAATCCAAAATGACTAGTGTCCTCATAAGAAGGGGTGAGGAGAGACAGATAAGGGCACAGGGGAGAATACCATGAGACTATGGAGACTAAAAAGAAGGCCATGTGGAGATCGAGGCAGAGATGCATCTTTTGGCCCAGGAACACCAAGAATTGCTGTCAAATTGCAGAAGCTAGAAGAGCCAAGAAATGATCCTATTCTACAGGCTTCAGATTGAGGATTGCCTTGCCAGTACCCCAATTTCAGACCTCCTAAACAATAAATTTCTGTTGTTTTAAGTAATACAGTATTTGTTATTTTCTTATGACTGCCCTAGTAAACTAAGGTACTAGTGCTCTCTGTGTGTTTATGCATGTGTGTTTGTGTAGTCACTGTCTGTAGCCACTTGTTTTCCCTTAGTATTTCTGGTAAGACAAGTCTGCTAGCAAAAAATTCTCTCAGATTTTGTTTTTCTCAGAATGTGTTTATTTCATCTTTGTTTTTGAAAGACAGCTTTGCTGGATATAGGCTACTTAGTTGACAGTTTTTTTTTCCTTTTTTTCTGAGTGCTTTGAATATATTACTCCACTTAATTCTAGTCTCCATTGGTTCTGATGAAAAGTCAGGTTTTGATCATTTGGAAGTTCTCTTGTAAGTAATGAGACATTTTTGTCTTGCTGCTTTAAATATGTTCTTTCTTTAAAATACTTCTTTGTTAAAATATTTGTTTTTTTGTGTGTGAGTTTCTTTGTGGATATATTTGCATTTATCCTACATGGAGTTCATTGAGCTTGTTGGCTGCATAGATTCTGGAACTTCCATTATTCATCTGTTGTTAGTGTGCTAAAATATGTCTCACAGGTCTCTGATGCTCTTTTCATTTTTTTAACAAATCAATTTTATTGATACATACTAATAAAGCATATATCCACCCAAAGTGTACAATGAGTGGTATTCAGTGTAATCACATATTTGTGCACTCATTACTACAATTATTCTTAGAACACTTCCACTATTCCAATAATAATAATAAACAAAAAACAAACAAAACTCTCAATCTCTCTATGCTTCCCCTACTGTATATAGCTGCTATTATTTTTCCTTCTCTCTCGTATATTTTATTTATTTTTTGTAAACACCATCTGATATTTGCAGTATCATCTATATTCGTGTTTTACATGATATTTTACTATCTTATACAGACGGGTTAAAGTTTAGTTTTCCTTCTAATAACATACATAAACTTATACTTTACCTTTCAACCACTTTCAAACCCATACAATAGCACTGCCATTTTCAAATACCATGATGTGCTTTCACCATTTCTATTCTTTTACAAAGATTCACAAACAACTTTTTTACCAATTCTGCACAAATTAACCCTCAGTTTTCCATTCTATGTCCTCATTATACTTTCTGGTGACCTATATTCTAGTTATTAGTTCCATGACTTTACATAATATATGTATTTTATTATAACACAATCATACAGTAGTTTTCCTTTTGTGCCTGGCTTATTTCACCAAACATAATGTCCTCCAGGTTCATCCATGTTGTCATATGCTTCAAAGCTTCATTTCTTCTTACAACTGCACAATATTCCATCATGTGTATACTCCACAATTTGTTTAGCCACTCATATGTATAGTTCACAGTTTGTATACTCCACATTGGTTCATGGACACCTGGGTTGTTTCCAATTTTTGGCAATGGTAAATAACACCACTGTGAAAATTAATGTACAGATGTCTGTTCGTGTTGCTGCTCTCAGTTCTTCTGGGTATATACCTAGTAATGGTTTTGCCAGGTCACATGGCAAGCCTATATTCAACTTTCTTAGGAACTGCAAAACAGTCCTGCACAGTGGCTATACCATTGTACATTCCCACCAACAGGGAATAAACATTCCTATCTCTCCACATTCTCTCAAAAATTTACAGTTTTTGGGCTTTTTAAGAGCAGCCAGTCTAGTAGGTGTGAATATGCTGTCTCATTGTAGTTTTGATTTGCATTTCCTTAATAGCTAGTGATGGTGAATTTTTTTTTTTTGTATTTTTCTATGCCATTTGTATTTCTTCTTTGGACAATTGTCTTTTCAAGACTTTTGCTCATTTTTTAATCATGTAGTTTGTCTTTTTATTGTTGAGTTGTATGATGTCTTTATATATCATGGCTATTAAACACTTATCCTATATGTGATTACCAAATACTTTCTCCCATTGAGCTGACTGCCTTTTCACCCTTTTGACAAAGTCCTTTGAAGTGTAAAAGTATTCAATTTTGAGGAGGTCCTATTTATCTATTTTTTCTTTTTGTTGCTCATGCTTTGGGTCTAAGGTTTAAGACACTTCTGCCTACCACAAGAACTTGAAGATGTTTTCCTACATTTTCTTCCAAGAATTTTATGTTTATTGCTTTTATATTTAGGTCCTTGGTTCATATTGAGTTAATTTTTGTATAAGGTGTGAAATAGGGGTAACTTTTCTTTCTTTTGGATATGGATATCCAGTTTTATAGCACCATTTGTTGAATACACTTTTCTGACTCAGCTGGGAGGGCTTGACTGTCTTGTTAAAACTCACTTGAATGTAGATGTGAGAATCTATGTCTGAGTTTTCAGTTCCATTGGTGAATCTGTCTTTATGCCAGTACGATGATGATTTTAACACTGTAGCTAAGTAATATGATTTATAAAGTACAGAAGTGAAAGTCCTGAATCTTTGTTCATCTTTTTATAAGATCTATTTGGCTATTCAGGACCCCTTGACCTTCAAAAATTTTTTGATAATTGTTTTTTTTTTCCATTTCTGCAAAAAAAATTGCTGGTGTTTTGATTTGTATTGCTTTGAAACTGTAAATCAGTTTGAGTAAAATTGATATCTTAAGGATATTTAGTCTTCCAATCCATGAACATGGAAAGTCCTTCCATTTATTTAAGTCAGCTTCAGTTTCTTTCAGCAATATTTCATAGTTTTCTGAATATAGGACCTTTATGTCTTGGTTAAGTTTATTCCTAAATATTTTATTGTTTTAGTTGCTATTATAAGTGGAATTGTTTTTCTAATTTCCTCCTGGGATTGCATGTCAGTAGTGTATAGAAATGCTATTGATATTTGCATATTAATCTTGTATCCTGCCGCTTTGCTGAACTCGTCCATTAGTTCTAGTAGCTTTGTTGTGGATTTTTTAAGGATTTTCTAGGTATAGAATCATATCATCAGTGAACAGTAAAAGTTTTACTTCTTCCTTTCTTATTTGTGTATCTTTTATCTTTCCTAATTGCTCTAGCTAAAGTCTTTAGCACATCATTGAATAACAATGGCGGCAGTGGGCATCCTTGACTTGTTCCTGATCTCAGTGGGAAAGATTTCAGTATTTCAACATTGAGTACAAAGCTAGCTGTAGGTTTTTCATATATACATGTAACCATATTCAGAAAGCTTCCATTTATTCCTATATTTTGGACTGTTCTTTATCAAGAAAGGGTGCTGTATTTTGACAAATGCCTTTTCTGCATCATTCTAGAGGATCATGAGATTGTTCTTCTTCAATTTATCAGTGTGGCTTATTATACTAATTGATTTTCTTGTGTTGAGCCACCCTTGCATACCTGGAATAAAATCCACTTGATCATGATGTATAATTATTTTAATGTGTGTATTAGTCTGCCAAAGGGGTGCTGATGCAAAATACAAGAAATCAGTTTGTTTTTATAAAGAGTATTTATTTAGGGATAGGAGCTTAGAGCTGCCAGGCCATAAAGCATGTTACTTCCCTCACCAAAGTCTATTTTCATGTGTGGGAGCAAGATGGCTGCCAATGTCTGCAAGGGTTAAGGCTTCCTGGGTTCCTCTCTTCTCAAGGCTTGCTTCTTTCCAGGTGTAGTGTTCCTCTCTTCCCTGGGCTCCAGTTTAAGGCTTCAGCATCAAACTCCATCATCAAAACACCAACATCAAAACCCTTCCAACTCTGTCCTTTGCCATGTCTTTTATCTGAGAGTCCCCATCCACCAAGGGGTGGGGATTGAACGACCTACTGACTCAAGAGGTTTACAAACATAATCAAATATTTATTTTTCAAATTCATCAATAATATCAAACTGCTACAAAGTGCTTTTGGATTCTGTTGCAAGTATTTTGTTGAGAATTCTGCATCTATATTTATTAGAGATATTGGTCTGTAATTTTCTTTTTTCATAGTATCTTTATCTGGTTTTGTTAGTCAGGAGTTGTTGGCTTCATAGAATGAGTTTGGTAGTGTTCTTCCCAGTTCAATTTTTTGGAAGAGCTTGAGCAATATTGGAATTAGATCATCTTTGAATTATTGGTAGAATTCACCTGTGAAGACATTTGTTCCCAGGATTTTGATCTTTGGGAGGTTTTTTATTATTTCAAACTCTTCACTTGAAATTGGTTTGTTGAGGTCTTCTATTTCTTCTAGGATCAGGGTAGGTGGTTTGTGTGTTTCTAGGAATTAGTTCATCTCCTCTACATTGTCTAGTTTTTCCAGAATACAGTTGTTCATAGTATCCTCTTATGATCTATCTTATTTCTGTGGGTCAGTTGTAATGTCTTCCCTCTCATTTCTGATTTTGTCTTCTCTCTTTTTTTTTTTGTCAGTATAGCTAAGGGTTTGTCATTTTGTTGATCTTCTCAAAGAACTGACATTTGGTTTTGTTGATTCTCTTGGGTTTTTTGGTTCTTGATTTCATTTTTTTCTACTCTGATCATTTCTATTCCTTTTCTTCACCTTGGTTTGGGATTAGTTTGCTGTTCTTTCCTTAGTTCCTCAAGGTGTGCAGTTAGAGTTTTAAATTTTAACTTTTTCTTCTTTTCTAATGTAAGTACTAAGGGCTATGAATTTCACTCTCAGCACTTCCTTTGTGATGTCCAATAGATTTTGATATGTTTTGTTCCAACTTTCATTCATCTCAGAATATTTGCTGAATTCTCTCTTTTTTAAAAGATTTATTTATTTATTTTATTTATTTCTCTCCCCCACCCCAGTTGTCTATTTTCTGTGTCCATTTGCTGCGTGTTCTTGTTTTGGTCCACTTTTGTTGTCAGCAGCATGGGAATCTGTGTTTCTTTTTGTTGCATCATCTTGCTGCATCAACTTTCCATGTGTGCAATGCCATTCCTGGGCAGGCTGAACTTTCTTTCGTGCTAGACAGCTTGCCTTACAGGGTGCACTCCTTGCACATGGGGCTCCCCTATGTGGGGGACACCCCTGCATGCCACGCACTCCTTGTGTGCATCAGCACTGCATGTGGGCCAGCTCCACACGGGTCAAGGAGGCCCAGGGTTTGAACGGCAGACCTCCCATGTGGTAGACAGATGCCCTAACCACTGGGCGAAGTCCGCTTCCCCTGAATTCTCTTTTAGTTTCTTCTTTGAGCCACTGTTTAAGATTGCATTGTTTAATCTCCATATTTTTTATGTATTGCCTCAATTTATTTATTTTTTCTATTTTTTTAAATGTTGCATTAAAAATATATGAGGTCCCCATATACCCCCACCCCCTTGCCCCACTCCTCCCACATAAACAACCTCTTTCATCATCATGGGATGTTCACTGCATTTGGTGAGTATATTTTGGAGCACTGAGGCACCCCATAGACAGTGGTTTACATTGTAGTTTACACTCTCCCCCAGTGCACCCAATGGGCCATGGCAGGACATACAGTGTCCAGTATCTGTCCCTGCAGTACCACCTAGGACAACTCCAAGTCCTGAAAATGCCCCCAAATCATATTTCTTCCTCCCTCTCCCTAGCCTCAGCAGCTACTGTGGCCACTTTTTCCACATCAGTACTACAATTTCTTCCATTACTAATCACAATATTTCCATAGTAGAATATCAGTCAGTCCACACTAATTCATACTCTATTCCTCCATCCTGTGGACCCTGGATGGTTATGTCCACTCCACCTCTATATCGAGGGGGGGCTTAGATTCAACATGCATGATTAATCTCCATATTTTTATGAATTTTACCTTCTTTGTCCATTATTGATTTTCAGCTTCATACCATTATCATCAAAGTGTTTTGTATAATTTCAATATTTGTAAATTTTTTGACAATTGTCTTGAGACCCAACTTATAATCTATCTTGGAAAAGGATCCATGAGCACTTGAAAAGAATGTATATCCTGCTGTTTTGAGATACAGTGGTCTATAGATTTCTCTTAAGTGTACTTCATTTATCTTATTATTCAAGTTTTCTGTTTCTTTATTCTCTGTTTGATGTACTATACAATAATGATAGTGATGTATTGAAGTCTCTATCTATTATTTTAGAGACATCTATTTTTCCCTTTAGTTTTGCCAGTGTGTACTGCATTTATCTTGGGGCACTCAGGTTAGGTGCATAAATATTTAGTACAGTTACTTCTCTTTGGTTAATTACCGCTTTTATTAACATATAATGGCCTTCTTCATCCCTTATAACAGTTTCACATTTGACATCTATTTTGTCTGATATTTGTATCATTACTCCATCTCTGTTTTGGTTACAATTTGCATGAAATAACTTTTTTGAACCATTCACTTTTGAGCTGGTTGTGTCCTTACATCTGAGTTGGGTCTCTTGTAGACAACATGTAGATTGTTTGTTTTTTTAATTAATTCTATCAGTCTATGTCTTTTGATTGGGGAGTTCAATCCATTAACAATGTTATTACTGTAAAGGCATTACTCATTTTATCGAGTTTAACTTTGGCTACCTGTTGTCATATTGTTCTATTGTCTTTCTTTTTATCCATTAATTTACCCTCCTTAATGATCTTCATTTCTCCACTCTTCTCCACAACCCTTGCTCTTGTTTTTTCCTTTCAAGGCTGCAGCACTCCTCTCTTGTAATTCTGGTCTTTAGATAACAAATTCCATCAGTTTTTTTTTTATTGACTTTGTAATAATATTACATTAAAAATATATATGTGAGGTCCCATTCAACACCACCTCCCCCACCCCACCTCTCCCCCCCCCCAGCAACACTCATTCCCATCATCATGACACAGCCATTGGATTTGGTAAGTACATCTTTGGGCACCTCTGCACCTCATAGTCAGTGGTCCACATCATGGCCCATACTCTCCCCCATTCCATCCAGTGGGCCCTGTGAGGATTTACAATGTCTGGTGATTGCCTCTGAAGCACCATCCAGGGCAGCTCCATGTCCCAAAGACGCCTCCACCTCTCATCTCTTCCTGCCTTTCCCCATACCCATCAGCCACCATGTCCACTTTTCCCAATCCAATGCCACCTCTTCTATGTGGACATTGGATTGGTTGTGTCCATTGCACCTCTATGTCAAGAGGAGGCTCAGATTCCACATGGATGCTGGATGCAATCCTCCCACTTTCAGTTGTAATCACTCTAGGCTCCATGGTGTGGTGGTTGTCCTTCTTCAACTCCATCTTAGCTGAGTGTGGTAAGTCCAATAAATCAGATTGTAGGTGCTGGAGTCTGTTGAGGCTCAGGACCTGGCTATCACATTGTCAGTCCAGAGATTCAAATCCCCTAAATATATCTTAAACCCCAACATTAACTGCACCTCCAGCACATTAGCATGAAAGTCTTATGAAGGAAGATCCCATCTGAGTCCAGATTCATCACACATAAACACCATTTCCAAAGAGGGGCCATCTGACCTGGTAGTTAACCCCATCGGCCATGACCATAACTCCCATGGGTCTCTTTAGCCCTCAAAGGAACCAATATCTGGGGGTTGCATCTGCTTTATCTGTCTCTCTGACTCTGCTCAGTTGTGCATGAGTGCAATCCTTCTGCCAGCCTCCAGACTCTTTTTTAGAAACTCGTAGCCATATAAACTCATTTCTCCTTTCCATTTCCCCCTTACTTTAGGTCAAACAGCATTTTAAAGTCATGTTATTTTATGTAGACAGGGATATTCTGCTGATCCGCATTGAACCTTCCGTTTAAGGTCATTTTCCAGTTGCATCATCAGTTGGTAGTTGATAGTGGTCCCTCGGTGCCAGGGAGGCTCATCCCCGGGTGTCATGTCCCATGCTGGGGGGAAGGCATTGCATTTACATGCTGAGTTTGGCTTCGAGACTGGCCACATTTGAGTAACATGAAGGCTGACAGGAGGAAATTCCCAGGCACAATGTTGCTCTAGGCCTTGTTCTTATTTTAGGCTTATCAGCTCACAAGCATAGTCATTAGCATCAGGGGCTCACTGTTGAACCCTCACTCCCTCCTGGTCCCCGCCGCTGTACCTGGGAGACTGTCGCTGCTCCCCTAGGGACCACGACAGAGCTCCACTGGCCAGGAACCCAGTACCCCCCCTGCTGTGGTTTTTAATTGTTGCCACTATGAGTATATCCAAACATTACCATGCACCCTGGACATATGTTCTGTACAGCTCCCTGTCAGCCATATATCACCTGTCATTGGTATCCCATACCAGTATCCCTCCATTGCCATTGTTGAAACACTCTGTGATCCAGAACTCCCCAAAATTTGAAGCCCAATATAATGTCATGGTCCCTTACTAGGGAATGGGATATAGCGATGGATTTAAAGGTTAGATAAATAACTTGGATAAAGTTAGATAAAGAACTTAGATAAAGAATGTTGACTTGAAAAAATTCTACATCCTATCTTTTTCTTTTTTTTTTTTTCCCCTAATTATTCAGTTTCTCTTCACCGGAGTCCTAGACCACAGCAATGCATATATATAATATACAGCACTCCCATACATCCACCACAAAACCTTTTTCCTTCCACAGCGATACTCTTACACCCTATTCACATCATATTTACTTAACGTGATGTACAGAGTCTGAGACATTAGCTTTCTAACAAGGTGACATCTCCATCAGTTTTTATTTGTCTGTGAAGACATTGAACTCAACCTCATTTTTGGAGGACAGTTTTGCTGGATATAGAATTCTGACGGGCAATTTTTCTCCTCCAGTACCTTAAATACATCATACCACTTTCCTCTCTCCTCCATGGTTTCAGAACAGAGGTTGGTATTTAATGCTATTAAGTTTCCCTTGTATGTGATGCTCTGCTTTTCTCTTGCTGCTTTCAGAATCCTCTCATTATCTCTGATATTTGTCATTCTGAATAGTAGGTGTCTCAGGGTAAGCTATTTGGATTTATTCTGCTTTGGGTGCATTGTCTTGGTTATTGATATTTATATCTTTCATAAGAGTTGGAATGTTTTTTGGTCATTATTTCCTTAAATATTCTTTTTGCCCCTTTTCCATTCTTTTCTCCTTTTGGACACCAATAATAAGAATATTTGTGTATTTTGCATTGTCATTCAATTCAGTGAGTCTCTGTTCCATATTGTGCTTTCTATTCTCATTCTATTCTCCTGTCTTTTCCAGTTCAGTTATCTACTGTCAAAATCACTAATTCTGTCTTGAACAATTAAAATCCACCCTTATGTGCCTCTGATGAATTTTTAATCTCATCCATTGCATCAAACCTCTAAGTCCTGTTAGCTTACTTTGTAGGTTTTCAAGGTGCTCTTTTTGCCCACTCATCATTTTCTTAACATCCTTTTTCTCTTTAGTCATATTTTCTTTCAATCCTTTAAATTGATTTACAAGAGTTGTGTGATTATCACCGGTTAATTCTTTTAAATACTGTATCTCCTCAGGATATTTGTTTTCTTTCCTTTGGCTAGGCCATATCTTCTTGTTTCCTAGTATGGCTTGTCATTTTTTCCTGATGACTAGGCATCTGAGTTATGTTGGTAAATTTACTCTGATGGCCAATTTCTCTCCATTTAGTGTGTTTTTTTCCCCACAGCTCTTCTTTGATATTTTTTCAACTTTTTCTAGGTCTTTAAAATTCCCCAGTTTAAGTTATCAAAATCAGACCAGGGACTCACTAATGGGGCACAGATTTTCTCCCAATGGTCAGGGTGCAGAGAGAATGAGAAACAGTTTTTGTCCATGCAAGTTCTAGACTGGCCAGCAGATGATACTCATCAGCACACCTTTTCACTGATATCTTTCAGTCTAGGCATCCCTGTGTTCCTGTGTTGAATATCCAGAGCAGACATTCAGAGCACGCTCTGCTGGCTGAATTCACTGAAGAAAACCCCCTGTATTACTCAGCCAAAGGGGTGCTGATGCAAAATACCAGAAATGGGTTGGTTTCTATAAAGAGATATTTATTTGGGGTAGGAGCTTACAAATACCAGGCCATAAAGCATAAGTTACGTCCCTCACCAAAGTCTATTTCCACTTGTTGGAACAAGGTGGCTGGTGATATCTGCCAGGTTCAGGCTTCCTGGGTTTCTATCTTCCCAGGTCTCATTTCTCTCTGGTTTTAGGTACTCTGTTTTCTCCATAAGGTCCACTGTAAACTATCAGGCTGGATCTGTTTGTTTCTCTGTTGTTTCTGCCATGTCTACCAAGCCATTTCTATTTCTTTGTGTTCTTCTTCTGTCTCAGGTCCTCTCTTCCTGGGACTTGCTTCTCTTTTGTCTGTGTGCTTTATTCCTGGGATTCCAGCATCAAACTCCAAATCAAAACTCCAACATCAAAATCTTCAACTCTCCTCTTTTGCCATGTCTTCTATCTGTGAGTTCCCACCCACCAAGTGGTGGAGACACAACACCATACTGACGTTGCCCAATCAAAGCTCCAATCATAATTTAATCATGCCCAGGTACAGAACTGTTTATAAACATAATCCAATATCTATTTTTGGAATTCATACCTATATCAAACTGCTATGCCCCCCAACTCCCCCTCCCTTTTCCCTTGAAACAGCTGATTGGGAGGAGGATAACTGTTCCTCTCTCAGTCAGCTGCAATGAATTAGGGGTTTTACCTCAGGTTGGGGGTGGGGGATGGGAAAATTTTCCAGCCATCATGGCTGTTTGGTAACTCACATTCCTCATTCCATGTTCTTCATCTCTCTGTTCCTCACCCTCCTGGGATTTATGTAGCACTGTCCTGGTTTGCTGAACCCCAAAGCATGTTCCTCAGACAGCTTTTGGCTCTTTCTGTTGTTTTTACAAGATAATTGAGCCCTGCCTGCTAGTCTGATGCCATCTTCCCACAATCTTCCTCTGTTCATTTTTCTTCATTCTTCTTTCTCTCTGTTCTTTGGACTGCATAATTTCTATACATATATCTTCAAGTTTGTGAGTTCTTTTTCCTGTCAGTTTAAATCTACTCTTAAGCCCCTCTAATGAACTTTTAACTTCAATTATCATTATTTTCAAGCGAAGAATTTCCCTTGGTTTGTTTTTATAATTTCCACCTCTTTATTGATATTCTCTTTTGATGTGACATTGTCATCATATCTTCCTTTACTTCTTAATCATGTTTTCCTTTAGTTCTTTAAACATATTTATAATAGCTACTTTGATGGTTTTTTAAAATCTGACATCTATCACAATCACTGGCAGTTTGTGTTGTCTGTTATTTTTTACCTCATATGTGGATTATATTTTCCTGTATCTTTTTATTTATTTCAAAAAAAGTTTTACTGAAACCTGGACATTTTAGATTACATTACAAATTGTAGCATCTCTGCATACTGACACCCACATTTGGGGCTTATTTTTGTTATTTGTTTGTTTACTTGTTTAATTACTGACTGGATTATTTTAGTGAAATCTAATTAATGCATCTCCTGACACATTGGGAAGCTTCTGGTTTTGTTCCTCAGGGGTGCATCCTTGAGGAGCTTCACTGTCCCCCAGGATGAGAATAGTTTTCCCAGGGCATTCTTTGTCTGATATCTCTATTGTTTTAAAAAATGCCCTGGGAAATAAATTGCTTCACCATCTGTTACAATCAAATTATGGCTACTTTGAGGTGATATTTCCCTAGGTCAGTGTTGCTGTTTTCTCTAACCCTAGGAGGGTTCTTCCTATCAATCTCTTTCCTCCTTTTATTTCTAGTAAACTAGCTTCCATACAGTTTAGCCTATAATTCCAACTAGTCTATCAATCTCCCCCAATTGCCATTCATAACAACCTCCCCTGTTTTTTTGGTCTTTATTCATTTATTTAATGTTACATTACAAAAAATATGAGGTCCCCATATACCCCCACCCCGCTCACCCCACTCCTCTGCCCATAACAACTTCCTCCTTCATCATCATGAGACATTCATTGCATCTGGTGAATACATCTCTGAGCACCGCTGCACCTCATGGTCAATGGTCCACACCATTGCCCACACTCTCCCACAGTCCACCCAGTGGGCCATGGGAGGACATACAATGTCTGGTAACTGTCCCTGCAGCACCACCCAGGACAACTCCAACCCCCAAAAATGCCCCCACATCACATCTCTTCCTCCTACTCCCTACCCCCAGCAGCCACCATGGCCACTTTCTCCACACCAATGCCATATTTTCTTCGATTACTAATCACAATAGTTCATGAATAGAATATCAGTAAGTTCACTCTAATCCATATTTTATTCCTCCCTCCTATGGACCTTAGAATGGTTGTGTCCACTCCATATCTATATCAAGAACCTCCCCTGTTTTTGAGAGTGCCTTTAGGCTTGAATTTATCTGCACAAATGCAAATAAAGTAAGTTCCTTTGGGGAGAGATTAAGAAATCTCTTATGTTCTGCTTCTTCCTCTGAACAAAACTTTTGAGCCACAGTTCTGCTGCATGAGGCAGGAAAATTTACACACTTCTGTGTTAGTGCCACTAGTGCTTTAGGAGCCGAGCACTTGGTTGAGAAGAGAGTTAGCAGCCCCAAGTGTCTTTATCTTAACTCTTTTGGTGTGAATTTCTCACCTCATGATTTGGGGCAAGTGTGGTCAGGGTCCCAGTGTTGTTTGGACTTCTAGCCTGAAAATTATGAGACAATAAATTCTTGCTGTTTAAGCCAACCAATTGTGTGGTATTTGTCATATCATCTCTGGCAAACAAAGACAATATTTATGTTGTTATTGATGTAGTTGGATTTGTATCTGCCATTTTCATTTTGTTTCTTTATGTCTCATGTTGTTTCTGTTCCTCTGTTCCTCCTTTCCTGATTTCTTTTGCAATAAGTGAATATTTTCTAGTGGCGCTTTTAAATTCACTGCATGATTTTTTTCTCAATTTTTAGAAGTATTTTTTTTTCTTAGTGGTTTTCTAGAGCAGGGATTCTTAACATTTTTTTGTTCTAAAGACCCTTTTGCCACTCAGGTGAAAACCATGAACCCCTTCTCAGAATGCAGAGGCATATAATTTTATGACACTCAACTAGCGTTGAGTCTAACAACTACTGTAATTTTGAAGTATGGATAAGCATAAGCAATTTTTCAAGATATGCAACAACTGTAATGTGTAATGAAATGAATACTATTGTAATTTATTGTATACATTCATAAGTGAAGGAAAAGCTTAATTTCAGTTAGGGGTCAGAGAAAATAAATAAGTTGAATTATTTCAATTCAAGCTCACAGCCTCTCTGAAATATTTTTGGATCCCTGGTTAAGAATCCTTGATCTAGAGCTTACCACATATCTCTCAAGTTATCAGAATCTACATTAATATTGTACTAATTTATTTCCTTTGAGATACAAAATTGTTACTCCCATCTAGCTCTCTTTTCTCTTCTCCCTTCTATACATCCTACACCAATGCAATATGTTAACATAAGTTATGAAATATTTTATTTAGATGTTTATGTCTTTTAGTTTCACAATTTTATTTTTTTAAAAAGCAGAAAAAAGGAGAGATCAAATATCATATTTATAGTTTTATGTGCTACTCTTCTTGTTTATTACATTAACTCTCCATCATAGGATTTTCTCTCTACTTTTTTGTCTTCTTGGGGAACCTGCTAACTTTTTAACCTGGATCTTCCATTAAAATGTGACTTTTAAAGATCCTGAATAAAACAAATGATATGGAAGAACTTATAATATTGATAAAAAGACAGTGGCCACCAGAGGTTCTCAGGGGAGAGAGAGGAAAGAAAAAGTGTAACATGGCGTTTTTGAGACATTGCAATGATGGATACAGAATATATTTTGTCAAAACCTTTATAATTGTGTGGTTCAAAGTGCAAATCATAATGTAAACTATAATCCATGGTTAGTAGTAATGCTTCAATATGTGCTCATCAATTGTAACAGATGCACCACACTAATGAAAGATGTTACTGGGAGAAAGTGGGGGATGAGCTTGTGTATATGAGAATCCCTTATATTTTCAATGTATCATTTATGTAATCTAAAGCTCCTTTAAAAAAATTAAAAAATTATAAAGTGATGAGAATAGAGTGCAGTATTACAACGTGTTCTATTACTTCTTGACTTAAATCGTCATATTCATATATTCAGTTATTTCTCAGTTTGCAACAAGTTACTCTGATTAATAAATAGCAATTAAGAAAATAGTATAAAAATTGAATTGGGAACATACTATTTAAAAGTATTATTTAGGAGATAAATATCTACTTAATGTAACAAGTAAATGCAGTGTTTTCCTATCTAAATCCATTTTTCCTTTAGTTTATGAAATTTGTCTTCCCTTCTCAATTAAGCCTTTGTTCCTAGTGTTAAAGATTGATTTTAACTGTTAAAAAATACTTCAGAGAATTAGGCTAATGCTAACCATCAAGTAAATACATTTTATGTGAACAGACATTTTAATAACTTCTGTTATTAAGTATTTATGGTTAAGAAAATGGCAGATAAGTTGTGTCTTTTTATTGATGTATTTCTTCTTATCTCCAAATTATTGACAAGTCTGCAAATGGATGTGCACAGTTTAATTTTTTTTTTCTTTTGCATTGTGGCTTTTTCAGTAGAAGGCACTGGAAAAACAGTGTCAGGAGAAAGGGTTTTGTTTCCTGCTTCTGTTGTGTTCCATGGGCAGGCTTCTCCTGCACTAGGCTCCTGAAGCTGGTGCATCTTTCTCACTTTTTCCAGTGCTTGGTTCCCATGGTGCATGGTGTCAGATGAACCAGGCAGCTTCTCCTGGTATTGTTACCAGATTCTGTCCAGGTTTTTGACTATGGTGCAGAAATGAATTTCAAGACCACATTGGGGGAAGCAAATGTGGCTCAACAGATAGAGCATCCACCTAATATATAGGAGATCCAAGTGTTCGATACCAAGGGCCTCCTGGCTCATGTGGTGAGCTAGCCCATGAGCAGTGCTGCTGTGCACAAGGAGTGCCGGTCCACACAGGGATGCCCCCGTGTAAGGGTGCTCCCCATACAAGGAGTGTCCCCTGCACAAGAGAGCTGTCCTGAACAAAACTGCATCCCACCCAGGAGTGCAGCCACACACATAGAGAGCTGATGCAGCAAGATGATGAAACAAAGAGACAGAGATCCCCAGTGGTGCTGATGAGAATACAAGTGGACACAGAAGAACACACAGTGAATGGACACAGAAAGAAGACAATGGGGGGGGATAAATAAATAAATCTTAAAAAACAAAAAGACCATGTTGGGTGAGTTAGACCAGTAATTTTTTCTGATAGGGAGGGAAGAGAAATAAGAGAAAATAAGAAATCATGGGTCCCAGGTAGAGAGAAAGGGGCTGAAAAATGATAAAGCAGTCTGATTCACAGGCCACAATTTCCCATTATAGAGATGCCCAGGTTTTACTTGTGTGTTGATCCATGTGGAGGGACATGGTAAGAGCAGGGTGAAGAAGGCAGGAACAGACACATGGACAAGCACCTGGTCAGGGCAAAGGCAAGAGAGAGTGAGTTCAGGCCTTGTGCCTGCTTTCTGAACTATTATCCCACCCCTTTGCTAATGACATAGGAGGAGCCCTAGCTATTTACTGTGTTGATTGATTATCCCACCCACCAATCCCCCATGAGGGCACAATGATAAAGAACTTGGGGAATATCCAGGACTTCTCCTGGCTTCTGGAGTAAATCTTGTTCTGAGTGGCAGAATCTTTGGGGGGGGGGGGTTTCCAGCAGCCATCTTTGGGCTACTGATGTCCACTTGGACTTCTTGCTAGGTTCCAGATCCATCTATTGATTCCCTATCTTACTAGCAAGCTTCATTCCCCCTCAGAGAATTTACACATTTATTTTTAAAATTGCTGAGGGTGATGATCATTCTTCTGTAGCTATTTCCTGCTGGTTAGGGGCAGTAGGCCCTACCTGACAAAGTGTAAAACCTTCTTGCTATTCTACCTAGGTTGCAGGAAGACAGATCTAGCATCTTGGGCAAAGCTGGATAAAATCCCCATATGGTTAACAAGATGTTGATTCTGGAAGAAATATACTTGATTAGAATTTTGAGACTATATGGTCCCACTAAGGGCATACAAGACCACAAAAGTAGAAAAGGTCAGGTGCCTGCAAAAGCTGCATTTTCCAAAGTTGGTGGGAAACAATATTCTTCTTTCAGTTATTTTATGCTATTGGTTAACTCTAGGGAGAGATTGCAATAGGCAACAGGGTTAGGTATAAATTGCCAATCCCAATTCCTATGATAGGGGACAGGAATGAGAAGAGGCATTGCCCTTTTAAGTTAAGCTACAGGAGATGAAAACAGACAAGGTTTCTTAAGGGATGTCTGGTTTGCCCTCCCTTTAGCAATAGGCTTTTGGGATCATGTTAGAGGGAGGTAACAGCTGACTTTGACACAGACCCTACTTAGCATTTTCCCTTGAAGAGGTATTTCAGGCCATCAAATGACAGCATTGTGCATTCCATTAGTTGCTTCTGGTGAGCTAGTACTTCTTTGGGCAGCTGGCTTCACTCAGGATTAGTGCACCAAGCTGGAAATTCCTTTAACTTTAATAGCTGTGGGAGTAATCAGAACTATAAAGTTCCTTCCATTTTAGCTCGAATTGAGAATGAGGCTTTTTTCTGCTAAGTTTTGATCAGAACCTGGTAAGATTGCCCATGGGCCATCTCAAAGGAGCTAAGCTGAAGTGGGTTCTTGCCACCTCATTTGCTGTTTCTCTTCTGGTGGGAACATGTTTAGCCCTGGTAGGATGGCATGTAGATCTGCCAGTCCTTGAAATGGTATGAGTGGAAAAGGTTTTGAAATAAGGTCTAGGAGGGAAAACTGGGGTAAGTATGTTCATTAACTACTTAGAAAATGAAGTTTACCAGGACTTTTAACATGTTCAATGTTTCACTGCATATGGTCTAGATTAGAAAAGATATCACTGTAGTCATCAGGCATATATCAAGAGTAGGATATAGGTACAGTACTTAATACTAATTAATGTACTACCCAATGCATAAGTTTCTCTTTGAGTTGCAATTAATAGATTCAAGTTTCAGGTTTGCAATATCTTACATGTTGTCTCTCCATGGGAGCAGGTCATAATGTCAACTCTGTTTAAGTTCTACTCACAGTACTCTGGTGATCATTGCTCAACTTGGATGTTCTTCACACAGCCAGCATGCTGAAGCACCATTGACTCAAGAGAGAAGATAGGAAGGTAGGTTCTAGTATTCCACTGCCCTGGTGCATAGCGTCCTTCAGCACTATGAAAATGTGCCAGTCTGTAGGTGATATCCATTGTACATTGGGCTATATTGATCCATTGTTGGTTGCTGCAGGAGTTTGAAACTGCAACATAGATTTTTTGACTTAAGGAGCACAACCAGAGATGTAATATATACCTTTATTGCTTTAGGGGTCTGTGACCAAACTAGCCGATAACTCATGAGGAGGTAACCTGCCGTGTGTTGAAGGTCTGGTTTGAATGCACAAGAGAGTTTGACAATGCTGATGTCTATCACTTGATTTTTGTACACTTTTAAACACTTCCAGTGCAATGTGTAACACAGCAAATGAACTTTTTAGAACTTTGCTTCTTACTTTTACACTTTTGCCATGAAAATATTCATTAGCAGGTATTTTACATTAGCAGGAGTGGAAAAACTACTTATTTCTTTTTAAAAATTGAAACTGAGGATTCCCAATGGAATCAAGGTAACTTTTTATTACCACCACATGAATATGCACATTGAGTTGGCTTCCAGACAGGTTTCACTGCTATGAAGTTACTTTTTACCATTAATATCAATTTAGGTTTCTAGTTGATAATGAGTTAGAAGATGCTTTTACAAACTCTTTATGATTGACCACAACCACATAGACTGGTTAATTTACTTTAGATTACAATTAGCAAATAACAAAATTTACTTTAGGCATTTAAATAACCATAAACAAAGGCAAGGGGTGACGCTAGGCTTGAAGTGACCATAACCAAAAGTAAGTACAGTTTAGAATTTACACTTACAATAGTAGGTTTAGTTTAAATCTACCCCATTGCGTTGTCAGTTATTCTCTTTCTGGATTTTTATAATATAAAGGCATTTATAAATTATCTTAATGCTTAATTTCTAGTAAGTTTTTACTTTAAGGTGAATTGGGTACCTTTATTAACTAAGTCACAAACTTTTTTTTTTTGCTTTTATATTCATTTTTATTTCCCTTATTTGTGAAAATCTTATACATTACAAAGTCTGGATCATTGTATTAACTTTTTTTGCTTATCTTGTGACTTTGTTTCTTTTTTTTTTCTTTTTTATTATATTTTATTAAAGGATGCATAGATTACACAAAATGTTACATTAAAAAACATAAGAGGCAAAGAAGCGGCTGGGCAGTGTTGGAGGCTCTTCGGGACGAGGCTGTTTCAGGATTTTTGCAGGTCAGGAGGTATCTGGACATCAATTTGGTGGGAAGGTAACAGAGAAAACACGTCTATAAAATATACACGGAGGTCCGGGTTGCACGCAGAAAGTTCCCTCCTTGGGTGGGCGGAGCCGCGGCATCGGGCGCTGCCATGGCAGGGGGTGCACCCACGGCGGTTTTTTTTTTTTTTTTTGTGGAGGCTCTGCAGTACTGGGGAATTCATAAGCCCTGAGCAGCCTGTTGGGGGGTTAATAGGACAGGAGGTGCTTGCAGACTGATTTGGGGAGACAAACGGGAGTTTTATGGCAAAGTGGGGGGAATTTTTGATTGCGGACACAAACAATAGCGCTTCTGCCTAGAGCCATGCCCCCCCCAAACTCGGCTGCCCATCTACAGTGGACTTAAAGTGATAGCAATAAAGAGAAGCCCCCAGGGTCTGGCAGGGTGGGAGACGTTTGGAAGCTGATTAGGGGAATATTTTGCGAAGCGTGGGAATTTTGGGTTTGGACTCTGCTATTAGTGTTTCCGGCCAGAGGCCCTCCCCCAGACCTGGCTATTGATCTGTGTCATTAAATTGGCTGCAGCCTAGAGGCACCCCCAGGTGGCCATTCTGGGGGATCACAGGGTGGGAGGGGTCCTGAAGTCAATTGGTGATATATCCACAGAATAGACCCCAGTGAGTGAGTGAATTGTGGGGTACAGAACACAGGATAGAGCTTGTGGATGTGACCTCACCCATAGGGCTGGCACACAGCTGTGGGAATTCCTGAAGGCTGTGATGCACTGTGGTGCTCCCAGGCTTCCTGTTAACCGGACTTGAGGTTGCCAGGTCTGAGTCCCCTAAACCCTGGTGACCCACACCCCAGAGACTCACACCTCTTGAGTCCTCAATATCTCAGACTTTCCATCCCTGAATCCATCACGCTCTGAGGTCCATCTGAGGTCCTTGAATGTCCTAGCCCTCAACGTTTGTGTTCTTTCTTTTTTGTTTTGTTTTGCTTTGTTTCTATTTTTATTCTATTTTTACTTGTTATTTTATTTTTTTAATGCTCTGATTGCTAACATTGCATTATCCCCTAGTCTTTTCTTGCAGCGAATCCCCCAAAGTCTTTTTTTTTTTTAAGTTATTTACGGTGATTTTTTTTATTGGTATTGTGGCTGTGGTGGTTGGTGTATATCTTTTTTCTCTTTTCCCTATCTGTTCTCCGCCCTTTACCCATCCCCTTTTTTTTTCTACCTTTCTTCTCTCTTTTTTTTTTCTCTCTCTCTCTTGTCCGCCATTTTCTTCTTATTCTATTTTAACTTAAATATACAATAGGTGCTGCAGGGAACACCTCACATTTGCTGGGTTTCCTCATCCTCCACTGCCTCATTTCTGTGTGAATAGATTTTGGCTATCTACACTATCCCCTTTCCCCTACATCTTGATAGCCTCCATCATCTACTGTCTCTCCTATATTCCACCTCCCTTTCTTTGATCCACAAAGTGTCTAACTCTTAATTTCTAATACCTTTGTTCTGTTTTCTGTCTGGTATCCACTCTTGAAAATATTACCTTTCTTTTCTCTTTCTCTCTCTCATGAAAACAATAGCTTTTTAGTTCATACCATATTCCTCCCATATTCAGTTGTCTACCTCATTATAGGTACTCTACCTACTGCTATAACGCTACATAGTTTACATGAATCTAACCTGCATCCTCCCAGATCTCATATTGTTGCTTTGTTAACATATACCACCAATACTACTTTACAGTTTTTCCTTGCTTACACAATTACCTTTCCCTGGCACTAATACTTTCCTTTAAAGTGAACTTAACCAGCAATAAGAAATTAGAATAAGAAGAACAAAGTGACAAAGAGAAGATATAACACTTATGCAAAAACAACAGCTAATTAATCTCCAAGACTACACAAAGAAGCTAAGGAACTGATTAAACCCATCAGGATAAAATGATGACCAGACAGCAACAAATATCTACAAACCAAACCAGTAATCAGGAAAACATGGCTGAATCCAATCAACAAAATAAAAATCAGGAAGGGGAGCAGAAGTTTGCACAAGCAATGAAAGATCTCAGAACATTTATCACCAACAAATTTGATGAAGGAAAGGAAGAGGTTAACAAAATGAAGACAACAGTTGCAGGGGAAATTGCAGACATACGCAAAAAGATAACAGATATGATGGGAATGAACACCACAGTTCAAGAAATCAAAAATACACTTGCAGCAAATATCAGCAGACTAGAAGAGGCAGAGCAGAGAATTAGTGATGTGAAAGACACTACATCGGAAATCAAACATATAGTAGAAGTGGTCAAAAAAAGATAGAAAAAATCCAGCTAGGACTTAGGGACTTGAATGATAATGCAAAATGCTGAAACATACGTATTATAGGCATTCCAGAAGGAGAAGAGAAGGGAAAGGGGTCAGAAGGAGTGTTGCAGGAAATAATGCCTGAAAACTTCCCAAATCTACTGAAAGAGACAGATGTACATATCCAAGAAGCACAGCGCACTCCCCTGGCCATAAACCCCAACAGGCCCAACCCAAGACATATACTTGTCAAATTATCCAATGCTCAAGACAAAGAGAAAATTCTAAAAGCAGCAAGAGAAAAGAAAACCATCACATACAAGGGAAGCTCCATAAGGTGAAGTGCTAATTTCTCATCTGAAACCATGGAAGCAAGAAGGCAGTGGTATGATATAGTCAAGGAACAAAAGGAAAAAAAATTCCAACCAAGAATACTCTATCCAGCTAAAATAGCATTCAAAAATGTTGGAGAGTTCAAAATATTCACACATAAACAGAAACTGAAAGAGTATACTAACAAGAAACCTCCCCTTCAAGAAATTCTAAAGGGAGTTCTGCAGGAAGAAAGGAAAAAAACAGGACAGGCAGAGTTGGAGGAGAGTGTAAGAGCAGCAAAAAAGACAAAAATAGAAGGAAAAATACAAAAAAATATGACAAACACAAATTCAATCAAAATGTGGCTAACACAAATAATTCCTTGAAAGTAATAACACTGAATGTCAACCGATTAAACTCACCTATCAAAAGATTCAGACTGGGACATTGGATAAGGAAATATGACCCATCTATATGTTGTCTACAAGAGACACATCTTAGACCCAGAGATTCATGGAGGCTGAAAGTGAATGGCTGGAAAACAATCATACAAACAAACAATAACCAAAAAATGACAGGAGTAGCTATATTAATATCAGACAAAATAGACTTTAAATGCGAAAAAATTGTGAGAGACAAAGAAGGATACTACATTTTAGTGAAAGGGACAATCTGTCAAGAAGATCGAACAATCATAAATATTTATGCTCCTAACAAGTGCGCCTCTAAATGAGGCAAACGCTGGAAAAACTAAGTGAAAAAATAGATGCATCTACAATTATAGTGGGGAATTTTAATACAACACTATCAAATCTGCACAGAACATCTCAAAAGAGAATCACTAAAGAAACAAAACATTTGAACAGTATATTAGAGGAGCTGAGTCTAATAGACATATATAGATCATTACACCCAAACACAGCAGGATATACATTTTTCTCAAGTGCATATGGATCATTCTCCAAGATAGACCATATGCTAGGCCACAAAGAAAGGTTTAATGAATTCAGAAAGATCAAAATCATACAAAACAATATCTCTGACCACAGTGGAGTGAAGATGGAAATTTGCAAGGGACAGAGGCCCAGATTTCACACCAAGATTTGGAAATTAAACAGCACACTCTTAGAAAAAGAGTGGGTCAAAGAGGAAATCTCAAAAGAAATCAATGACTACCTTGAAACAAATGATAATGATAACACAACATACCAAAATTTATGGGATGCAGCAAAAGCAGTACTGAGAGGGAAATTTATAGCCATAAATTCATATATCAAAAAAGAAGAAAGAGCAAAAATTGAAGAACAGCACTTTTGATGGAATTAGAAAAACAACAACAAAGTAACCCAACAGGAAGAAGAAGGAAGGAAATAACAAAGATAAGAGCAGAATTAATGAAATAGAAAATAAGAAAGCACTTGAAAAGATAAACAAAACCAAGAGCTGGTTTTTTGAGAAGATCAACAAAATTGACAAACCTTTAGCGAGACTAACAAAGAAAAAAAGAGAAAAGATGCAAATACACAAAATAAGAAATGAGAAACGCGATATCACCACTGACCCCACAGAAATAAAGACTATCATAAGAGGATACTTTGAAACACTATATTCCAACAAAAATGACAATTTAGAGGAAATGGACAAATTCCTAGAAACACATAAGCAGCCCATATTGACGAAAGAAGAAATTGATGATCTTAAAAACCAATCACATGCAAAGAGATAGAATCAGACATTAAAAACATCCCAACTAAGAAGAGCCCAGGGCTAGATGGCTTCACAGGTGAATTCTACAAAACATTCCGGAAAGAACTAACACCAATCCTGCTGAAACTATTCCAAAAAATTGAAACAGAAGGAACATTGCCTAACTCATTCTATGATGCCAACATTACCGTAGTACCAAAGCCAAACAAAGACACCGCAAGAAAGGAAAATTACAGACCAATTTCGCTAATGAACCTAGATGCAAAAATACTTAACAAAATACTTGATAATCATATTCAACAACACATTAAATGAAATATACACCACGACCAAGTGGGATTTATTCCAGATATGCAAGGATGGTTCAACGTAAGAAAATCAATCAATGTAATATAACATATAAACAGATTGAAGGGAAAAAATCACATGATTTTATCTATAGATGGAGAAAAAGCATTTGACAAAATACAGCACACTTTCTTGATAAAAACACTCCAAAAGATCGGAATACAAGGAATATTTTGAACATGATAAAGAGTATATATGAAAAACCTACAGCCAACATTGTTTACAATGGAGAAATCCCAAAATTCTTCCCTCTAAATTCAGGAACAAGACAAGGATGCCCATTGTCTCCACTCCTATTTAAGATTGTCTTAGAAGTACTTGCTCGAGCACTGAGGCAAGAACCAGATATAAAAGGCATTCAAATTGGAAAGGAAGAAGTCAAAATATCATTATTTGCAGATGGCATGATCCTATACATAGAAAACACTGAGAGATCTACAACAAAGCTTTGAGAATTCATAAATGAGTTTAGTAAAGTCGCAGGTTATAAGATCAATGCGCAAAAATCAGTAGCATTTCTGTACACCAATAATGAGCAAAATCAGGAGGAAATCAAGAAAAAATACCATTCACAATAGTAAATTAAAAAATCAAATACTTAGGAATAAATTTAACCAAAGAGGTAAAAAACTTATACACTGAGAACTATACAAGACTGTTCAAGGAAATCAAAGAAGACCTAAATAAATGGAAGAATATTCCTTGTTCATGGATAGGAAGACTGAATTTTATTAAGATGTCTATCCTACCAAAACTGATCTACACATTCAGTGCAATCCCAATAAAAATCAACACAGCCTTCTTTAAGGAACTAGAAAAACTAACTATGAAATTTATTTGGAAAGGAAAGAGGCCCCGAATAGCAAAAGACATATTGAAAAAGTAAAACGACATTGGAGGAATCACACTACCAGACTTCAAAACATACTACAAACTACAGTAGTGAAAACAGCAAGGTATTGGCATAAGGAGAGACACAGACCAATGGAATCGAATTGAAATTTCTGATATAGAACCTCATATATAGAGCCATATAATATTCAATAAAGCCACCAAACCCTCTCAACTGGGAGAGAATGGCCTATTCAACAAATGGTGCCTGGAAAACTGGATAGCCATATGTAGAAGAATGAAAGAGGATTACCATCTCACACTTTATACAAAGATCAACTCAAGATGGATCAAAGACCTAAATATAAGAGCCAAGACCATAAAGATCTTGGAAAGCAGTGCCGGGAAACATCTACAGGGCCTTGTAATAGGAAATGGCTTCATGAATATCACACCAAAAGCACGAGCAGCAAAAGAACAAATAGATAAATGGAACTTCCTCAAAATTAAAGGCTTCTGCACCTCAAAGGAGTTTGTCAAGAAAGTAAAAAGGGAACCCACACAATGGGAGAAAATATTTGGCAACCATATATCTGATAAGAGACTTATAACTTGCACATATAAAGAACTCCTATATATTGAAAATAAAAAGATAACCCATTTAAAAAATGGGAAAAAAATTTAAACAGACACTTCTCCAAAGAAGAAATACAAATGGCTACAAAGCACATGAAAAAATGCTCCAAATCTCTAGCTATCAGGGAAATGCAAATCAAAACTACAATGAGATACCATCTTACTCCCATAAGATTGGCAGCTATGAAAAAAAACAGAGGAATATAAATGCTGGAGAGGATGTGGAGGAATCGGAACACTCATCCACTTCTGGTGGGAATGCAGAAGGATCCAACCATTCTGGAGGACAGTTTGGCAGTTTCTCAAAAAACTAACCATAGATTTGCCATATGACCCAGCAATACCACTGCTAGGTATTTACCCAGCAGAACTGAAAACAAGGACACAAACCAATATATGTACACCAATGTTCATAGCAGCATTGTTCACTATCGCCAAAAGTTGGAATCAACCCAAATGCCCATCAACAGATGAATGGATCAATAAAATGTGGTATATACACACAATGGAATACTACTCAGCTGTAAGAACAAATACACTACAAACACAAGTGATAACATGGATGAATTTTGAGAACCTTATGTTGAGTGAAGCAACCCAGGCATTGAAGGACAAATACTACATGACCTCAACGATATGAAAGAAGCAAACTGCCTCAGAGAGCTAGAGACTGGAAAATAGGCTTACAGGAAATTGGGGGGTGGAGGAAGGACGTGAGCCGTCTGCAGGGGTGGAATCTATGATGAGCTGGCGGTAAGTATGTGCACAAAGAAGAGATAAAATGGGGGAAAGGGGTTGCCTTCGGGTGGGGCTTTGCGGGTTTGAGGGGGACTGGGGATGGGCAGATGGGTAATATTGCCCACAAAATTGGGGGGAGGGAGGGGCAGCATAGGAACATAGGAGAGTGTCAGGTGTTGGTTGAGAGTAAAATGCTGAGAAAATCGTATCAAAATATAATTAGGAATGTTACCTGTTTAGGATGCTCGGAGGGGATGGTCTGATGTGGGACGGACTCCTGGGGAATGTCTGAATGCTCATTTTGCCAGGGTGTGTTGTACCATTGGGTAGAGACCCAAGAAGTGAGAGTTGGGGTGGACCCACATCCTGGGGAGGACTAATGACATCAAATAGAGAGAACTGTATCTCTCAAGAGAAAGGGTGGCTCCCAGAGCATTAGGGCAGTTGAGCAAGTCAGGCCCTGAACACTGTTGCAAGTATCTCTGGACTTGGCTCCTCGGGAAATGGAGATTGGCTGTAGCTGTGGGCCCCAAGGGGAGGGGAAAATGGATGTTGAATGGATGGAACCAAGGTAAATGTGGTGGCAAGAGAGGAGTTTCGCGAGAGTACAAGAGGATGAATATAAAACATGTAATATTACACTAAAAACATATAGGGGACGACAGACTAATAATGTAAACCATAATGTAAAACATAGGATAACTAAAAAATTTAGAAAACTGTATATCCTAAAGTGTGGACCACATTGTAAGTATAGATGTCACCTTGTTTGAAAGCTATTGTTTCAGAGTCTGTACATCAGTTTCAGGAAATATGATATGAATAAGTTAAAAGATTATCGCTGTGGAAGGGAAAAAGGTTTTATGGTGGATGTGTGGGAATACTGTATATTGTATATATGAATTACTGTGATCTAAGACTCTTGTGAAGAGAAGCTCAATAATTAGGAAAAAAGAAAAGAAAAAGATAGCATGTAGAATTTTTCCAAATCAATATGTACTCTAGATCTAAACTTTAAACTCATCGCTATATTCCATTTTACTAGTAAGGGAACCTGACATTATATTGGGATTCACTTTACAGGAAGTTTTGGATCACAGAGTGGTTCAACAATGGCGGCAGAGTAATACTGTTATGGGATGTTTTTGACAGGCTATATATGGTTGACAGGGAGTTATACAGGGCATATGTCCAGGGTTCATGGTAATGTTTAGATATACTAATAGTGGAAACAATTAAAAGCAACAGCTGGGGGGGTACTGGGTTCCTGGCTGGGAGGGGCTCTGTCATGGTTCCTAGGGGAGCAGTGGCAGTCCCCCAGGTGCAATGGTAAGAACCAGGAAGGAATGAGGGTCCAACAGTGGGCTCCTGATACTAATGACTATGTTTGTGAGCCTATACGCCTGCAATAAGTACAAGGCCTAGAGCAGCATTGTGCCTGGGAGTTTCCTCCTGACAGCCTTCATGTTACTCAAATGTGGCCAGTCTCAAAGCGAAACTCAGCATGTAGATGCAGTGCATTCCCCCCAGCGTGGGACATGACACCCGGGGATGAGCCTCCCTGGCACCAAGGGATCACTACCAAATACCAGCTGAAGATG
Organism: Dasypus novemcinctus; assembly: GCF_030445035.2. Lineage (NCBI taxonomy): Eukaryota > Metazoa > Chordata > Mammalia > Cingulata > Dasypodidae > Dasypus > Dasypus novemcinctus. The sequence continues at coordinate 90,135,815 of NC_080704.1, read as the reverse complement.
CAACTAGAAAATGACCTTGAATTAAAGATTCAATGTGGATCAGCAGAATATCCCTGTCTACATATAATAACATGACTTTAAAATGCTGTTTGACCTAATGTAAGGGGGAAATGGAAAGGAGAAATGAGTTTATATGGCTATGAGTCTCTAAAAAAGAGTCTGGAGGTTGTCAGAAGGATTGCCCTTATGCACACCTGAGCAGAGTCTCAGGACAGATAAAGTAGATACAACCCCAGGTATTGGTTCTTTTGAGGGATAAAGAGATCCACAGATTCTATGGTCATGGCAGATGGGGTTCACTGCCATGTCAGATGGCCCTTCTTTGGAGCTGGTGTTTCTGCATGATGGAACTGGCCTCAGATGTTTTCTCTTTTCAGAAGACTTTCATGCTACTTTACTGGAATTGTAGTTGGTGTTGGGGTTTAAGATATATGTAGGGGATTTGAATCTCTGGACTGACAATATGCTAGCCAGACCCTGAGCCTCAACAGACTTCAGCTCCTACACTCTGATTTATTGGACTTACCCCACTCAGCTAACATGGAGTTGAAGAAGGTCAACCACCACACCATGGAGCCTAGAGTGCCTACAACTGAAAGCAGGAGAATTGCATCCAGTATCCATGTGGAATCTTAGCCCCCACTTGACATAGATGTGCAATGGACACAACCAATGCAATGTCCACAGAGAAAATATGGCATTGGTGTGGGAAGGGTGGCCATGGTGGTTGCTGGGTGCGGGGAATGGGAGGAAGAGATGAGATAGGGAGGCGTTTTCAGGATGTGTAGTTGTCCTGGGTGGTGCTTCACGGACAACTACGGGACATTGTAGATCCCCCCAGGGCCCACTGGATGGAACGTGGGAGAGTGTGGGCTATGATGTGGACCATTGACTATGGGGTGCAGCGATTCCCAGAGATGTACTTACCAGGTGCAATGGATGTGTCATGATGATGGGAGAGAGTGTTGCTGTGGGGGGAGTGGGGGGTGGGGGCGGTGGGGTTGAATGGGACTTCATATTTTTTTAATGTAATATTTTTTAAAAAAATGACTAAAAAATTAAAAAAAAAAACATAAGAGACTTTCATATACTCCACTCCCCACCCCCGACTCTTCCCACATCAACAACCTCTGTCATCAATGCAGCACATTCATTGCATTTGATGAATCCATTTTGGAGCACTGCTACAAAGCATGGATTATAGTTGATATCGTAGTTTATACTCTCTGCTAGTCCAATCAGTGGGTTCTAACAGGATATATAATGTCCTACATCTGTCCCTGCAATATCATTCCGGACAACTCCAATTCCTGAAAATACTCCCATATCACACATCTTCTTCCCTCTTCCAGCCCTCTGCAATTCCTGTGGCCACTGTCTCCACATCAATGATACAACTTTTTTCCCATTACTAGAATCACACAGTTCTACAGTAGAATACCAGTAAGTGCACTCTAATCCATTTTTCATTCCTCTATCCTGAGCATGTTGGGATGCTTATGTCCACTCCACCTCTAAATCAAGAGGGGGCTTAGAGACCACATAGCTGATGTATGGGATTCTTTTGCTTGCAGCTGTAGACCCTCTCATTTCTCTGGTATGGTTGTTGAACATCCTCACCTTCCTGTTAGCTGACCTGAATAAGTCCAATGAACTGGACAGTAGTGTTGCAACTCTGCTGAGGCTCAGGGCCCAGGTGGCACATGGACAGTCCAGAGAGTCAAGTCTCCTGAGCATACATTGTTGTAGAATTTGAGAGAAGTTCAATTATTTGAGTATAGAGAGGCCAGGACTCAGGAATGATTTTGAGAAGGAAAAATGGTTTATTGATGGCCAGCCAGACTCGGGAGCTTTCTGTTTGAATCCCGAGCCCTGAACAAGATTTTCAAACATCTTTTATACAGAGAGGAAAGGCCGAATGGTCCCTTTGTTTCAGTTCTCAATAGGCTTCAATTAGCATATATATCTTCCACATCTTAGGTAAGCTTTTAGCATGTACTCCAGATATTCTAGATAAGCTTTTAGCATATTTGGTTTTTGCATTTCCCCTAAATACTTAAAGTTTATAGCCCTTGCAATGTTAAACTGTCTCCTGGGACTGGAGCCATTGCCATTGTCCCTAAGGGCAGGACTGCAGCCTCTTACCGTTCCTCACCCACAAGTCACAGATAGTTTAGATTATCTCTGAAGAGACAAAGAGCCTGCCACCCATAGCCCACATCATTTCCCCCCTTTGCCAAAGTTTAACTTGCTCAGCTTTGGCATAATTACTGTTGGAGCTATGAGGTGGATGGCTGTTTGTTGTTTTGATTGATTATTTATCAATATTTAATGTAGCATCCAGGACTGTTTTTAAGAGTTTAGAAGATTTCATTCTGGACAGCAGAATCCTGGGGCGGGAGCCTCCTGCAGTCATCCTGCGGCCACTGGCGCTCACATGGATTTCCAGTCAGGTTCCAGATCCATCTATTAATTTTATTTTACCCTCAAAGAGTTTACACCTTTAATTTAAAAGGGGTGCTAAAGGGAGATGGATCTTTTTTCTGTAACTGCTTCCTGCTGGCCATGGGCTGTAGTCATTGCCTAATAAGGTGTAAAACTCTTAATTTATTCTAACTAGAGGAAGATGGATCTGGCATTCTGTACGAAGTTGGATAAAGTTTTCTTATTAACTTTAATAACGTTTAATAACGTTAATAAGATGTTCACTCTGAAAGAAACAAACTTAATTAAAAATTTGGAATACCCATTTTTAAAAGAGGACACATTGGATTACAGAGATAGACAAGGTTAGGTGCCTATAAAGATGGCACTCCTTAAAAGCTGGTGGGAACAGCATATATATTCTTTTTTAAGTTATTCATCTTTAGAGAGAAATTGCAACAGACACTTAGCTTTGTCTGAAGACACATTCCAAGCTGTTCAATGATTGGCACTCATTCACTCTGTCAGATGCTCCTGGTGAACTGGCACTCCTTGGGCAACTGGCTTCACTCAGGATTAGAACACTAAGTTGGAAATTCTCTTCATTTTCACCTGTGAGATTGATCAGAACTAAAGAATAAAGGTTTTTTTACACCTTGGTTTTAATTGTACAATTTCTAGCAATTTTGACTTGTTCAATAGGTGACTCACCATCAGCAAGCAAGCCTCACCTTTGCTACACAGCAGAGTACAGTAGAATATAGAAGTTGACTGAGACTGGCTGAGACTGCCACCTTATTCTATAGACATGTTATTAACTGTTTAGAAAATTATTTTACCAGGAATTTAACATGTCTAATATACTTCTGCACTTGATCCAAAATAGAAAAGATAACATTACAATTATTAGGCATATATTTAGTACAGGATAAAAGTACAGCACTCAATATTAACTAATGTATTACTTAATGCACAAGGATTCATAGTTGCAATCATTAGTTTTGAGTTTCAGGTTTGTAATACCTTACATGTTATCTCTCCATGAGAGCAGGCCATAATGCCAATTGTGTTTAAGTTTCACTTACCGTATCCTGGTATCATGGCTCCACTTAGCATGTTCTTCAACGCAGTGAGCAAGTTGAAGCATCCTTCATCTTAGAGAGATTTTCCAGTATTCTACTAGCCTGGTGCATAGTGCTCTCTGGCACCATGGAACAGTGCCAGTCTGGAGGCGATATCCATTGTACACTTGGCTGTACCGAGTCATTATTGGCTGCTGCAGGAGCTTGAAACTGCAATATAGTTTCCATCGACTTCAGGAGCAGAACCAGAGACTGATATAGCACATATTTTAATTGAGGGGTCAGTGATCAGCCTAGCCAATAACTCACATGGAGAGGCCACCTGTAATGTATTCAAGGCCTGGTTTGAATGCACAAGAGTTTGACAATGTTAAAGTTTATTCTTTGTTTTTATATATATTTTAAACAACTTAATGCAACACATATCAAATGACTGTTTACTTACACAATTTTACTATGAAGATAACAGTAGGTACTTTACTTTACCTACTGAAAAATAAAATATTATTTTTCATTGTTAAAATGAAAACAGAATATTTCCAATAGAATCAAGACAACTTTTTATTACCATTTACTTAAATGTGTACTTTGCAGTGGCCTGCAGACAGGTTTTATTATCACAAAGTTATTTCTGCTACCAATACCAATCTAAGTTTTTTAGTTAACAATGACTTCTACAACTAGAACTATTTAAACATTTTCAGTTTGGAAGATGTTTTACACTCTTTATAATTGACTATAACCACATTGACTAGCCACCTCATGTTTAAATAAACTTACTAAATTACAATTACCAATGAAAGAAATTTACTCTTTATTTAAGAGAGCATATCTACAATCTTTTTCCTTTAGCCTAATTTCACCAATGTGAACTTACAATTTTCATTACTGTAAAGATTTTGTACATATAATGTTAATTTAGTTTATAAATTAACTATGGGAGATTACACTCAAGTTAAATAAAATTGAAACCATTATAGTTTATGCAAGGAATGTTCTCTTTTTCCCTTACAGGAAGCTAAAAACTACTTTTCTTTGTTTAAATTATGAAAATTAATGATTTAAAAGCATACTGACTACCAGGTTTTAAAACACATTACACAATTATTTAATTTTTTTTTAAATCATAACCCAGGAAAGATCTCTCCATAGTTTTTATGGACTTTCCTTTACTTACTGAAATTTGTTAATAGATCCACTAATTACCTTTATTTTGTTGGAAAGAAATCTTCTGAAAGAAAATAAGGCTCACCAGATTGTGGAGAAGAATTTATTCCCAATCTTGTAAGAAAGTGCGCAGAGCCAGATATGGCTGGTGCCCCGAACAAAGAAAAATGACACAATTTATACCCCTAAGCCTAGCATGCAAGCTCTTCCTCTGTTTTTCCATAGATTGGATACTTCAGAAGTTACAGCTTATCTGAGATCTAACCTTCCCATGCAAAAGTTTGTGATTTAACTGCTTCCTCTATCACATTCCAACCATTTTAGTTTTTACCTGCTCCCCTTTGTCAAATAAGGAATAGAATTTAGTGCTGAAATGGCATCGACTTAGTCCTTCTTGGGCATCCTTCCACTGCCCATAGGACTGGCCTAAACTGGTCTCCTCCACTGCTGTCCAACCCGGGAGTGGGAGACTGAGGCAGCAGGCCGCCAGGTTACACCAATCAACAATTTTTTTTCTTTACGTGAAAATTAACCTAATCTTTTATTTATTTATTTATTTTTTATTTTATGGCTGACTAAAGGTTTAAACTGGGAAATTACAGGGCAAACTGATTCTTAATTCCCTAGCCTAGTAGATAGGTTTAATCTGCCACACCTAGTCTTGCCTTTAAAGCTCTTGCAAAGAGGAGGCCCTTTCCCAATTGTTTCTATAATCAGATTTCTATGACTTTTTCATCCTGCTTTAGTTTAATTTGGGCTTTAAGAATATTTACAAATATAACTGCATATTTAATTTTTAACAATTTGAATAGAGCTCTTTTAAGAATTTTTATTTGTTAATTTGATATTATCCTGATGTATGAAGACACACTGAGAATTTTTTTAAAAATGGGCAGACAGAGAGTTAGACACAAACACAACTCATTGATATTACTTATAATTTGCATTATTTTATATACTGTTTAGCTTAATTAATTAGGGGTCCAGAAATACATATTACTTATATAACTGCATATTTAACCTCAACAATTTCAGTAAATAGGCAGATATAAATAGTTTGAGACAAAAACATAACTTTAATTACTTTAAACTTCTAATCTTTACAAAACAAGTGTGACTGCAAACATTTCAAAGACTCCTGAAACTTTCCTTAATTTGCACTATGACCATGCAGTTTACCACAAGAATTTTCCTTCTTACTTAATGGATTGTAATAACCAAAATGTTCTCAATGCTTTAGCACCATTTTGTTTTAGAACTTTATATTTTACTTTGAAATTAGCAGAATTTTGGATAAACAACAAGATTAATCTTATATATTTACTGAGGCTATTTGAAGACTCAGGGAGACAGACGTTTCTCTCATGAATTGCCACTCTTAGGGACACTGACCATCCAGGCAGGAGACTTCTCCCCCTCCACCCCTCTTTTGATTTTGGAGATAATAAAATTCCAGTGGTCATTTAACCTTATTCCATCAGGCAGCAGTTTAGTTCACACTTGAATTCATGAGAGAAAGGGTTACTAATACCAGGACAGGAGACAGTGATGTCCCAGCTCTTCTCTGGCCTATAGGGGCAGAAGCTATTATGAAATAACCATAGGCAAAGGCAAGGGGTGAGGTTAGCCTTGAAGTAACCATAAACTAAGGAAAGGTAAAGTTTAGAGTTTACACTTAACTAATAATTTCAGGCTAAATTCACACAGCTATAATTTCAGTTATTACCTTTCCACTGTTTTATAATATAAATGCATTTATAAATGATTTTAATGACAAAGTCATCTTCTGTTTCCTTAACAATAAAAACACATTCCATATATCCCACATACTACGTTACCAGGCAAACTTCTTACAACATATAATTGCCATTAATACTAAAAAGCTTATTAAAATAATGAACTTTTCTTCACTTTAAATACTTAGCATGTAATACCAGAAACAGTTTCTTTGGAAGCAAGTTGGCAGGGGAGGCTGGCTGCCAAATAAATTTGTTATAAAATTACCTTTTATTATTATTATTATCAATTCAGTTTTTGTTTAATAATGACTTTCTGCAATTTTCCATTTAAATACCTTAATTTAAACAATGGCTTGTAAAACCTTTATAATTATTTATACCTTTAAGACAAATTTTACCTTCACAGAACACATTCTCTTACTTAAAGTTACTACAATACCTTCTAAGAACCTGGGCAGAATGCAAACGTATTTTGGCTTTGACACCCTAAGGACGGAACTTTACTGCATTTATTCTGATTCTGCTTTTCATCCCCTTCACTTCCCCCCCTTCCAGGCAGTCGGGTGCACAACAAACAGGAATGCGGCTTATGAATAGAAGGGTGGACTCACTGGAAAGGGGCAAGCCGCTCCCCCCTTTCCAGCTTTCAGCCAAAATGGGCAGACAGAACCTACTCAAATTTGGCAACTCTCCCGAGGACCCAGCCACCCTGACTGGGACATCCCCAACAAACTTGGGTGCGTGGCGTGGACAGAGATGGCCTCCAAGCCCCAGCAAAGGGCCAGACCAGAGACAAGACAGTAGAGCATGCACAAACATCTAGACTCCGCAAACATCCAGACTCCTCAGCTTTTGCCCCAGAATCATTTCACCCCCTTGCCAATGGCAAGGGAGGGCTCCAGCTCAGCTGTAATTCTACTTTACATAAGGACACAACTCCAACACTAGCATTGAGCTGACACAGACAGAAGCACAAAGGTCACTAATCTGACCCACAAGTTTATATATTTATTTTCACCATGGCTGCCCCCACAGCCATCACAAACCTCAGAACACTTAACATTTGGTATAAAGCGAATTCATTCACAAATTAGCACCACAACAAAAGATTTCAGCTAGACTTTTCCACTGTTTAACTTTACACCCAGACCAAGCTCCACTAGAAAAGCCGATCCATTTTTCTGTAACCAAGTTTGTTTGTTTGTTTGTTTAATCCAGACCAATTTCCAGGACATTAGGACTTGAACCTATAAACAGCCCTTCCTATTAAAATCAAGCCTCCACTCCATTAGTGGATATAAGACTAGTACCAGATTCTAACATGCAGTTAGACAAACCCAAAACACCAGGGCTTTTTCCTGGTTTTTCTCCAGGACATTAGGACTCGAACCTATAAATAGCCCTTCCTATTAAAATTGAGACTCCACTCCTTTAGTGGATATAAGACCAGTACCAGATTCTAACATGCAGTTAGACAAACCCAAAACACCAGGGTTTTTCCCTGGTTTTTCTCCTTTTCCCAAGCCTAGAGAGAACAGCTTCCCCCCAACCTTCTGGGGCTACTAGGGTTCTCTCGGGAGGTGATCAGCCTCCCCTTCCTAGCAATTAAAGCTAGGGCTTTCCAGACTCTGCTCACCCGGGGAGTCTTACCTTCTTCCATGTTTGGAGTTCTTTTTCGTTCCCAGAATCTTTCTCTTCAGACCTTCCATTGCCCTCGATTTTTGTCGGGAAGATTCTGGTGGAGCCCACATCTTTTCTGGATTAAATTTAATCCAGGGGCGCCCAGATTTGGGGTTCACCTGAGTCCTCCTGGCTTCCTCGGGGATTTGGAAGGGGCAGCAAAATGCTACCGTCTCTGGCCTTTGTTTGTTGTCCCATCTGGGTTGCCAAAAATGTTGTAGAATTTGAGAGAAGTTCAATTATTTGAGTACAGAGAGGCCAGGACTCAGGAATGATTTTGAGAAGGAAAAATGGTTTATTGACGGCCGGCCAGACTTGGGAGCTTTCTGTTTGAATCCCGAGCCCTGAACAAGATTTTCAAACATCTTTTACACAGAGAGGAAAGGTCAAATGGTCCCTTTGCTTCAGTTCTCAATAGGCTTCAATTAGCATATATATCTTCCACATCTTAGGTAAGCTTTTAGCATGGACTCCAGATATTCTAGATAAGCTTTTAGCATATTTGGTTTTTGCATTTCCCCTAAATACTTAAAGTTTACAGCCCTTGCATTGTTAAACTGTTTCCTGGGACTGGAGCCGTTGCCATTGTCCCTAAGGGCAGGACTGCAGCCTCTTACAGTTCCTCACCCACAAGTCACAGATAGTTTAGATTATCTCTGAAGAGACAAAGAGCCTGCCACCCATAGCCCACATCAACATCAACCTCAGTGCCAACCATAGGTGCAGTAAAAGTGATAGAAGAGGCATGTGTAGAGAGGTCACATCTGAGTTCCAACTCCATCACATTCACTGCACAAATTCCAAAGTAGGGCACACTGGCAAGGCACTGAACTCCAGAGTCATCTGCCATGACTGTAGTACATGGGTGTATCCATAGCCCTCAGGAGCACCATTACCTGGAGTTTTATATACTTTGGCCATCTCTGAATTCCTGCTGAGGAATGCATAATTGCAACCCCTCTGATGAACTCCCAACTCATTTTGAAATAGTGAAAACAGCAGACACAAGAATTTTATAAGGACAAACTTGTGAATTTTTTCTGCTTTTCCAGCAGTTGAATCAATTCCACTTGTGATTTATACATTAAATCCACTCACAAGACAGTATTGATATTTAAAGACTCATTTTTAGGTTACCTTTCACCATTATCCAATTTGTAACAGGTGAACAACAAATCTGATTTCCTAGGCATAAGCAAACTGACAAAGTTAAACACAGATTAGAACTTTATACTCTTAGCATTTCTGGGAACTCTTTGATTTTAATTGATGGCACATGAGGTTTCACATTTTCAAGGAGTGGTTTAGTATCCAGTTTGGATCTTGATCTCTATTCACACCTTTTATAGGCACAGCTGAGTTTAAACTGAGAAGGCTATTTCTAACAGGGCGTTAGTCAAAGTTTGAGGTTTATTTCTTCATTTCCTTAAAGAGATATAACATGAGGTTTCTGGGTCTCAGATCTATCTTTCCTCTTTTCTTACACTGATTTAACTGGAATTCAGATTTTAATACAGAAGCCCTGTAAGAAGCACAGTAAGCTGGTCTTGGCTACTGTGGTCCTATAGACCAGCAGTAGACAGAATTTCCTGATTCTTGGAAGACACTCCTATGGGGAATTTGCTGGTATGCTAGAGGCTGTGCCCATTATTCTAGGAAGAATAAAGAAGTACATTTTAGGTAACCAATCTGGTGTCCCAGAGTCCTAGTCTGACTAAAGCTTTCACTCCTCCACATAATTTGGAGATGATGCTCTCTTCTCTGTATCCTGAGAAATAAATTTCAGAGCCTGGCCTACAGGCATCTCTGTGGGTGACTTAGGTCCTGATGGATGTACGATAATTATGGATTTCAGACCAATGTGGCCAAACAGAGTTGGAGGGAGACGTTCTGAGCTGTTACCCCAAATCAAAGTGCTTGAGATAAGTGTAAGGGAATATTTGGCTGCCCACTCAATGTAAGGGCCCAAGGAATGGGGGCCATTCAGAGTTTACTGCTATGGTTTTCAGCACTGCTGACATTCCAGGGTCCGAGACTGGCTGCACTGTTATCCAAACAGAAGTGTCTGAAATCTCAGGGAATGTTTGGCTGCTCTCTGAATCCCGCCACCCTGGTAATCACAAAGCCCCTGCTGTCAGGTGTTTCTGGGCAGTTCTGAACTTGGAAGTCAGACCAAATAGATTGGATATCTTTCAAGCAGAATGTCTCCTTCCTCCTATTCTCCCAGAGGTCTTAGAGTCCTAGTTTTATGACTTTACTGTCTAGGAATTTCCCAGTTAGGCCAGCCATTAAAAGGCCATTAAGTGATTAGAAATCAATTGTTCTAGCTAACAGGCCTTGGGGCACTGAGGCAATCACTTCCTTGGTAGCAAAGGCATTTTCAGTTTTAGTTTTTGAGACATTCCAAAGCAATCTAACATAAATCTCTAGTGAGAAATTTAATAGCAAGAAGTAGGAACGTAAAAACATGGCTAAAATTAATTATACATGGGTATCCTGGCCTGTGACCCCTGGGAAATGGAACTCCCATGGCATCCATCTTTGGCCCTGCCCTCCCCCTCCGAGAGAGGTGGGCCTGCAATGGCATGGACACACAAGCCCTGGGCTCCCTGGCTCTCTGACACTGTCTTGCACATCCTAGGGAAGAGAGGGGGAGAAGGCAATGGCCACCAGCCCTGAGGGCAGAGCTTATTGCTACTAAAAGTGCTTGACCCCACTTGACATAGATGTGCAATGGACACAACCAATCCAATGTCCACAGAGAAAATGTGGAATGGGTGTGGGAAGGGTAGCCATAGTGGCTGCTGGGTTTGGGGAATGGGAGGAAGAGATGAGATGTGGAGGCGTTTTCGAGACGAGGAGATGTCCTGGGTGGTGCTTCATGGACAATTACAGGACATTGTAGAGCCCCCCAGGTCCCACTGGATGGAACGTGGGAGAGTGTGGGCTATGATGTGGACCATTGACTAGGGGTGCAGTGATACTCAGAGATGTACTTACCAGGTGCAATGGATGTGTCACGATGAGGGAAGAGAGTGTTGCTGTGGGGGGAGTGGGGGGTGGGGGCGGTGGGGTTGAATGGGACCCCATATTTTTTTAATGTAATTTTTAAAAATAAATAAATAATTTAAATTTAAAAAAATAAATAAAAGTGCTTGAAAGAATGGTGCACTGAGCCCCTGCCTTTTGCCCCAGCCCTCCTGGCTGTGGTCAAATCTAACAAGCCTGGGTTTGCAGCACAGATGCAGAGAGTTCCAGTGACACAGCCTCTTCACTCCTGGGGTTGCATCCTGTGGGGCTCATAGGCAAATCCATTTAAAATGGAGAACCAAAGGAAGGTATTAAACAGGTGATAGGCCATTGTTTCACTCACCAATAACCTGGGTGTGGCTCACCAAATATGTTACTAGATTTTGTCTAGGTTCTTGACTATGCTGCAGAAATGAATTTTAAGAGCATGTCAGGTAAGTTAGGCCAGTAATTTATTAAGATGGAGAGGAAGAGAAATGGGAGAGAATAACAGATCATGGGTCCCAGGTTGAGAGAAAGGGGCTGAACAGTGATAAAGCAGGCTGATTCATAGGCTACAATTTCCCATTATAGATTATAAATGCCCAGGTTTTACTTGCATGTTGATCCATGTAGGGGGATATAGTGAGAACAGGGTGAAGACGTCAGGAACAGGCACATGGACTGGCACTGGGATAGGGCAAAGGCAAGAGAGAGTGAGTTCAGGACTTGTGCCTGTTTTCTAAACTGTTAATTATCCCACCACTTTGCTAATGACATAGGAGGAGTCCAAGCTGTTTACTGTTTTGATTGATTACCCCACCCATCAATTCCCCATGAGAGCACAATGATAAAGTCCTTGGGGAATATCCAGGGCTTCTCCTGGCTTCCAGAGGAAATCTTGTTGTGAATGGCAGAATCTTGGGGGTGGTCTTCCAGCTGCCATGTTGGGCTTATTGATGTCCACATGGACTTCTTTCCAGGTTCCAGGTCCATCTATTGATTCCCTACTTTACTAGCCAGCTTCAGTCTCTTCCCTCCTGCTGGTTTTGTAGTACACTGCCTCTGATGAGACACCTCCCTGTGAATATCTTTCCCAGGACCCTTAGAGGGCAGATTTCAGAGGGTGGGTTTCTAGTAATTACCAGAGGGTGGACTTCCAGCAATTTCCAGAGGTTGGAATTTCAGGAAGCTCTGACTGCAAGGCACCATAGTGTCTTTCCTGCCATCCAGTGTGCCTAGGCTCATTGTGATGTCTCCAACAAGGTCGGATTCTTATCTCTGGACAGAGAATGAAGGGGGAGGGTGTTTTATCTCAGGTCTAGGAATAGTGGAAATTAAATTTTATTATATCTGATATTATAGTACATATTGTAACTGCTATTCCTATTTCTTTAGAGTTTAGTCTTCATTAGCTAATCCCTGATTACTCTAATCTCCTATTATTATTAATCATTCTCTTAAGCTTTTCCTGTTCAAATTATTGGGTGGTTTTTCTCTCCTGAATGCTCCCAGACAGATATAGATGTAAACACTGTTATAACAATACTACATAAATTTTGAAATAAGATGCAAATATATTCTCCCATTACTTTCAGCAATTCCCATGAACTAGGCATGGCAAGTTTATTTCATTTTACAAGTGAGGAATAAGGCTCACAGCATTTAAGTGACATGCAAAGTCAGTCATCTTTATCATCTGTAAAATGGGGATAATAATATATCCTACCTCCTAGGATCCTTGTAAAGATTAAATGAGGTAAAATGCTCAGCACATGGTAAAAGCTGGACAAATGTTAACTTTTATATATGCTATGCTCGAACTGTACAAATTATTTAGGCACTCTGGAGTTTTGCTAAAATACATGCATTGAGTTACTAGGTCTATATATCTTTCCATTATCCAATTTTTTTCTATAATTATATTAATTTTATCAAATACCATAGCATGTAACCAAAGATAAAGCTATCATTTCACAATTACCTTATGAGGTTTTTGTTCCTTAAGAGAAAAAAGTGGCCAGAATGAGAGCCAACCAGTGGAGGCTAAGCTTACAAGCGCATAATGGAATTCTAGGTCCACTGTGGTCAATTGCGAGCTGAGAGTGAAGAAATCAAGTTACTAAGAATACAGCCCTATATTTAGAAGGTGATCTGCAAGTTTGAGTATTTCACCATAAATAATTTCAGCTTAATCAGCGTTTCTAGTCTTTTAAGAAGATGTTTCTAGTCTTCTATTAATTACTTATTTTGATCAAGGCTAAGATGGGAACAGGATATTAAGAGGAATTAGGCCATCTGATCCATCCTCTCTACCCTAGCTCCCCTCAAGCCTGAAAATGCCCACCCAAAGTTATCCCTAGATGCCCATCTTACCCCTACCCTGTAAAAATATTTACCTCCACTTTATCACAGCTTTCACAATCTAGGCGTCAGCTCACAATACAATGCGTAGGAAGGTGTACTCACATCCTGGGGAGGCCTGATGTTCTGAAGTAGAGGGATCTGTGTCTCTCAAGAGAATTGGTGGCTCCCAAAGGGGGAGGACAGTCTAGTATGTCAAGTCCTCAGCATTGTTGCAAGTATCTGTGAATCTGGTCCTTCAAGTAGTGAAGACTGATTGTCACTGTGGGCCTTGAGGGGAGGGGAAAACAAGTATAGAATAGATGGAAGCAGGGTAACTGGGGGGCAAGTAAATTGTTCCACAACATCATGCAATGATGGATATAGGACATGTTAAATTACATCAAAAATCTATAAAAGTTTATAGGCTAAAATATAAACCATAATGTAAAACATAAGGTAACTGAAATTTAGAAAATTGTACAGTCTAAAATATAAACCATAATGTAAACCGAAATGGAACCATGTTTGATAGCTATGTGTCAATATCTGTACATGAGCTGCAGCAAATGTAACATGAACATGTAAAAAGATCATTGCTGGGGAAAGGGGAAAAAGGTTTGATGTTGGATGTATGGAGTCCCTTCTATTGTTTATGTGACTTTACTGTGATCTAAAACTTTTTTGAAGACAAAATTAAAAATTAGAAGAAAAAAAGAAAGATCGTAGACACTTTGGAGGAAATTGCCTTGCCACTGTACATACACGGCAACGCCTATTACAGTGAGGAAAGGCAAATGTCAAAAACAAAATTTTACGATATTTTTCATTTTTTAATACCCCAATTTATTTTTTACTTTATTTTAGTTTTTCTAAATTAGTATGGGTTCTATTTTTAATCTTTAAGCCTACCATTACTATTTCATTTCTCCTATTAATTGAATTTGGCAGTATTTTAGGCTTCATTTTTGAAGAAGTTTCGGACCACAGAGGGGTTCAACTATGGCAAGGGAGGAAGGCTGGTGTGGGTGTTATTGATGGGGGACACATGGTTGAGAGGGAGTTCTCCAGGGTATGTATATAGGGTACATAAAAATGTTCAGATTTTCATTGGATATTTTCATAGTGGTTACATTTACAAATGACAACTGAAAGAGTGCTGAGTTCCTAGCCAGGAGAGCTCTATCACATTCCCCAAGGGAAGAGCAACAATCCCTGAAGTGCAAGGGCAAAGACCAATGAAGAAGGATGGTCCAATGATGGGCCCTTGATATTGATGATTGTGCTTATGTGCCTGTGTACCTGAAATTTGAACTAGGTCTAGAGCTGCAGGGTGCCTAAGAGTTACCTCCTGAGAGCCTCCATGTTGCTCAAATGTAGCCACTCTCTAGGCCAAACTCAGCATGTAAATGCATTAACTTTCCCCCAGTGTGGGACATGACTCCTGGGGATGAGCCTCCCTGGTGCTGAGGGATTACTACCAATCACTAACTGGTGATGCAACTAGAAAAAGACCTTGAACAAAAGGGGGAAATGTTAAAGACAAATGAGTATATATGGCTAAAAGTCTTCAAAACAGAGTTAGGCAGTCATCAGAGGGGTTGCACTTGTGCATGTCCCAGCAGGATCCCAGAGACAGCCAAAGTAGATACAACTCCAGGTACTGGTTCTCCTGAGGGCTACGGAGACACACAGGTTCTACGATTATGGTGGTTGGCTCTGGAGTTCAATGCTTTGTCAGTGGGCCCTACTTTGGAATTTGTGTTCCTGAGTGTGATGGAGTTGGACACAGATATGAACTTTCTACGCATGCCTCTTCTGTCACTTTTACTGAATCTGTGGATGGCATACACCCAGGAGACTTAACTCTCTGGACTGTACATGTACCAGCTGGGCCCTGATCCTTTGTAGATTTGCAGTCCCCACTCTCCAGGTGTTTGACTTGCACGGGTCAGGTAACAGGTATGTGAAGATGGTCAATCACCACACCTGGGAACTGAGAGTGCCTACAGTTCCAAGCAGGAGAATCACATCCATCAACCATGTGGCATCTAAGCCCCCTCTCGATATTAAGGTTGAGTGGTCATCACCAACAATGGTCCATAGGATGGAAGAATAAAATATGAATTAGAGTGAACTTACTGGTATTCTAGTATAGAACTATTGTGACAAGTAAAGGAAGAAACTGTAGCATTGATCTGGAGAAAGTGGCCATAGTAGTTTCTGAGGGCAAGGAGAGGGAAGAAGAGATGAGATATGGGAGCATTTTGGAACTTGGATTTGTCATAAATGGTATTGCAGGGACAGATGGGGGAACTTATATATCCTGCCACAACCCAGTGAATGTACTGGGGTGGAGTGTAAACTACAATGTAAACTACTATCCATGTGGTACAGCTGTGCTCCAAAATGTACTCATCTAATGCAATGAATGTGCCACAATGATGAGGGAGGTTGTTGATGTGTGAGGGGTGGGGTGAGGGGTGCTGTGAGGGATAACTGGGAACCTCTTATATTTTTTAATGTAATATTTTTTATGATCTCCATATCTTAAAAAATACAACTTAATAAAAAGAGGAATTAAGGAAGGAAAGAGAACCAGTTTATTATATCTGTGCCAATTATTCTGCAGACCATTTAGATTTTAGTGACCAAATATCTACAAAGTGCTTGGGGTATATATTGAACAACAAATGTAGGCCCAAACCTCTATAAAACTATCTCACATAAAAATATGAAATTGTATCTACATACATATATATACAAACACATATATAAATACCTGGCTAACGTACTTGAGCAGTATTTGAAAATACAATTGACAATTTTCCTACAGGATTGGGAAGAGTTGTCATGTGTTACACTTTATGGCTCACTGAAAATTTCTCATGCAACACTTATCAGAATTGAGGGAAATCTTTATAAGTACGGTTTCTCTTTATCAATTTGAGCCTTGCACTCCGGGACGGTAAGGTACAGCATTTTATTTGGTACAAAATTCATTTTAAAGAGAAACAAATGAATAAGTATGGGCCTGTTTTCCTCCCTTGGCACAAAACCCTTTAGCAGGCAGCCTCCATTCCATAAGGGAGGGGGAAAAAACCGCTTTGCTCTGAAAAAAACGAAGTGGGCAACTGTGTTAAGCGAGGCCCTCACAAATTCCCCAAGCTCAGGCCCAAAAGAAGAGTCCTCAACCGGAAGGGGCCCGACCGCCCCCACAGGAACGGGAAAGCTTCGAGGAGAACGCCACCACAGAGTTTTATGGCATTTGCCAGAGCGTCCTACGTCAGAGTCTTCCCCCTCCCCTTCCCCTGAGCATTACCACGGCAACAGTCTGCCCTCCGCGAGAGCCGAGGCCAGGCAGCTACATTAGCGCCCCTGGCGGCTGAAGACCAGCGCTGCAGATCCCTCTCACCATTTTTATCCCTCCCCTCTCTCCACCCCCTCCACCGCCCCTTTCAGCAGCTCAGTCACTTTGGCTCCTCCCTCCTCTTCTCCAGCTCTTCTTCCTCCTCCGCCTCCTCAGCTCTGGGGCTAAAAAACCTATGGGTCGAAACGTGATGCGATGAATCCGAGAGAGACCGAAACTGGGACAAGGACTGCGGCGGCAGCGGCGGGATTCCTGGACATGGGGGCTTAACCACAATAGAGGCAGTTCACCCCCGCCCCCCGCCAGTCCCTCCAGAGCGAAGCCCCCAAACCCACTCGGGAAAAGGATGGCGGCGGCCCCTACCCAGATAGAAGCCGGTAGGTAACTGTGTCTAGGGGTTATGGGGATGTGACTTAGCAAGAAGACTGTCAGTTTCTTTTAAAGAAGCTTGCATTTCTCTTCTTTACCTCCCTCTTAACCTCTTTTTCCCCCTCTTTCTCAGAGCTGTATTACCTGATCGCTAGGTTCTTGCAGTCCGGACCGTGCAACAAATCCGCTCAGGTGAGGGGGAGAAGGAAATCTTGGAGTCGGGGGGAATGGTCCCAATGGGCAAAGAAAACAAGGCAGCGGGGTAAACGGTTCCTCTGAGGTTGAGGGAAAGGCCGGCCTTGACTAGTCCTGCCGTCAGCGGCCGGGTTCGAAGTGGGGAGGGAAGAACGGGTTGATGGCCTGAGTTGCTTCTCATATCCTTGTTTCCCTTTTGCTCAGGTGCTAGTGCAAGAGCTCGAGGAGTATCAGGTACGAAATCCCTTCGGATAGGGCTGGGGAGGGTTGGGGAGATACTGGAGGAAGGGGAGGGCAAGTCAGGGTGGACGGCAGGATCTGGACACCTATAGCTGTTATCACTGAGATGAACTGCCTTCACTCAAAAGCCTTGGACAACGCTGGGGTTTTAACTTACCCTTATGCCTGTAGGAGGTGTTTTTTCAGGATTTCCTTCCCCTTCAGCACCCCCCCCCCCCCCCACCACACGCACATACACTCCTCCAGTTCTGAGGCTCAGTCGCTATCCGGCCTAGGGAAATAAAGACTTAGAAGGGTCTAGGACCGGACCCAGGCTGTGTTGGGTTGATAGGAAGCGGAGGCTTCGCCTTTATCGTTTGCCCCCTACCCCTTTCTTTTCCCCCGGCCCCAGCTGATTCCGCGGCGCTTAGACTGGGAGGGGAAAGAGCACCGAAGAAGCTTTGAGGATCTGGTGAGTAAAGTTTTCATTTCACCTCAGTCCAACTCTCTCTATTCCCTCCGCACCTTGTTTCCCCAACCCGCTCCTGATCCCTCAGACCGTACCGCGATAGAACTCGGTGCCGGGCCCAGGAACGACTGCCCCTTCCCCCCCTCCCTGCAAGGAGAAAGGTTACTTTGCCCTCCCCTAGGCCTTGCATGATTCCACCTGAAAACTTTGAAGAATGTGAGTTCCTTATCAGAGGTGCCGAATTGTGGATTATGAATATGTTACAAACGTCGGGGAAGGCCCATTGTAGGGGGAAGAGAGAAACCCGGGGGTTATCTTGGGGCACGTACCAAGGACTGACGCTGACCAATGACAGCGTTGGTAACAACCTGGAGTTCCGGATCTGTGGAAGAAAACCGGTTTCTGGTTGGTCCTGGCTTGAAATACGGGAACTGAAGCCAGGCTTGGTCTTTATTTGGGGGGGTGGGGGGGAGTGGTGGTTCAAGAGCGGAGTTGATAGACCCAGGGCTGGGAAAAACGGCTTAATTCAAAATAATAAGAAGCTTTTAGCAAATTACACTATTTACAAGTTTTAGACGATAGACTACCGAATAAAAGCAAAATCGTATAGCTTAGGTCTTATAAAATAGCTTATTATCCATCAGTAAATTACATTTGTACAGATGCATTTTTCACTAAATAAAAGCTATGTATTATGACCTTTTTGAGAATTGTGAAGCACGATTTTGGGTTTACAAAGAGACAACAATGGTCATATCTTAAAATAGAATATACTTTAGTAAAGGACCAAAAGCATTGGATTGGCTGTGTTGTTTCTCTGGCAAATGTAATGGTATAAATACACCTTCAGTTTATTATTGATATATCAAAAAAGGTGATTTCAATTTATTTTTTTGAGTTGGCTTGTGTGAGTCTCTGGCACAGTGAATTGGAGGGAAATGAAAGGAGAAAAAAGTGATGTTAATAAAACTTAAATTCAGCTATCCTTCAAATAAGACAGAATAGGGAAAGTTAAGGAGAGTTTGGAGGGGTATGGTAGACTTTAAATGTAAATAAAATTATTTAAAATTTGCAATAGATTATTTAAATTCCTTTGGTGTTTCTTTTGATATTTCTCTTTGTATTGAGAGTGAAGCCACATATTAATATATCTACTGACTAATTTTTTTCTTATTTTTGCAAATCATAGAAAATGGTATAATTATTGTGATAAGGATAAGTTTGATTGTGATAGTAATGGTAAAAATTACTCAAATGAGTGAAAATTATTTTGAGAAACTCACATATATTGCCAGGTTATTTTAATATGTAGTCCAGACTTTTTGATGAACTTAAGTCCTCCAAAAAAAAAAAGGCAAAGGCATCAGTACCTACCAATAACTGTTTTTAACACTTTATATTTCTAACTTGATTTTGAAGATACATATAGTTTTATATTGAGTTGTTTTGAAAATGTTTTTGTTTCCCTTTGTCCATATCACAAACTACAAGTATCTCCAGGGAGACAGTGGCACACATTTAGGCAAGTGACAAAAGGAGAGTTAAATTTTTTTTTTCAAAAACTAAGTTGACAATGATAAAAACATAAAAATAAATGAACATCAAAATAGTTAAGATACAGAGGCTCCTTACCAACACTTGGTTTACTAAACTTTTCCTTTCCTTATGTTGTAAAGGCATATTTTTACATAATTTTAACCAATGTCTATTTTATGTTCTATATTTTCTTAATGTTTTTATATATACTTATCTGTGCATTTGAATAGTCATTATTATAATGGCAAGTTGTATTAAGATGCTATAATCTAAATGTGGCTAAAAGGGGAAATTATTAGTTGTACTAGAATAAATCTATGGAACTACACAGCGTAAACAGTGAACCCTAAGTTAAATCATGGACTATATAGTTAATAGTACAATTATAAAACTGTACTATTATCAGTTTTAACAAATGTAGCACACCAATGCAAGGTATTAATACTGGGTGGTATATGGTAATTATGTATTTTATATATTTATTGTTCTGTAAACCCATAAATTCTCTAATAAAAAAAATGGAAACCCCACCCCCCAAAAAATAGATTTTCAAATATATAAATCATTGAAAAATACATATTTATTTAAAAAATTCATTCTTTAGGACTAATGTGCCTGCTGGATGAATCGCATATCTTTTTCATAACATTGTAGTATAAATTATCTAAGAGGAATTAGAAGTAAAACACATATAACATATGTGCAACAACAGTTGTAAAAGTCCTGCAAAACTCAATAAATTTAGGGATCGAGGGTGGCACAAGTGATTGGGTGCCTCTCGCACATGGGAGGTCCTGAGTTCAGTTCCCAGTGCCTCCTAAAAAAAAAAAAAAAGATGAACAGAGAGCAGACAATGAGTGCAAACAAGAGGAGGTGGGGGTGGGGAAGAAATAAATAAATTAAATCTTTTAAAAACAAAACAAATTAAAAAAACCAATACATTTGATATTTTGGAAGATTTTACTCACCCCAAAACTTGACTTCTTAAATTCCTTTAAATTTGAAAATTGTATTTTCCATTTAATGTTTGTATAAGATCTGTTGTATTCTCCATTAAATGCTTAACAGGTAGTATTCTAATCTTCCCCATCACCATACAGAGTAGGTGTCATCATTCCTATTTTACAGTAGGAAAAATTGAAGCTCAGAGAAAAAAATGCTTGCTGGAAGTCACACAGTTAATCAGCAGCAAAGCTGGGGATCAAACTCAAACTCTTTGCATTTACCATGCTGCTTCAAAGCTGTGAGGAATAGGTTCTGGCTGACTCTATTTATGGGAAATCTAAGATATAAATAAGTAAATTAAGTGAATTAAAGTATGTTTTGTCTCTATAAAATGAAAGATGCTATCTTAGATTTGAACTCAACTTCCATGTCAGTGCTTTGGTTAATTCTAATTTTTCACTAATATCTTTGTGTAGTTACGTGGTCTTTTTCTTCTTTTTTCCTTCACTTTTTTTTTTCATTTTATTTTCTTATTTTTTTTAAAGATACTTAGATTACATAAATGTTACATAAAAATTGTAGGGGATTCCCATATGCCCCACTCCCTACCCCTCCCACACTTTTCTATATTAACAGTATCCTTCATTAGTGTAGTACATTTGTTAAAATTGATGAACAAATATTGGAGGATTTCCACTAAGTGTGGATTATAGTTTCCATTATAGTTTAAACTCTCTCCCTCACAATTTTGTAAGTTATGATAAGATATATGATGACCTGTATCTGTCATTGGAGTGTCATTCAGGACAATTCCAATGTTCGGATATTGCCCCCTTATGACACCTGTTCTTCCCTCTCCCTCCCCTCAGAACCTCTGGTGGCCACTGCCTCCAAATCAGTGTATAAGTTCTTCCATTGCTAGAATCAGAAGTCCGTGACTGAATACCAGTAAGTTGACTCTAGTCCTTCGTTCATTCCCCAATCCTGAGACGGGGCTTAGTTCCCATGGCACAAGATAGATAGGACTATTTTCCTTGCAGTTGCATACTGTCTCTGTTCCTTGGGAAGGTCGTTGTGAATCATCTTCTCCTTGTTAGTTGTCCTGGGTGAGTCCAATGAACGGGAGAGTAGGTGTTGCAACTCTGTTGAGATTCAGGGCCCAGCTGGCACATGGACAGCCCAAAGATTTAAGTCTTTTGGACATACACATATCAGCTCTAATACTAACTATAGTTTCAAATAGAAGGGGCAGAAGAGCCATAGGTAGGGAAAACACAACTGAGTCCAACTCTGTCACAGTGGGGAGCATGAATTCCAAAGTAGGGTTCCCAGACAAGACCCGAAACTCCTGAGCTGTCAGCCCTGCCTATAGTATATAGATATCTCCAGAGCCCTCAGGAGCCCTGCTATTTTAGGCAATATTTACTGTGTCAGCCAGTGAGATCCTGCTGAGATGTCTATAAGCATAACCTCTGAAAAGACCTCCCGATTTACTTTGAAGTCTCTTAGCTATATAAACTCATATGTCTTTACCCTTTCCGCATTTTGGTCGAGGTCTTTTTCCAGATGCATTTCTAGTTGGTGTTTGTAGTAATCCCTCCGTGCTGGGGAGCCTCATCCCCAGGAGTCATGTCCCACACCAGGAGGGAAGGTCGTGCATTAATATGCTGAGTTTGGCTTAGAGAGAGGCCAAGTTTGAACAGCAAGGAGGCTCTCAGGAGGTAACTCTTAGGCAACCTATATACTAGGCTAAGTTTCAATTACAAGAAATCCTGGTCTTTATTCCTTAAAGAGGAATTACCAGGTAAAATGGGCTCATCAGTTTTATTGCCTTTGTCATATATTGCGGATTATGCTCCAGAAGATGATACTAAGTTTTAATGTCACCATTTATGCACTTAGTGTGGGTTTTTTAGTGTTTTTCATCTTTTATTATGGCTTCAATAAGTGACAATAGCCCTAGTTGACTTAATTACCATTTTTTTATTAGTGAAGCTAAACTTTAGCTAATTATTTTTTAAATTATTGTTAATCCATTTGTATGTCTTTACATATCCTGTATTTTAATACTTTATCTTTTCTAATTCTTTTTTGTTTTTAAATTTTGTTGTATGTACTTATTATTTTCTTCACCCAGAGAATTTCTTCTATTGTTTGAACATTATCTGCAATTGCGATAAGTAGTATCTTTTGTTTTGTTTTTGATTTTTATACTGTACCCTTAGGTTTTTATTTTTGCACATCAGTATTCATATTTTCTAGGATTATACCTATTTGATCACCATGGTCTGTTTTTAATCAAATGTCTGTTTTCTACTTATAGATCTTTTTTTTTAAGGAATGGTGGGGCAGGGTTGCATGAGAATCTGAACAGAAGGAAAAAGGGAAGTATAATGACTGAGAATTGAGTGTGCAGTGTTAGATTGATTGTTAGATTCATCAGTTGAATTTTTAATTAAAATTATTTCACATCTGACCTCTGGTTTTGAGTGCCTTCATTGTGAGAGAATTGGAATTTTCCTTTGGTTAGGTATTTTTTAAAGTGCTGATAGAATAATGGATTTATACAATGTGATTTTTGATTTAGCTACATGCTTTGGGTTGAAATTTAGGGCAAAGTATTAATAAACAGTATAATCTTGATTTATTTAATGTATTATGTTATAAAGTATTTCAAACTTAATTGGTGTAAGTTTAAAACAGGAAGAGTACAAATACATAATTAAGAGGTGAGGGAGTGTAAACAAGGATAACAGCATGCTGAATTGGGGTTGAATAGTGGCGGATACTGCATATTTGAAATAAAAATTTTGCATTTCTGTCCATATGTATATTTTCCACTCATTTGAATTGATTTTCATACCACTTAACTTATTTATCCAGAAGAATACTAAGATAAAGGTAAGTTGGATTTCTTCATTACTAGTTAATATTACATATTCTAGAAAACTCCCACTTTTCTTTCTTAAATGGTCATCTGATTTAGTGTTTTAATTATAATTTAGAACACAAGGGTTGGTGCCTTTTTAATAAAGCTACTGGCAAGCAAGTATTGACATTAAGATCTGAAGTGCCTTTAAAAAATTGAGTCCATACATGGTTGTTTTTTTTTTTTTTCAGTTTGTTTGAACTATAAGGCTTTTGATTATGGCTTTCAAAATAAAACATTGTAAATTAGTTTTCAGAAGTTTAAGTAACGGTATAGGGAGAATGTTGAAATAGTGGTATTGTTTTTGGAGTTTGGTTGGAGCATTTTTGCTTTATTTTCTTCTCCCTAGTTAACTGTTATTGACAGCATAATAGAATCAGATTTGCTTGTTGCAAATAATATTAAGGCAGATATTTTAATAATTATGGATGGTCTTTCATTTATCATGACTATTGAAGTGTTGCCTATTTTATTGCTTCCTCCTTGGAGATTTATTGGGGACAAGAAACAAAGCAATCAGGGTTATGTGTGTATTTAGATGAACAATTTTGTTCATATATAAATTTTATAATTTGAAATGATTTGGAAACTTCTTTTCAAGACATTTAAAGAACTTGGAATCATTTTAAGGGGACTCTTATTGTAAGACTGAATCAAAGGCATAATTATCTTTAGTTGTAGTATATATTTTTACATTTATTCAGCATTTTTCACTCAGATTTGAAAATACCAGTTTGTGCTTACATTTGGAATGACATAGATTTTACTGCTCTTGTTTTGCATATAAAATATTTGAAGCAATTTTATGTCTAATTAAAAAAAACTATCCAGATTGTATATTCATTACTGACTTTAAAAGATTACATTCATCTATGATGACAGATGTTATATGAATTTGCATCTGCTTACGACACATTCAAGATTAAAAGTCTTTTCACATTACCTCATTTGATACTCACCATCAACTTTAAAGTACTGTATTTAAATTGCAGACATACCTGTATGTGTTTTCTCTTACCTAGCTACAGCTGTTTTTCTACAATTTTTAGTAACAGCTTAAATTGTCTATTAGAACAGGGGCATGATCTTTGAATGCTGTTATCATAGATACTGCATTCATAAGTATAGAAGAAGTTAAAGCATGTAAGACTTATTAACTGCCATGTGCCATAGTTGAGGAGAACAAAATATATTATGGGAAAGCAAAAAGCCTGTGCTTTACAATCCCAGTTCAGTACAGTATAGCTGATAGGTATTATGGCAGAGAGTACTGACTACTGACTTGCTTGAACCATGTGTACACTCTGGCTTTTATCTATTTTTCTGGATTAATCCTTAACTTTTTTTCTACCACACTTGAGGTCTAGGTACATACCTTCAATGATTAAAATTCTTTACCATTAGTCCTTGGAAAACTGGTATCTCAGTGCAAATGAAATGGTATTATGAGAGTGAAGAGAGCTGCTTTTAGGGAGAAATAATTTGAATTGGGTGAATTTTCCTTAAAGAAATTTAAGATGAAATTCTCTTTATTACACTTGTATATTAGAGGGTTTTTTGTTGTTTTGGTTTTTTCTAATGTTGATTACTGGTTGATTAATAACATTTTTTTTTCTTTTGTAGTACTTTAAGGCAATTTAGTGTTTGTGTCATATTTTAGAGATGTTCTTCTTGGACCTTTTGCACAATGGGATTTTGTAAGAGGTAGAAAAGACCATAAGGTTTATTTTGGAAGATAGTCTTTAACTTACTGAGTACCTCTGGGGAAATTCTTAACTTCTTTGAGATTCAATTTCCTCATCTATAAAATGAAAATTCTTACTTGTTTTACAAGGTTGTTTTGTGTGGACCAAATGAGTTAAATGTGAAAGGATGTATTTTATTAATTGTATAATGCTGAGCCAATGAATTGGTTATTACATTTTAAAGGTAGGACAGAGAAGTTGAATGGCTAGCCGGGAAATCTGGAGAGCTATGATCCCAGAATTTATATTTTCTTAACTAGCTAGTTATCACTTAATTTTCCTAATATTTTTAGAAGATGAGGAGCACATAAAACAGTATTATACTGGAGTCAGTGTAGCTCAGTGGTAGCACTTGCTTTGCATTTACAAGGTCCTGATAACTCCTAAAAAAACAAAACAAAACGAAACAAAACAAAAAGTAAATAAGAAAGTATTATAATCAAACCCAAAATGAGTGTTTTGAAATGCTTCTGTGTTCACTCAAATAAAAACATATGATCGTATGTCAAAAGGTATTTAGTGTTATTTGTATTTTTATAGATTTTGTAAAAATAAGCTATTCAAGCATAGTGTTTACTTCTTTTTAAAGAAGTGGTAGGTCTTCAGTGTGAGTCTTTCAGATTTCTTACTGCAGCGATCCTCAACTCTTCTGATTGATCTTTTTTTCCTGCAACTTATTCTCTATACATTATTATTTAAAAAAAATTTTTTTTTGACAGTGAGTGTAACTCAGTGGTTGAGCACTTGCTTCCTATGTATGAGGTCCTGGGTTCAATCCCTGGTAACTTCTTAAAAATTTTTATTAAAGAAGTTATGTGTTCATAGAAGAATCATGCGTAAAATAAAGGATTCCCATACACTTCACCACCACCAATACCTTTCATTGGTGATGAACATTTGTTACAAGTGAAGAGAGCACTTATTAATAATTGTACTTTTTGTTTTTTACAATAGTCGTCAATATTTATTGAGAGATTCTAAAAATAAGGAATGCTTCATGAATTTATCCTTGCTCAGGGGCCATGCTAATATTTCTGTATTGTTCCAATTTTAGTATATGTGCTGCCAAAGCTAGCATTATTTTGTATACAAAATCGATAATTATTTTCTTGTACTTTAAATTATATTATTGAAGTTATTTTCCATGTACTTTAGTATCTACTGTGGTGCTTTTTATAATTAGTAGGCTCTCAATTACTATTTGTTCAAAACTCTTAACTTTTGTTAGAAGCATTTCATGATATATTGATATTTTTAGGCTTATTTAATCTGCTCTTATACTGAGTTCTTTTTTTTTGGTGGGGGGGGCTTTTTCTACTGAGCCTTTTCTGGAATATGGGTAGGTTCCCCGACCTTGAACTGATTCCACCTGCCCTGAAATTAGTGCCCTGAGAGTACTTGAGTCTAGGTGGGTTGCTCTGGCTATCTCATTTCTGGGGAAATTTTAAAACTAAAAAAAAGAAACAGAAAAGCTTTGAACAGTGATTAACATTTTCAAAGTCTTAAAAGTATTAACACTTTGTGGCCCACCTCTGCTAACCAGTAGTATTACTAAAAAAGAAATTCCTGCCTGTTCTCTTTCCCTTTCTTCCCATTTGTCCCCTTTCCTTCAAATTCAGCACACATTAAAACCCAGCATTAAATTATAAAGATGTACTAAGATTATTTAAAATAATATTTTACTGAAGACTACCAAGAAAATAAACAGTAAATTTGTTTTGCTTTCTTCTTGTCTTGTTTTTTTGTGCAAACATGTATTTTTTTCCCTTCAAAATTAGACCATACTCTGGATAGAGTTTTTAATTGCTTTTAAAAAACAAAATAAAACCAAAAAATACCTTATAGAGTAGCACTTAAACATTGTGGAGTTCTTATGTGCTAGACATTGTGCAAAGTGCTTTTACTGGATAGGGATGCTATTTTCTTTGCCTTGGAATCCCTTTGTCTCTCTTGTGAACTACTTATCCTTCAATTGTGAAATTGGACATGAACCCTAAATCTGAATTAGGTACTGTACTTCTTTGCTTCCTTAATTCTGTGTAGTAATCTCTGAGTACTTAGAGGTTTGATTTTTTTTTTATTTATAATTTTTTACCCCTATTGTGATTGTTAGTCCCCTTAGGGCAGCAGTTTCACCTTTCCTTTACATTCCTGTCCTCTAAATGTCTGAATGAATGTGCGTGAATGAACGCTTTTGGTTTTGTCCTAACCAAATCATATGAGGTGGTTATCATTACCCCTATTTTACAAATGAAAAAGCTCAGGCTCTGAGAAGTTAAATAATCTTGCCAGAGGTCACCTTAGGAACTGGACATGCTGGAACGATTTGAATCTAAGTCTGGTTTCCCCTATATTATCTTTCCATTATATCACAACTGCCAGGAAAGAATAACAGTAAATTTTAGAGCCTGAATAATTCAAGCTGTCAGACTTAAAATTATCTGTGCTTCTCTAAACTACACTGATATTTATATATATTAAGCCTTACTCTAGTTTACTAAATCTGTTTTGTTTTCTGTTCCTAAAGATCAAGAAATCATGTGACTAACTTTTTGTGTGTGCTTCTTCTACATTCCCCCCAAGTAAAAAATCTCTGACAAAAATGTACGTTCCATTTTATTTGTATATGATCCCAGTTTGATTGTTCATCCCCTAACTCTTTGGTCATGGTCCTAGTTAGAAAACAAATACATACACACACATATACACACACACAATATTCTCTGTTATATTTGTTTTTCTGAGTTACTTTTCAGACCCTATTATTTCTGAAAACCAGGGTAAAAATGATATTATTTCCATCTGGAAATTAGTATTTCAAATGTAGCAGCTGGTGTAGGCCTGGCCTCTTGGGATTGGGTACCTTTTGCATTTTACTCAGTGTTCATCTTAGTTCCCTTTAGCTGGTTAGGATGAGTAGGATCAACTTAGTGAGCTAGCTCTCGGGTCTTCTGATTTGTCATAATTATTCTGAAGTGTGGTTATTCACTTGTTAGACTTGCTTTTTAGGTTAGCCAATCTTGGTAGTGAGGAGGCTTTTAACCTAGTATTCATTTAATTTATTTCAGTTTATTCAGATTTAAAGTTTTTATGTCCTCACAGTCTGTATTCATTATCGCTACCTTTATACTTATTCACCTACCCTTAATAGGGTAGTAGTGGAAAGAGCAGTGGGCACACAGATCCAGATTCCAGTCCCCTTATTGTGACAATTGGACAAGATTGTCACTTCTTGATTTCTTTTCCTTTCTGTAGAATGTGGAGTTAGGTTGATTATACATAAGGATCTTTCCAATTTCAAAGATTCTATAATTTAATTCCTCGGAAGTGTTTTATAGAATATTATAGAAGTTTGTGTTCTACTCTTGAGCTTTGTTTATAGAGAATGCTTTCCTTCTGCAGATGTCAAAGCTCTTGGTGTAGGTGTTACTTGTTGGCCATTATATTCCAGAGAGAAATATGGTTAAATGACTTGTCCTTGGCCAGCATGACACACTAAGTTAGAAGAAATTAGAATGCTGAGTTTTAAATGAAAACAGTGGCTTCTAATATTAAACCATACATTTTAATAGAGGATTTAAAAATATATACTTTATATTATATATTAGATTTATAAACAATTTTAATACAGAATTATAAAAAACTTGAAAAGTAACTGAGTGGCTAAGAGTTCTTATGCTAGAAAAGATCACTTTAAAAAAAACTCCAGCTTTAATCAAAAGCAAATGGATTCAAGTAAATGTTTACCACTTATAAGTTCTGAAGTTCGATTTAGAAAAAACTGTTATTGTAAGAACTATACCAATATAGTCTAGAAACTTGTGAATGTTGTTTAAAGAAGCTAGCATGTTCAAACTCCAAGTATTATTTCCATTGTGCTGATAGAATTTATGTTTCTGTAGTACTATTTTGTAATCACATTTTTATTGATTTTAGAGGAATGTACTTTTTGAATGGAACTGCTTAGAAATTGAGCACTTTTCTATTATATAGTGTGGAAATAAAACTTAAGAAATTTATTGACTATGGTTTATAAGACAGATCTTCAAGGAGGATCATTTAAGAGTAGTTAAACCTTATTTTAGTTGCTAAAGATATAGATTGATGTATAACCATTGATGATTCTGTCCTTTTGATTTATTACTGAGAAACTAATGAAAATTTTATATAATTAACTGAAAATCAAATGTAATTTTTCCTATATGATGAAGTAAGGGAGGTGCCTTTAAGATTTCATTTAAAATGCAGTTTTGACATGTGTTCTATGTTGGATAATTCTGAAAGTTCTAATTTGAGAATTCTCATTTTCTGGATTATATATTGGAGATCTGTTACAATTTTCTAGTTTAATTAGTTCTTTTGGTAGCAATTTAATAACTCTTGGGTTGGTTAGGGAATGAAGAAAAGAAAATAGAAGAAAATTTCCAGTAAAAATATCAACTACCACTGTATGAAAAACTCTCATCTAGCATTTACTTGCTGAAAAAGTAATGGCTGAAATCTATAGTTTAATTTATCTAAGACAGTATTGGGGAAGAAAGGCATAATCTATAGATATTAATATACAGTATTTTAAGGCTTTTTCTTTAATCTATTTTCATTTAAGAGTATTAATTATTTTTGTATATAGGCATATTTAGGAAGTGCTCTAATGTGGCAGTTATGAATTGTGCACTAAAGTTTTAGTATAGCAGTATCTGTAGGTACATGAAATGTTTTTTAGATTGACCCATCAGCTGCTTTGATTTAAATGTTACCTGTATATATTATTGAAAGATGGTTCTATATAGTTACTTGCTTAGAAAACAAAATTAAAGTTGAGAAGTAATTGAAGTAATTTGCTTGATCCTCCATCCCTGTCTAGAAGATAAACCTCATAGATTCAAGTCTAAAATAATCAGATTAAGTTTCCATTTTTCCTGAGCATCAAGACAATTGCCAGGCCCGGGTTATTTCAGTAGACTAAAACTGTTTTACTGGAGGAACTTAACAAAAGATAATTGACAGGAAATAATGAAAAATAAATGATATTTAATCACGATATATTTACTTCCTCCCAAATACTGAGTACATGTTAATTTGTAGTTGCTTGACCAGTGTTCTCTAAGAAGAAAAATGCATCCTGATCTGTGAATCTTAAGATCTTTCATCTATGAATTGATATGATAGAATTGCATATAGTTCGACTTCATTTTTTTATTCATTCATTGATTCATTGATTCATGCAACAAATAATTATTGAGTACCTAATTTATACCAGGTCCTTTTCTGGAGGCTAGGCATAAAGCAGTGAAAAAAAAACCGCGAAATT
The DNA here is from genome assembly GCF_030445035.2 of Dasypus novemcinctus. Classification (NCBI taxonomy): domain Eukaryota; kingdom Metazoa; phylum Chordata; class Mammalia; order Cingulata; family Dasypodidae; genus Dasypus; species Dasypus novemcinctus. The sequence goes on along the minus strand of NC_080704.1, from coordinate 90,105,283 downwards.
TCTTCTCCCATGGTCATCACTAGGGTTGAGTTATAGAATTAGAATTTTGTGTTATATTGTTTTCTCCACCTGGTGATAGTATATTGCTCTGCGTTCTCTGTGATGGTAAACATTTTTGTATTTTACTGTAGCACTTATAAAAATTGACATTTTTGGCAGAAGTAGATTTCAGGACCATATATCAAGATAGGAATGTGGATGTTCTTTTCAGCTTGCCTTGTTAACATTCTAGTTTTCTCTATTTACTGTTTTAATAATTAGTTATTTATTAAACACATCAGGAATTTGAACATTAGCTCAGATAAAAAATGGAAAACAGTTTTTTGTTGTTATTGTCTCATTCCTATTGATATATGTAGCCCATCTCCAGAAATTGACTTGTATTTTTAAAAAATGTATTCATGTTACAATGAATTTTGGCTATATAACTCAGTTTTTCAGAGCATGGTATTTCTAAAATCATGAAGTGCTGTCATTTCAATGTACTTAATTCTTATAGCTGTTACTCAACTTTGGTTGAAGTATTAAATGCTTAAAATTTTATTATCCTGATTCCATATTTTAAAATTGTGCTTTGCTCCATGATGGGATAGTTTGGTAGTGGAATAGACTAATGTTTTTAAACCAAATTTTTTTCCTATGTTTTATTTATGCTTTTTAGGTGGCAGCCAATGCACACATTCCTCCAGACTACCTCCTTAAAATCTGCGAGCGGATTGGTCCCTTACTAGATAAGGAGATTCCTCAGAGTGTTCCTGGGGTACAGACATTGCTAGGTGTTGGTCGGCAGTCTCTATTACGGGATGCCAAAGGTAAGAGTTTCACAGTTCTAAAGCATAGATATTAGAGGAAGGCATGGAGAGCAGCATATTTTAAAGTGAATGTTCCCATGTCTTTCTAAATAATCATTTTCTTCTAGTTTTTATTTTGATAATTTGTTTTTTTAGCATATAAATAAATTTTTAGAACTTTAAAAGCAGCCTTTCCTTTGAAACAGTGACTACTATTTCAGGTAAAGATTAAAATCCCTTTGCAACACTGAGGAGTAGAGATCTCCACAATTGCTGCTTTGATTACTATAGTATAAATGCTTAAAAGAGTTTTTCATTACATTATAATGTTCTTACTCTTTATGAGTCCTCATAATACCATCTTACAATACCAATATAGTCACATTGCACATTTCAAAAGAGGTAAATCTCTATTCCTGAACTTTTTAATCTTTTATGTATTTTTTCCCAAAATTTTACATGGAACCTCAGTATGTAAAATATATAAAGTGCTATTTCATGAACATAAAAATGTGAAATTAGGATTTAAGGATTTCTTTTGGAGTAATAAATACTTCAACTGTAACAACCAATTTGTATCTATATTTTGTTTTATTAGTGTGATATTTTTAAAAATCCTAATTCACACAGATAAATAGTTGCATAAATGAAAAATTTTTAAACATCTCTTTTTGTAATTTAAGGAAGTTAAGGAAGGGTTAGTGGTATGTTTGTTTCAAAGCTGAATATTTAATGTTTGCTTGGATTCTTGGATAGAAACATAAAAGTGAGACAAAAAATATAAATACAGTCAAGTATCATCGGACATACATTGTCATTACATGTTACATATGGCATGACTAGCAGGTACTCTGTTACATGAACATATACCAAGTATAAGTTGACTGAATTTTGCCTGGCACACTTGTACTTTAAGTAGTCCTTGCTTAAACAGTTTTATATTAGTGGGCATATATATGTCTAAAGATCAAAAGGACCAATGCAAACTTAAAACCTAATTAATCAGTGATATATGATTCACATGCATGCATAAGAAAAGCCTTAATTTGAGATCAATCAAGAGATAAAATATCTGGTGATATGTTAAGGTGTTGTTGGATACTAGTCATAATTTGGGTTTATATCATGTTTAAATGTATGCATGTTATTTTTGTTGTGGTTTCAATAGTTAAAAGTATATTTCAACAAATGAAATTACTGTCAAACTAAAGTACAATTATAAAAAAGCAATACTACTGTTTTCTGACCTAACTTTTAATAATTTTGTGTAGACTGTAAGAATATACTATGGAATGGGTCTGCTTTTGCCGCTCTTCATAGAGGCAGACCTCCAGAACTACCTGTAAATTATGTGAAACCTCCAAATGTGGGTGAGTAATAGCCATGTGTTTTAAACATATTCTCGATTCATTCCCTCCTGAACTCACTAGAAAGCCAAAATAGGTTCCAGAATTAAATGAAGAATAAACAAACTGCTTACATTCTTGAGCAATTTCATGGCCTATATTTTTAAAACATTTTTACTTAAAGCAAATGTAATCATGGTTTTGTAAAAGGCAGCATTTTTTTTCTTTCTTAGCAAAAGCATTTCCTTTTTTATATAGTACATGTATTTGTAAACATGGATGTCTGTTTACTTCTCAAAGATTTTATAGGAAAGTACGTAAAGATAGAGTTCAAAAGGAAACCAAAGTACATTCTACTTTTATGTTTGCTAACTTTATAATAATCTTATACATTTGTAATAAGGTTATACATTTGTATTTATCTTTATTAAAAAGCAAAGTTTTGTAGAGTAGTATTGGTTTGAAAACCTTGTAATTACAATAAAATTTGAAAGTAAACTGCAGCTGAGCTAGTTTGTCAGTTCAGAAGTAATTTGTAAAGTGTTTCATGTCTATTTGAAATATATATTTGGAAGAACTGGTATTGTAACTATTACCCATCATTTAAAAGTTTCAAAAGTTTTCTTAATTATCATATTCTAAACAATTTTTGAAAATTCTTCTTAGAATTGGCAACAGGATGGCTTGTTTCTTCTAATTTGAGACTGACATTATACCTCGGGAATTAATATATATGCATACTCTTCTAAAGTGACTCAAGGGCATAATAATAAATAATAAAGACTCTGTTTTTAAAATTTTTTCTCTTTATTTTCAGTTCAATTGACATATAGCCACGTCCTATAATTACTTAATAGGTCTGTAATTTAGGATGCATACAGCTCAGTAGTCTTATATTAATTCTAAAAACAAGTTAACATTTACATATTCCCTTAAATTTTTATTTAGCATTGATTGGCTCTTACTAACCTTTGTATGGTTATTTGTCACACTTAAGGTAAGAATTCACTTGGAAGTAGGAAACCTTTGTCTCTAGTTAATATGCAAATATAAATTGAACTAAGATTGTCTAATTTAAACTCTTTTTATCTGGCTGAGGTGACTGGGTTTGTACCAGGAATAGTTCGTCATTTTCCCTCTGTAATTTTGTATAGATTCTATATTTTCCCCATGAATTACTCTTTTGCCAGGCCTTGCTTTTGCTTGTCCACCTCACTAAACTTAATACCTTCCTCCTTTTTATACTCACATAATTGTGCTTAAAACAAGTTGCTTCTGAAGAAGTCATTACTTTTATCTATCTTGAGAGGAGCAAGGGATGCTTGTCACACCTACAAGTAATTAGAACTGGAATATAAACTCAGAATCATCTGTTTTATAAAGCTGGTATGAGTTTCTTGCCTCTACATCCATTCTGGAATCAATATTACATTAATACTTAGGATTAATAAGTTTAATATCTTCATTTGAAAGAAAACATTTTATTATATGGAAATTATATAAAAAGTATAATGAAAGTATAATGAAAAAATATTTTATCTGTTTAGTCCTATTGTGAACGTTTTTTCCATTCCTTATTACTCCTTGTCAGTCTTTTAGCTTTTTCTTTCAACATATTTATGGAACATTTATTTATATTCCACAGAGGGAAGCTATGAAACAGTACTCGGTTTGTTGTAAAAAGCATTCTAAAACTTCTGTGTAAAAGAACCAAATCAAGTTAGAATGTTTAGAAAAGGATAGAAGAATATAAAGATTTGGGATATTTATTTCGAAATTATTTTAAGCAAACCTTGCAGAAAGGGTGTTTTTTATTTTTATTTTTGGCTATAGTTTAATTAATATCCTAGCAATTAATATATTCAATGTCATGAGTATCAGTAGCCTTGTAGGACATACAAGTGCTATTTATCTTGTTCTGTAGCTATGAGTTGTGAGTTGGGATTGGCATCAGTCTTGAAGACTGTAAAGCTCTTACTTTGTGAGGTTAAATTTTGAGAGACATAATTTGATCCATAGTAGCATCATAACCATGGAAGAGATAATTCTTCTGCTTTGTGCTTTCCTGGAATTTTCAGGTTTTACTCAAATTCACTTTTGCTTCTTTTCTGGCTTATAAGATTTTAAATCTATATTAATTTTTTTTGATGATAGATCCTTTTTGGGAAATCCCTCACCAAACATCCCACAGAAAAACCTACTAGACATAATAAGTCTAGATTTAATGAGTCACTTCCCAGTGTTTTTGCCATAGTTAATTTCTTAGTCTTTTATTTTCCTTTGTGCTTATAGGAGCCAATATATTTACTGTATTTTAACCAGTCAGAAGGTTGCATATAGCTACTCAATTTTCTGATTTAAAATTAGTAAACTAAAACAATGTTTTCTATAGATGAGAAAATACTAAACTAAGATTATTTTAGGCCTGTTAAGGATAGCTTGTCTCCTGACATTTCTTTGTATCTGAAGGTGAGGCTATTGATAGTGATAGGTATAGTGCAAGAAGCCTGCCTGATCTGTGAACAATATTCTTTTCTGCCCTTTATGTATAAAGTCTTAAGACTATTATTTGGTCAGTAGTTATTTGCTGAGCCTGATACTATTCTTGATTCACTCTTTTTTTTTTAAGTAAACTTTATTTCAACTTCAAAAAAATAAAAGACAGAAGGCAGCTTAACAAATTATGGAAGCATTACTTTTAAAAATTCTGTCCAGGCACATTTATTTTTTGTAATCCTAAAAAGAAACTCAATTGTTTCTCCAATGAGGTGTCCCATAGAACATTATTTTGGTACTCCTGTGTCCTTCATTCCCCTCATAAAGCTGGCCTAGCAAAGTTGGGTTGATATTGTTCTTTGAAATAGCCTTTTTGGTTTTCTAAAGCCTTTTTGGTAGAGACTTTGAAATTTTCTAGGTTGTTTCTGTCATACTGACTATCTAAAACAATATTTGAAAGCAAATTTATTCAAGCTTAAAACACAATATAGTCTTATTTTTTATCTTTTAACAAATGAAATATGGCTTTTATAGATATGAAGTTAGCTTGACCTATGGATAAAACAATTTAAGTTCTTACCTGTGAAAAGAAAATCTAGTTTGTCTTTCAATGACATTTACCAAAGAACTGTAAATATTCTATTATATATGTATAATTCATATTAAAGTTTAAAAATTAAAAGTCAAGAAATTACACAAGAATTGATGAACACTGGGTTTTGCACCATTTATTATTAGGTTTTGTTTGTATCTTTCAAAGGTAAAATTGCTTAAGATTCATGTGACTCATATGTATCAAAAAATCAGATACCACCGGTTTTTTATACTTTATTTTTATCTGAAACTTGGTTCCAAGTTGATGATAAACTCTTTTTTTTCCAGTAGATATGGTAGTTACCACTTTTTGGTTCAGTACTATATCTCTTAGCATCATTGATTAGAGTATTTTCTGTGATATAAGCAATGCATTTCAGTGAGCTACTCATCTTTCTTGACAGTGACTGTATCTTGTATTTAGGGATGTTCTGGTTTAGGCTCAGTGTTGTCCATTGTGCTTTTGTCAATACTAAACTGCTGAATCTATTGTGTAATTTTTTAAAAATGCACATTGTTAAAGCCTAATCAGCTGAAGACCACCAGGGACTAGTTTATAATATGACAAAATCAGATTTATTGATTCACACTGAGGGAGTCTACTCCAGAGGGAAATGATTTTGTAAGGTTTTATCTACCACTGAAGGATTCTGAGGAGCATGTCACGGCAGGCAGCATCTGGATCAGTGGCTCTTTCTGAGGCAGATTGGGAGACCTGAGGATTGGCTAGGAATTGAGTGCTGTCGTTAGGCAAAGGCAGTTTAGGAATTGGGTATCTTCAGAAAGAATGAAAATAGCAAAGCAAGTCTTGGGGGTGTTACTGGTAAGAAAGTAGAAATCACTCAACAAGGGGATCCCTATGACATTTTAAAACTGCTACGTGACCTTGGGAGAAACAGTGTTTCCTGTTAACTTCACAGATTTCTTTATCTATGTGTATCTTCCCAGTCTGATTAATGGCAGGGCTGTTTTTTAATTTTCAGTCCAAGCTGGTATTCACTCTTTCAGTTCTGACTAAGTTTTAAATCTTTCAACATGTAGTCTAATCTTTCAGAAACACTTGGTCAGTATATAATAGTTTGTTATTAATAGTATTTAAGAACTTTTTTGGATGTTTATAGTACATTGAGTTTAAAATATGTTTTAGTCTAGAAATATTTTCTGATACCAGTTCAAAGTTCCATGCCTATGTAAAATAGTTTTAATACAGGTTTTTCTCCACTGTAAATAGAGAATGGATGGAATAGACTAGTGGTCTAAAAACTCTGATTTGACCATCTTAGAATACTTTCGGGATCTTAGTGAACTTTCCAGTGGAACCCAATTTTGTAGCCACCAGAGTTTCTGTTGATTGTGTTAAGTGCCTTTTGAGGGTACAAGTAAGATCGAGGGATATAATATGGAGTTTTTGCTGTTAAAGTTATTTTCTTCTTCAGGCTCATTGCAGATTGTTTTCTATAAAGTCATTAAGTAGACAATGTTGAAAAGTGGGAAGAATACTGAACTAGAATCAGGAGACCTAAATTGAACCTAGGCTCTGTCATTTATTGGTCCTTTGATGTGATGCAAGACACTTAGTTTCTTTGGACCTTAATTTCCTCATTTACAGTGAAGAAAATGATTGTCTTCAAATCTCAGATTACTGTGAACTCAAATGAGGTGAATTACAGTATAAGCTTTAAAATGTTATACAAATTACATTTGTAATTATGGCACATACTGATAGTAATGTTTCTTATGATAATAAAATCCAATATTTGATTTATCTTCATGAAAAGACTATTTAACTCACATGTAGCTATAGTGGGGTTCTACTTTAATTTTCAAACTTAATATTAGATCAAAGTCTTTTGCCTCCAAATCCAGTGTTCTTTCCACTAAATTACCTCAACAGATCAATTAATATGCATTTCATAGTTGTCATAATGGAATCTGTAGTCAACCTCATATATTATAAATATGTATATTTATATACACATATTTGGTGCCACTTTTCCAAGTAGTTTTGAGCCACTTATTTATGTTTAGAGTCACAGTTTTTACTTTGTTATATCTGTTTATATAAGACATGATAGAATATGGTGAGAACATGTAAAAGCTATCATTTTATTCTATCATTTGAGCCCCAACTTTATTAGGTACAGACCCTTGAAAAATAAGAGGTGTTTTTTTTAAAAAGAGAAGGGCCCTCTTTGCACTATGTCCTGCAGCCTCCTGAAGGCACTTCACAAGTGACTCCTACGAGCTGAGCCAGTACCAAGTTCAGCACTTCAGAGTGACAGTGAAGAACAAGAAAAATTGCTGAAGAAAAGCTGTATGTTGAATGCCAGAAATCTTTCCTTTTACACAACTGAAGAACAAATCTATGAACTTTTCAACAGAAGTGGTGACATAAAGAAAATCATTGTGGATCTGGATAAAATGAAAACAAAAACAAAAAAAGCACGTGTATTCCGTTTTTGTGGAGTACTATTAAAAAGCAAATTGAGAAAATGCCATGCATACATAAATGGAAATCTTTGGATAAAAGGATAATTTGCATAGAATGGGACTAGGCTTTAAGGAGGACCTGCAGTATACCCAGTGCAAATCTAGGGGGGAAATCTAGTGGCCTGATATGAGTCAACTATCTGCAAGACTGATCCTGGGAGAGGAGGCTATGGAAAACTGACACAAAACCAGTGAGTGGGTAAGATCCTCGTTAGTGAAAAACTCTCTTCTTGACCTGCAAACCAGCCCATATCTACCATTCTTTGATCAATGTCTCTACCAAGCTAGAAGCCTGATTTTTTTAAAATTTTGAGTTTGTATAAGATAAAGTTTAATAAATGGAGTTTTGCTATGTAGTGTATAGCCTTACTCTACATTAGAAACAGCTGTTTGACAACTGAGTTTGTTTTCTATGTTGAATTTCTAATCTTTAAAGGCAAACTTAGAGTCAACAGACCTATCTAAATAGTTGGTACAAAAGTTAGCCTTAGACAGTCCCCAGGTGATACCACTTACTTCCATACTTTATATGGTCCATCAGGAAGTTGAGGTGCACTACTTGAAGGGTTTTAACCAAAAATGTTTTTCAAAAGATGCACAACTTATATCTAAAGCTAAAGAAAGCAAGAGTTCATATTATCAAGAACTTCAGATGCCCCAAATTGGGGGGGTTGGTAGGAATTGTGATGAAATAACAAGGGATGAGGGATGAGTTAAAACATTGCCTTGAGATTATGAAAGTTGCTGTGAGGGCCATCAGATTTAGTTTTTTCATTTTCAGGATGATATTGGGAATGGAGTGTGTTTAAAAAGAACTAAAAAAATGGAAGAAATTGTATCATTGATATGGAGATAGTGGCCACTGAATGGACTGGGGGAGAGAGTAAAATACAATGTAAACTATAATCCATGTGGTGTTGCAGTGCTCCAAAATGTATTCACCAAATGAAATGGACGTGCCACAATGATGAAAGAGGTTGTAGATGTGAGGGGGGGCGGAATATAAGGGAACCTCTTATTTTTTAATGTAACATTTTTTTGTGGTTTACATATCTTTAAAGAAAAAAGACAAATTAAAAAAATTAAAAAAAGAGCTTGAAGATGGAAAAAATTACTTAGCAAAAATGAGCTTCCCTCAGGAAATGACTTTTTCAGCCAATTCTTATATTGGAAATATGTTTTGTTTTTATCCCATATCAAATGAATTGTTCAGAGCCTTAATAGTGAGCTGATGTTCTCTACAGAGAGGGAAGTCTAGAGCATTTATTATGCATTTGTGAGGCAAGAAGTGATTTGTCTGTAGTACTCTGTGTGGGCTGTTGCTCACTTGAAAACATTAGTATAGTATAGTTTTCCCTGATAAAGGTGGAAGTGATTTGTGAAAGTTGGGGGGCTAAAGTAACTTAATGTGAACTTCTTTCTTACATGTTACAGTAACTTAGGTTTTCTCATGAAATTCAAACTGTTTATTGAATTTTTAAAAGAGTGATAACTAGTTGTTAAGTGCTTAGGAAGAAACCATTTGCAAACATTTAATTTAATGAGGATATACTATTTGTTTTTCTAATTTCTCTTTACACTATAGTTTCAATTAATGTATTTTTATATTCTTTTGTAGTAAGCATAAATCAGATTTCTGCAGGCCTTAAAACCACAGAGTGGTTCCTATTTGAATTATCTCTTCTGTGACAGGTCACCTTTCAATAAAGTTGGACCAACTTATAAAAAAATAAAAAAGAGAGAGAGAGAGAAGGGCCTCTTTGTTGAAGTTTGATGTGATAAGAGCCTAAAGTTTGTGGTGGGAGATGAAACTGGAAAGGTAAGTGGAGGCCCAATTATTCTGAAACCTCCATATCGGGTTGGTGAACTTTGAATAAAGGGCGAGATAGTAAATGTTTTCAGCTTTTCAGGTCATTTGGCTCTTTCACAACTGCTCAACTCTGTTATAGTAGGAAAGCAGCAAAAGACAATATGTAAATGAATGGGGATGGCTATTTTCCAATAAATCAATTTACAAAAACAGTTGGTGGGCTGAATTTGATCTGTGGGATTTTATTCAGGATTTTAGATTTTATCTTGTAGGTACTGAGAAACTATTAGGTGTTTTTGAATAGGACAGTTATATGGTCAGATATTTATTTTGAAAACATAACTCAGGTGACAGTATAGTTTAAACTGGGGAGGAGAGAGACTTGAGGAGAAAGGCACTAAATCAAAGGGGAACCTATTATTATAGATATAGACAGGGGATGATAAGTCTGGTAGCAGTAGAAATGGAGATTACTTCATTGATTATAGTGAGAATAGAATTTGTTTGGACATGGGACATAAAAGAAGAAGAATAAAAATATAATCTGGAGTTAGTAACAAAAGCTGAGGAGAGAAGGTATATAGGAAGCTTTTGATGGAAGGATAATAAGCTTGATTTGAGAAATCTCCTACACTTGTGGTAAATCCAGGTAGAAGAGATGGATATCTATTAGATAGTTGAAAATGTGGGCATTTAACTAAGGTGAAAGGTAAAGGTTATAGATAAAGATTTAGCATTAATGTGTGAGTAGGTATGATCACTCAGGGAGAAGGTGAAGATGGAGAAGAGAGCCCAGGATAGAATTTGAAGAAACCATCATCATTTCAACAAAGGTAGGTCAGGATAGATAAAAAACAATATAAGAAACTGAGAGGCAAGTTTAAGAGAGGCAGGATGTGAATCAGGAATGATATATCTTAAGAGAATAGATTTGAGCAACATTCCCCATAAAACTTTTTCTACAGAATTTATAGTATCAGTAATTGGAAGGTGAAATGATAATCAAAATTACTTAGCTTTCTAAAAATACATTTTACTCAATTTGGCAAATACTTGTTGAACACTAAATATATGCAAAGTATTTTTCATAGTGTTGAGGGTAGTCTTTGCTGTCAAGGAATTTATTATTTGATTGGGGAGGTTTAGATAGAGGCACAGATGTGATTATAGTACCGGGCATAAATTAAGTGATTTATTGGAAATATGGAGTATAATAGGTGTTCAGGAAGGAGAGATGAAATTCACTAGAGAAACAAGGAAAGACTTTAAGGAATAAATGGCCTGAGAAAGGAACTTTGAAGTGTTAACTATAACTTGAGGGTTGGAACATTCCAGGTGAAAGAATATAAGGGTAGGTCAGAGAAGAAGGTATGTTGGATTTCAAGTGGAGAATTTATGTCTTAGAGGACTAAGAATTATTGTTGGCTATTTTAAGAAGGGTCCAGATTAATTAATTACTTAATTGCCCTTTGCCTCCAAGGAACTGATTTAGTCAGTACATGATACATGAGACAACAATCCCTGTGCTTAAAGTGCTTAAAATCTCAGAGAGATCAGAGATATGCACAAGTAATTAATTACAAGGTGGACCATGATAAGGTCCAGAAGTGAAGCAGAAAAGTTCACTTTTGATGAAAGTGATTAAGAAAGGTTTTATAAAAAAAGGAGATACTTTTAAGCTGTGCTTCAAAGAATAGGAAGGTTGTTTTCAGGGTGAAATGGCAGAGGTGGGGTAAAAGGCTAAAAGAATAGCACAGCAAAGGTGTGGGGATGGTAAACTTGGAGAACTTTGGTTTAATAAGACTCAGGAGACTGCCTGTGGTCATGTCAGATGTCCTCAGTTTTATTTGTACTTATTTTGTGTGTGCATGTGTGTATGCATTCATACTGAATTCTATACAATTTTATAACCTGTATATGCATCACCATGGTAAAACTAAAGTACAGTTTCATCACCACAAGGATCCCTTATGTTACCCTTTTATAATTATACCTAACTGCCTGCTGTCTGATCCCTCTACCGAGTCCTGTCAAATAGTAATCTGGCATCAATTTCTATATATTTGTCGTTTTGAGAATGTTATTTAAATCGAATCATATAGTATCTACCCTTCTTTCATTCAGTAATTCCCTGAAGATTCATCCAAGTTGTTGAGTGTTTCAATAGTTCATTCATTTTTTATTACTGAATAGTGAATAGTCACTAATTGAAGGATGTTTGACCTGACTCCAGTTTTTCAGTATTATGAATAAAATTGCTATGAACATTCATTATGTATTTTTGTGTGAATATAAGTTTTCATTTCTCTAGGATAAATGCTTCAAAGTGCAATTGTGGGTTGTGTGATAACTACATGTTTAATTCTTTAAGAAATTTCCACATTGTTTTCAAGAGTGGCTACAGCATTTTACATTCCCAATGTCATTGTATGTGTAATTCAGTTTCTCTACATCCTCACCAGCATTTAGTGTTGTTACTATTTTTAATTTTAGCTATTCTAATGGGTGTGTAATGTGATTATCTCATAATTTTAATTTACATTTCCTTGATGACTACTGATATTGAATGGATCCTTTCATATACTTATTTGCTGTTTGTATATCCTCTTTTGTGAAATGTTTATTCATGTCTTTCATCCATTTTCTAACTGAATTGTCTTTTTATTTTATTGTTGGGTTTTACTATTTCTTTATATATTCTAGATACAAGTTCTTTCTCTTTTGATCTTCTTTGCATAGGCTTTCACAGAACAAATGTTTTTAATTTTGATGATTCCAGTATCAACTTTTCCTTTTATGGCTCATGCTTTTGTTGTCAAGTCTGAGATTTTTTTCCCTAGTTCCACATCCCAAATATTTTTCTATGTTTTTTCCTACAAGTTTATAGTTTTATGTTTAAAATTTTTAAAAAAATTCCTCTACTTTTATATTTTATGTTTTCTTCTATGATCCATTTTCAGTAAATTTTTTATAAGATGTGAAATTTAGGTGAAGCTTCATTGTTTATTTGCCTATAATGTCCTGTTGCTTCAGCTCCATTTGCTGAAAAGGCTATCTTTCCACCATTGAATTTGATTTGCCCTTTCGTCAAAAATCATTTGAGAATATTTGCTTAATCCTCTATCCTTTTTTAGTTTATACCCAAGTATTTAATTTTCTTTGGAAAGATCGTAAATGGTATTGTTTTTAGTTTCAGCTTCTGCGTGCTCATTGTAAGTATATAGAAATGTGATTGGATTTTGTGCTTTGATCCTTTTTTTCTTGTGACATTCAAGCCTTTCTTGAAAGCATATTCCATCCTGCTTTTTAAAGTACAATTCAGTTTTTGGATTATATGATTTGGCAGATTTGTGTTCTAAATTGGTTTGGCTAGAATGTAACACTTGGGATGAAACCTGTGTTAGCCATTGGGGAAAATGTTAATTTAAAATTTTTCTCTCATTTTCAGAAAAGCTATTTTAGAATATTGTTTAAGAGATTAGCCTTTAAAGCCAGATTTTCTTGGTTTGAATCCTGGTTCTGCTACTTACTAGCTTTGGGATCTTGGGCAGTTTACTTAACACCACTATGCCTCAATTTCCACATCTATAAAAAAGGAATAATTATAGTACCCACTTCATGGTGTTATATAAATTAAACATGTGAAGTACTTAAAACTTTCTGGCACATAAATAGCCATTTTATTATATAAAAATGGATTTTTTAGACTCTAGTCAGTGAAATATGATTAAGACTTTTCTATAACTATTTTATCATTTCCTTTTGGATAGGGAACTGTATCCTATAGGGTCACCAGTCTAATATTAAACAATAATCTCTTCCCCACCCTTTGCCCCCATACTAGAATATTAGAGAACTGAGACCATAGAGACGAAAGGAAAGGGATGAGGAACAGAAACTAAAGCTTTAGTGAATGAGTACCTGCTGTGCTAGAAATTCTACAAAATTCATTTTCCTTAATTCTCAAGATAAATGATATTAGGCCTATTTTATAGATAAGAAAATTTGGGCCATTTATTATTTTCTCTGTACTATGTTGTGTTTTTACTTCTCCATTCTTCCAAATAGGGGAAATTATTAAAGCCAGAGGCAATTCTGCTAGGATTATTCTACTCTTTCCTATTGGCCTACTTGCCTGACACTTTGATTTTCCCAGAGGATTTCTATGTATTACATTCTATGCCCTACCCACATCGCCCCCGCCCCACACAAACTTACAATCATGTGCCCAAGATTTAGCATTTAATATTGAGTCATGTAACTGCTTGGTTGTGATAAACACTGCTGGTATATTTAAACATAAAGTACTGACTGATAGACAGCTATGATATAAGAGAAAGAGCATTGGATCCAAGACCAAGCCCCTTCTCTGTCACTTATCACCTGTTAGGCTTTGGAAAACTTGTTTCACCAGTATGTACCATGCTTTTTTTATAAGTGAAAGGAGGATGTTTTAGTTTGCTAAAGGCTGCCAATGCAATATACCAGAAGTGAGTTGGCTTTTACAATGGGATTTATTAATTTACAAGTTTCAAGTTCTGAGACTGAGATAAATGTCCAAATTTAAGGCATCAGGTGAAGCTCTCTCCCTGAACTTTAGCTGCCAGCAGTCTTGGACTTCTGCCATGTGACAGGGCTCTGCCGCTCCCTGCCTTCTCCTCTGTGCAGTGTTGCTTTCAGCTTCTTGCTCTCATGGCACTCTCTCTGCTTCTTGGGTTCCTCTGTCTTTGTGGCCTTCTTTCTTTGTCTGTGACTTTTTATTCCAAGGTTTATAAAAGATTCCATTAAGAGGATTAAGACCCATACTAGGTCATGGCCTACTGAAGTGATCTAATCGAAAGGAAGGTCCCCTAACTGAATCTAATAAAAAAAAGTCCCATCTGCAATATGTTGACATGCACAGAAATGGGTTAACAGGATTTTCTGTGGTCCACAGAAGACCCAAACCAGCACAGAGGTTTTGGACTGAAAATTAACCTTTAAAATCTCTTGGTGCTCTGGTACAATTCTGTAACAGTTCCAAGAGAGAAAGAGAGAAAAATATTGTTTTTTGTAGATTGTTTCCAGGAACCACAGAAATGCTGATTAGCTCAGAATTTTCGCTAGTGTTGGTTTGCATTTTCTTATTGTCTCAGTCAGCTGTATATCTCATCTCCTGTATTTCTTACCTTTAGAATTAAATAGCAGCAAAGCTTAGTTACATTTTAAATGTAAATATTAGAAATATTGAATTTCTAATTGTATCTGTGGGCAAATATCTCTACATGTGGTTTATTCAAATTCCTGTTTGAACCTATGCTTTCTTAAAAAGAGGCCTTTTCTAATGCACTGTAAGTTTGGATACTGTTATTTATAGTTGTATCCCAGCAAAAGATGATATGGAGTATGAGATTCTATAAGAAGTACTAATTTTATTTTTAGGATGGAAGCTTTTTGACTTTTTTTAATAGATGAGCAAATTGACTAGAATTCTTAATATACTGGTAAAAGTACCCAGTTTAAAAATAATGACATGCAAGATAGCAGGTATAACATAGAAATCCAGATCCAGAGTAGAGGAAGTGACTAGTAATTCGCAAGAGAAAACATCAGGGGTTGGGCAGAATATTTATATTAGGTATAATACAACAGAATGAACTAGAAAATATAACATGACGAGATATAGAACTTTGGATGGGATTAATGATTAAAATATGGTAAGAATGGCTATATTTGGTCTTAAACAGATCTAATAGAAAGGTGAGAAGTAGCAAGTTAAATGTATCTAGACATCCACAGATGAAAATGTGGCTATACAATGAAAACAGTGAGTAGAGATAAAAGGGAGTGAGAAATCTGTATGAGATTATACTACAGACTGACTGAATGAACAGTATGGATGATGATTTCCTAATGGAGAGGCAGAGAAACAGGATACCCAGATCAAACTATACTTGATACCTGCCCCCCTACAATATTAGCTGTTATGCTGGGCCATATGAAATTGCTGTTTTTATAGGTAAAAAAAAGTCAATATTGGAAATTTCATATGGTTCAACCCAATAGGAATACCTGAAAGGAACTTTAAAGTTCTAAATAGCATATAGGGAGGGTTCCTATAGATTTATTATATGAAAATAGATGGCATAGTATTTATAGGTAAAATATAAGACCTAGAGATAGACATATTTTGCTTTAGTTGTTTTTATCAAAGAGAGCAGTCTATAAAGAAGAAGGGATAGAGCAATCATGGTTAAAGAAAACAAACACCAAGGTATACAAGTACTAGTACTTTAAGAGGCTCCAGTCAATTAAATATTGGTGTACTGAAATGGTATTCACTGGAAGATATTCTCGGTGAAGTAAGAGTAGATGGAAGAAATGCAAATAATTCAATGAGCAAGTATGAATTTAGCTTTAACCCTAGGCAAAATTGTAAGCAGTCTTTAATGTCAAATTAACTGTATTTTCTCTATTTGTTCTGATCATTAGATAATATAAGGCAGCTGTTTTAAGAAACATAATGCAGTCTTTGCAATCTTGAGCTGTATTCATACTAGTGTAGTCTTCTGATCGAGGGAAGTCATCCACTGTACTCTGTCGTGATCATACCACTTAAATATTTTGCCTGTTTCTTGTTATTTTAAGAAGATCAGATATTGGTGAATTAGAGACTTCCTAGAGGAAAACAACCATGGTAATGGTTATGGTGAAGAAGTGTTTTTCTTATGGGGTAGTAGGAAAAAGAGGTGTCTATATATTATGCCTGTGAGTATCTTCACATATTGAGAGGACTAAAGGAGCAAATGATAGCTATCTTTTAATATTTCATGGGTTACCAGGATTACCATGAAACAAAGAAATTTAATTTTTTTCTTTTAAAATGTAGCACCCAAGTGTAGAACCTGTAAAACTGTCTGAAACTTCCAGGAAGAGAGAGAAGCCCAATTGAAGGTAGAGTCTCCTAAAAATTAGAGTGGCTCAACAAATGAATTAGTCAGTCTTGAAATATCAGTCTCTTCTGTACCAGAATAGTTTCGGCAGAGGCCAGATTAGGTAAAGAAAGGATATTTTTTTGGGAAGAAGGGTTGGACTAGAACTGGTGGTTCCCAAACCTGGCAGAGTATCAGGATCATGTGGAAAGCTTATGAGAAAAGCACATTTTGAGAGCTGTATATATTTCTGTAGATCACTTTTCCCTATTAAAGTATTTTACTCATTCCTGAAATGGGTAAGTGATACAATCTTTACCAAGTAGAATGCAAATTCTATGAGGAATCTTAAATGACTTGTTTATAAGATAAAACCTCCAGTGTCTAGCACAGTGTCTTACCTCATATGTTTAAAGAAAGCAATTATTTCTTTGATAGCTGTTTATTGATCTCTATGATTTTACAGATTTGTAAGATAAACACAATAAATGTATTGTCCTTTTCTTGAATCTTTAAAAATTTTGGTCTGTCACTGAAATTAAATGGGTCATATCTTATATCCTGTGGTTGGTTAGAGAATAATTTAGAAAATCAACCTACAAAACTATAAAAGAAAAAATAGGAGACACAATGGATTATGAATGGAATATTTCCTGCCTAAATACATTTTATACATATATAAATGTATACATATATAAATATATAAATTTGACTAATTGAGTTAAATTTGTCAACATTGCTAAGTACAAAGAAGTATGTCTTGACATCAAGACTTAAGTTACTTTTTCTCAATAGGAAAGTTCTAATATTTTAAGAAACATTTGGGTGGTATCTCTACTCAAGGGAAAACATTCTGTAGCTAATGGTTGGAACATAACTGTAATCATCTTAGCTTCTTAGACAGAAAGGAATGATAACTATCATTAACTATAATGTACTATTTTTTTTTAGGTACTGAGACCAGGGATTGAACACGGGATCTTGTATGTGGGAAAGCGGTGCTCAGCCACTGAGCTATACCGGCTCCCCTGAATTCTTTTTTTCATTTGTTTGTTTTGCTTTTAGGAGGTACCATGGATCAAACCCCGGGCCTCATACATAGGAAGCAGGTGCTCAACCACTTGAGCTACATCTACTCCCTTATTATTTTTTAAATTTTTTATAATGGTAACAAAAATACAACATAAATTTTCTCATTTAACTTTCAAGTTTAAAATTTAGTGGTATTAATTGCATTCACAATTTTTATGGTACTTTCACCAACCTCCATTACCAAAACTTTTTCAACACCCCTCTACCTTTTTGGCAGTTGCTCCCCACTCCCTCCCTCTTTAGTGTACTATTTTTCAAAGATTGCCAAGTCCTAACAACAGTAAATGGAGAAACAGGCTTTTTTTTTTTTCCTAACTGAAATTTTGCTCATTGGTTGCCCTATTTTAACCAATGCTTTTAGAGTTGTATTGGCATTTTCTCTTTTTTATATTGTGGAGCTAAATTCCTCAATAAACAGAGAACAGGATAACATTATGTACCCTATATTGTGCTTTGGAAATAAATAATTAAGGTAATTAATTATATATTCTAAAACTCTTGTACTAATTACATAATCATAAAGAATTACTATAGATTTTAATGGGTTTAATAGCGGGAATATAGTAATAACATTATAGTGACTGTAGCAGACATAAGGTTGTGGATTTTTATTCCTCATTTATTTGTAGTTATTTTCCACGCTAATACTCCATTCTCTTTTGTTATGGTGGAAGTTAAATTGCTTATCTCTAAATCTGCATGGTGCTTATAATAGAAGAAACTATTCATTCAAATAGAACAATTGTTGGAGACAATACAACATGATAATGTTTTAGTATGCCCGTTTGTGTTTCCCTTTATTTTATTGTTACTTCTGAGAAAAGGAAAAATGGCTTTGAGCACATACCCCTTTCCCAAAGGAGCTATATAGTTTTTATGCTAAAAGAATTAGATCTACTTCTTCCTAGTCAAATATTCAAGGGTTGGTCAAAAGTGGACCTTTTAAAATTATATCTATATAGTCAGTTATCAGCCATTAACAATTGGGGAAGATGTTCTTGAAAAAGCACTTGGATTATTCATTCTGTTATATATGTGAGTAAAGCAAAAATCTGCAGTACTGAAAAATAATGGCTAAATGAAGAATCCATGCAAAAGAGTATTGACGGAATTCCTTAGTGTATGGCTCATAGGGCTGTAGACATTACCAAATAACTGAGAAAAATATGTAGATATTATTTCAGGTGCTGGATTGCTGGATGAATAAACAAAAAACTCGTGGAGGTGGGAGAAGATATATTTGTCAATGTTTCTGTCAAATATTCAGCAAATCTTACATTAGATTATTTTGAATGACTGTTAGCGATGACTAGGGAAAACCTAATAGAAAACATGTATTTCAGAGTGTTAAGTGAAAATTTACCTATGTTTTAAATACAAAACAGTTTCATTTCTTGTTTCTTTCTAGTATTTATCCATATATTTATGCATATTTTTGCATTATTTAAATCATAGTATACATATAATTTTGTGTTTATACCTTTTGCAGTTTAATTCCTAAATTTCCCAAGCTGCTATAACTTTCATGTTTTAATAAGTAATGCCTACATAATAGTCCATTGAACATTCCATAATTCAATTAACCATCTCTTGGCCTTGCACTTTTAGGTTATTTGCAAACTACTGATTTTATAAATAGCATTCCAGTAGATACTTTGTACGTGCAACTGTTTTTATTTTTGTTTTGTTTAATTTTTGTTTTGCTAATCAATTATGTCCCTAGGATAGAGTCCCAGGAATGGGGCAATGGGTGTGCATATTTTCATGTCTCTTGAAATGTATTGCCAAATTATTTTCCAAATGGATCATATCACTGTTTAGTGGTACTAGAATGTAGGTATATACTAGTTTCCAGTTGTAATTGTCAACATTAGGTTTTAGAAATTTTAAAATGCTAATTTAGTGGTTATAATGTTGTGCCTCATTATTTTCATTTGAATTTTGTTTATAACTAGTAAAAAAAAGTTGAACTTTTTCTCTGATTCCATTTTTATTTGTATTTCCTGTATGGTGACTTATCTGTAATTTCCTTTAACCACTCATTTGTTGGGAATTGATGGTGTTCTCATATCTGATAAGTTTTATATGTATTTTAAGATATTGACATTGTCATATTTATTGCAAATATTTTCCATTTTTTCTTTTCAATTAATTATTAGTTTTCTTTGTAAAGGACTTTTAAAAATTATATACACTATAAAGATGCATAGTATTTTAGTAATTGTTACTGATTTAACCGTTTTGACCTGAGATACTAATTCTTAATGGGGTAAAGTGGATTTTGATTACATACTAAGTTGTGTTCCTTTGGCTATTAAGGGACTCAGATATTGGTTGGATGAATGAATGGATTGATTTCCCTTCTGGTAGCTATTTACCTCTCCTCTGTGTCTTTCTCTTGCTCTTTCTCTTTTTCTGCTATGCTTCCCAAAGTTGTTTTGTTTTGTTTTTCCTTCTTTTTGATGTTTTTTTTTATATCTTCAAGCAGTCGTTCTCAACCCAGGGCAAATTTCCCAAGAGATATTTTTGGTTGTCACACTTGGATTCTGTGTGTGTATTACTGACTTCTATTGGGTAGAGGTCAGGGATCCTGCAAAACCACATACAATGGATAGACACCCCCTTACAACAAGGAATCATCTGCCCTACATGTCAATAGTTCTGCAGTTGAGAAACTGTGCCTTAAAATAACACACCTTTTCCTCCATCCACCTTTAGAGTGTGGATAGCGCATAATAAAACAATAGTAATGGTTGTTTGAAGGTACTCAACAATAAGAAATATTTGACTGGAAAAAGAAAATTATAAAGGCCCAGCGTTAGGGTACCTGCTCTTCCCATCGTGGACTTATAGAAATTTCTAAGGATTGAGATGGGGAACAGCTACCAAGAAGAAATCCTTTTAACCTTTCAATGACACTTAGACATAGTCAACCATTATTTGCTCAGCATCATGCAGTATTACAAAAATACTCAGATCTCTAATGTGTTCTTATGATCTGCATTTAAGGTTTTGCTTATTTTGCTATTTATCCCTCAGTTTTTCTCATTTTTGTCAGTTCAAAATGGTCAGTGAACCTACTTTTGCCTAAGAATTCATTGCTCTTAATATTGTGAGATGTTGAAAGGTCTCATACTTTTTATTGTGGCATGGTTCTAATTGTACTAATGTAGCTAGAACTCAAGTTTTGCCTTAATTTTGCCTTGCTTAAACATAAAGCTATTATTACTTATATTATTTATGAAGTGAGATAAAATGTCACATTTCATGAACGTGACTTTGAACATATAAGGATACTATGTTTTTGTTAAAATATAAGGTGTGTGGTGTATTTTCAATGTATAAGGGAAGATTGGAGGTAATTTTCAGGGCAAGTGAGTGGTTGGAAATCCTTACATGGGGTTTAAAATCTCCAGTTCAGGGAAGTGAGCAGCATCTAGCTGGTATTTTGAATAGAATTTTGCAGATTTATTCTGGATTTCTGGCTGCTTTTTAAGAAAATTAAGAAAAAGCCAGAACAAACAAATAAAAAAACAAGAGAGAGAATCTAAGATGAACTTCTAGGAGATGAGACTTCCAAAGTTCATTGATGTCTAAAGGTAGAGCCTCCAGATTCAGAAACCAAAAAAACAAACACACACGCACACGAACAAAAAAAACAAAAACAAAAAGAGGAGAGCTTACAAGCAAGCCTAGAAAGGATTGTTTGCTACTTAAAACTGAAGTGGTGCCATAACTTCTCTTCTCTTTTTACTGTAGAGGTCTTTTGTATTATTCTCTTAATTTATAGGGACAACTAGGTATGGGGGTGAGGGGCTGAGACATGAGTTCTTAAAATCCCTTATAATTTTTAAGATGCATTATATTCATCCAAATGTAGTTTTTATTTCCTTATGGTGCAGTAATATTTATCTATATATTTCAAGTGTCAGTGTCTTGTGACCATAGTGAACCAAGAAAGACAAAAAATGGGGATATGTTTAGGAAACCACAGTAAGGCAATCAGAAAAGTCAGGCCCCTGGGATTTAACAGAACATAATTCTTTGGAACAGTGAACTTGAGTTTATCAAATCATGAAATTTTAGAATTTAGACTTCTCACAGGATAGAATTGCTTTGGTGTGTACACCTGGTTTTGCCTTATCTTAATATACACTTAACTTCATTAAGTTGGTTTTACTTTTAGGTTTTAAAAAGTGAATCTCCTATTTTTTCCCAGTGAATATCACCTCTGCCAGGCAGTTAACCGGATGCAGTCGCTTTAGTCATATTTTCCCTTCATCTGCTTACCAGCATATTAAGATGCATAAGAGAATTCTGGGGCACTTATCATCTGTCTACTGCGTAGCATTTGACCGAAGTGGGAGAAGAATTTTTACAGTAAGTTTTAAATTTATGATACTTTAGCACGTTAGAGATTTATAGTGATTGAATCTAGACATTATGGCCTTGTAATATATATATATATTTTTTTTTCCAGTTTATCAATTTTTATTTCTTTCATTGCTTGTTCTTTGGTTGTGAAGTCTAAGAAATCATAACCTACTAGAATTTTTTGAGGATATATCCCTATTTATTCTTTTAAGGAGTTGTATAGTTCTGGCTTTTACATTTAGGTGTTTGATCTGTTTCAAATTAATTTTTTTTCTTTATTTTCTTTTAAATGTTACATTAAAAAAAATATGAGGTCCCCATATATCCCCCACCCCCCTCACCCCACTCCTCCCACATTAACAACCTCTTTCATCTTTGTGGCACATACACTGTACCTGGTAAGTACATTTTGGAGCACTGCTACACCACATGGACAGTGGTCTACACTGTAGTCTACACTCTCCCCTAATCCACCCAGTGGGCCATGGCAGGACACACAGTGTCCGGCATCTGTCCCTGCAGCACTTCAACCTTTTTGGACATATGAATGCAGAAAAAGATAAGTGGAAATTGAAAATCTTTTTTTTTCCATTCTGTGTAAGTAAATGTGTGAACCATGAGGTCCACTATCTTTGGGGAAATTTAATTTAAAAACGTAAATCTTCAAAGAGCTTCGTATTCCAGAGATGTTTGATTTTTATGAAACAAGTTAAATTTCTCAATTTTGTTTCATTTCATCAAACATTTATTACAATGCATTTTGCATTTGTTGCTTAGTATAATTCCTGCCAGTTTTGCTTAATTAATGATTATATTATCCTTATGATTGAATGGTCGAACTATACAGTAATAAAGATTAGTTATTTTATATATTTTTCTTTGGTTTTAGTACTGCTTTTTTAGAAATTTTATTTTGAAAGAAACTTTAAATTACATGAATGTTACATCAAAAGTATTGGGGCATTCCCATATACCCCACCCCCTCCCTCTCCCACACTTTCCCCCATTAACAACATCTTTCATTAGTGTGGTACATTTGTTACAATTGAACACATATCGAAGCATCGCTACTAACCATAATCTAAAGTTTACGTTATAGTTTACACTGAGCACCACACAAATTTATAAGTTTTGAAAGAATGTATGATGGCCTGTATCCATCATTGTAGTGTCATGCAGGATAATTCCAGTGTCCCCAACGTGACCCATGTTAAACCAATTTTTTCCTCTCACTCCCATCAGAACCACTGGTGGCCACTGCCTTTATATCTGTGTTACAAGTTCTTCCATTGCTAGAATAATAAGTCTACTTTCATCTATAGTTGCATTTTCCCCTTATGTTTGCTCATTCTTCAAACTTGATGATTTGGGGATAGTGATGCCCACTCTGTTTCTGATTGAGAGGGGGCTTAGACCCCGTGGGACTGATGGATGGAACTGTCTTGCTTGCAGTAGTAGATACTATCTGTTTTTTGGGATGGGCATTGTCCAGCATCATCCTTTTGTTAGTTGTCCTGGGTGAGTCCAATGAACTGGAGAGTAGATGTTGTTGCAACTCTTTTGCAATTCACGGCTCAATCAGCATATGAACAGACTGAATACATCTGGGACATATATTCAATGAGTAAAGTGCTAAATATAGGATCAAATAAAAGGGGCAGAAGTGCCATGTGTAGGGAAATTATAAATGACTCTTACTCTGTTACTTTGGGGAATGTATGTTCCAAGGTAAGGCCTACTAACAGGTTGCCGAATTCCTAAGTTTGTCCTGCCTATAGTTTCTAGAAGTCTCTACACAAGATCTTAAGATGTCTCAGGAAAGGGGGCCTGAGGCATTGTTTACTGTGGCAGTCAATGAGATCCACCTGAGACTTGGGTAAGCATAACCTTTGGAATGACCTCTCCATACACTTTGAACTCTCCTAGCCATAAAAATTTATTTGCATTTAATATTTACCTCTTTTTGTCAAGGTCTTTTTCCAAATGTCTCTCTAGTTGGTGCTTGATAATCACCCCTTGGCGTCATATCCCACGGCGGAGGGTGGTGGGGTAGGGAGTACTGCGATTATATGCTGAATTTGGTTTAGAGAGAGGCAAATTTTGAGCAACAAAGTGGTTTTCAGGAGGTAACTCTTAGGCAATATATAACACTAGGCTAAGTTTCAATTTTACAAGAACAAGGTTCATAAGTACAACCATCAATATCAAGGGCCTGCCATATTGATGGTTGGCACTTTCACTAGGCACTCGCCGTGTACTTGGGGGATTCTTGCCACTCCATTAGAGAATGTAGCAGGACTTCCCAGGATAGGAATACAATATTCTTTCAATTATTATGTGGGTCTCCACCCACCAATGTACCACCTTGTGACCACTTGAACATATTTGTATGCCATAGAGGCATCCCCCAGGTGCATCCTTCCTCACACATCCCCCCAACACCAACACCAACACCAACACCCCACACCAATGATCCTCCTCTGCCATGGTTGTGGCCCTTCTGCAATCCAAAACTCCTCAAAATGAAAGCCAACAAAAAGTAACAATAATAAAATAATTAAACAAAAAAAATTAAATTTTTTTCTATTGTGTCTTTCATCACCATAAGATGTTTGTTATGTACAGTGGCAGTTTCTTCTGTATGTTCCCCAGTCTCTTATTTTTTTTTTTGCTTTATTTTCTAAGAAGCTTTAGGTGATAGAAAAGTTACATAGAAAATATAGGGGATTGTCATATACTCAACTCTATCCTCCTTTCCTACTCTTTCCCCTATTAATAACATCTTACATGAACTGTTTATTTTTTAAATTGGGTTTTTATTGATAAGATCATGCTGTATGCTTTGAGTACAAAATTGTAGCACTCTAATATTTCTAAGAGGCTTAGTCTCATTGTTTCAGTACTATGTTAACAGAAGTATGGGTAATGGCATAATTTTATTTTTATATTTTTATTCTACAAAAAATGAAATGGTTTGTACTTAGGGAAGTTATGACTCCTCGTCATGATTCCACATGGCAGCACCTCAGCAGTTGGATGTTAGTGATGATAACGAGGATGATGGTTGCCATCTTTTTAAAACAGATAATTATTAAATAACTTATTCAGGATATTAGGGTGGAATTGCTTTTAACTTTTTGAAACTTTTGAAATTCTCAATATTTTTACCAGATATTATTAACAGCCTCATGTTTACTGAGAAATGCATATAGTCTTTAGATTATAGTTTTTAAATGTTTGTAGAGAAAAATTTTCAAGTTTTTTATAAAAACAGGATGTCAGGCCTAAGAAAGGAAATAATCAGAGATATTTAGTGGCACATCACATAAAAGTGAGTTAAAATATTTTGATTGTCTGCCTCAGTAGTAGTTCTGAGTTGTTCTTCTCAAATGCATTGTCAGTTTGGATAATGCCTTGTAAGTGCTATCATTTGGGCATCATTTATATTTAGCACTGGATCCACGCTATAGACAGAGGAAACTAAAAAGTAAAGGCTTATAAGTAAAATGAAATCCTTCCTTTGTCTCTTTTCTTCGGTGGGGGAGGGGTGATCTATGCTTCACCGTAAATCTGTCCTTTTGTGTTACTATAGGGTTCAGATGACTGTTTGGTGAAAATTTGGGCTACAGATGATGGGCGCCTCCTTGCTACACTTCGAGGGCACTCTGCTGAAATTTCTGACATGGCGGTTAACTATGAAAACACTCTCATTGCCGCAGGCAGCTGTGATAAAGTTGTAAGAGTGTGGTGTCTTCGAACTTGTGCACCAGTTGCAGTCCTTCAGGGACATTCAGCTTCTATTACTTCAATACAGGTAAGGAAAATGAGAATATACCTCCCTAACATGTATAAGATGAAAATTCTCTCAGTTGTATCAGTCAGAGTCCTTCAGAGAAACAGAACAAACCATGTGTATGTCTGTGTGTGTGTGTGTGTGTGTACTAAGATTCATTATAAAGAATTTGCTCATAAGTTTGAAGGGCCTGGCATATCCAAATTCATAAGGCAGGCCAGAGCCTGGAAATTTTGGTGTGAGTGATGAATTCTTAAATCTGAATTTCTTAGGCTGTAACCTCAGGAAGAAGTGGAGGATATACTCTTGAGGCAGAATGCCTTGTGGTCTCTTGAATGGAGCCCTCAGTTCTTGCTAGACCTTGGACTGATTGAATAAGGCCTACCCACATTGCTGAGGGTAATGCCCTTTACTTAAGGTCAACTGACTGTAGATGCTAATCCCATCTATAAACTAGGCCAATATTTGACCAAACAACTGGATGCCATAACAGCCAAATTGACACATCAAATTAACCCTCACAGTAGTGCAAAGAATAACAACAGAGAGATGTTGCTTCCTTAAGGGCTTTGCTCTGATCCTGTAGACAGATTTTTTTTAAGTTCCTTTTCCTATAAATCTATTCCCTTTAGAAATAAATAAAATGGTATGACAGAAGTTCTTCAAATTTAGCGTGAAGCATGTATCTCATTTGACAATTTGCCAAGAAGGGAGAAGACTTGTAAATGCCTTAAGGAGTGCACTAATACCTGTTTGTCAGGTTATAAACAGGTTCAAACTTGAATATTAGCATATTTTGTGGTAATATTTAATGCAAGAAGTTTGTCAGTCACATTTGGTGAGTGTGTGTATGTGTGTCTGTGTTTCTGCGTGTGGATTAATGATAGAGAAAATTTTATTAGTTTCAGTGATTTCATATTTTAACTTGCTGTTTGACATACAATATCATAATGTAGATACATTAGTTTCTTTTAAATACTTGTCTCTTTAGTGTTTTTATCACATGTTGACAATGAAAGTCCTGGATGCTCTCAAAGAACTTATATATATATATTTAATTTATTGAAGTCTATCACTCATCATAAGCATACATAAACAATAAGTATATAATAATAGTTGTGAACTTACAATATAATCATATATAACATCATACGGACTCTCATAACTCACCCTACCACCAATACCTTGCATTGTTGATAAGCCTTTTAAACTGATTAAAGAGCATTGTCAAAATATTACTACTAAACAAAGTATTTCCCCCCAGCCAATCCTATTATTATTATCTTTATATCATTTATATATGAATATACATAAACAATTAAGTGTATGGTAAAAGTTATGAAATTACTAAGCAAACATGCATAACATCATACAGGGGTCACATACATCGACCCTCCACAAAGACCTTGCATTGTCATGAGATATTTGTTACAAATTATGAAAGAATATTGTCAAAATCTTACTACTAATCATAGTCCTTATCTTACATTTGGTGTGTTTTTCCCCTAACCCACTCTATTATTATTTTTAAAATATATTTCTTAAAACAGAAGTTGTGAACTTATAAAACAATCATGCTATGTACAGAATTCCCAAACAACAACCCTCCATCAACACACCACAATGTGGTGTGTCATTTGCTACAGAAAAAATAATATCATCTGATTTTTAATATGTCCATAGTGTACATTTGGTTCACATTTTACATACTGCCTCAGTATCAACACAGTACATCTTTCGCATATTATATATTATATTATATTGTATTATATTGTATTGTATTATATTATATTATATTATATTATATTATATTATATTATATTATATTATATTATTATTACTAATATCCACAGTCCATAGGTCACTCCAGCTGTATTTTCCACCTCTTCTCCACATGCCCAACACCCTGCAGTAGTGATATGCATCTGCTCTAGCTAACAAAGGACACTCTTGCATCTGTACCATCAACCACAATTCTCATCCAACTCTTGGTTTACTCTGCTGTTCAGTTCCTAGATTATTCTCTAGCATTCTGTCAGTTGGCATTTATATAATTAGACTACCATTTTCAGTCACATCCCCATTTATAAACTAGCTGTTACTGACTGTGTTACCATCCATGCTATACATGTCCACACTTCTACAGTAAAGCTAATTAAAATTTCTCACCAGGTCTTGAAAATATTTTCCAAAAATTTCTTCTAGAAGTTTTATGGTTCTTGTTTTATTTTTAGTTTTTTTGATCCATTTTGAGTTAATTTTTGGATAAGTTGTGAAATAGGGGTCCTCTTTCCTTCTTTCAGCTGTGGATATCCAATTCTTTCAGCACCATTTTTTGAATGGATTGTTCTGTCCAAGCTGTGTGAATTTGAAAGGCTAGTCAAAAATCACTTGGCCATACCTGTGAGGGTCTGTTTCTGAACCATAAATTTGGTTCCATTGGTCTATTGTGTCTGTCTTTAGGCCAGTACCATGATGTTTTTACCACTATAGGTAGGTATTATGATTTAACTCTGGAAATGAAGGTTCACTTTTCCTTTTTATGATGTTTCTGGCTATTCAGGATTCCTTAACCTTTCCAAATAAATTTAATGATTGTGTTTTCAATATTTTCTTTAATGTTGGTGGAATTTTTATCAGAATTGCATTAAATCTGTATATCAATTTGAGTAGAATTGACATCTTAATGATATTTAGTCTTCCAGTCACTGAGCATGGAATGTTCTTCCAGTTATTTAGGCCTTTTTTGATTTCTTTTCACATTGAGTTGCAATTTTCTGAATAAAATGCTTTACATCATTGGTTAAGATTATTCCTGACTTTGAGTTTTATCTGTCCTATTTTATTTTCACCACACTTTTGACACTTTTAGTTACTTTTATTGATATAATCTTCATTTCTAGACTCTCTTCCAGACCCCTCTCTCCTGTCTTTTCTTTTCAGGCTCTAGCACACCCATTAGTATTTCTTGAAAATCTGGTCTCTTGCTTAGGAATTCTCTCAGTTTCTGTTTATCTGTGAATATTCTAATTTCACCCTCGTTTTTGAAAGACAGTCTTGCTGGGTATAAGATTTTTGGCTGGAAGTTTTTCTCTTGTAGTATTTTTAATATATCAAACCACTGTCTTCTTGCCGGCATGATTTCTGGTGAGAAATCAGCACTTAATCTTATTGGATATCCCTTATACGTTAAGCATTGCTTTTCTCTTGCTGCTCTCAGAATTCTGTTTGTCTTTGGCATTTGACATTCTGATGTGTCCTGGAGTTGGTCTATTCAGATTTGTTTCTGAGGGGAGTACGTTGTGCTTCTTGGACATGGATATATATGTCCTTCAGTTGGGTTGGGAAATTTTCTACCATTATTTCTTCAAATTTTCCTTCTGCCCCTTTTCCTTTCTCTTCTCCTTCTGGGATACCCATGATATATATGTTTGCATGCATTTTGCTGTCATTTAGTTCCCTGAAGCCTTGTTCAGTTTTTTCCATTCTTCATGTGTTCTTTTGTATGTTCACTTTCAGAGGCCATTTCTTCAAGCTCATCAATTCTTTCTTCTGCTTCCTCAAATCTGCTATTATATGATTCCAGTGTTTTTTAAAATTTTTTATTCCATCTTTCATTCCCATAAGATCTGCTATTTAGAAAAATATATATGCTTTCAATTTCTTCTTTGTGCTCATCCAATGTTTTCTTAATATCTTTAATCTCTTTAGCCATCTCATTGAATTTATTAAGGAGATTTGTTTGAACATCTATTGATTAGTTGTATCAACTCCTTTAAGTCATCTGGAGGCTTATCTTTTTCCTTTAACTAGGCCATAGCTTCCTGTTTCTTGGTGTGGATTGTAATTTTTTGTTGGTGAGTCTTTGCATCTGGCTTACTAGAGTATATATTCTGGGTGCAGTTTTTCTCTTTAGTTTAGTACTTCCTGCCCTTTCTCTCTTGCTGGTTGTGCAGTAGGAGCCAAGCATGTAGTTGGTGTTGTAAGCTGTGGAGACTCAAGCTGCCCTCATTGCACAGGGTACCAAAGAAGCTTCTTCCAACTTTCTCCCTTGCTAGGATAGGGACAGAGTCACAGCTGTGTGGAATAATCCAAGTGCAGGCCTAGACTGTAGTTGCCCAGAGAGACTGATGAAGCTTCACATCCCTTTTTCCCTCCCTGGGGTGGGGATGAAACTTCAGGTGTGGGCAGCCATCTATGCAGTGCGGATCCAAGATGATCACAGTTGCCCTGGTAGACTTCTGATTTTCAGTCTATGCCAGCCAAAGTTACCTGCATTTGCCTGGATATGATGGTGCAGGGCTACTCAGCCTCCTCCCTGCCAGAGGCGGGGAAGCCTAGGCTAGGGCTGCAGGCTGATCTACCTGAAAGAAACTGGTTCTTGTGGACACTGAGAGTTTCAGTCAGCCCAGCTTCCCCTCAGGCTGGGGGTGGAGTCAAAATGGTGGCTACTGACCTCTTTCTAACTTGGGCTGATTCACACTGCCGCTGTTCCCAGAGTTATATCCTAGCCAGCCAAGTCTACCAATCAGTAGCCAAAATCAGCAGCCAACCGTCTCTTCCTCCCCTGTTTCTGGGAAATGGAGCTTCCAATTCCAGCCACAGAATAGCTCCTGGGGCAGCTCGTGCCGCCAGAGCAGGATAATCACCAGCCTCCTTGGCTTGGCCGGTAATTTCCTGGAGAGGCAGGCGCAGGTCCCCGCAGCTTCCTCCCTGCTAGATATGGCACTGGAGCCTAGGCTAGAGTTGCAATCTGTTCTGGATGGAAAGATGACAGTCCCCACCAGCACTGTGATTTTCAGTCTGCCCTGCTTCCCCTTGTACTAGGTGCGGAGTTAAGATGGCAGCTCCCGGCTTCTTTCTGACTTGGGGAGGCTCAGACTCAGCTGTTCTCAGGATTATACTTCAGCCTGCTGAATTTTCTCATCAGCCACTGAAATTGTTGCCCAACCATCTCTTCCTCCCACATTTTGGGAAAGTGGAGCTTTCAATTATAGCTGCGGATCAGCTCCCGAGGTGACTTGTGACTTCAATGAATGTTGGGCACTGGCCTCCGGGGCATGGAGCGCTCTACTTATGAGTCTTCTCTCTAGATGGGCAGTCTCCTCCTTCACTCTTTCAAGGATGTGGCAGGATGCTCTTCTGGTCTCCTGGAACCCCCAAACAGGTGCTTTAGTTTGCTCCAGAGAACTCTGGGTGTTTGCTAACTTCCCTGTAGCAGGAGCTGACTTTAGGAGCTCCTTACTCTACCACCATCTTGCTGGTTCTCCTTTTAAAGAACTTTTATTCAATAGACCTAGCTAAGCAGACCTTTTGTCCTCTTTGTGTTGGGAGCAAAACAGAGGAATGCTCTTGAATCTCTTTCACTTTGGTCAAGGAGACTGCTTCTGTGGAGAGATAATTACTCCCACTGGTTTTCCTTGTTTTTTAGTTGAGAATAGGTATGCTAGTCAATTTTTAATGTATTATTTAAATAACATTTCACCTATTTATTTGTAGCTAGCAAGAATTGGGGTCAGTGTATTTTGAATTTGAAAAATGTCATGTCAAAATTTTACCAGCTGAAATTATTTCATGGATTTTGTTTTGGGAGATTACTAGTCACTTGTCTGTTGACCATCCCATCTTTTTATTTCTGGAATTTTGAGATAGTCTCATACAACAAAAAAAAATTTATTTGATTATACTGAAAAATATTTGGATACTCTTTAGCTCCTTCACTGTTTAATTAGCTGGTTTTATCTCATTTTGTTTACCTCTATACAGAGTTTAAGTATTCTAGTCCCCTAGAGATCCATGGACTTTTTCTCTGTCACACTTTCCCTTAGTGATTTCGAATCTTATAGCTTTAAATGTCATTTATTGGCTGATCGCTCTCCAATCTATAGCTCCATCTTGGACCTCTCTTTTAGCTACATATTTATGTATTTATCTGCCCAATAGGCATCATCACTTGTATGTCTATTAGGCATCTCAAATTTAACATATTCAATTTTTTTTTGTTTTAAATTTTATGAAATTTTCAAACATACACAAAAGTAAAGAGATTCTTAAACTTCAATGTAATCATCATCTACTTTCAGCAATTAACGTTTTGAAAATCTTGTTTTATCAATCTCTTCCCCTACTGTTTTATCTCTGGAATATTTTAAAGCAAATCCCGTACCTCATTTTATTTATTTTACCAGATGCATTTTATAATATCTCATATATATGGAAATTTTATTTAACAACAATGCTACCACATTTAACAAAATTACCAATATTTCTTCATCATCATCTAAAACACAAATCATGTTCAGATTTACCCATTGTCTCAAAAACATCTTTATAATGTAGATTGGTTTTAACTGATATCTAAAGAAGGTCCACTCATTGAATTTGATTGATGTTTCTTAAGTCCCTTTTAGTTTGTAATCTTTGACTCCCCTCAGCTTTTTCATGCTTTTTATTTGTTGAAATAAATTGTTCAGTTGTTCTGTAGAATTTACCACACACGGAATTGGGATAATTGTTTTTTTATGGCATTTAATTTTCTCTATCCCCTATTTTTCTTGTGACCTGGTAGTTAGATCTAGAGGATTGGTCAGATTCAGTCTGAATTATATTGGTGTTACTTCCTACTGCATCACATCAAGAAAATCATAATGGTTGTTTACTTTTTAGTAATGCTAAGTTTGGTCATTGGGTTCAGTAACTATCCATCTGGTTCAACCATTATGCTTTACATTTTAAAAAAATCATTGTAGTGACATACAAGATACAATAACCCATTTTAACCACTTTCTTGTGCACAATTCAGTGATATTAATTACATTCACAATATTGTGCTATCACCACCATCTATTACCAAAACTTTTTAATCACCTCAGATAAAAACACTGTGCCCATTAATCAATACCTCCCCATTAACCCTATTCCCTTTAGCCGCTGGAAACCTCTAATCTACTCTCTGTTTCTGTGAGTTTGCTTATATTAGATATTTCATGTAAGTGAAATCATACAACATGCATCCTTTTATGTCTTTTTTTTTTACCAACATGATATCTTCAAGATTCATCCATGTTATAGCATATATCAGAACTTCATTCCTTTTTATGGCTGAATAATATTCCATTTTAAGTATATATCTCATCTTGTTTATGCATTCATCTATTGATGGACACTTGGGTTGCTTCCATTTTTTGGCTATTGTGGATAATGCTGCTATGAACATTGGTGTACAAATAACATTCAAAATTGAACTCCTTATCTTTCTTTCATAAAACTAACTGCTCCTTCCAAAGCTTCCCACTTCTTAGGGAGACTTTCTCTAACCACCGTACCAGTCTATTTTAAATTCTAACTCTCGGAAACGGACTTGGCCCAGTGGTTAGGGCGTCCGTCTACCACATGGGAGGTCCGCAGTTCAAACCCCGGTCCTCCTTGACCCGTGTGCAGCTGTCCCATGTGCAGTGCTGATGCGCGCAAGGAGTGCCCTGCCACGCAGGGGTGTCCCCTGCGTAGGGGAGCCCCACGCGCAAGGAGTGCGCCCCATAAGAAGAGCTGCCCAGTGCAAAAGAAAGTGCAGCCTGCCCAGGAATGGCGCCGCCCACACTTCCCGTGCTGCTGACGACAACAGAAGCGGACAAAAGAAGCAAGACGCAGCAAATAGACACAGAGAACAGACAACCAGGGGAGGGGGGAGGGAATTAAAATAAATAAATAAATCTTTAAAAATAAATAAATAAATAAATAAATTCTAACTCTCTCCCCTGTCTCCCTGAACACTGTTTTTCCTTGTTTTAGTTTCCCTGCTGCTAAAACAAATACCATACAATATGTTGGTTTAACAACAGGAATTTATTGCCGTGTGATTTCAGAGGTTGGAAGGGTTGCTTCCTCTCAGTTCGGTATCTTCTGGCTGGCTAGAAATCTTTGGGATTGGCTTTCCTGTCCAAGGGCAATAGACATTGCAGTGTCTTATTTCTCTTCTGGATTCTTTTCACTTCCAGCTTCGGGCAGCTCCTTGTGGCTTTTCTTTCTCTCTGTGTCCGAATTCTGTGCTGCTTATAAAGGACTCCAGTAAAGCATATTAAAAAAGCACAAAATGGTTCACTTAGGTTACACCTTAACTGAAGTCACATCTTCAAGAGTTCCTATTTACAGTGGATCTACATACAAAGGACCAGAGTTTGGGACCTGAACATGCCTTTTATGGGGGAGGACATCTTTTAGTCCCCAATACTACCTTTTTCTGCTTTATTTTCTTCCATAGTAATGATCACCATTTGTCATACTGTATGATTTCCTTATTTATTTGACTGTCTCTATTAACATTATGGTATATTATCCTTCTAGCTGCTTTCTTTCTCTTTGTTTTCTTTCTTTCTTTCTTTCTTTCTTTCTTTTCTTTTTTTTCCTCTTCCTTCCCTTTCTTTCCCTTTTTTTCCCTTCCCTTCCCTTTCCTTTTCCTTCTTTCCTTTCCTTTCCCTCTTTCTTTCTTTCTTTCTTTCTTTCTTTCTTTCTTTCTTTCTTTCTTTCTTTCTTTCTTTCTTTCTTTCTTTCTTTCTTTCTTTCTTTTCTTTCTTTCTTTCTTTCTTTCTTTCTTTCTTTCTTTCTTTTCTTTCTTTCTTTCTTTCTTTCTCTTTCTTTCACCAAATTGATATATTGTGGTAAAATGTTAATGATGGTTACTTCTGGGGGTGGAATTATAAGTAGTTTTTGTTCTTTTTTGCATATTTCCTAAATTTTCTACATTAAATGTGTATTAATTTGTACATCAGAAATGAACACAAATAAATGTTTTTTTTTCCTTTTCTAACATAATTTCTCATTTAAAAACAACCCAATTAAGGTACATTTGAATGGGCAAGGCTTTCCCCCACTGCAATTGATGAAGCACTTTAAATATAATGGGGATAATAAAAGTTTCAGCATTTCTTCTAATTTAATAAAATTATTTTATTTCACATTTAATTGTCTCATTCCTATAGATCAGGGATTAGCAAATCTATGGGCCAGATAGTAAATATTTTGGATTTTGTGGGCTATATGGTCTCTATTGCAACTGTTCAACTCTGCAGTCATAGTGCAAAAGCACCCATTAATAATACTGTAATCTGGCTGTGTTCCAATAAAACTTTATTTAAAAAACAGGCAGCAAACTGGATTTGGCCTATGGAGCATAATTTGTAGATCTCTGATGTAGTTTATGAATTAAGGTTTCTAATGCAAGGTTCTCTATATTAGAAATGAAAATATAGACCCACTACCTAAGTAAATTTTTTTGCTGTAAATATATTGTTAATGGATAATATTAATTGACAATTTTTGTTTGAATTCAAGTCTGTAGTCTTTAGAGCTTGGGTTTACAAAAAAGAAAACTAAGTAAATAATAACTAATCTATGAAAATAGTTTTCCATTGATTTGAATTGGAAATGCATTCAAATCTTATGTATCTGGATCCTTTATCATCATTTCAGTGGAAATTGTTCATTATCTCTATTTGGGATCTTTAAAAATCCAAAACTCAGCATACTATAGAGCCTGGTATAAATTTAATGTTTTTCTTGTCCCAGGTATCAGAAGCCCTGTGCTCTTCCCTCCTGTGATTCTTGTCTGAAGAAGTATAAAATATCTAGAATCAGAGTCTGACAACCTTGCTTACATGATAAAGGCCATGGTTCAACAGGGGTATAGTAGCTCCTTTGAGTTGTCAATTGAAGTGTATTTTTTCTTAATCTATTTTGTCCATGATGATATGAACAAAGATTTGACCTATTTTATATTATCCATGAAAACAAATTAAAATGGGCTAGATTTAGAAAGGACAAAGTTATTGTCATATCATTGCAATGGAGTTTCAGAATAAGATTAAAAGATATCATTGCAGTGGGGTTTCAGAATAAGATTAAAGCAATTAACTTCCTAATCATTGTTTTAAATTTACTTTTGATGACATATCGTATGAACTATAAAAATTCCAGTTATTGCTCTATAAGTTTTTATTTAATTATTAGTGACTTTATATATTCTCCATTAACAGTAGTGAGACAAAAATATTAGTGTGGTGTCAAGTGATTTTACAATAATTATTTTTTAGGACTAAAGTATTTTATCCTAAATTCAGTTATTGACTTATTAAAAAATTATTTTTGAAACATTATCATTAATCTAAGAAAGTTAAATTCCTAATCCCTTGAAGCTGAAATTCTTAAATAAGTTATTTAAAATATGTATTAAAGTTATTATAATTTTAAAGCATGGTATATTTGAGATGTGTTTTAACATGAAAGATTTCTTCTTTCTTAAGTTTTGTCCATCAACTAAGGGCACAACCAGATACCTCACTTCTACTGGTGCTGATGGAACAATATGTTTTTGGCAATGGCATGTAAAAACAATGAAGTTTAAGTAAGTATGGAAGTAGTTTAGAAATTTTCGGAAATATCAGGCATATCCATTTTTCTTTAGTACCTTGAGGGATTGTTAATAGTACATGTATTTTAATATAAATAATATATGTATGCGTGTATATATTTATTTATATATCTATATATAAATTATATATTTCAATTGGAAATAGAGATTTTCGAATAAAATTTTTGTGAAATCAATGTTGAAGAGACTTATTTATATATAAAATTTTCATAAGGGGTATTTGTTTCATTTCTTACTTTGGTAAGAAGACTTTTTTAATTTCTCATAATGGTAATGGTAAGTAACATGGTAATTTGTTTGAAAAGCTGTAGTAATAATACTAATGTTATAAATTATACTTGCAAGGTTAAATGCATTTTTTAACCTGCTAGTAGTAATTATAACTATTGACCACTTCAGGTTTGTAATTTCTGTAGTAGTGATGCTAAATCTGTTAGTATCAAGTAATGTGCTAACATTCTTGCCCATTAGATGAGAATGATGAAAAATAAAAACAACTTACTTTTCTCTTTAGAGATCGCCCGGTGAAGTTTACTGAGAGATCCAGACCTGGAGTTCAGATATCTTGTTCGTCTTTCAGTTCTGGTCTGTATAAAAATTGAATGTTTCTAGTGCCTAATATATAATTCAGTTGTAAAAGAGATTTTTCAATTCTTTGAAGAAAAAAATACACGTTTGAGTGTTAATGGAAGCATACCAAAGTGGAAACCATACTTACAACTTTTTTGAATGCTAATTAATATATAATAGCAGTTTAGTTTTTACACTCAACTACTGTAGCCACTATAAAGGGGATTTTGGATATGGGATATCGTAAAAATAATTTTGAATCCTTACGTTTTCATATAAAATATAAAGAAATGAATTTCTCAAGGCTGTGTGTGACCTTTAATGCTTATGATCCAAAGGCCTGTGTTTAGTATATACTTGGTGGATTTGTTGGGGGAATGGTAAAGTTGTCCCTTAAATATTTCTCTTTTATTTCTTGAATTTTATTACTTTTTTCTCTGAAAACTTAGTATACATTTACTGGTTAGAGGACAGTCTTGTGTTTAAGCCCTTTTATTTATATAGGGTAGCATACAACTAGAAAAGCAATCACATAGTTTTTACAAATCCTTCACATTCTTTTTTTTTTTTTTTAATCCTCCAGGTGGTATGTTCATTACAACAGGTAGCACTGACCATGTGATTAGAATATATTATTTGGGTTCTGAGATCCCTGAAAAAATTGCTGAATTAGAGTCACATACGGTAAGAACAGAATGAGAAACTTAAATATATTGTTTTCTTTTTTTAACATACCTGGAAATTAGGTTCATATTTCTTTTTTTTTTCTTTCTGATATGTACACTTCTTTAGTATAGTTCAATGTTAAATGCTTTATGAGAAGATTTGTGTTTTTTTTTAATTAATGAAGGTAAATGTGAAATTCTGGGTTTAGTATTGGATTTAGTATTGAAAATGAGTTCAATTTGTATGGAGAAGGATTATTTTTCAGGAAACTTGGAGCCACTGTTGCTTAGTTATATCCCTGTCTTTCATATCTCTATTCTGCTTTCTTTCATTTCCTTTTTCTCCAAATCACTTCTTTGTTGTGAGTTTTGGGAATATTTCTATTTCATCTTTCTGTACATCTCACATGCCACATTGTCAAAGCTTTATAGTCAGGTATTCAGAGTACTCAGCTTTGCAAGTCCTAATGTTACTGTTCTAATAATTGTTGACACTTCATTTGCAATAGTTTACTGCACATTAATAAAATACATTTTCCTTGAAATACAACTTTAACAAAAAATATGGTTTTTGAATTGCACAATCAACCATGTTCTTGACAATTATGTTAAAATAGACCCCTAACAGGAATCTAGAGATTTTTAGAAAGAGTCTCCTGTTCTTTGTCTTATCATAAAAAAATAATTGGACAATCTTTTTATGAAGACTTACCAAGCCCAACTGGTCTTTTAACTTGCTTTTATTTATTCCTGAACACTAAAATCCTGGAATGTCATTTAAATTGTGAAAGAGGAAAACTTAGGAAATATTTAAAGATCTTGATCTAAGACAGTCTAGTAGGAAAAGTTCATTTGTGATAGAGCATGCAAATGGGGGCATTTTTGCAATTACCACCTAAGCAGTGTGTGTGTGTGTAAGTTTGTGTTTGAAAGTGCTATCAAGTCTTTTGAAAGCTGAGAGAGATGAGGGGAAAATTGAATGGGAAAGAATTGAGTGATGAAGGATCAAGAAAAATTGGTAGAATTTTATTTGCACAGTTCTACCTAAGAAGGCAGAAAAAGTAAACACTCCCTGTTGGAATTAGTAGCTGTTGTTAGTGACTGAAAATAAGATTTCCCTTCAGAACATCTAAAACCAAACATTGCAGCTGGCACAGAGAATCCAGAATCTCTCAGATGAAGTACCACCGTAGTGTCTTAGAGCAGTAAGAATAATAGATACCTATGAACATATGTAAACACTGTAATAATTTTTTAAAATGAAAAATAAATATTAAGATATTTAGTATGTGAGCTTTTTATTAAAAGTTAAGTTCAAATACAGTTCAATAATTGAATTTGTTCGAAAATGTGTCCAGCATTTGGGGATAGGTTTTAGCTTTATTATCTAGCAATAAAGCAAAGGAAAGTGCACATTTTGGTTTACACTTTTATCTTCTCACCACAACTGTATATATCATATTTTTAAAGGTCTGGGTTAATCCTTTTAAAAGAAGATTCAAAAGCAGTATCTAAACTACAATACCTACATACTGTCAGATGGATTCATTGTAAAATAATCAAATCATGTGGAAAACAGTAAATTTGATTTTATGAAGTTTATAAAAACTAAGTCAAAAATTTAAATACTGTTAAATCTGTTGTTTTAAAGTGGTGTCTTAGATTAGTGTGCAGATTTATTATGGGGGATGGAGCAAGTTAATACCTATTTAGAATCATCTGGCTCTTGAGATTATGGTTTCAAGGCAGGTCTACTTATATGGTTCGTCTCAAGTTATTCTTGGTTAATTAATGCATTGTTTAAGTGTTCATTAAAATTCATTTTTAAAATTAGAGGCTTTTTAACAGAAAATTTTAGCATTAAAAATATCTGCTTCATAATTTTACATGTGAATTTGAGGCAAAAAAAACACTTGATTTGGTTTACAAATAAATAAATTCTAACAAAAAATATGTTGTTTTATGTCTTAGGACAAAGTTGTTGCTGTTCAGTTCTGTAACAATGGAGACAGGTAATTATGTAGTATATATCTGTTTAAACATATGTTTGACATGTTTTATGACACTGTTCCCTCAGAAGTAGTTCACTCTGCTATAGGCCTTATTTCTGTCTAGCCATTTAGGCTCAAAGGCCTCGTCTTTCTTTAATGACATTCTTAGGCCATCCCTTCCAAACTCCCATCCCGTTCAAGTAGTAATATAAGTCCTACTTTCTGATTGATTTTTGATTGTTTGTTTATTTTTCTCTTTCAGTTTCTGTTACCATCCACCTTTGTCAAGGACTCCATTATTTAACTCATGGGATAATGTCCTAGCTTCTTTGCCTTCAGTTTTCTTTCCCCTTCTGATGCAACCTCTCCAGCTCTGCCAGATCAATATTCCTGAAACATTGCTCTGTTCAGAAATCTGTGGTGACTCCTCTTTGCCAATGGAATAGAATTTAAATGTTTTATCCTGGCATTCAGAGTTCTCAACAACTTGAAATAAATCTGTATGGTTTTCATTTCTACTATTCCCCTATATGAATCTTTAGATCCAGCCTTTTTGATTTACTCATTGTTCCTGTTACATCACATGTCTATTTTCTCATCCATTCCTTTGCTTATTTATTTCCTCATACCATTCTTTCCCAGAAATGCCTTTCCCTACCTTTTCCTTCTCTCC
The DNA here is from genome assembly GCF_030445035.2 of Dasypus novemcinctus. Lineage (NCBI taxonomy): Eukaryota > Metazoa > Chordata > Mammalia > Cingulata > Dasypodidae > Dasypus > Dasypus novemcinctus. The sequence continues at coordinate 90,065,264 of NC_080704.1, read as the reverse complement.
TTCTCTTTTCCTCCTACTTTTTGTCTCTTCCCTTCCCTACTCTTTCTTTTCTTATATAATGCATATCTTCTTTTAAAATTCAAGCCCTACCTGAAGCCTTACCTGACGGCTCTAGCTATTAGCTATCTTGTCTTCCTTTGAGCAGCTGCATCACTTATTGTCTCTGCTATCCATTTGACACATACTTCCTTTATCTGTAAAATTTCAGAGGTTATATACAAATATCCATGTACCTTAAAAAAAATCTCTTATCCCAAAAAGGTGATAATCTTCTGCCCTGGGCTAAAAGTTTGCCTAGAATAGACCTAAAATCTTAATCTCTTTACATGAATTTGTATCCATAAATATCTATAAAAACATTTTGTGGGTGAGCATGTATTTTAAATTTTTAAAAAAATTTTTGTCTTGTCTTTATTGGAGAAGTTGCAGGTTTACAGAAAAATCTTGCATTAAATACAGAGTTCCCACATGCCACCTTATTACTAATACCTTGCACTAGTGTGGTACACTTGTTAAAAAAATTAATGTCCTTTTTTTGATACTTGGATTACATACATGTCACAAAAAATAGAGGGGATTATTCCCATATGCCCCACTCCCTATCCCTTCCACATTTTCCCATATTAACAACATCTTTCATTAGTGTAGTACATTTGTTACAATTGATGAACACATTTTGGAGCATTACCACTAAGCGTGGATTATAGTTTACAAATTATGACAAGATATATAATGACTTGTATTTGTCATTGTCATGTCATTCAGGACAGTTCCCAAGTCCCAAAAATGCCCCTATATTACACCTGTTTTTCCCTCTCCCTCTCCTAAGAGCCTCCAGTGGCCACAGCCTTCACATCAATGATAAATGTTCTTCCATTGCTAGAATCACAATAAGTCTATAGTAGAATAACAGTAAGTCTACTCTAGTCCATCATTTATTCCTCAATCCTGAGGATTCTGGCATGGCGATACCTACTCCACCTCTAAATAAGAGGGGACTTAGATCCCATGGGACAGATGGATAGGCCTATCTTGCATGCGGTTACAGACTCTGTCTGTTCCTTAGGATGGTCGTTATCCATCATCATCTCCTTTTAGTTGTCCTGCGTGAGTCCATTGAACTGGAGAGTAGGTGTTGCAACTCTGTTGAAATTCAGGGCCCAATTGGCATGTGGACTGCCCAAAGATCGAAGTCTCTTGGACATATACCTATCAAGTATTGTACTAACTATATATTTGAATAGAAGGGGCAGAAGAGCCATGTGTAGGTAAACCACAACTGAGTCCAAATTTAATAAAATATAACATTTAAAATTTAATAAATGTGGGGAACAGATGTAGCTCAGTAGTTGAGTGCCTGCTTCTCAAGTACAAGGTCCTGGGTTCAATCCCTTGTACCCCCAAAAGAAAAAAAAATTAATAAATGTTAAAATTTAATAAAAGAACATTTTCAAAATTATACTTTTAACTATGGTTCACCATTTACAAAAGGTTTCATTGTGTTGTGCAGTCCTATTGTTTTAAAAAACTTTATTCTAGTAACAGTACAACCTAAAATTTCCCCTTTAACCTCATTCAAGGATATTATTCTGTGCTGTTAATTACTTTCCCTATGTTGACTACCATTGCCACCATCCATTTTATTTTTAAATATTATTTCCAGGAAGTATGGTGAAGACAATGATGAATTTGTTCATCTTTATTAAATGCTGGTAGAGTAAATCATGATGGTCCACAAAAAGTGGTGTTTATGTGAGGAATGAGAAAACCTTAAGTAATTTTTAAGATTGATTTATTGCAATGCTTTGAGTACACTTGAGGGCTTTTATAGCTATTCTTTTATGGAGGACTCTGAATTTTTAAATTTCTTACCTCCTTTCCAAAGGAAGAAATGCATTATTTTACCTTTATTTAAGGGGGAAAAAACCCCACTAGTTTCACTAATAATCAAAGGAATGCAAATTAAAATAGCAGTAACATAATTTTTAAAAATAATCCAATATACTAAAGAATAATATACAGTATTGCCAAGGGTTTAGGGAAAATAGAGAATTTCCTACAATTTTTGATGAGATTATGTAGTTAAAATTAAAAAAAAACTTAATGATAATAATTTGATATATTTATCAAAAGGCTAAAAATATGCTTACCCTTTGACTCAGCAAAGATATCTATAGGGTTGTACAAAGATATTTACAAAGATGGTGTTCACAGCATTTTTTGCAGTTGTAAAGACAGGAAACAGTATGAATATTCATCATTAGGGAATTTAATAAATAAATCTTGGTATTTATGTATAGTTGATCCTTTTTAAAAATGATTGTAAAGAACTGTGGGAAGACAGCAGTGTAAGAAGTTCTAGGCTTCTGTCTTTCTACCATAACAACTATTAAACAGATAGGAATTGTCTGAATCAACTTTTTGAAATGCCTAGAATCAAATAGAACACTGTATAGCTTCCAAAGAAGAACACAAGGAAGATTATGGTAAATTAAGGTAAATAGCAGTGAATTGCTTTCTACAAACTGTGGTTACTGGTGCCCAATCCCTACTCTCATAGCAGGCCACAGTGGGGTCCATCCAGACCCTGGCATAATTTGCTGATTCCAGAAAAGAAGATAAAAATCCACATACACAAGAATTGGGGTTGGCATAGGCTGATGACAGCTTTTAGCTTCTTCGCATCTGTTGGGACTTGACTCTTGGGGCAACCGTTGTTCCAACCCACCCTGGGCAAAGGCAAAAGGAGATTTAAATATGGTGTGCTTCCTCAGAGCTTCAGAGGACATTTGAAGGTCTGCATTTGCTGGACAGGTCAAGAAAGCACCAATTTGGGGAGCCCAGAAAGAAGCTCCTTGTTCCCTGCCTGATTACTTCTTCATTCCCTCTCCAGGACAATTTGGAGCCTGCCTGCAGTCCCTTTGTGGGTCCCTGGCCTTGTTCCCACTGGTTAACACTAACGTGGGAACCTCCTCTCCAGCTCTCTCCTCTCTTCCCCTGAATTTATCCTCCAGGCAAAAGCAGCTTGACATAAGGAAACAGTAAGAAACAATTGGGGAGTTGCTGAAGGCAGGCAGAGGGAAAAAGAAGTGTGATATTTGGGCGTTTTCAGGACTTGAACTTGGAGTTGTCCTCAATGATATTGCAGGGACAGATGCAGGACATTGTATATCCTGCCATAACCCACTGAATGGACTGGGAGAGAATGTAAACTACAACATAAACTATAATCCATACTCTGTAGCAATGCTCCAAAATGTATTCATCACATGCAGTTAATGTACCACACTAATGAAAGCAATTGTCGATGTGGGAGGATTGGGAGGTGTGGGGAGTGGGGTATATGTGAACCTCTTATATTTTTTATAGAAACATTTTATGTGATCTATGTATCTTTAAAAAAAAGAATAATAATGAAAAAATATGGAAATCACAATGGATTAGGAAATATCTTAAGATCAATGAAACATAACAGCAAAACTTACGGGGTGCAACAAAAGGCAGTAGAGAAGGAAATATATAGCTCTAATTGCTTACATTAAAAAAGATGAGGGAAGTGGATTTGGCCCAATGGATAGGGCGTCCACCTACCACGTGGGAAGTCCAAGGTTCAAACCCAGGGCTTCCTGACCCATTTGATGAGCTGGCCCATGGACAGTGCTGATGTACGCAAGGAGAACCGTGCCATGCAGGGGTGTCCCCCACATAGGGGAGCCTGAAGCACAAGGAGTGCGCCTCATAAGGAGAGCTGGCCCGGGTGAAAAAGTGCAGCCTGCCCAGGAATGGCACTGCACACATGGGGAACCAACACAGCAAGATGACACAACAAAACGAGACACAGGTTCTGGGTGCTGCTGACAGAAGTGGACACAGAAGAACACACAGCAAATGGACACAGAGAGCAGACAACTGGGGGGCGGGCAGGGAAGGGGAGAGAAATAAAAGAATAAATCTTAAAAAAAAAAGAATAAATCTTTAAAAAAAAAAGAACAATGATATCAAATCAGAGGTCCTACCTCAAAACTGGAAGAATTAGAAAAAAGAAGAGTAAAGGTGTAAAGTGAGCAGAAGGAAGGATTTAAAGATTAGAGCAGAGATAAATTTATAGAGAATAAATAATAGACATAACCTATAGTTTGTTCTTTGAAAAAATCAATAAAATTGACTAATCTTTAGCAAGACTGACAGAGAAAAAAGAGGACACACAACTAAAATCAAATGAAAAGAGGAGCATTATTGACCCCTCTGAAATATAAAGGTTTATAAAAGGATACTATGACCAACTGTACACCAACAAATTAGATAACCAATTTGAAATGGAAAAATTCCTAGAAATGTAAACTACCTATTCTGAATAAAGAAAACATAGAAGATCTCAACAAATCAGTAATTAGTAAAAGAATGAATTAGGAAACAAAATCTCCCAACAACGAGAAGCCCAAGATCAGATGGCTTTATAGGGGAATTGTACCAAACGTTCCAAGAAGACTTAACTCCAATTCTGCCTAAACTCCCAAAAAATGGAAGAGGTGTTCCAAATTCGTTGTATGAGGCTGTCACCATCATTCCGAAGTCAGATAAAGATACCATAAGAAAACTACAGACCAATATCTCTTAGGTATATAGATGCAAAATCCTCAACAATATAATAGCAAAATGAACCAACCTATTAAAAAATTATACACCATGATCAAATGGGATTTATTCCACGTATGCAAGCATGGTTTAACATAATAAAATCAATTCATATAATACATATTATACAAAAATGAAAGAAAACCACATGATCATTTCATTTGTGTCACAAAAGACATTTAATATAAACTAGCACCCATTCTTGGGGGGAAAAAAACACTTAGAAAACTAGAAATAGAAGGAAACTCTGTCAGCATGATAAAGGAGCTTAGTGAAAAACACACAGCTAGCATCATACTTAATGGTGAAAGACTGAAAGCTTTCCCTGTAAGATCTGTAATAAAACAAGGGTACCCACTGCTACCACTGTTCAACATTGTACTGGAAGTTCTAGTCAGAGGAATTAGGCAAGAAAATAAATAAAATTTGGAAAAGAATGAGTGAAACCTTTCCAATTTGCAGATGACATGATCCTATATACAAAAAATCTTGAATAATTTACAACAAAACTCCTAAAACTAATAAATTCAACAAAATGTTAGGTACAAGGTCAAAACCCCAAAATATCAGTAGTGTTTCTTTATATTAGCAATGAACAATTACAAGCAGAAATCAAGAAAACAAGTCCATTTATAATTGCAACTAGAAAAATAAAACAGGAATAAATCTAAGTAAAGACTTGTAAATAGACAACTGGAAAACATTGCTAAAAGAAATAAAAGAAGACCTAAATAAATGGAAGGGCATCCTATGTTCATGGATTTGAAGAGTAAATATTATTGATAACAGTTCTATCCAAAGCAATTTAAAGATTCAATGCTTTCTCAGTAAAAATAGCAAAAAACGTTTCTTTACAGAAATGAAAATTTCAGTCATTAAATTTATATGGAAGGGTAATGGGACCTGGATTGGTAAAGACATCTTGAAAAAGAAGAATAAATTGGAGGACTCACACTTCCTGATCTTAAAACTTTTTATAAAACTCCCAGTAATCAATTAGCATGGTATAGGTACAAGGACAGGTATATAAAACCATGGAATTGAATTGACAGCTCTGAAATCAACCCTCACATTTATGTCCAACTGATTTTTACAAGGGAGCCAAGGCTACTCAATTGGGGAAGAGTGGTCTCTTCAACAATGGTGCTGGGAAAACTGTCTCCATTTGCATAAGAATGAAGGTGGACTCCTATCTCACACATACACAAAAGTAAACTAAAAATGGATCAAAGACCTAAATATAAGAACCAGAACTATGAAACTTCTAGAAGAAAACATGAAGGAGCATTTTCAGGACCTGGTGGTATTCAGTGGTTTCCAGCAGCGACAGAAAAAAATATTTACATGGGACCTCATCAAAATTTAAAACTTTTGTACCTTGAAGGAGTTTATCATGAAAGCAAAATGACAACCTACAAAATGGGAGAAAATATTTCGGCTTAATATCCAGAGTATATTAAAAAATCCTTCAACTCAACCAAAAAAAAACAAGCAACCCAATTAAAACATGGGCAAAAATATATAATTGACAAAAAAAGCACATGAAAATATGCTCAACATCGTTAGTGAAATGCAAATCATAACCACGAGATATCATCTCATAGCCACTATCATGGCTACTGCTTAAAAAACAGAAAATTTCAAGTAGATATTTACAAATTTACAAACTGGAGAAGATGTGGAAGAAATAGAAACAATCATTCATTGCTTGTGGGAATGTAAAATGTTGCAGCCATTATGGGAGATATTTTGGCAGTTACTTAGAAAATTAAGAATAGAATTCCCATATGACCCAGCAGTCCCTCTTCTAGGTATATATACTCAAGAGAATTGAAAGCAGGAACTTGAACATTTGTGCACGCATGGATGTTCACAGTGGCATTTATTCACAATTGCCAAAAGATGGAAGCAACCCAAGTGTCCAACCTAAGAATGTATAAAAAAAATGTTTATACACACAATGGTATATTATTCACCTATGTAAAGGAATTAAGTTCTGATATATGTGACAACATGGATGAACCTTAAGACATCATGTTATGTCAAATTTGCCAGCCACAAAAGGAAAAACATTGTGTGAGCTCACTGATAGGAAATACTTAGAATAAGGAAACTCATAGAGTCAGAATCTAGAATATAGATTACCAGGGGATGGGGTTGGGATAGGGTATTAAGGCTTGAGTTTCCACTTGGAACTATGGAAATTTTTTGATAATTGATTGTGGGGATAGTAGCACAACGTTGTGAATGTAATGATATCAACAGTGTAATATATATCTGAATTTGGTTAAAAGGAGAATCATTCTATTGCATATATGATACTAGAATAAAAATTAAAAAGAAAAATCCATGGAAATGCACAACGCAAACACTGATCCCTAAGTCAAATCATAGATTATACTTAATAGTACAATTATAAAAATATGCTTTTATCAATTGAAACAAATGGTCCACACAAGTGTAAGATGTTTATAATGGGGTGTTATATGAGAATCCTGTATTTTGTGCATGATTGTTCTGTAAATCTACAACTTCTTTAATTTAAAAATATGTGATAGTATTTACTGCAGAGGGTGGTCCTGGAGACTGAATGAGTAGCATTCTGCAGTTAGTAATCAGTCAGGAAATATCAGCTGTTTCCTCATTTTTCTGTATTTCATTTATCAAAGATCTGTAGAAATGGCAATTAGAATTCCAGTCATCCAGTAGAATTAGTGCCTCACAGTTTTTCAGTTATGTCAGAAAAAGGAAATGTTTTATTCTGTCTGTATAGCTTTATTAATAAATAAAAGTATTTTTTCAAAAAAGGTGATGGTAGTTTTTGTGCATCAGAGAATATCAAGAAAGTCAAAAGACAACATATAGAATGGGAGAAAATATCTGGAAATCATATAATCCATAAGGCTTTAATATCCAGAATATATAAGGAACTGTAAATCAACAACAAAAAGACAACTGAATTAAAAATGGGCAAAGAACTTGACTAGACATTTCCGCAAAGCCAGAAAGTACATGAAAAGATGCCCAACATCATTAGTCATTACAGAATGCATATCAAAACCATAGTAACATACTCCCTTATACCCACTACGATAGGATGGCTATGATTTAAAAAAAAAAAAAGGAAAATAGGTGTTACTTAGTATGCAGAGAAATAGGAGCCCTTGTATATTGATGGGAATGTAAAATGGTGCAGCCGTTGTGAAAAAACAATTTGGCACTTTGACGATAGTTCAGCATAGAATTATCTATGACTTAGCAATTCAGTGTCTAGGTATATACCCAAAAGTATTGAAACAGGAACTCAAAAAGATGTTTGTATACCAGTATGTTTGTATACATACACATACTATGTATGTGAATGTACATAGCAGCATTTTTCACAGTTGCCAAATGGCAGAAGCAACCCAAGTATTGATTAACAGATGAATGGGCAAACAAAATGTGTTGTATACGTACAAATAATATACAGATATAAAAGGATGAAGTACTGGTACGTGCTACAAAATAGATGAACCTTGATGACATCTTGTTGAGTGAAATAAGCCAGATGCAAATAAATATTATATAATTTCATTTATATGAAATACATGGAATAAGCAAATACGTAAAAGCAGAGAGTGGGTTACAGGTGTCAGCAGCTGGGGATGTGTAGAAATGGACATTTATTTTATTGCTTGATGGTTACAGAATTTCTGTTTGGGATGATGAAAGTTTTGGTAATGGTGGTATTGGTAGTACAATATTATAAATGTAATTAACACCACTGAATTGTATACATGGCAGTGGGTAAAATGGGAACTTTTGTATTGTATACATCTTACCACAATAAAATAAAAAAAATACAGTGATGGTAGTTTTATGCTTTTAAATGTAGAAATATGTCTACAAAATACATTTGTTAGGGAAAAACAAAACATGCCATATAATCCCATTTTCTATAGGGAGAATAAGTATATTAATGTATTTTAATAAAGTCGGAATGAATAGAAACTAAAGTGTTAACTGTGATAGAATTATGGGTAATTTTCCTATATTCTGAGTTTTTTGCAATAAATACATTACTTTTTTGACAATAGCTTCATTGGGATATAATTCCCATACCACATAATTTAAAGGTTTTTAGTGTTAAGAGTTGTACATCCATCACCATGATCAATTTTAGAACATTTTCGTCACCCTCAAAAGAAAGCCGATACATTTAGTCATCACTCCCAATCCTTCCACCTTTCCCACCCTTAACTCTAGGCAACCACTAATCTACTTTTCTATATCTTTAGATTTGTCAGTTCTTGACATTTTGTATAAATGGAATCGTTGAATATGTGGTCTTTTGTGACTGGCTTCTTTCACTTAGATAATGTTCTCAAGGTTCATCCATGTTGAATGAATGAATACTTCATTCCTTTTCATTGCCGAGTAATATTCCATTGCATAGATGTACCATATTTTGTTTGTTCATTTATCAGTTGTTCAATTGATGGGCATTAGGGTTTTTTCCACTTTAAGGCTATTATGAATAATGCTGCTATGAACAGTTTTTGTATGGATATGTATTTTCCTTACTCTTGCATATGTATTTAGGATTGGAATTGCTAGGTCATATAGTACTTCTATGTTTAACCTAATGAGGAACTGCTAGACTGCTGTCCAAATTGATTGCACTATTTTACATTACCATGAGGGTGAATGTATTACTTTTATAATCACAAAATTACCATTTTGACAAAAAATAACAAGGCTATTTCACTTTTTCTCTCCAGTTTAAGATTTGTTAGTGGAAGTAGAGATGGAACAGCAAGAATATGGCAGTATCAGCAACAAGAATGGAAGAGTATAGTGCTAGATATGGCTACTAAAATGACTGGGTAAGATTGGATATTAGATATTTCAGTAGTTCTCATATGGTATATTATCTTTTAAATTATTGAATTATATTTTAAAATAAGCATAAAGATTATATTTTACATTACTGAATAGTTTGAAATTAATTGGCAATTAATGTTTGCCTGTGTATTCAGTCTCTGGATGTACTTTTGCTTTTGACTGACAGACTAGATGGTAGGAACGTGCTGATTGATTCAAAATTCTAATCTGTTGTGACTCAAATATCTTTCTCTGCTTTGCTGATGCCCATGAAATCTTTTCTATAGGTCATTTTAAAAATTACCTTCTACTTTCTACCTCAGGGGTTGTCCCTGTTAAATATTATATGTTTAAGAATACCTTTATAATATTTCATAGTGTTAACATTCCTACCCAACTTTATCTGTACACTTAATTAGTATTGTTTCATCATATTCACTATTGATTAGACGATATATAATTATCTCTTTAGGATAATTTCTTAAGGATGTGGCCCTGAAATTAATTCTCTTCCTAGTTAGAATAATGTAGAGCTGATTTTGTAGTCATAGACATATTGATAACATATTAGATTAAAAGAGAAGTTACTGAATTTCTTACTGCTTTTTTATAAGGCATGCCATTTAAAAATATATTATTTAAGAAAATATGGACATCCTAAGTTTCCATATTTTCTAGTTGTTACCATAACCATGTTTTACTTTTTAAGGTATTTGTAACTTTCTTTCTAGTTTCCATGTTTTATACTCAAGGAATTATTTAACAAGCAAACTGTTGTCATTTTGGTTCTTTTTTTCTCCCTGAAATAAGCTTATGGATATTGCCCCATGTGGGTAAATTTATTTTTTTATTTTATGAGTACTTAAAAGTACAGCTTAGGCTTTTTTCATCTGAACAGCTGCATGCTCCTGGAGAAATTGTCATAATTTGCTATTTTAGATGCATCTTTGCTAAAAAAAAGGACAAGGTGTGAATATTTAAAATTATTTTGTTTAGGAGTAATTTGCCATCCGGAGAAGATAAGGTCACTAAACTTAAGGTGACTATGGTGGCCTGGGATCGCTATGACACCACAGTTATTACTGCAGTGAACAATTTCCTTTTAAAAGTATGGAATTCTATTACAGGGCAGCTTCTTCATACTTTATCTGTAAGTATTCTATTTTTAGAGTAATTGAAATGGTCACAAAGGGATTTATTTTATGAGACAGGAAATTTAAGTTCTAGTTCACTTTCTTTAACTTACTAGCCCTTGGTTACTTAACTTCATGGGACGTCTGTTGGCATTTCTGTAAAGTAGAGATAATGTATGTAGGTATCAAGGAAACTTTTTGAGGCCCTTTCCTAGACAAATGTTTATTATGGTATAAAATACAGTCAAGAGTATATAAGTTATTTTGTTTTTAGCAGGAATTGGGTATTTTTGTTGTTACTACTGTTTTGGAAGTGAGCTAACCTTATATAACAAGCGTGTCTTTTATATTCTTCCTTCAGGGATTAGTATGTGCAAGAAGTAGAGCTTAAGAAGAAGAAAGTTGCCTTTTCCTGTATTTTTAAAATATATTTATTTGTCATAGTTAAAAGCTATAATATTTGTGATTTGAAAAGTTGGTGAGGATTAGTAGAAATCACATGAGTGGTGTTGATTGTCAGTTTACCATTAATATGGGTTGACTTTAAGTTAAATTCCATTTAAAAGCTTTATTTCCTTTTTGCTTCCATTATTGATTAATTAGCATTTTAAAGAGAGAGACACTAAGTGATTACAATATGTTTTATTCAGTAGTAGGTGAAAGGGTTTAGGCAAGAGCCCAATTTTCATGGCTCTTAATTCTGTTTTTAGTATACCATGGTGCCATCTTCATTTGACTCCTAGATGAGATAATCTTAGCCTAAGGCCTTTGAGATTTCTAAAAAATTGTTTAATTTTAGGGGATTTCCAGTTTAGCTTTATATACCTCCCAAGCCCTCTTTCCTATATACATTCCTAGCACTGTGCTAGTGGAGTCCTAGATTCTTCCTTTTATCTATTAAGCCAATGCTTACTTGGTTCTCTTTTTCCGTATTCCCTGATCAGTTTCAATTAATTTGTCTGGAAAACCTGTATTGTTTGTTGACTCTTTATCAGGAAATGTTTGTATAAACACTGTCCAACAGAAATATAATGCAAGACATTTGTAATTTTTATTTTCCTAGTAACCATAATAATAAAATAAAAAGAATTATGTGAAATTAATTTCATAATATATCTATCTAAAATACTAACATTTCCACATGTAATTAATAAGAAAAACTATTAGAGATATTTTACATTATTTTTTGTACCAAGCCTTTGAAATCTAGTTTGTACTTTATACTTATGGAGTATCTCTACTTGTACCTGCCATATTTCAAATGCTGAATAGCCACATGTGCTACTACTGTATTGGACAGCAAAGAGCTATACCTCTAAAATCACAATTTCAAAGGCCATATTGTAGCCATTGTTTTTATAAATCCATGTGAAATTCAGTATTAAGTATTTTAAGGTAAAGTCCTATTTAGTGGTATTCTTTCCCATGGACTGACTCTTGGGTCATCTGTTTTCAGTGAATTTTATTGAAGAAATTTTGGAACTGAGTAATTTTAGTCCTTGTGACAGGCACATCTACTTAGTTGTATTGTAACAATTTGTACATCAGGGTCTTAGTGTAGTATAAAGTTCTTGCATTTGACAAATACTTACTGAGCATGTACTATGTTCCAGACACTGAGCCATGTGTTAAGAATAAATGTTAAATTTGTTTAATTGTCCCTATCCTGGAGCTTATGATCTATTAAGCGATTTTTTAAAAAATACTTTAATCAAATAAGGGCTAAGAAAGTAAAGAAGCAGTTGAAGTTTCTAGCAGTGCAGCCTAATCTGGTCTGGGAGAGTTAAAACCTTCCTGAGGAAGTGAAGTTTGAGTTAAACTTTGAAAAATGAGTAGAAATTACCTAAGTCTCAACTTAAATGTCACCTTCTTGACAAGGCCTTCCCCAAACTAACAGGCTAAAATAGCTTCCCAGTCTTTCTCTTATTATATCACCTTGCTTTATTTTCATCCTAGTATTTATCACTACCTGATATTTTCTTTGTTTGTTTACTTTATATCTCCATGTGGCAGGGACTCACTAAATATTTGGTGAATTACATATGTGAGGAGGTTAACAGGTCCTTCCAAGAAGAGGGAACAGCACGTGCAAAGGTCCTGAGGTAGAAGGGAACTGAAAAAAAATCCAATTTGGCTAGAGCACAGAGAGCAGAAACAGTGCTACCAGATAAAGACTGAAGAAGTGGACAGGGGCCAGACCATTCAGGGTCCTGTAAGATCTATCCTAAGACCAATAGGAAACCATTAAAGCATTTAAAGCAAAGGAATGACATGTGAGTTTTCCTTCTGAAAAATACCTTGTAATTCTGGCTACAGGGTAGATAGAATAGATTGGAGCAGGATTAAGAATGACTGTGGATAAACTGTGTAGAAGTCTGTTGTAGTAACCAGGATGAGATGTGATGATAATTTGGATTTGTCATCTGTTGGTGGAAAGAGAGGCATGCTTTATTAAAAAGAAATATTTTTTGAGAAAATTAAGATAGTAGTTCTTGGGCAGGGTAGGGGGTTGGTATGATACACAAGAAACTTTTAGGGTTTAAAAAAGACCAGTACTTTGAGTAAAGGAATAGTAGAAAAGATAAATAAAAATATCACAGATGATATATTTTAAGAGATTACAGATTTTTACCAGGTTTTGTAACCTATGATCCAGTGCTTATGCCCTCATCCTAAGGCATGTAACCAAAATATAAAACTCCCTGTTTAAAAGTCACTCTTTGTCGATGTTCACTGAAGTAGTTGCATCATTTGAAAAACATGAACAAAGTAAACGATGCTTCCCTCTGTTTACTGTAGCAATAGATTTCCATTTCATTATCCTTAAGTTTAACAAAGTAATTATGTTGTTTATCAGATGGGAACCTGAGAAAATATTTGCCAAATCAAATTGATTATTCAGTGAAGAGTGTTGTTATAACAAATAAAGAACTTTTTCAGTAGTAATTGGGTAAAGAGTTTTGGTATATTTTCATTTGTAGTGGGATTTTATCTACTCTTAATACTACATTTTGAGTCACTCTACAGCTGTTTCTTAATAAGCTAAATTTTTTTCTATAGTGGTAATATGGTAGGATACTGTATTAGTCGTTTTTTTTCCAAACAATGATTTGGGTTAAAGTGCCATTTTGAGGTTCATAGTATATGGTCACTTATACAAGCTCCTGATATATATAATGTGCTGATATTTTCCTAAGTGAAATGCAACTGCAGGATGCTCTGTGTGCTTTTTTCAGAGTGTGTCTGTTATCAATCATATACTTTCTGGCTAGGAATTAAGTCTTATGAAAATTGGCAATGATCTGAATTTGGAGTTGGTAAACTTTTTCTGTAAGAGGCCAGATAAGAAATATTTTGACTTCGCAGGCCACATACGTCTCTGTTGCATATCTTTGTTTTTCATATCCCTTTAAAAATGTAAACATAATTTTTAGCTCACAGGTTATACGTACAAAAATATCTGGGACCTGGATTTGGCCTGTATGCTCCAGTTTGCCAACCCCTGATCTTGGTCTCTATACACTGATATACCTCGATTGATTGGGAGGGAAACATGAATCAGAACATTGGTTTTCAAGCTAATTTTTTTTTAGCAGCAAATCCAGTTTTCAGATAGCATCTTAAATGGAACCTTCAAGTAAAAAACTGATATAGAGCAGAACCACTGTGCTTTGCCCCAGGAATGTATCATGGGGCTTCCTAAAATGCAGTTTGATTACCAATGATAAAGAGTCCTGGGTGAAGAACAATGAAGGTTTGCCTGTTTTCCCTGTGGCAGAATTGGATGTTATTGAAAGTTTCTGGTTGTTAACATTTTTTTGTGGCCCTTTAAATAGCAGAGTCTTAGAAATACTAGTTCTACTTCAGCAGCCTGGTTAACAAGCTGTGACTGTTTGTACTAGGCTGTCTATTGATACTTTATAAAATCAGCAGTTATGCTTATAAATAATTCTAACTGAACTATCCTTTTCGTGTCGTGCCCATGTAGTAAATGCTGTTGAATTGGTATGCTTGGATTCGTCTGAACCAAGTTGATAACACTTCCAAGATCTTTTTGACCAAATAAACCAGATGCTTGGTGTTACTTTTCATTTTTAATATTGATTTTATCATAGGGACATGACGATGAAGTATTTGTTTTGGAAGCACATCCATTTGATCAAAGGATCATACTTTCAGCAGGTCATGATGGAAACATTTTTGTTTGGGACCTTGACCGGGGGACCAAAATTCGAAATTACTTTAACATGGTAAGGAAAATTTGTGTTTTAGTTCATATTAAAACCGACTTCTCTTATGTGAAAACTTGGTAGATTAAGTATACCTACTGCAAAGGAACCTCTTGACTTCTGTGTTTAAATCTGTAGTGTAACTCAGAAAATAAGTCAAAACTTTAAGAGTAAAGTGTGTCCAGGATTAAGACTTTTCAGGGTGACTCTTTATCTTGGCATTGTTAGCATTTTCCAAGTTCTGACCCTCAACTTTCAAACTCCAGAAACTGAAATTCTTTAAACATTTGGAGCTAATATTAACCAAACTTTTAAAAGTATTAACGTTTATACTATAATCCTAATATATGAATGGCAACAGTGACTGTCATACTTCTGTCTGCTTTAGTAAACCCCATGTGGCTTAATCAGTAATTAGAAGGTTGTTTGATAAGTGGAATTGGAGATATAGATACTTTTAAAATATATTTCATGCAAACTATGGAAAAATCTGGTAAGCTATCTTTTCTCCCAGTAGAAAACCCTTCTGTGGTGATGGGAATAGACATGTTCTCCATATTTTGTATCTCTCTGACAAACAGTTCTGATGAACATTTCTAAACTGTTGCCCTTTGAGCTCCCCTTTATAAGCTTTATACAGATCCAAAGTGTTTACACTTGCTGTTTTACTAGTAAAATTGTTTTTTGTCTTTTGTGTAAATTTTAGGATGATTATTTTAAAAGTTAATTTCGTTATAGCTTTAGATATGAGTATAATAACTTTGCTGAGACAGCACCCTCATCAATTTTATTCAGTATAGGTCTTTTAAAATCTCAATTCCCATTTACTATTTCTTGAGGTAAGACATTGCTAGTAATGACTGATGTCATCCATTACATTTTGATTCTCCCTAATCTCTCTCAGAGCTTTTCAGACAAAGGGTCTGGCTACAAAAGCCAGAGAGTATGTTGGAATTTTAACGTATCATAGAATCCAAAGTATTAGCAAGGAGAAGCTATTACCTATGTATTATTTGAAAATTACTCGTAAGATGACTTAGCGAAACTCCTGAATTTCAGATTGAAGGTCAAGGCCATGGTGCGGTGTTTGATTGTAAATTTTCACCAGATGGAAACCATTTTGCCTGTACTGATTCTCATGGGCATTTGCTTCTGTTTGGTTTTGGATGCAGTAAATTCTATGAAAAGGTTAGTATATTTAATCTTTGTTTTAGACTGCAATTAGGGATTGTATCTTTTATTTCTGTTTGAAGCCTTCCAGTTTATTTGGGCTATTATATATCAATATATGTGTAAAACGAAAATTGCCTTTCTTGGTAAATTTTTCCATCACTGCCTGCACACTGGGCTTGGAGTGGGAGTAACTCTTAACCTTTAGGGTGGTGTAGATATAAAAATTCATTAGGAAATAATTTTGCTTAGAACAGATTCCCTGGACCACTTTCAAGTGTAATAGGGAATGATTCTGTCAGGTTGCATCCTTTGCTTACAATAATTTGTTTGTATGGGAATAAATTTCTGGTGACTCAGTATATATATTTTCTTGCTTGGCCATTTTACCTAATACTGATCCTGTTAAAATAATTTGAAAGGTACCTTAATTAGTTCATCGTATTTTTTTTCTTCATTTTTTCTTCTATTTTTTTCCCCCTTTTTTCTTCTTCTTTTTTGCTTGTGTTTGTTTTGGTTCATTATATTTTATTAGCTGTGAGTATGTTACAGAATTTTAGAATCTTAGAGTTGAAAGAGAACGCAGAACCATGAATTCAGCTCAATGCTTGTATCACCTGTTAGGAGTTTTGATGTGATTATTATTGGCTTGTCTCACCATTTATAATTCATCTACCATTATTTGAATAAAAATAAGCAACAAAAACATGTTTTTGTAGTTTTTGCAAAAAATAATGCCTAATTTTATTCACTGTGTTATTGCTTTACTTCATCCTATCACATTTGGAGAAATATACTCTAGAGCCAGAAAATAATGCAAATTTTAGGATTTTGTAGAGAAAATATAGGGCTACCATCTAATTAATTAACATCTTCTTAGGAGAATAGCTGATTTGGAAAACACATATTCTCTAGTAAAGAAAATACATGCTTATCTATAAACTCCTGTGTATGTTAAATACTAAAAAAAAATGTCATTAAGATTCCAGATCAGATGTTCTTCCACACGGATTATCGACCTCTTATTCGTGATGCCAACAACTATGTATTGGATGAACAAACTCAACAAGCTCCTCACCTCATGCCTCCCCCATTCTTGGTAGATGTTGATGGAAATCCTCATCCCACAAAATTCCAACGGCTAGTACCAGGGCGGGAAAATTGTAAGGATGAACAACTTATACCACAGCTGGGATATGTGGCTAATGGTATGTTATCTCCAAAATTAAATTTAAAACATTTTAAAAAATGTTATGCTTGCTGCTGTTATGATGTAAGCCCCCCCTTGCTAAACTCAGGAGTAGGTTATAATACATTTTACTTAATATTTGCATTATTTTCAATTGTATAGTACTTTTACCTTACAGAGTACTTTTATATTGTTTATCTTACCTGGACACAAATAAGCAGGTTCGGACAAATATGTATATGCTCAATCAGAAAATATAGTGAGCTACTTCCTTAGAAACCCTGAATATATGAGTCTGTTGTCCCCTATAGAGTTCATGTCTAGTAATGATTAAATGAACTAACTTTAACATATTAAACATTTATTATTGGTCAAATTCCATTACTCCTGGTATTGGTATTTTATTTGAGAGAGAATATAATAAATGAATGTGCATCATTTTACCCTATAGAAGTCTGGTAAAGAAATAAAATTCCATGTGCAAATAAATAATACACCACTTCATACCTGGAAGCAAACCTACAAGTAACAAACTAAGACATGGAAGTATTCTATGGAAGTTGGGAGTGGGGCTTGTGATACAAATATGGAAAAATATGTCCATCAGAAGAGTTCAAGATGTTTTGATATAGAACAGCTTATCCAATGTCTTACTCTACTATTCTCCAATCATGCATCACACTCATTTTGCTTCCTCAATACTCCAAGATTGAGTGTTATTACACACTCACAAGTCCCTAGCCAACATTCATTTATTATATTCTCCCTTACAAAGGGATTATAGAGCAATGAAATGGTATTGAATCATGAGCTAATAATTACTCTGATAGTGTTTGTCATATTTATTAAATGAGGAGGAAAAGTGTGAAGTATTAAATAAAAGATGAAATTAAGGGAAAGAGGCTGTGGCCCAATCAGTTGAGCTCTTGTCTACCATATGGGAGGCCCTGGGTTTGCGTCCCAGGGCCTCCTTGAGAAGGCAGGCTCACCCACTCACCATGGAGAGGTGTAGGCCCACAAGCGCTGAGGAGTGCCACCAGCCTGTAAGCACCCTGGAGAGCCGACTCAGCAAGGTGACTCAACAAAGAGAGAGACAAGTAAAAAAACAAAACAAAACAGAAGAGTGTGCATTTGAATGGACACAGCAAAGCAACGAGCAAGTAGCAAGAAGGGGGATAAATAAAATAAATCAGACACACAGAAGAACGCACAGCAAATGGACACAGAGAGCAGACAGCAATCAAGATGCAAGGGGGGAGATAAAAAAAATAAAACTAAAAACATCTGAATGAAAATATCTGTAATTTAGCACACTTAAATTTTTGTAATATCTTATCTCTTGGTTACTCTATCAGATACCGTTAGTCTGACTAGAGGACAAGGTGAAAAATGACTCTAAGATACATTTAAGAAAGAAAAGAATCATAGAAGTTAATAAAGTTTTTATTCATAAATAATTATTAAATTTCAGTGTATCATAAAAACTAATTTTTCTATTCAGAAAAATACTGAGGTCTTACCAAAACATAATATTCAAAAGATCAATATTTTGACATATTTCAAAAAGGAAAGTCTCAAGCAAGAAAGATGTAAACCATCTTAGGTATCTGTGTTTGAACTTAATTAAACCTTTCTTGAATCTCTATTCCTGATTTATAACTTGTATTTTACCATGGAGAGAAAATTAATTTTAACTTCAGTAATCCTTTTGTACAATGAGAAGGCCCCTCAATAATAACTAATTTGGGGTTAGAAGGGGTTAAATCAAACACACAATGTGACATATCAAAAATTTTAAAGTTCTTTAAGAAATGTTTTGTTTGATATATATTTTAATTTTAAACCTGTTTTGTAGTTATTTGTCTAGAAATTAGTAGATGTGTTTGGTTTTATTTTAGGTATATTGTAGTGTACTTAATTTTGTTGCTTTATGTTTTTGGTCTTGTTAAGGCGATGGTGAAGTGGTAGAGCAGGTAATTGGACAGCAGACCAATGACCAAGATGAGAGTATTCTTGATGGACTAATCAGAGAGCTACAGAGAGAACAAGATCTGAGACTAATGAATGAAGGAGATGTTCCACATTTTCCAATTAATAGATCTTATTCTGTTAATGGTGGTAAGTGTTTACATATTTGTTAAATGTATGATGAATGTGCTCTAATCATTTTACTTGTATCAAGACATTACATATGAGGAATATTTTATATTTTTAAATAAAAATAACAGGAAACAAAACTACAGAGTTTTCTAAATTAAAACCACCTTAAATCTAGAAATTACTACTAAAAAATATACCCTTAATTGTTGAGAAGAAAACAGGATATCTCCCTCCTCTCTTGAGTTTATAAAAATACATTGGAAGACAAAAAGCTTTCTTAAGAAATGCAGAGGGAACTTATCAACTGATTTTCTCAACAGTTTGATCTTAATACCAGTAGAGATTATTATATAATTGATTGTTCTATCTACAAATGAGTAATTTATTGCATTTCTTCCTTCACGTTGTATGAAATGTACCCATGCAGCTTTTATATAAATTATAGTGGAAGAGCTGTTAGTTCTACTTTAAAATGTAGTCTATTTATTGAAATTTGGGTAGATTTGTTTCCTTTTGCAAATACATAATTGGAGTCATTTATTTGATTTTCATTTTTGGTCTACAGAAATGAATAAGGCAAATTTTAAATTCAAGGTGTTTTACAATGTATTCTACTCACTTCTTATTTCTTCAGTATCCCATAAAATTAAAATTGAATGGCTTCTTTGTTCATTTGGAGCACCTAACTCAGATAAGCCTTCCTGAACTTGGAACAAAATGAAAAGTGGACTCATATCCCCATATATTCAGGCTCTTTGTTCCTAAGAAATAATATCTTAGAAGCCTGATTTTGAAATCCATTAATGAAGTCAGACTTTCAGCTCTATGTTCAATACTGAGTTTCTGAGGATAGATTTGTAATGCCCTTAGTCAGAGGAACCCGTTTGACTTCTATTTACAATATTCGATTTTTATTTTCAGTTTTCATTTTTGTTTCATTTACAAACTAAATTGGAAAAATAAATTAAGGATCTTTCTGGAGGATTAAAAATAATAGTAAAAGTTTTATTACTTGTTATCTTTCATTTTTTTACCAATCTTGAAATGAAATTTTGATAGTTCATATTTTTTGTTTATAATTTTTCTCTTAACTATTTTTGAAAAGTTTTATTATTTAAGCTTTATTCAGATACCATTTAATGGAGTAAAAAGAAAAAGAAGCTTAGATTAAAAAACCGCTTCCTGATTGTCTTAGTGAATTCTAGTACTAGTAAACATTGAGAATCTCCCAAACATGTTAAATACATATATTTTTCATTCTTTGTGGATTTAGTACATGACAGATATGAAAGTGCTTTGATAAAAATTAAAAAAACTTTCAACATTTATTGAGTGCCTGCTTCATTTATAATACTATAAAAACTAAAAAGGGTTGCAAAAATGTAGAACAAAGGAATATTAATATTGTCCAGCAGTACTATCATTGAATCTTCTATTTTACTTAGAGATCTGATCTGTAAAGTGTGGTGCCTTTGCTCAGAAAGTGGTACCTTTCTTTGTTTTTATGTTAGCTCTGAGAAGTCCAAATATGGACATATCTTCTCCCCCAAATATCGGACTCCGACGTAATGGCCAAATTGAAGGTGTCCGACAAATGCATAATAATGCACCTCTGAGCCAGATGGCCACCGAACGAGATCTCATGGCATGGAGCAGAAGAGTGGTGGTTAATGAACTAAATAATGGGGTTAGTAGGTGAGTCAATAAGATAACATTCCTAAGAAAACTTAAAGCTTTATTTTTTAGTAAGTAAATTAAAGTGAACCTTATTAACTAAGGCAGTTCTTTATCCAGATAAGTTGTACATTAGAATCTCCACATTATTGCCATTAGTTCATTAAGAAATGTTTAATGATTATCTTCAATTTATGCTAAATGCTTTAGGGGATACTGAAAAATTCAAAACATGGTCTCTGTTTTCCATGAGTTTGTAGTCTAGAATACAAATTTTATTAAGAAAGAACATGAGATCATATGTGATTGAATTATGTGAGTCATATATGGATCCCAAATTCAACAGGACACCAACTCAGTCTTGAAGCAGTATGGAAGTGCAATATAGATCTGTACTTAGGGGTATGTTTAGAAATGGCATTTAATTTAGACTTATTGGATGATGGGATTTCATTAGGATAAATTCCAAACTTAGAATTCTATCCTTATTTGTAAACTTTAACATGTTTTGTAAAATCAACTCCAGATAATCCATAGCAACAGGAAATAGATTTAGAAGAGAAATATGTCTCCCAGTCAACTCTTCTACTTGTAGCAAAATTGATTTGGTTTCATCTGTTCTTTTTCCTGTAGCAGTAGAAGCAGTAGGCAGCAGTCATAAGAGAAAAGGGGACATAGCCCATTTATGAACTAAATACTAACCCCTGGCAGTAGAGCAATTTAGAATTTTTATTTTTTAATCAAACTTTAAAAGTATTTTTGTTATCTGGCTCTTAGACTATGGGATGCTTTATGATGATTTTCTGTTAATTATGTTGAACTTTGATTATTATTAGGGTTCAGGAAGAATGTCGAACTACAAAAGGTGACATAGAAATTAGTCTTTATACAGTTGAAAAGAAGAAAAAGCCATCTCATACTACTCAAAGGGTAAGTTTTGTTTTACAGTACTTTGGGATACATTATTTCTGACAAATACCAGGTTTTTGAAGGTGGCACTTGTGTAGATAAGGGACTATTATTTTGTGTGTTGTAGATGTCTGCATTTAGGAAATATTTTTTGAACCCCAGGCTGAGGTATATGTTTATTATTAGTAAGAAAATAATTATACAAAGTCATGGCTAGCCCCCAAAATCTAGGAAATGTTGTTGTTATCTTCAGTATAGGATATTGTATTAAAATGCCATTATTTTAAACTTTTTTTTTAATGGAGAAGTTTTAGATTTACTTTCACAGAAAAATTTCATGAAAACTATAGAGAATTCTCATATAACACCCCACACCCACATACATGGATGAAGTAGAACCTTAAAAATATTGCTCATCACAAATCACAAAATAAAACACATGCTTGTCAGAGGTTGGCAAACTCTGGTCCATGGGCCAAATCTAGCCTGCTACCGTTTAATGAAATTTTATTGGAATACAGTTACACTTATTTGTCTATTGTCTATGGCTTCTTTCATGCTATAAAAATAGAGTTGAGTAGTTGCAGATATTTACTATCTGGCCCTTTGTAAAAAAAGTTTGCAGACCCCTGCTCTGGGTCCATCCTGGCCTACCTAATCATACAGGAACAAAATCAGATTTATACATTGGGAAGTACTGGAAATTAGAAACTGCTTAGCAAGGAGCAGGATTTTAGTGCTCCATGGGTCCTCGTAAGCTGCTGTCTGGAACTTTTGGATTCACCAAGCTAAGGGCATAAGAATGTATACTTTCGCTCTCAGATATAATGATAACTCTTGAAGAGTTAACTTGGAGAATCTAGTATGATTTTATTAAAGAAATCTAGGCAGTGGACCCTAGTTTTAAATTATTTTTCTGTATTAAAAGCAATATGAAATATTTATATATAAGAATATGTCCAAATGTTCTTAGATAATTTTGATGCTTGCTTTTAAAATTTCTGTTGTGACTTTGTTGGCTCTTTTGATATTTTCTGATAAAATTATTTTGTAGGGATTTTGAAAGTCATTCATTATTTTTATCTTTTTTTTCTTGCTAAATTGATTTGTTAAGGATCAGACTTGATTGAGGTGATGGACAAGATAGTTAAGGTCTGTAGACGTTTGATTTATATTGAGATGAGAACCATTTACCTATAGGATAAGAAATTGGTCTCTGACATTGATTTAAAATAATTAAACTTGATTACTTCCAATGTAAACATGTTTACTTCTAACACTTAACAAGTTCTCCTAAAAGTTTTTTTTAATAGAACTAAAGAATTACATATTATATTAAGAAATATATATACACACATACACACAGATATAAATATCTGGCTTCTTCCTATAATAATTATGAATAATACAGTATTTTAAAATTCTGAGTGAGTCAACCTATAGCATAGGTTTTCAGCATTGTCTTTAATTTGATCACAAAATTCTCAAAAATAAGAAAGCGATCAATATTAATGGAAGATGGGTTGGATATATATATATAAATCCAATTATATTTTGGCTTTTTTTTTCTTTTTAATTTATCCCTAACCCTTACCTTCCCATCAACTTCCCTTTAATTGATTGACTTTGTGTAAGTTTGTTTAATTCTTGATTTTCATTACTTTAAATATCTTTTTCTTCTCTTTTACAGAACGATTATCAGCCTAGTTGTGGGCGGTCTTTACGAAGGACACAGCGTAAGCGTCAGCATACTTATCAGACACGTTCTAACATAGACCATAATTCACAAACACCATGCCAAAATTCAGGGATACAAGAAGATTCAGACAGCTCTTCAGAGGTTAGATATCTGCTGTAATTTATTCAATGTAATTTTTTTCCCATTTGGTATCTTCAAATTGGGTTTACTTTTAAGGGTCACTCTTTAACAGAACATTACTTTAGTCCTTTTTTTATGAAAGGTTTATTTATTAATAAAGTATTTAATAGAAACATTAGAGCATCATATTAATTCCTTTATACTTTTTACATGATGTGTACCAAAGATATTATCTTGGTAAGGGTATCAAACAAGCCAGCAAAAGTTTGCCTTTAGGAAAGTGAGAAGACAGTGAAGAGCAATCTGCCTAGAAATGGAAATTAATGGAATATAAACAGCGGTAACAAGTTATAGGAGTCCCAGAAGTGGTTGGCTCTATAATCAGTATAAATACATATTTTCTGTTATTGTTTTTACCAGTCATGGAAATTATTGTTTATAGATTTTTCTCAGTTCTACCTTTTTTATATTAGTGGAATAAAGGTGATAGCAATTCTTTCCTTTCTGTTCCTCTCTTCTCCAGTCCTTTCCTTTTGTTTAGTTAACAACTTTAGTTGTCAATTGCATATTGAGTGTTTAATTATGCATTGACAATATATGGCACTCTCATTCTTCTCCTGCCATTTACAATTCTTAAACTTATATAAAAGATGCCCCCTATATGAAAATCTTGATCTTAAAGAATTTCATGTATTCAGGAATTGATGGTATTTTTGTAATGTAATAATGGTATTGTGGTTGTGATTTTAAAAGAAAGCATCCTGATCATTACTAAATAAAAATTTATTATGGGTAAAATGATTTTTATCTTGGATTTGCTTCAAATTTCAAAATAATCCCTAGGGTGTGAGGCACTGGAAAAAGGTGTAAATTAAGACAAGATAGGCCAATAGTTAATGGTCTAAGCTGGATATTGTATATAAAGGGTTTATTATTTATCCTCTTTACTTTTATATATGTTTGAAATTTTATATAACAGAAAAGTTATTTTTTCATGGATAGTAAGTATTTTAACTTGGTGGAGGCATATAACTAATTTTAATGCAGTGGTTTTGGCATTTAAGAGGGCTTAAGGAGTTTCTTCAGTATTTGAAATAATAAAATATATCTGTTATCAGTAAGATATTATATGCCAGAACTTTTTATAAGCTTGATAGGCTTCCTTATGAGTCACAGGTATATTTATAAAAATGATTTGTGTACATTTTAACAAGAATGTTTTGTTTTAGGATGTAATATATAAAGTGAATAAATAAGGAGTGTTTGCTAGTTAATAATTTGCTAATGAATAATAACCGTACATGTGTCTTAATTGTCTGTACTTTGTTGCAGGAAGATGAAACCGTTGGCACAAGTGATGCTTCCATAGAGGATCCTGTAATTGAATGGCAAAGCGATAGTTCCTCCAGGTACTTCTAATATTTTCTGTTTGGTTAAAATTAGTCATCAAGAAAATTATGTTCGAAGGGCGGTGGACTTGGCCCAGTGGTTAGGGCATCCGTCTACCACATGGGGTTCCGCGGTTCAAACCAGGCCTCCTTGACCTGTGTGCAGTTGGCCCCATGCGCAGTGCTGATGCGCACAAGGAGTGCCGTGCCACGCAGGGGTATCCCCCACGTAGGGGAACCCCATGCGCTAGGAGTGCTCCCCTTAAGGAGAGCCGCCCAGCACGAAAGAAAGTGCAGCCTGCCCAGGAATGGCGCTGCACACATGGAGAGCTGACACAACAAGATGATGCAAAAAAAAGAAATACAGATTCCCATGCCACTGACTGACAACAGAAGCCAACAAAGAAGATGCAGCAAATAGACACAGAGAACAGACAACCCGGGGGCAGGGGGAGGGGAGAGAAATAAATAAATAAATAAATCTTTAAAAAAAAAAAAAGAAAATTATGTTCTTGGGGATTTTGGTAAAGCCAGAGTTAAAACAGTGTGGTATAGTACAAAGAGTACTGGGCTGTAAGCCAGTAGATCTGTTGTCTTATCCTGCTCTTTCGATATGTTTTTAGGCATGTCACTATGGGCTATTTTCCCTCGTTTATAAAATGAAGTTCTCTTTTTAAATTCATGATTCTATGTCTTGGCAGGCTGTATGTATTTATTTGAGTTTTTAAAAACTACATTGAACCTTTTCCAGAATAAGGTTCATCTTTATTTAAAGAAACTTTTGTGATTTGGATAGTAATTTTAAATGTTGTTCTTGGAAACCAAGCATATACTTTGTCAAGAAGCATTTTATTAAAATCATTTAGGGGAAACGGACTTGACCCAGTGGTTAGGGCATCTGTCTACCACATGGGAGTCCGCGGTTCAAACCCTGGGCCTCCTTAACCCGTGTGGAGCTGGCCCATGTGCAGTGCTGATGCACGCAAAGAGTGCCATGCCACGCAGGGGTTTCCCCCACGTAGGGGAGCCCCATGCACAAGGAGTGCGCCCCCGTAAGGAGAGCCGCCCAGCGTGAAAGAAAGTGCAGCCTGCCTAAGAATGGTGCCACCCACATGGAGAGCTGACACAACAAGATGATGCAACAAAAAGAGACACAGATTCCTGTGCCGCTGACAACAACAGAGGCGGTCAAAGAAACAAGACACAGCAAATAGACACAGAGAACAGACAACCAGGGTGGGGGAGGGGGAAGGGGAGAGAAATAAATAAATACATAAATCTTTAAAAAAATAAAATAAAATCACTTAGATAGCTGCCAAAAGTCTCTTGATTATTTTTTTCCTTACGTTGAACAAAATCAAACCGTATCATTTATATTGTTATTTGGTTACAAAATGATCATCTTTCAATTATAAGACAAACTATTCTTTTCTATACGTAGGTGTTCATAATGTTGATTTAATTACAGTGATTCATCAAGTGAATATTCTGATTGGACAGCAGATGCTGGAATAAATTTACAGCCTCCAAAGAGACAAACTAGACAGACAGCACGGAAAATACTGAGCAGCTCTGAGGAAGAGAATTTGAAGTCACTAGAAGAAAGACAAAAGAAACCTAAACTGATTAGAAAGAAGGTCTGTAATTTTATAAATCTACTTCCTTTGATACTTGAATATTTAACAGTAACATGACTTTTTCCTAAAAATAGCATTCCATCTGTGAAATTAAGTACAACTCATTATTAAATGACTAAAATATAGGAATTTTTGAAATTTTTCTGTTACCAAATTATAAGGTAGAATGTTTTTTCATTGAAAATTTAATTGCCATTATATTAAAGCATATTGATAATTCTTTATTAAAATGTGGCCACTATAGTATTTAAAAATGTTATTCTTGTTCATGTCACCATTCATAAACTCATACATTTTTTACATGAAAGTGGGAGAGTATGATAATTATATTGAATCGGGCTCTTCTTCCATTTCTTTTGTTTTCATTTCATTCAAATCACTCTTTGCTTTACCCGCTATTTTATTTAGGTGAAATACTTAGTCCACTTATTTCTTTTTATGTTCATTTAAAAATTTGTCATCATTGCATTCTGTATCCTGTTGCTGTAGTAGACAAGATTATCTTCTTGCTTGTCACTATTATAAGCAAAAAAAGTTACCATGTAATTTTATTTGAATTCATGTCATATTCTAGGTATACAGAGTAAAATTTATGGTTTTTAGATAACATATAGTATCAAATAATTATCTGTCAGCCAAAATTGATGAATACACTAAAGAATTCACTTGATTATTTTATTGTTATGAAAGTTATGAATAATAAATTGTTAAAGGAAAATGTTTAACATCTGTATATTTTAGGTTTTATTGTAAACTGATATTTCTAATGCTCTCTGTTATTTTTCATACTACTGTTCATACTACTGTTCATGCACAAATACATATATATTTGTGAACTATGTTTTAGAAAGGAAGACTGGTTTCTATGGCAGGTGAACCTAATGAAGAATGGTTGGCCCCTCAATGGATCTTGGATACCATCCCGCGGCGTTCCCCATTCGTCCCACAGATGGGAGATGAGGTAATTATTACCTATTGTAACATTTTTCTCTTGAAACCTCAATAACACTTTAATCAGTCTTAAGGCATTTATATTTTAATTCTATTATAGTTATGTATATACATAGCTTCTCTGCTCAGTTGTATATTTCTTGGCAACAGTGACTGAGTCTTATTAAACTTTGTATCCTTTGTGAGCCTAATACAGTGTCTTTAATATGGTGGCTATTCAATGAATATTGAAATAAATTCATTTGCTTGTGAAGTCATGAAAATAATTATCTTTGTTTTTAGATTAATTGCCATTTACTAGAATTGAATGGTATTTTGAGTCCTAATTCAAATCCTAGCATCATCGTTTTAAAAAATTCCCATGCTCAATCCCCTTTCATTCAGTGCATATGGGAATGTCATTTCATAAAAAAGTCATTCCTGTTGAGCTTATGATTGAACATAAATTTCCATTAGATTGTTCAGTCAAAAATCAATTAAGGTTCTACCTGGTGAAAGAAGTCTTAACTTTCATTTTCTTATGGAAATTTTGGTAACATCCTAGAATATTTGACCTCCAGTTGGCTTATATAGCCTCTAATATATCTACTAACCGTTAATTTTTATCTAATTTTTAGAGAAATTATAGCTTGACAGAAAAATCATGCATAAAATACATAAAATAAACAATTCATACATACCACTTTATTATTTAACAATTTGCATTAATGTGATACATTTGTTAAAATTCATGAAAGAACTTTATTTTAGCAAATTTTGTTTTAATTCTCTTTTTTTAAAAAGACACTTAGATCACAAAAAATGTGGCATTAAAAAGTATGAGGTTCCCATATACTCCACACCCACCCCACCCCACCCCACCCCTCCCACATCAACAACCTCTTTCATCATTGTGTCATATTCATTGCATTTGGTGAATACCTTTTGGAGCACTTTTAAACTGCATGGATTATAGTTTACATTGTAGTTTACACTCTCCCCCAGTCCATTCAGTGGGTTATGGTAGAATGTATAATGTCCTGCATCTATCCTTGCAATATCAGTTAGGACAACTCCCAAGTCCCGAAAATGCCCCCACATCACACCTCTTTTTCCCTCTCCCTGCCCTCAGCAACTCCTGTAGCTACTGTCTCCACATTCACGATACAATTTTTTCCATTGCTAGAATCACAGTAGTTCTATACCAGAATACCAGTAAGTCCACACTAATGTATATTTTATTACTCCATCCTGTGGTCCCTTGGATGGTGATGTCCGCTACGCCTCTAAATCGAGAGGGGGCTTAGATCCCACATGGCTGATGGATGTGATTCTCCTGCTTGCAGTTGTAGATACTCTTGGTTCCCTGGTGCTCATCAACAG
The DNA here is from genome assembly GCF_030445035.2 of Dasypus novemcinctus. Taxonomy (NCBI): domain Eukaryota; kingdom Metazoa; phylum Chordata; class Mammalia; order Cingulata; family Dasypodidae; genus Dasypus; species Dasypus novemcinctus. Next base: position 90,036,202 of record NC_080704.1, on the reverse strand, counting down.
ATGAATGGATAAACAAAATGTGGTACATACATATAATGAAATACTACTCAGCTGTAAGAAGGAATACAGTACTAACACATGGGATAACATGGATGACTCTTAATGACTTCATGTTAAGTGAAGCAAGCCAGGCATTGAAGGACAAATACTACATGACCTCTCTGATATGAATTAAGCATATCAAGCTGTCTCAGAGAGCTAGAGACTGGAGAGTAGGCTTACAGAAAATTGGGAGGAAGAGGAAAGTTGTGAGCTTATGCTACAGGGGTGAAATCTATGATAACGTAGAGGTAAGTAGTTGTGCGTGAAGAGATAAGACTGGGGCATAGGGATACTATTGATTGGGGCTTTGCAGGCTTGAGGGCCACTAGGGACAGGATGATATGTCAGATCATCCATGGAATTGGGGGGAGGGTTTGGGAGAAGCAGGTGAACATGGGAGAGTGTCAGGAATGTGGTAATAATGTTGAGAAAACTCTTTAGAAAATATAATAATTAAGGGTTACTTGTTTTGACGGGGGGCATCTGGCACAGGGTTCACCTCGGGCAGGCTTCTAGGGAGTGTGTGAGTGCTTATCTTGTCATAGGGTGTTATATCATTGGGTGGAGACCTATACAATGAGTGGGAATGTGAAAGAACTTTTTTATAATGGTACCATCATATATAGTTGATCATTTGTAATAGGGTTCACTGTTTGTGTTGTATGGTCCTATGTTTGTTTGTTTTTTAATATTTAGTAACATTTATACAACTTAAAATTTCCCATTTTAACCACATTCACATATATAAATCAGTGTTGCTAATTACTTTCTCAATGTTGTACTGTCATCACCACCAATCATTACTAAAACTTTACAATCAACCCAAGTAGAAACTATACAATTTAAACATTTTCTCCCCATTGCCTACTTCCCAGCCCAGCCCCTGGTATATATTCTAGACTCTGACTCTATGAGCTTGATTATTCTGATTGTTTCATATTAGTGAGATCATATAATATTTACCCTTTTGTGTCTGGCTTATTTCACTCACAATGATGTCTTTATTACAATTGATGAAAGAATATTAAAACATTACTATTGGGGTTCCTGGAAGATGGCATTGGATTAAGCAGGTAGGACTCAAATCGCTCACAAATACAGTGGAGAAGCAGCCAAAAGCTGTCCAAGGAAGCAGCTTTGGGGGTCAGCAGACCAGGACAGTACAACACATCTTCCAGTAGGGGGAGGGACAGAGAGGCAAAGAACCCCAAACCGCAAATGGGAGTTATCAAATACGCATGGCATCCAGGAAGGGCTTCCATCCCCACCCCCAAGATACAGATCCTGGATAAAACCCCTGGCTCACTGCAGCCAGCTGAGAGGGGAACATGTATTCCTCAGTTTCAGCTGTTACAAGGGAAAAGGGAGGGTAAGTGAGGGACTTCTCTTCAATAAACTTAGCCAGCAAAGCCTACTTTGTTTTTTTTTTGTTTTTTACTTTTTAAAAAATTTTATTTTTCCTTCTTTATTTTTTTTAAATGTTACATTAAAAAAATATGAGGTCCCATATACCCCCCACCCCCCTCACTCCACTCCTCCCACATCAACAACCTCTTTCATCATCATGGCACATGCATTGCATTTGGTGAATACATTTGGAGCACTGCTGCACCACATGGATAGTGGTTTACATTGTAGTTTTTACTCTCCCCCAGTCCACACAGTGGGCCATGGCAGGACATACAGTATCCAGCATCTGTCCCTGAAGTACCACCCAGGACAACTCCAAGTCCTGAAAATGCCCCCGCATCATATCTCTTCTTCCCTCTCCCTACTCTGAGCAGCTACCATAGCCACTTTCTCCACTTCAATGCTACAATTTCTTCCATTACTAATCACAGTAGTTCCATAGTAGAATATCTGTAAGTCTACTCTAATCCATACTCTCTTCCTCCAGCCTCTGGACCCTGGGATGGTTATGGGCAGACCAAAACAGAGGAAAGTGGAGATTGATTGATTGGAAGAAAAACCCCCATGGAAAGGTGTGCCAATAAGTGTCCCTTGCTGGCTGGTCTGGAAATTGCTTTGGGAAAAACTGCTCTTTGATTTCTCTTAACCTGAACTCCTGGGAGAAAATCTGAGTCCCAGCATTGAGTCCCTGGCCCAATTTTGATAACTTAAGCTAGGCAATTTTAAGGACTTATAATAAGTTGAAACAAATATAAAAGAAGGATGGTAAAAAAATAGGCAAGAGAGAGAAAATGACCATCAGAGTAAATTCAATGACACATTCAGATGCCTAGATATCAAAAAAAATTACATGCCATACTATGAAACAGCAAGAGTTGACCCAGCCAAAGAAACAAACCAAATATCCTGAAGAGATACAGGATTTAAAACCATTAACCAATGATAATCACACAACTGTATTAAGTCAATTCAAAGAATTTAAAGAAAATATGATTAAAGAAATAAAGGATACTAAGAAGTCTCTGGGTGAGCATAGAGAACAGTTTGAAAGCCTGCAAAGAAAAGTAACAAAACTTATGGGAATGAAAGACAAGATGGATGAGATTTAAAATATTTGGAAGAACATAAGAACAGATTTGAATTGCTCAGTGACAGAATTAGTGAATTGGAGGACCAAGCATCTGAACTGGAAAAGACAGCACAGAAAGAGAGTAGAAAAAATGGAACAAGGACTCAGGGAATTGAATGACATTATGAAATGCACAAACATACGTGTTATCAGCATCCCAGAAGGAGAAGAGAGTGGAAAAGGGGTAGAAAGAATATTAGAGGAAAATAATGACGGAAAACTTCCCAACCCTTATGAAAGACATAAAGATCAATATCCAAGAAATACAATGCACCCCAAACAGAATAAATCTGAATAGACCTACCCTAAGGCACCTACTATTCAGAATGATAAATATCAGAGATAAAGAGAAGATTCTGAAAGCAGCAAGAGAAAAGCAAAATATCATATATAAGGGAACCGCAAGATTAAGCACCAACATCTCATCAAAAACCATGGAGATGAGAAGAAAGTTATGTGATGTAATTAAGGTATTGAAAGAGAAAAACTGCTAGCCAAGAATTCTGTATCTGGCAAAACTGTTCTTCTAAAATGAGGGTGAGTTCAAAGTCTTCACAGACACAAAAACACATAGAATATGTTACCAAAAGACCAGAATTATAAGAAATCTTAAAGGGACTGTTGCTTCCTGAAAAGAAAAAAAACAAGTGCTGGAGATTTGGAGAAGAGTGTAGAAATGAAAATTATGAAGAAGGCTAAATTAAAGGGTAAAAAGGAAAACAATAGTAAGATAGGAGAACAGAAAGCCAAAGGATAAGCTGAATGAAGTAAGTAATGCCTATACAGAAATAACACTGAATGTTAATGGCTTGACCTCCCCAATCAAAAGACATAGACTGATAGAATGGATGAAAATAATAATGAGCCATCTATATGCTGTCTACAAGACAATCACCACAGACAAAAGGACAAAACTAGGTTAAAAGTGAGAGGCTGGAAAAAGATATTCCATGCAAATAGTAACCAAAAAAAGAGCTGGAGTAGAGAATTTAATATTGGACAAATAATTTTTAAATGCAAAACTCTTAAAAGGGATGAAGAAGGTCATTGTATATAAATAAAATGGGCAATTCACCAAGAATAAATAACTATACTAAATTTTTATGCACCTAACATGGGTGCCCCAAGATACATGAGGCACACACTGGCAAAAATGAAAGGAGAAATAGATGTCTCTACAATAATAGTTGGAGACTTCAATACATCTCTCTCAGTATTGGATAGAACATCTGGATAGAGGATAAGGAACGAAACAGAAAGCTTGAATAATATGATAAATGGAATAGACCTAACAGGCATCTCTAGAGCATTGCATCCCCAAACAGTTATATATACATTCTTTTCAAGCTCTCATGATTCCTTCTCCAAGATAAATCATATATTGGATCAAAGACAAGACTTGATGAATTTAAAAAGATTAGAATTATACAAAACATTTTCTCTGATCATATAGTATGAAGCTGGAAATCAATAATGGACAGAAAAACAGAATATTCATAAATATATGGAGATTAAACAACACATTCTTAAAGAAGTAATTGCAAGAGAATTCAGTAAATATTTTGAGACAAATGAAAATGAAAACACAACATATCAAAACCTATGAGATACTGCAAAGGCAGGGCTGAGAGGGGAATTTATAACCGTCAATGCTGATGGTGACATTAAAAAGGAAGAAAGAGCTAAAATTGAAAGTCTAACTGCACACTTAGAGGAACTAGAAAAAAGAACAGCAAACTAATCCCAAATCAAGCTGAAGGAAAGAAATAGTAAAGATCAGAGCATAAGTAAGTGAAATTGAGAACAACAACAAAAAAAGAATCAATAAAACCAAATCCTGATTCTTTGAGAATATCAACTGTATTAGTCAGAGTCAACGGGGTGCTGCTCATGCAAAATACCAGAAATGTGTTAGCTTTTATAAGGGATATTTATTTGGGGGTAGCTTACAGTTACTAGGCCATGAAACGTTAAGTTACTTGCCTCACCAAAGTCTGCTGCCACATGTTGGAGCAAGTCTGCAAGGGTTCAGGCTTCCTGGTTCCTCTCTTCCAGGGACTCATTTCTCTCTGGGTTCACCTGCTCTGCTCTCTCCACAAGGCCAGCTGTAGGCTATCAGGCTAATTGTGCATATCTCTTCCTGGAGCCTCTGCCCTGTCTAAAGGGACCCTCTCTCTTTCCTCACATATCTGTTTCTCTGTGTATTTACTTCTTGGGGCTCCACCATTAAAACTCCAACTTCCCTTCTCTGCAGTGCAGTTTCTCTGTGAGTTCCTGTCCACCAAGGGGACGGGGACTCAAAATCCTACTGAAGTGGCCCAATCAAAGCCTTAATCATTTTTTAATCAAATAAAAGTAAAACCTCTGAATCCAATATACACCAATATGCCCAGAGGAACAGACCAGTTCACAAATATAATCCAATATCTATTTTCGGAATTCATAAACAATATCAAATTGCTAAAATCCACGAAACCGACAAACTCTTAACTAGACTGACAAAGAAAAAAGAGAAATGATGGAAATAAATAAAGTCAGAAAGGAGAGAGTGGGGACATTTCAACTGACCCCACAGATACAAGAGTTACCATAAGAGGATACTATGAACAACCACATGCCAAAAAACAACAAGTCCTAGAAACTCATGAACCATCTACACTGACCCTAGAAGAGATAAAAGACCTCAACAAACCAATCACATGTGAAGAGGTTGGAATAGTCATCGAAAACTTCTCAAAGATTAAAATCCTAGGACAAGATAGCTTCACAGGTGAACTCTACCAATCATTCAAAGATGATCTAATACCAATTTTGCTCAAGCTCTTCCAAAAAATTGAACAGTAAAGAATGCTACTAAACTCATTCTTTGAAGCCAACATCACCGTAATAACAAAACCAGATGAAGATACTACAAAAAAAGAAAATTACCAACCAATATCTCTAATGAATGTAAATGCAAAAATCCTCAACAAAACACTTGCAAATCAAATCCAAAAGCATTTTAAAAGAATTATACACCATGATCAAGTGGGTTTTATCCCAGGAATGCAAGCGTTCAACACAAAAAATCAGTTAATGTAGTAAACCACACTGATAAATTGAAGAAGAAAGATCACACAATCCTCTCAATTGATGCCAAACTGGCATTTGACAAAATTTAGTACTCTTTCTTGATTAAAAACACTCCTAAATATCGGAATAGAAGGAAGCTTCTAAACATGGTAAAGTGCATATAGGAAAAACCTACAGTTATCATTGTCCCTACTGGTGAAAGATGGAAAGCTTTTCCTCTGAAATCAGGAACAACATATGGATGCCTACTGTCAACACTGTTATTCAAATTGTGCCAGAAGTTCTAGCTAGATCAGTTAGGCTTTATAAAGAAATAAAAAGCACCCAAATAGGAAAAGAAGATGTAAAACTTTCATGATATGCTGATCACATGATCCTATATCTAGAATATCCTGAAAACCACTGCAAAACTACTTTGACTAATAGACGAGTTCAGTAAAGTGGTGGAATACAAAAGTAATACAAAAAAATAAACAGTGTTTCTATACACTACTGATGTGCAATCTGGAAAAAAAATTCATTTAAAATAGCCACAAAAAGATCAAATATTTAGGAATAAACTTAGGAACAGAAAGGACCTATATTCAGAAAACTACAAAACATTGCTAAAAGAAACAGAAGAAGATTTAAATAATGGAAGGACATTCCATGTTCATGGATTCTAAGACTAAATATTAAGATGACAATTCTGCCCAAAAAAATGATTTGCAAATCCAGTGCAATCCCAATAAATATCCCAAAACCTTTTTTTTGCATGAGTATAAAAAAGCCAGTCATCAAATTTATTTGGATGGGTAAGAGGCCCTGAATATCCCAAAAAAATCTTGAAAAGGAAGAATGAAGTTGGAGGCCTAACATTTTCTGACTTTAAATCTTATTACCAAGCTACAGTGGTCGAAAGAGAATGATCCTGGCAGAAGGATAGCTATATTGACCAATGGAGTTGAATTGAGAGTTCGGAAATTGACCCTCACATCTATGGCCAACTGATTTTTCACAAAGCTGCCAACTCCACTCAATTGGAAAAGAAAAGTCTTTTTAGCAAATGATACAGCAAGAAATGGATATCCATATGCAAAAAAACGGAAGGGAATCCCCTTTACACACCATATACAATTAACTCAAAACGTTGTAATCAAAGACCTAAATATGAGAATCAGGAGTATAAAACTTCTAAAAGAAAATGTAGGGAAGCATCTTCTGGATCTTGTGTTAAGCAATGGTTTCTTAGACTTTATATCCAAATTACAAGCAGAAAAAAAAAGATAAAACATAGATAAACAGGACCTCAGCAAAATTTAAAAACAGACCTTTATCATGAGAGTAAAAAGACAACCCATTCAGTGGAAGGAAATATTTGGCAACCACATATCCAATAAGGGTTTAATATCCAGAAAATATAAAGAAATCCTACAACTCCAATTAAAAATGGGCAAAAGACTAGAATAGACATTTCATCAAACAGGAAATACAAATGGCTAAAAAGCATATGGAAAGATGCTCAACATCGCTAGCTATTAGGGAAATGTAAATTAAAACTCCGAGATATCATTTCACACCTACTAGAATGGCCACTATTTTAAAATGCAGAAAACTACATGTGTTGGGAGAGGATGTGGGGAAATAGGAACACCCATGCCCTGCTGGTGGGAATGTAAAATGGTGCAGCCGCTGTGGAAGACCGTTTGGTGGTTCCTCAGGAAGTTAAGTATAGAATTGCTATATGATTTGGCAGTCCTGCTACTAGGTTTAGACCCAGAAGAACTGATATCAGGGAAAGGACGTTTGCACATCGATGTTCATAGAGGCAAAATTCACAATTCCCAAGTGTCCATCAACCAATGAATAGATAAGCAAAATGTGGTACAAACATACACTGGAATATTATTCATTTGTAAGAAGAAATGAAGTCCTGATTCTTGCAACAACGTGGATGAACTTTGAGGACATTAAGTTGAGTAAAATAAGTCAGAAACAAAAAGACAAATATTGTATGATCCCACTAATATGAACTAATTATAGTGAATAAATTCATGGAATTAAAATCTAGAGTATAGTTTCCCAAGAGATAGAATGAGGGTAGAGTATGGGGATCAAAGGCTTAATTTGTATGGAATTTCTAATTTGGTTGGTTGTAAATGTTTGGAAATGGCATAGAGTTGATGGCAGCACATTGTTGTGAGCATAATTAACACTGACTAGAGTGTGAATGTTGTTCAAAAGGGTAGTTTAGGGTTGTATATGTCACTAGAAAGCTAGGGGATAAAACATGGGACTATAAACTCAGTGAACCCTTTTGTGGACGATGACTGTGGTGAATTGTTACAAATATAAGAATATTCTTTCATGAATTGTGACAAATGTACAAATATAAGAATATTCTTTCATGAATTGTGACAAATGTATGTCACTATTACAAGGTGTTAAAAATGGTGGTATGCAGGAAAATATGCCTACTGCAAACTAAGGGCTATAGTTAACTGTAATTTTTTAACCCCTATATTGAGATATAATTCACATATCATATCATAAGATTCACCCATTTAAAGTATACAATTCTTTAGTTTTGGTATATTCACAGATCTGTGCAGCCTTCACCACATTTTTAGAACATTCAGAACATTTTATCACCCCAAAAAGAAAAAAAAAAGCCCTGTTAGGTCTAGTTCATATAATTCAAGTGTTCTGTTTCCTTACTGATCTCTGTCCAGATGTTCTATCTATTGATGAGAGTGGTATATTGAAGTCTCTAGCTATTATTTTAGAGGTGTCTATTTCTCACTTCAGTTTTCTTATTGCTTGCCTCAAGTCTTTTTGGCACCATAGTTAGTTGCAAAAATATTTAAGATGGTTATTTCTTCTTAGTGGAGTGACTCTTTTATTAATATACAGTGTCCTTCTTTGTCTCTTTTAACAGCTTTTGACCTAAAGTCTATTTTGTCTGATACTAGTATACCTAACACAGCTCTTTTTCTAAATTACAATTTACATGGAATTTTTTTTATCCTTTCACTTTTAAACTATTTGTGTCTTGGTTCTAAGACGAATCTCTTATAAACAACAAATTGTTGGATTGTGTTTTTTTTATCCATCTTTAAAATCCATTCTGACACTTTGTGTCTTTTGATTTGGGAGTTTAATTTTTTTTAGGAGATTCCAAAAATCAAACCTGGACCTCCCATGTAGGAGACAGAGGTCAACTGCTTGAGCCACATCCAAATTAATTCTTTGTTTGTCCCCCACCCTAGAGATGGCTCCCTAGGCTTCCTGTTTGTTGTTTCCACTAGTTGTCTGTTCATCTTCTTTAGAGGGTACCGGAAACTGAACCCAGGACCTCCCATGTGGGAGATGGGTACTCAAGCACTTGAGCCACATCTGCTCCCTGCTTGTTGGATCTGCTCATTGGGTCTGCTTGTTGCATCAGCTTATCTTTTTTAGGATGTACTGGGAACCAAACCCAGGACCTCCCATGTGGGAGGCAAGTGCCCAATGGCTTAAGTCACATCTGCTCCCCTCCTTGTTTTTTATATGGTCAAGTCTTTGTCTGTCTTTTCCTTTATTGCAGCCTCCTTTTCTGTATAGTTGGTCTATGTGATGTATTTATCTGATCCCTTTCTCATTTCTGTTCGTGTATATGTTTAAAAATACTTTCTTTGTGGTTAACCTTGGTTTTGTATACAGCCTATGTCTATACTATAACGTACTAATTTGAAAAGATACCAACTTAGGTTCAGTTGCATAAACATTTTTCTGCTTCGTATTCCTCTGTTTCCTCTCTTTAAGATTTTTTTTTGTCCAATATTGCTTCTTTATATATTATGTATCTGTTATTAGGTTATTATGGCTTTTTCTTATTCAATTGTATTCTGATTCTGATAGGAATGAAATAGAAGAATGATATATTTAGGATACGGTCCTATTGGGTTTTGCATTTACCCAGTTAGTTAAACTTAACTGAATATCTTTACTTTTTCACACTGCTCCAAGCCACTCTCTCCTGTTTTTTTCCTTTCAACCTAAAGAACACAGTTTAGCAATTCTTGTAGGGCATATCTTTTGTTGACAAACTTTGTCAGTTTCTGTTAATCTTTGATTGTTTTATATTCTCCCTCATTTTTGAAGGACAGTTGTGCCAGATAAAGAATATTTGCTGGTAGTTTTCTCTTTTAGTACCTTAAATGTATCATTCCACTGCCTTCTCACCCCCATGGTTTCTGATGAAAAATTGGCATTTAGTCTTATTGAGGATCCCTTTTATATGATGGATATCTTTTCTGTTGCTGCTTTCAGAATTATCTCTTCATCTTTTGAATTTGACCTTCTTCTTAGTATGTGTGTTAGAGTAGGTATATTAGGCTTTATTTTGTTTGGAGTACTGTACACTTCTTGGATACATATGTCTTTCCTAAGAGTTGGGAAATTTTCAACCATTTTATTCTCAGATATTCATTCGCTTCCTTTTCCCTTTTCATCTCATTCTGGGACACCCATGTTGTGTATGTTTGTCTTTTTCATGCCATCACTCAAATCCCTGAGATGCTGCTCATTTTTTTCTGTTCATTCCTCTTTCTGTTATTATGCCTGCATGGTTAAATCTGTTGTATTCCTCTCTTATATTTTTTATCTCCATTATTGTGCCTTTCATCCCCATAATTTCTGTTATGTTTCTTTTTAAGGTTTCTAATTCTTCTTTTTAACCATAAAGTTGTGTTTATATACTAAGATTTAAATATTTTTCATTTTCTACTATTTTTAACTTTTAGAAATTCCAGTTATGGTGATTGGTAGCTTATGTTGGTGTATATTTTTTTAAATGCAGCCTCCTTTTCTGTATAGTTGATCTTTGTGATGTATTTATCTGATCCCTTTCTCATTTCTGTTCGTGTATATGTTTAAAAATACATTCCTTGTGGTTACCCTTGGGTTTTTTTTATGTTATTTTCTTCTAGTTATTAATCTCTACCACCACTTTAAAAGTATTGAGGAAATTAACCTTTTTTATTGAATTGAGAATATGGTTTTAGATGCTATCTTATAGGTGTAGGGTTTTACCAAATATTTGAATTTATTTTCCTTCGATGCTATGCCAGTTCTGACATGAATTCTTGAAACAGAAAACTTTTAACTTAAGTCTTGAAATTTCTTCATTTAGTATTCTTTGATTAGGGCTATATATATATATGTGTGTGTGTGTATATATATGTGTGTGTGTGTGTATATATATGCTCTGTGTAAATTAATTTTTAAAATGTTGATATTTAGAATATCATTTGCATTTGCAATATCGTACTTTAAAATAGGACCAATAGTTTACATTTTTTACAGTGTGCATTTGTCATTAGTCTTTTTCTTCAGCTGATTTGTGAAGCTGCTGGAGAAAAGGGACTACATGTGTAGTATTTATATTGTGTGATACTTAGCACATGACTACATAGGTTTGAGTACGCCATGATGACCATCACTAGAATATGAAAAGCTCCTTTCTTATAAAATTTTTATCAATTATAATTATTCATTTCTGTTGCAAACAGAAGAGAATGTTTGTTTGAGTATATATATATATATGATATATAGGATTATCAAGTAACATTTTGCTACTTAATACCTTATATTTTTTGTTTTAGCTCATCTATTTCAGGCAAGGGCATGAAGCTTATGTGCGGGCTGTAAGGAAGTCAAAAATATACAGCGTTAATTTACAAAAACAACCATGGAACAAAATGGACCTCAGGGTAAGTTTGCCAGATTCATATGCTGTTCCTTTTAAGTAGCTTTGGAATTAAGTTACTTACATATAGGGTTTTTTTTCTCAGTTTCATATAAACTTCACTATTGGTTGCGTAGTGCAAGATGATGTACAATTCTCTCAGCAGCTAAGTATTGTGGGTTACATTTTATATTTTTTCTGAAATTTATATGCCTTCTATTCTCTTGATTATTTGACCTCATTTCTTTTTTTTTCTGAAAATTTTTATTAGCATAGTTGATGGTTTACAGAAACATTATGCAGGATGTACCCATATATCCCCCCACACACACAGTTTACCCTATTAATATTATGCATTAGTGTGGTGCCTTTGCTATAATTAATGAAATAATAATATTATAATTATGCTATTAACTTTAGTGCACTATTTCCATTGTTTTATACAGTTCTGTTTTTTTTGCATGTGTAGTAAATTATATACAACCTAAAATTTCCCTTTTTTCTCCTTTTGAATATAAAATTCAGTGGTATTAATTATATATTCAAAGTTGTACCTCCATCCCCATTCTCCACTGCCAATGTTTTCCATCATCCCAAATAGAAACTGTGTATGAATTAATTAATTCCATAATCCCTTACACCCCTCGATAATTGGTAACTGACTTCATGAATATGCTTACTTTGCTTATTTCATATAAGTGAGATCACACAGTATTTGTTTCTTTATTTCTGGCTTATTTCAGTCAGCATGATGCCTTCAGTGTTCATTCCTGTTATAGCATGCTTCAGAACTTCATTCCTCTTTATGGTCAAATAAAATTCCATTCTGTGTATGTGTATAGTTTGTTTATCCATCCATCTATTGAGGGACAATAAGATTACCTTCACCTTTTGAAAACTGTGAATAATGCCACTGTGAACAATCAGTATTCAAATATCTGTTCAAGTCCATTCTTTTGGGTATATACCTACAGTGGGATTGCTGGGTCATATGGCAATTCTATACTTAACTTTTTGTGGAATCACTGTACTCTATTCCACAGGGGCAGCATCATCTTACATTCCCAAGAACAATGTATGAGAGATACTGTTTCTCCATATCCTCTCCAAGACTTCTCGTTTACTGTTTTTTTTTCTTTCCTAGTAGCCATAAAATGGGTGTAAGATGATATCTCATTATAGTTTTGATTTGCATTTCTCTCATGGGTAATAAATTTTTGCACCTTTCTGTGCGCTTATCAGCCATTAGTATATCTTCTTTAGAGAATTGTGTATGCAAGTCTTTTCCCCATTTTTAATTGTATCATGTGTCTTTGTTGTATAGTTGTAGGACTTCTTTATAAATTTTGGATATTAAATGTTTATCATACATATAGTTTCTAAATGTTTCCCACTAGATTGTCTTTTTACTTTTTTGATAAAGTCCTTTAATGCAAAAAAAATTGTTAATTTTTTAAATTAAAGAAATTGTGAGTTTACAAAACAGTCACCCATAAAATATAGGATACCTGAATACCACCCCACAACCAATACCTTGCATTGGTGTTGAACATTTATTAAAATTGATAAGAGCACTTTTTTAATAATTATACTTTGTTTAAACAGTAGTTACCTTTGATACAATTGATGAAAGGTTATTTTTCTAACTATTCTCCATTATTTACATTAGGTGTATTTTTCTTCCTATATACCAACCTATTATTACTACCTTGTAGCAGAATTGTACATTTGTTATATTTCATGAAAGGACCTGCTTAAAATTATACTATTAACTATAGCCCATCATCCTCAATAAGATTCACTGTGTTGTACCATCCTTTGTTTTATCTATTTTTATTACAACCTGCCCCTTTTCCCTTCTCTTCTCCTTTTGGGATACCCATGACACCTATATTTGTGTGCTCCATGCTGTCATTCAAATTCCTATGGTCCTGCTAAATTTTTTCCATTCTTTTCCCTTTCTGTTTTTCTGTTTTATAACTTTTCAATTGTCCTGACTTCTAATTCACTGATTCTTTTTTTGTGTGTTAAAATCTACTGTTGTATGCTTCTAGTGGGTTTTTAATCTCTTCTGTTGTACCTGTCATTCCTGTCATTTCTGTTATGTTTCTTTTTATACTTTCAAATTCTTCTTTATCACAGCAGAGGGGGTCTTTTTTTTTCCTATAATAACATATTTTACTTTCAGAAAAGGTTTAGATTTACATAGAAAGTATAGGGAGTTAACATATAATCCCCCCCAAACACACACACATAATTTCCCCTATAATTACCATCTTACATTAATCTGGTATATTTGTTACAATCGGTGAAACAATATTGAAGCATTGCTACTAACCAAAGTCTATAGTTTATATGATGGTTAATACTTTGTGATGTGCAGTTTTATAGGCTTTGAACAAATATATAATGCCATGTATTTGCCATTAAAGTATCAAACAGTAGTTTCACAGCCCTAAAAATGCCCTGTGTTCTACCTATTCATCCTTTCCTCTCCCCTCTGAGCCCCTGGCAACCACTCTCTTTATATCAATGTTACATGTTACTCTGCTAAAACAAGTTAATAGATACAATAACAGTAAATCTACTTTGGGCCATGGTTAAGAATCCTCCTCTCTGTTTATTCCTCAGTCTTGAGGGATTCATACTTTCAAATTCCTCTTTATGATCAGAGTGTCATCTTAATATCCTTTATCTTTTTCGTATTTTCCTTCATCTCTTTGAACTGATTTAGGAAATTTGTTTGAATATATTTGATTAGTTGTTCCAAATTATGTGTCTCCTTTGAAGTTTTAATATTTTCCTTTGATTGGGCCATATCTTTCTGTTTCTTAGTATGTCTTGTAACTTTTTGCTGGTGTCCAGGCATTTGATTATTTTGATGATTTTACTGTGAAGATCAGTTTCTGTTTCTTGCCTAGAGTTTTGTTTTTGGTTAACTTTTCATTTAGGCTCTTTGACTCTGAATTCAACTTATTTTAGACCTTTATAGTAGCCCACGTTTAACTGCTCAGACATTCTCAAGTCTTCTGCACCTGTTTCATGGCCTAGATATGTGTAAATTTTTGAGATTGTACTTTTTTACAGTTGTTTCATGTCCAGGAGAAAGCATCCTTTCCTCTCTTCCTTCTCTGGGAATCTTGGTCTGTTCTGTTTTTTTGTTTTTTCTTGTTTGTTTCTTCTGTATTTTGTCTCTAGCTCATTTTTCTTGTATGACTATTCTGGAAGGAGGGTCACCCTTTTCCTTAGTCAGTATTTCCCTGGGATCCGTGAAGGGGACCAGACTGCCTCCAAAGTATCGTAAGGAGGAGGTGAGAAAGGATACCAAAAGCCTCTTTGACAGCTACCCAAAGCTCTGCAAATACTGCTCTCCTGGCCCATCCAGCAGAGACCACCCTTCAACAAACTGTTACTCTCCGCCTGAGGAGGCACTGTGTCTTTAAATGGCCACAGCATCTTCACCTGTATGGGCAGGGTTGAAACTGGCTGCTTCTACCTTTGTCCAAGGCAGGCTGAAACAGTAGCTCAGAGCCAGGACCCAGCAGCTCAAATTTGCTAATCAAAAGCCATAGTCATTGCTTGGATATGCCCACCCCTATTCTTATAGAAGAATATTTTTATGTTCCTTTGTGTCAGCAGTAGCTAACCAGCGACTGGACCCTAAGGGAGACTGCCAAAAGAGTGGGGGACAGACTCGGGTAGCTGTATGCTGAGAGAGTTACTCACTATTCCTTATTGTAGTTTATCAGTTTCTTCCTCCTGCTCTTCCCTCGATTCTGAATAGTGTTCCTCTGGTGTCTGTTGCCTCAGAACAGTTGTTTCAGACAGTTCCTTCCTGTTTAATAGCTGCTTTGGTGGCTGGAATGAGCCGTAGAGCTCCCTATTTCATCTTCTTACCAAGAAGTCCCCTCAGAAGTTTTAATTTGGATATCATCTCATTTATCTATTTTTCTCTTTTGTTGCTCATGTTTTTGGTATAACATCTAAGAAGCTACCACTATCACAGTTCCTGTAGATGTGGCCACATGATTCCTTCTAGGAACATTATAATTTCAGTTCTTATATTTAGGTCATTGATCCATTTTGAGTTAAATTTTATATATGGTGTGAGGTAGAGGTCCATCTTTAATCTTTTGCATATGATTTTCCATTTCTCTCAATACCATTTGTTGAAGAGACTGTTCATTCTCTACTGAGTGGACTTGGAACCTCTGTGAAAGATCATTTGACCCAAGTTGTGAGGGTTTACTTCTGAACTCTCAGGTTAAGTCCCTTGGTATATATGTGTATATGTCTGTCCTTGTGCCAATACCATGCTGCTTTGATTACTGTAGCTTTGTAATAATTTTTAAAATCATAAAGTGAGAATCCTCCAACTCTGTTCTTCCTTTCCTAGATGGTTTTGAGAATTTGGGGTCTCTTGTCCTTCAATATGAGTTTGATTGTTTTTTCCATTTCTTGGAATAACCCTTGTGGAATTTTGATTGAATTTTTGTTGAATCTGTATATTGCATTGGGTAGAGTTAATATTTTAACAGTACTGGGAAACAGATGTGGCTCAAGAGAATGGGCTCCTGACTACCATATAGGAGGCCAGGATTTAATTCCTGGAGCCTCCTGGTGAAAGGCAAGCTGGCCTGAGAGGAGGGCTGGCCTGCACAGGAGGGCTGGCCCATGCAGAAAGTTAGCACAGCAAGATGTCACGACAAAAGGAGACATAGAGGAGAGACAATGGGAGACTCAGCAGATCAGGGAGCTGATATGGCACAGGGGACTGAGCACCTCTCTCCTACCCTGAAAGGTCCCAGGATTGGTTCCTGGTACTGCCTAAGGAGAAGACAAGTGGACATGGAAGAACACACAGAGAGCAGACAGCAAGTGCAAAAATAAAAATAGGGGTGTAGGGGGCGGGGAATAAATAAATAAATCTTTAAAAAACGAAACAAAATAATGATGACATTACGTTTTCCAGTCAATGAGTCCAGAATATCCTTCCATTATTTGATCATTTTAAATTTCTTTCAGCAAATTTTTGTAGCTTTTCACATACCAATTCTTCATATCCTTGGTTAAATTTCTTCTTCGATATTTGATTCCTTTATTTGCTATTGTAAATGTAATTGTATTCTTTTTTTTTTCTTTAAAATGTTTAATTTTTTTTGGACTTTTTTAACTCATGTTTGAATTTTTTCTTATTTTTAATTATATTCAGAAAATATGAGGTCCCCATATACCCCCCACCCACCTCAACACCCTCCTCTCCCCATAGCATCAATCTCCTCCATCATCATGAGACATTCATTGCATTTGGTGAATACTTCTCTGAGCACCGCTGCACCTCATGGTCAATGGTCCACATTAGAGCCCACACTCTCTCACGTCCCATCCAGTGGGCCATGGGAGGACATACAATGTCCAGTAACTGTCCCTGCGGCATCACCCAGGATGAAACCAAGTCCCAAAACACCTCTACATCTCATCTCTTCCTCCCATTCCCCACACCCAGCAGCCACCATGGACACTTTATCCACACCAATGCCACATTTTCTTTGATTACTAATCACAATAGGTCATGAATAGAATATCAGTAAGTACACTCTAATCCATATGCTATTCCTCCATCCTGTGGACCTTGGAATGGTTGTGTCCACTCCGCATCTATATCAATAGGGGGCTTAGATTCCACATGGATGCTGGACGCAATCCTCCTGCTTTCAGTTGTAGGCACTCTTGGCTCCATGGTGTGGTGGTTGACCTTCTTCAACTCCATGTTAGGTGAGCAGGGTAAGTCCAATAAACCAGAATGTAGGAGCTGAAGTCCATTGAGGCTCAGGGCCTGGCTATAATATGGTCAGTCCAGAGATTCAGATCCCCTTGGTATATATTAAACCCCCCCACCAACTACAGTTCTGGTAAAAGTAACAGCAGACGCTTGTGAAAAAAGATCACATCTGAGTCCAGCTCCATGACACAGAGACACAAACTCCAAAGAAGGGCAAACTGACATGGCACTGAACTCCATCTGCCATGACCATAGAACCTGTGGGTCTCTGTAGCCCTCAGAAGAACCAGTACCTGGGGTTGTATCTACTTTATCTGTCTCTGGAACTCTGCTGAGGTGTGCATAAGGGCAACCCCTCTGATAACCTCCCAGCTCTTTTTGGAGACTCATAGCCATATAAACTCATTTGTCCTTTCCATTTCCTCCTTGATTCAGGACAAAAAACGTTTTTAACTCCTGGTATTATATGTAGACTGAGATATTCTGCTGGTCCGAGTTGACCCTTTTATTCAAGGTCATTTTCTAGTTACATCATCAGCTGGTACTTGGTAGTAATCCCTTGGCACCAGGAAGGCTCATCCCCAGGAGTCATGTCCCATGCTGGGGGAAGGCAACGCATTTACATGCTGAGTTTGGCTTCGAGACTGGCCACATTTGGGCAACACGGAGGCTCTCAGGAGGTAACTCTTAGGCACCCTGCAGCTCTAGGCCTTGTTCGTATTTCAGGTGCACAGGCTCACAAGCATAGTCATTAGTATCAAGGGCTCATTGTTGGACCTTCATTCCTTTTTGGTCTTTGCCGTTGCACTTGGGGAATTGTTGCTGTTCCTTTAGGGATTGTGATAGAGCTCCCCTGGCTAGGAACTCAGCACTCCCTCAGTTGTTGTTTTTACTTGTATCCACTATGAAAATATCCAAACATTTTTATGTACCCTGGATATATGCCCTGGTGAAATCCCTGCCAACCATGTGTCCCCTGTCAATAACATCCCACACCAGTATTCCTCCCCTGCCATTGTTGAACCTCTCTATGATCCAAAACTTCCTGAAAAGTGAGGCCCAATATATTGTCAGGTTCCCTTAATAGTAAAGTGGAATATAGCAATGAGTTTAAAGGTTAGATATAGAATACTTATTAATTTGGAAAAATTACAGTAAAAGTAAATTGGGGTATCAAAAAATTGTCTACGTTCTATATTTTTCTTCTCTTTTTTCTAATTATTAAGCTTGTCTTCACAAGAATTTTCGATCACAGTAATTCATATATACATTATACAGTACTCTCAATATCCAACATAAAACCATTTCCCTTCCATAGCAATAATCTTTTTACATATTCATTCTATATTTACTGAAACTGATGTACAGCTATTGAGACAATAGCTTTCAAATAAGGTAACATTTGTGTTTACATTGTGGTTTATATTTTAAAATATAAAATTTTCTAAATTTTAAGTTATCTTATGTTTTACATTATGATTTACATTTCAGCCCCTCAGCCCCTATATATTTTTGGTGTAAATTTACATATCTTATATCCATCCTTACGTACCCTGGTGAAACACTTCTATTGCCCACACAGTTACACTGGTTCCATCTATTCAATACCACTTTACCCCTCCCATTAGGACCCACAGTGACAGTCAATCTTCATTGCTTGAAGGGCCATGTTCAGAGATACTTGCAACAGTGTTGAGGGCTTGAAATGCTCAATTGCCCTAATGCACTGGGAGCCACCATTTCTCTTAAAGAGATACAATTGCCTCTATTTGATGGCATCAGTCCTCCCCAGGATGTGGGTATACCTTCACTTTCATTATATGGGTCTCTATCCAATAATATAACCCACTCTGGCAAAATGAGCATTCACATATTCCCTAGGAGCCTGTCCTGCGTCAGATTATCCCCTTTAAACATCTTAAACAGGTAACTTTCCTTATTATATTTTTGAAAAGATTTTCTCAGCATTATTCTCTCAACCAAATACCTGACAATCTCCTATGTTCGTATGTAGCCCCAACCTCCCCCCAATTTCTTGGGCAATATTAACCATCCTACCTTCCCTAGCCCCCCTCAAGCCCGCAAATCCCCACCCAAAGGTAACCCTATGCCCTCATTTTATCCCTTCCTTGTACAAATACTTCCAGCTTATCATAGATTTCGCCCATGTAGGTGTCATCTTACTTCCTTCCTCGACTGCCCAATTTCCTTTAAGCCTATCATCCAGTCTCCAGCTCTCTGAGGCAGCTTGGTTTGCTTATTTCATATCATTGAGGTCATGTAGTATTTGTCCTTCAATGCCTGGGTTGCTTCAGTCAACATAAGGTTCTCAAGATTCATCCATGTTATGACATGTGTTTGTAGTGTATATGTTCTTAAAGTTGAGTAGTATTCCATTTTATGTATATACCACATTTTATATTTCCATTCATCTCTTGGTGGGCATTTGGGTTGATTCCAACTTTTGGCAATAGTGAACAGTGCTGCTGTGAACATTGGTGTGCATATATCGGTTTTGTGTCCTTGTTTTCAGTTCTGCTGGGTATATATCCGGCAGTGGAATTGCTGGGTCATATGGCAAATCTATGGTTAGTTTATTTGAGAAATCGCCAAACTTTACTCCAGAATGGTTGGATCCGTCTGCTTTCTGACCAGCAGCGGATGAGTGTATCCATTACTACACATCCTCTCCAGCATTTGTAGTCTTCTCTTTTTCTCATAGCTGCCAATCTTATGGGAGTGAGATGGTATCTCATTGTAGTTTTGATTTGCATTTCCCTGATAGCTAGAGATTTGGAACATTTTTTCATGTGCTTTTTAGCCATTCATATTTCTTCTTTGGAGAAGTGTCTGTTTAAATCTTTTTCTCATTTTTTAAATGGGTTGTTTATCTTTTTATTTTCAAGATATAGGAGTTCTATATATATGCAGGTTATAAGTCTCCTATCTGATATATGGTTACCAAATATTTTCTCTCATTGTGTAGGCTCTCTTTTTACTTTCTTGACTCCTTTGAGGTGCAGAAGGCTTTAATTTTGAGGAGGTCCCATTTATCTATTTGTTCTTTTGCTGCTCATCCTTTTAGTGTGAAGTTCATGAAGCCATTTCCTATTACAAGGTCTTATATATGTCCCTACACTGCTTTCCAAAGTCTTTATGGTCTTGGCTCTTATAATTAGGTCTTTGAATCATCTTGAGTTGATTTTTGTATTAGATGTGAGATGGTAATCCTCTTTCATTCTTTTACATATGGCTATCCAGTTCTCCAGGCACCATTTGTTGAATATGCCATTCTCTCCCAGTTGAGAGGGTTTGGTGGCTTTATCAAATATTATATGTCTGTATACATGAGAATGTGTATCAGAACTCTCAATTAGGTTCCATTGGTCTGTGTGTCTCTCCTTGTGCCAATACCATGCTGTTTTCACTACTGTCACTTTGTAATATGTTTTGAAGTCAGGTAGTGTGATTCCTCCTATTTCATTTTTCTTTTTCAATATCTCATTGGCTATTCGGGGCCTCTTTCCTTTCCAAATAAATTTCATAGCTAGTTTTTCTTGTTCCTTAAAGAGTACTGTGTTGACTTTTATTGGGATTGCATTAAATGTGTAGATCAGTTTTGGGAGTATAGACATCTTAGTAATATTTAGTCTTCCTATCCATGAACAGGGAATATTCTTCCATTTATTTAGGCCTTCTTTGATTTCCTTGAACAGCCTTATGTAGTTCTCTGTGTATAAGTTTTTTACATCTTTAGTTAAATTTATTCCTAGGTATTTTATTTCTTTATTGACTATTTTAAGTGGTATTTGTTTCTTGATTTCCTCCTGAGCTTGCTCATTATTGGTGTACAGAAATGATACTGATTTTTCTGCACTGATCTTATAACCTGCAACTTTACTAAACTTATTTATGAGTTCTAGAAGCTTTGATGTAGACCTCTCAGGGTTTTCTATATATAGGATCATGTCATCTGCAAATAATGATTTTGACTACTTCCTTTCCAATTTGAATGCCTTTTATTCTGGTTCTTGCCTCAGTGCTCGAGCAAGTACTTCTAAGACAATGTTAAATAGAAGGGGAGAGAATGGGCAACCTTGTCTTGTTCCTGATCTTAGAGGGAAGGATTTTAGGATTTCACCATTGTAAATGATATTGGCTATGGGTTTTTCATATATACTCTTTCTCATATTCAAAAAATTTCCTTGTATTCCAATCTTTTGCAGTGTTTTTATCAAGAAAGGGTGCTGTATTTTTTCAAATGCTTTTTCTGCATTTATAGATATAATCATGTGATTTTTATCCTTCAATCTGTTTATGTGGTGTATTACATTGATTGATTTTCTTATGTTGAACCATCCTTGCATACCTGGAATGCATCCCACTTGGTCATGGTGTATAATTAGTTTAATGTGTTGTTGAATATGATGAGCAAGTATTTTGTTCAGGATTTTTGCGTCTAGGTTCTTTAGAGAAATTGGTCTGTAATTTTCCTTTCTTCTGGTGTCTTTGTTTGGCTTTGGTACTAGGGTAACGTTGGCATCATAGAATGAGTTAGGCAGTGTTCCTTCTGTTTCGGTTTTTTGGAAGAGTTTCAGCAGGATTGGTGTTAGTTCTTTCTGGAATGTTTTGTAGAATTCACTGTGAAGCCGTCTGGCCCTGGGCTTTTCTTAGTTGGGATGTTTTTAATGACTGATTCTATCTTTTTACTTGTGATTGGTTTGTTGAGATCATCAATTTCTTCTTTCGTCAATATAGGCTGCTTATGTGTTTCTAGGAATTTGTCCATTTCCTCTGAATTGTCATTTTTGTTGGAATATAGTTTTTCAAAGTATCCTCTTATGATAGTCTATTTCTGTGGGGTCAGTGTTGAAATCTCCTTTCTCATTTCTTATTTTGAATATTTGCATCTTCTCTCTTTTTTTCTTTGTTAGTCTAGCTAAGGATTTGTCAATTTTATTGATCTTCTCAAAGAACCAGCTCTTGGTTTTGTTTTTCTTTTCAAGTGCTTTCTTATTTTCTATTTCATTTAGTTCTGCTCTTATCTTTGTTATTTCTTTCTTTCTTCTTCCTGTGGGGTTACTTTGTTGTTTTTTTACTAATTCCTCCATATGTGCAGTTAGTTCTTCAATTTTTGCTCTTTCTTCTTTTTGGATGTATGAATTTATGGCTGTAAATTTCCCTCTAAGTACTTCTTTTGCTGCATCCCATAAGTTTTCATATGTTGTGTTATTTTCATTAGTTTCAAGCTAGTTATTAATTTCTTTTGAGATTTCCTCTTTGACCCACTGTTTTTCTGAGTGTGCTGTTTAATTTCCATATCTTGGTTTGAAATCTGGCCCTCTGGCCTTTCCAGATTTCCAGCTTCACTCCATTGTGGTCAGCCATTTTATTTTTATGATTTTGATATTTCTGAATTCATTGAGCCTTTCTTTGCGGCCTTGCATATAGTCTATCTTAGAGAATGATTCATGTGCACTTGAGAAAAATGTATATCCTGCTCTATTTGGGTGTAATGATCTGTATATGTCTATTAGATCCAGCTCCTCTAATATACTGTTCAAAGTTTTTGTTCCTTTAGTGATTCTCTTTTGAGATGTTCTGTCCAAAGTTGATAGTGGTGTATTAAAATCTCCCAGTATAACTATAGAGGCATCTATTATTTCACTTATTTTTCCAGTGTTTGCCTCACATATTTGGAGTCACCCTTGTCAGGAGCATTAATATTTATGACTGTTCGTTCTTCCTGAGAGATTGTCCCTTTCACTAATATATAGTATCCTTCTTTGTCTCTCAAAACTGTTTCGCATTTAAGTCTATTTTGTCTGATATTAATATGGCTTCTCCTGCCTTTTTTTGGTTATTGTTTGCTTATAAGATTGTTTTCCAACCATTCACTTTCAACATCCATGCATCCCTGGGTCTAAGATGTGTTTCTTGTAGACCGCATATATCTTGTAGACCGGGTCATATTTCCTTATCCAGTTTCCCAGTCTGTATCTTTTGATAGGTGAGTTTAATCCATTGACAATCAGTGTTATTACTTTCAAGGAGTTATTTATGTTAGCCATATTTTGATTGGACTTGTTCGTCATATTTTGTTTGTTTTTTTTCCTTCTCTTTTTGTCTTTTTTGTTGCTCTTACACTCTCCTCCAACTCTGCATCCCTGTTTGCCTGCATAGTTTCAGATGAGAAATCAGCACTTGTTCTTATGGATATTCCCTGGTATGTGATGGTTTTCTTTTCTCTTGCTGCTTTTAGAATTTTCTCTTTGTCTTGAGCATTGGATAATTTGACAAGTATATGTCTTGGGGTGGCCCTGTTGGGATTTATGGTGTTTGGGGTGTGTTGTTCTTCCTGGACATGTACATCCATCTCTCTCAGTGGATTTGGGAAGTTTTCAGCCATTGTTTCCTGCAACACCCCTTCTGTCCTCTTTTCCCTCTCTTCTCCTTCTGGGATGCCTATAATACATATGTTTGTGCGTTTTGCATTGTCATTCAGGTCCCTATGTCCTTGCTCGATTTTTTCTATCTTTTTATCCATCAGTTCTACTATCTCTTTGGTTTCAGATGCACTGTCTTCTACATCGCTAATTATCTCCTGTGTATCTTCTAAAATGCTGCTATTTGCTGAGAGTGTATTTTTGATTGCTTGAACTGTGGTGTTCATCTCCATCATATCTGTTATCTTTTTACGTATGTCTGCAATTTTCCTCTCCAAGTGTTTTCTTCATATTGTTAATCTCTTCCTTTACTTCATTAAGTTGGTCTCTAATATATGTTTTGAGATCTTTAATTAGTTGTCCGATGTTCTGCTTCCCTTCCTGGTTTTTAGTTTTTCATTGCATTCAGCCATGTTTTCCTGAATTTTGGTTTGGATTGTAGTTTTTTGTTGCTGTCTGGTCATCATTTTATCTTGACGGGTTTAATAAGTTCCTTAGCTTCTTTGTCTAGTCTTGGGGACTAATTAGTTGTTGTTCTTGCGTAAGTGTTATGTCTTCTCTTTGTCACTTTGTTCTTCTTACTCTATTTTCTTGTTGCTGGCTACGTTCACTTTGAAGGAAAATGTTAGGGCCAGGGAAAGCAAATGAGTAAGAAAAGAAAATGTATAAAGTAGTATTGGTAATAAATGTTAACAGAGCAACAATATGAGATCTGGGAGAATGGATATTAGACTCATGTAAATTGTGTAGAGTTATAGCAATAAGTAGAGTACCTATAATGAGATAGTCAACTGAATATGGGGAGGAATATAGTATGAATTAATAAGCCAGTGTTTTCATGAGAGAGGGAAAGAGAAAAGAAAGACAATAATATCAAGAGTGGATAAAAGACAGAAAACAGAACAAAGGTAATAGAAATTAAAAGTCAGACAATTTGTTGGCCAGAAACAGGAGGTAGAAAGTGAGACAGTACATGATGCAGGATAGCAAGATGTGGGGGAAAGGGGATAGTGTAGGTGGCCAAAATCAATTCACACAGAAAAGAGTTGGAGGATGAGGAAACACCCAAATGTGAAGCGCTCCCTACAGCACCTATTATATAAATAAAATAAAATAAGAAGAAAAGGGGGAAAAAAGAGAAGAAAAAAGGCGTCAGGCACAGAAAAGGGAGGGAAACAAGCAAGAAAAGAAATGGAGGGGGAAAAAAACTAAATGAACGAGAAAGGACGTTGGGGTATAAAATGGGAGAAAAGACCAGGAGATAATGCAATATTAGCAACCAAGGAAAAAAAATGAAAAAAGAAAAAAAAAACCGCAAACCACCGAGGGCTAGGATAATCAAGGATCTCAGATGGACCTCAGGGCACTGTGGATTCAGGGACGGGGAGTCTGTGATATTGCAGACTCAAGGTGTGTGAGTCTCTGGAGCGTGGGCCACCAGGATTTTAGGGGACACAGACCTGAGAACCACGCATCCGGTTAACAGGGGACCTGAGAGCACTGCAGCACAGCACAGCCTTCAGGGATCCCTGCAGCTGGGCGCCAACCCTAGGGGGTTCCCACCCGCAAACTCTGACCTCCATGTCAGAAACCCAAAATTCCAACTCTCACAAGAATCTCTTCTGTCACTGTCTCACCAAATTGACATCCAGACACCTCCTGCCCTGCAAGCCCCAGAAACAGCCTGCTGGGGGTGCCACTGCACTATAAAGTGTTCAGGGACCACCGCGGCCTGGCCGCCAGCCCTAGGGGCAGGGGCTCCAGCCAGAACCTCTGACCTCTGAGTCAGAAACCCAATATTCCACCTCTTGCAAGTATCTCCTCTGTCACTGTCTCACCTAATCAACCTCCGAACACCTCCTGCCCTGCAAGCCCCTGAAACAGCCCGGTCAGGGCTTGGGAACTCACCAGCACAGCAAAGCCTCCAGGAATCGTCGCTGCCAGGCTGCCAGCCCCAGGAGGAAGCATCCCACACTCAACCCCGACCTCCCTGAAAGAGACCCAAAATTCTACCTCTTACAAGAATCTCCTCTGTCACCATCCCACCAAATCGATGTACAGACACCTCCTGCCCTGCAAACACCCAAAACAGCCCTGTCCAGCAGACTCCAACCCTACTCAGCTACTTCTTTGCAGGAGAGATTGTAAGGAGCACTCACTCAGACGCCATCTTGCCCTGCCTCCTAATTTTATTCTTGATTTCCTCTTCTTATTGTTTATTCCCAGCATATAGAAACACCACTGAGTTTTACATGTTGCTCTTACAGGCCCCTGCTTTTCTTATTTTATTACCTCTCCTTGCTTAGTTGTGGGTTTTTCAGGATATTCTGTGTATAGTATCATAAGGAAAGTTTTATTTCTTCCTTTTCTATTTGGAAGACTTTTGTTTGAATTTCTTGCCTGGTTTCTCTGGCTGGAATTTCCAGTATAGATTTAAAAAGCACTGGTAACTGTGACCATTCATGTCCTTTTCTTGGTCTTAGGATAAAAGCTTTCAGTCTTTCACCATTGAGTATGATATTGCTTTGGGTTTTTCATATATATCCAGTATCATGTTAGGGATTTTGCCTTCTGTTCCTAGTTTTCCAAATGTTATTATTAGGAAGAGGTGCTGAATTTTTTCAAAAGCCTTTTCTGCATCAATTGAAATGATCATGTCTCTTTTTTATTCATTTTATTATTGTGGTATAGTACATTAATTTATATTCTGATAGTGAACCTTTCTTGCACAACTCAGATAAATCCCACTTGATCCTGGTGAATAATTCTTTTAATGTGCTGTTGGATTCATTTGCTTGTTTTTTGCTGAAGATCTTTTGCATCAATATTCATAAGTTCTATTGGTCTAAAATTTTCTTTTCTTGTGATGTCTTTATCTGGCTTTGGTATTAAGGCGATGTTGGCCTCATAGAATGAGTTAGGGAGTATTCTGTTCTTTTCAATTTTTTGCAAGAGTTTGAACAGTATTGGTATGAAATCTTTAAATGTTGGATAAAATCAACCAGTGAACCCATCTGATCATTAAATGGGAGAGTTCTGAATTACTGACAATCTCTTTACTTGTTATTGGTCTTTTCCTTCTAGAGTCAGTTTGGGTTGTTCTTAGGTCTCTAGACAGTTTTCCATTTTATCTAGATTGTCAAAATTTTGGCATACAGTTGTTCATCGTGCCCTCTTATGATCCTTTTTATTTCACTTCTGTCGGTAGTAATGTCCCTCCTTTCATTTGTAATTTTAATTATTTGCTTCCTCTGTCTGTTATTCTTCATCAGTCTAGCTAAGGTTGGTCAATTTTATTGATTTTTTTACTGGACCAATTTTTTGTTTTGCTTATTCTCGATATTGTTTTCTCTATTTCATTTATTTCTGCTCTAAGCATTTTTATTTCCTTCCTTCTGCTTGCTTTTGGTTTAGTTTACTATCATTTTTCTAGTCCCTCTAGTTGTGTGATTAGGAGTCTGATTTTAGCTCTTCTTTTGTAAAGTAAGCATTTAAGGTCATAATTTTCCCTCTGAGCTCTGTCTTCCCTGTGTCACAAAGTTTTGATATGCTGTGTTCTCGTATCCATTTGTCTCAAGATAGTTCCTGATTTCTTTGCCGACCCTTTGATTGTTTGAATGTGTTGTTTGACTTCCAAATATTTTTGATTTTTTACTTCTCTGTTACTGATTTCTAGTTTCATTTCATTGTGGTTAGAAGATATGCTTTGTATAATTTCAGTGTTTTTAAAATTTTTATGAGTTGTTTTGTGGTCTAACATGGTTTATCTTGCATAATGATCTGTGTGCAATTGTAAGGAATGTGTATTCTGCTATTTGTAGGTGCAGTGTTACGTATATACCTGTTAACTCTAGCTCATTTCTCATATTGTTCAAGTTCTCTTTTTCTTATTGATCTTCCCTCTAGATGTTCTTTACACTGTTGAAGGTGGTATATTGAATCTCCAACTATTACTGTAGAGGTGTCTATGTCTCCCATCAGTTTTCTTATTGTTTGCCTGATATTTTGGGACATTGTGTTCAGGTGCATAATATTGTTTTGATAATTTTTCTTGGTGTATTGATGCTTTTAAAAAATATAGTCCCATTCTTTGACTCTTGTAACAGATTTTGACATAAAGTCTGTTTTGTCTGATATTAGTATACCTACCCCAGCTCTCTTTTCATTATTATTTGCAAGGAGTATTTTTTCCATCCTTTCACTTTCAACCTATTTGTATCTTTAGGTCTAAGGTGAGTCTCTTGTAAACAACATGTAGTTGGATTGTGCCTTTTTATCCATTTTGCCAATCTGTGTCTTTTGATTGTGAAATTTAATTTGTTCACATTCAGTGTTATTACGGATGAAGCAAGATTTACTTTAGCCGGTTTGCCATATATATATATATATATATATATATATATATATATATATATATATATATATTCATACATATTAATTCTTCCATCTTTTTTGTCTCTTTTATTCATTTACTGCAGCTTCCTTTTCTATATAGTTAATCTTTTGAGATGTAACTGATTGATCTCTGTCTCATTTCTGTTGCTGTGTATCTTTTAAATACTCGGTTGTTTCCCTGAAATTTGTATCAAACAGCATAATTCTATACCCAAATAGTTTGAGAAGATACCAGCTAACTTCAGCAGCATATACAGAGTCTCTGTTCCTATATCTCTCTTTTTCCCTTCTTTATGTTTTTTTCCCCACACATTAGTCCTTATATTTTGTATGTCCATTACATAGAAACATTATTATTTATTTTAAACTGTATTTTAAATCTTACAGGAAATAAAGGGTAGAGAAAAGTAGTAGAACTATGTATTGATGATACAGTCCTGTAGGGTTTTGCAGTTACCCTTCTAATTATCTTTACTAGAGACCTTCTCTTCATACTCCTCCAAGGAGTATTGTCCTTTCCTTTCAACCTAAAAAATTTACCTTTAGTATTTCTTCTTAGGGCAGTTCTTTTAGTGATGAACTCTCTCAGTTTTGATAATTTGTGAATATCTTAAACCCTCCCTCATTTTTGAATGACAAATTTTTTCTGGATAAAGAATTTTTGGTTGGCAGTTTTTCTCTTTTATACCTTCAATATCTACTTTTTTGCTGCCATGGTTTCTGATGAGATGTCAGCACTTAGTCTTATTGAGAATCCTTTGTATGCGAAAAATCATTTTCCTCTAGCTGTTTTCTTTTTTTTAAATTTTTTATTCATTTTTAAAAAATATTACATTCAAAAAATATGAGGTCCCACTCAACCCCACTGCCCCCACCCCACCACTCCCCCCACAGCAACACTCTCCCCCATCATCACGACACACCCACTGCATTTGGTAAGTACATCTCCGGGCATCGCTGCATCTCATGGTCAGTGGTCCACACCATAGCTCACACTCTCCCACGTTCCATCCAGCGGGCCCTGGGAGGATCTACAATGTCTGGTAATTGTCCCTGAAGCACCACCCAGGACAACTCCAAGTCCCGAAAACGCCTCCGCATCTCATCTCTTCCTCCCATTCCCCGCACCGAGCAGCCACCATGGCCACTTTTCCCACACCAATGCCACATTTTCTCTGTGGACCTTGGATTGGTTGTGTCCATTGCACATCTATGTCAAGAAGAGGCTTAGATTCCACATGGATATTGGATGCAATCCTCCTGCTTACAGTTGTAGGCACTCTAGGCTCCATGGTGTGGTGGTTGACATTCTTCAACTCCATGTTAGCTGAGTGGGGTAAGTCCAATAAATCAGAGTGTAGGAGTTGAAGTCTGTTGAGTGTAGCTGCTTTCAAACTCTGTCTTTATCCTTGGCATTTGATATTTTGACTAGTATGTGTTTTAGAGTTGGTCTGTTAGGGTTCTTCCTCTTTGGAATGGTTTTTGCTTCTTGGGCATGTGTATCTTTCATGAGTTGGGAAATTTCAACCATTATTCATGTTTTTTTCCTGCACTCTTTTCTCCTTCTTCTCTCCTTATTTTCTCCTTCTTTTCTCCTTCTAGGACTCCCATAATGCGTATATTGATACACTTCATATTGTTCTAGAGGTCTCTTAGGTTCTGCTCACTTTTGATATTCTTTTCTCAGTCTCTTCCTCCAACTCTTTAATTTGGTTTTCCTGTCTTCTAGTTCACTGATTGTTTTTTCTGCCTCTTCAAATCTGCTGTTTATGACACAAGTGTATTTGTAAGCTCCATTATTACGTTTTTTATCTCGCTAAATTCTGTTATGTTCTTTTAAAAATATTTTCTAATTTTTCTTTGTTACACACATTGTCTTCTTAATATCCTCTGGCTCTGTAGCCATATTTAGTTTATTTCCAACCACATTTTCCTTTTGCTCCTTGAATTTATTTAGAAGATTTGTTTGAACTCCTTTAATTAGTTGTTCCAAATTTCTGTATTTCCTCTGAAGTTGTAATCTGTTTCATTAAATGATCCATATTTTCTTGTTTCTTTGTATGTCTTGTGATTTTTTTGCTGATGTCTGGGTATTTGATTATTTTGATGTACTAACTCTAGGCGTCTTTTTCTCCTTCTTGTCTAGGGTTTTATTGTACATTGGCCTTGTGTTAAGGCTCTTTTAAACTCTTGGTCTAGCCTATTCTGAACCTTTAGAACAGCCCATGTTTAAAAGTTCAGATTTTCACATGTATCCCCTGCACCTGTCTCTCATCCTGCATATGCACTGCAACTCTTTTGAGTAGCCTATTATGTATAACTCTTTCTTTTCTTGGAGATTTCCATTCCTTTTGTTCATTCTTCTTGAGTCCTGGGCTGTTCTGCTTGTTTTTATGCAATTTTTCTTCCCTAGCATCTATGATTTGCTCAACTGCTCTCCCAAGCTCAGGGCTGCCTTTTCATTACATTTTTAAGTTCTCGTTTCACTCTACCTTACAGCAGTTCAGTTTTTTCCTTTTTCTTCTGTAGCTTTTCTGCCTCTGGTAACTTCCACTTTAGGGTATCCCTCCTGAGGAAGCCAGGCTGATAAGGACAGCATTCAAAAATGACATTTTTACATTTAGGTGCACCAGCAGTTAAGGAGTGTGCACCATTTTTCAACAGTTCTGTCATGAATCATCTCATTTCTTGTTTCCTGGGGGCCACTTTGAATGCAGGTGCTCATTTGAATGCCTGGGTCTATATGGCCTTGGGTCTCCATGACTGAATGTGGAAGGCTCTTTGGTCAGCAACCATAGCAGGAAGTTCCCAGTTACTTTGACTCTTAAACTGTGGGAGACCAAGTGTGGGGAAGGGGTCTTGACTAGCATATCTGAGTTGCAAATCCCCTCCTTCCTTTTTGATGTTTTTTTTCCCTTTTGATTCATCATTTGTGGAGTTTTTATCTAGTCTTTGTCATCCTCCAGAGTTCCAAGCAAGTGGAATATGCCCTTTTATTTAGTGTCTCTATAGGAAAAATTTCTCAGGGATGTATTATGCTGCGATCATAATGACATCATTCCCAATGCAATTTCTTTTATACTTAACATCCTCTAGTAGATTCCATTCCACAATTAGATCAAAGCAGACTTCTTTCATCTGGATATTTTCCCTATAAGCAATCTCATACATTCTCATTGCTCTAGAACTGACTGGGTGTGCAGAATATTTAAACACCCTGAAGATTCTGATGGCTGTGGGCTACATTAAATACCATAAATCCTAAGAAGCTCAGTTTTGTCATCTGTTAATATGTGTAATAATAGACTAATGTGAAGAGCTATTGTATGATAATATTCTAGGCCAGGCTTTCTTAAAAGGGGTTCCATGAGCTTGAATTGAAAATCAAAAAAACATTCTTCTTGTGGGGACGTTTATTAAATAATATGCAGTGTAATATGGACTTAGTAAGAGGCCTGTAGTTTTCACCTGACTGGCAAAGGGGTCTATGGAACAAAAAAGGTTAAGAACCCCCGTTCTAGGCCTTCAAAAATGGAAGTAATCTCCCTAAACACATACATGGACATGTACCCCTGCATAATTACATACTTTATTTCTGCTACAGAGGTGATTCTTAACTAGGGAGACCTACTGAATTAGATTCTGTAAGATTAGGTAGGGTTTATGTACATGAATTTTGAAGAGGTTCCCCAGGAGATTCTGCTTCTTATCCTTGGTTTAGAGCCTTGCACTAAACTGTAACCTCCAATTCAGGGGGAAGAGCCATGTCTTATTACATTTAATACTTGGTTTAGTGCCTAGCACTTCGTAAACATTCAGAAAATTATTAAATAGTTCAGTTATTAATGAAATATAATTTGAATGGTAGGCATATTTATATTGAAAATAATAAATTATTGGTGTTCTCATCAATAGGAGCAAGAGTTTGTTAAGATTGTAGGGATCAAATACGAGGTTGGACCACCTACACTGTGCTGCTTGAAGCTTGCGTTTCTGGATCCCATTTCAGGCAAAATGACTGGGGAATCTTTTTCCATTAAGTAAGTAGTTATCTCACATTAAGTGCATATTTGTGTGTGTATTTTAATACTGTATATTCTGCAGAGTATAAGGCTTGATGAGAGAAGAGACACTACAGACTTTAGGGTTATGAAGACTGGTGTTTAATTCAGGTTTCTCCACTTACAGGCTATTTCACAATGAACCAGTTATCAGTTACTCAATATCTCTGAATCTATTTCTTCATCTGTAAAACGGGGATGCTAATATCTCAGAATAATTGTGAGGAATAAAAGAGAAGCCTTTATAAAGTGACTAGTAGTGTGCTTGAAACGTGTCTGTTGCTTTTATTTTCTATTAAATAATAGTAATAATAATCAAGGCACATTTCTTGAAGTTTAGATGAACTCTAGGGAAATGAAAGAACATCAGTTCATACCCTAATTGAATCCCTTTATAAAAAGACTTTTATGTAAAATAGCATATATTAAGCTTTAAGAGTTTTCATTGGCATCTTTATATTATTAAAATGATACAACAGTAAGCAGGGTACTCCCAAACAAATCATACCAGATGGGGTTTAATTTAAGTAAAGACATTTTTAGGGACTGTGAGTGTTTCAAAATTTTACTTGATGGCTCTACAGCAAAATTATGTTGTTGTAAATAAAGTAAAGTATATTTTTATATCTCTTTTTTGAGTCACATGTGCCTTATTTTCTGTACAGGTACCATGACATGCCAGATGTCATTGACTTCCTTGTGCTGCATCAGTTTTATAATGAAGCCAAAGAAAGGAACTGGCAGATTGGTAAGTAGATAATTGTTACTTAATAACTTAAATTTGAAGTCCAGTAAGTAACTTTTTTACTCTCATTTAACAGAAGGAAGCTAATTTAACAGGTAGCTGGGAAAAGCTGTCAACCAAATTAGAAAAATTGAATTTTCCTTTTCAGTTATGGTTCTGTTGTTTTATGTACATTGTGTATGGCATATAATCTCTAAGCCTTCTACGAATACCTACTCTATTAGAATACAAATCTGAATAGAAAATAAATCCATAAAAGTGAACCACCACACAAGGGAGCCAAGAATGCCCAGAACTGCAAGTAGGAGAATTACATCCATCATCCGTGTGGAATCTAAGCCCTCTCTTGATATAGAGGTGGAGTGGACATAACCATCCCAGGGTCCACAGGATGGGGGAATAGAGTATGGATTAGAATGGATTTACTGATATTCTACTATGGAACTATTGTGATTAGTAATGGAAGAAATTGTAGCATTGATGTAGAGAAAGTGGTCACGGTAGCTGCTGAGGGTAGGAAGAGGAAAGAAGAGATAAGATGTGGGGGCATTTTCAGGACTTGGAGTTGTCCTGGGTGGTACTGCAGGGACAGATGCTGGACATTGTATGTCCTGCCATGGCCCACTGGGTGGACTGGTGGAGACTGTAAACTACAATGTAAACCATTATCCATGTGTTGCAGCAGTGCTCCAAAATATCTTCATCAAATTCAATGAATGTCCCATGATGACAAAAGCAGTTGTTGATGTGGGAAGAGTGGGGTTGGGGGTGGGGTATGTGGGGACCTCTTATATTTTTTGAATGTAACATTTTTAAAAAATTAAGAGAAAAATAAAATAAAAAGAATCAAATTAAAATGATCTGGGGCAAAGGACATCCTGCATTAAGTCACAATAGAGAACCTAGGAAGGGGTGAAAGTCTAAGAAATAGAGGGGACATTCAAACTCCTGTAATCTGAAAACGGGAATTTCTAAGGCTACCAGCAAGCAAAAGCTCAGGAAAAGAAGTAGGCTCCAGTGCTCTACACAGGATCAGATAAGACCTAGAGGACCCTGAATTTTCCGTTTGCATTGGGCCGATCTTCTTTGGAAGTAATAGAATAGTTTTGGTAATGGATGGTGGTGATGGTAGTACAACATTTTGCATGTAATTAACACCAGTGTATTATCCATTTTATGTGGACAAAAGGAGAAATTTTAGATTATATTTGTTACTAAAATAAAAATTAAAAAACAGTACTGTACAATACAAACAGTGAACTCTAATGTATACCATGGACTATAGTTAATAGTACAATTATAATAATATTTTTCATCAGTTGTAACAAATATGCCACACTTATGCAAGGTTTTAATTATATGGCAATTCTATTTTCTGCATGATATTTTCTGTAAATCTCCAACTTTTCTAATCACAAAAAAAGTTCATGCTAATATCAGGCAGCTAATTTTCTAATTTCATAGCATAATTTGGCTTTTACAGTCTCCATATCAATTGTAAAATGAATATTTTGCTTAAAACAATCAATCTTTACTCTAAAAAAAAAAAGAAAGATAAAGATACCTGGCGCATAGTAAGCACTATGTAAATGTTGCTCTTAGTGATTTTGGTTCTTTTTTCTTATCTGTAAGAAACATTTTTGTCCATGATGGTTTGGTTTTATAATCTTATAAAGCTAAAAGCAGAGAAGACAAAGAAGAAACAACTGTTTTTTTTTAAGATTTATTTTATTTATTTATCGCCCCTCCCCTCCCCCCCCATTGTCTGCTCTCTGTGTCCATTCGCTGTATGTTCTTCTGTGTCTGCTTGCATTATCCTGTGGCACTGGGAAACTGTATCTCTTTTTTGTTGTACCATCTTGCTGCATCAACTCTCCAGGTGTGCAACACCACTCCTGGGCGGACTGCGCTTTTTTCATGTAGGGCTTCTCTGCTTATGGGGCGCACTCCTTGCGTGTGGGGCACGGTACTCCTTGCGCAGGGCAGCACTGTGCGTGGACCCGCTTATCACATGGTCATGAGGCCCTGCTTATCGAAACATGGACCCTCCATATGGTAGATGGATGCTCTATCAGTTGAGCCATGTCCACTTCCCTAGCAACAACTGTTTTAAGATACATACGGTAAAATAAGGAGGATATCTAATGATGTTCCACATAATTGATCAAAGTTAAATTATGTTTGGTGGCATTTATTTAAGAAGATATGGAAATATGTGATTTATTTCAGGATAATTTCCACCACTTGGAAATCAAAAGACTTGGAAGAGGGTAAAATAGAAAACTCAGATGGAAACCTTTGATGAAGCTAGACATAGTGCTCCTTCTGTATGCAAGCAATAGTAGTACCTTAGTATGAGGATAAAGCTAACATTCTCAAGAGCATCCTTTTAAGAATTCTTCAAACATTATAGGTGATAGATTCCGCAGTATTATCGATGATGCCTGGTGGTTTGGGACTGTGGAGAGTCAGCAGCCTTTTCAACCAGAGTATCCTGATAGTTCTTTCCAGTGTTACAGCGTTCAGTAAGTGTGGCATTGGTCTTTTATGTCTGCTATAGTACTGTAATCGTGCATGGGCTTTCTGTAAACCCTACCAGGAATACCTCTTTATTTGCCTTATCTAGTCTTCCAAATGTACCTGTAAGAAAGGAATTTGATGATATCCCTTTTGATTCCTTATGCATGCTAATATAAAGTCAGAATTGAAGAATTACTACTACCTCTTCTCTGTCCTTATTTTTTCTTAAGCATTTCTACTTTAGACAAGAATTGCAGCTATTTTTTTCATGGAGAATACTGAAATTAACTCGATGTTTAAAGTAATTGTTATAGCTGAAATATAGCAATAAGTGTTAGTATTTGGTATTTTATGGTATGAATTTAAGGTAGAGGTGATTGCATTATTTTCGTAGGTACTACTTATCTATAACATTTGGTATAATTCTTCATTAGGTCCCAGAATTCTAAGAGTCCTAATGAATGAAGTATATCTTCTCAAGCATGATAGATGAAATGTGTATTCTATAAAGATTGACTTTCATCTCCATATTGCAGATCAAATGGGAATAATAAAATTTTTAGAGGTTCTTTAATAGTTAAACTATATAGGTAAATTAGATTATTGCTCAGAAGTAATCTATTAAATTGAATCTCTTAAACTGAAATATATTTTCCATGGGATCTTTTTGTTTTTTTCCTCAGGCCTAATATTGAAATATGCTTGATGATTGGGAGAAAAACCATTACAAGTAAAACTAACAGTAGGCTTAATGCCCTTTAAGTTTCTTATTGTTGTACCACGTTTTCTTCGTTAGAGAATCATTGCTATGTTTTTGTAAGCAGCAGTGTACTTTAAAGAAAATATTTATGCCTCTTTCCAAATTTCACCACCCAAAAGACACAAATAATATTATTATATAAAAGCAAGTGTCATTTGACTTTGATTTGCCTCTTGTTATTTTTTAATAGTTGGGACAATAATGAGAGAGAAAAGATGAGCCCCTGGGACATGGAGCCAATTCCAGAAGGAAGTAAATATACTTTTTAAAATGAATTATAATTATTTTTTAAAAATTTATTGAAGTATCATACATGTAATATAAAATTTGCCATTTTAACCATTTTGAAGTGAGTAATTCAGTATATAATTCTTGTAAAATTAAAATGGCAGTAGCATGATATTGGAAACTTCTAATTTTTATTTTATACCTAGCTGCCTTTCCAGATGAAGTTGGTGCTGGTATTCCCGTTTCCCAGGAAGAACTGACTGCTTTGCTATACAAACCCCAGGAAGGAGAGTGGGGTGCTCATTCCAGAGATGAGGAATGTGAACGGGTTATTCAGGGCATCAACCACCTTCTTTCCCTGGGTATGATGTTGAATAAGAATATTAGGAGGATGTAAGGGAGCTAGGAAAACCAAAAGAGTTTTAAGTTCTATAAAATAAAATGTTTTTTCACTGTACACCTCAATTTTTTTTCATGTTATCCATGTTGCAATTTTATTTTGATACTAGTGCCAAAAAAGGCCTGTCCTTTAGTTTTCATTTGTAGTTTCTACTTGGACAACTTGCTGATAATTATAGTTTATTATTTACATACTTCTTACTCTTTCCACTTATAAAAGGCTGCTCCTATTTTAACTCAAGAGGCACAGTTGTTCTAGTTTTAATATTAACATTTTTATATGCTTGAGCAAAGTAATGACTAATAAACTTTTCACACTCTGAGGTCTGATAGTAAAGACAGGCACACAGGTATCTTTTTCTCAAGTCATTTTTGCTCTGTAGCTATTCCAAGAGCCTGACTTTGGATGGGATCATTGACAAAGACAGTGGGCTGAATAATGTATTTTACTTGCATGAATAATTATATTTCCTATAGCATGTCACTTTAGAAGTTTGGCATTTGTCCAGCAAAGACATACAATTGTGAAGTTAAACACAGTACTCTTTTGGATTTGTGTTGTTTTACCTGATTTGAATCAATGTATCATGCATGATACATAGATTTCATGTCCAAATAAAAAAAGCATTAAAAAATATTGGTCCAACATGTGTACAATTGATTCATTTTTATAAATGTAGCATATTGGTTTCCCAACTTGCTTTTATTATATATGAATTTGTGTTTGTTAACATAAAATGTTAACACTCTTTATAACTACCTTTTTTATTTTGGTAATTTTGTAGATTTTGCCAACCCTTTTGCTGTTCCAGTGGATCTTAGTGCCTACCCCTTGTATTGTACTGTAGTTGCCTATCCAACTGACCTCAATACCATCAGGCAGAGACTTGAAAACCGCTTTTACAGGTCTGTTTAGTTTAATCATTTAACATAAAATTTACAGCTTCATGCCATTAGCTTTCCTTTTTTGCAGTGATAAATTAAGAACTGTTTTCATAGTATAAAATAATCATTCAAAAGACTGACTCCAGAATTTTTCCTAAAAATTTGTAACTCTAATTTCTCTTTGTTGAATCAATTCTCTATCTTCCAGGATAAAATGTAGGTAGGGAAGAAGGACAGGGAAGTAATTATGGATGGCATAATTCTTACTTAAAACAAAATTACAGTTAACTTCAGATTATTAAGGGCAGGTTAAGTGGTTTGTAGATTCATTATGATAAGGGTGCTACAGAGACTTGGAGCATGCTTAAGTCCCTTGGTGGAGAATTAGGCAGCAGTTATTAAGATTTAATTGAAAGCCCCAAAATGTGTATAGGAAAATAGCCAAGCTATGTTTTGCTTGGTTTTGATTGGGACCAATGATTATGGGTAGGTTGTAGAGGGCAGCTCTTAGCTGCTCTCTCAGGTTCATTATGTCATAACCACAATTATTCCAAGAACATCATTTAATATGCCTCTTTTAATTGAGAATTGGTTGTATTTTTGTAACATTCTGTATGATTTCATTCAGAATAAAAATATGTAGATAAAAAAATCTGTCTTTTCCTTGCTATTAATGTCTCTTTTCCTGAAAATTAAACATTCTCTTGACTTTATAAAAAAATTTTGCTTTTCTTTTTCTTACTTTCTTTTTTTTTTTTTGGTCAAATTACTGTTTATCCATAATTTTCTTAATCTGTTTTATTGTAGGTTTTATTATACAGTCCAGTGGTTCTAAATTCTTGCCTGTGCTTCAAATAGTATGATTATATCATCTCTCTTTTATAGTGCATTTCAGTCTCACACACACACACACACACACACACACACACACACACTGTGACTTATTGTAAGTGCCAGTTGTCCTATGTTGCATATTCCTAGAATATACTTTAAATATATCAGCCAAAACTAACAGAGGGTGTCTTTTATTTCACAGGAGAATATCAGCATTAATGTGGGAGGTGCGGTACATTGAACATAATGCCAGGACTTTCAATGAGCCAGACACTCCTATAGTTAAGGCAGCCAAAATTGTAACTGATGTCTTGCTTCGCTTCATTGGGTAAGAAGTGGTTTTGTCTTCCATAGGGGCTAAGTTCTGATTTTTTTCTTTTAATTATTGAAATGTATTTTCAATTATCTTGTTTCTTAGGGATCAGAGCTGTACTGATATATTGGATACTTATAATAAAATTAAAGCAGAAGAATTAAACACTACTGATGCAGAGGAGGTAAGAATCACAACATAATTAATAGGAATGAATTTCTTTACTGTTATCTGAAGTACAGTAACTATCACATGTAAGTGTTGTAATTGATTATGAAGTGAAGCTGATTTCTGAAGCCTGGCTAAAGACCTGCATCTTTTTATATTAAACTCTTTAATTTGTATTTAGATGACCTATGCCAAAAATGCAGTAGTGCTTCAGTATTTTATCAGACAGGTGGCCAATCATTCTATTTGATTCAGTGGGTTTCATTGATGAAAAAGGAACACTATTTTTCAGTCCTTAAAAACAAAACAAATCATTCAATATTTTAAGAATGTTTAGTTGATGTGAATTCCAATATGAATTTAATTGTCTATGCATTGTATATAAAATGTTAAAATATTTTAAAATATATCTGAACATCTCAGTTTTTAGTAGTTTAATGAGTTGCTACTTGATTTGCTTTTTGGAAATTTCTAAACATATGTGAGTCTTTTCTTAATATAATGGAATTAGTACTGTCAGCAGACCCCACATATCTGATTTCCCCACCTATCTATAACCCTAAGGTAAATAAAGTTAGTTTTGACTCGATGCTGCAATGTAGAGAAGCAAAAAACTAAGATGGTGGAAAAGAATGGCAAGTGGTAATTCAAGAACTCTTAGAGGAAAACAATTCATGACAGGGATGAATGACTCAGATATCTAGACATTCTAGATTTTATTGCAGCATCATGAGATATTTTGCATGTTTATATTGTCTGTGTTGTCAATTTCCAGAAAAGTATACAATATTTTTTTACTATTTCATGAAATCGTATGTTACTATGAAATGTTGTATTATTGGATTTAAATGTTGTTTACATAATAATAATAAGGGAAACAGATATACCAATTATATATTATCCTCCTAAAACCTATGGAAAATATATTATTCATGTTCTTTATAGTTTCTCTGACCTTTCACATAAATGCATTTTGACATAGGATTTGATGTGGCAAGAATTTCTCCTCAAAGTAGTACTACTCAGGTTAGAATAGAAAATTAAAGTAAAATATAATTCAATGGTTTTATTTTATTAGAAAGGAGTTCCGATAACTCATGAGTAACTTTTATTTTCACTTAAGCATATATCTTATAATTTGAGTTGCCATCACCAGATGAATAGTGGTGCCAGGGTTTTGCCTCGTTACTATCAAAAACTTATGCACAAAGACAACCAGCAAGATGGCGGCAGAGTAAGGAGCTCTTAAGAGTCATCTCCTGCTACAGGGCAGTTAGTAAACACCCAGCGCTATCTGGAACTAGCTGACGCACCTGTTTGGGGGCTCTGGGAGACCAGAAGAGCATCCTGCAACATCCTTGAAGGAATGGAAGGAGGAGATTGTCCATCTGCAGAGAAAATTTTTTAAGTAGAGGGCTCCATGCCATGGAGGCCAGTGCCCATCCTCCACTGGAGGCACAAGCTGCCTCAGAAGCCATTCCATGGCTGGAATTGAAAGCTCCACTTCTCAAAAACCGGGGAGGAAGAGACAGTTGGGCACCAACTTCAGCTATTGATGAGTAAATTTGACAAGCTAAAGTATAATCCTAAGAAGCGCTAAAATTAGAACCTGTCCAAGTCAGAAAGAGGATGGTAGACACCATCTTAACTCTACGCCTGTCACTAGGGAAGCAGGACAGACTGAAAATCACAGTCCTGGGACAAACCAGCTTCTTTCAATCCAGATCAGATTGAAGCCCTAGCCTAGGCCCCAGAACCACCTCTGGCAGGGAGGAAAATGGGGGAA
Organism: Dasypus novemcinctus; assembly: GCF_030445035.2. Lineage (NCBI taxonomy): Eukaryota > Metazoa > Chordata > Mammalia > Cingulata > Dasypodidae > Dasypus > Dasypus novemcinctus. The sequence continues at coordinate 89,995,520 of NC_080704.1, read as the reverse complement.
CCTGTTTCAACCCCTCTGGGAAATTACTGGCCAAGCCACGGATGCCAGTGATTATCCTACTTTGGCAGCACAGGATTCCCCAGGAGCTATTCTCTGGCTGGAATTTGAAGCTTCATTTCCCAAAATCAGGGGAGTAAGAGACAGTTTTCCACAAATTTCAGCTACTGATGGGTGAATTCAGCTGGCTGGAGTATAGCCCTAGGAACAGCTACAGTATGAACCTGTCAAAGTCAGAGAGAGGTCAGTGGCCACCATTTTGACACCACCCTCAGTATAAGGGGAAGCCGGGCTGACCAAAAATCATAGGGAAGGTAAGAAATGGTTTCTTTCACCCAGATCAGCCTACAGCCCTAGCCTGGGCTTCAGTCCCCCCTCTGGCAGGTAGGAGGCTGGCAAACTCTACAGCAGCCTATCCAGGTCACTGCAGGTACATTTGATGGCACAGACTGAATAATTTGAAGTCTACTGGGGCAACTGCAGTCATCTTGGAACCGTCCTGTATAGATTGCTGCCCACACCTGCAGCTTCATCCCCACCCCAGGCAGGGGAGAAAGAAGTGTGAAGCTTCATCAGTCTCTCTGGGCAACAACAGTCTAGGCTTGCACAACTTGGATTATTCACACAGCTGTGACTCTGTCCCTACCTCTGGCAAATGAGAAAGTTGTGAGAAGCTTCATCAGACCCCAGGGCTATGAGGGCAGGTTGAGCCTCCACAGCTTATAGCATCAACCACATTCTTGACTCCTACTTTACAACCAGCAAGGGAGAAAGGGCAAGACACCCTAAACTAAAGAGAAAAACTGCGCCCAGAATAAATACTCTAGTAAGCAAGATGCGAAGACACCAACAAAAAATTATAATCCACACCAAGAAACAGGAAGCTATGGCCCAGTTAAAGGAACAAGATAAGCCTCCAGATGACTTAAAGGAGTTGAGACAACTAATCATAGATGTTCAAACAAATCTCCTTAGTAAATTAAATGAGATGGCTAAAGAGAATAAGGATATTAAGAAGATATTGGATAAGCACAAAAAAGAATTTGAAAGCATACATAGAAAAGCAACAGATCTTGTGGGAATGAAAGGTGCAATAAATGAAGTTAAAAAGATTGGAATCGTATAATAGCAGATTTGAGGAGGCAGAAGAAAGGATTGGTGAGCTTGAAGAAATGGCCTCTGAAAGTGAACATACAATGGACAGATGAAGAAAAGAATGGAAAAAATTGAACTAGGTCTCAGGGAACTAAAGGACAGCAAAAGATGTACGAACATACATGTTATGGGTGTCCCAGAAGGAGAAGAGAAAGGAAAAGGGGCAGAAGGAATATTTGAAGAAATAATGGTAGAAAATTTCTCAACCCTATTGATGAACATAGATATCTATATCTAAGAACCATAACATACTCCCATCCGAAAAAATCCAAATAGACCAATTGCAAGACATATACTACTCAAAATGTCAGATCCCAAAGACAAAGAGAGAATTCTGAGAGCAGCAAGAGAAAAGCAATGCTTAACATAGAAGGTATACCCGAAATGATTACGTGCTGATTTCTCACCAGAAACCATGGAGACAAGAAGACAGTGATATGATATTTTTAAGATACTACAAGAGAAAAACTTCTAGCCAAGAATCTTATATCCAGGATGATTGACATTTAGAAATGCAGGTGAGTTTAGAATATTCACAGATAAATAGAAATTGGGAAACTTTCTAAGCAAGAGACCAGAGTTCCAGGAAATACTAAAGGGTATGCTAGAGCCTGAAAAGAAAGGACAGGAGAAAGAGGCCTGGAAGAGATTCTAGAAATGAATATTATATCAATAAAAGTAACTAAAAGTATCAAAAGAGTGGTGAAAATAAAATATGACACATAAAACTCAAATGGGCAGAAGTAAACTTAATTATGTAAAGCACTTGTAGTCAGAAAACTGCAACTAATGCAGTGTTAAAAGAAATCAAAAAAGGCCTAAATAACTGAAAGAACATTCCATGCTCATGGATTGGAAGACTAAATATCATTAAGTTGTCATTTCTACTCAAATTGATATACAGATTCAATGCAATCCTGATTAAAAAGTCCTCCAGCATTATCAAATTTATTTGGAAGGGTAAGGGATCCTGAATAGCCAGAAGCATCTTAAAACGGAAAAGCAAACGCTCATCTCTAGACTTTAAATTATAATACCTAGGTAAAATAGCAAAAACAGCATGGCACTGGCATAAACGCAGACACATAGAAAAGTGGAACCAAACTGATGATTCAGAAACAGACCCTCACATGTATGATTAAGTGATTTTTGACTAGCCTGTCAAACCCACACAGCTCGGGCAGTACAGTACATTTGAAAACTGGTGCTGAAATAAGTGGATATCCATAGCCAAAAGAAGGAAAGAGGACCCCTATCTCACACCTTAACCAAAAATTAACTCAAAATGGATCAAAAACCTAAAAATAAAAGGAAGAACCATAAAGCTTCTAGAAGTAATTGTAGGAAAATTTCTTCAAGACCTACTGGCAGGTAGTGGATTCTTAAAGGAGATAAGAGGAGGACTGAGATGGACTACTGATATTTACTGTATATGGAAGTTTTAGTTAGCTTTAATGTAAAAATGTGGAAATGTATAGCGTGATTGGTAACATATAGTGCGTAACAGCTAGTTTATAAATGGGAATGTGGCTGAAAATGGTAGTCGAGGGATGTAAATGCCAAATGACAGAATGCTAGGAACTGAATAGCACAGTAAACCAAGAGGAGAATGAGAATTGTGGTTGATGGTACAGATGCAAGAGTATCCCTTTTTAGCTAGAGCAAATGTACATCACTATTGCAGGGTGGTGGGAATGTGGAGAAGCATGGGAAAAATACAACTTGAGTGACCTATGGACTGTGGCTATCAGTAATAATATAATATTCTTGCATCTATGCCAAAGATATACCGTGCTGATAATGGGGCAGTATGGAAAATGTGTGCCAAATGTACACTATGGACGTGGTAACAATCACATGATATTATCTTATCTGTAACAAATATTCCTCCACAGTGTGGTGTGTTGATAGAGGGCTATTGTTTGGGAATTCCACACATGCGCGTGATTGTTGTATAAGTTTACAACTTCAGCCATAAACATATATTTTAAAATATTGATAAGGTGGGTTGGGGGAAAAACCCACCAAGTGTAAGATGAAGACTGTAGTTAATAGTAAGATTTTGACAATATTCTTTCATAATTTCTAACAAACATATTACGACAATGCAAGGTGTTAGTGGAGGGTTGATATATGGGACCCCTGTATGATGTTATCCATGTTTGCTTTGTAAGTTCACAACTTTTACTATACACTCAATTGTTTATGTGTGTTCATATATAAATGATATGAAGATAATAATAGGGTGGGTTGAGTGAAAAATACTTTATTATTAGTAATATATTGACAATGCTCTTTAATCATTAGTTAAAATTGTTTAACAACAATGCAAATTATTGGTGGTAGCCTGAGGTACGAGAGCCCTGTATGATGTTATATTTGTTTTGTAAGTTCACAACTATTACTATATACTTATTGTTTATGTATATTTATATATGAGTGATATACTCAATAAATTTTTTAAAAACTTATGCATAGAGGGATATTTACCTGCAATATAGATTGTAATATGCATTTATTTTCCCTATAAAATACTTATTTTTTAAAATAGCAAAGTATTATTCATGAGTAATTCATGTTATATGTTAACTTAGTATATATCATTTAGAATAAATTAAAAATAAACTAACACTTATGTAAATGCAACTTTAGCAGATACCAGTCACCACACCTTTTCCCTCCTTTCCTATTCTGATTCAGAAAAACCTTGTTCAAGTCTTCTTCTCTTGGTGTATTTTCCAGCTTATATGCAGTGTCTTGGCAGAGTTTGGAGTTAGACATTCTCCAGACTTTGTTCTGCTCCCTGAGAGAAAGTTATTTGTAATTATGTTTGCTATTTATTTGTAAATGTCCATCTAACCTGTAAAACTTTAAATGTAACTTAACACATTCTCCCACCCGCCTTGTTAATTTTAGGATACAGAAATGGTTGATTTAGATTCAGATGGTCCTGGAACTTCATCTGGAAGAAGGGTGAGTAAATAAATTACTGCTAAGAAAAAATATTTTCAGACTTCTTGTGTTGGGAGTCACTAAGACCACTCTTATATCTGGAGAGTCACTAGAAGGATTCACAGGATTTAGTATATAGCTAAGATTAGTATATATTATAGCTAACACTATATAGCTAAAACTTTAGTATGTATATATTAAGTATATATGGCTAAGATTTATTACAGCAACATAATAAGTGTATACAGCTAGATCATAAGGGAAAAAGATATAGGTAGATCTGGAAGAATCCATTTGTTGGCTTCCTTATGCTCCCTCATATGAGGGGTCACATTGAGCACACTTTCCCCCCGGCTATAAAAACGCAGTGTCATGTGTCATGTGTCTGCCTAAAGAAGTCCATTAGAGATAATACCCATGATTTTTACTAGTGATTTGTCACATTGTCACCCTCCACTTAACATTCATCAAAACTTCAGACTCCTGAAAGGAAAGCAGGTATTCAACACTAAGCATGTTATTTGTACAGCTGAGGCACAGTAAACTACCCTCATCATTTAGGAAAAAGCTCAAGAACCAAGATTCCAGATGCTAGCTGAGGCCAATCTTGCAAGCAGGCCCTTCTAAAAATAGGAGCCTCAGGCCTGCTATGTTAACTCTTTTCTGTATATGTCCTCTTTATGTTAATTAATTAGACATACAGTTTTTCTTTTTTTCAAAAAGAGCTTCCTTTGAAATACTTAAAGAGGTCATTAAACAAAAGAAGGCATCAAATGGTAAAGACCAGATTTTTTAACATGACCACAAAAGTTTGACTTAAAAAAATATTTTAAGTATTGTTTTAAGAAAATTACAGTACCATTGTCAAGTATCCTTATCTACCAGCAAATACTAAAGCTTTATAACTGTTAATCTGGGGGAGCAAAAGGCATTTTGCTTCTCTATTCTTTTTTTTGAAATTCATTTCTTTTTAATGAAAATTCAGAATGTTAGCATTCTTGCCATTTCCATGAATGCAATGTCTAGGTTTTGTTTATATTTTGGGAGGGACAATGTGTCTAATCTAAATGTAATCTAAAGTTTAAATAAACTTTTCAGTAGCAGTCTACTCTCTCAGATATATTAGCATTAGGAACACATGAGAAAATCAATGTGTGAAAAGTTAAGGAAAGAAGATTTAGATATAATTCTATTAAAATCTATAGGTCAAATGCCGAGGCAGAAGACAGTCTTTAAAATGTAATCCTGATTCTTGGAAAAATCAATGCACAGAACTTTTGAGCCTCATTTATGAACGTGAAGACTCAGAGCCCTTTCGCCAGCCAGTTGATCATCTTTTTTACCCAGTAAGCATATAGTTGTTTAAATAATTGCCAATACCATATTTTTACGTAAATGTGCATGCTTAAGATGTAGTTAAGAGCCATTTTTTCCTTTCTTCCTTCTTCCCTCCCTCCCTTTATCTCTTTCTAATTTGTGTATCTCTGAATCCTAAACTTTAAAAAATGTCTGTCATGTACTAAGTTTGCAAATTATACAGTTGTAAACCAAATTTTGATCTAAACTTCCTTGCTATTCTTTCCTGCTTTTATTTCAGATATTTGTTTAATACATTTTTTTAAAAGACTTATTTATTTTTTTTAATTTCTCTCCCCTTCCCCGACCCCCCCAGTTGTCTGCTCTCTGTGTACATTTGCTGTGTGCTCTTCTGTGTCTGTTTGTATTCTTGTCAACGGCACCCAGAATCTGTGTCTCTTCTCGTTGTGTCAACTCTCAGTGTGTGCAGTGCCACTCTCCTTACGGGGCACACTCCTTGTGTGTGGGGCTCCCCTATGCAGGGGAAACACCTGCATGGCATGGCACTCCTTGCGTGCATCAGCACTGTGCATGGGCCAGCTCATCACATGGGTCAGGAGGCCCTGGGTTTGAACCTTGAACCTCCTATGTGATATAGGCAGACACCCTATCCGTTGGGCCAAATCCGCTTGCCTAATACATTTTAATAACTTCTAATACACTGTTCTACTTACCATAGCTTGTCAGTGACATGTATTAGTCCTGTTTAATTTGCACTAGATATGTAACCCAATATAGTCACATAGAGTACCAATGTACCAATATTATGATATTATTTTTCACCAAATAGCAAAACATCTGAGAGCTTATAGTATTACTTTTCTAGATGTATATCTATTTATATGTTGAAGTACCTTTTAGTGAAAGTAGCAAATAAACTTTTACATCAGGCCATCCTCTGAGTTTAGTGCACATCGGTATTTTTCTTTGCATAATACAGGTTTCAGTTGGATAAAATTGTCATTCAAATAAAGAAAAAAAATGTTCAATAAAGCTTGTTTGTTTGTTTGCAGGGAGTTTGGATAGAATAAATTAACTTGCGTTTTTCATATAAGAGAATGGTAAATGTAGAATTCCTTCATCTTAAAGCATAGCCAAAAAAACCCACAAAATTTCTATTTATGGACCTTTGAGCCTTAAATCATAGTCGTGTTACAAGTCTGATATTTTTGAATTTTGTTGTGGTGGTTTGAACACAAAATATATACTCCTTACCCTAATAGGGCCATCAAGAGCAAGAGGGAGAATCCTCAGAGTCAGGTGTTCCTGAAAGACAACAAGATCCATCCCTTTCTGAGGTAAGCCTAGTGGTGTCTTAAAAGACGTATACTAGTTTTTTTTTTCTTTTTCTAATCTCTGTACTGTAAATGACCTTTTTATAATGTGTTAAAATTGTATTTCAACTCTGCTTATTGTATTTTTTACCCTTGTTTGGCTTTTTTATTTTTTGTTTTTTAAATCAGCATCTTTTCTCAGTAATGTTCTTTGTAAGATCCACATAGATATTTATTTGTTTATTTAGATCTAAAGCTAGTACAGCAGAGTAGAAAACATAGGTTACAACAATATAATTATGTCTGAATTGCAGCTGATTTTTCCCACTGGGACTTCAGTCTTTTGACTTTTGACTATCATGTTGCACCAGTTCCAAAATATTTTTTCTCTGGAAATTTTAGTGTTTCCTGAGCCATACTATGTTGTAATACATCTTTGTTTTTTCTGGTTTAAGCAAAAACTAAGATGTATTTAGATCAGTTGTGGTTTTTCGTACTTTGAAAAATATTTTCTCTTTTTATAATACCTTTTCTCTCCTCCTCCATCTGTCTCATTGGCTTTGTCCTCTAAGGGAAAATTGGTGATTTTACTTCTTAATAATTCTAAGAAGAATGAGGGATTTAATACTAATGATAGTTTTCACCCCAAAATATGTTTATTTAGGGGTGCAGTATATACAGGTATGTATTTCAGTTGTAATTTCATATAATAACACTAGGAATATCTTAACTAGACTTGAAAGATTTAGGTTAAAATAGACTGTCCCCCTCCTGTAAACAAAATGAAACCTGATTCTGAGTCTTTGAGACTAAAGATCTTGTATGAAGCAAAAGTGTCATGTTGATTGAAAAACACAAAAAGATAGGGGAGGGTCACAGGTATGGCCAATTTGACCTTGGCCCGCAACTAGAAACACTTTAGGTAGAATGTCCTCATAACTGGGAATGTTTTAGAAATATATATATATATATTTGTGGCATGTACTATTTAACTGTATGTGAATAATCTCATTTTATAGCTTTATTAAGCACTTTGCCAAATTGGGGCTTACATCAACCTTTAAGCAAGAACCGGAATTCGTATTTTGGATCCTAGGAAAGGAGCCTGTGGCTTTGGATTTTCTATTCTGTCCATCAGAGTCATTTATGGTTATTGATTGCAGGGCAAGAACTAAAGTTCCCCCACAGACCCCTACTGTTTTCCTGATTCCCAAAAGAGCTTTAAATGGATGGTTCAGGTTTGATGGGTAGTTGGTGAATTGAAAAGCAAAGTGTTAATTTCATTGTAGATTGTAGCAACAGGTGATGCAAATCTCAGTCCCATTGTATTATTTAGTATTGTTACCAAGCTTGGGGATTTAATAACACATTCTTCTTTGTAGGATTATCAAGATGTTATAGATACTCCTGTGGACTTCAGCACTGTTAAAGAAACTTTGGAAGCAGGAAACTATGCTAGTCCGCTGGAATTTTATAAGGATGTTCGCCAAATATTCAGCAACTCCAAAGCTTATACCTCTAATAAAAAGTCAAGGGTATGAGAAAACAACCAGATGGGTTAATTATCTGAGCAATTAGTTATATATCAGGTGGTTTTCTTGTACTACTTTTAAAACTGCGAAAGTATATATTACAATTTTGACGTAGTTACTGAAGTTTGAGTTTCATTATTTTCTTTGCAATACGACTTATTAGGCATGCATAAAGATGCAATTAGCATAGTCATTCTGAATTTAAGCACCCCTTTCTTCTAACTGCCTCTTCTTTAGTCTTTACTAATACTTATCTCTATCAGAGAATGGTCAAGGAAGGGTGAGGTAGTAATTTGAGTACCCCTTTCCCCCCCTTTATTAGAGATGTTACGGGTTTACAGAACAATCATGCATAAAGCACAGCATTCCCATATACCACCCCACTACCAACACCTTGCATTGGTGTAACATTTGTTAAAATTGACGAGAGCAGATTTTTATTATTGTACTATTAATTCAATTCCATGGTTTAATTTAGCATTCACTGCATAATGTAATTCCATTGATTTAAAAAAAATATTTTGATACCATATATACAACCTAACATTTATCCTTTTAATCGTATTCAGATTTTTACTTCAGTGCTGTTAATTGCATACCATTTAATATGTGCAATAAATAATTTGATAAATAAAGGTTGTTGACAGTGTTAATTTATATGAAATATTGGAATTAACTTTGAATACTCCTATTCCCTTTATTATACAAATAGTGAACCATATTGGGGAGATATAACTGTTTATTCATACTCACATTTAGCAATTTTTCTATGTTTTGTTAGAACATAAATATCTTGAAAACAAAAGAATTCTAATAACAGTTTTTGTGTTTTGAAATCTCTGGTATCTGAATATCAATTTTTAACTTTATTTTTAAAGAAATTTTAGGTTACAGAAAATTTACATAGAAAAAGAGGGGATTCCCCTATACCCCACCCCCTCCCCTTCTCACAGTTTGCCCTATTAATAACATCTTACATAAGTATGGTACATTTGTTACAATTGATGAACAAATATTGAAGCATTGCTATTAACCATGTCAGTTGCATAATAGGTATATACTTTCTTACTTCCAATTCATATAAACTAAATTTTCACTAGTTTCTGCAGGCATACTTTTTTTTCACTTTTTCTTTTTCAAACCCCTTGATCCTGATCACTAAAGTAAAAATATTTTCACTGAAGAAAGTGTGTGGAAATGCAGATAAATATAAAGAAGAAAACAAAAATCACCTGTACATTCCATGACTTGTTTTTTAAAAACTCTTTAACACTTGAAATACTTTCAAACATACAGGACAATCGCAAAAATAATGCAAAAACCATACAGCAAACTCCAGCGTATACCCACCCAGATCCACCAACTTTTAACTTTTTTTCATTTGCCATATCATTCTATATATCTATCCATCTATCATCCATCCATCCTATGATTCGTTTTTATTTAGTTAATATTTAATGTATATACTTCCAATATTTTCTACACATACATATATATTTACATGTTTTTGTGTGTAAATACATATTCTTTAAAATAATATGTTTCATATTTTAAAGGCTTTTTAGAAAATATATGCATTATGAACATTTTCCCTTGTCATTATGACTCTCTTAAAGCAGGATTTTTTAATGGTTGCATAGTATTCTACAGTGTGGTAGTTTTATATATTTAACCAGTATCCTGTTGCTAGAGATTTAGGTTTCTAGTTTTTCACTTTACATGAAATAATGCTTTGGCTAACATCTTTAACATCCACAAAACATAATTTATGTGTGTGTGCAATTCTCTGATACTGCCTTAAGATAAACTCCCAGAAGTGAAATCATTGCCAAAGAATGTGCGTATATTAAGGTTTTTGGTACATGGTGCCACATTTTCCTTTAGAATGTTTCCTAATTTAAAATTTCTACTGGCAGTATATGAGAGTTTTTTTCCCTATTCTCCCAACATTGATATTTTCTTTTAAATAATCTTTATTAAATTTTAGATGAAAATGGCACCTTGTTTTAATTCTGCAGTTAGAAATTTTCAAGTGTATGAAATGGTACATATATTTTGTCTGGAATGATATAACTCATATTGTTCCAGGCATGTTGGTACCTTTCCTTTTTTTTTTACAACTGAAATTGTTGGTAAAACAAGACTATAATTTCCACCTTTTCAGATCTATAGCATGACGCTGCGATTATCTGCCTTATTTGAAAATCATATTAAAAATATCATCTCTGAATATAAGTCAACACTCCAGAGTCAGAAGAGGAGAAGACCACGGTACCGAAAACGTCTAAGAAGCAGCAGCAGTTCCTTATCTAGTAGCAGAGCTCCTAGGTATATTACATTAATGTAGCATTTTATATTTTCAAGTGTTTTGTACACATTACCTCATTACTTAAAATTTATGAATAATTTGAGGGAATTCCAAGATATCTATTTTCTTAGGACCTGTGTGTCTGTGTAAAGATAGAGTTAGTAACCCAAAGCATTGGTTTTGTGATTTTAGTCTATTAAGATTCTTTTTCTTTTACAATTGAAATTTTACTTTGTCAAACTACCAATTTGAGATACTTTATTTGAATTGTAGAGTATTTCTTCTTTGGTCAACTTAAGCATTTGTATAATACTGTCATAATATATTATTAACATAGAGAAAATACTCATTTTTACATCTTTTTACTTGTAGTCCAAAAGGAAAACAGAAACAAGTAAAGTTGCAGCCTAAAAATGACCAGAATACCTCAGTGTCTTATGTCAGAACTAGCTCTCCTTTCTCATCTCCTGGTAAATATGTCTTTTATTTCTGGTATTCTGTATCTCAGTTTAGTACTGATATTAAAGATTAGAAGAGGAGCATGTTTTATAGTGCAAAGAGCAATGGATTTGGATTTAGAAAAATTGTGTTTTAGTACTAATTCCTCTTGCTAGCTGTGTAGTCCTAGGTAAGAAATTAGGCCTTAGGTCTATAACTTCTTCATGTATTAAATGAAGATATTTGACTAGGTGAACTTTTAAGTCTCTTCTATTTTTAAATTCTGTAACTTTATGATTTTTAAATATTTCAGGACACTCATCTATAATATATTTTCCAGCATGTGAATTGGGGATTCATTTTGTGTGGAGATGGATTCCTTGAACAAGTGTTTCTGACACTTCATGCTTAAAAGTTTGTGATGATAAACCATTTGTTCTCAAAATATTCATATTTTCTTCCTAGAGCAACTTGGGTAATTGTGAAGTAAGAGTAAAATAATTAAAGCATACCTTTAAAAATAGAGGATGTTTAACTTTTCTGAAAACATGATAGTTATATTAACATTACAGTCCTTTTAAACATAAGTTTCAGATGCTCCTGAAGGGCTTTCTCTATATTTACTGGATGATGAACTGGATGGGCCATTTTCTTCATCAAGCTTCAGTGAATATAGCCGAAGTGGAAACAGCCATGATCCAGGGAAAGCCAAATCATTCCGGAATAGAGTTTTGCCAGTTAAAAACGGTAGGAAATAAATATGGACAGGGTACTTAGACTTTGTTTTGAGTACAGATGAGTCATTTAAATTCTGATATATTTAGATAGTAAAAATCTATCATGTCCTTATGAAGATTTTAATATTGTGAAATTTTAGTTCAGTAGGGTTTCATATGCACAATAAAGAAGAGGCTGCTAGCAGATTTCTAATAACTATTTTCAAACATATTTTAAGTCATTTAAAATAAAATATAAAATGAATAGGGAGGAAAAAACTAAATGAACAGTTCTTTTTCCAAGCAAATAAGAACCAGACTGTTAGATACATTTAGGATTTTTTCATATATTAAACTATATTAATAAGAATGGAAAAAAATTTCCAAAGTCACCTTTAAATACTACTCATTTGTATGGGCTACCACCACAAACAAGGGTTTGGGTTGAGGAATGAGCCTAATTTAAGTCACCTCCCACTTCTACTACCTCTCTTTGGTTTTCCAGTTACATAGCTCAGATTCTACCATCCCTAGAAACCTGCTATAGAACTACTTCAGTGGCTTTCAGCCTGTGCCTTGCCTGTTTCTAGGGGATACACAGAAGTACAGATATTTTTAGAGGAATATAGATTTTATTTTATATGAATTTTTAATGAACAATCAAGTAACTTAACTATTGTTATTTAAGCATCAACTAACTTTAAAATAGACTTTCCAAAGCTATATTTTATGTTATGTGAGATATGTCATTGAAACGTATCTGATTACTTTAAAATAATTAGTGCCTTTAGTTTTCCCAATTTGTATCCCACTCTCTCTTGCTGCACTTTGCACTCATGCCACCACCTTTCCTCATTTTGCCTTTCCCTTTATTGTCAAGCTTTTAGAAAGAGTAGCCTATATTGACTGCCTCTGTTATCTTTCCACCCTCACATTCCTTCATCCTTTGCTGTCTGACTTTTGTCCCCACCAGTCTCTTCTCTGCAGAATCACCAATATTCTTCAGTGCCAACTCAGTATCCATTTCTTAGTCCCTATCTCCTTGATCTCTCTGTATCATTGCATGCTGCTCACAACCCTTTCTTGAATTTTTACTTCCTGGCCCTATAGTCTACTGATTCTCCTATATCTTTGTTACATTCCTGTTTATTTTTCTTTGGCCTCATTTGCTCCCTAGTTTCAGTGTTTCTCACCTTTTTTTCCAACAAAAAAAGGAATCTAATGATTGTAGAAATCTTCTTTACATTTATGACTCCCCAAATTTATATATCCAGCCATAACATCTCTATTCTACTAGTATCATTTTTAATTGCTTCCTAAAAAGAATTTTCCTTGGGTTCTTATTTCTGTCTCCAGTTTGCTTCTTTATTTTCAGGCACTATTTTAGTTAATGGTACCAGCTTCTTCTTAATTGCCCACTTTAAAATGTTGCACTGTGTTATGGTTCTCCCTTTACCCCTCACATACAGTCAGTTTCCATGTTCTGTGAATTCTACAACTCTTTAATCATCTTGTCTATGGTTTCTAATGACATCAACTTAGTCTATAGCCTGTACTATTTAAAATAATCTTGTAATAACTGATCACCAGAAAACCCTCATCTTTTTTCCTTGAAGTTCTTCTAATCCACTCTCCTGTTTTCCTTATACCTCACTGGTCATTCTTTCTCAATTATCTTTGTTGATTTTTCTCTTTAAATGTTGCCATATCCCAGTTCTCAGTCTTCAGCCACTTTTTTTCTCTTTACTTGCTCTCTCAGTGAGCTCACCCAAATTCTCATGGGCCCTAAATATTTAATCTTTACTGAAAATTGCCAAAATTATATTTCCATCTCCCCTAAGCTCCTTGACTGCTATATCCACGTGCTTTTTTTTTCTCATGCCTCTACTTGGATCTTCAGTAGCATCAAAAGCTGGAATTTTGTTCTCACCACTGCATTGCCCAAACTTGTTCCTCCTCAGTTGTTCATCAATTTAGCAAAATTACTCACAGGCCATAAAACTATGGATTCACCCTTAATGCCATTATTCACACTTGATAGCCAATCCTCCTGCAATTCCTATCATTTTGACTTTTAAAATTAAGATTAGTTCTTGTGACCCCTTTAGAAGGAAATACTCCAAATTAATCATCACTTTCCATCACTTCTATTGGTATATCCATCCTTGTGTCTTAACTAACTACTGCTATAGTCTCTCAACTTGTCGCTGCTTCCAATCTTACTCACTTGATGATTTTCTACCAGAGTACTCTTAAAAATGTAAATCAGACTCTGTCACTTTCCAGCTTAAAAGACTCCATTGGCAGTCTTCTCCTACCATTCCCTGTTTTTGTATTCCACTCTGACCACATCGGCCTTCTTTCTTTTCCTTTGCTGGAGTGTTCTTTTCCCAGATTTCACTTCATTCAGTTCTTTGCTCAAATACCACTTCCACAAGAATTCTTCCCTGTCTAAAATATATCCTCTTCTCTCCCCATATACTCACACTCTCTTTTTAGCCCTCTTTTTTTCATAGTACTAAACACTAATAGAAATTATTTAACTTATTTATTTACTTGGTTATATATCAGTCTTTCCCAACTAAAATATAAATAATAAGAGGAGGGAGTTTGTCTCATTCATCTTCATATTCAGAGCTTCTAGAAATGCCTAGCCCATTGTAGTTAGTCTGTAAATACTTGTGAGTGAGTGAATGAATGAATTCTTGTTCCCAGACTATTCTTCCTAAATTTCAGTCTTTAAAATTTCTGCGCAACTCCCTCATCATCCACTACCCACCCTCCCCCAATAACCCCCCAAAAGCAGACAAAAAAACAAAACTTTAGTATTTCACATTTCCTACAAATTTAAGTTCATGCTCCTAAACCCTCCATTAGCTTACCCCATTTATCTTTGGGCACTAAATTAATTTGGATAGACTACTTATTTTACTTTTGAACCAAAATAATCATCTTGTTAATGTCAACATTAACCTTTAAAAATCATTCATCTTGATTTAGATCACTCCCTTGATGGACCCCTTACAAACGGTGATGGCAGAGAGCCCCGGACAGGAATCAAGAGAAAACTACTTAGTGCATCAGAAGAAGATGAAAGCATGGGAGGAAAAGAGAAAGAGAAAAAAGAAACAAAAGAAAAGTCACATTTATCCTCCTCAGAGAGTGGAGAGTTAGGATCCAGTTTAAGTTCTGAAAGTACCTGTGGTTCTGATTCTGACTCTGAATCAACTTCCAGAACAGATCAGGATTATTTAGATGGAGACCATGACTATAGCAAATTCATACAAACCAGACCTAAAAGGAAACTCAGAAGACAACATGCCAATGGAAAAAGAAACTGGAAGATGAGAGGCACAGGAGGAAGAGGCAGATGGGGCAGATGGGGTAGATGGAGTAGAGGAGGCAGAGGCAGAGGTGGCAGGGGGCGAGGGGGTCGAGGAAGAGGTGGAAGTGGCACAAGGGGAAGAGGGAGAGGGAGAGGAGGAAGAGGTGCTTCTAGAGGAGCCACCAGAGCCAAACGTGCACGTATGGCTGATGATGAATTTGATACCATGTTTTCGGGACGTTTCAGCAGACTGCCTCGAATTAAAACAAGAAACCAAGGCAGGAGGACTGTTTTATATAATGATGATTCTGATAATGACAATTTTGTATCCACGGAGGATCCTCTGAATCTTGGTACATCTAGGTCAGGCAGAGTGCGTAAAATGACAGAAAAAGCCAGGGTTAGCCATCTTATGGGATGGAATTATTAACAGTTGATAAATTTAGAATAATTTTAAAAATTCAATGGCCTTCTACTGCAGGGAATTTACCAGGAAATCTATGAAGCAAGTTGTGTGGGGACATCTGCTTCCTTTCACATTGGTGCTTTTCCATTATGCCAGTATATATTTGTTTCAAGACTTCAGATCTCCACACTTCATTCATTCAAATAAGCCTTACTCATTAGGCCTTAAATTAAAAGAAATTCCGCACACAGACACATACACACATATACAACATACAGACACACTACAGATTTACTACATTAAAGGAGCATCTGCTTCTTAAGAGTAGCATGACATTTTTATCTCAATGGAATATCAATATCCCTCTTTTGCTTTTGTATTACAAAAGTATAGCACCTTCTTACAGAGTTTTATATAGTTTGTTTTTGCCATTTTGATTCCTATACCCAGTAATAATAACTTTTGCACAATACACCAATCCTAAAGGCAGCTATTAAATGTTTACAGTTTCTATATTGTAAGAACGATCTGGATTATTTTACTCTTCCCAGGCCAAACTTTCATGAATTGTACTGAACTGAAGTATGTATTTATACTACAGTTTGCTTTATTTTGGAGGGTGGGCCTTGATATGCTTTTCATTGATTTGCTTAATTCATGTTAAAGGTGAGAAAGGGTTGGTGCCTTGTAAATATGGAGCAGATCTTTGTGATGTGTCCTGAAGTGTGCATTAACTTTATTAAAAAAGAATACTTGAGGTATCAATCTAGATAAGGTGCCAAATGCAAAAGTTTCTTACATCTATTTTCTTTTTCCTTTTACATTTTATTGCATTAATAGAAATTGTGTAGCTTAAAGAAAATAACTTAAACTTTTGAAAAATCCTCGTCCACAAAGAATGACTTCCTTGAATAGTAGCTCAGCTACCTCTATTAATTACAACTACTGGAAACATTAAGGAAAATAGATGCTGTTATTCATTACTGACCAAGGAAAAATAGAGCTTGGTAGGAATGAATACTTTTAAGCTGAGGGGTTGTTAATAATCATATTGGCTCATAAATTAATAGTTGTAATTACATACTTTCATAAGTATAGTATGCTCTACCTTAGGCTTTTATTAGAACATATTTGTATAAGTAGACTTGAACTACTGCTTATATATCTCTGCTACCATTTTTTAACAGCTGTGAGTTGCTGGTTTTCCTTTGAATCTTAAAATTTTAAAAAGTACCTAGTTTGAGTTGGAATGTATCTGCTAACTAATATTTTAAATCAACTTTAATAGGCTCTGTTCATACCATTCCAAAGGGTTCTTCTGTATAGTCTTTAGGAAAAGAACCTTGTTGTATTGCATACTGATATTTTGAATCATTGTTTTGTAGATGAAAAAAATCTTAAAAACCCTTATGGTTATGTTTACAACAGTAGAATGCACATGGTTCCATAAGTGAGCTTGAATTCTAAGATCATTTTACTTCTCAAATTTGAGAGATTGTGGATAATTTGTTATAACAAGATACTTAGATATTTGAGGTGAGAGGGATAATATTGATCTCTGTTTTCGTTTTAGAGATTTCTTGCAGTTAGATCAGACTTACAGGATGAAAC
Source organism: Dasypus novemcinctus (assembly GCF_030445035.2). Lineage (NCBI taxonomy): Eukaryota > Metazoa > Chordata > Mammalia > Cingulata > Dasypodidae > Dasypus > Dasypus novemcinctus. The sequence goes on along the minus strand of NC_080704.1, from coordinate 89,978,450 downwards.
AAACTTTTTAATGTATACCTAGGCATCCCAGAAATATTTCTTGAGCTAATGTGTTTGTCTCATACTTTTAATCATTTCATGCATCTGAAAATCCTTAAGTACAGAGGAAGTAGTATACACATAACTTTGCTTTTTCTGGAGGGTGAGGGAGTAGGAATTATTTTTGAACTAACATCTTTAAGCTGTTTTCACTTGCAGTAGAAATGATGTTCAGGCTTTAAGAAAGTATTGTGAACTGATAATGGCACTAATTTCTGTTACTGGACTGTAGACAAAGCTTATATTTTTTGTTATAGTCTTTTTTTTTTTTTACTAAACCAAAACTACTTCTAGTTGTAACTCAACTTCTATTTTTTAACCATAGGATAGACTAAGAAAGGTTTCATATTTGAAACTCTGCATTTGATTTTTGCTAAAACATGCTACTTCAGTTATTCATCTCTTGGGCATTTACACTAAATTGTGCCTGTGTTTTCTTGTAATCAATAACACTTTGGCCTACCCTAATCAAAGTAACATAGTTACTTAAATTCATGGTTCTACCCAAATGTGTATCACGTGAATCATTTTAGTGTGAAATTTTTTTTACATTCTTCTATGAAGAGCTGACCTCTTGAAATATAGAAGAATTGACATTTGTGTGATTTTTCCTATCTGGAGCTTTATTTATAATTTATTTTCAAGAATATAAATGCCACATATATTCCCCAAATGTTAAGATTTCCTAGGTTTAGATAATTAGAATAAGTTTGAAGACATTTTTAAACTTATTTTATATGTAGTGAAATACTGTGAAAATACTAGTGAGAACAGCATTTTGCTGTAGTGTTGATTTTAGTTATTAGGATTTAAAAGTTAGTCATCAGGGTATGTTGGATAGCAAATTATCATTTATTATAAAACAGATAATTTTCTGTTTGCATGCAAATTATTTTAATAAGTGTGAAAATAAAAGTTTGGAAGATAGTATTTTTACTTTTATATCTGGGCGTTTTTGTTTTTCACTTTATATATTGTTTTGTTTTTTTGTAACTGCCTCCTGTGAATGTGTCATAATTTGTATCACATTTAATACTTTATCACTTTACATTTTTAGAGGCCTTTTAAACTTAAATAAGATCTTGGTTCAGCCATAGCAAAACTAGTAGAAATGAGCTAGGAATTTTGAATAAAAGTCTCTTTGAATTGCTAAGAAAAACCACTGTTACTTTTAGGTCCATGAGCGCATACACATGTTTAAGTCTAATCCTATGCTAGATATTAATAGTCAGTGAGCTGTAATGTTTCTCATGAATGATATTAATGTTTAAATTCCCAGCTTTAAGAACTTAGCATGTGTATATGTTTATGAAAACTGAAGTGTGTGTTTCATCAATACTATGGCTTGCTCCGTGTATCCCTTCCAGCAATATTATGCACTCCAAAACTCTCATTAGCCTACTAGCCTAATGACTAAATCTGTGTGTGTGTGCATGTGTGCGTCCAAGTAGGATTTTCCCCAACTTGACACAGTTGATCTCAGACATTTAAAAATAAAGAATATTTTATATGGAGGGCAGCCATATTCACTGTCTACCAGTTCTTTGCCTCTACATTACTCCTTGCCTGTAAATACACTGTGTGATCATCCATTTCATAATACCTTCTAGATAACCATTCTAGTTTTTGTTGTATACCTGTGTCCCTCTACTCTTATAACTTCGTTTGCCCTTTTATTTGATTCTATTTCTTTTTCCTTCCCCAGTGATTAGGCTTGTTCTAGAATTCTTCTGTACACCCAGAGGCTAAAGAAACAATAAAATTCACAAATCTCATTCTACACAACTGTGTGCTCAATATCTAACTCAGCTTTCCAATACTTTGAAGTAAATTTGAATGATTTATCCTTATTGGTTGATTTTGCTTTCATTTTATAGATAGTTTGTCATCAGACAAGAACAGAGTGATTGAAAGAGAAAGATGTGAATGCCACTTCTAACTTTTTGATAAAAAACCTTTTTGAGCATTTTTCAAAATTTGTATGTTTGTGGTAATGATAAAGAAAACACTTTATTGCTCACTTATATATTTTGGGAATCATTTTATGCACAGTTACCAGCTGGTACTTATCCTCAAAGTTGGAATTTTCTTATCCACAAAAAGATTTTATCATGTTTATTACCAGTATACTTTATGTCCAGCCTTTTAAACAATTCCAACATTTTGAGTTCTGAAATGAATAATTTTGTTCTGGGAGAAGGATTAGAACTTTTGAAATTTAAATTTCATTTTTAAAAATACTAACCTTATCCCCAACATTTTGTGGTACATGAAGCTTTGTGTAAATTTTATGGAAAATAGAATATTCTAAAATCACTTGTAAGGTTTGTACTAAAAATTAGTGTGAAAATATTTTGATGTTTTTTTGCTTTTCATCTCTTAGCAAAATTTCTCTTTCAGCTTGCCAAGTTTTGATTAAATTCCAATATAAAGTTAAAATTTTTCATGGTGCTGTGTTTTGGAGAATATGGATAGCACTCAGGTTTCCTGATATATATTTCTTATATAAACTTATCTTTGATTATTTCCTTTTCAATCTTTGCTCCACTGCTTACTTTTATCCTCACTTTTCATTCTGCAATAAAAACTGCACCTTAGCATTCTTCAACACTGTCAATTTCTGATTCATTAATGGGAGGAATACAGCAGTAAGGCTGTTTAAAGCATTTTAGATTTCTTTATTTAGATGTATGCCCATTTGTTACCTTAGTTAAATCTGGAATGTAAGACTTTGACATAATAAAGCATGACAAGTATTTTCTAAAAAATTAAAGCTATCCATACATATTAAAATTTCCATTGCTAATTGACTTAAAAATCACATACACAAACTTTCAGAAACCCAACTGGAAAATGTCTTTTTTATATATGTCACCAAACATACATTAAGCAGTACAGAAGATGTTAATTCTTTAAACAATACTGTGGTGATGGCAATCAGTAATTTATTTCTTTGTCCTGTGATTTATCAGTCTTGTCCTTTGTAATCCCTTTCACAGTATTAACAAAACTGTACCTTATGTTCTTAGTATCCATAAATTTTATGATGGAAAATCAGTTATTAGTTGATGTAATGTTGTATATATGGGCAAAACGTCCATTAAATTTCAGTAAAGAAAAGTAAACTAAATTGGCTTGGTTTATAAAAAATGTTTTGTTTGGCAGTTGTCAGTCACTAAGCAATTATCTTCAAAGAAAAAACTGGACTAATTTGTTGCCATTCTTTATGAGATGTTTACAATAAAGTTCCAAGGTGTTTGGAATCAGTTGCATTCTTTGCTTTATGCCTTATCTCATGTATAGGAGATAAATGAACAAGAATAAAGAAATACAGTTATTTTTCCATTATCCAGCTTTAGAGATTGTTTCATGTAACTCTTAGGACTTTCATTTCTGGTGTTTTTTGTTTGTTTGTTTGTTTGTTTGTTTTTTGTCATACAGTATTTTTTTTTAATCAGACTAGGGTTTCATCTCATCAAAGAAAATTAAGTTTGTTTTTTTTTGCCTTTCTCATTGCAGATATTCTTCGGGGTAATTTAGGGAATAATTATGTTAAGACTTCAAATGTGGGCTTCTTGGTGTGTTAAAAAACAGCCTGCAAAGCATTAATCTATACTTGGTAGAGCATTTAGAAATTAATAGGGTTTTTTTTGAAACCAGACTTTTTTTTCAAGATTTATTTTTTTTAATTTATTTCTCTCCCCTTTCCCCCCCACCCCAGTTGTCTGTTCTCTGTGTCCATTCACTATATGTTCTTCTGTGGCCGCTTCTATCCTTATCAGCGTCACCCAGAATCTGTGTTGCTTTTGGTTGCATTATCTTGTGCCAGCTCTCTGTGTGCGGCGCCATTCTTGGGCAGGCTGCAGTTTCTTTCACGCTGGCGGCTCTCCTTATGGGGGCGCACTCCTTGCGCATGGGGCCCCCCTAAGCGGGGGACACGCCTGCGTGGCACGGCACTCCTTGTGTGCATCAGCACTGCGCATGGGCCAGCTGCACATGGGTCAAGGAGGCCTGGGGTTTGAACTATGGACCTCCCATGTGGTAGGCGGATGCCCTATCCATTGGGCCAAGTCTGCTTCCCTTAATAGTTTTCTAATATCTTTATTTATGTATTGTAAGTTTTACCAGCTGAGCTATGTACCTCTGACATTTTTTTATTTATACTGAAATTGCCTATAGACTGGTGATAAAATTCAATGTATGTGTGTGAGGGAGGGGAGAAGTGGGCTGAGGTGAATTTTGAGTCAAAAACTGCAAGACCCAACAGGAACATACATCCAGATTTTAACTATATGGCTTCCCACAGTTTACCTCCCAATGGAAAGAATTTGACTGGCTTCAAGGTAAATAAGCTGGCCCAAGACATTACTGTGTGTTTTATAAATATACTGTCTGTTTTATGTACTTATAATCAAGAAATAAGGTGTTTAGAAAAATATTACCTCTATTTCTGGCATCATATTCAATGGCTATCAAAATAGACTAATCTTTTCACAACATTTGGAGATTGAGAGGTAGAGATACTTGGTTTATTGTTTAGTTGGTAGGTTGGTTAAAGGTGTAAAAATGTTACATTAAAAATTCTTTCTTAGCAGGCTTTGACATTTTCTTACCAGGTATTTTTCAATAGGAAATTTAGAGCACTTTTATGACAAAACAGAGCAATATTCAGAAAAAGATCCATTTTTCCTTAATTGAGGAGATCAAGGACAAAGCGCCCTCTGCCATCTTTCTCAATTATAATATCCCAATATTTTGAAGCTATCTAAAAATGCACAAAATAAATCAAAACCAGTATATTAAACACGTGATTTGATTTTCCTGGTATATTTAAGCCCATATATTTACAGTTTCTGTTGCAGTCCTTTACATATAAATACTTAAAAGATTTTTCCATGGTACATAGTGCAGGCAGACCAAATACAATATTAAAAATGTACTTTTTTATAATATGAGCAGTTTTTTCCCAAAGTCTTGGAGAAATTTTTATTCTTTCTAATTTTACCAGCTTTTCTTTTTCTAGCTATGGTAATTGCCTTAATAAAGTTACTTCTTACCTGAAAATTACAAACATAGAAGAGGTTATTTTATCAAAGTTATGAAATCTTTAATATAATATTGGAGATTTTTAAAAACAAATTTCTGAAGCTAATATCCTTTCATTATTTGTAAATTTTGAATTGGTAACTTGCCCTGCTCAGCATCTTTATGATTCCCTTCAATTCTGTAAGTGTCGTAGTGAATATATGAAAGAATAAAAAACACTTAATTGTTTCATTTAGGTTACTAGTATTAATTTGTGGGGTTAATTCATTTTTAGAAATGATTTTGTGTTTGGCTTTTGTCATGTTGCAATTCTATGTAGGATTTGTATGAGTAAGTGTGTCAAGTAATTTAAAACCTTAAAACGCTTTTAAATTGTTGTTTTGTTTGAGCTAGGGGGCTTATTTTCATTTAAAAAATTATTGAAAGATATCATTCATACATGAGCATGCATAAACAAAACAAAAGTTTAGACTATCAGGCAAAAAGGAGATTCCCAGCCCAAGGTTTACAATAATTTTGAGGGACATAGTTTGTTACCATTGATATGTCATCTAAAATATTAGCAATGAAGTGCTAATTGTTCTGAATTATTCCCAGATGTTAAATTTTAATTCATAAATCAGAGCAAACCATGTATATAAAAACTCAATTTTCTAATTTGACTCATTGGACTCTATGGAGCAGGAAATGCCATGCTCTTGACTCTCCTATAGCCACATTACCAAAGTAATCCATTCATTTTTGGGGTTGGTATTCATTTTTATTCTAAATGTAGATAGTAGTTGTCATGATAAAGAAAAAATAATTAGGGGAAATCAACACTTCAATTAGATAAATTTTTGCTTACCAATTCCCTAAAAAATTTAAGACTGGTGAATGCAGTCAGTTTTAATACTATAAAAATACTAATCAGAAATTGTGCTAGAGAGTAATCTTCTGAAATGAGTCAGATTCTTTCTCCAGATATGAATATCTCAATAAGAGAAGATATTTACCAGTCGTGACTTATAGCATATATTCTGTTTACATCAGTGATGAAGAGATGGCTAAAGAGAGACTAGGACTATTCCTTCCTATTTTTTTATTCATTCATTCAACATTTACTGAGTACCTGCATTGTGCCAAGCACTCTAAATTTATGGAGTGCTTTACAGTTTGCGAAGTATTTTTCTTGAATATAGTGTGGGAATTATCACCAGTATGACACTATCAGTAAATTCCATTTTTCAGTTCAGAAAAAATGAATTTTGTGAAATCAAGTTTGCTTCAAGCCACATGACAAAAAGGCCTTGATGCATCCAGGATAACTGGTTTCAGGTTTCTAAAGTGTTAGCTTTTATATGTTCTTGTTGATAGAATGATGTTCGGTTCTATTGTTCTCCTTCCCAATCTCCATGAAATCTTGAAGACCACTATTCCTTTTGCATACAGCTAAGATTTAATAGAAAAGACATTGAGATGTACATCTTCATGCCTTTGGGGAGGTGGTAATTGTTTGTGTGTGCATGAAAATATTTAAAAATATCAGGTTCAGAAGTAAAAGAATGAAGTTTTTCAAGTGTATCTTTTTGTTATTTTTTTCTTTATTTTTTTTTATTAGAGCGGTTGTAGGATTATAGAGAAATAATGCAGAAAGTACTGAATTGTCATTTACCACCTTCCACAATTGTCTGTTATTAACGTTTTGCATTAGTATGGTATCTTTGTTTCATTCATCAAACAATATCATTATAATTATATTATTAACTGTAGTCCATCATTTACCTTAGAGTTTACTCTTCATGTTGTAGAGTTCCATGGTTTTTAATTTTTTTTTTATTCTGGATTTTAAAACTTTCTCATTTTAACCACTTTCAAGTATACAATTCAGTGGTGTTAATTACTTTCACAATGTTGTGCTACCATTACCACAATCTGTTACCAAAATTTTACTATCACCCCAATGAGAAGCTCTGTACCAATTAATACAGTTTTATTTTCTAACATATGCCATGTGCCATATGGCATGTCTGTAAATTTTTTTTATTATGTGTTCTGTATTGAGACTTCTGTGGCCCCCAGAAAAATATGTTCTTAAGCTAATTCAGTTAAGGGACTTTTGTTGTTGTTGTTGTTGTTGTTGTTGTAGGTATTGGTGCCAGTGATTGAAACCGGAAACTTGTATTTTGGAAGCCAGTGCTCAAATACTGAGGTATATTGGTTCACCAGGGACCTTTTGGTTAGATCACCTTTGATTACATTTCTTTAGTTAAGGGCCTTTGATTAGATTGCAGGGTCCAGGGTAGGTCCTAATCTTTTTACTGTAGCCATTTATAAATGGAGGAGAACACAGAGAAAGAGCTCTGCCATTTTACTCTACCTTGTGAGAGAAGACTCCAGGATCACCTACAGCTTCAGAAGAAGAAACCCCATGAGGCTGAAAAAGAGGCCAGAGGTTGGAATTGGCAGAGAATTTAAAGCAATGAGGTCCCCCAAGGAGTTAGGCCCACAGTTCAAACCTGAAAGAGAAGGTGAGCCTGAAGGAGAAGGCAGAGAGAGACTGACAGACCTTTTGTCTTGCCATGTGGGAGTAGACCAAGATCCAGCAGCCAAATTTTGATGAGACAGCGTTTCTGATGATGCCTTGATTTGGACATTTTCACAACCTATAAGATTTTACCCTAGTAAATGCCATTATAAAAACCAACACATATCTAGTATTTTGTTCCCAATAACTTTAGCAAACTAAAACATTGCGGAAGTTATAAGTTGGCAGAAAAATCATGCAAAAATACATAAAATAGAGAGTTCCCAAATACCTCCCCATTTACCTTGTGTTAGTGTGGTATATTTGTTTTAATTCCTCTATCAATTATGTTGCCATCACACTGTATGCTCTTTTGCCTGTTGGCAGAACCTAGAACTTTTTTCCCTTTTGAGTTCCAAAGGGTTATGGGTACTGTTCTTAGATAATATAGCAGAGTTCCCTTATTGATCTGTTTAATTTAATTTTGGATTGTTTTAGATTTTTTTGGCTCCTCAAGCACATACCATTCAATGGTTTGAGCTAAACATTGGGGATTTACCAGCTCATAATTTTCAGGCTAGAAATCCAAACCGAGTCATCATCAAGGTGATGGTTTCTTCCAAAAGACTGGCATTCTTGGTATTTCTTCTGGTGAGCCTTGTCCTGGGCTCCTCTGTCACATGGTAATGCACATGGCAGCCTTTCCTGACCTTACCTTTCTCTTCTGGATTCCGTTGATAATCAGCTTCTGACTGCTCCCTCTGGCTTTCTCTCTACCTGTCAGAATTTGTCTGCTTATAAAGGTCTCCAGTAATAGGATTAAGATGATCCTGATTGAGTTGGGTCACACCTTAACTGAAGTAAACCTCATTCAAAGAAACCTACTTACAGAGGAGTCACAATCACAGAAATTGATTTTTTATTAGGGAATTTATGGGTTTATGGAATAATGTATGCAACAAAATATTCACATTTATCACCTTTTATTAGTGTGGTTCATTTGTTATAATTGATGAATGCACGTTTTTGTAATTGTACTACCAAACATAGTACCTGGTTTAACTTGGTGTACACTGTGGATGAAAGTTCCATGATTTTTTTCCTATTACCATATGCACAACCAAACATTTCCCCTTTTAACCACATATGGATATATAGTCCAGTGCTGTTAATTACATTCACAGTGTTCTACAATCACCACCATCCATTACCAAAATATTTCCATTGTTCCAAATAAGAACTCTGTGCATTTTAAGCCACAACTCCCTATTCTGTATTCCCACCTCCTCCCCATTAAACTATATTCTAGATTCTGGCTATGAGCTTGCTAATTTCAATGTTTCATATCAGTGATATCATACAATATTTGTCCTTTTCTCTCAGTTCTGGGTATATACATGGCAAGTCTATATTCAAATTCCTTAGCAACTGCCAAACAATCTTCCACAGTGGCTGTACCATTCTACATTTCCACCAACAGTGAATAAGCATGCTTATCTCTCCACATCCTCTCCAACATTTACAGTTTTCCAATACTTCAATAGATGCCATTCTAATAGGTGTGAAATGATATCTCATTGTAGTTTTGATTTGCATTTCCCTAATTGCTATCACTATCAAATGTGGAACATTTTTTCATGTGATTTTTCACCATTTGTATTTCTTTGGAAAAATGTCTATTTAAGTCTTTAGCTCATTTTATAATCAGGTAGTTTGTCTTTTAATTGTTGAGATGTATGATATCTTTATATGTTATAGATATTAAACCCTTATGGGATATGTTATTTCCAAATATTTTCTCCCATTGAGTCAACTTCCTTTTCCCCCATTTGACAAAGTCCTTTGAGCTACAAAAAAGTATTTAATTTTGAGAAGGTCCCAATTATCTATTGTTTCTTTTGTTGCTTGTTCTTTGAGTGTAAGGTATAAGGTTTATTATACCACCACATACCACAAGATCTTGAAGATGCTTTCATTTAGGAGTTTTATGGTTGTCACCTTTGCATTTAGGACCTTGATTCACTTTGAGTTCATTTTTGTACAAGGTGTGAGATAGGGATCCTCTTTTTTTTTTTTTTTTTTTGGATATGGCTATCTCGTTTTCCCAGCACCATTTATTGGACTTCACAGCCTTGTTAAAATCACTTGACTGTAGATGTAAGGGTCTATTTCTGAGTTCTCAGTTAGGTTCCATTGGTTAATCTTTCTTTATGCCAGTACCATGCTGCTTTTACCACAGTTTGTTTTTGTTTTGTTTTTTTAAATTCTACTCAGTTTATTCATTTTTTAAAAAATATTACATTCAAAAAATATGAGGACCCCATTCACCCCCACCGCCCCCACCCCACCACTTCCCCCACAGTAATACTCTCCCCCATCATCATGACACATCCATTGCATCTGGTGAGTACATCTCTGGGCATCGCTGCACCCCATGGCCTGTGGTCCACACCATAGCCCACACTCACCCACTTTCCATCCAGTTTTTACCACAGTTTGTAAACCATATGATTTAAAGTCAGGAAGAAAGAGTCCTCGAAACTTCATTGTTCTTTCGAAAGACATTTTTGGTTATTCTGGGCTCCTACCCTTCCAAATAAATTTGATGATTGGCTTTTCCATTTCTGCAAAAAAAAAATGCTGTTGGAATTTTTATTGGAATCTAATGGGATTTGTAAATCAGTTTGGGTAGAATTGATATCCTAATGATATTTAGTCTTCCAGTCCATGAACATAGAAAGTCCTTCCATTTATTTATATCTTTGTCAGTTACTTTTAGTAAAGTTTTGCAGTTTTCTGAATATAGGTCCTTTATGTCCATGTTAAGTTTATTCCCAAGTATTTTATTCTTTTTGTTGCTATTATAAATGGATTTTTTTCTGATATCCTCCTCAGATTGTTCATCAGTAGTATATAGAAACATTATTGATTTTTGAATATTAATCATATCCCACCACTTTGCTGAACACCTCTATTTATTCAGTAGCAGTTTTTTGGGGGGAATTTTTCAGGATTTTCTATGTATATGCTCAGATCATCTATGAATAGTGAAGGTTTTACTTCTTCCTTTCCTATTTGGGTGCTTTTTATTTCTTCATCTAGCCTAATTGCTCTAGCTAGAACTTCTAGTACAATATTGAGTAACAATGGTGACCATGAGCATTCTTGTCTTATTCCTGATCTCAGCGAGAAAGCTTTCAGTCTTTCATGATTGAGTGTAATGCTAGCTGTAGGTTTTTCATCTAGGCATTTTGCCATCATGAGAAAGTTTCATTCTATTCCTAACTTTTGGAGTGTTATGATCAAGAAAGTATGCTGTATTTTGTCCAATGCCTTTTCTGTATCAATTGAGAGGATCAAATGACTTTTCTTCAATTTATTAATGTAGATTAATAAAAATTGATTTTCTTGTGTTATACCACCCTTGCAAACCTGAGATGAAACCCATTTGATTGTGGTGTTTAATTCTTTTAATATGATTTTTGATTCAGTTTGCAAGTATTTTATTAAGTGTTTTTGCATGTTTATTCATTAGTGATATTGGTCCCTAATTTTCTTTTTCTCATAATATCTTTATCAGTTTTGGCACTAGGTTGATGTTGGCTTCATAGAATGATTTTTGTATCATTCTTTCTTGTTCAATTTTTGGAAGAGTTTGAGCAAGATTGATAATAGATTGTCTTTCAGGGATTGGTAGAATTCACCTGTGAAACCGTCTGAATCCTGAATTTTCATCTTTAGGAGGATTTTGATGACTCTTTCAAATCTCTTCACTTGTGATTAGTTTTTCTATTAGGGTCAGTGTAGACGATTAATGTGCTTCTAGAAATTTGTCCATCTTATCTATATTGTCTAGTTTTTGGCATACAGTTGTTCACAGTATCCTCTTCTGACCCCTCTTTTTTGCCTGGTCAGTAGTAACATTCCCCCTCTCATTTCTGATTTTTTTTTTTTGCATCTCCTTTTTTTCTTTGCCAGGATACCTGAATGGGCCAATCCACTAGGAAGATATCACAGTTATAAATATCTTTGCAGCTAATCAGAGTGCCCCAAAATACATGAGACAAACTCTGGCAATACTGAAGGGAGAAATAGACATCTCTATAATAATCATTGGAAATGTCAATATCCCACTCATGTCTTTAGATAAAACAACTAGTCAGAAGATCAGTGAGGAAACAGAACTTGAGCAATATGACAAATGAGTTAGACCTAACAGACAGATAGAGAATGCTGCAGCCAAACTCAGTGGGTTATATATTCTTCTCAAAGATCTCATGGATCTTTTTCCTGTATAGACCACATGTTAGGGAAAAATGCAGCTCTCAATAAATATGAAAGGGTTGAAATTATATGAAGATTCTTCTCAGATCATAATGGAATGAAACTGGAAATCAATATTAGACAAGAAAAAAGTAAATTTCCAAATGTGTGGAGACTGAAAAACACACTCCTAAATAATCAGTAGGTCAAAGAAGAAATTGCAAGTGAGATCAGTAAATATATTGAGACAAAAGAAATGAGAACACAATGTATCAAAATTTATGGGATGTAGCAGAGGCAGTCTTTAGAGGGGAATTTTCAGCCCTAAACACCTATATTAAAAAGAACGAGTTGAACTCAAAGATTTAACAACAATAAGAGAAACTAGAAAAAGAACAGCAAACCAATCCCAAAGCAAGCACAAGGAAAGAAATAATAAAAATTAGAGCAGAAATAAATGTAATTGAGAATAAAAAAAAATAGAGATAATCAACAAAGCCAAAAGCTGGTTCTTTGAGAAGAACAATAAAATAGACAAACCCCTAGCTAGACTAACAAAGAAAAAAAGAATATGCAAATAAATACAATCTGAAATGAAAAGGGGAAATTACAACTGACCCCACAGAAATAAAAAGGATCATAAGAGGGTATTGTAAGAAACCATATGACAACAAACTAGACAACCGAGATGAAATGGACAAATTTCTAGATATACACAAACAACCTACATTGATCATACAAGAAATACAAGACCATAACAAATCAATCTCATTTAAGAGATTGAATCTATCATCAAAAATCTCACAGCAAAGAAATATCCAGGAACAGATGGCTTCACAGGTGAATATTACCAAACATTTCAAAAGAATTAACATCAATTCTGTTTAAACTCTTCAAAAAAAAAAAAACTGAACAGGAGGGGAAATTACCCAACACATTTTATGAAGTTAATATCACCCTAATATAAAGCCAGATAAAGATACTACAAGACAAGAAAATTACAAACCAATCTCTCTAATGAACGTAGATGAAAAATTCTCAAAAAAAAAAAAAACCCTTGCAAATAGAATCCAACAGCATCTCAAAATAGTTATACATCATGACCAAGTGAGATTTATTCCTGGTATGCAAGGCTGGTTCAACACAAGAAAATCAGTCAACATAATGTGCCACACTAACGAATTGAAGGAAAAAAACCACACATGATCATCTCAATTGATTTAGAAAAGGCATTCGACAAAATACAGCATCCTTTTTTGATAAAAACACTTCAAAGATAGGAATAGAAGGAAAATTCCTCAATCTGATAAAAGGTATATATGAAAAACCCACAGCCGACTTTGTACTTAATGAAGAAAGGTTGAAAGCTTTCCCTCTAAGATCCAGAACAAGACAAAGATACCAATTGTCAACATTGTTAGCCAATATTTTACTAGAAATTCTAGTTAGGACAATTAGACAAGAAAAAAAAGTATCAAAATAAAAAAAGAGGAAGTAAACCTCTCACTGTTTGCAGATGACATGATCCTGTATTTAGAAAATTCTGAAGTATCCATGACAAAACTACTTGAGCTAATAAATGAGTTCAGCAAAGTGGCAGGACACAAAATCAACATGCAAAAATCGGTAATGTTTTTGTACACTAGTAATGAAAATTCTGAGGAGAAAATCGGGAAATTCCATTTACAATAACAACAAAAATCCTCAAATACCTAGGAATTAATTTAACCAAAGAAATACAGAACCTATATGCAGAAATCAACAAACAATGCTGAAAGAAATTTTTAAAAGACCTAAACAAATGGGAAGACTTTCCATGCTCATGGATTGGAAGAATAAATATCATGAAGATGTCAGTCGTACCCAAACTGATTTATAAATTCAATACAATGCCAATCAAAATTCCAACATCCTACTTTACAGAATTAAAAAAAAAGGCAATTACCAAATTCATTTGGAAGGGAATGTGCACCTGAATAACCAAAAGCATCTTAGAAAAGAAGAGCAATGTGGAGGAATTTCACTGCCTGAACTTGAAATATATTACAAAGGTACAGTGGTAAAAACAGCACAGTACTCACATAAAGATAGGCACATCGATAATTGGAATAGAATTGAGAATGCAGAAATTAACCCCCACATATATGAACAAATGGGTTTTGTCAAAGCTACCAAGTACATGTTAACCAGACAAAACTGTCTCTTCAACAAATGTTGCTGGGAGAACTGGATATCTATAACCGAAAGAATGAAAGAGGACCCCTGTTTCTCTCCCTGTACAAGAATCAACTCAAAATGGATCAAAGACCTAAACATAGAAGCCAGGACCATAAATCTACTAAAATAAAATGTAGGAAAACTTCTTCAAGACCTTGTAGTAGGTGGTGGTTTCTTGGATCTTACACCAAAAGCATGCACAACAAAAAATAAATGAATCCTTCTCAAAATTAAACACTTTTGCACCTCACAGGACTTTGTCAAAAGGGTGTAAATGCAACTGACTCAATGGGAGGAAATATTTGGAAATCATATGTTCAATAAGGGCTTAATATTCAGGATATATAAAGAGATGTCACAACCCAAAAACAAAAAGACAAATGGCCCAACTAAAAAATTGACAAGTATGGGATCAAGGCCCCCTCTCAATTAGAGGTGGAGTGGCCATCACCATTCCAGAATCTTCATGATTGGGGAATAAAATATGGACTAGGGTGGGCTTACTGGTATTCTACTATAGACTTATTGTGATTCTAACAATGGAAGAAGTTATATCATTGATGTGGAGGCAGTGGCCAATAGAGGTTCTGAGGTTAAGAGGAAAAACAGGTATAATAAGGTGGCATTTTCAGGAAATGAGATTGTCCTGAATGACATTGCAATGACAGATTCAGGCCATTATATATCCTGTCATAACCCACAGAATGGAGTGGGAGAGAGTGTAAACTACAATGTAAGCTATAATCAATGCTGTATGGTAATGAAGCAAATGTGTTCATCATTTGCAATGATGAACTCTAATGAAAGAAGTTGTTAATGTAGAGAAGGTTTGGGAGGTGTGGGGAGTGGGGCATATGAGAATCCCTTATATTTTTGTGTGTAACATTTTGTGTAATCTCTTTAAAAAAATAAAATACATATTTTTAAAAATGGGCAAAAAACTTGAATAGACATTTGTCCAAAGAGAAAATACAAATGGCAATAAAACACAAAAAATGCTCAATATCACTAATAATTAGAGAAATGCAAATCAAAAGTACAATGTGATATCATTTCACACCTATCAGAATGGTCACTATTAAAAAGACAGAGAGTTACGAGTGTTGAAGAGGATGTGGGAGATAGGAACACTTATTCACTGTTGGTGGGAATACATAATGGTACAGCCACTGTGGAGGACTTTTTGGTAGTTCTTAAGTTGAATATAGCTTTGCCACATGAACCTGAAATACCACAAAAGGGTACATACCCAGAAGAACTGAAAGCAGTGACACACACACACAAACATCTACACACCAATATTCAAAGTGGCATTATTCAGAATTGCCAAAAGATGGAAATAACCCAGGTGTCCATCAACCGAGGAATGGATAAACAAACTGTGTTGTATCCACACAATGGGATATTATGCAGCTGTAAGAAGAAACTAAGTTGTAAAGCATATGACAACATGGATGACCCTGGAGAACATTATGTTGAGTGTAGCAAGTGAGTCACAAAAGGACAAATACTGCATATTTTCAGTACTATGAACCAAACATATTGTGTAACATATTGTAAGATTCAAAAAACTGTATATGTATCAAGTACATTTAAAGTATATATGGAAATGTAAAGTATGCAACAAAAGAGTACAAAGCAAAGAAACAGGAAATAATGACCCACCTGAAGGAACAAGATAAAAACACAGAAACTGTCACTGAAGAATACCAGTCTTTGAACATACCAGACAAAGGCTTTACATAAATGATCCTCAATATGCTTAAGGATGCTGCAGGAATGAAAGACTCACACATCAAAATTCTTATGCAGGGAGGGCCCCATCTGCCTTATTTCTCTTGCTTATATATCATGTGTTTTTGTATTTGGTCAAGGAAAGTGGTTAAAGTTAAATTTCTCAAGGATGTTTTGTCTTGGAACAAGAAACCTTGTCCCTAGACTCACATTCTATCTAACAGCAGAAATGCAAGAGGAAGTCATTTTCAAATTTCAAACAAAAAGAGAAAGCTTGTGCAGAGATAAGTAAGGACAGAGCTATTTTTGCTCTAAAGCAAGAATAGATGAGCTTTAACAAATCATTTAACCATGACCTTGCTGAGGTGGTGGAACTAATCCCCACATATCCCCCTTTTCTTTTATGGGCAGTTGGTTCTATTTGAGTAGCTGTATATACAGCAGCCAGGTACTCATAGCATTGTTTGGTATATTGCCATAGTTGGAAGAAGCATCAGCATCCTATAAATATAACAAGACAGAGACAAATTAATCTTCCTATTGTTGCCCACCATTTAAAATTTAGATCGGAAAACCATGTTGAAGTGTTCAGGCACTGCAATTCTTCAGCTAAGATTTTTAGTGTGGATTGTTGAGTTTGATTTTTTTAAGTTCCATAATTGCTGCTCTAATTGGAGATGGAGAGCCTCCACTTTCTCTGACACATGAGTGGAGAAGGCACTTCAAAGTGACACAAGTGTTGCTGTGGGGGGAGTGGGGGTGGGGGCGGTGGGGTTGAATGGGACCTCATATTTTTTTAATGTAATATTTTTTTAAAAAATGAATTAAAATTTAAACCCCCCCCCCCAAAAAAAAGTGACACAAATGCTAGAATGCCTCCAGTCACAATTTAGTTGCTGTCTTTCTCCCAAACAGAGCACTGCAGTTTCTAAGGCATCAAGCCTAGCTAGTATGTCTTGATTTATGGAAGTTTGAGTGATCATTTGTTTGGTAACATTAGTCATTACTACATTGATGGTATCAGCAGTATTTACACATTGAACAGGAGCTGTTGCAACTATTCCAGTGGCAATAGCAATAAGAATAGCAGAGGTAATGCAAGCTATTAAGATTCCCAGAAAACATTTATGTTGCACTTTTGATAAAGCTCCTGTGAAATACTCTAAGGAAGAAGATCCTTCCCAAGGAGATGTAAGGTTGACAGGCACCCAGATTTGAGCTTTATGTCTGAGCAAAAAATAGCTGTAATATTAAGGGTAGTAATGCTGTGGTATGCAATACATGATGAAAGGTAGGGAGCTGTAGTGGTGATGTTGAAAGACATACTGTTATGTAATATAGAAGGAGTATCTGTACATAGCATATATGCATATGGATATGTGGTACATATCATCACTGAGTCTGATTGTAAGGTTCATGGTATAATTTGAGGAATGGGTATAGTTGCCATGAGAAATATTATGAGGAAAGAAAGGTAAACCAATTCTCCAAGATTTAGTGTTCCATGGACTGAAGTGCTTTAGAAATTTTACTGATATAACAGGGCCAGGCATTCCTCCAGCAGTCTAAGTAATGAAGTGGCTAGAGGGTGACAAAATTGATAACATGATAATTAGAAGTTAAATGTCCATAAGGCCCATAATTAATCCAAGTAGCATTCAAAAGGAAACCACATTTAGGTTTATTGCTATGACAAGATATCCATATAGCGCCCTTCTGATTGGGATAGTTTTGAACAAAAACTTTACAGAGGGGCGCATTTGGAGTTGTAGTATTTGGACAATTGGAATCATTAGAGAAACTAGTAGAAATGGCAGAGGTAAAAGTTAAGTTGGCAGTAGCACTTTGTTCTTTTAGGACTGTAATGCAAATGCTACATAGGCTGGACTGGTATATGGTATACAAAAGCTGTTGTTAGTGATTTCTTCAGTGAAACAATGGGGGAGGTAACGAGGTTAGCAAGGTATAAGAACTATTTACGTGCATCCAGTCAATTTCATTTATTAGTTGCCCTGCAGGAGGAACCCAGTATCCTCCTGTACATGTTGAATCACTTGAGGATAATGGAGGCACAGGATCCCACCAGGACATGAGAGCAAATAGGGGTAGATCTGTTATATGGGCCCAATAGGTGTGATTAGCATAGGTATGATTAGCAGTGCAGAGGTTAAAAGACATACGGATGAGCAATATGTACATTTTCGATGTTCTCACCTTAGCAGAAGCAGTAGTGACTACTGCCAAATAAGCTAAAAAAGTATTTTCAGGTGTCTCAGGACACCTAACTTATGCCATAAGAGCTTGTGCTTGGTTGACCAATTTTTTAACCGGTTCACCTTCTTATGTAGTCCTCAGGGGATGTTGATTGACTGCAGTTTGAGTGCTTTATGGTTTTATGTGCTTTGCTGGAAGTTAAAGAGGTCCTCCTGGGGAGAGAACACATGCATACCCTTGTCGCCAGTTTAGCAAATTAACAGGCCCAGACCACGTGTTTGTCAATATGTTTGTATTAAACTCGAGGGTACACTTTAGGAAGTGATGCAGAAAATTGATGCTCCGCCGGTGTATACCCATCTTTACCTCAATTTAAGAAATTTAAAGTATAAGTAAGTATAGCAATAATATCTTCAGGTGTAGTTAATCCTAGGGACATATTCCCTTTTATTTTGTTTAGGAAGCAATTGTTTGATTGTGTGATAAGTGCGTTCAATAATAGCTTGACCTGTAGAATTGTGAGGGATTCCAGTAACATGTTTAATATTCCAATGTTGTAAGAATAGTGAAAATTTGTGAGCTGAATAACAAGGTCAATTGTTTTTAAAGTTTTGGGACAGCCCATTTGGGCAATAGCTGCTAGAAGATGTTGACAGCTTGTGTGGCTTTTTTCCCCATTGATGATGTAATTACTACAAATTGGGAGAAGGTATTTTTAATGACATGGACATATTTTAATTGTCCAAATGATGGAATATGTGTTACATCAGTTTGCTAAATTTGATTAGCTTGTAACCCTCATGGGTTAATTCCCATAGGTATATTTGAGGAGGAGTACATTTGACAGTTGGAACAGGCTTTAATAATTTGTTTGGCTTGTGTTAATGTAATTCCAAACTGTTTGTGTAGTGTTTGTGAGTTTTGATGGAAAATTTTGATTGTTGTGCTTGTTCAAATGTTAAAGTTGCATTGACTTGTAAGTCAGCTTGTGTATTTCCTTCAATAAGTGGTTCAGGTAAATTAGAATGAGAGTAAATATGGGTGATATATAAAGGATGAATGTGTTTCTCTAATAGCAACTGTAATGTCATAAACAGGATAAATAAATTATCATCTTTAGGAGGATTAATTAAAGTTTGAGGAATATTCTGAATAGCATACACTACATAAGCTGAGTCACATACTAAATTTAGGAGTTCATTTTGGAAATGTTGTAGAACCATAATTGCAGCCCATACCTTGGGTTTTTGAGTTGAAGTATGGTGAGAAGTGACCATGGAGAGACAGTTATTATTTTATTTCCAAACGAAGGCTGCTTTTCCTGTTTTTTGGACCCATTGATAAATACCATAACTGCTCCTGAGATAGGCATGGAAGCAATTAACTTGGTAGGTTTATATGACTCCTAAGGATGGGAAGCTGCTTCAATAATTTTTCAGAGAGGAGAAAATGGGTGATTTGTCCTACATAATCTGCTAAAGCTGCTTGTAAGGTTAGTGGGTAAGGATAATTGTATTTAAACTGTTCTGATGAGACAGGAATGTAGATAACATCAGGGTCATACCTGGTTAGGGCTTGGACTCATGTATGACATTTTAAAATGAAAGTGATGATGTTTTCAAGATATTTATTTATAGTGCATTTTCCACTATGTGGACAAAAAGCCATTCTAGAATAGCTAATTGAGGAATCAATTGTTCAATAATTCTTGTAGGGGTATGTGGTGTTTGAAAGATGAAAAGCCAAATTGGGTGATTTAAGTCTCATCTTTCCAACTGTCTTTTGTGTAACATGGATTCTATAATTTTTAGTTCTTCTGATGCTTCTGGGGTTAACTGATATTTGGAATTTAAATCTGCATTTCCTTTTAATAATTTGAAAAGGTGTGTTAGCTGGTGAGTAGTAATTCCTACGCAAGGACGTACCAGTTTATAGTGCCTAACAATTTTTGTAGATTATTTAAGGTTATTTCTGATGGAATAGTTAACCTAAATTTTTGAGGCCAAATTGTTTGATGGGTAATTTTAAATCCTAAATATAGCCATGATTCTCTTATTTGAATTTTTTCAGAAGCAATGATAAGGCCAGTTTGAGGTAATTGCTGTTTTGCAGCAACAAACGTTTCCTTAAGCATGGATTCAATGGGAGCAGCTATTAATATATCATCCATAAAATGGTAAAAGTAAGCCTGAGGTAGTTTCTGTTGCAATGGCTTTAAGGCTTGGGCCACATGGTGTTGGTACATAGTAGGACTGTTCATCATGCATGGGTGAAGGATTTTCCAGTGAAAACATTCAGCAGATTTAGCATTGTTAATGGTAGATTGAGAGAAAGCAAATCATTCTTTGTCTTTTGGATGGTAGAGGTATGGTAAAGAAGCAGTCTTCTAAGTCAGTAACAAATAATGGCCAATTTTTTGGAATAAATAAAGGTTGAGTGATACTTCCTTGTAGAGGACCCATGGGTTTCATGGTTAAATTTATTTATTTAAGATCATGCGATAGCCTCAATTTCCCTGACCCCTTTGGAATTACAAAAATAGGCGTGTTCTAGTGGCTAGCTGAGAGTTCAATATGGCCAAGTTTTAATTGTTCTGCAACTAATTATTTGGTTTGAATCAGTTTCTCCCCTGTTAGGGGCCACTGCTCAGCCCAGACTCAGTGGTCTGAATGCCAGTTAATGGGAAGGGGTTGAATTTCATTAGTGACTACTAGGGAAAAGGTGGTGTTTTAATTAAGAGTCCCCACTGTTTTAGTAAATCTTGACCCCATATATTGGCAGGCAATTGAGGACAAATGGGTGAAATATAGCTAGACATTTGTCTGTTCCTATGCAGTGTAATATTTTTAAACTTCGCATGGTTGGTTGTTGACCTCATATACTTGTAAGATGTTGTTTAGCAGGTATGAGTGGCCAATGAGAGGGTCATGCATCAGAAGATATGATTGATATATCAGCTCCAGTGTTTAAAAGGCCATTAAACCAAAGGCCATTTATTTGAATTCTTAAAGTAGGTCTGTCTTCATTAATGTTTTGTGCCCAATGTATTTGTTTATCTTCTGTACTATGAAATCTTTGATCTGACCTACTTCTTGAAGAGGCATTAGGAACCTACTAGGGTAAAAATAGCAATTGTGTAATGCATGCTTGGGCAGGAATAATTTGATAAGAGGAAACAGTAAGCAAAATTTTAATTTCTCCTTGATAATCTCAATTAATAACTCCAGGTAATATTTGAATTCCCCTAAAAGCAATACTGGATCTTCTTAATATTAAACGAACATGACCCTTTTAGACAGGTTCTCATACACCAGTGGTTGCTATGAAGGTTTTGCTTTGCTCATTTATTTATTTTAATTTTTAATTTTTTTATTTCAAGCTTCTTTATTTTTTAATTCTCTTTTTTAAAGTTAATAGATCACAAAAAATGTGACATTAAAAAACATTAAAAGGTTCCCATATACCCCACTCCCTATACCCACACCCCTACTAGTTTTTTTAATTGTATTTTTTGAATATTCATAGATCACAAAAAATGTTACATTAAAAAATACAAGGGAATCCTATATACTCCTCACACCCCCACCTAACTCCTCCCATATCAACGACCTCTTTCATCATTGTGGCATATTCATTGCATTTGGTGAATACATTTCGGAGCACTGCTGTGCCACATGGATAATAGTTTATATTGTAGTTTACACACTCCCCCAGTACATTCAGCACATTGTGGCAGGATATTGAATGTGCAGCATCTGTCCCTGCAATATCATTTAGGACAACTTTAAGTCCCAAAAATGCCTCCACATCACATCTCTTCTTCCCTCTCCCTACCCTCAGCAACTACCGTGGCCACTTTCTCCGCATCAATGCTACAATTTCTTCCATTACTAGTCACAATAGTTTAATAGTAGAATATCCGTAAGTCCACTCTAATCCATACTTTATTCCTCTGTCCTGTGGACTCTGAGATGGTGATGTCCACTCTACCTCTATATCAAGACGGGACTTAGTTTCCACATGGATGATGGATACAATTCTCCTCCTTGCAGTTGTAGGCACTCTAAGTTTCCTGATGTGGTTGTTGACCATCTTCACCTCCCTGTTAGCTGACCTGAATAAGTCCAATGAACCAGAGAGTAGGAGTTGCAACTCTGCTGAGGCTCAGGGCCCAGCTGGCACATGGACAGTCCAGACATTCAAGTCTCCTGAGTATACACCAACCCTAGCACCAACCACAGGTTCAGTAAAAGTGAACAGAAGAGGCATTTGTAGAAAGGTCACATCTGAGTCCAGCTCCATCACTCTCAGGAGCACAAATTCCAAAGTAGGGCCCACTGACATGGCATAGAGCTCCAAATCCATCTGCCATGACCATATACCCTGTGGGTCTCCATAGTCTTCAGGAGAACCAATACCTAGGGCTGTATCTTCTTTGGCTGTTTCTGGGGTCCTGCTGAGGTGTGCATAAGGATGACCCCTCTGATGACCTCCCAACTCTTCCTTGAAGACTCTTAGCCATATAAACTCATTTGTCTTTGCCATTTCCCCCTTTTATTCAAGGTCAAAAAGCAGCTTTTAAGTTTATTTTTTACATTTTTAAATTTATTTTTAATTGTCTTTTTTAAAAAGAAACATAGATCACAATAAATGTTATATTAAAAAAATACGAGGGGAAACGGCTATGGCTCAATCAGTTGGGGTCATATCTACCATACGGGAGGCCCTGGGTTCACATCCCAGAGCCTCCATATGAAGGCAGGCTTACCTGCACACTTCAGACAGCCACTACCCCACAAGCTCCACAAAGTGCTGCATGGACTACAAGTGTGGTGGAGTGCCATGGGGCTTGCAAGTGCCATGAAGTGCCACCCAGCCCGCAAGCACTGTGGAGTGCCACTGGCCTGCAAGTGCCATGGAGAGCCAATTCAGCAAAGTGATGCAACAAAAAAGGAGACAAGTAAAAACACAGAAGAGTGCACAGGGAATGGACACAGGGAGCAAAACAACAAGCAAGGTGCAAGGGGAGGAATAAAACCAAATACAGACACACAAAGGAATGCAATGTGAATGGGCACAGAGAGAAAACAGCAAGCAAGTTGCAAGGTGGGGGGTGGATAAAAAATATATAAGAAGTTCCCATATACCCTCCACCCCCCCACTTCTCCCACATCAACAACCTCTTTCATCATTGTGGCACATTTATTGCATTTGGTGAGTACATTTCTGGAGCACTACTGCACCACATGGATTATTGCTTACATTGTAGTTTACACTCTCCCCCAGTCCATTCAGTGGGTTATGGCAGGATATAATGTCCAGCTTCTGTCCCTGAAATATCATTGAGGACAACTCAAAGTCCAGAAAACGTCCCCACATTACACCTCTTCTTCCATCTTCCTGCCCTCAGCAATTACCGTTGCCACTGTCTCCACATCAATGATACAATTTCTTCCATTGTTAGTGTCACAATCGCCCCTTTTGTGTGTGTGTTTTCATTTTTTTTATTTTTTGTTTTTTTAAAAGATACATATATATTAAAAAATTATATTAAAAATATAAGGTTCCCATATATCCCACATCCCACACGCCATTCCTCCCACATCAACAATGTCTTTCATCGTTATGGCACATTTTTTTTTTTTATTGACTTTGTAATAATATTACATCAAAAATATATATGTGAGGTCCCATTCAACCCCGCTCCCCCACCCCCCCCTCTCCCCCCCCAACAACACTCGTTCCCAACATCATGACACATCCATTGGATTTGGTAAGTACATCTTTGGGCACCTCTGCACCTCATAGTCAATGGTCCACATCATGGCCCATACTCTCCCCCATTCCATCCAGTGGGCCCTGTGAGGATTTACAATGTCCGGTGATTGCCTCTGAAGCACCATCCAGGGCAGCTCCATGTCCCAAAGACACCTCCACCTCTCATCTCTTCCTGCCTTTCCCCATACCCATCAGCAACCATGTCCACTTTTCTCAATCCAATACCACCTCTTCTATGTGGACATTGGATTGGTTGTGTCCATTGCACCTCTATGTCAAGAGGAGGCTCAAATTCCACATGGATGCTGGATGTAATCCTCCCATTTTCAGTTGTAATCACTCTAGGCTCCATGGTGTGGTGATTGTCCTTCTTCAACTCCATCTTAGCTGAGTGCGGTAAGTCCAATAAATCAGATTGTAGGTGCTGGAGTCTGTTGAGGTTCAGGACCTGGCTATCACATTGTCAGTCCAGAGATTCAAATCCCCTAAATATATCTTAAATCCCAACGTTAACTGCACCTCCAGCACATTAGCATGAAAGTCTTATGAAGGGAGATCCCATCTGAGTCCAGATTCATCACACATAAACACCATTTCCAAAGAGGGGCCATCTGCCCTGGTAGTTAACCCCATCGGCCATGGCCATAACTCTCATGGGTCTCTTTAGCCTTCAAAGGAACCAATATCTGGGGGTTGTATCTGCTTTATCTGTCTCTCTGACTCTGCTCAGTTGTGCATGAGGGCAATCCTTCTGCCAGCCTCCAGACTCTTTTTTAGAAACTCGTAGCCATATAAACTCATTTCTCCTTTCCATTTCCCCCTTACTTTAGGTCAAACAGCATTTTAAAGTCATGTTATTTTATGTAGACATGGATATTCTGCTGATCCGCATTGAACCTTCCGTATAAGGTCCTTTTCCAGTTGCATCATCAGTTGGTATTTGATAGTGGTCCCTCGTTGCCAGGGAGGCTCGTCCCCGGGTGTCATGTCCCACGCTGGAGGGAAGGCATTGCATTTACATGCTGAGTTTGGCTTCGAGACTGGCCACATTTGAGTAACATGAAGGCTGACAGGAGGAAATTCCCAGGCACAATGTTGCTCTAGGCCTTGTTCTTATTTTAGGTTTATCAGCTCACAAGCATAGTCATTAGAATCAGGGGCTCACTGTTGAACCCTCACTCCCTCTAGGTCCCCGCCGCTGTACCTGGGAGACTGTCGCTGCTCCCCTAGGGACCGCGGCAGAGCACCACTGGCCAGGAACCCAGTACCCCCCCTGCTGTGGTTTTTAATTGTTGCCATTATGAGTATATCCAATCATTACCATGCCCCCTGGACATATGTTCTGTACAGCTCCCTGTCAGCCATATATCACCTGTCATTGGTATCCCATACCAGTATCCCTCCATTGCTATTGTTGAAACACTCTGTGGTCCAGAACTCCCCGAAATTTGAAGCCCAATATAATGTCATGGTCCCTTACTAGGGAATGGTATATAGCGATGGGTTTAAAGGATGGATAAAGAACTTGGATAAAGTTAGATAAAGAACTTAGATAAAGAATGTTGACTTGAAAAAATTCCACATCCTATCCTTTCCCCCCCCCCCCTAAATATTCAGCATTTCTTCACAGGAGTCCTAGACCACAGCAATGCATATATATAATATACAGCACTCCCATACATCCACCACAAAACCTTTTTCCTTCCACAGCTATACTCTTACACCCTTTTCACATCATATTTACTTAAGGTGATGTACAGAGTCTGAGATATTAGCTTTCTAACAAGGTAATATCTGTGCTTACATTATGGTGCATACTTTAGGATACACAGTTCTTTACATTTTTAGTTATCCTATGTTTTACATTATGGTTTACATTATCAGTCTGTCATCTCCTATATGTTATGGTGTAATATTACATGTTTTATATCCATCCTTGTGTACTCTCAAAAAACTCCTCTCTTGCCCCCCTTTTACTTTGGTTCCACACATTTAACGTCCATTTTCCCTTCCACCTTGGTGCCCACAGTGACAGCCAACCTTCGTTTCCTGAGGAGCCACTTCCAGAAATAGATGGAATAGTGTTCAGGGCCTAACTTGCTCAACTGCCCCAATGCCCTGGGAGCCACCCTTTCTCTCGAGGGATACAGTTCCCTCTATTTGGTGGCATTAGTCCTCCCCAGGATGTGGGTCCACCCCCACTCTCACTACTTGGGATTTTACCCCATGGTGTCACCCACTCTGGCAGAATGAGCATTTAGGCATTCCCCAGGAGCCCGTCCTGCATCAGACCCTCCCCTCCGAGCATTCTAAGCAGGTAACCCTCTTTATTATATTTTGATATGATTTTCTCGGCATTTTACTCTCCACCACCTCCTGACCCTCTCCTGTGTTCGTATGCTCCCCCTCCCTCCCCCCACTTTTGGGCAACGTTACCCAACCATCCCTCCCCAGCCACCCTCAAACCCGTAAAGCCCCAACCAAAGGCAACCCCTTGCCCCCATTTTATCTCTTCTTTGTGTTCATACTTACCACCATCTCGTCTTAAATTCCCCCCCTGCAGACATCGGCTCATATCCTTCCTCCACCCTCCGATTTCCTGTAAGCCTATCATTCAGTCTCTTGCTATCTAGGGCAGCTTGTTTATTTCATATCATTGAGGTCATGTAGTATTTGTCCTTCAATGTCTGGGTTGCTTCACTCAACATAAGGTTCTTAAGATTCATGGATGTTATCACATGTGTTTGTAGTGTGTTTGTTCTTACAGCCGAGTAGTATTCCATTGTGTGTATATACCACATTTTATTGATCCACTCATCTGTTGATGGGCATTTGGGTTGATTCCAACTTTTGGCAATAGTGAACAATGCTGCTATGAACATTGGTGTACATATATCGGTTTGTGTCCTTGTTTTCAGTTCTGCTGGGTATATACCCAGCAGTGGTATTGCTGGGTCATATGGCAAATCTATGGCTAGTTTTTTGAGAAACCGCCATACTGTCCTCCAGAATGGTTGGATCCTTCCGCATTCCCACCAGCAGTGGATGAGTGTTCCCCTTCCTTCACATCCTCTCCAGCACTTGTATTCTTCTGTTTTTTTCATAGCTGCCAATCTTATGGGTGTAAGATGGTATCTCATTGTAGTTTTGATTTGCATTTCCCTGATAGCTAGAGATTTGGAACATTTTTTCATGTGCTTTCTTGCCATTTGTATTTCTTCTTCGGAGAAGTGTCTGTTTAAGTCTTTTTCCCATTTTTTAAATGGGTTGTTTATCTTTTTATTTTCAAGATATAGGAGTTCTTTATATATGTAAGTTATAAGTTTCTTATCAGATATATGATTGCCAAATATTTTCTCCCACTGTGTGGGCTCCCTTTTTACTTTCTTGACAAACTCCTTTGAGGTGCAGAAGGCTTTAATTTTGAGGAAGTCCCATTTATCTATTAGTTCTTTTGCTGCTCGTGCTTTTGGTGAGATATTCATAAATCCATTTCCTATTACAAGGTCCTGTAGATGTTTCCCTACACTGCTTTCTAAGGTTTTAATGGTCTTGGCTCTTATATTTAGGTCTTTGATCCATCTTGAGTTGATCTTTGTATAAAGTGTGAGATGGTAATCTTCTTTCATTCTTCTACATATGGCTATCCAGTTCTCCAGACACCATTTGTTGAATAGGCCACTCTCTACCAATTGAGAGGGTTTGGTGGCTTTATCGAATATTATGTGGCTGTATATGTGAGGTTCTATATCAGAGCTTTCAATTCGATTCCATTGGTCTATGTGTCTCTCCTTAT
Source organism: Dasypus novemcinctus (assembly GCF_030445035.2). NCBI lineage: Eukaryota > Metazoa > Chordata > Mammalia > Cingulata > Dasypodidae > Dasypus > Dasypus novemcinctus. Next base: position 89,950,857 of record NC_080704.1, on the reverse strand, counting down.
CCCAATACCATGCTGTTTTCACCACCGTAGCTTTATAGTATGTTTTGAAGTCAGGTAGTGTGATTCCTCCAATTTCGTTTTTCTTTTTCAGTATGTCTTTGGCTATTCGGGGTCTCTTTCCTTTCCAAATAAATTTCATAGTTAGTTTTTCTAGTTCCTTAAAGAAGGCTGAGTTGGTTTTTATTGGGATTGCATTGAATGTGTAGATCAGTTTTGGTAGGATAGACATCTTAATAATGTTCAGTCTTCCTATCCATGAACAAGGAATAGTCTTCCATTTATTTGGTCTTCTTTGATTTCCTTGAACAATCTTGTATAATTCTCGTTGTATAAGTTCTTTACCTCTTTAGTTAAATTTATTCCTAAGTATTTGATTTTTTTATTTACTATTGTGAATGGTATTTGTTTCTTGATTTCCTCCTGATCTTGCTCATTATTGGTGTACAGAAATGCTACTGATTTTTGCGCATTGATCTTATATCCTGCGATTTACTAAACTCATTTATGAGTTCTAGAATCTTCGTTGTAGATCTCTCAGGGTTTTCTATGTATAGGATCATGTCATCTGCAAATAATGAAATTTTGACTTCTTCCTTTCCAATTTGAATGCCTTTTATTTCTGGTTCTTGCCTCAGTGCTCGTGCAAGTACTTCTAAGACAATATTAAATAGAAGCGGAGACAGTGGGCATCCTTGTCTTGTTCCTGAGTTTAGAGGGAAGGAGTCTAGGATTTCTCCATTGTAAACAATATTGGCTTTAGGTTTTTCATATATAGTCTTTATCATGTTCAAAAAATTCCCTTGTATTCCAATCTTTTGGAGTGTTTTTATCAAGAAAGGGTGCTGTATTTTGTCAAATGCTTTTTCTGCATCAATAGATATAATCATGTGATTTTTTTCCTTCAATCTGTTTATATGGTGTATTACGTTGATTGATTTTCTTATGTTGAACCATCCTTGCATACCTGGGATGAATCCCACTAGGTCGTGGTGTATAATACGTTTAATGTGTTGTTGAATACGATTAGCAAGTATTTTGTTAAGTATTTTTGCGTCTAGGTTCATTAGAGAAATTGGTCTGTAATTTTCCTTTCTTGTGATGTCTTTGTTTGGCTTTGGTACTAGGGTAATGTTGGCATCATAGAAGGAATTGGGTAATGTTCTTTCCGTTTCAATGTTTTGGAATAGTTTCAGCAGAATTGGTGTCAGTTCTTTCCGGAATGTTTTGTAGAATTCACCTGTGAAGCCATCTGGCCCTGGGCTCTTCTTAGTTGGGAGATTTGTGATAACCAATTCTATCTCTCTGCTTGTGATTGGTTTGTTAAGATCATCAATTTCTTCTTTCATCAATATGGGCTGCTTATGTGTTTCTAGGAATTTGTCCATTTCCTCTAGATTGTCATTTTTGTTGGAATATAGTTTTTCAAAATATCCTCTTATGATAGTCTTTATTTCTGTGGGGTCAGTGGTGATATCACCTTTCTCATTTCTTATTTTGTGTATTTGCATCTTCTCTCTTTTTTTCTTTGTTAGTGTTGCTAAAGGTTTGTCAATTTTGTTAATCTTCTCAAAAAACCAGCTCTTGGTCTTGTTTATCTGTTCAAGTGCTTTCTTATTTTCTATTTCATTTAGTTCTGCTCTTATCTTTGTTATTTCCTTCCTTCTTCTTCCTGTTGGGCTACTTTGTTGTTGTTTTTCTAATTCCTTCAAATGTGCAGTTAGTTCTTCAATTTTTGCTCTTTCTTCTTTTTTGATATATGAATTTATGGCTATATACTTCCCTCTCAGTACTGCTTTTGCTGCATCCCATAAATTTTGGTATGTTGTGTTATCATTATCATTTGTTTCAAGGTAGTCATTGATTTCTTTTGAGATTTCCTCTTTGACCCACTGTTTTTCTAAGAGTGTGCTGTTTAATTTCCAAATCGTGGTGTGAAATCTGGGCTTCTGTCCCTTGCAAATCTCCAGCTTGACTCCACTGTGGTCAGAGATAATGTTTTGTATGATTTCAATCTTTCTGAATTCGTTCAGCCTTTCTTTGTGGCCTAGCATATGATCTATCTTGGAGAATGATCCATGTGCGCTTGAGAAAAATGTATATCCTGCTGTGTTTGGGTGTAGCGATCTATATATGTCTATTAGATCGAGCTCCTCTAATATACTATTCAGATGTTTTGTTTCTTTGGTGATTCTCTTTTGAGATGTTCTGTCCAGAGTTGATAGTGGTGTATTAAAATCCCCCACTATAAGTGTAGATGTATCTATTCTTTCACTTAGTTTTTCCAGCGTTTGCCTGACATATTTAGAGGCACCCTTGTTAGGGGCATAGATATTTATGATTGTTCGATCTTCTTGACAGATTTTCCCTTTCACTAAAATGTAGTATCCTTCTTTGTCTCTCACAATTGTTTCACATTTAAAGTCTATTTTGTCTGATATTAATATAGCTACTCCTGCCTTTTTTTGGTTATTGTTAGCTTGTATGATTGTTTTCCAGCCATTCACTTTCAATCTCCATGCGTCTCTGGGTCTAAGATGTGTCTCTTGTAGACAGCATATGGATGGGTCGTATTTCCTTATCCAATGTCCCAGTGTGAATCTTTTGATAGGTGAGTTTAATCCGTTGATATTCAGTGTTATTACTATCAAGGAATTATTTGTGTTAGCCATATTTTGATTGGATTTGTGTTTGTCATATTTTGTTTGTATATATTTTTTTGTCTTTTTTGTTGTTGTTGTTGGTCTTATACTCTCCTTCAACTTTGCCTTTCCTGTTTTTTCCTTTCTTCCTGCAGAACTCCCTTTAGAATTTCTTGAAGGGGAGGTTTCTTGTTGGTATACTCTTTCAGTTTCTGTTTGTCTGTGAATATTTTGAACTCTCCTTCATGTTTGAATGCTAGTTTAGCTGGATAGAGTATTCTTGGTTGGAAGTTTTTTTCCTTTAGTACCTTGACTATATCATACCACTGTCTTCTTGCCTCCATGGTTTCAGAAGAGAAATCAGCACTTAATCTAATTGAGCTTCCCTTGTATGTGATGGTTTTCTTTTCTCTTGCTGCTTTTAGGATTTTCTCTTTGTCTTGAGCTTTGGATAATTTGATAAGTATATGTCTTGGGGTGGGCCTGTTGGGGTTTATGACTTGTGGAGTGCGCTGTGCTTCTTGGATATGTACATCTGTCTCTTTCAGTAGATTTGGGAAGTTTTCAGCCATTATTTCCTGCAACACTCCTTCTGACCCCTTTCCCTTCTCTTCACCTTCTGGAATGCCTATAATACGTATGTTTGAGCGTTTGCATTGTCATTCAGGTCCCTAAATCCTAATTGGATTTTTTCTATCTTCTTATTGACCCCTTCTACTATCTGTTTGATTTCTGATGTACTGTCTTCCACATCACTAATTCTCTGCTCTGTCTCTTCTAGTCTGCTGATATTTGCTGCAAGTGTATTTTTGATTTCTTGAACTGTGGTGTTCATTCCCATCATATCTGTTATGTTTTTGCATATGTCTGAAATTTCCCCTCCAAGTGATGTCTTCATGTTGTTAACCTCTTTCATTACTGCATCAAATTTGTCGGTGATAAATGTTCTGAGTTCTTTCATTGCTTGTGCCAAGTTTTGCTCCCCTTCATGATTATTGGTTTGTTGATTGGATTCAGTCATGTTTTCCTGATTATTGGTTTGGTTTGTAGATTTTTGTTGCTTTCTGGTCATCTCTTTATTTTGACGAATTTAATCAGTTCCTTAGCTTCTTTGTCTGCTTTTGGAGGTTAATTAGTTGTTATTTTTGCATAGGTGTTATATCTTCTCTTTGTCACTTTTTTCTTCTTATTCAAGTTACTTGTTGTTGGTTAAGTTCACTTTAGAACAAAGTATTAGTGTTGGGGAAAGGCAATTGTGTCAGCAAGGGAAAAGTGTAAAGTAGTATTAGTAATGTATGTTAACAAAGCAAGAATATGAGATCTGGGAGGATGGAGGTTAGATTCATGTAGATTGTACAGAGTTATAGCTGTAGGTAGAGTACCTTTTATGAAGTAGATGACTGAATATGGGCGGAATATGGTATGAACTACAAAGCTATTGTTTTCATGAGAGAGGGAAAAAGAAAAGAAAGGTAATAGTTTCAAGAGTGGATAACAGACAGAAAACAGAGCAAAGGTATTAGAAATTAAGAGTTAGACACTTTGTGGATCAAAGAATGGGAGGTAGGGGTTGGAATATAGTAGAGACAGTAGATGATAGTGGATATCAAGATGCAGGGGAAGGGGGATAGTGTAGGTAACCTAAATCAGTTCACACAGAAATGAGGCAGTGGAGGACGGGAAAACCCAGCAAATGTGAGGTGTTCCCTGTAGCACCTATTGTGTACTTGAATTAAAATAAAATAAGTGGAAAATGAGGGACAAGAGGGAAAGAGAAAACCAAAAAAAAACTAATTATAATAAAGAAAAAAGAAAGACAAGAAGAAAGGAAGAAAGAAAAACCTCTTTTTCTAAGTAAACGGTGGGGAACAGATAGGGGGAAGAGTGATACAGGTATACACGTGTCACATTTGCAACACTATCTAAAACAACAACCAAAAAAACCCCTAAATAACTGTATATAAAAAAAAAAGGACTTTGGGGGACACGCTAGGAGAAAAGACTAGGGCATAATGCAATATTAGCAATCAGGGCGTCAAAAAGAGTAAAAAATAAGATAAAGTGAAAATAAAAACAAAACAATATGAACCAATATAGATAAAACACAAACGTTAAGGTCCAAAGCACTCAAGGATCCCAGGTAGACCCCAGAGCGTGATGGATTCAGGGGTGGAAAGTCTGAGACACTGAAGACTCAAGAGGTGTGAGTCTGGGGTGTGGACCGCCAGAGTCCAGGGGACCCAGACCTGGGAACCTCAAATCTGGTCCACGGAAAGCTTAGGAGCCCTGCAGTGCAACACAGCCCTCAGGGATCCCCGTAGCTGGGTGCCAGCCCCGTGGGGGAAGCCAGATCCGCGAATTCTAAATTGAATGTCTAATCCCTGAAATTCACCTACTCCTCAGGGTATCAGCCTTTGGACAGCTCGCTCCCTGTGCTCCCATGCAACGGCCACTTGAGGGCGCCTCTACACCACGGCCCGTTCAATGACCCAGATCCCAAGCCCCACCGGGTGGGGTGGGCTTCAGCTGGAAACGCGGAAAACAGACTCTAAGATCCGAAATCCCAAACTTCGCAAAATATTCCCCAATCAGCTTCCAGACGTGTCCTCCTCCTTCACTGCACCCTACAACAGTCTCCCAATTGTGTCCCCTTATTGCTCAAAATCCAATTCCGTTGCAGATCGGCAGCCGGACCTGTGGGGATGGGGCTCTAGGCGGAAGCGCTTTCCCCCCTGTCCGGCGACTAAAACGTCCCCCGCTTCACAAGAAAACACCGTCTGTCTCCCCAAATCAATCCGCCAAGGAGTCTTGTCCCAACAATCCCCCACCATCCAGCACAGTATCCGCGAATTTCTCAGCACCGCAAAGCCTCCAGATAAAGGGAAAAAAAACAAAAACCCTGGCCGCCGCGGCTCCGGAGCTGCAAGAGCGCCGCTACCGCGGCTCCGCCCACCCAAGGAGGGAACTTCCCGCGCCCAGCTGGGATCTCCGTTTATGTATTATAGACGTATCCTCTCTGTTACCTTCCCACTGAATTGACGTCCAGACACCTTCCAACCAGCAAAAATCCCCGAAACAGCGCGGTCCTAAAGAGCCTTCAACTCTGCCCAGCCACCCCCTGCAGAGACACTACCAGGCAAGCTCACGCAGCCACCATCTTGCCAGCCTCTCTGCCGTTATGGCACATTTATTGCATTTGTTGAATACATTTTGGAGCACTGCTGCACTGCATGGATTACAGTAATTGCTGCCAGTCTAATGGGTGTAAGATGGTATCTCGGGGGTGGGGCAAGATGGTGGCTGAGTGAGTGCACCTGAGATTCTCTCCTGCAAAGAAGCAGCTGGACAACATTGGAAATTCTTCGGGACCAGGCTGTTTCGGGATTTTGCAGGGCAGGAGGTGTCTGGACATCGATTTGGTGGGAAGGTAACAGAGAAAATTCGTGTACAAGATAAAATTGAGACTCTATTACACGGAGGTGGGAGCTGCGCGCAGGACACTCCCTCCTGGGGTGGGTGGATCTGTGGCACCAGCGCTGCAGCAGTGATTTCTGGAGGCTCTGCGGTACTGGGGAATTCATAGCCCTGAGCGGGCTATTGGGGGGCTAAAAGGACAGGAGGCCTTCGCAGACCAATTTGGGGACACAAACGGGAGTTTTATTGCGAAGCGGGGAATATTTGATTGTGGACACAAATAATACTGCTTCCGCCTACAGCCCCACCCCCCCAAGGCCGGCTGCCAATCTGAAGCAGCCTTAAATTGTTCACAATAAAGACACATCACCAGAAGACTGTTTCAGGGCCTGCAGGGTGGGAGACGTCTGGAAGCCGATTAGGGGAATGTTTTGCGAAGTGTGGGAATTTCGGTTTTGGACTCTGTTATCAGCATTTCCAGCTGGAGCCCCACCCCCGGGCCTGGCTACTGATCTGCGTCATTAAATTGGCTGCAGGGTAGAGGTGGCCCCAGGTGGCTGTTCTGGGGGCTTACAGGGTAGGAGGTGTCCTGAAGTCGAATTGGTGATACAGCCACAGAATAGACCCGAGTGAGTGAGTGAATTGTGGGGTTCAGACACATAGGTTAGAGTTTGCGGATGTGACCTCTCCCATAGGGCTGGCACCCAGCTGCGGGGATCCCTGAAGACTGTGTTGCACTGCGGTGCTGCCAGGCTCCCTGTTAACCAGATTTGAGGTTGCCAGGTCTAAGTCCCCTAAACCCTGGTGGCCCACACCCCAGAGACTCACACCTCTTGAGTCTTCAATATCACAGACTTTCCATCCCTGAATCCATCACGCCCTGAGGTCCATCTGATGTCCTTAAATGTCCTAGCCCTCAACGTTTGCATTTTTTCTTTTTTGTTTTGTTTTGTTTTATTTTTATTTTATTTTTTATGGTCATGTGATTTTTTTTCAAATTCTACTCAATTTATTCATTTTTTTAAAAGATATTACATTTAAAAAAATGAGGTCCCCATTTGCCCCCACCGCTCCCACCCCACCACTCCCCCCACAGTAACACTCTCCCCTATCATCATGTCACATCCACTGCTTCTGGTGAGTACATCTCTGGGCATCGCTGCACCCCATGTCCCGTGTTCCACACCATAGCCCACACTTTCCCACGTTCCATCCAGTGGGCCATGGGAGGACATATAACATCTGGCAATTGTCCCTGGGACACCACCCAGGACAACTCTGAGCTCCGAGAATGCCTCCACATCTCTTCTCTTCCTCCCATTCCCCGCACGCAGCAGTGACCATGGCCACTTTTTCCACATCAATGCCACATTTTCTCGATTATTAACCACAATAGTTCATGAATAGAATATCATTAAGTCCACTCTGATCCTTACTGTATTCCTCCTTCCTGTGGACCTTGGCTTGGTTGTGTCCATTCCACATCTATGTCAAGAGGGGGCTTAGATTCCACATGGATATTGGATGCAGTCCTCCTGCTTTCAGTTGTAGGCACTCTAGGCTCCATGGTGTGGTGGTTGACATTCTTCAACTCCATGTTAGCTGAGTGGGGTGCGGCGGCTTGCTCGGTCGGTAGAGGTGGGGTCTGGCTGCGGATGAGGGGTCGGTCCAGCTCAGGACGAGGGGTCGGTCCCGCTTGGGACGAGGGATCGGTCCCGCTTGGGACGAGGGGTGGGTCCGGCAGCAGACGAGGGGTCGGTCTCACAGGGGTTGCACAGTTCAGCTGACAGGGTCGCCCGGCGAAGCCGGTGACGAGGGGGTCGCCCGGAGAAGCAGGCGACAAACTGGGGACAAGGGAGGCCAGGCCCTTGTCGGGGGCTCTCAGGACTGGAGGGCGCACGGCAGAAGAACTACCGCGGAGACAAGGTAAACACGCAAGTCCACTTTATTGAGGGAGAGGCAACAGTTTTATAGGGGCTGGGGAAGGCTGGTCGAAGCCATGCCCTGTTCTGATTGGTTGCCGGCGAAAGGTCAGTGGGAGGTACTGGATGGGGGAGGGGTGGTGGTTAGGGATTGGCTGTCGCTGTTGCTGGGGGAAGGGGCAGGGTTTAGGGATTGGTGGCTGCTGTTGCTGGGGTGGAGGGCAGACTTGAGTTTCCCGCCCATGCCTGGCTGTTGCTGCTGTCAGGGGAGGGGAAAAGGGCAGACTGGAATTTTCCGCCCTGCACCTGCGCAGGGAGAAAGAAGAAGAAGGGTGCCGCCCCACAGGCATTGTGTGGCGCCATCCAGGAGGAGGGGCGGCCGCGGAAGCCTGGCTGCCGAGAAGGGGAGACCCGAGGCACTCTGCGCCCATGCCGAGCTCCCTTCAGGGGTGGCGGTGAGTCCGACCAGCCACCCTATTATGGAGGCAGCGGCTTGGCCTGCCGTGGCTGCTCCCCCGCCAGGCCAGCAAACCACACTTCAGCCCGAGGGGTGACCGCAGTGGGGTAAGTCCAATAAATCAGAGTGTAGGAGCTGAAGTCTGTTGAGGTCAGGGCCTGGCTATCATATTGTCAGTCCAGAGATTCAAATCCCCTAAATATATCTTAAGCCCCAGCACCAACTACAATTCCGGTAAAGTAGTATGGAGCTTTTGTGAAAAGAGATCCCACCTGAGTCCAGCTCCATCATGCAGAAACATCAGCTCCAAAGAAGGGTCAACTGGCATGGCAGTGAACCCCATCTGCCATGACCATAGAACCTGTGGGTCTCTTTAGCCCTCAAAGGACCAATACCTGGGGTTGTATCTACTTTATCTGTCCCTGAGACTCTGCTCAGGTGTGCATAAGGGCAATCCTTCTGACAACCTCCAGACTCTTTTTTAGAAACTCATAGCCATATGAACTCATTTGTCTTTTCCATTTCCCGCTTACTTTAGGTCAAACAGCATTTTTAACTCCTGTTATTATATGTAGACAGGGATATTCTGCTGGTCCACATTGAACCTTTAATTCAAGGTCATTTTCTAGTTACGTCATCAGCTGGTACTTGGTAGTGATCCCTTGGTGCCAGGGAGGCTCATCCCCGGGTGTCATGTCCCACGCTAGGGGGAAGGCATTGCATTTACATGCTGAGTTTGGCTTTGAGACTGGCCACATTTGAGTAACACGGAGGCTGTCAGGAGGGAACTCTTAGGCACGGTGCTGCTCTAGGCCTTGTTCTTATTTCAGGTGTATAGGCTTACAAGCATAGTCATTAGTATCAGGGGCTCACTGTTGGACCCTCATTCCTTCCTGGTCCTTACCGTTGCACCTGGGGGACTGTTGCTGCTTCCCTAGGGACCACGACAGAGCCCCCAACCAGCCAGGAACCCAGTACCCCCCATCTGTTGTTTTTAATTGTTTCCACTATGAGTATATCCAAACATTTCCATGCACCCTGGACACATGCCATGTATAACTCCCTGTCACCCATATATTGCCTGTCAATAACATCCCATACCAGTATTCCTCCACTGCCATTGTTGAACCACTCTGTGATCCAAAACTTCCTGAAAAGTGAAGCCCAATATTGGCTCAGAAAGTGGCCACATTTGAGCAACATGGAGATTTTCAGGAGGTAACTCTTAGGCATCCTGCAACACTAGGCCAAGTTGAAATTATAAGTGCAATAGGCTCATGAGCATAGTCATCAGTATCAAGGGTCCATCACTGGAGCATCCTTCATTGGTATTTGCCCTTGCACTTGTGGGATTGTTGCTATTTCCCTGGGGAATGTGTCAGAGCTCCCCAGAATGGGAACCCAGGACTTCCTCAGTTATAGTAAGAATCTTTACCCACTGTGCCAATACCCAGGGAACATCTGAACATATCTGTATAACTCTATATTCATGCCCAGGCAAACTCGCTCCCATGCATTCCCCATCAATGACACCCCAAACCAATGCTCCTCCCCTGCCATAGTTGAGCCACTCTGGGATCCAAAACTTCTTAAAAAATGAAGCCTAATATATTGTCAAATAAAATTAATAGGAAAATGAAATAGCAGTGAAAAGTTTAAACATTAGAAATAAAATACATAATAATTTAGAAACAATAAAATAAAGCAAAAAATTGGAGTATAAAAAGTGAAAAATATTTTAAAAATTTTTTATGTTTTGCCATTCATCACTGTAATAGGTGTTTTCCAGTATGTACAGTGGCAAGACAATCTGTTCCATTTCTTCTTCAGTGTATTAACTCTTTTTTTCCCCATTATGTCTTCAAAGAAGTTTTGGGTCCTAGTAAAGTCCCATTCAGAATGTAGGGGATTCCCATATACCCAACATCCTCCCCCTTTTCCCCTTTCTCCACCAAAGATGATTCCCAGATTCCACACATTTTTCCTTATTAACAACATCTTTCATTAGTGTGGTACATTTGTTTAAATTGATGAACACATATTGAAGCATTACTACTATCCCAGTCTATAGTTTATATTATAGTTTACACTTTACATTATGAAATTTTATACGTTTTGAAAAAAGGTATAATGACCTGTATCCACCATTGCAATGTAATGCAGAATAATTCCATTGTCTACAAAATATCTCATGTTACACTTATTCTTCCCTCTTCCTCCCCTTAGAACCTCTGGTGATCACTGCCTTCATACTGGTACTATAAGTTTTTCCATTGCTAGAAGAATAATAAGCCTACCATAGTCCATAGATGCATTCTCCCTTATGTTTTTACAATCCTTAATCTTGAAGAACTTGGGCTGTTGACTGCCACTCTGTTTTTGATAGAAAGGGGTCTTAGATCCCATTAAGCAGGTGATGAAACTGTCTTGCTTGCAGTGGTAGATACTCTTTTTTTTGGGGGGGGGCATTGTTCATCATCATCCCTTTGTTTGTTGTACTGGACAAGTTCAGTTAACTGGAAAGTAGTTGTTGCAACTCTGCTGAGATTGAGGGCTTAACTAGCATACGCATACACCGAAGATTTAAGTCTCTTGGACATATATTTTAATGAGAATAGTACTAATTATGGGTTCAAATAAAAGGGGCAGAAAAGCCACGTGTAGGGAAATTATAAATGAGTCTAACTCTGTTATATTGGGGAACATACATTCCAAGATAAGGCCCACTAAGAGAGCGCCAAATTCCTGAGAGTGTTTGCACTCCATTTTGTGTGTAGGTGTATCTAGAGCCCTCAGGATCCCCAATTCTTGAGGTACTATTTACTGTGGCAGTCAATGACATCCTCCTGAGATGTGCATAAACATAACCTCTGGAATTACCTCCCAATTCACTTTGAAATCTCTTGCCACTGGGATTGCCTTGCCACAGTATATGCAGGGCAACACCTATTACTGAGATGAAAGGCAAAATCTTCAAAAAAAGTTTTATGACATTTTTCATTTTTAGTACCCCAATTTATTTTTTACTTTATTTTAATTTGCTTTTTCTAAGTTATTGTGTATTCTATTTCTAATCTTTAACATGTCAGTACTATTTCATTTTCCTACTAATTGAATTTGGCAATACATTAAGCTTCATTCTTAAAGAAGTTTTGGAACATAGAGGGGATCAACTATGGCAGGGAAGGAGCACTGGTATAGGTGGCATGGATGGGGGATGTATGGGTGGGAGGAAGCTCTCCAGGCCATGAATAGATGGTATATAGATATGTTCAGATATTCGTTGGTTATTGTCATAGTGGATAGAATTTCACATGACAGTTGAGGGAGTGCTGAGTTCCCATTCTGGTGAGGTCTGTCACATTCCCCAATGGAACAGCTACAATCCCCCAAGAGCAAGGATAAAGACTAGTGAAGGATAGTCCAATGATGGGCCCTTGATACTGATTACTGTGCTTATGAGCCTGTGTGCTTGAAATTTCAAATAGGCCTAGTGCTGCAGGGTGCCTAAGAGTTACCGCCTGAAAGCCTCCATGTTACTCAAATGTGGCCACTCTCTAAGCCAAACTCAGCATATAAGTGCATTACCTTTCTCCCAGCATTGTACATGACTCCCAGGGATGAGGTTCCCTGACACCAAGGGATTACTACCTTCACAAACTGAAAATGCAACTAGAAAAAGACCTTGAAAACAGGGAGGAAATATTAAAGACAAATGAGTTTATATGGCAAAGAGACTTCAAAATGAGTCAGGAGGCCATCAGAGCGATTGCGCTTATGCATGTTTCAGCAGGATAACAGAGACAGCCAAAGTACCAAAGTAGATAAAACCTCAGGTACTGGTACTCCTGAGGGCTATGGAGACACACAGGTTCTATGGTCATGACAGATTGATGGATGGCTCTGGAGGTCATTGCCTTGCAAGTGGGCCCTACTTTGGAATTTGTGCTCCTGATTGTGATGGAGTTGTACTCAGATGTGACCTCTCTACACATGCCTCTTCTGTCACTTTTACTGAACCTGTGATTGGTGCTGAGGTTTGTGTGTACTCAGAAGACTTGAATATCTGGACTGTTCATGTGCCAGCTGGGTGCTGAGCCTCAGTAGAGTTGCAAAGCCTTCTCTCTGGTTCATTGGACGTACCCAGGTCAGCCACTGGGGAGGTAAGAATGGTCAACCACAACACCAAGGATCCAAGTGTGTCTACAACTGCAAGGAGGAGAATCGCATCCATCAGCCATGTAGGTACTAAGACCCCTCCCAATTTAGAGGTAGAGTGGGCATTAACATCTTAGGGTCCACAAGATGGAGGAATATAATATGGATTGGATTGGATTTACTGGTATTCTACTATAGAATTATTGTGATTCAAGCAATGGAAAAATTATATCATTGATTATGGAGACTGGCTACATGAGTTGCTGAGGGCAGGGAGAGGGAGGAAGAGGTGTGATATGGGGCATTTTCAGGACTTGGAATTGTCCTGAAAGATACTGTAGGGACAGATACAGAACATTGTTTATCCTGCCATAACCCACTGGATGGATGGGGGGAGAGTGTAAACTACAATGTAAACTACAGTCCATGTGCAGTGGCAGTGCTCCAGGGTGTATTCACCAAATGCAATGAGTGTGCCTCAACTGATGAAAGGGGATATTGATGTGGGAGGAGTGGGGGGGGGGTAGTGGGGTATATGCAAACCTCTTATGCTTTTTTTAAAAGATTTATTTTATTTATTTCTCTCCCCTTCCCCCCCCCCCACCCCAGTTGTCTGTTCTCTGTGTCCATTTACTGTGTGTTCTTCTTTGTCCGCTTCTGTTGTTGTCAGCGGCATGGGAATCTGTGTTTCTTTTTGTTGTGTCCTCTTGCTGTGTCAGCTCTCCGTGTGTGTGGCACCATTCCTGGGCAGGCTGCACTTTCTTTCGCGCTGGGCAGCTCTCCTTATGGGGCACACTTCTTGTGCATGGGACTCCCCTGTGCAGGGGGTACTCCTGCATGGCAAGGCACTCCTTGTGCACATCAGCACTCCACGTGGGCCAGCTCCACATGGGTCAAGGAGGCCTGGGGGTTGAACTGTGGACCTCCCATGTGGTAGACAGATGCTCTATCCACTGGGCCAAGTCCGCTTCCCTCTTACACTTTTTAATGTAACATTTTGTGTGACCTATTTATTTTTTTAAAAATGACAATAAAATTTTAAAAAGTAAAAAAAAGTTGCATTTAAAATCATTTGTATTTAATATTTCCCCTTTTTGGTCAAGAGCTTTTTTCCAAATGCATCACTAGATTGTGCTTGGTAATAATCCCTCAGTGCCAGAGAGGCTTATCCCCAGGTGCCATGTCCCACACTGGGGAGATGACAATGAGTTTATATGCTGAGATTGGCTTAGAGAAAAACCATATTTAAGCAACAGTGAGGATTTCAGGATGTAAATCTAAGGGAATATGTAATACTAGGTTAAGTTTCAATTTCACAAGAATGAGATTCATAAGTACTACCATCAAGTGCATGGTGTATTGTTCTGTCCACCATTGCTACCCAGTGTTTCTTTTTGTGTGTGTGTGTATATATATTTCATAACACTTTTAAAATTAAAGTTAATAGACCATACAGGGTGTTATATTAAAAAAAATAAGAGGTTCCCTTATAACCCACCTGCCTCCCTGCCACCCCCATCATTTTTGTAAATTATATTTTTGATGATACATACATCACAAAGAAAGGTTACATTAAAAAAACATAAGAGGTCCCCATATAACCCCACCCCCACCCCATTCTTCCCACACCAACAACCTCCCTCATCATTGTGGTACACTCATCGCACTTGGTGAACACATCTTGGAACACTGCTGCACCACATGGAGAATAGTTTACCTTGCAGTTCACACTCTCCCCCAGTACATTCAGTGGGTTATGGCAGGATATATAATGCCGAGCATCAGACTCTACAATATCATTTAGGACAACCCTGAGTCCCAAAAATGCCCCCACATCACATCTCTTCTTCCCTCTCCATGCCCTCAGCAACTACTCTGGCCACTTTCTCCACATCAATGCTACATTTTCTTCTATTACTAGTCACAATAGTTTTATAGTAAAATATCAGTAAATCCATTCTGAACCATATTTTATTCCTCCATTCTGTGGCCCCTGGGATGGTGATGTCCACTTCACCTCTAGATCAAGAGGGGGCTTAGATTCCACGTGGATGATGAATGCAAATCTTCTGCATGCAGTTGTAGGCACTCTTTGTACCCTGGTATGGTGGTTGACCATCTTCCCTCCCTATTAGCTGATCTGGGTAAGTTCAGTGAACCAGGGAGTAGGAGTTGAAACTCTGCTGAGGCTCAGGGCCCAGCTGACACATGAAAACTCCAGAGATTCAAGTCCCCTGAGTATACACTTTCCCTAGCACCAACAAAAAGCTCAGTAAAAGTGACAAAAGAGGCAAGTGTAGAATGGTCATATCTGTGTCCAGCTCCATCACTCTCAGGAGCACAAATTCCAATGTAGGGCCCACTGACATGGCACATAACTACAAATCCTTCTATTATGACCATGTACCCTGTGGGCCTCCTAGGAGAACAAGTACCTAGGGTTGTATCTACTTTGGCTCTTTTAGGGGTCCTGCTGAGGCGTGTGTAAGTGCAACCACTCTGATGACCTCTGACTCTTTATTGAAGACTCTTAAACATATAAACTCATTTGTCTTTACCATTTCCCTCTTTTATTCAAGGTTAAAAAGCAGTTTTTAACACATGATCATACATATACACTGAAATATTATGGTGGTCTGAGTTGAAGCTTTTATTCAAGGTCTCTCTCTAGTTGCATCACCAGTTATTGATTGGTAGTAATCCCTCAGCACCAGGGAAGCTCATCCCAGGAGTCATTTCCCATGCTGGGGGGTAGGTAATGCATTTACATGCTGAGTTTGGCTTAGATAATGGCCACATTTGAGCAACATGGAGGCTCTCAGGAGGTAACTCTTAGGCCCCCTACATTTCGAGGCCTAGTTCATATATCAGGCACACAGGCTCATAAGCATAGTCATCAGTGTCAAGGACTCATTGTTGGACCATCCTTCCTTGTTGGTCTTTGCCATTGAACTTGGGGGATTATTGCTCTTCCAGTGGGGAATGTGACAGAACTCCCCAGCATGAGAGCTCAGCATTCCTCAATTGTCATTTGTAACTGTAACAACTATGAGAATACCCAACATATAACAGAACATTTTGATGTCCCCTCTATTCATGCCCTGGAGAACTCCCTCCCAAAAATGTGCCCCCCATCAATAACACCCCACATCAACATTGCTCAGCTGTCATAGTTAACTCTCTCAGTAGTACAAAACTTCTTCAACAATGAAGCCTAATATATTGCCAAATTCAATTAATAGGAAAAACGAAATATAGTGATGAATGTCCTGTCATGGCTCACTGGGTGGGCTGGGGGAGAGTGTAAACTACAATGTAAACCATTATTCATGTGGTGCAGCAATGCTCCAAAATCTATTCACCAAATGCAATAAATGTTCCATGATGATGAAAGAGCTTGTTGATGTGGGAAGAGTAGGGTAAGGGGGGTGGATGGTATATGGGGACCTCTTATATTTTTTAATGTAACATTAAAAAAATAGAGAAAAAACAAACAAACGAAAAGATTAGAAATATACCTACTAATTTAGAAATACTAAAATAAAGTAAAAATAAATTGATGTATTAAAAGAATGAAAAATATGAAGCTTTGTTTTTAAAGTTTTGCCTTTCATCACTGTAATAGGTGTTGCCCTGTATGGACAGTGGCAAGGCACTTTCTTTCATTTCTTCCTCAGTGTCTACATATTTTCTTTTTATTTCCTAATTTTTAATTTTGTCTTCAACAACGTTTTGGATCACAGTGACTCACATATACAATATAGAAGACTCCCATATATCCAATATCAAAGTCTTTTCTCCCTTCCCCTGCAATGATCTTTTTATATGTTCATGTTATATCTGCAGCTGATTTTGAAACATAGCTATCAAACATGGATCCATTTTGGTTTACATTATGGTTTATATTTTAGACTGTACAAATTTCTAAATTTTCTATTTCCTTATGTTTTACATTATGGTTTACATTTTAGCTTACAGACTTTTATATATTTTTGGTGTAAGTTAACATGCCCTATATCCATTGTTACATGATCTTGCAGAGCACTCCCATTGCCCCCGAGTTACCCTGCTTTCATCTAATCTATACTTCTCTACCCCTCCTCTCAGGGACCACAGTGACGATCAATCTTCACTACTTGAGGGACCAGATTTACAGATACTTGCAACAATGCTGAGGGCTTGACATACTAGACTGCCCTAACCCATTGGGAGTGACCAATTCTCTCGAGGAACAAAATTCCATCTGCTTGAGAACATCAGAACTCCTCAGCATGTGGGTACACCTTCACATTCATTTTATGGTCTCCACATGATGATTTAACAAACTATGACAAAATGAGCAGTCACACACTCCCTAGAAGTCTGCCCTTGCGCCAGATGCCCCCCTTAAGGACCTTAAACATGTAATACTTCATTATTATATTTTCTAAAGAGTTTTCTCAACATTAAAGTTTCAACCGTATACCAGACAGTCTCCCATATTCAACTGTTCACCCCAGCCCCTGCCCCCTCAATTCCTTGGGCCATCTGACCCATCCTCCCAACCCTAGGCCCCCTCAAGCCCACAGAGTCCCACCCAAAGGTATCCCTATGCCCCCATCTTATCCCTTCCCTGTACAAATACTTACCTTCAGCTTATCATAGACTTCACCCATGTAGGCATCAGCTCACAACCTTACTCTCTCTCCCAAATTCTTTTAAGCTTATCTTCCAATCTCTAGCTCTCTGAGACAGCTTGGTTTGCTTAATTCATATCAGAGAGGTCATGTTGTATTTGTCCTTCAATGCCTGGCTTGGTTCACTCAACATAAGTTTTGGAGCACTGCTGCACCACATGGACAGTGATCTACACTGTATTCTGCTGTCTCCCCCAGTCCACAGAGTGGGCCATGGTAGGACCTACAAAATCTAGCATCTGTCCCTGTAGCACCACCCAGGACAACTCCAAATCCTGAAAATGCCCCCACATCATATGTCTTCTTCCCTCTCCCTGCCATCAGCAACTACCATGGCCACTTTCTCCACATCAATGCTACAATTTCTTCCATTACTAATCACAATAGTTCCACAGCAGAATACCAGTAAATTCACTCTAATCCATACTCTATTCCTCCATCCTGTGGGCCCTGGGATGGATATGTCCAGTCCCCCTCAAAACAGTCAAACTGTCCTCCAGAATGGTTGGACATGTCTGCATTCCCACTTGCAGTGGATGAGTGTTCCCATTCCGCCACATCCTCTCCAGCACTTGTAGTCTGTTTGTTTGATAGCTGCCAGCTTTATGGGAGTAAGATGGAATCTTTTTGTAGTTTTGTTTTGCATTTCCCTAATAGTTAGTGATTTTGAGCACTTTTCGTGTGTGTTTTTTTAGCTATTTGTATTTATTCTTTGGAGAAGCATCTGTTCGGATCTTTTTCCCATTTTTTAAATGGTTTGTCTTTTTATTTTCGAGATATAGGAATTCTTTAGATATGCTAGATATGAGTCTCCTATCACATATATGGTTACCAAATATTTTCTTCCATTGGATAGGCTGCCTTTTCACTTTCTTGACAAACTCCTTTGAGTTGTAAAAGGCTTTAATTTTGGGAAAGTCCCATTTATCTATTTGTTCTTTTGCTACTTTTGGTGTGAAGTTCATGAAGCCATTTCCTATTACAAGGTCCTGTATATGCTTCCCTACATTGCTTTCCAAGGTCTTTATGGTCTTGGCTCTTATATTTAGGTCTTTGATCCACCTTGAGTTGATTTTTTTAATAAGGTGTGAGATGGTAATCCTCTTTCATTCTTTTGCATATGGATATTCAATTCTCCAGACACCATTTGTTGAAGAGGCCATTCTCTCCCTGTTGAATGCACTTGGTGGTCTTGTCAAAATCTCATGATTGTATATATGAGGATCTATATCAGAACTCTAAATTTGGTTCCATTGGTCAGTGTGTCTATCCTTGTGCCAATTCCAATCCATTTTCTCTACTGTAGCTTTGTAGTATGTTTTGAAGTCAGGTAGTGTGATCCTTCCATTTCATTTTTTGTTTGCAATATGTCTTTGTCTATTTGGGGTCTCTTTGCTTTCCAAATAAATTTCATAGTTAGTTTTTCTGGTTCATTAAAAAAAAGCTGTGTTAATGTCTGATATTAATATATTTACTTTTGCCCTTTTTTGTTTATTGTTTGCCTGTAAGATTGTTTTCTAGCCATTCACTTTCTTTTTTTCAGGGTATTTTTTTTTCAGTTTTTTTTTCTTTTTTTATTGACTTTGTAATAATATTACATTAAAAATATATATGTGAGGTCCCATTCAACCCCACCCCCCCACCCCATCTCTCCCCCCCCCCCAGCAACACTCGTTCCCATCATCATGACACATCCATTGGATTTGGTAAGTACATCTTTGGGCACCTCTGCACCTCATAGACAATGGTCCACATCATGGCCCATACTCTCCCCCATTCCATCCAGTGGGCCCTGTGAGGATTTACAATGTCTGGTGATTGCCTCTGAAGCACCATCCAGGGCAGCTCCATGTCCCAAAGACGCCTCCACCTCTCATCTCTTCCTGCCTTTCCCCATACCCATCAGCCACCATGTCCACTTTTCCCAATCCAATGCCACCTCTTCTATGTGGACATTGGATTGGTTGTGTCCATTGCACCTCTATGTCAAGAGGAGGCTCAGATTCCACATGGATGCTGGATGCAATCCTCCCACTTTCTTGCCATTCACTTTCAATCCCTTGAGTCCCTGGGTTTAAGTTGTGTTTCTTGTAGACAGCATATAGATGGTTCATGTTTTCATATCCAGTCTTCCGATCTGTGTCTCTTAACAAATGACTTTAATCCATTGACATTCAGTGTTATTACTTTCAAAGAATTACTTATATTACACATATTTTCTTTGAATTTATGTTTGTCATATGTTGTTTGATATATTTTTCTCCTTTTGTCTTTTCAGTTGTTCTTACACTCTCCTCCATCTCTGTCTCTCCTTTTTTATTTCTTTCCTCCTGCAGAGCTCCTTTTACTATTTCTTGAAGAGTTGTTTCTTCTTCATGTACTCTCTTAGTTTCTGTTTGTCTGTGAATATTTTGAACTCTCCATCATTTTTGAATACTAGGTTTGCTGGATAGAGTATTCTTGGTTCGAAATTGTTTACTTTTAGTACCTTAACTATGTCATACCATTGCCTTCTTGCCTCCATGGTTTCAGATGATAAATCAGCACTTAATCTTATGGACCATCCCTTGTATGTGTTCTCTTTTCTCTTGTTGCTTTTAGTATTTTCTTTTTGTCTTGCACATTGGATAATTTGACAGGTGTATATCTTGGGGTAGACACTTGGGATTTATGCTGTTTGGGGTGTGTTGTCCTTCTTGGACATGTCCATGCCTCTCCCTCAATAGTTTTGGGATATTTTCAGCCATTATTTCCTCTGACACCCCTTCCCCTTTCCCTTCTCTTCTCCTTCTGGGATGCTTACAATGCTTGTGTTTGCACATTTTGCATTGTCATTCAGGTCCCTAAGTCTCTGCTGGATTTTTTCTATCTTTTTATTGATCAATTCTCCTATCTGTTTGATGTCAGATGTACTGTTTTCCACATCACTAATTATTTCTTCTGCCTCTTCAAATCAGCTATATTTGATTTCTTGAAATTTGCTGTTCATCCCCATCATATCTGTTAGCTTTTTTTGTATGATTACAATTTCTTCTGTATGCTCTACAACTCTTCTCTTAATATCCTTGATCTCTTCTTTCACTTCATTGAATTGTTCCATGATATATGTTTTGAGAGCTTTAATTAGTTGTTTGATGTTCTACTCCTCTTCCTGGTTTTTAGTTTGTTCATTGGATTGGGTCATGTTTTTCTGATTATTGGTATCATTTGTAGTCTTTTTGTTGCTGTCTGGTCATCATTTTATTTTGTTTCACTTATTCAGGTGATTAGCTTCTTCATCTTGGGGTTTAATTAGTTGTTTTATGTGCATGTTAAGTCTTCTCTTTGTTACTTTTTCTTCTTATTCTATTTCCTTGTTGTTGGCTAAGTTTCCTTGAAGGAAAATATTAGGACCAGAGAAAGCAAAAGGGTAAGATAGAAAAATATAATAGTAGCACTGATAATGAATGTTAGCAGAGGATTCAGGTCAGATCTAGGAGAATGGATATTGAACTCATTTAAGCTGTGTAGAGTTATAACAGTAAAAATGTGGAGTACCTATAATGAGATAGTAAACTGAATATTGGGAGGAATACTCTATGAATTAAAAAGCAAGTGTGTCCAGGAGAGAAAGAAAGAGAAAAGAAAGGACAATAATATAAAGACTGAATAAAAGATAGAACACAGAATAGAGGTATTAGAGAGAAAAAGTAAAAAATATTGGGGGTAAGCAAAGAAAGGTGGAGTATAAGTGAAACCATAAATGGTGGAGGATAGAAAGATGTAAAGGAAAGGGCATAGCAGTGGTAGCCAAAATCTTTACACACAGGTAATAGGAAATTGAGGATGAGGAAGCATAGAAAATAAGAAATGTTGCCTGCAAACACCGAGTATAAAGAAAAGAAAGAAGAAGGAAAAAAAGGGGAAAAAGAAAAAAGCAAACAAGAAAGAGTGTGGAAAATAGAAAAAAAAAGGGGGGGCCATGGGGGGATAATGAGAAGGAAAAACAAGAAAATAAACCAACATAAAAGACCAGACAAAACCTCAAGCAAAGAATCCTCTTTGCAATTGAATAAACTGCTTAGGTGCCTGACCTTCCTCCTTTCTTCCTTCCTCACTTCCCTCTCTCCCAGGGCAGTAGAAAGGCTGTGTGAGGAGTCCTGTAGGAGATTCAAATGGGTCACTGGTGAACCAATTCACCTCAGAAAACAACATCTCTTAATTTCTTGAAAGAGAGCACCCACCCCTTGTCAGGAACCCTAAATATACTATGGGAAAACTGCAAAGCACATCCTACTGTCCCTCTCCCTTCAGTGTGGTACAGGAGAGCTAATTAATTTTCTGACTCCATGTTCTCCCAGACCATGTTTCCTATCCCAGGACATTTAGGTAAATCGGGTTCTCTCAACAGATTTCCCTCTCCTTTCTTCCTAGTTTCTCCCCAAGTCAGCTGGTATGCTCCTCCAAACTCAATAAAAGGGAGGTCCAGAAAATTGAATTGGCACTCCTTGGGCCCCTCTACACCTCCCACCTAAACCCTCCCACTCCCAGAGGTAGTCCAAGAACAGAGGGCTAGGGCAATGCTGGATTTCCAGGAGTGCTAGGTTTGTGAAACAGAGGCCCGGGAGTATGTGGACTCGGGGTACTTGGGTCTGTGAAATGTTGGTTGCAGGGGTTCAGGGAACATGGACTTGGGGTCCACACATTTGGGAATACAGGGCTTGGGAACTCTGCCATGTGCCTGGCAGTTCTCAGGGAACATGGCAGCCCTTAACCCTAGGGGGAAGGGATTTACCTTCCCATAGCTTCTGAGTGCAGAGTTAGATACTCACAGTTTTACCTTGATCAAGCACTAATTTTGTCATAGCCTCTCCAGATGAATGTCTAGACACCTCCTGCTTTGTAGGTTCCTGAAATAGCCCTCTCTGACAGGATTCTGCCACCACTCAGCTCCTCATTTGCAGGAGAGATGACGATGGTGTACTTACTCAGACACCATCTTGCCCCACTTCCTCCCAAGTGTTTTCTTGATAACCCTTATCACTTCCTTCATTTAATTGATTTGATTGAAGATATTTATTTGTACATCAGAGATTAGTTGTTCCATGTTGTCAGTCTCATCCCACTTTTTAATTTGTTCATTCAACTGGACTATGACATTCTATTACTTATTATGACTTGTAATATTTGCAGTTGTCTATGCATCTTGTTTATCTTGATGGGCTTATTCAGTTTGTGAGTTTCTCTTTCTAGTCTAGGGCTTTTTTTGTTTGGTTTCATGTTAAGAATCTCTTTATCACTTGGTTCCCCTTATTCTATATCCATATAGTAGTCTATAGTCAATTGAAAAATAGTAGATCCACAAAAAAGGAAAGAAAAAAGAAGAGACAGAAGAAAAAAGAAAAAGAAGGAAGGTAAAGAACAAAAAAGAGACAAAAATGGGAGAAATCATAAAAAGGATTGAAAATTTAAAAAGTGAAAATCAGAAACAGGAAAAAGTAAAAGAAAATAAGATGCCAGATAAGTGAGAAGGGAAGGAAGATAAAGAGAGCAGGGGAAAGGCAGGAAATAAGAAAAGAAGAGGGAAAATGACAAAAAGTTAAAGAAAAATTTAAGGAAGAAGTAAAAAGAAAAAAGAGAAAAAATGGGTGATAATAATAAAAAAAAGGTAGAAAGGGATAAAAAGGGAAAATGAGACTAGAGAAGTGGGAAGAGAAGAAAGAAAAGAAGAAAATCTGAAGAATAAAGAATGAAAATGAGGGAGAGGAGAAGAAACAAATAAGCCAAACAAAACAAAATGAAAGGAATAAAAAAAATCTGGGTCTCCCTTTCAGACCACCAGGGCTGACTAGGCTCCTGCTCTTAGACAGATTTGGCCAGTTCGTCATCCCCCAAACACACACACAAACAGGCCTCCCTCACTGGCCAGCTCACTAGTATACTCTCTTTCCAGCTGATTGTACCTGCCATTCAACCCCTCCTCCACAGCCAGCCTCTCCTACAGTAACTGGATAAAGAATATATATATATATATATATATATATATATATATATATATATATATATACACACACATACACACACACACACACACATATATATAATTTTTGAAAGGAAAAGAAAAAAAGAGACAAAAACTATCAACCTCAGCCTAAATTCCTTCAGTTCTTCCTGCACCTTGCCTGTCTCTGCCTACCCAAAGCAGGGTGGGCACTGGCCTGCCTGTGGTATTTCTCCTCAGCAGGCCCTGTCTCCCCCAGAACCAGCTGTGTGGCATCCCCTCTCCCTGGACCACTACATGGCTTCCTCTTCTCCAGGGATTGCTGGGAGATTTTCCTCTCCTCCTGGGCTGGCTGGTATGTGCCCTTTCTCTTCAGGGCCAGCTGGTAAGCTCTGTTCTTCTCCAGGCTGGCTGAACAGCTCCTCTTTTCCCCAGTATCCAGATGGGACTTCTCCTTCTCCAGCTGCCATCTCCTATCATTCCTATGACACCTAAGCTTTCCTTATGCCTGGGAAGACTGCCCACCTTCCCATAGTTTCTAGAGGAAGAGTGCAGCCTGCTATTCCCTACCCTGCCATCTTGGATCCCCCTTCAATTGCTCTTTGACAATGGTGCCAAGACAATTCAATGAGGGAGAGAAAAACTTTTCAATCTGGGATAACTGGACATCTATATGGAAATGAAAGAAGTTAGAACCCTACCTAACACCACATTAAAAAATTAATTCAAAATAAGAAAGAGACCTAAATATAAATATAAGAATTAAAACTATGAAAGTCTTGAACAAAAACATAATGTAAATCTTTTTTACTTTATTTATTTTAAGTATACTTTTTATTTTTTAATAAAATTCTTAGATTACATAAATTTACACAAAAAATAGGGGAATTCCATATGCCCTGGTCCCTAGCCCTCTCACATTTTCCCACATTAACAGCAACCTTCATTACTCTGGTACATTTGTTACGATTGATGAAAACATTTTGGAACATTGCCACTAAGCACGGATTATAGTATACATTGTAGTTTATACTCTCTCCCACACATTTTTGTAAGTTATGATGAGATATATAATGGCTTGTACCTGTCATTGCATTGTCATTCAATTCAATCCATAAGTCCCAAAAATGCCCCTAAATTACACCTATTTTTACCTATCCCTCCCCTCAGAACCTCCACTGACCACTGCTGCCACATCAATGAAAAATTTCCTCCATTGCTAGAATCACAATTCTATAGTAAAATGACAGTAAGTCTACTCAAATTCATTGTTCATTCCCCAATCCCCAGGGCTCTGGGATATTGATGCCCACTCCACCTCTAATTGAGAGAGGGCTTAGATCCCATCAATGAGATGGGTGAGACTATCTTGCTTGCAGTAGCAGACTCTCTTTTTTCCTTGGGATGGTCAGTGTCCATTGTCATCACCTTTTTGGTTGTCCTGAGTGAGTTCAATGAACTGGAGAGTGTTTCAAATCTGTTGAGATTCAGGGCCTAACTGGTACATGAAACCAGTGCATCTAAGAATAATTCATTCAGGAAAATTTATATTGGTCAACTCACCTATCACAGCATAATAATATAAAAATCCTAGTCTTGATCTTTTATCAGGTGTATGCTGGATCCTATTGACATACTGTGCTGGAGGTAAAACTAAAAATGATATTTTACCTGTATCACTGGGTAATATTAGGGAAAAGAGTTGTGATATGATGCTATCAGTTGGTCATTCTGTTTTGTTTACTAATTAATCAAGTGAAACTTTTTAGTCTTTGAAAGTTCTGCTACAGGAAACCTGAAGACATTTTTTGAGGATATCAAATTTTATGTTTCAAAGCATCATACAATTCTACAGTGATTAAATAGTGTGATTTTGGCATAAAGATATATATTTAAAAGAAAGTAATAGAATTGATACTCCAGAAATAAACACATATATCTATGGTCAATTAATTTTCAACATACTTGCACCAAGGTCTTACACTCAGGAAAGAATATATATATATATTTATTTATTTAAAGATTTATTTATTTTTTATTTCTCTCTCCTTCCCTCATTGTTTTCTCTCTGTGTCCAGTCACTGTGTGTTCTTCCTTGTCTGCTTGTATTCTTGTCAGCAGCACCGGGAATCTCTGTCTCTTTTTGTTGCATCATCTTGCTGTGTCAGCTCTCTGTGTGTGCGGCACCACTCCTGGGCAGGCTGTGTTTTTTTTTTACACAGGGCGGCTCTCCTTATGGGGTGCACCCCTTGCATGTGGAGCTCCCCTATACAGGGAACACTGTTGGGTGGCATGGCACTCCTTGCAGGCATCAGCACTGCATGTGGGCTAGCTTACCACACCAGTCAGGAGGCCCCGGGTTTGATCCCTGGACCTCCCACATGGTAGGTTGGCACTCTATCAGTTGAGCCTATTCTGCTTCCCAAGGAAAGAATATTGTCTTCACCATATGACAGTGGAACAACTGAATATGCACATGCGAAGAATGAATTTTGATCCTTACCTTACAATGTTTCCAAAAAGTGAGTAAGTTAGAGGGGTAAATGTAAGAGCAAAACTATAACACACTTACAAGTAAATATAATGGCAATTCTATTAATTGGATGTGGCAATTGATCCTTTGATATGAAGTTAAAATAATGAAACAAAAAAGAAATAAATTGTATTTCAAAAAATTTAACAACTTTTCATCAAAGGACCCTCTAACAATGTGAAAAGAGGCCTTGGAGTTGTCCTGCATGGTACTGTAGGGACGGATGCTGGACATTGTATGTCCTGTCATGGCCCACTGGGTGGACTCGGGAAGAGTGTAAACTACAATATAAATCATTATCCATGTGGTGCATCAGTGCTCTAAAATATATTCACCAAAAGCAATTAATGTGCCATGATGATGAAAGAGGTTGTTGATGTAAGAGGAGTAGGGGGTATATGGGGACCTCTTATATTTTTTGAATGTAACATTTAAAAAAATAGAAAAATTAAAAACAAAATAAAAATCCCTTACCACTTAACAAAAAGACAATCTAATGAGCAATGTATTTAAATAGACATTTCTTCTAGGGATAACTCCTGCTGGCTAACAAGCCCATGAAATTATGTTCAAACTTTTTAGTTATTAGGGATATGCAGATCAACACCACAATGTGACATTACTTCACACCTATTGGTGGGATAGTTATATATATATATATATATATATATATGTATATATATATAATATAAAATATATAAAATCTAAAAGAGCTCTTGGTGAGGATTTGGAGAAATTGGAATCATTGTACATTGCTGATATACATATGTGTGTGTATATATATAATGGTGCAACTACTTTGGAAAATATTTGGGCACTTCTTCAATAAGATATACACAGAATTGCTTGATGATTCAGTAATTCTCTTCCTTGATATATACTCTAAAGTTAAAGAGAGATATTCAAGTAATTGTACAAAAATATTCATAGAATCCTGAGGATGTAACACTAAGAAGTGGACATTTAAGTGATCAGAAACAACACTAAGAAAATATAAGTGATATCATATAATATTTGTCCTTCTGTGTATGGCTAATTTGATACATGATGTCTTCAAGTTTCATCTAC
Source organism: Dasypus novemcinctus (assembly GCF_030445035.2). NCBI lineage: Eukaryota > Metazoa > Chordata > Mammalia > Cingulata > Dasypodidae > Dasypus > Dasypus novemcinctus. The sequence goes on along the minus strand of NC_080704.1, from coordinate 89,924,010 downwards.
ATGTTAGTGTGTATGAGAATGTCATTTCTTTTTACAACTGAATAATACACCACGTTTTGATTATCCTTTCATCTGTTGATGGACTTTTGGGTTGCCTCTACATTTTGGGTAAAGTGAAAAATTCTTCTATAGACATTGATAATCAATCTATTTGCAAAGTTGTTTTCAATCTTTTGGGTATATACCTAAAAGAGAAATTACCAGGTCATATGGGAAATCTATTCTCAAATTTCTATGAAAATTGCAAACATTCCTACAGTGGTTTCAGCATTGTACCTTGCCACCAGCAATTTACAATATTCCTTTTTCTCTGTACTCTTACCAACTCATTACTTTCCAATTTTTAAACCATCTTAGTGTTTGTGAATTTGTACCCCCATTGTGGTGTTGATTTGCATTTCTCTTATGACCAATGATGTTGATCATCTTTCCAAATGCTTATTGACAAATTGTATATGTTTTTAGAGAAATGTCTATTCTCATATATAGCACTATATTTTATTATTTATTATTTTTAAAAGATATTTACATTACATAAATATTACATTAAAAGTGTAAGGGGAGGAGGTGTCTGGACATCAATTTAGTGGGCTGGTGACAGAGGAGATTCTTGCAAGAGTGAACTTAGCCAGTAACAAGAACATAGAGTAAGAAGAACAAAGTGACAAAGAGAAGACAAAACAATTATGCATGAACAACAACTAATTAATCCCCAAGACTAGACAGAGAAGCTAAGGAACTGATTAAACCCGTCAAGATAAAATGATGACCAGACAGCAACAAAAAACTACAAACCAATCCAATAAACAGGAAAACATGGCTGAATCCAATGAACAACCTAAAGACCAGGAAAGGGAGCAGAACATCGGACAAGTAATTAAAGATCTCAAAACATATATTAGAGACCAACTTAATGAAGTAAAGGAAGAGATTAACAATATGAAGAAAATATTTGGATAGGAAATTGCAGACATATGCAAAAAGATAACAGATATAATGGTGATGAAAATCACAGTTCAAGAAATCAAAAATACACTCTCAGCAAAAAGCAGCAGATTAGAAGAGGCAGAGGAGAGAATTAGTGATGTGGAAGACAGTACATCTGAAATCAAACAGATAGTAGAACTGATCAATAAAAATAAAAAATCCAGCTAGGAGTTAGGGACATGAATGACAATGCAAAACGCACAAACATACATACTATAAGAATCCCAGAAGGAGAAGAGAAAGGAAAGGGGACAGATGGGATGTTGGAGGATAATTGTTGAAAACTTCCCAAATCTACTGAGAGAGATGAACGTACGTGTCCAGGAAGCACAACACACCCCAAACACCATAAGTCCCAACAGGCCCACCTGAAGACATTACTTGTCAAATTATCCAATGCCCAAGATGAAGAGAAAATTCTAAAAGCAGCAAGAGAAAAGAAAACCATCACATACATGGGAGTCTCCATAAGATTAAATGCTGATTTCTCATCTGAAACCATGGAGGCAAGAAGGCAGTGGTACGATATAGTCAAGGTACTAAAAGAAAAAAAAATTCCAACCAAGAATACTCTACCCAACTAACCTAGCATTCAAAAATCATGAAGAGTTCAAAATATTCAGAGATAAACAGAAATTAAAAGAGTATGCCAACAAGAAGTCTGCCTTTCAAGAAAAACTAAAGGGAGTTCTGCAGGAAGAAAGAAAATAACAGGAGAGACAGATTTGGAGGAGTGTGTAAGAACAACAAAAAGGACAAAAAGAGAAGGAAAAAAACAAACAAAATATGACAAACACAAGTTCAAACAAAATATGGTTAACATAAATAATTACTTGAAAGTAAAATAACACTGAATGTTAATATATTAAACTCACCTGAAAAAGATTCAAACTGGGAGATTGGATAAGGAAATATGATCCATCTATATGTTGTCTACAAGAAACACATCTTAGATCCAGGGATTCATGGAGGTTGAAAGTGAATGGCTGGAAAATAATCTTACAAGCAAACAATAACCAAAGAAAGGCAGGGGTAGCCATGTTAATATCAGACAAAATAGACTTTAAATGCAAAACAATTGTGAGAGACAAAGAAGGATGCTACATATTAGTGAAAGGGATATTTTCTCAAGAAGAATGAACAATCATAAATATTTATGCTCCTAAAAAGGGGGGCTCCAAATAGGTGAGGCAATCACTGGAAAAACTAAATGAAAGAATAGATGCCTCTATAATTATAGTGGGAGAATTTAATACACCACTATCAACTTTAGACAGAACATCTCAAAAGAGAATCACTAAAGAAAAAAAGCTTTGAATAGTATATTAGAGGAGCTGGACCTAATAGACATATACAGATCATTACACTTGAATACAGCAGGATATACATTTATCTCAAGTGCACATGGATCATTCTCCAAGATAGACCATATGCTAGGCCACAAAGAAAGGCTCAATGAATTCAGAAAGATCAAAATCACACGAAATAATATCTATGACCACAGTGGAGTGAAACTGAATATCTGCAAGGACCAGAGGGCCAGATTTCACACCAAGATATGGAAATTAAACAGCATACTCTTAGAAAAACAGTGGGTCAAAGAGGAAATCTCAAAAGAAATTAATACTTGCTTGAAACTAATGAAAATAACACAACACATGAAAACTTATGGGATGCAGCAAAAGAAGTATTAGAGGGAAATTTATAGCCATAAATTCATACCTCCAAAAAGAAGAAAGAGCAAAAATTGAAGAACTAACTGCACATTTGGAGGAATTAGTAAAAAAAAAACAAAACAAAAAAGTAATCCCACAGGAAGAAGAAAGAAAGAAATAACAAAGATAAGAGCAGAACTAAATGAAATAGAAAATAAGAAAGCACTTGAAAAGGTAAACAAAACCAAGAGCTGGTTCTTTGAGAAGATCAATAAAACTGACAAACACTTAGCTAGACTAACAAAGAAAAAAAGAGAGAAGGTGCAAATACACAAAATAAGAAATGAGAAAGGAGAGATCAACACTGACCCCACAAAAATAAAGAGTATCATCAGAGGATACTTTGAAAAATTATATTCCAACAAAAATGACAATTCAGAGGAAATGGACAAATTCCTAGATATACATAAGCAGCCTATATTGATGAAAGAAGAAACTGATGATCTCAACAAACCAATCACAGGTAAAGAGATAGAATCAGTCATTAAAAACCTCCCAACTAAGAAGAGCTCAGGGCCAGATTGCTTCACAGGTGAATTCTACAAAATATTGTGGAAAAAACTAACACCAATCCAGTTGAAAATCTTCCAAAAAATCAAAACAGAAGGAACATTACCTAACTCATTCTATGATGTCAACATTATCCTAGTACCAAAGCCAAAGACACCACAAGAAAGGAAAATTACAGACCCATTTCTCTAATGAACCTAGATGAAAAAATCTTCAACAAAATACTTGCCAACCGTATCCATCAACACATTAAACGAATTATACGCCATGAACAAGTGAAATTCATTCCAGGTATGCAAGGACGGTTCGACATAAGAAAATCAATCAATGGAATACACTATATAAATGGATTGAAGGAAAAAAATCACACAATTATGTCTATAGATGCAGAAAAAGCATTTGACAAAATACAGCACACTTTCTTGATAAAAACACTGCAAAAGATTGGAATACAAGTAAATTTTCTGAACAAGATAAAGAATATATATGAAAAACCCACATCCAACATCATTTACAATGGTGAAATCCTAAAATCCTTCCCTCTAAGATCAGGAACAAGACAAAGGTTCCCACTATCACCTATTCTATTTAACATTTCTTAGAAGTACTTGCTCGACACTGAGGGAAGAACCAGATATAAAAGGCATTCAAATTGGAAAGGAAGAAGTCAAAATTTCCTTATTTGCAGATGACATGATCCTATACATAGAAAACCCTGAGAGGTCTACAACAAAGCTTCTAGAACTCATAAATGAGTTTAGTAAAGTCACAGACTATAAGATCAATGTGCAAAAATCAGTAGCATTTCTGTACACCAATAATGAGCAAGCCCAGGAGGAAATCAAGAAACAAATACAATTTACAATAGTCAATAAAAAAATCAAACACCTGGGAATAAATTTAACTAAAGATGTAAAAAACATATACACAAGGCTGTTCAAGGAAATCAAAGAAGCCCTAAATAAATGGAAGAATATTCCCTCTTCATGGATAGGAAGACATATTATTCAGATGTCTATCCTGCCAAAACTGATCTACACATTCAATGCAATCCCAATAAAAATCAACACGGTATTCTTTAAGGAACTAGAAAAACTATCTATGAAATTTATTTGGAAAGGAAAGAGGCCCCGAATAGCCAAAGACATATTGAAAAAGAAAAACGAAATTGGAGGAATCACACTACCTGACTTCAAAACACAATACAAAGATACAGTAGTGAAAACAGCATGGTATTGGCACAAGCAGAGACACACAGACCAATGGAACCGAATTGAGAGTTCTGATATAAATCCCCATATATATAGTCATCTAATATTGGATAAAGCTACCAAACCCTCTCAACTGGGAGAGAATGTCCTTTTCAACAAGTGGTGCCTGGAGAACTGGATATCCTTATGTAAAAGAATAAAAGAGGATTACCATCTCACACCTTATACAAAAATCAACTCAAGACGGATCAAAGACCTAAATAAAAGGGCCAATACCATAAAGACTTTGGAAAGCAGTGTAGAGAAGCATCTACAAGACCTTGTAATAGGAAATAGCTTCATGAACTTCACACCAATAGCATGAGCAGCAAAAAACAAATAGATAAATGGAACTTCCTCAAATTAAAGCCTTCTGCACCTCAAAGGAGTTTGTCATGAAAGTGAAAAGAGAGCCTACACAGTGCAAGAAAATATTTGGTAACAATATATCAGATAGGAGACTTATATTCTGCATATATAAAGAATTCCTATATTTTGAAAATAAAAAAGACAAACAACCCATTTAAAAAATGTGAAAAAGATTTAAGAAGACACTTCTCCAAAGAAGAAATACAAATGCCCAAAAGCATATGAAAATATGCTCCAAATCTCTAGCTATCAGGGAAATGCAAATCAAAACTACAATGAGATACCATCTTACTGTCATAAGATTGGCAGCTTTGAAAAAAACAAAAGACTACAAATGCTGGAGAGGATGTGGGGGAATGGTCACACTCATCCACTGCTGGTGGGAATGCAGAAGGATACAGCCATTCTGGAGGACAGTTTGGCCATTTCTCAAAAAACTAGTCATAGATTTGCCATATGACCGAGCAATTCCACTGCTGTATATCCCCAGTAGAATTGAAAACAAGGACACAAACTGATATATGCACACCAATGATAATAGCAGCATTATTCACTATTGCCAAAAGTTGGAAACAACCAAAATGCCCATCAACAGATGAATGGATAAATAAAATGTGGTATATACATTGAATGGAATACTTCTCACCTTTAAGAATGAATACACTACAAACACACATGATAACATGGATGAATCTTGAGAACCTTATGTTGAGTGAAGCAAGCCAGGCATTAAAAGACAAATACTACATGCCTCAATGATATGAAATAAATAAACCAAGCTGCCTCAGAGAGCTAGAGACTGGGTGATAGGCTTAAAGGAAAATGGGGTGTAGAGGAAGGATGTAAGCTGACACCTACATGGGTGAAATCTATGATAAGCTGGAGGTAAGTATTTGTACAAGGAAGGGATAAAATGGGGGCACAGGGTTACCTTTGCATGGAACTTTGTGGGCATGAGGGGGGCTAGGGATGGAAGGATGCATAATATTGCCCACGAAACTGGGGGGAGTGTGGGGTATCATATGATGATAGGACATTGTCAGGTATTTGTTTGAGAGAATAATGCTGAGAAAACTTTTTCAAAAATATAATAAGGAAGGTTACCTATTTAAGATGTTTAAAGGGGATAATCCGACACAGGACAGGCTCCTAGGGAGTATGTGAATGCTCATTTTGCCATAGTGGGTTATATCATTGGATATAGACCCATATAATGAGAGTGAAGGTACACCCACATCCTGGGGAGGACTGATGTTCTCAAATAGAGTGAATTGTATATCTAGAGAAAAATGGTGGCTCCCAGTGCATTAGGGCAGTTGAGCATGTCAAGCCCTCAACACTGTTGCAAGTATCTCTGAACATGGCCCTTCAAACAATCAAGATTGACTGTCACTGCAGGCCATAAGGGAGGGGGGGAAGGTATTGAATAGATGGAACCCATGTAACTGTGGGAGCAATAGAAATGTTCCACAAGAGTACTCAAGGATGGATATATGACATGTAAAATTACACCAAAAATATATAGGGGCTGATAGGCTAAAATGTAAATCATAATGTAAAACATAAGGTAAGTAAAAATTTAGAAAAATTGTATAGTCTAAAATATAAACCACAATGTCAACCCAAATGTTACAGTGTTTGAAAGCTATTGTCTCAATAGCTGTACATCAGTTTCAATAAATATAGTATGAATATGTAAAAAGATTATTGCTGTGGAAGGGAAAAAGGTTTTATATTGGATATGTGGGAGTACTGTACATTGTATGTATGAATTACTGTGATCTTAAACTTTCATGAAGATAAGCTTAATAATTAGGAAAAAAAAGAACAAGGTAGGGCGTAGTCACTAAGGAAAAGGCGGAAGTAGTTGCCTTGCCAATTTGCATACAGGACAATAATTATTGCAGTGATGGAAGGCAAAACATCAAAAGCAAAGATTTTTCATTTTTAAATTTTTTGATTTCCCAATTTATTTTTACCTTAATTTTTCTAAATTAATATGTATTCTATATCTAACCTTTAAACTCATCACTATATTCCATTTTACTATTAATGGCACCTGGCAATATTTTGGGCTTCATTTTTGAAGAAGTTTTGGATCACAGAGATGTTCAACAATGGCAGGGAGTGAATACTGGTGTGGGATGTTATTGACAGGGGACACATGGTTGGCAGGGATTTCTCCAGGGCATATATCATGGGTACATAAAATGTTTGGATATTTTAATAGTGGTTAAAATTAAAAACAACAACTGAGGGAGTGCTGAGTTCCTAGCCAGGGGAGCTCTATCACAGTCCCTAAAGGAACAGCAACAATCCTCCAAGTGCAATGGCAAAGACCAAAAAATAAGGAAGGTCTGACAATGAGCCCTTGATACTAATGACTATGCTTGTAAGCCTGTGCACCTGAAATAAGAACAAGGCCTAAAGCAGCAGGGTGCCTAAGAGTTACCTCCTGAGAGCCTCCGTGTTGCTCAAATGTGACCAGTCTTGAAGTCAAACTCAGCATGTAAATGTGTTGCCTTCCCCCCAGCATGGGACATGACTCCCGGGGATGAGCCTCCCTGGCACCGAGGGATTACTACCAAGTACCAGCTGATGATGTAACTAGAAAATGACCTTGAATAAAAGGTCCAACTCGGACCAGCAGAATATCTCGGTCTACATATAATACCAAGAGTTAAAAATGCTTTTTGACCTTAATAAAAGGGAGAAATGGAAAGGACAAATGAGTTTATATGGCTATGAGTCTCCAAAAAGAGCTGGGAGGTTATCAGAGGGGTTGCCCTTATGCACACCTGAGCAGAGTCCCAGAGACAGATAAAGTAGATACAACCCCAGGTATTGGTTCTCCTGAGGGCTACAGAGACCCACAGGTTCTTTGGTCATGGCAGATGGAGTTCAGTGCCATCTCAGTTGGCCCTACTTTGGAGTTTGCAATTCTGTGCAATGGAGCTGGACTTAGATGTGATCTTTGTCCATAAGTCTCTCCTTTTACTTTTACTGGAACTGTAGATGGTGCTGGGGTTTAATGTATACCCAGGGGACGTGAATCTCTGGACTGACCATGTGATAGCCAGGCCCTGAGCCTCAACAGACTTGCAACTCCTACACTCTGGTTTATTGGACTTACCCCACTCAACTAACATGGAGGTGAAGAAGGTCAACCACCACACTAGGGAACCAAGACTGCCTGGAACTGAAAGCAGGAGAACTGTATCCAGCATCCATGTGGAATCCAAGCCCCCTGTTGATATAGATGTGGAGTGGACACAACCATTCTAAAGTCCACAGGATGGAGGAATAGATTATGGATTAGAGTTGATTTACTGATATTCTATTCATGAACTATTGTGATTACTAATCAAAGAAAATTTGGCCTTGGTGTGGAGAAAGTGGCCATGGTGGCTGCTGGGGGTAGGGAGTGGGAAGAAGATATGAGATGTGGAGGCATTTTTGGGACTTGGAGTTGTCCTGGGTGGTGCTGCAGGGACAGTTAACAGACAATTTACGTCCTCCCATGGCCCACTGGGTGGAATGTGGAAGAATGTGGGTGATGATTTGGAGCATTGACCACGAGGTGCAACTGTGCTCAGAGATGTATTCACCAAATGCAATGAATATCTCATGATGATAGAGGAGATTGTTGTTATGGCTGGAAGAGTGGGGTGAGGGAGGTGGGAGATATATGGGGACCTCATATTTTTTGAATGCAATATTAAAAAATAAAGACAAAAAATAAAACAATAAAGAGTATAAGAAAACAACTTGAGGGAATCGAAGACGGCATTGCACTAACGAAGAGTTCAATCGTTTCACAAAAACACTGGAAAAGGAGCAAAAAGTTTTCTGAGGGACCATCACACCATGAGAGTGTTGCACAACTCCCAGAAAGGTGAGGAACAGAGAGCTAAGAAAGGTGAAAATACAGACTTGAGTTAAAAAGCACCCATGGCGGCTGGGAAGGTCTCACCTCCCCCACCTCCACAACATTCAGGTGGGGTAAAACCCATGGCTCACTGCGGCTAACTGCAAAGGTAAAAGTCTTCTTTCCCCCTGTTAGTTGTTTCAATGGAAAAGGAAGGGGAAGTCAGGGGGCTTTTCTTCAGTGAATTTGAACAGCAGAATTTGCTCTGAATTTGCATTCTGGAAATTCAGCACAGGAACACAGGAAAATGAAGACTGAAACACCTCATGGAAAGGTGTGTTGCTTAACACCATCACATAACAGTTCTGGAAATTGCATTAATAAAAACTGTTCTCTGTTCTATCTGTATCCTAAGTCCTGGGAGCAAATCAGGTCTGATTTTTAAAAATTAATATTTCATTTTTAAAGGATCTTTAGATTACATATATGTTACATTAAAAAATGTAAAGTATTCACACAAACCCCTCTCCCTCCCCCTACAAAACTTTCTCACATTAACAAGAACCTTCATTAGTATGGTACATCGGTTACAATTGATGAACAAATATTGAAGAATTGTTCCTAACCATAAACTACAGTTTACAATATAGTTTACATTTTGCCCTGCACAATTTTGTAGGTAGTGACAAAACAATTTATGGCCTGTATCTGTCACTGCATTGTCATGCAGGACAAATCCAATGTCCCAAAAATGCCCCCATATTACACCTATTCTCCCTCTCCCATCCCTCAGAATCACTGGTGGTCACTGTCTTTATATCAATGATAGTAGTTCTTCTATTGCCAGAATATGTGTATAGTAGAATAATAATGTCTACTTTGGAACATTTTTCATTCCCCATTCTTGAGGATTTAGGAATGGTGATGACCTCTGTGCTTCTAATTGTGAGGGAGCTTAGATACCATGGGGAAGATGGAGGCAACTATCTTGCTTGCAGCTGCAGACACTCTGCTCCTCACGATAGGCATTGTCTATCATCATCTCCTTGTTAGTTGTCCTGTGGGGGTTCAATGAACAATAGAGTCGGTGATGCAACTGTGCTGAAATTCAGGGTTCAACTAGCACATAGATAGAACAAAGATTTACGTCTTTAGGACATGTTTTTATCAAGTATAGTGCTAATTATAGGTTCAAATCAAAGGGGCAGACCCCTCTTGATGTAGAGGGGAACTGGACTTAACCATCCCAGGGTCCACAGGATGGAGGAATAGAGTATAGTTTAGAGTGGACTTACTGGTATTCTGCTGGGGAACTACTGTGATTAGTAAGGGAAGAAATTGTAATATTGATTTGGAGAAAGTGGCCATGGTAGCTGCTGATGGTAGGGAGAGAGAAGAAGAGATATATTGTGGGTGCATTTTCAGGATTTGGAGTTTCCTGGGTGATGCTGCAGGGACAGATGGTGGACATTGTGTGTCCTGCCTTGGCCCACTGGGTGGAATGGTGGAGAGTGCAGACTACAATGTGGACTATTGTCCATGTGGTGCAGCAGTGCTCCAAAATGTATTCACCAGGTGCAGTGAATGTGCCATGATGATGGAAGAGTTTGTTGATATCAGAAGAGTGGGGTAGGGGAGTGGGGAGTATATGGGGACCTCATAATTTTTGAATATAACATTTAAAAGATAATAAAGAAAGAAAAATAAATAAAAGGGGCAGAAGAGCTGTGTGTAGAGAACATATAAATGAGTCTAGCTGTGTTACACTGGGGAGCATAAATTCCAAAGTAAGGTCCTGTATTAGTTCAACTGTGATGCAAAGTACCACAAATATGTTGGCTTTTTATAAAGGGACTATATTTGGAGTAGAATCTTACAGTTGCAAGGATATTAAGAGTAAGTTACAATCCTCATGAAAATCTGTTGCCATGTGTTGGAGCAAAGCGGCTGCCAGTGTCTGTGAGGGTTCAGCCTTATTTTCCCATGTAAAGCTCCAAGGACCTAGCTTCTTCTGATCCTAACTGTAGGCTGACATAAGTTTCATCTCTATTCCTGGGGGCTGGTCTCTTTCTGGGTTCAAGGCTCTGCTCTCTCCACAAGGCCACCTCTAAGTTATCAGGCCAAAGGCTTGGCTCTCTCCTGGGGCTCCAGTGTCCAATCTCTACTTTCTTCTCTGCCAAAGAAGCAGTAAATCAACATCCTACTGATGTGGCCAAGTAAAAAGCTTAAACTTAATTTAGTCAAGTAAAAGTGAAAAACCTGAATTTAATACAATCAAACGGCATCATGCCTAGAAAAGAAAGAAGTTTACAAACATAATCAATATTTCCTTTTGGAATTTATATACAATACCAAAAGTCCACAGGCCGACTGACAGTGTGCAAAATTTCTGTACTGTCTTCCCTGCTTATAGTTTCTGGATGTCTCTAGAGCTCCCAGGAACCCTGCTATTTGAGGCACTGTTTAATGTCATGGCCTGATTTTGAAAATTTAAGCCAGGCAATTTTTAAAAATTATTCTCATTTTTTGTCTTTATTTTTCTAATGTTACATTAAAAAACATGAGGTCCCCATATACCCCCACCCCCCTCACTCCACTCCTCCCCCCATAACAACTTCCTCCACCATCATGAGACATTCATTGAATTTGGTGAATACATATCTGAGCACCGCTGTACCTCATGGTCAATGGTCCATGTCATAGCCCACACTACACCACAGTCCGCCCAGTGGGCCATGGGAGGACATGCAATGTCTGGTAACTGTCCCTGAAGCATCACCCAGGACAACTCATCCTCAACACAGAAAGTCTGGTAACCACAATGTTTATATCAATGTTACAATTTCTTCCATTACCACAATAACCATACGTCTACTTTGGTCCATGGTTGCATACCCCCTTATGTTTGTTTATTCCTCATTCTTGAGTATTTTGGGATGGTGATGCCAATTCTGCTTCAGATTGAGAAGGGGCTTAGATCCTATGGGGCAGAAAAGGGACTGTTGTGCTTGCAGTTGTAGATACTCTTTGCTTTTGGGATGAAGGTTGTCCATCATCATTTTATCAGTTTTCTTGGGTAAGTCCAATGAACTAAAGAGGAGGTATTCCTGCAACTCTGCTGAGATTCTGGGCTCAAGCAGCATATGAACAGATCTAAGATTTATCCCTCTGGGACATATAATTAATGGTTCTAGTGTTAATTATAGGTTCAAATAAAAGGAGAAGAATCATGTGTAGGGGAATTATAAATGAGTCTAACTGTTGCATTTAGGGAACCGGTTATCATATATTCCAAGGTAAGGCCCAATGATGGGGTGCCAACTTCATGGAGTTTTATGCCTTGCCTGCAGTGTCCAAATGTCCCTAGGCTCCTCAGGACCACCCTTTTTTGAGGCTTTGTTTACTGTGCCAGTTAGTGAGGTCCACCTGAGATGTGCATAAACATAACCTCTAGAATTACCTCCCAACTCAATTTGAAACCTCTTAGCCATAAAAGTTCTTCTGTATTTAATTTTTCCCCCTTTTGGTCAAAGTCTTTTTCCAAATCCATCACGGGTTCATGCTTAGTATTAATTCCTTGATGCCAGTGATGCTCATCCCCAGAATTCATGTCCCATACTGGGGGGAAGGTAGTGAGATTATTTGCTTAGTTTGGCTAAGAGAGAGGCCATATTTAAGTAACAAGGAGGTTTTCAGTAGGTAACTCAGACATATTATTAGGCCAAACTTCAATTTTACAAGAATAAGGCTTATAACTACAAGTAATTATATTGAGGGCTTGCTGTAATGGTCTTTTATTATTATTATTATATTAGGCACTGTCTATGTTCTGTAGTGATCCTTGCCAATCTATTTGAGAATGTAGCAGGACTCCTCAGGATGGGAATTTAATATTTTGTTGGTTATTTTATGAGTTTCCACACACCAAGATAACACCCTATGACTACATGAATGCATTAATTTTCCATAGAAGCATGCCCCAGGTAAGCCCTTCACTGCACATCCCCCCACCACTGACACACTGCACCAGTGACCATCCCCTGTCATAGTTGCTAAAAGAACACTCAAAGAATTGTTTCCTCAATCACATTATTCTACCTTCCCAGAGTTAACCTGTTCCTTCATCCAGTCCTCCTCCCAGCTCAATGGATATCCCAATCCACCCACACAACCCTGTTCACACTTACACTCCAGCGTCATTGGACACATTCAGATTGCTGTGCCACCATCACTGCTGTCCACTGCCACCTCCCTATACACCTTATTGAAGATTAGCTCAACACTCTACTCCTTTTCTCCTGGATACCTAACTTCCAGACACTAAATCTATGAGTCTGCTCAATATCCTTAGACTGTATCAATGAGATCATGCAATATTTGTCCTTCAGTGACTGACTTACTTCACTCAACATAAAGTCTTTGAGATTCATCAATGTTGTCCCCTGTGTCAATACTTCATTCCCTCTTAGAGCTTAGTAATATTGCATCGTATGTATAGTTCATATTTTATTTATCCATTCACCCACTCAAGGATACTTTAGTTTCTCCAAGTTTTGTCAGTTGTGAATAATTCCATCATGAACACTGGTGTGCATATATCTGTTCATTTCCCTGCTTTCAATTCTTCTGGGTATATTCCTTGTAGTGGGATGGTCAGGTCATATGGCAAGTCTATATTTAGCTTCCTGAGGAAGTGCCATTCTACATTCCCAGCAGCAGTGTTTGAGTGTTCCTATTCCTCCATATCCTCTCCTACACATATAGTTTCCTTTTTTAAATAGCAGCCATTCTAATAGCTGTAAGATGATATTGCATTGTAGTTTTGAGTTGCATTTCCCTAATAGCTAGTGATGAGCAACTTTTCATGTGCTTTAGCCACTTGATTTTCCTCTTTTGAAAAGTGTGTGTTCAAATCTCTTACCCATTTTTAAAATGGGTTGTTTGAAATTTTGTTTTCTATATGTAAGATTTCTTTATAGGAGGCAGTGGTCTCTGGAAGTTCTGAGGAGAGGGAAAGGGAAAATAGGTGTTATTTGGGCACATTTTTGATAATTGGGAAGGGTCCTGATTGATATTGCAATGACAGATACAGGTCATGTATATCTTGTCATAACTTACAAAAATTTGAGGGAGAGAATCTAAACTAGAATGTGGACTATAATCCATGCTTTGTGGCAATGCTCCAAAATGTGTTCATTGATTGTAACAAATGTACCACACTCATGAAGGATGTTGTTAATGTGGGAAAATGTGGGAGGGGTAGGGAGCAGGGCATATGGGAATCCCCTATATTTTTTAATCTAACATTAATGTAATCTAAGTATACTTAAAAAATAAAAATGTATATTAAAAAAAAGAGGGGGAAAAGTTTACTTTATATATGTTGGATATTTTTTCCATATCAGAGAAGTGTTTCCCTAGTATTTCCTCCCATTGAGTAGGCTGCCTTTTCACTTTCTTGACAACCTCCTTTGAAGCACAAGTATTTTTAATTTTGAGAAGGTTCTTTTATCTATTTTTTCTTTCATTGCTCATGCTTTGGGTATAAAGATTATGAAACCCTTTCCTACTACCAGGTCTTACAGATGCTTCCCTAAATTATTTTCTAGGAGCTTTATGATCTTGGCTATCATATTTAGATATTTGATCCATCTTGTTTAACCTTTGTATACAGCATGAGATGGTGACCCTCTTTCATTCTTTTGGCTGTGGATATCCAGTTCTTTAAGCACTATTTTTTTGAAGAGACTATTCTGCTCCAGTCGAGTGGGCTTGGCGTCCTTGTTGAATATCAGTTGGCTGAGTATGCAAGGGTCTATATCTTAACTCAGTTCCATTAGTCAGTATGTATAGTCTTGTGCCTATACCATGCAGTTTGATGACTATAACTTTGTACTATGCTTTAATGTCAGGTAGTGTGACTTCTCCAATTCCATTTTGCCTTTTCAAGATGATTTTGGCTATTTGGGGCCCCTTGCCCTTCCAAATAAATTCCATAACTGGCTTTTCCAGTACAGTAAAAAATGCTATTGGAACTTTTATTGGGATTGCATTGAATCTGTAAATCAATTCCCTCAGTCAACTCTGACATGAGACAGTTTACAGACTCAGAACCCCTTGAGTGAAGGGAAGGCCAGGTCCTGTTGGGAAAAGATCCTGCCACACTGCCAAAATTTATGCTATTAATCTTCTAAGTCTTCTACAAAAGGTCTTATGGCTATTCTCCTGGGAAACTCTGCATTGGGGAAAAGGAAATGGTAAAACATTTTGGGGAGTATTATATACTAACTCAGAAGTGACATTAATTCCAGGAGACCCAAAATATCACTGAAGTCCACCAGCCAGAATAGGAGATTATGTAGGTCATGTGATCAATGATGTTAAATGTCAAGCCCATCTTAGTGGGTTCATGGGATCCCAGGCCAGTTCTGTGATTATTTTCTCATTTCCAGAAGGCATTGTTGGAATAGACATTCTCAGAAACTAGGAGAATCCCCTCATTATTTCCCTGACCTCTGGGGTGATTGTTATTATGGTAGGAAAAGCCAAGTGGAAGCCATTAGAACTGCCAATACTTAGCAAAAAATAATGCTAAAAACACCAAATTTCTCAGGGATTGTAGACATTAGAGCAATGTGATCTGAAGGACTAGAAGGATTCAGGACTGTTGTTTCCTATAACATCCCTGAGTAAATTCTCCTATGGGCTGATGCAAAAAACAGATGGATTTTGGAGGATTACAGAAGATTATCATAATTGAACTAATTGTGACTCCAATTCCAGCTGCTTTTCCAGGTGTGGTATCATTGCTTGAGCAAATCAATACATTCCCTTGTACCTGGTATGCAGGTATTGATCTGACAAATTACTTTTTCTTAATTTCTTTAGGTAAGGACCACAAGAAAAAGTTTCCTTTCAGCTGTCAAGACCAGCAATGAACTTCCACTCTCCTATCCCGGGGGTATATGAAATCTCCCATCCTAAATCATAATCTAGTTTGCACAAAATTTGATCCAATTTCTCTTCCACAAGATATCACATCATGTTATATTGATGTCATCATATTGATTGAATCTAGTGATCAAGAAATAGTAATTACTCTAGACTTATTGATAAAGCATTTTCACAAAACTTGGTGGGATATAAATCCAACAAAAATTCAGGGGGCTTACATTTCAGTAAAATTTCTAGTTGTTCAAGGCTGTGGGAAATGTTGAGATATCCTTTCCAATGTGAAAATTGTTGGATTTGACACCCCTACAATTTAAAAAGGGCACAATACTGAGTTTTCCTCTTTGCATTTTGTAGACACTTTCTTCATTTTGGTGTGCCATCCTGGTCCATTTACTGAGTGACCAGAAAAGCTACTACTTTGGATTTGGGACCAGAACAAGAACAGGCTTTGCAACTGGTCCAAGCTACTGTGCAAGTTCCCTTCCCACTTGTGCCAAATTATCCACCAGATCCAATCATGCTGGAAGTTTCAGTGGCAAATAGAGATGCTATTTGGAAATTTCACAAAGCACCTCTGGGAGAATCACAGTGCAGATCCTTAGTATTTTGGAACAAAGCCCAGGAATCCTCTACAGATAACTTCTCTCCTTTTGAAAAACAGTTATTTGACCTTTTGCTGGACTTTGGTACAGACAAAAAGATCATCATGTGTTACCAAGTTTCCATGAGACCTGAGTTACCTATGATGTGCTGGGTGTTGTATGACCCACCAAGTCATAAAGTTGAGCAAGTGCAACAGCACTCCATCATAAAATGGAAGTGGTATTTATGTGTTTATGGCTTCAGTAGGCCCTGTGTGAACCAGTAAGTTACTCAAGGAAGTAACCCAAATGCCTGTTGCTCCCACTTCTGCCATATTTCCTTCTCTTTCCCAGCCTGTAGCTTTGGCCACATGGGGAGTTCTCTATGACAAGTTGAATGAGAAAGAGAAAATTCAGGCCTGGTTGAGACAGTTTTGCCTGATATAGAGGTACCACTTTGAAAGTGGACAGCTATGGCATTACACGCCTTTCTGTGATATCATTGAAAGACAGTGGTGCAGCAAAATCATGCCAGTGGGCAGAATTTAGAGCAGTGCACCTAGTTGTCCATTTTCTTTAAAAGGGGAAATGGTCAGAGGTGCATTTGTATACTGATTTGTGTGATGTGACCTATGGTTTGGCTGGATCATTGGGAACTTGGTAGGCACATCATTGGGAAATTGGTGGCAAAGAGATCTGGGGGAGAGGTAAGAGGTTAGACTGTTCTACATGGGCAAAGAATATGAAGATATCTGTGTTCAATGTGAATGCTTCCCAGAGGGTAACTTCATCAGAGATTTTAATAATCAAGTGTATAGGATGACCCTTTCTGTGGATACCAGCTGGTCCCTTTTCCCAGGTTTCCCAAAGGGTGCATGAACAAACTGATCATCATGGTAGTGATGAAGGTTATGCATGGTCTAGGAAACGTGGATTTCCACTCATCATGGCTGACCTGGCCACAGCCACTGCTGAGTGGCCAGTATCCCAGCAGCAGACCAACACTCAATTCTTGACAAGACAAGTTTCCCTAAGGTGATCAGCCTGATACCTTATGACTGCTTGCTCACATTGGGCTATTTCCATTATGGAAAAGGCAGCATTTTGTTCCAACTGGAATAGACATATTTGGATATGAGTTTGCCTTTCTTGCATGCAATGCTTCTGTCAAAACTGCCATTCATGAAGTCACAGAAATGCCTTCTCCACTGTCATGGTATTGCACACAATGTTGCTTCTGATCAAGGAACTCACTTCATAGTAAGTGAAGTGCAGGAATGGGCACATGCTTATTGAATTCACTGACCTTACCAAGTTCCCCATCATCCTGAAGCATCTGGATTGATACAATAGTGGAAGGGTCTTTTGAATATTCAATTACAGTGCAAAGTGGGTGGCAGTAACTTGCAGGGATTGCACAATTTTCTCCAAGAGTCTGTATATGCTCTAAATTAATATCCACTCTATGGTGCTGTTTCTTCCATAGCCAGGATTCATGAGTCCAGGAATCAATGAGTTGAACTGGGAGTTGTATCACTCACTATAACCCCTGGTGATCCACTAGAATATATTTGCTTCCTGTCCTTGAAATCTTAAGCTATGATAGTATACAGGTCTTAGTTCCAAAATGAGTGCTTTCATCAAAAGACACTACAAAAATTCCACTGAACTGGAAATTAAGCCTGCCTCCTGGCCACATTGGACTCCACATACCTCTGAATCAATAGGCAAAGAAGGGAATTCTGTACTGAGTGGGATGACTGATCCTTATTGTCATGATGGAATAGGACTGCTACTACACAATGGAAGTAAAGAAGAGTTTGTCTAGAGCACAACAGTCTCTTAGGTCATCTTTTAATACTACCATATCCTATGATTAAATTCAAAGGAAAACTGCAACAACCCAGTCGAGGAAGGGCTACTAATGGCACAGAAACTTCAGGAATGAAGGTTTGGGTCACCCACAAAGCACAGAAACTCAACCAGTGCTTTGCTTGCTGACACAAGTAGCCAAATGTTATGAATATAAGCTACCTCCCATGATCAATTAAAAAAATGAGGACTGTAATGGTTATGAATATTTTTTCTAGTTTTATAAATGTTTGTCATAGTCATTGTGTTTAACTTCCAAGATATTACAGTTAAGAGACAATATTAACCAACAACTTGCACTCTCTTCTGGGGAAATATTTAGTGCATTTCTGGTTGCATGCAAGACAGCTGAATTAGCCTAGGGAAAAATATTATTTTTATTTAGTGATTAATTGTGGCTTAAGGAGGTGTGCATATGTCCCAAACTGAGGAGAGGTGGGCTGCAATGGTTAATTTCATTGGTCAACTTGACTAGATTATGGAGTCCAGTTGTTTTGTGAAGGAAGCAGTGACCTGATACTGTGAGCATATTTCATGGATTTAACTCATCAATAAGTTGATTCCATCTATAGCTGCAATCTATATCTGCATATATCTGCAATCAATAAAGGAGATTGCCATCAGAAAAGAGAGAAGCCTCATCTAATCACTTGATTGTCTAAAGGGGAGATCTGATGATTTCAGCAATCAGAAGGAAGAATTTGCATCTATATTTTAGCCAGCTAACTTCTCCTGTGGAATTTGTGGAAAACCTTCATCAGACTTCCCAGCTTGTGGCCTGTCCTAAAGAATTTGTACTTGCCAATCCCCACAGTCATCAGAGCCAATTCCCATAATAAATATTAAAATAAAAATAAAATTAAACATAAAAATATATGCTTCCTGGTGGTTCAGTTTCACTGAAGAACACTGACTATACTCCCATGTTGCAGACTTTAATTTCTGTTTAAGTGTTTAAATTTTTCTATGATTTTTTAAATGTAAAGTTATTTAAATGGTATTAGTCATATATATATATATATTCTTATTTTTTGTTCCTTTGCATTTCATTTTACTTCTCACCATGGTTATTTATTACAACATATTTTTATGCATCATTATAAAAGATGGGAAATAACTGAAGGATACATCTAGAAAGGATAGACTAAACTATGGTACACACAGTGAAATACTCAGTGGTTAGAAAAAAGAATGCGAAAGCTCTTCATATTCTTTCTGTATGAAATTATCTCCAAGTAATATTAAGTAAAAAGCAAAACAAAATGTAAGATGTGAACTAGGGTTTATAGTAAACTACTTTGGAAAGTAGTACAGGAGTGAAATATATATACTTGTATGTGGATAAAGAACACTGTAGGGAAAATAAGATATAATAAAATAGTTAACACATGTGGGACCAAACACTAATGTAGAAGTCACTGGTGAAAGAAAATTTCTCCATATATACCTTATTTTATTTTGAATTTTAACCTTACTAATACATTAATATGGCCTGTGCATTAATTCAAACTTATCTAATTCTATATCCAAGTATGCTGATTTCCTGGAAAGCCAATTGAGTGATATAGGCTCTATAGGCTTTGGATATTCAGGGAGGATGCAGACTGAATGTGTATTTGAACTTACATCCAGATGGAATATGGGTGATATCTTAATTCAAGCTTACTTGGAATATGGGTGATATGTTAATTCAAGATTACCTGAAATGTGGGTAATATGTTAATTCAAGCTTGCCTGGAATGTGGGTGATATGTTAATTCAAACCTATGTGGTACTCAAACAAACAACTAAAACTCTAAGAAACTAACAAAGAAAGTTCTTTTTGCATAAAAGCACTGTTTGACTCCCTGGTCCTACATCCTCTGTATAAAAGGGACCCAGAAATCCTATTCAGGGCTTGGTTTTTTGGACAGAAGTCCACCAGGCCCAGCCAGCTGTTAGTAAATCTTCCTTCTCAGAGATTTCTCACATACTGGCCTTCAATACCATGATCACCCAACTTCTTTCTTCCGCAACAATATTACCTAATTAAAACAAGAAAAAAATATGAAATATTAAAGAATTCATTCAATATGTACAAAATGACCTTCTTGATCTTCCTCTTAAACCTGATATTCCAACAGTTTTCTCATTTCAGGTAATGGCTGCTCCATCCTTCCAGTTTCTCAAGTCTCAAACCTTGGAGTCATACTACATTCTTTCTCTCACCTCCCAACATACAATCTATCATCAAATCCTCTATTCTCTTCCTTCAAAATATATCCAGAAATTATCTAATTCTTATTACCTCCATTATTGCTCCTCTGGTATAAGCCCTGATTAGTTCATGCTTGGATCATTAACAGCAGCCTCCTAACTTATCTCCCTACTTCAGCCCTTGCTGACTTTCAGAATATTTTTAAGACAACAACCAGAGTGATTCTATTAGAATATAATTCAAATGATGTCACAACTTTGCTCAAAACCTTTCAGTAACTTCTCATCGGATTCATAGCAAATTCAAAACTCGTTCATCGGCCTACAGTGCAGCCCACATTACCTCTCATATCTTTTCTGCTACCCTCCTCTTACTCACTGCTTCAGCCACATTGATTTCTTTATTGTTTTTCAGTTTAGGTTAGCTTCTGTCTCAGGGACTTTGTACCTTATTTTCCTGCTAGCTGGAATGCTCCACCCTCATTTATATTCATGACTTGCTCCATTACTTCCTATTCTTTTCACAAATGCCCTCTTTTCATTGTGTCCATCCATGATCACCCTATTTAACATGGCAAATGCCTACCCCAGCATTTTTTTTTTTTGGAAATTTTATTTTTATTTTATTTTTTTTCAAATTCTACTCAATTTATTCATTTTTTAAAAAGATATTACATTAAAAAATATGAGGTCCCCATTCACCCCTACCACCCCCACCCCACCACTGCCCCCCCAATAACACTCTCCCCCATCATCATGTCACATCCATTGCGTCTGGTGAGTACATCTCCAGGCATCGCTGCACCCCATGTCCCGTGTTCCACACCATAGCCCACACTTTCCCATGTCCATCTAGTGGGCCATGGGAGGACAAACAACATCCGGCATCACCCAGGACAACTCCAAGTCCCGAGAATGCCTCCACAGCTCTTCTCTTCCTCCCCTTCTCCACACCCAGCAGCCACCATGGCCACTTTTTCCACATCAATGCCACATTTTCTCGATTATTAACCACAATAGTTCATGAATAGAATATCATTAAGTCCACTCTGATCCTTACTGTATTCCTCCTTCCTGTGGACCTTGGCTTGGTTGTGTCCATTCCACATCTATGTCAAGAGGGGGTTTAGATTCCACATGGATATTGGATGCAATCTTCCTGCTTTCAGTTGTGGCACTCTAGGCTCCATGGTGTGGTGGTTGACATTCTTCAGCTCCATGTTAGCTGAATGAAGTAAGTCCAATAATTCAGAGTGTAGGAGCTGAAGTCTGTTGAGGTCAAGGCCTGGCTATCATATTGTCAGTCCAGAGATTCAAATCCCCCAGATATATCTTAAGCCCCAGCACGAACTACAATTCCAGTAAAGTAAAAAGAAAGGCTTGTGAAAAGAGATTCCATCTGAGTCTACCCCAGCATTTAAATCTGCCCACCTGCCCTGTTTTTTTTTCTGTGTAACATTTAACACCATATCCTATACTATATATTTTGCTTCTTTGCTCATTGACAGTTTCTCTATCACAATCGATTAAGTTACATGAAACCTGGGGGGTTCTGTTCTGTTTGTTTTTATATCCCTAGTACAGGGGTTCATGAGGTTGAATTGAAAAAAATCAAAGTATTATCTTGTTTTCTCAGATCTCCAATGTTGAGTATCATAAAACTATCTACTGCTACATTCTGAGAAGAGATCCGTGATTTTCTCCTGACTTGGAAAGGGGTCTGTGGAACAAAACTGGTTAAGAACCTCTGTTCCAGTGTTTATTATAGTACCAGGCTTATAGTACTTTCTTGTTATTGTTGTTTGCTGGAATTTTTTAGAGCAGTTATATGGTTAGAGAAAAATCAGGCAGAAAGTATAGAGTTCCCATATACCTCCTACATACAGATTTCCCTGTTAACATTTTGTATGATTGTAGTATATTTGTTACAATTGATGAAACATTATTATAATAATATTATTAACTATAGACCATAGTATACATAAGGTTCACCATTTGTTTTGTAGCTCTGTGGGTTTTTAAAATATTTTTATTCTGGTAGCAATATACAACCTAATAGTTGCCATTTTAACTGCCTTCAAGTATACAATTCTGTGGTGCTATTTAAACTCACAGTGGTTTAAACCACTACCCATTACCAAAACTCTTCCATCAACCCAAATAGAAGCTCTATACCAATTAAGCATTAACTACCCATTTTCCACCCCATCTTTACTCCTGGAAACCTGTATTTATGAATTTGCATCTTCTAATTATTCATGTTAGAGGGATAATATAATATATGACCTTTATGTCTGTCTATTTGTCTGAATATTGTGTCTTTAAGGAGAATCAATTTTGTGTCATGCTTGAGAATGTCATTCTTTTTTTACTGCTGAATAATAATTCCATTGTAAGTACATACCACATTTTGTTTATCCATTCTTCTATTGATGGACACTTCAGGTGCTTCCACCTTTTGGTAATTGTGAATAATTCTGCTATGAATCTTGGTGTGCAATTATCTGTTCAACTCCCTGCTTTTAATCCTTTCAGTTATATACCTAGAAACAGGATTGCCTCATCATTGATAATTCCACAGCTAATTTTTTAAATTGTTTATTTATTTTTAAAAATTACATTAAAAAATATGAGGTCCCATTCAACCCCACCCCCCCACCCCCCACTCCCCCCACAGCAACACTCTCTCCCATCATCGTGACACATCCATTGCACCTGGTAAGTACATCTTTGAGCATCACTGCACCCCATAGTCAATGGTCCACATCATAGCCCGCACTCTCCCACGTTCCATCCAGTGGGCCCTGGGGGGATCTACAATGTCCCGTAATTGTCCGTGAAGCACAACCCAGGACAACTCTGCGTCCCGAAAACGCCTCCACATCTCATCTCTTCCTCCCATTCCCCAAACCCAGCAGCCACCATGGCTACCCTTCCCACACCCATTCCACATTTTCTCTGTGGACATTGGATTGGTTGTGTCCATTGCACATCTATGTCAAGTGGGGGCTTAGATTCCACATGGATACTGGATGCACTCCTCCTGCTTTCAGTTGTAGACACTCTAGGCTCCATGGTGTGGTGGTTGACCTTCTTCAACTCCATGTTAGCTGAGTGGGGTAAATCCAATAAATCAAAGTGTAGGAGCTGAAGTCTGTTGAGGCTCTGGGCCTGGGTGTCATATTATCAGTCCAGAGATTCAAATCCCCTAAATATATCTTAAACCCCAGCACCAACTACAATTCCAATAAAGTAGCATGCAAGTCTTGTGAAAAGAGATCCCCTCTGAGTCCAATTCCATCACGCAGAAACACCAGCTCCAAAGAAGGGCCATCTGCCATGGCAGTGAACCCCATCTGCCATGACCATAGAACCCGTGGGTCTCTTTATCCCTCAAAAGAACCAATCCCTGGAGTTGTATCTACTTTATCTTCTCTTAGACTCTGCTCAGTTGTGCATAAGGGCATTCCTTCTGACAACCTCCAGACTCTTTTTTAGAGACTCATAGCCTTATAATCTCATTTCTCCTTTCCATTTCCCCCATCCATTAGGTCAAACAGCATTTTGAAGTCATGTTATTATATGTAGACAGGGATATTCTGCTGATCCGTATTGAACCTTTAATTCAAGGCCATTTTCTAGTTGCATCTTCAGCTGGTATGTGGTAGTGATCCCTCGGTACCAGGGAGGCTCATCCCCGGGTGTCTTGTCCCACGCTGGAGTGGCCACATTTGAGTAACATGAAGGCTGTCAGGAGGAAACTCCCAGGCACAGTGCTACTCTAGGCCTTGTTCTTATTGCAGGTGTATAGGCTCAAAAGCATAGCCATTAGTATCAGGAACCCACTGTTGGGCCCTCCTTCCTTCCTGGTTCTTGCCGTTGCACCTGGGGGACTGCCGCTGCTCCCCCAGGGTCCACGACAGTGACCCCCTGGCCAGGAGCCCAGTACCCCCCAGCTGTTGCTTTTAATTGCTTCCACTATGAGTATATCTAGACATTACTATATACCCTGGGCATATGCCCTGTATAATGCCCTGTCAACCATATATATCCTGTCAATAACATCCTATATCAGTATTCCTCCATCCACAGCTAATTTTTGATGATTGACCAAACTGACCAAACAGCCACAGTGGCTGCTTACAGTAATTTCTTAATAAATATTTACTGAGTTAAGGAGCAATATTTACACAGGTAAAATATGAATATATACTTGTAAAACTTAAAATACTAGTGAAGAATAATGAACAAACCATTAATATTAATTATCTTCCACCCCTTGCATTTATTTGCACTTCTTTCTCCAGAAATAACCATCATAACAAGTTTGGTGGGTTTAGTTTGAAACACTTTTATGTACAGATATATATGCCCATGATATATTGCTTTGCTTGTCTTTTCATATAAATGGAATTATACTGTATATATTTTACTGCAATTTGCTTTTTCTCACTTAACAATAAACCTTGAAAATATTTCCACATCAGTAAATATAGGTCTGCCCTCATTGGATTGCAAATATTATAAACTGATTCTGGTTTACTAAAACAGAAAAGGATATTGGAGAGATACTATGACATTCACAGAAATGATGGAAAAGGTTGGAATTAAGCTTGAGAAATTCAACAGGAGTAAGTGACTTGTCTCATAGCCAATGTCATATCACAAAAATAGCCACTGTTGTCACTGAATATTTTAACTGCCACTAACACCTCCCCATTGGAGATAGATCATTTCTTCCTTAGAGTGAATTCTAAACTGTTTCAGTTTCTTTGTGTTGCAGATTGGATTCCTCCAGAAGTGGACACTGAGATGAATATTAGCAAAAAGGAAATTGATTAGGGCATTCTCTTGGGATCAATACTTTTATAAAGCAAGGAGAGTAAGCAATATTGGTCAGAGGGAGAAGCTGGGTATGATGCTATCTCAGTGAAGCCGTCAGCATACCCCATGGTGAATTCTGAAACTGGGATGGCCGGCAAAGTTATAATGTTTTGGGGGTGGTGGCCTTTATAACCCCACATAGACCAATCATTGAATGTGATATGTTTCAAGAACCAGCTATAACCTTAGGCAAAACATCTTTCCTTTGCCAAAGCACTTTGCAAGAGCGCCAGCATCACTGCCAGTACCAGACAGAAGTAAGTCCTTCATTCCTGAAGGGAAATCTGGGGCAGTATATCACAGAATCCATTATAGTTTGTTGCTTGCTCCTAATTCGAAGTCCCAGGTGAGAACTCTAATTTGATAAGTTTAGGCATGACTCTGAACCCTATTTACACAGATTTATGGAATTAAGTATATATGGACTTTTAGAATGCTGTAGGGAGCTACGGGACCCTACTTCCTAAAAAAACTTGCATAATGGCAATTTCCCTCAAGACTAGGAAGGGAATTCAAGTTCTGGGAAGACAACTACCCTCATAAAACAGCTGACAAATATCTACTACATACTTCCTTATTTTTAGCATAATGGAATCTAGAAGTCATTGCACTGTCTTTGACAATTCCCCTATTATTGCATAATTATGTTGGCTTCTTTTTCTTTTTAGATAATAAATATATCACTAAAACAAATATCTTTGTATCTACCCTTTTCTGCTCATTTTAAGATAAATGCCCAGAAAAGTCATTTCAGGGTCAAGTAGAAGTAAAATTACATTTTGATAGATTCTGTCAAATTGCCTACCAGAAGGTTTGTCAGTTTATATTACCATTAATAGGAAATGGGAATACTCTTTATCCTACACTTTAAACCAACTCTAGATAATGGTATTTTTTAAACTTTGCTAATCAAATGGCAAGGCGCAGTATTTTTTTTTGTTTGGATTTGCATCTATCTTGCACTAGTGTGATTGAAATGTTTATTGATTTTCCGTGAGATGCCTGTTCAAATAATTTATACATTTTCCATCATAATGTCTTTTCCTTACTGACTTGTAAGAATTTTTATGTTATTTTGTCTT
Source organism: Dasypus novemcinctus (assembly GCF_030445035.2). NCBI lineage: Eukaryota > Metazoa > Chordata > Mammalia > Cingulata > Dasypodidae > Dasypus > Dasypus novemcinctus. Next base: position 89,897,742 of record NC_080704.1, on the reverse strand, counting down.
CTTATATAATTTTTCTCATATTTTCTCCTTGTTACTTGGCTTTTAACTCTTTATAGTATCTTTCATAGAAAAAAATTGATCACATGTGTTGATATATATTAGTTATTTTTTTCACTTTGTTTTTTGTACTTTTGCTGAGAAAGTCCTCTTCAAATTACAGATTATACATATTAACCTACATATTCTACATGTGTTCTATTTTCTTCTTTAAATAGCTTGATGCACTTAAAGAACCAATTCATGCTGAATTTATTTATTGTGATATAAGTTTAAGATATTAATTTTTGAAATTATATTCTTTTTTCCCAACATTATTTATAGAAATGTTCCTTGCTTCCACATAGGCAGTAAATTATACTTTAATTATATTTTTAATTCCCATATACACATGGCTCTGTTTTCTTGATTCTGTTTTACTGGTTTATATTTCTAATTATGTGCTATACCCATTGTTTTAACAATTATAGATTTGGAAGATATTTTAATATCTGATACAGAAGTAACCCCACATTGTTTTTGATTTTATAAGTTTTTTGGTTGTTTCAGTAAATTTTCTCCTCTATGCAATTTTTTTCGACTTTCTATTTTTATCAGAGCTATATAAACAAACTACTAAAAAAGTGAAATGGTTCTACAAAAGTTGTTACAAAAACAGTCATTTTTATCTTTTCCCCATTTCCCTTTCCCCTGAGACAATCACATTAGCTTCTATAAGCTTATCACTTTGATACTCCTTTCCATATCTCTATATAACATTTGTGCATTGATACTTGAGGTTTCCATTTTAAGCATTGTTTATTGACTTCTTACCATGTGATATGAGGATTGAGCTTTCTTGTCCCTCCTTTCCTCACCTTTCACACACATAACTGCTTCCAAATTCCTATCCTCCCAATGACCTCACATTCTTATCCAACTACTACATTCTCTAGTTTTCTTCACAGCATAGCTAGTGGAGAATGTGGCTACCCACTTCCTCATGACACGTTAACTTATACCACTTTAACATCAATACTATCTCATCCTACCTCTCTATTGAAATTATTCTTGTCACAGTCAATAGACCTCTTTGCTACAAAGCCAATGGATTTTTTTTCCATTTTTAGTCAAATAAGACTACTCTTTAATATTTAATATAGTTGACTGCCCCCTCCTTAAAATATTTGGCCTCCGTGACCCATCCCTGTCCCTTGGTTTCATGATTACCCTAGTATCTTCTTGGTGATTTTTCCTCATTCTTACATTGGGATCCTCCTTCGCTCCCTTATCTTTAAATTTTAGAATACCTCCAGGCTCAAACATTGGTTCTCTATTTACATTCTTCTGTTCCATAGGTGAGCTCAATTCATCACATGACTTTAATTTTACCTTGCAAATTAATTTATTAAAACTTATTTTTTAAAATCATTCAACAGAAGTAATTAATTCTGAATATTTCCTTTGGAAACTAAAAACTCTTGCAGACAGCTCATTCACTCCAGACAATAAGGCCACCTAAAAGAAAATGAAAGGTTAATTTTTCTTCTCCTTTGAAGTATATTCAGAACTGTAAGTTATATATACTTTTTGAGTGCACACATATAATTGAGGCATCAATTTTGAAAGCTTGGATCAAACATTCTTTTCTTTCAATATCACTGTCAAGAGCAGGAAAAAGTAAGTCTGTTATTCCTGATGGGAGATTAGAGGGGGTCCACTATACAGAATCCACTACTTTGTGTCATTTGTTCATGATTCTAACTCCCAGGTTAGAACCTCTATTTTGATATGTTTTGGTATGTCCCTAAACCTTTTGTTCCCAGGTTTAAAGACATCAAGTATGTATAGACTTTTAGAATTCTGTAGAGGGATATGGGAACCTACCACCCTCAAAATCTGACACAATGACAAAATATCCCAAACATAAAGTAATTATGATACTTGATGGTCAGCTGCCCTTCCAACTAAGAAAAATAATGTTTATGACATTCTTCATTCTTTTTAGCATCATGGACTGTAGAAGTTATTTAACTTCATTTGACCATTGCCCTATTATTGCTTATTTATGCTATTTATTGCTTATTTGGTTATTTGATACTGCATATAATATAAGAAAAATAACTTGTATCTAAATTTTTTTTCTCAATTAGGATAGATGCCCAGAAATGAAATTATTTAGTAATTGGAAGCATACTTACATGTTGTTACATACTGTCCAATTGCCTAACAAAAATTACATATCACTTTATATCCACATTAATAGAAATTGAAAATAATCTTCTTTTTCATACAATCTAGCCAACACTAGAAAATAGTGTCTTTTAAAACCTTGCTAAGCTAATGGGTAAAATATGGTATCTTTTTACTTGAAATTGCATGTGTCACATGCTAGTGAGATTAATTTTTTTGCATGTTTATTGATTATTCTGTGGATTTCCTGATCCAATAATTTCTACTTTTTCTATTGCATTGTTTGGAATTTTATTGATGTCAAATTTGTAATTTCTTGGTCTTTTAATATGTTTTCCATATCTTTTCTTTTATGTCATTTATGTTTTAATGCTTTTTATGGCGTGTATTATGGAGAAAATTATCACTCAATACATTATTTATTACTTTTTTGATTCTAAGTTTTAGTTTTGTCTTAGGAAGTCCTCCTCCACTCACATATTCTATACATTCACCCACATATTCTACATATCTTTTATATTTCCTTTCTTTTAATAGTTTGATAGATTTTTAGAAATGAATTGAATGTTGAAATTTTTGAATTGTCTCACATAGTTGAGTCAAGAAGTTTGAAAGCTTGGATTTAATATTAGTTGGAAAGGAGTAAAGATTCTTTATAATCTTAGAATTTCAATATCAATTGCCTTAAAATAGATTAATAATTTTCAAAAAGTACTCTCAAAACTCTATGTGCTCAATACTTAGTAGATTTGGTATATTTAAACAAATTATATTATTTAAGAAAATATAAAATATTTAACGTATAGTTTGTGTTAAGAGTTTCCTTGGAGAAAATAGATGACTAATTTTTAACCGTAAAATATCAGAAATCACTTAATTATCATAGAATAAGACATTAGGGACAATTTTCATTGGGATGGATTTATTTATTTGTTTACTTTTCGTCCATCCAATCAGCCTCATTATCTGATTTACCGGAAGTGTATCCCATTGCTTTACGACGCATCAGGATTCTACTGGCTTCCATTTTAGGAATCTCCCTTTTGGGTTTTAGTGCACACTGATCTTCAGTTTTACGTAGTAAAACTCCTTTTCTTATTGCTTCCATCAGGGCACTCCTTGCTTTAGTGTTTATTGGTAGAGCTGATGGATATTGGTTTAAACCAGGACAAACTGGAGCTGGTGAAAACTGGGTCACTGACAGAGCCCAAGGGCTTGAAATACAAGATGATGGTGATTGCACAAAAGAAAACAGTGATTGTAGAGTGGAAGATTTTGCTGATTTCAAAGTGGAAGATCTTGGCTGTGGTGGAACCAAATGTCCTGAACCTCTTGACAATTGTGCAAATGAAGGGCTTGACAATTGTGCAACTGAAGATCTCGATGGTTGTGCAACTGGAGATCTTGATGACCATGCAACTACATGTCTTGGTGATGGGGCACCTGTACTCCTTGGAGACTGTGCAACTGGACGTTTTAGTAGAACTGAAGATGCTGATGTTTGTGGACATGAGGGTGTTGCTGATTGTGGAAATGAATTTATTGATGATTGTGGAATTGAATATCTGGGTAATGGTGTGATTGAAGATCTTGGTGATGGTGGAAACAAATATCTGGGTGGTGGTTGAAACAAAGATCTTGATGTTAATGGAACTGATGATCTTAGAGATTTTGCAGCTGAAAGCCTTGGTGATGGTGCAAATGAAGACCTCGCAGGTTGGAATATTGAAGATCTTGGAGATTGTTCAACTGAATCAGGACACATTACATCTACAGTTATAGTCCTTGATTGAATGCTAGGTGAGGTTACTGGAGAGGTTAAAGTTAGATGCAACTCCTGTTCTTCACCTTGTGTGGGTAAATGATGTGATGCCCATTCATTATATTGAAAATTCTCAGATACTGGAGGAGAAACCTCTGCTGGAGGTGGTTTATTTGGAACTGCTCCATCGGGAGTAGTCTGGAGGCAAAAATGTGATGCTGTTGCTGGAGTTTTCAAAACAGGTGATGGAAACTGAGTTGGGGAGTGTATGATTGAAGGAGGAGTTCCTGTCTTTGAAGCTCTTAATAGAGATAACCAATTATGTGGTAATGGAGGTGGTGAGATTGGTGCTGTGGGACTCACGAATACCTGCGTTTTAAGATGAGGTCGAGGTTGGGGTTGCACATCTTCTCCCATGCCAGTTCCATAATTGACATAAGTAAGTGAATTTTTCACATCTCCAGCTCCATGCATTGGTGGATGTAAAGGGTTGGACAATACTCTTCCTACAGCTCTCGATAGAAGCATACTGATTTCACTAAATGGGTAAGTGGGAAATGAGGAACTGTGAGCAGGATGATCTACGTATGAATGAAAGTCCTCACCACAAGCAGATTGGCTAAGTTCCACTAAAGTATCTTCTTCCATCAGTTGCTTTTGAGGCACATTATCTGGTTCATTGGCATGATCTAAGTGTTTCTTCTTTTGCTTGCACTTACCACCCTTTTGTTCCCTTTTCTCTGGAATAATCTTTTCTTTACAGATTTCAGAGCAATATGAACCAGGAAAAGTCTCTAAACCGTCTTTATCATATTGGTGGGAGGGAGCAGGCATATTAAAAAGTGATGCCTGTACACAAGCATCATATTTTTCACACATTTTAAAAGGTAATGACTTGGAGGAGTATATCTGATGTGTTTGAATAGCTGTACTTGGAAAAATCTTTCTTGATTTCCTATCTTGCAAGTAAAATTTTTCTTTTGAATCCATATAAGAAACACCATTGGTTAACTGGTTTACACGTTCTTGTAAAGTGTTAAGTCTGTAAAAGACCTTATCAACCTTTTTGGATAGTTCCTCAAATAGGTCTTCAACATATTTATTTAGATTATTTACTTGTCTGGAAATATTATTTAGCGAAGTCTGGATTACATAAACTAACTCATCTTGAATTTTTCTGGGCATCGCTGGTTGATTCGGAGGCCCTTCATCTTTCTCTTCACTTAGTGACATTTTAGATTTGTGTTAGTTATGTAAAAAAAAAAGTTCGGGAGCGCATCGCAACCTTACTCCCTTTTTAACATCTTCAGCTCTTCTCAAACACGCTTCTGGGTTCACTGATTTTTGAGCGTTGCTAGCAACATCTGGCTGTGGCAAAAGACGCTCCGATCTGAGAGTGAGAGGCTTGTGCATCCAGTTTTTGAGCAGTAACCCGGCAACTGAACTCTACGTCAGAATCTTCGATTTGCGCCATCCGTGAGGCAACAGTGCCTGAAGTCGTGACCACGCCCTCTGATCCGCTCTTTCTTGGGACTAGCTTCACAAAAGTGGAGAAAGACCAGCTTAAGATAAAGTGACAATGCTATTAAATAACCTTTTATTTAATGTTTCTCATTTATTAGACAGTGTTTATTAAGTGTACATTATGTGATTTGCACATAGAAGAGGGATTTTCACTCAGACATAAAAACAAATGCAAATGTTCTTAGGCAGGAATCGCCATATTCTCTGTATGAGACCCTGAAAGAGGACCGACCCTTTGTCTAGGAGAACTGTATGAGATAAGATTTCAGGTTTGAACAGTTGTACTTGAAAGACATGGTTAAAAGTTTGTATTTTAATATGAGGGTTATGTGAATCCATTGAAGGGCTTAATTCGGATATACATGTAATTCAATTTATGATTTTTAACTTTTCATTGAAGTATATCATTCATACATGAACATCCATAAACAATAAGTGCATAGGAAATGTTGTGAGCTTATGAAACAAACATGTTTTAAATACTCATTCTGGCTGATGAGCCATGAGTAGTTTGTAGGGAGTTAAGAATAGAATCAGGGAGATAATCAGAAAGACATGGTAATAATCAAGGCAAATGATGATTGTGGATATATGAGAACAGTGTTAGTGATAGAGGTGGTGAAAAATGGCTTCATTCAAGATATGTTTAAAGGGCCAAGGGATGAGGAAATGCAAGGAAGCAAGAAACATACTTGTGAGTTCTGGGGAAAGGTTGAGGTTGGAGATGAAAGAAACTGTAGGTATTAGTGTGTAGATGGTATTTAAAGCTATGGGACTGGATGGAAAAATCTCACAAGAAAGTTTAGATAGAACACACAAAAAAGCATGCATCTTCCAAACCATCAGAGGGAAAACACAGACTTGAAACAAATTACAAAATATGCAGCAAAAGATAGAAAACTGAAGAAGTATTAAAAATAGATAACAATGGAAAACTGCATAATAGAATTAAGACTAAAAATCTTTTTAGACTAAAAGTACATTTTTTATTAACAGCTGTCAATGAAGGGCACTCATTTAAAAAATAAAATAAAAGTAACAGGGAGTGCTTGAAGTACCATAGATACAGTAATGAAAAAAACATATAAAGTCTCTGCCCTCATGGAGCTTACATTCCCCTGGGTGAGAGACAAAATAAAAAAGTAAAAAATCAACTTATTATAATTTCAGGTGGTAGCAAGAGATTTAAAAGAAAATATAGATAGGTAAGTGAGTAAATAGTTTGAGGGGAGCAGTTGGTTGTCGAGAATACCTCTCCGAGGTGGTATTACTTGAAGAAAATGCAAAATTCAAATTATACAAAATATATCCAAACAAAGAGACTCAGAAATATGAAAATCAAAAGATGGATAACAATGAAAACAATGTTGCAGTTGTAATATTGATGTCAGACAAGTTTGAAGTGACATACACATTTTAAACAAAATGTAGGAGGAATATTTCACTATAAGTATAATCCATAATGAATTTCTAAGTGTCATGAATCACTGTGTAGCAAATATTATGATGTTAAATTGCATAAAGAAAAAATGGAATAAATAAAAATATGAATAGAAATATAATAGGCAAAACTTAACACAGATTGTGAGAATCTGAATAAACCAAATAAAGTTCATCTAAGAGTTACATATTAAACTCTTTCTTGATATCTGAACATAAATTTTATTCCATTTATATGTTAGGTGATATATTGATCCATTCAGAAAAATCTAAATAAGCTAAAAGATTGTAGAAACAATAAGGACCACTTTTATTTTTAACAATTTCTCTTATATTTTTCCAATACTTATTTATTTTATTTTAATGACACTGCTTGTCTCATTAGGTTTCTTACAGTTACATCTTCATTGAAGAGTTAAAACAGTGTTACGTATTGAATTTATTATCCTATGTAATGCTTTTTTCCTATGAAATCAATTTAGTCCAATGTTAACATTGTTATTTCTATTTTCTCTTTATATTCTTTACTTTTTACATTTTTACTTTGAGAGGGAGTGTAATGTAGTGGGTAAGAGTATAGGTATTGAAATCAGAGGACTTAGATTAAAATCCATATTCTGCCACTCAATACTTTGCAACCTTGAGAAAGTTTTCTTAACAGTTTTGTTCCTGAGTTTTAATTCGTAAAATACATATAATAATTGTAATACTTCATGGAGCTACTGTAAGAATTAATAGATTTCTTCCATAGAAAGCACGTAGAAGGGAATTTATATACAGTAAACCCAGACTAAGTATTAGCAATTATTATTGCCTTCCTTTTTCTGTTTTAGATGTGTCTCTTGAAGGTAGAATGCAGTTGTCATATTTTTATCCAATCTGATATTTTTCTTTTAATTAACACACTTTTAACATTTATGATTATTTTGGCAATATTTATATGGTTCGTCTTAATTCTGCCAGCTTATTATTTTCTAAGTGTTATTTACCATTTCATTGGCTTTTTTATTTTCCTTTTTACTGTACAATCAATGATTTTATAGTTCCCTATTGCAATTTAGACGAAACAGTCTTTGTTTTGTTTTAGCAGTCGCTGTCATTATAATTTTAAAATAACATACATAATTGTTATTGATCAATTATCAAATTAAGAATTTTAACTATATCTGCTATCATTCAATAAAAGCTGTACACCTAACACTTCCCATTTCTCACTTTTTCCCTCATTATTTTTATTTTATCTGGAATTTTGTTTCTATTATTTTCTAATGATTGTCGTCATCCTTGTCATCATCTTTATTGATTTTTTTTTACAATTTCTACATCAGTAATGGCCAAGTTTTCTAATTTACATACCAACATCCTGGACAGAATCTACACACTTGTTGTATTCTCATTAATGGGAGGAGAATTAAGTTTAACTTTGGGACCTGGTAAAGTGGGCAGGGGTAATGACTGTCAGAAAAAAAATGGCTCTTTATCTTGTCTATTGACTCTGGCAAGAGAGTGGCAGCAACTCCTACAGAGAAAGTGTTGGTAGTACATTGATACAAGGTAGCTAAACCTATACTGTAATCATGCTTTTGGAAATCCCCATATCTTTTTCCATCTTGCTTTTTATACTATAAGTATGGTCATGGATAAATGTTTGTATGAGTATATGTCACTGACTATATTCTTTGTAGGAATGCTTAATTTTGCCTGTGCTCTGCGGAGGCAACCTTGTAGTTGAAAGCTGGATTATAATTCAGGAGACTTGGCTTCTATGGCCAGCTCTGGAAATCATATTCTAATATCCTTGGATGTGTTTCTTCTCCTCTCTAGGTCTTAGCATTTCCAAACAGGGTATTAAGTTAGATGATCTCTAAGGAGGTTCCCAGTGGTAGTCACCCTAGTCCTGTTCATAGCACATCCTTGTCTCAAAGATATAACTGCCAGCCTTCCTTAAGATCCTCCCTGTGGTTAAGTACTCGTGTAACTACATCACCTGCAGTGACCTCAATCTAACAGAGAATACAAGTTTCTTTCTTTGTACAGCACTATTAAACTCATTACTAAAATGTAAATATAATATTGGATTCAATCAATCTACATTGCATTGCTTTCATTAGATTTAAAAACACTGCATCATATTTGTGGCTTATAGTACATTTTATTTAACTTTATTTTTAGAGAAGTTTTAGATTTACATTTACAGAAAAATTATACCAAAAGTATAGGGAATTCTCATATAAGCCCCCTTGCACCCACATACATAATCACCCCTATTAGTGACATCTTAGATTAGTGTAATACATTTGTCACAGTTGATGAACCACAATACTGAAGTGTTGCCTCTAACCAAAATCTATAGTTTACAAACCATTTACACTTAAGGCAGTGCAGTTCCACAGGCCTTGACAAATGCATAATGTAATGTCTGTCTTTGCAATATTATACAGAATAATCTCACCATTTCCAATATGCCCTGTCCCACCCATTCATTCTCCCATCCCTTATGAATCCCTGGCAACTACTATCTTTATGTCAATTATAATATATTTTGAAATCTTCCCTTTCTGACTCTGCAACTGAGTGTAAACCATTGGAATACACAATATATGAATATTTTATTTGTGACACCAAGTCATATACAGGATGCTGTATATGACTTTTGTGACAGCTAACATTAACCTTTTAGGGTTATATGTCAAGGTTCATAGAATCTTGTGTTGGAGGCATGACTATCAGCACTGCAAAGTTATCCAAAGTTTATTAATTTATGTCATCTTTCATATTCTTGCTGAGTCTTGCAAAATGTTTGACAATTTTGTTGATCTTTTCAAAGAACCAGCTTTGGTTTCATTGATTTGGTCTAATGTTTTCTTTTCTCTATACCATTTATTTCCATTCTAATATTTTCACACCTTCTGTTACTTTGTGTTCAATTTGCTTTTCTCATGAAGGAAATTTATCTTACTGATTGGAAATTTTCCTCTAAGCACTACTTTAACTACATCCTAAGAGTTCTATTATGTTGTTACTTTGTTTAAGTCAGGGGTTCTTAACAAGTGGTCCATGAACTTGAATTGATATTCTAAAAACATTATCCTTCAGAGGACATGTTGGTGCAGGTGTGATATATTTATTAAATAATACACAGTATAGTGTGGACTCAGTAAGGGATCCATGGATTTCACCTGACTGGCAAAGGGTTCCATGGAACAAAAAGGGTTAAGAAACCCTGGTTTAAATACTTATCAAACTGTTTTCTATATGATTTTTTGAAATTTTCTTCGACCAATTGGTTATTTAAGAATGTGTTAAATTTCCACATATTTGGTAATTCTCCATTTTTCCTTCTGTTATGGAATTTGAGCTTCATTCCATTGCAGTCAGAGAAGATATTTCATATAATTTTAAGCTTTTTATATTTATTAAGATTTGTAACATAACTTGTTTATCCTTGAGAATGTTCCATGTGCACTTAACAGTAATGTGAACTCTGCTGTTACTGGGTGAAGTAGTCTATATATGTCTATTAGTATAGTTGGTTTATAGAGTTCAAGTCCTCATTTCCTTATTCATCTTCTGTCTATATGTATGATCCATTATGAAAGTTCTGCATTGAAATCTTCAATTATTATTGTAGTATCATTTCTCCCTTAAATATTACTAATATTTGCTTCATACATTTTTGTCTCTGTTTGGGGTTTGCTTCATATACATTTAAAATTATATCTTCTTGATGAATTCACCCTTTTATCATAATATAAGTCTTTTCCTTGTACCTTGCAAAGGTTTTTTACTTTAAAAATCTCCATTATCTGAAAATGATAAAGGCATCCTTCTTTCTTTCCTTTATTATTTCCTTGGGATATCTTTTTCAAATTTGTCACTTTTTTTTTTTTTTTTTTTTTTTTAAAGATTTATTTATTTATTTAATTCTCTCCCCCCCCCCCCCCCCCGGGGGGGATCTGTTCTTGGTGTCTATTTGCTGTGTCTTGTTTCTTTGTCCGCTTCTGTTGTCGTCAGCGGCCCGGGAAGTGTGGGCAGCGCCATTCCTCGGCAGGCTGCTCTTTCTTTCACGCTGGGCGGCTCTCCTCACGGGCGCACTCCTTGCGTGTGGGGCTCCCCCACGCGGGGGACACCCTTGCGTGGCACGGCACTCCTTGCGCGCATCAGCACTGCGCGTGGGCCAGCTCCACACGGGTCAAGGAGGCCCGGGGTTTGAACCGCGGACCTCCCATGTGGTAGACGGACGCCCTAACCACTGGGCCAAAGTCCGTTTCCTCAAATTTGTCACTTTTAACCTATGTATTTTCTTTTTTTTTTAAGATTTATTTATTTATTTCTCTCCCCTCTCCCCCCCACCCCAGTTGTCTGTTCTCTGTGTCTATTTACTGCAACTCATTTCTTTGTCTGCTTCTGTTGTTGTCAACTGCACGGGGATCTGTGTCTCTTTTTGTTGCATTATCTTGTTGTGTCAGCTCTCCGTGTGTGCAGCACCATTCCTGGGCAGGCTGCACTTTCTTTTGTGCTGGGCAGCTCTCCTTATGGGGTGCACTCCTTGTGCGTGGGGCTCCCCTACATGGGGGACACCCCTGCGTGGCACGGCACTCCTTGCGCGCATCAGCACTGCGCACTGGCCAGCTCTACATGGGTCAAGGAGACCTGGGGTTTGAACCATGGACCTCCCATGTGGTAGACGGATGCCCTAACCCCTGGGCCAAATCCGTTTCCTGTAACCTATGTATTTTCAAATCTAAAGTAAGTCTCTCATAGGCATGATCTGCTATGATAATGCCACTTTTTAAATCCAATCTGTGAGTCTCTGTATTTTAATAAGAGAGTTTAAACCATTTACATTTAATGTGATTAGCATAAATAAGGACGTATTTCTGCCATTTTGTTATTTTTTTCTCTATATTGTAAAACTATTTTGTTCCTCATTTTTCCAATATGGGCTTTTTTATGTTTAATTATTATTTTTGTTGTGGACTGCTTTGATGCCCTTCCCATTTGCCTTTTAAAAATATTACCGTATTAGTCAGCCAAAGGGGTGCGGATGTGAAATACCAGAAATTAGTTGGTTTTTATAAAGGGTATTTATTTGGGGTAGGAGCTTACAGATACCAGGCCATAAAACATACATTACTTCCGTCACCAAAGTCTGTTTCCACAGGTGGGAGCAATATGTCTGCCAATGTCCATGAAGGTTCAGGCTTCCTGGTTTCCTCCTTTCCTTAGGCTTTTCTCTGGGTTCAGGGTTCCTTTCTTTCTGGGGCTTGCTTCTCTCTCCTCTATGAGCTTACTTCCTGAGGCTCCAGCTTAAGACTTCAGCATCAAACTCCAACATCAAAAATCGTCAACTCTGTCTTTTGCTATATCTTTTATCTGTGAGTCCCCACCCCTTGATGGCCCTAATGACATGGCCCAATCAAAGCCCTAATCATAACTTATCATGCCCAGGTACAGATCAGATTACAAACATAATCCAATATCTATTTTTGGAATTCACAAACGTATCAAACTCCACAATTACTTTTCATTTATAATTTTTTATTAGAGAAATTGTGGCTTTACAGAACTATAAAATACGTGAGTCCCATGCGCCATTCCACCACCAACATCTTGCATTGGTGTATAAGATTTGCTACAATTGGGAAGTGGATTTGGCTCAAAGGATAGAGTGTCTGCCTACCATATGGGAGGTCTAGGGTTCAAACCCAGGGCCTTCTGACCCATGTGATGAGCTGGCCCACACACAGTGCTGATGTGTGCAAGGAATGCCATGCTATGCAGGGGTGTCCCCCACTTAGGAAAGCCTCACGTGCAAGGAGCGTGCCCCATAAGGAGAGCTGCACAGCATGAAATAAAAGTGCAGCCTGTCCAGGAGTGGCACCACACACATGGAGAGCTGACGCAGCAAGATGATGCAACAAAAAAGAGACACAGATTCCCATTGCCACTGACAGGATTATAAGCAGACACAGTAGAACACACAGCTAATGGACACAGAGAGCAGTGTGGGGATAGGGAAGGGGAGAGAAATAAATAGATAATAATTCTTTTTTTATATAATTCTTTAAAAAAAGATTTACTACAATTGATGATAGCACATTTTTATAATTGTACTCTAAACTAAAGTTCATGGCTTAATTGTGAGTGGCTTACAAATATTTTTCCAACTGTGTAGCTCTTCGCTTCACTATCATGATAAAATCCTTTGATTTGCAAAAGTTTTTAATTTTGATAAGGTCACATTTATCTATTTTATTCTTTTGTTGCTTGTGCTTTGGATGTAAAGTCAAAGAAAATGTTGTCTAACACAAGGTACTGAAGATTCTCCCCATGTTTTCTTCTGGACATTTGATAGCATTGGCTCTTATATTTACATCTTTGATCCATTTTGAGTTAGTTTTTATATATGGTGTGAGGTAGGGTCCTATGTCTTTTTTTGACAACAGAGATCCAGTTTTCCCAGCACCACTTGTTGAAGTGACTATTCTTTACCAATTAAGTGGTCTTTACCCAGTTGTCAAAAATCATTTTGCCAGGGAAAGGGGTATGGCTCAACAAATTGGGCTCCCATCTATCATATGGGAAGCCCTGGGTTCACTTCCCAGGGCCTCCTTGTGAAGTCAAGCTGGTCTGCACCAGCAGAGAGCTGACAGCCTGTGCCTGCTAAGAGCTAATGGCCTTTGCCCACAGAGAGCTGATGGCTCATGCTTGCAGAGAGCTCATGCAGCAAGATGATGCAACAAAGGGAGACAAACAGACATGGAAGAACACACAGTGAATGGACACAGCAAGCAAATGGCAAATGGTGGTGATAAATAAATAAAAAGAAATCTTAAAAAAAAAGTCTGGTAGAAAAAAAATCACTTGACCATAAATATTAGGGTTGATTTCTGAGCTCTTACTTTGATTATATTGGTGTATATGTCTGTCCTTGTGCCAGTACAATGCTCTTTTGATTACTGTGGCTTTGCAGTAAGTTTGAGGATTGGGAAGTGTGAATCCTCCAACTTCATTCTTTTTGAGAATGTCTTTAGCTATTTGGGTCCACATAACCTTCTATATAAAATTATTATTTGAATTTTCATTTCTGCAAAGAAGGTTCTTGGAATTTTAATTGGGATTGCACTTAATCTATAAATTGCTATGGGTGGTATTGACACCTTAATGATACTTAGTCTTCCAGTCCATGAAGATGAAGTGTTATGCTATTTATTTGAACTTTCTTTAATTTCTACAAGTTCTTTAAAATGTTGTTTAAAGATTTATTCCTAGATATTTGGTTTTTTTAGATGCTATGATGAATGGAATTTTTAAAATATTCACCTTCCAATTGTTCATTGCTTGTGTATAGAAAGATTACTGATTTTTGGTGTTGTCCTTGTACCCTACTACAATGCTGAATTCATTTATTAGCTCTATAAGCTTTGCTGCAGATATTTCAGGATTTTTACAATATAGCATCAATCATCTGCAAATAGGGAAATTATTATTTCTTTCTTTTCAGTTTGGGTGACTTTTATTTCTTTTTCTTTCCTAATTGCTCTGGCAATAACTTCTAATACAATGTTAAATAGCAGTGGTGACAGTGGGAATCCTAATCTTATTATGGATCTTAGAGGCAAAGCCTTCAGTTTTTCACTGTTAAGTAGGATGTTAGCTGTGGACTTGCTTATATACTTTTTATTATGTTGAGTAAGTTTCCTTCTATTCCTAGTGTTTGAAGTGTTTTTATGAAGAAAGTTGTGTTGCATTCTGTCAAATGACTTTTCTGTATATTGAGATAACTATGTGAGCATTTTCCTCCTTTCTGATAATGTGGTATAATATGTTATTTTATCTTCTTATGGTGAAACACCCTTACTTACCTGGAATAAATCTCATGTGATAATGGTATATAATTATCTTAACTTGCTGTAGGATTCAGTATGCTGGTATTTTGTTCAGGATTTTTGCATCAATTTTCATATCATATTGGTGTGTAGTTTTCTTTTATTGTGTTTTCTTTGTCTGACTTTGGTATCAGGTGAGTTTGTCATCATAGAATGAGTTAGGGAATGTCCCATCCTTTTAAAATTTTGAAAAGAGTTTGAGCAGAGTTAGAGTTAACTCCTCTTGAAGTGTTTGTTAGAATTCCCCTGTGAAGCCACCTGATAATGGGATTTTCATCGGTGGGAAGTTTTTTACTACTGATTTAATTCCTTTACCAATCATTACTTTGTAGATGTCTTCTATCTCTTCTAGAATCAAGGTGGGTGCTTTTTGTTTTTCTAAGAATTTTTCCATTTACTTAAGATAATCTAATTTATTGGTATACAATTGTTCATAAAATCTTTTTATATTCCTATTATTTCAGTGGGGTTGATAGTAATGTCCCCATTACGTTTCTGATTTTTCTGTTTGTATCCTCTCCTTTTTAGTAGTCTAGAAAAATTTTATCAATTTTATTGTACTTTTCAAAGAAGTAATTTTTTATTTTTTTCTAGTTTTTGTGTTTTTTTTCTTTTCTATTTCCTTTTTTTCTTCATTTGACTTGCTTTAGGTTAGTTTGCTCTTCTTTTTCTCGTTATTTCAGGAATTATATTAAGTCTAAGATTTGAAACATTTGTCTTTTATAATGTGAGATTTTACAGCTATAAATTTCCCTCTCAGCACTGCCTTCATTGTATCCCATAAGCTTTGGCATACTTTCTGTTTTCATTTTCATTCACCTCAAGATATTTCATAATTTCACTTCTGATTTCAATACTTTAACCCAGCATTTCCTTTTTTTTTTTGAAAAGCAGAAATGTGAATTTATGGAATGACCAAACAATTTTACATTTTTGAGGAATTCAGGAAAAAAGACAGAAGCAGTCTTCATTGAATAAGTTATTTTAATTTTTTTTGTCTTATATTGTGAAATAAAACAAAGATATGAAAGCCACACAAAACAAATATATAGCTTAATGAATGATCATAAGGCAAACAGCCTCATAACCATTACTCATTTTAACATATAGATCATTGGCAATCATCCTAGAAACACCTCCATTGATGCCTCTCAGTGAAAGCACCTCCTTCTATCTGAAAGTAACAACTATGCTGACTGCATTTCTTTTTTTAAATATATTTTTATTTATTTTTAAAAGATACATAGATTACATAGAATGTTATATTAAAAAGTGATGTGGGGGCATTTTTGGGACTTGAAGTTTTTCTAAATGAAATTGCAGGGACAGATGCTGGACATTATATATCCTTCCATAACCCACTGAATGGACTGGGGGAGTGTAAACTACAATGTAAACTATAACCCATGGGTTACAGCAATGCTCCAAAATGTATTTACCAAGTGCAATAAATGTGCCACAATGATGGAAGATGTTGTTGATGTAGGAGTAGTGGGGGTGTGGAGTTTGAGGTATATGGGAACCTCATATTTTTTAATGTAACATTGTTTATGATCTATGTATCCTTAGAAAAAAAGACAACTAAAAAGAGACCCAAAAATAATAAAAAGTAAAATGTTATAAATAGGAAAAAAAAAACAATAAAGGTATCTATTACAAAAACAAAACAAAAAACGACAACAGGGTATTCCCATATGACTCACTTCCTACACCCCCCACTTTTCCCACATTAACAACTTCTTTCATTAGTATGGTACATTCATTGTCATTGATGAACACATTTTGGAACATTGCCACTCAGTGTGGGTTATAGTTTACATTGTAGTTTACACTCTCTCCCACTTCATTCAGTGCGTTATGACAGGATATATAATGTCCTTATCTGTCTTTGCAATGTCATTCAGGACAATCCCAAGTCCTGAAACTGCCCCAATCTTACACCTCTTTTTCTTTCTCCTTGCCTTCAGCAACTCCCGTGGCCACTTTTTCCTAACCAGTAATATACTTTCTTCCATTGCTAGAATCACAATAATTCTAGGGTAGAATAACAGTAAGTCCACTCTAGTCCACTCTGGAAGGGTGATGCTTACTCTATCTCTAATTAAGAGTAGGCATTATTCCAATATGGCTGATGGATGGGACTTTCTTGCTTGCAGTTGTAGGCTCTCTCAGTTCCTTGGTGTGGTGGTTGTCCATTCTTACCTCCTTGTTAGCTGTCCTGGATGAGCCTAATGAACGACAGGCAAAATCTATGATAAGATGTGAATAGTTGTGCAGTGAAGGGATATGACAGCGGTGTAGGGATGCTTCCTTGCATTTCTCTATGTTTTTTTCTTACTTTTTAAATTTATTTTTAAAGATACTTAGATTGCATAAATGTTTTATAGAAAATGTAGAGTGTTCCCATATGACCCATTCCTTACCTCTCTCACACTTTCCCACATTAACATTTTTCATTAGGGTGGTATATTTGTTAAAATTGATAGAAACATGTAGGAACATTAACAGTAAGCGTGGATTATAGTTTACCTTATAGTTTAAACTCCCTCCCACACAGTTTTTTTTAAGTTATGACAAGATATATAATGACCTGTATCTGTCATTGCAACATCATTCAGGGCAGGCAATTCCAATATCTTGAAAATGCCCCCAGGAATTCTTAAACTTTTTTGTTCCACCAACCACTTTGCCAGTCAGGTGACATCCACAGACTCCTTACTAAGTCCACACTGTACTGTATAGTATGTAATAAATATATCACACCTACACCAACACGTCACCACAAGAATAATGTTTTTCTTTACTTTGATTCAAGCTCATGATGCCTTGTTAGAACCCCTGCTTTAACCCACTGATTGTTTAAGACTATGTTGCTTAATTTCCACATATTTGTGAATTTTCCATTTTTACCTTTGTTATTGAATTCTGCCTTTATTCTGTTGTGGTCAAAGAATATACATTGTATGATTTCAATGTTTTCAAATTTATTGAGACTTTTTTTTGTGACCCCACATATGGTCTATCTTGGAGAATGATCCATGTGCCCTTGAAAAGAGTGTGTATTCTGTTTTTCCTGGGCAAATTGTTCTATATGTCTGTTAGGTCTAGATGATTCATAGTATCAATCAAGGTCTATACTTCCTTATTGATCTTATCACAAGATATTCTATCCATTATTGAAACTGGCGTGTGAAAGCATACCACTATTAATTCAGAACTGTTGATTTCTCCCTTCAAATCTGTTTGTATTTGCTTCAAATCATTTAGAATTCTGCTGGTAGTTGCATATGTATTTAGAATTGTTACATTTTTCTATTTAATTCTCCCCTTTATCAGTATATAATGCCATCTTTCCTCCTCATAACTATTTTTTTTTTACTTAAAGTCCGAGCTCTCTTTTGGTTACCATTTGCATGGTATATAGTTTTCCACCCTTTCATCATCAACCTACTAATATCTTTGAATTTATGGTATGTCTTATGCAGACAGCATACAGTTGAATCATTCTTTTTTATCTATTGTGCTTATCTCTGCCTTTTGAATGAAGAATTTAATCCATTCACATTTAAAGTCACTACTGATGGTACAGGAGTTTCTTGTGAAGTTTTGCTATATTTTCTTTGTGAGTCTTATACCTTTTCTGTGCCTCACTTCTGCTAATGCCTACTCTATATTAATTTGATTTTTTGTGTTTACCACATTGAGTGCCTTCTCATTTCTCTCTGGATGTATTTTATACCTAGTTTCTTTGTGATTACCATGGGGTTAAATTGTAACAGCCTAAATGAATAACAATTATAATTAAATTTTAAAGCAACTTAACTTTAATAGCATGCACATATAATTTTCCTCTATACTATTTATGCAAAGTACATGGGATGGAGATAGTCCCATTTTTTTCCCAACATTATAGAAAGTTTCCTTCATTTTAGGGTCCATTCATATATGGGAAAGCTACTATCAATATTCCAATAATTATTCTTTATCATTTTACATGTATAACAATTTCTCTTTCCATATTCAGTCCTGTGTCCATAATCCATATGTTTTCATGATCAGAAAACTTTACCTAAATCAGACAAGCTGAGAAGTCCAGTGTGCAAATAATTTATTTCTTAGATGCATGAAACAAACCTTCCAGGGTATGAAACAGCAAGAAATCACCAAATCTGTCATCACTGCTATGCAAAAACAAAAAGGGGGAAATGTTGTGGTAAAATAGTAGGAACATGGGTAGAAGTTGAAAGGTTTCCATAATGCATACAAAAAGTGCAGGCTTAGGAACACCAGGCATTGACTAGACAGAACACCATCTGATCAGCATGAGAAAATGTTTGTGTGAGTAAGTGTTTGAACTTTGTATGACCTGTTCCTTATTATTGTAAATGTTGCAGCCATTCCTTATTATTGTAAATAACAAACAGCTGCTTATTAGTTCCTAAATAAATACGATGTGGAAACTAGGGTTGGGGGTCTCAGTTTGGGAATCTGGGATTCCCCTTTTCCCATCTTTATTTCCTTTCTTGTGTCTTTCTCTCTGTCCTTTATTTTTTAAAGTTCTGTGCCATCTTCCCTTCGAGGTAGTCAACTGCTGAGCTAGCACAGCAATAGGGGTCTTCTTTCTTTCATTTGGCTATTAATATTCTGTTCTCCCTGTATCATTTTTTAAAAATAGATTGTTCTGGCTAAGCTGGGAGGGCTTGACTGCTTGTCATAAGTCACTTGACTGTTGGTGTGAGAGTCAATTTCTGAGTTCTTCATTCAATACCACTTGTCATTGTGTCTGTCTTTTTGCCAGGTTTTACCACAATAGCTAAGTAATATGACTTAAAGTCTGGATGTGAGAGTCCTCAAAGTTTGTTCTTCTTTTACTAGATCTTTTTGGCTAATCAGGGCCACTTAACCTTCTAAATAAATTTGATAATTGGTTTTCCACTTCTGCAAAAAATGCTATTGTGATTTTTATTGTGATTGCATTGAATCTGTAAATCAGTTTGGGTAGAATTGACATCAAAATGATATTTAGGACAGAGGTGGAGCAAGATGATTTTGGATTAAATGCATCCACATCATCTCTCCTATAAATAAATGGCCAATTGGGAGCAAAATCCTGTCTGAGTGAGCTGTTATGGGAGCCCACAATGCAGGAAGCTTTAGGACATCAATGTGGAGTGAACATGACAAAAAGAGTGACCGTTCAAGTTAAAACTGTGAGTGTCTGGTGCTTGAGGTTGGAGATGTGGGCTGGCTAAGCCCCTCCCTCAGAGCAGAAAGCTGTGGCATTGCCCCCAACCTTGCCAGCCATACACCTGGAGGAGAAAAACTCCAAGAGTGGGAGGTTATGATGAAGGATGGAGAGGAGTCCCACAAGTGTATGTTCAATTGTCTAAGCCCCATTTTTTAGCTTTGATGAGCATACCAGTTGGCTTGAGGAGAAACCAGGAGGAGGGGAGAGGTGACTCCACTGAGGCAGTCAGATTTACCTAATCACCCTGGGATAGGTAAAATTGGTCTGGGAGAAGGTGAAGCCAGGCAATGAACTAGTCCTGTGCAACAAACCTAAGGGAGAGGGACAGAAGGAATTGGTTGGTAGGCTTAAAAGAGCATATTTAGGGTCACTGGCAAGGTGTGGGTGGCTCTCTCTCAAAAAGACTAAGAGTCATTATTTTCTGTTTTCTGTGATGACTTGGTTCGCCAGGGTCCCATATGAACTTTGGAGGGGTGCACCTACAAGGCTTCCTGCTGACCTGGAAGAGAGGAAAGTGAGGAAGGGAGAAAGGGGGAAGGGTAGATTCCTAATCAGTTTATTAAATTGCAAAGAGTTGATCCTGCCCTGGGGAAGGGGACTATTTTGTGAGCAGGTAAACCTGGATGGAAGGTTTGGCTCAGTGAAGGAGTTTTATTTTAGCCTTGAATGTGCAAGTTCTCTTGTTCATTTCCTGGCTCCTCTTAGAGTAGGGACCCACTGGAATGTTGAACATCTAGCTGATACTTTGGGACAGAGAAAGCATAGACATTATCCTTGTATTAGGTTCCCTTGAGTCTCTTATTTTTCCAAAAAAAAATTACCTTTGTTACATAATTTAACTTAGTTTACTCACTAAAAAATACTTCAAAATCTGCACTGAGAAATTTCAAGGTAATTGACTGAAACACAATAGCAACCTGAAAAGCTCCACAGGGCCTTAAGAGTGAAGTCTGATTTTTCTTAATATTTGGTTGACTCCTTGCTTGAGGCCTTGTCTGTTTTTTTGTTTTCTTGTATTTCTTTACTCTTTATTCAGCCATTCTTTTTTTTTCCAATTAGGTACTGCTACCTTGTTTCTTGTGTACTGTGTTTACAATTCCTCAATTTTCTCTTTTCTGTAACTACTGATTTTGGCTACCTACACTATCTTTTTTCCTTCCTACAACTTTCTATCTTCCACCTTCTGAAGTTGCTCTTACATTCCAACTTTCCCTTTTTTAGCCAGCAGCTCTTATTTTTTTTTTTTTGTTTCTAACACTTCTATTCTGTTTTATGTCTTTTATTAACTCTTTAGGTTATTGTCTTTCCTTTTCTCTTTCCCTCTCTCCTGATCATGCTGGCCTTTTTATTTCATACTATATTCTTCCATATTCAGTTTCCAATTTCATTGTAGATACTACACTTTTTTATTCCTATAACTCTATACCACTTACATGAGTTTAATATTCATTCTCCTAAGTCTTATGCTAACATTTACTATAAAAATTTCTATTATACTTTTTCTTTCCTTACCACTTGCTTTCCCAGGCCCTAATCATTTTCCTTCAATGGAACTTAGACAAGAACAAGGAAGTAGAATAAGAAGAACAAAGTGTCAAAGAGAAAAATGTAACACACACAAAGCCAGCACCTAAATAAAACCCAAGACTAGAGGGAGAAGCTAATCAACTGAACAAACCTGTCAAGAAAAAATGATGACCAGGCAACAACAAAAATATACAAACCACACCAACAATCAGGAAGACATGGTACAGTTCAATGAAAAAAGTAAAAATGAGGAAGAGGAGCAGAACATCAAACAGCTGATCAAAGCTTGCCAAACAAATATCATGGACCAACTTTATGAAGTGAAGGAAGAGATTAGGGATATTAAGAAAACACTTGGAGAGCATACTGAAGAAATTGTAAACATATTCAGAGATAACGGATATGATTTTCATGAATGGCAAATCCAAGAAATCAAAATATACTCTCAGCAAACAAGAGCAGATTTGAACAAGTAGAGGAAAGAATTAGTGATATAGAAGACAGTATATCTGAATTCAAATAGATAGTAGAATTGATTAATAAAAAGATAGAAAAACTCCAGCAGAGACTTAGGGATTTGAATGGCAATGCAAAATGCACTAACATATGCATTATAGACATCCTAGAAGGAGAAGAGAGGGGAAAGGGGACAGAAGGGGTGTTAGAGGTAATAAAGGCTATAAATTTCCAAAATCTCTTGAGGGAGATGAATGTACAGGCCCAGGAAATGTAGTATCTACAATGAAATTGAAAACTGAAATATAATAATCCCAACTGACCTACCACAAGACATATATTTGTCAAGTTATCTAATGCTCATGACAAAGAGAAAATACTGAAGACAGCAAGAGAAAAGAGAACCATCACATACAAGGGAAACTCAATAAGATTAAATGTTGATTTACCATATGAAGCCATGGAAACAAGAAGGAGTGCTATGACATAGTCAAGGTACTAAAAGAAAAAAAATTTTGGCTGGCCAAGAAAGCCCTATACAGCAAAATGGTCATTAAGAAAGATGGCAAGTTCAAAATATTCACAAACAGAATCTAAGAGAGTATGCCAATAAGAAACCTGCACTTTAAGAAATATTAAAGGCAGTTCTGCAGGACAAAAGAAAAAAACAGGACAGAGTGGTATGAGTGTGATAACAATTACAAATACAAAAACAGAAATAAAAACAACATATGAAATGCACAAATCCAAAGAAAATAGAGTTAATGCAATTCCTTGAGAATAATAACACTGAATGTTAATGGATTAAACTCACCTATCCAGAGACACAGATTGACAGAATGGATAAGGTAATATGACCCATCTATATGCTACAAGATCCCTACCTTAGACCCAGGGATTCATGGAGATTGAAAGTGAACAGCTAGAAACAATATTACAAGCAAACAATAATTTTAAAAATGACAGGAGTAGCTATACCAATATTGGACAAAATAGACTTTAAATGCAGAACTATTGTGAGAGACAGAGAAGGACACTACACATTAGTAAAAAGGGTAATCTTTCAGAAAGAAAGTGTAATCATAAAGATTTATGCACCTAATCAGGATGTCTCAATATACATTAGGCAAACCCTGGAAAAGCAAAGTGGGGAAATAGATGCCTCTACAATGATAGTGAGGTACTTAAATACATAGTTATCAACTATTAGACAGAACATCTCAACAGAGAATTTATAAAGAAAGAAAGACATTGAATAATATATACGAGGATCTGGACCTAATATCCATACACAGGCAAGGGCCAGAGAAACAGATTAGGAACAAAGATTTGGAAATTAAGCAACACACTCTTTGACAAACAGTGGTTCAAAGAGGAAATTGCAAAAGAATGAAAATGACAACACAACATATCAGAACTTATGGGATGCAGCAAAAGATGTACTGAGAGGGAAATTCATAGCCATAAATTCATATATCAAAAAAGAAGAAAGAGATAAAATCAAAGACCTAAGTGCACACTTGAAGAATTAGTTAAAAAACAACACACTAGTCCCAAAGGAAGAAGAAAAAAAGAAACAACAAAGACCAAAGCAGAACTAAATATAATAGAAAATAAGAAAGCACCAAAAAAAATTAACAAAACAAAGAGCTGGTTCTTTGAGAAGATCAATAAAATTGACAAACCCTTAGCTAGACTGTGAAAGAATATATAAATACACAACATAAGAAATGAAAAATGGGAAATCACCACTGACCACATTGAAATAAAGAGTATCATAAAAGGATACTTGGAAAATCTATATACAACAAGAAGGAAAATTTAGAGGAAATGGACAAATTTCTGGAAACACATAAGCACACTTCATTGGCAAAAGAGGAATTTGATGATCTCAACAAACCAATCACAAGTAAAGAGATAGAATCAGTCACTTAAAAACCCCCAAGTATGAAGAGCTCTGGGCCAGATGACTTCACAGGTGAATTCTACAAAATGTTCTGGAAAGAACTAACTCCAATCTTGCTTAAAATCCTCCAAAAATTGAAATAGAAGGGGCATTGCCTAACTCATTCTATGATTTCAACATTACCATAGTATGAAATTCAAACAAAGATACCAAAAGAAAATTACAGAACAATTTCTCTAATGAACTTAGATGCTAAACTCCACAGAATACTGACTAATCATATTCAACAGCACATCAAATGAATTATACACCATGACCAAGTGGGTTTCATCCCTGTTATGCAAGGATGGTTCAACATAAGAAAGTCAAAGTAATGCACCACATAAATTATCAAAAAATTCAAATGATCTTGTCTATAGATGCAGACAAAATACAGCATTCTTTCCTGATAAAAACACTACAAATGATAGAAATAGAAAGAATCTTTTTGTATATGGTAAAGGGTATATATGAAAAACACACAGCTAACATCTTTTACAATAGTGAAATCTGAAAATCTTTCCCTCTATGATCAGGAAGAAGACAAGGAAAGAAAAAATAGATAATTAAAACACCACAGAACTAAAGCCTTTTTCACCTCAAAGGCATTCATTAAGAGAGTGAAAAGACATCCTACACAATGGGAGAAAATATTTGTTAACCACATATTTGATAGGAGACTAATATCCAGCATATATGAAGAAAACCTCTATCTCAAAAGAAAAAAATGACAAACTGCCTACTTAAAAAATGGTCAGGAGATTTGAACAGATGCTTCTCCAAAGAATAAATTCAAATGCCTAAAAAGCACATGAAAGGAGACTCACCATCACTAGCTATTAGGGAAATGTAAATCAAAACTACAATGAGATACCATCTTACCTCCATTAGATAGAAGGCTATTGAAATAACAGAGAAATACAAGTGTTGGAGAGGATGTGGAGGAATGGGAACTCTCATCCCCTGCTGGTGGGAATGAAGGATCCAACTATTCTGAAGGACAGTTTGTCATTTCCTCAAAAACCTAGCTATAGGTTTGCCATATGACCCAGCAATTTCACTGCTGGGTATATACCCAGAAGAAATGAAAACAAGGACATGAACCAATATATGTACACCAATGTTCAAAGTAGCATTATTCACTATTGACAAAAGTTGGAATCAACCCAAATGCCCAACCACAGATGAATGGATAAACAATATTTGGTATATACATACAATGGAATACTACTCAGCTATGAAAAGGAATACAGTACTAACACATGGGATGACATGGATGAATCTTGAGGATCTTATCTTGAGTGAAGCAATCCAGGCATTGAAGGACAAATACTTCATGACTTTTCTGATATTAAATAAGCAAATCAAGCTGTCTCAGAGAACTAGGGACTACAAGATAGGCTGCCAGGAAACAGTGATGGAGAGGATGGTCATGAACCAATGCCCACTCTGACAAAATCTATGATAAATTGCGGTGAAGTAGTTGTGCAGTGAAGGGATAAGATGGGGGCAAAGAAAATATTATTGGTTTGGGCTTTGAGATTTGATTGGGGCTAGGGTTGGGAGGTTGGATTAGATGGTCCAAGGAACTGGGTGGAGGGTTGGGGAGGAGCAGGTGAACACAGGAGAATGTTGGAGATGTGGTGGAAAGTATAATATTGAGAAAACTCTTTAGAAAATAAAATGAGGTAAGGAAGGGTTACTGATTTATGGTGTTTGACAGGGGCTTCTGGCACAGGGTGCATCTGGGGCAGGTTTCTAGGGAGTGTGTGAGTGCTGAACTTGCCATAGTGTATTTTATCAGTGGATGGAGATGCACACATTGTAGGAATGTGATATACACTCATACTGGGTAGAACTGATATTCTCAAACAGAGGGGATGGTGTCTCTCAAGAACATGAGTGACTCCTAATGTGGAAGACAGTCTAGTGTGTGAAGCCCTCAGCATTGTTGCATTGTCTATGGATCTTGTACTTCAAGCAGGGAAGAGTGTTTGCCACTCTGGGTCCCAAGGGGAGGGGAATAGAGGAATACAATAGATAAAAGAGGGGTAACTGGGTGGAAATGGAAGTGTTCTGCATAATCATGCAATGATGGATAGGGGCCATGTTAAATTTCAGCAAAAATTGATAAACGTGTATAGTCTAAAAGGTAAACCATAATGTAAACTATAACAGAACCATGGTTAGTACCTATGTTTCAAAATCTGTACATCAGCTGTAGCAAATATATCATCCACATGTAAAAAGATCATTGCTGGGGAAAGGAGAAAGCAGTTTGATGTTGGGTATATTGGAGTCCCTTATATTTTCTATGTGACCTTACTGTGAACTAAAATTTTTTGAAGACATAATAAAAAATTTTCTAAATGATGTAGACAACTGAAGATGATGTGGAAGAGATTGCTTTGCCCCTGTATATACAGGGCAACACCTATTACAGTGATGAAATGCAAAACATCAAAAGAATTTTATGATTTTTTTTTTCAGTTTTTAATATCCCCAATTTTTTTCCTTTATTTTAGCTTTTCTAAGTTATTATGTATTCTATTTCTAATCTTTAAACCTATTATTATTATTTCATTTTTCTACTAATTGCATTTGCCAATATATTAGGCTTCATTTTTGAAGAGGGTTTGGATCAAAGAGAGGTTCAACTATGGCAGGGTAGGAGTACTGGTGTGGGGTATCATTGATGGGGGATGCATGAGTGGGAAGTAGTTCTCCAGGAAATGTGTATAATGTATATAGATATGTTTGGATGTTCATTGGGTATTAACATAATGGGTTGAGTTTCACATGACAAATGAGAGAGTGCTGATTACCCATTCCTGGGAACTCTGTCACACTCCTCAATGGAGCAGCAACAATCCCCCATGTTCAAGAGCAAAGAACAGTGAAAAAGTATGGTCTAGTGATGGGGCCTTGATACTGATGACTATGCTTAGGAGCCTGTGTGCTTGAAATTTCAACTAGTCCTAGAGCTGCAGGGTGCCTAAGAGCTACCTCCTGAGAACCTCCATGTTGCTCAGATGTGATCATTTTCTAAGCCAAACTCAGCATGTAAATGCATTACCTTACCCCCAGTGTGGGACATGACTCCTGAGGATAAGTCTCCCTGGCACAGAAGGATTACTACCAAGCACCAGCTGGTGATGCAACTAGGAAAAGTCCTTGAATAAAAGGGGGAAATGGTAAAGACAAATGAGTTCTTATGGCTAAGAGACTTCAAAATGAGTCAGGAGGTCATCAGAGGGGTCATGCTATAATGCACATCTCAGCAGGATCTCAGAGATAGCCAAAGTAGATACACCCCCAGGTAGCGGTGCTCCTGAGGGCCACAGAGACACCCAGGTCCTATGGTCATGGAAGATGGCTCTGGAGTTCCATGCTTTTCCAATGAGCCCTGCCTGGGAATTTGTACTCCTGAGTGTGATAGAGTTGAACTCAGATATGGCATCTCTACACATGGCTCTTCTTTCACTTTTACTAAACCTATGGTTGGTGCTGGAGTAGGTGTATGCTAAGGAGACTTGATTCTCTGGAATTTCCTTGTGACAGCTGGGCCTTAAGCCTCAGCAGTGTTGCAACACCTACTCTCCATTCCATTGGACTTAGTTCAGCTAACAGAGAGGTGAGGATGGTCAACCACCACACCAGTGAACCAAGAGAGTCTTCAACTGCAAGCAGGAGAATTCAATCCACCAGCCATGTTGGATCTAAGCCCCCTCTCAATTTAGATGTGAAGTGGGCATTGCTATCTCATGGTCCTTTGAATGGAGGAATAAATATGGATTAGGGTGGACTTACCTTTATTCTACTATAGAATTATTGTGATTCTAGCAGTGGAAGAAACTGTATCATTGATGTAGAGATAATGTCCATGTGAGTTTCTGAGGGCATGGAGAGGGAAGAAGTGTGATATGGGGGCATTTTTGGGATTTGTAGTTGTCCTGAGTGAAAATGCAGGGACAGATACGAAACATTATATATCCTGCCATTAACTTACTGAATGGACTGGGAGAGAGTGTATACTACAATGCAAACTCTAATACATACTGCGAAGCAGTGCTCCAAAATGTATTCATCAAATGCAATGTATATACCAGTGATAAACGAGGTGCTGATGTGAGAGAAATTGAGTGTGGTAGGAAGTAGAGTATATGGGAACCTCCTATATTTTTAATGTAATATTTTGTGTGATCTATGCATCTTTTAAAAATATAATAATAGATAAATTAAAGTTAACATTTCATGTGATCTATTTATCTTTAAAAATATAATAAAATATAATAAAAATAAAAATAATTTAAAAATTCTATACAATGGTTACTCTATGGCCATTGAATATTATCATTTTGATAGTCTTATTATCATTAAAAATATGTAAATATTCTTAAAATTTGATAAAGTAATATAATAGATATATTGAAAAATATATACTTTATCTTACATTCCACGAACACAGAATGCCATTCCTTTTATTTAGTCTTGATCAGTTTCTTTGAGCAATAATTTTTAGTTTTCTGAATACAGCTCATTTATGTCCTTGGTTGTTTATTACTAAATATTTGATTGTTTTAATAGGTATTATAAATTGATTTTTTTCTGATTTCCTTCTAAGATTGCACATTAGTAGTGTATAGAAATGCTATTACTTTTGCATATTAACCTTGTATCCCCTCACTTTGCTGAACTCATCTATTAATTCTAGTAGATTTGTTATGCATTTTTCAGGATTTTCTAGATATCATGTCACCAGTGAATAGTATGTTTTTCTTCTTCCTTTCTTATTTGTGTGCCTTTTACCTTTTTGTCTAGCTTAATTGCTCTAACTAGAACTTCTAGCACAATATTGAATAAAACGTTGGCAGTGGGCGTCTTTGTCTTCTTCCTGATTTCAGTGGGAAAGTTTTCAGTCTTTCACCATTGAGTGCAATGCTAGGTGTACATTTTTCCTATACGCACTTTGACATACTGAGAAAGCTTCCTTCTATTCCTGTCTTTTGGGGTGTTTTTATAAAGAAAGGGTGGTATATTTTATCAAATGCCTTTTCTACATCAATTGAGAGTTTAATGTGATTTTTCTTCTTCAATTTAGCAATGGGTTTTTTTACACTAATTGATTTTCTTATGTTGAACTACCCTTGCATACCTGGGATAAAACCCACTTGATCATGGTGCATAATTCTTTTAATGCACTTTTGTATTCTGCATGCAAGTATTTTGTTGAGGATTTTAGCTTCTATATTTATTAGCAATATTGTTCTGTAATTTTCATTTTTGTATTATATTTATCTGATTTAGATGTTACAATGATGTTGGCTTCATTAAGTGAGTTTGGTAGTGTTCTTTCCTATTCAATTTTTTAAAAGAATTTGAGCAAACTCTGTATAAGGTCGTCTTTGAATGATTGGCAGAATTCATCTGTGAAGCCATCTGGTTCTGGGTTTTTCATCTTTGGGAGGTTTTTCATACTGTTTCAATCTCTTCACTTGCAATTGTTTTGTTAAGGTCTTCTATTTCTTCTAAAGTCAGTGTAGTTTGTTTAGGTTTTTCCAGGAATTTGTCTATCTCATCTGCATTTTCTAGGTTTTGGCATACAGTTCATAGTATCCTCATATGATCTCTCTTATTAATGCTGCATCATTGGTAATGTTCACCTGTCATTTCTGATTTTATTCATTTCTGTTTTCTCTCTTTTTGCTAAGGGATTGTTGATTTTATTCATCTTCTCAAAGAACCAACTTTTGAATTTATTGTTTCTCTCTACTGTTTTCTTTTTGTTCTCAATTTCATTTATTTGTGTCCTGATTTTTACTATTTCTTTCCTTCAGCTTGGTTTGGGATTAGTGTACTGTTTTTTTCCTAGCTCTTCCATGTAAGCAGATAGATCTTCCATTTTAGTTCTTCTTTTTAGATATAATCATTAAGGTCTATAAAGTTCCCTCTTAGCACTAACTTTGCAGTGTCCCTTAGGTTTATATATGTTGTATTTTCATTTTCACTCATTTCAATATATTCTTTGAATTCTGTTCCAATTTCTTCTTTGACATTAAATATTTAAGGGACTGTTGTTTAATTTCTATATTTTTATGTATTTTCCATTTTTCCACCCATTATTGATTTCCAGCTTCATTCCATTATGATCAGGGAAAGCATTTTGTATAATACCAATCGTTTTAAATTTGTCTTTTGGTTGACCTATGTTCTACCTTTGAGAAGGATTAATAAGCACTTGAAAAGAAAGTACATCCTGTGTTTTTGTATGCAATGCTCTTTAGATGACTGTTGGGACTAGTTTATTTATCATATTACTCAAGTTCTCTATTTCCTCATTCATTCTCTTTTTTTTTAATTGACTTTGTAATAATATTACATTAAAAATATATATGTGAGGTCCCATTCAACCCCACCCCCCCACCCCCCCTCTCCCCCCCCAACAACACTCGTTCCCATCATCATGACACATCCGTTGGATTTGGTAAGTACATCTTTGGGCACCTCTGCACCTCATAGACAATGGTCCACATCATGGCCCATACTCTCCTCCATTCCATCCAGTGGGCCCTGTGAGGATCCACGATGTCCGGTGATCACCCCCGAGGCGCCATCCAGGGCAGCTCCACGTCCCAAATACGCCCCCACCTCTCATCTCTTCCTGCCCTTCCCCATACCCATCGTCCACCATGTCCACTTTTCCCAATCCAATGCCACCTCTTCTATGTGGACATTGGATTGGTTGTGTCCATTGCACCTCTATGTCAAGAGGAGGCTCAGATTCCACATGGATGCTGGCTGCCATCCTCCCATTTTCAGTTGTAATCACTCTAGGCTCCATGGTGTGGTGATTGTCCTTCTTCAACTCCATCTTAGCTGAGTGTGGTAAGTCCAATAAATCATATTGTAGGTGCTGGAGTCTGTTGAGGCTCAGGACCTGGCTATCACATTATCAGTCCAGAGATTCAAATCCCCTAGACTGAGAGTGGTGCACTGAAGTCTCCAACTATTATGGTAGATACATCTATTTTTCCTTTCAATTTTGCCAGTGTGCACCTCATATATCTTGGAGCACTCAGGTTAGGAACATAGTATTTAATTTAGCTGTTTATTCTTGGTGAATTGCCACTTTTATTAATATATAATGAACTTCTTCATCCCTATAATAGGGATTTGAAAATTATTTTGAAAAACTATTTTGTCTCATAGTATTGGTACTCCAGTTCTTTTTTTTTTTTTTTTTTGGTGACTATTTGTGTGCAATACCTTTTTCCAACCTTTCACTTTTCACTTGGTTGTGTCCTTACATCTGAGGTGGGTCTCTTGTAGACAACAAAAAAATGGCTCATATTTTTTTTAATCCATTCTATCAGTCTATGTCTTTTGATTGGGGAGTTAAATCTATTTACATTCAATGTTATTACTGTAAAGGCATTATTTAATTCATCCATTTTTTACTTTTCTATTGTCTGTTGTCTTACCCTTTAGTTTATCCTTCCTAATAATCTTCATTTCTAAACTCTTTCCCATATGTCTCACCCTTATTTTTTCCTTTCAGGCTACAGCATTACCTTTACTATCTCTTATAATTTTGGACTTTGGTATCATATATACAGAATTCTTGACTTTCAATTTTACTGTTTGAGTACCTTAAATACACAATACCACTTTCTTCCCTCATCCATGGTTTCTGATGAAAGGTCAGTTCCCTTGTATGTGTACTTTGCTTTTTCTCTTGATATTTTCAGAATTTTATCTTTACCTCTGATATCTAACATTCTGAATAATAGGTGTTTCATACTAGGTTTATTTGTTTTATTTTCTGTTTCAGATACATTATCCTTCATGGATATTGATATTTATGTCTTTCGTAAAGTTTGGAAAGTAATTTGGTCATTATTTCCTGAAATATTCCTTCTGACCCTTTTCCATTCCCTTCTCTTTCTGGGACATTAATAATGCAAATGTTTGTGCATTTCACATTGTCATACAATTCCCTGAGATCTGTTCCACTTTCTCCATTCTCTTCTTTCTGTTCCCCTGTCTTTTCCAGTTCACATGTTCTGTTTTTGAATTCATTAATCCTGTATTTGAGCATAATGTACAGAATAAAAGGGATTCTCACATATCAAACCCTCCCCATTTTTTCCTTTCACCTATTAATAACATTTTTCATTTGGATAGTACATTTGTTACAGTTGATGTATAAATATTGAAACATTGCTACCAAACATGGCCAATGACTTACATTTTGTGCCATACACTTTTATAAATTTTGATGAAACTTAACATGACCTGTATCCATCATTGCAAGAACATGTCTCCCTCCCCCTATCCTCAGGACCCACAGCAACCAACAAGCTTCACTCCTTGAAGAACAAGATTCATAGTTACTTGCAGAAATACTGAGAGTTTGACATAGTGGCCTGATCTTCAATAATAGACCCTGCCTATGCTTTTGAGAGACTCCCATTTCTCTAAGAATATGGAAGGACTCCCCTGCATGGGAGTCGACCACCTTTCCCCTCATTATGTGGGTCTTCCACCACTGATATAACACGCTATGACAAGAGAACCCTCACATTGCCAAGAAGCCAGCCCCAGGTACACCCTGTCCTGAATGCTCCCACACCCAATAACCTAAAACTGTTACCCTCCCCTATCATATTTGCCAAAAGAACATTCCCAGTGTTGTACTTTTAACTACATTACCACAAATCTCTAGAGATCTCCTGCCTCCTCCCCCCACCATCCCCCCAATTCCATGGACAATACAACATACACTTTCCAATGTAAACCCTTTACAAACAAGCACTGCCCAGCCCAACAGCATGACTCCACCACTGTGATGACCATCCACTGTACAACTACACTCTTCCAATTTATCATAGGTTTTGCCCATATTGGCATTAGTTCACAAACTTCTTTGCCCTTTCTGTCTCCTGTAATACTATCTTCCAGACTCCAGCTATGTGAGTTTGCTCAATTACTTAATTCATATCAGTGAGATCATGTAATAGTTGTCCTTCAGTGCAAGGCTTGCTTCACTCAACTTAAGGACTATAAGATTCATCCATGCTATCCCTTGTGTTAATACTGCATTCCTTCTTATAGCTGAGTAATATTCCATTGTATGTATATACCACAGTTTGTTTACTCATTCCTTTGTTGGTGGATATTTGTTTTTTTCCCCAAGTTTTGGCAATACTGAGTAATGCTGCTATGAACATTTGTGGGCATCTATCTATCTGCTCATGTCTCTGCTTTCAATTCTTCTAGGTATATACCCAGCAGTGCGATTACTGGATCATATGGCAGTTCTATAATTCACTTCCTGAGGAACCACCAAACTGTCCCTCACAATGTCTGAACCATTTGACATCCTCATCAGCAGTGAATAAGGGTTCCCATTCCTCCACATCCTCTCCAACATATGTAGTCCTCTGTACCTTTAATACTCACCATTCTAATGGGTGCAAAATGATATCTCATTGTAGATTAGATATGCATTACCCTAATAGTGATGTTGAGCATCTTTTCATGGGCTCTTTAGCCATTTGTAGTCCTTCTTTGGAGAAATGTCTATTCAAATCACATGCCCATTTTAAAAATGGGTATTTGTCTTTTTCTTTTTGAGGTGTAAGATTTTTTTATATATGCTGGATATCAGATCCATATCAGATATATTGTTAATAAATATTTTATTTCCATTGAGTAAGCTGCCTTTCCCTTTCTTGACAGACTCCATTGAGGTGCAATTTTTTAAAATTTTGAGGCAGTCCTAATATCTATTTTTTCTTTCATTTCTCATGCTTTGGGTGTCAAGTTCATGAAACCATTTCCTAACACAAGATCCTGTAGTTGTTTCCCTATCTTATCTTCCAATATCTCTGTGGTCTTGGCACTTATATTTAGATCTTTCATTTATTTTGAGTTAATTTTTGTATAAGGTGTGAGATGATGTTCCTCTCTCATTCTTTGGGATGTGGATATCCAGTTCTCTAAGCACCATTTGTTGAAGAGGCCATTTTCTCCCAGCTCAATGGGGTTGCTAGCCTTGTAGTATATCATTTGACTATCTATGCAAGGATCTATAGCAGAATTCTCAATTATGTTCCATTCAACAGTATGTCTATCCTCGTACCAATACTGTTGATGTGACCACTGTAGACTTGTAGTATGTTTTCATCAATGTAGGCTGCCTGTGCATTTCTTGGAATTTGTCCATATCATCTAAACGATTCATCTTGTTGGCATACAATATTTCAAAGTATCTTCTTATGATACTCTTTATTTTGGTTGGTTCAGTGGTGATATCACCTTCATCTTTTCTTAATTTTTCTTTTTAATCTCCTCTCTTTCTTTCTTTCTTAGTCTAGATAAGGTTTTGTCAATTTTATTAAACTTCTCAAATAACCAGCTTTTGGTTTTATTTTTTCTATGGCTTTCTTATTTTAAATTTTATTTAGCTCTGCTCTAATTTTTGTTATTTCTTTCTTTTGACTTGCTTTAGGGTTAGCTTGTTGTTCTTCTTCTAATTCCTTCAGGTGTGCAGTTAGTGCTTTGACTTTAGCTCTTTCTTCTTTTTTAATATAAGCATTTACAACTACGAAGGCCCCTCTCAACAATTCTTTGGCTACATCCCATAGACTTTGCTACTTTGTGCTGTCATTTTCACTCATTTCAAAGTATTTTCTTATTTCTTTTGCAATTTCCACCTTGATCCACGATTGTCTAAGGCTGTGTTGTTTAACATCCATACCTTTGTGCTTAATCTGCTTCTCTGCCCCTGTTTGCCAACTTCATTCCATTGTGGTCAGAGAAATTACTTTCTATAATTTTAACCTTCCTGAATTTATTGAGAGTTTTTCCATGACTTAGTATGTGGTCTATCCTGGAGAATGACCAATGTGCACTCAAGAAGAATGTATATTCCACTGTATTTATGTTTAATGTTCTGTAGAGTTTATTAGGCCCAGATCCTCTATGTATTATTCAAGGTATCTGCTCCTTTATTGATCCTCTGTCAAGATATTTGTCCAATGGTGATAATGATGTTTTATGGTCCCCCACTATAATTGTAGAGGTATCTATTTCCCACTTTGGTTTTCCATTGTTTGCCTCATATATTTTGAGGTGCCTTGGTTTAATGCATCAATGTTTATGACTGTTCTTTCTTCTTGATAGACTACCACTTTTATAAATATATAGTGGCCTTGTCTCTTACATTAGTTTTGCATTTAATGTCTATTTTGTCCAGTATTAGTGTAGCTACTCCTGCCATTTTCTGATTACTGTTTGCATGCAAAATTGTCTTCCAACCATTCACATTCAACCATCTTGCATCCTTGGGTCTAAGGTGAATTTCTTGTAGAAAGCATATAGATGGGTCACATTTCCTTATACATTCTGTCAATCTGTGTCTCTTGATTGGCAAGCTTAATCCATTAACATTCAATGTAATTACTATGAGGGAATTACACATTAGCCATATTTTCTTGAGGTTTATCTATGGCATATCCTGTTTTTCTTTCTTTTTTTCTCTTTTTACTTATTGCTACAATCTCCTCCAACTCTCTCTCTCCGCCTATTTTTTTTCTTTTCAACTTGAAGAGACCCCTTTATTATTTCCTGAGGGGCAGGTTTCTTATTGACAAACACTTAATTTCTGTTTGTCTGTGAATATTTTGAACTTTCCATCAATTTTAAAAGCCAGCTTTGCTGGACAGAGAATATTTGGTCGGAATTTTTTTTTTCTTTTTGCACCTTAACTATGTCATACCACTGCCTTCTTACTTCCATGGTTTCAGAAGAGAAATCAGCACTCAATCTTATCATCATTCCCTTGTATGTGATGTATCTCCTATACAACTTCGGGTAGCCTGTTAGGATTAATATGGTTTGGAGTGTGCTACACTTCCTGGACATGTACTTCCATGTCCTTCAATAGAGTTGGGAAATTTTCAGTCTTTATTTCTTCCAAAAGTCCTTCTGCCCCCTTTCCATTCTCTTCTCCCTCTAGGATGCCTATAATGTATATGTTCATGCATTTTGTGTTATAATTCAAATCCCTAAGTCCCTGGCTAGATTTCTTTCTATCCTTTTAAAAATATTTTTATTGAAGTATATCATTCATACATGAACACACATATACAATAAGTGTATAGTAAAGATTGTGAACTTACAAAATAAACATACATAACATCACACAGGGTCTCATACATCACCCCTCCACCAACTCTTTGCATTGGTGTGAAACATTTGTTACAAAACTATGCAAGAGCATCATCAAAATATTACTACCGACTATATTCCTTATCTTACATTTGGTGTATTTTTCCCCCAAACCATACTATTTTTTAAAAATATATATATATTTTTGTTACAGATATTGTGAACTTGTAAAACAATCATACAGATGTGTAGATTTCCCATACAACTCCACACCCTGGTGGAACATTTGTTACAGATTATGAGCTGTACTGTATTCTGCATTTCTGATTCTTTCCCTGCCTATTCAAATTAGCTGTTATGTGCTTCCAGTGCATTCTCAATTTCTTACATTGTGACATTCATCGCCATCAGGCCCATTGTCTTTTTATGTATGTTTTAAATTTCTTCTCTATATTCCCCCAGTGTCTTCTTAATATCCTTAATCTCTTTCTTCACTTCATTAACTTTATTCATTATGTATGTTTGGACATCCTTGAGATTAGTTGTTCCACATGCTGCATCTCCTCCTGTTTTGTTTATTTTGTATATAGACTTGGCCATGTCTTCCTGTTTCTTAGATGGGCTTGCAATATTTTTGTTGGTGTCTAGGCATCTGTTTATCTTGATTGGCCTATTTGTTTGGTTGGCTTCTCTTTCTATTCCAGGTTTCCATTTTGTTGTTTCATTGTGTGTGGTAAGGCTAATTTTTCATACTTTGTTCCTCTTGCTCTATATCCTTACAGTTGTCTGTGTTCCTTTGGAAAAATATTAATACCAGAGAAAAGGAAAAAGGTAAGATGAGAAAAATCATAACAGTAAGAATAATAATACAAAAAAGGTAGAAAAGGAACCATGCAAGTTCTAGAAAACTAAGTAATGTGAATAAGAACATAAAAAATACAAAGGAATAAAAATAAAAAGAGATGAAGTAGAAAAAATGAAAAATCAAAATAGAGTGAAAAAAATAGAATGAAATAAAATGTCAGACAGATGAGTAAAAAATAAAACAAAAATAAAATATGAAGAAAAAATAAAAAGAATATAAATTCTGGACAGATGAGAAGGGATTCAAAGGAAAAAATTAAAGGAGACAGAAAGAAAAAGAAAAAGTTAGGACTAAACAAAGTGATGGAATGGAAGAAAGCAACAGATGTCAGAAGGCAAATGTGTAGCAAAAAGATAAATAAAGTAGGTTTAAAAATAAGTAAAAGAAAATAAAGGAAACAAAGGAAGGGTAAACAACAAACAAGAAACAAAAGAACAACAAAGAAACAACCCAGGAAAAGCAGCCTTTCCTCTTAGGCCTCTAGAGACCTTCTCAGGCTGTTGGTAATCATCAATTAACCACCCTGCAGTTTATCCTCCACAGGTGATGTATTCAGTTTTAGTTAATAAAATACAGTAAAAAGAAAGGAAAAATTTTTAAAAAATCATAAAATATACCAGTAGGTCAGTGTACAATTTCCCTATCATAAGGTGCTAGCTGCATGCCTTATCTCTCCCAGGCTCCCTTCTCTTTGCAGGTATCAAAATTCTAACCAGCAACCTTCGACATGCAAGACAGGAACTCCCCCCATTGCACTACAGCAGCTCTTTAGACCGAATAAGTTTTTGGAAGCTTATCAGGCTCTTCCCGCTCCCATTTTCCTTAGGTGAGTTTGACTTCTAACACTTTTCATCAGCTGGGCTAGTTGGGTGCCTGTCTCAATCCCTTCTCTGTCCAAGTTCCTCTCTCCCAGGGCACCTTGGTGTGACAGCTTGCCTGAACAGTTTCCCCATCCCCGCTCCCGAGGAAAAACTCAATGTTGGCTGGTCTACTTCCTGAGATTCAAAGGGGCCTCAGGTGGCCAAACTCATGGAAAGAAAACCACTCTCCACACTTTCCAGACCCCTCTTCCTCCTGGGCAATGCTCCTCAACTGTCTGGTGAGAGCCAGGGATTCCATGAGGCTATTTGTCTTGAGTGTGGGTCTTACCCACCCACCTTTTCCAGCCACAGTGGTGGGCAAATAGCTTGGGCTCTTTACCTCTTTGTCCTGCTCCCTGCAGAACAATGCCCTGCAATCTCCAGTCCATATATTCCAAAACAGCTCACTCAGGTAGGATTTTTCCCCCTCTCTGCTGTTTTTTGTGAAAGAGCTGAGCAGTTCCTACCTACATCAATGCCGTTTTCCCAAAACTCTCAAAGCTTTTTCTTTGACCCACTGATTACTGAAGAGTGTATTTTTTAATCTCATGTATTTATGAATTTTCCATTTTTTCATCCATTATTGATTTCTACCTTCATTCTGTTATGATCATAGAAAATGTTTTGCATAATGTCAATCTTTTTAATTTTATTGAGACTTGTCCTATGTCCCAACATGTGTTCTATTATGGAGAAGGACCCATGCACTCATGAACAGAATGCATATCCTGGTGTTTTAGAGCACAATGCTCTATAAATGTCTGTTAGATCTGGTTCATTTATATTATTCAAATTCTGTTTCTTTATTGATCCTCTGTTCAGATGTTCTATCCAATACTGAGAGTGATGTATTGAAGCCTCCAACTATTATTGTAGAGACATCTATTTCTCCCTTCAGTTTTGCTAGTGTGTGCCTCATGAATCTTGGGGCACAGAGGTTTTGTGCACACATATTTAGTATAGTTATTTCTTCTTTCTGAATTGCCCCTTTTATTAATATATAATTACCTTCTTCATGCCTTGTTAAAGTGTTGCACTTCTATTTTGCCTGATATAAGTATTGTTACTCCAGCTCTTTTTTGCTTACTATTTGCATGGTATATCTTTTTCCAACCTTTCACTTTTAACCTGGTTGTGCCCTTACATCTCTGGTGAGTCTCTTGTAGAAAGCATATAGATTGGTCATATTTTTTAATATCCATTTTATCAGTCTATGTCTTGATTGGGAACTTCAAACCATTAGCACTCAATGTATTACTGTAAAGGCATTACATACTTCATCCATTTTGATTTTTGGTTTTCTGTTGTCATACTGTACTATTGTCAATCATTTTACACTTTAATTTACCCTTGTTGATAATCTTCATTTCCACACTCTTTTTCAAGTCTCTTCCTACTGAGACCAGCTCAGCAATAAGTTTGCACAAAGGGAAGATGACTCAGAACTGAAGAAATAAAAGGAAAGAAAAAAGACACAAGAGAGGAAATAATGATGGAACCAGTGGACTCACAGCTTCTGAAACTGAGAGCATCAATCCTAGTTTCCACATCATATTTATTAGGAACTAACAAGCAGCTGTTTGTTATTTACTATAATAAGGGACAGGTGCAACATTTGTGATAATAAGGTACAGGTCATACGAAGTCCAAATGCCTCCTCACACAAACTTTTTTTGTGCAGACCATATAGTGTTCCATCTAGTCAAGGCCTTGTGTTCCTAAGCCCTCAATTTTGTCTGCATTATGGAAACGTTTCAACTTCAAACCATGTTCCTTACTGTTTTCCCACAACAATTCCCCCTTTTTGTTTTTGCAAGGCAGTGATGACACATTTGGCAATTTCTTGCTGCTTCATACCCTGGAGAGTTTGTTGTGTGCATCTGAGGAGGTTGCTGTTACTATGGTGAACATAGCTACCAGTAGATAAGGAGCAGTAACTGGCAATTTCCCCTTTACTAACTATTGCTCAGCTTCTTGACTCAGACATCTAATTTGCCCCCATGTGGGGGGTGAAGCTGCTCTGGTCTTCACAGTGGGACCCAGTCATGTAGTTTCCAGCATCAGTCTCTCCATCTGCATGACCAGAGGTTCTGGGTTACACAGGAGATTTTGTTGTCTTTTGGCTTTCATGATATGGTTTTATTCAGTGAGCTGGTACCCATACAGGATGTTCTCCATCTCCTGGGGAAACACAAGCATACCCTTATCCCCAAGTTATCAGCTTCCCTGTTGACCATTCATTAGTCAGTCGATCATTCCACCAAATTAAAGGTTTTTCAAACAGAGTTTGGGTTTGAGTCTTTGAATTATTTTGTAAATGCCTTTTGGCTGCTGTCCCTTCCAGGGAGGTTCCACAGTTAAGAAAATTAAGAGTGAATAGTGCTTTATGTAACTGCACCTGTGATGTTTCCTTGTTTCCCCCTTTTTGCTTTTGTAACATGAGTTTAAGGGTTTGATTTGCTTGGTCAACAATAGCTTACCCTTGGGGGTTATATGGAAGTCCTGTAATATGTGAAATACTCCAAGTATCTAGAAATATTTTAAGGGAAACACTGGTATAAGGAGGAGCATTATCTGTATATCAAGACTGTGGAAGCCCCATTACAGTAAAGCAAGGTAACAAATGCTGTCTTACATGTAGAGCAGTTTCTCCAACCTGAGCTGTATCCCAAATGAATCCTGAACAAGTATCTACAGAGACATGAACATAACATAATTTTCCAAAGGTAGAGATATGAGTTATATCCATTTGCCACAGTGAGTTATTAGTTAAACCATGGGGATTTATTCCAGATTCCCGTTGTTTTGTGTTATTAAGAATTTGACAGGATGGACAAGTCAAAACAATGTCCCCAGTTTTGGGGTGAATATCCTAATCCTTTATGATTACCATGACCTGTGGTATCAGTTTAACAAATCCCTGGTGGTGCTTACCCAATCCTAACCCTGGAACATGCTCTTGTTTCCTCATTAATTGTTGACTTTGTTTACTATATTGGCTAACCTGAGGAATATACATTTCAGCCTGCCATTGTTCATAATAGATCACTTCCCCAGAGATTAATAAGTAAGTCTGCAACATATGGTTGTAGGGTGACAGGTTGCCCATCAGATCCCAGACAATGAAAAATTTGTGCACTCTCTTTTAAACCTCTGGGCATGCCAAGTTCCACAACAGAAATAGATGCATCTTGTAATGGCCAAGCAGAGGGCCAGTGGTTAGAACTAATGATAGAAATGTCAGCTCCAGTATCAATAAGTCTTTAAACCATTTGTTCTGAGTGGTTACTTCAAAAACAGGACAAGATTCTAAACTGTTTTCAGTTAAGAATATTCCTGTATTTACAAAACCATTTTTCCCTTGGACTTTCTCACTAGCTCCTACAGGAACATAAGGGAGCAACAATTGTGCTATATGATCTCCAATATCAGCTTTCCATGGAACTGAAGTGGACATGATAGCTAGAATCTCTCCTTGATAGTCACAATCAATTACTCCTGTATGTGCTCTAACTCCCTGGGTGGTGAGACTGCTCCTCCTGAGGAGAAGTCAGACCATGCCAGTTGGTAAAGGTCTCCTTATTCCTGTTTTTCACAGATGGGGGTATCCCCTGGAAGCAAGATAACAGATTCTGCCATAGGAAAATCTATGGCTGTGCTTCCTTCCATGGTGAGGGATAAGTCTCTGCTGAACCAGGAAAGCTCCCTTTTGGAATGGGGCTAGGAGTGGGGCCTGCTGGAAATTTCCCAACAAGGGAGAGCTATTCTTATGATAATTAGGCTGACATTGGCTAACCAATGGTTTCCTTTACTGCAGCGGGGGAAGGCTCAAATGGTTTCCAAGCAGAAATATTCTGTCTGGGAGGCATTGTTTTTCCCTCAGACTATTTCCAACAGTCTTTTCACATGTGACCAATTTTTCCACAGTTGAAACATCTTCCAGCGAACCTCTTATTGATTTTTATTGCTGCCTTAGCCTGAGCCATCATAGTATCATGGTGGCACTCCATCTGTACATCCTGGCTAAATTTAATATATATAGTCAAATCCACTTTACCTTTCATAACCCCAATAGTTTTCTGACAACCCTGACTAGCATTCTCATATGTCATTAGCTGCAAAATAGTACTAGCAGCTTCTAAATTATTGACTTGTTTTTTTGATAGCCTCTTGTAACCAAGTGATAAAGTCAGAGAAAGGTTATTTAGGTCCTTGTAGTATTTTTTTGAAATGACACTGGAGGCTGGCCTTTGACCACAATTTTTTCCCAGGCCCTTAAGCAACAGTGAGGAATCTGTGCAATGGCTTGAGCATTCATTGTTAATTGCTGATCTACTTCTGCCCAATTCACCATCCCCACTTGGATCAGGGATCCAAGGAAATGGGGATATTATGGACTCTAGTATGAGCAGCATGAATTTCTGCATGATCTGTCCACCAGGTTTTGAATTGTAAAAATTCTTCAGACCCTATGGTGATGTGTGCTAACGCAGACCAGTCATTTGGGGTCAACACAGAGCCTTCAGCAAGCCCCTGCACCATACCATAGGTAAAATGAGAATTTGGACCATATTGTTGCACTGCTACTTTTAATTCTTTCAAAACTTTAAATGGGAAGGGTTCATGAGTGAACTCATAAACTCCATTCAGATTTTGAGGCTCCACTCTAGGAGCTACACTTTCATGTATGGTGACCAGAAAGGCAATTTGAAATGCCTCCAAGTCGCTCTCCCTTCTAGCCTGTAAAGTGCCTTGTTGTAAAGCTGACAACTTCGGCTGAGCATCTCTGGGAATAGGAGGGGGAGGAGGTGTCAGTGGGGTGGAGGTGACTTTCCAAAATCAGTTATTGAAGGAGTTAAAGGAAAAATAACTTTAGATTTAGTATTATCAAAAAATTCAGTGGGAGGAATTTCCTCACATTCTCTGTTTTCATTTTTCTCTTCATCTTCTGTTTGCAAAGGTTCCAAAACAGATTTAACAATCCTCCCAGTGGACCAAATAGTAGCAGGCAGTGGAACACCTTGTACATGTAATTTTTCTAATTCTTTTCCTTCTCTTTCCTAGTCTTCTAATTCTAAACTTCCTACTGCTGGGAATCATGAGCAATATTTTTCTATTTTCTGTAAGATTTCTAAAATATGAGACTCACTGGCCTTGGCTCTTCCTGCCTTGAGGAGTTGTCTGAGGAGACAGATGTATGGGCAATATTTTGTTGAACTGTCGCCATTTCCCACCATAACCCTGCTAGAATACCCAAGAGTGTCCTTACTCACCAAGGATTTGGAAGGTCTTCTAAACCACTCAGGGCTCTATGCAGTGATAACACCTTTAATTTCACTTGAAGTGATTCTTCATCCCTTCATGCCCCATGTTGGGTGCCAGTTGCTGAGAAAAGCTCAGAAATAGGTTTGTACAAAGGGAAGGTGATGCAGAACTGAAGAAATAAAAGGACAGAAAGACAAAAGAGATGAAATAAAGATGGGACCAGGGGACTCACAGCTTCTGAAACTGAGAGCCTCAACTCTAGTTTCCACATCATATTTATTTATGAGCTAATAAGCAGCTGTTTGTTATTTACTATAATAAGCAACAGGTGCAACATTTATGATAATAGGTACAGGTCATACAAAGTTCAAATGCCTCCTCATATAAACATTTTTCATGCTGATCAGATGGTGTTCCATCTAGTCAAGGCCCGGTGTTCTATTGCTCACACTTTTTGTCTGTGTTATGGAAACATTTCAACTTTAAGTCATGTTACTTATTGTTTTCTCACATTTTACCCTT
The DNA here is from genome assembly GCF_030445035.2 of Dasypus novemcinctus. NCBI lineage: Eukaryota > Metazoa > Chordata > Mammalia > Cingulata > Dasypodidae > Dasypus > Dasypus novemcinctus. The sequence continues at coordinate 89,854,093 of NC_080704.1, read as the reverse complement.
GTGTTTTTCCTTTCAGGCTACAGCACTTCCTTTAGTATCTTTCATAATTCTGTTCTTTTGGTAACCTATTCTATGAGTTTGTGTTTGGCTGTGAAGACTTTGATCTCCCCTTTATTTTTTTGTCTTCATTTATTTTTTAATGTTTCATTAAAAAAATATGAGGTCCCCATATACCCCCCAACCCCTACCCTCACTCCTCCCCCAACAACAACCTCCTCCATCATCATGAGACATTCATTGCACTTGGTGAATACATCTCTGAGTACCACTGCACCTCATAGTCAATGGTCCACACCATAGCCCACACTCTCCCACAGTTCACCCAGTGGGCCATGGGAGAACATACAGTGTCTGGTAACTGTCCCTGCAGTACCACCCAGGGCAACTCCAAGTCCCAAAATATCCCCTTTGCCAGATATGGAATTCTTAGTAGACAATTTTTCTCTTTGAGTACCTTAAATACATCATACCACATTCTTCTTTCCTCCATGTTTCTGATGAGAAGTCATGACTTAATCTTATCAAGATTCCCTTGTATGTGAAGTTTTGCTTTTCTCTTGCTGTTTTCTGAATCTTTTCTTTATTTCGTATATTTGTCATTCTGAATAGTAGCTGTCTTGCATTACCTCTATTCAGATTTACTCTGTTTGTGGTGCATTTTCATTCTTGGATATTGATAATTATGACTTTCTTAAGTGTAGGGAAATTTTCAATCATTATTTCCTTAAATATTTCTTCTGCCCCTTTTCCATTTTCTTCTCCTTCTGGTACACTGATAATGCATATGTTTTTGTATTTCACATTGTTATTCAAATCCCTGAGACTCTGTTCCATTTTTTCCATTTTCTTCTCTTTCTATTCTCTTATCTTTTCCAGGTCTGATGTTTTGTCTTCAAAATCACTAATTCTGTCCTTAAATAATTCAAATCTGTTCTTATGTGCTTCTAATGTATTTTTAATCTAGTCCATCCTGTCTTTCATTCCCAAAAGATCTGTTACTTTTCTTTTAAAGCTTTCAAAGCATTCTTTATGTTCACCTCATGTCTTCTTAATATCCTTTATCTCTTTAGTCATATTTTCTTTCAATCCTTTAAATTTATTTAGGAGAGTTGTGTGATTACCATTTTTTACTTTAACCCAGTATCTCTTCAGGATATGTGGTTTGTTCCTTTAGCTGGGCTATATATTCTTGTTTCCTAGGATGGCCTGGAATGTTTTGCTGATTTCTAGGCATCTGAAGATATTGGTGAATTTACTCTGATGGCCAATTATCTCTCCTGCCTATAATTATTATTATTTCACACATTTCTTTGATATTTCTATCAAATTATCCTAACTCTTTAAAATTGATAGCCTAAGTTATCAAAATCATGCCAGGGGCTCAATAATGGGGTGCAGATTTTTCTCCCAGAAATTAGAGAACAGAGGCCAAAATGAAGTATCTTTCCATGTAATTTCCAGGCTGGCCAGAAAATGGTACCCATTGATGAACCTTTTCATGGCGGTTTACCTGGTGGGTTTCCTTTGGGTTCAAAGTGGGTTCAGCTGGCCAAATTTACTGAAGAAAAGCCCCCCCCCCCACAATTCCCCCTCTCTTTTCCCTTTTAACAGCTAACAGAGAGGAATATATCTATTCCTTTTTCAGGCAGCAGCAATGAGCTAGCAGTTTTAACCCAGCTTAATGTCTTTGGAATTGAGGAGGGAAGACTTCCTGGTGGCCAGGAGGTTAGTAACTCAGTTTGTTTTTTCAGGTTCTTTGTCTTTCTGTCTCTCACTCTCCTGGTAGTTGTGAAGCACTGTACTGCTCTGCTGACCCCCAAAGCAGGTCCCTCAGGCAGCTTTTGTCTCTCCGTTGTTTTTGGGAGAGAGCTGATCCTTGTCCACCTAATCTAATGCTCTCTTCCCACAATCCTTATAATTCTTTTGCTGTACTGCTGTATTTGATTTGACAGTATTTTGGTGAGGATTTTTTAATCTATATAGATATGAGAAATTGATGGGTCATGGATGTAGCTCAAGTGATTGAGCACCAGCTTCCCATGTATGAAGTCCCAGCTTCAATACCAGTACCTCCTAAAAAGAAAGCAAATGAAAGAATCAAACTCATTGGGGAGCAGATGTAGCTCAGGTGTTGTGCAACTGCTTCCCACATATGAAGTCCTGGTTTCAGTCCCCAATACCTAAAAAAAAAAAGAGAAATTGTTTTGAAATTTTCCTTTCTTCTAGTTTCTTATCTGACTTTGGTGTGTGAGTGAGTTTGGGCTTATACAATAATCGTTCCCTCCTGTTCTACCTTTTGGAACAGTTTCAGCAGGATTGGTATTAATTCATCTTTGAAAGATTGGTAGAATGCACCTGTGATGCCATCTGATCCTGTACTTTATTGTGTTGGTAGGTCTTTGATGACTGATACAATGTCTTTATTTGTAATTGGTGTGTTGAGATCTTCCACTTTTTCTAGAGTCAGTGTAGGTGGTTTGTGTGATTCTAGGAAGTTGTCCACTTCTATTTTTTCAGATTTGTTGGCTTACATTTGTTCAGAGTATCCTCTTAATCTTCTTTTTATTTCAGTGTGGTCAGAAGTAATGTTTCCCTCTCAATTCTGATATTATTTATTTGTTTCCTCTCTCTTTCTTTGTCAATTTAGCTAAAGGTTTGTTAATTTTATTGACTTTTTGAAAGAAAAATGTTTTGATTTTTTAATATGCTCTATTTTTATTTTAAAGCAGTATTATTTAGATATACATACAGTACAATAATCCAAAATGTACAATCAGTGGCTTTTCATATAAGCACAAAGTTGTGAATTCATCAGCACAATTAATTTTATTTATTTATTTATTGTTTTTTTATATATTTATTTTTCTTTTATTGAAGCATATAATTCACACATGGATATACATAAACATTAAGTATGTAGTAAAAGTTGTGAACTTACATCATACAGGGGTACCATACATCATCCCACCACCAACACCTTGCATTGTTGTGAGACATTTGATACAAACTATGCAAAAGCATCATCAAAATATTACTAACTGTAGTCCATATATTACATTTGATTTATTTTTCCCAAAATGCACCCTATTTTTATATATTTTTTTATTCATTTTTTAAAAATATTACATTAAAAAATATGAGGTCCCCATTTACCCCCACCACCCCCACCCTACCACTCCCCCCACAGCATCATTCTCCCCCATCATCATGACACATCCATTGCATTTGGTGAGTACATCGCTGGGCATCTCTGCATCTCATGGTCAATGGTCCACATCATAGCCCATACTCACCCATGTTCCATCCAGTGGGCAATGGGAGGATCTACAATGTCCGGTAATTGTCCCTGCAGCACCGCCCGGGACAACTGCAAGTCCTGAAAACGCCTCCACATCTCATCTCTTCCTCCCATTCCCCCACCTAGCAGCCACCATGGTCACTTTTTCCACACCAATGCCACATTTTCTCTGTGGACCTTGGATTGGTTGTGTCCATTGCACATCTATGTCAACAGGGGGTTTAGATTCCACATGGATACTGGATGCAATCCTCCTGCTTTCAGTTGTAGGCACTCTAGGCTCCATGGTGTGGTGGTTGACATTCTTCAACTCCATGTTAGCTGAGTGGGGTGAGTCCAATAAATCAGAGTGTAGGAGCTGAAGTCTGTTGAGGTCAGGGCCTGGCTATCATATTGTCAGTCCAGAGATTCAAATCCCCTAGATATATCTTAAACCCCAGTACCAATTACAATTCCAGTAAAGTATCAGGAAAGGCTTGTGAAAAGAGATCCCATCTGAGACCAGCTCCATCACGCAGAAACACCAGCTCCAAAGAAAGGCCAACTGACATGGCAGTGAACTCCATCTGCCATGACCATAGAACATGTGGGTCTCTTTAGCCCTCAAAAGAACCAATACCTGGGGTTGTATACTTATTGGTTTTTAATAAGGGTATTTATTTGGTGTGGAAGCTTACAGATACCAGGCCATAAAGCATAAGTTACTTCCCTCACCAAAGTCTATTTGGTTCAAGATGGCTGCTGACATTTGTGAGGGTTCAGGCTTCCTGGATTTCTACATTCCTGGAACTTGATTTACTCTGGCTTCAAGGTTCCTTCCTTCCTGGGGCTGGCTTCTCCTTCCTCTGAATTCTGACTTTCCGGGGCTCCAGTTTAAGTCGTCAGCGTCAAACTCCAAAATAATAACTCCAACATTAAAAGCCCTCAAATCTGTTCTCTGCCATGCCTTTTATCTGTGAGCCCCTAGCCACTAAGTGTTGGGGACTCAACACCCTATTCATAACTCAATCATGCCAGGTACAGATGAGATTACAAGCATAATCCAATATTTCTTTCTGGAATTCATCAGTTATATCAAACTGCTACACTGCACCCTCTGAATTCCAAAAAGTTATTACAATACTCAAAAAATCATTAAATCAGTTACAATGCAAGTACTAAATTATATCATAATCAATTTAAAGAAATACAGCTTGTCTTGGGGCAAAGCCCCACGTGCTATAGACCTCTGCAACTTACAAAACAATTTATCTGCTTCCAATACACAAATGGATAGAGAAAGGATAAACATTTTCATTACAATAAGGAGAAATTGGGAAGGAAACATGAGTCCTCTACAGTTCAGTAAACCTGCAGGGCATCCTCCATTTGATTTCAAAGCCGGAGAGTCTATCTCAAGATGATCCTTTCTTCTCCTTGGGGCCTTATGGGAACTCACCCTTTTCCACAGGTTTGCCCAATGGCCATTTTCTTGGTTCCACGCTCGTCAAGCATTTGCGTATTGACCAAGCAAAGAGTGTTGGGGTGATTACCACACCTTACCCAACCTTTGGGTTAGAGCCTTAACCCCCCTAGCACATTGATGTGAAGACAAAATTCCCCCTAACATTTAGCATACAAGCTCAACCTCTCAGAGCAATTAGTTGACCACCTGGCCTTCCCTAACATTTGGGGGACAGGTCGACCCCTCTCAGACCTGTGGGGTGCTGAACTTAACCGCCCTAATCCTTGGGGAATGTGTTCCATCCTCTCTGCACCCTGGGGCAGCAAAACTCTCTCAGGAAATCTGGTGGGAACATCCACCCTCTTCAACTGCTGGGGCAAACTCACCCACTCTGTACACCTGGGTCGGGTTCCTTTCTTGGCCAAAGGTGATGTCCTAATTCCAGATCTCAGCTTGCATGGTTTTTCTCATAAAGCTGTTTCTCCTTCAGTCTGTCCTTTCCATGTCCCTTTTATTCCAGACTGACTGTAGTTTTGTTCATAAAGCTCTTGCAAAAGTCGTTTGGTTTAGCATGCAGGAAACACGGGTCCAAGCCATCATACAGTAAGACTTTCCACAAGTCTTTCCAACATAACTGTGAGGTGATTTCCAGAGGCTTGGAATTTTCAGAATCAGTTTCTGTTTTCTTTTTGTCAGACAGTTCATTCTGTAGCTTATCTCTGTCATCTAGCATTTTGCTATAAGCAGAGGCCAAACCGCATTCCCTGGGTTTACTTTGGAGAGCTCTTCAGCTAAATGCCCAGGTTTGCCATTTTCAAATTTTGCCTTTCATACACCAGGAGTTAATCTTCTTAAGTCCTCTGCAACTTTAAAACACAGATCACCTTTCTTCCAGTTTCCAATAATAGTTTCATCAATTACTTCTAAGGCATCTTAAGAAGTCTCTTTTTTAAACATTTATTTTAATTCATTTTTTAAAAATATTACATTAAAAAATATGAGGTCCCCATGCACCCCCACCTCCCCCACCCCACCACTCCCCCCACAGCAACACTCTCCCCCATCATCATGACACATCCATTGCATTTGGTGAATATATCTCTGAGCATCACTGCACTTCATGGTCAATGGTCCACATCATAGCCCACACTCTCCCACCTTCCATCCAGTGGGCCATGGGAGGATCTACAATGTCCGGTAATTGTCCCTGTAGCACCATCTAGGATAACTCCAAGTCCCGAAAATGCCTCCACAACTCATCTCTTCCTCCCATTCCCCGCACCCAGCAGCCACCATGGCCACTTTTTCCACACCAATGCCACATTTTCTTCGATTATTAACCACAATAGTTCATGAATAGAATATCTGTAAGTCCACTCTAATCCTTATTGTATTCCTCCTTCCTGTGGACCTTGGCTTGGTTGTGTCCATTCCACATCTATGTCAAGAGGGGGCTTAGATTCCACATGGATGCTGGACACAATCCTCCTGCTTTCAATTGTAGGCACTCTTGTCTCCATGGTGTGGTGGTTGACATTCTTCAACTCCATGTTAGCTGATAGCTGAGTGGGGTAAGTCCAATAAACCAGAGTGTAGGAGCTGAAGTCTGTTGAGGCTCAGGGCCTGGCTACCATATCATCAGTCCAGAGAATCGGATCCCCTAGATATATCTTAAACCCCAGCACCAACTACAATTCTGGTAAATTAACAGTAAAAGCTTGTGAAAAGAGATCACATCTGAGTCCAGCTCCATCACGCAGAAACAACAACTCCAAAGAAGGGCCAACTGACATGGCAGTGAACTCCATCTGCCATGACCATAAAACCTGTGGGTCTCTATAGCCCTCAGAAAAACCAATACCTGGGGTTGTATCTACTTTATCTGTCTCTGAGACTCTGCTCAGGTGTGCATAAGGGCAACCCCTCTGATAACCTCCAGACTCTTTTTTAGAGACTCATAGCCATATAAACTCATTTGTCCTTTCCATTTCCCCCTTGATTTAGGTCAAAAAGCATTAAAAAGTCTCTTTAGCATACATATTGCTATCAACAGTCTCTTCAAAGCACTGTGTGTCTTTTCTTCTAAGCGTCTCACAATTCCTCCAAAAATACCCCTTACCCATTTAAAAAACCATTCCAGCATTTCGGTAATTGCAAAAGCACCTCCCTACTCCTCAGTACCAAATTCTGTATTAGTCAGCCAAAAGGGTGCTGATGCAAAATACCAGATATGGGTTGGTTTTTAATTAGGGTATTTATTTGGGGTAGAAGCTTACAGAATACCAGGCCATAAAGCATAAGTTACTTCTCTCACCAAAGTCTATTTGGAGCAAGATGGCTGCTGATACTTGCAAGGGTTCAGGTTTCTTGGGTTCCTACATTCCTGGGGCTTGCTTTACTCTGGCCTCAAGGTTCCTTCCTTCCTGGGGCTGACTTCTCCTTTCTCTGTGTGCTGACTTCCTGGGGCTCCAGTTTTAGTCTTCAGCATCCAACTCCAAAATCAAAACTCCATCATTAAAAGCCCACAGCACAATTAATTTTAGAACATTCTCATTACCCCACAAAGAAAAACAAAATAATCTTTAGCAGTGTTCTGTCAATTCCTGTATCCTCCCCCAGTCCTACATAATCATAATCTATTTCTGTCTCTAGAGTTTTATTTATGTTTACATTTTAAATAAATGGAATGATGTGATATGTAGGATTTCAAGTCTGGTTTGTTCACTTACCATAAATTAAAAAAATATATTGCTATTTTTTATTAGAGAAGATGTAGGTGTACCAAAAAGTCATTCAAAAATACAACTTTCCAAAAACCCCCCTGTTGTTGACATTTTACAATAGTGTGGTATATTTGTTACAACTGATGAAATGATATTAGAATATTACTAAGTATAATCTTTAGTTTACATTACATTTATTTTTCCCATTCACTGCCATATTATTACATCTTGTGATAATGTTGTAAATTTGGTATAATTTATGAAAGAATATTCTTATATGTTTACTACTAATCCCAGTACAACATCCACATCAGGGTTCAATGTTTTATACAGTCCCATGCTTTATCTTCTAGCTTTCATTCCAGTAACATATACAACTCAAACTTTCCCCCTTTAAACCAAATTCATGCAAAGAATTCAGCCCTGTTACTTACACTCACAATAATGTTCTACTATCATCACTATCCATCTCCAAATCTTTACAATAACCAAAATGCGGTCACCCCTCGGGCTGAAGTGTGGTTTGCTGGCCTGGCGGGGGAGCAGCCGCGGCAGGCCAAGCCGCTGCCCCCATAATAGGGTGGCTGGTCAGACTCACCGCCACCCCTGAAGGGAGCTCGGCTTGGGTGCAGAGTGCCCTCGGGTCTCCCCTTCTCGGCAGCCATGCTTCCGCGGCTGCCCCTCCTCCTGGATGGCGCCACATGATGCCTGTGGGGTGGCACCCTTCTTCTTCTTCCTCCCTGCACAGGCGCAGGGCAGAAAATTCCAGTCTGCCCTTTTCCCTCCCCCCGACAGCAGCAACAGCCAGGTGTGTGCGGGAAACTCAAGTCTGCCCTCTACCCCAGCAACAGCAACCACCAATCACTAAACCCTGCCACTTCCCCCAGCAACAGCAACAGCCAATCCCTAATCACCACCCCTCCCCCGTCCAGTACCGCCCACTGACCTTTCTCAGCAACCAATCAGAACAGGGAGTGGCTTCGACCAATCAGCCTTCCCCAGCCCCTATAAAACTGCTGCCTCTCCCTCAATAAAGTGGACTTGCGTGTTTACCTTGTCTCCGCGGTAGTTTTTCTGCCGTGCGCCCTCCAGTCCTGAGAGCCCCCGACAAGGGCCTGGCCTCCCTTGTCCCCAGTTCATCGCCTACTTCTCCGGGCGACCCCTTCGTCGCCGGCTTTGCTGGGCGACCCCGTCAGCCGAACCGCAGAACCCCTGTGAGACCGATCCCTCATCTGCTGCCGGACCGACCCCTCGTCCCAAGTGGGACCGACCCCTCGTCCCAAGCAGGACCGACCCCTCGTCCAAAGCTGGACCAACCCCTCGTCCGCAGCCAGACCCCACCTCTACCGACCAAGCAAGCCGCCGCACCAAAATAAATATTTTGCAAAAATTTAAGTATTGTCTCCTCATTCTCTACACCAAATACATCCCCTGATAGGCTACATTCTAGATTCTAACTCTCAGTGTGTGATTATTATAATGAGTTCACATCAGTAAGATCATATAATATTTGTCCTTTTGGGTCTAGGTTATTTCATTCAGCACAATGCCCTCAGGGATCATCCATGTTGTCACATACATCAGAACTTCATTCCTATACAAGTGAAAAATATACCATTCTATGTATATACCACCTTTTGTTTATCCATTCATTTCTGAAGACTACTTGGTTTGATTCCATCTTTTGGACATTGTGGATAATGTTGCTATGAACACTGATGTGCAAATACCTGTTCAAGCATTTTCAATTCCCTGGGTGTATATCCAGTAGAGGGATTTCTGGGTCATATGGTAATCATATATTTAGCTTCCTACGCAAGTCCTAAACTGTCTTTCACAACATCTGCATCATTTTAACATCCTACCAGCAATGAATGTTTTCCTAATTCTCCATGAGGGCTTCAACAATTGTAACTTTCTACTTAAGAGTAGACATTCTAATGTGTGTTAAATTATATCTCATTGAAGTTTTGGTTTACATTTTCCTAAATAGCTACTTTTGTACTGCATATTTCCATGTGCTTTTTTAGTCATTTGCTATCCTCTTTAGAGAAATGTGCATTCAAGTTTTTTACACTTTTTTCAGGTTGATTTGATGCATGTGATGATCATGAGACATTTCAGGGACTAAGTGAGCTTCAGGAGAATGGAGAAACCCAGGTGACAGGGTGACTAGGTGGTCATGAGTCAAGGTAAACACGTAGAAATAGTCTCTAATCTCCAGGTCTGTTCACAAATTTATGTGTATGTACTTTATAAGGAAATGGGGTGCGATTTTTTTTCTTTTTTTTGTCTTTAATTATTTTTTTAATATTACATTCAAAAAAGATGAGGTCCCCATATACCCCACACCACCCTTACTCCACTCCTCCCCCATAACAACAATCTCCTCCATCATCATGAGACATTCATTGCATTTGGTGAATGCATCTCTAAGAACCACTGCGCCTCATGGTCAATGGTCCACATCATAGCCCGCACTCTCCCATATTCCACCCGGTGGGCCATGGGAGGACATACAATGTCCAGTAACCATCTCTGAACAACTCCAAGTCCCAAAAACGCCCCCACATCTCATCTCTTCCTCCCATTCCCTACCCGCAGCAGCCACCATGGCCACTTTGTCCACACCAATGCCACATTTTTTTTGATTACTAATCACAATAGTTCATGAAGAGAATATCAGCAAGTCCACTCTAATCCATACTCTATTCCTCCATCCTGTGGACCTTGGAATGGTTGTGTCCACTCCACATCTATACCAAGAGGGGGCTTAGATTCCACATGGATGCTGGATGCAATCCTTCTGCTTTCAGTTTTAGGCACTCTTGGCTCCCTGCTGTGGTGGTTGACCTTCAACTCCATGTTAGCTGAGTGAGGTAAGTCGAATAAACCATAGTATAGGAGCTGAAGTCTGTTGAGGCTCAGGGCCTGGCTATCACATGGTTAGTCCAGAGATTCAGGTTCCCTGGGTATACAGTTCTGGTAAAAGTAACAGGAGAAGCATGTGAACAAAGATCACATCTGAGTCCAGCTCCATCACATAGAGACACAAACTCCAAAGTAGGGCCAACTGAGATGGCACTGAACTCCATCTTCCAGGACCATAGTACCCATGGGTCTCTGTAGCCCTCAGAAGAACCAATACTCGGGGTTGTATCTACTTTATGTGTCTCTGGGACTCTCCTAAGGTGTGCATGAGGGCAAACCCTCTGATAACCTCCCTGCTCTTTTTGGAGACTCATAGCCATATAAACTCATTAGTCCTTTCCATTTCCCCCTTTTATTCAGGTCAAAAGCCATTTTTAACTCCTGGTATTATATGTAGATTGAGATATTCTGCTGGTCCGAGTTGACCCTTTTATTCAAGGTCATTTTCTAGTTACATCATCAGCTGGTACTTGGTAGTAATCCCTCAGCACCAGGGAGGCTCATCCCTGGGAGTCCTGTCCCACACTGGGGGGAAGACAATACATTTACATGCTGAGTTTGGCTTCAAGACTGGCCACATTTGAGCACATGGAGGCTCTCTGGAGGTAACTCTTAGGCACTCTGCAGCTCTAGGCCTTGTTCTTATTTCAGGTGCACAGGCTCACAAGCATAGTCATTAGTATCATGGACTCATTGTTTGACCTTCATTTTTTATTGGTCTTTGCTGCTGTGCTTGGGGGATTGTTGCTGTTACTTTAGGGAGTGTGATAGAGCTCCCCTGGCTAGGAATTCAGCACTCCCTCAGTTGTTGTTTTTAATTGCATCTACTATGAAAATATCCAAACATTTTTATGCATGGGGTGGGATTTTTGTAAAACTTTTTCTTTCTTTCTTTCTTTCTTTCTTTCTTTCTTTCTTTCTTTCTTTCTTTCTTTCTTTCTTTCTTTCTTTCTTTCTTTCTTTCTTTCTTTCTTTTTCTCTTTTCCTTCCTTCCTTCCTTCCTTCCTTCCTTCCTTCCTTCCTTCCTTCCTTCCTTCCTTCCTTCCTTCCTTCCTTCCTTCCTTCCTTCCTTCCTTCCTTCCTTCCTTCCTTCCTTCCTCCCTTTCATTCTTTCTTTCTAGAACAAACTTTATCTCAACTTCAAAAAATGAAATGACAAAAAGCCACTTAACAAAATATGGAAACATTACTTTACAGATTCTTTCTAGGCACATTTATTTCATTTTATCTTAAAAACAAACTCAACTGTTTCTTCAGTGTTCATAAAAGTACATAAATGAGCACAGATTGGCTAAATGAAATAACCAAGTTCTCCTTGTTAATGAAAATAGTGAGGAAAAAAATGTTGCTTCATATTCATATTTAATAAAACAAAATCCAATATATTTTTGATCTTTGATATTTATATAGCCGTTTCCTTATATTTGCTGAAAAATATTAGAATATTACCTTATAGACCATAAATTACATTAGTTGCATTTTTCTCATATATCATCATATTCTTAACACCTTGCAGTAGAGAAGCATTCTTGTGACTATGTCACTATCCACTTTCCTCATCTTTCACCAAAATCATGATATTTCTTAGTTGGGTTTTAAAAAATGTATCTTATTTATTTTTAAAAGATACTTAGATTACATAAAATGTTACATAAAACTATAAGGGATTCCCATATGCCCCACTTCCCACACCTCCCACCCTTCCCCATTCATCAGTATGGTACCTTTATTGCAATTGATTAACACATTTTGGAACATCACCACTTGTCATGGATTATAATTTACATTGTAATTTACACCCTCTCCTACTCAATTCTGTAGATTATGCCGCATTTATAATGACCCATATTTGTCATTGCATTGTCACTCAGTATAATTCCAAGTCCTGAAATTGCCCCTGGAATTACACCTCTTCATCCCTTTCCCTGACTTCAGCACCTCTAATGGCCACTGTCTCCACATCAATGATATAATTTCCTCCATTGCTAGAATCTCAATGTCTATTGTAGAATAACAGTAAGTCCACTCTAGTCCATATTTTATTTCCCTATCCTGAGGATTCTGTGATGGTGATGCACACTCCACCTGTAACTGAAAGGGGGATTCAGTCCAATACAGATGATGGATGGGACTCTCTTGCCTGCAGTTGTAGACTCTCGGTTCCTTGGTGTGGTGTTTTTACATCCTCACCTCCTTGTTAGTTGTCCTGGGTGAGTCCAATGAACTGGAGAGTAGGTGTTGCAAATATGCTGAGGCTAAGGGCCCAGCTGGCACATGGACAGTGCAGAGATTCAAGATTCTTGGATGTACAGCTACCAACTCCAGCACCAACTATAGGTCCAAATAAAGGGGAAAGAAGAGGCATGTGTACAGAAGTGATATATAAGTCAAATTCTGTTACAGAAGGGAGCATAAACTCCAAAGTAGGGCCCATTGGTGAGGCACCAACCACTAGAGTTATCTGTCATGACCATAGGACCTGGGTGTCTCCAGAGCTCTCAAGAGCCCCATTGTTTGAGGTAGTATTTACTTTGGCTATCTATGAGATCCTGCTGAGATATGCTTAAGCATTACCTCTGGGAATAAACCCAATTTCATTTTGAAGTCTCTTAGCCATATAAACTCATTTGTCTTTACCTTTCCCCCCTTTTATTCAAGGTCTTTTTCCAGTTGCATTGCTCATTGGTGTTTGGTAGTAATCCCTTGGTGCCAGTGAGACTCATCCCTGGAAGTCATGCCTCCCACACTTGGGGGAAGATAATGCACTTATATGCTGAGTTTGGCTCAGCGAGTGGCCATATTTGTGCAACATGGAGGCTTTCAGAAGGTAACGCTTAGGCACCTTACAACAGTAGGCTCTGTTGCAACTTTAAGAACAGGACTCATAATGATAGTCATAAATATCAAAGGCCCATCAATGGACACTAGTCATTGCCCCTGTACTTTGTTGATATTTGCTGTTCCAGTAGAGAATGTGGCAGAGCCCCATATTCTTTCAGTTGTGTGAAACTTTGCCCATATAGCATTAACCCAAGAACATTTGTAGATATTTATATACATTATATATATGTCCAGGTTAACTTCCTCCCATGTATCACCCATCACTGACACCCCACACCGATGATCCTCCCCTGCCATAGCTGGAAACCTTCTGTGTCCAAAACTTCTTAAAAAATGAAACCCAGAATATCATCAAATACAATTATTAAGAAAAGGAAATAATAATGTTTAAACATAAGAAATAAAATACTTACTAATTTATATAAATTAAAATGAAAATAAAGTAAAAAATTGAGATAATAAAAATTATGAAAAATATTTAAGAAAAATGTTTTTGACGTTTTGCCTTTCATCACTGTAATATCTGTCATCATGTATGTACAGTGGGATTTTGTCTTCAAGGAAGTTTTAGGTCACTTTAAAGTCACATAAAGATTATAGGATACTCCCATACACCCAACATTCTCACCCCTTTCCACTCTGTTGTATCAATAAACATTTTACATGTGGTACATTTGCTACAAATGATGCACAAATATTGATACATTGCTTCCAACCATGGTCAGTAGTTCACATTATGGTTTACACTTTAGACCATATATTTTATAAAATTTTTAAATGAAATTTAACATGTCCTGTACCCATCATTACAAGATCAAGTAGAACTCTTCCATTGCCCTCTAAATAACCCCTCTTCCTTCTATTCTATTCTTCCTTTCCCTCAGAGTCCATGGTGACCACCAGGATTCACTCCTTGAAGGAGAAGATTCATAGATAGTTGCAACAACACAGGGCTTGACACATCAGTCTACCCTCCCTTATTAGGAACTGCACATGATCTCAAGAGACACCCTCCTCTCTGTTTGAGAACATACCATACCTCCCTGAGATAGGAATTCAACTCTTTCCTGCTCATTATTTGGGTCTCCACCCACTGATGCACCACACTATGACAAAATAATCACTCACTCATTATCTAGAAGACTTCCCCAGATTGCCCTGTGCCAAATGCTCCCCATCCATCACCCTAAACCAGTAACCCTTCTTTGTCATATTGCCAAATGAGTTTTCTCAACATTGTAGTTTCAACCATGTACCCACCAATACCCAGTGTTCACTGCTCCCTCTCCCAGTCCTCCCCTCAGTTCCATGGACCATCCAACCTATCCTCCTCATGCTATCCCCCTATCAAGCTTGCACTGTCCAACCCAATGTATCACTACATCATTACACCTCTGTCATATCACTTCACTGCACAACTACTCAATTCCTCCTTATCATAGATTTCACCCATATCAGCATTGGCTCATGCCCTTCTTCCTTCCTATTTCCTATAAACCTATCTTTCACACTCTAGCTCTCTGTGTCCACTCAATTTGCTTAATTCATACCAGAGAGGTCATGTAATGCTGTCCTTCAATTCCTAGCTTGCTTCACTCAACATGAGGTCCTCAAGATTCATCCATGTTATCCCGTGTGTTAGTACTGTATTCCTTCTTACAGCTGAGTAATATTGCATTGTATGTATATACCACATTTATCCTTTCATCAGTTGATGGGCATTTGGGATGGTTCCAACTTTTGCCAATAGTGAATAAATAATGCTGCTATGAACATTGGTGTGCAAATGTCTGTTCATGTCTTTGCTTTCAGTTCTTCTGGGTATATACCCAGTAGTGGAATTGCTGGGTCATATGGCAAATCTATATTAGTTTTTTGAAAACCACTGAATTGTCTTCCACAATGGCTGGACCATTCTACATTCCCATCAGAAGTGGATGAGTGTACCCATTCCTACATATCCTCTACAACACTTGCAGTCCTCTGTTTTTTTTTAGTGGCCACCAGTCTAGTGGGTGTAAGATGGTATCTCATTGTAGTTTTGAATTGCATTTTTCTAATAGCTAGTGATGTTGAGCATCTTGTGAATTCTTTTTATTTAAAAAAAATCAGCTTTTCTTACTATTGTTGAATTTAGGATTCCTTTATATATTCTGGATATTAATTCTTTATCAAAGGATTTCAAAATATTTTCTCTCAATGACAAGGTTACCTTCTAAAAATATATATATATATATAAATTTTAAATTAATTTATTGACTGTATCACATATACATAAACATAAATAAACAATAACTGTATAGTAATATTTGAGGAGAATTGACATCTTAATGATATTTAGTCTTCCAATCCATGAGCATGGAAAGTTCTTCCAGTTACTTAGGACTTTTTAAAATTTCTTTTAACATTGTGTTGCAGTTTTCTGAATACAAGTGCTTTACATCATTAGTTAAGATTATTCCTGACTATTTGACTTTTATCTGTCATATTTTATTTTCACCACTCTTTTGAGACTTTCAGTAATTAATAATGATATAATCTTTATTTCTAGGCTCTCTTCCAGTCTCTCTCTCCTGTCTTTTCTTTTCAGGCTCCAGCACTCTCTTTAGTATTTCCCGAAAAGCTGGTCTCTTGTTTAGAAATTTTCTCAGTATCTGTCTATCTGTGAATACTCTAATCTCACCCTCATTTTTGAAAGGGAGACTAGCTAGATATAAGATTCTTGGCTGGAAGTTTTTCTCTTGCAGTATCTTAAATATATCAGACCACTGTCTTCTTGCCTCCATGGCTCCTGGTGAGAAATCAGCACTTAATCTTACGCAGTATTCCTTATATGTTATGCATTTCTGTTCTCTTTCTATTCTCAGAATTCACTTTTTGTCTTTGGCATTTGGCATTCTGATTAGTATGTGTCTTGGAATTGGTCTATTCAAAATTTTTTGGATGGGAGTATGTTTTCCTTCTTGGACATGTATATCTATGTCTTTCAATTGGGTTAGGAAATTTTCTACCATTATTTCTTCAAATATTCCTTCTACTCCTTTTCCCTTGTCTTCTCCTTCTGACAATCCATGACACATATATTTGCATTCTTTTGCTGTCATTTAGTTCCCTGAGACCTTGTTCAATTTTTTCCATTCTCATCTTCATCTATTCTTCTGCATGTTCACTTTCAGAGGCCATTTCTTCAAGTTAACCAATCCTATCTTCTGCCTCCTCAAATCTGCTGTTATATGATTACAATGTTTTTAAAATTTCATTTATTTCACCTTTCATTCCTATAATATATGCTATATTTCTATGTATGCTTTCAAATTCTTCTTTGTGCTCATCTAATATCTTCTTAATAACATTAATCTATTTAGCCATCTCATTGAATTTAAGGATATTTGTTTGAAAATCTATGATTAATTGTCTCAATTCCTTTTTGTCATCTGGAGGATTATCTTTTTCCTCTACTGGGCTATTTCTACTTGTTTCTTGGTGTGGATTGTAATTTTTTTTTGATGTCTTGGCATCTGGTTTACTAGAGTTTTATTCTGGGTGCAACTTTTCTCTTTAGTTTAGGGTTTCCTGCCCTTTCTCCCTTGCTGGTTGTGCAGTAAGAATCAAGGATGTAGTTGATGTTATAAGCTGCGGAGGCTCAAGCTGCCTTCAATGCTCCATAGACCAATGAAGCTTCTTCCAACTTTTTCCTTTGCCAGTGGTAGGGGTAGAGTCACAGCTTTGTGGAATAATCCAAGTTATACAGGCACAGACTATATCTGCCCATAGAGGCTGATGAAGTTTCATGCCCCTTTCTCCCCTTCCTGGGGCAGGAATGGAGCTGCAGGGTCCAAGATGTGAGGGTCCAACATGATTGCAGCTGCCCCAGTAGACTTCTGAGTATTCATTCTGTGCCAGCCAAAGTTACCTGCAGTTACCTGGATAGGCTCATGCAGGTTCTGTCAGCCTCCTCCTTGCCAGAGGTGGGGCTGAAGTCTAATCTTGGGCTGTGGGCCAATATGGGTGAAAGAAACGGGTTCTTACCATCACTGATTTTCAGTCAGCCTTACTTCCCCTCATGCTGGGGGCAGAGTCAAAATGACAGTAACCAGCCTCTTTCCAAACTTGGACATAATCACACCCTAACTGTTTCTAGGTTATACCTTAGCCAGTCAAGTCTATTAATCAGTAGGGAAAATTGCTGGCCAATCATCTCCCCTCCCCTGTTTTGGGGAAATGGAGCTTCCAATTCCAGCCACAGAATAGCTCCTGTGGTGGCTTGTACCACTAGAGTAGGATAATCACTGGCCTCTTCAGCTTGACTTGTGACTTCCCAGAGAGGCTGGCACAGTTTCCCCAGCTTCCTCCCTGCTGGAAGTGGGGTTGGGGCCTAAGCTAGAGCTGTAATCTGATCTGGATGGAAAGTATCCTGTCACTACCAGCACTATGGTTTTCATTCTGCCCCACTTCCCCTCATACCAGACATGGAGTTAAGATGGTGATCACCAGTCTGTCTCTGAGTTGGACAGGCTCAAACTTTAGCTGTTCTTAGGATTATACTTTAGCCTGCTGAATTTACTCATCAGTAGCTGAAGTTGGTACACCACTGTCTCTTCCTCATACAGTTTTGGGAAGTAGAAGTTTCAATTCCAGCCACAGAACAGCTCCCAAGTTGCCTTGTACCTCCAGTGGAGGATGGGCACTGGCCTCCATGGTGTGGAGTGCTCTTCTTATGAATCTTCTCTGCAGATGGGCAGTCTTCTCCTTTCCTTCAAGAATATTGCAGGATACTCTTCTGGCCTCCTGGAGCCTCCAAACAGATGCTTCAGATAGCTCCAGATAGCTCTGACTGTTTACTAACTTCCCTGTAGCAGGAGCTGAATCTAGGAGCTCCTTACTCCAGCACCACCTTCTTGGTTGAATTTAAAAATATATTTTTTAATGAGAGAATTTGTAACCTTACAAAACAGTAATGCACATGTGTAGAATTTACATATGACACCACCACACCAAAACACTACCTTTATGTTTAACATTTGTTACAGAGCATGAGATAATATCATCAGAGTATTACTACTAACTATTGTCTATAATGTACATTCAGTATATTTTTCTGTATCCTTTTATTTTTATGGAATTCCTTTGATACACAAGTGTTTTTAATATTTTGGAGATCCCATTTTTTTTTCTTTCATTGCTTGTGTTTTGGGTGTAAATTCAAAGAACCCATTACCTAACAGAAGATCCTGAAGATACTTCCTGTGGCAATTTGAAATTATTTTGTGAATCTCAAAAAAAGAAATATTATATTTGTAAACTAATCTATTCCTCTGTGTGTGATACCCTTTGGTAGCATTAAGTTCATATGAGGGGCCTTTGATTTGATTACTTGATAACTTTAGAGCTTTTGCCTAGACTATATCAATGAGTCATGACTCAGGTTGAGGCTCTGCCCCCTTGCTGGATCTAATATAAATGGAAACACAGAAAAAGACTCTCTCAGACAGGCACAGGAAAAGAAAGCCATCATGTTTGATCCTTCCATGTAAGAGAGGACTGCAGGATCACTTAAGCATAAAACCCCAAAAAGCTGGGCCCATGAGCAGCTGAAGAGGAGTTGATGAGCCTAGAGGGGCAGACTGAAAGCTTGGCAGGGATCAATGGCCATTTTGCCTCACCATGTAACAACACACCAGAATCAACAGCAGCTCACTATTGTGAGAAAGCATCTCTGATGGTGCTTTAGTTTGGATGTTTCACAAATTTGGAACTAAGTTTTTACCCCAAATAAATCACCTTTACTAAAGTCATCCCATTTCAAGCACTTTGTATCAGCACTCCAGCAAATTAGAACAATTCCCTATATTATTTTCTATGAGATTTATAGTTTTGGTTATTAGATTTAGATTTTTTATCTATATTTAGTTAATTTTTGCCTATGGTGTGGGCATTATGTTGCATATCCAGTTCTCCCACCATAATTTGTTGAAGAGGCTATTATTTCCCTATTGAGTAGACTTGGCAACTTTGTCAAAAAAACAAATGGCCAGAGGTGTGAGGGTCTATTACTGAACTCTCAGTTTGATTTCATTGGTTGACAAATCTATCCTTGTACCAATACCATGCTGTTTTCACCACTGTAACTTTGTCTTATGTTTTAAAGTCAGGAAGAGTGCATTCTCCAACTTCTTTCTTCCTTTTCAATATATTTTTAGCTGTTCAGGGCCACTTACCTTTCCAAATAAGTTTGATACTTTTGGCTTTGCCATTTCTGAAATATGTAGTGGTTGTAATTTTGATTAGAATACCATTGAATCTGCAAATAATTTTTGGTATAATTGACATGTTAATGATATTTATTCTTTCAATCCTTGTGCACAGAATGTCCTTCCATTTGTTTAGGTCTTCCTTGATTTCTACTAACAATGTCATAATTTACTTTACATAACTTGCATCCTTGGCTAATTTTTTTCTGAATATTTGATTCTTTGAGTTGCTACTTTAAATGGAATTTTTTCTTGATATCCCCTAAGGTTGCACATTGCTAGTATATAGAAACAATACAGATTTTTTTACATTGATCTTGCATCTTACCTATTTTCTGAATTCATTTATTAGTTCTAGTGGCTTTTTGTAGATTTTTCAGGACTTTCTATATATAGAGAGGATCACGTCATCTGAAAATAGTGAAAGTTTTGCTTCTTCCTTTCCACCCTGGATAACTTTTATTTCTGTTTATTGCCTAATTGTTCAGGCTAGAACCTCCAGTACTATGTTTACTAACAGTGGTGACAGTGCACATCCTTGTCTTTTTCTAGATCTTAGAGGGAATACTTTCAGTCTTTAACCAGTTAGTACAATTTTAGCTGTGAGATTTTCATACATGCTCCTCATCATGCTGAGGAAGTTCTCTTCTCTTTCTATTTCTCAAGTAAGGATGCTGAATTTTGTAAAATGCCTTTTACAAAATTGAAATAATCATGTGTCATTTGAAATGATGATGAGGTTTCTTCCTTCATTTTGTTAATGCAGTGTTTGACATTAGCTGATTGTTTCGTTTTTTTTCTCTCTTTATTTTTTAAATGTTACATTAAAAAATATGAGGCTCCCATAAATCCCCCACCCTCCTCACCCCACTCCTCCCACATCAACAACCTCTTTCATCATTGTGGAACATTCATCACATTTGGTGAATAAATTTTGGAGCACTGCTGCACCACATGGATAATAGTTGATTTTTGTTACTTTATTTTTAAGAAAGTTTTAGATTACAGAAATGTTACATTGAAAATACATAGGATTCCCCTATACCTAATTGCTACACATCTCACATTTTCCTTACTATTAATAACTTACATTAGTATGATACATTTGTTACAATTGATGAACAAATATTGAAGAATTGCTACTAACCATGCTCTATAGTTTATATTATGGTTTACACTTTGCACCATATAATTTTTTATAGATTTTTACAAAATATATAATGGTGTGTATCTTTCATTCCTCTATAATGCATAAAAATTCCAATGCCCTAGAAATATCCTGTGTTCCACTTATTCTTCCCTCTCCCCCCCTCAGAACCTCGAGTAACAACTACGTTCCATTACTAGAATAATAATATCTACTTTGATCCATGGTTGCATTACCCTGTTATGTTTGTTCATTCATCAATATTGAGGATTCTGGAATGGTGATGCTGCTCTGCTTCAGAATGAGAGGCTGGGGCAGATGGAAGAAATTGTTTAGCTTGTTATATCTATTCTTTGCTTTCTGAGATGGGGGTTGTCCATCATCATTTTGTTAATTATCTTGCAAATGTCTAATGAACTGGAAAGTAGTGTTGGTTTGCAACTCTGGTGATATTCAGGGCTCAACCCACATATGAAGAGACCAGAAATTTAAGTCTCTCAGACATATATTTAATGGGTGTACTGTGAATTATAGGTTCCAATAAAAGGACTAGAAGACTAATGTGTAGGAAATTTATAAATGTGCCTAACTCTGTTATAGTGAGGAAATATAGAAAGGTAAGGCTGCATAATAGGATGCTTATTTCATGGGTTTGCTTTCCCTGACTATATGTCTCTAGAGCCCTCAGGAGCATTCCTGATTGAGGTTTTGTTTACTGTGGCAGTTAGTAAGATCCACCTGGGATGTGCATAAGCTTAAATTCTTGAATAACCTTCCAAGTGAAATCTCTTAGCCATAAAAACTCTTTTGCATTTTATGTTTCACTTGTTGGTCAAGGTCTTTTTCCAAATGCATTACTGATTGGTGCTTGATAATAATACCTTGATGCCAGGGAGGCTCACGCCCAGGAGTCATGTCCCATGTCAGAGAGAAGGTAGTTGGTTTGTTTGATGTGTTTGCCTTAGACAGAAGCCATATTTTATTAACAAGGAAGTTTTCGGGAAATAATTCTTAGATAATAGATAATATTAGGCTTCAATTTTACTAGGAAAATGTTCATATATACAAGCATTAATACTGATGACTTTGTGTATTGGTCTGTTTTCTTATAATAGGCACTGCCTATGTACTCTTGAGAATCTTGTCACTTTATGATAGAATGATGCAGGACTCCCCAGGATGGGAATTTAATACTTCATTGCTTATTGTGTGGTTCTTCCACAACTACTGAGATAATATCCTATAACCACAGGAATACATTTCATATTTCATAGAGGCATGTCCCAGGTGTGCCCTTACCCACACATCCCCCCACCTAACTGCACCAGTGATATTCCTTGTCTTTTAGCCATATGAACACTCCCACGGCTGTATTTTCAACCACGGTCCTCTAACTCCCCTGAATTCACCTGTTTCTTCATTCATCCCTGCAACAAGCTCTATGGATAGACCAACCCACTCACCCAATCCTGTTCACACTAACACTCAAGCACCATTGACCTATTCACATTGCTACACCACCACCACCCCATCCACTGTCAAATTTCTCTTATCCACCTTATCGTAGATTCTACCCAGATTGACAATTGGCTCACCACTGTCTACTTGATTTCTATCTCCTTGTAACCTAGCTTTCAGCTTTTATCTGGATGAGTCTGCACAATATTCTTATTTCATATTAGTGAGATCATGCAAAATTTGCCCTTTATTGACTGGTTTACTTCACACAACATAAGGTCTTTGGGAATCATCCATGTTGCTGCATGTGTCAATACTTCATTTCTTCTTACAGCTTAGTAATATTTCATCATATGCATGTAAAACATTTTACTTATCAATTCATATGTTTTTTTAAAGATTTATTTATTTATTTATTTATTTCTCTCCCCTCTCCCCCACCCTGGTTGTTTCTTCTCTGTGTCTATTTGCTGCATCTTCTTTGTCCGCTTCTGTTGTCAGTGGCATGGGTATCTATACGGGGACACCTCTGCATGGCATGGCATTCCTTATGCACATCAGCACTGTATGTGGGCCAGCTCCACACAAGTCAAGGGAGGCGCAGCGTTTGAACTGCAGACCTCCCATGTGGTAGACGGATGCCCTAACCACTGGGCCAAGTCCGCTTCCCCCCATGTCTTCTTGATATCTTTTATCTCTACCTTCATTTAGTTTATTTAATTAAAGGTATTTGCTTGGACATCTTTGATTAGTTTTTCTGCATTATGCATCTCCTCCTGCTTTTTACTTTGTTCATTAGATTGAGCAATGATTTCTTTTCCTTAGTCTGGCTTCTAATTATTTTGCTGATGTTTGGCATCTGTTTATCTTGATGTACTTATTCAGTTTGTTAGATTTTCTTTCTAGTCTAAGGATTCTTTTTCTTTTTCTAAAGAATTATTTTTATTTATTTATGCTCCACCCTTGCTGCTTTCTTGCTGTCTGCTCTCTGTGTCCATTTGCTGCATATTCTTCTGCGTCTGCCTGTTTCCCTTTGTTGTGTCATCTTGCTGTGCCAGCTCTCTGTGGGTGTGGCCCATCTGCTATCTGTGGGTTCAGGCCAGCTTGCCTTCACAAGGAGGCTCTGGGAAGTGAACCCAGGGCCCCCCATATGGTAGACAGTCACACAATCAATTGAGCCACATCTGTTTCCCTAGTGTTTGGTTTTCTTTTTATTTCTTTTTGTGTTAGGAGTCCTCTTTATCACTTAATTCCATTCATTCTGCCCATTTTCATTGTAAAAAATAATATCTCCACATACAAGGAAAGCAAAGAAAAAGAAAATAAAGGAAAAAAAAGGAAGGAAAAGAAAAAAGAGAAAAAAATAATAAGAAAAACGTAAATAAGAAAAAAATTCAAAGGGAACTAAAGCAATCAGGAAAAATAATAAAAATAAAATAAGAACTTCCATCTTGGCAAGGCCCACTATGTTCTCAAATACAGAAGCAGGAGTCTCTTGGTTGCATGGGTGGGGCCTAATATGAGAGGGCAGAACAGTGTGTCAAGTGCTAAGTGTGGTTGTAAGTAAGTATGAATTTTTTCCTTCAAGAAGTGAAGTCTGATGGTTGCCATGGGTCCTGAGGGGATGGGGAGTATGGAATAGAATAGATGGACCAGCGGGCATTTAGGGGGAGATGGAAGTGTTCTACAAGATCTTGCTATGATGGACACAGTCCATGTTGAATTGCATCAAAGTCTTTAAAGGTATATGGTCCAAAATGTAACCCAAAATGTAAACCATTTACCATGGTTGGTAGCTATGTTTCAATATTTATATGTCAGTTGTAACAAATGTACCATCCACATATACAATGTTATTTATAGGGGAAGAGGGGAAAAGGGAGGATGCTAGGTATATGGGAGTCTCTTGTATTTGGTACATGACTTTCCTATAACCTAAAACTTCTTTGAGAACAAAATGAAAAAAAGAAGACACTAGGGAATAAATGGAAGACAATCTCACTGTACATATAAGACAACAGTTTTTATAGTGATGAAAGGGAAAATGTTTAAAACATTTAATTTTTTTTCATTATATTTATTATCCCAAATTTTCATTTTTTAATTTTATGTTTTTAAATTTTTAAAAATTTTATTTATTTTTAAAACCATCATTATTGTTCATTTTCTTATTAATTGTATTAGGCTATTTTATTGGATTCATTTTTGAAGAAGTTTTGGATCACAGAAGGTTTACAACTGTGGCAGGGGAGGGTCATTGGTGTGGGGTGACAGTGACATGAGATACATGGGAGATAGCTCACTTGGGCATATGTTTAAGGCATATAAATGTATTCAAATGATCATGGGGCATTGTCACAGTGGGTGGAGATTCACACAACAACTGAAGAAACACCAAATCCCCATCCTGTAAAGCTCTGTCACATTCTCTAATGAATCAGCAAGAATCCCCTGAGTAAGGGGCAATGACCCTTCATAATGATGACTGTGCATATGAACGTTTACTCTTGAAACTGAAACTTAACCTATTAGTATTGGGTGCCTAAGAGAGTTGTCTCCTGAAAGTCCACTTGTTGCTCAAATGTGACCTCCCTCTAAGTCAAACTCAGCATATAAATACCTTACCACCAACATGGGACATGATTCCCAGGAATGAGCCTCCCTGCCACTGAGGGATTACTACCAAGCACCAACTAGCAATGCAACTGGAAAAAGACTTTCATCAAAAGGGAGAAAAGGGAAAGACAAATGAGTTTATGAGCCGAAGAGATTTCAAAGTGAGGCAGGAGATCATTCCAGAGGTCATGCTTATGCATGACTCAGCAAAATTTCATTGACTGCCAAACTTGATGCTCTCCAAAATATCTGGGCCCCTAAGGGATCTGGAGACATCCAGACACTATAGTCAGAGCAGATAGTTCAGGAGTTTGGTGCTTTGCCAGTGGGCCATACTTTTGAATTTTTGCTCCCCAGAGTGACAGGGTTGGACTCAGTTGCGGTTTCCCTACACATAACACTTCTGTCCTCCTATTTGAACTTATAATTTGTACTAGAGTTGGTAAGTGTAAATCCAAGAGACTTAAATCTTTGGACTGTTCACATGCCAACTAGGCCCTGAATCTCATTGGAGTTGCAACTCCTACACTCCAGTTCATTGGTCTCATCTAGGACAACTAACATGGAGGTGATAATGGACAACTACCATACCAAGGCACCAAGAGTCTACAATTGCAGGCAAGAGAGCCCCATCCATAGGCCTATGGGAACATGACCCCTCTCCATTAGAAGTGGTGTGGGCATCACCATTCCAGAAGCCTCAGGATTGGGGAATGAATTATGGACTAAAGTAAACTTACTGGCATTCCACTGTAGACTATGGTTATAGCAATGGAAGAAATTTTATCATTGATATGGAGGCAGTGGCCACTGGAGGTTCTGAGAGCAGGAAGAGGGAAAAAGAGGTGTAATATGTGGGGATTTTGGGGACTTGGAAAATTTCCTGAAGGACATTGTAAGGACTGATACAGGCCATTATAAATCTTGTCATAACCAAAAGGATTGTGTGGGAGAGAATACATACCGCAATGTAAACTTTAATCTGTGCTTAGTGTCGATGCTTCAAAATGTGTTTAACAGGCGCCTTTGGGACTTAGAGTTGCCCTGGATTGTGCTTCAGGGGCAATCACCGGACATTGTAAATCCTCCCAGGGCCCACTGGATGGAATGTGGGAGAGTATGGGTCATGATGTGGACCATTGACCATGGGGTGCAGAGATGCCTAGAGATGTACTTACCAGGTGCAATGGATGTGTCATGATGATGGGAGTGAGGGTTGCTGGGGGGGAGTGGTGGGGTGGGGGTGGTAGAGTTGAATGGGACCTCATATTTTTTTAATGTAATATTTTTACAAAATCAATTAAAAAAAAACAATTGCAGTGAATGTACCTCATTAATAAAGGATGTTCTTAATATAGGAAAATGTGGGGAGAGTCAGGAATAGGTCATAGGTCATATGGGAAAACCCTATATCTTTTATGTGACATTTGTACAATCTAAGTTTCTTTAAAAAAACAAAAACAAAATTTTAAAAAATAATAAAATAACAAAACAAAATAAAATACAATGCCAGATAAGTGTGAGGAAAAGAATGAAATACAAAACAGAGTAAGGTAGGAAGGAAGAAAAGAAGAGGGAAAAATGAGAGATATATAATGAAGAAAGAAAAAATAAAAAGAGGAAGGAAAGAGAAAAAAGAAAAAAGGGATAAAATAATTATAGTAAAAAGGATAAAAGGGAGGAAAATAGAAAAATAAACTGGATAAAAAATAAGAAAAGAGAATAAGAAGAGAAGAAGGAAAGAAGAAATTAGAAGAGGGAATGAAAATAAGGATGAGGAGGAGAAGAAACAAACAGGCTTCAATATGTTTCACCAATTTTAACAAATGTAACACTCTAATGAAAGATATTAATGTGAGAAAGTGTGGGAGGCAGAGGGGGTGGGGTATATGGGTATGTGGGAATCCATATTTATTTTAAACAAATCAATTTTATTGATACATATTAATAAAGCATACACTTATTCCAAAGTATACAATGAGTGGTATTTGGTATAATTATATAGTTGTGCATTTATCACTTCAGTCATTTTTAAAATATTTTAATTATTTCAATAATAATAATAAACAAAATCAGAAAAACAAGAACATTCTCACCTCTCAATCTCTCTATTTTTCCACTGCTGTACATACCTATTATATCTTGATATCCTTTCGCAATTTTTTGTTTATTAAGCAATGTTATTGAGATATTTTCACACACAATATGATCTATCCAAATTGTATAATCATTTACTTAAATTTTTTAAAATGTTACATTAAAAAAATATAAGCAGTCCTCATATGCCCCACCCCCCTCACACCACTACTATCACATCAACAACCTCTTTCATCACTGTGGGACATTCATTGCATTTGGTGAATACACTTTGGAGCACTGCTGCACGACATGGATAATGGTCTACATTGTAGTTTACACTCTTCCACAGTTCACCCAGTAGGTCATGGCAGGGTTTACATTGTCCAGCATCTGTCCCTGCAGTACCACCCAGGACAACTCCAAGTCTGAAAATGCTCCCACATCATATCTCTTCTTCCTCTCCCTACACTCAGCATTTACCGTGGCCACTTCCTCCATATCAATGTTACAATTTCTTCCATTACTAATCACAATAGTTCCATAGTACAATATCAATAAGCCCACTCTAGTCCATACTCTAGTCCTCCATCCTGTGGACCCTGGGATGGTTATGTACACTCCACCTCTATATTGGGAGTGGGCTTAGATTCCAAATGGATGATGGTTGCAATTTTCCTGCTTTCATTTGTAGGCACTCTTGGTTCCCTGGTGTGGTGGTTGACCTTCACCTTCCTGTTAACTGGCCTGGGTAAATCCAATAAACCAGAGGGTAAGAGTTGCAAGTCTGCTGAGGCTCAGGGCCTGGCTGTTACATGGACAGTCCAGAGATTCAGGTCTCCTGAGTATACATCAACCCCAGTGCCAACCACAGGTCCAGTAAAGTGACAGAAGAGGCATGTGTAGAAAGGTCACATCTGAGTCCAACTCTATCACACTCAGGAACACAAACTCCAAAGTAGGGCCAACTGACATGGCACTGAACTCCAGAGCCTTCTGCCATGACCATAGAACCTATGGGTCTCTGTAGCCCTCAGGAGAGCCAGTATCTGGGTTTGTTTTTAGTATGACTGTCACAATTTGTACATTCATCACCTGAAAAATTTTAGAAAAATATCATTACTCCAAAAAGAAACACTCCATATCCTTAGGATTCCTTCCTCAGACCTACATAAGCATAATATAATTTCAATTTTATAAATTAATTGATATTAGTATTTTATATAAATGGAATTATACTATACATATAACTCTGTTTCCAGTGTCCTCCACCCTGCATAATGTTTTTTCTAATTATTTCATTTATGTGTTTTAAAATTTTTCTACTGATTGTGGCCGCCACTGCGGTACCTCGGGCGGGTCACTGCCAGGGGTCGGGCCGAGCTCACGGCCGGACCGGGGCGGCAGCGGGCGGCTCAAGGCTTGGTGGGGACGCGCGGTTAGGTGGAAGAAACCACGGAGACGAGGTCTATGCGCAGGTCTGATTTATTAAGGAAGTACATGGGGTTTTATAGCCTCATGGAGGAGGGGAGGTTGTGGGAGGGGCAGGTCCGCGGGGCAGCTGAGGATTGGCTGCAGAGGCAAGGGCGGACCTGCGGTTTAGGCCGTAAGCAGTTGATGGCGGAGGAGGTTGTTTCAGAGGTTGTGCCGGGGCGGGTGCGGGATGAGGGCGGTTGGAATGAGGCGGGGAGAACAGCAACGGCTGGGAGGGGGAAGATAACAGTGGCTGGGAGGAGGGGCGGAGGGAGGCAGCAGCATAAGCTGCTGCCGAGAAGGGCCATAATACAGAGAGGTTATGAAGAACAGGCGGGTAAAGTTTAAGGAAGCGAAAAGCAGGGTGGGAGCAGGGGACAACTGATGATAGCTTTTAATACATTCCATAAGTTTTTTTACATATACTTTTTAATTTTTAAAAAGATACTTAGATTAAATAAATGTTACATAAAAATTATAGGGGATTCTCATATGCCCTGCTCCCTACCCCTTCCACATTTTCCCACATTAACAACATCCTTTATTAGTGTGGTACATTTGTTAAAATTGATGAACACATTTTGGAGAACTGCCACTAAGCAATGATTATAATTTACTTTGTGGTTTACACTCTCTCCCACACAATTTTATAAGTTATGGCAAGATATATAATGGCATGTATCTGTCATTACAATGTCATTCTGTACAATTCTGAAATCCTGAAAATGCCTTCTTACTACACATGTTTTTCCTCTCCTTCCTCTCAGAACTTCCAGTGACCACTGCCTCTACATCAATGACAAGAGTTCTTCCTATTATTATAGGATAATAATAAATCTATAGAAGAATAACAGTAGGTCTACTCTATTCCTTCATTGATTCACCATGTCTTCATTCATTTCCTCATGTCTTTTTTATTGCCTGATACTAATATTTTGTAGTATTAACCCAAATTTGTTCAGCTGAAAAGAAACCTGGTTTGTATGTACCATTTTACCCATTTTTATATTTCACATAATATATTTATATTTCACATAATGGATTTAGTTAAGAGTAGGGCAATAATACAGTATTTGTCCTTTTTGTCTGGCTTGCTTCACTCAACATAATGTCCTCCTAGTTCTTCCATGTTGTCATATGTTTCATGACTTTATTTCTTCTTACCACCGAATGATATTCCATCATGTGTATAGAACACAATTTGTTTATCCATTCATCTGTTGATGGACTCCTGGCTTGTTTCCAACTTTTGGCTATCATGAATAATCCTGCTGCGAATATCAGTATGCAAATGTCTATTCGTGTTGCTGCTCTCATTTCTCTTGGGTATATACCTATCAATGGTATTGTTGGGTGCCATGGTATGTCTATATTCATCTTCGTTAGGAACTGGCAAACCACCCTCCACAATGTCTGAACCATTCTACATTCCCACCAACAGTGAATAACCATTCTTATCTCTCAATATAATTTCCAACATTTACAGTTTTCTGACTTTTTAGCAACCCTTCTAATAGATATGGAATATCTCATTTTAGTTTTGATTTGCATTTCCCTAATCGCTGGGGCCCCACCATCAATAGACTTATTTAATATTTTGCTCAATGTACTAGATAGAGTAATTAGGCAAGGGCAAGAAATAAAATACAGCCAGTATTTGCATTTTATGCAATCCCATATATTTTTATGTAACATTTATAGAATCTAAGTATCTTTTAACAAAATAAAAAAGCATATTTTTAAACAACAAATGTAATGGTACCATAGAACAGACTAGACTAACAACAGTGAGGTGGGAGATGCAGGTAGAGAAGACTGTGTGGCATCCTGCAGAGGAGCACATCTTCAGAAAGGTGAAAAGGATGTAGGCATAGAAAATGACTATAACAAACACTGTGATCACAACGACAGACTCAACTGAAAATGAAGGAACAACTGCAGGAAAGCTAATATCAGAACAAGAAAGTTTAACTAAAGGAGCAAAATCACAGAAGAAGTTATTTGATCCACAGAATAAATAAAAGAAGGAAAGCATAAACAAGGAAGCATTGAGAAAACCACCTACCTAAGCCACAGAGAGTAACTGGACACAGACCTGTGAGGACATTTTGGATGAATAAAGTAATGGGTTGCAGATTGTCACAGAGTGATCATATTCCATAGCAGCCAGAAGGAAGCAGTCAGCTACCTCAAGGAAGACAACTGAATCAAGCTGAATGGCATATCCAAAATAGGAGATTGTATTTCTATCCACCGGGAAGTTTACAAGCACATTTGATGTAATAGAAGATGAACAGCCTATGTCAGTAAAAGCCAAGTGACTCAGGAATAAATACATAGGATGATGGAGCTAAGAAGAGACTGATAAGAGAGATTGTGCAGAGATTGCCAGAAATGGCCACCAGGTAGATGCATAGGATGACTACAAGGAGGATGACCTGAAGATTTGGTTCATCTGTTAATCCCAGTGGAATGAATCCTGTCACTGCATTGTGTTTCCCACCCACGAGGGAATCCATGAGACTTGTCACTAGTATCAAGGAAAGCCTGTGAAAAAAAATTATATAAAAGTAGTTATGAATTTGATGGTTTCATTTCCCTTATTACATATTTGGGGAGTTATTACAAAGAAATCTATCATTCAAGCACTAGCACATCAAAATATGCAACCATATAGGAAAGGGAGAAGTAAAACATTTACTATTAGTTAATGACACTCTCCTATATCTTAAAAATCTTGAAAAATCCACAGAAAAACTACCACAACTAATTATCTTGCCAGGAAATTGGCAAGATACAAGATTAATATGCAAAAAATCAATAGAATTTCAATACACTACTGACGAGCAAACTGAGCAGGAAGTGAGATAATAACTTCTATTTATAATAGACATTAAAACGATCAAATGTTCAGGAATAAGCTTAAACAAGGACATAAAAGACCTGTATTCAGAAAACTACAAAACATTGCTAAAATAAACCAAAGAAGAGCAATACAAAATAAAGGGCAGTCCATGTTCATGATTTGGAAGACAAATTATCATTAAGATGTCAATTCTACCCAAATTAAATTATGGATTCAACAGAATTCCAATAAAAATCCCAACAGCCCTTTTCGTAAGAAATTTAAAAAAAAACAATTATCAAATTTATTTGGCTAGGATCATTTTCAGGACTTGGAATTATCCTGGGTGGTATTGCAGGGACAGATGCTGGACATTGTATGTCCTGCCATGGCCCACAGGGTGGTCTGGGGGAGAGTGTAACTACAATGTAAACCATTATCGATGCGGTGCAACAGTGCTCCAGAATGTATTCACCAAATGCAATGAAAGTCCCACGATGGTGGAAGAGGTTGTTGATGTGGGAGGGTTGGGTTGAGGGGAGTGGGGTGGTATATGTAGACCTCTTATATTTTTTTAATGTTCCATTAAAAAATTAAAGAGAGGAAAAAAAGTTTGGAAGAATAAGGGGTCTTGAAAGTCCAAATATAACCTTTCAAAGGAAGAACAAATTTGGAGGATCCTTACTTCCCGATTTTAAAGCATATTACTTAGCTACAGGGATAAAAGAGCATGGTACTTGCATAAAGATAGCCATATTGATCAAGGATAGACATACTGACCAATCAAGAATTTAGAAATAGGCCCTTATGTCTACATTCAAGTCATTTCTGTCAAGCCAGTCAAACCACCCAGCTGGTCCAGAACAGTCTACTTGACAAATTTTGCTGGGAGAAGAGGATATCCACATCCAAAAGAAAGAAAGCAAACCCTTGTCTCATATGTTATACAAAAATTAACTCAAAATTGACCAAGGACCTAAATATAAAATTTCCAACCATAAAACTTCTAGAAGAAAATGTATGGAAACAACTTCAAGATTGCATGTTAGACAGTACTCTCTTAAACCTTAAACACAAAACATGAACAATGAGAATAGGTAAATGGAAACACTTCCAAATTAAACATGTTTGTCCTTCAAAAGACACTGCCAAGAAAATTAAAAGGCTGCCTACTCAATTGGAGAAAATATTTTGAAACCACTTACCTGATAAGAGATTTATATTCATGATGTATAAAGAGATTTTACAAGTCAATGATAAAATAAAACAAGTAAAGCCATAAAAAATGGGCGAAAGACTTGAATAGACATTTTTACAAAGAGGTAAAACAAGTGGCCATAAAGCACATGAAATGATATTCAGTATCTCTATTAGGAAACTGCAGATAAAAACCATAATGTGATAACATTTCTCATGTTCTAGAATGGCAATTATTAAAACAAATCTAAAAGTGCTGAAGAGAATGTAGAGAAATAGAAACATTCCTTCACTATTGGTGGGAATATAGAATGGTACAACCTCTGTGAAAGACAGTTTCACTTTCCCAGCCTGCCAGCAGAAGGCATTCTTTGACAAACCTTTCCACGGAGGTGATTCTTTCAAAATCTACTGGTTTATGTTTCTGAGCCAGTTAGAGCAATGATTCAAAATTGAAACCTGCTTCTTAAACTTGCTGAAAATAAACCACACTCCACTCTATGCTGCACCCTCCCTCTTCCCAGAGAGGAATATATCCATTCCTTTCTCAGCTGGCAACCATCAGCCATGGGCTTTACTAAGGCTATTCACCTCAAGGTGTGGTATGGGGACTGTTCCCAGGCATGGGGACTAGTTACTCATGGTTCTGTCGTCAGCCCCTTTAACTATCTTTCCCAACTCCCTCCTGGATGATGCACATGTCACTCTTTCTCCTAGTCTGCAGATCCCCAAGCCACTCCCTCAGATAGTTTATGCCTCTACTCCACTGTTTTTGCAGGAGAGATGAGCCCTGCCTACCTTCCCAAATGATATCTTCCTGGAAGCTTGCTCCTTATTGTAGCTTTGTTTTGAATTTCCCTCATAGCTATTAGTGTTTAACATCTTTTATTTTCCTTTTTACCATTTGTATTTCCTCTTTGGGAAAATGGCTTTCCAACTCTTTTGCCCATTTTTTAATTGAGTTATTGCTTTATCACTGAGTCGTAAGATCTCTTTATATATATCATGAAAGCAAACTATTATTGGATATGTGGCTTCCAAATATTTCCCCCCCCCCATTGAGTAGGATGCCTTTTCAAGTTCTGGAGAAAGGCTTTTGAAGCACAAAAGTGTTCAATTTTTAGGAGGTACCTGGGATTGACATTGGGACCCTGTACATGTGAAGCAGGTGCTCAACCACTGCGCTATACCTGCTCTGCTCAAGCTTCTATATTTAGGTCTTTGGTCCAATTTGAGTTACTTTTTTATAAAATGTGAGATAGGAGTCCTCTTTATTTCTTTAGGTTATGGATATTCAGTTCTTCTAGTACCATGGGTTTAATAGAATGTTTTGACCCAGGTGTGTGGCTTTGACAAACTTGGCAAAAGTCACTTGACCATAGATGTGAAGGTCTATTTTATGAATTCATGATTCAGTTCCATTGGTCAATATGTCTATCTTTATGCAAGGATAAAGCTCTATTTTTTTATTTTGTTTTTGTTTCTTTAATGAATCAAATTTATTTATACATAATAAAGCATAAGTCCATCCAAGGAATACTATTGGTATTCATATATAATCACACAGTTGTGCAATCATCACATCAATCATTGTTAGATCATTTTCATTATTCTGGTAATAATAATAATAAAAAACAAAAGCCAACCAACCAACAAAACAAAAAGAATCCTCACCCCTCTCAATATCTCTGTGCTTCCCTTACCAGACATAGCTGCTTTTCTCTTTCCTTTTCTTTAGTTTATTTGAATTTCTATTTTGTAAAAATAGTCATATATATGCAATAACACCAATAATCATATTTTACATGAAGTTTCACTATTTTATACAGTCCCTTGTTATATTTATTAGTTTTCCTTCTAGTAATATAAATGTCCTTAGACTTTCCCTTTCAACCACCATCATACCCATATAAGAGTTCTGCTACTTACAAAGACCAATGATGTGCTCTCAAAATTTCCATTAATTTCCAAACATTTATAGACAACTTATTAACCAATTATGCACAGATTAGCCATCAGCTTTCCATGCTCTACCTTCATTCTGCTTTTTTGTGACCTATATTCTTAACTCCATGACTTTGCACAATATATTTAGTTCATAAAAGAACAATCATACAGTATTTGTTCTTTTGTGTCTGGTTTGCTTCACTCAATATAATGTCCTGCAGATTCACCTATGTTGTCGTATGCTTCATGACTTCATTTCTTCTTAACACTGCATATTCCATTGTTTATATACACCACAATTTGTTTATCCATTCATCAGTTAATGGACATTTGGGTTGTTTCCAACTTTTAGCTATTACTATTACTACTATGAACACTTGTGTAAAGATGCCTGTTCATGTCACTGTGTTTATTTTTTCTAGGTATATACCTTGCAATGATATTGCCATGTCACATGGCATGACTATATTCTACTTCCCTAAGAACTGCCAAACAATCCACCACAGTGGCTGTACCATTTGACATTCCCAAGAACAGTGAATAAGCATTCATATCACTCCACGTCCTCTCCAATGTTTACAGTTTTCCAACTTTTTAATAGTGGCCAGTTTAATATATGGGAAATGGTATCTCATTGTAGTTTTTATTTATTTTATTTTTAAGACATTTAGATTACATAAAATGTACCCTAATTGCTAGTGATGGTCACCAATTTTTCATGTGTTTTTTTTTCCATTTGTATTTAATCTTTGGAAAATTGTCTTTTTAAGACTTTTGCCCACTTTAAAATCAGATAATTTATCTTTTTCTGTTGAGTTGTATGATTTCCTTATATATTGTGGATATTAAACTCTTATGGGGGTTGGAGGTGGGGCAAGATGGTGTCTGAGTTAGTGGACCTCATGATCTCTCCTGCAAAGAAGCAGCTGGGGGGGTGGTTGGAGTCCTGCCAGAGTGGGCTGTTTCAGGGGCTTGCAGGGCAGGAGGTGTCTGGACATTGATTTAGAGAGACAATGACAGAAGTGGTGCTTGATAGAGGTAGAATTTTGGGTTTCTGACACGGAGGTCAGAAGTTGTGGGTGGGACCCTTCCCCCTAGGGCTGGCAGCTACAGCATTCCCTGAAAACTTGGTTCTGTGGTGGCATTCCCAAGCTCTGTGTTTCCCAGATTTGCGGTTCCCGGGTCCGTGTCTCCTAAGCCCCCATAGAACATGCTCCACAAACCCACATACACTCAGTCCACAATATCCTGGACTTCCCATTCCCAAATCCAGTGCTCCCTGAGGTCTGTGATTGCTTTAGCCCTCCAGTTTTGGATTGACTCTGAGAGTGTGAGAGATTTGATGGGAGACATGGAGGGGCTAGGTGAGCAGGTTCAATTTTCTGGTTCTCACCCCCCTTTTTTTTGAGCTTGGAGGAGCATCCAGCTGGCTTGGGGAGAGCCGGGGAAGAAAGGAGAGGCAAATCTCCAGAGAAAGTCCAATTTACCTAAATGCCCTGGGACAGGAAACTTGGTCTGGGAGTAGGATAGGTAAGAATATCAATTAACCCTACCCTAGTACACCTAAGGGGCAGGGACTGTAAGACATGCTTTCCAAGCTTCCAATAGCATATTTGGGGTTCCTGGTGAGGAGTAGGTGTTCTCTAGCTGGAAATAAAGAGTCATTGTCTTCTGTGTTGAGTTGGTTCATCAAGGACCCACTTGAATCTACTAATGGGCCCCTCATGCAGCTTTCCTACTGCCCTGGGAGAGAAGGAAGTGAGGAAGGGAGAAAGGAGGAATGTCACATTCCTAAGCATTTTATTTAACTGAAAAGAGGATTTATAGCTTGAAACTTTGAGTTTTTTGGTGTTGTTTTTGGTTTTTCTTCTGGTTTTTCCTTCCTCTTTACCCCCAAAATGTCCTTTTCCTTTTCATTTCTTTTTCACTTTTTCTTGTCTTGCTTGCTTCCCCCCTTTTTTCTTTTTCTTCCTTGCTCTTCTTTTTTATTTTATTTTTTATATTATATTATAAAACATAAAATATATTTATTTATATTTATTTATATTATATTATTTAAAAAAAGCACTTCACATCTCCTGTGTTTCCTCATCTTCTATTTCCTCTTTTCTGTGTGTATTGACCTTGGCCAACAACGCTATTCCATTTCCTCTACATCTTTCTATCCTCCATCATTTATCGTTTCTCTTACATTCCACCTCTCTTTGTTTGGGCCCAAATTTTTGGACTTTTTATTTCTAATACCTTTGTTCTGTTTTCAGTCTTTTAATCACTCTTTAATTATTGTCCTTTCTTTTCACTTTCCCTCTCTCATGAAAACAATGGCCTTTTAATTCATACTATATTCTCCCCATATTCAGATGACTGTCACACTATAGGTACTCTATTTTACTTACTCTTATAACTCTACACAGCTTACATGAGTCTAATATCCATTCTCCTAGATCTTACATGGTTTCTCTGTTAATATTTACTGTCAATACTACAATTATAAATTTTCTTTTCTTACTCATTTTGCTTTCCCTGGCCCTAATATTCTCCTTGAAGCAAACTTAGCCAACAGCAAGAAAATAGAATAACGAGAACAAAGGAACAAAGAGAAGATATAACACATATGCAAAAAAAAACACAACTAATTAAACCCCAAGATTAGACCAAGAGTCGAAGGAACTGATTAAACCCATCAAGATACAATGATGACGAGACAGCAACAAAAAGCTACAAACCAAAATAATAATCAGGAAAACATGGTCCAATCCAATGAACAGACAAAAAGCCAGGAAGAGAAGCAGAACATCAAACAAGTAATTAAAGCTCTCAAAACATATATTAGTGACCAATTCGATGAAGTGAAGGAAGAGATTAAGAATATGAAAAAAAAAAACACTTGGAGAGAATACAGAAAAAATTGCAATCATAGGCAAAATGATAATGGATATGATGGTGATGAACAGCAAAATTCAAGAATTCAAAAATACACTCTCAGCAAATAATAGCAGATTAGAAGAGGCAGAGGAGAGAATTAGTGATGTGGAAGACAGTACATCTGAAATCAAACAGATAGTAGAATAGATTGACAAAAATATAGAAAAAATCCAGTCAGGATTAGGGACCTGAATGACAATGCAAAATGCACAAACATATGCATTATAGGCATCCCAGCAGGTGAA
This sequence comes from Dasypus novemcinctus, assembly GCF_030445035.2. Classification (NCBI taxonomy): domain Eukaryota; kingdom Metazoa; phylum Chordata; class Mammalia; order Cingulata; family Dasypodidae; genus Dasypus; species Dasypus novemcinctus. The sequence continues at coordinate 89,816,676 of NC_080704.1, read as the reverse complement.
GAAAAGGGAAATAAGATAGATGGGGCGTTGGAGGAAGTAATGGCTGAAAACTTCCCAAATCTATTGAAGGATATGGATGTACATATCCAGGAAGCACAATGCACCTCAAACACCATAAACGCCAACAGGCCTACCCCAAGACATATATACTTGTCAAATTATCCAATGCTCAAGACAAAGAGAAAATTCTAAAAGCATCAAGAGAAAAGAGAACCATCATATACAAAGGAGGCTCCATAAGATTAAGTGCTGATATCTCATCTGAAACGATGGAGGCAAGAAGATAGTGGTATGACATAGTCAAGGTACTAAAAGAAAAAAATTCCAACCAAGAATACTCTATCCAGTTAAGGTAGCATTCAAAAAATGATGTAGAGTTCAAAATATTCACAGATAAACTGAAAATATGAGAGAATCCCAACAAGAATGTTACCCTTCAAAAAATACTAAAGGGAGTTCTGCAGGAAGAAAAAAAAAAAACAGGAGAGGCAGAGATGGAGAATATAAGAGCAACTAAAAAGGCAAAAAGAAAAAAAAAATCAAAATATGACAAACACAAATCCAAAGAAAATATGGCTAATATGAATAATTACTTGAAAGTAATAACACTAAATGTCAATGGATTAAACTCACCTGTCAAAAACTCACAATGGAAGATTGGATAAGAAAATATGACCCATCTATATGCTGTCTACAAGAAACACATTTTAGACCCAAGGATTCATGGAGGTTGAAAATGAATGGCTGGAAAACAATCTTATAAGCAAACAATAACCAAAAAAGGCAGGAGTAGCTATACCAATATCAGTCAAAATAGACTTTAAATGCAAAACAATTGTGAGAGACAAAGGTTGACACTACATATTAGTGAAAGGGATAATCTTCAAGAAGAAAGAAGAATCATAAACATTTATGCTCCTAACAAGAGTGCCTCTAAATGCCTGATGCAAACACTGGTAAACTAAGTGAAAGAATAGATGTCTCTACAATTATATTGGGGGACTTTAATACACCACTATCACCTTTGGACAGAACATCTCAAAAGAGAATCAATAAAGGAAGAAAATCTTTGAAGAGTATATTAGAGGAGATGGACCTAGTAGACATATACAGAACATTACACCCAAATACAGCAGGATATATATTTTTCTCAAGTGCACATGGATCATTCCCCAAGATAGACAATATGCTAGGCCACAAAGAAAGAACCAATGAATTCAGAAAGATTGAAATCATACAAAATAATTTCTCTATCCACCATGGAGTGAAGCTGGAAATCTGCAAGGGCCAGAGGCTCAGATTTCATACCAAGATATGAAAATTAAACAGAACACTCTTAGAAAAACATAGGGTCAAGGAGAAAATCTCAAAAGAAATCAAAAAGTACCTTGAAACTAATGAAAATTTTAACAAAGCATATCAAAATTTATGGGATGCAGCAAAAGTTGTATTGAGAGGGAAATTTATAGCCATAAATTCATACATCAAAAAGAAGAAAGTGCTAAGATTGAAGAACTAACTGCATAGATGGAGGAATTATTAAGAAACAAGAAGTCAACCCCAAAGGAAGAAGAAAGAAATAACAAAGAGAAGAGCAGAAATAAATGAAATAGAACATAAGAAAGCACTTGAAAAAATAAACAAATTGAAGAACTGTTTCTTCATGAAGTTCAATAAAATTGGCAAACCCTTAGCAAGACTAACCAAGAAAAAAGAGAGAAGATGCAAATACACAAAATAAGAAATAAGAAAGGAGTTATCACCACCAATCACAGAGAAATAAACTATCATAAGAGGATACTTTGAAAAACTATATTCCAACAAGAAAGACAATTTAGAGGAATTGGACAGATTCCTAGAAACACATAGGCAGCCTACATTGATGAAAGAAGAAATTGATGATATAAAAAAAAAAAACATCACAAGTAAAGAGAGAATCAGTCATTAAAAACCTCCCAAATAAGAAGAGCCCTAGGCCAGACGGCTTCACAAGTGAACTCTTCAAAACTTTCCAGAAAAATCTAACACCAATGTTGCTGAAACTCTTCCAAAAAATTGAAACAGAAGGAACATTGCCTAATGCATTCTATGATGCAAACATTGCCCTAGTACTAAAGCCAAACAAAGGCAACACATGAAAGGAAACTACAGACCAATCTCTCTAATGAACCTAGACATGAAAATCCTCAATAAAATACTAGCTAATCATATTCAACAACACATTAAAAGACTTATACACCATGACTAAGTGAGATTCATTCCTGGTATGCAAGGATGTTTCAACATAAGTAAATCAATTAATGTAATACACCATATAAACAAATTGAAGGGAAAAAAGCACATGATCATATCTATAGATGCAGAAAATGCAATTGACAAAATTCAGCACACTTCCTTGATAAAAACACTGCAAAAGATGAGAATAGAAGGAAATATTCTGAACATGATAAAAGATATATATGAAAAACCCACAACTAACATCATTTAACAATGGTGAAATCATAAAATCTTTTCCTCTAAGATCATGAACAAGAGAAGGATGCCCACTATCACCCCTTCTACTTAACATTGTCTTAGAAGTACTTGATCGAGCACTCAGGTAAGAACCAGATATAAACAGCATCCAAATTGGAAAAGGAGAATTCAAAATTTCATTATTTGCAGATGACATGTTTCTATACATAGAAAGCACTAAGAATTCTACAAGAAAGCTTCTAGAACTCACAAATGAGTTCAGTAAAGTCACAGATTATAAGACCAATCCACAAAAATCAGTAGCATTTCTGTACACTGGTGATAAAAAATCTGAGGAGGAAATCAAGAAAAAATACCATTTACAACAGTAAATTAAAAAAAACAAATTCCTGGTAATAAATTTAACTACAGATTTTAAAAATTTGTACACAGGAAATTACACAACATTGTTCAAGGAAATAAAAAAGACTTAAATAAATGGAAGAATATTCCCTGTTCATAGATAGGAAGACTAAGTATTATTAAGATGTCTATCCTACCAAAGCTGATCTACACATTTAATGCAATCCCAGTAAAAATCAGCACAGCATTCTTTAATGAACTAGAAAAACTAGCATCTATAGGACTTTTTAATAAGAAATGGCTTCATGGACTTCACACCAAAAGCACAAGTAGCAAAAGAACAAATAGATAAATGGGACTTCCTCAAAATTAAAGCCTTCTGCACATCAAAGGAGTTTCCTAAGAAAGTGGAAAGAGAGCCTACACAATGGGAGAAAATATTGGGTAATCATATATCTGAGAGGAGACTAATATCCTTCATATATAAAGAACTCCTATATCTTGAAAATAAAAGACAAACAACCCTTTTAAAACTGGGAAAAAGTTTGAACAGACACTTCTCCAAAGAAGAAATACAACATGAAAAAATGCCAGAATCATTAGCTGTTAGGGAAATGAAAATCAAAACTACAATGAGATACCATCTTACTCCCATAAGATTGGTAACTATGAAAAAACCAGAAGACTACAAGTGCTGGAGAGGATGTGGATGAATGGGAACACTCACCCACTGCTGTTGAGAATGCAGAAGGATACAGCCATTCTGGAGGAGAGTTTGGCAGTTTCTCATAAAAATAGCTATAGATTTGCCATATGACCCAACAATTCCACTGCTTGGCATATGCACAGCTGAAATTAAAACAAGGACACAAACTGATATATGCACACCAATGTTCATAGCAGCACTATTCACTATTGCCAACAGTTGGAATCAACCCACATGCCCATCAGCAGATGAATGGATAAATAAAATGTGGTGTATACATACAATGGAATACTACTCAGCTATAAGAACGAATACACTACAAACACATGTGATAACGTGGATGAATCTTGAGAACCTTATGTTTAGTGAAGCAACCCAGGCATTGAAAGAAAAATACGACATGACCTCACTGATATGAAATAAGTGAACTAAGCTATCTCAGAGAGCTAGAGATTGGGTGATAGGCTTAAAATAATTTGGGGGGTAGAGGAAGGTTGTGAGCCAACACCTACCTGGGTGGAATCTATGATAAGCTGGAGGTAAGTATTTGTACAGGGAAAGGATAAAATGGGGGTATAGGGATAACTTTGGGAGGGGCTTTGTGGGCTTGAGGGAGAGTAGGGAAGGGAGGATGGGTAAGATGGCCCAAGAAATAAGGGAGAGTGGGGGGAACTTTGAACTTAGGAGATTGTCAGGTATGTGGTTGAAAGTATAATGTTGAGAAAACTTTTTTGAAAATATAATAAGGAAGGTTACCTGTTTAAGATACTTAAAGGGGAGAATTTGACACAGGGAAGGCTTCTAGGGAGTGTGTGAGTGCTCATTTTGTCATCATGTCATCATTGGATGGAGACCCATACAATTAGAGTGAAGGTATACCCATATTCTGGGGAGGACTGATGTTCTCAAATAGAGGGACTTATATCTCTCGAGAGAGTTGGGGCTCCCAGTGGGTTAAGGCATGTCAAGTCCTCAATATTGTTGCAAGTATCACTGAATATGCTCCTTCAAGTAATGAAGATTGATTGTCACTGAGGGACCTGAGGGGAGGGGGAAAGAGGTATTGAATAGATGGAATCAGTGTAACTGTGGGGAGGTGGAAGTGTTCCACAAGATTATGCAAAGATGGATATAGGACATGTTAAATTACACCCAAAATTTATAAAAGCTTATAGGCTAAAATGTAAACCATAATGTAAACCCAATTGTAACCATGTTTGAAAGCTATTGCCTCAGTATCTATACATCATTTGCAGCAAATATAATATGAACATGTAAAAAGATCATTGCTAGGGAAGGGACAAAGTGTTTGATGCTGGATATGTGGGAGTACCATATATTGTATATATGAATTACTGTGATCTAAAACTTTTGTGAAGACAAACTTAACAACTAGAAAGAAAAGAAAAAAGAAAGGATGTAGACACTGAGGACAAAATGGAAGAAATTGCCTTGCCACTGTACATACAGGACAACACTTACAGTAGTGATAAAAGGCAAAACATAAAAAACAAAGCTTTTTAATTTTTTAGTTTTTTGATACCCCAATTTATTTTTACTTTAATTTTTCTAATATAATATGTATTATATATCTACCTTTTAAACTCATCACTATATCCCATTTTACTATTAATAGAACCTGGCAATATATTAGGTTTCATTTTTGAAAATGTTTTGGATGACTGAGAGGTGCAAATATGGCAGGGGAGGAATACTGATGTGGGATGTTATTGATAGGGCTCACATGATTGGAAGTGAATTCTCCAGGGCATGTATACAGGGTGCATAAGAATATTTGGATATTTTCATGTGGTTATAGTTAAAAATGACAACTGAGGGAGTGCTGAGTTCCTAGTCAATGGAACTCTATAACATTCCCCAATGGCACAGCAACAATTGCCCAGGTTCAATGGCTAAGACCAATAAAGAAGGATGGTCCAAAAATGAGCCCTTGATACTAATGACTATGCTTGTGAGCCTGTATGCCTGAAATAAGAACTAAGCCTAGGGAAGCAGACTTGGCCCAGTGGATAGGGCATCCGTCTACCACATGGGAGGTCTGTGTTTCAAACCCCTGGCCTCCTTGACCCATGTGGAGCTGGCCCACATGCACTGCTGATGTGGCATGGACTGCTCTGCCACACAGGGGTGTCCCTTCATAGGGGAGCCCCATGCACAATGAGTGCACCCTGTAAGGAGAGCTGCCCAGTGCAAAAGAAAGTTCAGCCTGCCCAGGAATGGTGCCACACACAAGGAGAGCTGACACAACAAGATGATGCAACAAAAAGAAACACAGACTCCCATGCTGCTGACAACAACAGAAGTGGACAAAGAAGAACACGCAGAAAATGGACACAGAACAGACAACTGGGGTGGGAGGTGAAGTGGAGAGAAATAAATAAATAATAAATAAAATGAAAATTAAAAGAACTAGGCCTGCAGAGTGCCTAAGAATTACCTCCTGAGAGCCTCGATATTGTTCAAATGTGGCCTGTCTTGAAGCCAAACTCAGAATATAAATGAATTACCTTCCCCCCAGCATGGGACATGACTCCCAAGGGATGAGCCTCCCTGGTGCTGAGGGATTACTACCAAGTAAAAGCTGATGATGCAACTAGAAACAGACCTTGAATAAAAGGGTCAACTCAAACCAGCAGAATACATATAATTTCAGGTGTCAAAAATGCATTTTGACCTTGAATACAAGGGGGAAATGGAAAGGACAAATTAGTTTATATGGCTATGAGTCTCCAAAAAGAGTCAGGAGGTCATCAGAAGGGTCGCTCTTGTGCACACACAGCAGGGTCCCAGAGGCAGCCAAAGTAGTTACAAGCCCAGGTATTGGTTCTTCTGAGGGTTACAGAGACCCACAGGTTCTATGGTCATGGAAGATGAAGTTCAGTGCCATGTCACTTGACCCAAATTTGGAACTTGTTTTCTTGAGTGTGATGGAGTTGAACTCAAATGTGATCTTTGTTCACAAGCCTCTTCTGTTACTTTTACTAGGGTTTGGTGTATGCTGAGAGGACCTGAATCTCTGGACTGTCCATGTGATAGCCAGGCCCTGAGCCTCAATAGACCTGTAACTCCTATCCTCTGGTTTATTGGACTTACTCCAGGAAGCTAACAGAGAGGTGAAGAAGATGAACCACCAAACCAGGGAGCCAAGAGTGCCGACAACTGCAAACAGGAGAATTGCATCCATCATCCATGTGAAATCAAAGTCCCCTCTCAATATAGAGTTGGAGTGGACATAACCATGCCAGGGTCCACAGGATGGAGGAATAGATTTTGGATTAGAGTGGGCTTACTGATATTCTATTCTGGAACTATTGTGATTAGTAATGGAAGAAAATGTAGCATTGATGTGGAGAAAGTGGCCATGGTAGCTGCTGAGGGTAGGGAGAGGGAAGAAGAAATATGATGTGGGGGCATTTTCAGGACTTGAAGTTGTCCTGGGTGGTACTGCAGGGACAGTTGCTGGACATTGTGTGTCCTCCCATGGCACACTGGGTGGACTGGGGGAGAGTGTAACTCCAATCCAAACCACTATCCATGTGGTGCAGAGTGCTCCAAAATGTATTCATCAAATGCAATGAATGTGCCACGATGATGAAAGAGGTTGTTGATGGGGGAAGAGTGGGTTGAGGGCATGGGGCTATATGGGGACCTCATATTTTTTTAAATTTAACATTAAAATTAAATAAATAAAAAAATAGCAGAAGATTGGAAATAACATAGCAACCCAAAATTACTATGATACTATTTACAAATATATATTTATAAATGAATTATATTATCTTAGTAAGAACATGGGGCTTTCATTTATTAATTTATCTGAAATGTACAATTTTTTCTTCAATTAAAAAACATTAAAATATATGCACATTTACATATAAACACACTCACACACACAACCCTTATGGGATATGTGGTTGCCAAATATTTTCTACCACTGCGTCAGCTTCCTTTTCACCCTTTAAACAAAGTCTTTTGAGGTACAAAAGTATTTTATTTTGAGAAGGTCCCATTTATCAATTTTTGTTTTCTTCTCCTGCTCCTGCTTTGGATTAAGTTTTAAGAATGTACCACCAGGCAGACGCCCTATTCATTGGGCCAAGTCTAGTTTCCTGTTTAAGATTTCTTTGGTTTTTTTTTTTACTTCAGTATAGTCTGAGTACCATGTTCATAAGCTACTTGAAATAATTCTTGGCTCTGTGTTTCAGTTACCTTTGACATACATTTAAATTCATTTGTTTGTTTTCAATTTTAGACATTGCTTTGACTTCCTTTCAATGTAATTTGTTTTTTAAATGTTATACATTTATATGTTTCAAAAGTCAAAACTAAATTAAAAAGTATACTCAGAGAAAAAAAAAAAGAATGTACCACCTACCAGAAGATCTTGAAGATGTTTTCCTGTATTTTTTCTGAGTTTTATGGTTGTCACTTTTATATTTAAGTCCTTGATCCATTTTGAGTAAATTTTTGTATAAGATGCAAGATAGGGGTTCTCTTTATTTCTTTTTCATATGGATATCCAGTTCTCCCAGCTCCATTTGTTGAATAGATTGTTCTTGCCCAGCTGGGTAGACTTAACCTTGTCAAAAATCACTTGAATGTTGATGTGAGAATCTATTTCTATATATCAATTCAGTTCTCTTGGTCAATCTGTTTGTCTTTGTCCCAGTACCATGCTGTTTTTACCATTGTAGCTAAGTAATATAATTTATTTATTTTTTCTGTTTTGTAGTTTTAATTGAAGGGATGCTATTCATTTTTTAACTCTTATAAGCATCAAATTTCAATATCTAAATCAATTTTTTACAAGAAACACTATCAAGAACTTTTCTCAAGAACAAAGCAATGATTTTAATTCTTTCTACCATCCGAAATGAAGGCTTACTGAAACCAAAGCAAAAAAGCCCACACAGAAATAAAAAGTAACAAAAATCACATTCTAGGAGTTCAGTGTATTGAGCAGCCTTCATTGGGCTGTTTAATCATCCTTTAGCTGACTTTCAAAAAATAACACCCTAGCTCATCAACATTTTCCATCTGCTTTTTTAAAATTAAAAATAATAATTAAAAAGAAAGCTTTAAAGGAATTCACAATCAATTGCTTGACTTGTTTTGGTGTCATCTACAGCATATAAAAGTCAGCATGGCTATTTGCCCAACTCATGATTTAGGTGATCTTAATCTTCAAGGTTTAGCTGTCTTCCAAACAGTGTAAAATACCCACAAATCCAAATAGGAAGGGACACAGACGATCTCCTTTGAGAATTCCATGGGATAAGATAGGCCTCCGAGCTGTTCTTCATGGAGTGACAGGGCTTCTGTCAAATTAACGCAGTTGCCCTGTGTAAAATATTTCCCATTCTGTTTCAAAACTTTCATTGAAAGGACAAGAATCAGTCTGAGAAACTCCCATGTGGAATCTTCTTCTGGAGACGTGGAGACTGGAACAACTGTCAAATCATTTATCACATAATCAAACTTCCCCTCAGCTTTGAGCAGACTTCTTCAGTACAGAAATGCAGTCTTCTATTAGAACCTAATAGCATTCTCCTTTAAGATCTTCTAAGACGTCACCACAAGTTTTTTGTATATATTTCTTACACCCTTCAGTCACCATTTGCTCAATCTTTATTATAGTGGCCATCATTGGTTTCAGTTTGTCTATTTCGCATAAGATGCCCCCATCTCCACCTCCCAGAATCAGTACATCTTTGCCAGTGTAATCCTTTCCACTTTCCATGGTGGCCTGGGCATATGCCAAATCACTGTCAAATTAACATCCCCACTAAGGATGAGAATATTTCCAAATTGCTTTAAGTGTAGAATTTTAATGTTCTGATAAGGTGAGTCTTCATCATACACCACTTCATCTTTATCATACTCAACCAGGCACCAATCAGCAGTGCGCCAGTATCTGTCAATGACCCCTTCTCTAACTATGGGTGGTAATCGCTTCACCCTTCCAGTATTGTCCTGACTCAGGTCTTTCATCCTTTTTCTACTTTATTCAAAAGATTGTAAATTTCTTCTTTGCCTTGTGCATAGTTATCATAACTGTGAAGGTCCAGCAACACCAATCCATGTGGGTAAATTTTCAAATTGGTACAGCTGCCATTTTTCTTCATGTAGGTTCCAAATAGCCATGGTCCTGCCAGGTATACACTGACTCTGTCATCCGGTGCTCCTGGAAAATGAACTGGAGGCCTTTTAGAATGGTTTTGTCATCAGATTTGGTGCCAAGCATGAAGTCAAGGATGTTGTGCTTTGCCTGTGCCATACCTGGGGGAGGCGGCCAGGGGGTACTGGAGCCACACAGCGTGGCAGGCTTGCAGCTGGCAAGGAGTGTGCGGACCCTGGGGAGGCGAAGGCCAGTAATATGCTTTAAAGTCTGGAAGCGAGAGTCCTCCAGCTCCATTCTTCTTTTTTAATGACATTTTTGCTATTCAGGGCCTGTTAACCTTCCAAATAAAATTTATTATTTGGCTTTTCCTTTTCTTTAAAAAAGGCTTTTGGGATTTTTATTGGGATTCTGTGGAATGTGTGAATCAGTTGGATACAATTGACTTCTTTACTTTATTTAATTTTCCAATCCATGAACATGGAATCTCCTTCTATTTAAGTATTTTTTGGCTTCTTTTAGCAATGCTCTTTAGTTTTCTGAATACAGGTCCTTTATATCCTTGGTTAACTTTATTCCTAAATAATTGATTTTTCTTAATTTTATTTTTAAAGAATCTTTGGATTACATTTATGATACATTGATAATACTTGGGGATTCTTAAATACCCCATCCTATCCCTTCCCACACTTTCCCTCATCATATCTTTGATTATTGTGGTACATTTGTTACAATTGATGAACACATTTTGAAGCATTTCCACTAGCTATAGTCAATAATTTACATTATAGTTATCACTTTGAACAGCACATTTTTACTAGTTTTGACAAAATGTATTATGACCTGGGTCTACCATTGCAATGCCATTCAGAACAATTCCAATGTCCCTAAAATATCCCCTGTTACAGCTATTCTTCCCTATCTTTCTCTTCAGAACTTCTGGTGGCCACTGCCTTTATATCAATGTTACATGTTCTTCCATTTTTAGAATAATAATATGTCTACTTTAGTCCATAGTTGTATTTCCACCTTATGTTTTTTCATTCCTCAGTTTTGAGGATTTTAGAGTGGTGATGCCCACTGTTTCTGATTGAGAAGGGGCTTTGATCCCATGGGACAGATGAATGGAACTGTCTTCCTTGCAGTTGTAAATACTTTCTGTTTTGGGGGGATGGTCATTGTCCTTCATCATTTTCTAGTTGTCCTGGAAGAGTCCAATGAACTGGAGAGTGAGTGTTGTCTGCAAAATTGCTGAGATTCAGGGCTAATATGGCATAAGAACTGCCAGAAGATTTAAGTCTCTAATACATATAATTAAGGCATATAGTGCTAATTATAGGTTCAAATAAAAGTGGCAGAAGAGCCATGTATAGGGAAATTATAAATGAGTCTAACTCTGTTACATTCGGGAGCATATATTCCAAGGTAAGAACCATTGACAGGTTGCCAAATTGCTGAGATTATCTGCCGTACAGATAGTGTCTAGATGTCTCTAGAGCCTGCAACAGCACCCCTGTTTGCAGCAGAGTTTATTGTGGATTTCAATGAGACCCTTCTGAGACATGCCTACGTGTAACCTCCAAATTGACCCCCAGACATTCTTTGAAATATCTTAGCCATAAAAACCCGTCTGTATTTAGTATTTCCCCCTTTTGGTCAAGGTCTTTCTCCAAATACATTATTAGTTGGTGCTTGGTAATAATCCTCATTGCTAGGGAGGTTTTTCACTGGGAGTTATATCCCACATTGAAAGCAAGGTAGTGAGCTTATATTTTGAGTAGTCTTAAAGAGAGGCCACATTTGAGCAACAAGAGGGCTTTCGGGAGGTAACTCTTAAGCAGTGTATAATACTAAATTAAGTTTGAATTTCACAAGAATGAGGTTCATAAGTTCAAGCATAAATATCAAGGGCCTCACATATTGGTCTGTCCTCTCTCAGTAGGCATTGCCCATGTACTTAATGGATAGTTGCTGCTCTATTGGACAATGGAGCAGGACTCCTCAAGATGGGAATTCAATTTTCTTTCAGTTATTTTTGGTTCTATAATCACTGAGACAACACCCCATGACCACTTGAACATATTCATATTCCATAAAAGTATGTCCCAGGTGCACCCTCTCACACAGCCCCCTTCACCAACACCCTGCACCAGTGATTCTCTCCTGCCATAGTTGTGACCCTTCTGCAATCAAAAAATTCCCCCAAAACAAAGCAAAGTTTTACACATGCTTTTTCTTACCCTCCAATCTCTTTTAGATGCTCAAATTAACCTTGTTTGTATTACTCATATCCATTTTTACACTTCTCTACCAGAACCATTAACAGAGGGGAATGCTGAAGCTGATGGCTTAGTCATGACTTCTACACTTGCTTTCCAACAGGCTCTTTTATTTTATGATTTCTTTCACCAAAATGCCAGAGCTCTCATGAAACAGCTTCCTTTGTCCCTAACTCAAGGTAAACAAATTGTCCACATCTATGCCAATTGCCAAGCTGTTGGCAAACCACAACCTGCAATGGCTGTTAACCCACTTGGCTTACAGCCTAATGAATTATGGCAGATGGATGTAACACATTATTCTTCATGCAGTTGATTGAAATATATTCATGTTACCATTAATTCATTCTCACATTATTTATTTGCTTCTTTACACATTGGAGAACACACCTCATGTGTGTTTGCATCTTCTTCAAGCTTTCTCCATCATGGGTTATCCCCACACTTTAAAAACTGACAATGGTCCTGCTTATGCTTCACAGACTCTTTGACAGTTTTTACAGGATTTGAGTACTCAACGTATTGTTGGCATTCCTCATAATCCACAAGGACAAGCTATTGTGGAACTGTCACACCATCTTTTAAAAACATATCTTAAAAAGGGGGAGGGGGAATATGTATCTCCCCCTATGGGATCAATTACAAAAAGTCTTATATACCTTAAATTCTTTGAACCGTGATACTCATTCCCATTCTGCCATAAAAAAGCATTTTTCTAGCCCCTCACGTCCTCATTCCCATCCACTCGTTTGGTATAAGGATCCTAACCTGGGCCCTGAATGGCATGGGCCCACCTTTCTCATTACGTGGGGATGGGGGTATGTTTGTGTTTCTACTTCTACAGGAATCCACTGGTTGCCAGCCTGAAACATAAGGCCTTATTACGGACCTCTCTGAAATGGGTCTCTAACCTCCCACCTTCAAGCTGAAGATGACCATGACCCCGGATAAGTTGGACTTTCTCTGCTTGCTGAAGTTTTTGAAAAATTGCGAATCAAACACTTTCTTGGCACCTTAATAGCTGCAATAATTTTCATTGTAACCATTGCTGAGCTGGATGATACCACTGCTGTTGCTCTAACTGCTTCAATTCAAACTGCTGAAGAATTAGATTTATCTATGGACAATGTGATGAATGAACTGTTAATTCCAGCTAGTATAGATAGCAAAATTATATCTAGGTTAGATGCCTTAGAAGCTGCTGTTATGTGAGTAGGACAATGCCAAGAATCTTTAACAGTGAGATTTAAGGTATCATGTGATTATACTTTTTCTCATATTTGTGTAACCCCCCTTTCACAAGATTTATGGAAAGAAACCTGGCAAACTTTGTCCAGCATAATGTTAATACTGCTTTCTCCCATAATGCCTTACAAGAGCAAGCATTATTACAAATCTGTTTGTCTCATAATCACCAAGAGCATAGCTAAAGATATATTAATGTAATCACATCCATGTTACAATGCTTCTCCCCTTCTAATTGGCTTCCACATCTTAATCTACACAAATGGATACAATTGACTTTCATTATATTATTTATTATAGCCATTCTTTACCTTTGCTATAAGTTTGTAAAGAAAAAATCAAAAGGTGATATATTTCTTATGTTTCTAATCCATCTAAAGAACAAAAAAAAAGAGGGAAATGTGGCAAACCAGGCTGCCTCTGTGAGACCCTGATGGAAGTTCAAGGAAAACTTTGAATGCAGATGGCTGAAAATGACCATCACCATCATGTCTGTCTGAGGAGCCTTGTAAGTCATGTAGTACCCATAGAAATTTGGTGAGTATGTAAGGGGATGAAAGTGACTGTGATGTTTGGAACATAGCCTGCTTGAAACACACAATGAGACATTTAATCATGAGCTGTAGTAGATTAGACATGCTTATGATTGAACCAGGAAAATAGATTCATGAATTATGATTCATTGTTAATTCTGCATCAAGGCTAAAAACAGGGAAATATATATGGTGAGAAAAACTAATAATGGAAGCTTCTTCTTTGAGCATACAACTTCCGTGTATGTGTGTGCTTTCTTCGTACATGAATCTTGCTGGACAAGACTCTTCCCACTTTTGAATCCCAATAGAAAATCACAGTGCTGTTAGGGACCAACTTCTTTCTACCAGGACAGATTACAGCTCTAGCCTAGGATCCAGACCCACCTCTGGCAGGGAGGAAGCTGGAGGAATCTGCACCAGCCTTTCTGGGAAATTACCAGTCAAACCATGGAGGCTTGTGGTTGGCCCAATTTGTGGTGCAGGACATCCCAGGAGTGGTTCTGTGGTTGGAATTTGGGGTTCCATTTCCCAAAAATGGGGGAGGAGGAGAGGATATACCATCAATTTTGGCAACTGATTGGTGAATTCAGCTGGCAGAAATGTGGCCCTGGGAACAGATAAAGTTGGAGTCTGTCCAAGTCCAAAAGAGGCTGGTGGTCACCACTTTGACACCGCCCCCAGCATGAGGGGAAGTCCAGCTGACCAAAAATCACAGTGAAGTTAGAACCAGTTTCTTTCACCCAGATTAGCAATCAGCCCTATCCTAGGCTTCATCAACACCTCTGGCAGGGTGGAGCCTTGTGGGCCCTGCACCACTGAATAATCAGTAGTCTACTGGGGCATATGTGGTCATCTTGGATGCACAATGAATAGATTGCTGCCCATGCCTGCAGCTTCATTCCTGCCCCAGTCAGGGAAGAAAGTGGCATGAAGCTTCATCACTATCTCTGGACAATACATTCTAGGTTTGCATGATTTGGATTAATCCACACAGCTGTGATTCTGTCTTACCTCTGACAAAGGAGAAAGTTGGGAGAACCTTCACTGGCCCCTGCAGAAATTAGGGCAGCTTGAGCCTCCACAGCTTATAACACCTACTACATCCTTGGGTCCTATTGCAAAACCAACAAGGGAGACAGGGCAAGAAGAGAAAAACTACACTCAGAATAAACACTCTATTAAGCAAGATGCCAAGACACCAACAAAAAATTACAATCCTCACCAAGAAACAGGAAGATATGGCCCACTTAAAAGAAAAAGATAAGCCTCCAGATGACATAAAGATGGTAAGACAACTAATCATACATATTCAAAGAAATCTCCTTAATAAATTCAATGAGATGGCTAAAAAGATTAAGGGTATTAAGACGTTGGATGAACACAAAGAAGAATTTGAAAGCATACACAGAAAAACAGAAGATCTCATGGGAAAAAAAGGAGCAATAAATGAAATTTAAAGAAAAACACACATTGGATTCATATAAAAGTAGATTTAAGGAGGTAGAAGAAAGGATTGGTGAGCTTCAAGAAATGGCCACTGACAGTGAACATACAAAAGAACAGATGAAGAAAGAATGGAAAAAATTGAACAAGGTCTCAGGGAAATAAATGACAGCAAAATACTTGTAAAAATAACTGTCATGGGTGTCCCAGGAGAAGAGAAGGGAAAAGGGGCAGAAGGAATACTTGAAGAAATAATGGGAAAAAATTTCCCAACACTATTTAAGGACATAGATATACGTGTCCAAAAGCATCCCATCCAAAAAGTCTGAATACACCAATTCCAAGACAGAGTAATCAACACTATTTAAGGACATAGATATACGTGTCCAAAAGCATCCCATCCAAAAAGTCTGAATACACCAATTCCAAGACAGAGTAATGACAATGTCAAATGCCAAAGACAAAGAGAGAATTCTGCAACATCAAGAAAAAAGCAATGCATAATATATAAGGGATACCCAATAAGACTAAGTGCTGATTTTTCACCAGAAACAATGGAGGTAAAAAGACAATGATAAGATATATTTAAGATACTACAAGAGAAAAACTTCCAGCCAAGAATCTTACATCCAGCAAGATTATCTTTCCAAAATGAGAGCAAGTTTAGAATAGTCATGGAAAAACAGAAACAGAGAATTTCTAAAAAGAGATGAGACTTTCAGGAAATACTAAAGGGTATGCTAGAGCCTGAAAAGAAAAGAGAGCCTGGAAGAGAGTCTAGAAATGAAGTTTATATCAATAAATGTAATTAAATGTTTCAAAAGAGTGGAGAAAATAAAATATGACAGATTAAACTCAAATAGATTGGAATAAATTTAACTAAAGATGTAAAGCACTTGAACTCAGAAAAGGGTAACTCAATGCTAAAAGAAATTTTTAAAAAGCCCTAAATAGCTTGAAGAACATTCCATTCTCATGGACTGGAAGACTAAATATCGTTAATTTGGCAATTCTGCTCAAATTGACCTATAGACTCAATGCAATCCCAATTTTAAAAATTGAAAACATGACTATCAAACTTGTTTGAAAGTTTAAGGGGTCGTGAATAGGCAGAAACATCTAAATAGGAAAAGTGAACTCTTATCTCTAGACTTTAAATTATATTACCTAGTTATAGTGGTAAAAACAGCATGGCACTGGCATAAAGACAGACACATAGACCAATGGAACCAAATTGAAGGCTTAGAAACAGACCATCACATGTATGGTCAAGAGATTTTTGACTAGTCTGTCAAGCTCACACAGCTTGGGCAGAACAGTCCATTCAAAATGGTGCTGAAAGAACTGGATACCCTAAGTCAAAAGGAAAAAAGAGTACCCTTATCCCATGCCCTTTCCAAAAATTAACTCGAAATGAATCAAAAACCTAAAAATCAAATCAAGAACCATAAAACTTCTAGAAGAAAGTGTAGGAAAATATCTTCAAGACCTAGTGGTATGTGGTGGATTCTTTTTTTTTTTTTTAAACAGGCCTTTTTAAAAAAACTTTCTTTCTTTCTTTCTTTATTTTTAATTCATTTTTTAATATTACATTTAAAAAATATGAGGCCCACATGTACCCCCCACCCCCCTCACCCCACTTCACCTCCCATAGCAACATTCTCCTCCATCATCATGACACTTTCATTACATTTGGTGAATACATCCCTGAGCATCGCTGCACCACATGGTCAATGGTCCACATCATAGCCATCATAGCCCACACTCTCTCACGTTCCATCCAGTGGGCCATGGGAGGACCTACAATGTCCAGTAATTGTCCCTGTAGCACCATCCAGGACAACTCCAAATACCGAAAACTCCTCCACATCTCATCTCTTCCTCCCATTCCCCACACCCAGAAGCTACCATGGCCACTTTTTCCACACCAATGCCACATTTTCTTCAATTACTAACCACAATAGTTCATGAATAGAATATCAGTAAGTCCACTTTAATCCATATTCTATTCCTCTGTCCTGTGGACCTTGGATTGGTTGTGTCCATTCCACATCTATGTCAGGAGGGGGTTTAGATTCCACATGGATGCTGGATGCAATCTTCCTGCTTTCAGTTGTAGGCACTCTTGGCTCCATGGTGTGGTGGTTGACATTCTTTAACTCCATGTTAGCTGAGTGGGGTTAGTCCAATAAACCAGAGTGTAGGAGCTGAATTCTGTTGAGGCTCAGGGCTTGGCTTTCATATGGTCAGTCCAGAGATTCAGATCCCCTGGCTATATCTTAAACCCCAGCACCAACTACAATTCTGGTAAAGTAATAGGAAAGGCTTGTGAAAGGAGATCATATCTGAGTCCAGCTCCATCACACAGAAACACCAACTCCAAAGAAGGACCAACTGACAGGGCAGTGAACTCCTTCTGCCATGACCATAAAACCTGTGGGTCTCTGTAGCCCTCAGAAGAACCAATACCTGGGGTTGTATCTACTTTATCTTTCTCTGGGACTCTTCTCAGGTGTGCATAAGGGCAACCCCTCTGATAATCTCCTGGCTCGTTTTCAGAGACTCATAGCCATATAAACTCATTTGTCCTTTCCATTTCTCCATTGATTTAGGTCAAAAGCATTTTTAACTCCTGTTATTATATTTAGACAGAAATACTCTGCTGGTCCGAGTTGAACCTTTTATTCAAGATCATTTTCTAGTTACATCATTAGCTGGTCCTTGGTAGTGATCCCTCAGCACTAGGGAGGCTCATCCCTGGGAATCATGTCCCACACTGGGGGGAAGGCAACGCATTTACATGCTGAGTTTGGCGTTGAGACTGGCCACACTTGAGCAACATGGAGGATCTCAGGAGCAAACTCTTAGGCGCACTGCTGCTCTAGGCCTTGTTCTTATTTCAGGTGCACAGGCTCACAGGCATAGCCATTAGTATCAGGGGCTCATTGTTGGACCTTCATTCTTTTTTGGTCCTTGCCATTGCACTTGGAGGATTGTTGCTGTTCCTTTAGGGACTGTGATAGAGGCTCCTGGCTAGAATTTCAGCACTCCCTCAGTTGTTTTTAATTGTTTCCACTATGAAAATATCCAAACATTTTTATGTACCCTGGATATATGCCCTGTAGAACTCCCTGCCAACCATGTGTCCTCTGTCAATATCGTCCCGCACTAGTATTCCTCTGCTGCACTTGTTGAACCTCTCTGTGATCCAAAACTTCCTGAAAAGTGAAGCTCAATATATTGCCAGGTTCCATTAATAGTAAAATGGAATATAGTGATGAGCTTAAAGGTTAGATATAGAATACATATTAATTTGGAAAAATTCTACATCCTTTTTCATTTCTTTTTTCTAACTCTTAAGCTTATCTTCAAAAGAGTCTTAGATCACAGTAATTTATATAAACAATATACAGTACTCACACATATCCAACATAAAACCTTTTCCCTTCCACAGCAATAATCTTTTAACATATTCATACCATATTTACTGAAGCTGATGTACAGATATTGAGATAATAGCTTTCAAACAAGGTAACATTTGTGTTTACATTGTGGTTTATATTTTAAACTATACAATTTTCTAAATTTTTAGTTATGTTATGTTTTACATTATGATTTACATTTTACCCTATCAGCCCCTATATATTTTTGGTGTAATTTTACATGTCATATCCATCCTTGCGTAGTCCTGTGAAATACTTCTATTGCTCACACAGTTACATTGGTTCCCTCTATTCAATACCTATTTCCCCCTCCCCTTAGGGCCCACAGTGACAGTCAATCTTCATTTCTTGAAGAGCCATGTTCAGAGATACTTGCAACAGTGTTGACTGCTTGACATACTGAACTGCCCTAATGCCCTGGGAGCCACCATTTCTCTTGAGAGATACAGTTCCCTCTATTTGATGGCATCAGTCCTCCCCAGGATGTGGGTATACCTTCACTCTCATTATATGGGTCTCTACCCAATGATATAACCCACTCTGGCAAAATGAGCATTCACATATACCCTAGGAGTCTGTCCTGTGTCAGATTATCCCCTTTAAGTATCTTAAAACAGATAACTTTCCTTATTATATCTTTTAAAAGGTTTTCTCAGCATTACACTCTCAACGAACACCTGACAATCTCCTATGTTCATAAGTTGCCCTCCCCTCCCCTCAATTTCTTGGGCAATATTACCCATGCTCCCATCCCTAGCCCCCCTCAAACCCACAAAGCCCCACCCAAAGGTAACCCTATGCCCCATTTTATCCTTTCCATGTACACATACTTACCTCCAGTTTATCATAGATTTCACCCATGTAGATGTCAGCTTAAGTCCTTTTTCTACCCCCCGACTTCCTGTAAGCCTATCATCCAGTCTCTAGCTCTCTGAGGCAGCTTGCTTATTTCATATCATTGAGGTCATGTAGTATTTGTCCTTCAATGACTGGGTTCCTTCATTCAACATAAGGTTCTCAAGATTCATCCATGTTATCACGTGTGTTTGTAGTATATTTGTTATTAAAGCCGTGTAGTATTCCATTGTATGTATACACTACATTTTATTTATCCATTCATCTGTCGATGGGCATTTGGGTTGATCCCAACTTTTGGCAATAGTGAACAATGCTGCTATGAACATTGTTGTGCCTTTATCTGTTTGTGTCCCTGTTTTCAGTTCTACTGGGTATATACTGAGCAGTGGAATTGCTGGGTCATATGGTAAATCTATGGTTAGTTTCTTGAGAAACTGTCAAACTGTCCTCCAGAATGGTTGGATCCTTCTGCATTCCCACCAGCAGTGGATGAGTGATCCCATTCCTCCACATCCTCTCCAGCCTTTGTATTCTGTTTTTTTTTTTTCATAGCTGCTAATCTTATGGGTGTAAGATGGTGTCTCATTGAAGTTTTGATTTGCATTTCCCTGATAGCTAGAGATTTGGAGCATTTTTTCATGTGCTTTTCAGCCTTTTGTATTTCTTCTTTGGAGAAGTGTCTGTTTAAATTTTTTTCCCACTTTTTAAGTTAGTTGTTTATCTTTTTATTTTCAAGATATAGGAGTTCTTTATATATGCAAGTTAAAAGTTTCCTATCCGATATATGGTGACCAAATATTTTCTCCCATTGTGTAGGCTTCCTTTACACTTTCTTGACAAACTCCTTTGAGGTGCAGAAGGCTTTAATTTTGAGGAGGTCCCATTTATTTATTTGTTCTTTTGCTGCCCTTGCTTCTGGTGTGAAGTTCATGAAGCCATTTCCTAACACAAAGTCTTATATATGCTTCCCCACACTGCTTTCCAAAGTGTTTATGGACTTGGCTCTTATATTTAGTTCTTTGATCCATCTTGAGTTGTTTTTTGTATAGGGTGTGAGATGGTAATCGTCTTTCATTCTTTTGCATATGGATATCCAGTTCTCCAGGCACCATTTGTTGAATAGGCCATTCTCTCCCAGTTGAGAGGATTTGGTGACTTTATCAAATATTATATGGCTATATATATGAGGATCTATATCAGAACTCTCAATTCGATTCCATTGGTCTGTGTGTCTCTCCTTATGCCAATACCATGCTGTTTTCACTACTGTAGATTTGTAGTATGTTTTGAAGTCAGGTAGTGTGATTCCTCTAATTTCATTTTTCTTTTTCAATGTCTTTGCCTCTTTGGGGCCTCTTTCCTTTCCAAATAAATTTCGTAGCTAGTTTTTCTAGTTCCTTAAAGAATGCTGTGTTGATTTTTATTGGGATTGCATTGAATGTGTAGATCAGTTTTGGTAGGATAGACGTCTTAATAATATTTAGTCTTCCTGTCCATGGACAGGGAATATTCTTCCATTTATGTAGGTCTTCTTTGATTTCCTTGAACAGTCTTGTGTAGTTCTCTGTGTATAAGTTTTTTACATCTTTAGTTAAATTTATTCCCAGGTATTTGTTTTTTTATTGACTATTGTAAATGATATTTGTTTCCTGATTTCCTCCTGAGCTTGCTCATTATTTGTGTACAGAAATGTTACTGATTTTTGCACATTAATCTTATAACCTGCGACTTTACTAAACTCATTTATGAGTTCTAGAAGCTTTGCTGTAGACCTCTCAGGGTTTTCTATGTATAGGATCATGTCATCTGTAAATAATGAAATTTTGACTCTTCCTTTCCAATTTGAATGCCTTTTATATCTGGTTCTTGCCTCAGTGCTCGAGAAAGTACTTCTAAGACAATGTTAAATAGAAAGGGAGAGAGTGGGCTTCCTTGTCTTGTTCCTGATCCTAGAGGGAAGGATTTTAGGATCTCACCATTGTAAACAATGTTGGCTGTGGTTTTTTCATTTATACTCTTTATCATGTTCAAAAAAATGTCCTTGTATTCTAATCTTTTGAGTGTTTTTATCAAGAAAGTGTGCTGTATTTTGTCAAATGCTTTTTCTGCATCTATAGATATAATCATGTGATTTTTTTTCCTTCAATCTGTTTATATCGTGCATTGCATTGATTGATTTTCTTATGTTGAAACATCCTTTCATACCTGGAATGAATCCCTCTTGTTCATGGTGTATAATTCGTTTAATGTGTTGTTGAATACAGTTAGCAAGTATTTTGTTGAGAATTTGTGCATCTAGGTGCATTAGAGAAACTGGTCTGTAATTTTCCTTTCTTGTGGTGTCTTTGTTTGGCTTTGGTACCAGGGTAATTTTGGCATCATAGAATGAGTTAGGAAATGTTCCTTCTGTTTTGATATTTTGGAAGAGTTTAAGCAGGATTGGTGTTGTTCTTTCCAGAATTTTTGTTAGAATTTACCTGTGAAGCCATCTGGCCCTGGGCTCTTCTTAGTTGGGAGGTTTTTAATGACTGATTCTATCTCTTTACTTGTGATTAGTTTGTTGAGATCATCAATTTCTTCTTTTGTCAATATAGGCTGCTTATGTGTTTCTAGGAATTTGTCCTTTTCCTCTGAATTGTCATTTTTATTGGAATATAGTTTTTCAAAGTATCATCTTTTGATAGTCTTTATTTTTGTGCGGTCAGTGGTGATATCTTCTTTCTCATTTCTTATTTTGTATATTTGCATATTCTCTCCCTTTTTATTTTTTAATCTCACTAAAGGTTTGCCAATTTTTTTGATCTTCTCAAAGAATCAGCTCTTGGTTTTGTGTATCTTTTCAAGTGCTTTCTTATTTTCTATTTCATTTATTTCTGCTCTTATCTTTGTTATTTCTTTCTTTCTTCATCCTGTGGGGTTACTTTATTGTTTTATTACTAATTCCTCCAAATGTGCAGTTAGTTCTTCAATTTTTGCTCTTTCTTCTTTTTGGAGGTATGAATTTATGGCTATAAATTTCCCTCTAATACTTCTTTTGCTGCATCCCAGAAGTTTTCGTATGTTGTGTTATTTTCATTAGTTTCAAGCTAGTTATTAATTTCTTTTGAGATTTCCTCTTTGACCCACTATTTTTCTAAGAGTATGTTGTTTAATTTCCATATCTTGGTTTGAAATCTGGGCCTCTGGCCCTTGCAGAGTTCCCGCTTCACTCCACTGTGGTCAGAGGTATTATTTTGTATGATTTTGATCTTTCTGAATTCATTGAGCCTTTCTTTGTGGTCTATCTTGGACCTAGCATATGGTCTATTTTGGAGAAAGATGTATGTGCACTTGAGAAAAATGTATATCCTGCTGTATTCAGGTGTAATGATCTGTATATGTCTATTATATCCAACTCTTCTAATATAGTGTCAAATTGTTTGTTTCTTTATTGAATCTCTTTTGAGATATTCTGTCCAAAGTTGATAGAGGTTTATTAAAATCTCCCACTATTATTGTAGAGGCATCTATTTTTTCACTTAGTTTTTCCAGTGTTTGCCTCATGTATTTGGAGGTGCCCTTGTTAGAAGCATAAGTATTTATGATTGTTCATTTTTCTTGAGGCATTGTCCCTTTCACTAATATGTAGTATCCTTCTTTGTCTCTCACAATTGTTTCACATTTAAAGTTCTTTTTGTCTGATATTAATATAGCTACTTCTGCCCTTTTTTGGTTATTGTTTGCTTGTAAGATTGTTTTCCAACCATTCACTTTCAACCGCCATGAATCCCTGGGTCTAAGATGTGTTTCTTGTAGACAGCATATGTATGGGTCATATTTCCTTATCCAATGTCCCAGTCTGAATCTTTTAATAGGTGAATTTAATCCATTGACATTCAGTGTTATTACTTCCAAGGTATTATTTTTGTTAGCCATATTTTTATTGGACTTGTGTTTGTCATATTTTGTTTTTTCCTTCTCTTTTTGTCTTTTTTGTTGCTCTTACACTTTTCTATACCTCTGCATCTCCTGTTTTTTCCTTTCTTCCTGCAGAACTCCCTTTAGTATTTCTTGAAGGAGAGGGTTTTTGTTGGCATTCTCTTTCAATTTCTGTTTGTCTGTGAACATTTTGAACTCTCCATCATTTTTGAATGCTAGTTTAGCTGGGTAGAGTATTCTTGGTTGGAAATTTTTTTCTTTTAGTACCTTGACTTTATCACACCACTGCCTTCTTGCCTCCATGATTTCACATGAGAAATTAGCATTTAATCTTATGGAGCCTCCCTTGTATGTGATGGTTTTCTTTTCTTACTGCTTTTAGAATTTTCTCTTTGTCTTAAGCATTGGCTAATTTTACAAGTATATGTCTTGAGGTGGGCCTGTTGTAATTTATGATGTTTGGGGTTCATTGTGCTTCCTGGATATGTACATCAGTCTCTCTTAGTAGATTTGGGAAATTTTCAGCCATTATTTCCTGTAACACCCCGTCTCTCCCCTTTCCCTTCTCTTCTCCTTCTGGGATGCCTATTATATGTATGTTTGTGTGTTTTGCATTGTCATTCAGAGTCCCTAAGTCCTAGATGGATTTTTTCTTTTTATCGATCAGTTCTACTATCTGTTTGATTTCCAATGTACTGTTTCCCACATTGCTAATTCTCTCCTCTGCCTCTTCTAATCTGCTGCCTTTTGCTGCAATTGTATTTTTGATTTCTCAAACTGTGGTGTTTATTCTCATCATTTCTGTTATCTTTTTGTGTATGTCTGCAATTTCCTCTCCAAGTGTTTTCTTCATATTGTTAAACTCTTCATTTACTTCATTAAGTTGGTCTCTAATATATGTTCTGAGATCTTTAATTACTTGTCCGATGTTCTGCTCCCCTTCCTGGTTTATAGTTTTTTCATTGGATTCAGCCATGTTTTCCTGATTATTGGTTTGGTTTCTAGTTTTTTGCTGCTGTCTCGTCATCATTTTGTCTTGATGTGTTTAATCAGTTCTTGAACTTCTTTGTCTAGTTTTGGGGATTAATTAGTTGTTGTTCTTGCATAAGTGCTTTGTCTTATCTTTGTCACTTTGTTCTTCTTATTCTAATTTCTTGTTGCTGGCTGAGTTCACCAGCCCCACACAGACTTGTGTGTGTGCCAGCTCACATCATGACTTTGTCCATGGAGTGGTGGATTCTTAAAGGAGATTAGATGAGGACTGAGCAGGACAACTGATGTTTAACATATGTATAAGTTTTAATTAGGTTTACTGTAAAAGTGTGGAAATCTATAGAGTGGATGGTAATGCATAGTGAGTAACAGCTAGTTTATAAATGGGAATGTGGCTGAAAATGGTATAGATGGTATGCAAATGTCAATTGACTGAATGCTAGAGAATAATCTAGGAACTGAATAGTCTGGTAAACCAAGAAGTGGATAAGAAATATCATTGATGGTACGGATGCAGGAGTACCCCTTGTAGGAACATATACATTACTGTTGCAGGATTGTGGGAATGTGGAGAAGCATGGGAAAAATACAACTGGAATTACCTATGGTTTGTGGTTATCAGTTAGAACATAATATTCTTGCATCTATGTCAAAGATGACCTGTGCTGATAATGTAGCAGTATGGAAAAGGTGTGCCAAACGAACACTATGGATATGTTAACAATCAGATGATATTATCTTACCTGTAACCAATGTTTAAGCACAATGTGGTGTCTTGACAGAGGAGTGTTGCTTGGAAATTCCACTCATGTGCATGATAGTTGGATAAGCTTACAAATTCTGTCATTGAAATATATTTTAAAATAATTGTAAGGTGGGTTGGGAGAAAAATAAACTAAATGTAAGATATAGACGATAATTAGTAGTAAGATTTTGACAAAATTCTGTCATAATTTGTAACAAATGTGATGACAGTGCAAGGTGTTGTCAGAGGGCTGATGTATGGTACCCCTGTATAATGTTATAAACATTTGCTTTGTAAATTCACATTTACTATACACTTATTTTTTATGTATGTTCATATACAAAGGAAAATAATTTGGTTAATAATAATATTTTGACAAAGTTTGTGAAGCTTAGGCTATTGGACAGGTAATAGTGCCCAGATGTTTGGTCAAGCAAGCACTGGGCTAATTGTAATAAATGACATTTATGGAATATATTCAACATTGACTTTACTGCAAGGGGCAAATCATAGATATCTGGTTATAATTACATCAATCAGGGAGATTGCCATCAACAATGAGCAATGCTTAACCAAATCAGTTGAATTCCATAAAAGGGGAAGTGATTCCAGCATTGAGAGAGAATTTCCCAGCTCATCTTTGGACAGCCAACTTCTCCCAGAATGCATCAAGAATCTTCATTGGACTTTCATTGTAGCCCCTGGTTGCAGCCTGACTGTGGAATATGGACTTGTGCACAGCTGTGTGAGAGAGTCTTATAAAATCACATAATATTGACAAATATCTCTTATTGCTTCTCTTTCTCTAGAGAATGCTGACTAAGGCAACTTGGTACCAGGAATAGTTCTTGAGTCTTAGACATGGGGTGTCTGAGGTGTTTCTGGGAGTTTTGCAATTGTCTCTCTACCCTAAGTGGACCCGATGGTACCCACAACTTCCTTTCCAATAATGAAGAGGCTGCTAACAGTCCAAGGTGTGAGCTGGCAATCGAGATATGCAAAATAGCATCACTGGATTCTCCTACTTCCATGCTTATAAGAAGCAAGGATCTGGGTGAGAGTGTTTTCAACAACTTAACAGAGTTTTGTGGAGTCAAGTGGTATAAATATGCTGGCTGGTTCCTCCTACATATTCTGGATACTGTTACAAAGGAAAGAAATGAGTTAAAACCTTCAAATTTGAAACTTAAACAAGAATGGATGATGCAAAAGTCTCTATGTTTGCTCTGAAAGAAAATCTTGTCTCCTGCAACCACAAGCTTGTAATATCTGAGAACCAAACTCAGACTCTCATTGTACGAGTAGGAGAGTTACCAAGGAAACTAAAATTTCAACCTGCAGGGTTTCTGCAGTTAACGTGAAGGCACTGATTGGAAAAGAGTGGAATCCAGAAAATTGAGATGGAGACATATGGGATAATGATGATATTGATGGAGACTTTGGGACCCTGAAATCTGCTGAGAATTTACAAGACAGGCCTGCCATGGCCTGCCCTGTCCATTCCACAACATGTCACCCTTGTATCACCCAGCCTCCAGCCTGCCTCAGGGAGTCTGAAACAACTTCCATCCCTGAGGCGGGTACAGGCCAAACAGAAGCCTGCCCTTCTCAGCCTCTGGCCAGCACCAGGGCTTCTGGACCTGCTCCCAACCCTGAGGCACTTTCTAGCCAAACTCCAACATGCACTGCAGAGCCTCCAATCTGCCCTGAGGAAACTGCCTTCCAACACCTGACTGAAGAGATTTATCCTATTGCATCAGAAGAATATACATGGGAATGCCCTGAGGTCAGTAGCTAGCAAGGCATTTCTAATCCTTATGCTTACCCACCCCAACCACCTCTCTTGACTTTGAGAGCTATTACTAGACTAAAATCACAAAATGCCCCCAAAGGTGAAATACAAAGTGTGATCCATGAGGAAGTAAGGTATACTCAGAAAGAACTGCATGAGTTTTCCAACTTATATAGATAGAAATCAGGGCAATATGTGTGGGAATGGATACTAAGCATATGGGATAATGGTGGAAAGAGTATAAAGTTAGATCAGGATGAATTTATTGATATGGTCCACTAAGCAGAAATTCTGGATTCAACACCGTAGCTCGAGGGGTTAGAGAGGGCTCTAATAGATTGTTTGGGTGGCTGATTGAAACATGGGCCAAAAGATGGCCTATTATGTCTGAGGCTAAGATGGCTGATTTGCCCTGGTACACAGTAGAAGAGGGATTTCAAAGTATGCATCTTCAAAAAATACAATTTACAAAAAGATGGGGGTGGGAGGGTTGGAAGTGGGTTATATGGGAGCCTTTTATGTTTTTTTAAATGTAACTTTCTGTGTGATCTATTAACTTTAATTTTAAAAATGTGTTAAATAAAAAAGGGATATTGGAATGTTAGAATGGATTTATCACTTGAGAGCCGTCCACGCATCCCAGGAATGTCCAGAGGACACACCTTTAACAAGGACTGTGAGGAATAAATTTGTAAGATTAATCCATCTTCCCTGAAAAGCTCTGTGGTTTCTCTTCTCTGTAGTCCAGAGATTACTGTAAGGAGGGCTGTGATTGAATTAGAATCCTTAAACATTATGGGGATGATTGGATGTCAGCTTGGTAAAATTCAAGTACCTGCAATATATCTCCAAAGTTAAGGTGGATGTGGCCACCACAATGAAAGGCAGATCTTAAAAAGCACTAAAAATAGTCTGAGTCATGTAGAATTATGGCGTTGCCTAATACATCATGGGGTACGTAGCAGTGAAATATACAGGCAGTCTACTAAATTTCTTTAGGATTTGTATAAACAGAAGAATTCTGGATCGAGTAAATGAAACTTTAACTCAAATTACAGATGCAGAAAAAGACAGCCCCTTAATCAAGTCCCAGACTTGAAATCGTTTACAGAGTTTGCCCCTTGAATGTTGAGGAGGCTAGGTCTCCTTGGGGAAACATCCTGTTAAACTGTACAAAATTTATACATTAATCTTCCTCCTACCTTTCCCCAAGTAGATCTACAGCCTTTTACCAGAGTAACTGTGCATTGGAGAAAAGGGAATGATCAGATATTTTGGGGATTATTAGACACAGTCTCAGAAGTGACATTAATTCCAGGAGACAAAAAAACATCACTGTGGTCCACCAGTCAGAGTAGGGGCTTATGGAGGTCTGGCATTAGTGGAGTTTTAGCTCAGGTTCATTTCACAAATGGTCCAGTGGGTCCCCAGACACATTCTGTGGTTATTTCCCAAGTTCCAGAATGAATAATTGTAATAGACACAGTCAGCAACTGGCAGAATCCCCACATTGGATCCCTGACTTGTGGAGCGAGGGCTATTATGGTTGGAAAGGTCAAGTGGAAGCCACTAGAATTGTCCCTACCTTGCAAAATAGTAACCCGAAAGCAATATTGGATTCATGGAGGATTGCAGAAACTAGTGCCACCATCAAGGATTTGAAGGATGAAGAGTGGTGATTCCCAACACATCCCCATTCAACTCTCCTTTTGGGCCTATACAGAAAACAGATGGATCTTGGAGGATGACAGTAGATTATCATAAACTTAACCAGGTAGTGGTCTCTAATTTCAGCTGCTGTCCCAGATGTGGTATTATTCCTGAGCAAATCAACACATACCCTGGTACCTGGTATGCAGGTATTGATTTGACAAATGCTTTTCCTCAATTGCTGTAAGTAAGGACCACCAGAAACAGTTTGATCTCTGCTGGCAAGGCCAAAAATACCCCTTCACTGTCCTGACTCAGGGGTATATCAACTTTCCAGCCCTATGTCATAATATTGTCTGCAGGGCTCTTGATCATCTCTCCATCTGACAAGACATCACACTGGTCCATTTTATCAATTATAACATGTTAATAGGACCTAGTAAGCAAGAAGCAACTAAGATTGTAGACTTATTAGTAAGGTATTTGCATGAGAGAGGATGGAAGATAAATCCAACTAAAACACAAGACCTTCCATCTCAGTGAAATTTCTAGGTGTCCAGTGGTGTGGGGCATGTCAAGATATTTCTTCTAAAGTGAAGGATAAGCTGTTGCATGTTGCTCCTCCTATGACCAAAGAAGAAGCACGATGCTTAATTGCTCTCTGGATTTTGGAGACAACACATTCCTCATTTGGTTGTGCTACTCCAGCCAATTTACTGGGTTACCAGAGAAGCTGCTAGCTTTGATTGGGGATGGGAACAAGAAGAGGCTCTGCGTCAGGTATAGGCTGCTGTGCAAGTTGCACTACCACATGGACCTTATGATCCAACAGTTCCAATCATGCTGGAAGTTTCCATGGCAAACATAGGTGCTCTTGGGAGACTTTGGCAGGCCCCTTTAGGAGAATCACAATGCAGACCCTAAAGATTTTGGAGCAAATTTCTGTCATCCTCTGCAGATAACTACTCCCTTTTTAAGAATAAGCTTTTGTCCTATTACTGGGCCTCAGTAGAGACTGAGCACTTAACCATGGGTCATCAAGTTTCCATGAGACCTGTGTTGTCTATCATGAACTAGGTATTGTCTGACCTACCAAACCATAAAATTGGGCATACATGGCAGGACTCCATAATAAAGTGGAAGTGGTATATACAAGACAGGGCTCAAGTAGGTCCTGAAGGCATGAGTAAGTTACATGAGGAAGTAGCCCAAATATCCATAGTCACCACCCCTGCTATGTTACTTTCCCTTTCCCAGCCCACAGCTTTGGACTCTTGGGGAGACACAATCAGTTGACTGAGAAGAGAAAACTGGGGCCTAGCTTACAGATGTTTCTGCATGATATGCAGGCACCACCCAAAAGTGGACATATGGAGCACTGCAGTGCTGTCTGGGACATCCCTGAAGTACAGTGGTGAGGGCAAATCTCCCCAGTGGGCAGAACTTCAAGCAGTGCTGCCGGTTGTTCATTTTGCTTGGAAGAAGAAATGGCCAGAAGTGCATTTGTACACTGATTTCATGGGCTGTTGCCAATGATTTGGCAGTATGGTCAGGGACTTGGAAGGAACATGATTGGAAAATTGGTGACAAAGATGTCTGGGGAAGAGATATGTGGACTGACATTTCTGAGTGGTTAAAAACCATGAAAATTTTTGTGTCTCATGTGAATGCTCGCCAGAGGTTAACTTCAACAGAGGAAGATTTTAATAATCAAGTGAATAAGATGACCCACTGGCTAATGCTCAACCTCTTTCCCCAGCCATTTCTGTCATTACCCAGTGGTCTCATGAACAAAGTGGCCATGGAGTTAGGGATGGAGGTTATCCATGGGCTCAGCAACACATGCTTCACCTTTCCAAGGTTGACTTGGCTACAGCCGCTGCTGAATGTCCAACTGCCAGCATCAGAGACCCACACTCAGCCCCATATATGGCACCATTCCTTGAGGTGACAAGCTTGATACCTTGTGGCAGGTTGACTACACCGGACCACTTTCACCTTGGAAAGGGCAGTGATTTGTTTAACTGAATTAGATTCATACTCCGGACATGGGTTTGCATTTTCTGCAAACAATGCTTCTTCTACTATCTGCATACTTACTGAATGTGGAGTTACCATGGCATTCCATACAGAATTGCTTCTGATCAAGGACCCCATTTTACAGCACATGATGTGCAGGAATGGGCACATACCCATGGAATTCACTGGTCTTACCATGTTCCCCATCACCCTGAAGCAGCTAGATTGATAGAAAGGTGGAATGGCCTTTTGAAGACTCAGTTACGGCACCAACACTGGGGCAAAGTCTTGCAGGGCAGGACAATGTTCTCCATGAGGCTGTGTATACTCTAAATCAGCATCCACCCTATGGTGTTGTTTTTCCAATAACCAGGATCCATGGGTCAGAGATCAAGGGATAGAAATGGGAGTGGCACCACTCACTATCACCCCTAGCGACCCACTAGGAAAATTTTTCTTCCTGTCCCTGGAATCTCAAACTCTGCTGGACCACATTTTTTAGTCCCAAAAGGAGGATTGCTGTCACCAGGGAACTTAACAATGATTCCATTGAACTGGATGTTAAAACTACCACCTGTTCTCTTTGGGTTCCTCTTACAACTGAATCAACAGTCAAAGAAGAGAATTACTATACCGGTTTTGGTGCTTGATCCTGACTATCAAGAGAAAATAGGACTGCATCTACATAATGGGTGTAAAGAAGAGTTTACCTGGAATACAGGAGATCCTCTAGGGCATCTCCTAGTACTGCCATGATCTATGATTACAGTCAATAGAAAATTGCAACAACCCAATTAAAGCAGGAATAACAATGTCCCAGAATCTTCAGGAATGAAAGTTTGGGTCACACCACCAGGCAAAAACCCATGGCCAGTGGAAGTGCTTGCTGAGGGTAATGGAAACATGAAATGGGTATTGGAAGAAGGTAGTGATAAATATGAACTTCAACCACGTGACCAGTTACAAAAATGAGTACTATAATTGTCATGAATCTTTCTTCCTTGTTTAATTATGATGATAATTGTATATGTATACAAAATGAATTTCTTTATCTTCTTCCCCAAACTTTCCCTTTATCACATAACAGGTTGTATCCATCTCATGTCACAATGTTTGAGGATGTCAATTTTGGGAGTGAATATTACCCAAGAATTTGCACCCTATTCTGTATGGAATTAATGCATTTCTGATTGTATGCAGGACAGTTGAACATTGTTAGGCAGATATATATATATATATGCTTGCCTGATATTGTTTTTCTTTAGAGACTAAGTATGGTTTAAGGTACTGTGTATTGTTGCTGAGTTGACAAGGGGTGGACTGTGATGGTTAGGCTATTGTGTCAACTTAGCCAGGTAATTTTTGCCCAGTTTTTTGATCAGACAAGAACTGGGCTAGCTGTAATACAAGTGCATTTATGGACTTTAGTCACCATTGACTTTTCTGCAGTGGTTAATCATAGATAGCTGGTTATAATTTCATCAATCAGGGAGATTGCCATCCACAAGGAGTGACCTTAACTCAATCAGTTGAATCCATTAAAGGGGGAAGTGACACCAGCATTGAGCAAGAATTTCCCAGCTTGCCTTTGGCCAGTCACATTTCCATGAACTTGTCATGAACCTTCATTGTACTTTCATGGCAACCCCTAGTTGCAGCCTGCCTGTGGAACCTGGACTTGTGCATTCCCATGCCTGTATGAGAGACTCTTACAGAATCACATATTATTGACAGATATCTCTTGTTGATTCTGTTTCTCTAGAGAACCTTGACTAATACAACGCATCTCAATTAGTTTTGGAGTGGACATCAACATCCCAGAATCCTTAGGATCAGAGAATGGACTTACTTGTATACTATAGACTTACTGTGACTCTAGCAATGGAAGAAATTACATTGATGTGGAGGAGTCTCTGATGGCAGGGAGATGGCAAAACAGTTGTAATACAGGGTCCTTTTGGGGACTTGGGTATCATCCTGAATGACATTTCAAGGACAGATATAGGCCACTTTATATCTTCCCATAAAATGCAGAATTGTGTGAGAGAGGGTATAAACTACAATGTGAACAATGGTCAATGCTCAGTGGCAATGCCCCAGGATGTGTTTATCAATTGCAATGAATGTGCCACACTAATGAAGGATGTTGTTTATGTGGGAGGGTTTGGGACCTGTGGGTAGTGGAACATATGGAAATTCCTATATTTTTTGTGTAAAATTTATGTAGTCTGAGTATCTTTTAAAATATAAAGATATATATTATAAAAATAATGATATTATTTTCAGTGGTTTTGGGAAATCAGGTGAGCCACTTATGATAATAGAAAAAATATTATTTCATCCTAATATGATTTTTCCTAACATGGATCTTTAAAATTTTTTGAAGAATATCATTCATACATGAGCATACATAAACAATAAGTCCATAATAAATGTTGTGAACTTACTAAACAACCATGCATAGCAGCATACATGGCTCTCATGTATCTCCTAACACAAACAACCTGCATTGTTATGAAATATTTGTTGAAAACTGTAAAAGAGCTTTGTCAAAATATTATTAGCTATAGCCCATATCTTACATTTGGTATATATTTCCCCCCAACCGACCTGCTTATTAACAACCTGTAATAATATTTAGTATAGTTCATGAGATATTGCTCCCATTATTTCTTCTGTTATCGACAGTCCATCTTCCACCACTGGAGTCACAACGTTATACAGTCCCATGCTTTCTATAATCGATACAAAGTGTACACTCAATGGCTCTCATTTTCATCACAGAGTTTTGCTTTCATTACCTCAGTCAATGTTAGAACATTTTCACCACTCCAAAAGGAAAAATGCCATATGCCCTTATACCCCACTATTGCTTTTCCATAGAATTTATGTAATATCTACTTTGTCATTGCTGCAAAAAATATTATATAAAATATATAAAAAATGAACTGTTACTATCATCCATAAGTTGCACTAGTTGTAATTCTCCCATTTGTCACCATATCTATAACACTTTTAAAGAACATTCTTATATTTATACTATTAATCATAATCTTTAGCTACTGCTAAAATCACTGTTATATAGCCCTTAGTTTATTATCTTGTTCCTTGTCAATTGACATTTACATCCACAGAGTACCCCTTTCAGCCACAATCACATTTATAAATCAGCAATGCTAGTGATACTCACTATAATGCATTACCATCAAATCTGTGTATTTGCATATATTTTACAATTAATTTATTTAAAAAGTCTTCATATGTCAAGCCTCAGTACACCTTATCAGCACTTATCCTATCTCTTAGTAACCTATGCTCTAGATTTTAACTCCTTGCATTTATTCTTTGTATTTACTTTATATTAGTGAGACCATACTATATTAGTGCTTTTGTGTCTGGTTTATTTCTTTTTTTTTTTTTAAGATTTATTTATTTTTAATTTCCGCTCCCGGTTGTCTGTTCTCTGTGTCTATTTGCGGCGTCTTGTTTCTTTGTCCGCTTCTGTTGTCATCAGCAGCACAGGAAGTGTGGGCTGTGCCATTCCTAGGCAGGCTGCACTTTCTTTCATGCTGGGTGGCTCTCCTTATGGACGCACTCCTTGTGCATGGGGCTCCCCTACGCGGGGAACACCCCTGCATGGCAGGGCACTCCTTGCGCGCATCAACACTGTGCATGGGCCAGCTCCACACGGGTCAAGGAAGCCCGGGGTTTGAACCGCAGACCTCCCATGTGGTAGACGGACACCCTAACCACTGGGCCAAGTCTGTTTCCCTGGTTTATTTCACTCATCACAATGTTCTCAAAGTTCATATGTGTCCCAATTTCATTTCTTCTTACAGCAGTACAGTATTGCATCATATGTATATACCATATTTCATTTATCCATTCATCACGTGATGGACACGGGTGGTTTCTAAGTTATGGCAATTTTGAATAATGCTGCTATGAATATCGGTGCACAAATGTCATTTTGTGTCCTTGCATTCAATTCTTCTGAATATATTTTGAGTGATGGGAAGGCTGAATCATACAGCAGTTCGATATTCACCTTCTTGAGGCACAACAGTTCTGCATATATATTTGTGTATGTATATATATGCAAACATACATATATATATATAGTGGTACTATACATAAGCCACTAAATTTCCAGTTTTAACTACTTTGAAATGTATATTTCAGTAGTAGTATTTACATTCACATTCTGCACTACAGTCACCACCATCCATTACTAAGACATTTTCATGACCCCCAAACAGCAACTTTTTACCAAGTAAGCATCAACTCCCCATCTGCCACCTCCTCCATACCATGGAAAACTGTAAACGACTGTCTCTATTAATTTGAATATACTAGACTTTTTAAAATATAAGTGAGATCATAGAATATGTGTTTGCCTTATTTCACACAGCATGATGCCTTCTAGATTCATAGATGTTGTAATGTGTATTAGAAGAGTCTGGTTTTTCTCAGATTTTACTGAGCCTGTATCTTTCCATGGGCATGCAGAGCAGGTTTCAAACATTGTCAAGTGTGCACGAATTCTCCTGGGTGTCCTAGATTCCCTCCAGAAAAAGTAACTCTCCCTGACTTCTACTCCTAGGCACCAGGTACTACAGCTTATGTGTTACTATAATCTTTCACCCCATGTGGCTGATGTTTGGTCAGTTCTGTGCCACTTCCCCACAATGCTTTTTCCCAAATGAATTCCATGTTAGCTTCAATGAATGATTACCTTGAGTCTGTTTTTTTCAGGTTGGACCAGAAAAATAAACACCAAATATGCATTCAGTGTTCTAATATCCAGATATCAGTGACTCACCCTAGGAATGCAGACTGTTGCATTAAGAATGCAGGTTGCTATCAGTCTCAAAAACTGTTGTGCCATGCCAGGGAATGGATGGAGTGAGGCCAGAGTAAATGACAGTGCTTTACAGCTTTCTTACCATTTTTTCTTATTCAGTGTTTTCTCGGTCGCTGTTTACCTTTTATTGTCTTCTAGAGTTATGGGAAAGTTGGCTGTGACAGTTCCTGCTGGTTTCCAGATTGTTCTGTGTTGGTGGTGTTAACTTGGAGCTCCTTACTCCACCATCTTGCTGATATCACACTGTTGTGTGATATTGATTGCATATAAATATCAATTATTTCCTTTCCTTCCTTTTTCCTTAACTTGTGCTACATTGAATCTAATTATAATGTGCAACCCAATGATACTCTCTGATTCCAATGAGATGCTAAATGAAAAGAAATAATTCAATAAATTGTTTAAAATCCATTCTCTTAATTTTGATAAGTAGTTCTAATACTTACTGTTGACTTAATACTTAAAGCAGTAATAATAGATTACACCTCTTCAGCACTTGCTACATTCCAGTCATTGGTTAAGGCACTGATTTATATGGATTATCTCATGTATAATTATATCAACTCTATGATAATGTACTATTATTTCACCTGTCTTACAAAGGAGAAAACATGGACCAATATAGTACTCTTTTTCATCAGTAAGATTCCTTTCAATATTAGATTTAATAAATGAGCTAACAATTGATTTTTTTTGGAAATTATTTTTTTTTTTGACATTTTTTTTTTAATTTTTTTATTTTTTATTGACTTTGTAATAATATTACATTAAAAATATATATGTGAGGTCCCATTCAACCCCCCCCCCCACCCCCCCCTCTCCCCCCCCCCCCCCAACAACACTCGTTCCCATCATCATGACACATCCATTGGATTTGGTAAGTACATCTTTGGGCACCTCTGCACCTCATATACATTGGTTCACATCATGGCCCATACTCTCCTCTATTCCATCATGTAGGCCCTGTGAGGATTTACAATGTCCGGTGATTACCTCTGAAGCACCATCCAGGGCAGCTCCATGTCCCGAAGACGCCTCCACCTCTCATCTCTTCCTGCCTTTCCCCATACCCTTTGTCCATTATGTCCACTTTTCCCAATCCAATGCCACCTCTTCTATGTGGACACTGGATTGGTTGTGTCCATTGCACCTTTATGTCAAGAGGAGGCTCAGATTCCACCTGGATGCTGGATGCAATCCTCCCATTTTCAGTTGTAATCACTCTAGGCTCCATGGTGTGGTGGTTGTCCTTCACCTCCATCTTAGCTGAGTGTGGTAAGTCCAAAGTACTTGTTTCATGTATGTAGATAGAATTTTTTTCTGCCCATTATCTAGATTCTAGATTCAATCCTAAAGTTATTTATGATTTTCCCATATGTAGTTCCATTCCTGATATTTGCAAGGCCTAGGGCTATATTAAAAATGAATGCTCACATACTGTATGTTTAAAATATTTTGAAGTTATCAATAAAACTAGGAACTAGTAAATAAAATATATTCTATTTGTCTTCCTTAACAAACACTTTCATAAAACTTAAAGAGTAAAAACTTCTATTACACACAAGATGGTATAGACTTATCTCTTCTCGAAACTCTCAAGCACAACTAAAAATCTTGGAAATAATGCAAGACAACCAAAGGAAAACCATGAATGGTAGAAAGAAGACATACTGGTTAGATATCCAGGACTCTAAATGTAACAGAGTGGCAAGGCATATTGTGATCACCACATGAACAGAAGTGACAAATGCCTGGCATCTCCTGACCCAAAACCTAACAAAAGAGGCAGTTCAGGTAGACTCTCTTCTCCCTCAAATATAACAAAAAACTAATCAATACCTGATAAGTCTCGTGGCACTGGCAAAGGTAATCAATTTGTACAGGGCTGAAATTGGGAACCCTGTGATTATATGCAACCAATGGAAGATTTCTCCTTCTTCCTGGTATCTGAACTTCCCTTTTTCCACCTAGAGGCACTGGGTAGACAGATGGAAATGTAAAGGGATCTTGTCATGACAAATGACCCACACAGGAAGCTTCTTTGACCCTTCACATCTGATATCCCCTTCTCCAACAAAATGAAACGGAGGTCACCAATGAATACCAGCAAGAGTGACCCAGCAACAAGCAACTTGGCTCAGAAGTTTCTTTGTCTCTAAGGGCTAGAAAAGTCTTTCCTATACTAGGAAATACCCAGAAACCTGGCCTTGATCAAGCAACCCTATCCCTCAGGAAGCACCAGCCATGACTAGATAAACAAAGAAAAAAATGACACCACAAAAGTTCTGAAAACGGCTCTTTCATTGGAAAAACAGGTTAAAAAAAAGTCTTTGATAAGCCTAAAGCTAAAATGAAAATAAATAAGACCCAGAGTCTCCTAAAATAATAAATAAAATATTCTGGATAAAAAAAAAAACTCTACTACTAACACCCAAGAAAACCACAACTTGAAAGAGAAAAGGCTTTCAACTGATTTTGCAATGATCTACAAAGGATTTTAAGAAGTTGCCATAAATCTATTTCAATAAAGATTTTCAAAATATGTTAAAATTAATGAAAATGTAGAAAATTTCACCATAGAAATATGCTATAAAAAGCAGTAAATGGAAATAAAATAGAAATAGAAAATAAAATAAGAGAAATTTAAAAATTGCTGAACAGACACAATAGTATAATAGAGATCATAGAGGACAGATCTTTAGAAAGATCAACAGAATTTACACAATCTGCAAAATGTGAAGAAAATAGACTTAAGAGAAGTAGCTTTGGAGATCAGTAGGATAATAATAAAATATACAACATTTATATCTTTGGAGTCTTGGAGAGTAGATAGAAAATGGGGCTGAAGGAGTATTTTTAAAACTAAGGACTTAAAACACCCTAAATTTTGAGAAAGACATAAACCTACATATTCAAGACAGTGAGTCCTAAATAAAATAAACCAAAGAAATACACACCATAACATATAAAATTAAACTTCTGAAAAGAAGCCACCTAATCTCTCTCTAATGACCATAGGTATAAAAATTCTCAATGAAATACTTGCAAACAGAATCTAACAACATATTAAAAGAATTATACATCATGATGAAGTTGGATTTATTCCTGGTATGCAAGGGTATTTGAATAAAGGAAAATTAATTAATGTAACACACCACATTAGCAAATCAAAGGAGAAAACACATGATCATCACGATTGACACAGAAAATTCATTTAACAAAATCCAGCATTCTTTATTGATAAAACCACTTCAAAAGATAAGAATAGAAGGAAAGTTCCTCAACATGATAAAGAGTATAAGTGAAAAATCCACAGACCACATTGTTTGCAATGGGTAAAGGTAGAAATCTTTCACATTTAATTGGGAAAAAGACAAGGATGCCCATTGTCACCATTGCTATTCAATATTGTAGTAAAAGTTCTAGTTAGAAGAATTAGACAAGAAAAAACAAATAAAAGGAATCCAAATTGAAAGAAAGGTATTAAAACTCTCACTATTCATGGATGACATGATCTTATATTTAGGAAATACAAGGTTCGAGAGCTCATAAACAAGCTCTTCAATGTGGCAGGATACAAGAACAGCACACGAAATAAGTAATGTTACCATACACTAGTAATGAACAATCTGAGGAGCAAATCAGGAAAAAATCCATTTAATATAGCTACAAAAAAGATTCAAATACCTAAGAATTAGCGTAACAAGATATATAAGTGACCTGTATTCAGAAAACTCAAAAACACTTATAAAAGAAATCAAAGAAGACCTAAACAAATGGAAAGAAATCCTTTATTAATGGATTGGAAGGCTAAATATGGTGATGATGTCAACCTATCCTAAGCTGATTTATAGATTCAATGATATCTCAATCAAAATTCCAACAGCTTACTTTAAAGATAGAAAAGTAAATTACCAAATTTATTTGGAAGGAAAAGGGGAATGAAGAAAACAAAATTATCCTAAAAAAAGAGCAAAATAGGACATAAATTTCTTGATCTTGAAAATATTACAAGTTTACTGTGATTAAAACAGCATGATATTGCCATGAAGATAGATAGACTGATCAATGGAACAGAATTGAGAGTTCAGGAATATGTCCTCACTTCAATGGTTAAGTGATCTGTGATAAGCCTATGAAATCCACTTTTCTGTAACAGAAAAGGGAATAGATGGATTTGAATATTAGGAAATTGAATGGCAATGTGAAATGGAAAAACATATGCATTATTGGTATACAAGAAGAAGAAGAAAATGGAAAAGGGGCAGAAAGAATATTTGGGGAAATAGTAACAGAGAACTTCCCTATCCTTAGGAAAGATATAAATATCAATATTCAAGAAGGACAATGCACTCCAAACAGAATAAACACAAACAGACTATCCAGAGAAACCTACTATTAAGAAGGACAAGTATGAGAGATAAAAAGATTTTGAAAGCAACAAGAGAAATGCAAAGCATCACATACAAGAGAAACATGATAAGTTTAATGCTGACCTCTCATCAGGTACATGCAGTAGAGAAGAAAGTGCTATTATGCACGTAAGGTATTGAAAGAGAAAAAACTGCAAGCCAAGAAATCTGTATCTGGCAAAGCTTTCCTTCAGAAATTAATGGGAGTTCAAAACTTTCACAGACAAACACAAACTGATAGAATATGTTACAAAAAGACCAGAATTACAAGAGATACTAAGGTGAGTGCTACAACCTGAAAAAAAATCAATGGTGAAAGACTTAGAGAAGAGTGTAAAAATGAAGAACATTAGAAAGGGTAAAAAAATAGACTATTGTATGATATGAAAACATAAAGCGAAATGTCAAAGTGGATGAACTAAGTAATGCCTTTGCAGTTATAACATTGAATGTTAATGACTTGGACTCCCCAATCAAAAACAGAGACTGATAGAATGGATTTAAAAACATGATCAATCTATATGTTGTCTGCAAGACACTCACCTCAGAAGTGAGGATACAACCAGGTTAAAAGGGAAGGGTTAGTAAAAGATATTCCATGCAAATAGTAACCAAAAATGAGCTGGAGTAGTGATACTAATATTGGGCAAATTAGATTTTAAATGTAAAATTGTTTTAAGGATTGAAGAAGGTCATATATTAAAGTGGTGATTCAACGAGAAGACATTACTTTTCTAACTATTTATGCTGCTAAACTCAGTGCCCCAGAAAACATGAGGCACACACTGGCAAAGCTGAAGGGAGAAATAGATGTTTCTATAATAATAATTGGAGATTTCAATACACCACTCGCAGTATTGGATAGAACTTCTGGGGAGAGGATCAATAAAGAAACAGAGAACTTGAATAATATAATAAATGAACTAGTGTTAACAGGTGTCTATAGAGCATTGTATCCCAGAAAAGCAAGAAATACATTTTTGGCAAGTGCTCATGGATCCTTCTCCATGACAGACCATATGCTGGCTCACTAGGCAAGTCTCAATAAATTTAAAAAGATTGAAATTATACAAATACTTTCTCTGATCATAACAATGAAGCTGGAAATCAATAAAGGTCATAAAAAAGAAAATCCATAAATATATGGAGATTAAACAACACACTCTTAAACAATCAATGGGTCAAAGAAGAAATTGCAAGAGAATTCAGCAATTATCTTGAGACAAATGAAAATGAGGAAACAACATATAAAACCCTCTGGGACCCTGCAAAGGTAGTGCCAAGAGGGAAGTTTATAGCCATCAATGCTTATATTAAAAAAAGAAGAAAGAGGTAAAATTGATGATCTAACTGCATGTCTGGAAGAACTAGAAAAAGAACAGCAAATTAATCCCAAATCAAGCCAAAGGAAAGAAATAGTAAAGATAAGGAAGAAATAAATTAAATTGAGAACCAAAAAAACACGACAGAATCAATAAAACCAAAACCTCATTCTTTGACAAGATCAACAAAATCAACAAACCCTTAGATAACCAAAGAGAGAGAGAGAGAGAGAGAGAGAGAGAGAGAGAGAGAGAGAGGAGTCACAAATAAATAAAATGAGAAATGAGATGGGGACATTGCCAGTGATTTCATGGAAATAAGAGATTATAAGAGGATATCATAAACAATATTATGCCAAAAAAATTAGAAAATGTAGACAAGATCGACAAATTCCTGGAGAAACATGAAACACCTACACTGACTTTAGAAGAAATAGACCTCAACAGGCCAATCACAAGTGAAGAGATTGAAACAGTCATGAAAAACCTCCCTAAAATTAAAAAAAAAACCTGGGAAAAGAAGGTTTCACAGGTGAATTCTACCAATCA
Organism: Dasypus novemcinctus; assembly: GCF_030445035.2. NCBI lineage: Eukaryota > Metazoa > Chordata > Mammalia > Cingulata > Dasypodidae > Dasypus > Dasypus novemcinctus. Next base: position 89,774,946 of record NC_080704.1, on the reverse strand, counting down.
TTCAAAGATGAACTAATAAAAATCTTGCTTAAGCTCCACCAAAAAATTGAACAGGAAAGAATGCTAGCAAACATATTCTATGAAGCCCACAATACCCTAATACCAAAATCCAGATAAAGCTACTACAAAAAAAGAAAATTACTTTCTTTAGATCAATTATTAGACCAATAACTCCGATGGATATAGATGCAAAAATCCTCAACAAAATACTTGCAAATCATGAATCCAAATGCACATTTAAATAATTATACACCACGACGAAGTTGGTTTTATTGCAGGCATGTAAAGGTGGTTCAACACAAGAAAATCAATTAGTGCAATAAACCACATTGATAAATTGAAGAAGAAAAATCACACGATCCTCTCAATTGATGCAGAAAAGGCATTTGACAAAATATAACCCACTCTCTTTATAAAAGCACTGCAAAAGATAGGAATAGAAGGAAGCTTTCTCAATATGATAAAGTGCAAATAGGAAAAATGTACAGCTAGCATTTTACTCAATGGTGAAAGATTGAAAGCTTTCCCACTGAGATGAGGAAGAAGACAAGGATATCCACTGTCACCATTATTATTCAATATGGTGCTAGATGTTCTAGCTAGAGCAATTAGGCTAGACAAAGAGATAAAAAGCACCCAAAATGTAAAGGAAGAAGCACATCTTCCACTATTTAATGAGGACATGATCTTATATCTAGGAAATCCTAGAGAAATGCACACAAAATCTACTAGAATTAATAGATGAATTCAGCAAAGTGGCGGGATAGAAGGTTAACAGGCAAAAATCAATAGTTTTTATATACACTACTGATGTGAATTCTAAGGAGGAAATCAGAAAAAGAATTGCATTTATAATAGCAAATAAAACAATCAACTATTTCGGAATAAACTTAACCAAGGACATAAAAGACCTGTACTTCAGAAAACTACAAAACACTGCTAAAAGAAACTGAAGAAAGTGTAAATAAACGAAAGGACATTCCATGGTCATGGATTGGAAGTCTAAATATTTTTAAGATGTCAACTCTACACAAACTGATTTACAGATTGAGTGCAATCTTAATTAAAACCCCAACATACTTTTTTTGCAATAAATGAAAAGCTAATAATTAAATTTGGAAGGTAAGCAGCCCCAAATTAAAAAAAAAATGTCTAAAAGTGAAGAAAAAGTTGTAGGAGTCTAACTTCCTAACTTTAAAGGATATTACTTAAAATTAAAAAACAAAAGGCAATAAAAAATTAACAAAAGCCATAATACTTAGCTTTGGTGCTTAAAACAGCCTAAGAATAGACAAATTGACTAATGGAACTGAATCGAGAACTCTGAAATTTTTCCAGTTCTTTGTGTTATTTTAATACAATTTCATTTTTTAAAGACACTTAGATTGCATAAGTATTACATTAATATTCCCTTCTCCCTACCCCTGTCACATTTTCCCACATTAATAACGTCATTCATTATTGTGGTACATTTGTTACAATTGATGAACACATTTTGGAGCACTGCCACTAAGTGATGATTATGGTTTACTTTGTCTCTTACATTCTCTACTGCACAATTTTGTAAATTATGGCAAGTTATATAATGGCCAGTATCTGTCACTGCAATGTCATTCAGGACAATTTCCAAGTCCCAAAAATGCCCCCATAATACACCTGTTTTTTCATCTCTTTCCCCTTAGAACTTCCAGTGACCACTACCTCTGCATCAGTAATATAAGTTCTTCTATTACTAGAATAGCAATAAGTCTATAGGAGAATACCAGTAAGCCTACTTTAGTACATTGTTCATTCCCCAATCCTGAGTATTCTGGGATGTGATGTACACTCCACCTATAAATGAGAGGGGACTTAGGGCCCATTGGGCAGATGGATGTGACTATCATTTTGAAAATGCAGACTTTCTCTGTTCCTTGCGATTTTCACTGTCCACCATCATCTACTTGTTAGTTTTCCTTCATAAGTCCAATGAACTGAAGCACAGGTGTTGCAATTCTGTTAAGATTTAGGGCCCAGCTGCCTCATCAACAGCCCAAAGATTTAAGTCTATTGGACATACACCTACAAACTGTAGTGCTAAATATAGGTTCAAATAGAAGGTGCAGAAGAGCCATTGGGGGGAACGACAAATGAGTCCATCTCTGGCACAATGGGAAGTATAAATTATAAAGTAGGGTCCAACTGACTGTGAAGCAAAACTCATGAGCAGTCTTCCTTGCCTAGAGTGTCTTGAAATCTCCAGAGTCTTCAAGAGTCATGCTGTTTGAGGCAATATTTACTTTGGCAATCAATGACATTCTGCTGATACATGCATAAGCTTTACCTCTGGAAGGACCTCCTAACTCACTGAAATCTCTTAGCCACATAAACTCATTTGTCTTTCCTCTTTTCCCTTTTTGTTGAGATCTGTCTCCAGTAGCATTGCTAGTTGGTGCTTGGTAGTAATCCCTCAGTGGCAGGGAGGCTTGTCCCTGGGAGTCACGTCCCATGCTGGAGGGAGAAGGTAATGAATTTATGTGATGAGTTTGGCTTAGAGAGTGGCCACATTTGAGCAACATGGAGGCCCTCAGGAGGTAACTATTAGTCACCCTATAATACTAGGCTTAGATTCAATTTCAAAAGTAAAGGCTCATAAGTACCATTATTAATACTAAGGGCTCATCAAGGATTCACCCTCCTTCACTAGTCTCTGTACTTGGGAGATTCTTGCTCTTCCATTTGAGAATGTGGTAGAGCTCCTTAGGATGGGAATTTGATAGTATTTTGATTTTCATGTGAATCTCTACCCATAATGACAATGTCCCATGAACACTTGAACACATTTACATGGCATATATTTATGCCCCAGATGAACCTCCTCCCATACATCCCCCATCACTGATACCCCACACCAATGATCATCCCCTGTCACAGTTGTAACCTCCCTGTGATCCAAAACTTCTTAAAAAATGTAGCAACAAAATAACAAAATACAATTAATAAGAAAATGAAACAACAGTTATAGTTTTAAAAATAAGTAATAAAATATAAAAACTTTATAATAGTTTGGAATAAAAATAATGAGAAAAATATTTAGAATTTTTTGACATTATGTCTTTCAACTTAGTAAAATCTATTGTCTTGTATGTACAGTGACATTTTCTTCCATTTTTTCCCCCAGTGTCTTATTTTTTCATTTTGTCATCAAAGAAGCTTTTGGTTACAGAGAAGTGGCATACAGACTATAGGTGATTCCAATATACCCAAAATCCACCACTTTACCCTTTCTGAAATTAATAACATTTTACATGTGGATGGTACATTTATTGCAATTGATGTACAAATATTGAAACACTGCTACTAACCATGGTCAGTAATTTACATTATGGTTTACATTTTTGACCATACACTTTATAAATTTTTATGCAATTTAATTTGACCTGTATCCATCATTGCATGATCATGTAGTACAATTTCATCACCCCCAAAATATCCAATGTTCCATCTTTTGCTTTCCTTCCTCCACTTCCCCTCAGGACCCATGGCAACCACCAAACTTCACTCCATGAAGAAAAGATTCATATTTACTTGCAACAACATTGAGGTTATGACATACTGGCCTGTCCTCTCCTACTAGACACAACCTATGCTCCCTTCCTGACAGACTCCTGATCCTCATTTTTGAGAACATATCTCAAATCCCCAAGATGGGAGGACAACAAATTCCTGCTCATTAGTGGGTCTCCACCTGCTGATATAACCCGGTATGAAAAGGGAAAAAAATTCCTTAGAGGCATGCCCCAGGTGTGCCCTGTCCCACATATCCCCCATATCCAACACCATAAACCAGTAATCCATCCATACCATATTTGCCAAAAAAAAATTCCCAAAATTGTCGTTTAATCCACATACATGCAATTCCCCAGAGTTCTCTTATGGCCATACCATCCTGAAAGCACCCAATCTTGTCAAGCAATTTTTGACAAGGCTGTTAAGCCTCCTAGGTGGGCCAGAACAGTCTATTCAACAAATGGTGCTGGGATAACCCTAAAAAAAGAAAGAAGACCCCTATTTCACACCTTATCCAAAAATTAATTCAAAATGTATCAAGGATTTAAATATAAAAACAACAAACATTAAACTCCTAGAAGAAAATACAGGAAAACATCTTCAATGTACTGTGGTAGGTGGTAGTTTCTTAAACATCACACCCAAAGCAAGAGCAATAAAAGACAAAATAGATAAGTGGAACCTCCTCAAAATTCAACAGCTATGCACCTCAAAGGTCTTTGTCAAAAGGGTGAAAAGGCAGCCTACACAATGAAATTAAAATATTTGGCAATCACATATCTAATAAGGGTTTAAAATGCATGATATATAAGGAGATTACACAAGTCCACAATAGAAAGGCAAATTTTTTTTTCCAAATTCTACTCAATTTATTCATTTTTTAAAAGATATTACATTAAAAAAATATGAGGTCCCCATTCAACCCCACCGCCCCCACCCCACCATTTCCCCACAGTAACACTCTCCCCCATCATCATGACACATCCATTGCATCTGGTGAGTACATCTCCGGGCATCACTGCACCCCATGTCCTGTGTTCTACACCATAGCCCACACTCTCCCACATTCCATCCAGTGGACCATGGGAGGACATACAACATCCGGCAATTGTCCATGGAGCACCACCCAGGACAACTCCAAGTCCCGAGAATGCCTCTACATCTCATCTATTCCTACTATTCCCTGCACCCAGCAGCCACCATGGCCACTTTTTCCACACCAATGCCACATTTTCTCAATTATTAACCACAATAGTTCATGAATAGGATATTATTAAGTCCACTCTGATCCTTACTGTATTCCTCCTTCCTGTGGACCTTGGCTTGGTTGTGTCCATTCCACATCTATGTCAAGAAGGGGTTTAGATTCCACATGGATATTGGATGCAATCCTCCTGCTTTCAGTTGGAGGCACTCTAGGCTCCATGGTGTGGTGGTTGACAATATTCAACTCCATGTTAGCTGAGTGGGGTAAGTCCAATAAATCAGAGTGTAGGAGCTGAAGTCTGTTGAGGCTCAGGGCCTGGCTATCATATTGTCAGTCCAGAGATTAAAATCCCCTAGATATATCTTAAGCCTCAGCACCAACTACAACTCCAGTAAAGTAGCATGAAAGGCTTATGAAAAGAGATCCCATCTGAGTCCAGGACCATCACGCAGAAACACCAGCTCCAAAGAAGGGCCAACTGGCATGGCAGTGAACCCCAATCTGCCATGACCATAGAACCTGTGGGTCTCTTTAGCCCTCCAAAGGACCAATACCTGGGGTTGTATCTACTATATTTGTCTCTGATACTCTGCTCAGGTGTGCATAAGGGCAATCCTTCTGACAACCTCCAGACTCTTTTTTTAGAGACTCATAGACATAAGAACTCATTTGCCTTTTTCATTTCCCACTTACTTTAGGTAAAATAGCAGTTTTAACTCCTGTTATTATATGTAGACAGGGATATTCTGCTGGTCCGCATTGATCTTTTAATTTAAGGTCATTTTCTAGTTACGTCATCAGCTGGTACTTGGTAGTAATCCCTCGGTGCCAGGGAGGCTCATCCCTGGGTATTATGTCGCACGTTGGGGGGAAGGCATTGCATTTACATGCTGAGTTTGGTGTCAAGACTGGCCACATTTGAGTAATACGGAGGCTGTCAGGAGGGAACTCTTAGGCACAGTGCTGCTCTAGGCTTTGTTCTTATTTCAGGTGTATAGGCTCACAAGCATAGACATTAGTATCAGGGGCTCACTGTTGTACCCTCATTCCTTCCTGGTCCTTACCGTTGCACCTGGAGGACTGCCGCTGCTCCCCTAGGGACCACGACGGAGCCCACACCGGCCAGGAACCCAGTATCCCCCCAGCAGTTGTTTTTAATTGTTGCCACTATGAGTATATCCAAACATTTCCATGCACCCAGGACACATGCCCTGTATACCTCCCTGTCAACCATATATCGCCTGTCAATAATATCCCATACCAGTATTCCTCCGCTGCCATTGTTGAACCACTCTGTGATCCAAAACTTCCTGAAAAGTGAAGCCCAATATTATGTCAGGTTCCCTTACTAGTAAAATGGAATATAGCGATGAGTTTAAAGGTTAGGTATAGAATACATATTGATTTGGAAAAATTCTACATCCTATCTTTTCTTTCTTTTTTCCTAATTATTGAGCTTCTCTTCACGAGAGCCTTGGATCACAGTTATTAATATATACAATATACAGTACTCCCACATATCCATTATAAAACATTTTCACTTACACAGCGATAACCTTTTAACTCATTCATATCATATTTACTGAAACTGATGTACAAATATTGAGACAATAGCTTTCAAACAAGATGACATTAGTGTTTACATTGTGGTTTATACCTTAGCATACTATACAGTTTTCTAAATATTTTAGTTATCCTACGTTTTACATTATGGTTTACATTATTAGTCTGTTATCCCCTATATGTTTTTGGTGTAATAACACATGTTTTATATCCATCCTTGTGTACTCTTGTGCAACACTTCTTTTGCCATCACATTTACTTTGGTTCCATCTATTCAATATCTATTTTCCCCTCCCTTTGGGGCCCACAGTGACAGTTAATCCTCAATTTTGAGGAGCCATGTTCAGAAATACTTGCAACAGTGTTAAGGGCTTGACTTGCTCAACTGCCCTAAATCCCTGGGAGCCACCCTTTTTCTTGAGAGATACAGTTCCCTCTATTTGATGGCATTAGTCCTCCCCAGGATGTGGGTCTACCTTCACTCTCATTATATGGGTCTCTACCCAAGAGTATAACCCACTCTGGCAAAATGAGCATTCAGATATTCCCTAGGAGTCTGTCTTGCATCAGATTATCCCATTTGAGTATCTTAAACAGGTAACTTTCCTAAATATATTTTGATACGGTTTTCTCAGCATTTTAATTTCAACCAACACCTGACAATATCTTATGTTCGTATGGTGCCCCACCCTACCCCCAATTTTTTGGGCAATATTACCCATCCGCCCATCCCTAGTACCCCACAAACACACAAAGCCCCCCCTCCCTTTTTATCTCCTCTTTGTGCACATACTTACCACCAGCTTATCATAGATTTCACCAATGTAGATGTCAGTTTCCATCCTTCCTCTACCCCCCGATTTCCTGTAAGCCTATCTTCCAGTCTCTAGCTCTCTGAGGCAGCTTGCATATTTCATATCATTGAGGTCATGTAGTATTTGTCCTTCAATGCCTGGGTTGCTTCACTGAATATAAGGTTCTCAATATTCATCAATGTTATCACGTGTGTTTGTAGTGTATTTGTTCTTAAAGCCGAGTAGTATTCCATTGTATGTATATACCACATTTTATTGATCCACTTATCTGTTGATGGGCATTTGGGTTGATTACAACTTTTGGCGATAGTGAACAATGCTGCTATGAACATTGTTGTGCATGTATCAATTTGTGTCCCTGCCTTCATTTCTGCTGGGTATATACGTAGCAGTGGAATTGCTGGCTCATATGGCAAATCTATGGTTAGTTTTTTGAGAAACCGTCAAACTGTCCTGCAGAATGGTTGGATCCTTCTGCATTCCCACCAGCAGTGGATGAGTGTTCCCATTTCTTCACATCCTCTCCAGCATTTGTATTCTTCTGTTTTTTTCATAGCTGCCAATCTTATGGGAGTAAGATGGTATCTTATTGTAGTTTTGATTTGCATTTCCCTGATAGCTAGAGATTTGGGGCATTTTTTCATGTGGGTTTTAGCCACTTGTATTTCTTCTTTGGAGAAGTGTCTGTTTAAATCTTTTTCCCATTTTATAAATAGGTTGTTTATCTTTTTATTTTCACGATATAGGAGTTCTTTATATATGCAAGTTTTAAGTCTGTTATCGGATATATGGTTGCCAAATATTTTCTCCCATTGTGTAGGTTCCCTTTTTACTTTCTTGACAAACTCCTTTGAAGTGCAGAAGGCCTTAATTTTGAGGAAGTCCCATTTATCTATTTGTTCCTTTGCTGCTCGTGCGTTCGGTGTGATGTTCATGAAGCCATTTCCTATTACAAGGTCTTGTAGATATTTCCCTACACTGCTTTCCAAGGTCTTTATGGTCTTGGCTCTTATATTTAGGTCTTTGATCCATCTTGAGTTGATCATTGTATAAGATGTGAGATGGTAATCCACTTTCATTCTTCTACATATGGACATCCAGTTCTCCAGGCATCGTTTGTTGAATAGGACATTCTCTCCCAGTTGAGAGGGTTTGTTGGCTTTATCGAATATTATATGACTATATATATGAGGTTCTATGTCAGAACTTTCAATTAGATTCCATTGGTCTGTGTGTCTCTCCTTATGCCAATACCATGCTGTTTTCACTTCTGCAGCTTTTTAGTATGTTTTGAAGTCAGGTAGTGTGATTCCTCCAATTTCATTTTTCTTTTTCAATATGTCTTTGGCTGTTCGGGGCCTCTTTCCTTTCCAAATAAAGTTCATAGTTATTTTTTCTAGTTCCTTAAAGAAAGCTGTGTTTATTTTTATTGGGATTGCATTGAATGTGTAGATCGGTTTTGGTAGGATAGACATCTTAATAATATTTAGTCTACCTATCCATGAACAGGGAATATTCTTCCATTTCTTTAGGTCTTCTTTGGTTTCCTTGAGCAGTCTTGTATAGTTCTCAGTGTATAAATTTTTTACATCTTTAGTTAGATTTATTCCTACCTACTTGATTTTTTTTATTTATTATTGTGAATGGTATTTGTTTCTTGATTTCCTCTTGATCTTGCTCATTATTGCTGTACAGAAATGCTACTCATTTTTGCGCATTGATCTTAACACCTGAAACTTTAGTAAACCCATTTATGATTTCTAGAAGCTTTGTTGTAGAGCTCTCAGGGTTTTCTATGTATAGGATCATGTCATCTGCAAATAATGAAATTTTGACTTCTTCCTTCCCAATTTGAATGTCTTTTATATCTGGTTCTTGCCTCAGTGCTCGAGCAAGTACTTATAAGACAATGTTAAATAGAAGGGGAGACAGTGGGCATCCTTGTCTTGTTCTTGGATTTAGAGGGAAGGATTTTAGGATCTCTCCATTGTAAGCAATGTTGGCTGTAGGTTTTTCATATATATTCTTTATCATGTTCAAAAAATTTCCTAGTATTCTGATATTTTGCAGTGTTTTTATCAAGAAATGGTGTATTTTGTCAAATGCTTTTTCTGCATCTATAGATATAATCATGTGATCTTTTCCTTCAATCTGTTTATATGGTGTATTACATTGATTGATTTTCTTATGTTGAACCATCCTTGCATATCTGGAATGAATCCCACTAGGTCGTGATGTATAATCCATTTAATGTGTTGTTGAATAGATTAGCAAGTATTTTGTTAAGTATTTTTGCGTCTAGTTTCACTAGAGAAATTGGTCTGTAAATTTCCTTTCTTGTGGTGTCTTTGTTAGGCTTTGGTAGTAGGGTATGTTGGCATCATAGAAGGAGTTAGGCAATTTTCCTTCCGTTTCGAGTTTTTGGAAGAGTTTCAGCAGGATTGGTGTTAGTTCTTTCTGGAATGTTTTGTAGAATTCACCTGTGAAGCCGTCTGGCCCTGGGATCTTCTTAGTTGGGACATTTTTAATGACAGATTCTATCTCTTTACTTGTGATTGGTTTGTTGAGATCATCAATTTCTTCTTTTGTCAATACCGGCTTCTTACTTGTTTCTAGGAATTTGTTCATTTCCTCTGAATTGTCATTTTTGTTGGAATATAGTTTATCAAAGTATCCTGTTATGATAGTCTTTATTTCTGTGGTGTCAGTGGTGATATCTCCTTTCTCATTTCTTATTTTGTGTATTTGCATCTTCTCTCTTTTTCTCTTTGTTAAATCTTGCTAAAGGTTTGTCAATTGTGTTGATCTTCTCAAAAAACCAGCTCTTGGTCTTGTTTATCTTTTCAAGTGCTTTCTTATTTTCTATTTCATTTAGTTCTGCTCTTATCTTTATTTCCTTCCTTCTTCTTCCTGTTGGATTACTTTTTTTTTTCCTAATTCCTCCAAAGGTGCAGTAAGTACTTCAATTTTTGCTCTTTCTTCTTTTTTGAAGTATGAATTTATGGCTATAAATTTCCCTGTTAGTACTGCTTTTGCTGCATCCATAAATTTTGGTATGTTGTGATATCATTATCATTTGTTTCAAGGTAATAATTGATTTCTTTTGAGATTTCCTCTTTGACCCACTGTTTTTCTAAGAGTGTGCTGTTTAATTTCCAAATCTTGGTGTGAAATCTGGGCTTCTGGCCCTTGCAAATTACCAGCTTCACTCCACTGTGGTCAGAGATATTATTTTGTAGGATTTTGATCTTTCTGAATTTATTGAGCCTTTCTTTATGGCCAGCATATGGTCTATCTTGGAGAATGATCCATGTGCCCTTGAGAAAAATGTATATCCTGCTGTGTTTGGATGTAATGATCTGTATATGTCTATTAGATCCAGCTCCTCTAATATACTGTTCAAATATTTCATTTCGTTAGTGATTCTCTTTTGAGATGTTCTGTCCAGAGTTGATAGTGGTGTATTAAAATCCCCCACTATAACTGTAGATGCATCTATTCTTTCATTTAGTTTTTCCAGCTTTTGCCTCACGTATTTAGAGGCGTCCTTTAGCCCTTGAGCATAAACATTTATGATTGTTCATTCTTCTTGAGAAATTGTCCCTTTCACTAAAATGTAGTATCCTTCTTTGTCTCTCACAATTGTTTTGCATTTAACGTCTATTTTGTCTGATATTAATATAGCTACTCTTGCCTTTTTTTGGTTAGTGTTTGCTTGTAAGTTTGTTTTCCAACCATTCACTTTCAGCCTCCATGAGTCTCTTGGTCTAAGATGTGTCTCTTGTAGACAGCATACAGATGAGTCATATTTCCTTATGCAATGTCCCAGTCTGAATCTTTTGATAGGTGAGTTTAATTCATTGACATTCAGTGTTATTACTTTCAAGGAATTATTTATGTTAGCCATATTTTGATTGGACTTGTGTTTGTCATATTTTGTTTGTTTGTTTTTCCTTCTCTTTTTGTCTTTTTTGTTGCTCTTACACTCTCCTCCAACTCTGCCTGTCCTTTTTTTTCCTTTCTTCCTGCAGAACTCCCTTTAGAATTTTTTGAAGGGGAGGTTTCTTTTTGGCATACTCTTTCAGTTTCTGTTAATCTGTGAATATTTTGAACTCTCCATCATTTTTGAATGCTAGTTTAGCTGGATACAGTTTTCTTGGTTGGAAATTTTTTTCTTTTAGTACCTTGACTATATCATACCACTGCCTTCTTGCCTCCATCGTTTCAGATGAGAAATCAGCACTTAATCTTATGGAGCCTCCCTTGTATGTGATGGTTTACTTTTCTCTTGCCATTTTTAGAATTTTCTCTTTGTATTGAGCATTGGATAATTTGACAAGTATATGTCTTGTGGTGTCCCTGTTGGGGTTTATGCCGATTGGGGTTTGCTGTACTTCTTGGATATGTACATCTGTCTCTTTCAGTAGATTTGGGAAGTTTTCAGCCATTATTTCCTGCAACACTCCTTCTGACCCCTTTCCCTTCTCTTCTCTTTCTGGGATGGCTATAATACATATGTTTATGCATTTGCATTGTCATTCAGGTCCGTAAGTCCTAGCTGGATTTTTTCTATCTTTTTATCAATCAATTCTACTATCTGTTTGATTTCCCATGTACTGTATTCCACATCACTAATTCTCTGCTCTGCTTCTTCTAATCTGCTGATATTTGCTGCGAGTGTATTTTTGATTTCTTGAAATGTGGTGTTCATTCCCATCATATCTGTTCTTTTTTTGCATACATCCACAATTTCCCCTCCAAGTGTTGTCTTCATGTTGTTAACCTCTTCCCATACTTCATTAAATTTGTCAGTGATATATGTTCTGAGATCTTTAATTACTTGTGCAAAGTTCTGCTCCTCTTCCTCGTTTTTCATTTGTTCATTGGATTCAGCCATGTTTTCCTGATTACTGGTTTGGTCTGGAGATTTTTGTTGCTGTCTGGTCATCATTTTATCCTGATGGGTTTAATCAGTTCCTTTGCTTGTCTAGTCTTGGGGATTAATTAGCTGTTGTTTTTGCACAAGTATTATATCGTCTCTTTGTCACTTTGTTCTTCTTATTCTAATTTCTTTTTGCTGGTTGAGTTCACTTTAAAGGAATGTATTAGGGCTAGGGAAAGGCAATTGTGTAAGCAAGGAAAAAGTGTAAAGTAGTATTGGTGACAAATGTTAACAAAGCAACAATATGAGATCTGGGAGGATGGATATTAGATTCATGTAAGTTGTGTAGAGTTATAGCAGTAGGTAGAGTACCTATAATGAGGTAGTCTACTGAATATGGGAGGAATATGGTATAAATTAAAAAGCTAGTGTTTTCGTGAATGAGGGAAAGAGAAAAGAAAGGCAATAGTTTCAAGAGTGGATAACAGACAGAAAACAAAACAAAGGTATTAGAAATTAAGAGTTAGACACTTTGTGGATCAAAGAAAAGGAGGTGGAATATAGTAGAGATAGTAGATGATGGAGGATATCAAGATGTAGGGGAAAGGGGAAAGTGTAGGTAGCCAAAATCAATTCACACAGAAATGAGGCAGTGGAGGATGAGGAAACCCAGGAAGTGTGAGGTGTTCCCTGCAGCACCTATTGTATAATTAAGATAAAATAAAATAAGAAGAAAATGAGGGACAAGAGAGAAAAAAGAAGAAAAGAAAGAAAGAAACAAAAAGGGGGTGGATAAAGGGAGGGGAACAAGTAATGAAAAAAAGAAATGATATAGAACAACCACAACAGCAACAACAAAAACACACCCTAAATAACTGAAAAAAAATGACTTTGGGGGATACAATGGGAGAAAAGACTAGGAGATAATTCAATGTTAGCAATCAGGACAATAAAAAAGTAAAATAAAAATTAAAACAAAACAAAACAAAACAAAAAAGAATAAACACAAACTTTGAGGGCTAGGACATTCAAGGACTGCAGATGGACCTCAGGGCATGATGGATTCAGGGATGGAAAGTCTGTGATATTGAAGACTCAAGAGATGTGAATCTCTGGGCTGTGGGCCACCAGTGTTTAGGGGACTCAGACCTGGCAACCTCAAATCTGGTTAACAGGGAGCCTGGGAACACTGCAGTGCAACACACACTTCAGGGATCCCCACAACTGGGTGCCAGCCCTATGGGAGAGGTCACATCTGCAAACTTTGACCTATGTATCTGAACCCTGCAATTCACTCACTCACTCAGTTCTCTTCTGTGACTGTATCACCAATTCGGCTTCAGGACACCTCTCACCCTGTAAGCCCCTGGAACCGACACTTGGGGGCGCCTCTATACTGTATCCAATTTAATGACACAGATCAGTAGCCAGGCCCAGGGGTGGGGCTCCAGCTGGAAACTCTAATAACAGAGTCCAAAACCAAAATTCCCACACTTCACAAAATATTTCCCTAATCGGCTTCCAGACGTCTCCCACCCTGCCAGTACCTGAAACAGTCTCCTGGTGATGTCTATTTATTGTGAACAATTTAAGGCTGTTGTAGATCGGCAGCCGGCCTTCGGGGGCGGGGCTCTAGCTGGAAGTGCTATTTGTGTCCGCAATCAAAAATTCCCCTCCTCACAATAAAACTCCTGTTTGTCTCCCCAAATCGGTCTGCGAAGGCCTCCTGCCCTGTTAGCCCCCCAATAGCCTGCTCAGGACTTATGAATTCCCCAGTACCACAGAGCCTCCAGGAATCGCCCCCGCTGCCCTGATGCTGCATCTCTGCCCACCCCAGGAGGGAGCATCGCATGTGCAGCTCCCACCTGCTGTGTAATAGAGCCTCAATTTTATCTTATACACGAATTTTCTCTGTTACCTTCCCACCAAATTGATGTTCAGACACCTCCTGCCCTGCAAAATCCTGAAACAGTCTGGTCCCAAAGAATTTCCAATGCTGCCCAGCCGCTTCTTTTCAGGAGAGATTATCAGGTATGCTCCCTCAGCCACCATCTTGCCCCGCCCCTGAAAGGCAAATTATCCCATTAAAAATGGGCAAATGGCTTGAAAAGACAGCATTCAAAGAAGAAACACAAATTGTGATGAAACACATGAAAAAATGGTCAACATCCCTAATTATTAGGGAAATGCAAATCAAAGCTACAATGAGATATCATTTCACTCCTATTAGACTGGTCACTATTAAAAGTTGAAAAACTGTAAATGCTGGAGAGGATATGGAGAGAAAAGAAAACTTATTCACCATTCGTGGGAATGTAGATTGACACAGCCACTGTAGAGGACTGTTTGGCAGTTTCTAAGGAAGTTGAATATAGACTTTCCATGGGACCTGGCAGTACCATTGTTAGGTATATACCCCGAAGAAATGAGAACAGTGATACAAATAGATATTTGCACACTGATGGTCATAGCAGTGTTATTCATGATAGCCAAAAGTCAGAAAGAACCCAGGTGTCCATCAACTGACGAATAAAGCAACAAATTATGGAGTATACACATGATGGAATATTTTGCAGGGGTAAGAAGAAATGAGGTCATGAAACATGAGACAACATGGATGAATCTGGAGGACATTATGTTGAATGAAGGAAGCCAGACACAAAAAGATAAATAGTGTATGATTGCCTTATTGTGAGCTAAATATATTATGTAAAATATAAGTATATTATATGAAATATGAATATGGGTAGAATAGCATTTATAAGAATGTTTTTCTTTGAAGCTGAACAAATATAAGTTAATATTGCAAAATATTAATAGATAAAAATTATATTAAATGAAGCAGATCAGGAACAGAGTATTACATACTGTAAGATTTTATTTATATAAAATGTAAATAAAAACCAATGTATAAAAGGTAAAAGGAGATTAGCGGTTAGGTAAGTCTGATGAAGGAATGCTAAGGGTTGTGGAGACATACTTTTTGGAGTAATGAAACTGTTCTAAAATTTTTGAGATGATGAATGCACAACATTGTGATTATACTAAAAACCATGGATTATATGCTTTGGACAGAATAGCCAAAAACAGCAGCTATGAGCAGTGGGGGAGCCATAGAGAGACTGAGAGGTGAGGAATTTTCTTGTTTGTATTTTTTTTTGTTTATTATTAGTATTATTGAAATAATGAAAATGCTCTGATAATGACTGAAGCGATGAATGCACAGCTATGTGATTATAATAAATACCACTGATTGGATGAATTTTATATGTATTAATATGTATCAATATAATTGATTAGTTTAAAAAACTCTTATTAATTAGTTTAATAATCACTGACACAAAGACATCATGACACAGAACCTCTTGAAAATGGTTCTAGTATACTTTTTATACAAGGTTGCAAGATGGACTTGTTTAGGAGCAAATGTTTCTTATTCTACTTCCTAACAACTAGAAAAGAGAGTAAAAGAGCTAGAGAATGGTAAATATGATGAATGTAGAATAATTGAGCCTTAAATCCAAATTTAAATGTGATAGATAGCCCATGAGGTCCTTGGAGTTTCGATTCTGCTTTTCCCTTAAGGATACTGTAATACAAGTTTTCCATCCCATGGCATATTTTTATGAAGATGTTAATAATTATAGATATGATTTTTTGGGTGCTTATGTGAGAGCCCTCATGTCAAGCTTTTAACATGCATTATCTCAAATATTCTTCACAATCAACCTATGAAGGCAGTGTCTGGAAGAGTTTTAAGTGACTTGAGACAAGTTGCTCAACAACTCATTGGACATGTTGGGATAGAAACCAAGCCCGTGCACTTGGTGAGACGCAATATTGTCTTGTATGCTCTTTGGAAAGTCATGAAGAGAACCCAAACTTGTAGTCTGTCTCTATCTTCACCTCCTATGAAGAGTAATTGAGAGAATGTTCTTTGTAAACTGGAAGCCTTGTCCAAATATAACAGATTTTTCTGGTACCTTGGATTTTGAGATCTGTTCAAAGAGAATTTATAGAGTCTCTCCTTGGCCCTATACCTCGTTCTGGGAGTATAATGTTTCATAAGATACATGAATTCCTTTCCTGTCACTTCTGAGCCTGAAGAATATGGCAAATGAGGGTTTCTGGTTAGGGGTGTTGGATGTGGGATGCATTGTGGGCAGGGTGAAACTAGGGCAGGCTTCTAGGGATCAGAAATGAGTGTTCATCTTGACATAGTGTGTTATATCAGTGGGTGAAGACCCACATAATGAGCAGTGAGGTGGTGGACTCCAATTATGGCAAGGCTGGCTATGTTCCCAAAGAGAGGAGCAGGAGTGTCTTTAGAGCATGGGCCATACCATGGGTGGTGCCTAATATAGAAGGGCAAACCAGGATGTCCAGTACTATGTGTTGTTACAAGTAACTTAATTTTTTCCTTCAAGACATGAAACTTCATGTGTGCCATGGGTCTCAAGGGGAGGGGGAAGGGGGAATAGATTAGATGAAACAGGGGGCATTTTGGGGGAGGGGAGGTGGATATGTTCCATATGATCTTGCTATGGTGATTGCAGGCTATGTTGAAGTGCAGCATAGTTTGTAAAAGTGCATGGTCCAGGAATAACCAGTAAGCTGGCTGTGGAGTAATGAGCTCTGAGAGTCAGCTCCTGCTAGAGACAGTTGGTAACCACCTAGAGCTATCTAAGTAGCTATTTAGGGGCTCCAAGAGAACAGAAGAGCATCCTGGAACACCCTTGAAAGAAAAGGAGAAGACAGCTTATCTGCAGAAGAGATTCATAAGTAGAGCACTCCATGCCATGGATGCTGGTGTGTATCCTTAACTGGAGGCACAAGCAGACTCAAGAGCTATTCCTGGGCTGGAATTGGTAGCTCCACTTCCCAAAAACGGGGGAGGAGGAAACATTTGGGCACCAACTTCAACTACTGATTAATACATTCAGTGGGCTAAAGTATAACCCTAAGAACAACTAAAGTTTGAACCTGTCCAAGTCAGAAAAAGGTCAGTAGCTGCCATCTTAACTCTGTGCCTGGCACAAGGGGAAGCAGTGTGGACTAAAATCACAGTTCTGGTAGGGACCATGTTATTTCCATTAGGATCAGATTGCAGCTCTATCATAAGTCCCAGCCCCAGCTCCTGTAGGGAGCTGAGAAACTACAGGCCATGTGAAGGGGGCCAATGATCATCCTACTTTAGCAGTGCAAGCCACCCCAGGAACTATTCTGCGGCTGGAATTGGAAACTCCATTTCCCAAAAGTCACAATTGTTCTATAGTAGAATATCTGTAAGTCCACACTAATTCATCCTGTGGACCCTGGTATGGTGATGTCCCCTCCAACTCTGTATTGAGAGGGGGCTTAGATCTCAAATGGATGATGGAAGCCATTCTCCTGCTTGCAGTTGTAGACACTCTCAGTTCCCTGGTGTGCTGGTTTACCATCTTCACCTCCCTCTTAGCTGACCTGGATAAGTCCAATGAACCAGAGAGTAGGAGTTGCAACTCTGCTGAGGCTCCCACTGAATGTACTGGGGGAGAGTATAAACTATAATGTAAACTATTATCCATGTGGAGCATCAGTGCTCCAAAATGCATTCACCATGTGCAATGAGAGTGCCACAATGATGAAAGAGATTATTGATGTAGGAGGAGTGGGGAGGGGGGTACGTGGGGTATATGGGAACCTCATATTTTTTAATGTAACATTTTTTGAGATCTATGTATCTTCAGAAAATACAATTAAAAATGACGAGGGTGGGGGGTGGTGAGTGGGATATGGAAACCTCTTATGTTTTCTAATGTAACATTTTATGTGATCTATAAACTTTAAAAAAAGATAATCACAAAAAATTAATTTAATTTAATTTAAAAAAAGAAAAAAGACATTGCAAGAACATAAAAATAATTTGAAAGCATACATACGTAGAAACATAGCAGATCTTATGGGAATGAAATGTGAGGTAATACAATTAAAAATACACTGGAGTCATATAACAGCAGATTTGAAGAGGGAGAAGAAAGGATAAGTGAGCTTGAAGAAATGGCCTCTGCATGTGCACATAAAAAGAACAGATGAAGAAAAGAATGGAAAAAAAATTAACAAGATCTCAGGGAAATGACAGCAGAAGACATGCAAACTTACATGTTGTGGGTGCCCCAGAAGAAGAAAAGGGAAAAGGAGAATGCATATTTAAAGAAATAATGGTAGAAAATTTCCCAACACTGTTAAAGGACATAGACATCCATGTCCAAAAAGTATGTCATACTCCCATACAAAAAAGTATACATATATGAATAGACAAACTCTGAGATATATACTAAATGGAAGATAAAATGCCAAAGACAAAGAGAGAATTCTGAGAGTAGCGAGAGAAATACGATGCATAACATATAAGAGATACCCAATAAGATTAAAGCTGATTTCTCATCAGAAACCATGGAGGCAAGATGACAGTGGTATGATATATTTAAGATAGTACAAGAGAAAAAATTACAGCCAAGAATCTTATATCTGGCATGACTCCCTTTCAGAAAAGAGGGCAAGTTTAGACTATTCACAGATAGACAGAAACTGAGAGAGTTTGTAAGCAAAATACTGGATTTTAAGGATATATTAAAGGGAGTGCTACATTTGAAATGTAAATACAGGAGAGAGGCCTGGTTGTGTGTTTAGAAATGAAGATTATATCAATAAAAGTAATTAAAAGTGTCAAAAGACTGGTGAAAATAAAACATGTCAGATAAAACACAAGTATTCAGGAATAAACTTAACCAGTGATGTAGGGCACTTGTGTTCAGAAAACTACAACTGAACATTGAAGGAGGTCAGGAAAGGCCTAAGTAATTGGTGGAATATTCCATCCTTATGGATTGTAAGACTAAATGTCATTAAGATGTCAATTCTACTCAAACTGATATACATATTCAATGCAATCCCAATAAAAATAACACCAGCATTTTAAAAAACAATTAGAAAACATGATTACCAAGTTAATTTGGAAGGGTAAGTATTCCTGAATAGCCAGAAACATCTTAAAACAGAAAGCACATATGGAGGTCTATCATTTCCTGACTTTGAATCATACTACCCAGCTACAGTGATAAAGGCAGCATGGACCTGGCACAGGGATGGAAATAAAGACCAATGGAACTGAATTGATGATTCAGAAAAAGACCCTCACATATATGGTCAAGTGGTTTTTAACTAGCCTGTCAAACCCACCTAGGTCAGGCAGAATAGTCCACTCAACAAATGATGTTAAGAAAACTGGATATCCATAGCCAAAAGAAGGAAAAAGAACCCTATCACACACGTTATATAAAAAATAACACAAAATGAATAAAAAGTCTAAATATGAAAGCAAGAATAATAAAACTTCTAGAAGAAAATGTAGTAAAAGATCCTCAAGACCTGGTTGTAAGTGGTGGATTCTTAAAGGAGCTAATAGGAGGACTGAGATGGACTATTGATGTTTAATGTATGTAGAAGTTTTAATTAACTTTACTGTGAAAGTGTGGAAATGTATAGAGTGGATGGTAACACATTACAGTGAGTAACAGCTGATTTATAAATGGGGATGTGGCTGAAAATTGTAGTCTAGGGATGTAAATTCCAATTGAGAGAAACCTAGAGAATCATCTAGGAACTGGATAGCACAGTAAACCCAGAGGTGGATGAAAATTGTGGTTGATATGCAAGAGTGTACAATATTAGCTAGAGAAAATGTACATCACTGCTTCAGCGTGTTGGGAATGTGGAGAAACATGGGGAAAAATACAACTGGAGTGACCTATGGACTGTAGTTAACAGTAATAATATAATATTATTGCATCTATGCCAAAGATGTACTGTGTTGATGAAGGGGAAGTAGGAAAAAGTAGGCCAAATATATGGTATAGACCTGGTAATAATTGGATAATATTATCTCATAATCTGTAACAAATATTCCTCCACAGTGTGGTGTTTTGTTAGAGGGGTGTTCTTTGGGAATTCCTCACATGTGCATGATTATTTTTTAAGTTGATCACTTCTGTCATAAAATATATTTAAAAAAATAATAAGGAGGATTGGGGCAAAATACACCAAATGTAAGGTAAGGACTATAATTAGTAGTAAGATTTTGTCGATATTCTTTCATAATTTTAAACCAAAGTTTCATCGCAATGCACAGTGTTGGTAGAGGGATGATGTTTGGGGCTCAAGTATGATGGTATGCATGTTTGCTTTGTAAGTTCCCTAATTTTACTATACACTTCTTGTATATGTATGTTCATATACAAATGATATAGTAATAATAATAATAGTAAGGTGGTTTGGAGGAATATACTTTGGTTAGTAGCAATATTTTGAGAATGTTCTTTAATCATTAGTTAAAAATGTTTAACAACAATGCAATTGGTGGTAGGGTGATGTATGAGAGCCCTGCATGGTGTTACATATGTTTGTATTGTAAGCTCACAACTATTATTCTACACTTGTTGTTTATGCATGTTCATGTATGAATGATATGCTTCAATAAATTTGGGGAAAATGTATGGTCTGAAATGTAAACTATAAGATAAACCATTTACCATGGTTGTTAGTTATGTTTCAATATTTGTATGTTAACTGTAACAAATGTACCATCCAATAATATAATTTTATTATTTGAGGAAGGGGGAAAAAGAAGAGGACATTGGATAAGTAGGAGTCCCCTGTATTCTGTACATGACTTTTCTTTTTTTTAATTAATTAATTAATTTATTTATTTTTTATTACATTCAGAAAATATGAGGTCCCCATATACCCCCCCTGCCCCACTCACCCCACTCCTTCCCCAATAGCAAAAATTTCCTCCATCATCATGAGACATTCATTGCATTTGGTGAATATATCTCTGAGCACTGCTGCACTTCATGGTCAAAGGTCCACATCATAGCCCACACTCTCCCATGTTCCATCCAGTGGGCCATGGGAGGACATACAATGTCTGGTAATTGTCGCTGCAGCACCATCCAGGGCAACTACAAGTCCCGAAAATGTCTCCACATTTCATCTCTTCCTCCCATCCCCCACACCCAGGAGCCACCATGGCCACTTTCTCCACAGCAATGCCACATTTTCTTCTATTACTAATCACAATAGTTCATTAATAGGGGAGAGGGGAAAGATGGCAGCTGAGTGAACTTCCCTGTTAGGGTCTCCTGCAGGGAGTTGGCTGGGCAGCGTTGGAGACCCTTTGGGACCGGGTTGTTTCAGGATTTTTGCTGGTCCAGAGGTGTCTGGACATCGATTTGGAGGGAAGGTAACAGAGAGGATCCGTCTGTGAAATATACACAGAGATCCCGGCTACGTGTGGAGGATTCCCTCCTTGGGTAAGCGGAGCCAAGGCATCTAGCACAGCAGCAGCGGGGGAGCCGGGCCGAGCCATGGCGGTGGTTGGGGCCGAGCCGTGGCGGCCGGGGGAGCCGGGCCGAGAACGGCGGCGGGGTTTCTGTTCTTTGGTTTTTTCTTTTTTTTTTTGGAGCCTTTGAAGTACTGGGGAGTTCGTGGGCCCTGGGCGGCCTATTGGGGGGTTGGTGGGAAAAGGGAGGGGCTTGCAGACCCATTTGGGCAGACAGACGGGGGTTTTAGGGCAAAGCGGGGGAAATTTGTGATTGTGGACACAAACAACAGCGTTTCCACCTAGAGCCACACCCCCCCCAAGCCCGGCTGATGACCTACAGCAGTCTCAAAGTGATAGCAACAAAGAGACACTACCAGGGTCACACGGGGTGGCAGATGTTTGGAAGCTGATTAGGGGAATATTTTGCGAAGCATGGGAATTTCGGGTTTGGACTCTGTTATTAGCGTTTCTGGCTGGCGCCCCTCCCTGGGACCTGGATATTTGATCTGAATCATTAAATTGGCTGCAGACTAGAGGAGCCACCAGGTGGATGTTCCAGGGGACCACAGGGTGGGAGGGTTCCTGAAGTCAATTGGTGATATATCCACACAATAGACCCTAGTAAGTGAGTGAATTGTAGAACACAGAACACAGGATAGAGCTTGGGGATGAGACCTCACCCATAGGGCTGGCACCCAGCTGGGGGGATCCCTGAAGGCTGTGATGCACTGTGGTGCTCCCAGGATTCTTGTTAACTGGACTCGAGGGTGCCAGGTCTGAGTTCCCTGGACTCTGGCAGCCCACACGCCAGAGACTCACACCTCTTGAGGCCTCAATACCTCAGACTGTCCATCCCTGAATCCACCATGCCCTGAGGTTCATCTCAGGCCCTTGAATGTCTTGGCCCTCAATGTTTGTGTTTTTTCTTCTTTGTTTTATTTTGTTTTGTTTTTATTTTTATTCTATTTCTATTTTTTTTATTCCAGTTTTTTAATGTTCTGATTCCTGGCATTGCATTATCCCCTAGACTTTTCTCCCAGTGTATCCCCTGAAGTCTCTCTCTCTTTTTTTTTTTAACCCTCTCTTTCTTGTCCCCAATCTTCTTCTTATTCTATTTTATCTTAACAATGCAATAGGTCCTGCAGGAAACACCTCACATTTGCTGGGTTTCCTCGTCCTCCACTACCTCATTTCTCTGTGAATAGATTTAGGCTATCTACACTATTCCCTTTCCCCTACAACTTGATATCCTCCACCATCTGCTATCTCTCCTACATTCCACCTCCCTTTTTTTGATCCACTAAGCATCTAACTCTTAATTTCTAATACCTTTGTTTAGTTTTCCATCTGGTATCTGCCCTCGAAACTATCACCTTTCTTTTCTCTTTCTCTCTCTCGCAAAAACAATAGCTTCTTAGTACGTACCATATCCCTCCCATATTGAGTCATCTACCTCATTATAGGTACTTTCCTACTACTATAACTCTACACAATTTACATGATCTAACCTCCATCCAACCAGAAGTCATATTGATGCCTTGTTAACATATATCAACAATACTACTTTACACTTTTTCCTTCCTTACACAATTGCCTTTCCCCAGCACTAATACTTTCCTTTAAAGTGAACTTAACCAGCAATAAGAAATTGGAATAGGAATAACAAAGTGACAAAGAGAAGATATAACACTTACACAAATAAACAACAGCTAATTAATCTCCAAGACTAGACAAAGAAGCTACGGAACTGATTAAACCAGTCAAGGAAAAATGATGACAAGACAGCAACAAAAATCTACAAAACAAACCAGTAATCAGGAAAACATGGCTGAATCCAATCAACAAAATAAAAATCAGGAAGGGGAGCAGAAGTTCGCACGAGCAATGAGAGATCTCAGAACATTTATCAACGACAAATTTGATGAAATAAAAGGAAGAGGTTAACAACATGAAGACAACACTTGGAAGGGAAATTGCAGACATGCACAAAAAAATAACAGATATGATGAAAATGAACACCACAATTCAAGAAATCAAAAATACACTTGCAGCAAATATCAGCAGACTAGAAGAGGCAGAGCACAGAATTAGTGATGTGGAAGACAGTGCATTGGAAATCAAACAGACAGTAGAAGTGGTCAATAAAATGTAGAAAAAATCCAGATAAGACTTAGGGACCTGAATGATAATGCAAAACGCACAAACATACGTATTATAGGCATTCCAGAAGCAGAAGAGAAGGGAAAGGGGTCAGAAGGAGTGTTACAGGAAATAATGACTGAAAACTTCACAAATCTACTGAAAGAGACAGATGTACATATCCAAGAAGCACAGCGCATTCCACTGGTCATATACCCCAACAGGCCCACCCCAAGACATATACTTGTCAAATTATCCAATGCTCAAGACAAAGAGAAAATTCCAAAAGCAGCAAGGGAAAAGAAAACCATCACATACAAGGGAAGCTCCATAAGATTAAGTGCTGATTTCTCATCTGAAACGATGGAGGCAAGAAGGCAGTGGTATGATATAGTCAAGGTAATAAAGGAAAAAAATTTCCAACCAAGAATACTCTATCCAGCTAAACTAGCATTCAAAAATGATGGAGAGTTCAAAATATTCACAGATAAACAGAAACTGAAAGAGTATATCAACAAGAAACCTCCCCTTCAAGAAATTCTTAAGGGAGTTCTGCAGTAAGAAAGGAAAAAACAGGACAGTCAGAGACGGAGGAGAGTGTAAGAGCAACAAAAAAGACAAAAATAGAAGGGGAAAATAAAATAATACAAAGAAATATATAACAAACACAAATCCAACCAAAATATGGCTACCACAAATAATTCTCTGAACATAATAACACTGAATGTCAATGGATTAAACTCACCTATCAAAAGATTCAGACGGGGACACTGGATAAGGAAATATGACCCATCTATATGCTGTCTACAAGAGACACATCTTAGACCAAGAGACTCATGGAGATTGAAAGTGAAAGGCTGGAAAACAATCATACAAGCAAACAACCCCAAAAAAAGGCAGGAGTAGCTATATTAATATCAGACAAAATA
Organism: Dasypus novemcinctus; assembly: GCF_030445035.2. Classification (NCBI taxonomy): domain Eukaryota; kingdom Metazoa; phylum Chordata; class Mammalia; order Cingulata; family Dasypodidae; genus Dasypus; species Dasypus novemcinctus. The sequence goes on along the minus strand of NC_080704.1, from coordinate 89,750,498 downwards.
GACTTTAAATGTGAGACAATTGTGAGAGACAAAGAAGGATACTACATTTTAGTGAAAGGGAAAATCTGTCAAGAAGATCGAACAATCATAAATATTTATGCTCCTAACAAGGGTGCCTCTAAATATGTGAGACAAATGCTGGAAAAACTAAGTGAAAAAATAGATGCATCTACAATTATAGTGGGGGATTTTAATACACCACTATCAACTCTGGACAGAACATCTCATAAGATAATCACTAAAGAAACAAAACATTTGAACAGTATATTAGAGGAGCTGGATCTAATGGACATATATAGATCATTACACCCAAACACAGCAGGATATACATTTTTCTCAAGCGCACATGGAATATTCTCCAAGATAGACCATATGCTAGGCCACAAAGAAAGGCTTAATGAATTCAGAAAGATCGAAATCATACAAAACAGTATCTCTGACCACAGTGGAGTGAAGCTGGAAATTCGCAAGGGACGGAGGCCCAGACTTCACACCACGATTTGGAAATTAAACAGCACACTCTTAGAAAAACAGTGGGTCAAAGAGGAAATCTCAAAAGAAATCCATGACTACCTTGAAACAAATGATAATGATAACACAACATACCAAAATTTATGGTATGCAGCAAAAGCAGTACTGAGAGGGAAATTTATAGCCATAAATTCACATATCAAAAAAGAAGAGCAAAAATTGAAGAACTAACAGCACTTTTGACGGAATTAGAAAAACAACAACAAAGTAACCCAACAGGAAGAAGAAGGAAGGAAATAACAAAGATAAGAGCAGAACTAAATGAAATAGAAAATAAGAAAGCACTTGAAAAAATAAACAAGACCAAGAGCTGGTTTTTTGAGAAGATCAACACAATTGACAAACCTTTAGCGAGACCAACAAAGAAAAAAAGAGAAAAGATGCAAATACACAAAATAAGAAATGAGAAAGGTGATATCACCACTGACCCCACAGAAATAAAGACTATCATAAGAGGATACTTTGAAAAACTATATTCCAACAAAAATGACAATTTAGAGGAAATGGACAAATTCCTAGAAACACATAAGCAGCCCATATTGACGAAAGAAGAAATTGATGATCTTAACAAACCAATCACAAGCAAAGAGATAGAATCAGTCATTCAAAATCTCCCAACTAAGAAGAGCCCAGGGCCAGACGGCTTCACAGGTGAATTCTACAAAACATTCCGGAAAGAACTAACACCAATCCTGTTGAAACTATTCCAAAAAATCGAAACAGAAGTACCACTGCCGAACTTCTTCTATGATGCCAACATTATTCTAGTACCAAAGCCAAACAAAGACACCACAAGAAAGGAAAATTACAGACCAATTTCTCTAATGAACCTAGAAGCAAAAATAATTAACAAAAGAATTGCTAATCATATTCAACAACACATTTATCGAATTATACACCATGACCAAGTGGGATTTATTCCAGGTATGCAAGGATGGTTCAACATAAGAAAATCAATTAATGTGATACACCATATAAACAGATTAAAGGAAAAAAATCACATGATTATATCTATAGATGCAGAAAAGGCATTTGACAAAATACAGCAATCCTTCTTGATAAAAACATTCCAAAAGATCAGAATACAAGGAAACTTTTTGAACATGATAAAGATTATATATGAAAACCTACAGTCAACATTGTTTACAATGGCAAAATCCTGAAATCCTTCCCTCTAAACTCAGGAACAAGACAAGGATGCCCATTGTCTCTGCTCCTATTTATCATTGTCTTGGAAGTACTTGCTCGAGCACTGAGGCAAGAACCAGATATAAAAGACATTCAAATTGGGAAGGAAGAAGTCAAAATTTCATTATTTGCAGATGACATGATCCTATACATAGAAAACCCTGAGAGCTCTACAACAAAGCTTCTAGAACTCATAAATGGGTTTACTAAAGTTGCAGGTGATAAGATCAATGCACAAAAATCAGTAGCATTTCTGTACACCAATAATGAGCAGGATCAGGAGGAAATCAAGAAACAAATACCATTCACTATAGTAAATAAAAAAATCAAATACTCAGGAATAAATTTAACTAAAAAGGTAAAAAACTTATACACTGAGAACTATACAAGACTGTTCAAGGAAATCAAAGAAGACCTAAATGAATGGAAGAATATTCCTTGTTCATGGATAGGAAGACTAAATATTATTAAGATGTCTATCCTACCAAAACTGATCTACACATTCAATGCAATCCCAATAAAAATCAACACAGCCTTCTTTAAGGAACTAGAAAAACTAACTATGAAATTTATTTGGAAAGGAAAGAGGCCCCGATTAGCCAAAGACATATTGAAAAAGAAAAACAAAATAGGAGGAATCACACTTCCTGACTTCAAAACATACTACAAAGCTACAGTAGTGAAAACAGCATGGTATTGGCATAAGGAGAGACACACAGACCAATGGAATCTAATTGAAAGTTCAGATATAGAACCTCATGTATATAGCCATATAATATTCGATAAAGCCACCAAACCCTCTGAACTGGGAAAGAATGGCCTATTCAACAAATGGTGCCTGGAGAACTGGGTAGCCATATGTAGAAGAATGAAAGAGGATTACCATCTCACACCTTATACAAAGATCAACTCAAGATGGATCAAAGACCTAAATATAAGAGCAAAGACCATAAAGATCTTGGAAAGCAGTGTAGGGAAACATCTACAGGACCTTGTAATAGGAAATGGCTTCATGAATATCACACCAAAAGTACGAGCAGCAAAAGAACAAATAGATAAATGGGACTTCCTCAAAATTAAAGTCTTCTGCACCTCAAAGGAGTTTGTCAAGAAAGTAAAAAGGGAACCCACACAATGGGAGAAAATATTTGGCAACCATATATCTGATAAGAGATTTACAACTTGCATATATAATGAACTCCTATATCTTGAAAACAAAAAGATAAACAACCCATTTAAAAAATGGGAAAAAGATTTGAACAGACACTTCTCCAAAGAAGATATATAAATGGCTAAAAAGTGCGTGAAAAAATGCTCCAAATCTCTAGCTATCAGGGAAATGCAAATCAAAACTACAATGAGATACCACCTTACTCCCATAAGTTTGGCAGGTATGAAAAAAACAGAGGAATACAAATGCTGGAGAGGATGTGAAGAAAGGGGAACACTCTTCCACTGCTGGTGGGAATGCAGAAGGATCCAACCATTCTGGAGGACAGTTTGGCGGTTTCTCATAAAACTAACCATAGATTTGCCATATGACCCAGCAATACCACAGCTGGGTATATAGCCAGCACAACTGAAAATAAGGACACAAACCGATATATGTACACCAATATTCATAGCAGCATTGTTCACTATCGCCAAAAGTTGGAATCAACCCAAATGCCCATCAACAGATGAGTGGATCAATAAAATGTGGTATATACACACAATGGAATACTACTCGGCTGTAAGAACAAATACACTACAATCACACCTGATAACATGGATGAACCTTGAGAATCTTATGTTGAGTGAAGCAACCGAGGCATTGAAGGACAAATACTACATGATCTCAATGATATGAAATAAGCAAACTGCCTCAGAGAGCTAGAGTCTGGAAAAGAGGCTTACAGGAATTCGGGGAGTGGAGGAAGGATGTGAGTTAATGTCTGCAGTGGTGGAATCGGTGATGAGCTGGTGGTAAGTATGAGCACAAAGAAGGGACAAAATGGGGGCAAGGGGTTGCCTTCGGGTGGGGCTTTGTGGGTTTGAAGGGGGCTGGGGATGGGAAGAGGGGTAATATTGTCCAAAAATTGGGGGAGGGAGGGGCAATATACGAACATGGGAGAGTGTCAGGTGTTCATTGAGAACAAAATGTTTAGAAAATCGTATCAAAGTATAAGTAGGAGTGTTACCTGTTTAGGATGCTCAGGGGGTATGGTCTGATGCGGGACAAACTTCAGGGGAATAGCTGAAGGCTCATTTTGCCAAGGTGGGTTGTACCATTGGGAAGAGACCCAAGAAGTGAGAGTTGGGGTGGACCCACATCCTGGGGAGGACTAATGCTGTCAAATAGAGAGAACTGTATCTCTCGTGAGAAAGGATGGCTCCCAGGGCATTAGGGCAGTTGAGAAAGTCAGGTCCTGAATACTGCTGCAAGTATCTCTGGACATGGCTTCTTGGGAAATGGAGATTGACTGGCGTTGTGGGAGGGGAAAATGGATGTGGAATGGATGGAACCAAGGTAAATATGGGGGCAAGAGAGGAGTTCTGTGAGAGTACACAAGGATGAATATAAAACATGTAATATTACACCAAAAACATATAGGGGATGACAGACTAATAATGTAAACCATAAGGCAAAACATAGGATAACTAAAAAATTTAGAAAACTGTATGTGAGCTGCTATTCCAAGTTAGCAACCCCTGCTGTGGGCTGCTATTCTAAGTTAGCAACCCCTGCTGTGGGCTGCTATTCTAAGTTAGCAACCCACCAGGACTGGGCGGGCTTCCACGGCTCGGCGGTGAGCCCCTAGGCCAGCGCGTAGGCCTAGGTTCTCCAGGCGTGGGGGACGCGTGGTAAAAACCACGGAGACAGCCTGTGAGAATGAGCTAGTCTACTTTATTGCGGAAACACACTTGATTATATAAGGTCGGGTCAAGGGAGGGGTAGGAATTGGGGCGGGTAAACTACGGGGCGGTAGTGGATAGGCAGAACTGTGCAGGCAGCTATGAAGTAGGCGGTGATTAAGAAAGGGGGCAGATTATGAGTTGGCTAAGTGGACGGGACTGGCGGGAAGGATAGCAACGGCTGGAAAAGGGAGATAACAAAGGCTAGGAGGAGGGGTGAAGGGAGGCAGCAACAACTGTACAATCTAAAGTATGGACAACATAGTAAACATAGATGTCACCTTGTTTGAAAGCTATTGTCTCAGAATCTGTACATCAGGTTCAGGAAATATGATATGAATAAGCAAAAAGAGGGGGAAACGGACTTTGGCCCAGTGGTTAGGGCGTCTGTCTACCACATGGGAGGTCCGCGTTTCAAGCCCCGGGCCTCCTTGACCCATGTGGAGCTGGCCCACGTGCAGTGCTGATGCGCGCAAGGAGTGCCGTGCCACGCAGGGGTGTCCCCCGCGTAGGGGAGCCCCACGCGCAAGGAGTGCCCCCATAAGGAGAGCCGCCCAGCGCGAAGGAGGGAGCAGCCTGTGAAGGAATGGCGCCGCCCACACTTCCCGTGCCGCTGACGACAACAGAAGCGGACAAAGACACAAGACGCAGCAAAAAGACACAGAAAACAGACAACCTGGGGAGGGGAATTAAATAAATAAAAATAAATCTTAAAAAAAAATAAGCAAAAAGATTATCGCTGTGGAAGGGAAAAGGTTTTATGGTGGATCAGGGGAAGTACTGTATATTGTATATGTGAATATCAGTGATCTAAGACTCTTGTGAAGCTGACATTATGTTGGTATTCACTTTACAGGAAGTTTTGGATCACAGAGTGGTTCAACAATGGCAGTGGAGGAATACTGATATAGGATGTTATTGACAGGATATATATGGCTGAAAGGGAGTTATACAGGGCATATGCCCAGGGTATATAGTAATGTGTAGATCTACTCATAGTGGAAACAATTAAAAACAACAGCTGGGGGGGTACTGGGCCCCTGGCTGGGGGGTCACTCTCATGGATCCTGGGGGAGCAGTGGCAGTCCCCCAGGTGCAACGGCAAGAACCAGGAAGGAAGGAGGGCCCAACAGTGGGCTCCTGATACTAATGGCTATGCTTTTGAGCCTATACACCTGCAATAAGAACAAGGCCTAGAGTAGCACTGGGCCTGGGAGTTTCCTCCTGACAGCCTTCATGTTACTCAAATGTGGCCACTCTCACAGCCAAACTCAGCATGTAGATGCAGCGCATTCCTCCCAGCGTGGGACATGACACCCAGGGATGAGCCTCCCTGGCACCGAGGGATCACTACCACATACCAGCTGAAGATGCAACTAGAAAATGACCTTGAATTAAAGGTTCAATATGGATCAGCAGAATATCCCTGTCTACATATACTAACATGACTTCAAAATGCTGTTTGACCTAATGTAAGGGGGAAATGGAAAGGAGAAATGAGATTATAAGGCTATGAGTCTCTAAAAAAGAGTCTGGAGGTTGTCAGAAGGAATGCCCTTATGCACAACTGAGCAGAGTCTAAGAGAAGATAAAGTAGATACAACTCCAGGTATTGGTTCTTTTGAGGGATAAAGAGACCCACGGGTTCTATGGTCATGGAAGATGGGGTTCACTGCCATGGCAGATGGCCGTTCTTTGGAGCTGGTGTTTCTGCATGATGGAATTGGACTCAGAGGGGGTTTCTTCTCACAAGACTTGCATGCTACTTTATTGGAATTGTAGTTGGTGCTGGGGTTTAAGATACATTTAGAGGATTTGAATCTCTGGACTGATAATAAGACACCCAGGCCCAAAGCCTGAACAGACTTCAGCTCCTACACTTTGATTTATTGGACTTACCCCACTCAGCTAACATCGAGTTGAAGAAGGTCAACCAACACACCATGGAGCCTAAAGTGTCTACAACTGAAAGCAGGAGGAGTGCATCCAGTATCCATGTGGAATCTAAGCCCCCACTTGACATAGATGTGCAATGGAAACAACCAATCCAATGTCCACACAGAAAATGTGGAACGGGTATGGGAAGGGTAGCCATAGTGGCTGCTGGATTTGGGGAATGGGAGGAAGAGATGAGATGTGGAGGCGTTTTCGGGATGTGGAGTTGTCCTGAGTGGTGCTTCACGGACAATTCCGGGACATTGTAGAACCCCCCAGGGCCCACTGGATGGAACGTGGGAGAGTGCGGGCTATGATGTGGACCATTGACTACGGGGTGCAGTGATGTTCAGAGATGTACTTACCGGGTGCAATGGATGTGTCACGATGATGGGAGAGAGTGTTCCTGTGGGGGGAGTGGGGGGTGGGGGCAGTGGGGTTGATTGGGACCTCATATTTTTTGAATGTAATTTTTAAAAATAAATAAATAATTTTAATAAAATACAAAACAACAACAACAAGAAAAAAACAATAGTTCATTAATAGAATATCAGTAAGTCCACTCTAATCCATATTCTATTCCTTCAACCTGTGGAACTTGGATTGGTTGTGTCCACTCCACATCTATATCAAGAGGGGACTTAGATTCCACATGGATGCTGGATGCAATCCTCCTGCTTTCAGTTGTAGGCACTCTTGGCTCCCTGGTGTGGTGGTTGACCTTCTTCAACTCCATGTTACCTGAGTGGGGTAATTCCAATAAGCCAGAGTGTAAGAGCTGACATCTGTTGAGGCTCAGGGCCTGGCTATGACAAGGTCAGTCCAGAGATACAGGTCCCCTGGGTATATCGTAAACCCCAGCACCAACTACAGTTCCAGTAAAAGTAGCAGGAGAGGATTGAGAACAAAGATCAAATACGAGTCCAGCTCCATCACACAGAAAGACAAACTCACAAGTAGGGCCAAATTATGTGGCACTGAACTCCATTTGCAATGACCATAGAACCTGTGGGTCACTGTAGCCCTCTGAAGAACCAGTATCTGGGGTTGTATCTACTTTACCTGTCTCTGGGACTCTGCTGAGGTGTGCATAAGGGTGACCCCTCTAATAATTTCCCAGCTCTTCTTTGGACACTCATAGCCATATAAACTCATTTGTCCTTTCCATTTCACCCTTGATTCAGGTCAAAAGCATTTTTAACTCCTGGTATTATATGTAGACTGAGATATTCTGCTGATCCAAGTTGACCCTTGTATTCAAGGTCATTTTCTATTCATATCACCAGCCGGTACTTGGTAGTAATCCCTTAGCACCAGGGAGGCTCATCCCAGGGAGTCATGTCCCACACTGGGGAGAAGGCAACACATTTACATGCTGTTTGGCTTCGAGACTGGCCACATTTGAGCAACACGGAGGCTCTCAGGAGGTAACTCTTAGCTACCCTGCAGCTTTAGGCCTTGTTCTTATCTCAGGTGCATAGGCTCACAAGCATAGTCATTAGTATCAAGGGCTCATTGTTGGACATTCATCCTTTTTTGGTCTTTGACGTTGCACTTGAGTGATTGTTGCTGTTCCTTTATGGACTGTGATAGAGCTCCCCTGGCTAGGAACTCAGCACTCCCTCAGTTGTTATTTTTACTTGTATCCACTATGATAATATCCAAACACTTTATGTACCCTGGGTATAAGACCTATAGATCTCCCTGCCAACCATGTGTCCCCTGTCAATAACATCCCATACCAGTATTCCACCACTGCCATTGTTGAACCTCTCTGTGATCCAAAAACTCATGAAGAGTGAAGCCCAATATATTGCCAGGTTCCCTTATTAGTAAAATGAAATATAGCAATGAGTTTAAAGGTTAGATATAGAATACTTATTAATTGGAAAATTTAAGGTAAAAATAAATTGGGGTATCAAAAAATTTAAAAATGCAAAAGCTTTGTTTTTGACGTTTTGCCTTCCATCACTGCAATAAGTGTTGTCCTATGTGCAACTTGGCAAGGCAAGTACTTCCAACTTTTCCTCAGTGTCTGTCCTATATTTTTCTTTTCTTTTTTCTAATTATTAAGCTTATCTTCACAAGAGTTTTAGATCACAGTAATTCATATATACAATATACAGTACTCCCACATCCCCAACATAAAACCTTTTCCCTTCCAAAGCAATAATCTTTTTACATATTCATACTATATTTACTGAAACTGATATACAGATATTGAGACAAAAGCTTTCAAACAAGGTAACATTTGGGTTTGCATTGTGGTTTATATTTTAGACTATACAATTTTCTAGATTTTTAGTCATCTTATGTTTTACATTAAGATTTACATTTTAGCCTATCACCCCCTATATATTTTTGGTGTAATTTTATATATCTTATATGCATCCTTGCATACTCTTGTGAAACACTACGATTGTCCACACAGTTACATTGGTTCCATCTATTCAATACCTCTTTCCACGTCCCCTAGGGCCCACAGTGACAGTCAATCTTCATTGCTTGAAGGGCCATGTTCAGAGATACTTGCAACAATGTTGAGGGCTTGACATGCTCAACTGCACTAATGCCCTGGGAGCCACCACTTCTCTTGAGAGATACAGTTACCTATATTTGATGGTCTCAGTCCACCCCAGGATGTGGGTATAACTTCACTCTCATTATATAGGTCTCTATCTAATGATATAACCCAATCTGGCAAAATGAGCATTCACATATTCCCTAGGAGTCTGTCCTGCATCAGATAATCCCCTTTAAGCATCTTAAAGAGGTAACTTATTATATTTTTGAAAAGGTTTTCTCAGCATTATAATCTCAAACAAATACCTGACATTCTCCTATGTTTTCATGTTGCCCCACCCTCCCCCAAATTTATTGGGCAATATTACCCATCCTTCCATCCCTAGCCCCCCTCAAGCCCGCAAATTCCCACCCAAAGGTAACCCTAAGCCCCCATTTTATTCCTTCCTTTTACAAATACTTACCTCCAGCTTATCATAGATTTCACCCATGTAGGTGTAAGCTTACATCCTTCCTCTACCCCCCAATTTCCTGTAAGCCTATCATCCAGTCTCTAGCTCTCTGAGGCAGCTTGGTTTACTTATTTCATATCATTGAGGTCATGTAGATTTTGTTCTTCAATGCCTGGGTTGCTTCACTCAACATAAGGTTCTCAAGATTTATCCATGTTATCACTTGTGTTTGTAGTATATTTGTTCTTAAAGCCTAGTAGTATTCCATTGTATTTATATACCACATTTTATTTATCCATTCATCTGTTGATGTGCATTTGGGTCGATTCCAATTTTTTGCGATAGTGAACAATGCTGCTATGAACATTGGTATGTATATATCAGTTTGTGTCCTTGTTTTCAGTTCTAATGGGTATATACCCAGCATTGGAATAGCTGGGTCATATGGCAAATCTATGGCTAGTTTTCTGAGAGACCGCGAAACTGTACTGCAGAATGGCTGGATCCTTCTGCATTCCCACCAGCAGTGGATGAGTGTTCCCATTCCACCACATCCTCTCCAGCATTTGCAGTCATCTGTTTTTTTCACAGCTGCCAATCTTATGGGAGTAAGATGGTATCTCATTGTAGTTTTGATTTGCATTTCCTTGATAGCTAGAGATTTGGAGCATTTTTTCATGTGCTTTTAAGCCATTTGTATTTCTTCTTTGGAGAAGTGTCTGTTTAAATCTTTTTCCCATTTTTAAAATGGGTTGTTTATCTTTTTATTTTCAAGATATAGGAGTTCTTTATATATGCAAGTTAGAAATTTCTTATCCGATATATGTTTACCAAATATTTTCTCCCATTGTGTAGGCTTTCTTTTCACTTTCTTGACAAACACCCTTGAGGTGCAGAAGGCTTTAATTTTGAGGAGGTCCCATTTATCTATTTGTTCTTTTGCTGCTCGTGCTTCTGGTGTGAAGTTCATGAAGCCATTTCATATTACAAGGTCTTGTAGATTCTTACCTACACTGCTTTCCAAAGTCTTTACAGTCTTGGGTCTTATATTTAGGTCTTTGATCCATCTTGAGTTGCTTTTTGTATAAGGTGTGAGATGGTAATCCTCTTTCATTCTTTTACATAGGAATATCCACTTCTTTAGGCACTATTTGTTGCATAGGCCATTCTCTCCCCGTTGAGAGGGTTTGGTGGCTTTATTGAATATTATATTGCTATATATATGAGGATCTACATCAGAACTCTCAATCTGGTTACATTGGTCTGTGTGTCTCTCCTTGTGCCAATACCATGCTGTTTTCACTGCTGTAGTTTTGTAGTATGATTTGAAGTCAGGTTTTGTGATACCTCCAATTTCGTTTTTCTTTTCCAATACGTCTTTGGCTATTTGTGGCCTCTTTCTTTTCCAAGTAAATTTCATAGCTAGTTTTTCTGGTTCCTTAAAGAACACTGTGTTGATATTTATTGGGATTGCATTGAATGTGTAGAACCATTTTGGTAGGATAGACATCTTAATAATATTTAGTCTTCCTATCCATGAACAGGGAATATTCTTCCATTTATTTAGGTCTTCTTTGATTTCCTTGAACAACACTGTGTAATTCTCTGTGTAAAAATTTTTTACACCTTTAGTTAAATTTATTCCTAGGTAATTGATTTTTTTATTGACTATTGTAAATGATAAATGATATTTGTTTCATGATTTCCTCTTGAGCTTTCTCATATTTTGTGTACAGAAATGCTACTGATTTTTCCACATTGATCTTATAACCTGTGACTTTACTAAACTCATTTATGAGTTCTAGAAGCTTTGTTGTAGACCTCTCAGAGTTTTCTATGTAGAGGATCATGTCATCTGTAAATAATGAAATTTTGACTTCTTCCTTTCCAATTTGAATGCATTTTATATCTGGTTCTTGCCTCAGTGCTCGAGTAAGTATTTCTAAGACAATGTTAAATAGAAGGCAGAAAAGTGGGCATCCTTGTCTTGTTCCTGATCTTAGAGGGAAGGATTTTAGGATTTTACCATTGTAAATGGTGTTGGCTGTGAGTTTTTCATATATACACTTTATCATGTTCAAAAAATTTCCTTTTATTCCAATCTTTTGCAGCGTTTTTTCAAGAAAGTATGCTGTATTTTGTCAAATGCATTTTCTGCATCTTTAGATATAGTCATATGATTTTTTTCCTTCAATCTGTTTATATGCTGTATTATATTGATTGGTTTTCTTATGTTGAGCCATCCTTGCATAACCAGAATGAATCCCACTTGGTCATGGTGTATAATTCATCTAATGTGTTGTTGAATATGGTTAGCACCTATTTTGTTGACGATTTTTGTGTCTAGATTCATTAGATTAATTGGTCTGTAATTTTCCTTTCTTGTGGTGTCTTTGTTTGGCTTTGATACTAGGGTAATGTTGGCCTCATAGAATGAGTTAGGTAATGTTCCTTCTGTTTCGATTTGTTGGAAGAGTTTCAGCAGGATTGGTGTTAATTCTTTCTGGAATGTTTTGTAGAATTTACCTGTGAAGCCGTCTGGCCCCAGGATCTACTTAGTTGGGAGGTTTAAATGACTGATTCTATCTCTTTATTTGTGATTGGTTTGTTGAGATCATCAATGTCTTCTTTCATCAATATAGGCTGCTTATGTGTTTCTAGGAATTTGTCCATTTCCTCTGAATTGTCATTTTTGTTGGAATATGGTTTTTCAAAGTATCCTGTTACGTTAGTCTTTATTTCTGTGGGGTCAGTGGTGATATCTCCTTTCTCATTTCTTATTTTGTGTTTTGTGTCTTCTCTCTTTTTTTCTTTGTTAGTCTCTCTAAGGGTTTGTCAATTTTATTGATCTTCTCAAAGAACCAGCTCTTGGTTTTGTTTGTCATTTCAAGTGCTTTCTTATTTTCTATTTCATTCAGTTCTGCTCTTATCTTTGTTATTTCTTTCTTTCTTCTTCCTGTGATGTTACTTTGTTGTATTTTTACTAATTCCTCTAAAAGTGCAGTTAGGTCTTCAATTTTTGCTCTTTCTTCTTTTTTGTTGTATGAAAATATGGCTATAAATTTCCCTCTCAGTGCTGCTTTTGCTGCATTCCATAAGTTTTTGTATGTTGTATTATCATTATCATTAGTTTCAAGGTAGTTATTAATTTCCTCTGAGATTTCCTTATGATCCACTGTTTTTCTAAGAGTGTGCTTTTTAATTTCCATATCTTGATGTGAAATCTGGGCGTCTGGCCCTTGCAGAGTTCCAGCTTCACTCCAATGTGGTCAGAGATATTATTTTGTATGATTTTGATCTTTCTGAATTAATTAAGCCTTTCTTTGTGGCCTAGCATATGTTCTATCTTGGAGAACGATCCATGGGCACTTGAGAAAAATGTATATCCTGCTGTATTTGGGTGTAATGATCTGTATATGTCTATTAGATCCAGCTCCTCTAATATACTGTTCAAATATTTTGTTTCTTTAGTGATTCTCTTTTGAGATGTTCTGTCCAAAGTTGATAGTGGTGTATTAAAATCTCCCACTATAATTTAGAGGCATCTATTCTTTCATGTTTTTCCAGTGTTTGCCTCATGTATTTGGAGGTGCCCTAGTTAGGAGCATAAATATTTATGATTGTTTGTTCTTCTTGAGGTATTGTCCCTTTCACGAATATGTAGTAGTATCCTTTGTCTCTCACAATTGTTTTGCATTTGAAGTCTATTTTGTCTGAGATTAATATAGCTACTCCTGCCTTTTTTTGGTTATTGTTTGCTTGTAAGATTGTTTTCCAACAATTTCACTTTCAACCTCCATGAATCCCTGTGTCTAAGATGTCTTTCTTGTAGACAGCATATAGATGGGTCATATTTCCTTATCCAATGTCCCAGTCTGAATCTTTTGATAAGTGAGTTTAATCCATTGACATTCATTGTTATTACTCAAGGAATTATTTATGTTAGCCATATTTTCATTGGACTTGTGTTTGTCATATTTTGTTTGTTTCCTTCTCTTTTTGTCTTTTTTGTTGCTCTTACACGCTTCTATACCTCTGCCTCTCTTTTTTTTCCCCTTTCTTCCTGCATAACTCCCTTTATTATTTCTTGAAGGGGAGGGTTCTTGTTGGCATTCTCTTTTAATTTCTGTTTGTCTTTGAATATTTTGAACTCTCCATCATTTTTGAATGCTAGTTCAGCTGGGAAGAGTATTCTTGGTTGGAAATTTTTTTCTTTTAGTACCTTGACTGTATGATACCACTGCCTTCTTCCCTCCATGGTTTTAGATGAGAAATCAGCACTTAGTCTTATGGCACCTCCTTTTTTTTGTGACGGTTTTCTTTTCTCTTGCTGCTTTTAGAATTTTATCTTTTTCTTGAGCATTGGATAATTTGACAAGTATATGTCTTGTGGTGGGCTTGTTCAGGTTTATGATGTCTGGGGTGTGTTGGGCTTCCTGGACATGTACATCCATCTTGCTCAGTAGATTTTCTAAGTTTTCAACCATTATTTCCTGCAACACCCCTTCCTTCCCCTTTCCCTTCTCTTCTCCTTCTGGGATGCCTATAATACGTATGTTTGAGCATTTTGCATTGTCATTCAGGTCCCTACGTCTTAGCTGGATTTTTTCTATCTTTTTATCGATCAATTCTACTCTCTGTTTGATTTCAGATGTACTGTCTTCCAAATCACTACTTTTCTCCTCTGCCTCTTGTAATCTGCTACTATTTGCTGAGAGTGTATTTTTGATTTCCTGAACTGTGGTGTTCATCCTCCTCATATCTGTTATCTTTTCGCATATGTCTGCAATTTCCTCTCCAAGTGTTTTCTTCATATTGTTAATCTCTTCCTTTACTTCATTAAGTTGGTCTCTAATATATGATTTGAGATCTTTAATTACTTTTCCAATGTTCTGCTCCCCTTCCTGGTTTTTAGTTTTTTCATTGGATTCAGCCATATTTTCCTGATTATTGGTTTTGTTTTAGGTTTCTGTTGCTGTCTGGTCTTCATTTTATCTTGACCAATTTAATCAGTTCCTTAGTCTTTGTCTAGTCTTGGGGATTAGTTAGTTGTTGTTGTGTAAGTGTTATGTCTTCTCTTTGCCACTTTGTTCTTTTTACTCTAATATCTTGTTGCTGGCTAAGTTCACTTTGAAGGTAAATATTAGGGACAGGGAAAGGAAAATTTGTAAGAAAAGAAAATGTGTAAAGTAGTATTGGTAATAAATGTTAATGGAGCAACAATGTGAGATCTTGGAGAATGGATATTAGACTCATGTAAGTTGTGTAGTGTTATAGCAGTAAGTAGAGTACCTATAATGGGATAGTCACCTGAATATGGGGAGGAATATTGTATGAATTTAAAAGCCAGTGTTTTCATGAGAGTGGGAAAGAGAAAAGAAAGACAATACTATCAAGAGTGGATAAAAGAGAGAAAACAGAACAAAGGTATTATAAATTAAAAGTTAGACAATTTTCAGTTCGAAGAAAGGGAGGTGGAATGAAAGAGAAACAGTAGATGATGGAAGATAGCAAGATGTGGGGGAAAGGGAATAGTGTTTGTGACCAAGATCAATTCACACAGAAACGAGGAAATGAAGGGTGTGGAGACACAGCAAAAGTGAAGCTCTCCCTGCTGCACCTATTATATAAATAAAATAAAATAAAATAAAATAAAATAAAATAAAATAAAATAAAAATAAAAAGAGGGAAAAGAAAAAAGAGAAGAAAAAAAGAGGGTTGGCAAAGAAAAGGGAGTAAACAGGCAAGAAAAAGAAAAGAAGAAAAAAAACCTAAATAAATGAAAAAGGACCTTTGGGGAGAAAATGGGAGAAAAGACCAGAGATAATGCAATATTAGCAACCAAGACATTAAAAAAAGAAAAAAGAGAAAAAAACACAAAAACGCTGAGGTCTAGGATAATCAAGGACCTCAGATAGACTTCAGGGAATGGTGGATTCAGGGATAGGAAGTCTGTGATACTGGAGACTCAAGAGGTATGTGTCTCTGGAGTGTGGGCCACCAGCGTTTAGGTGACACAGACCTGGGAATCACACATCTGGTTAACAGGGATCCTGGGAGCACCGCAGCGCAACACAGCCTCCAGGTATCCCCGCAGCTGGGCGCCAGCCCTAGGGGGACTGATCACACCTGCAAACTCTGACCTCCATGTCGGAAACCCAAAATTCCACCTCTCACAAGAATCTCTACTGTCACTGTCTCACCAAATTGACTTCCAGATGCCTCTCACCCTGCAAGCCCCTGAAATGGCCTGCTGGGGGTCCTGCTGCCCTACAAACAGTTCAGGGACCACCACAGATGGGCCGCCAGCCCTAGGGGAAGGGGCTCTAGCCAGAAGCTCTGACCTCCATGTCAGAAACCCAAAATTCCACCTCTTGCAAGAATCTCCTCCATCACTGTCTCACCGAATCAACTTCCAGACACCTCCCGCCCTGCAAGCCCCCAAGCAGCCCACTCAGGTCTTGGGAACTCCCCAGCACAGCAAAGCCTCCAGGAATCACCACTGCTGGGCCGCCTGCCCCAGGGGGAAGCATCCCACATGCAGCCCCGACGTCTGTGAAAGAGACCCAAAATTCTACCTCTTACAAGAATCTCCTCTGTCACCGTCCCACTAAATCAATGTGCAGAGACCTCCTGCTCTGCAAACACCTGAAACAGCCCTGTCCAGCAGAACTCCAACCCTACTCAGCTGCTACTTTGCTGGAGAGATTATAAGGTGCACTCACTCAGATGCCATCTTGCCCCGCCTCTACATGTCTTTTCTGTAACCTAAAATTTCTTTGAGGACAAAATGAAAAGCAAAAAAGGAAGACACTGGGGGAATAAATGGAATATAATGTTAATATACATACAGGACAGCAGATTTTATAATGATGAAAGGGAAAATATTTTTAAAAATTATAAATATTTTTCATTACATTATTATCTCAAATTTTTATTTTTAAATATTTGAATTTTATTTCTTATTTTTAAAAGTATCATTATTATTCATTTTATTATTAATTGTATTTGGCTATTATATTGGCTTCATTTTTTAAGAAGTTTTGAATCACAGAAGTGTTACAATTGTGGCAGTGGAGGATCATTGGTGTGGGTTGTCAGTGACAGGGGATACATGGAAGGCAGATCACCTGAGTATATATATATAAGGCATATAAATGTGTTCAAGTGTTCATGGGGCTTTGTCAGGGTTGGTGGAGATTCACACCATAACTGAAGGAATATCAAATCTCCTTCCTGGGGAGCTCTGCCACATTCTCTAATGGAACACCAAAAATTCCCTGAGGACAGGGTCAATGACTAGTGAAGGAGGATTGTACATTGATGGGCCCTTGATATTGACGACTGTGTATATGAAATTTCTCTTGAAATTGAATCTTAACCTAGTATTATAGGGTGCTTAAGAGTTTCCTCCTGGGAACCTCCTTTTTGCTCAAATGTGGCCTCTTCTAAGCTGAAATCAGCATATAATGGATGTTTATTCAAGGTGATATTTTTGCAAAACTACAACCAAAAGAAACTGGATAGTTGAGTATCATAATATATTAATAATCTTCCATGAATGGTAAACAATTGCTAAGTGAAAGAACTTAGACAAAAGTTATCACATATTGTTTAACACCACCATACAAAATGTAAATACAAATAAATTACAGAGGTGAAAATGAAACAGCATCTAAGTATGTCAGGGGAAGGAAAGAGAGAGAAGTGAAAGCTAAGGAGAAGAATTTTTGTTTGCTTGTTTTTTATTAAAATTATTTATGAAATAATGAGAATGCTCTAATATCTTTATGATTCTACTATTAATTTAAAAATTAACAATATATTATTTCATTCTTTTACAAAATATTTACTGAGTGCCTAAGGAGTACTAGTTCCAGGGAATCAGACTTGGCCCAGTGGTTCGGGCATCCGTCTACCACATGGAAGGTCTGAGGTTCAAATCCCGGGCCTCCTTGGCCCATGTGGAGCTGGCCCATGTGCAGTGCTGATGTGCACGAGGAATGCCATGCCACGCAGGGGTGTCCCCCACATAGGGGAGCCCCACGTGCCAGGAGTGCGCCCCGTAAGGAGAGCCATCCAGTGCAAAAGAAAGTGCAGCCTGCCCAGGAATGGTACTGCACACACGGAGAGCTGACAACACAATGACACAACAAAAGAAACACAGATTCCCATGTCGCTGACAACAACAGAAGGAAACAAAGAAAAACACATAGCAAATAGACACAGAGAACAGACAATGGGGGGGGGCGCAAGGGGAGAGAAATAAATAAAATAAATCTTTAAAAAAACGCTTAGGGATCTGATATTTCCCCTTTAAAAATAAAGGAGTACTAGTTCCAGTATATGAATATACAATTATTTAAATAATTATTAGGTTGCTTAAAAATTTTCATGATTACAATTAAATTACAGTGTACATGTATCCTTGCAGTTCTGTGCAATGTTTCTATGGAACAGTTATCTTGAAATGGGGTTGTTGAGTTAAAGGATTCATGCATTTGAAATTTCAATGGATAACGCCAATTTTCCCTTCCAGTATGATTATATCACTGTACATTACCACAAAAAGTTAATGAGAGGAGTTGATCTCCTTTTGGTTACTTTTTAATCTCTCAGGTGAATTACATTTTCTTCCCAAATAGATTGTAAAAGCCACAAATTCTGAAACTGAATCTTGTTCACAATTATCTCTATAAAATAGTGATATGAGGAGTAATAGTAAAGTTTTCTTGCTAATAGACTTGGAAATAAAGTTGCCTATGAGAAATCAGTAAGAATCAATATAGGACGAGCAAAATTCTGCAACTCTGGAAAAAACATATTCTTTGAGATGCTCTGCAAATGCTGGTGATTTGAGCACTAATTATGGAGGTTAGGTTTTTGGGAGATGGCTAATGTAAAAGAAAGCAGAAATTAGTGCCACTTTTTTTCAGCATCTGAAGAAATATTCTCTTCACCTAAGTATAGAGTCTTCATGAAATCTACTAAAAAAGAAGAATGTACCTCTGGATCTGCAGTTTCACCTGGACAGGGATTCTGGCTACTATCACCATGGTGCTTTCCTAAGAATCACAATGGAACACCTCCAAACAATAGGCCACAAAACATTGGGAATCTTCAATTACTTGTTTGACTCCATGCTCACCAAAGACTCATCTGATTTTAAATGACTTCCCATATAATTTTCTAGGGGAGAAAGTGTGTTGATAAAGTGACATAGAATGTCATGTTCAAATGGCATATATGTTCCATTGTGAATTAATAAATCATCATTCTATTTATTTATTGAGTACCTATATATGTCAGGCACTGTTTTAGGCTGTGAGGATACAGCAGAGAAAAAAAGACTAGAAAAAAAATACCTTCTTTATTTTATTTTATTTTATTTTGAACAGTAGGAGATTTTATAAGGTTCACTCATGTGACCATGTGGATGCATGAATCCAGGTTCTGCAGGCAGGCTGCAAACCAGGGGCTCCAATGAAACTCCAATGAAGGTTCTTGATGAGTTTCCAGGAGATGTCAGGTGTCCAAATATGAGCTTAGAAATTCTTTCTCAATGCTGAAATCACTTCCCCTTTTAAGGCATTCAACTGATTAGATAAAACATCTCTCACTGCTGATGGCAATCTCCCTGGTTGATCCTAGATGTAATCAGCCATTTCTGCAGTAAAGTCATTGATGACTAAAGCCCATAAATGTCCTTGCATTACAATTATCCCAGCACTTTCTTGACTAAACAACTGGGCACAATTACCTGGCCAAGTTGACACATTATCCTAACCATCACAAGTTTCAAAGGCTTTCTTAACCTGCACAGGCTGTACAGAAAGCATAGGATCCAGAAGGAGGCTTCAGGTCTTCCCCTGTTGAAGAGAGGTGAAGTCAGGCCCTGATGATCTCAAGCAGCACTTCATTTCCAGTTCTATACAATAATAATTACAACTTCATTAGCTTGTTGTGAGAATTAAAGAGAAAATGTACACAAAGTAATCATTGGAGTGCATGACATATATCAGTGTTCAGAGTGTTTCACAACTTCTATTTATCCTCACACAATCCATGATGTAATTGCCATCAACATCTCTATGTCACATTAAGCCACTGAGATTTGAGTCACTTGATCTTCATTCTAATGAACAGGGGAACTATTTGAACCCAGATCCCTCTATTCCAGAATCTATGGTATCCTGTACACTCTTCCATGACCACTATGAATTTAGTGACCAGGATATATGAAGCAAAAAATACCTTCTTTAATGGAGCTTACATTCTGTGGGAAAACAATCTCCAAGTCAACAAAGAGTGAATATAATTTCAGACTTGTAAGTGCTGTAAGAAAATAATTGGAATGCAGAGTGTAAAAGTTAAGAGGGGGCACTTTTATATAGTGTGATAAGAAAAGGCCTCTGAGGAGGAAACTTCTGAGGTAAGACCTGAATGTAAAGGAAAACTTATCTATGCAAAGATCTGTAGTAAGAGCATTCTGAGGTAAGACCAGTTTAGCTGAAGGGATATGGAAAATTGAATGTTGTCCCAAGATAAGATCTCACAATCTAATATTGATAGAGCGACAAATGCACAACTCTGTGAGTATATCAAATACCATTATTGTA
This sequence comes from Dasypus novemcinctus, assembly GCF_030445035.2. Taxonomy (NCBI): domain Eukaryota; kingdom Metazoa; phylum Chordata; class Mammalia; order Cingulata; family Dasypodidae; genus Dasypus; species Dasypus novemcinctus. The sequence continues at coordinate 89,730,355 of NC_080704.1, read as the reverse complement.
TACTTTTGATGGATTGTATGCTTTATTACTATGCTTCAAGAGAATTGATCTAAAAACAGAGAAAATTACCAAAAGCAAAAACTGTATTTTTGAGAAGAATAGGACAATTTGGAAAACCTTAGCTAGACTAACAAACAAAAAATGAAAGAAGAAACAAAGAAGTAAAATCATAAATGAGAAAGGTGTCATCAAAACTGATCCCACAGAAATGAAGAGTATCAGAAAAAGATACTTCTAAAAGTTTTATGCCAAAAAGATGGACAATTTAGTGAAAATGGATGAATTTCTAGAAACATATGAGCAACCTATATTGACAAAGGAAGAAATAGAACTCAACATACCAATCACAAGTAGGGAGATTGAATTATTCAGAAAAACCTGCCAACTGAAAAAAGTCCAAGACCAGATGATTTCACATGTGAATTCTACCAATCATTCCAGAAAGAGCTTCAGTCTGTCCTGCTCAAACTCTTCCAAAAAATCAAAGAGGAGGGAGCAATTCCTAACTCATTCTATGCTGCCAACATCACCCTAATACCAAAGCCACATATAGACTAGAGCGGACTTACTGGTGTTCTGCTGGGAATCTATTGTGATTAGTAAGGGAAGAAATTATGATATTGATGTGGAGAGTGTGGCCACGGTAGATGCTGATGGTAGGGAGAGGGAAGAAGAGATAAGATGTGGGTGCATTTTCAGGATTTGGAGTTGTCCTGGGTGGTACTGCAGGGCCAGATGCTGGACATTGTGTGTCCTGCCATGGCCCACTGGATGGAATGGGTGAGAGTGTAGACTACAATGTAGACCACATTCCATGTGGTGCAGCAGTGCTCCAAATGTATTCAGCAGGTGCAGTGAATGTGCCATGATGATGGAAGAGGTTGTTGATGTGGGAGAGAGAGGTGGGGGGGTGGGGGATATATGGAAACCTCATATTTTTTAATGTAACATTTAAAAGAAAATAAAGAAGAAAAATAAATAAATAGGGAAAAAAGACACTATGATGAAAAGAAAATCTCTCTAATGAACTTAAGCTAAAATCCTCAACAAAATCCTTGCCAAACTGACTCCAAGAAAAAATCAAATGCATTATACATTATGAGTAAGTGGGCTTCTTTCCAGTTATACAAGGATGTTTCAATATAAGAAAATCAATCAACATAATACACCACATTACCTCATCAAAGGAAGAAATTACATGAAAATCGCTATCAATACAGAAGACACATTTGAAAAACTCAGCATCCCTTCTTCATAAAAACACTTCAGAAAGATAGAAGAAATAGAATGAAACTTCCTCAACATGATTAAAAGCATATATGAAAAAACCACAGATAACATCACACTTAATGTTGAAATGCTAAAGTCTTTCCATCAATGATCTGGAACAAGACAAGGGTAACCAATGTCACAATTTTTATTGAACACTGTGTTAGAAGTTCTTGCTACAGCCCTTACTCCAGAAAAAGAAATAGAAGGCATTCAACTTGGAAAGGAAGAAGGGAAACTTTCACTATTTGGAAATGACATGGTTCTATATATAGAAAGTTCTAAATAATATACAACAAAGCTGCTAGAATTGATAAATCCAGTAAAGTAGTAGGATATAAGAACAACACTTGAAAATTTGTAGTGTTTTTTTATATTAATAATGAGCAATCTGATGAGGAAATCAAGAAAAAAATCACCCATTTACAATAACTAAGAATATCAAGCATATAGGAATAAATTTAACTAAGGATATAAAGGATTTGAACAACAAAAAAAAAGGCATACCATTGCTAAAAGAACTCAGAAAGACCTAAATAAATGCCCATGTTCATGGACTGGAAGACTAAACATTATTAAAATGCCAATTCTAACTAAGTTGACTTACAAATTCAATGCAATACACTCAAAATTCTAAGAACATTTTTATTGAAATGGAAAATCAATTACCAAATTTATTTAAAAAGTAAGGGACCCCGAATAGCCAAAAACATCTTAAAAAATAAAGTGAATGTGGGGAAAAGGCCTTTGGATCAGGCACATAAGGCTCAGTTCTCACTTAAAAAAATGGTGAAAGGGTCACAGACTGCTTTGAGGATGAGCTTTGGGGTACAGCAGACCAAGACACTGCTTCAAAACACCCAAGACAGTGAGGGACCAGAAAAAAGAAGAAGCAAAAACAACTGATCTTGAAATATTAAACCTAGCAGCTCCATGGAAGGTCTCCCCTACCCCACCCATGAGACATTAAGCCAGGGTAAAACTCTTGGCAATTTCCATCTAACTGACAGGATAGCTGATATCTTCTACCCTGCCAGCTGTTATGGGTATATTAATATATAGAACAGATGGTGTTCTGAGTCATCCAGGAGGTTACTGGAAAGATAAAGAAGTCTAAGAAAAATTGTCAGTTCTTCTCTCCTGTGGCTAGAACTGGCACATATACCCCACCCTCAGGGAAAATAGCCTGGGGGAGCAGCTGGCTCCCAGCTCTGAACAGAGAATGCAGTCGGATTACTGGGGAGGAAGAGGGGTCAATGAGGGTAGAGAGGAGTTTCTTTGTGATGAATTTAGCCAGCTAAGCCCCACCTTGAATATCAGAGGGGAACCCAACTCCACAAGGAGAGGGGAGAGGGATCTCCTTAGCAAGCTGTCATGCCCAGCTGCCCAGGTAAAGACAGAGAGTAGATCAGAGAGGAGGCAGAGACAGAGAGACCACTAATCAGCAGGACTCTACTTAGTAAACTGCAAGGAATCTAACCTCCCAGAACGAAAAGTGGAGGATAGCTTTCTTCAAGGTCAACTAGTCTAAGGAGATGGGTTAGCTCAGTGGAAGAATTACTGCCTTGCATATATGAGGTCACTGGTTTGATTCAGGGCTCTTCTTAGAGAAGTGACCCACAGTTTTCCAGACATACAGTCTGAAATTTATGTCAGGGAACATGTAGACACTCTTTGTATTATCATTTCTTAGAACTTCTTTTTATTATATGTTTATAAAGATACATAGATCACATAAAAGTTTACACTAAAAAAATAAGAGTTTCCCACATACCGCACTCCCCACATGCCCCAATCTTCCACTATTTGGAGATGACATGATCCTATAAATAGAAAACCCTGAGAAATCTGCAACAAAGTTTCTGGAACTTATAAATGAGTTCACTAAAGTAACAGGTTCTAAGAGAAATGTGCAAAAATCAGTGACATTTCTGTATACCAATAATGAGCAATCTGAGGAGGAAATCAAGATCAAAATACCTATTTACAATAGTAAATAAAAAATCAAATACCTAGGAATAAATTCAATGATGTAAAAGACATAAATAGAAAACTACACAACGCTGTTGAAGGAAATCAAAGAACATTTAAATAAACGGAAGAATATTCCCTGTTCATGGGTGGGAAGACTAAATATCATTAAGATGTCTATTCTTCCCAAACTGATCTACAGATTTAATGCAACCCCTGTAATACCAATACACATCACATCTCTTCCTCCTTCTCCGTGTCCTCAGCAACTACCGGCCACTTTCTCTACATCAATGCTACAGTTTCTTCCATACTAGTCACAATAGTTCTATATTAGAATACCAGTAAGTCCATTCTAATCCATATTTTATTCCTCCATCCTATGGACACCAGGAGGGTGATGTCCATTTCACCTCTAAATGGACAGTAGGCTTAGGTCCCACATGGTTTATGGATGTGATTCTCCTGCTTAGAGTTGTAGACACTCTCAGTTCCCTGGTGTGGTGGTTGACCACCTTCACAACCCTGTTAGCTGACCTGGGTAAGTTCAATGAAACAGAGAGTAGGAGTTGCAACTCTGCTGAGGATCAGGGCCCAGCTGACACATGGCCAGTACAGATTCAAGTGTCCTCTTTATTCACTAAGCCCAGCACCAAACACAGGTTCAGTAAAAATGACAGAAGAGGCATGTTTAGAAAGGTCACATCTGAGTCCAAATCTATCACACTCAGGAGCTCAAATTCCAAAGTAGGGACCACTGAAAAGGCACTGAACTTCAGAGCCAACTGTCATGACTGTAGTGCCTGTGTGTCTCCATAGCCCTCAGGAGAACCAGTACCTGGGGTTGTATATACTTTGGTTGTCTCTGGGATCCTGCTGTGCTGTGCAAAAGTGTGACCCCTCTGATGACCTTCCAACATATTTTTGAAGGCTCTTAACCAAATTAACTCATTTGTCTTTACCACTTCCCCCTTTTTCTTGTTGTATCACAAGTTAATGATTGGTAGTAATCCCTCTGTGCCAGGAAGGCTCATCCCCAGGAGTCATGTCCCATGTTGGGGTGAAGGTAATTTTGGGGACTTATAGTTGTCCTAAGTGATATTGCAGGGACAGATGCTGGACATTATATATCCTGCCATAACCCATGAAATGTACTGGGATAGAGTGTAAACTACAATGTAAACGATAATCCATGCATTGCAGCAGTGCTCCAAAATGTATACATCAAATGAAATGGATGTGCCACAATGATTAAAAACTTGTTGATGTGGGAGGAATGGGGATGTGGGGGGTGGAGTATGTGGGAAACTCTTATATTTTTTAATGTAACATTTTTGGTGATCTATGTATCTTCAAAAAATACAGTAAAGTATAACATTCCAATATACCCACTATTATGGGCATTTTGCTTTAGTGTGTAACCTTCGTTATCATTATGAGAGAATATTAAAATAGTACTATTAAGTATTTTTAAAAGTCAGCACAGCATTATTTAAATGAACTGAAAAACTACCTATGAAAATTTTGGAGTGGAAAGGACCCTGGATAGTCAAAGACATAATGAAAAAGAAAAATGAAATTGGAGGAATCACACTACCTGATTTTCTAACATAGTACAAAACTATAGTGGTCAAAACAGTATCAAATTGGCACAAGGATAGACATACTGACCAATGAAAACAAATTAAGTTCTGATATAAATCTTCACATATACAGTCATCCAATATTTGACAAGGCCACCAAGCCCATTCAACTGGGAGTGAATGGCCTTTTCAACAAATGGTGCTTGGAGAAATGGATGTCCATATGCAAATAATGAGAGAAGAATTCCATCTCACACCTTATACAAAAATCGACTCAAGATGGATCAAAGATCTAAATATAAAATCCAAGACCATAAAGATCTTGGAAGACAATGTAGGGAATCATCTACAAGACCCTGTATTAGGAAAAGACTACATGAACTTCAGACCCAAAGCACGAGCAATGAAAGAAAAAATAGATGAATGGCTCATCCTCAGAATTAAAGCCTTTTGCACCTCAAAGGAGCTTATCAAGAAAGTGAAAAGACAACCTACACAATGGAAAAAAGTCTTTGGTAACCATATATCTGATAGGAGTCTAACATCGGCATAGTTAAAGAAATCCTATGTCTCAAAAATAAAAAAAACAAACAATCCAATTAAAGAATGTGCAAGAGATTTGAGGAGATGCTTCTCCAAAGAAGAAATACAAATGGCTGATAAGCACATGGAGAGATGCCCAAAACCACTAGCTATTAGGGAAATGCAAATAAAAACTATAATGCAATACCATCTTACACCCATTAAACTGGTGGCTCTTGGATCATTTTATTAAAAAAAAAAAAGTGTTCCCATTTTTAAAATTTCCTTCTTTTACCTACTAAAACCCAGTTCAAACCCTGCAGATGGCATACTCCAAGGTTATTTGTTGATGCCAGAAGCCTGAGAAGATACTCAGTAGTCTAAGTGGGAAGGCTGTTTTTCCATGTTTATTTTTATTTTTTGTTATTTTATTTCTTTCTTTCTCCTTTTCATAAATGAGTAGCTGCTGTCTTGTTTTCTGCTTGCTATGTTTGCCCTTCCTTTGTTTCCATGGTTTTTTTTTTAATTTTGCTTACCAATTTTCTCTACCTACACTATTTCTTTTCTCTCCTTAATCTGTCTATCTTCTGTTTTCTGTTGTTCTTTCATTCCACCTCTTTTTGTTTGGTATTCAATTTTTTTTTGTTTTTATTTCTCTCTCTGATTTTTTTGTTTCTCTCTTTTTAAATTTTATTCTTTCTGTTTTTCTATTTTCTATTCTTCCATCATTCTGGATTTTTACTTCACTCCACACATTTTTCTCTATTCTGTGACTCATTTCATTGTTTCCATGCCACTTTTTAAATCTTATTCATCTATACATCTTATTCATTTTCCTGGATTTTATATGGTTTCTCTCCCAACTTTTACTATTATTATTCCTACTATTATTTCTTCATATAACTTTCCTTTTCTTGAGTCCTAAGTTTTTTCCAAGGGAACATAGACAACAGCAGGAAATAGAATAAGAAGAATCAAGTGTCAAAGTGAAACCTTACCACACACCCAAAAATAATAACAAATAAAACCCCAGACTATAGAGAGAAGATAAGTCAATTAATAAACCCATCAAGATAAACAGATGCTTGGGCAACAATCAAAAATTTCAAGCCATATTAAAAAAGAGGAAGACATGGCCCAGTCCAATGGACAAACTAAAAACCAGGAGGACATGCAGAACAAACATGGAACAACTAGTCTGAGATATCCAAAAAAATATCATGAAACATCTTAATGAAATGAAGGAAAAGACTAAGAATATTAAGAAGGCAATAAGAGAAAATACTGAAGAAAGTTTAAGCATACATATAGCAGATATGATAGTGATGAATGGCACAATCCAAAAAATCAAAAAAAGACTTGAAACACATAACTGCAGATTTCTACAGGCTGAAGAAAGAATCAGTGATGTGGAAGACATTATATTTGAAATTTAAAAAAAATAGAACAGATAGATAAAAAGATAGAAAACATCCAGTAGGGATTTAGGGATTTAAGTGGCAACATGAAACACACAAACATACACATCACAGGCATCCCAGTGGGAGAAGACAAGGAAAAGGAGAGAGAAGGTGTGTTGAAGGAAATAATGACTGAAAATTTCCCAAACCTATTGAAGAAGATGGATGTACATGTCCAGGACATGCAGTGCATCACAAAGTATAAATCCTAACAGGTGTACCCCAAAACATATATGTGTCAATTTGTCCAATGCTCAAGACAAAGAGAGAGAACTGAAAGCAACAAAAGAGATCAACCACATAAAAGGAAGCTTGATTTGATTAAGTGCTGATTTCTCATTAGAAATCATGGAGGAAAGAAGGCAGTGGTCTGACATAATTAAGGTGCTAAAAGTGAAAAAAAATCTTCCAGTCAAGAATTCTCTATCCAGCAAAGCTGGCGTACAAAAGTGAGGAAGAGTTCAAAATATACACTGCTAAAAGAAATTAAGGTAGTATGTTAATAAGAAACCTGTCCACCATGAAATACTAAAGGGAGTTCTGCAAGTTGAAAGGAAAAAAAAAAACAGGAGAGAGGGAAAATTGGAAGAGAGTGTAAGAATAACTAAAAAGAGAAAAAGATGAATTAAACAATATATAGTATATATAAACCTAAAGAAAATATGGCTAATGTAAATAATTCATTGACAGTAAAAACATTGGATGATAATGGATTAAACACACCAGTCAAGAAACACACATTAGCAGAATGGATAAGGAAATATGACCCATCTATATGCTGTCTACACTAAACCCACCTTAGATCCTGGGGTGCAAGGAGGCTGAAAGGGAATGGCTGGAAAACAATTTTACAAGCTAACAATAACCAAAAAAGGACGGGAGTAGCTATACTAGTATCACACAAAATAGACTTTAAATGTAAAACTATTGTAAGATACAGAGAAGGACATTATATATTAATAAAAGGTGTAATATATCAAGAAGAAAGAACGATCAAAAACATTTAGGTGGTGGACTTGGCGCAGTGGTTAGGGCGTCCGTCTACCTCATGGGAGGTCCGCAGTTCAAACCCCAGGCCTTCTTGACCCATGTGGAGTTGGCCCATGCACAGTGCTGATGTGTGCAAGGAGTGCCATGCCACACAGGGGTGTCCCCCGTGTAGGGGAGCCCCACACACAATGAGTGTGACCCATAAGGAGAGCCGCCTAGCTTGATAGAAAGTGCAGTCTGCCCAGGAATGGCGCCACACACATGGAGAGCTGACATAACAAGATGATGCAACAAAAAGAAACACAGATTCCCGAGCCGCTCTCAACAGAAGTGGACAAAGAAGACACAGCAAATAGATGCAGAAAATAGACAGCCGGGGTGGGGGGGGGAAGGGGAGAGAAATAAATAAAAATAAAATAAATCTTTAAAAAAATTTATGAACTTAATCAGGTGCTAAAATTACATAAGGAAAACACTGGAAAACTAAGCAGGGTAACAGATGACTCTACAATTATAGTAGGGGACTTGAATACACCATTATCACTACTAGCCAGAACATCTTGACAGAGAATCAGTAAAGAAACAAAGAATTTGAACAATACATTAGAGATGGACAAATTCTGAGAAAGGGCAAGATGGCATCAGAGTAACTGCATCTTCATCATCTCACCTACAAAAAAATACCTGAGTGGGGACAAAATCCTGCCTGAGTTAGCTGTTTCAGGAGTCAAAGCAGGAAGCTGTTGAACATCAATCCTGAGAGAGCACAACAAAAAGAATGATAGCTCAAGATAAAACCACGGTTTTCTGCCCCTCCACCAGGGCAAGAAGTTACAACTTTTCCTGAACCTTGCTGGTCACACAGCCAGAAGAGAAAAACTCCAAGAGTGGGACAGTTCTGGTGAAGAATGGAGAGAATTCCTACTAGTGTGGGTTCAATTGTCTGGACCTCCCTTTTTGATCTTTAAAGAGCATACCAGCTTGCTTGAGGAGAAACCAGGAAGAGGGGAGAGGAAAATCTGCTGGAGCAGCACAGTTTACCTAACCTCTGAGGGTTATGTCTGGGAGAAGGTGGAGACAGGCAATTAACTAATCTTGTGCAACACACTTAGGTGAAGGGGGCAGTAGGAAATGTTCGGTAGGCTTGCAAGAGCATATTTTGAGCTGATAAGCCTAAAATAAGAACAAGGCCTAGAGCAGCATTGTGCCTGGGAATTTCCTCCTGTCAGCCTTCATGTTACTCAAATGTGGCCAGTCTTGAAGCCAAACTCAGCATGTAAATGCAATGCTTTCCCCCCAGCGTGGGACACGACACCCGGGGATGAGCCTCCCTGGCACCGAGGGACCACTATCAACTACCAACTGATGATGCAACTGGAAAATGACCTTATACAGAAGGTTCAATGCGGATCAGCAGAATATCCCTGTCTACATAAAATAACATGACTTTAAAATGCTGTTTGACCTAATGTAAGGGGGAAATGGAAAGGAGAAATGAGTTTATATGGCTATGAGTCTCTAAAAAAGAGTCTGGAGGCTGGCAGAAGGATTGCCCTTATGCACAACTGAGCAGAATTTGAGAGACAGATAAAGCAGATACAACCCCCAGATATTGGTTCCTTTGAGGGCTAAAGAGACCCATGGGAGTTATGGTCATGGCCGATGGGGCTAACTACTAGGTCAGAGGGCCCCTCTTTGGAAATGGTGTTTATGTGTGATGAATCTGGACTCAGATGGGATCTCTCTTCATAAGACTTTCATGCTAATGTGCTGGAGGTGCAGTTAGTGTTGGAGTTTAAGATATATTTAGGGGAGTTGAATCTCTGGACTGACAATGTGATAGCCAGGTCCTGAGCCTCAACAGACTCCAGCACCTACAATCTGATTTATTGGACTTACCACACTCAGCTAAGATGGCGTTGAAGAAGGACAACCACCACACCATGGAGCCTAGAGTGATTACAACTGAAAGTGGGAGGATTGCATCCAGCATCCATGTGGAATCTGAGCCTCCTCTTGACATAGAGGTGCAATTGACACAACCAACCCAATGTCTACATAGAAGAGGTGGCATTGGATTGGGAAAAGTCGACAGGGTGGCTGATGGGTATGGGGAAATACAGGAAGAGATGAGAGGTGGAGGCGTCTTTGGGACATGGAGCTGCCCTGGATGGTGCTTCAGGGGCAATCACCGGACATTGTAAATCCTCACAGGGCCCACTGGATGGAATGGGGGAGAGTATGGGCCATGATGTGGACCACTGACCATGAGGTGCAGAGGTGCCCAAAGATGTACTTACCAAATGCAATGGATGTGTCATGATGATGGGAACGAGTGTTGCTGGGGGGGGGGAGAGGTGGGGTGGGGGGGTGGGATTGAATGGGACCTCATATATATATTTTTTATGTAATATTATTACAAAGTCAATAAAATAAAATAAAAAAATAAAAAAATAAAAAAGAGCATATTTAGGGTTCCCAGCAAAGAGTGGGTGCTCTCTCTCAAAGAGATTGAGTCATTATTTTCCATGGTGATTTGATTCACCAGGGGCGCACTTGAATTTTGAAGGGGAGCTCTCACATGGACTTCCTGCTGCCCAGAAAGAGGGAAGTGAGAAAGGAAGAATGTGGGAAGGACAGATTACTAATCAGTTTATTCAATTGCATAGAGTTAAGTCAGCCCCTTGGAGCAGACTTTATTTGAGTAGGTTGATCTGAAGGAAGGTTTGGCTCAGTAGAGAATTTTAGCCTTGAATATACAAGGTCTCTGGTTCAGTTCCCAGCTCCTTTTAGAGTAGTGACACACTGGGATATTGGCTCATACTTGGTGACAGAGAAAACATAGATATTATCCTTGTATTAGCTTACCTTGGGTCTCTTATATTCTCTAAATAAGACCTTAAGAGGGAAGTCTGGTTTATTTATTGTTTGGTTGACACCCTGTTTGAGGGCTTATGTTGTTCTTTCCTTGTTAACTTGTCTTTCCTTCCTCTTTTCCCCCACTTTTTTCCTTTACCTTTTTATTGTCTTTTTTAAAGATACATAGATCACAAAAACTGTTACATTAAAAAATATAAGAGGTTCTCATATACCCCACACACCACATCACCACTCCCCCTACATCAACAACCTTTTCATCATCGTGGCAGATTCATTCATTTGGTGAATACATTTTGGAGCATTGCTGTACTGGATGAACTGTAGTTTAAATTGTAGTTTACACTCTGCCCCAGTCCATTCAGTGGGTTTAGGCAGGATATATAATGTCCAGCATCTGTCCCTGCAATATCATTTCAGACAACTCCAAGACCCAAAAATGCCCCCACAACACTTTTCTTCTTCCCTCTCCCTACACTCAGTAACTATCCTCCAAATCAATGATACAATTTCTTCCATTGATAGACTAATAATAGTTCTATAGTAGAATAACAGTAGGTCCCTGGCATGGTGATGTCCATTCCACCTCTATATCAAGAAGGGGACTTAGATCCCACATGGCTAATGGATGTGATTCTCCTGTTTGCATTTCTAAGCACTCCCAATTTTCCTGTTGTGGTGGTTGACCATTTTCACCTCCATCTTAGCTGACCTGGTTAAGTCCAATGAGCCAGAGAATAGGTGTTTCAATTCTACAGAGGCTCAAGGCCCAGCTGGCACATGGCCAGTCAAGAGACTCAAGTCTTCTGGGTATGCCCTAATACCAGGGCCAACCACAGGTTCAGTGAAAGAGAGAGAAGAGGCATTTGTAGAAAGGCCACATCTGAGTCCAACTCCATCATACTCAGGAACACAAATTCCAAAGTAGGGCCCACTGGCAAGGCACTGAACTCCTGTGCCATCTGCCATGACCATAGAACTTGTGTGTCTCCATAGCCCTCAGGAGAGCCAGTACCTGGGGTTCAGCTTGTTTATTGTTTGCTTTGCTTTCTCATCCTCAACTTCCTATTTTCTGTGTGTACATACAAGGGAATCTCAATAACATTAAGTGCTCATTTCTGATGTGAAACCACGGAGGCAAGAAGGGATTTGTGTGACATAATCAAGGTACTAAAAGAAAAAAATTTCCAGCCAAGAATACTCCACCCAGCAAAGTTGGTATTCAAAAATGATGGAGAGTTCAAAATATTCTCAGGTAAACAGAAACTAAGAGAGTATGCCAAAAGAAACCTGCCCTTCATGAAATACTATAGGGAGTTCTGCAGGAGGAAAGAAAAAAAAACAGGAGAGATAGGGTTGTAGGACAGTGTAAGAACAACCAAAAAAGAGAAATAAAAAATGACATATGACATACACAAATAAAAAAATACATATGGCTAGTGTAAGTAATTCCTTGAGAGTGATAACACTGCATGTCAATGGATTAACCTCACCAATCAAGAGACAAGGATTGGAAGGATGGAAATATGATCCATCTATATGCTGTCTACAAGAAACCTGCCTTAGACCCAGGCATTCAAGGAGGTTGAAAGTGAATGGCTGGAAAACAATCTTCAAGCAAACAATAAACAAAAAATGGCAGGAGTAACTATATTTATATTGGGTAAAGTAGACCTTACATGCAATACAATTTGTAGAAACAAAGATAAACCCTACATATTAGTAAATGGGGTAATCTTTAAAGAAGAAAGAACAATCATAAACATTTATGCACCTAATTAGGGAACTTCAAAATACATGAGGAAAACACTGGAAAAACTAAATGGAGGAATAGAAGCCTCTAAAATTATAGTGAGGGATTTGACTTTGAAACACCATTATCTCCATTAGAGTGAACATCTCAGAAAATCAATAAAGAAACAGATACGTTGAATAATATATTACAGTGTCTGGACCTAATAGACATACACACAACACTACATCCAAATACATCGGGATACACATTAATCTCAAGTGCACAGAGATCTATCTCCAAGATAGACCACATGATAGATCACAGAGAAAATCTCAATGAATTCAGAAAGATTGAAATCATACTAAGTAATTTCTCTGATGACAGTGGAATGAAGCTGGAAATTTCCAAGATGTTATACCCCCTCCTGTTGAGACCTGATATTCTCAAACAGGGGGGAGGGTGTCTCTAGAGAGCATGGGTGGTTCCCAATTGGGGAGGACAAATTAGTGTGTCACACCCTCAACATTGTTGCAAGTATCTATGAATCTTGTCCTTCAAGCAGTGAAGCATGGTTGACAATGTGGGACCTGAGAAGAGGGGGTGAGGGGAACAGTATAGTTACAAGAGGGGGTAACTTGGGGGCAATGGATGTGTTCTACATGATCCTGCAATGATGGATACAAGCTATATTAAACTACACCAAAAATTTATAAAAGTGTATAGTCTAAAATGTAAACCATAATGTAACCAAAATTTTGTACAAGCGTACAGTCTGAAACCTAAACCATAATGTAACCCACAATGTATCCATGGTTGGTAGCTCTGTTTCACTATCTGTACATCAGTTGCAGCAAATTTAACATCCACATGTAAAAATGCCATTGTTGGGGAAGGTGGAAAGGATTGGATTAATGGGAGTCCCCTATATTGTATATGTGACTTTACTGTGATCTAAAACTTTTTTTAAAAAATATAAAAATGTAATGTAGACACTGAGGAAGAAATGGAAGAGGTTCTCTTGCCACTGTACATACAGGGCAAGAACTATTGCAGTGATGAAAGTCATAACATCAAAAAACATTTTATGGTATTTTTAATTTTTTTAATACCCCACTTTATTTTTTCTTTGTTAGTTTTCCTAAATTATTAAGTATTCTATTTCTAATCTTTAAACCTATCGTTACTATTTCATTTTCTTACTAAATGAATTTGGAAATATATTAGACTTCATTTCTGAAGAAGTTTTGGATCAAAAAGGAGTTCAACTATTGCAGGGGAGGAGCACTGATGGAGGTTGTAATTGATGGGGTATGCATGGGTGGAAGGGAGTTCTGCAGTGCATGCATATTGGGTATGTAGAAATGTTCAGATGTTCTTTGGGTTTTGACATAAAGGATAGTTTCAAAAATGAACTGAGGGAGTGCTGAGTTCCCATGCTGGGGAAGTCTGTCTCACTCCCCAATGGAGCATCAATATTCTCCCAAATGCAAAGGAAAAGGCCAGTGAAAAAAGAAGGTGCTATGATGGGTCCTTGATACTGATAATTATACTTAGGAGTCTTTTTGTTGGAAACTTCACCTAGGCTTAGAGCTGCAGGTTGCCTAAGAATTACCTCCTAAGAGCTTCCATGATTCTCAAATGTGGCCACTCTCTAAGCTAAACTCAGCATGTAAATGCATTACCTTTCCCCCAGCATGGGACTTGACTCCCAGGTATGAGCCTCCCTGGCACCAAGAGATTTCTTCCAAGCATTACCTGGTAAGGCAACTAGAAAGACATTGAATAAAAGGTGGAAATGGTAAAGAAAAATGAATTTAAATGCCTAAGAGACTTCAAATTGACTTTGGAGTCAGAGGGATCTCACTTATGCAGTAGGAGCTCAGAGACAGACAAAGTAGATACAACCCCAGGTAATGGTGCTCCTGAGTGCTACAGAGACACTCAGGTCCTATGGTCATGACAGATGACTCTGGAGTTTAGTGCCTTGCCAGTGGGCTCTACTTCAGAATTTGTGCTTTTGAGTGTGATAGAGTTGAACTCAGATGTGACCTCTCTAAACATGCCTCTTTTGTCACTTTTACTGAACCTGTGGTTGGTGCTGAGGTTGCCGTATGCTCAGGAGACTTGAATCTTTGGACTGACTGTGTGCTTCCTGGGTCCCAAGCCTCAGCTGAGTTGCAACGACTACTCTCTGGTTTTTTGGACATGCAATGTCAGCTAACAGGGAGTTGGGAATGACCAGCTACCACACCAGTGAAACAAGAGAGTCTGTGCTGGCAAGCAGGAGAATTCCCTCCATCATCCATGTGAATCTAAACTTCTCTTGAGTTAGAGGCAGAGTCAGCATCACCATTGCCATGTCCTCATGATGGAGGAATAAAATATAGATTAGAGTGGACTTAGTGTTATTCTACTATAGAATTATTGTGACTCTAGCAATGGAAGAAACTGTATCATTGCAGTGGAGACAGTGCCCATGGTAGTTGCAGAGGACAGGGAGAGGGAATAAGAGGTATGATATGGAGGCATTTTCAGGCCTTGGAGTTGTCCTGAATGATATTGCAGTGACAGGTGCATGACATCATATATTCTTTCATAACCCTCTGAATGGACTAAGAGTGTTGACTACAATGTAAACTATAATCCATGCTGTGTAGCAGTGCTCCAAAATGTAATAATCAAATGCAATGAATGTGCTACACTGATGAAAGAATTATGTGATGTGGGAGTAGTGGGGTGCTCAGTAGTGGAAGTGTATGGGATATTGTTATTTTTTATTATTTTTAATATTTTGTATAATCTATGTATCTTTAAAAAATTTTAAAAATCTAAAAAAATTATATATATATATATATGGAAAAATATACATTAGAGGATCTGAACATAATAGACATATACAGAACATTGTACCCAAATACAACAAGAAGTACATTCTTCTCAAGGGCACATGGATCATTCTCCAGGACAGACCACATCCAAGGCCATAGAATAACTGCCAATGAATTCCGAAAGATTGAAATTATACAAAGTAATTTATCTGACCACAATGTAATGAAGCTAGAAATCAGTAAAAAGCAGAGAACCAGATTACGTAAAAAGATTGAAGTTAAACAACACAATCTTAGAAAAACAGTGGGTCAAGGAGGAAATTGTGAAAGATGTCAGTAACTACCTTGAAACGAATGAAAATCACAACACAATGTATCAAAACTTATGGGATAAAGCAAAAGATGTACAGAGAGGGAAATTCATAGCCATAAATGTCCCCATTAAAAAATAAGAAAGATCTAAAATCAAAGATTAACTGAACACTGGCAGGAATTAGAAAAAGAGCAACAAACTAACCCCAAACAAGTGAAAGAAGAAATAGCAATATTCAAGCAGAGCTAAATAATATTGAAAATAAGAAAGTACTAGGAAAAATAAATAAAATTAAAAGCTGGTTCTTTAATAAGATTAATAAAATTGAAAACCCCTTTGCTAAACCAACGAAGATTTAAAAAAGTAGATGCAAATACTTAAAATACAAAACAAGAAAGGGGATATCACCAGTGACACCACAGAAATAAAGAGTGTCATAAAAGGAAACAGGAATGACTAGTGAAGGTGGATGATCCACTGATGGGTCAGTAATATTGATGACTTTATTTATGAACATTTATTCTGTTAATTGAATCCTAGCTTAATATTATAGGGTCCTAAGAGTTACGTCCTGAGAACCTCCTTTTGTTCAAATGTGGCCTCTCTCTAAGCCAAAATCAGCAAAAAAAACATTATCTTCCACCCACCATGGGATATGGCTCCCAGAGATGAGGCCTCCCCAAGCACCAAGGGATTACTACCAACCACCAACTAGCAATGCAACTGGAGAAAAACCTTGACCAAAAGGGGGAAAAGGAAAGATAAATGAGTTTATATGGCTAATAGACTTCAAAGTGAATGGCGAGGTCATTATGACTAGGAGTCTTCAGAGTGAGTCAGGAACTCATTCTAGAGATTTCATTTATGCATATCTCAGCAGGATTTCATTTAGTACCAAAGTAAATACTACCTCAATAGTGGGGCTTGTGAAGGCACTGGCAACATCCAGACACTATAGTCAGGGCAGGTAACTCAGGAGTTTGTTGCCTTGACAGATGGCCCTACTTTGGAATTTATGCTCCCCTGTGTGACAGAGATGGACTCAGTTGAGTTTTCCCTGAACATGGATTTTCTCACCCTTCTGTTTAATCTTTGGGCTTTCCATGTGCCAGCTGGGTCCTGAATCTCAATGGAGTTGCAACACTCCAGTTCACTGAGCTCACCCAGGGCAAATAACAAAGAGATGATGATGGACAATGATCATCCCAAGGAACTGAGAGTGTCTACAACTATAAGTAAGGGAGTCCCATCCATCTGCCCCGTGGGATTGAAGCCCCCTCAATTAGAGGTCAAATAGGCATCACCATCTCAGAATACTCACAATTGGAAAAATGTGCTACATTAATGAAGGATGTTAATATGAGAAAATGTGGGAGGTGTAGGAGGCAGGACATATGGAAATTCCCTATGTTTTTACATAACATTTATGTAAACTATCTTTTCCAGGTATTGGTTCCATGGAGGGCTAAAGAGACCCACGGGTTCTATGGTCATGGCAGATGGGGTTCACTGCCATGTCAGATGGCCCTTCTTTAGAGCTGGTGTTTCTGCGTGATGAAACTGGACTCAGATGGGATCTCTTTTCATAAGACTTTCATGGTACTTTACTGGAATTGTAGTTGGTGTTGGGGTTTAAGATATATTTAGGGGATTTGAATCTCTGGACTGACAATATGATAGCCAGGCCCTGAGCCTCAACAGACTCCAGCTCCTACAATCTGATTTATTGGACTCACCTCACTCAGCTAAGATGGAGTTGAAGAAGGACAACCACCACACCATGGAGCCTAAAGTGCCTACAACTGAAAGCAGGAAGATTGCATCCAGTATCCATGTGGAATCTGGGCCTCCTCTTGACATAGAGGTGCAACGGACACAACCAATCCAAGGTCCACAGAGAAAAGGTGGTATTGGAGTGGGAAAAGTGGACATGGTGGCTGATGGGTATGGGGAATGGCAGGAAGAGATGAGATGTGGAGGCGCCTTCGGGACTTGTAGTTGCCCTAGATCGAGCTTCAGGGTCAATCACCAGACATTGTAAATCCTCCCAGGGCCCACGGGATGGAATGGGGGAGAGTATGGGCCATGATGTGGACCATTGACCATGAGGTACAGAGATGCACAGAGAGGTACTTACCAAATGCAATGAATGCATCATGATGATGGGAGTGAATGTTGCTGGGGGGGGGGGGGGGAGTGGTGGGGTGGGAGTGGTGGAGTTGAAAGGGACCTCATATATATTTTTTTAATGTAATATTTTTACAAAATCAATAAAAAAGGCCAAAAACTAAAAAATAAATAAAAATGAAAATGGAGTAAGAACTTCAATTGAAATACAAAAAAATAAAATAATAAAGTGAAGGTGGATGACTCACACTACCTTATGTAAATCATGAAACAAAGCTACAGAGGTCAAAATGTTGTGATATTGGCCCAAGGATAGATATATTAAACAATGTCACTGAATTGAGGGTCCAGAAATAGACCCCATGACTATGACAATCTGATATTTGACAATGCTGTCAGGTCCAGTCAAATGGGTCAGAATTGTCTCTAACAAATGGTGCTGGGAGAACTGGATATGCATATCCAAAGAATAAAAGAGGATTCTATAGCTTACATATATATAAAATTTAACTAAGATGTATCAAAGACATAAATATGAGAGCCAGGAAAACAAAATTCCTTGAAGACAATGAAAGGAAGCATCTACATGATATTGTGATAGGCAGTGGTTTCATGAACTTTACCTGCAAAGCATGAGCAGTGAATGAATAAGTATATAAGTAGGACTTCCTCAAAATTAAACTCCTTTAGGTTTCAAAGTTTTTCAAGAAAATGAAAAAAGCAGCCTACTCAATAGGAAAAAATATTTGGAAACCATATACCCATAGAAGTCTAATATCTAGCATATTTAAAGAAATCATTCTATCCAATAATTAAAACACAACCAAATTAAAAATAGGCAATGGTTTAAGCCAAGGTGGCAGCTGAGGAAGAAAGTTGAAGACTCAGCTCATCATACAGGGTGGGTGGTGGTCACCCATAGCTATCTGAGGTGTCTGTTTGTAAGCCCCAGAAGGCCAGAGGAGTATCCTGCAACATCCTACAAGGTATGGAAAGAAGAGACTGCCTTTCTGCTGTGAAGAAACCTAAGTAGAGCCCTCCACAGCATGAAACCTTTACCCATGGTGCAAACCTCCTCGGGAGCTATTCCATGGCTGGAGTTGGAAACTCCATTTTCCAAAAATGAGAGAGGAAGACAATTCCTGGCACCAACTTCAGGTACTGATTAGTAAATTCATCAGTCTAAAATATAATACTAAAAACAGTTAAGTTTAATCTTGTCCAAGTCAGAAAGAGGCTGGTAGTGGCCATTTTAGCTCAGCATCCAGAAGGAGGGGAAAAAGGGCTGATAGAAAAGCACAATGTTGGTAGGGATTGGCTTCTTTTTACCCAGATCAGATTTCAGCCTAAACCCCAGTCACACCTCTGGAAGGGATGAAGCTGGAGGTAACTGCACCACCTCTTGGAAACTGCAAGTCATGCTGCAGAGGCCAATGCCCATCCTACTCTAGTGGAATAAGTTGCCCTGGGAGCTCTTCCATGGCTAGAGTTGGGGGCTTCATTTCCCAAAACGGGGGAGGAAGAGATGTTTGCCCAGCAATTTCAACTACTGATTGGTGGACTTGGCTGGCCAGAGTATATTCCCAAAATAGATAGGGTTTAAATCTTTCCACATTGGAAAGAGGCCAGTAACCGTCAGTTTGACTCCACTTCTGGCAAGAGGGGAAGCACTGAAAATCACAGTGGGCACTGCGGCGGCGATTCCTGGAGGCTCTGCGGTACTGGGGAATTCATAAGCCCTAAGCAGGCAATTGGGGGGCTAACAGGGCAGGAGGCCTTCACAGACCAATTTGGGGAGACAAACTGGAGTTTTATTGTGAGGAGGGGAATTTTTGATTGTGGACACAAATAATAGTGCTTCCGGCTAGAGCCCCGCCCCCAAAGGCCAGCTGCCGATCTGCAGCGGCCTTAAATTGCTCGCAATAAAGAGACATCACCAGGAGACTGTTTCAGGGACTGGCAGGGTGGGAGATGTCTGGAAGCCGATTAGGGGAATATTTTGCGGAGTGTGGGAATTTCGGTTTTGGACACTGATATCAGCGTTTCCAGCTGGAGCCCCGCCCTTTGGGCCTGGCTACTGATCTGCAGCATCATTAAATTGGCTGCAGTGTAGAGGTGCCCCCAGGTGGCCATTTCAGGGGCTTACAGGGTGGGAGGGGTCCTGAAGTCGAATTGGTGATACAACCACAGAAGAGACCCAAGTGAGAGGGTGAATTGCGGGGTTCTGACACATAGGTCAGAGTTTGCGGATGTGACCTCCCCCATAGGGTTAGCACCCAGCTGTGGGGATCCCTGAAAGCTGTGTTGCACTGCAGTGCTCCCAGGCTCCCTGTTAACCAAATTTGAGGTTGCCAGGTCTGAGTCCCCTAAACTCTGTTGGCCCACACCCCAGAGACTCACACCTCTTAAGTCTGCAATATCACAGACTTTCCATTCCTGAATCCATCACGTCCTGAGGTCCTGAGGTCATAGAATGTCCTAGCCCTCAACGTTTGCATTTTTTCTTTTGTTTTGCTTTGTTTTTTTATTTTTATTTTTATTTTATTTTTTATTTTTTCTTGTCCTGATTGCTAACATTGCATTATCTCCTACTCTTTTCTCCCATTGTATCCCCCAAAGTCTTTTTTTTTCAGTTATTTAGTGGGGTATTTTGTTGTTGCTGTTGTGGTTGTTCTATACCTTCTTTTCTTTTCCTTACTTGTTCCCCTCCCTTTATCCACCCCGTTTTTCTTTCTTTCTTTCTTCTATTTTTTTTCTCTCTTGTCCCTCATTTTCTTCTTATTTTATTTTATCTTAATTATACAATAGGTGCTGCGGGGAACACTTCTCATTTGCTGGGTTTCCTCAGCCTCCACTGCCTCATTTCAGTGTGAATTGATTTTGGCTAACTACACTATTCCCTTTCCCCCACATCTTGATATCCTCCATTGTCTACTGTCTTGCCTATATTCCACCTCCCTTTCTTTGACCCCAAAATGTCTAATTCTTAATTTCTAATACTTTTGTTTTGTTTTCTGTCTTTTATCCACTCTTGAAACTATTGCTTTTCTTTTTTCTTTCACTCTCTCACAAAAACATTAGTTTTTGAATTCATACCATATTCCTCCCATATTCAGTCGTCTACCTCATTATAGGTACTCTACCTACTGCTATAACTCTACACAAGTTACATGAATCTAATATCCATCCTCCCAGATCTCATACTGTTGCTCTGTTAACATTTATTACCAATACTACTTTACACATTTTCATTTCTTACAAAATTGCTATTCCTGGCCATAATACTTTCCTTCATAGTGAACTCAGCCAGCAATAAGACATTAGAATAAGAAGAACAAGGGGAGAAAGAGAAGATATAACACTTACAGAAAAGCAACAGCTAATTAATCCCCAAGACTAGACAAAGAAGCTAAGGAACTGATTAAAACTCTCAAGATAAAATGATGACCAGACAGCAACAAAAATCTACAAACCAAACCAGCAATCAGGAAAACATAGCTGAATTCAATGAACAAACTAAAAACCAGGAAGTGGAGAAGAACTTCACACAAGTAATTAAAGATCTCACAACATATATCACAGACAAATTTAATGAAGTAAAGGAAGAGGTTAAAAACATGAAGACAACCCTTGGAAGGGAAATTGCAGACATGCACAAAAAGATAACAGATATGATGGGAATGAAGACCACAGTTCAAGAAATCAAAAATACACTCACAGCAAATAACAGCAGATTAGAAGAGGAAGAGCAGAGAATTAGTGATGCGAAAGACAGTACATTGGAAATCAAACAGATAGTAAAATTGATCAATAAAAAGATAGAAAAAATCCAGCTAGAACTTAGGGATTTAATGACAATGCAAAACACTCAAACATACGTATTATAGGCATCCCAGAAGGAGAAGAGAAGGGAAAGGTGTCAGAAGGAGTGTTGCAGGAAATAATGGCTGAAAATTTCCCAAATCTACAAAAAGAGACAGATGTGCATATCCAAAAAGCACAGCACACCCCAAACATCATAAACAACAACAGGCCCACCCCAAGACATATACTTGTCAAATTATCCAACTCTCAAGACAAAGAAAAAATTCTAAAAGCAGCATGAGAAAAGAAAATCATCACATACAAGGGAAGCTCCATATGACTAAGTGTTGATTTCTCATCTGAAACCATGGAGGCAAGAAGGCAGTGGTATGATATAGTCAAGGTACTAAAAGAAAAATATTTCCAACCAAGAACACTCTATCCAGCTAACCTAGCATTCAAAAATGATGGAGAGTTCAAAATATTCATGGATAAACAGCAATTGAAAGAGTATGCTAACAAGAAACCTCCCCTTCAAAAAATTCTAAAGGGAGTTCTGCAGGAAGAAAGGAAAAAACAGGACAGGCAGAGTTGGAGGAGATTGTAAGAGCAACAAAAACTACAAAAAGAGAAGAAAAAAACAAACAAAATGTGACAAACAAAAGTCCAATCAAAATATGGCTAACATAAATAATTCCTTGAAAGTAATAAAACTGAATGTCAGTGGATTAAACTCACCTATCAAAAGATTCAGACTGGAATTTTGGATAAGGAAATATGACCCATCTATATGCTGTCTACAAGAGACACATCTTAGACGCAGAGACTCATGGAGGCTGAAAGTGAATGGTTGGAAAACAATCTTACAAGCAAACAATAACCAAAAAAAGGCAGGAGTAGCTATATTAATATCAGACAAAATAGACTTTAATTAATTTCAGACAAAATAGACAAACAATTGTGAGAGAAAAAGAAGGATACTATATATTAGTGAAAGGGACAATCTGTCAAGAAGAACGAACAATCAAAAATATTTATGCTCCTGACAAAGTTGCCTCTAAATACATGAGGCAAACACTGGAAAAACTAAGTGAAAGAATAGATGCATCTACAATTATAGTAGGAGATTTTAATTCACCACTATCAACTTTGGACAGAACATCTCAAAAGAGAATCACTAAAGAACAAAATATTTGAACAGTATATTAGAGGAGCTGGATCTAATAGACATATGTAGATATACAGATCATTACACCCAAGCACAGCAGGATAAACATTTTTCTGAAGTGCACATGGATCATTTTCCAAGATAGATCATATGCTAGGACACAAAGAAAGGCTTAATGAATTCAGAAAGGTCAAAATCATACAAAGTAATATATCTGAGCACAGTGGAGTGAAGCTGGAAATCTACAAGGGCCAGAGGCCCAGATTTCACACCAAGATATGGAAATTAAACAGCACACTCTTAGAAAAACAGTGGGTCAAAGAGGAAATCTCAAAATAAATCAATGACTACCTTGAAAGAAATGAAAATGATAACACAACATACCAAAATTTATGGGATGCAGCAAAAGCAGTACTGAGAGGGAAATTCATAGCCATAAATTCATACATCAAAAAAGAAGAAAGAGCAAAAATTGGAGAACTAACTGCATACTTGGAGGAATTAGAAAAAAAACAACAAAGTAATCCAACAGGAAAAAGAAGGAAGGAAAAAACAAAGATAAGAGCAGAACTAAATGAAATAGAAAATAAGAAAGCACTTGAACAGATAAACAAGACCAAGAGCTGGTTTTTTGAGATTAATAAAATTGACAAACCTTTACCGAGACTAACAAAGAAAAAAAGAGAGAAGATGCAAATACACAAAATAAGAAATGAGAAAGGAGATATCACCACTGAGGCCACAGAAATAAAGACTATCATAACAGGATACTTTGAAAAACTATATTTCAACAAAAATGACAATTCAGAGGAAACGGACAAATTCCTAGAAACACATAAGAAGCCTATTTTGACAAAAGAAGAAATTGATGATCTCAACAAACCAATCACAAGTGAAGAGATAGAATCAGTCATTAAAAACCTCCCAACTAAGAGGAGCCCAGGGCCAGATGGCTTCACAGGTGAATTCTATAAAACATTCCAGAAAGAACTAACACGAATCCTGCTGAAACTCTTCCAAAAATCAAAACATAAGGAAAATTGCCTAACTCCTTCTATGATGCCAACATTACCCTAGTACCAAAGCCTAACAAAGACACCACAAGAAAGGAAAATTACAGACCAATTTCTCTAATGACCCTAGACACAAAAATACTTAACAAAATACTTGCTAATCTTATTCAACAACACATTAAATGAATTATACTCCACGACCAAGTGGGATTCATTCCAGGTATGCAAGGATGGTTCAACATAGAATATTAATCAATGTAATACACCATATAAACAGACTGAAGGAAAAAAATCACATGATTATATCTATAGAAGCAGAAAAATCATTTGACAAAATACAACACTCTTTCGTGATAAAAACACGGCAAAAGATCGGAATACAATGAAGTTTTTTGAACATAATAAAGAGTATATATGAAAAACCTACAGCCAACATCGTTTACAATGGAGAAATCCTCAAATCCTTCCCTCTAAAGTCAGGAACAAGACAAGGATGCTCACTGTCTCCCCTTCTATTTAACATTGTCTTCAAAGTACTTGCTCAAGCACTGAGGCAAGAGCCAAATATTTTCAGAAGACATGATCCTGTACATAGAAAACCCTGAGAGGTCTACAACAAAGCTTCTAGAACACATAAATGTGATTAGTAAATCAGAGGTTTTAAGATCAATATGCAAAAATCAGTAGCATTTCTGTACACCAATAATGTGCAAGCATCAGGAGGAAATCAATAATCAAGTATCATTCACAATAGTAAATTAAAAAATCAAATATTTAGGAATAAATTTAACTAAAAAGGTAAAAAACTTATACACCGAGAACTATACAAGACTGTTCAAGGAAATCAAAGAAGACCTAAATAAATGGAAGAATATTCCCTGTTCATGGATAGGAAGTCTAAATATTATTAAGATGTCTATCCTACAAAAACTGATCTACACATTCAATGCGATCCCAATAAAAATCAACACAGCCTTGTTTCAGGAACAAGAAAAACTAACTATGGAATTTATTTGGAAAGGAAAGAGGTCCCGTATAGCCAAAGCCATATTGAAAAAGAAAAATGAAATTGGAGGAATCACACTACCTGACTTCAAAACATACTACAAAGCTACAGTAGTGAAAACAGCATGGTATTGGCATAAGGAGAGACACACAGACCAATGGAATCGAATTGAAAGTTCTGATATAGAACCTCAATATATAGCCATATAATATTCCATAAAGCCACCAAACCCTCTCAACTGGGAGAGAATGGCCTATTCAACGAATGGTGCCTGGAGAACTGGATATCCATTTGTAGAAGAATGAAAGAGGATTACCATCTCACACCTTATGCAAAGATCAACTCAAGATGGATCAAAGACCTAAATATAAGAGCCAAGACCATAAAGACCTTGGAAAGCAGTTTAGGAAACATCTGCAAGACCTTGTAATAGGAAATGGCGTCATGAACATCACACCAAAAGCAAGAGCAGCAAAAGAACAAATAGATAAATGGGACTTCCTCAAAATTAAAGTCTTCTGCACCTCAAAGGAGTTTGTCAAGAAATTAAAAAAGGAACCTACACAATGGGAGAAAATATTTGGCAACCATATATCCAATAAGAGACTTATAATTTGCATATATAAAGAACTCCTATATCTTGAAAATAGAAAGATAAACAACCCATTTAAAAAATGGGAAAAAGTTTTAAACAGACACTTCTCCAAAGAAGAAATACAAATGGCTAAAAAGCACATGAAAAAATGCTCCAAATCTCTAGCTATCAGGGAAATGCAAATCAAAACTACAATGAGACACCGTCTTACTCCCATAAGATTGGCAGCTATGAAAAAAACAGAAGAATACAAATGCTGGAGAGGATGTGAAGAAATGGGAACACTCATCCATTGCTGGTGGGAATGCAGAAGGATCCAACCATTCCGGAGGACCGTTTGGTGGTTTCTCAAAAAAACTAATCATAGATTTGCCATATGAGCCAGCAATTTCACTGCTGGGTGTATACCCAGCAGAACTGAAAACAAGGACACAAACCGATATATGCACACCAATGTTCATAGCAGCATTGTTCACTATCGCCAAAAGTTGGAATCGAACCAAATGCCCATCAACAGATGAGTGGATCAATAAAATGTGGTATATACATACAATAGAATACTACTCGTCTTTAATAACAAATACATTACAAACACACGTGATAACATGGATGAATCTTGAGAACCGTATGTTGAGTGAAGCAACCCAGGCATTGAAGGACAAATACTACATGACCTCAATGATATGAAATAAGCAAGCTGCCTCAGAGAGCTAGAGACTGGAAGATAGGCTTACAGGAAATCGGGGGGTAGAGGAAGGATGTAAGCTGACATCTATATTGGTGAAATATATGATAAGCTGGCGGTAAATATGTGCACAAAGAGGAGATAAAATGGGGGCATAGGGTTACCTTTGGGTGTGGCTTTGTGTGTTTGAGGGGGGCTAGGGATGGGTGGATGGGTAATAATGCCCAAAAAATTGGGGGGGAGGATCAACATACGAACACTGGAGATTGTCAGGTGTTCGTTGAAAGTAAAATGCTGAGAAAACCGTATCAAAATATAATTAGGAAAGTTACCTGCTTTAGATACTCAAATGGGATAATCTGATGCAAGACAGACTCCTAGGGAATATCTGAATGCTCATTTTGCCAGAGTGTGTTATACCCTTGGGTAGAGACACATATAATGAGAGTGAAGGTAGACCCACATCCTGAGGAGGACTAATGCCATCAAATAGAGGGAACTGTATCTCTCAAGTAAAAGGGTGGCTCCCAGGGCATTAGGGCAGTTGAGCAAGTCAAGCCCTCAACACTGTTGCAAGTATCTCTGAACATGGTTCCTCAAGAAATGAGGATTGACTGTCACTGTGGGGCCCAAGGGGAGGGGAAAATAGATATTGAATAGATGGAACCAAAGTAAATGTGAGGGCCAAAGAAGTGTTTCACAAGAGTCCACAAGGATGGATATAAAACATGTAATATTACACCAAAAACATATAGGGGATGACAGACTAATAATGTAAACCATAATGTGAAACATAGGATAAATAAAAAATTTAGAAAACTGTATAATATTCTAAAGTATAAACCACAATGTAAACACAAATGTCACCTTGTTTGAAAGCTAATGTCTCAATATCTGTACATCAGTTTCAGTAAATATGATATGAATAAGTTAAAAGATTATTGCTGTGGAAGGGAAAGGTTTTATAATGGATATGTGGTAGTACTGTATATTGTATACATGAATAGCTGTGATCTAGGGCTCTTGTGAAGAGACGCTCAATAATTAGGAAAAAAGAAAAGAAAAAGATAGGATGTAGAATTTTTCCAAATCAATATGTATTCTATATCTAACCTTTAAACTCATTGCTATATTCCATTTTACTAGTAAGGGAACCTGACATTATATTGGGCTTCACTTTTCAGGAAGTTTTGGATCACAGAGTGGTTCAACAATGGCAGCGGAGGAATAGTGGTATGGGATGTTATTGACAGGCGATATATGGTAGACAGGGAGTTATACAGGGCATGTATCCAGGGTGCATGGAAATGTTTGGATATACTCATAGTGGAAACAATTAAAAACAACAGATGGGGGTGTACTGGGTTCCTGGCTGGGGCGGGCTCTGTTGTGGTACCTAGGGGAGCATCAGCTGTCCCCTAGGTGCAACAGTAAGGACCAGGAAGGAATGAGGGTCCAACAGTGAGCCCCTGATATTAATGACTATGCTTGTGAGCCTATACACCTGAAATAAGAACAAGGCCTATAGCAGCACTGTGCCTAGGAGTTTCCTCCTGACAGCCTCCGTGTTACTCAAATGTGGCCAGTCTCGAAGCCAAAGTCAGAATGTAAATGCAATCCCTTCCTCCTAGCGTAGGACATGACACCCGGGGATGAGCCTCCCTGGCACCAAGGGATCACTACCAAGTACGAGCTGATGACATAACTAGAAAATGACCTTGAATTAAAGGTTCAATGTGGACCAGCAGAATATCTCTGTCTACATATAAAAACAGGAGTTAAAAATGGTGTTTGACCTCAAGTAAGAGTAAATGGAAAGGACAAATGAGTTCATATGGCTATGAGTCTCTAAAAAAGTCTGGAGGTTGTCAGAAGGATTGCCCTTATGCACACCTGAGCAGAGTCTCAGAGACACATAAAGTAGATACAACCCCAGGTATTGGTCCTTTTGAGGGCTAAAGAGACCCACAGGTTGTATGATCATGGCAGATGGGGTTCACTGCCATGCCAGTTGGCACTTCTTTGGAGCTGGTGTTTCTGCGTAATGGAGCTGGACTCAGATGGGATCTCTTTTCGCAAGCCTTTCATGCTACTTTACCGGAACTGTAGTTGGTTTTGCGGTTTAAGATATATCTAGGGGATTTGAATCTCTGGAGTGACAATATGATAGCTAGGCCCTGAGCCTCAACAGACTTCAGCTCCTACACTGTGATTTATTGGACTTACCCCACTCAGCTAACATGGAGTTGAAGAATGTCAACCACCACACCATGGAGCCTAGAGTCCCTACAACTGAAAGCGGGAGGATTGCATCCAATATCCATGTGGAATCTAAGCCCCCTCTTGACATAGATGTGGAATGGGCACAACAAAGCCAAGGTCCACAGGAAGGAGGAATGCAGTAAGGACTAGAGTGGACTTAATGATATCCTATTCATGAACTATTGTGGTTAATAATCGAGAGAATGTGGCATTAGTGTGGAAAAAGTGTCCATGGTTGTAGCTGGGTGCAGGGAATGGGAGGAAGTGATGAGATGTGGAGGCATTTTCGGGACTAGGAGTTGTCCTGGGTGGTGCTCCAGGGACAATTGCCAGATGTTTTATGTCCTCTCATGGCCCACTGGATGGAACGTGGGCTATGGTGTGGACTACAGTCCATGGTGTACAGTGATGCCCCGATATGTACTCACCAGATGCATTGGATATGTCATTATGATGGAGGAGAGTGTTACTCTGGGAGGGGTGGTATGGTGGGGGCAGTGGGGTGAATGGGGACCTCATATTTTTTGAATGTAATATTTTTTAAAAAAATGAGTAAATTGAGTAGAATTTGGAAAAACAAAAACAAAAAACATTGCAATAACAGATACAGGCCATTATACATTTTGTAAAATCTATAACATTGTGCAGTACAAAGTGTAAACTATAATGTAAACTAAACCATGATTAGTAGCAATGCTTCACTATGTGTTCATCAATTTTAACAAATATACCACATTAATGACAAAAAAGAAAATCACAGTGAAGCTAGGGACTGGCTTCTGTACACCAAGATTGGATTACAACTTTAACCTAGGCTCCAGCCCTACCTCTGGTAGGGAGAAGTTCATGGGACTTGTGCCAGGGTCTCCAGGCAACTGCAAGTACTTTTAGCTGGAACAGACTGAAAAGTCAGACACTTGGGGCTGCATCCCCACACCCTAAGAGGATAACAGAGGACCTGAGTTTCCTTGGCCTCTGTGGACAACTGCAGGCATTTTCAGCCCACACAAACTGGTTTTTTGAGTACCTTCAAGTACAGCTCTACCTAGGCCCACCACCTAGGATAGGAGGGGGCTTGTGTACCCTCAGCCTCTCAGGGCAACTGTAGGCATGCAAAAACTCAACTATTGGACACTTGTGTCTCCACCCCTACCCCCAAGAGGACAAGCGAGGGACTGTGTTTTCCCAACTTCTATGGATATAAACAGCAGGTGCTTTGGGCCCACACAGCCTAAAATGGTGGGTACTTGTGGATCCACCCCCACACCACTATAAGAAAAACTTAGGCTGGTATTTTCACAGCCTTTCTGAACAATGGCAGGTACTTTTGGACTGCACAGACTGGACTGTTGAACTCCTGTGGATCCATGCCCACCACTCAGTAGGATAGGAGGGGCCTTGTATTTCCTCAGCCTCTCCGCGTAATGGCAGTCCCTTGCAGCTTTCACAGACTGAATTGTTGGATGCCTATGAATTCACTTCCACCACCAATAGGATAAACGGTGTCTGATATCTCCACAACTTCTGCAGGCAATGTCGGGTACTTTGGGCCTACATGGACTGAACTGTTCATTGCCTATGGATCTAACCCCATGCCCTAATAGGATGAGAGGGAATTGGTGTTTTCTCAGCCTCTACAGGCATTGGCAGGTTCCCTTGTCCTAAAGGGACTGGACTGATGAGCACCCATGGACCCATCCCCACCACCCAATAAGAAAGAAAGGGGCTGGTGTTTCGTGAAGTTCTCTGGAAAATTGAGGGTACTTTCAGCATACAAGGACTGAACTGTTGGGCATCAGTGGTTCTGTTTCCACCCTCTAGAGGGCAGAAGGGACAGTACTCTCTCAGCCTCTCAAGAAAACTGCAGTTGTACTCAGCCCACACAGATTATATTGCTGAGCATTCCAAAGGGTTCATCCCACCTCCAGCAGGAAGGCGATTGATGCTACATCAACTGTGGGCATTTTGGATCCATATAGCATATATTGCTGCCAACAACTTCAGCTCCATCCTGACTCCAGATAAGAGAGGAAGGGGTGTAAAGCTTCATCAGTCTCTCCAGGCAACTATAACTGTATGCCCTGAACAACTTGGATTACTACACACAGCGGGAGCTCTGTCACTTCAACTGGTGAAGTAGAAAGGTGGGAGAAGCTTCATCAAGTCTTGGGGCAACATGTGGAACTTTAGCCTCCGTAGATTACAGCAGCAACTACATCCTCAGCTCCTACTACACAACCAGAAAGGCAGAAAAGAAACAAGAAGGCTCTAAACTAGAGGAAAAAATTAAACCCAAAATAAGTACAACTAGTAAGCCAGATGTGAAGACACCAAATATTACAACCCATACCAAGAAGAAGGAAGATATGGCCCAGTTAAAGGAACAAGACAAGGCTCCAGGTAACATAAAGGAGTTGAGACAAATAATCATAGATGTTCAAAAAAATCTTAATTCAATTAGATATTTAAAGTGATTAATGATATTAAGAAGACAGTGGGTGAACACAAAAAAGAATTTGAAAACATACATAGAAAAATAGCATATCTTATGTTAATAAAATGTGAAATAATGAAATAAAAAATACACTGGAGGCATATAACAGCAGATTTGAAGAGGAAGAAGAAAGGATAGGTGAGCTTGAAGACATGGCCTCTGAAAGTGAACATACAAAAGAA
This sequence comes from Dasypus novemcinctus, assembly GCF_030445035.2. Taxonomy (NCBI): domain Eukaryota; kingdom Metazoa; phylum Chordata; class Mammalia; order Cingulata; family Dasypodidae; genus Dasypus; species Dasypus novemcinctus. The sequence goes on along the minus strand of NC_080704.1, from coordinate 89,699,471 downwards.
CAGATGAGAAAAGAACGGAAAAAAATTGAACAGGGTCTCAGGAAACTAAATTACAGCAAGAGATGCACAAACATACATGTCATGGGTGTCAAGAAAAACACAAGAAAGGAGAAGGGGCAGAAGGAATATTTGAAGAAATAATGGTGGAAAATTTCCCAACCCTATTGAAGGACATAGATATCCAGGTCCTTGAAGCATAAAGTACTCCCATCTGAATTAATCTAAATAAACCAACTCTGAGGCACATACCAATCAAAATGTCAAATGCTAAGAAACAAAGAAAGAATTCTGAATGCAGCAAGAGAAAAGCAATGCATAATATATAAATGATATCCCATAAATTTAAGTGCCAATTTCTCATCAGAAACCATGGAGGCAAGAAAGCAGTGTTAAGATACTTAAATAAAAAAACTGCCAGCCATGAATTTTATATCTGACAAGATTATCTTTCTAAAATAAGAGCAATTTTAGAATGTTCACAGATAAACAGAAACTGAGAGAGTTTAAAACAAAAAGATCGGCTTTTCAGGAAATACTAAATGGAATATTTTGGACTGAAAAGAAAAAACAGGCAAGAGAGGATTTGAAGTGAGGCTAGAAATGATGACTGTATCAGTAACTGTAACTAAAAGTTTTTAAAAAGTGGTGAAATTAAAATGACAGATAAATCCAAAACATCAAAATGGATGAAATAAGAACTGCCTTTACAGCAATGACATTGAATTTTAATGGATTAATATTCCCAATCAAAAGACTCAGACTGGCAGAATGGATAAGAATATATGCTGTTTGCAATACACTCACTTAGACCCAAGGATACCAATAAATTGAAAGTAAAAGGCTGGAAAAAGATATTCGATGCATGAAGTAAACAAAAAAAAATGTTGGGGTAGTTATACTTATATTGGATGTAAGAGATTTTAAAAGAAAAACTGTTACTATAGAGAAGGAAGGACATGACATATTAATAAAAGGGATGATTCACCAGGAATAAATAACAATCATAAATGTGCATGCACCTAACCAGGATTCCCCAAGTTACATGAAGCAAACACTGGCAAAACTGAAGAGAGAAATAACTGTCTCTACAACAATAGTTGGAGACTTCAATACACCACTCTCAGCATTGGATAGAATATTTGAGCAGAGCGTCTATAAAAAAAAACAACAACAGAGAGCTTGAATAATATGATGAATGGTCTAAACCTAACAGACATATACAGAACATTACACCCCAAAACAGCAGAATGTACTTTCTTTTTAAGTACTCATGGATCTTTCTCAAAACAGATGTATGTTGGATCACAAAGCAGGTATCAATAAAATCAACAAGATAAAATTATACAAAGCACTTTCTCTGATCATAATGAAATATAGTTGCAAATAAATAAGAGGTAGAAAAACAGAAACTATATGCAGATTAAACAACACACTCTTAAATAATCAGTGGGTCAAAGAAGTAATCTCAAGAGAAATCAGTAAATATCTCAAGATGAATGACAATGAGAACACAACATATCAGAACCAATGGGATGCAGAGAAAGCAGTGATGAGAGGGGAATTTATAACCCTCAATGCTTACATTGGAAAAGAAGGAAGAGTTAAATTAAATGACCTAACTGCACCACAGCAGGACCTAGAAAAATGACAGCAAATTAATCCCAAAGCAAGTAGAAGTAATGGAATAAAAAAGATCAGAGCAGAAATAAATTAAATTGAGAAGAAAAAACGATAGAATTAACAAAATTTAAAGTTGTTCATTGAGAAGGTTAACAAAATTGGTAAACCCTTGCTAAACTGGCTAAGAAAAAAAGAGAGAAAATGCCAATACATGAAATAAAAAATGAAAAGGGGAACATTACTACTGACCCCATAGAAATAAGAGAAATTATAGGAGGATACTATGAATAAAGTTATTCCAAAAGTCTAGACAATGTAGATGAGAAGGAAAAATTCCTAAGAATATACAATCTACACAGACCCTAGAAGTTATAGAAGACCTCAATAAACTAACCACAAACAAGGAGATTGAAATATTCTTCAAACAGCTCTCCAAAATGGAAAGCCCAGGACCAGATGGTTTCACAGGTGAATTCTGTTAAGAATTCAAAAAAAAATTTTTTTTCATTTTAAACAAGAAGTTTATTTAAACAACAAGACGCTTGACTTGAAGGTAAAATTATCTAGGATTCATTTCTTTTAGAGTAATTTATCCCTACTTAAAACAGATTTTCTTACATGTAAGCTACATACAAAAAAGTTATAAAATTGTCCTTGGTTTTACAATGATAAATGGAAAACATTAAAATTCTCCAATCGAACAAGGTATGCAAGGATTTTTTATGTTGTTGGTTTTTGTTAAACAGTGAGAGCAAAATAACTTACTGGAATATAAAGATAAGAGCTGAATGAGCATACCACTAATGGAGAAAGAGGGTATTTTCACAGAACCAGTATTTTTCCCCATCCCATCTCCATTTGATGTCAATCAAAACATACCATTGGCCATTTAGTTTAAAAAAAAAAGCAATATGCTTGTGCACATACACCAGTTACTTTATGTACAATAAAGGAACAGGGAAGGGTAAAATGTAAGAATAGAGAAAACTATATTGTAGTAGTCAGGATGCGGTGGAACCAAATTGCAGTTTTTCTAATTGAGAATGTTTTCTTAGTCCGTAGGAACAGAGTTCTGGAGTAAAGTAGCAGGCTTCCTTTTCAATAGACTCCACCTGTCTGCTGCTGGAACACATCAATTGTATCTTCATCCTCCATTTCCAACTGTGCAGGTGTATCTGTTTCATTGATTGGCTGCCCATCAAATCGGAATCTGATCTGCCTCATTGACAAACCCTGTCGTTCACAATAGGCTTTCATTAGTTTACTAAGTGGTGTATGCCTCTTAATCTTAAACTGCACCACAGAACCATCCTGCCCCGCAACCTTCAAATTAATATGATCGTTGTTCTCAGTCTCGACTCCTTCCTTGGGTTTTTCATCGGCCATGGTGAGAGCCGGAGTGTCCTCAGCTGCCGCTTCACAAAAGAGGTACCAGGTCCACCCCGTACGAGCACACAAGCAGCACCAGGAGGGGCAAGAATTCAAATTTTTAATACAAATCTTTCTCAAGTGCTTCCAAAAATTGAGCAAGGAAGAATACTAAAATCTCATTCTCTGAAGCCAATATCACCCTAATACCAAAGCTAGATAGAGATATTATGAAAAAAGAAAATTACAGACCAATTTCTCTAATGAATATGGATGCAAATATCCTCAATAAAACACTTGCTAATTGTATCCAACAACACATTACAAGAATTATTCATCATGATCAAGTAGGTTTCATACCAGGCATGCAAGTGTGGTTCAACACAAGAAAATAAATCAGCATAATACACCACATTAATGAATCAAAGAAGAAAAGAAAAAGAAAAAAAGAAAATTTCAAAATCTACAGCAAAGCATCTAGAGCTAATAAACCATTTTCAGTAGAGTGTCAGGATACAAGACCAAGATGTAAAAATCATTGGTGTTTGTATACAATTGTAATGCACATTCTGAGGAAAAAATCCATTTACAATAGCAATTAAAGGAAACAAATATTTAGGAATAAGTTTAGTCAAGGATGTAAAGCACTTGTATCAAGGAAATTACAATGCATTGTTAAAAGAAATAAAAAGGCATAAATAATTAGAAACACATTTCATGGTATCAATTGGAAGACTAAATATCATTAAGGTGTCAATTCTACCCAAATTGATATATAGATTCAATGCAATCCCAATAAAAATTCCATCAGCATTTTTAAACAAATAGAAAATACAATTATCTAATATATCTGGAAGTATAAGAGGCCCTGAATAGACAGAAATATCTTAAAAAGGAAAAGTTAACTTGGAAGACTCCCACTTCTGGACTTTCAATCATATTACCTACCTACAGTGGTAAAAACAGCATGATATTGACATAAAGATAGATACATAGGCCAACGGAACAGAATTGATGGTTTAGAAACAGACCCTCATATCTATAGCAAAGTGATATTTGACAAGCCTGCCAATCACCTGGGGCAAAAGAGTCTATTCAACAAAAGGTCCTGGAAAACTGGATTCCATAGCAAAAAGAAAAAATAGGCCCCTATCTCACACCATATACAAAAATTAATTCAAAATGGATCAAAGACATTAAAGCAAGAGCCATAAAGCTCCTACAAGAAAATGGAAGGAAACATCTTCAAGACCTGGTAGTAGAGAGTGGATTCTTAAACCTTACACTGAAAGCATAGCAACTTATGAAAATATGGATAAATGGGGCCTCCTCAAGCTTAAATACTTCTGTGATTCAAAGGACTTCATCAAGGTGAAAAGGCAGCCCACTTAATGGAAAAAAATATTTGGAATCCACATATCTGATAAGGGTTTGATTTCCATTCTACATAAATAGATCATACAACTCAACAATGAAAGAGCAAGCAATCCTTAAAAACTGGGCAAAAGATTTAAATAGACATTTCCCAAAGAGGAAATAAAAATGGCTAAAAAGCACTTGAAAAAATGTTCCATATCAGTGGCTATTAGGGAACTAAAAATCAAAACAACAATGAGATAGCATCTAACACCACATAGAATGGTCATTAATTAAAAATAAAAGAACAAAAAGTGCTGGAGAGGATGTGGAGAAATAGGAACACTCCACTTTTGGTGGGATTGTAAGATGGTGCAGCCTCTGTGGAAGACAGTTTAGTGCTTCATCAGGAAGCTAAATATAGAACTGCCATAAGATCCAGCAATTCTCTACTAGGAATATATCCAGAAGAACTAAAAACTATGATACAAACAGACATCTGCACATCAATGTTCATACCTGCATTATTCACAATTGCCAAAAGATGAAAACAACCCAAGTTCATTAAACAATGAATGGAAAAATACAATATGGTACATACATATGATGGAATACTATGCTGCAATAAGAAGTAATGAGGGTGGTGGACTTGGCCCAATGGTTAGGGTGTCCGTGTACCACACGGGAGGTCCACGGTTCAAACCCCAGGCCTACTTGTCCCATGTGGAGCTGGCCCATGTGCAGTGCTGAGGTGTGCAAGGAGTGCTGTGCCACGCAGGGGTGTCCCCAACATAGGGGAGCCCCACGTGCAAGGAGTGCACCCCGTAAGGAGAGCTGCCCAGTGCGAAAGAGTACAGCCTGTCCAGGAATGGTGCTGCACACATGGAGAACTGACACAACAGGATGATGCAACAAAGAGAAACACAGATTCCCATGCCACTGACAACATCAGAAGCGGATAAAGAAGATGCAGCAAACAGATACAGAGAACAAACAACTGGGGTGGAGGGGGGAAGGGGAGAGAAATAAATAAATAAATCTTTTAAATAAAAGGAAATAATGAAATTGGGAAACATATGATGACATGGATAAATCTTGAAGGCATTATGTTAAGCAAAATAAGCCAGACACAAAAGGACAAATATTGTATGGTCTCATTAATGTGATCTAAATACAAAGAATAAATGCATGGAAATAAACCTAGAGCATAGGTTATTAGAAGATAAGAGGAGGGTTGAAAAGAATTACCAATGTTTAATCTATGTAGAAGTTTTAATTAAATTGGTTGTAAAAGTGCAGAAATGAATAGAGTTGGTGGTAACTCATTATAGTGAGTAGCAGCTGGTTTATAAATGGGATTGTGGCTGAAAAGTTAGTCTAAGGAAATAAATGTCAGTTGAAAGAAAGCAAGATAATAATTTAGGGACTGAACAACACAGTAAAACTTGAGGTGGATGAGAATTGTGGTTTAAGGTATAGATGCATGAGTGTCCCTCTATGAGCTTGAGCAGATATATCTCACTTTGCAGCATGGTAGTGATGTAGAAGCATTGGAAAAGCACAATTGCTGTGACCAATGGACTGTGGTTAACAGCAAGAGTATAATATTCTTGCATCAGTGCCAAAGATGCACTGTGTTGGTAATGGGGTGGTATGGGAAAAGTGCACCAAAGTGTTGGTGGTAATAGTCTGATGATATTATCTCATAATCCATAACAAATGTTCCACCGTGGTGTGGTCTGTTGGTGAATGGGTGTTGTATGGGAATACTACACATGTGCATGTTTGTTTTGTAAGATCACAACTTCTGTAATAGGATGAGTTGGTAGAAAATCCACAAAAGTAAGATAGGGACTATAGTTTAGTATCAATATGATGATGATGCTCTTGCAAAGTTCGTAACAAATGTTTCACAACAATGCAAGTTCATGGTGGAGGGGTAATGTATGGTACCCCCTATGACATGCATGTTTATTTTGTAAATTCACAAACTCTACAGTTATTGTTTATGCATGTTCATGTATGAATGATATGCTTCAATAAAAATATATTTTAAAAATCGAAAAGGATTGAACACTTTTCCAAAGAGGAAACAAAAAATAGCTAAAAAGCACATCAAAATAACTCAGCACCACCAGCAATTAGGGAAAAGTGAATTAAACTATACCGAGATATCATTTCATACCTACTAGAATGGCTATTATTTTTAAAAGGAGAAAACTACAATTGTTGGAGAGAATGTGGAGAAATAGGAACACTCAATCACTAATGGTGGGAATGAAAAATGTTACAGCTATTGTGAAGGAAAGTTAGGCAGTTCCTCAAGAAGCAAAATAGGGTATTGTCATATGATTCAGAAATTCCAATATTAAGTATATAACAGGAAGTATTAAATCACGATCATAAACAGATATAAACACACCAATGTTCTTAGTGACATTATTCACAACTGACTAAAGTTCGAAACAACCCTAGTGTCAATCAACAGATGAATGGATAAACAAAATGTGGTATAACGTTTGCATTAGGCAGCCAAAAGGTTGCTGATGCAAAATAATAGAAATCTACAAACAATAGTTCCATTATGGTTTATATTATGGTTTACATTTTAGAATATACACTTTTATAAAAATTTTTGTGAAATTTAACATGGTCTGTATCTATCATTGAAGGATAATGCAGAACACTATCATTGCCCCCAGTTACCCCTCATCCATCTCTTCTATAACTCTCTTCCCCTCCACTCAGGGCCAACAGTGACAACCATCCTTCAATGCTTGAAGGGCGATATTCTTAGATACTTGCAACAATGCTAGGATTGAAATACTAGCCTGTCATTGGGAGCAACCCATGTTCTCAGGAAACATGATTCCCTCTGTTTGAGAAGATCAGGCCTCCACAGGATGGGGCTATCACTCCTTCCCATTCATTGTATGGATCTCCACTGACTAACATAAAACACTATAAAAAGATGAGCACTCACACATTCCCTAGAAATCTGCCCCAGGTGCACCCTGTACCAGATGCCCCCCGTCAAACACCTTAAAAGAGTAACCCTTATTATATTTTCTAAAGAGGTTTCTCAACAGTATAGTTTAAACCATGTACCTTAGAAGTTACTAGCTATGTTTCAATATCTGTCCCTCAGTTGTAGCAAATGTAACATTCACATGTAAAATGATCATTGTTGGGAAGGGGAAAAAGGGTTTGATGTTGAGTATATGAGAGTGCCCTATATTTTATATGTGACTTTACTGTGATCTAAAACTTTTTTGAAGACATAATTTAAAAATAGGATTTACACACTGAGGAATAAATGGAAGAGATTGCCTTGCCACTGTGCATACAGGGCAGCAGCTATTACACTGATGAAAGGCAAAATGTCAAAAAACCTTTTTATTATATTTCTCATTTTTTAATACTCCAATATATTTTTTACTTAATTTTAGTTTTTCTAAATTATTATACATTTTACTTCTAATCTTTAAACCTAACATTACTATTTCATTTTCCTACTAATTGAATTTGGCAATATATTACACTTCACTTTTGAATTTTTGGACCAGAGAGGCATTCAAACTATGGCAGGGGAGGAAGGTTGGTGTGGGGTGTTATTGATGGGGGACACAGGGTTGGTAGGGAGTTCTCCAGGGCACGTATATAGGGTACATAAAAATGTTCAGATAAATGTTGGGTATTTTCATAGTTGTTACAGTTACAAATGACAACTGAGGGGGTACTGAGTTCCTAGCCAGGGGAGCTCTGTCACATTCTCCAATGGAACAACAATAATCCCCCAAGTGCAAGGGCAAAGACCAGTGAAGGATGGTCCAATGCTGAGCCCTTGATACTGATGACTATGCTTATGAGCATGGTGTCTGAAATTTTAACTAGGCCTAGAGCTGCAGGGTCCCTAAGAGTTACCTCCTCAGAGCCTCCATGTTACTCAAATGTGGTCACTCTCAAGCCAAACTCAGCAGGTAAATGCATTACCTTCCTCCCAGTGGGGGACATGACTCCTGGGGATGAGCCTCCCTGGCACTGATAGATTACTACCAATCACGAACTGGTGATGCAAATAGAAAAAGACCTTGAATAAAAGGGGGAAATGGCAAAGACAAATGAGTTTATATGGCTAAGAGTCTTCAAAAAAGAGCTGGGAGATCATAAGAGGGGTCTCGCTTATGCATGCCTCAGCGGGATCCCACACAGAGCCAAAGTAGATACAATCCCAGGTACTGGTGCTCCTGAGGGCTATGGAGACACACAAGCTCTATGTTTATGGCAGTTGGCTCTGAAGTTCCGTGCATTGTCAGTGGGACCTACTATGGAGTTTGTGTTCCTGGGTGTGATGGGGTTAACTTCAGATGTGAACTTTCCACACATGCCTCTTCTGTCACTTTTACTGAACCTGTTCTTGGTGCTGGGGTTGCTATATAACAAGGAGACTTCAATCTCTGTACTGGCCATGTGCCAGCTGGGCCCTGAGCCTTAGCAGAGGTGCAATTTCTACTTTCTAGGTTGTTGGACTTGCACAGGTCAGCTAAAAGGGAGGTGAAGATCAACCACAAGACCAGGGAACTGATAGTGCCTTCCACTCCAAGCAGGAGAATCACGTCCATCAACCACGTGGGATCTAAGCTCCCTCTTGACATAGAGGTGGAGTGGACATCACAAAACCAGGGCCCACAGGATGGAGGAATAATATATGGATTACAGTGAACTTACTGGTATTCTTCTATAGAACTATTTTGGCTAATAATGGAAGAAAATATAGCATTGATCTGGAGAAAGTGGCCATGGTAGTTACTGAGGGCAGGGAGAGGGAAGAAGAGATATGTGGGGACATTTTCAGGACTTGGAGTTGTTCTAAATGATATTGCAGAGACAGATGCTGAACATTATATATCCTGCCACAACTCGCTGAATATACCGGGTGAGAGTGTAAACTACAGTGTAAACTATAATCCATGAGGTTCAGCAGTGCTCCAAAACATATTCACCAAATGCAATGAATGTGCCACAATGATGAAAGAGGTTGTAGGGGTGGGAGGAGTGGGGGTGTGGGGTATATGGGAACCTCTTATAATTTTAATGTAACATTTTTTGTGATCTATGTCTTTTAATAAAAGACAATTTAATAAAAAAGAAAAAATAAATATAGGGAATTCCCATTTACCACACCCCCTCCTCCTTCCACAATTTCCCCCATTAACAAAATCTTTCATTAGTGTGGTAATTCATTACAATTGATGATCACACATTGAAGAATTACTATTAACCATATTCTATAGCCTATATTATGGTTTTCACTTTGCAGCACAAGCTTTATAGCTTTTGACAAAATGTTTAATGGCTTATACTCATCATTGTAATATACAAACAAATTCAGTGTCCCAAAATGCCCCATGTTACAATTTGTCTTCCCTCTCCCTCCTCTCAGAACTTCTGGTTACTGTTGTCTTTATATCAATGTTACAAGTTCTTCCATTACTAGAATAATAACAATTCTATTTTAGTCCATATTTGCATTTCCATCTTACATTTGTTTCTCAATTTTTAGAATTTGGGGATGGTGATTCCCACTCTGCTCCCAACTGAGAGGAGTTTTAGAACCCATAGGGCAGATGGATGGAACTGTCTGGCTAAATGTTATAGATACTCTGTTTTTTGGGATGGGTGCTGCCCATCATCCTCACTTTGTTAGTTGTCCTTTGTGAGTCTGATGAACTGGACAGTAGGAGTTGGTGGTCACTCTGCAGAGATTCATGGCTCAACTGTCACATATACTGCCAGAAGATTTAAGTCTCTGGGTCATATGTCTAACAAGTATAGTGCTCTCTATAAGTTAAAATAAGATGGGCCATGTGTAGGAAAATTATAAATGAATGTACCTCTGAAACCTTGTGGAGTTAGGTAATCATAATATTCCAATTTAAGGCCCACTGACAGGTTGCCAATATCCTGGGCCTGTCTGTCCTGCCTATAGTGACTACATGTCCCAATAGCCTTCAGGATCACCCCTACTGAAGCACTGTTTACTGTGTCATTTGGTGAGATCCTCCTGGGCTGTGCATAAGTGTAACCTCTTGTATGACCTCCCAATGCACTTTGAAACCTCCTGGCCATAAAAATTCATTTGAATTTCATATTTGCCTTTTTGGTCTAGGTCTTTCTCCAAATGCATCACTAATTGGTGCTTGGTAATAATCCCTCTGTCCCAGTTAGGCTCATCCCATTAGTACTGTCCCACACTGGGGGAAATGTAGTGAGTTTATATGCTGAGTTTGGCTTAGAAAGAGAACTCATTTGAAAAAGGAGGCTTCCAGGAGGTAATTTTTAGGAAATAGATACTACTAGGTTAAGATACAGCTTCCATAGAATGAGGTTAATAATTACAAGCATGAATATCATGGGTCTGGTGTATCAGTCTGTCCTCCTTCACAAGGAACTGTCCACATACTCCAGAGATTCTGACCATTTTATTAGAGAAGGTGGGAGGGTTCCCCAGGATGGGATTTCAATATTACATAAGTTATTGTGTGGGTCTTTACACATGAATACAACACTCCATGAATACATGAACACATTCATATTCCAGAGGCAAGTTCCAGGTACACCCCTCCCCACACGCTTTCCACCACCAACACCCTGCACCAGTTATCCACCGTTGTCCCAGTTGCAACCATTCTGCAATTGAAAACCTTCCCCAAAACCAAACCAAATAAAATAATAAAATTGAAAAATTAAAATTTTTTGCATTTTGCCTTTCATCACTGTAAATTCTGTTATTTTTTCTGTATGCTGACAATTTCTTCTGTATGTTCCTCTAGTGTCTGATAGTTTTTCTTTATTTTCCAAGGAGCTTTACATTACAGGAAGTTATATAGAAAATATAGGGGGTTCCCTTATGTCTCACTTCTCCTCCTGACATACTCCCCTACCAATAACATTCTACATGTGTATGGTACATTTATTACAAGTGAGGAACAAATATCAGAGCATTGTAAATATGTATGGTCAATGGTTTATATTATGGTTTACATTTTGCCCCATACACTTTTCTGAGTTCTGAGAAAATGTACAATGGACTGTATCAGTCAAAGGAGGAACATGCAGAACAATTCCAAAGCTCCAAATATACACTATGTCCCATGCATTCTTCTTTCCCTCTCTCCTCAGAAACTATGGCAGTGACTGTTCCAATTTTTCAAGAAAAAAGTTCATATTTACATGCATTAATATTGATGGTTTGATATAGTGGTCTGTTTTCTTTCATTAGGAACTGCCTATGTACTCGAGAACATAGCAGGATTCCTTAGGCTGGAAATTTAATATCTTTTTGTTTATTGTGTGTGTCTCCATCCACTGAGGTAATACTGTATAACAAGGTGAACACATTCATATTCTCTTGAAACTTAACCCAGGTGGACACTATCCCACATATCCATCCTGCATCAGTGAGTCTCTACTGCCAATTTTGGCAAAAGAAGTTTCCCATTATTTTAGTTTCAACCAAAGACAAACAAATCCCCAGAGCTTACCTGTTCCTTCCTCCAGTCCTCTCCCAAGTTCTATGAATAGTCTAACCCAATGCCCCAACCCTATTCACCCTCACATTCCAGCACATTCAACCCCACTCATATCATGAACCACAATCTCCCCATCTACTGCCAAACCACAGCCTTCAACCTTGTCATGGGTTTTGCCCATGATATTGAGCATAGGCTCACCACACTGCTCTCCCTTTCTCTCTCCTCATAACCTATCTTCTAGACTCTATTCTTTGAGTATACTCAATATGCCTAAGTCATGTCAGTGAAATCATACAATATTTGTCCTTTAGTGACAGTCTTACTTCACTCAATATAAGGTATTTAATATCCTTTCATGTTGCTACATGTGTCAATACCTCATTTGTTCTTACAGCTGAGTAATATTCCATTGTATGTACATGCCATATGTTGCTTATCCATTCTTCTGTTGATGGACACTTGGGTTGCTTCCAACATTTGGTAATAGTGAATAATGGAACTATGAACATTGGTGTGCATATATCTATTCCTGTACCTGCTTGCTGGATCATATGCCAATTCTATAGTTAGCTTCCTGAGGAACTACCAAATCATCCTCCACAATGGCTGCATCATTCTACATTCCCACAAGCATGGATGATGGTTCCCTATCCTTCACAACCTCCTGACACTAGCAGTTCTCTTTTTTTAACAGCTGTCAGTCTAGTAGATCTAAGATGATATCTTATTGTAGTTATTAAAATTCTTTATTTACCTTTTTTAAAGATACAAAGATCACAAAAAATATTACATTAAAAAATATAAGATGTTTCCATACACCCCATACCCCATCCCACCCTACTTCTCCCACATCAACAACCTCTTTCATCATTGTAGCACATTCATTGCATTTAGTGAATACATTTTGAGCCACTGCTGCAACGTGTGGATTATAGTTTACTTTGTAGTTTACACTCTCACCCAGAACATTCAGTGGGTTATGGCAAGCTATATAATATCTCGCATCTGTCCCTGCAATATAACTTAGGACAACACTAAGTCTTGAAAATGCCCCCATAGCACACCTCTTATTCCTTCTCCCCAACTTCAGCAACTACCGTGGCCACTGTCTCCACATCAATGAGACAGTTTCGTCAATTGCTAGAATCACAATATTTATATAGAACTCCCTCCCTACCATGTGCCCCCCATCAATAACACCCCACACCATAGCTGCTCCCCTGCCATAGTTGAACTCCTCTGTTGTCCAAACCTGCTTGAAAAATGAAGCCTTATATATTGCCAAATTCAATTAGTAGGAAAATGAATTAGTAATGATAGGTTTAAAGATTAAAATTAGAATGCATACTAATTTAGAAAAAGTAAAATAAACTAAAAATAAATTGGGGTATTAAAGTTGAAAAATATCATGAGTCTTTGTTTTTGACATTGCCTTTCATCACTATAATAGGAGTTGCTCTGTATTTACAGTGGCAAGGCAATTTCTTTCATTCCTTCCTCAGTGTCTACAACGTTTTTTTTTTCAGTTTTTTATTTTGCCTTCAAAAATGTTTAAGATCACAGTAAAGTCACCTATACAATATAGGGGACTCCCACAAATCCAGTATCAATTCCTTTTCCCCCTTCACCAGTGATGATCTTTTTACATGTTCATGTTATATTTGCTGCAGCTGATGTACAGATATTGAAACATATTACCAAACATGGTTCCATTTTGGTTTACATTACGGTTTATATTTTAGACTGTTTACTTTTCTAAATTTTTAGTTACATGATGCTTTACATTATGGTTTACATTTTAGGATCTTCTGGTGGAGAAATCCTTGACTCACCCAGGTATGATTCAGTGTCCAGTGTTGGATGGGCTTGTGGCAGCAGCAGGGTGGAGATCAATCAGTCTCAACAGGTCCCCAATCCCAGGTTTACAGTACTAAATATTAGAGAAAAATGGTGCTCACTGGGGCACAGAGACTGATGATTGCAGGCAGAATATTTTTTTGGAAGCTCTCCCAATGGAGGATGTCTGGAGAATAGACTTAAGCCTTCCTGCTGGCATGGTGGGGGTCTGAAGAGAAACTTCAGCCTGGCTCTGGCAGAAGCAGTTATAAATTTATACAGTACATCTATAGGTGGGAAAATGCTTAGTCAGTGGGAGTGGGTTAGGGCTTGGATAAGACTCAAGAGCCAAAGGGATGGCTAGAGGGTGGTGGGTTAGGAGTAGCAAATTCTAAGGATGCAGGAAGGGTTGGTGGTTTGATGTGGCTCCTTTTTCTATTCTTGTGAGGATATGAACTGTATCTGAACATGTAGGCTCTGGATGCAGTCTTTTCTATGTCATGGGAATGAAAGTCACTGTTAGCCATTGTAAACCTTGTGATCAGTTAATCATTATAAACCTTTTTAGGGAGAAACCTCTAACAGATGCCATGCTGCCAAGATAGGAAGTGATGGAGAAGGGGGCACAGGGCAGGAGAGTCTCACTTTCTGACTGCCACCATTAAAAGTACCTGTCATCTCTGGGTAACCAAAATCCAGGCTCCACATCAAGAGAACCTGGCCCGAAGCTGCCTCACCATGCAGGCTGCTGGGACATTGTCCTAGGGGAGGATGGAAGGGGCCTGAAGACACACATGAACCATCAACCAAAAGGCATTAGGTGACACTTGACATGTAATGTAAGACTGATTTCTAGATTTACATAGGAGCCAATTACTTGGTCCTGGCCTGCACTCGAAAAATCTCTATCCTTGATTGACCCAGTGAGGGGAGTGAGTGGGGAATTAAGATCTAGGCCATTTTACTAATCCTCTCTCATGTGGATTAAGGAACCTCCTCATATGCCATCAGTGAAGGTTAAAAAGATCCTGGCTTTCCTAACTCCCTGCGTATTTCCTTGTAACATCCCAATCCTTCCAGTGAAAAAGGCTTTCAGGGTTTTACCCCTTGCCAGGAGGTAATTAATAGGATACAACTCCTAAAGTAGCCCTAATTCATGCCTCATCAGGGTCAAGGCTTCTTTGGACATTTTAGCTCCATACTGAGCAGCTGTCCAGGGATTTTCCTGAAGGAATTAAGATGGAGTGTTCTCCACAATGTTTCTCCTGTAGACAGACACTGGGAGCTTTGCATCTAGGTGATTCTAAATTCAAATCTTTCCCTAAGGTAAGCTAAGCATGTAAAATTCTCTCTAATCTGTGCTTACTTTAACTTTATTAGTCTGCTCATCCTAAGAACTGATAAATCAGATTTGTGGTTTGCCTGTTACAAATTGGGTAACTGTGAAAAGTAACCTAAAAAATGAGTGGTTGAATGTCAGTACTAACTTGCAGTTTAATTTGGTGTATAAAAGAAATCACAAGCAGAATTAATTCAGCTGCTGAAAAAGCAGAAAATCTTAGCAAAGTTGTTACTGATAAAATTTTTTTAGTTGCTTGGTGTCAGGTCCAAGCTTCTCAGCCAGAGTAGGGGACTCAGGGCCATTGGTGAAGAAAAAGGTACTCAGAGCCGCAGGAAGTTTATGCATATTGAGTTTATTCCATGCACTTTTCCCTTTCCTTTGTTCTCTCTGCCTTTCTGTTTACATGGAGTTGCTTTTATGTCACTATTATCAAAATGCATGATTGGTTCTTACAGTGGCATTCCTATCATGTTACATATACTGATTAGATGATGTGTGTGCCTGTTGGGATCAGGCCCATCCCCCAGAAGCTGAATGCAGTTATGCTGTATCATTATTTACTGGACATGGTCAAGAAGTAGCCAGGATGCTTCGGTCATTTTACTATTGGACTGTAGCTCCCCCTACTTTCCATCCCTTAAACCACTGGCATCTTAAGAGCTCACTGCCACAGGGCCATACTCTGGGCTCAAAGGCCACGGTAGTAATATAAGGCACAACAAAACATAACTAAGAAATTTACAAAACCAATGCCTGTTGTCACAACCCATTTCAAGTTGAACAAAGATGTTCCCACCTCATCATGGATATCAGTCCAATCCCAAATCGTGTATGCCTTCTTGGGAGGACATACAAAAGACAGAGTATCTGTACCAAATGAAATATAAACACCTACCAATATCCTAATAATGTAGCTCTTTTACAGAAGTACATTGGGGGTATGCTTGTACCTTATCTATTACAGCCTCAGTAATAACTTTTGTCTTACCACACCCAATAACTCCCAAGAATTTGACAGATACTCCAGGCCCTTGGACCTCTGCTTCATTGACTGCCCAACCTCATGTTGTCAGCCTATCTTGTAGGTCCTTGGCTGTTTCTTGTAAATCTGAAAGAGAATCAGAGGTTAGCATGACATCATCAGTATAATGAAATAGACATATAGAGGGTTTATGCATCCAGGTAGAGAGATTCTGTGTAATCAAACCATGACAGATGGTTGGGCTATCAATATACCCTTGATGAAACACCAAAAATGTCCACTGGCATCCTTCCCATGTGAAGGCAAATTGTTCTTGACTCTCTGGTGCAATTTCCACAGAGAAAAAGCATTAGCCAAATCCACCACTTAATGATATTGTCCAAACCATATGATAGCTGATCCATGATCTCAGTCAGTGATGGGACCACTGCATTAAAGGTGGAGTCCCTTATTCAGTTAATGGTAATCTACCATCATGTGCCACATTCGGTCAGGCTTCCAGACAGGCCACGTGGGGGAGTTAGAAAGACTGTGGATTGGTTTTATAATTCGTGTTTGACACAATAAGGCAACAGTTTGGCTTATTTCATCATGTCCTCCAGGTACATGATATTGCCTCACAGTGACAACATGCTGAGGGAAGGGGAGGACAATGGGAGAATGGTGCAGATGCCCACACACCACAGGCTTCATTACAGGTACCTGTAAACAGAACTCTCCTAGTGTAGTTGCAAAAGTCAGTCCAGGAAGAAAATCTATACCTAGGATATACTCTGGAATTGCAGAAATGTACACTAAACAGATCAGTGGGGACGGTTTTCCAATGCCTAACACCATGGAAGTTTACCACACATGGATCAGTTGTCCCCCATAACCATCAATCCATGACAGGGGTACCTTAAAGTGGTCTGGGTTGCCATAAATCAAGGTGTAATCAGCCCTTCCATCCACTAGAGCCATAACTCATTGCACATTATGGGGGGACAAATAAATTGATAACTGTATGTGTGGCTTCCAATCCTCCAACCCCCCTAATTGGGTCCCTTGGCCTACTTGTCAATCTTCATAAATATTGACCTCTGGTTCTGCCTGTAAAACACCTTGTACATGGAGAGGATGTCCCCTTAGTGGGGGGGGCTTTTCCCTCCCAATTTTGTGTACTGCTATTCCAGTTTCAACTCTTTCCAGAGGGCTAGTAACACCTCATTGGGCTGCTGAACTATCGTATCTGGATCCACAGGGCAGCAATGAGGTCTGCCCACATTTGCAGTTGAGACACTTTCAGTGGCCCCAGGGACTTGCTCCCCCGAGCCTAAGTTGGGATGCTTTCTTGCCTCCCCATATGCCCCCCTCCTCATGCTGCTACAGAAGGGGTAGGGACCTTTTGACATATTGGCCTTACTCCATGGTTCTGTTTTCTGATATCTGCATACCCTAATTGGGCGAAGGCCATAGTTACTTTGTAGATATTATGATCTATGTATGGAGTTAAGAAGGCTGCTAAGGAACCAAAAGTTCCTGGAGGAGCTGTAGCCTGAATCATGACCTTCATGTGGGTGGAAAAGAGTTCATTGTCCAGACCCATATTTTTTTTCTTTTTTATTACCTTTTTTTAAAGATACATACTCTCTGCCTTTTTGTTTACATGGGAGCTGCTTTTCTGTCACCTCTATCAGAATATATAATTGGTTCTTACAGTAGCATTCCTATCATGTTCCTATCATGTTACATATACTGATTAGCTGGTGTGCATGCCTGTTGGGACCAGGCCCATCCCCTGGAAGCTGAATGAAGTTACAAGGTATCATTGTTTCCTGGACATGGCCATGAAGTAGCCAGGATGCTTAGGACATTTTACTATTGGGCTCTAGCTCCCCCTACACTTAGTTAATAAACAAAAGTGCCTAATTTGTTTTTTTAATGGTAATTTGGACTGTTTATTTACATTTTTATAGCCAATCTCATTTTCTTGCATGATCACATTTACCATCACTGTCAAAAGCAGTACTTTTTTGTCTTTATTTAGTTTTTAATGCTACATTCAAAAAATATGAGGTTCCCATATACCCCCACCCTCCTCACCCCACTCCTTCCCCCATAACAACAACCTCCTCCATCATCATGAGACTTTCATTGCACTTGGTGAATAGGTCTCTGAGCACCGCTGTACCTCATGGCCAATGGTCCACACCATAGCCCACACTCTCCCACAGTCCACCCAGTGGGCCATGGGAGGATATATAATGTCCAGTAACTGTCCCCACAGCACCATCCAGGACAACTCCAAGTCCTGAAAATGCCCCCACATCACATCTCTTCCTCCCACTCCCTACCCCCAGCAGCCACCATGGCCACTTTGTCCATATCAATGCCATGTTTTCTTCAATTACTAATCACAACAGTTCATGAATAGAATATCAGGGGAAGCAGACTTGGCCCAGTGGTTAGGGTGTCTATCTACCACATGGGAGGTTCATGGTTCAAACCCCAGTCCTTCTTGATACATGTGGAGCTGGCCCACCTGCAGTGCTGATGCACACAAGGAGTGCTGTGCCATGCTGGGGTGTCCCCCATGTAGGGAAGCCCCATGCGCAAGGAGTGCACCCCTAAAGGAGAGCCGCCCAGCATGAAAGAAAGTGCAGCCTGCCCAAGAATGGAGCTGCACACAGGGAGAGCTGACACAACAAAATGATGTAACAAAAGGAAACACAGATTTCTGTGCCGCTGACAACAACAGAAACAGACAAAGAAGAATACACAGAGAACAGAAAACTGGGGTGGGGGGGAGGGGGAGAGAAATAAAAATAAATAAATCTTAAAAAAAAAAACCCTCTATCTTCTAGACTGGTAGATTAAGGAACAGTTTGTCCTGTAGTTCCACAAGTAATACCTTTTGCCACCTTTGAAAAAAAGGTGGTTAATAACCCAATTGTCAAATTTCAGTAAGTAAAGGAAAAATTGATATGGAAAGATCTTTTCTAAATTATGGTTAAAACTAATTGAACAATTATAATATATTCTAGAACCTAACAGTCAGTACACTTTTAAGAAAATTCACAGTTTTAGATTTTTATTAAAAAAGAGGATTTAGCCTTGTGTAAAGGAAGAAAAAACATTATTTGCATAAACTATAATAATTTCAATTTTATTTAGATTGTGTGTAATCTCCCTTGGTTTATAGAATACCAATAAAATAAATTAACATTATATGTATTAAATCTTTAAGATGAAAGTTGTAAGTTCATGTTTAATGAAATCAAGTTAAAGAAGGAAATGTAGATCTATCCCCTCTTAAATGGATAAAGTAAAATGTTTTGATTACTAATTGTAATTTAATAAGTTTATTTTAAGGTAAAGTAACCTGTCTATGTGGTTATGGTTCATTATAAGGAGTTTGTAAAAGAATCTTCTAAACTCAAGCATTTGAATAGCTAATGAGGCAGACAGCTTTGGAATTCATAGACAGATCTGGAACCTGGCAGAAAAACTGCTGCCATTGAACATGTGGCCACAATACACCACAAGATGGCTGCTAGAAGAACCTGTGAGAACTCCCATTCAGAATGAGAATTCTTCCAGAATCAATGAGAAGCCCTGGATATTCTCCAGAGGGTTTTATAATTGGACCCTCCCAGGAGATTGATGCATGGTTTACTCAAACAAAATAGCAAAAATCTAGGATTCTTGCCCCTACATTAGCAATGGGGCAGAATAATTAATGGTTAAAAAGCAAGTGCAAAGGCCAAATGGCCCCTGTTCTTACTTTCTCCCCCAAAACACACACCTGGAACAGCATACAAGTAAAACCCAGATATTTTCTAACTGTAATGGGAAAATGTACTCTGTAAATCAGCCCTATTTTTCCCTTTTCAGCTCCTTCCATCTATCTGGTTTTACCAGATTTTATCTAGGTTCTTGGGTATGCTGCAGAAATGAATTTCAAGAGCACGCCAGGTGAGTTAGGCCAGTAATTTATTCAGGTATAGAGGGAAGAGAAATGGGTGAAAATAACAGAGCAGGGGTCCAAGGTAGAAAGGAAGGGGGTGAAAAGAAATGAAGAGGGCTGATTTACAAGCTACAATTCCCCATTATAGATTAAAAATACACAGGTTTATTTATGTCATCACATGGCAGAGGAAAAATGGCAAAAGCTGAGCACAGAGGGCAGGGAACAGGCCCAGAGGCAGGAGAGCATGGTGTGAGCAAGCTCAAGCCTCAAGGTTTGCTTTTAAACTGTTAATTATTCCATCCCTTTGCTAATGGCAGGGGAGAGGTTCCAGCTGTTTGCTGTTCTGATTGATTACCCCACCTATCAATCCCTTAGTGAGGACCCAATGATAAATTTCCTAGAGAACATCCAGGGCTTTTCTTGCTGCCAGGAAGAAGTCTTTGTTCTGGATAGCATAATCTTGGGGGTGGGGGTCTTCCAGCAGCCATCTTGGGGTTACTGATGTCCATGTGGACTCTTTGCCAGGTTCCAGATCTATCTAATAATTCTATTTTACTAGCCTGCTTCACTTGGATCCATAATCTGTTATTTTCTTCCATTTCTCTTCCCTCAATTCTTTAATAAATTACTAGCCTATCTAAATTGGCTTGCTCTTAAAATTCATTTTATGTAGCTTAGCCAAGGACCTAGAAAGAATATGGCAACACATTTGATAAACCAAGTAGGAGATATTCGTGAGTCAAATTACTGGCTAACTATTAATTATGGCCTGTTTAAAGCCCTCTTTTGGTTCTAAATGGGTTCCCCTATGGGGCCACACAGTACATAATCCCAGGAGGGAGGGAGCTGGGGCAAGGGACCTGTCTGAATCTGTACTGTGCACTCAGGCCTGTTAGATCTTACCCCAACTGGGAGGGTGGGGGTACAGGGCAGGGCTCAAAGCAGGACCCTGTCAAGTCAGGGGTTCCTGGACCAAGCTCTGGGCATGATGAAGCTGCTTTTTCAAGCTTTTTTAGCAGCTTCCAGGCTTGCCCCTGGGACTGGCTGCCACTGCCTTTCCCCACCTACTTCCTCTGGTAACATTGGCAATGGCAGACAGCTGGGAGCTTGTGTCTCCCCACACATTCCAGCTTCACCAGACCACCTTCCTATCAACCACACCTGGATGCCTGATGTGGGATGGGGTGGGAAGTTGGCAGCAGGCAGGGCCAAGTTGGAGGCCATGAGATGGCCAACATCCCTTTCCCAGGAGTGCCATAGCCAGGGGCTCTGTTATAATTAACCTTGACTCCACACTAAATCTTCCCATTCCCTGCTATTGAATTTCTCTTACCGGTTTGTAAAATTCTTTGGAATGTCTTAAAAACTATAAAACTGAAAATGCATTTTCTAGTGTGTTTTATTCCTACCCATGGTGTGAGTGAGGAAGTTATTTCCTCAGGACTCCAAGGCCTGATAGCTGGAGCAATTCCTCTCTAATCTCTAAATGGCCTTTTGATAGCTGGTCAAACTGGGAAATTCCAGGCAGTAGTCATTAAACTATGACTTTAAGCTTTTTAAGACCTTTGCAAAAATAAGTAGATGAATATTTTTTACCCCTTTCCCAAGAAGTAGCAATATTCAGCTTGGCAGCTTCTGTCTGAAATCTATTCAGTCTGTCTCTCAAGTCCAGAATGGTCCAGGAAATGCCCAGTGGTGTAGACTCTGTGATTCCTGGGGTGGCAGGAATCAGAATAGCCAAAGTCCCCTGAGACTTAAGGTCAGGTGCTTCAGTTTTGGTAACAGTGTAGTCAGTCTTAGACCCCAGAATGTCATGGGGGCCAGGAACCAGTTCAATAATTCTGATCATTCTCTGTGTCATTCCTTGGGTGCTTCAGTTCAGAAGGTAGCAACACATGCCCTGATATATAGCTCAGGTGCTTCAGTTTGGGCAACTGCTCCCAATGTCTCTCACCAATTTAGCTTGATAGCTTTGGTCTGAACTTTGGGGTTTTCAGACATCTCCTAAGACCTAGGTCAGCCATGGGGATGCCCATCAGCTGGGCTCTGGATTTAATTCTCAGGATGCTGAGACCATCGCATCACCTCCAAAATATTTGAAGTGGTGAAGGTTTTAGTCAGACTTGGACTCTGGAATGCCAGGTCAGTTGACAAAAAAAGTGCTTCTTCATTCTTCCTAGAATAAAGGGCATATTCCCTAACCTACCATCAGACTCCCTATAGGAGTGTCTGCTCAGAGATCAGGAAAGTTTGCCTACTGCTGGTCAATGTGGCCACAATATAGCCAAGATCAGCCTCTGTATAGGATCCTGAATTCCAGGTAAACCAGTGTAAGAGAGGGGGACAGATAGATCTGAGGGTTAGAAAACTCATGTCATGTCTCCTTAAAGAAATAAGGAAACTTCCATTAACTCCCTGTTAAAAACAGTCTTCTCAGTTTTAAACTCACTTGTGCCTAATAAAGGGTGTGGATAGGGAACAAGATTCCAACTGATTACCAAACCTCTCCTGGAAAATAAGAAACCTTATGTGCCATCAATCAAGATTTTAAAAGTTCCTAGAAATGATAAGGTTATAAAATTCTCTCTTCTTTTTTAATCTGCTTACCTTTGTGTTCAACTTTGAAATCTGTGCTTAACTTTGCATGTTGCTTGTGCCTAGAAAATCAGATTTGGGTTTCACTGGTTACAAATTGGATAATGGTTAAAAGGTAATCTAAAAATGAGGCATCAAAATGTCAATACTGTCTTGTGATTGGGTTTAATGTATAAATCATAATTGGAATTGGTTCAACTGCTAGAAAAGCAGAAAACCTTAGCAAAGTTGTTACTAATAAAATTCTTGTGGCTTAGTTAATAGAGGTACCCTATTTTCCTTAAAGTAAAAACTTACTAGAAACTGTAACTAAGAGTTAAGATCAATATACAGGCTCCTTTATATTATAAAATAGCAGGAAGATAATAACTGGAATTATAACTGGGTAGATTTAACCAAAACCTACTATTGTAAATCAGTTTAAACCAAATTTACCTTTGTATGGTCACTTCAGGCCTAGCCTCTCCCCTTGCATTTACTTATAGTTATTTAATGAAAGCATCTGCCCCCTATAGCATGGAAAGCAAACTTAAGATATTGCTGTCTCCTGTACTTCTACTGGTATCAGTGACCCTGCTTTTTCTCATGGCTCCAAGCATGGACTAAATTGTTTCCTGGTGGAATTATTGACCCTCAGTGTTGAATATCCACTCTTCCAGTCCAGCAGCCACTAAAGTCCTGTTATCTCTGAGGACTGGGAAGTGATGGAGGCCTCCTGCCTTGACTACTGGGGGTTCCTAAAAAGTAGCAATTCATGAGAGAACCAGTTTCCCTGAGACCGCAATAGCCTCTGTGAGTACACATAGATTTACTCTTACTCATCCAAGGTCTGCTAAAGTCAAAGTGGGAAAGAAGTAAAGGAAAATGGTATTAAACATTTAGAATATTTTGGTAACATTTTTTGTGATCTATGTATCCTCAAAAAATACAATTAAAAATGATGGGGTTGGGGGTTGGTAAGTGGTGTATATGGGAACATTTTATATTTTTTTAATGTGATGTTTTGTGTGATCTATTAACTTAAGGAAAATTTTAAAAAGCCAATAATTAAGGAATGAAATTTCTTGTGCAAAATTGCATGGTCACAGGACAAATTAAAGTAATTAAAAAGAGGATTAAAAGAAATATTTTAAGTGTTATCTTACA
Source organism: Dasypus novemcinctus (assembly GCF_030445035.2). Lineage (NCBI taxonomy): Eukaryota > Metazoa > Chordata > Mammalia > Cingulata > Dasypodidae > Dasypus > Dasypus novemcinctus. The sequence goes on along the minus strand of NC_080704.1, from coordinate 89,675,742 downwards.
GTTAAAATTATTCTTTAAGAGAATAAAAATTATAAAAGTGAATTCTGCGTTTCTGTGTCAAGCTCTATTTGTGTCAGCCTATTTGTTCAGTATATAACTTCATAAATTGGGATAATAACATCAATTAAAAAATGAAAATTCTTAAATAAGCTCCATTCAATTTGAAAAATCAAATATGCTGGTATACATGTGAATAAGTAATCATGGAACCCAAATTAGGCTGAGTAGCATGGAAAGGTGATATGGAAATCTGGATATGGAAACTAATGGTAAAGGGAAAAAAAATTCCTAAGCTCTTTAACCTGTGCTAACACCAAGGCCCCTTCTTCACAAGAGCTGTGGGGAAGTATGAGTTCTGACAGAATGAAACTAACTTCAAGCTTGGGACTTAAAAATCATAGTTTGTCCTCTAATTCTTCAATTTAAACCTTTTAACATCCTTAAAAGAAGGAAGATTAATAATCCTATTACCATATTTCAACAAGCAAAGTCCTTGAAAGCCAGATCCTGGCAGTCAGTATGCTTTTGAAATGATTCCATTTTAGAATTTTATTAAAGAAGAGATTTTAGCCTCTTTAAAGGAAGGAAAAGAACATTCCTTGCATGAATTATAACAGTTTCAATTTTAATTTAAGTGTTTTCTCCCTAGATTTAGCATACCAAGTATATATATTAACATATGTATTAAATCTTTAAGGTGATGAAAGTTGTCAGGTTCATATCTAATGAAATTAAATTAAGGAAATGTAGATCTTCCCTCTTTAAAATGGATAAATTAAATTTCATTGGTTGCTAATTTAAGTTAAATTAACTAGTCTATGTGGTTGTAATTAATTATAAGGAGTTTGTTAGAAACATCTAAACTGAAACATTTAAATGACTAACTCCAGGAACACATTACTAACTACAAACCTAACTTAATATTAATGGCAAAAAGTAACTTCATAGCAAAGAAACCTGTTGAAGGCCACCTCATTCTGTATATTCAAGTGGTAGAAATGAAATATGATCTTGATTCCATTGGGACTCTTCAGCTTTCACAAAATAATGGAAAAAGTAGTTTTTCCTGTACTGCTAAAGTAAAATACCTGTTCATTATTGTCTTTATTGTAAAGGTGCAGAATTAAAAAGAAATGTACTAAAAAGTTAAGTTCAATTGTTATGTTTTACATTGCATTGGAAGTGTTTAGAAAGTGTGTAAATAATAAAAGAGAGAAACTTCAGCATTGTCAAACAGTTGTGCACTCAAACAGGCCTTCAATACACCACCAGTTGCCTCTCCATTTGAGTTATTGGCTAGGTTGTTCACTGATCACTAAAAAATAAATATATCTACTACAACTCTGGTTGTGTTCATGAAGTGGATGAAGATGAATTTGCAGTTTTGGATTCTTGCAGCAGCCAATGATCACTCAATACAGTCAGATATGCAATGGATATCACCTCCAGACTAACACTGTTTCATAGTGCCAAAGAGTGCTATGCGGGAAGTGGGGTAAGATGGCATCTGAGTGAGTGCACCTTATAATCTCTCCTGCAAAGAAGTGGCTTAGTAGGGTTGGAGTTCTGCTGGACCAGGTTGTTTCTGGTGTTTGCAGGGCAGGAGGTGTCTGGAGGTCGATTTAGTGGGATGGTGACAGACGAGATTCTTGTAAGAGGTAGAATATTGGGTCTCTTTCATGGAGGAGGGGCTGCACATGGGACCCTTCCCCCTGGGGCTGGCACCCCAGCAGCAGCAATTCCTGGAGACTTTGCCATGCTGGGGAGTTCCCAAGCCCTGAGTGGGCTGCTTCTGGGGCTTGCAGGGTGGGAAGTGTCTGGTAGTAAATTTGGTGAGACAGTGATGGAGGAGATTCTTGCGAGATGTGGAATTTTGGGTTTCTGACACAGAGGTCAGAGCTCCTGGCTAGAGCCCCTCCCTCTAGGGCTGGCAGCCCATCAGCGGTGGTCCCTGAACTATTTGTAGTACAGCAGCGCCCCCAGCAGGCTGTTTCAGGGGCTTGCAGGACGGGAGGTGTCTGGAAGTCAATTTGGTGAGACAATGACAGAAGAGACTCTTGTGAGAGGTGGAATTTTGGGTTTCTGACACAGAGGTCAGAGTTTGCAGGCATGACCCCCCTCCCCCTAGGGCAGGTGCCCAGCTGTGGGGTTCCCTGAAGGCTGTGTTGCATTACGGTGCTCCCAGGCTTTCTGTTAACCAGATGCATGGTTCCCAGGTCTGTGTCCCCTAAACCCTGGTGGCACACACTCCAGAGTCTCACACCTCTTGAGTCTGCAATATCACAGACTTCCCATCCCTGAATCCACTGCGCCCTGAGGTCCATCTGAGGTCCTTGATTATCATAACCCTTGGCGTTTATGTGTTTTTTTCTATTTTTTCTTTTTTTTTTATTGTCTTGGTTGCTAGTACTGCATTATCTCCTGGTCTTTTCTACCATAATATCCCCCAAGGTCCTTTTTCATTTATTTAGGGTTTTTTTTCTTCTTTTCTTTTTCTTGTTTGTCCCCCTCCCTTCTGTTTGACCACCTCCTTTTTTCTACTCTTTTTTCTCTTTTCTTTCTTTTTCTTCTTAATTTATTTTATTTTATTTATATAATAGGTGCTGCAAGGAGCACTTCACATTTGCTGTGTTTCCTCATCCTCCATTTCTTCGTTTCTCTGTGAAGTGATTTGGCCACCTACACTAACCCCTTTCCCCCACATCTTGCTATCCTCCATCATCTACTGTCTCTCTTACATTCCACTTCCCTTTCTTTGGCCCCAAAATTGTCTAACATTTAATTTCTAATACCTTTGTTCTGTTTTCTCTCTTTTATCCACTCTTGATAGTATTGTCTTTCTTTTCTCTTTCCCTCTCTCATGAACACACTGGCTTTTTAATTCATACTATATTCCCCCCAATATTCAGGTGACTATCTCATTATAGGTACTCTACTTACTGCTCTAACTCTATGCAACTTACATGAGTCTAATATCCATTCTCTCAGATCTCACATTGTTGCTCTATTAACATTTATTACCAATACTACTTTACACATTTTCTTTTCTTACACATTTTGCTTTCCCTGGCCCTAATATTTCCCTTCAAAGTGACCTTAGCCAGCAACAAGAAAATAGAGTAAGAAGAACAAAGTGACAAATAGAAGACATAACACTTACACAAGAACAACAACTAATTAATCCCCAAGACTAGACAAAGAAACTAAGGGACTGATTAAACCCGTCAAGATAAAATGATGACCAGACAGCAACAAAAAACTACAAACCAAACCAATAATCAGGAAAACATGACCAAATCCAATGAACAAACCAAAAACCAGGAAGGGGAGCAGAACATCGGACAAGAAGTAATTAAAGATCTCCAAACATATATTGGAGATCAACTTAATGAAGTAAAGGAAGAGATTAAAAATATTAATAAAACACTTGGAGAGGAAATTGCAGACATATGTAAAGATAACAGATATGATGGGGATGAACACCACAGTTCAAGAAATCAAAAATACACTCTCAGAAAATAGCAGCAGATTAGAAGATGCAGAGGAGAGAATTAGTGATGTGGAAGACAGTACATCTGAAATCAGATAGTAGAACTGATCGATAAAAAGATAGAAAAAAACCATCTAGGACTTAGGGACCTGAAAGACAATGCAAGACGCACAAACATACGTATTATAGGCATCCCAGAAGGAGAAGAGAAGGAAAAGGGGACAGAAGGGGTGTTGCAGGAAATAATGGCTGAAAACTTCCCAAATCTACTGAGAGAGATGGATGTACAGGTCCAGGAATCACAACACCCCAAACATCATAAATCCCAATAGGCCCACCCCAAGACATATACTTGTCAAATTATCCAATGCTAAAGACAAAGAGAAATTGAAAAAGCAGCAAGAGAAAAGAAAACCATCACATACAAGGGAGGTATGATAAGATTAAGTGCTGATTTCTCATCTGAAACCATGGAGGCAAGAAGACAGTGGTATGATATAGTTAAGGTACTAAAAGAAAAAAATTTCCAACCAAGAATACTCTACCCAGCTAAACTAGCATTCAAAAATGATGGAAAGTTCAAAATATTCATGGATAAACAGCAATTAAAGGAATATGCCAACAATCACCCTCCCCTTCAAGAAATACTAAAGGGAGTTCTGCAGGAAAAAAAGTAAAAAACAGGAGAGGCAGAGGTGGAGGAGAGTGTAAGAGCAACAAAAAAGACAAAAAGAGAAGGAAAAAAACAAACAAAATATGACAAACACAAGTCCAATCAAAATATGGCTAACATAAATAATTCCTTGAAAGTAATAACACTGAATGTCAATGGATTAAACTCACCTATCAAAAGATTCAGACTGGGACATTGGAAAAGGAAATATGACCCATCTATATGCTGTCTATAAGAAACAAATCTAGACCCAGGGATTCATGGAGGTAGAAAGTGAATTGTTGGAAAACAAACTTACAAGAAAACAACCAAAAAAAAAAAAAAAGGAGGAGTAGCTATATTAATATCAGACAAAATAGACTTTAAATGTGAAACAATTGTGAGAGACAATAAAGGATACTATATATTAGTGAAAGTGACAATCTCTCCAGAAGAATGAACAATTATTAATATTTATGCTCCTAACAAGGGCTCCTCCAAATACGTGAGGCAAACACTGGAAAAACTAAGTGAAAGAATAGATGCCTCTACAATTATAGCAGGAAACTTTAAACACCACTATCCACTTTGGACAAAATATCGCAAAAGAGAACCAATAAAGAAACAAAATCCCTGAAATGTATATTAGAGAAGCTGGACAAAATAGACATATACAGATCATTACACCCAAGTACAGCTGGATATACATTTTTCTCAAGTGAACCAGAATCATTGTCGAAGATAGACCATATGCTAGAAGACAAAAAAAGATTCAATGAATTCAGAAAGATCGAAATCATACAAAATAATATCTCTGACCACAGTGGAGAGAAACTGGAAATCTACAAGGGCCAGAGGGCCAGATTTCAAACCAAGAAATGGAAATTAAACAGCACACTCTTAGAAAAACAGTGGGTCAAAGAGAAAATCTTAAAAGAAATTAATAATTACCTTGAAACTAATAAAATTGAAAACACAACCTACCAAAACTTATGGGATGCAGCAAATGCAGTACTGAGAGGGAAATTTATAGCCATAAATTCATACATCAAAAAAGAAGAAAGAGCGAAAATTGAAGAACTAACTGCACATTTGGAAGAATTAATAAAAACAACAAAGTAACCCCAAGGAAGAAGAAGTAAAGAAATAACAAAGATAAGAGCAGAACAAAATGAAATAGAAAATAAGAAAGCACTTCAAAAGATAAAACCAAGAGTGGGTTCTTTGAGAAGATCAACAAAATTGACAAACCGGTAGTGAGACTAACAAAGACAAAAAGAGAGAAGATGCAAGTACATAAAATAAGAAATGAGAAAGGAGATATCACCACTGACTGCACAGAAATAAAGACTATCATCATAAGAGGATACTTTGAAAAACTATATTCCAACAAAATTGACAATTCAGAGGAAATGGACAAATTCCTAGAAACACATAAGCAGTGTATATTGATGAAAGAAGAAATTGATGATCTCAACAAACAAATCACAAGTAAAGAAATAGAATCAGTCATTAAAAACCTCCCAACTAAGAAGAGCCCAGGGCCAGATGGCTTCACAGGTAAATTCTAACAAAAAATTCTGGAAAGGACTAACACCAATCCTGCTTAAACTCTTCCAAAATATCGAAACAGAAGGAACATTACCTAACTCATTCTATGATGCCAACATTACCGTAGTACCAAAGCCAAACAAAGACACCACTAAAACGGAAAATTACAGACCAATTTCTCTAATGAATCTAGATGCAAAAATCCTCAACAAAATACTTGCTAACTGCTTTCAACAACACATTAAACAAATTATACCCATGACCAAGTGGGATTCATTCCAGGTATGCAAGGATGTTTCAACATATGAAAATCAAACAATGTAATACACCATATAAAAAGACTAAAGGAAAAAAATCACATGATTATATCTATAGATTCAGAAAAAATATTTGACAACACACAGCACCCTTTCTTGATAAAAACACTCCAAAAGATTGGAATACAAGGAAATTGTTTGAACATGATAAAGAATATATATGAAAAACTCACAGCCAACATCGTTTACAGTGGTGAAATCCTAAAATCCTTCCCTCTAAGATCAGGAACAAGACAAGGAAGCCCACTCTCTCCCCTTCTATTTAACAATGTCTTAGAAGTACTTGCTTGAGCACTGAGGCAAGACCAGATATAAAAGGCATTCAGATTGGAAAGGAAGAAGTCAAAATTTCATTATTTGCAGATGACATGATTCTATACATAGAAAACCCTGAGAGGTTACAACAAAGCTTCTAGAACTCATAAATGAGTTTAGTAAAGTCGCAGGTTATAAGATCAGTGTGCAAAAATCAGTAGCATTTCTGTACACCAATAATGAGCAAGCCCAGGAGGAAATCAAGAAACAAATACCATTTACAATAGTAAATTTAAAAAATCAAATACCTAGGAATAAATTTAACTAAAGATGTAAAAACTTATACACAGAGAACTACGCAAGATTGTTCAAGGAAATCAAAGAAGATGTAAATAAATGGTACAATATTCCCTGTTCATGGATAGGAAGACAAAATATTATTAAGATGTCTATCCTACCAAAACTGATCTACACATTAAATGCAATCCCAATAAAAATCAACACAGCATTCTTTAAGGAACTAGAAAAACTAGCTATGAAATTTATTTGGAAAGGAAAGAGGCCCCGAATAGACAAAGACATATTGAAAAAAAAATGAATTTGGAGGAATCACACTACCTGACTTCAAAACATACTACAAAACTACAGTAGTGAAAACAGTATGGTATTGGCACAAGGAGAGACACACAGACCAATGGAACTGAATTGAGTTTCTGATATAGATGCTCATATATATAGCCATATAATATTCAATAAAGTCACCAAACCCACTCAACTGAGAGGGAATTGTCCTATTCAACAAATGGTGCCTGGAAAACTGGGTATCCATATGTAAAAGAATGAAAGAGGATTACCATCTCACACCATACACAAAATTCAACTCAAGATGGATTAAAGACCTAAATATAAGAGCCAAGACCATAAAGACTTTGGAAAGCAGTGTAGGGAAGCATATACAAGACCTTGTAATAGGAAATGGCTTCATGAAATTCACAGCAAAAGCACAAGCAGCAAAAGAACAAATAAATAAATGGGACCTCCTCAAAATTAAAGCTTTCTGCACCTCAAAGGAGTTTGTCAAGAAAGTGAAAGAGAGCCTACACAATGGGAGAAAATATTTGGTAAACATATATCAGATAGGAGATTTATAAATTGCATATATAAAGAACTCCTATCTCTTGAAAAATAAAAAGATAAGCAACCCATTTTAAAAATGGGGAAAAGATTTAAACAGACACTTCCCCAAAGAAGAAATACAAATGGCTAAAAAGTACATGAAAAAATGCTCCAAATCTCTAGCTATCAGGTTAATGCAAATCAAAACTACAATGAGATACCATCTTACTCCCATAAGACTGGTAGCTATGAAAAAAAACAGAAGACTACAAATGCTGGAGAGGATGTGGAGGAATGGGAACACTCATCCACTGCTGGTGGGAAAGCAGGAGGATCCAACCATTCTGGAGGACAGTTTGGCAGTTTCTCAAAAAACTAACCATAGATTTGCCATATGACCCAACAATTCCACTGTTGGGTATATACCCAGCAAAACTGAAAACAAGGACACAAACCAATACATGCACATCAATATTCATAGCAGCATTGTTCATTATCGCTAAAAGTTGGAATCAACCCAAATGCCCATCAACAGATGAGTGGATCAATAAAATGTGGTACATACATACAATGGAATACTACTCGGCTTTAAGAACAAATACACTACAAACACACGTGATAACATGGATGAATCTTGAGAACCTTATGTTGAGTGAAGCAATCCAGGCATTGAAGGACAAATACTACATGACCTCAATGATATGAAATAAGTAAACCAACCTGCCTCAGAGAGCTTGAGACTGGATGATAGGCTTAGAGGAAATTGGGGGGTAGAGGAAGGATGTAAGCTGACACCTACCTGGGTGAAATCTATGATAAGCTGGAGGTAAATATTTGTACAAAGAAGGGATAAAATGGGGCATAACATTACCTTTGGGTGGGGATTTGTGGATTTGAGGGGGGCTAGGAATGGGAGTACGGGTAATATTGCCCAATAAATTGGGGGGAGAGTGGGGCACCATATGAACATAGGAGATTGTCAGGTATTTGGTTGAGAGTATAATGTTGAGAAAACCTTTTCAAAAATATAATTAGGAAAGTTATCTGATTAAGATGCTTTAAGTGGATAATCTGATGCAGAACAAGCTCCTAGGGAATATGAGAATGCTCATTTTGTCATACTGGGTTATATCATTTGATAGAGACCCATATAATGAGAGTGAAGGTGTACCCACATCCTGGGGTGGACTGATTACAGGGACTGATAGGCTAAAACGTAAATCATAATGTGAAACATAAGATAACTAAAATTTTAGAAAATTGTATAGTCTAACATATAAACCACAATGTAAACTGAAATGTTACCTTGTTTGAAAGCTATTGTCTCAATATCTGTACATCAGTTTCAGTAAATATAGTATGAATATGTAAAAAGATTATTGCTGTGGAAGGGAAATGTTTTGTGTTGGATATGTGGGAATACTGTATATTGTATATATGTATTATTGTGATCTAAAACTCTTGTGAAGATAAGCTCAATAATTAGAAAAAAGAAAATAAAAGATTGGACGGAGACACTGAGGGAAAGATGGAAGTAGTTGCCTTGCCAATTTGCATTCAGGTCAACACTTACTGCAGTGCTGGAAAGAAAAACATCAAAAACAAAGCTTTTGCATTTTTTAATTTTTTGATACTCCAATTTATTTTTACCATAATATTTCCAAGTTACTATGTATTCTATATCTAATCTCTAAACTCATCACTATATTCCATTTTACTATTAAGGGAACCTGGTAATACATTGGGCTTCATGTTTCAGGAAGTTTTGGATCACAGAGAGGTTCAACAATGGCAGTGGAGTAATACTGGTGTGGGATGTTATTTACAGGGGACACATGGTTGGCATGGAGTTCTATAGGGCATATATCCAGGAAACATAAAAATGTTTGGTTATTTTCATAGTGGATACAGTTAAAAACAACAATTGAGTGCGTGCTGAGTTCCTAGCCAGGGGAGCTCTATCACAGTCCCTAAAGGAACAGCAACAATCCCCCAAGTGCAATGGCAAAGACCAAACAAAGAAAGAAGGTCCAACAATGAGCCCTTGATATTAAAGAATATGCTTGTGAACCTGTGCAACTGAAATAAGAACAAGGCCTAGAGCTGCAGGGTGCCTAGGAGTTACCTCCTGAGAGCCTCCGTGTTGCTCAAATGTGGCCAGTCTCAAAACCAATCTCAGCATGTAAATGTGTTGCCTTCCCCCCAGCGTGGGACATGACTCCCGGGGATGCGACTCCCTGGTGCTGAGGGATTATTACGAAGTACCAGCTGATGATGTAACTAGAAAATGACCTTGAATACAAGGGTCAAATTAGACCAGCAGAATATCTCACTCCACATATAACACCAGGAGTTAAAAGCACTTTTTGACCTGAATCAAGGTGGAAATGGAAAGGACAAATGAGTTTATATGGCTATGAGTCTCCAAAAAAGAGTCAGGAGTTTATCAGAGGTGTCGCCCTCATGCACACCTCAGCAGAGTCCCAGAGACAACTAAAGTAGATATAACCCTGGGTATTGGTTCTTCTGAGGGCTACAGAGACCCACATGTTCTATGGTCATGGCAGATGGAATTCACTTCCATGTCAGTTGGCCCTTCTTTGGAGTTTGCATTTCTGTGTGATGGAGCGAGACTCAGATGTGATCTTTTTTTCTCAAGCCTCTCCTGTTATGTTTACCAGAACTGTAGCTGTTGCTGGGGTTTAATACATACCCAGAGGATTTGTATCTCTGGACTGACCATATGATAGCCAGGCCCTGAGCCTCAACAGACTTCAGTTCCTACACTCTGGTTTATTGGACTTACCCCACTCAGCCAGCATGGAGTTCAAGAATGTCAACCACCAAAGCATGGAGCCAAGTGTGCCTACAACTGAAAGCAGGAGGATTGCATCCAGCATCCATGTGGAACCTAAGCCCCCTTTTGATATAGATGTGGAGTGGACACAACCAATCCAAGGTCCACAGGATGGAGGAATAGAATATGGATTAGAATGGACTTACTGATATTCTATTCATGAACTACTGTGATTAGTAATAGAAGAAAATGTGGCATTGGTGTGCAGAAAGTGGTCATGGTGGCTGCTGGGTGTGGGGAATGGGAGGAAGAGATTTGATGTTGAGGCCTTTTTGGGACTTGGAGTTTTCCTGGGTGGTGCTGCAGGGACAATTTCTGGACATTGTATGCCCTCCCATGGCCCACTGGATGGAACGTGGGATAGTGTGGGCTATGATGTGGACCATTGACCATGTGGTGCAGCCGTGCTCAGAGATGTATTCACCAAATGCAATGAATGAGTCATGATGATAGAGTACATTGTTGTTATGGGGGGAAGGGTGGGGGGAGGGGGTTGGGGGTATATGGGGACCTCATATTTTCTGAATTTAATTAAAAATTTTAAAAAATACTGCAAAAAAATATAAAAAGAGTTCTGTGCACCAGGCTGGTGGAATACTGGTACCCGCCTTCCTAGTTTCTCTCTAGAATCAATGGTGCTGCAGTATGCAGACTGTGTGAAGGACATAGCAAGTGGAGCAATAATTACCAGAGTGATGTAAGAAGAACTTAAACACAATTCGCATTATGGCCTGCTCCAATGGAGAGATATCATATTGTGTATTTCAAACCTGGAGCTTAAATCTATTAATTGCATCTCAAAGAGAAACTTATTCATTGGGTAGTGTAGTTATTGGTATTAAGAATTGTCCTTATATATCCCCCATTCTAGATATATTACTAATGATTATGGTGATATATTTTCTATTCTAGATCATATGCCGAAGGATAGTCAACATGTCAAAAGACCTGGTAAGGGTATATACCCAACAGTGGAATTGCTGGATCAGATGGCAAATCTATAGCTGTTTTTTTGAGAAACCGCCAAACTGTCCTCCAGAATGGATGGAACTTTCTGTATTCCCACCAGCAGTGGGTGAGGGTTTCCATTCCTCTACATCCTCTCCGACACTTGTAGTCTTCCGTTTTTCTGATAGCCACCAATCTTATGAGAGTAAGATGGTATCTCGTAGTTTTGATTTGCATTCTCCTAATAACTAGTGATTGTGGGAATTTTTTCATGTGCTTTTTAAGCAGTTGTATTTCTTTTTGGAGAAGCATCTGTTCAAATCTCTTACCCATTCTGTAAATGGGATGTTTGTCTTTTTATTTTCAAGATATAAGGTTTTTTTTTTATGTATGCAGGATATTAGTCTCCTATCAGATATATGGTTACCAAATATTTTCTCCCATTGTGTAGGTGGTCTTTTCAAATTCTTGGTTAAGTGAAGCAAGCCAGGCATCAAAGGACAAGTACTACATGACCTTTCTGATATGAAATAAGGAAACCAAACTGCCTCAGAGAACTAGAGAGTGAATGATACACTTATAGAAAGTTGGGGGTGGGGGGAGAGGAAGGTTGTGAGCTCATGCCTACATGGTTGAAATCTATGATAAGCTGGAGGTAAGTATTTGTACAGGGAAGGGATAAGATGGGGGCATAGGGATACCTTTGGGGGGCTTTGCAGGATTGAGGGCTAGAGCTAGAGTTGGGAGGATGTGTCAGATGGCCCAAGGAATTGGGGAGAGGACTGGGGGGGTACAGTTGAACATGGGTCATTGCCAGATATGTAATCGAAACTATAATGTTGAGAAAACATTTACTGTAAGGAAGGATCAGCTATTTAATGAGTTTAAGAGGGACATCTGGCACAGGGTCTGGCTTCTAGGGAGTGTGTGAGTGCTCATTTTGTCATAATGTGTTATATCATTGGGTGGATATCCATACAATGAATGAGAATGTGTGCCACATCCTGGAGAGGCCTGATGTTCTCCAACAGAGAGAATTGTATCTCTTGAGAGATTTGGTGGCTCCCAATGGGCGAGGGCAGTCTAGTATGTCAAACTCACCACAGTGTTGCAAGTATCTGTGAATCTTGTCTTTCAGATAGTGAGAATAATTGTCACTGTGGGCCCTGAAGGGAGGGGGAGAGGAATAAAATGGATGGAAGCAGGGTAACTGGGGGGAAATGGAAGTGTTCCACAAGATCATGCAACAATGGATATAGGTCATGCTAAATTACACCAAAAATGTATAAAACTCTATAGGTTATAATTTAAACCATAATGTAAAACATAAGCAACTAAATTTTTTAAAAAATTGTACAGTCTAAAATGTAAACCATAATGTAAACCAAAATGGAACCACATTTGAAAGCTATGTTTCAATATCTGTACATCAGCTGCAGCAAATATAGCATAAACATGTAACAGGATCAATACTGGGGAAAGGGGGAAAGGGTTTGATGTTGCATATATGGGAGTCCCTTATATTGTGTATGTGGCTATACTATGACCTAAAAGTTTTTTGAAGACAAAATAAAAATTTAGAAAAAACATGAAAGATGTAGATACTGAGGAAGAAATGAAAGAGTTTGTCTTGCCATTGCAAATACTGGGAAACACCTATTACAGTAAGGAAAGGCAAAATGTCGAAAGCAAAGCTTTAGAATATTTTTCATTTTTTAAGACCCCAATTTATTTTTACATTATTTTAGTTTTTCTAAATTAATCTGTATTCTATTTCTAATCTTTAAACCTATCAATACTATTTCATTTCCCTATAAATTAAATTTGACAATATATTAGGCTTCATTTTTGAAGAAGGTTTGGACCACAAAGGGGTTCAACTATGGCATGGGAGGAACATGGTTGTGGGGTTTTATTTATGGGGGACACATGTTTGGGAGGGAGTTCTCCAGGGCATATATATAGGTTACATAAAATTGTTCAGTTATATTTTGGGAATTTTCATAGTAGTTAGAGTTACAGATAACAGCTGAGGGAGTGTGGAGTGCATAGCCAGGGGAGCTCTGTCAAATTCCCTAATGGAACAGCAACAATCCCCCAAGTGCAATCCAAAGACCAGTGATGAAGGATGGTCCAATTATGAGCCCTTGATACTGATGACTATACTTGAGAACCAGTGTGCCTGAAATTTGAACTATGCCTAAGAGCTTCAGGATGCCTAAAATTTACCTCCTGTGATCCTCCACGTTGCCCAAATGTGGCCACTCTCTAAGTCAAACTCAGCATCTAAAAGCATTACCTTCCTTTCAGCATGGGTCATGACTCCCAGGGATGAGCCTCCATTGTGCTGATGGATTACTACCAATCATTAACTGGTGATGCAACTAGAAAGAGACTGAATGAAAGGGGGAAATGGTGAAGATAAATGAGTCTATGTGGCTAAGAGTCTTCAAAAAAAGTGTCAGGGGAAGCGGACATTGCCCAATGGATGGGGCATCCATCTACCACATGGGAGGTCTGCGGTTCAAACCCCAGGCGTCATTGACCCATGTGGAGCTGGCCCACATGCAGTGCTGATGCACATAAGGAGTGCCCTACCACTCAGGGGTGCCCCGCATGGGGGACCCCCATGTGCAAGGAGTGCGCTCCATAAAGGAGAGCTGCCCAGCACAAAAGAATGTTCAGCCTACCCAGGAATGGCACTGTACACACAGAGAACTGACACAGCAATATGATGCAACAAAAGGAGACACAGATTCCCATGGTGCTGACAACAACAGAAGCAGACAAAGAAGAACACACAGCAAATGGACACAGAGAACAGACAACTGGGGGTGGGGAAAGAGGAGAGAAATAAATAAAATAAATCTTTTTAAAAAGTGTCAGGAGGTCATTAGAAGGGTCACACTTATGCATGTCTCAACAGGATCCCAGAGACAGTCAGAATGGATACAATCTCAGGTGCTGGTGCTCCTGGGGGGGTGTGGAGACACATAGATTCTATAGTCATGGCAGTTGGCTCTGGAGTTCAGTGACTTGTCAGTGAACCCTACCTGGGAGTTTGTGTTCCTAAGTGTTATGGAGTTGGACTCAGGTGTGAAATTTCTACACATGCCTCTTCTGTCACTTTTACTGAACTTGTGATTGATGCTGGGGTTGGTGTATACCTAGCAGACTTGAATCTCTTACTAGCCATGTGCCAGCTGGGCCCTGAGCCTCAGCAGAGTTGCAGCTCCTACTCTCTGGTTTCCTGAACTTGTATAGGTTGGCTAACAGGGAGGTGAAGATGGTCAGCCACCACACCAGGAACCAGAGAGTGCCTACAACGCCAAGCAGTAGAATTCCACCCATCAACCATGGATCTAAGCCCCCTTTCAATATAGTGGTGGAGCAGACATCACCAACCCAAGGTCCACAGGTTGGAGGAATAAAATATGGATTAGAGTAAACTTACTGCTATTCTACTATGGAGCTTTTGTGACTAATAATGGAAGAAACTGTGGCATTGATCTAGAGAAAGTAGCCAAGGTAGTTGTTGAGGGCAGGGAGAGGGAGGTAAAGATGAGATGTGGGGGTATTTTCAGGACTTGGAGTTGTCCAAAGTTATATGGCTGGGACAGATGCTGGACATTATATATCCTGCCATAACCCTCAGAATGTACTGGGGGAGAGTATAAACTACAATGTATCTATAGCCTATATGGTTCATCAGTGCTCCAAAATGTATTCACCAAATGCAATGAATGTACCACAATGAAGAGGGAGCTTGTTGATGTGGGAGGAGTGGGGTGTGGGGTGTGGGGTACATGGGAACACCTTATATTTTTTAATGAAAAAATTTTGTGATTGATGTATCTTTAAAAAAAGACAATTTAATAAAAATATATATTAATAAAAAGAATAAAAATAAAATAAAAACTAAGAGGATGCATAGTTTGGTAAAAAAAAGTCTTGGTAAACTTCATTTTCTAAGTAGTTAATGAACATGCCTGTAAGATAAAAAAAAATATCCACCTTGCCTGAGAACAGTGAAGCAATAGCCCTTTTAATTTAAAAATGCCACCAACCAATTTGGGGTCAACCTCTCAGTCTTTACCCCACTACAGGTGAAATCCATGCTTAACCTAGGTCACCACCCTAACCCTTATTCCAGAACCTGTCCCACTCATATTCTGGGGAGGACTGGCAATTCTTATGCCAGCCTGCCAAGGCTAATCATCTCCCAACAGAAGGGAAACAGTAAAGGGGGTGGCTAGGACCCACTTCAGCTTAGTGCCTTTGAGATGGTCCATGGGCAATCTTTCCTCAACCAGGACCAGAATACAAGTTCTGATCAAAATCTGGCAAAATAAACAAGCCTCACTCATGATTATTTTCCAAAATGAAAAGAACCCTACTCTAACAACTTTTAAAGTTAAAGTAACTGCCAACTCTGTGCACTTATCCTGAGTGACTCTAGCTGTCCAAGGAAGCTCCAGCTCACCAGAAGCATCTGATGGAATATACAAGTGCCAGCCATTGGGTGGCCTGAAATATCTCTTCAAGAGTCAAAGCTAAATAGTGTTCATGTGAAAGCCAGCTGCTCCCTTTAACTCTAGCCCAAATGCCTATTGCTAGGGGGAGGGAAAACCAGACACCCCTTAAGAAATCATGTCTGCTTTCATCTCTTCTAGTTTAATTAAAAGTGTAATGCCTCTTCTCATTCCCCTCCTCCACCATAGGAACTGGGATTGGCAATGCAGACCAAATACCATTATCTATTATAAGCACTCCATAGAATTAACAACATAAAAGGAACCAGCCATGCCTGAGAAGCTCTAAAACAGCAAATATACTCCCTTGCTACTGTGGTGCTGCAAAATCACAGGGCACTTATCATGATAACAGCAGCACAGACAGAAACATATCTCTTCCTTAAGGAATAATACCACCTCTATGTTAATCATTCTGAAATAGTCCTAAACAACATTCTAAACCTGCAAAATAAAGCCCATTCAACTTCAGGAAGATGCAACCTTCATAAGCACCTGACCTTTTCTACTTTTGTGATCCAGTATCTTAATAAGACCCTATATCTTCAATGTTCTCATTAAATTTATTTCTTCCAGAATCAACATCTTGGCCATATGGGGATTTCATCCAGCTTCATCCAGGATGCCAACTTTGTCTAACTCCAACCATGATAGAATAGCAAGAGGGTTTTTAAAAATATATTTTTATTTATTTTTAAAAGATACATAGATCACACAAAATGTTACATTAAAAATATAGGAAGTTCTCATATATCCCACTCCTGACAACCCTCACTTTTCCCACATCAACACTTTTCATTAGTGTGGTATATTCATTGCAATTGATGAATACATTTTATACCTTGTCAGGTAAGGCCTACTTGCCTCTAACCAGCAGAAAGTAATTACAGAAGAGTGAGCATCATCCTTCAGCACACCTTAACAGATAAAGATGTAAACTCTCTGAGGGGTGAGTTGAGGCAGCCTAGATTGTGAATCAATAGATGGATCTGAAATCTGGCAGGAAAACCACTCTCATTGAACATGTGGCCACAATACCTCACAATACAGCTGCTGGAAGAAACTGTGAGATCTCCCACTTGGAATGAGATTTCTGCCAGGATCAAGGAGAAATCCCAGATATTTTCCAGGGCCCTCCCAGGGGATTGATGGGTGGGGTACTCAATCAAAACAGCAAACAACTGAAATTCTTCCCCCTACATTAACAAAGGGGTGGAATAATTAAAGGTTTAAAAAGCAAGCACAGGTGGCGGATTTGGCCCAGTGGTTAGGGCACCCATCTACCATATGGGAGGTCTGCGGTTTAAACCCCAGGCCTCCTTGACCCATGTGGAGCTGGCCCACGCGCAGTGCTGATGCATGCATGGAGTGCCCTGCCATGCAAGGGTGTCCCCCGCTGTAGGGGAGCTCCATGCATAAGGAGTGCACCCCGTAAGGAGAGCCACCCAGAACAAAAGAAAGTGCAGCCTACACAGGAATGGTGCCGCACACTTGGAGAGCTGACACAGCAAGATGATGCAACAAAAAGAAACACAGATTCCCATGCCACTGACAACAACACAAGCGGACAAAGAAGACGCAGCAAATGGACACAGAGAACAGACAACCGGGGTGGGGGGGAAGGAGAGAGAAATAAATAAAATAAATAAATATTAAAAAAAAAAAAAGCAAGCACAAAGGCCAAACAGACCTGATCTTTCCTTTAGCCCCCTGCCTGAAACAGCATGCAAGTATAACCTGGGCATTTGTAATCTGTAATGGGAAATTGTAGTCTGCAAATCAGTACTCTTTGTCTCTTTTCAACCCCTTTGCGTCTACCTGGGACCCATAATCTGTCATTTTCTCCCATTTCTCTTCCCTCCTTTCCTTAAATTACTGGCCTATCTAAACAGGCTTGTTCTCTTTTATTATTATTATAAAACTGTCTTTTAAAAAAATACACAGATTACAAAAAAAATGTTACATTTAAAAATATGAGGTTCCCACATAGCCCACACACCCCACACCCCACACCCCCACTCCTAGCTTGCTCTTAAAATTCTTTTGATGAAACTTAGCCAAGAACCTAGAAAAAATCTGGCAATACTAATTCCAGGAAGCCATTATTAATTTGAAACCTAAAATGATATTAATAAGAAAAAATAACTTTATAACAGGGAGACCAGTCAGAGGCCAACTCAATCTATATATTAATGTGGTGGTAAGGGAAGACACCCTTGATTCCATTGGGAATCTTCAGTTTTCACACACACAAAAATTGAGAAAGTAGTTTTTCCTATGCTATTAAAGCAAAATACTTGCTAATTAAAATCATCAAGGTAAAGATATTATAGCAGTTTGATATAGTTATGAATTCCAAAAAAGGAATATTGGGTTATTTTTGTAAACTGATCTTTTCCTCTGGGCATATTAGATTATATTGGATTCAGAGGTTTACTTGATTAATTAGGTAAACCTCTTGTACCAGTAGAGTATTGAGTCCCCATCCCATGGTGGGCAGGGACTCACAGATAAAAGACATGGCAAAGGACAGAGTTAGAGGGTTTTTGATGTTGGAGTTTGATGCTGAAGCCTTAAGCTGGAGCCCAAAGAAATAAGCTCACAGAGGAAAGAGAAGCCAGCCCCAGGAAGAGAGGAACCCTGAGCCCAGGTAGAAGCAAGCACTGGGAAGAAAGGAACCTTGAACCAAGAGAGAAGCAAGACCCTGGAAGGAAGGAACCCAGGAAGACTGAGCCCTCACAGTCATTGGCAGCCATCTTGCTCCAACACATGAAAATAGAGTTTGGCGATGGAAATAACTTATGTTTTATTGTCTGGTATCTGTAAGTTCCTACCCCAAATAAGTATCCTTTATAAAAACCAAACAATTTCTGGTATTTTGCATCAGCATCCCTTTGTCTGACTAATACAGGTGTAGAAATAAGAAACAAAGTTCTAAAAATTTAAGTTCATTTGATGTTATAAATGCATTGGAAATATTTAGAAAGTGTATAAAAGTAAAGAGATATACTTGAGTATTGTCAAACTCTCTTGGGCATTCAAACCAAGCCCAAACACCTTTCATGGTGCTTCTCCATTTGATTTATTGACTAGATTGCTCACTGACCCCTAAAAAAATAATGGTATCTTCCACATCTCTGATTATGCTACTGAAGTAGATGGCGAATATGTTGCAGTTCCAGACTCCTGCAGCAAGTAATGACTTGATACACCCAGATGTACAGTGGACATTGTCTCCATACTGGCTCTGTTTCACAGTATTAAAGAGCACTATGCACCAGGTCAGTAAAATACTAGGACCTTACCTTCCTAGTCTCTCTCTAGGGTCAACAGGGCTGCAGCATGCTGGCTGTGTGAAGGACATACCAAGTGGAGCAACAATTACCAGAATACTATGAGTATTTAAGCAAAATTGACATTATGACCTGCTCTCATGGAGAGATAACATGTATGGTATTGCAAATCTGGAGCCTAGATCTATTAATTGCAGCTCAAAGAGTAATTTGTGCATTGATTAGTATTATGTGCTGTGCTTATAGGTCTGATGATTATGGTGATATCTCCTCTAATCTTTTTAAATTTTTTTGTTTATCACATTTTCTTTATTTTTTCTCTTGCTTAATATTTTTCAATGTTACATTCAAAAAATATGAGGTCCCTACATACCCCCATTCCCCCACCCCACTCCTCCCACATCAACAACCTCTTTCATCATCATGGGACATTCACTGCATTTGGTGAATACATTTTGGAGCACTGCTGTACCATATGGATAATGGTTTACATTGTAATTTACACTCTCCCCCAGTCCACCGAGTCAGCCATGGCAGGACATGCAATGTCCAGTATCTGTCCCTGCAGTACCACCCAGGACAACTCCAAGTCCTGAAAATGTCCCCACATCATATCTCTTCTTCCCTCTCCCTACCCTCAGTAGTTACCCTGGCCACTTTCTCCATATCAATGCTACAATTTCTTCCATGTCTAATCACAATATTTCCATAGTAGAATAAAGTAAGTCCACTCTAATCCATACTCTATTCCTCCATCCTGTGGAACCTGGGATGGTTATGTCCATTCCACCTCTATATCTAGAGAGGGCTTAGATTCAATATGGATGGTGGATGCAATTCTCCTGCTTGCACTTGTAGGCACTCTTGGCTCCCTGATGTGGTGGTTGACCTTCTTCAACTCCCTATTCACTGACTGGGGTAAGTCCAATAAACCAAAGGGTAGGAGTTGCAAGTCTGCTGAGGCTCAGGGCTTGGCTCTTACATGGACAGTCCAGAGATTCAGGCCTTCTGAGTATACACCAACCCAAGCACCAACCACATGTTCTGTAAAAGTAATAGAAGAGGCGTGTGTAGAAAGGTCACTTCTGAGTCCCAACTCCATCACACTCAGGAACACAAACTCCAAAGTAGGGCCAACTGACATGACACTGAACTCCAGAGCCATCTGCTATTACCATAGAATCTGTGGGTCACTGTAGCCCTCAGGAGAACCAGTACCTGGGGTTGTATCTACTTTGGCTGTCTCTAAGACCCTGCTGATCACATACAGAGGGATATTGAACATATTAAAAGTTGTGGTAAACAATTCATTTTCTAAGTAGTTAATGAACCTGCCTATAAGATAAAGGAATGGCTCTCTTAAGTACCATCTTTATTTTCTTAGCCAAATTCTTGTCTTGTAGCCTAAACATCTTTGTGTGTTTATGTCTAGGGAAATACATCTCTTCATACCTGTCCTTGCTCTCCTAAGCTTAACCACTGCTGTGGGTAGTGAGGTTAGCAGTTTATACCAAAACCCAGCAGGTATAATACAATCTCTTCCTACATTTAACCAACAGCATAAAAGAACTCAAAGAAGAATGGTGTTTCACATCAACTTTAGGATGTTGCAGCCTCTGAGGTCACCTGGCCATTATAAGCCTCATAGTCCAGTATGTCATGAATCACACCCTTTTTTGGACCTGATTATCAATATCTTCTTCATCCTTTCAGTGGGCCTATGTATCTTCAAATTACTAATTAAATTCATTTCTTTCAGAATCAATGCCTTATTAGTTATGTGGAGATTTCATCCAGTTCCAATCATGATATTGGAACCATTTTTCTTCAACCTCAATAAAATAGCCAGAGAGGTTTATACCCTGTCATGCAGGAAATACTGCCCTAACCAACAGGAAGTAACTACAGAATGACCATTGCCCATCAGCATCCCCTTAAGAATAAGGGCATGAACAGTCTGAGGGAGGAGTTGAGTTAGGCAAGTACAAGGAAATGAGGAGAAGATGAGACACAACATGGATAAAAGTCATCAAGGTCAACAAGCAACATGGCCAACATACAACATGGCTGACAGAAACAGGGCCAGAACCACCACCACCACCACCCCCAAGACATTGACATCAAACTAGAGGTCCCAGTTGGGACTCTTTCTGTGGCAAGGGGTGGCCCCAGATATTCCAAAAAGACCATGGCTTTGACCTCCACCATTGGCAAGGTAACAAATAACTGGGGCCCCTCCCCTTAGTATTAGCAAAGGGAGGAATAATTAATATCTTAAAAGGTAACCTCACAATCCCAATCTCATTCTCTCTCTCTAGAAGAACCTGCATCAAATCTCAGCACATATTTCTATCCTTTTTCATTTCTCAGCAAGCTCTGTTCTTTTCCCACATTTCCCAATAAAATTTTTACTGGCATAACTAAAAAATAAAATAATAAAATAGCCTCTCAATTAACTAAGAATATGGAGGAACTTCTTCAACCTTATAAAGAGCATTATAAAAAACTTACAGCTGTTGCAACTCTGTTAAGATTCAGGACCCACCTGGCACACAGAAAGACCAAAGATTTCAATCTCTTGGAGATACATTTATCAAGTCTAGTACTAACTATAGATTCAAATAGAAGGCACAGAAGAAGGCACAAAAGAGCCATGTGTACGGAAACCACAAATGAGTCCAACTCTGACACCCTGGAGACTGTAAATTCCAAAGTAGGGCCCACTGGCAGGATGCCAAACTCCTGAGAAGTCTAGAGCCCTCAGGAGTCCAGAGCCTCAGGATTGGGGAAAGAATAATGGACTACTGTAGACATGTTTATGTTACTACAGACTTACTATTATTCCAGCAATGGAAGAACTTTAATCATTGATTTGGAGGCAGTGGCTAATGGAGGTTCTGAGGGGAGAAAGAGAGAATAATAGCTATGAGGGCATTTTGGGGACATTGGAGTTGTTTTGCATTGTGCTGCAATGATTGATACAGGCCATTATATATTTTGTCATAACTTACAAAAGTGTGTGGGACAGAGTGTAAACTGTAATCCACACTTAGTGGCAATGATCCAATATGTGTTCATCAATTGTAACAAATGTACCACACTAATGAAGAATGTTGTTAATGTGGGAAATTTTGGGAGGAGTAGAGTGGAGCATATGGGAATCTCCTATATTTTTTTATGTAACATTCATTTAATCTAAAGTATTTAAAAAAAAATGAAAATAAATGTTTTTTAAAGCCTACAGTTAACATCATCCTTAATGGTGAAAGATAGAATGATTTCCCCCTAAGATCATGAAACAGGCAAGAATGTTTGATCTCAGCATCCTATTCAATATTTTCAAGATATGATATCCTCTGTAATTACACAAGATAAAAGAAATAAAAGCATACAGATTGCAAAGGAAGGAATAGAACTATCCACAGACTGCATGATTGTCTACATAAACGCAAAGAATCTTTTAAATCTCCTAGAATAATAAATGACCTTAGTAATATTTCAGGATAAAAGTTTCATAAGTAAGTTCAAATTTATTTCTATATATTAGCAATGAAAATTAGGGATTTACATAAAATATTTAAAAGAGCTCCATTCACATTTATAACAAAATATATGAAACATATTTGTATTAATCTAACAAAATATTTGCTATATATAAATGAAACCCTGCAAGTATTTTGTTGAGAAATTTGCATCTATATTCATTAGAAAGATTGGTCTCTAATTTTCTTGAAATATTTTTATCTTGCTTTGGTATTTGGGTGATGTTGTCTTAATAAAATAAGTTGGGTGATTTTCCCTCCTCTTCAAATTTTTGGAAGACTTTAAACAAGATTGGTATTAATTCATCTCAATGTGTTTATTAGAATTCTCCTGTGAAGTCATCTAGTCCTGAAATTTTCTTCCTGACATATATATATATATATATTTTTTAAGATTTATTTATTTATTTATCTCCACTCCCCCTCCTCCATCCCGGTTGTCTGTTCTCTGTGTCTATTTGCTGCATCTTCTTTGTCTGCTTCTGTTGTTGTCAGTGGCACAGGAATCTGTGTTTATTTTTTTGTTGTTGCATCATCGTGTTGTGTTAGTTCTCCGTGTGTGTGGTGCCATTCCTGGGCAGGCGGCACTTTCTTTCATGCTGGGCATCTCCCCTTATGGGGCACACTCCTTGCGTGTGGGGCTTCCCTACACGGGAGACCATGCTGTGTGGCAGGGCACTCCTTGCACACATCAGCACTGCGCATGGGCCAGCTGCACATGGGTCAAGGAGCCCTGGAGTTTGAACCGTGGACCTCCCATGTGGAAGATGGACACCCTAACCACTGGGCCAAGTCTGCCACCCCCTGATATATTTTTAATGACTAATTCAATTTCTTTACATGTGATTTGTTTGTTGCGTTCTTGTATTTTTGCTAGAGTCAATGTAGGTTGCTTGTACGTTTTCACAAATTTGTCCATTTCATCTAGGTTGTCTAATTTGTTGGCATACAGTTCCTCATTATATCATTTTATGGTCATTTTTGTTTCTGTGGGATCACAGTGTCCCACCTTTCATTCCTAATTTTATTTATTCATCTTCTCACTTTTTTCTTTGTTAGTCTAGCTAAAGTTTTGTTGATTTTATTGATCTTCTTAAAGAATCTATTTTGGAGTTTGTCCATTTTCTCTATTTTTTTTGTTCTCAATTTAATTTATTTTTGCTCTTAATGATTATTTCTTTCTTTCTGCTTCTTTTGGGGTTGTTTTGCTGTTCTTTTTCTTGTTCCTCCAGGTATCCAGTTAGATCTTTGATTTCAGCTATTTCTTCTTTTTTTTTTTGATGCTTCAGAAGTATATATATTAAGATGTGCAGTTATTCACAACAGGACAAATGCAGTTTCAAATGATTCTGTATGTGTAATCTTATGTGTGTGGTTCCACAAAATATATACTAAATAAATACATAGTAAAAAAGGAACAAAGCAGTAGAATTATTTTTAAAAGCAGGTAATTTCTGATAGTGGGATTACAGTGATTTTTATAGTTATACTTTATTTATATTGCCCAATATTTCTAAAATGAATATATCATTTCATCAAGCCATTTAGTTATCTGAAATAGAATACCCAAAAACAGATATGATCATCACTGGTGTAACATTGTTCTTCCTTTTTGTGTTTATCCTCTGTGAATTTAAAAACACCTTTTACTATACAATTTTCTATAATTTTAGTTATCTTATGTTTTACGTGACTCCCAGGGATGAGCCTCCCTGGTGCTGAGGGATTACTACCAAGTACCAGCTGATGATGTAACTAGAAAATGACCTTGAATAAAAGGGCCAACTCTGACCAGCAGAATATCTCAGTCTAGATATAATACCAGGAGTTAAAAATGCTTTTTGACCTGAATAAAAGGGGGAAATAAAAAGTACAAATGAGTTTATATGGCTATGAGTCTCCAAAAAGAGCCGGGAGGTTATCAGAGGGGTCGCCCTTATGCACACCTGAGCTGAATCCCAGAGACAGATTAAGTAGATACAACCTCAGTTATTGGTTCTTCTGAGGGTTACAGAGACCCACAAGATCTATGGTCATGGCAGATGGAGTTCAGTGCCATGTCAGTTGGCCCTACTTTGGAGTTTGTGTTTCTGTGTGATGGAGCTGGACTCAGATGTGATCTTTTTCCACAAGAGTCTCCTGCTACTTTTACCGGATCTGTAGTTGGCATTGGGTTTAGTGTATATGCAGGGGAACTGAATCTCTGGACAACCAAGTGATAGCCAGGCCCTGAGCCTCAACAGACTTGCAACTCCTACACTCTGGTTTACTGGACTTACCCCACTCCGCTAACATGGAGGTGAAGAAGGTCAACCACTACACCAGGGAGCCAAGACTGCCTGCAACTGAAAGCAGGAGAATTGCATCCAGCATCCATCTGGAATCTAAGCCACCTCTTAATATAGATGTGGAGTGGACACAATCATTTTAAGGTCCACAGGATGGAGGAATAGTGTACGGATTAGAGTGAACTTACTGATATTCTATACATGAACTATTGTGATTACTATTCAAAGACAATGTGGCATTGGTGTGGAGAAAGTGGCCATGGTGGCTGCTTGGGGCAGGGAGTGGGAGGAAGAGATGAGATGTGGGGGCATTTTCAGGACTTGGAGTTGTCCTGGGTGGTGCTGCAGGGATAGTTACTGGACATTGAATGTCCTCCCATGACCCACTGGGTGGACTGTGGTGTAGTGTGGGCTATGGTGTGGACCATTGACCATGAAGTGCAGTGGTGCTTAGAGATGTATTCACCAAGTACAATGAATGTCTCATGATGATGGAGGAGTTTGTTGTTATGGGAGGAGGAGTGGGGTGAGGGGGGTGGGGGGTATATGGGGACCTCATATTTTTTTAATGTAACATTAAAAAAATAAATAAAGACAAAAAAATAAAAAAATAAAAACACCTTTTATTTTACCCCCCAAAAAAACATATCAGGGGTTATGGGTAATAATTTCATTATCAATTGCTACATAATAAACCAACCCCCAAAATACCTGCCTTGCAATAGTAACAGTATATTATTTTTCATGATAATTTTGGGTTTAAGCACTTCCTGTTTTTGTTTTGCCTGTATAACTCATATTAGCAATTTATCTGGAAGGTCAGCTGTGCTGTAAGGTCCAAAATGGCCTCACTTCCATGCCTGGTGGATGATGTGGCTGTTGATTGTGCACATTTCTTCTGCTTCTTCTGGCCACACATCCTCCTGTGAGGTAGACAGACTTCCTTACCTAATAGTCCCCAGGCAGTGTTTCCAGAGAGAAAGAGGAGGAACTGCAAAGCCACTGGGAGCCTAGCCTCTGGAATGCACATGTACTTCTGTCACATTTCATTGCTCAAAGCCAGCCATGAGGTCATTGCTAATTCAGGGGTGGGAAAATAGACTCCACTTTATGATGGAGCATTCTTAAATAATTGTGAAAGTATAGTCCAAAAATATTGTCATTTTATGTTTGTCATGGGGTTTTCCCACTGAAAAGCAAAAAGTTCTTCAGACTTTCAGTCAAGAGGTGAATGATAAAAGTCATCTTTTAAATCAATGACTTTGAACCAGCAGAAATCACCAGATAAGGTAGTAACTAAAATGCATGGTTTTGGAACTTCAAGATGAATGTTTTTTACAATACGGTTTATAACTCAAAGCTGTTGCATAAACCTGCTTTTATTTAGGTGCCTAGCTTTCTCACTGGTAATATTGGAATGCCATATGGAGATCGACAGGATTGTATTTAGTTGATATTTCAATAATTTCTTTTTTTTTATCTTTTTTTTAATTGATTTTGTAAAAATATTACATTAAAAAAATATGAGGTCCCATTCGACCCCACCACCCCCACCGAACCCCTCCCCCCCCCCCCCCCAGCAACACTCACTCCCATCATCATGACACATCCATTGCATTTGGTAAGTACATCTCTGGGTATCTCTGCACCTCATGGTCATTGGTCCACATCATGGCCCACACTCTCCCCCATTCCATCCAGTGAGCCCTGGGAGGATTTGCAATGTCCAGTGATTGCCCCTGAAGCACCATCCAGGGCAACTCCAAGTCCCAAAGGCACCTCCACATCTCATCTCTTCCTGCCATTCCCCATACCCATCAGCCACCATGTCCACTTTTCCCACTCCATTGCCACCTTTTCTCTGAGGTCCTTGGATTGGTTGTGTCCGTTGCACCTCTATGTCAAGAGGAGGCTCAGATTCCACATGGTTACTGGATGCAATCCTCCTACTTTCAGTTGTAGGCACTCCAGGCTCCAAGGTGTGGTGGTTGCCCTTCTTCAACTCCATCTTAGCTGAGTGAGGTGAGTCCAATAATTCAGATTGTAGGAGCTGGAGTCTGTTGAGGCTCAGGGCCTGGCTATCATATTGTCAGTAAAAAGATTCAATCCCCTAAATATATCTTAAACCCCAATACCAACTACAATTCCAGTAAAGTAGTATGATAGTCTTATGAAAAGAGATCCCCTCTGGGTTCAGTTTCATCACGCAGAAACTCCATCTGCCATGACCATAGAACCTGTGGGTCTCTGTAGCCCTCAGCAGAACCGATACCTGGGGTTGTATCTACTTTATCTGTCTCTGGGACTCTGCTCAGGTGTGCATAAGGGCAACCCTTCTGATAACCTCCCAGCTCTTTTTGGAGACTCATAGCCATATAAACTCATTTTTCCTTTCCATTTCCCCCTTTTATTCAGGTCAAAAAGCATTTTTAACTCCTGGCATTATATGTAGACTGAGATATTCTACTGATCCGAGTTGACCCTCTCCTTCATTTTTGAAGGACTGTTCTGCTGAATATAGAATTAGTGGAGTGCAATTTTTTCTCTTACAACACCTTAGCTATGTCATACCATTGCCTTCTTGCCTCTGGGGTTTTAGGTGAGAAATCAGCCCTTAATTTTATTAAGTAACCCATATATGTGCTGAATCTCACTCCTTTTGATGCTTTCAGGATTACCTCTTTATCTTTGGCATTTGACAATCTTATTACTATGTGTCTTGGAGTAGATCTGTTAGGATTTATTTTGTTTAGAGTATGCTGTGATGCACATGTACACCCATGTCCTTCATGAGATTGAGTAAATCATTGGTCATTATTTCCTCAAGCACTACTTCTGCCCCTTTTCCTTCTCTTCTCTCTCTGGGACACCTATAATGTGTATTTTTATGTGTTTCATGCTGTTATTCATTTCCGTGATTCTCCCCTCAATTTTTTTTTCATTTTTTTCTTCATGTATCCATCTATCTGTGTGGTTTCAGATGTCATATCTTCTAATTAGATAATTCTATCCTCTGCTTGTTTAAATCTTTTGTTTTGTAATTCTAGTGTATTTTAGTTTCTTCTATTGAGACTTTCATTACCATAAGATCTCTTTAGATTATGTATGCTTGCCATTTCTTCTGTATGCTCATTCAGGGTCTTCTTAATAAACTGTTTCACTTCTTTCATCTCCCAGAACTGAGTTAGGATATCTGTGTGGACATTTAATTACTCATTCCAAGTTCTGCCTCTCTTTCAGCTCTTTACTTTGTTCCTTTGACTGGGTCTTGTCTTCTAGTTTCTTAATATAGATTTTAAATTTGCTGATGTTTAGGTATCTGTAAATATTGATGTGTTTACTCCATTGGTCAGTTTGTTTTTCTTGCCTAGCATTTTTTTTTGTTTGGTTTTGTGTTAAGTTCTTCTTTGATACTTGATTCCGCTTATTTCAAGTCCTTAGATTTTCCTACCTTAACTGAAAAAACAAAAAGGAAAGAGTGAAAAAAGATAAAAATTAAAAACGTGAAAAGATGTAAAGGAACAGAGAAAAAAGGAAGAAGAGAAAAGAGAGAAAAAAATTAAAAGGTGAAGAAAGGGAAATTGTGGGAATATTGCCATTGGGTTGGACAGATAAAGCTTAGCTCTCACTGAAACAATGGAAAAAGAGCCAAAGGCTGCCCTGGTGATATGTGTGGTACTACAGCAGATCTGGACACTACTTTATAATACCCAGGAGAGTAAGGGACAGAAAGACAAAGAAGTCAAAACAAATAATCATGAATTATTAAACCTCCTGGACACCAGGAAGGTCTCTAGTCCCTTCCCTCAAATTATTAAGTGAGAGTAAAACTCATGGCAAATTACATTTAACTGATAGGAGAGCAGACAAGTTCCTCCCTGACAGCTGCTTTGGGTATGTATGGAATGGGAAGGTGTTATGAGTCATATAGGAGGGTACTGAAAAGATTTTTAAAAATTGTGAGTTGTTCACCCCTGTGTGTCTGTGGAAGTGGTATATATATCCCAACATAAGGGCAAATAGGATATGTGGAGCCACTGGCTCCCAGATCCAAAGGAAGTGTGAGGGCAGATTGCCAAGCATTGAGAGGGGCATGGGAGGCTAGAATTGGTTTCTTTGCAGTGATTTTGGCCAGCTGAACCCTCCTTGAATATCAGAAGGGACCCTGATGCCAAAGGGAGAGGAGAGGGAAGTCTCTTCAGGCAGGCTGCCATGCCCATCCAGCCAGATAAAGAAAGGAAGTAGATCAGAGAGTACCCCAGGATTAACAAGCACCTAATCAGCAGGAATCTAGCAAACCGCAAGGAATCTAACCTGCCCGAAGGAAAGGGATGGATAGCCACCTGAAAGGCCAACTAACCTAAGGAGGCAGGTTAGATCAGTGGAAGAATTCCTCCCTTGCATATCTGAGGTCCCTGGTTCAATTCCCAACTCTTCTTAGAAAAGGGACTCACTGGGTTATTGGGAGTACAGCTGGAATTTTATGACAGGGAACATATAGACATTCTCTTTGTATTAGCTTTTCATGGATCTCATTTTTTCAAAAGTTCTTTTTTATTTTCCTTATTTTACTCACTAAAATCCAGTTCAAAACCTACAGAGTGCATGCTACAGGGTGATTGATAGATGGACACCAGAAGCCTGAGAAGATCCTTAGGGGTTTAAGAAGGACAGGCTGTTTTTCCATGTTTATTTTTGTTTATTGTTCTTTTATTTCACTCGGTATCCTATTTTTAAAAGAGTTGCAGCTGTCCTGTTTCTCTTTTATTTTGTTTCCCCTCCCTATGTTTCATTGTTTGTGTGTGTGGGGGGGGCTGTTTTTGTTTTGCTTAACAATTTTTCTTTACCTATGCAATTTCTTTTCTCTTCATCTTCTGTCTACTGTTTTCTGTTGTTCTTTCATTCCACCTCTTTTTCTTTTTTCTTGTTTCTATTTCTCTTCTGTTTTCTCTGTATTATTTCTTTCTCTTTTCTTTTTTCTTCTTTCTTTTCATCTTTCCAGACTTTAAATTCATTCATTGTATTTTTCTTTAATCTATGTCCTGTTTTACTGTTTCTATTTCACTTCTTAATCTTATTCTGTACTTCTTACATATGTTAATTTTTCATTTTCCAAGGTCTGTACAGTTCTTCCCTTAGCATTTAATATTATTTTTTTCTCTCCCTGTCTCATTTCTTTTCTCTGTTCCTAATTGCTTTCAAGTAAACATGGACAAGAGCAATAAAACAAAAAAGAGGAATGAAGTGTCAAAGTGAAATCTTACCACACACAACAAAAATAAAATGAAACCCTTGAGTAAAGAGATTCTACTCATCTGAACAAACCCATCAAGGTAAACAGATGCCTAGGCACAAACAAAAATTACAAGCCATACTAAGAAACAGGAAGACATTGCCCAGTCCAATGAACAAACTAAAAACCAGAGAGAGATGCAGACCATGGAACAACTAAGCAGAGATGTCCAAACAAATACCATAAATCAACTTAATGAAGTGAAAGAAAAGATTGAGGATATTAAGAAGACACTGGGGAGCTGTGGTGAGGATGGTGTCAATTCAAATGAGTACTCACCATCTTTCTTGAAAAAAATCAGCTGAGAAGGGGAAAGACACTGCCGGTGTGAGCTATTGGAAATTCACAGAGCAGGAGGCTTCAGGGCATCGATCTGGAGGGAAGAGGACAAAAAGATTTTGCCCTTGTGGGGAAACCGTAAATTTTTTGTCCAGGTGCCTAGAAATGGAGGGTGACTAAATCCCACCCTCAATGCAAAAATGTCATTGGGAGCCCTCTGATTCCCAACAGCCACCAAGAGGGAGGGACCATTCTGCTAATATAATATACAACAGTAAAATCCTAAAAGCTTACCCTCTAAGAATGGGAAAAAGAAAAGGATGTCTGCTATCATCATGACTCCTATTTAATATTGTGTTAAAAATACTTGCTCAAGCACTTAGGCAAGAAAAAGATAATTGGAAAGAAAGAAGCAAAAATTTCACTATTTGCAGATGAATGATCCTATACCTAGAAATCCCTGAGGAATCTGAAACAAAGTTTCTAGAAATCAGGAATGAGTTCAGTAATGTCACAGATTATAAGATGAATGCCCTACTTTGGAATTTGTGTTGCAGAGTGTGATTGAGCTGGACGCAGATGTGACTTTTCTGTACGTGTGTCTTCTGTCACTTTTACTGAACCTGTGGTTGGTGCTAGGGTTGGTGTATACTCAGGACACTTGAATCTCTCGACTGTCCATGTGACAGCTAGGCTCTGAGCCTCCGCAGAGTCACAAATCCTACTCTCTGGTTCAATGGATTTACCCAGATCAGCTAACAAGGAGGTGAAGATGGTGAACCACCACACCAGGGAACCGAGAGTGCCTACAAATGCAAGCAGGAGAATTGCATTCATTATCCATGTGGGATCTAAACCCCCTCTCAATATAGAGGTGGAGTGGACATCATCATCTCAGGGTCCACAGGATGGAGGAATAAAATATGGATTAGAGTGGACTTACAGGTATTCTACTATAGAACTCTAGTGTGTAGTAGTCGAAGAAACTATAGTAATGATATGGAGAAATTTGCCATTGTAGTTGCTGAGGTCATGGAGAGGGAAGAAGAGATGTGATATGGGGGCATTTTTGGGACTTGGAGTTGTCCTAAA
The DNA here is from genome assembly GCF_030445035.2 of Dasypus novemcinctus. Taxonomy (NCBI): domain Eukaryota; kingdom Metazoa; phylum Chordata; class Mammalia; order Cingulata; family Dasypodidae; genus Dasypus; species Dasypus novemcinctus. Next base: position 89,644,237 of record NC_080704.1, on the reverse strand, counting down.
TGATATTGCAAGGACAGATGTTGGACATTATATATACTGCCATAACCCACTGAAGATACTGAGGGAGAGTGTAAACTACAATGTGAACTATAACCTATGTGGTGCAGCTATGCTTCAAGCTGTATTCACCAAATGCAATGGATGTGCTGTAGTGATGAAGGAGGTTGTTGTTGTGGGAGGAGTTGGGGGTAGGGTGTGGCATATGTGGGAATCTCTTATATTATTTAATGTCACATTTTTTGTGATCTATGTATCTTTAAAAATGCAATAAAAATATATGCTCATAATAAAAAGATATTCATACAAAAGAAAAAAATTAACTCTAAATCTGCCATATGATCCAGCAATTCCAGTCTTGGGTATATCCTCAAAATATTGAAAGCAAGGAAATGAAGAGATAAATACATGTATATGCTCACTGTGGCATTATTTACTATTGCTCAAAATTGGAATCAACCCAACTGCCCATCAACAGAAGCTGGATAAACAAAATGTGGTAAATACATACAACAAAATATTACTCAGCTGTTAGAAGGAATACAGTACTAACACACAGGATAACATGGATGAATCTTGAGGGTCTTATGTTGAGTGAAGCAAGCCAGGCAGAGGAGGACAAATATTACATGACCTGACTGATATGAATTAAGCAAATTGAGCAGACTCAGATAGCTAGAGTCTGGAAGATAAGTTTACAAGACATAGAAAGTGAGAAGATTGTGAACCAATGCCCACAAGGGCAAAATCTAATGATAAGGTGGAAGTGAATAGTTGTGCAGTGAAGGGATATGACAGGGGTGTAGTGATACTAGTCGGGTGGGTGGTATAAGTTTGATGGGGGCTTAGGGTGGGGAGGGTGGATTGGACAATCCATGGAACTGGGGTAGGTTTGGGAGAAGGAGCAGGTGAACACTGGTAATTGGCGGGTATGTATTTGAAACTATAATGTTGGGAAAGTTCTTTTGACAATATGACAAGGCCAGATTTCCGGTTTTGGGTGTTGCCTGGGGGGCATTCAATATAGGGTGTACCTGGGCAGTCTTCTAGAGGATGTGAGAATGATAATTTTGTCATAGTGTGTTGTATCAGTCAGTGGAGACCAACATAATTAGCAGGAAGGAGTTGTACTCCCATCATGGGGAGGCCATATATATGTTCTCAAACTGATGAGTGGGTGTCTCTTGATAGCATTGGTGGATCCTGATAGGGGAGGAAAGACCATTGTGTCAAGCCCTCAGTCTTGTTACAAATAATTATGTATCTTGTCTTTCAAGGAGTGAAGCCTGGTGGTCGCCCTGGGCCCTTAGAGTAAGGGTAAGGAATAGAATAGATGGAAGAGGGTTATTTAGGTGGCAGTGGAAGTGTTCAGCATGATCTTGCAATGATGGATACAGGCCATGTTGAAATTCACCAAAAAATTATAAAAGTGAGTGGTTTAGAGTGTAGACCATAGTGTGAACCATTGACCATGGTCAGTGGCTATGTTTCAATATTTATATATCAATGGTAACAAATATATCATCCACATAAAAATTATTAATAGGGGAAAGGGGAGAAGAATGAGTATGTTACATATATGGGAATCCTCTATATTCTGTATATGATTTTTCAGTAACCTAAAACTTCTTTGAAAACAAAATGAAAAAACAAAACACTGGGGGAATAAAGGGAAGAAAATGTCACCATTTATACATGACAAAAGATCTTATAAATATTAAAGACATAAGGTCAAAAAATTTAATATTGTTTCATTATTTTTTATTATTCCAAATCTTTTCTTAATTTTTTATTTTCAAAACTTTTTTCAAAATTTATTTCTTATTTTTAAAACTATCATTATTATTTTATTTTCTTATTTTTTGTATTAGGTTATTTTCTTGGCTTCATGTCTGAAGAGGTTTTGGATCACAGAAGGGCTACAACTATGACAGGAGAGGAAAATTTTTGTGGGTTGTCAGTGATGTGGGATACATGGGAGGACAGTCACCTGGGCATACACATAAGGCATAAAAATGTGCTAAAATGTTCATGGAGCATTGATGCAGTGGGTGGAGTTTGACACAATAACTGGAAGAATATCGAATTCCCATCCTGTGGAGCTCGACCACATTCTCTAATGGAACAGCAAGAATACCCTGGGACAGGGGCAAGGACTTGTGAAGGAGGATGGTCCATTGATGGGTCCTTAATATTGAAGACAGTACTTATGAATTTTTACTCTTAAAATTAAAACTTAGCCTAGTATTATAGGGTGCCTAAGATTTTACCTCCTGAAAGCTTCCTTGTTGCTCAAATGTAGTCTCTCTCTAAGCTGAACTCAGCATATAAAAGAATTACCTTCCTGTCAGCATGGGACATGTCTCCTGGAGATGAGCTTCCTGGCACTGAGGGATTTCAACCAAGCACCCACTAGCAATGCAACTGGATAAAGACCTTGGTCAAAGGGGTAAAAGGTAAAGGCAAGAGAGTATTTATGGCTAAGATTCTTCAGAGTGAGTCAGGAGCGCATTCTAGAGGTTACACTTATTCATGGCTCATCAGGATCTCACTGACTTCCAAAGTAAATACTACCTCAAATAGATCAGCTCATGGGGGATCAGGAAACATCCAGACACTATAGTCAGGGTAGATAGCTCAGGGGTTTGATGCCTTGCCAGTACACCTTACTTTGGAATATATGTTCCCTTGTATGACAGAGTTGGACTCAGTTGTGGTTTCCCTACACATGACTCTTCTGACCCTTCTATTTGAACTTATAATTAGTACTACAGTTGATAGGTGTATGCTCAAGAAACTAAAATATTTACCTGTCCATTTGCCAGCAGTCCATAAATCTCAACGGAATTGCAGTTTATTGGACTCACCAAAGACAACTAACAAAGAGGTCATTATAGACAAAGACCATCCCAAGGAACTGAGAGACAGTCTACAATTGCAAAAGAGGGAGTCTCATCCATCTGCCCCATGGGATCAAAGTACCCTCTCAAATAGAGGTGGAGTGGGCATCACCATTTCAACATTCTCAGGATTGGGAATTAACTATGGAGTAAAGTAGACTTATTTGTAATCTACTTGTGATTTTAACAATGGAAGAAATTATATCATTGAGGTGGAGACAGTGGACATTGGAGGTTGTGAGGGCAGGGAGAGGGAAAAACGGGTGAAATACAGGGGCATTTTTGGGAAATGGGAACTTTCCTGAATGACATGACAATGACAGACACAGGTCATTACATATCTTGCCATAACCAATGAAATTGTCCAGAGGAGTGGGTAAACTACAATATATACTATAATCCATGCTTAGTGGCCATGCTCCAAAATGTGTTTATCAATTGCAATGAATGTACCACACTAATGAAGGATGTTGTTAATGTGGAAAATGTGCAATGTGTATGGATCAGGGTATACTGGAATCCCCTATATTTTTATGTAACATTTATGTAATCTAAATATCTTTTTAAAAAAAAACACTATAGAGGCAGGGCAAGATGGCATCCGAATGAGTGCACCCTCATCATCTCTCCTGCATAAAACTGGCTGAATGGGGGCAGAATCCTGCCCAGATGAACTGTTTTGGGAACCAACAAAACAGGAGGTTTCTGGACATCAATCTGGAGAGAGTGCAACAAAAGGAGAGCTTGCTCATGGTAAAACCATGGGTTTCTGGCATTCGAGCAGGAAGCTGTGGGAAGGCTAAACCCTCCCCCTTAGGGCTACTAGCCACAACATTCCCAGAACTCCACCAGTCACACGGTGGTAACCCAAGCCTCTTGTTCCCCAAACCCAGGATCCTCAATCCCACATTCCCCAAATCCTGCATTCCCTATAATCTGCATTCCCCAAACCTGCATTCCCCAAGCCCGCATTTCCCCAAGCCCACATTCCTAGAACCCAGCATTCCATGAACCCCGGCTTTCCCCTAGCCTGCCAGACTTAGAAAATCTGTGAGCGTGGGAGGGTTCTTGTGAGGGGTGCAGAGGGGACTGAGGAGTGCAGTTTCAATTGTCTGGTCCCCCTTTAGTTTTTTTTTTTAACCTTGGAGGAGCATGCCAGCTGCTTGGGGAGAGGTTAGGAAGAGAGGAGAGGTGAATCTGCTGAGAGGGATTGATTTACCTGAATGCCTTGGGATAGGGAAAATTGGTCTGGAGGAAGGTGGAGTCAGGAAATTAATTAGATCTGTGCAACACAATTGAGGGAGGGGAACAGTAGGATGTGCTTGGTAGGCTTCCAATAAAATAGTTAGGGTTCCTGGAAAGGTGTGGGTGTTCTCTCTCTCAAAGTGACTAAGACATATTATTTTCTGTGGTGAGTTAGTTCACCAGGGTTCCATATGAAACTCAGAGGAAGCTCTCACTTGCTCTTCCTGCTGAGCTGGGAGAGAGGGAAGTGAGGAAGGGAGAAAGGCGGAAGTGTAGGCTCCTAAGCAGTTTATTCAATTGCAAACAGTACTCCTTGATTGAGGCCTTGTCTGGTCATTCTTGTTGGTTTGTTTTCTTGTTTTTCCTTTCTCTTTATCCCCACATCACCCTTTTTTTCTCATTTTCCTTTTATTCTTTTTTCTTTTTTAATCAGGTGCTGCAAGCAGTTTCTTGTTTACTATGACTCCTCATCCTTGATTTCCTCTTTTCTATGTGCACTGATTTTGTCTACCAATGCTATCCCCTTTCCTTTACATCTTTGTATCTTCTACCTTCTGTTGTTCTTTTACATTACACCTCTCTTTGTTTAGCCTCCAATTTTTCTGGCTTTTTATTCCTAACATCTCTATTCTGTTATCTATCATTTATTCATTCTTTAAGTTATTGTTCTTTCTTCTAGATTTCCCTCTCTCCTGACAACACTGACCTTTTAATTCATACTATATTCTTCTCCATATTCATTTTACTATCTCATTGTAGGTACACCACTTTTTTATTGATATAAATCTACACAGGCTACCTGAGTTTAATATTCACTCTCCAAGGTCTCACATGGTTCTTCTGCTAATATTTATCATCAATACTATTATACTTTTTATTTTCTTACCTCTTTTGATTTCCCTGTCCCTAATAATTTCTTTCAAGGGAACTCAGACAACAACGAAGAAATAGAATAAGAGGAACAAAGTGTCAAAGAGAAAACGTAACAAAATTACAAAAACAGCACCTAAATCAACCACAAGACTAAAGAGAGAAGCTAATCAACTGAACAAACCGATCAAGATAAAATGATGACCAGAAAGCAACAAAAAATTATGAACCATACAATTATTCATAAAACATGGCACAACCCAATGAACAAACTAAAAACCAGGAAGAGGACAGAACATTGAACAACTAATCAAAGCTATCAAAACAAATATCATGGACAAATTTAATGAAGTGAAGGAAGAGTTTAAGGATATATAGAAAACATTCAGAGAGGATACAAAAGAAATGGGAAATGATAAACATACACAAAGAGATGAAGGATAAGATGGTGATGAATGGCACAATCCAAGAAATCAAAAATACACTCTAAGCAAATAACAGCAGAATTGAAGAGGCAGAGGAAAGAAGTAGTGATGTGGAAGACAGTATATCTGAAATCAAACAGAAGGGAGAATTGATTGATAAAAAGATAGAAAAAATCCAGCAAGAACTTAGGGACCAGAATGACAACACAAAATGCATAAACATATTCATTATAGGCATCCAAGAAGAAGAGAAGGGAAAGAAACAGAAGGGTTGTTGGGGAAAATAATGACTGAAAACTTCCCAAACCTATTGAGGGTCATTGATGTACATGTCTAGGAAGCACAACACACTCCAAACAGCATAAATTCCAACAGGCCCACCCCAAGACATGTACTTGTCAAATTACCCAATGCTCAAGACAAACAGAAAATACTCAAGGCAGCAAGAGAAAAGAGAATCATCACATACAAGAGCAGTTCAATTAAGATTAAGTGCTGATCTCATCTGAAACCATGGAGGCAAGAAGGCAGTGGTATAAAATAGTTAAGAAACTAAAAAAAAATTACAGGCAAGAATACTCTATCGAGCAAAGCTGACTTTCAGAAATGATGTAGAGCTCAAAATATTCACAAAGAGAAATTAAGAAAGTATGCCAACAAGAAATCTGCTCTTCAAGAAATACTAAAGGGAGGACTGCAGGAGGAAAGAAAAAAAAAAACAGGAGAGACAGAGAAGGAGAAGAGTATAAGAACAAATAAGACAAACAGAGGAAAAAACAACATATGACATTCACAAATCCAAAGAAAATATGGCTTATGTAAGTAATTCTTTGGGAGTAATAACACTAAATATCAATGGGTTAAACTCATTTGTCAAGAGAAACAGATTGGAAGAATGGATAAAGAAATATGACCCATCTATATACTGTCTGCAAGAAACCAATCTCAGATGCAGGGGTTTAAGGAGGTTGAAAGTGAATGGCTGGAAAACAATCTTATAAGAAAACAATAACCAGAAAAGGACAGGAGTAGTTACATTAATATCAGACAAAATAGACTTTAAGCACAAAACTATTGTGAGACACAAAGATGGACACAACATATTAGTAAAAAGGTTAATACTTCAAGAAGAAAGAACAATCATAAACATTTATGCTCCTTGGTTAAGGTGCCTCCAAATATGTGAGGCAAACATTGGAAAAATTAAATGAAGGGATAGATATCTCTACAATTATATTGGGGGACTTTAACGCACCACTATCTCCACTGGACAGAACATCTCAACAGAGAATCAATAAAGAAACAATGACTTTGAACAATATATTAGAGGAGGTGAACCTAACAGAGATAATAGAACATTACACCTGAATACAGCGGGATATTCATTCTTCTCAAGCACACATGGATCATTCTCCAAGATAGACCATATACTAGGCCACAGAGAGAGCCTTGAATTCAGAAAGATTGATATCATACAAAATAGTTTCTCTGTCTACAGTGGAATGAAGCTGGAAATCTGCAAGGCTAGAGACCCAGATTTGGCACTATGATATAGAAGTAAAACAACACACTCTTAGACAAATAGTAGGTCAAGGAGGAAATCCCAAAAGAAATCAATAACTACCTTGAAACTAATGGAAATGACAACACAATGTATCAAAACTATGGGATGTAGCAAAAGCTGTTCTGAGAGTGAAATCCATAGCCATAAATTCATATATCAAAAAAAGAAGAAAGAGCTAAAATTGAAGATATAATATACACTTGGAGGAATTAATTTAAAAAACCAACAAACTAGCCCCAAAGGAAGAAAGAAAAGACAAAGATCAGAGCTGAACTAAATGAAATAGAAAATAAGAAAGCACTAGAAAAAAATAAACTAAACAAAGTGCTGGTTTTTTGAGAAGATCAATAAAATTGACAAACCCTTATCTAGACTGAAAAAATAAAAAAAAAGAAGTTGCACATACACAAAATAAGAAATGAGAAAGAGGAGATCACAACTCTACCCCACAGAAATAAAGACTGCCGTATTTTGAAAAACTCTATGCCAACAAGAAGAACAATTTAGAGGAAATGGATACATTCCAAGAAACACAGAAGCAGCCACATTGATGAAATAAGAAATTGATGATCTCAAGAAACCAATCGCAAGTAAAGAGTTAGAATCACTCATTAAAAATCTCCCAGGTAAGAAAAGCCCTGGGCCAGAAAGTTTTACAGGTGAATTTTAACAAACCTTCGAGAAAGAACTAATGCTAATCTTGCTTAAACTTTTTCAAAGTGTTGAAATAGAAGAAAATTTCCTAACTCATTCCATGATGCCAACATTAACTTACTAAGCAAACCAAAGACACAACAAGAAAGGACAATTACAGACCATTCTCACTAATGAAACTAGATGTGAAGATCATCAAGCAAATACATACTAATCATACTCAACAACTCATCCAATGAATTATATACCATGACCAAATGGGTGTCATCTCTGGTATGTAGGGATGGTCCAACATAAGTAAATCAATCAAGGTAATTCCCCAAATAACCAGATCATGGGGGGGGGGGGGACACGTGCTTTTATCTATAGATGCAGAGAAGCATTTGACAAAATACAACACCCTTTCATGAACAAAACATGGCAAAAGATAGGAATAGAAGTAAATTGTCTGAACATGATATAAGGTATATATGAAAAACCCACAGTTAACATCATTAACAATGGTGAAATCCTAAAATCTTTCACTCTAAGATCAGTAACAGGACAAGGATGCCACTATCACCCTTCCTAATTAACATTGTGTTAGAAGTACTTGTTCAAGTAGTGAGGCAAAAAACAGATATAAAAGGCATCCAAATTGGAAAAGAAGAGGTAAAAATTTAATTATCTGTAGGCAGCACGATCCTATATATAGAAAGCCCTGAGAAATATACAACAGTTTCTAGAACTTACAAATGAGTTCAGTAAAGTCACAAGTTATAAGATCAATGCACAAGAAGCAGTAGAATTTTTGCACACCAATAATGAGCAATCTGAGGAGGAAATCAAGAAACAAATACCATTTACATTAGTAAATTTAAAAAATCTAATACTAGGAATAAACTTAACTAAAGATGTAAAAGATTTATACAAAGAAATCTATGCAACACTCTTCAAGGTAATCAAAGAAGACTTAAATAAATGGAAGAACATTCCCTATTCATAGTTAGGAAGACTAAATATTCTTTAAGATGTTAATGCTACCCAAACTGACATATAGATTTAATGCAATCCCAGTTAAAATCAACACAGCATTTTTTAACAAACTAGAAAAAATAACTATGAAATTTACTTGAAAAGGAAAGAGTACTGAATAGCCAAAGACATGTTGAAAAATAAAAATGAAATTTGAGGAACCACACTACCTGACTTTAAAACATATTACACTAGAAGCGGGAAGAGTGCATTCAGTACCCATGTGGAATCTAAGCCCTCACTTGACATAGGTGTGCAATGGACACAACCAATCCAATGTCCACAGAGGAAATGTGAAATGGGTGTGGGAACGGTAGCCATGGGGGCTGCTGGGTGTGGGGAACGGGAGGAAGAGATGAGATGTGGAGGCGTTTTTGGGACGTGGAGTTGTCCTGGATAGTGCTTCACGGACAATTACGGGACACTGTAGATCCCCCCAGGGCCCACTGGATGGAACGTGAGAGAGTCTGGGCTATGATGTGGACCATTGACTTGGGGTGCAGTGATGCTCAGAGATGAACTTACCAGGTGCAATGGATGTATCACGATGATGGGAGAGAGTGTTGCTGTGGGGGGAGTGGGGGGCGGGGGCGGTGGGGTTGAATGGGACCTCATATATTTTTTTAATGTAATTTAAAAATAATAATAATAAATAAATATTTAAAAAATAAAAAAAAAACATATTACAAAGCTACATTGGCCAAAATGTCATGGTGTTAGTACAAGGATAACAATACTGACCAATGGAACTGAATTGAGAGTTCTGATATAGATCCTCACATATACAGTCATCTGATTTTCAACAAGACCACCAAGCCCACTCAACTGGGAGAGAATGGCCTCTTCAACAAATGGTTTTTGGAGAACTGGTTATCATATGCAGAAAAGAGGATTACCATCTCATACCTTATACAGAAATCTACTCAAGATGAATCCAAGAACAAAATATAAGAGCCGAGAGCATAAAGACCTTGGAAATCAACGTAGGGAAGCAACTAAAGGATCTTGTAATAAGAAATGGCTTCATAAATTTCACACCCAAAGCACGAGCAGAAAAAGAAGAAATACATAAATGGGACCTACTGAAAATTAAAGCCATTTGCGCCTCAAAGGAGTCTGACAAGAAAGTGAAAAGACAGTCTACCCAATGGGAGAAAATATTTGGTAACCATATATCTGATAGGAGACTGATATCCTGCATATGTAAAGAAATCATATATCTCAAAAATAAGAAGAAAAACAACCAATTTAAAAATGGGCAAAAGATTTGAAGAGATGCTTCTACAAAGAAGAAATACAATTGTCTAAAAAGTACATGAAAATATGTTAAAAAATACTTAGCTATTAGAGAAATGCAAATCAAAACTATAATGAGATACCATCTTACTCCCATTAGACTGGTGGTTATTAAAAGACATAAGACTGCAAGTGTTGGAGTGGATGTGAAGGAATGGGAACCCTCATCAACTACTGGTGGGAGTGTAGAATGATCCTGCCTTTCTGGAATACAGTTTGGTGGTTCCTCAAAATACTATCTATAGATCTGCCATACAGCCCAGATATTCACCCACTGGGTATATACCTAGGAAACTGAGAACAAGGACACAAACTGATATATGCACACCAATGTTCATAGTGGCATTATTCACTATTGCCAAAGTTGGAATCAACACAAATTCCCATCAACATATAAATGGATAAACAAAATGTAGTATATGCATACAATGGAATATTACTCAGCTGTAAGAAGCAGTACAAACACATGGGATAACATGGATGAAACTTGAGGACCTTATGTTGAGTGAAGCAAGCCTGGCATTGAAAGAGAAATACTACATAACATCACTGATATGAAATAGTCAAACCAAACTGTCTCAGACAGCAAGAGAGTGGAAGATAGGTTTACAGGAAATTGGGGGAGGGGGAGAGGAAGATTGTGAGCTCACACCTACATGGGTGAAATTTGTGTAAAGTGGAGGTAAGTACTTGTAAAGGGAAGGGATAAGACAGGGGCATGGGGATATTATTGGGTGGGGTTTGCAGGATTGAGGGAGCTAGGGTTGGGAGGATGGGTCAGATGGCCCAGGAATTGGGGGAGAGTTGGAGAGAGTAGATTAACATGGGAGATTGTCGGGTATGTGGTTGAAACTATAATGTGGAGAAAACTATTTGGAAAATATAATAAGGAATTGTTACATTTTTAACATTCTTATTGGGGGGTATCTGGCACAGTGGACAGCTGCTGGGAGTGTGTGAATGCTCATCTGTCATACTCTGTTATATCACTGGGTGGAGACCCATACAATGAGTGGCAAGGTGTACCCTCATCCTGGGGAGTCCTGATGTTCTCAAACAGAGGGAAGGGTGTCTTTCGAGAGCATGGGTGATTCTCAATGGAGGAGGACAGTTTAATGTGTTGCATTAAACTCAGCACTGTTGCAAGTATCTATGAATCTGTTCTTTCAAGCAGTGAAGCTTTGTTGTCATTGTGGGTCATGAGGGAATGTGTAGAGAGGAATAGAATAGATGGAAGTGGGGGTAACTGGGGGGCAATGGAAGTGTTCCATAAAATCGTGCATTGATGGATATAGGACAAGTTAAGTTGCACCAAAAATTTATAAAAATGTATAGTCTAAAAGGAAAACCATAATGTAAACCATAATGTAACCAAAATTTTAGGATATGTACAGTCTAAAATATAAACCATAATGTAAACAAAAACGGAACAAAGGTTAGTAGCTATGTTTCCATATCTATATATCAGCTCTAACAAATATAACATGAACATGGAAAAAGATCATTGTTGGGGAAGGGGGAAAAGGGTTTGATGTTGGATATATGGGAATTCCCTATATTGTATATGTGAGTTACTGTGATAAAAAACTTTTTTGAAGACAAAATTAAAATTTAAAAAATGATGTAGAAACTGAGGAACGAATGAAAGTGATTGCCTTGCCACTGTACATGCAGTGAAACACGTATTAGAGTGATGAAGAGCAAAATATCAAAAACAAAGTTTGGGGAAGAGGACTTGGCCCAATGGATAGGGCATCAGCCTACCACATGGAAGGTACACAGTTCAAACCCTGGGCCTCCTTGACCCGTGTGGAGTTGGCCCATGTGCAGTGCTGATGCATGCAAGGACTACCCTGCCACGCGGGGATGTTCCCCGCTAAGGGGAGTCCCATGTGCAAGGAGTGTGCCCTGTAAGGAGAGCCGCCCAGCATGAAAGAAAGTGCAGCCTGCTCAAGAATGGTGCTGCACACACGGAGAGCTGACACAACATGGTGCAACAAAAAGAAACACAGATTCCCAGCGATGCTGATAAGGATGTAAGTGGTCACAGAAGAACACACAGTGAATGGACACAGAGAGCTGACAACTGGGGAGGGCGGAGGAGGGAAGAGAAATAAATAAAAAATAAATCTTATAAAAACAAAAACAAAGTTTGATATTTTTCATTGTTTAATAATCCAATTTAATTTTTATTTTAGTTTTTCTAAATTAGTATGCATTCTATTTATAATCATTACACCTATCATAACTATTTCATATTCCTACTAATTGAATTTGGCAATATATTAGGATTCATTTTTGAAAAAGTATTGGATCCTATGGCAGGGGAGGAGCATTGGAGCAGGGTGTTACTGATAGGGGACACATGGTGGGAAGAGAGTTCTCCAGGGCATGTATATATGATACATAAAAAAATGTATGGATATTTTTTAGGTATTGTCATAGTAGGTAGAGTTAGAAACGTCATCTTAGGGAGTGCAGATTTCCTAGCCAGTGGAGTTCTGTTACATTCCCAATGGAACAGCAACAATCCACCAAATGCAAGGGCAAAGAGTAGTGAAGAAGGATGAGGCAATGATAATCCCTTGATACTGATGAGTATGCTTATGAGCTTGTGTGCCTGAAGTTTCAACAAGGACTAGAGCTGCACAATGTCTAAGAGTTACCTCCTGAGATCCTCCATGTTGCTCAAATATGGCCACTCTCTAAGCAAAACTCAGCATGTAAAGGCACTACCTTCTCCCCAGCATGGGACATGACTCCTGGGTATGAGCTTCCCTGGTTCTGAGGGATTACTAGCAATCACAAGCCTGTGATGCAACGGCAAAAACATCCTTAATAGAAGGGGGAAATGGTAAAGTCAAATGAGATTATATGGCCAAGAGACTCAATATGTCAGGAGGACATCAGAGGGGTCAAGTTTATGCACTTCTCAGCAGGACCCCAGAGACAGCCAAAGTAGATACAACCCCAGGTATTGGTGCTCCTGAGGGCTCCAGATACACACAAGTTGTAGAGTGATCACAGATGGCTCTGGAGTTCAGTGCCTTGTTAGTGGACCCTACTTTGGAATTTGTGCTCCTGAGTATGATGGGATTGGACTCAGATGTGACCTTTCTAAACATGTCACTTCTGTCACTTTTACAGAATCTGTGGTTGGCCATGTGGTTGATGTATACTCGGGAGACTTGAATCTCTAGAATTGCAATGTGTCAGCTGAGCCCTGAGCCTCAGCAGAGTTGCAACACCTACTTTCCTATCGTTGGACTTACCCAGGCCATCTAACAGGGAGGTGAAGATGGACAACCACCACACCAGGGAACTGAGAATGCCTACAAGTGCAAGCAGGAGAATCACATCCACCTGGCATGTGGGATCTAAGTCCCCTCTCAACTTAGAGGTGGATTGGTCATCAACATCCCAGGGTCCACAGGATGAAGGAAAAAATATGGATTAGAGTGGACTTACTGATATTCTACCATAGAATTTTTGTGTTTCTACTAGTGGAAAAAATTGTGTCATTGATAGAGAGACAGTGGCCACAGTATTTTCTGAGAAAAGACAGGTAAGAAAAGTGATGTGAGGGCATTTTTGGACTTGCAGTTGTCTTAAATGATATTGCAGGTACAGATGCTGACATTATAGATCCTGCCATAATCCACTGGAACTACTGGGGGAGAGTGTAAACTTCAATGTAGGAGGCTAGGAGGCGGGGCAAGATGGTGGCTGAGTGAGCATACCTGATAATATCTCCTGCAAAAAAGTGGCTGGGCAGCATTGGAGGTTCTTCAGTACCAAGCTGTTTCAGGATTTTTGCAGGGCAGGAGGTGTCTGGACATCGATTTGGTGGGAAGGTAACAGAGAAAATTCATCTATAAAATATAATTAGACTCTATTACAAGGAGGTCGTGGCTGTGCACTGGACGCTCCCTTCTGGGGTGGGCGGAGCCTTGGCACCAGTGCTGCGAGGGTGTTTTCTGGAGGCTCTGTGGTACTGGAGAATTCATAAGCCCTGCACGGCTTATTGGGGGGTTAATAGGATGGGAGGCCTTTACAGACTGATTTGGGGAGACAAATGGGAGTTTTATTGTGAAGCGGGGGAATTTTTGATTGCAGACACAAATAATAGCACTTCCACCAAGAGCCCCGCCCCCCCAAGCCTGGCTGCTGATCTGCAGTGGTCTTAAATTGATAGCAATAAAGAGACGCCACCAGGGTCTGGCAGGTTGGGAGACGTCTGGAAGCAGATTAGGGGAATATTTTGTGAACCGTGGAAATTTTGGTTTTGGATTCTGTTATCAGCATTTCCGGCTGGAGCCCCACCCCCGGGCCTGGCTATTGATCTGCGTCATTAAATTGACTGCAGTGTAGAGGCGCCCCCAGGTGGCCGTTCAGGGGCTTACAGGGTGGGAGGGGTCCTGAAGTCGAATTGATGATACATCCACAGAATAGACCCCAGTGAGTGAATGAATTGGGTTCAGACACACAGGATAGAGTTTGCGGATGTGACCTGACCCATAGGGCTGGCACCCAGCTGCGGGGATCCCTGAAAGCTGTGTTGCACTGCGGTGCTCCCAGGCTCCCTGTTAACCAGACTTGAGGTTGCCAGGTCTGAGTCCCCTAAACCCTGGTGGCCCACACCCCAGAGACTCACACCTCTTGAGTCTTCAATATCTCAGACATTCCATCCGTGAATCCATCACGCCCTGAGGTCCATCTGAGGTCCTTGAATGCCCTAGCCCTCAACATTTGCATTTTTTCTTTTTGTTTTGTTTTGTTTTGTTTTTATTTTTATTTTATTTTATTTTTTATTTTTTTAAATGTCCTGATTGCTAACATTGCATTATCCCTTAGTCTTTTCTCCCAGCATATCCCCCAAAGTCTTTTTTTTTCAGTTATTTAGGGTTTTTTTTTTTGTTGTTGCTGTTGCTGTTGTGATTGGTGTATATCTTTTTTTTCTTTTCCCTACCTGTTCCCCGCCCTTCACCCACCTCCTTTTTTTTCTTCCTTTCTTTCTCTTTTTTTTTCTCTCTCTTGTCCCTCATTTTCTTCTTATTTTATTTTGTCTTAATTATACAATAGGTGCTGCACGGAACACCTCATATTTGCTGGATTTCCTCATCCTCCGCTGCCTCATTTCTGTGTGAATTGATTTTGGCTACCTACACTATCCCTTTTCCCCTACATCTTGATATCCTCCATCATCTACTGTCTGTCCTATATTCCACCTCCCTTTCTTTGATCCACAAAGTGTCTAACTCTTAATTTCTAATACCTTTGTTTTGTTTTCTGTCTGTTATCCACTCTTGAAACTATTGCCTTTCTTTTCTCTTTCCCTTGCTCACGAAAATACTAGCTTTTTAATTCATACCATATTCCTCCCATATTCAGTCATCTACCTCATTATAGGAACTCTACCTACTGCTATAACTCTACACAACTTACATGAATCTAATATCCATCCTCCCAGATCTCATATTGTTGCTCTGTTAACATTTATCACCAATACTACTTTACACTTTTTCCTTGCTTACATAATTGCCTTTCCCTGGCTCTTATACTTTCCTTTAAAGTGAACTCAACCAGCAATAAGAAATTAGAATAAGAAGAACAAAGTGACAAAGAGAAGATATAACACTTATGCAAAAACAACAGCTAATTATACCCCGAGACTAGACAAAGAAGATAAGGAACTGATTAAACCCGTCAAGATAAAATGATGAACAGACAGCAACTAAAATCTACAAACCAAACCAGTAATCAGGAAAACATGGCTGAATACAATGAACAAACTAAAAAACAGGAAGGGGAGCAGAACTTCACACAAGTAATGAAAGATCTCAGAACATGTATCACTGACAAATTTAATGAAGTAAAGGAAGAGGTTAACAACATGAAGACAACTCTTGGAGGGGAAATTGTGGACATACACAAAAAGATAACAGATATGATGGGAATGAACACCACAGATCAAGAAATCAAAAATACACTCGCAGCAAATATCAGCAGACTAGAAGAGGCAGAGCAGAGAATTAGTGATGTGGAAGACAGTACATCAGAAATCAAACAGATAGTAGAATTGGTCAATAAAAAGATAGAAAAAATCAAGCTAGGACTTAGGGACATGAATGATAATGCAAAATGCTCAAACATACATATTATAGGCATCCGAGAAGGAGAAGAAAAGGGAAAGGGATCAGAAGGAGTGTTCCAGGAAATAATGGCTGAAAACTTCCCAAATCTACCGAAAGAGACAGATGTACATATCCAAGAAGCACAGTGCACCCCACTCGTCACAAACCCCAACAGGCCCACCCCAAGATATATACTTGTCAAATTATCCAATGCTCATGACAAAGAGAAAATTCTAAAAGCAGCAAGAGAAAAGAAAACCATCACATTCAAGGGAAGCTCCATAAGATTAAGTGCTGATTTCTCATCTGAAACCATGGAGGCAAGAAGGCAGTGGTATGATATAGTTAAGGAACTAAAGGAAAAAAATTTCCAACCAAGAATACTGTATCCAGCTAAACTAGCATTCAAAAAATGATGGAGAGTTCAAAATATTCACAGATAAACAGAAACTGAAAGAGTACACCAACAAGAAACCTTCCCTTCAAGAAATTCTAAAGGGAGTTCTGCAGGAAGAAAGGAAAAAACAGGACAGGCAGAGTTGGAGGAGAGTGTAAGAGCAAGAAAAAAGACAAAAAGAGTAGGGAAAAAAAAGCAAACAAAATATGACAAACAAAAGTCCAATCAAAATATGGTTAACACAAATAATTCCTTGAAAGTAATAACACTGAATGTCAACGGATTAAACTCACCTATTAAAAGATTCAGACTGGGACATTGGATAAGGAAATATGACCCATCTATATGCTGTCTACAAGAGACACATCTTAGACCCAGAGACGCATGGAGGCTGAAAGTGAATGGTTGGAAAACAATCATACAAGCAAACAATAACCAAAAAAAGGCAGGAGTAGCTATATTAATATCAGACAAAATAGACTTTAAATGTGAAACAATTGTGAGAGACAAAGAAGGATACTACATGTTCGTGAAAGGGAAAATCTGTTCAAGAAGATCGAACAATCATAAGTATTTATGCTCCTAACAAGGGCACCTCTAAATATGTGAGGCAAAGGCTGAAAAAAATAAGTCAAAGAATAGATGCATCTACAATTTGAGTGGGGGATTTTAGTACACCATTATCCACTCTGGACAGAACATCTCAAAAGAGAATCACTAAAGAAACAAAATATTTCAACAGTATATTAGAGGAGCTGGATCTAATAGACATATATAGATCATTACACCCAATCACAGCAGCATATATATTTTTCTCAAGCGCACATGGGTCATGCTCCAAGATAGACCATATGCTAGGCCACAAAGAAAGGCTTAATGAATTCAGAAAGATCAAAATCATACAAAATAATACCTCTGACCACAGTGGAGTCAAGCTGGAGATTTGCAAGGGAAAGAAGCCCAGATTTCACACCACGATTTGGAAATTAAACAACACACTCTTAGAAAAACAGTGGGTCAAAGAGGAAATCTCAAAAGAAATCAATGACTACCTTGAAACAAATGATAATGATAACACAACATACCAAAATTTATGGGATGCAGCAAAAGCAGTACTGAGAGGGAAGTTTATAGCCATAAATTCATATATCAAAAAAGAAGAAAGAGCAAAAATTGAAGAACTAACTGCACATTTGAAGGAATTAGAAAAACAACAACAAAGTAACCCAACAGGAAGAAGAAGGAAGGAAATAACAAAGATAAGAGCAGAACTAAATGAAATAGAAAATAAGAAAGCACTTGAAAAGATAAACAAGACCAAGAGCTGGTTTTGTGAGAAGATCAACAAAATTGACAAATCTTTAGCGAGACTAACAAAGAAAAAAAGAGAGAAGATGCAAATACACAAAATAAGAAATGAGAAAGGAGATATCACCACTGACCCCACTGAAATAAAGACTATCATAAGAGGATACGTTGAAAAACTATATTCCAACAAAAATGATAATACAGAGGAAATGGACAAATTCCTAGAAACACATAAGCAGCCCAAATTGACGAAAGAAGAAATTAATGATCTCAACAAACCAATCACAGTTTAAGAGATAGAATCTGTCATTAAAAACCTCCCAACTAAGAAGAGCCCAGGGCCAGACAGCTTCACAGGTGAATTCTAAAATACATTCCAGAAAGAACTAACACCAATCCTGCTGAAACTCTTCCAAAAAATCAAAACAGAAGGAACATTGCCTAACTCCTTCTATGATGCCAACATTACCCTAGTACCAAAGCCTAACAAAGACACCACAAGAAAGGAAAATTACAGACCAATTTCTCTAATGAACCTAGACACAAAAATACTTAACAAAATACTTGCTAATCTTATTCAACAACACATTAAATGAATTATACACCACTACCAAGTGGGATTCATTCCAGGTATGCAAAGATGGTTCAACATAAGAAAATCAATCAATGTAATACACCATATTAACAGATTGAAAGAAAGAAATCACATGATTATATCTATAGATGCAGAAAAAGCATTTGACAAAATACAGCACACTTTCTTGATAAAAACATTCCAAAAGATCGGAATACAAGGAAATTTTTTGAACATGATAAAGAGTATATATGAAAAACCTACAGCCAACATTGTTTACAATGGAGAAATCCTAAAATCCTTCCCTCTAAAGTCAGGAACAAGACAAGGATGCCCAATCTCTTCCCTTCTATTTAACGTTGTCTTAGAAGTACTTGCTTGAGCACTGAGGCAAGAACCAGATATAAAAGCCATTCAAAATGGAAAGGAAGAAGTCAAAATTTCATTATTTGCAGATGACATGATTTCTACATAGAAATCCCTGAGAGATCTACAAGAAAGCTTCTAGAACTCATAAATGAGTTTAGTAAAGTTGCAGGTTATAAGATCAATGTGCAAAAACCAGTAGCATTTCTGTACACCAATAATGAGCAAGCTCAGGAGGAAATCAAGAAACAAATAGCATTTACAATAGTAAATAAAAAATCAAATATTTAGGAAAAAATTTAACTAAAGTTGTAAAAAAATTATACACTGAGAACTATACAAGACTGTTCAAGGAATCCAAAGAAGATCTAAATAAATGGAAGACTATTCCTTGCTCATGGATAGGAAGACTAAATATTATTAAGATGTCTATCCTACTAAAACTGATCTACAAATTCAATGCAATCCCAATAAAAATCAACACAGCCTTCGTTAAGGAACTAGAAAAACTAACTATGAAATTTATTTGGAAAGAAAAGAGGCCCCGAATAGCCAAAGACATATTGAATAAGAAAAACGAAATTGGAGGAATCACACTACCTGACTTCAAAATAAACTACAAAGCTACAGTAGTGAAAACAACATGGTATTGGTATAAGGAGAGACACACAGAACAATGGAATCGAATTGAAATTTCTGATATAGAACCTCATATATATAGCCATATAATATTCGATAAAGCCCCCAAACCCTCTCAAATGGGAGAGAATGGCCTATTCATCAAATGGTGCCTGGAGAACTGGATATCCATATGTAGAAGAATGAAAGAGGATTACCATCTCACACCTTATACAAAGATCAACTCAAGATGGATCAAATACCTAAATATAAAAGCCAAGACCATAAAGACCTTGGAAAGCAGTGTAGGGAAACATCTACAGGACCTTGTAATAGGAAATGGCTTCATGAATATCATACCAAAAGCACGAGCAGCAAAAGATCAAATAGATAAATGGGACTTCCTCAAAATTAAAACATTCTGCAGCTCAAAGGAGTTTGTCAAGAAAGTAAAAAGGGAACCCACACAATGGGAGAAAATATTTGCCAGCCATATATCTGATAAGAGACTTATAACTTGCATATATAAAGAACTCATAAATCTTGAATACAAAAAGTAAACAACCCATTTAAAAAATGGGAAAAAGATTTAAACAAACACTTCTCCAAAGAAGAAATACAAATGGCTAAAATGGACATGAAAAAATGCTCCAAATCTCTAGCTATCAGTGAAATGCAATTCAAAACTACAATGAGATACCATCTCACTCCCATAAGATTGGCAGCTATGAAACAAACAGAAGAATACAAATCCTGGAGAGGATGTGAAGAAAGGGGAACACTCATCCACTGCTGGTGGGAATGCAGAAGGATCCAACCATTCTGGAGGACAGTTTGGCGGTTTCTCAAAAAACTAACCATAGATTTGCCATATGACCTAGCAATACCACTGCTGGGTATATACCCATCAGAACTGAAAACAGGGACACAAACAGATATATGTATACCAATGTTCATAGCAGCATTGTTTACTATCGCCAAAAGTTGTAATCAATCCAAATGTCCATCAACAGACAAGTGGATCAATAAAACGTGGTATATACACACAATGGAATACTACTCTGCTGTTAGAACAAATACACTACAATCACACGTGATAACATGGATGAACCTTGAGAATCTTATGTTGAGTGAAGCAACCCAGGCATTGAAGGACAAATACTACATGACCTCAATGATATGAAAGAAGCAAACTGCCTCAGAGAGCTAGACACCGGAAAAGAGACTTACAGGAAATCAGGGGGAGGAGGAAGGATGTGAGTTAACGTCTGGAGGGGTGGAATCTGTGATGAGCTGGTGGTAAGTATGAGCACAAAGAAGGGACAAAATGGGGGCAAGGGGTTACCTTCGGGTGGGGCTTTGTGGGTTTGAGGGGGGCTGGGGATGGGCAGAGGGGTAATATTGTCCAAAAATCGGGGGGAGGGAGGGGCAACATACGAACATGGGAGAGTATCAGGTGTTAGTTGAGAACAAAATGTTGAGAAAATCATATCAAAGTATAAGTAGGATGGTTACCTGTTTAGAATGCTCAGGGGTATGGGCTGATGCGGGACGGATTCTGGGCAAATAGCTGAAGGCTCATTTTGCCAAGGTGTGTTGTACCATTGGGAAGAGACCCAAGAAGTGAGAGTTGGGGTGGACCCACATCCTGGGGAGGACTAATGCCATTAAATAGAGAGAACTGTATCTCTAGTGAGAAAGGATGGCTCCCAGGGCATTAGGGCAGTTGAGAAAGTCAGGCCCTGAATACTGCTGCAAGTATCTCTGGACATGGCTTCTCAGGAAAGGGAGATTGGCTGGCGTTGTGGGCCCCAAGGGGAGGGGAAAATGGATGTGGAATGGATGGAAACAAGGTAAATATGGGGGCAAGAGAAGAGTTTTGTGAGAATACACGAAGATGAATATAAAACATGTAATATTACTCCAAAAACATATAGGGGATGACAGACTAATAATGTAAACCATAAGGCAAAACATAGGATAACTAAAAAATTTAGAAAACTGTACAACCTAAAGTATGGACCACATAGTAAGCACAAATGTCACCTTGTTTGAAAGCTACTGTCTCGGAATCTGTACATCAGTTTCAGGAAATATGATATGAACAAGTTAAGAGATCATTGCTGTGGAAGGGAAAAGGTTTTATGGTGAATCTGAGGAAGTACTGTATATTGTATATATGAATTTCGGTGATCTAAGACTTGTGAAGCTGACATTATTCTGGGATTGACTTTACAGGAAGTTTTGGATCACAGAGTGGTTCAACAATGGCAGTGGAGGAATACTGATATAGGATGTTATTGACAGGATATATATGGTTGACAGGGAGTTATACAGGGCACATGCCCAGGGTATATAGTAATGTCTAGATATACTCATAGTGGAAACAATTAAAAACAATAGCTGGGGGGGTACTGGGCCCCTGGCTGGGGGGTCACTGTCGTGGACCCTGGGGGAGCAGCAGCAGTTCCCCAGGTGCAACGGCAAGAACCAGGAAGGAAGGAGGGCCCAACAGTGGGCTCCTGATACTTATGGCTATGCTTTTGAGCCTATACACCTCCAATAAGAATAAGGCCTAGAGTAGCACTGTGCCTGGGAGTTTCCTCCTGACAGCCTTCATGTTACTCAAATGTGGCCACTCTCACAGCCAAACTCAGCATGTAAATGCAGTGCAGTCCCCCCAGCATGGGACATGACACCCGGGGATGAGCCTCCCTGGCACCAAGGGATCACTACCACATATCAGCTGAAGATGCAACTAGAAAAGGACCTTGAATTAAAGGTTCAACACGGATCAGCAGAATATCCCTGTCTACATATAATAACATGACTTTAAAATGCTATTTTACCTAATGTAAGGGGGAAATGGAAAGGACAAATGAGAATATAAGGCTATGAGTCTCTAAAAAAGAGTCTGGAGGTTGTCAGAAGGAATGCCCTTATGCACAAATGAGCAGAGTCTGAGAATCAGATAAAGTAGATACAACTCCAGGTATTGGTTCTTTTGAGGAATAAAGAGACCCACGGGTTCTATGATCATGGCAGATGGGGTTCCCTGCCATGGCAGATGGCCCTTCTCTGGAGCTGGTGTTTCTGTGTGATGGAATTGGACTCAGAGGGGATCTCTTTTAACAAGACTTGCATGCTACTTTAATGGAATTGTAGTTAGTGCTGGGGTTTTAGATATATTTAGGGGATTTGAATCTCTGGACTGATAATATGACACCCAGGCCCAAAGCCTCAACAGAATTCAGCTCCTACACTTTGATTTATTGGACTCACCCCACTCAGCTAACATCGAGTTGAAGAAGGTCAACCACCACACCGTGGAGCCTAGAGTGTCTACAACTGAAAGCAGGAGGAGTGCATCCAGTATCCATGTGGAATCTAAGCCCCCACTTGACATAGATGTGCAATGGACACAACCAATCCAATATCCACAGAGAAAATGTGGAATGGGTGTGGGAAGGGTAGCCATAGTGGCTGCTGGGTTTGGGGAATGGGAGGAAGAGATGAGATGTGAAGTCATTTTTGGGACGAGGAGATGTCCTGGGTGGTGCTTCATGGACAATTACAGGTCATTGTAGGTCCCCCCAGGGCCCACTGGATGGAACATGGGAGAGTGTGGGCTATGATGTGGACCATTGACTAGGGGTGCAGTGATACTCAGAGATGTACTTACCAGGTGCAATGGATGTGTCACGATGATAGGAGAGAGTGATGCTGTGGGGGTAGGGGGGGGTGGGGGCGGTGGGGTTGAATGGGACCTCATATTTTTTTAATGTGATTTTTAAAATTAAATAAATAATTTAAAAAAATGTTGGAGAGGATGTGAAGAAATGGGAACACTCATCCACTGCTGGTGGGAATGCAGAAGGATCCAACCATTCTGGAGGACAGTTTGCCGGTTTCTCAAAAAATTAACCATAGATTTGCCATATGACCCAGCAATACCACTGCTGGGTATATACTCGGCAGAACTGAAAACAAGGACACAAACCGATATATGTACACCAATGTTCATAGCAGCATTGTTCACTATCATCAAAAGTTGGAATCAACCCAACTTTCCATCAACAGATTAGTGAATCAATAAAATGTGGTATATACATACAATGGAATACTACTCTGCTGTAAGAACAAATACACTACAAACACACGTGATAACATGGATGAATCTTGAGAACCTTATGTTGAGTGAAGCAACCCAGGCATTGAAGGACAAATACTACATGACCTCAATGATATGAAAGAAGCAAGCTGCCTTGGAGAGCTAGAGACTGGAAGATAAGCTTACAGGAAATTGGGGGGTGGAGGAAGGATGTGAGCCGACATCTGCAGGGGTGGAATCTATGATGAGCTGGCGGTAAGTATGAGCACAAAGAAGAGATAAAACGGGAGCAAGGGGTTGCCTTTGGGTGGGGCTTTGTTTGTTTGAGGGGGGCTGGGGATGGGCGGAGGGGTAATATTGCCCAAAATATTGGGGGGAGGGAGGGGCAACATACGAACATAGGAGAGTGTCAGGTGTTGGTTGAGAGTAAAATGCTGAGATAACCGTATCAATATATAGTTAGGAGGTTTACCTGTTTAGGATGCTCAGAGGGGATGGTCTGACACGGGACGGACTCCTGGGGAATGTCTGAATGTTCATTTTGCCAGGGTGGGTTGTACCATTGGGTAGAGACCCAAGTAGTGAGAATGGGGGTAGACCCACATCCTGTGGAGGACTAATGCCATCATAAAAGAGGGACCTGTATCTCTCGAGAGAAAGGGTGGCTCCCAGGGCATTAGGGCAGTTGAGCAAGTCAGGCCCTGAACACTGTTGCAAAGTATCTTTGGATGTGGCTCCTCGGGAAATGGAGATTGGCTGTCACTGTGGGCCCCAAGGGGAGGGGAAAATGGATGTTGAATGGATGGAACCAAGGTAAATGTGGAGATAAGAGAGGAGTTTCACGAGAGTACACAAGGATGTATATAAAACATGTAATATTACACCAAAAACATATAGGGGACAACAGACTAATAATGTAAACCATAATGTAAAACATAGGATAATTAAAAATTTAGAAAACTGTATAGCCGAAAGTATGGACCACAATGTAAGCACAGATGTCACCTTGTTTGAAAGCTATTGTCTCAGAGTCTGTACATCAGTTTAAGTAAATATGATATGAATGTTATAAGATTATCACTGTGGAAGGGAAAAGGTTTTATGGTGGATGTGTGGGAGTACTGTATATTGTATATATGAATTACTGTGATCTAAGGCTCTTGTGAAGAGAAGCTCAATAATTAGGAGAAAAGAAAAGAAAAAGATAGGATGTAGAATTTTTCCAAATCAATACGTATTCTATATACCTTTAAACTCATCTCTATATTCCATTTTACTAGTAAGGGAACCTGACATTATATTCGGCTTCACTTTTCAGGAAGTTTTGGATCACAGAGTGGTTCAACAAAGGCAGTGGAGTAATACTGGTATGGGGTGTTATTGACAGGTGATATATGGTTGACAGGGAGTTATACAGGGCATATGTCCAAGGTGCATGGTAATGTTCGGATATACTCGTAGTAGAAACAATTAAAAACAACAGCTGGGGGTACTGGGTTACTGGTCAGGGGTGGGGCTCTCTCATGGTCCCTAGGGGAGCAGCGGCAGTCCCCCAGGTGCAATGGTAAGGACTAGGAAGGAATGAGGGTCCAACAGTGAGCCCCTGATACTAATGACTATGCTTGTGAGCCTATACGCCTGAAATAAGAACAAGGCCTAGAGCAGCATTGTGCCTAGGAGTTTCCTCCTGACAGCCTTCATGTTACTCAAATGTGGCCAGTCTTGAAGCCAAACTCAGCATGTAAATGCAATGCATTCCCCCCAGCGTGAGACACGACACCCGGGGATGAACCTCCCTGGCCCCGAGGGATCACTACCAAGTACCAGCTGATGCCATAACTAGAAAATGACCTTGAATTAAAGGTTCAACGTGGACCAGCAGAATATCCCTGTCTACATATATTAACAGGAGTTAAAAATGCTGTTTGTCCTAAAGTAAGGGGGAAATGGAAAGGACAAATGAGTTCATATGGCTATGAGTCTCTAAAAAAGAGTCTGGAGGTTGTCAGAAGGATTGCCCTTATGCACACCTGAGCAGAGTCTCAGAGACACATAAAGTAGATACAACCCCAGGTATTGGTCCTTTTGAGGGCTAAAGAGACCCACAGGTTCTATGGTCATGGCAGATGGTGTTCACTGCCATGCCAGTTGACCCTTCTTTGGAGTTGGTGTTTCTGCGTGACAGAGCTGGACTAAGATGGGATCTCTTTTCACAAGACTTTCATGTTACTTTACTGGAATTGTAGTTGGTACTGGGGTTTAAGATATATCTAGGGGATTTGAATCTCTGGACTGACAACATGATAGCCTGGCCCTGACCTCAATAGACTTCAACTCCTACATTCTGATTTATTGGACTTACTCCACTCAGCTAACATGGAGTTGAAGAATGTCAACCACCACAACATGGAGCCTAGTGTGTCTACAACTGAAAGCAGGAGGATTGCATCCAATATCCATGTGGAATCTAAACCCCCTCTTGACATAGATGTGGAATGGACACAACCAAGCCTAGGTCCACAGGAAGGAGGAATACAGTAAGGATCAGAGTGGACTTAATGATATCCTATTCATGAACTATTGTGGTTAATAATCGAGAAAATGTGGCATTGGTGTGGAAAAAGTGGTCATGGTGGCTGCTGGGTGCAGGGAAGGGGAGGAAGAAGAGAGATGTGGAGGCATTCTCGGGACTTGGAGTTGTCCTGGGTGGTGCCCCAGGGACAATTGCCGGATGTCGTATGTCCTCCCGTGGCCCACTGGATGGAACGTGGGAAAGTGTGGGCTATGGTGTGGAACACAGGACATAGGGTGCAGCGATGCCCGGAGATGTACTCACCAGACACAATGGATGTGACATGATGACGGGGGAGAGTGTTATTGGGGGTGGAGTGGTGGGGTGGGGGAGGTGGGGGCGAATCGGGACCTCATATTTTTTTAATGTAATATCTTTTAAAAAAATGAATAAGTTGAGTAGAATTTGAAAAAAAAATTCAATGTAAATTATAATTCATGCAGTATAGCAGTGCTCCAAAATGTATTCATTAAATGCAATGAATGTGCCACAATGATGAAAAAGGTTGTTGATGTGAGAGATGTGGTGGGGTGGGGTGTATATGGGAACCTCCTATATTTTTCTTCTCTTTTTTCCTTTACTTTTCTGTAAATGTTACGTTAAAAAAATATGAGGTCCCCATATACCCGCCACCCCCCCACCCCAGTCCTATGTCCCACAATGAGAGGAAGATACTGCCTTTATATGCTGAATTTGGCTTAGAGAGTGGCCACCCTTGAGGAAAATGGAGAGTCTGAGGAGACAACTCTTAGGCAACCTGCAAAACTAGGCCAATTTGAAATTTCAAGTACAAAAGGCTCGTAAGCACAGTCATCAGCATCAAGGACCTATCTATGGACCATCCTCCCCACTCACCATTGCCCCCATCCTTGGGGGATTGTCACTGTTCCACCAGAGAATGTGGAGGAGCTCCCCAGGAAGTGATTTCAGTACTCTTTTGGTTGTGCAAAACTCTACCCAATCTGACAATGCCCCATGAACATTAGAACACATTTACATACCTTATATGTATGCCCAGGCATACCCCCTCCCATATATCCCCCATTAATAACACTCCACATGAATGACCCTCCCCTGTCACAGTTGAACCCCTCTGTGATCCAAAACCTCCCCCAAAATGAAGCCAAATATATTACCAAATTCAATTGAGTAGAAAATGAGATAGTAATGACAAGTTTAAACATAAGAAATAAAATAAAAATTTAGAAAAACTAAAACTAAAAAAAAATTGGGGTATTAAAAAATAAAAATATTAAAAATGTTTTGCTATTTTGCCTTTGATTTCTGCAATAACAGTTGTACTGTATGTACAGTAACAATCTCTTACATTTCTTCCTCAGTGTCTTACTTTTTTTTCATTATGTCTTCAAAGAAGTTTTAGGTCACAGCAAAGTCACATACATAATACAGGGGATTCCCATAAACCCAACATCCTCCCCATTCCTCCTGCCCATCAATGATCTTTTTACATGTGGATGGTACATTTGTTATAACCAATGGAGATGTGTTAAAACATAGCTACCAACCATGTTCAGTAGTTTGCATTATGGTTTACATTTTAGACCACATACATTTACAAATTTTGGAGAAATTTAACATGACTTGTATCCCTCACCACAAGATCAAGCAGAACACTTCCATTGCCCCTAAACTACCCCATTTCCATCTATTCTATTCCTCCCTCCCCCTCTCCTCTGGGCCCAGAAGAACCATCAGGCTTCACTAACAGAAGGACAAGATTTAAAGATATTTGCAACAATGTCAAGGTCTTGACACACTACGTTGTCCTCCCCCATTAGGAACCATCCATAATCTCAAGAGACACCCTCCCCTCTGAGAACATATCGGGCCTCAACAGGATGGGAGTACAGCATCTTCACAGTCACCATATGGGCCTCCACCAGCTGATCCAACACACCATGAAATGATGAACACTCACACAATCCCAAGAAGCCTGTCCCAGGTGCAGCCCATGCTGAATGGCACTGCATCCAACACCCTTAAACCAAATACCCTTCCATGCCATATTGCCAAAGAGTTTTCTCAACATTTTAGTTTCAACCACATAGCCACCAATCCCCAGTGTTCACCTACTCCCTCCCCTAACTCCCCCAGTCCCATGGACCATCAGATCCCCCATCCTCATCCCAGGCCCTGTCAAACTTGCACCACCCAAACCAAGAGTATCCCTACACACCTGTCAATTCCTTCACTGCACAATTACACACTTACATCTTATCATAGATTTTGTCCCTGTGGGCATTGACTCACAAACTTCTCCCATTCTATTTACTGTAAACCTATATTCCAGTCTCTAGTTCTCTGAGAAGGCTTGATTTCCTTAATTCATATCAGAGAGGTCACATAATATTTGTGCTTAAACGCCTGGCTTGCTTCAATCTATATAAGTTCCTCAAGATTTATTCATGTTATCCCATGAGATAGTACTGCATAACTTCTTACAGCTGCATAGTATTCTATTGTATTTATATATCACATTTTGATTATTCATTCTTTTGTTGATGGGCATTTGGGTTGATTCCAACTTTTGGCAAAAATTAATAATATTGCTATGAACATTGGTGTGCATATATCTGTCTGGGTCCTTGCCTTCAATTCTTCTGGGTATATACACAGCAGGAGAATTGCTGGATCATAGGGCAGATTTATATTTAGTACTTGAGGAACTGCCAAACTTTCCACCACAATGGGCTGGACCACTCTATATTCCCAGTAGCATTCTATGAGAGTTCCCAATCCCCCACATCCTCTCCAACACATGTAGGCCTCTGTTTTTTTAATGGTTGCCAGTCTAATAGGTGTAAGACGTTATCTCATAGTAGCTTTGATTTGTATTTCCCTAATAGCTAGTGATGTTGAGCATCTTTTCATGTGATTTTTAGCCATTTGTATTTCTTCTTCAGAGAAGTGTTGATAAAATCACTTGCCCATTTTTTAAATGTTTTTTTTTTGTCTTTTATTTTTGAGATAAATGATTTCTTTATATATCCTGGATATTAGGTTCCTATTGTATATATGGTTACAAAATATTTTCTCCCATTTTGTAGGCTGTCTTTACTTTCTTAACAAATTCATTTGAGGTGCAAACGTTTTAAATTTAGTAGAGGTCCCATTTACCTTTTTTTTTCTTTCAATGCTCTTGCTTTGGGTGTGAATCCATTTTGTATTACAAGGTCCTGTATACACTTCCCTACATTATCTTCCAAGGTCTTTATGGTCTTGGCTCTTATATTTAGATCTTTGATCCATCTTGAGTTGACTTTTGTATAAAGTGTGAGATGATGTTCCTTTCACATTCTTTTGGATATGGATATCCTGTTCTGCAAGCAAGATTTTTTTTAAGAAGCCATACTCTCCCAGTTGAGTAGGCTAGCAATCAAATATCAGATGACTGTATATGAGAGGATCTATATCAGAACTCTCAATTTGGTTCCATTAGTCAGTATGACTGTCCTTGTGCCAATACCATGCAGTTTTTTTTTTTTAATTTTTTTATTTTTTATTGACTTTGTAATAATATTACATTAAAAATATATATGTGAGGTCCCATTCAACCCCACCCCCCCACCCCCCTCTCCCCCCCCCAACAACACTCGTTCCCATCATCATGACACATCCATTGGATTTGGTAAGTACATCTTTGGGCACCTCTGCACCTCATATACATTGGTTCACATCATGGCCCATACTCTCCTCTATTCCATCATGTAGGCCCTGTGAGGATTTACAATGTCCGGTGATTACCTCTGAAGCACCATCCAGGGCAGCTCCATGTCCCGAAGACGCCTCCACCTCTCATCTCTTCCTGCCTTTCCCCATACCCTTTGTCCATTATGTCCACTTTTCCCAATCCAATGCCACCTCTTCTATGTGGACACTGGATTGGTTGTGTCCATTGCACCTTTATGTCAAGAGGAGGCTCAGATTCCACCTGGATGCTGGATGCAATCCTCCCATTTTCAGTTGTAATCACTCTAGGCTCCATGGTGTGGTGGTTGTCCTTCTTCACCTCCATCTTAGCTGAGTGTGGTAAGTCCAATAAATCAGATTGTAGGTGCTGGAGTCTGTTGAGGCTCAGGATCTGGCTATCACATTGTCAGTCCAGAGATTCAAATCCCCTAAATATATCTTAAACCCCAACATTAACTGCACCTCCAGCACATTAGCATGAAAGTCTTATGAAGGGAGATCCCATCTGAGTCCAGATTCATCACACATAAACACCATTTCCAAAGAGGGGCCATCTGCCCTGGTAGTTAACCCCATCGGCCATGACCATAACTCCCATGGGTCTCTTTAGCCCTCAAAGGAACCAATATCTGGGGGTTGTATCTGCTTTATCTGTCTCTCTGACTCTGCTCAGTTGTGCATGAGGGCAAACCTTCTGCCAGCCTCCAGACTCTTTTTTAGAAACTCGTAGCCATATAAACTCATTTCTCCTTTCCATTTCCCCCTTACTTTAGGTCAAACAGCATTTTAAAGTCATGTTATTTTATGTAGACATGGATATTCTGCTGATCCGCATTGAACCTTCCGTATAAGGTCATTTTCCAGTTGCATCATCAGTTGGTAGTTGATAGTGGTCCCTCGTTGCCAGGGAGGCTCATCCCCGGGTGTCATGTCCCACGCTGGGGGGAAGGCATTGCATTTACATGCTGAGTTTGGCTTCGAGACTGGCCACATTTGAGTAACATGAAGGCTGACAGAAGGAAATTCCCAGGCACAAAGTTGCTCTAGGCCTTGTTATTGTTTTGGGTTTATCAGCTCACAAGCATAGTCATTAGTATCAGGGGCTCACTGTTGAACCCTCACTCCCTCCCGGTCCCCACCACTGTACCTGGGAGACTGTCGCTGCTCCCCTAGGGACCACGACAGAGCACCACTGGCCAGGAACCCAGTACCCCCCCTACTGTGGTTTTTAATTGTTGCCACTATGAGTATATCCAAACATTACCATGCACCCTGGACATATGTTCTGTACAGCTCCCTGTCAGTCATATATCACCTGTCATTGGTATCCCATACCAGTATCCCTCCATTGCCATTGTTGAAACACTCTGTGATCCAGAACTCCCCGAAATTTGAAGCCCAATATAATGTCATGGTCCCTTACTAGGGAATGGCATATAGCGATGAGTTTAAAGGATAGATAAAGAACTTGGATAAAGTTAGATAAAGAACTTAGATAAAGAATGTTGACTTGAAAAAATTCCACATCCTATTTTTTTCTTTTTTTTTTCCCCCCCCCCCCCCCTAATTATTCAGCTTTTCTTCACAGGAGTCCTAGACCACAGCAATGTATATATATAATATACAGCACTCCCACACATCCACCAGAAAACCTTTTCCTTTCCACAGTGATACTCTTACGCCCTATTCATATCATATTTATTTAAAGTGATGTACAGAGTCTGAGACATTAGCTTTCTAACAAGGTGACATCTGTGTTTACATTATGGTGCATACTTTAGGATACACAGTTCTTTACATTTTTAGTTATCCTATGTTTTACATTATGGTTTACATTATCAGTCTGTCATCTCCTATATGTTATGGTGTAATATTACATGTTTTATATCCATCCTTGTGTACTCTCAAGAAACTCCTCTCTTACCCCCCATTTACTTTGGTTCCACACATTTAACGTCCATTTTCCCTTCCACCTTGGTGCCCTCAGTGATAGCCAACCTCCATTTCCTGAGGAGCCACTTCCAGAGATAGATGGAATAGTGTTCAGGGCCTAACTTGCTCAACTGCCCCAATGCCCTGGGAGCCACCCTTTCTCTCGAGGGATACAGTTCCCTCTATTGGATGGCATTAGTCCTCCCCAGGATGTGGGTCCACCCCCACTCTCACTACTTGGGTTTCTACCGCATGGTGTCACCCACTCTGGCAGAATGAGCATTTAGACATTCCCCAGGAGCCCGTCCTGCATCAGACCCTCCCCTCCGAGCATTCTAAACAGGTAACCCTCTTTATTATATTTTGATATGATTTTCTCGGCATTTTACTCTCCACTAACACCTGACCCTCTCCTGGTTCGTATGCTACCCCTCCCTCCCCCCACTTTTGGGCAACGTTACCCACCCGTCCCTCCCCAGCCACCCTCAAACCCGCAAAGCCCCAAGCAAAGGCAACCCCTTGCCCCCCTTTTATCTCTTCTTTGTGTTCATACTTACCACCATCTCGTCTTAAATTCCACCCCTGCAGACATCGGCTCATATCCTTCCTCCACCCTCCGATTTCCTGCAAGCCTATCGTTCAGTCTCTTGCTATCTAGGGCAGCTTGTTTATTTCATATCATTGAGGTCATGTAGTATTTGTCCTTCAATGTCTGGGTTGCTTCACTCAACATAAGGTTCTCAAGATTCATCCATGTTATCACATGTGTTTGTAGTGTGTTTGTTCTTACAGCCGAGTAGTATTCCATTGTGTGTATATACCACATTTTATTGATCCACTCGTCTGTTGATGGGCATTTGGGTTGATTCCAACTTTTGGCAATAGTGAACAATGCTGCTATGAACATTGGTGTACATATATTGGTTTGTGTTCTTGTTTTCAGTTCTGCTGGGTATATTCCCAGCAGTGGTATTGCTGGGTCATATGGCAAATCTATGGCTAGTTTTTTGAGAAACCGCCATACTGTTCTCCAGAATGGTTGGATCCTTCTGCATTCCCACCAGCAGTGGATGAGTGTTCCCCTTCCTTCACATCCTCTCCAGCACTTGTATTCTTCTGTTTTTTTCATAGCTGCCAATCTTATGGGTGTAAGATGGTATCTCATTGTGGTTTTGATTTGCATTTCCCTGATAGCTAGAGATTTGGAACATTTTTTCATGTGCTTTCTTGCCATTTGTATTTCTTCTTCGGAGAAGTGTCTGTTTAAGTCTTTTTCCCATTTTTTAAATGGATTGTTTATCTTTTTATTTTCAAGATGTAGGAGTTCTTTATATATGCAAGTTATAAGTTTCTTATCAGATATATGATTGCCAAATATTTTCTCCCACTGTGTGGGCTCCCTTTTTACTTTCTTGACAAACTCCTTTGAGGTGCAGAAGGCTTTAATTTTGAGGAAGTCCCATTTATCTATTAGTTCTTTTGCTGCTCGTGCTTTTGGTGAGATATTCATAAATCCATTACCTATTACAAGGTCCTGTAGATGTTTCCCTACACTGCTTTCTAAGGTTTTTATGGTCTTGGCTCTTATATTTAGGTCTTTGATCCATCTTGAGTTGATCTTTGTATAAGGTGTGAGATGGTAATCCTCTTTCATTCTTCTACATATGGCTATCCAGTTCTCCAGACACCATTTGTTGAATAGGCCACTCTCTCCCAGTTGAGAGGGTTTGGTGGCTTTATCGAATATTATGTGGTTGTATATGTGAGGTTCTATATCAGAGCTTTCAATTCGATTCCATTGGTCTATATGTCTCTCCTTATGCCAATACCATGCTGTTTTCACCACCGTAGCTTTATAGTATGTTTTGAAGTCAGGTAGTGTGATTCCTCCAATTTCGTTTTTCTTTTTCAGTATGTCTTTGGCTATTCGGGGTCTCTTTCCTTTCCAAATAAATTTCATAGTTAGTTTTTCTAGTTCCTTAAAGAAGGCTGCATTGATTTTTATTGGGATTGCATTGAATGTGTAGATCAATTTTGGTAGGATAGACATCTTAATAATGTTCAGTCTTCCTATCCATGAACAAGGAATAGTTTTCCATTTATTTAGGTCTTCTTTGATTTCCTTGAACAATCTTGTATAGTTCTCAGTGTATAAGTTCTTTACCTCTTTAGTTAAATTTATTCCTAAGTATTTGATTTTTTTATTTACTATTGTGAATGGTATTTGTTTCTTGATTTCCTCCTGATCTTGCTCATTATTGGTGTACAGAAATGCTACTGATTTTTGCGCATTGATCTTATAACCTGCGACTTTACTAAACTCATTTATGAGTTCTAGAATCTTCGTTGTAGATCTCTCAGGGTTTTCTATGTATAGGATCATGTCATCTGCAAATAATGAAATTTTGACTTCTTCCTTTCCAATTTGAATGCCTTTTATTTCTGGTTCTTGCCTCAGTGCTCGAGCAAGTACTTCTAAGACAATGTTAAATAGGAGCGGCGACAGTGGGCATCCTTGTCTTGTTCCTGAGTTTAGAGGGAAGGAGTCTAGGATTTCTCCATTGTAAACAATATTGGCTTTAGGTTTTTCATATATACTCTTTATCATGTTCAAAAAATTTCCTTGTATTCCAATCATTTGGAGCGTTTTTATCAAGAAAGGGTGCTGTATTTTGTCAAATGCTTTTTCTGCATCAATAGATATAATCATGTGATTTTTTTCCTTCAATCTGTTTATATGGTGTATTACGTTGATTGATTTTCTTATGTTGAACCATCCTTGCATACCTGGGATGAATCCCACTTGGTCGTGGTGTATAATTCGTTTAATGTGTTGTTGAATACGATTAGCAAGTATTTTGTTAAGTATTTTTGCGTCTAGGTTCATTAGAGAAATTGGTCTGTAATTTTCCTTTCTTGTGATGTCTTTGTTTGGCTTTGGTACTAGGGTAATGTTGGCATCATAGAAGGAGTTGGGTAATGTTCTTTCTGTTTCAATGGTTTGGAATAGTTTCAGCAGGATTGGTGTCAGTTCTTTCCGGAATGTTTTGTAGAATTCACCTGTGAAGCCATCTGGCCCTGGGCTCTTCTTAGTTGGGAGATTTTTAATAACTGATTCTATCTCTCTGCTTGTGATTGGTTTGTTAAGATCATCAATTTCTTCTTTTGTCAATATGGGCTGTTTATGTGTTTCTAGGAATTTGTCCATTTCCTCTAGATTGTGATTTTTGTTGGAATATAGTTTTTCAAAATATCCTCTTATGATAGTCTTTATTTCTGTGGGGTCAGTGGTGATATCGCCTTTCTCATTTCTTATTTTGTGTATTTGCATCTTCTCTCTTTTTTTCTTTGTTAGTGTTGCTAAAGGTTTGTCAATTTTGTTAATCTTCTCAAAAAACCAGCTCTTGGTCTTGTTTATCTGTTCAAGTGCTTTCTTATTTTCTATTTCATTTAGTTCTGCTCTTATCTTTGTTATTTCCTTCCTTCTTCTTCCTGTTGGGTTACTTTGTTGTTGTTTTTCTAATTCCTTCAAATGTGCAGTTAGTTCTTCAATTTTTGCTCTTTCTTCTTTTTTGATATATGAATTTATGGCTATAAACTTCCCTCTCAGTACTGCTTTTGCTGCATCCCATAAATTTTGGTATGTTGTGTTATCATTATCATTTGTTTCAAGGTAGTCATTGATTTCTTTTGAGATTTCCTCTTTGACCCACTGTTTTTCTAAGAGTGTGTTGTTTAATTTCCAAATCGTGGTGTGAAATCTGGGCTTCTTTCCCTTGCAAATCTCCAGCTTGACTCCACTGTGGTCAGAGATAATGTTTTGTATGATTTCAATCTTTCTGAATTCGTTCAGCCTTTCTTTGTGGCCTAGCATATGATCTATCTTGGAGAATGATCCATGTGCGCTTGAGAAAAATGTATATCCTGCTGTGTTTGGGTGTAGCGATCTATATATGTCTATTAGATCGAGCTCCTCTAATATACTATTCAGATGTTTTGTTTCTTTGGTGATTCTCTTTTGAGATGTTCTGTCCAGAGTTGATAGTGGTGTATTAAAATCCCCCACTATAATTGTAGATGTATCTATTCTTTCACTTAGTTTTTCCAGCGTTTGCCTGACGTATTTAGAGGCACCCTTGTTAGGGGCATAGATATTTATGATTGTTCGATCTTCTTGACAGATTTTCCCTTTGACTAAAATGTAGTATCCTTCTTTGTCTCTCACAATTGTTTCACATTTAAAGTCTATTTTGTCTGATATTAATATAGCTACTCCTGCCTTTTTTTGGTTATTGTTAGCTTGTATGATTGTTTTCCAGCCTTTCACTTTCAATCTCCATGCGTCTCTGGGTCTAAGATGTGTCTCTTGTAGACAGCATATGGATGGGTCATATTTCCTTATCCAGTGTCCCAGTCTGAATCTTTTGATAGGTGAGTTTAATCCATTGACATTCAGTGTTATTACTATCAAGGAATTATTTGTGTTAGCCATATTTTGATTGGATTTGTGTTTGTCATATTTTGTTTGTATATTTTTTTTTGTCTTTTTTGTTGTTGTTGTTGGTCTTATACTCTCCTCCAACTTTGCCTTTCCTGTTTTTTCCTTTCTTCCTGCAGAACTCCCTTTAGAATTTCTTGAAGGGGAGGTTTCTTGTTGGTATACTCTTTCAGTTTCTGTTTGTCTGCGAATATTTTGAACTCTCCATCATGTTTGAATGCTAGTTTAGCTGGATAGAGTATTCTTGGTTGGAAATTTTTTTCCTTTAGTACCTTGACTATATCATACCACTGTCTTCTTGCCTCCATGGTTTCAGAAGAGAAATCAGCACTTAATCTAATTGAGCTTCCCTTGTATGTGATGGTTTTCTTTTCTCTTGCTGCTTTTAGGATTTTCTCTTTGTCTTGAGCATTGGATAATTTGACAAGTATATGTCTTGGGGTGGGCCTGTTGGGGTTTATGACTTGTGGAGTGCGCTGTGCTTCTTGGATATGTACATCTGTCTCTTTCAGTAGATTTGGGAAGTTTTCAGCCATTATTTCCTGCAACACTCTTTCTGACCCCTTTCCCTTCTCTTCACCTTCTGGAATGCCTATAATACGTATGTTTGAGCGTTTTGCATTGTCATTCAGGTCCCTAAATCCTAATTGGATTTTTTCTATCTTCTTATTGACCCCTTCTACTATCTGTTTGATTTCTGATGTACTGTCTTCCACATCACTAATTCTCTGCTCTGTCTCTTCTAGTCTGCTGATATTTGCTGCCAGTGTATTTTTGATTTCTTGAACTGTGGTGTTCATTCCCATCATATCTGTTATGTTTTTGCGTATGTCTGCAATTTCCCCTCCAAGTGATGTCTTCATGTTGTTAACCTCTTTCATTACTGCATCAAATTTGTCGGTGATAAATGTTCTGAGATCTTTCATTGCTTGTGCCAAGTTTTGCTCCCCTTCGTGATTATTGGTTTGTTGATTGGATTCAGCCATGTTTTCCTGATTATTGGTTTGGTTCGTAGATTTTTGTTGCTTTCTGGTCATCTCTTTATTTTGACGAATTTAATCAGTTCCTTAGCTTCTTTGTCTGCTCTTGGAGGTTAATTAGTTGTTATTTTTGCACAGGTGTTATATCTTCTCTTTGTCACTTTTTTCTTCTTATTCTAGTTGTTGGTTAAGTTCCCTTTAGAGGAAAGTATTAGTGTTGGGGAAAGGCAATTGTGTAAGCAAGGGAAAAGTGTAAAGTTGTATTGGTGATGTATGTTAATAAAGCAGGAATATGAGATCTGGAAGGATGGAGGCTAGATTCATGTAGATTGTATAGAGTTATAGCTGTAGGTAGAGTACCTTTTATGAAGTTGATGACTGAATTTGGGAGGAATATGGTATGAACTACACAGCTATTGTTTTCATGAGAGAGGGAAAAAGAAAAGAAAGGTAATAGTTTCAAGAGTGGATAATAGACAGAAAACAGAACAAAGGTATTAGAAATTAAGAGTTAGACACTTTGTGGATCGAAGAACGGGAGGTGGGGGGTGGAATATAGGAGAGACAGTAGATGATAGTGGATATCAAGATGCAGGGGAAGGGGGATAGTGTAGGTAGCCTAAATCAGTTCACACAGAAATGAGGCAGTGGAGGATGGGAAAACCCAGCAAATGTGAGGTGTTCCCTGTAGCACCTATTGTATACTTGAATTAAAGTAAAAATAAGTGGAAGATGAGGGACAAGAGGGAAAGAGAAAACCGAAAAAAAAAAAAACAAACTAATTATAATAAAGAAAAAAGAAAGGCAAGAAGAAAGGAAGAAAGAAAAAGAGGATGGGCAAACGGTGGGGAACGGATAGGGAGAAGAGAGATACAGGTACACACGTGTCACAATTGCAACACTATCTAAAACAACAACTTCCCCCCGCTTTGCCCTAAAACCCCCCCGTCTGTCTGCCCAAATGGGTCTGCAAGCACCTCCCTTCCCACAAACCCCCAATAGGCCGCCCAGGGCCCACGAACTCCCCAGTACTGCAGATGCTCAAAAAAAAAAAAAAAAAAAAAATTAAGTAAAATTAAAAAACAAACAAACAAACAAACAAACAAACAAACAAAAAAAAAACAGAAACCCCTCCGCAGGCCCGGCTCCGCCCACCGCGGAGGCTTGGACCGGCTCTGCCCGGCTCCTCACGCCGCCTTGGCCTGGCCTGGCTCCGCCCAGCTCCGCTCGCTACAGCGGCCCAGCCGGCTCCGGCGTCCACCTCCCGCCACCGCGGCCTGGACCGGCCCTGCCCGGCTCCGTACCCGCCGCGGCCTGACCCGGGCCCGCCCGGCTCCAAACGCTACCGCGGCGCGCAGCCGGGGCCTAAACCGGCCCCGCCCGGCTCCAAACGCTACCGCGGCCCGCAGCCGGGGCCTGCACCGGCCCCGCCCGGCTCCAAGCGCTACCGCGGCCCGCCGCCGGGGCCTGCACCGGCCCCGCCCGGCTCCAAGCGCTACCGCGGCCCGCCGCCGGGGCCTGCACCGGCCCCGCCCGGCTCCAAGCGCTACCGCGGCCCGCCGCCGGGGCCTGCACCGGCCCCGCCCGGCTCCAAGCGCTACCGCGGCCCGCCGCCGGGGCCTGCACCGGCCCCGCCCGGCTCCAAGCGCTACCGCGGCCCGCGGCCCGGCTCGGCCTGGCTCGGCCCCGCCCGGCCCCGCTCACCGCCGGCGCAGCGCGGCCCGGCTCCGGCGTCCGCCGCTGCGGCCCGGCCTGGCTCAGCCCCACCGAGCGGGGCTAGATGCCTCGTCTCCGCCTACCCAAGAAGGGAATCCTCTACAGGTAGCTGGGATCTCCGTGTATATTTCACAGACGAATCCTCTCTGTTACCTTCCCTCCAAATCGATGTCCAGACACCTCCGGACCAGCAAAAATCCCGAAACAATCCGGTCCCAAAGAGTCTCCAACGCCGCCCAGCCGATTCCCTGCAGAAGACTCTAACAGGGATGTTCACTCAGCCGCCATCTTGCCCCCTCTACCATGCAGTTTTTACCTCTCTAGATTTGTAGTAGGTTTTAAAGTCAGGTATGGTGATTCCTCCAACTTCATTTTTGTTTTTTAATATGTCTTTGTCTATTCATGGACCTATTGCCCTTCCAAATAATTTGCATAGTTAGTTTTTTAATTCAATAAAAAACGTTGTGATGATTTTATTTGGATTGCATTAAATTTATAGACTAGTTAGGTAGGATAGATATCTTTTTTTAGTTTTTTAATTTTTATTTAATTGTTTTTTTTAAGATACATAAATCACAAAAAAAATGTTACATGAAAAACTATAGGAGGTTCCCATATATCACACACTCCACCCCCTCATTCCTCCCACATCAACAACCTCTTTCATCATTGTGGCATATTCATTGCATTTAGTGAATACATTTTGGAACACTGCTACACTGCATGGATTATAGTTTATTTGAAGTTGTTGTGAATGATATTGCAAGGACAGATGCAGGACATTATATACCCAGCCATAACCCCCTGAATGAACTGGGGTAGGATAGACATCTTAATGATATTTAGTCTTCCTATCCATGAACAGGGAATATTCCTCCATTTATTTAAGTCTTCTTTGATTTCCTTTGAAAGTGTTTTGAAGTTCTCTATAAATAAGTCATTTACATCTTTAGGCAAATTTATTCCTATTTTTTTTTATTTTTAAATTAACTATTGTAAATGGCATTGTTTTATTTCCTGCTCAGATTGCTCATTACTGGTGTATAGAAATGTTACTGATTTTTGTACATTGATCTTATAACTCTACTGAACTCATTTATACATTCTAGAAGGTCTTTTGTAGATTTCTCAGGGTTTTCTCTGTATAAGATCATGTCATCTGCAAATATTAAAATTTTAAAATTTAGAATTTCATCATTGTTTATGATGTTAGCTGTGGCTTTTTCATATAAACCCTTTATTATGTTCACAAAGTTTCCTTCTATTCCTTCTTTTGCAGTGTTTTTATCAGGAAAGTGTGCTGCACTGTGTTGAATGCTTTTACTGCTACTATAGAGATGATTATGTGATTTCTTTTCATTCAATCTGTTATGTGGCATATAATGTTTATTGATTTTCTTATGTTGAAACATCGCCGCATACCTGGGATGAAACCCATTTGATGATAGTGTATAATTCGTTTGATGTGTTGGTGAATATGGTTAGCAAGTATTTTGTTTAGGATTTTAGCATCTAGGTTCATTAGAGAGATTCGTTTATAATTTTCATTTCTTTTGGCATCTTTGTTTGACTTTGGTACTAGGATAATATTGGTATCATTGGCTGAGTTAGGAAATGTTCCTCCTATTTCAATTTTTTATAAGATTTCAAGGAAAACTGGTGATAGTTCTTCCCAGGATATTTGCTAGAACTCACCTTTGAAGCCATCTGGTCTTGAGATCTTCATAGTTGGGAGGTTTTAAGAACTAATTCTATCTCTTTACTTCTGATTGATCTGTTGCATTATTTAATTTCTTCTATCATCAATGCAGGTTGCTTGTGTTTTTCTAAGAATTTGTATTTCCTCTTATTTTTCTTGTTGTTTTGTTTTGTTTGTCTTTTTTAGTTCAATAGATCACAAAGAACATACATTAAAAAAACATAAAAATAAGAGGTTCCCATATACCCCACTCCCCATCCCCCATATTTTTTGTAAACTGTATTTTTTGAAATATATACACCATAAAATTGTCACATTAAAGTTTAAGAGGTTCCCATATACCCCCACACCCCCACCCCACTCCTCCCACATTAACAACCTCCTCCATCATTGTGGCACACTCATCGCACTCGGTGAACACATTTTGGAGCACTGCTGCACCACATAGATAATAGCTTACAAGTCACTTACATCTTTAGTTAAATTTATTCCTATATATTTGATTTTCTATATATATATATTTGAAGTCTTTGTTGCATTCTTTTCTCTATTTTTTTAACAAATCAAATTTATAGATACAGATAAAAAAGCATAATTCTATCCAATTTGTACAATCAAAGGTATTTGGTGTAATCACATAGATGTGTGTTTCATTATTCCAGTACTAATAAAGAAAAGGCAGAACAAAAACTCATTTTCTCAAACTCGCTATGTGTCCCATGCCAGAACTGCTATTCTGTTTCTCTCTAGGTTATTTGCCTTTCTATTTTGTAAAATTTCTTATGTATTCAGTATTTTCCATATTTCTATTTCACATGGTTTTCCACTGTTATACAGTTCTACGTTACATTTTTAGCTTTTCTTCTAGTACTATACATTAGCTTACACTTTTCCTTTCAACCACTGTCATACCCATATAATAGCTCTGCTAGTTACAAACACTATGATGTGTTTTCACCATTTTTATTCATTTCCAAATATTTTCAAAAAACCTTTAAACAAGTTCTTCACAGACTAACCATCAGGTTTCCATTCTCTATTCTTATATTTTCTGGTGACCTATTTTCTAATTATTAACTTCATGATTTAATGTAATATATTTAGTTCATAATAGTACAATCATATAATATTTTTCCTTTTTTGTTTTGCTTCCTTCACTCAACATAATGTCCTCTAGCTTCATCCATGTTGTCATATGGTCTTACCACTGTATAATATTCCATCATGGGTATAACACACACGAGTTCTTCCATTAATTGGTTTACAGACACCTTGGTTGTTTACAACTTTTGGCAATGTGAATAGTGCCACTATGAACATTGGTGTATAGATGTCTGTTCGTGTCACTAGTCTCAGTTCTTCTGACTATATACATTAACATATGTGTGTAATGTTATTACTGAGCCTGATGGAAAGTCTATATTCAACTTCCTTAGGAGCTAACAAAAAGTCATCCATAGTACCTGTACCATTCTATAGTACCACCAAAAGTGAATAAACATTTCTATCCCAACCTTTATAACACTTAACAGTTTTTCAAATTTTTATAGTGGCCAGTCAAATAGGTTTGAAATGATATTTCATTGTAGTTTTGATTTGCATTTCTCTCATTACTAGTGATGTTGAACTCTTCACGTATTTCTTCACCATATTTCTCCTTTTCTATTGTAAGCATGGGGGCTATATATTCCCCTCACAGCATTGCCTTTCTTGAACCTCATAGATTTTTAAATATATTTTTATTTATTTTTAAGAGATGCATAGATTATACAAAATCTTACCTTAAAAATATAGGAGATAACCATATGCCCCACTCCCACTATCCCCCTATTTTCCCACATCAACAACTTCTTTTATTAATGTGGTACATTCATTAAATTTGATGAATACATTTTGGAGCACTGCTGAAAAACATGGATTATAGTTTAAATTGCAGGATACACTCTCTCTCAGTCCATTCAGTGGGTTATGGCAGGATATATAATGTACTGCATCTGTCACTACAATATCATTCAGGACAAATCCAAATGCTGAAAATGTCCCCATATTACACCTCTTTTCCCTCTCTCTGCCTTAAGCAACTCCAGTGTCCACTGTCTTCTCATCAATGATATAATTTCTTCCATTGCTAGAGTCACAATAATTCTATGGTAGAATATCAGTAAGTCCACTCTAGTCCATGTTTTATTCCCCAGTCCTGAGGACTCTAGTATAGTGATACCCCTCCACCTCTCAGTTGAGAGGGGACTTTGATCCCACATGGTTGATGGATGGAATTCTCCTGCTTGCATTGTAGACTCTCTCCTTTCCTTGTTGTGTGGTTGACCATCCTCATCTTGTTTTCTGACCTGGGTAAATCCAATGCTCTGGAGTGTATATGTAGCAACTCCATTGAGGATAAATGCCCAGCTGGCACATTGACAGCCCAGAGATTTAAGTCTCCTGGACATACATCAACCACAGATTCAATAAAAGGGACAGAAGAAGTATGTGTAGAGAAGTTATATCTGAGGCCAACTGATCACATTTAGGAGTTAAAATTTCAAAGTCAAGCCCACTGGAACAGCACCAAACTCAAGCCATCTGCCACGACCATAGAATCTGGGTGTCTCCATAGCCCTCAGGAACATCACTATTTGTAGGTAGTATCTTCTTTGGCCCTCTATGAGGTCTTGCTGTGATGTGCTTAAGTGCAACCCCTTTGACGACCTTCTGATTCACTGTGAAGTCTCTTAGTCATGTAAACTCATTTGTCTTTACCACTTCCCCTTTTTATTCAAGGTCTTTTTCAAGTTTCGTCATCAGCTGGCACTTGGTAGTAATCCCTTAGAGCCAGGGAGGATTATCCTTGGGAGTCATGTCCCATGCAATTGAAAAAGTAATGCATTTAATATGCTGAGTTTGGCTTAGAGAGTGGCCACATTTGAGCAACATGGAGGCTCTCAGGAGGTAACTCTTAGGTACCCTGCAATATTAGGCCATGTTGAAATTTCAAGCACAAAATTGTCATAAGCATAGTGATCAGTATCAAGAGCTCATCATTAGACTGTTAACACTGGTCACTTCCCTGGTACTTTGGGGATTGCTGTCTTTCCATTGCAGAATAGAGCAGGGCTTCCCAGGATGGGAACCCAGGCCTCCCTCAAATGTTGTGTGAATCTCTATCCACTGTGTCAATACCCAGTGAACATCCAAACTTATCTATATGCCCTATATGCATGCCAAGGCACATTCTTTCCCATCCATCCCCCATCAATGACTCCCCAAACCAATGTTCCTCCCCTACCGTAGTTGAACTCCTCTTGTAATCTAACACTTCTTCAAAAAATGAAGACTAGTATATTGCCAAATTCAATTAGTAGGAAAGTGAAAAAGTAATGACATGTATAACTATCATTACATAATAAAATAGATAACATACATAATAAGGTAGAAATAAGATACATTAGAAATAAAATACATAATAATTTAGAAAAACTAAAATGAAGTAAAAAAATTGGTTATTGAAAACGAAAAATATTTTCAAAAATTTTTGATGTTTTGCCTTTCATCACTTTAATACATGTTATATCTGTGAGTGGAGAACCATACAATGAATGAATGGGAAGGTGTTTTACTCCCATCCTGGGGAGGCTCAATGTGCTCAAGCAGAGGGGAGGGTGTCTCTTGAGATCGTGGTTGGCTCCAAATAGGGGAGGACAGACTAGTGTGTCAATCCCTCAGCACTGTTTTAAGAATTTGTGAATCTTGCTCTTAAAGTAGTGAAGCCTAGTTGTCATTTTGGGCCTCGAGAGGATGGGGAGGGAGTATTAGGATAGATGGAAGAGGGGGTAATTATGGGGCAAAGGAAGTGTTCTGCATGTTCATGCAAAGATTGATATAGCTCATGTTAAATTTCACCAAAAATTTATAAAGTATATGGTCTAAAATATAAACCATAATGTAAACTAATGACCATGGTTAGTAGCTATGTTTCATTATTTGTATATC
The DNA here is from genome assembly GCF_030445035.2 of Dasypus novemcinctus. Taxonomy (NCBI): domain Eukaryota; kingdom Metazoa; phylum Chordata; class Mammalia; order Cingulata; family Dasypodidae; genus Dasypus; species Dasypus novemcinctus. The sequence goes on along the minus strand of NC_080704.1, from coordinate 89,599,666 downwards.
AGTTGTAACAAATGTAACACCTACACATAAAAAGATCATTAATAGGGAAAGGAGAAAAGGGCGAGGATGTTGGGTATATGGGAGTCACCTACATTCTTTATGTGACTACTGTGACCTAAAATTTCTTTGAAGACATAATGAAAAAAAAAGGTAAGACACTGAGGAAGAAATGGAAAAATCCCAGATTTTGACATGTTTTTTTCTCATTTTCATTTATCTTGAGATATTTACTGATTTCTCTTTCAATTTCTGCTTTGACCCACTGATTATTTGTTGTTGGCTTATTAACCTCTATATATTAATTTCCAACTTCATTCCATTATGATAACAGAAAATACTTAGTATAATTTCAATCCTTTTACATTTATTGGGTCTTATTTCATGACCCAACATATGATCTATCCTGGAGAAAGACCCATGAGCTCTTGAGAAGAATGTATACCCTGCCATTTTAGTTTATTATGTCTAGTTCATTGATCATATTATTCATGCTCTCTTTTTCTTATTTGATCCTCTGTCCAGATGTTTTACCCAATGATTAGAGTGGTGTATTGAAGTCTCCAACTATTTTTGTGGAGACATCTATTTTTCCCTTAAGTTTTGTCCATGTTTGCCTCATATATTTTCTGAGAATTCTGATTATGTGCCTAGATATTTATGATTATTTCTTCCTGATGGAGTGACCATTTTATTAACATATAATGTCCTTCCTTGTTTGAAATAACAGATTTTATTTTTTTCTTCCCCTCCACCTCCCCCACCCTGCTTTTTTGCTGTCTGTGTCCATTCACTCTGTGATCTTCTGTATCTACTTCTTTTTGTCTTCTCTTCTCATATTTATCCTCTAGGATTCACCAGGATTCAATCCTGGGGACCTCTGATTCAAGAGAGGTTCCCTGTCAATTGCACCACCTCAGTTGATGGTCTCTGCTGTGCTCCACTTTGACACTCCCCTTTGTCTCCTTCTTGCTATGTCATCAACTTGCTACATGATGGGCTTGTGTGGGCACTTGCTCACCACACAGACGGAGGTCCACCATGCAGGCATTAGCTCACCATACCAGCACTTGGCTCACCACATGGGCATTCATGTGGGCACTTGGCTCACCATACAGTCACTGTCTCACTATGTGGGCACTGGCTCACCATGCAGGCATTTGAATTATTACATGGGCACTGTCTCACCACACAGGCACCCATGTGGGCACTCAGCTCACCACATGGATACTCGGCTCACCATGTGGGTACTCAGTTCACCACGTGGGCCCTGGCTCACCACGCAGGCATGTTTCCTCTTCTTTTTTTTCACCAGGTGACACCAGGGATTGAACAAAGGACATCCCATATGGTAGGTGGAGGCCTTATCACTTGAACCACATCTGTTTCACCAGATTTGCTTGTATTTTTTAGTTTTTTGAAAATGAAATTGTTCTCTTTTCTTAGAGATACATAGATCACACAAAATGCTACACTAAAAAATATGAGGCTCCCATATACCCCACTACCCACACCCCCACTCTTCCCACATCAACAATCTCTTTCATCAGTGTGGCATATTCATTGCATTTGATAAATACATTTTGGAGCACTGCTACACTGCACAGTTTACACTCTCCTCCAGTCCATTTAGTGGGTTATGGCAGGATATATAACTTCCTGCATCTGTCCCTAAAGTATCATTCTGGACTCCAAGTTCTGAAAATGCCCTGATATCACACCTCTTCTTCCCTCTCCCTGCCCTCAGCAACTCCCTTCACCACTGTCTCCACATCAATGGTACAATTTCTTCCATTACTAGAGTCACAGTACTTCTATAGTAGAATACCTGTAAGTCCACCCTAATTCATATTTTATTCCTCCATCCTGAGGACCTTTGGATGGTGATGCCCACTCCACGTCTAAATCAAGAGAGGCCTTAGATCACACATGGCTGATATATGGGCTTCTCCTGCTAGCAGTTGTAGACTCTTTCTGTTCCCTGGTGTGGTGGTTGACCACCCTTATCCCCCTGTTAGCTGACCTAGGTAAGTCCAATGATTCAGAGAGTAGGTGTTGCAAGTCTGCTGAGGCTGACCCATTAATCATGCCCCAACCCCCTCTCCCTAACAAAGAGAAAAACTTCTTCCTTAGGACTCTCAGAACAGCAAGAGGCCTGGTGCCTGTTGGAGCACTTGCAGCACCCTCTAAGGTGCACCTCCATCAGGTCAGCAGAGCTAACAACTAACAGCCCAACTCTTGGGAAAGAGGTCCCAAATAGCAAAAGACATATTGAAAAGAAAAATGAAAGTGGAGGAATCACACTACCTGACTTTAAACCATACTACAAAGCTATGGTGGTTAAAACAGCATGGTATTAGCATGAGGATAGACATGCTGACCAATGGAACCAAATTGAGATTTCTGATATAGATCCTTGCAATATACAATCATCTGATATTTGACATGGCCAACAAACCCACTCAATTGGGTGTGACTGTCCTCTTCAACAAGTGGTGCTTGAAGAATTGGATATCCATATGCAAAAGAATGAGAGAGGATTACCATCTCACACCTTATACAAAAATCAACTCAAGGTGAACCAAAAATCTAAATGTAAGAACCAAGACCATAAAGACCTCAGAAGACAATGTAAGGAAGCATCTACAAGACCTTGTAACAGGAAACTGTTTCATGAATTTCACACCCAAGGCACAAGCAGTGAAAGAAAAAAAATAGACAAATGGGACCTCCTCAAAATTAAATTCTTTCGCATCTCAAAGGATTTTATCAAAGAAGTGAAAAGACATCCTTTCCAATGGGAGAAAATATTTGGTAACCATACACCTGATAGGAGCTGGATATCCTACATGTATAAAGAAATCCTGTCTTGAAAATAAAGACAAATATCCATTCAAAAAATTGGCAAGGGTCTTGAATGGATACTTCTCCAAAGAAGAAATACAAATAGCTAAAAAGCACATGAAAAGATGCACAAAATCACTAGCTATTAGAGAAATGCAAATCAAAACTACAATGAGATACCATCTTACACCCATTAGACTGGTGACTATTAAAAAACAGGGGACTACAAGTGTTGGAGAGGATGTGGAGGAATGGGAAACTTCATCCACTGCTGGTGGGAATGTTAAAGGATCCAGCCATTCTGGAGAACAGTTTGGCAGTTCCTCAAAAACTAGCTATAGATTTTCCATATGATCCAACATTTCTACTGCTGGATATATACCCAGAAGAACTAAACAAGGACACAAACTTATATATTCACACTAATATTCATAGAGACGTTATTCTCTCAGATTTGCTTTTAAAGTCTATCTTATCTGGGAAGCGGACTTGGCCCAGCAGTTAGGGCATCTGTCTACCACATGGGAGGTCTGCGGTTCAAACCCTGGGCCTCCTTGACCCATGTGGAGCTGGCCCACATGCAGTGCTGATGCGTGCAAGGAGTGCCCTGCCATGCAGGGGTGTCCCTGTGTAGGGGAGCTCCATGGTGCAAGGAGTGCACCCTGTAAGGAGAGCCACCCAACATGAAAGAAAGTGCAGCCTGCCTAAGAATGGTGCTGCCCACACAGAGAGTTGACACAAGATGACGCAACAAAGAAAAATACAGATTCCCATGCCGCTGACAACAACAGAAGCGGACAAAGAAGACACAGCAAATAGACACAGAGAACAAACAGCTGGGGTGGGCGTAAAGGGGAGATAAATAAATAAATAAAATAAATCTTTTAAAAAAATAATAAAGTCTATCTTATCTGATGTCAGTATATGTACTTTGGCTTTTTTTGTTTGTTTCTGTGTGTGTGAAACATCTTTGTCCACCCATTCACTATCAACCTATTTGTATCCTTGCATCTAAATGGAGTCTCTTTTAAACTTCATCTAATAATTTTTTTATCCATTCTTCCATCCTGTGTCTTTTGATTGGGTAACTAAATCCACTAATAGTCAATATTATTACTGTAAAAAACACTATTTGCTTCACTGGCTTTTTCCTTTGGTTGCTTACATCATATTTTAATTATAGCACTCATTTTACACTTTTAGTTACTTTTTATGATAATCTTAATTACTAGATCCTTTTCTGAGGCTCCCTTTTCTGCCTTTTCCTTTTAGCCTTCAGCACTCCTTTAAGTAGTTTATGTAGGACAGGTCTCCTGCTAATGAATTCTTCAGTTTCTGTTTACCTGTGACTATCTTAATCTGTGCTTTATTTTTGAAGGGCAATTTTGCCTAATATAAATTCTTGTCTGTGAATGAGCCACCTTCAATGCATTGTTTCCTACTCTGCCAGGCCCTCCTCTCCTAGAAGCAGTGTTGAGATAGAGATTGCCACTTACTTTTGGGGCTGTGTGGGTTTAACCTTTCTATCTTTTCTCAAGAAGTAGATCAAAGTCCAATCATGTTCCCCTCCTTCTGGTGACAGACTAAGTGCAGTGGCTGGAGATATCTTTCTGTGCTGGGAAGTTTTAAGCTATCTGTATTCCTCCAGAAAACTACTCAAACCTTAGCTCACTTCCTCCCCAACTTGTGCAAGTGCTGGAAAATGTGCCACGGCTGTCTTCTGATCTAGGCTGGCTGAATCTGACTTCATTGCTCCTTAGAAGCAGTTAAAACTCAGTCCACCTACCTCTCCTGCTGCAGCAGGATCAGAACAGTGACTGGGAACACCTTTCTGTGCTGGGCATTTCTTCCAATACTTGATCAAATTTCAATCCTCTCTCTTCCCTTCCAGGGGTGGGGTTTGAGTCAATGTCACTGTTTATCAAAGGACCCCACTTCCACTTCTGCTTAGGGCATGATTAAAATGGAGACTGCTGGCTTCTTTCTGACTTTGGCAGGTTAAAAGGTTTACAGTACTCAGAATTGAAATCTAGTTAACCAAATTTGCCAATCAGTATCTGAAGTCTGTATCTGGCAATGTCCCATTCCCCTGTTTTTAGTAGACTGAGTTTCCAATTATAACCAGGGAGTGGCTCATAAGTTGTCCCATTATGCTAGTGGGGCATAGGCACCAGCCACCACAGTGTTGATGGATCTACTTATGATTTTTCACTGCAGATTGTCAGACTCCTCTTTCCACTCTTCCCTGGATGGTGTAGTGTTCTTCTGGTCTCTGGATTCCCCCAAATAGGTGAGTTAGACATCTTCTGGTTCATTATTAGCTGTGTTGTAAGATGACTTACAAGAGCTGACTCTTAGATCTCCCTACTGTACCATCACCTTGCTCCTTTCCTACTTTTTAAAAAAAATTTCCTTCTTGTGTTTTAGCATATTGAGTGTCTTCTCATTCCTAGCTGGATATATTTTTATCTATTTTCCTTGTTTTTATACTGGTGATAAAATTGGAAATCCTAAATATGTAACAGACATATTCGGCTTGATACCAACTTAATTTTAGTAGTATTAATGTAAACTTTTCCTTTACCCCCTTCTTCTCGTCACAGTTTTTGCAACAGTTACTGCTTCAATCTTTGTACATTGTATGTCTAAAACCATAGCTATATCATTGATTTTTATATATTTTCATTTTTACCCTGTAGGAAGTAAGAAGTGGAGTTCTGTAAAAAAAACAATACAGTATAATAATATTGGCATTTATAATTACCCAAATGGTTACCTTTATCACATGCCTTTATTTCTTTATGCCATTTTGAATCAGTATCTATTATTCTGCTTTCCCTTTAATCTGAAGAACACCCTTTAGTATTGCTTGTAGGGCTGGACTAATGGTCATGAAGTCCCTCAGGTTTATTTATCTGAGAATGTCTGAATCTTTCCATTATTTTTGAGGCATAGCCCCAGCATATATAAAATCTTGGCTGGAAATTGTTTCTTTCTGTGGGCAAGCCGCCGACGCCTTTTTAGATGTAGGAAAACCTAAGTATAAGGCCTTTGGGGTTCCACCCAAAAGATGGTGCCAAGGCATGCGGCGGACATGCCCGGGCATGTCCTTCGGAAATCTGCCTTACCCCCAGCAACTAGAGCGCATGAACCAATCAGCCTTGCTAAATTAGCATAGCCAGTAAGCTGCTTGCACGTTGCCTCATGGTCTATAAAAGCTACTACACTTCCTCAATAAATCAGACCTGCACCACCAGACTGCATCTCCAGAGTGGTTACTGTGTGTTGTCTTGCTCTGTTCGTCCTTACCTCTTTGGGAGTGGAGCCGCTGGACGGCACCGCAACATCTTTCAACATTTTAAGTATTTCAACCCATTGTCTTTTTGACTCCAAGATTTCTGACTAGAAATCAGCACTCAATGTAATTGTGACCCTATTTTATGAAACACTGTTTTTCTCTTACAGCTTTCAGAACTCTCTCCTAATCCTTTGTATTTAATAGTGAGATCAATATAAGATGAGGTGTATTTTTATTCGAGTTCGTCTTGTTTGGTGTTCTCCCAACATCTTGGATGTGCATATTCATGTCTTTTGCTAAGTTTGGGAATCCTCTGTCATTATTTCTTTTACTATTCTTTTTGCCACTGTTAGGCCCCAAAGCTGGGCATTTGGGGGTAACCAGAGATGTAGAGAAAATAAATTAATACAAGAGTTAGGTAGAACTTACATTTTTCTGTCTGCAGACAGGAGCTAAGGTCCATCTAAAGCAACTCAGATCTGACTCCCCGTGCTGCAGTTTCACTCTTGATTAAATATCTACATTTCTACTTAGCATTTACTTTCATTATGTATTATCTTTGCTACATATGGATAAATATACATAGCTAGTGTAGCTGTTTGATATAATTCATGAATTCCAAAAAGAAATATTGGATTATGCTTGTAGTCTGATCTGTACCTGGGCATGACTGAGTTATGATTAGGGCCCTTGGTGGGTGGGGACTCACAGATAAAAGGTATGGTGAAGAACAGAGTTGGGGTTTTTAATGTTGGAGTTTTGATTTTGGAGTTTGATGCTGAAGACTTAAACTGGAGCCCTGGGAAGTCAACACACAGAGGAAACAGAAGCCAGCACAAGGAAGGAAGGAACCTTGAAGCCAAAGTAAAGCAAGCCCCAGGAACTTAGGAACCCAGGAAGACTGAAGCCTCACAAATGTTGGCAGGCATCTTGCTCCAAATAGACTTTGGTGAGGGAAGTAAATTATGTTTTATGGCCTGGGGTAATCCTACCCCAATTTAAATACCCTTTATAAAAACCAACCAATTTCTGGTATTTTGCATCAGCACCCCTTTGACTAATACAGCAAATTATATAATTTATGATTAGTATGCTCAGGAAATCATGTTTGCACATATATTGCATGATAAAAATGATGTGCAGATAACTCCACCCCTGGGTAAGAATTTTAATATGATAATTAGCACGTTGAAGTGAGGGCAGCCAGGTGCTTCTGCACATGTCTGGCCAACCAGTTGTAGCTAGTTTCATACTTAATTGCTTCAACAGGATATTCTTGACTACAGGAAATTGATTTTGGCACCAAGAGAGGGTTGCATCTCATTACTTTCTAATTTACATATAATTATTTTCTTTGTATCCTAGCAACATGGACAGAAAGGAGAACAAAAAATTACTTTCACATATTAGGTCACCCTACATCCATCAATTCCCTCCTTTGAGTTTTTTGGTGATATCATTATCACAGAAGAAAGGGGCAAAGCTCAAATCTTCTGTAACTACTTCCTGCTGACACTACCGGTGTTGATATGAATCTCTTAAGTAGTTATAGTAAGAAGATGGTCTGAGGAAGAAAAGTTGGTCTGTTAGAGTCTGCAATTGCTTTTGTTTTTTTTCTTTTTCTTTTTTTTTATTGACTTTGTAATAATATTACATTAAAAATATATATGTGAGGTCCCATTCAACCCCACCCCCCACCCCACCTCTCCCCCCCCCCCCCCCCAGCAACACTCCCTCCCATCATCATGACACATCCATTGGATTTGGTAAGTACATCTTTGGGCACCTCTGCACCTCATAGTCAATCGTCCACATCATGGCCCATACTCTCCTCCATTCCATCCAGTGGGCCCTGTGAGGATTTACAATGTCCGGTGATTGCCTCTGAAGCACCATCCAGGGCAGCTCCATGTCCCAAAGACGCCTCCACCTCTCATCTCTTCCTGCCTTTCCCCATACCCATCAGCCACCATGTCCACTTTTCCCAATGCAATTGCTTTTGGATGAAGTGTTGCATGCATGATAAGAGTATAGGTGCAACCACCAAGAGAATTAGGATAATGATTAAAGGTAGTAGCCACTTAATGAAACTAGACGAATTCCAGAAGGAGAAATTATTTACCCATGTTATGAGGTTATTGGCTTTTTTTCTTTATTTCCTCAATGCACGTAAAGATTTTGCTTGCTTTTTACATAGTAGCAGCACTCCTTTTTGGGGGAATAAACATTTTCCTCCTGGTGCAGCTGTTAGCAGGTCAAGTGCTCAGTGGTTTTGCAGCACCACCATGGCTAAGGAGTTTACTTGTTTTTGCACTTTTAAGACAGTATCTGCCATTTGGGCTATATCTATTCCCACTTCTTTGGAGAGATTGGTGGCTATGTATAAGGATGCAGCTGCAGTTCAAGTGGATACTGTGATCCCTAAGAAGGTAAACAAAGGGATTAAATGTGTTACTCTCTTTGTTCTGGGACAAAATTGTATTGTTATGGTTATTGTATGGTGGTGCTAGTGTTCTTTGTGGAAACCACAGGGAAAACATATTCAATACTACAAACCGCTTTCTAAAATGGTGGAAGGGATAGATAAGCAGAGTTTCCACAAAGAAAATATATTCCTAATTTTGGATTTAGGCTACTGGTGAAAGCTATATTTCTTACACCTTCTTTCCAGTCTCTCTTGCTTAACTGCCAAAAGAGTATGATGTAAAAAGGAAAACTTCTCCTTGTTTTAGGGAAGCACTGAACAATGGATCTATATTTGGATGATAGGATTACTTTCCATTAGGAGTTTGTAATGATTAGGTGTGAAGCATTAAGGTGCTGCATAGGCAAGTTAAGTGAGCTTTGTTTAAGCAGGCTTTCCTGACAGCTTCTTTTACAGAGAAAATTAACTGAAGTATTCTACAGTACATCTGGTGCAGGTATTACCTGATATTCAATGTGCGAATCTACACAATACCAACACTTGGTTCTATTGTAGAAGTTTTGTAAAATTTTCAAGACAGTTTTGAGGAAGGATTGATATCTTCCCTCAGGGCTAGTTATTGGTGGGTCTATAGGAGAAAGAAAGAGAATCTGGTAGAAGTTTTTCCTACCTGAGTAGGAAATGCAGTTTCTTAACTGTCTCCATTTCATATTTCACTTCATGTTCAGGTGCGGTGTCCAGCTCAGGACATCCTTTATTAACTATATCTGATTAGTAGTAAGGTATTGCTCTAGTATGATGAACCCAGGGCTTGATTTCCTGTCAATTAAGAGAAGAATGAAAGGTTAATAATATCATGTAGGGTCCTTCCTATTTTGGTTTAAGTTAATCCTTAGAGTGTTTATTTCTCCAAATCTTTAAAAGAGCCTGATTTCCAACTGAGAAGAGGTGGAGGGACTGATGATGTGGTTTTTTTTTTTTTTTTCTTTTTTTTTTATTGACTTTGTAATAATATTACATTAAAAATATATATGTGAGGTCCCATTCATCCCCACCCCCCCCACCCTCTCCCCCCCCAACAACACTCGTTCCCATCATCATGACATATCCATCGGATTTGGTAAGTACATCTTTGGGCACCTCTGCACCTCATAGACAATGGTCCACATCATGGTCCATACTCGCCTCCATTCCATCCAGTGGGCCCTGTGAGGATTTACAATGTCCAGTGATTACCTCTGAGGCACCATCCAGGGCAGCTCCATGACCCAAAGACGCCTCCACCTCTCATCTCTTCCTGCCTTTCCCCACACCCATCGTCCACCATGTCCACTTTTCCCAATCCAATGCCACCTCTTCTTTGTGGACATTGGATTGGTAGTGTCCATTGCACCTCTATGTCAAGAGGAGGCTCAGATTCCACATGGATGCTGGATGCAATCCTCCCATTTTCGGTTGTAATCACTCTAGGCTCCATGGTGTGGTGATTGTCCTTCTTCAACTCCATCTTAGCTGAGTGTGGTAAGTCCAATAAATCATATTGTAGGTGCTGGAGTCTGTTGAGGCTCAGGACCTGGTTATCACATTGTCGGTCCAGAGATTCAAATCCCCTAAATCTATCTTAAACCCCAACGTTAACTGCACCTCTATCACATTAGCATGAAAGCCTTATGAAGGGAGATCCCATCTGAGTCCAGATTCATCACACATAAACACCGTTTCCAAAGAGGGGCCATCTGCCCTGGTAGTCAACCCCATCGGCCATGACCATAACTCTCATGGGTCTCTTTAGCCTTCATAGGAACCAATATCTGGGGGTTGTATCTGCTTTATCTGTCTCTCTGACTCTGCTCAGTTGTGCATGAGGGCAATCCTTCTGCCAGCCTCCAGACTCTTTTTTAGAAACTCGTAGCCATATAAACTCATTTCTCCTTTCCATTTCCCCCTTACTTTAGGTCAAACAGCATTTTAAAGTCATGTTATTTTATGTAGACATTGATATTCTGCTGATCCGCATTGAATCTTCCATATAAGGTCCTTTTCCAGTTGCATCATCAGTTGGTATTTGATAGTGGTCCCTCGTTGCCAACAGCATACAAGTAACATTACAATAAGTAGACAACAAAGTAACAGGTAGGGGAGGTTTATGACAAGGTTTTAAATACCATATATTTTTCCCTTCTAAATTCTTTGAGTTTTCTTTAATGATGTCAAAAACTATTTTATGCATAAGAAGAGTTTACATAGATATGCATAGAACCCCAGCAGGAATAGGAGAACTTGGATAATTAAAAAAGATTTTACTGACATTTTTTTAAATAAACGGTAGTCTTATTACAATGTTTTGGGTGATCCCTATTTCCCATGGGTTTAGAATTCCCAACCAGAGAGGCTGCATAGGCCTGTACCATGGCCAAGTGATCTCATGTTCCCAGTTTGTATGGTTTGAGGCATACACAATAACAGTTTATTATTACTCCCCATTTGGACTGTAAGGCTACTTGTCATTTAACTCATATTCTCAATGCTTGTATGAGTCCTGCTATTAGCATTTTAATTATAGGAGGGGCTGTAACTTGAGGTGCTGAATTTAAATGTGTTAAGGCTGGATACACATTTTTAGTCTATTGTAAAGATAAATGGTTGAGTTATTTATTTATGTATTTATGTATTTATTTTAAAGAACCTTTAGATTGTGTTAATGCTACATAAAAAATATAGAGGAAACCCATATGCCTCAATCACTCCCCTTCCCACATTTCCCCACATTGACAACATGCTTCATTAGTGTGGTATATTTGTTATAGTTGATGAACAATATATTGAAGTATTGCCACTAACTGTGGATTATAGTTTACATTATAGGTTACACTTTGTCCCACATAATTTTGTAAGTTATGGCAAAATGTATAATGGCCTGAATCTATCATTGCAACATCGTGCAGGACAAATCAAATGTCCTGAAAATGCCCCCATATTACACCTATTTTCCTTTTCCCTCCGCTCAGAACCTCCAGTGTCAACTGCCCCACATCAGTAATAAATGTTGGGAAGCGGACTTGGCCCAGTAGTTAGGGCGTCCGTCTACCACATGGGAGGTCCACGGTTCAAACCATGGGCCTCCTTGATCCACGTGGAGCTGGCTCAAGTGCAGTGCCACGCAGGGGTGTCCCCTGCATAGGGGAGCCCCATGCGCAGAGTGCGCCCCGTAAGGAGAGCCGCCCAGCAATGGCACTACACACATGGAGAGATGACACAACAAAAAGAAACACAGATTCCCATGCCACTGACAACAACAGAAGTGGACAAAGAAGAACACGCAGCAAATGGACACAGAAAACAGACAACTGGGGGGGGGGAAGGGGAGAGTAATAAATAAAATAAATCTTTAAAAAATAATAATAATAAATGTTATTCCATTGCTAGAATCACAATAAGTCTATTGTAGAATAACAGTAGGTCTACTTTAGTCCATTGTTCATTCACCAAACTTGAGGATTTTAGGATGGTGATGCCTGCTGTGCTTCTAATTGAGAGGGGGCTTAGATCCCATGGGTCAGATGGATGGAACTCTCTTGCTTTTCTGTTCCTTGGGACAGGCATTGTCCATCATCATCACCTTGTTATTTCCCTGAGTGAGTCCAATGACGTAGAGAGTAGGTTTTGCAACTGTGCAGAGTAAGGGCCCAACTGGCCTATGGACTGACCAAAGATTTAAGTCTCTTGGATATACACCTATCAAGTATAGCACTAACTATATATTCAAATAGAAGTGGCAGAAGAGCCATGTGGAGGGAAACAACAAATGAGTACAACTATGTCCCACAGGGGAGCATAAATTCCAAGGTAAGGCTCACTGGCAGAGCAGCAAATGTCTATGCTGTCTGACCTGCCTATCGTGTCTGCATGTCTCTAGAGAACTTAGGAACCCAGCTATTTGAGACAACATTTCTATGGAAGTGAATGAGATCCTGCCAAGATGTGCATGAGAGTAACCTCTGGAATGACCTCCCAACTGACAGTGAAATCTCTTAGCCATAAGAACCATTTGTATTTTCCGTTTCCCCTTATGGTCAAAGCCTTTTTCCAGGGGCATTGCTGGTTGGCACTTGGTAATAATCCCTTGGTGTCAGGGAGGTTTATAACCAGGAGTCATGTCCCACAATGGGGGAAAGGTCTTGCATTTATATACTGAGTTTTGTTTAGAAAGAGGCCACATTTGAGCAAAAAGGAGGCCCTCAGGAGGTAACTCTTATGCAACATATAATACGAGGCTATGTTTCAATTTCAAAAGAAAGGATTCATAAATACAATCATCAATATCAAGGGCATGGAGCAATGGTCCATCCTCCTTCACTAGGCACCTCCCCTGTTCTCACAGAATTCCAGCTGACCAATTAGAAAATGTATCAGAACTCACCAGGATGGGAATTTGATACTTGCAGTTATTCTGTGGATCTCCACCGACCATGACAATGCCCCATGCACACTTGAAAACATTCATTTGCCTTAGAGAAATGCCCCAGATTAACCCTCTCCCATGCATCCCCTAGTTACTGACAATGCACACCAGTGTTCCTCCCCTGCCACAGTTGTGACCTTTCTGTGATTCAAAACATCTCCAAAGATGAAGTGTAGAAAATAACCAAATAAAAATGAGAAAATGAAATAATTATAGTTGTAAAAGTAACATAAAATAAAAAATTACAAAATTAAAAATTTGTAAATAATAAAAAACCTTTTTAGACAATGTGTTTTTCATCACTGTAAGTTCTGTTGTCTTGTATATATAGTGAGATTTTCTTCCACAAAGAATATAGGGGATTCTCATATACCCTATGCACTCCCCCTTTTCCTCTGTTATCTATTCATCATACTTTACATATGGGTGGTGCATTTTTTATGATTGATGTACAAATATTGAATCAATGATACTGAACATGGTGGATAGTTTACATTATGATTTACATTTTGGACCATATGCTTTTACAAATTTTGATGAAATAAAAAATGGAGTGTACCCATTATTACAAGATCATGCAGAACAATTCAATGCCCTAAAATTTCCCTATGTTCCATTTATTCTATTTCTCCCTCCTACTACCTTCAGGACCTATGGTAACCAATAAATATCACTTTTTAAAGAATAAGAGTCGCTCCGGGGCGGCCTGGGCCATGGCGGTGGCGCCGCGGAAGTGCTCTCGGTAGCCGGCGGGGCCGTGCCACTGGAGAATGGCTTCGGTCAGGCCAGCCACGCCGGGGGAGCAGGAGCAGGGCCCCCCGGGCTCGCCGCCGTCCCCCCTGGGGCCCCTGCTGCCCCTGCGGAGGGAGCCGCTCTACAACTGGCAGGCGACCAAGGCGTCGCTGATGGAGCGCTTTGCCTTCCTCTTCAACTCGGAGCTGCTGAGCGATGTGCGCTTCGTGCTGGGCAAGGGCCGCTGGTGCCGCCGCCGCCGCCGGGGCCCGCAGCGCATCCCTGCCCACCGCTTCGTGCTGGCGGCGAGCAGCGCCTTCTTTGACGTCCTGTTCAGCGGCGGCTTGGCCACCACGTCGACCGAGATGGAGTTGCTGGAGGTGGAGCCCGCCGCTTTCCTGGCGCTGCTGAGATTTCTATATTCAGATTAAGTTCAAATTGGTCCAGAAACAGTTATGATCACTCTTTATATTGCTAAGAAATATGCAGTCCCTGCCTTGGAAGCACATTGTGTGGAATTTCTTACCAAACATCTTAGGGCAGATAATGCCTTTATGCTTCTTACTTAGACCCGATTATTTTGATGAACCTCAGCTTGCTAGTCTTTGTCTGGACACGATAGACAAAAGCACAATGGATGCAATAAATGCAGAGGGGTTTACTGATACTGATATAGACTCACTTTGTGCAGTTCTGGAAAGAGATAAACTTAGTATTCGAGAAAGTCGACTTTTTGGAGCTGGTGCACACTGGGCAGAAGCTGAATGTCAGGGACAACAATTGCCTGTGGCTTTTGGAAACAAACAGAAAGTTCTAGGAAAAGCACGTTCCTTAATTCGGTTGCCATTGATGACAATTGAGGAATTTGCAGCAGGTCCTGCTCAATCTGGAATTTTGTCAGATGGTGAAGTGGTAAATCTCTTTCTTCATTTTACCGTCAACCCTAAACCCCAAGTTGATTACACTGACGACCAAGATGCTGCCTCAGAGGGAAGGAATGCAGCATCAGTAGATTCCAGCAAGTAGAGAGCCGTTGGGGTTACAGTGGAATGAGTGATCGAATCAGGTTCACAGTTAATAGAAGAATTTCTGTCGTTGGATTTGGCTTATACGGATCTATTCATGGTCCCACAGATTATCTATACAGATCACTGAATATGAAAAAAAAACTTTGTGACAAAACGATACCGGATTAGTTGTGATGGGACCTCTAACACATTCAGAGTCATTTTCAAAGAACCTATAGAGATCCTGCCTAACGTGTGCTACACCGCCGGCGCAACCCTTAAAGGTCCAGATTCTCACTGTGGCACAAAAGGATTGAAGAAAGTAGTGCATGAAATACCTACTGCTAGCAAGACTGTTTTTTTCTTCTTTAGTTCCCCTGGCAACAATAATGGCACATCAATAGAAAATGGACAAATACCTGAAATAATATTTTATACATAAGTTAGCATTGTAATACATCTTGGCTAAATAGAAACATATATTGTAGTCTCAAAGACATTAAAAAAAACTGGCCACAAAAAATAGTTTGAGTGTTATGAGTATTTATCATTTTAAGAAACATTTGCGTTTCTTAGAGGAGATAGAAAAATGTTGACTTACTCTGCATGACTTAAAGGCAGATTTTCCATTTTCTTATAACCTGGGGTGAAAAGAGAATGGGTTTAATTTTTAAAAACAAAAAGCTGCTATTTCAGCTTTTTCTTGTATAATTTCATAGATCAGCTAATTCATGATCTTTTGATAGTTTTATAATTGAAAGAGTCACAATATATATAGCTGGTTTGTTTTGGTATTGTTTTAACTTGTTGAAGGTTAGATGAGGTGAGATGAGTCACTATTCCTACAGAATTCCTATGAACTCAAGTAAGCAATTTCAGAGAATTAAGAAAACTGACTTTTTATATTTGGAGTTAGAAAATACTGAAACAACTGGGAAGAAATATCTGGTTGTTAGCATTTGAAATAGCGCTAAAAATAGGCCTAATAAATACCCAAGAAAATTTTCAATGCATTTACAGAAAAGGATATTTTGTAATAGTTAGTAATGTGCAACAGTACAGTTTTAAACTACCAATGGAGTTTGTATAATTCACAATAATGTGATATAAACAAAGGATCTAAAAAATAAAGAATAAGTGTTATAGTTACTTAAAATAATATTGACAGCTTGACATATTGGTCTGTTTTCTTTTTATAAGGAACTGTCTATGTTCTTGGGAGATCCTTGTCCCTCTCTTTTAGAACACAGCATGACTCCTCAATATGGGAGATTAATATTTTCTTGTTTATTGAGTCAGTCTTGAAACACTGATATAACACACCATGACAAGATGAACACTTACATATTCCATAGAAGCCTGACCCAAGTGCATCCTGTCCTTATGCACTCCCCAAATCCAACAACTTACAACAGTAACCCACCCCTGCCATATTTGCCACAAGAACATTCCCAAAGTTTTAGTTTTAACCACAGACCTACAAATTCCAAGAGTTCACCTGCTCTTTTTCCCAGACCCTCCCTCCAGTTTCATGAATAGTTCAACCCAATCCCCTACCATACCCCATCACAGACCAGCACTGCCAAACCCAATGGCATCACTACACAAAGGTCATGCCCATCCACTGAACAACCACAACCTTCCAACTTATCATAGATTTTGCCCATATGGGTACTGGATCACAACCTTCTACTTTCTGTCTCCTATAAACCTACCTTATGGGTTCTACCTCAGTGAGTCTGCTCATTTTTTAAAAATTCTTGTCAGGGAAGTCATGTAGTATTTCTCCTTCATTGCCTGATTTACTTCACTCAATATAAGGGCTTCAATGAGGGGGGGGGGAGCTCTGTCGTGATCCCTAGGGGAGCAGCGGCTGTCCCCCAGGTGCAACGGTAAGGACCAGGAAGGAAGGAGGGCCCAACAGTGGGCTCCTGATACTAATGACTATGCTTGTGAGCCTATCCACCTGAAATAAGAACAAGGCCTAGAGCAGCACTGTGCCTGGGAATTTCCTCCTGACAGCCTCCATGTTACTCAAATGTGGCCAGTCTCAGAGCCAAACTCAGCATGTAAATGCAATGCCTTCCACCCAGTGTGGGACATGACACCTGGGGATGAGCCTCCCTGGCACCGAGGGATAACTACCAAGTACCAGCTGATGACGTAACTAGAAAATGACTTTGAATTAAAGGTTCAACGTGAACCATCAGAATATCCCTGTTTACATATATTAACAGGAGTTAAAAATGCTGTTTGACCTAAAGTAAGGGGGAAATGGAAAGGACAAATGAGTTCATATGGCTATGAGTCTCTAAAAAAGAGTCTGGAGGTTGTCAGAAGGATTGCCCTTTTGCACACCTGAGCAGAGTCTCAGAGACACATAAAGTAGATACAACCCCAGGTATTGGTCCTTTTGAGGGCTAAAGAGACCCACAGGTTCTATGGTCATGGCAGATGGGGTTCACTGCCATGTCAGTTGGCCCTTCTTTGGAGCTGGTGTTTCTGCGTGATGGAACTGGACTCAGATGGGATCTCTTTTCACAAGACTTTCATGCCACTTTACTGGAATTGTAGTTGATGCTGGGGTTTAAGATATATCTAGGGTATCTGAATCTCTGGACTGACAATATGATAGCCAGGCCCTGAGCCTCAACAGACTTCAGCTCCTACACTCTGATTTATTGGACTTACCCCACTCAGTTAACATGGAGTTGAAGAATGCCAACCACCACACCATGTAGCCTAGAGTGCCTACAACTGAAAGCAGGAGGATTTCATCCAATATCCATGTGGAATCTAAGCCCCCTCTTGACATAGATGTGGAATGGACACAACCAAGCCAAGGTCCACAGCAAGGAGGAATACAGTAAGGATTAGAGTGGATTTAATGATATCCTATTCATGAACTATTGTGGTTAATAAGAAAATGTGGCATTGGTGTGGAAAAAGTGGCCATGGTGGCTGCTGGGTGCGGGGAATGGGAGGAAGAGATGAGATGTGGAGGCATTTTTGGGACTTGGAGTTGTCCTGGGTGGTGCTCCAGGGACAAGTGCCGGACATTATATGTCCTCCCATGGCCCACTGTATGGAACATGGGAGAGTGTGGGCTATGGTGTGTGGACCACAGGCCATGGGGTGCAGCGATGCCCAGAGATGTACTTACCAGATGCAATGGATGTGTCATGATGATGGGGGAGAGTGTTACTGTGGGGGGAGTAGTTCGGTGGGGGCGGTGGGGGTGAATGGGGACCTCATATTTTTGAATGTAATATTTTTTAAAAAATGAATAAATTGAGTAGAATTTGGAAAAAAAGTCTTCTGCAAACCAAATAGGAAGCAAAATATCCCAATAGTCATAAGATATGAATAGGAAAAAGATATGAATAGGAAATTAATGAAAGAGAAAACCCAAATAGTCAATACACATATAGAAAGATGCTTAGTCTCATAATAATCAGATGTTATTAAAACAAGAAAACATTTCACACTTATTTGATCTGAAAACTTGAAAAAAAATTGACAATACTAATGATGTACAGATAGAGAATTAGAAACTCATGCACTGTTGATTGGAGTGTAAATTGGTAGAATCATTTTAGAGAATTATTGTGCATTATCCTGTAAATTTGAAGATGAAATTACCTAGAAACTCCAGTTGTGAATATATTCCCTAATTATATACATGTCCACAAGGAAAAACATGGCAAATATATTCATCACTTCATTATATTTAACAGAAAAATATATGGAAACAATGCAAATACCCCTTGGTAGGAGAATGTAACAATACATTTGATTGTTTACACAATTACTATAATATTTCAGCTAGGACAAGTGAATTGGATATGTATGTATTGACTTGAATAAATCTTGAAAAATAAAAAAATTTAAAAAATTAAAAAAATATAAGGACTTCAAGATTCATCCATGTTTTCTTGTGTATTAATACTGCATTCCTTCTTACAGCTGAGTAATATTCCATTGTATGTATATACCATAGTTTGCTTATCCGTTCATCTGCTGATGGACATTTGGATTTCTTCTAACTTTTGGCAATGGTAAATAATGCAGTTTTAGAGTGATATTCATGAGAAACTGCCAAATTGTTCTCCACAATGACTGCACCATGCTACATTCCACCAGCTGTGGGTAAGTATGCCCTTTCCTCCACATCCTCTCCAACACTTGTAGTCCTCCGTTTTTTTTTTTTTTAATGCTGCTGTTCTAATGTATGTAAGATGACTTATTAAAGTTTTGATTTGCCTTTCCCTAATAGCTAATGACGTTGAGCCTCTCTTTATGTACCTTTTGGCCATTTATATTTCTTCTGTGGAGAAGCGTCTACTCAAATCATTTACCCATTTTTAAAATAGGTTGTCTTTTTATATTTGAGATGTAGGATTTCTTTATATATATATGTGTGTGTGTGTGTATGTGTATATATATACGCTGGATATTAGGACCCTATCAGATATATGGATACCAAATATTTTCTCCCATTGAGTAGGCTGCCTTTTCATTTTCTTGACAAACACTTTTGAAGTGAAAAAGTTTTTAATTTTGAGGAGGTTCCATTTATCTATTTTTTATTTTGTTGCTCATGATTTCATTGTGAAGTTTAAGCCATATCCTATGACAAGATTTGTAGATGTTTCCCTACTTTATCTTCCAAGAGATTTATGGTCTTGGTTCTTATATTTACATCTCTGAACCACCTTGAGCAAATTTTATATAAGCATGAGATGGTGATTTTCTCCCATTCTTCTGGATATGGGTATCCAGTTCTCCAATCACAATTTGCTGAAGAGACCATTTTCTCCAGTTACGTGGGTTTGGTGGCCTTGTCAAATATCAAGTGATGATATATGTGAGGATCTATATCAGAACTCTCAGTTTTATTCCTATGGTCAGTATAGCTTTCCTTGTGCCAATACCATGCAGTTTATACCACTATAGATTTGAAGTATGCTTTAAAGTTGAATAGTGTGATTCCTCAAATTTCATTTTTCTTTTTCATCCTGTGTTTGGCTATTTGGGGCCACTTGTCCTTCCAAATAAATTTCATAGTTAGTTTTTCCAATTCAGTAAAAAAATGGTGTGATAATTTTTATTGGGATTTTGTTAAATCAGTTTGGGTAGGCTAGACATCTTAATGATGTTTAATCTTTTTATCCATGAGCAGGAAGTATTCCATTTATATGGGTCTTCTTTGATATCCTTTATCAATGTTGTGTAGCTTTCTGTATAAAAGCAGTTCAAATTTTTAATTAATTTTATTCCTAGATATTTGACTCTTTTGGTTGATCTTGTAAAAGGCAATTTTTCTTGATTTCCTTCTCAGATTGCCCATTGCTGGTGTAGAGAAATGCTACTGATTTTTCCACATTAATCTTATATAATGCCACTTTTGTGGATAAATTTATAAGCTCTAGAAGTTTTGTTGTAGATTTCTTAGGGCTTTCTAATGCATAGGATCATGTCATTTGCAAACAGTAAATTTTTACTTCTTCCTTTCCAATTTAGATGCATTTTATGTCTTTTACTTGTCTAAGTACTTTTAACACAATGTTAAATGAGAGCAGTGACATACTTGTGGCCATACTTATATTGTTCCAGATCTTAGAGGGAAAGTTTCAGCATTTCACCTTTGAATATAATGTTAGCTGCGGGTTTTTCATATATACTTTTTATCATCTTTAGGAAATTTCCATCTATTCTTACCTTTAGAAGTGTTTTTATCAGGAAACGGTACTATATTTTCTTAAATACTTTTTCTGCATCAATAGAGAAGATTATGATTTTTTTCTTTTGATCTGTTAGTGCACTGTATTACATTGATTGATTTTCTTATGTTGATATATCTTTGCATACCAGGGAAGAAATCCACTTGGTCATGGTAAATAATTCGTTTAATGTGTTGTTGAATAGAATTAGCAAATAATTTGATGAGAATTTTAGTTTCTAGTTTCATCAGTGAGATTGGTCTATAGATTTACTTTTTTGTGGTGTTTTTGTTTGGCTTTGGTATTAAGGTGATGTTGGCATCACAGAATGAGTTAGGCAATGTTCCCTTTGCTTCTAACTTTTGGAAGAGTTTAAGCAGGATTGGTGTTAATTCTTTCTGGAATGTTTGGTAGAATACATCTGTGAGCCACCTTGTCATGGTCTCTTCTTAGTTCAGAGATTTTGATGACTAATTCAATCTCATTATTTGTGATTGGTCTGTTGAGTTCATCAATTTCTTCTTTCTTCAATGTAGGCTGCTTGAGTGTTTCTAGGAATTTGTTCATCTAAATTATCTGTCTTGTTGGCATAAAATTTTTCAAAATATCCTCTCATGATGCTCTTGATATCTGTGGGGTCAATGGTGGTATTTCTTACCTCATTTCTTATATTATGTATTTTCATCTCACTTTTTTTCTTTTTCTGTCAATTTTATTAATCTTCTCATAGAAGCAGCTATTGGTTTTATTTTTTCTAGTGCTTTCCTATTTTCAGTTTCATCTAGCTCTACTCTAATGTTTATTTCTTAGTTTCTACTTGCTTTAGGATTAAGTTGTGGTTCTTTTTTTCTAATTCCTACAGGTGTCCAGTTAGATCATTGATTTTAGCTATTTCTTTTTTAATATGGGCATTTATGGTTTTAAATTTCCTCTCAGCCCTACTTTTGCTACATCTCATAGGTTTTGATATGTTCATTGCATTGTCATTTTCATTCATTTCAATGTGGTTACTGGTTTCTTTTGTAATTTCCTATTTGGTCCTTTGATTGTCTTAGAATGTGTTGTTTAACTTCTATAGCTTTTTGCCTAAACTGCTTTTCTGCCTTTTACTAATTTCCAGCGTCATTCAGTTGTGGTCAGAGAAATTACTCTGAATAATTTCAGCCTTTCTGAATTTATTGAGAGATGCTCTGTGAAGTAGCATGTAGTCTATCCTGGAGAATAAACCATATGCACTTGAAAAGAATATAAAGCCTGGTATATTTGTGTGTATGTTCTCTATATGTCTATTAGGTCTAGCTCCTCTAATGTATTATTCAAAGCCTCTATTTCTTTATTGATCTTCTGTTGAGATTTTCTATCTAATGGTGATAATCATATATTAAAGTCCCCAACTATAATTGTAGAGGCATCTATTTTTCCACTTAGTTTTTCCAAAGTTTGCTTCATGTATTTTGAAACACACTTGATAGATGCATAAATGTTTATGGTCATTCTTTCTTCTTGATAGATTACCCATTTTATTTTATTTTATTTTATTTTTTTAATTTTTTTAATTTTTTTATTTTATTGACTTTGTAATAATATTACATTAAAAATATATATGTGAGGTCCCATTCAACCCCATCCCCCCACCCCACCTCTCCCCCCCCCCCCCCCAGCAACACTCCCTCCCATCATCATGACACATCCATTGGATTTGGTAAGTACATCTTTGGGAACCTCTGCACCTCATAGTCAATAGTCCACATCATGGCCCATACTCTCCACCATTCCATCCACTGGGCCCTGTGAGGATATACAATGTCCGGTGATTGCCTCTGAAGCACCATCCAGGACAGCTCCATGTCCCAAAGATGCCTCCACCTCTCATCTCTTCCTGCCTTTCCCCATACCCATCAGCCACCATGTCCACTTTTCCCAATCCAATGCCACCTCTTCTATGTGGACATTGGATTGGTTGTGTCCATTGCACCTCTATGTCAAGAGGAGGCTCAGATTCCACATGGATGCTGGATGCAATCCTCCCACTTTCAGTTGTAATCACTCTAGGCTCCATGGTGTGGTGGTTGTCCTTCTTCACCTCCATCTTAGCTGAGTGTGGTAAGTCCAATAAATCAGATTGTAGGTGCTGGAGTCTGTTGAGGCTCAGGACCTGGCTATCACATTGTCAGTCCAGAGATTCAAATCCCCTAAATATATCTTAAACCCCAACATTAACTGCACCTCCAGCACATTAGCATGAAAGTCTTATGAAGGGAGATCCCATCTGAGTCCAGATTCATCACACATAAACACCATTTCCAAAGAGGGGCCATCTGACCTGGTAGTTAACCCCATCGGCCATGACCATAACTCCCATGGGTCTCTTTAGCCCTCAAAGGAACCAATATCTGGGGGTTGTATCTGCTTAATCTGTCTCTCTGACTCTGCTCAGTTGTGCATAAGGGCAATCCTTCTGCCAGCCTCCAGACTCTTTTTTAGAAACTCGTAGCCATATAAACTCATTTCTCCTTTCCATTTCCCCCTTACTTTAGGTCAAACAGCATTTTAAAGTCATGTTATTTTATGTAGACAGGTGTCCTTCTTTGTCTCTTACAATATTTTTGCATTTAAATTTTATTTTTGTTTGATATTAGTATAGTTCCTCTCACCCATTTTTGCTTATTGTTTGCATGAGAAATTATTTTCCAACCATTCACTTTCAGCCTCCTTGCATCTCTGAGTCTCAAGTGAGTTTCTTGTGAGCCTGTGTACCTGAAATATGAACTAGGCCTAGAGCTGCAGGGAGCCTAAGAGTTACCTCCTGAGAGTCTCCATTTTGCTCAAATGTGGCCAGTCTCTAAGCCAAACTCAGTATGTAAATGCATTACATTCCCCCCAGCATGGGACATGACTCCCAGGGATGAGCCTCCTTGGCACTGAGGGATTACTACCAAGCACCAGCTGGTAATGTAACAAGAAAAAGATCTTGAATAAAAGGGTCAACCCAGACCAGTGGAATATCTCAGTCTACATGTAGGATCAAGTGTTAAAAACTGCTTTTTGACCTTGAATAAAAGGGGGAAATGGAAAGGACAAAGGAGTTTATGTGGCTATCAGTCTCCAAATGAGAGTTGGGAGGTCATCAGAGGGATCATGCTTACTCACACCTCAGAGGGCTACAGAGACTCACAAGTTCTATGGTTATGGCAGATGGCTATTGAGTTCAGTGCCATGTCAGTTGGTCCTACCTTGGAGTTTGTTTTCCTTAGTGTGACAGAGTTGGACTCAGATGTGACCTTTCTACACATGCCTCTTTTGTCATTTTTAAGATTCATTTATTTATTTATTTCTCTTCCCTTCCCCCCACTCCCTGTCCCCCACCCTCCCTACCCTGGTTGTCTGTACTCTGTGTCTATTTGCTGCATATTCCTCTTTGTCCACTTCTGTTGTTGTCAGCGGCATGGGAATCTGTGTTTCTTTTTTTTTGTGTCAGCTCACCGTGTGGGCAGCACCATTCTTAGGCAGGCTGCACTTTCTTTTGTGCTGGGTGGTTCTCCTTATGGGGCACACTCCTTGCGCATGGGGCTCCCCTATGCGGGGGACACCCCTGCATGGCACAGCACTCCTTGTGTGCATCAGCACTGCATATGGGCCAGCTCCACACAGGTCAAGGAGGCCCAGGGTTTGAACCACAGACCTCCGATGTGATAGACCGATGTCCTAACCACTGGGCCAAGTCCGCTACCCTCTTCTGTCACTTTTACTGAACCTGTGGTTGGTGCTGGGGTTGGTGTATACTCAGGAGACCTGAATCCCTGCACTATCCATGTGAAAGCTAAGCCCTGAGCCTCAGCCAACTTGCAACTCCTACCCTCTGGTTCATTGGACTTACCCCATCCAGCAAACAGGGAAGTGAAGAAGGTCAACCACCACACCAGGGAGCTGAGAATGCCTACACCTGCAACAGGAGAATTGCATCCATCATCCATGTGGAATCTAAACCCCTCTTGATAGAGAGGTGTAATGGACATAAGCATCCCAGGGTTCACATAATGGAGGAATAGAGTATTGATCGGGATGAACTTACTAATACTCTGCTTTGGACTTATTGTGATTAGTAATGAAAGAAATTGCAGCAATGATGTGGAGAAAGTGGCCACGGTAGCTGCTGAGGGTAGGGAGAGGAAAGAGGAGATGTGATGTGGGGGAATTTTCAGGACTTGGAGTTTTCCTGGGTGGTACTGCAGAGACAGATGCTAGACATTATATGTCCTGCCATGGCCTGCTGGGTGGACTGTGGGAGAGTGTAGGTTACAATGTAAACCATTATCCATGTGGTGCAGCAGTGTTCCATAATGTGTTCACCAAATGCAATGAATGTGCCACAATGATGATAGAGGTTGTTGATGTGGGAGGAATGTAATGCCGGGGGTGGGGGCTATTGGAGGCCTCTCATAAATATTTTCTTAAATGTAACATTAAAAAATAGAGAAAAAATTTAAAAATTAAAGTGAGTCTCTTGCCAACAGCATATAGATAAATTACATTTCCTTATCCATTTTGCCAATCTATGTCTATTGCTTGGAGAATTTGATCCATTAACATTCAATGTTACTACTAATTACTTACATTAGCCATGTTTGCTTTAGGTGTATGTGTGTCATATGTTGTTTGTATTTCTCTCCTTAGTTATTCTTCCAAATAATCTTATTTCCTACTCTCTCCTCCAACCCTTCACTCCTGGTTTTCCCTTTCAACCAGCAGAACTCCTTTTACTATTTCTTGAAGGGCCAGTTTCTTGCTGACAAACTCTCTTAAATTCTGCTTATCTTTGAACATTTTTATCTCTTCCTCATTTTCGAATGCCAGCTTTGCTGGATGGAGAATTCTTGGCTGGATATTTTTTTTCTTTTTTCACCTTAACAATGTCATACCACTGCCTTCTTGCCTCCATGGTTTCAGAAGATGAATCAGCACTTAATCTTATCAAGCTTCCCTAGTATGTAATGGTTTTCTTTTCCCTTGTTGTTTTCAGTATTCTCTCTTTGTCACAAACTTTGGACAAATTGATAAGTAGGTGTCTTGGGGTAGGCCTGTTCAGATTTCTACTGTTTGTGGTATGCTGCACTTCCTGGACATGTATTTCTATGTCCCTTAAAAGAGTTGGGAAATTTTCAATCATTATTTCCTCCAACACTCTTTATGTTCTCTTTCCCTTCTCTTCTCCCTCTGGAATGCTAAAAAAAAAAAGTGTATATTTGAGTGTTTCTTATTGTTATTCAAATCCCTAAGTCCCTGCTGGGTATTTTTTATCTTTTTATCTATCTGTTCTGCTATCTGTTTTATTTCAAATGTATTGTCTTTGACATTACTAATTTTTCCTCTGCCTTTTCAAGTCTACTGTTATGTGCTTTGAGTGTATTTTTTATTTCTTGCATTGTGTCATTGATCACCCTCACATTCATTATCTTTGTATGTATGTTTACATTTTCTTCAGTGTGTTTCCCTAGTGTCTATGTTATGGATCTTCTCCTGTCTTTTAGTTTTTTCATTAGATGGGCCATGTGGTCTGTTTCTTAGTATGGCTTGTAATATTTTGTTGGTGTCTAAGCATCTCTTTAACTTAATGTGCCCATTTGCTTGGTTAGCTTAACTTGCTACTCTAGGGTTTTATTTAGTTGTACTTGTTTTTTGTAAGTTTCCTTTTTGACACTTGGTTCCTCTTATTTTATATTCTGGCAATTGTCTGTGTTTCCTTGAAAAAAAAAATTAAGACCAGAGTAAAGGAAAGAGATAAGAAGAGAAAATGAATAGCGGTAATAATAATTTTTAAAAATATAGAAAAGGAACTATACACAAGGTAAGAAAATAATAAGAAACAAAAATTTAAAAATTTAAAAATGTACAAAAGAATAAGAAAAATATTTGAATGAAAAAATGTAATGAGGAACAAAAATTTAAAAAATAGAATGAATTAAAGAAGGCTGAACAAATAAAGGTGGAATGAAAGAAATACAACAGAAAACAGAAGATAGAAAAATAAATGGAAGAAAAATAAAATAAAAAAATAAGTAAAAGAAAAATGAAGGGGAAAGACAACAAGTAAGAAATGAAACAAACAGAACACCAAATTAAAAAAAGGAGAAAACAACCCAGGAAAAGCATCTTTCCCTTTTAAGCCCTTAATGAGCTCCTTCTGCTTCCTCATCAATCAATCACCATTCAACATGTCTTCTGCAGGTGATATACAAGGTTTTAGCAAATAACGTGAAAAAAAATGGAACAGGTAGAAAAAATAAAAGAATAAAAAAACCAGATCATAGAAAACCTAATACAAGAAAAAAATCTTTCTATATGTTCCCTGTCATAAGGTACCAGCTGGGTGCCTAATAACCCATTTGATTACTCCTTGGATAATTTCTCTATGGAGATCCAGTTATCAAACCAGAAATCTTGTATACACAAGGTAGAAATTCCCCCCTGAGCTACACCAGCACCACAGCTTAATCAGACTTCACAAAGCTTTTCTGGCTCTATCTCCCTCCTCTCCTTTAGGTGGCTTAAGCTTCTAACTGTTTGCCAAGCAGGGCTGTTTTGGTGTCCGTCTCTTCTCCCCTCTTCTTTCAGTTCCCCAGTTGGTTGGGTCTGATAATCTGCCTTATCTGATTTCCCCTCCACTCTCCTGTGGCCACCTTAGTGCTTGTTGGTCAGGAACCATCTGAGATTCAAAGGGGGCTCATCTGGCCAAATTCACCAAAAAGAAACCACTCTCCACCACATCCATCATCGTCCCAGAGAATTCCCTGTCCCATTGCATTAGTTGCAGGTGTCAGGGGTTTTACCCAGGCTATTTGCATTGAGGGTGGGGTGTATGTGCCATTTCCAGTCACAGTGGTGAGTACCTCATGATTTTTCTTTGGCATGTGTATCTTTCTAGTTCCCTCCTGGATGATGCATAGCACTTCCCCATTCTATATATCTCCAAAGCAGCACCCTTGGATAGGTTTTTGCTCCTCCATTTTTTTTTTGAGGAAGTTGGACTCTGACTATCTACTTTGATATCATTTTCCCAGAAGGCCCTCCATGATTGCCTTTTATATGTTCCTTTCAAATGTTATTTATCCTTTCAATAAGAATGTGCCAGTGAGGTTATAAGGAATATGGAATGTTTAAATGGTATCTTGGTTTATAGTCCAAGACTGCATGAGGTGACTACTAAATGGAGTTTCTTTATCACTGTTATTGAGCTGGCACCTCATATAGGGCACTTACTTTTTTAAGATGGTGAATAGTAGCTTGTTGGTTACAGAAGTTCCATGGCAGTGTCTGTGGCAGTGAAAGCACACTTTGGCCTTTCCAAGAGTGGGAGGTGACCAGTGCAATCCACTTGCCATCATGCTACTGGAGTTTGTTTTTGGCCAATATGTTCCATCTGATAAGGAAATTGTTGTAGCTATTGGAGTGAGCAGGATCGACACTCATGGGCGATTACCATGAGCTAATAGTGAGTAACTGGTACCTGGAATTGCTGCCACAGGGTCTGGTAGCCATGATGTCTTCTTTTCCTGTGGAGTTACTCTACTGCTTCTCAGGTCTCAATGTTATGGTTTCAATCTTCATGAGGGTATCTTTGTCAACATTACAGAAATGGGTTTTAAAGGAGTGGGCAGGGATATGATAAATCATTACCTGTCATTGCTGGAAGGTGTTCCAGATGTCCTTCCACAGATTTCTCCCACAAAGAGGGCAGCCCAAAACTCTCCATTGTACCTGCTTTGTTTCTAGTATCTTCAATTCACCCCTGGATATGGATGGCAGTTTTCAAAGTGAGCAGACACTGTTGTGTCAAGCCCTCTACTGTAATGTGGTATGGTATGCTGTACATAGTTGCTTTTCTAAGGGGTTATTTATAATTTGGCCCCTTCCATATTTGGGACCAAAATGCAAGTGTTATTTGTTTAGAATGTTGCATTTGCCACAAACCCCGCCCAAAGCTATTTTTGATCCTATATCCAATTTACAGAGTAAGTTAGGGTCCACCCCCATTTGCTGCTTGATTTTGTGCTATTGCTCTTTTTATTTTTTAAAAAAGCAGCTTCATGGAGATCCTCCCATTCCTATGCACAACCTTTCCTGATTAGCACATACAATGGTTTTAATATTTGAGATAAATGAGGGATGAAGGGTTTTTAGTACCCCCAACAACCCCAAAAAAGCTATTAATGATTTTGGAGTTTCAGGATATGATACAATTAAAGTACAAAAGCTATTTTGATACAATACAATCTCTGCTTTTTATACTAATATAATTGCTTATTTAATTTTTGCCCATTTGAATAGAGCTCTTTTAAGAATTTTTATTTGTTAATTTAATATTATCATATGGAGGTATGAAAATATATATACCAAGCAAACAAACACAAGAGTTAAGACACAACAACAGAAGCATAAAGCTTACTAATTTGACTCATAATTCCTAAACCTTTGGTATTGTTGTTTCCTAGCTTTCCATCATTTCACATCTTTGATTTTTACTGCTTTAAGATCTTTGACCAGGGCTGAAGGGGACTCACATAGCATTAACCCACAACATTTTTAGTTTCTTTGTATTTCCACATTTCAAAGAAGATTTGAACGTATGCAGGTTTTTTTCCTATTTTTCTTGCCATCTATAAAACAAGTTTAATTGCAATATAGTGTTAAAATTTAAAGATCCATTTTCTGGCTAATTGTCTCTGTTATTTAAACTTTATCTAGGCCAAGCTTCACTACAAAAAAATAATCAATTTACATTTCTGCAACCCAGATCCCCCAAATTTAGACCAATTTTTCAGGATGCATTCTAGTGGTGAACACTCAGGCACTGATGCCTCATTTCCCATAGTGGGCAAGAGAGAGAGAGAATGAATACAGAACCAGAGATAACAGAATGTGGTGATGAGTTCTTTTGAGGAAGTAGAACTCAAAACTATGAAGCCTCATTCATGCCGGCCAAACCTCTGCCCCTGCAGCTTAGGTAAACCAAATGATAACTCACAGTTAGCCAGACCAAAAGAGAAATGGCCAAACTGAAACCAAATGCTAACTCACTTTCAACTGGAAGTGAAAAAACAAACAAACCCAGAAGTAATGAATAATGAATGAACTCACCCACAAGGGGAAGGAAATGAATTGGTTCTCTGTCCTAACCTCTTAAGCTGATTCCATCAGCAGGTGGAAAGGGACTCTATCTCAGGTAAACCCTGAGTCCTCCAGAAATTCCTGAGCAGCCACTGAAGTCAGGTATGCCCAGTGTGAACAATCCCCTCCACAGTCCACCTTGGAACTATTCTCTGGTTAATATTTTATTTATTTTCATCCCATCTGAGTTGCCAATTATTAGGCCCCAAAGTTGGGTCTTTGGGATAACCAGAGATGTAGAGAAAAAGAGTTTAACATGGAAATTAGGTAGAACTTACATTTATTGCATCTGCAGTCAGGAACCAAGGTCAGTCTAAAGCAACTCAGATCTGAATCCTGGTGCTGCAGTTTCACTCTTTAAATATTTAAGTTTCTACCTAGCATTTGCTTTGATTATGCATTAGCTTTTATGCATATGGATGAACATACATGGTTATATAATTGTATGATTAGTATGTTCAGGAAATCAAACTTGCACATATATTGCATGATCAAAAAAGGGACAGATAACTCCACCCCTGTGTGGGAATTTTACCTTGTTAATTAAGCAAATTGAAGTGAGAACAGCCAGGAGCTTCTTCTGCACAGGTCTGGCCAACCATTTAAAGCTGGTTTTCATATTTTATTGTGTAAACAGGATGTTCTTGACCACAAGAAATGGAAATTGGGCATCAAGAGAGGATTACATCTCATTACCTTCTAATTTACATATGATACTTTCCGTGTGTCCTAGCCATAGGAAGAGAAAAGAGAACAAGCAAGTTACTTTTTTGATTTTGCTTAACTGTGAGATAACATTTGGTTTACCTCTCTTGCAGGGGCAGAGTTTTGGCTGGCATGAACAAGGCTTCATAGTTTTTAGTTAAACTCCCCCATCACCATCTCCTCCTTTTCTTCTCCTACACTGATACTCATTATATATATGTGTGTATGGTTCATGGTGTCTCAGAGGTTTCTTCAGCTATTTTTGTTTGAAGTAATTCTTTGTTCTTTGTCCTTCTCATCTTGCCTCATTAAAAGTGTCTTGTCTTAAAGTTCACTAATTCTTTTTTCTGCCAGCCTCAATATGCTCTTGAAACCCTCTTGGCAATTTTCATTTAAGTTATTTTAGTCTTCAATGCCATCAATTCTGTTTGGCTTATTTTAAAGATTTCTATCCCTTTACTATGATGCTCAAGTTGCTCATTTATTATTCCAATAACTTTAAGTTCCGTCTGTTTATTTTCCTTCATCTCCTTCAGCATTTATAAGATACATTTAAAAGTCTTATCCATATTCTGGTCTTTTGTGTTGGTGTTTTCTGTATTCTTTGAATGAACCATCATTTCCTGTTTCTTTGTTTTGTACTCCTGATGTACACTGTACATTTTAATATTTAAAATGTTAAATCTTGGAATTATTCTGTGAGATGTCTGGTTTTTTTTTTATTTTGTAAGCAGCTTGTGATAAAGCAAAGATGTTCTTGAGCTTCAGCCCACATATCAGGAAGGCCAGCCTAAGATGAATGTATTGTGCACTGTTTTTCCTGTCTTTCTCAACCCACTGTCTTAAACCTATGCTTGTTTTTTGTTCTGTAGCTTCTCCATTTATAATATTTTAGTTGTTCACTCCATTTCCCAGGGGATAGGCCTACCTCTTCAGTGTGTATGCAACTATCAGACTTTTTTTCCACACTGTCTGCCTCTATAGTTTCTTACACAAGTTTTGTTGTCTCAAGCTGCTTTTGCCTAGAAGGCAAATTCTGTGATAAGCAGCACGTTGGAGAGACCATTACCACATCAGTCTTTCCTAGATTAAACAGGGCCCATGAACCATGAAAGGGTTGCAGTCTGGCTTCATTGTGTCCTGAAGAGGGGATCCAGATGGGCATCAAGAGCTTCTTTCATGGCTCTGCAAAACTAAGGTCTCCTGATCTGCCCAGCAAATGCAGCCCTTCAGTCAACTATCCTTTCCAGCTCTGAGGTAGTACAGTGCCCTTAAGTTTCCAGTGCCACTGTCCCTGTTCATGTCAGGTTGAAACAGTGACTTCCATCAGAATAGGGCCCCCAGTGTTCTGATTTTGCTAATCAAAATTGTGATCAGTGACTGTACATGCCCACGAATGGTCTTGGGGAGAGGGTTTATTATATCCCTTTCTGTCACCAGTGATATAGCCAGGAACTGGAACCTATAGTAACTCCACAAGAGTGGGGGATGGACACTGGTAAGACTCAGTAAGGAGTGAAGAATTTATGGTTCTTTACCATAATTTATTAAACTCTTCATTCTGCCCTTCTTGGATCCTGTACAGAGTCTTTTCTGGCCTCCAAAGTTTAAAAATTGTTCTTTCAGTCAGTTTCTTCCTGTTTAATTGTTTTGTTGTAAGGAATGAGTTTCACAGCTCCCTGCTCTACCATTATCTCACAACCCTCTCCCAGACCATTTACTTTTTTTCTTTCTTCCTCTCCCCCTCACCCACCCACTGTTTTTGCTCTCCGTGTCCATTTGCTGTGTGAACTTCTGTATCTATTTCTCTTTCTGTATTCTTTTCTTGTCTTTCTCTTCTGTAATTTCTCACTGCATGTGTACTGGCTTAGCATGCAGGCACTGGCTCACCATGCAGGCACTCACATGGGCACACAGCACTGCACAAGCTCCCACATGGGTACTTGGCTTGCCACACAGGTACTCAGCTCACCATGTGGGCAGTTAGCTCACCATGCATGCACTCAACTCACCGTATAGGCACTGGCTCAACACACAGGCATGGTTTCTCTTCTTTTTTCACTAGGAGGACTAAGGGATCAAAACCAGTCATCCCGTATGGTATGCAGAGGCCTTATCACTTGAGCCACATCCACTCCCCTAGACCATTTACTTTTAACAGTGGTATCAATATTGGTGGTTTAAAAGTTATCATCTAGCTTTCTGCTTTCAGTTTATTCAATTTGTTCTGTTCCTTTTTCTCTTTCTCTTCTTTTGAATTAATTCATTATTACTTCATATTCTTATTAGTTTGCTGATGGTTTATTGCTGTAACACTTGGTGGGGTTTGTTGGAGTATATTTTAGTGGCTTCTCAATGGTTTAAAATATATATGTTTAACATATCACTTTCTCCCTTCAAGTAATATTATACAACTTCTTATAAAATATGAATTCTTATAATAGTGTATTTCCATTTGGCACATAATTTGTGCTGCATTACTTTTACTTCAACATATTATATACATCTCTAACACACTTTTATCATTTTTGTTTTTAAAAAGTCAATTATCTTTATATAGATATTCATATTAGCTTTATTTGTAATAAGCAAAGACAGGACTCAATCCAGTGTCCTTCATCAGGCGAATGTAAAAAAAAAACTGTTGTGCAGCCATGTCACTGAATATTAATCAACAGTGAAAAGAATGGACTATCAATTCATGCAATAACTTAGATGAAACTCTAAGAATTACGCTGAACAAAAACAGCCAGTGCCAAAAGATTACATGCTGTGTAATTAGATTTGCATAACCTTTTAAAACTGGCAAATTTTGTAAATGGTAGATTAGTGATTGCCAGAAGTTAGCACCAGGGAGGGGGGAAGGATGTGAAAGGAATATGCTTTTAAAGGCTGTAAAGGAAGATTAAGTGGGACTTCCCATGGCAACTTTAAGTTCCTGAAGGAATATTTTACCCAGTGTTGAGCATCTTATTTATTTTCACTGATGATAGAATAAGAAAAGGGAATGTCCTGGTTTCAGACATTGAATGCCTTTAACTTCTAAATGAAGAATGTGGCAGGGAAGCAGACTTGGCCCAGTGGTTAGGGCGCCCATCTACCACATGGGAGGTCCACGGTTCAAACCCTGGGCCTCCTTGACCCATGTGGAGCTGGCCCATGTGCAGCGCTGATGCGTGGAAGGAGTGCCCTGCCACGCAGGGGTGTCCCTGGCATAGGGGAGCCCCACATACAAGGAGTGTGCCCCATAAGGAGAGCCGCCCAGCACAAAAGGAAGTACAGCCTACCTACGAATGGCACCGCCCACATGGAGAGATGACGCAACAAAAAGAAACACAGATTCCCGTTCGTCTGACAACTGAAACAGACAAAGAAGACACAGAAATAGACACAGAGAACAGACAACTGGAGCCGGGGGGGGGGGGGGGGGGGCGCGGGGAGGGGAGAGAAAGAAAGAAAGAAAGAAATCTTTAAAAAAAATAAATGAAGAATGTGGTTATACAAGGGCAACATAAGCCTCTGTGTGGTGTTGGACATGTTCAGTTTCTTGGCTGTTGTGGTTGATACATGAACCTACATGTGTCTTAAAATTGTATAGAACTTAAAATGCACTTACACTGAAATTAAATTGAAATTGGTCAAATCAGAATAAGATTAGTGAATTGTCCCAATGTCAATACCATTTTGATATTTTAATATAGTTTTGCATAATGTTTCCATTAAAGAAAACTATTCAAACTGTATTATTTCTTAGAATCCATGTGCATGTGAGTCTACAATTATCTCAGTAAAAATAATTAATAAATAAAAGAAATTATGATAATGCAAAAAGAAACAGTGGAATACACATTCTTTCAAGTGCACATAAAGCATTCTTTCCAGGATAGACCATATGTTATGGTACAAGAGAAGCCAAAACGTATTTTAAAATATTGAAATCATTAAAAGTAACCTTTCTGACCCCAAGGGAATGTGGGGACTCAGTATATTCATCCACTGTTAGCATCTCTTTAAGCATGTGCCCTGGCTTTCTGAAAGCAAGGTTATGACTGCCTCTTAAACTGTTCTGACAAATTTCTTCAAATGACACCTACTGGTGCCAGCACCTAAATCTGCCAATTTACACAGTAAATGCAGTGAGATTACAGTTCATTATCATAGTACTAAACATTGGTTAAATAGGTATCATATTAGAGCCCAATATTTAATGTTCTATTTTGATGCTGCACTTAAAATGTGTTTTTGGAGTGATTGGCATATACTTTTCAAGTATTCAGTTTTATAATATTAGTAATCACGTAATACAATTACTTACTGTCAAAGGAGTGATACTTTTGCATTCCACTTCATTGAGAAGAGTGGTGACCACAGATAGTCAATGCACGAAAATAGTTTTTTTAGAGCTGCTTCAGTTTATGTTTTCCTATTCCCTTTGTCACATCAGAGCTCTCAGCATCCTACTAATTCTGCCAGTTTCATGTTTACTTTCATCTGGCCTTTTGTACATGCTTGAATCTTACATGGTATGATTCTCCTCTGACTTGTCCTTTTCTTCCTTTAAAACCCATTTCCTGATTTAATTCCTCCATGATTAGACCCAGTTAACTGAGCCCACCCCATTACTCTTTGTCCTTTCATATTCACAAACACTCACTATATTTACTTTAATATGCCAGGTCTACTCTATGACCTTCCTAATTAGAAGAATTGAGTTTGTAAATCCAATATTGTTTCTATGTTGTTTTTGAAAAGTCTTGTAGTCTTATTTTATTGACTATCTTCCCTAAAGAGATCATTTTATTTCCATCAAGTGAAAGGATAGCATCTTCTTCCTATTGCTTTTTTGAACAGTGCCAGTGTATGGACTTGTCATTAGTGCCCACCCCCAATTGCTCCAATGTTGGTTATTGGAATGCATGCAGAAATACCCAGGTCTCTATCCCCAGGAGGATGAGGAAGAAGAGGAAAAGAGGAAGCCAGCACAAAGTTTAGAGCAAGTAGCTTCCACTGGGACCACTAAGAAAGAGGCTAAGAGCTAGCCACAGAGCAGGTCATTATATACACTTGATTATTAAAATTCTCCTTTACTGAAGTTACCCTCTGGTGAGCATTCAGGTGGGACACAAATATTTTACTGTTTTTTGCCACTCAGAAATGTCTATCCACATACATACCCTTTCCCCAGACCTCTTTGTCCAATCATCTTCCTTCCTAGTTCCTGACCATCCAGTCAAACTATTGGCAACAGCTCATGAATCATTATACCAATGCACCTCCAGCCATTTCTCTTTTGAATCAAAATGAGCAATCAGGTGTTCTTCTCAAAGTCTTGCCTACTGGGAAGATTTTCCCTCACTAGTATCCTTCAGGGATGTCCACTACGGCTATAGCTGCCCACTTTTCAGTGGTATCTACCTATGATGCAGAACCATGTGTAAACCAGTCCCCAGTTTTCTCTTCCTCAGTCAACTGGTTTAAGGCACTCCCAAAGAGGCCATAACTGTGGGCTGGGAAAGAGAAGTTAACATGGCAGGAGTGGTGACCATATGCAGTCGGGCGACTTCCTTATGCAACTTGTGACTTTGGGACCTGCTTGAGCCCTATGTCATATATACCACTTCTACTTTATGATGGAGCGCTGGTGTGCACACCATACTTTATTGTTGAGTTGGTCAGACAAAACCCAATTCATTACAGGCAACGCAGGTCTCATGGTAACTTGGTGGCCAATCATTAAATATTCAGTCTACACTAAGGTTCAGTAGCATGCCAAAAACTGTTTCTCAAAAAGAGAGTAATTATCTACAGAGGATGGCCAGGGCTTTTGCTTCAAATTCCTAAGGGTCTGCATAGTTATTCTCCTATGGGGACCTGATAAAAGTTCCAAATAGCATCCCTATTTGGTACTCATATTTCCAGCACCTCTGGATCTACTCCATCAGATGGTTCAAGTGGCACTGCATCTTGCACGGCAGCCTGAATTTGTTTCAGGGCCTCCTCTTGTTCTGGTCCCCACTCAAAAATATCACCTTTTCTGGTCATGATGTGGGCTATGGGTGGGAGGCTGTTCATCCCTTTGTGTCCTAACTTGTGGGTGTGGGACAGTGAAAGGCTGCAGTTCTGCCCTTTGTGACCATGGCAATGATTCCAGTCCTGGGAGGCAATTTAGCAATGCAAACTCTATATACATACCAGTCAGTACAGGGAGAATCTGATGGTGGTGATGCCGAAACTTAAGGGAACTTGGACTTGGCCTCAAGTGGGAAATATAATATAGCCTGTACATAAACTCAAAATCATATAATTCTGTATCCAAGTGTGCCTATTCTCTAGAAATCCAGTTAAGTGGTAGGGGTTTGAATGTTCAGAAAGGATGGAAGACTGAATGTGTATTCAAAGTTGCATCCAGACAGAATGTGGGCAAGATGCTAATTCAAGCTCACCTGAAATGTGGGTGATATGTTAATTCAAAACTTACCTGGTACTCAGGCAAACACTTAACAAAGAAAGTCGTTTTCTTTGATAAAAGCACCATTTGACTCCCCACCCTGCATAAAAGGAACTTGAAAATCTTGTTCTAGGCTTGGGTTTGAAACAGAGAGCTCCTGAGTCTGGCCGGCCACCAATAAATCATTTTTCCTTCTCAAAATCATTCCTGAGTCCTGGCCTTTCTATATGCAAATAATTGAACCTCTCTCAACTTCTACAACTATCACTCAGGAAAAAAGCTGAAGTAGCTCTCCCAAGTGAGTAATGTGTTGTCTCCAAAGTCCAATGAGAAAAAATGAGTGTTGTCCCTCTTTTCTGGTCATAGAAAGCCAGATGCAACAGCTTATCTTTCACTTTAGAAGTGATATCTCAACATGGTCCAACCACTGGAAACCTAAACTTTCTCCAAGGTGTAAGTCCTCTCTATTTTTGTTGAATTTATCTCCCATCTTCCGTCATGCAAATGCCTCATCATTAAGTTCAGAGTAATTGTTATTTCTTGCTCATTATATCCAGTCAGCATGCTATAATCAATATAATTTGCCAGTGTATCTTGTGTGAGGGAGAGACAACCAAGTTCCCTGCTGACAACATTATGACATAGGTCTGAAGAGGTGGTATACCCCTGAGGTAGGACAGTGAAGGGATATTCCTGACCTTGTCAGCCAAAAGCAAACTGTTTCAAGTGTTCCTTACTATGGTAATTGAGAAAAAAGAAACATTTGCCAGATCAATAGCTGCTTTCCAGGTAGTAGGGAACATGTGGATTTCCGATGATACCACATCTGGAACAACAGCTGCAATTGGAGTCACCACCTGGTTAATTTTACAATAATCTACTGCCATGCTCCATGACCCATCTGTTTTCTTCCCAGGCCAAATAGGATGGTTGAAAAGGGATGTAGTGGGAATCACCATCCCTCCAGGAATCTGGTATTACTTTTGATTTACTATTTTTCTAGGTAGGGGCAGTTCTAGTGGCTTCCACTTGGTCTTTCTTAGGATAATACCTCTCACTCTACAGTTCAGGCATCATTGTGGGGATTATGCCACTTACTGAGTATGTCTATTATAATTACACATCCTGGACCTTGGGACATATGACAAAATAGGTCCACTGACCCACTGTGAGATGGATCTGAGATAAACTCCATCAATCACCTGACCTCCATAAGTCCCTGCCCTTACTGATGGACCACAATGATGTTTTGGGTCTCTTGTATTTGTCACTTCTGAAACAGTGTCTAATAATCCATGAAATGTCTGATCATTTCCTTTTCCTCAATGCACATTTACCCTACTGAAAAGTCATAGGTCTCTTTGGGGAAAGCCAGGAGGAAGATTAACCTTGTACAGTAAAAAAAAAAAAAAAAAAAAATTATTGTTTCTTTGAAGATGGATGTTACCAGATTTCATTTAGGGTCTTTGACTATGCTAGAGAAATGAATTCCAAGAGCAAATCACGTAAGTTAGGCCAGTAATTTATTCAGGTAGGGAGGGAAGAGAGATGGGAGAAAATAACAGAAAATAACAGAGCAGGGGTTCCAGGTAGTGAGGAAGGGGATGAAAAGGGATGAAGAGGGCTAATTTACAAGCTACAATTCCCCATTATAGATTATAAGTCCCTGGGGTTACTGGCATGGCCATATGGCAGAGGAAAAATGGTGACAGCAGTGCACAGAAGGAAAGACGGGTCCGCAAGCAAAAGAGTAAGGCAAAAGAGAGTGTACTCAAGCCTCGTGTTTTGCTTTTAAATTGCTAATTATTCTGCCCCCTTGCTAATGGAAGGGGAGGGGGCTCTAGCTGTTTGCTGTTTGGATTGATTACCCCACCCATCAATTCCTCAGTGAGGATCCAATGATAAAGTTTCTAAAGAACATCTGGGGGGAGAGGCAAGATGGTGGCTGCGTGAGCTTGCCTGGTAGTGTCTCTGCAGGGGGCGGCTGGGCAGCGTTGAAGGCTCTTTGGGACCGCGCTGTTTGGGGGATTTTTGCTGGTTGGAAGGTGTCTGGACGTCAATTCGGTGGGAAGGTAACAGAGAGGATATGTCTATAATATATAAACGGAGGTCCCAGCTGGGCTCGGGAAGTTCCCTCCTTGGGTGGGCGGAGCCGCGGTAGCGGGCGCTCCTGAAGCTCCGGAGCCGCGGCGGCCAGGGTTTTTGTTGTTTTTTTTTTTTTCCTTTTTCTGGAGGCTTTGCGGTGCTGAGAAATTCGCGGATACTGGGCTGGCTGGTGAGGGATTGTTGGGACAAGACTCCTTTGCAGATCGATTTGGGGAGACAGACGGTGCTTTGTTGTGAAGCGGGGGACGTTTTGGTCGCCGGACAGGGGGGGGTAGCGCTTCCGCCTGGAGCCCCATCCCCACAGGTCCGACTGCCGATCTGCAACGGAATTGGATTTTGTGCAATAAGGGGACACAATTGGGAGACTGTTGTAGGGTGCAGTGAGGGAGGAGGACACGTCTGGAAGCTGATTGGGGAATATTTTGCGAAGTTTGGGATTTTGGATCTTAGAGTCTGTTTTCGGAGGTTCCAGCTGAAGCCCACCCCACCCGGCGGGGCTTGGGATCTGGGTCATTGAACTGGCCGTGGTGTAGAGGCGCCCTCAAGTGGCCGTTGCGTGGGAGCACAGGGAGGGAGCGGTCCAAAGGCTGAAACCCTGAGGAGTAGGTGAATTTCAGGGATCAGACATTCAATATAGAATTCGCGGATCTGGCTTCCCCCACGGGGCTGGCACCCAGCTACGGGGATCCCTGAGGGCTGTGTTGCACTGCGGGGCTCCTAAGCTTTCTGTGGACCAGATTTGAGGTGGCCAGGTCTGGGTCCCCTGGACTCTGGCGGTCCACACCCCAGACTCACACCTCTTGAGTCTTCAGTGTCTCAGACTTTCCACCCCTGAATCCATCATGCCCTGGGGTCTACCTGGGGTCCATGAGTGCCCTGGACCTTAACGTTTGCGTTTTATCTTTATTGGTTCATATTGTTTTGTTTTTATTTTCACTTTATCTTATTTTTTACTCTTTTTGACGCCCTGATTGCTAATATTGCATTATCCCCTAGTCTTTTCTCCTAGCGTGTCCCCCAAAGTCCTTTTTTTTTTATACAGATATTTAGGGGTTTTTTTTGGTTGTTGTTTTAGATAGTGTTGCAATTGTGACACGTGTGTACCTGCATCTCTCTTCCCCCTATCTGTTCCCCACCGTTTGCCTATCCTCTTTTTCTTTCTTCCTTTCTTCTTGTCTTTCTTTTTTTCTTTATTATAATTAGTTTCTTTTTTTTCTCGGTTTTCTCTTTCGCTCTTGTCCCTCATTTTCCATTTATTTTATTTTAATTCAAGTACACAATAGGTGCTACAGGGAACACCTCACATTTGCTGGGTTTTCCCATCCTCCACTGCCTCATTTCTATGTGAACTGATTTAGGCTACCTACACTATCCCCCTTCACCTGCATCTTGATATCCACTATCATCTACTGTCTCTCCTATATTCCACCCCCCACCTCCCGTTCTTTGATCCACAAAGTGTCTAACTCTTAATTTCTAATACCTTTGTTCTGTTTTCTGTCTGTTATCCACTCTTGAAACTATTACCTTTCTTTTCTTTTTCCCTCTCTCATGAAAACAATAGCTTTGTAGTTCATACCATATTCCGCCCATATTCAGTCATCTACTTCATAAAAGGTACTCTACCTACAGCTATAACTCTATACAATCTACATGAATCTAACCTCCATCCTCCCAGATCTCATATTCTTGCTTTGTTAACATACATTACCAATACTACTTTACACTTTTCCCTTGCTTACACAATTGCCTTTCCCCAACACTAATACTTTCCTCTAAAGTGAACTTAACCAACAACAAGTAACTAGAATAAGAAGAAAAAAGTGACAAAGAGAAGATATAACACCTATGCAAAAATAACAACTAATTAACCTCCAAAAGCAGACAAAGAAGCTAAGGAACTGATTAAATTTGTCAAAATAAAGAGATGACCAGAAAGCAACAAAAATCTACAAACCAAACCAATAATCAGGAAAACATGACTGAATCAAATCAAAAAACCAATAATCACGAAGGGGAGCAAAACTTGGCACAAGCAATGAAAGAACTCAGAACATTTATCACCGACAAATTTGATGCAGTAATGAAAGAGGTTAACAACATGAAGACATCACTTGGAGGGGAAATTGCAGACATGCGCAAAAACATAACAGATATGATGGGAATGAACACCACAGTTCAAGAAATCAAAAATACACTTGCAGCAAATATCAGCAGACTAGAAGAGACAGAGCAGAGAATTAGTGATGTGGAAGACAGTACATCAGAAATCAAACAGATAGTAGAAGGGGTCAATAAGAAGATAGAAAAAATCCAATTAGGATTTAGGGACCTGAATGACAATGCAAAACGCTCAAACATACGTATTATAGGCATTCCAGAAGGTGAAGAGAAGGGAAAGGGGTCAGAAGGAGTGTTGCAGGAAATAATGGCTGAAAACTTCCCAAATCTACTGAAAGAGACAGAGGTACATATCCAAGAAGCACAGCGCACTCCACAAGTCATAAACCCCAACAGGCCCACCCAAAGACATATACTTATCAAATTATCCAAGGCTCAAGACAAAGAGAAAATCCTAAAAGCAGCAAGAGAAAAGAAAACCATCACATACAAGGGAAGCTCAATTAGATTAAGTGCTGATTTCACTTCTGAAACCATGGAGGCAAGAAGACAGTGGTATGATATAGTCAAGGTACTAAAGGAAAAAAACTTCCAACCAAGAATACTCTATCCAGCTAAACTAGCATTCAAACATGATGGAGAGTTCAAAATATTCACAGACAAACAGAAACTGAAAGAGTATACCAACAAGAAACCTCCCCTTCAAGAAATTCTAAAGGGAGTTCTGCAGGAAGAAAGGAAAAAACAGGAAAGGCAAAGTTGGAGGAGAGTATAAGACCAACAACAACAACAAAAAAGACAAAAAAAATAAACAAACAAAATATGACAAACACAAATCCAATCAAAATATGGCTAACACAAATAATTCCTTGATAGTAATAACACTGAATGTCAACGGATTAAACTCACCTATCAAAAGATTCAGACTGGGACATTGGATAAGGAAATATAACCCATCCATATGCTGTCTACAAGAGACACATCTTAGACCCAGAGACGCATGGAGATTGAAAGTGAATGGCTGGAAAACAATCGTACAAGCTAACAATAACCAAAAAAAGGCAGGAGTAGCTATATTAATATCAGACAAAATAGACTTTAAATGTGAAATAATTGTGAGAGACAAAGAAGGATACTACATTTTAGTGAAAGGGAAAATCTGTCAAGAAGATCGAACAATCACAAATATCTATGCCCCTAACAAGGGTGCCTCTAAATACGTCAGGGAAACGCTAGAAAAACTAAGTGAAAGAATAGATACATCTACAATTATAGTGGGGGATTTTAATATACCACTATCAACTCTGGACAGAACATCTCAAAAGAGAATGACCAAAGAAACAAAACATCTGAATAGTATATTAGAGGAGCTCGATCTAATAGACATATATAGATCGCTACACCCAAACACAGCAGAATATACATTTTTCTCAAGCGCACATGGATCATTCTCCAAGATAGATCATATGCTAGGCCACAAAGAAAGGCTGAACGAATTCAGAAAGATTGAAATCATACAAAACATTATCTCTGACCACAGTGGAGTCAAGCTGGAGATGTGCAAGGGACAGAAGCCTAGATTTCACACCACAATTTGGAAATTAAACAGCA
This sequence comes from Dasypus novemcinctus, assembly GCF_030445035.2. Taxonomy (NCBI): domain Eukaryota; kingdom Metazoa; phylum Chordata; class Mammalia; order Cingulata; family Dasypodidae; genus Dasypus; species Dasypus novemcinctus. The sequence continues at coordinate 89,557,022 of NC_080704.1, read as the reverse complement.
CACTCTTAGAAAAACAGTGGGTCAAAGAGGAAATCTCAAAAGAAATCAATGACTACCTTGAAGCAAATGATAATGATAACACAACATACCAAAATTTATGGGATGCAGCAAAAGCAGTACTGAGAGGGAAGTTTATAGCCATAAATTCATATATCAAAAAAGAAGAAAGAGCAAAAATTGAAGAACTAACTGCACATTTGAAGGAATTAGAAAAACAACAACAAAGTAACCCAACAGGAAGAAGAAGGAAGGAAATAACAAACATAAGAGCAGAACTAAATGAAATAGAAAATAAGAAAGCACTTGAACAGATAAACAAGACCAAGAGCTGGTTTTTTGAGAAGATTAACAAAATTGACAAACCTTTAGCAACACTAACAAAGAAAAAAAGAGAGAAGATGCAAATACACAAAATAAGAAATGAGAAAGGCGATGTCACCACTGACCCCACAGAAATAAAGACTATCATAAGAGGATATTTTGAAAAACTATATTCCAACAAAAATGACAATCTAGAGGAAATGGACAAATTCCTCGAAACACATAAGCAGCCCATATTGACGAAAGAAGAAATTGATGATCTTAACAAACCAATCACAAGCAGAGAGATAGAATCAGTTATCAAAAATCTCCCAACTAAGAAGAGCCCAGGGCCAGATGGCTTCACAGGTGAATTCTACAAAACATTCCGGAAAGAACTGACACCAATCCAGCTGAAACTATTCCAAAACATCGAAACAGAAAGAACATTACCCAACTCCTTCTATGATGCCAACATTACCCTAGTACCAAAGCCAAACAAAGACATCACAAGAAAGGAAAATTACAGACCAATTTCTCTAATGAACCTAGACGCAAAAATACTTAACAAAATACTTGCTAATCGTATTCAACAACACATTAAACGTATTATACACCACGACCAAGTGGGATTCATCCCAGGTATGCAAGGATGGTTCAACATAAGAAAATCAATCAACGTAATACACCATATAAACAGATTGAAGGAAAAAAATCACATGATTATATCTATCGATGCAGAAAAAGCATTTGACAAAATACAGCACCCTTTCTTGATAAAAACACTCCAAAAGATTGGAATACAAGGAAATTTTTTGAACATGATAAAGAGTATATATGAAAAACCTAAACCCAATATTGTTTACAATGGAGAAATCCTAGACTCCTTCCCTCTAAACTCAGGAACAAGACAAGGATGCCCACTGTCTCCGCTCCTATTTAACATTATCTTAGAAGTACTTGCTCGAGCACTGAGGCAAGAACCAGAAATAAAAGGCATTCAAATTGGAAAGGAAGAAGTCAAAATTTCATTATTTGCAGATGACATGATCCTATACATAGAAAACCCTGAGAGATCTACAACGAAGATTCTAGAACTCATAAATGAGTTTAGTAAAGTTGCAGGGTATAAGATCAATGCGCAAAAATCAGTAGCATTTCTGTACACCAATAATGAGCAAGATCAGGAGGAAATCAAGAAACAAATACCATTCACAATAGTAAATAAAAAAATCAAATACTTAGGAATAAATTTAACTAAAGAGGTAAAGAACTTATACAACGAGAACTATACAAGATTGTTCAAGGAAATCAAAGAAGGCCTAAATAAATGGAAGACTATTCCTTATTCATGGATAGGAAGACTGAACATTATTAAGATGTCTATCCTACCAAAACTGATATACACATTCAATGCAATCCCAATAAAAATCAACGCAGCCTTCTTTAAGGAACTAGAAAAACTAACAATGAAATTTATTTGGAAAGGAAAGAGACCCCGAATAGCCAAAGACATACTGAAAAAGAAAAACGAAATTGGAGGAATCACACTACCTGACTTCAAAACATACTATAAAGCTACGGTGGTGAAAACAGCATGGTATTGGCATAAGGAGAGACACATAGACCAATGGAATCGAATTGAAAGCTCTGATATAGAACCTCACATATACAGCCACATAATATTCGATAAAGCCACCAAACCCTCTCAATTGGTAGAGAGTGGCCTATTCAACAAATGGTGTCTGGAGAACTGGATAGCCATATGTAGAAGAATGAAAGAGGATTACCATCTCACACCTTATACAAAGATCAACTCAAGATGGATCAAAGACCTAAATATAAGAGCCAAGACCATAAAAACCTTAGAAAGCAGTGTAGGGAAACATCTACAGGACCTTGTAATAGGAAATGGACTTATGAATATCTCACCAAAAGCACGAGCAGCAAAAGAACTAATAGATAAATGGGACTTCCTCAAAATTAAAGCCTTCTGCACCTCAAAGGAGTTTGTCAAGAAAGTAAAAAGGGAGCCCACACAGTGGGAGAAAATATTTGGCAATCATATATCTGATAAGAAACTTATAACTTGCATATATAAAGAACTCCTATATCTTGAAAATAAAAAGATAAACAACCCATTTAAAAAATGGGAAAAAGACTTAAACAGACACTTCTCCGAAGAAGAAATACAAATGGCAAGAAAGCACATGAAAAAATGTTCCAAATCTCTAGCTATCAGGGAAATGCAAATCAAAACCACAATGAGATACCATCTTACACCCATAAGATTGGCAACTATGAAAAAAACAGAAGAATACAAGTGCTGGAGAGGATGTGAAGGAAGGGGAACACTCATCCACTGCTGGTGGGAATGCAGAAGGATCCAACCATTCTGGAGGACAGTATGGCAGTTTCTCAAATAACTAGGCATAGATTTGCCATATGACCCAGCAATACCACTGCTGGGTATATACCCAGCAGAACTGAAAACAAGGACACAAACCGATATATGTACACCAATGTTCATAGCAGCATTGTTCACTATTGCCAAAAGTTGGAATCAACCCAAATGCTCATCAACAGATGAGTGGATCAATAAAATGTGGTATATACACACAATGGAATACTACTCGGCTGTAAGAACAAACACACTACAAACACATGTGATAACATGGATGAATCTTGAGAACCTTATGTTGAGTGAAGCAACCCAGACATTGAAGGACAAATACTACATGACCTCAATGATATGAAATAAATAAGCTGCCCTAGAGCAAGAGACTGAACGATAGGCTTACAGGAAATCGGAGGGTGGAGGAAGGATATGAGCCGATGTCTGCAGGGGTGGAATTTAAGATGAGATGGTGGTAAGTATGAACACAAAGAAGAGATAAAAGGGAGGCAAGGGGTTGCCTTTGGTTGGGGCTTTACGGGTTTGAGGGTGGCTGGGGAGGGACGGATGGGTAACGTTGCCCAAAAGTGGGGGGAGGGAGGAGTAGCATACGAACACAGGAGAGGGTCAGGAGGTGGTGGAGAGTAAAATGCCGAGAAAATCATATCAAAATATAATAAAGAGGGTTACCTGTTTAGAATGCTCAGAGGGGAGGGTCTGATGCAGGACGGGCTCCTGGGGAATGTCTAAATGCTCATTCTGCCAGAGTGGGTGACACCATGGGGTGGAATCCCAAGTAGTGAGAGTGGAGGTGGACCCACATCCTGGGGAGGACTAATGCTATCAAATAGAGGGAACTGTATCCCTTGAGAGACAGGGTGGCTCCCAGGGCATTGGGGCAGTTGAGCAAGTTAGGTCCTGAACACTATTCCATCTATCTCTGGAAGTGGCTCTTCAGGAAACGGAGGTTGGCTGTCACTGTGAGCACCAAGCTGGAAGGGAAAATGGACGATAAATGTGTGGAACCAAGGTAAATGGGGGGTAAGAGAGGAGTTTCTTGAGAGTACACAAGGATGGATGTAAAACATGTAATATTACACCATAACATATAGGAGATGACAGACTGATAATGTAAACCATAAGGTAAAACATAGGATAACTAAGAATGTAAAAAACTGTGTATCCTAAAGTATGCACCATAATGTAAGCACAGATGTCACCTTGTTAGAAAGCTAGTGTCTCAGGCTCTGTACATCACGTTAAGTAAATATGATGTGAATATGGTGTAAGAGTATCGCTGTGGAAGGGAAAAGGTTTTGTGGTGGATGTATGGGAGTGCTGTATATTATATATATGCATTGCTGTGGTCTAGGGCTCCTGTGAAGAGAAGCTGAATAATTAGGGGGAAAAAAAAATAAGAAAAAGATAGGATGTAGAATTTTTTCCAAGTCAACACGTGTTCTTTATCTAACCTTTACACATCGCTATATGCCATTCCCTAGTAAGGGACCCTGACATTATATTGGGCTTCAAATTTCGGGGAGTTCTGGATCACAGAGTGTTTCAACAATGGCAATGGAGGGATACTGGTATGGGATGCCATTGACAGGTGATATATGGCTGACAGGGAGCTGTACAGAACATATGTCCAGGGTGCATGGTAATGTTTGGATATACTCATAGTGGCAAAAATTAAAAACCACAGCAGGGTGGGTACTGGGTTCCTGGCCAGTGGTGCTCTGTCGTGGTCCCTAGGGGAGCAGCGACAGTCTCCCAGGTGCAGCGGCAGGGACTGGGAGGGAGTGAGGGTTCAACAGTGAGCCCCTGATGCTAATGACTATGCTTGTGAGCTGATAAGCCTAAAATAAGAACAAGGCCTAGTGCAACATTGTGCCTGGGAATTTCCTCCTGTCAGCCTTCATGTTACTCAAATGTGGCCAGTCTTGAAGCCAAACTCAGCATGTAAATGCAATGCCTTCCCCCCAGCATGGGACATGACACCCGGGGATGAGCCTCCCTGGCACTGAGGGACCACTATCAACTACCAACTGATGATGCAACTGGAAAATGACCTTATATGGAAGGTTCAATGCGGATCAGCAGAATATCCCTGTCTACATAAAATAACATGACTTTAAAATGCTGTTTGACCTAAAATAAGGGGGAAATGGAAAGGAGAAATGAGTTTATATGGCTACGAGTTTCTAAAAAAGAGTCTGGAGGCTGGCAGAAGGATTGCCCTTATGCACAACTGAGCAGAGTCAGAGAGACAGATAAAGCAGATACAACCCCCAGATATTGGTTCCTTTGAGGGCTAAAGAGACCCATGGGAGTTATGGTCAAGGCCAATGGGGTTAACTACCAGGTCAGATGGCCCCTCTTTGGAAATGGTGTTTATGTGTGATGAATCTGGACTCAGATGGGATCTCTCTTCATAAGACTTTCATGCTAATGTGCTGAAGGTGCAGTTAATGTTGGGGTTTAAGATATATTTAGGGGATTTGAATCTCTGGACTGACAATGTGGTAGCCAGGTCCTGAACCTCAACAGACCTATACACACCTATAATCTGATTTATTGGACTTACCACACTCAGCTAAGATGGAGTTGAAGAAGGACAACCACCACACCATGGAGCCTAGAGTGATTACAACTGAAAGTGGGAGGATTGCATCCAGCATCCATGTGGAATCTGAGCCTCCTCTTGACATAGAGGTGCAATGGACACAACCAATCCAATGTCCACATAGAAGAGGTGGCATTGGATTGGGAAAAGTGGACATGGTGGCTGATGGGTATGGGGAAAGGCAGGAAGAGATGAGAGGTGGAGGCGTCTTTGGGACATGGAGCTGTCCTGGATGGTGCTTCAGAGGCAATTACCAGACATTGTAAATCCTCACAGGGCCCACTGGATGGAATGGGGGAGAGTATGGGCCATGATGTGGACCATTGACTATGAGGTGCAGAGGTGCCCAAAGATGTACTTACCAAATCCAATGGATGTGTCATGATGATGGGAATGAGTGTTGCTGGGGGGGGGGGGGGGGGGGATGGGACCTCACATATCTATTTTTAATGTAATATTATTACAAAGTCAATAAAAAAAAGAAAAAAAAAAGAAATGCTGATGTGGGGACATTCATAATAAAAGAGACAAAATTGTCAGATATTTATTTCTCAAAAACCGTTTGACCTTTTGTATATGAGGACTTTCTGTGTAGTAATAGCCTGATGATATTATCACATAATTTGTAATAAAAGTTCCACAACAATGTCAATGTCGTTTGTTGATGGAGAGGTGTTGTATGGGAATTCCACACATATGCATGGTTGTTTTCTAAGTTCACAAATTCTCTATTAATAATATATTCTTTAAAAAGGAAAGGAAAGTATGATGATGTCAGTGTCTCACCAAGTAGATAAAACAGGGGCATAGGGATACTATTGGGTGGGGTTTTGTAGGCTTGAGGAGGGCTAGGGTTGGGAGGATGAGTCAGAAGTCCCAAGGAATTGGGGGCAGGGTTGGGGGAAGTAAATGAACGTGGGAGATTGTCAGGTATGTGGTTGAAACTATAATGTTGAGAAAACACTTTAGAAAATATAATAAGGAAGGGTTACTTGCCTAAGGTGCTTAATGGGGGACATCTGACACAGGGGCAAGCTTCTAGGTAGTGTGTGAGTGCTCATCTTGTCATACTATGTTATATTATTGGTTCAAGGCCCATATAATAAGTGGGAAGGTGTAACTCATCCTGGGGAGGCCTGTTGTTCTCAACAGAGGGAAGAATGTCCTTTGAGAGCATTGGTGGCTTCCAATAGATGAAGACAACCTAGTGTCTCAAGCCCTCAGCACGGATGCAAGTATCTTTGAATCTGTTCCTTTAAGCAGTGAAGCTTGGTTGTCACTTTGGGAACTGAGGGGAAGGGGAGAGAGAAATAAAGTAGGTGGAAGGGGGTAACTGGGGGTCAATGGAAGTGTTCCAAATATCGAGCAAAGATGGATACAGGACATGTTAAATTTCACCAAAAATATATAAAAGTATATAGTCCAAAATGTAAACAATAATGTAAACCATCATGTAAATAAAATTTAGAAAATTGTATCATCTAAAATATAAACCATAATGTAAACCAAAATGAAATCATGTTTGGTAACTATGTTTCAGTATTTGTACATCAGCTACAGCAAATTTAACATGAACATGAAAAAAGGTCATTGCTGGGGAAGGGGAAAAGGGTTTGACATTGGATATATGGGAGTCCCCTATATTGTATATGTGATTTTACTGTGATCTAAGACTTTTTTGAAGAAAAAATTAAAAATTAAAAAAAGGATGTAGACACTGAGGAAGGAATGAGAGAAATTGCCTTGCAACCGTACTCAGGGCAACACCTATTAAAGTGATGAAAGGCAAATGTCAAAAACAAAGTTTCATGTTTTTCAATTTTTTATACCCCAATTTATTTTTTACTTTATTTTAGTTTTCCTAAATTAGTATGTATTCTATTTCTAATCTTTAAACCTATCATTACTATTTCATTTTCCTACTAATTGAATTTTGGCAATATATTAAGACTCATTTTTGAAGAAATTTTGGGCCACAGAGGGGTTCAATTATGGCAAGGGAGGAACACTGATGTGGGGTGTTACTGATGGGGGACACATGGTTGGTAGGGAGTTTGCCATTGCATGTATAGAGGGTACATAAAAATGTTCTGATATTCATTGGGTTTTTTCAAAGTAATTACAATTAAAAATGACAATGGAGGGAGTGTTGAGTTCCTAGCCAGGGGAACCCTGTCACATTCTTGGGGCTTGTCACAATCCCCCAAGTGCAAGGACAAAGACCAGTGAGGAAGGATGCTCCAATGATGAGCCCTTGATACTGATGACTATGCTTATAGGCCTTTGTGCCTGAAATTTTAACTAGGCCTAGAGCTGCAGGGTGCCTAAGAGTTACCTCCTAAGATCCTCCATGTTGCTCAAATGTGGCCCCTCTCTAAGCCAGACTCAGCATGTAAATGCATTACATTCACCCCACATGGGACATGAATCCCAGGGATGAGCCTCCCTGGAGCTGAGGAATTATTACCAATCACTAGCTGGTGATGAAACTAGAAAAAGACCTAGAATAAAAGGGAGATAATGGTAAATACAAATGAATTTATATGGCTAAGCATTTTCAAAAAAGAGTTGGGTGGTCATCAGAGGGGTTGTGCTTACACACATTCCAAGAGGATCCAATAGACAGCCAAAGTAGATACAACCCAGGGTACTGGTTCTCACAAGGGCTACAGAGACACACAGGTTCTCTGGTCATGGCAGGTGGCTCTGGAGTTCCATGCCTTGTCAATGGGCCATACTTTGTAATTTGCATTACTGTGTGGCATTGAGTTGGACTCAGATATGACCTTTCTACACATGCCTCTTCCTGTCACTTTTACTGAACCTGTGGTTGGTGCTGTGGTTGGTATACATTCTGGAGACTTGAATGTCTGGACTGACCATGTGACAGTTGGGCCCTGAGCCTCAGCAGAGTTGTAACTCCTCTCTGTTTCATTGGACATACCCAGGTCAGGTAACAGGGAGGTGAAGATGGTCAACCACCACACCAAGGAACCAAGAGTACCTACAGCTGCAAGCAGTAGACTCACATCCATCAACTATGTGCGATCTAAGCCCCTTCTCAATTTAGAGGTGGAGTGGGCATCACCATTCCAGGGTCCACAGGATGGAGGAATAAAATATGGATTAGAGTGGACTTACTGGTATTCTACTATAGAACTGTTGTGACTCCAGCAATTGAAGAAATTGTATCATTGATGTGGAGACAGTGGCCATAATCATTTCTGAGGACAGGAAAGGGAAGAAGAGAGGTGATGTGGGGGCATTTTTGGGAGTTGAAGCTGTCCGAAATGATATTGCAGGGACAGATGCTGGACATTATATATCCTGCCATAACCCACTGAATGTACTGGGGGAGAGTATAAACTACAACCCAAACTATAATCCCATGTGGTACTGCAGTGCTCCAAAATGTAGTCACCAAATGCAATGAATGTGCCACAATGTTGAAAGAGGTTGTTGATGTGGGAGGATTGGGGGTGGGGTGCATTATGAGGTATATGGGAACCTCTTTTATTTTTTAATGTAACATTTTTTGTGATCTATATATCTTTTAAAAAGGCAATTAAATAAAAAATTCAAAAAAAAATAAAATGTGACAAAATCTTTAGAAAAAAGAAAGTTAATAATTCACTAGAGGTACTTAAACATAGAGTGAAGTAAAATAAGAAAGAATTAACAAATTTGAAAATTATTCTTAGTTAATTTTTATGTATCATTTATTGTTCACTTTGCATCCTTTTTCTCTCTTTTTACTTTTCTTTTTTACCTTACTTTTTTGGATCTAATATTTTTTTCAATTGAACATGGGCAACTACAAATTATAGAATAAGTGGAAACAAATGTCAGAGGATGTGTAATGTAAAACCAAATAAAAATAAAACCCTTGTCTAGAAATAGAAACTAAACAGCAGAATAAGCCTGTTACAATAAACATATGTGTAGAAATCAGAAAAAAATTAAAAGCCATACTAAGAAACAGATAGATATGGCCCAGTTTAATGAACAAATTGAAAAGCAGGAGAAGATTCATAATGTTGGCCAATTAATAAAGGTTGTCCATAAAAATATCCTTAATCAACTCAATAATTTGAAGAAAGAGAGAAAAGATATTAATAGGATACTGGGGGAACATATGGAAGTAACTGTGAACATAAAAATAACATCTTATGGTGAATAAAGGCACAATGTAAGAAATTAAAAATAAACTAGAAACACATAACAGCAGTTTGAAAAAAACAGAAGAAAGAATTAAAAATGTCAAAGACAAGAGATATTAACTCTAACAGATATTAGAAGAGATACAAAAAATGGCAAATAATAAGCAGGTGCTCAGGGAATTGAGTGACAACATGAAACTCACAAACAGACACATTATAAGCATCACAGAGGTAGAAGAGAAGAGAAATGGGGCAAAAAGTGTATTTGGAAAAGAATGGCCAACTTTCTCATCACTTATGAGGGACATGGATATACATGTCCAGGAAGCACAGCACACTGAAGAGAATAATTCCTAGCAGGTTTATCCCGAGACACATACTTGTCAGAATGTCAATTCTCAAGACAAGAAGGGAATCCTGAAACCAGCAATACAAAAGAGATCCATCACATATAAAGGAATCTTGATAAGATTAAGTACTGATTTCTAATCTGAAACCATGCAAGTCAGAAGGCAGTGGTATGACAGAGTGAATGTGCTAAAAAGAAAAAACAACAACAACAACAACAAAAAAATCTACTGCCAGCTGAGATTTCTGTATCCAGAAAAAGTGGCATTCAAACATGAGGGAGAGTTCAAAATATTCACAAACAGAAATTGAAAGAGTTTATCAACAAGAGTCCTCCTGTATAGGAAATACTAAAGTGAGTTCTGCAAGTTTAAAGTAAAAAAAAAATAGCAGGAGAGAGAGGGTTGGAGGAGAGTGTAGAAAGGAAGGTTATTTGTAAGAATAACTAAAAGGGCAAAAAGCAAAATGAAAAAATGTGACATATATAAACACAAAGAAAAAGGCCTAAAATAAGTGCTGCTTGTAGCAGTTGGATATTATTGATAAATTTCAAGGGATTATGTTTGTAAGCTGGACTTTTCCTCTGGTCATATTAGAGTTTAAGAATTCAGATGTTTTCCTTTTACTTGATTAAATAATTATTAAGGCTTTGATTGGGCCACATCAGTAAGATGTCAAGTAGGGTCTACAGAAACCACACTGCAGAAAAGGGAAGTTGTAGTTTTAAGCTGGAGCCTGGGAAGTAAGCATACAGAAGAGCAGAATAGCTGAGCCTGGAGCACCAGGGAGATAGACAGAGCTGGTTGCCTGAGAATTTACAGTTGGCCTTTTGGAAAGAGGCAAAGCCTAGTGAACCTCAGTCTATAGCTGGCCATAAGGAGAAAACAGCGGACTGAGCTCAGAGTGAAAGGAGCCCCAGTGAGAGGAACCCAGGCAGCCAGAACCTTGGCAGACATTGGAAGCCATCTTGCTCCAAATGTGGCAATAAACTTTGGTGAGGGAAGTAACTTATGCTTCTAGTGCAAATAAATAACTTTGTAAAAGCCAAAACATTTCTGGCATTTTGCCTCAGCACCTGTATTAGTCATCCAAAGGGGTGCCAATGCAAAATGCCAGAAATCAGTTGATTTTTATAAAGGGTATTTATTTGGGGTAGAAGCTTACAGCTATCAGGCCAAAAAGCATATTACTTCCCTCATCATAGTTTTTTGCCATATGGTGAAACAATTTGGCTGCCAATGTCTGCCAAGGTTCAGGCTTCCTGGATTCCTGTCTTCCTGGGGCCTACTTTTCTCCAAGCTCAGGGTTCCTCTCATCCTAGGGCCTTCTTTCTTTCCTTACAACCAAGCTCCTCTGGATGCTTACTTCCCAGTGCTCCAGGTGAAGGCTCCAACCACAGTTTTCTATGGTGCAGTTTCTCTGTGAGTCCCTACACACAAAGGGATGGGGAATCAACATCCTACTGATGTGGCCCAATCAAAGCCTTAGTCATTATGTAATCAAGTAAAAGTGAAACCTCTGAATCCAATACACTCTAATACACCCAGAGGAACAAACGAGTTTACAAACATAATCTAATATCTATTTTTGGAATTCATACATAATGCTAAACTATTACATTCCACCCTCTGAGTCTCAAAAACACATTAAAATAATTTTTTAAAAACCTTAAATCAGTAACAATGCAAGTACAAAATCATATCACAATCAATTTAAAGGAATGCAATTTGTCTTGGAGCAAAGTTCCATCTGGCTGAAGACCTCTGAAACTTGCAAAACAATTTATCTGCTTCCAATACTCAAATGGACAAAGGATAAGATTTTCATTGCCATAAAGAGAAAATTGGATGGAAACATGAGTCATGTGTCCAGAACAGGTCAGTAAACCTGCAGAGCCTCCTCCATTTGATTTCAAAGTCTGAGAGTCATTCTTCTCCTTGGGGCCACATGGGGATCCATGATTTCCAAAGGTTTGCCCAATGACCACTTTCTGTGTTCCACCCTACGATGGTTAGGCTAATGTGTCAACTCAGCCAGGTAATTGTTCCCAGTTGTTTGGTCAAGCTAGCACTAAGCTAACTGTACTAAAAGGGTATTTATGGACTTAGTCACCATTAACTTTACTGCAGTGGAAAATCACAGATACTTGATTACAATTACATCAATCAGGGATGTTGCCATCAGCAATGAGTGGTGCTTTATCCAATCAGTTGAATGCCTTAAAGGGGGAAATGATTCCATCTTTGAGTGAGAATTTCCCAGCTCATGTTTGGACAGTCAACATCTCCCAGAACTCATTAACTACCTTCATTGGACTTCCATTGGAACCCCTGGTTGCAGTCTTCCTGTGGAACCTGGACTTGTGCATCCCCACGGTTGTGTGAGAGACTTTGATAAAATCTCTTACTATTGACAGATATCTCTTGTTGATTCTGTTTCCCTACAGAACGCTAATACAGTTTAGTACTGGTACATGTTCTTGAGGAACAGAGTATTAAACTTAGGGTGTCTGAGGTGGTTCTGGGAGACTTGCAATTGACTCTCTACTCTAATTGGACTCAAGGGTACTGAGTATTCCCTTTCCAATAATAAAGAGGCTGCTAACATTCCATGGCATGAGTTGGCAATCAAGTTATGCAAAATACCATAATGGGATCCCCCTACTACCACACTTAAAAGAAGAAAGGATCTGGGTGACACTGTTTTCAACAACTTAACAGAGTTTTGTGGAATTAAAGCATATCATGAAGTTGGCTAGTTCTGCCTGGATATGCTGGATAATGTTACAAAAGAAAAAGATTTGAAACTTAAACACTGCCTGAATGATGCAAAAGTCTCTATGTGTGCTCTGAAAGAAAATCTTGTTTCCTGTAGCCGTAGGCTTGAAATATATGAGAAACAAACTCAGACTCTCATTGTATGAATAGCGGAGTTACAAAGGAAATGAAAGTCTCAACCCCACAGGGTTTCTGCAGTTAAGATGAAGGCATTGATTGGAAAAGAGTGGAACTCGGAAAATTGGGATGGAGTCATATGGAATGATAACAATATTGGTGGGGTCATTGGAACTCTAAATTCTGCTGAGACTTTACCAGACAAGCCTGAAATAGCTGGCACTGTCCAGACCACACCTTGTCGACCTTGTATCATCCAGCCTCCAGCCTGCCACAGGGAGCCTGAAATAACTTCTAGCCTTGTGATGGGTACCAGAGAAAGTGAAGCCTGCTTTTCCCACCCTCTGGAATGCCCCAAGGAATCTGGACCTTCTCCCAGCCCTGAGGGTGTACCAGCCAAACTCCAGCATGCACTGCAGAACCTCCAGTCTGCACTGAAGGAGCTGCCTTCCAACCCCTGCCTGAAGAGATTACTCATGTCTTACCAGAAGAAAATGCAAGTGAATGCCCTCAGGTCAGTAGCTTGCAAGGAATTTCTAATCCTTCTCCTTACCCACCCAACCACCTTTCCTGTCTTCAAGACCTATTACTCCAATTTATATAGACAGAAATAAAGGAAATATGGATGGGAATGGATACCAAGGGAATCAGATAATGCTGGAAGGAATATAATGATAGATCAGGCTGAATTTTTTGATATGGGCCCACTAAGCAGAAATTCTGGATTCAACACTGTAGCTTGAGGAGTTAGAAAGGGCTCTAACAGTTTGTTTGGGTGGCTGACTGAAACATGGACCAAAGGTGATCTAGCATGTCTGAGTCTGAGATTCCCAATTTGCTCTGGAATGCAGTAGAAGGGGGAATTCAAAGGATTGAGGAGACTGGAATGCAAGAATGTATTTACCATTTGAGAGCTGCCCATCCACCCCAGGAATGTCCAGAGGACACAACTTTAACCAGAACTGTAAGGAATAATTTGTAATATTAACACCATCTTCCCTGAAGTGTTCTGTGCTTGTTCTTCTATGTAGGCCAGATATTACTGAAGGCAAGGCTGAGATGGAATTAGAATCCTTAAACATTATGGAGATGATATGATGACAACCCAGTAAATGAAAGTATCAGCCCTTAATCACCAAAGTCAAGATTGGCATGGCTACTGCAATGAAAGGCAGATTCAAAAAACCTTTCAAAATAGTCTGAGTTGCATAGAGTTATGGCATTGTGTAATACATCATGGTATACCTAGATGTGAAATAGATGGGCAGTCTACTAAATTTCTTCTGGGTCTGTATAAACCAGAGTTCTAGGTTGAGTGAACAAAATCCTTACTCAAATTACAGATGCAGAGAATCATGGCCCCTTAATCAACTCCCAGACTTGACACAGTTTATAGACCCAGAGCCCCTTGAATGAGGAAAAGGCCAGGTCTCCTTGGGGAAGAATTCTGTTAAAATGCCAAAAATTTATACTGTTAATCTTCATCCCACCTTTCCCCAAGGAGATCTATGGCCTTTTACCAGAGTAAATGTGCACTGGGGAAAAGGAAATGATCAGACATTTCAGGGATTATTAGACACTGGCTCAGAAGTGACATTAATTGCAGGAGACCCAAAACGTTACTGTGGTTCACCATTTAGAGTAGGGGTTTATGTAAGTCAGGTGATTAATGGAGTTTTACCTCAGATCCATCGCACAGTTGGTCCGGTGGATCCACAGACCCATTCTGTGGTTATTTCCCCAGCTCCAGAATGCATAATTGGAAAAGACATACCCACTAAGTAGCAGAATGCTCACATTGGATCCCTGACTTGTGGAATGTGGTTGGAAAGGCCAAGAGGAAGCCTCTAGAACTGCCTCTACCTAGCAAAATAATAAACGAAAAGCAATACCTGATTCCTGGGGGGGGGGGGGGGGGTAGAAATTAGTGCCACCATCAAGGATTTGAAGGATGCAGGGGTGATGATTCCCACCATATCCCCATTCAACTCTATTTGGCTTATACAGAAAACAAATGGTTCTTGGAGGATGATAGTAGATTATCGTAAACTTGACCAGGTTGTGACTCCAATTGCAGCTGCTGTCCCAGATATGGTATCTTTGCTTGTGCAAACCAACACATCCCCTGGTGCCTGGTATGAAGCTGTTGACTTGGTGAATGATTCTTTCTCAATTGGTATTAGTAAGGACCCCCAGAACCAGTTTGCTTTCATCTGGTAAGGCCAGCAGTATACCTTCACTGTTCTGCCTCAGGGGTATTTTAGCTCTCCAGCCCTATGTCATAATATTTTCTGCAGGGAACTTGATTATCTCTCTCCTCCACAAGACACCACACTGGTTCATTACATTGATGATATCATGTTGACGTACCTAGTGAGAAAGAAATAACAAAGACTACATTTATTAGTAAGACATTTGCATAGAAGAGGATGGGAGATACTAAATTACAGGATCCTTCCATCTCATTGAAATTTCTAGGTGTCCAATGGTGTGGGGCATGTCAAGATATTCCTTCTAAGGTGAAGGACAAGCAGTTGCATCTGGCCCTCTTAAGACTAAATAACAAGCACAATGCTTGATCTCTTCAGATTTTGGAGACAGCACATTCTTAATCTGGGTGTGCTAATCTGGTCCATTTATTGGGTGACTAGAAATGATGCTAGTTAATGACAGGTTCATGCTGCTGTGCAAGTTTCAATACAACTTGGGCCATATATTTTAGTGACAAATAGAGACCCTGTCTGGAGCCTTTGGCAGGCCCCTATAGGATAATCACAATGCAGACCCTTAGGATTTTGGAGCAAAGCTCTGAAATCCTCTGCAGATAACCAGCCTCTTTTTGAAAAACAGCTTTTGGCCTGCTACTGGGCCTTAGTAGAGACCAAATCCTTAACCATGGGCCATCAATTTATCATGAGACCTGAGTTGCCTATCATGAGCTGGGTATTGTTTGACCCACCAAACCATAAAGTGGGGCATGCACAGCAGCACTCGATAATAAAGTGGAAGTGGTATATACAAGATAGGGCATAAGTGGATCCTGAAGGCACAAGTAAATTACATGTGAAAGTAGCTCAAATACCCATGGTCACCACCCCTGCCATGTTACCTTTTATTTCCCAGCCCACAGCTTTGACATCTTGGGAAGTCCCTTACAATCAGTTGACTTAGGAAGAGAAAACGAGGGCCTGGTTTGCAGATGGTTCTGCATGATATGCAGGTGACACCCAAAAGTGGACAACAGCAGCACTGCAGTCCCTTTCTGGGACATCCCTGAAAGATAGTGATGAGGGCAAATCTTCCCAGTGGGCAGAACTTGGAGCAGTGTAACTGGTTCTTCATTTTGCTTGGAAGAAGAAATGGCCAGGGTGCATTTTGTACAAGGATTCTTGAACTGTTGCCAAAGGTTTGGCTTGATGGTCAGGGTCTTGGAAAGAATATGATTGGAAAATTGGGGACAAAGAGGTCTGGGGTAGAGGTATTTGAGTAGAGCTTTTTGTGCAAAAAAAAAAAAAAAACACATGAAAATATTTGTGTCCCCCATGAATGCTCACCAGGGGTAACTTCAGCAGAGGAAGATTTTAATAATCAGGTGGATAAGATGACCTATTTTGTAGTTAATTCTCAGCCTCTTTTCCCAGCCACTTATTTTATTGTTCAATGGGCTCATGAACAAAGTGGCCATGGAGGTAGAGACAGTGGTTATGTATGGGCTCAGCAAAATGAACTTCCCTTCACCAAGCTTTGCTGCAGCCACTGCTGAATGCCCAATCTGCCAGCAGCAGAGACCCACATTCAGTCCCTGATATGGCACCTATGGCACCATTCCTTGAGGTGACCAGCCTGCTACCTGGTGACAGGTTGACTACATTGGTCCACTTCCACCATGGAAGGGGCAGTGATTTGTTTTAACTGGAATAGACATATACTCTGGATATGGGTTTGCATTTCCTGCATGTAATGCTTCTTCCAAAGCTACAAGCCATGTACTTACTGAAAGTCTTATCTATGACCTTAGCATTCCATACAGGATTGCTTCCAATCAAGAGACACATTTCACAGCAAATGATATGCAGGAATGGGCACATGCCTATGGAATTCACTGGTCTTATGATGTTCCCCATCATTCTGAAGCAGCTGGATTAATAGAATGGTGGAATGACCTTTTGAAGACTCAATTATGGTCTTCAAAACTGGGTGGCAATACCTTGCAGAGCTGAAGCAATGCTCTCTAGGATGCTGTGTATGCTCTAAATTAGCCCCCACTCCATAGTGCTGTTTCTCCAAAAACCATGATCCATGGGCCCAGTAATCAAGGTGTGGAAATGGGAGTGGCACCACTCACTAATACCCTTAGTGACACACTATGAAAAATTTTGCTTCCTGTCCCTGCAACCTCAAACTCTTCTAGTCTACAGGCTTTAGTCTCAAAAGGAAGAGGGCTGTCACCAGGGAACACAGCAATGATTCCACTAAAGTGGACATTAAAATTGCCACCTGACCACTTTGGGCTCCTCTTACCTTTGAATCAACAGTCAAAGAAGGGAATTACTGTATTGGATGGGGTGATTTATCATGACTATCAAGGGGAAATATGACTGCCTCTACATAATGGAGGTAAAGAAGAATTTGCCTGGAATATAGGAGCTCCACTAGGGCATCTCCTAGTACTGCTATGTCCTACCATTAAAGTCAATTGAAAATTGCAACAACCCAATCCAAGAAGGACTAACAATGGCCCAGAATCTTTAGAAATGAAAGTTTGGGTCACCCCACTAGACAAAGAACCATGGTGAACTGAACTGAACTTAGGGAAATATGAACATGGAATGGATAGTGGAAGAAGACTCTGATAAAATATCTTTCTATTGACAGATATCCATTTTGATTCTATTTCCCTAGAGAACCCTGACTAATACACATCCTCCTCAATCACCTGTGTGGTAACCAAGCTCTAGAACTCATCCTCCAAGAGCATTGGTGTGATTGCAACACCTTTCCCAGTCTTAGGTTTAGAGACTTAACTCCCCTACTACAGTGAGGTGAAGGCAACATCCTCCCTAAACTTTGGTATACAGGCTCAAACCCAGAGTAATGAGTTGACCACCTGGCCTTTTCTAATATATGGGGGTTGGGCACACCCCTATCAGACCTATGGGGTGCTGGCCTTAACTTCCCTAATACTTGAGGAATGTGCTCCACTCTCTCTGCACCCTGGGTGGCAAAATTCTCCCTGAACATCAAGTGGGAATATTCACCTTCTTCAACTGCCAGGACAAACTCACCCTCTCTGCACACATGGGTGGGATTCCTCTCTTGGCCCAATGTGATGTTTTAAATCCAGTTATCAGCTTCCATGATTTTCCTTTTGATGCTGTTTCTCCTTTAATCTCTCCTTTCCATGTCCCTTTTAGTCCAGGCTGACAGTGGTTTTGTTCATGCAGTTCTCTCAAAAAGTCTGTTGGTTTAGCATGCAGGAGGCAGAGGTCCAAGCCATCAGACATTAAGAATTTACACAATTCTTTCCTAGGTAACTGCATCTTCATTTCTGATTTACAAGGTCCAAGTTTAGCTAAGTAAGCAAAAAGGGCACTATCTTCTGGGAGCTTGATTATCAGAGACCTGGAATTCCCAGAATTAGTTCTGTTTACTTTGTACCCAACAGTTCAGTCCTCAGTGTATTTCTCTCATCTAGCATTCTATCATAAGCTGCAAAAAGAAGCCAAGCTGCATTCTCTTAGTTTATTTTGTAAAGTTATTCAGCTAGATGCCCAGGCTTACCATTTTCAAATTCTGTGTTCCATAAAACATTAGGAGTTAATCTTGCTAAGTTCTCTGCAACTTTAAAACATGGATTGCCTTTCCTCCAGTTTCCAATAATAGTTTCTTCATTTACTTCTAAGACATCATAAAAAGCCTCTTTAGCATCCATATTGCTATCAACAATCTCTTCAAAATGATCTAGGCCTTTCAATATTCAAGCATTTCACAATTCCTCCACCATTCCAGCATTTTGGTAATTGCAAAAGCACCTCCCCACTCTTGTTTACCAAATTCTGTATTATTCAGCCAAAAGGTGCAGATGCAAAACACCAGAAATTGGTTGGTTTTTATAAAGGGTATTTATTTGGGGTAAAAGCTTACATTTACCAGGTCATAAAGGATAAGCTCCTTCTCTCACCCAAGTTTTTTGCCATTTGTTGGAACAAGATGTTTGCCAATATCTCCCAGGGTTCAGGCTTCCTGGATTCCTGTCTTCCTGGGTCTTATTCCTCTACAGGCTCATGGTTCTTCTCTTCCTGGGCCTTCTCTCTTTCCTTACAACCAAGGTCATTTGTTTGCTTTCTTCCCAGAGCTCCAGCTGAAGACTCCAACTTCCCATCTGTGCAGTGCAGTTTCTTTGTGAGTCTCCACCCCATCCTACTGAAGTGACCCAATCAAAGCCTTAATCATTATTTAATCAAGAAAAATTAAAACCTCTGATTACAATACACTCTAATATGCCCAGAGGAACAACCTAGTTCACAAACATAATCCAATATCTATTTTTGGAATTCATACATTATACCAAACTGCTACAGCATCCCTTTGCCTAACTAAGACCCTATCTTTACAGTAAAGACATTGAATTTTAATGTAAAGACTCTCTATTAATAAAGACAGAATGGAAGAATGGATAAAATATATGACATCTATATGGTGTCCTTAGGAAACTCACCTTAGAATTAGGGACACAAAAAGGGTGCAAGAAAGGTTGAAAAATACTTTTACACACAAACAGAAACTAAAAAAAGGCAGGAGTGGCTATAGTAATATCAGTCAAATTAGACTTGGAATGCAAAACTGTTTTAAGAGACAAAGAAGCACACTATGTATTCATAAATGGGGCAATTTACCAAGAAGGAAGAACAATCATAAATACTTATTTACCTAACCAGGGTACCCCAAAATATATGATGCAAATGCTGGCAAAATGAAGGGAAAGACAGATGCCTCTACAAAGTAAAACCATTGTATATTTATACCACATTTGTTTATCCATGAGGTGTGAGATATCACATTGTAGTTTTGATTTGCATTAAAATAGCTGGTGGTATTGAACATTTTTTCATGTTTTTTCCATTTTTATTTCCTCCTTTGAAAAATGACTGTCTTTTGTGGACTTGTTGATTGGATTGCTTGTCCTTTTATTTTTTAGTTGTATGAACTTTTTATATAGCATGGAAATCAAACCCTTATTGGATATGTGGTTTCCAAATATTTTCTCCCATTGAGTAAAATGCCTTTTCACCTTAACAATATCTTTTGAAGAACAAAAATGTTTAAGTATGAGAAGAAACCATTTACCCATTTTTTTCTTTCATTGTTCATGCGTTGGTTGTAAGGTGAAGAATATCACCTGCCACCAAGTATTGAAGATGTATCCCCTACATTTTTTTCTGGATGTTTTATGTTTCTAGCCTTTATATTCAGTTTGTCAATCCATATTGAGTTAATTTTTGTTTAAGGGGTAAGTTAGGGTTCCATGTTCATTCTTCTAGATATGGACATGCAGTTCTCTCAGACCCATTTGTTGAATAGATTGCTCTGTCCCAGGAGGATGGACATCACAACCTTATCCAAAAGCATGACCATAGATGTGAGGATCTCTTTTCTGAACAATCAACTCAGTTCCATTGGTCTGTATTTCTACCTTTATTCCAATACCATGCATGGTGTTTTTACCACTGTTGCTAGGTAAGATGTTTAAATTCCAGAAGTGAGAGTCCTCTAACACTTCTAATTTATAAAGATGTTTCTGCCTATTCAGGGTACCCTACCCTTCCAAATAATTTGATAATTGGTGATTCTATTTCTTTCAAAAAGGCCTTTGGAATTTTTATAAGTATTGCATTGAACCTGTAAATCAATCTGTGTGGAACTGACATATAATATTTCATCCTCTCATCTGTAAACACAGAATATCCTTCCATTTATTTAGGTCTTATTTGATTTATTTTTGCAATACATTGTATTTTTCTGAATACAGGTGCTTTACATCAATGGTTAAGTATGTTCCTAAATATTTGATTATTTTAATCACTAATGTAAGTGGATTTTTTTTTCCTGAATTCCCTCTCAAAGTGCTCATTACTGGTGTCTAGAAGCACTACTAATTTTCCTGTATTAATCTTGTATCCCACCACTAGGCTTAACTTATTTATAAGCTCTAGTAGTTTTGTTGTACATTTTAAGAACTTTCAGGTATAAGATTGTATGATCTGAGAAGAGTGGAAATTTTACTTCCTCCTTTCCAATTTGGATACATTTTATTTCTTTTCATTTCTTGATTTCTCTAGCTAGAACCTCAAGCAATATATTGAACAACAGGGATGACAGTAGGCATCCTTGTCTTGTTTTCTATTTCACTGGGAGAGCATTCTGTCTTTCACCCCTGAAAACTATTTTTGCAGTGGATTTTTATGCCCTTCATCATATTGAGAAAATTTCCTTCATCTCCTAGTTTCTGACTATTTTTATCAGGAAAGGATGCTGCCAACTTTTGGCAATAGTTTATAATGCTGCTATGAACATAGGTGTGCACTTATCTGTTCATGTTCCTACTTTCAATTCTTCTGGGTATAAACACAGCAGTGAGATTGTTGGATCATATGGCAATTCTACAGTTAGCCACGAAGAGATATATGCACACCAGAGTTCAAAACAGTATTATTCACTATTACTAAAGGTTGGAAACAACCCAAGTAACCATCAACAGATGAATTGAAAATCAAAGTGTGGTATATACATACAATGGATTATTATTCAGCTATGAAAAGAAAAGAAGTATTGACACACTTGGCAAGATAGATGAAACTTGAAGACCTTATTTTGAGTGAACTAAGCCAGTCACTAAAGGGCAAATATTGACCTAAGCATTTTGTGTAGACTTGCTGAGGTAGAGTCTGGAGGATAGGGGACAGAAAGGGAGTAAAGTATGGTGAACAGATGCTCAATATGGGCAAACTCTATGATAAGATGTATATTAGTCAGCCAAAGGTGTGCAGATGCAAAGTACCAGAAATCTGTTAGTTTTTTTTTTTTTGGTAAAGATTTATTTATTTATTTATTTATTTATTTATTTATTTATTTATTTCTCTCTCCTACCCCAGTTGACTGTTCTCTGTGTCTATTTGCTGTGTCTTTTTTGTCTGCTTCTGTTGTTGTGAGCGGCATGGGAATCTGTATTTCTTCTTTTTGTTGCATCATCTTGTTATGTCAGCTCTCCGTGTTTGCGGCACCATTCCTGGGTAGGCTGCACTTTCTTTCACACTGGGCAGCTCTCCTTATGGAGCACACTCCTTGTGTGTGGGGCTCCACTACACGGGGGACACCCCTGCATGGCATGGCACTCCTTGCATGCATCAGCAATGTGCATGGGCCAACTCCACATGGGTCAAGAAGGCCCGGGGTTTGAACTGCGGACCTCCTATGTGGTAGACAGATGCCCTAACCCCTGGGCCAAGTCCACCACCCTGTTAGTTTTTATAAAGGGTATTTATTTGGGATACAAGCTTACAGTTACCAGTCCCTAAAGAGTCCAACTCAAGGTACCATAAGAGTACCTTTTCACCCAATGTTTGTTGCCACATGTTGATGCAAGATGGAGGGCAATCTCTGCAAGGGTTCAGCCTTCCTCCTTTCTCTTAAGTTTCCACAGTCCAAGCTTCTTCAGATCTCATCTGTAGATGGGCATAAGGCTCATCTCTCTTTCCAGGGCATGTTTCTTTCCAGGCTCAGCTGCCCTGTTCTCTCCACAAGGTCAGCTGTAGACGATCAGTCTTATCTCTCTTCCCAGGGCTATGCCTATGGAGAACTCTCTCTTCCTATGTATATGCTTCTGTATTCTCCTTCTCTGTGTATTTACTTTTACATGAGCATCTGTTTTATCCCAAAGGGGGCTGGAAATGGACACTAGGTCACATTCTAATGACATGGTAGGATCAGAGCCCTAATCTTAACATAATTTAATGAGCTGTCTCAGCAGAAACTAATAAAATCAAAGACTTATAATGCCAGAGGAACAAACCAGTTTACAAACATAATCTATATCTCTTTTTGGAATTCTTAAATAATATCAAACTGCTACATGATGGAAAAGGGTGGTTGGGCAGTTGATGGGGGTGATGATTGTGCAGGGATATGAGTGGGGTTTTCAGTGCTGGAATGTGAGTGTGAGCAGGCTGGGAGGTTTGGTTTGGACTATCCATGGAACTGGGGGAAAGAACAGGTGAACTCGGGATTTGTAGGTCTGTGGTTGAAACTACAGTGGTGGTAATTTTGTTTTAGAAAATATGGCAGGTGAGGGTCACTGGTGCAGGGCTTGTTGGGGGTATATGTGGGAAAGTTTGCATGTGTTGCAGACTTCTATTGAATATGTATGTGTTCATCTTGTCATAGGGTGTCTTCTCAGTAAGTGGAGACCCACACAATAAACAAGAAAATATTAAACGCCCATCCTGGGGAGTTCTGCTACCTTCTCAAATAGAGACAAGAATCTCACAAGTACACAGGCAGGGCAGTGGACTTGACCCAGTGGTTAGGACATCCGTCTACCATGTGGGAGGTCCACGGTTCAAACCCCAGGCCTCCTTGACCCATGTGGAGCTGGCCCATGCACAGTGCTGATGCGTGCAAGGAGTGCCGTGCCACACAGGGGTGTCCCCCACATAGGGGAACTCCATGCACAAGGAATGTGCCCCGTAAAGAGAGCCGCCCAGCATGAAAGAAAGTGCAGCCTGCCCAGGAATGGCATTGCACAAACAGAGAGCTGACACAACAAGGTGCTACAACAAAAAAGAAACACAGACAGCCATGCTGCTGACAACAACAGAAGCAGACAAAGAAGACACAGCAAACAGACACAGAGAACAGACAACTGCGGTGGGGGGGAAGGGGAGAGAAATAAAGAAATAAATCTTTTTAAAAAAGAAAAACAAAAAAAACAAGTACACAGGCAATACCTAATAAAAGAAAACAGACCAGTTTATCAAGCCCTTAATATTAATGCCTGTAACTCTGAACTTTATACTTCAAAATTTGAAACTTATTAGTTACTATAGGTTCTTAGGCGAGGGAGAAGGAAGAATAGATGGAACAAAGGGCATTGGGATTCTTCTGCATGATCTTGCAATGGCAGACACAGACCTTTATACATTTTTTCAAAACCTATTAAAATGCATGGTGAAAAGTGTAAAATATGTAATCTATTATGTAAACCATTGATTAGGTTTAGTAGCAATGTTTCAGTATTCAACAATTGTAAAAAAAAAAGTACTATATACATGTAAGATGTTACTAATATTTTCTATGTGATTTTTCCATATCCTAAAGATTCTTTGAAGATGAAGTGAAAAAATAAGACACTAGGGGAACATACAGAAGAAATTGTCCAGAAATGTAAAAGAACAGATTTTACTGTGATGCAAGGCACAATGCAAAAAAAATTTTTTTAATATGTTTATTTATTTTTGGCTCTGTTTGGAGGGAGATTTTGGATGGCACAATGGTTGCAACTATGACAAGGGAGGGAGGATCACTGATGTGGGGTGTTGGTGGTGGGGGGATGTGGGGGAAGGATGCATCTGGTGCATGCCTCTATGGAATATAATGTGTTCATGTGGTAATGGGCTCCTATCTCAGTGGGTGGAGACCCACACAATAAGTGATGGAATATTGAATTCCAATCCTGAGGAGTCCCGCTACATTCTCTAATACAATGGCAAAAATCGCTAGTGTACATGCACTGTGCTAGCCAAGGAGGACAGAACAATATGTCAGGCCCTTGATATTCATGTTTGTAGTTATGAACCTTTTTTCTGTGTGCAATTGAAACTTAGCCTAGGGATATATATATATTGCCTAAGAGTTACTTCCTGAAAGCTTCCTTTCTCAAATGTGGCCTCTGGGCAAAATTCAGCTTGTAAACTAACTGCATTCTCCTGGCATGGGACATGACCCCTGACACTGAAGGATTATTAGCAAGCACCAACTAGTGATGCAGTTTTAAAAGTGGCCACAGTAGCTGCTGAGGGTAGGGAGAGGGAAGAAGAGATATGGTGTGGGGCATTTTCAGGACTTGGAGTTGTCCTGGTTGATACTGCAGGGACAGATGCTGGACGTTGTATGTTCTGCCATGGCCCACTGGCTGGACTGGAGGAGTGTAAACTACAATGTAAACCACTATCCATGTGGTGCAGCAGTGCTTCAAAACGTATTCACCAAATGCAATGAATGGCCCATGATGACGAAAGAGTTTGCTGATGTGGGAGGAGTATGGTGAGGGGGGTGGGAGGTATATGGGAACCTCATATTTTTTGAATGTGACATTTAAAAACAATAAAGAGAGAAAAAATGACAATAAACCATAAACTTAAAAATAACTATCTTGAACAAAGTGGGGAATATTAAAAACAAGTAAGTTTTAAGGCTAAGAAATTTCAAAGCAATTCTGGAGGTCGATCCAGAGGTTACACATATGCATGTCTCAGATGGACCCCACTGACTGCCACATTAAACAGTGCCTCAAGCCGGGGTGATTCCAAGGGCTCTAGAAGTTGGCACTCCATCAGTAGGTCTTACCTTGGAATATATACGTTATCTCCCGAATGTATCATTAGACTCATTTATAATTGTCCTCTACATGGCTCTTCTGCTCCTTTTATTTGAGCCTATAATTAGTACTATACCCATTAAATATATATCCCAGAGACTTAAACCTCCTGACTGCTCATATGCTGGTTGAGCCCTGATACTCAGCACAGTTGCAGCCAACAACTACACTCCAGTTCATCAGACTCACCCAAGAAAAATAACAAAGTGATGATGGACAATGCACATCCTAAAAAAAAAAAAACAGTTTATCTACAACTGTAAGCAGAACTGTCTATCTGCCCCAGGGGATCTAGGTCCCCTCTCAATTGGAAGCAAACTGGGCATCACCACCCCAGTTCCTCAAGATTAAGAATGAACAAACAAAAGGAGGAATGCAAATATTAACTAAACTAGACTTATTTTCTTCTATTAATAGAAGAACATGCAAATAGATATAAAGACAGTAGTCACCACATGATCTGAGTGGAGGGGGAGGGAAGAAGAGGTGTAACATTGTTGTAGAATTTGAGAGAGGTTCAATTATTTGCGTATAGAGAGGCCAGGACTTGGGAATGATTTTGAGAAGGAAAAATGGTTTATTGACAGCCGGTCAGACTCGGGAGCTTTCTGTTTCAATCCCGAGGCACAAACAAGACTTTCGAGTTTCTTTTATACAGGAAGGAAAGGTTAAATGGTCCTTTTGTTTCAGTCCTCAATAGGCTTGAATTAGCATATATATCTTCCACATCTTAGGTAAGATTTTAGCATGAATTTCAGGCTTTCTAGATAAGCTTTTAGCATATTTTGTTTGCATTTCACCTGAATACTTAAAGTTTATAGACCTTGCATTGTTAAACTGTTTCTTGGGACTGGAGTCCTTGCCATGGTCACCAAGGGCAGGATGCAGGCTTTTATCATCCCACACCCACAAGTTACAGATAGTTTAGGTTATCTCTTAAGAGACAAAGAGCCTCACACCCATAGCCCACATCATTTCCCCCCTTTGCCAAACTTTAACTTGCTAAGCCTTGGCATAATTATTGTTGGAGCTATGAGGTGGATGGCTGTTTGTTGTTTTGATTGATTATTTACCAATCTTTAGTGTAGCATCCCGGACTTTGTTTTTAGAAGTTTAGAAGTTTTTATTCTGGACAACAGAATCCTGGGGTGGGGGCACCCTGCAGTCATCCTGGGGCCACCGGTGCTCACGTGGATTTCCAGTCAGGTTCCAGATCCATCTATTAATTTTATTTTACCTTAAAAAGTTTAGCTTTAATCTAAAAGTGGTGCTGAAGAGAAATGATCTCTTTTCTGTAATTGCTTCCTGCTGACCATGGGCTGTAGTCATTGCCTAACAAGGTGTAAAACTCTTATTTTATTTTAACTGGAGGAAGATGGATCTGGCATTCTGTGCAAAGTTGGATGAAGTTTTCATATGATTAATAAGATGTTCACTCTGAAAAAAACAAACTTAATTAAAAATTTGGAATACCTGTTTTTAAAAGAGGACATTGGATTACAGAGGTAGACAAGGTTAGGTGCTTATAAAGATGGCACTCTTTTTTAAAAGTTGGTGGAAACAGTATATATACTTAGATTTGTTTGAAGACACATGCTCTGTCAGATACTCCTGGTGAACTGGCACTCCTTGGGCAATTGGGTTCATTCAGGATTAGTACACCAAGTTGGAAATTGTCTTAGTTTTTAGCTGTGGGAGTGATCAGAACTACAGAATAAAGGTTTTATATTTTTGTTTTAATTGTACAATTTCTAGTAATTTTGACTTGGTCAATAGGTGACTCATTATTAGCAAGCAAGCCTCATTTTTTCTACACAGTAGAGTACAGTAGAATACTAAGTTGACTGAGCCTGGCTGAGACTGCCGCCTTATTCTATAGATATGTTTATTAACTGTTTAGAAAATGAATTTACTAGGAATCTAACATGTCTAATATACCTTTGCACTTGATTCAAAATAGAAAAGATAACATTATAATTATTAGGCATATATTTAGTACAGGATAAAAGTACAGCACTTAATATTAACTAATGTATTACTTAATGCATAAGGATTCAGAGTTGCAATTATTAGTTTTAAGTTTCAGGTTTGTAATACTTTATGTTATCTCTCCATGAGAGCAGGCCATAATGCCAATTGTGGTTAAGTTTTACTTACAGTATCCTGGAATTATGGCTCCACTTAGCATGTTCTTCATGCAGTGAGCAAGTTGCAGCATTGTTGATCCTATATATATATATATATATTTAAACAATTTAATGCAACACATCATATATCAAATGACTGTTTACTTACACAAATTTACCATGAAGATAACAGTAGGTACTTTACTTTAGTAATAGAGGGAAAAATTATTTTTCCTTGTTAAAATGAAAAGAGAAGATTCCCAATAGAATCAAGATAACTTTTTTATTACCATTTACTTATATATGCACCTGCAGTGGCCTTCAGACAGGTTTTATTACCATGAAGTTATGTTTTGCAACCAATACCAATCTAAGTTTTTAGTTAACAATGATTTCTAGAAATGGACTACAACTTCATTGAATTTTTTCCTTTAACCTAATTTCACCAATGTGACCTTACAATTTCTATTACTTTAAAGATTTTGTACATGTAATGTTAATTTAGTTTATAAGTTAAAGAATTATAGTTTATGCAAGGAATGTTCTCTTTTTATCTTTACAGGAAGCTAAAACTTTTCCTTTGTTTAAGTTATGAAAATGAATAATTTTTTAAAAGCACATTGACTACCAGGTTTCAAAACACATTACACAATTACTTAATTTGTTTAATCATAATCCAGGAAAGATCTCTCCATAGTTTTTATGGACTTTACTTACTGAAATTTGTCAACAGAGCCACTAATTACCTTCATTTTGTTGGAAAGAAATCTTCTGGAAGAAAATAAGGCTCACCTGATTGTGGAGAAAAATAAGAATTTATTTTCAATCTTGCAAGAAGGGGCGCACATCCAGAAAACATGGCTGGTGCCCCTAACAAAGGAAAATGAACAGTTATACCTCTAAGCCTAGCACGTGAGTTTTTTCTGTTTCTCTGTAGATTGGATACTTCAGAAGTTACAGCCTATCTGAGAAGATCTAAAGTTCCCACGCAAAATTTTGTAATTTAATTGTGATTTAACCGCTTCCTCCATGACATTCTAACCATTTTAGTTTTTACTTGCTCCCCTTTGTCAAATAAGGAATGGAATTTAGTGCTGAATTGGTATTGACTTAGCTCTTTCTTGGGCATCTTTTTATTACCTATAGGACTGGCTTAAGCTGGTTTCCTTTGTTGCTGTTTAACCTGGGAATGGGAGACCGAGGCAGTAGGCTGCCAGGTTACATTAATCAATATTTCCTTCCTTTACGTGAAAACTAAACTAATCTTTTTTTTTTTTTTTTACATTTTATGGCTGACAAAAGGTTTAAACTGGGAAATTGCAGGGCAAACTGAATCTTAATTCCTTAGCCTAGTAGATAATATTTGCCATACCTAGTCTTGCCTTCAAAGCTCTTGCAAAGAGGAGCCCCTTTCCCAAATGTTTCTATAATCAGATTTCTATATGACTTTTTCATCTTGCGTAGTCCAATTTGGGCTCCAAGAATATTTATTCACATATATAACTGCATATTTAATTTTTAACAATTTGAATAGAGCTCTTTTAGGAATTTTCTCTTGTTAATTTGATATTATCATCCTGATGTATGAAGATATACACTGAGCAAATGGACAGACACAGAGACACAGAAACACAACTCATTGATGTTACTTATAATTTGCATTATTTTATATACTGTTTAGCTTAATTTGGCTTCCAGAAATATATACTACTTATATAACTGCATATTTAACCTTAACAGTTTGAGCAAATAGGCAGACATGAATAGTTTGACACAAAAAACATGAATTTAGTTACTTAAAACTTTCATTTTTCACAAAATAAGTATGACTGCAAAACATTTCAAAGACTTCTGAAACTTTTCTTAATTTGCACTGTGACTGTGCAGTTTTACACTATGACCATGCAGTTTTACACAAGAATTTTGTTTCTTAACCAATGACTTGTAACCAAAATGTTCCCAATCCTCCTACACAATGCTCTTTTGTTTCAGAACTTTATATTTTACCTTGAATTTAGGGGAATTTTGATAAGCAACAAGACTAATTCTATGTATATTCACTGAGGCTATTGGAAGCCTCAGGAAGACAAACTGGTTTCTCTCATGAATTGCCACTCCTAGGAACACTGACAGTCAAGGCAGGAGACTTCCTTTATTCCCCCCAGTCCTTGAAGATAATGAAACTCCAGAAGCCCTTTAACCCTAAGGGCTAAGAATTCCACCAAGCAGCAATTCAGTTTACACTCGGATTCATGAGAGACAGCAGGGTTACTAATACCAGGACAGGAGACAGGGATGTCCCAGCTCTTCTCTGGACTGTAGGGGCAGAAGCTATCATGTGATAACCATAGGCAAAGACAAGGGGTGAGATCAGGCTTGAAGCAACCATAAACAAAAGAAAGGTTAGTTTAGAATTTATACTTACAATAAGAGTTTCAGGCTAAATTTACTCAGTTATAATTTCAGTTATTATTTTTCTGCTGTTTTATAATATAAATGCATTTATAAATGATCTTAACTCAGTTACAGTTTTTATTAATTTTTTTAAACCTGTTAATTTTATAACACCTTTAAATACCTTTCATTCTACTAATAACATATTAAATGAACTTAACTATTACTTTAATTTTTCTTCTAAGGTAAAAGAACAAATCTCTTGTGGTTAGTTTGAAATAAAAAGCTACTTTTCAGGATTTGATTTCTAGAACATAATGTTCTTTTAAAAGAGATAAGGCCCTTTCTTTTCCAAACACTGAGGATATGATGAGGTTTAAGCACAAGAAGCTATTTTGATAAAACAGATTTTCTTTGTATATTGATTATTCAGGAAACTTTTACTAAAAGAGACTAATGACTTGAGAGACTTTGAGAAAGAACAAAATTTTTATCTTTGCATTAGTATACTATTTGATACTAAACCTTTTAAAACTTTATAGACAGACCCATTAAATCTTACTCCACTTAAATCATAAAAATTCCTTTTCCACCAACCGTCTACACTTTCAATATTCATTCAGGATTTGTCCCACACTCTACTCTTTCTCAATAATCAATCATTTTATCTTAGGACAAAATCATCTCCTGTTTCCTTAATAATAAAAACTCATGCCATATACCCCACCTACTAAGTTACTAGGCAAACTTCTTACAACATATAATTGCCATTAACACTAAACAAGCTTGTTAAAATAATTGACTTTTTTTCACTTTAAATACTTAGTAGCATGTAATATCAGAAACAGGTTTTTGAAGCAAGTTGACAGGGGAGGCTGGCCACCAACAAGTTTTCCTGTTATAAAATTACCTTTTTACCATGAATTCTTAGGTGCCAGCATCTGAAAAAAGCCAAACAGATTTTAAAGTGGCGCTTCATACCTTTTTTTTCTTTTTCCTCTGTAGTTTCACAACCCTGAAGTTCCCAGCCAGACCATTGAAAAGGCTATCAAGTGATTAGAGGTCTATTGTTTCAAGCCATAGCCTCCTTTCTTCAGAGAAATTTACAGTTTTAACACATTTCAAAGTATTTTTACAGTCTTACAGAGAGAGAGAGATTCAAAGAATCTGGGCAGAATGCAAATGTATTCTGGGCTTTGACACCCTAGGGAAGGAAATTTACTGCATTTATTTTGATTCTGCTTTCCATCCCCTTCACTTCCCCCCTTTCCAGGCAGTCAGGTGCACAACAATCAAATAGGAATGTGGCTTATGAATACAAGGTGTGGATTCACTGGAAAGGGGCAAGCCGCTCCCTTCTTTCCAGCTTTCTGCCAAAATGGGCAGACAGAACATACTCAAATTTGCACCCCTCCTGGGGAACCAGCCACCCTGACTGGGGCAGCCCCAACAAACTTGGGTGTGTGGTGCAGACACAGATAGCCTCCAAACCCCAGCAAAGGGGCAGACCAGAGACAAGACAGCAAAACATGCACAAACTTCTAGACTCCACAAACATTCAGACTACTCAGTTTTGCACCATAATCAATTCACCCCCTTGCCAATGAGGGTTCCAGCTTAATTAAATTTTACTTTACATAACCACACAACTCCAACACTAACATTGAGCTGACACAGACAGAAGCACAAAGGTCACTAATCTGACCAAAAAGTTATATATATATATATTTTTTTCAGCATGGCCGCCTCCACAGTCATCACAAACCTTAGAACACTTAACATTTGGTATAAAGCAAGTTAATTCAGAATTCAGCACCATAACAAAAGATTCCAGCTAGACCTTTTTCACTGTTTAACTTTACACCCAGACCAAGCTTCACTAGAAAAGCCAATCCATTTTCCTGTAGCCAAGTTTTTTTTAAATCAAGACCAATTTCCAGGACATTAAGACTTGAACCTATAAACAGCCCTTCCTGTCATAATCAAGCCTCCACTCCTTCAGTGGATATAAGACCAGTACCAGATTCTAACATGCAGCTAGACAAGCACAAAACACCAGGGCTTTTCCCTGTTTTCCTCCTTTTTCCAGACCTAGAGAGAATGACTCCCCCCAATTTTCTGGGGCTACTAGGGTTCTCTTGGGAGGCGATCAGCCTCCCCTTTCTAGCGATTAGAACTATGGCTTTCCAGACTGTGCTCACCTTGGGAGTCTTACCTTCTTTCATGTTCAGAGTTCTTTTTCATTCTCAGAATCCTCCTCTTCAGGCCTTCCTTTGCCCTCAATTTTCATCATGAAGACTCTGGTGGAGCCCCCATGTTTTCTGGACTAAATTTAATCCAGGGGGTGCCCAGATTTGGGGTTCACCCAAGTCCTCCCGGCTTCCTTGGTGACTTGGAAGGGGCAGCAAAATAATACCATCTCTGGCCTTCATTTGCAATCCTGGATGAGCCCCCACAAATGTTGTAGAATTTAAGAGAGGTTCAATTATTTGCATATAGAGAGGCCAGGACTCAGGAATGATTTTGAGAAGGAAAAATGGTTTATTGATGGCCAGCCAGACTCAGGAGCTTTCTGTTTCAATCCCGAGCCACAAACAAGACTTTTGAGTTTCTTTTATATGGAGAGGAAAGGTTAAATGGTCCTTTTGTTTCAGTTCTCAATAGGCTTGAATTAGCATATATATCTTCCACATCTTAGGTAAGATATTAGCATGGACTTCAGGCATAAGCTTTCAGCATATTTTGTTTGCATTTCCCCTGAATACTTAAAGTTTATAGACCTTGCATTGTTAAACTCTTTCCTGGGACTGGAGTCCTTGCCATGGTCACCAAGGGCAGGATTGCAACCTTTTATCATCCCACACCCACAAGTCACAGATAGTTTAGGTTATCTCTTAAGAGACAAAGAGCCTCCCACCCATAGCACACATCAACATGGGGCACTTTTAGGAAGTTGGAGTTGTTCTGCATGATATTGCAAAGATGGATACAGGCCATTATACAATTTATCAAAACCTATAAAATTGTACAGTGTAAAGTGCAAACCATAATGTAAACTATAGACCATGGTTAGTAGCAATGTTTCAATATGTGTTCATCAATTGTAACAGATATACCACATGAATGAAAGATATTATTAATGGCGGAAGTGTAGGAAAAGAAAAGGATTAATTATATGGGATTCTCCTATATTTTCATTGAAACACTTAAGTAATCTTAATCTTCTTTAAAAATAAAGAAAAAAAGATATATTTTGAGAGGAGGGAAATGATGGCATCAGATTAAGTGCACCCACATCATCTCTCCTACAAAATAAATGGCTCAGTGGGGGTAAAATCCTATCTGAGAGAGCAGTTTTGGGAACCCACAAAGCAGGAAACTTCAGGGCATCCATCTGCAGAGAGTGCGACAAAAAGAGTGATTGCTCAAGGTAAAACCATGAGTTTCTGTCACTTGAGGCTGGAGCTGTGGGATGGCTAAGCCCCTCCCTCAGGGGAAGAAGCTTGGGAAAACCCCAACTCTTTCTGGTCAGCCAGCCAGAGAAGACCTAATCTAAGTGTTGTGGGTTCTGTTGAAGTGTGGAGAGTAGTTTGCCCTGTGTGTGTCTGATTGCCTGAACTCAATTTTTTTGAGCTTCGAGGAGCATAACAGCTAGCTTAAGGTGACACCAGGAAGAGGGGAGAGGCAAATCTACTGATTCAGCCTGATCTACCTAACCACACTGGGATAGGGAAATTTGGTCTGGATGAAGGTGGAGTCAGGCAATTAACTAGTCCTGTCCAATTCACGGAAAGGAGGAGGAAAGTAGGACGTACCTAATAAGCTTCCAAGAGCATAGTTAAGGTTCCCTGCAAGGTGTGGGTGCTCACTCTCAAAGAGGAGCGTCATTTTTTCTGTGGTGAGTTAAGTCATCAGGGTTCCATTTGAATTTCAAAAGGGAACTCTCACACAAGTTATTGCTTCCTGATGCCCTGGTAAAGAAAGCAGTTTAAAAAATCAGGGGGTGGAGGAGGATAGACAGATTCCTAGTCAGCAGTTTAGCCAATTGCAAAGAGTAAACTCTGCCCCAGAGAAAGGCACTCTTTCTGAAGAGCTAATCAATCCAACAAGAAAGTTTAGCTTAGTGGAGGAGTTTTGACCTTAAATATACAATGTCTCTAGTTCAATTCCTAGCTCCTCCCAGTAGTGACACACTAGGACATTAAACATCTACTTTAGGACAGGGAAAATATAGACATTATCCTTGTATTAGCTTTCCTTGTGTCTCTTATTTTTCCATAAAAAAAAAGCTACTTTTGTTACATAATTTAATTTAGTTTACTCACTAAAACCCACTTCAAAATCTGCAGTTAGAAAGCTGTGTGGTAATTAATTGAGAAGCACTGCCAGCATGACAAGGTTCACAGGGGCTTTAGAGGGAAGTCTGTTTTTTTCTTAGTGTTTGGTTGACTCCTTGCTTATGAGTTTGTCTGTTTTTTGGTTTCTTGTCTTTCCTTCCTCTTTAACCCCTCTCCCTCTTTTTTTAAAATTAGGTACTGCCAGCTTGTTTGTTTCCTTTATTTCCTCTTTCTTGGTTTCCTGTTTTCTATGCATACTGATTTTGGCTAACAATGCTATCTCTTTTCTTTACTACATCTTTCTATCTTCTGCCCTCTGATGTTGCTCTTGCATTTCATCTCTGTTTTGATCCCAATTTTTCTGACTTTTTATTTCTAACATTTCTATTGTTTTCTATCTTTTATTAACTTTCTATTTTTGTACTTTCTTTTCTCTTTCCCTGTCTCCTGGTCACATTGGTCTTTTAATTCATACTATATTCATCTTCATATTCAGCTGCCTATTTCACTGTAGGTACTCCACTTTATTATTCCTATAACTCTACACTGCTTATAAGAGTTTAATATTCATTTTTCTAGGTCTCATACAATTCTTCTGCTAAATTTTACTATCAATATTATTATTAGACTTTTTCTTTTCTTACATCTTTTGTTTTCCCTGGCTCTAATCTTTTTTCTTCAAGTGAACTTAGACAACAACAAGGAAATAGAATAAGAAGAAAAAAGTGTCAAAGAGAAAACTTAACACACACACAAAAGGAGCAACAAAATAAAACCTAATACTAGATGGGGAAGATAGTCAACAGAACAAACTGACCAAGAAAGAATAATGACCGGACAACAACCAAAAATTACAAACCATACCAATAATCAGGAAGACTTGGCCCAGTCTGATGAACAAACAAACCCAGGAAGAGGAGCAAACACTGAACAACTAATCAAAGTTGTCCAAACAAATGTCATGGACCAACTTAATGAAGTGAAGGAAGAGATTAAGTGTATTAAGAAAACATTTGCAGAGCATGCTGAAGAAATTATAAACATATGCAAAAAGATAGCAGATGGCACAATAAAAAAATACACTCTCAGCAAATAACAGTGATTTGAAGAGGCAGAGGAAAGAATTAGTGATGTGGAAGACAGACATCTGAAATGAAACAGATAATAGAATTGACAGATAAAAAATAGAAAAAATCTAGCAGGGACTTAAGGATTTGAAGGAAAACACAATGTGCACAAACACACACACCACAGGCATCCCAGAAGGAGAAGAGCAGGAAAAGGGGTGTTGGAGGAAATAATGGCTGAAAACTTCCAAAAACTATTGAGGGAGATGAATGTGCATGCCCAGGAAGTGCAGCACACCCCAAACAGTATAAATACTAACAGGCCTACTCCAAGACATGTACTTGTCAAATTATCCAATGTTCAAGACAAAGAGAAAATCCTGAAGGCAGGAAGTGAAAAGAGAACCATCACATACAAGAGAAGTGCATAAAGATTAAGTGCTGATGCCCAGCGTGAAGGAGGGAGCAGCCTCCCGAGGAATGGCACCGCCCACACTTCCCGTGCCGCTGACAACCACAGAAGCGGACAAAGAAACAAGACGCAGCAAAAAGACACAGAAAACAGACAACTGGGGGTGGGAAGGGGAATTAAATAAATAAAAATAAATCTTTAAAAAAAAAGTTTAAGTGCTGATTACTCATCTGAAATCATGGAGGCAAGAAGGCAGTGGTATGATATAGTCAAAGTAGTAAAAGAAAAAATATTAAATTATTATTAATACACACTTAGAAGTTTATTAAGCACTTCCTACAAATATTTTTATATTTTTCACCACTGGACTAGTTAACTGCCTGACTTCACCTTCTCCCAGGTCAACTTTCCCTGTCCCAGTGTGGTTAGGTAAATCAGGCTGATTCAGTAGATTTGCCTCTCCTCTCTTCCTGGTTTCACCTTGAGCTAGCTGTTATGCTCCTCAAAGCTCAAAAAAATCGGGTTCAGGCAAACAAACACACACAGGGGAAACCCCTCTCCACCTTTCACCAGTACCCCCCACTCCTAGATTAGGTCTTTTCTGGCTGGGTGACCAGCAAGAGTTGGTGTTTTCCAAGGCTTTCTGTCCTAAGGTTGGGCCTTAGCTATCCCACAACTCCAGCTTCAAGCAGCTCATGGTTTTACCTTGAGCAATCACTCTATTTGTTGTCCTCTCTCCAGATCTATGCCCTGAATCCTCCTGCTTTGTGGGTTCCCAAAACAGTTCAATCAGGTAGGATTTTGCCCCCTCTCAGCCATTTTTTTTGTGAGAGTGATGGGGCGTGTACTTAATCTGATGCCATCTTGCTCCCCCATCTGGTTAGTAATACTTTTAAACAGAATTCATATATCTCCCATTTCAGAACTAGACTGAAAAACAATGTTATGCATTGAAAAGGACTTATTAGGAGTACTGGTTCTGCCACTGTTTTAATTTCCTAGCTGAAACAAATACCATAAAATGGGTTGTAGTAACAACAGGAATTTATTGGGTCAGGGTTTGAGAGTCCTGAAGACTTACTTCTTCTGGGGTTGATATTTTCTGGCTGGCTGACAATCTTGTGATTCCTTGGCTTTTCCATCACAAGGCAATGCTTGTGGTGGCATCGTGTATCTCTTCTGTACTTCATTGACTTCCAGCTTCTGACTGCTCCCTGAAGCTTCTTTGTGTGAAATTTCCTTAACTTATAAGAACTTCAGCCATATTGAATTAAGGTCAACCTGCATTCAGTTTGGGGCACCTTAACTAATAATACCTTCAAGGGCCCTATTTAAAATGGTTGACATCTACAGTCTGGGGCTAGAACCAGAGCAAGATTTTTGGGGGAACATGATTCAATCCCTAACAGTCACTAATTGTGTGTTCCTATGGGTTTTCTTTGCTTATCTATAAAAGGAATAGGGGTGAGCCATGAACCAGAGGGAGTAAGGTCCCTTTCAGATCTAACATTTTATGGTCCTCAAAATCCAATGCACAGAAAGATGTTATGCCAAGTAGAGCTGAGAATCAGAAAATCCAACTTTGACACTATCAGTAAGACCTTGAACAAGTCATTTCCCCTCTTTTGTGCTTATGATTATCTATAAATGAGAAGGCTGCTATAAATGAATTCCAAGGACACTTTCAGATCTTATATGGATTTAGCACTTGGTACAGTACCTCACAAATATTTATTACTTAATGATTATTTCTTGAATGAATTTATGAGTCCATATTTGCAACCAGGAACTTCCATAAGTAGACTCTTCTTTGGATTTTTGCTTCTTTCTGATACTATGACATCACCCCACCTCACATTGGGCCTGAAGTTTACCATGACCTATTTTCTTATAAAGAATACTTTCTAATTTTTCAGTCAGAACAAAAATTTGCAAAGGCAAAATACAACCTTCACCTCTGGAGTCCATTTAGAATAAATGGACTGCCCTAATTTTCAGTGCATACTCATGCATCTTGTCTACTATCATTGAAGGCAAGTTTGACAAAAGTTTCATATGAAGTTCCAAAATTCTGAAAATAAAGCAATGTACACACCAAATTATAATTTTTTCATTCATATGTTTTGCTCATCTATGCATTCAGCAATTATTTATTTAGGGCTAATTATGTGTCATTTATTATACTATAATATTACACACTGTGAAGAATTCAGAAATGACCTGCCCTCAAATATCTAGTGGGGAAAATATGTCACATATATACAGAACTGTAGGACAAGGTAGAAATGATAAGTTCTTTAAGAGAGAGAAAACATTTCATGGTCATAACTGTAAAAGCTGAGTAAGACTCTCTGCAAAAAACAACTTCTAATGTGAGTTCATCCTTGGGTTTTTACAGAACTATCTACATATTAATATTTTTCTAACAAAGAAAATACCAAGAAAAGTATGCTTTCTCCAGATGACATACTGTAACATTATGGTGTCCATATACTTATGAGCTTTTATGAGGAGAAAACAATCACTTTTTTGGGTTCCTTAAAGCTGCTGTCATGTGTCATGGTTATTTTCATAATCTGCTATTATTTTGATAAATAGTGTGAATTGACAGTGTGTTTGGAAAACACGACATTCTCTGAAAATAAATATGTCACAAAGTTGTTAGGATTATCTTGATGAAGGACACAATGTACAGATTAAATAGTGATGAACAATTCTACACTATGATGGTGTTGAAGGCTCATTCCACATCTTGATCCACTTTTGAGTTCACCTGCAGCCTCAATGAATAGATGATTTTCATGCTGAGACAATGAGCATGTATATCTCTGCTAAGGAGTTTCTTTTGCACCTGGGGAAATTGCGTAGGCCATAGCAGCATTTATCATTCTGGGAAATCTTGATATTCTATGCTGAATAATTTTTTTGTTGTGGGAGGTGGTCATTTTTATTGTAGGATGATAAGCAGTATCCCTGACCTCCACCCTCTAGATGCCAGTAGCATCAATCCCTCAGTCTTGACAACTATAGTTTTTACAGACTTTGCCAAATGCTCTGTGGAGGGAAAACTCATTCCAGGTTGAGAACCACCGGTTCTGCTTATGGAAGTGCTGAGGAATTAATGTCCTCCTGGGCAACCATCAGCTAATAAGGAAAAATAAAAATTTTCCCAGTTCTTCCATTGGGCATTCAGAGGCACATTCTACATGAGTCCTCAGAAGGTCCCCTGCAGAAGTGAGCCCCATTTATACATACTGGTACCTGAACATTAATGTATTTTTATGGGCTTTATTCCCCTCCCTGTCTCATTTTTTCCACCCCATTATTTGTGTTACCTGTTATCACCTCCAAAATGGATTACATGCTTCCAAGTTTTTGTGTCTGGGAAAGCTTTTTAAAAACCCCATCTAAGAAAGCTCCTAGCAGACTACTTCAAGATTACATTGCTAAATTCTACAAGACTACTGTTTTTAATTTATCTCCATAGCTAATAATGTTGGCATCAATCACAGAAATTCATATGAGTCTTTTGCTTCTTCAGAACCATACCAATCCATGGGAATAGTGGAAGGCTGTGTTGTCACATTTTCTAAGAACACATGTTTGTGAACACAAATGCATTCCTCTATTTTGATCTATGCTTTTTAAATATCCTGTTTAGAACAATTCAGTTTTACCCAGAGGTGCTGTTTAAATTAATAAAAATGATATGTATATAGTAATGTCTAGATATACTCATAGTGGAAACAATTAAAAACAACAGCTGGGGTGGGTACTGGGAGCCTGGCCGGGGGGTCACGGTCATGGACCCTGGGGAGCAGCAGCAGTCCGCCAGGGGCAATGGCAAGAACCAGGAAGGAAGGAGGGCACAACAGTGGGTTCCTGATACTAATGGCTATGCTTTTGAGCCTACACATCTGCAATAAGAACAAGGCCTAGAGTAGCACTGTGCCTGGGAGTCTCCTCCTGACAGCCTTCATGTTACTCAAATGTGGCCACTCTCACAGCCAAACTCAGCATGTAGATGCAGTGCATTCCCCCCAACGTGGGACATGACACCCGGGGATGAGCCTCCCTGGCACCGAGGGATCACTACCACATACCAGCTGAAGATACAACTAGAAAATGACCTTGAATTAAAGGTTCAATAGGGATCAGCAGAATATCCTTGTCTACATATAATAACATGACTTCAAAATGCTGTTTGACCTAATATAAGGGGGAAATGGAAAGGAGAAATGAGATTATAAGGCTATGAGTCTCTAAAAAAGAGTCTGGAGGTTGTCAGAAGGAATGCCCTTATGCACAACTGAGCAGAGTCTAAGAGACAGATAAAGTAGATACAACCCCAGGTATTGGTTCTTCTGAGGGATAAAGAGACCCACGGGTTCTATGGTCATGGCAGATGGGGTTCACTGCCATGGCAGATGGCCCTTCTTTGGAGCTGGTGTTTCTACATGATGGAATTGAACTTGGAGGGGATCTCTTCCCACAAGACTTGCATGCTACTTTATTGGAATTGTAGTTGGTGCTGGGGTTTAAGATATATTTAGGGGATTTGAATCTCTGGACTGATAATAAGACACCCAGGCCCAGAGCCTCAACAGACTTCAGCTCCTACACTTTGATTTATTGGACTGACCCCACTCAGCTAACATGGAGTTGAAGAAGGTCAACCACCACACCATGGAGCCTAGAGAGTCTACAACTGAAAGCAGGAGGAGTGCATCCAGTATCCATGTGGAATCTAAGCCCCCACTTGACATAGATGTGCAATGGACACAACCAATCCAATGTCCACAGAGAAAATGTGGAATGGGTGTGGGAAGGGTAGCCATGGTGGCTGCTGGGTTTGGGGAATGGGAGGAAGAGATGAGATGTGGAGGCGTTTTTGGGACGTGGAGTTGTCCTGGGTGGTGCTTCACGGACAATTACAGGACATTGTAGACCCCCCCAGCGCCCACTGGATGGAATGGGGGAGTGTGGGCTATGATGTGGACCATTGGCTACAGGGTGCAGTGATGTTCAGAGATGTACTTACTGGGTGCAATGGATGTCTCACGATGATGGGAGAGAGTGTTGCTGTGGGGGGAGTGGGGGGTGGGGGCGGTGGGGTTGATTGGGACCTCGTATTTTTTTAATGTAATTCATAAAAATAAATAATTTTAATTAAAAAATGATATGTAATAAATGATGAAGGTTTTGCCATAGATCATACTGGTAACACATATTAGAGAAAAGGTAATGAGTTTGGGTCTATCCAGGATCAGTGATGGCAGGGTCTAAAGTTCACATAATCCAAGTCCAAGAAAGTCTGAAAAACTTAGGTATGATCTAGATCATGGTTAATGGCTGGTAAGTATATGAATTAAGGAGTAGATATTGATATTTTGGTACACAGATTCTTTCCAGGGTGAATGTAGACTCTAGGTTGTCTTTGAGGAAGACTCAAGCATATATTAGAAAAGCACATAAGAAATCCGAGCCTAGTCCAAGGTAAAGGAGTAGATGAGAGGATTAAGCTGCCAAGACTACTCTCTGAATTAAGGGAATCAAAGGATTCTGGATAGCTGGGATATTGATGGAGATTTGGACCTGAAGGGTATCGGGAATGAAAGAAAGAGAAAAGGGAGAAGGAAACAAAGAGAAAGAACAAGCGAGAGAGCTGGGATCAGGGGGTCTGTGAGTAATAACTCCTCAGACAACTTTATTGTTTACAAGGGGCTCTCTATATACCCCAGTCTGTGTGACAACAAG
Organism: Dasypus novemcinctus; assembly: GCF_030445035.2. Classification (NCBI taxonomy): domain Eukaryota; kingdom Metazoa; phylum Chordata; class Mammalia; order Cingulata; family Dasypodidae; genus Dasypus; species Dasypus novemcinctus. The sequence goes on along the minus strand of NC_080704.1, from coordinate 89,515,554 downwards.
CAGGACCATGTAGCCTACATGCCATGAAGCAGTAACACATAGCTGATGTGACATCAAGCAGCATTACCCATAGTCTAAAGAATTTCAAAAATCTTATCTCAAGGTACAAAGTCTAAGTGTTCTATTCACTACAAAAGGTATGTGCTCATCTTTTCTTTCAGACTTTAACAGCTTCATCCCATTTGCTGGGAACACTTAATTACTGCATTCCTTAGGTTGTAAGCATAGCCATGGAGACAGCACTTCTCTCCTTGTGAGGCCACTGTGCCTCAGTTTCCAACATCTCTCCCTTTTTGTTTTAGTTGAGGTGACCATGCCTGTCTTAGGTTGTGCTCCTCTGAGAGTCTTACCCATCATTGACTACCAGGCAAGTTTTTCAACTTGGGGAAAGTATTGAAGTGCTTTTGCTAGTACCAGATTATTCACATGTCCCATGGTTGTTATGCTTTGCAATTTTCTTTGAAAGCACTGTCTGGCACAGGCAAGAATCATGAGCATACAGAACAAATATGATTAGCCCTATTCCTAAAGCTGACAGGAAATGCTGTGATTTCTACCAATTAACTGGGTTAAATTTTGTAATATGTGAAATCATATCTGAGAAAATATCTTTATCATTGGCTACATAATTTGATTTTGAGACATTTCTAATACTTTTCTATGTAATTCCTTTATTTCCAGAAAGATATTACTTTTATGGCCTAGCAAATGATTCTTAAACTTTCCACATTCTTTATCAGATGAATTATAGGCAAGAGGAGTAATACAAAAGTTGCTTTCATTTCAATTATATTTCAATCCCCTTAACAAGTTTAAATTATACAATGATCTCCAATGTGCAAAACAGCAGATTCTAACTCATTAACCCAGTTATTTAACTGTTCATCAATGTGCTCTTGGCTATGCCACAAATCACTAGCATTTTTATGCCAATCATGCATGTATTGTTGAGTCTGTACTTTCAGGTAAAGCTATCATAGCAGTAGCGGCAGCTGTAATGATTCCAATCAGTCCCAAAATGCTTATAATAAGCAGTCCAATAAAGCATTTAGTCCGTTTCAAGAATTCTTATGTAGCAATAATTGAATTTCAGGAGACGACTGCCAAATCTGCATCATTCTCACCAGTATCCAGATGCCTTTTCTTCTTCTGGCCATGGCTCATCGATGTTCACCTTTTCAGTGGAGCCACTTTTGCCTTTTCTCAGGTTTCAGTGGTAGGGCCCTGGATCTTCACAAGGGCATCTGTGTCAACAGTCTTAAAAGGGATGTTAGTGGAGTGGGCAGGGACATGACAGTCACCTGTTACTACTAGCAGGTATCCCAGATGTTTTTTAATAATCTGAGGGTGATTTAAAACAGCCCATCATTTCTGTCTTGTTTTTATTATTTGCAATCCACCCCTGGATAGGGATGACTGTCTTTAGACTGAACAAACACTATTGGGTTAAGTCTTTCACTTTTAGCAGGACCTCTCACGCTGCACACAATTGCTTTTTATATTTTGCTTTTGGCCCCTTTCCACAGTTGTGACCAAAACCCAAGGGGTACTCATTTAGAATTTTACTTTTGCCACAAACTCCTCCCAAAGCCAATATTGGTGCTTGCTACATCCAATTCATAGGCTAAGTTAAAGTCCACAATTTACCTTCCTTTTATTATTATTAAAAGCAGCTTGCTGGAGGTTTTCCTACTTCCATAAAGGACTTTTCCAATTAATACATACAATGGTTTTAATATTTGAGACTAAGTGAGAGATGAAAGATTTTCAGTATTCCAACAATATTACAGACTACATTAACATGAGAAAACATTGTACTTTATCAATTACAGCAGGTTATAGTTTTGTTTTACCTAACTAAACATCATTGAAGAATTTGATAGAGCAGTAGGGACCCTGCAGCCTGTCCCAGTTGTTTGCTTAGTTCAGGCTCTTAAGATAAGATACTGCTGTCTCTGATGTTTCTTTTCATCCTGAAAAAAGGATTACTGGTTAACATAATATCATCAAGAGAGTTTCAGCCACCGATTTTATGCAGCTAGGTTATTATCACCATGCCAGGACAGATGGTTGGGCTATGCACACAGCCTTGGGGAAGCACTGCAAAAGTTCATTGTTGACTTATCTACAGGTAGGAGAATACAGGCGGGTTTGCCTTGCCTAAGGAAATACTAAAGAAAGTCTTAGCACATTTTAAAACAAAGTGATAGTGACATAGTTGGATATTTAATTTTTTGCAACAAACTAGCAATATTTGGGACTGCTGCATATTACAATGTTGTTATTTTAATTTATGATAAGTGGTTGTTTCTGTGGCACACACATTTTTATATTAATTAAACCTATAATTAATCATATTTTACTTTTGCTTAATATGTTAAAATATTGGTATATTTAAACACTTGTAAGTACTCATTTGAAACTTTTACTCATACAACTCTAACAGAGGCTTAATAAAATCCTGTTAATTTTATAACGCTTTTAAACACTCTCTACTTAACTTATAACATATTAAATGAACTTAACTATTTTATTACCTTAATTTTTCTTTCAAGATAAAAGAACAAATTTCTTGTAATTGTATGAAATAAAAAGCTGTATTTCAGGATTTGATTTTGAAAAAGCAGGTTTGAACATTATTTTCCTTTAAAAGAGATAAGAACTTTTCTTCTTCAAACATTGAGGAATGATGAGGTTAAAGCACAAGAAGCTATTTTGATAAAACAGGCTTTCTTTCTATACTGATTATTCAGGATAGAAACTTTTCATAAACTTTCACCAAAACAAACTAATGATTTGAGAGACTTTGAAAAAGGACAAAAATTTTAACTTTGCATTAGTACACTATTTGATACTAACCTTTATAAACTTTATAGAGACCCATCAAATCTTGTTTAATTTTAACTATAAAAATTTCTTTCCACAAACCTTCTACACTTTCAATATTCATTCAGGTTTTGTCCCATACTCTACCCTATCCCAATAATCAATCATTTTATCTTAGGACAAAATCATCTCCTGTTTCCTTAACAATAAAAACACATTCCATATATCCAACATACTAAGTTACCAAGCAAACTTCTTACAACATGTAATTGTCATCAACACTAAACAAGCTTGTCAAAATAATGAACTTTTCTTCACTTTAAATACTTAGCAACATGCAATACCAGAAACAGTCTTCTAGAAGCAAGTTGGCAGGGGAGGCTGGCCACCAAGTTTTCCCGTTATAAAATTCTTTTATTATTAGTATTATCAATTCAAGTTTTGTTTAATAATGACTTTTTCAAATTAACCATTTAAATACCTTAATTTAAACAATGCTTTGTTAAACTTCTTATAATTATATATTATAACCATATGGTCTATAATTATATTGTTTTAAGACAAATATTACTTTCACAGAACACATTCCCTTACTTAAAGTTACTACAATACTTTCTATAACTTGCCACATGCATTTAAGTTCCTAGAGTTTATGAAAATTAGCCATCCTACTTTAGGACAAAACAAACCTTTTAGAAAAAACTTACTAAATTTCAGTCAGCATTCCCAAAAACTTTTAACCTTCTTTAATATTCATTTAAGTTTTACATCCTTCATTCATCCTGTGAAGAAAAATAAGCTATTCATTTCAATCTAGGTGAAAACTATTTTTTTAAAAGACTTACAGTAATTTTGTTAATCAAGTCTTACAATTTTTATCATTGTAGATTTCTTATTAACATTTAAACTTAAGTATTAATATAAGCACTTATTTAATTTTTGGCCATTTGAATAGAGCTCTTTTAAAAATTTTTACTTATTAATTTATATCACCATCTGGAGGTATCAAAATATACACTAACATTGAACAAACAGACAAACACAAAGCAATTACAACACATTAACAGAAACATACAGTTTACAATTGACTCATAATTCTTACTTTCTTGGTATAGCTGCTTTTAAGTTCTCTGTTATAGCACATCTTAGATTGTACTTTTAAAAATTTCTTCTGGAATCCATGTTGCCTGTAACATGCAAGCTTGTGCTTGGAAACATTTTGATTAGTTATCAGCAATCAGTTAAGATAACTTGAGCAGCATAAATGTAGCTAAGCTCTTATTTAGCAGTTTAGACAGACCATTAACACACATTTTTGGATTACTACTCTGTGAGACTATATTGAACACCTCAAGCTCCTGTTCTTGTTCCAACTTACTTTCTTTCATTTCAAATTTACTTGTGGGCTTAGAAAATAAAGTAATTTCATCTTTCTCTCCTTCTTCAGTCTGTAAAGGATCTAAAGCTCCAACTATCTGGTGGCATAAGGCCCATACTGATAATGGAATGAATTCCCTTTTTTGATATGCTCTTCATAAAGCTTTCATTACACATCTCCACTGTTTCAAATTTAAAACATTATGCCCCTGAGGCTGAAGCCAGCAACAATGCTTTGTATTAAAGCAAACAATTCTAGTAATTTATAGCTTTTTACAGGCACCCCATTAACCTTCAGTAAAGTTTTTAACACTTGCAAATATGCTTCCACACATCGCATTTGATTACCCATTACCCTGATGACTTCGAGGAAAATGTTACTTACTTAAAAGAGGACTCGAGTCACACTGATTTGGACATCACATGACCCTCGATGAGGTCTTTTCCATGATTCCTGATACTGATTTGGAAGACTCACTAACTTCTTCGGGCCCCATTTGGGCGCCAGATGTTGGAGATTTGGACCTGAAGGGTTTCGGGAATGAAAGAAAGAGAAAAGGGAGAAGGAAACAAAGAGAAAGAACAAGCGAGAGAGCTGGGATCAGGGGGTCTGTGAGTAATAACTCTTCAGAGAACTTTATTGTTTACAAGGGGCTCTCTATATACCCCAGTGTATGTGACAACAAGCAGGACCACGTAGCCTATGTGCCATCAAGCATTAACATGTAGCCTATGTGACATCAAGCAGCATTACCCATAGTCTAAGGAATTTTAAAAAATCTTATCTCAAGGTGCAAAGTCTAAGTGTTCTATTCACTACAAAAGGTATGTGCTCGCCTGCCCAGGAATGGTGCCGCCCACACTTCCCGTGCCGCTGACGACAACAGAAGCGGACAAAGAAACAAGACGCAGCAAATAGACACCAAGAACAGACAACCAGGGGAGGGGGGGAAATTAAATAAATAAATAAATCTTTAAAAAAAGAAAAAAAAAAGGTATGTGCTCATCTTTTCTTTCAGACTTTAACAGCTTCATCTCATTTGCTGGGAACTCTTAATTACTGTATTCTTTAGATTGTAAGTGTAGCCATGGTGACAGCACGTCTCTCCTTGTGAGGCCACTGTGCCTCAGTTTCCAACAGGATATAGGATGAAGAGATGTGATTTTGGATTGGATAAGGAAGCAATAGTTTAATGTTCCCTTGGGAAATCAGAGAAACACTAGGTGTTGTAGCAAAAGACATTTTAAAGACCTTGTTGGGGAAAGGGTGGGAATTCTATTACAGCAGACATCACTTTCATTGTTTCACTATGGCTGTTGCTAAAACATAAACCATATTGTAAATTACTGACCATGATTAGTAGCTATGTTTCAATATTTATACATCAACTGTAACAAATTTAATGTCCCTATTTAAAAAGATCATTAATGGGAAACAGAGATAAAGGGGAGGACGTTGGGTATATGGGAGTCCCCTATATTCTGTATGTGAATTTACTGTGACCTAAAACTTCTTTGAAGTCATAATGAAAAAAAATCAAATTTAAGACACTGAGGAAGAAATGGAAGAATACCTATAACAGGACAATACCTACAACAGCAATGAAAGGCATAATGCTAAAAAAATTTTTTATAATATTTTTCATTTTTAATACCCCAATTTTTAAACTTATTTAGTTTTCCTAAATTATTATGTATTTTATTTCTTATGTTTAAACCTATCAATACTATCTCATTTTCCTATTAATTGAATTTGGCAATATTTTAGGCTTCATTTTTGAAGAAGTTTTGGACCCCAGAGGGGTTCAACTCTGGCAGGATAGGAGCATTGGTTTAGGGTGTCATTGATGATGGATGCATGGGAGTGAGTTTGCCTAGGCATGCATATAGGGAATATAGATACATTCAGATATTCATTGGGCATTGGTACAGTGGATAGAGAGTCACATAACAATTGAGGGAGTGCTGGGTTCCCATCCTGGGGAGCTCTGCTGCATTCCCCAATGGAAGGGCAACAATCCCCCAAGTGAAGGGGCAATGACTGATGAAGAAGGATGGTCCAATGATGGGCCCTTGATACTAACATCTACGCTTATTCACCTTTTGTGTTTGAAATTTCAACATGGTCTAGTGTTGTAGGGTGCCTAAGAGTTAGCTCCTGAGAGCTGTCATGTTGCTCAAATGTGGCCACTCCCTAAATCAAACGTAGTATATAAATGCATTACCTTCCCCCAACATGGGACATGACTCCCAGGGATGACTCCCTTGTAACTGATGGATTACTACCAAGCAGTGGCTGGCAATGCAACTGGAAAGAGTCCTTCAATAGAAGAGGTTAATGGTAAAGACAAATGAGTTTATAGGGCTAAGAGACTTTAAAATGTGTTGGTAGGTCATCAGAGATGTCACACTTGTACATATCTCAGCAGGATCTCATGGACATTCAAAGTAGATACTACCCCAGGTTGTGGTGCTCCAGAGGGTTTCAGAGACACCCACGTCCTAGAGTCTTGGCAGATAGCTCCAGAGTATGGTGCCTGCCAGTGGGCCCTACTTTGGAATTTGTGCTCCTGAGTATGATGGAGTTAGACTCAGATATGACTTCTCTACACATGCCTCTTCTGTCCCTTTTATTGATCTTTTTGGTGGTACTGGGGTTGGTGTATGTCCAGGAGACTTGACTGCCTGGGATGTCCATGTACCAGCTGGGCCCTAGATCTCAGCAGAGTTGCAACACCTACTTTCCAGTTCATTGGACTTACCCAGGTCAGCTAACAAGGATGTGAGGAATGTCAACCACACCAAGGAACCGAGAGAGTTTACAACTGCAAGTAGGGGGATCACATCCATCAGCCATGTGGGATTGAAGCTTCCTCTCATTTAAGAGGTGGAGTGGGCATCACCATCCCAGAGATCTCAGGATTTGGGAATAATATATGGACTAGAGTGGACTTACTGGTAATCTATCCTATAATTATTGTCACCCTAGAAATGGAAGAAACTATATAATTTATGTGGAAACAGTGGACACTGGAGTTGCTGAAGGCACTGAGAGGAAAAAGGAGGTGTAATATAGGGGCATTTTCAGGAATTGGAGTTGTCCTGAATGATGTTGCAGGGATAGATGCAGGACATTATATATACCAACATAACACACTGAATGGACTGGGAGAGAGTGTAAACCATGATATAAACTATAATCCATGCTGTGTAGCAGTGCTCCAAAACATATTCATCAAATGTAATGAATGTACCACACTAATGAAAGAAGTTGTTGATATGGAAAGGTGGGGGTGTGGGGAGTGGGGCATCTGGGAATCTCCTATATTTTTTAAGCTAACATTTTGTGTGATGTATGTATCTTTAAAAATAAATTAAAAATATATTTTAAAAAGTGATATGAACCAGATTGAAGAGTAATATTGTCTGGTGAAAAGGACTTAATAGGAGTACTGTTTCGGCCACTATTTTAGTTTTCTAGCTGCCAAAACAAATACCATACAATGGTGTTGGTGAGCTTGCTGGTAAACAACATGTAGCCAAAATGGCCCCTAAGCATACAAAATGGCTATCACAAAAGACACCTCCCTTCTTCCTAGCCAGTTTCCCGCCAGAGAAGCCCGCACGTGCCAACTTCAAAACTACCTCATCCAATCAAGTAGCTGTTTTATATTATCCCAATCCCCTTAGCCTATCTATAATTGACACGTCACCTCAAGCCCCCACCCCTGCCTATATAAGCTGTACCACTTCCCCAATAAACCAGACCTGCACCACGAGCCTGCATCTCCGGGGAGGTTACTGTGTGTTTAACCCGGCTGTGTGATACCGGGGCCCCGTCATCACTCACAACCCATTTGAGTTCGCCTCGCCGAGGCGAAAGCCATCTAGCTAACGGCCCCAGGGGCACGCCCACACAATGGGCTGCTTTTTAGAATTTCCAATGGGCTTGCTTTTTAGAATTTCTTCACTATATTCTATGTTTTACTATTGCTTCACAGAACAAGAAGTTCACCAGATCAGATGCTTGTTCTTCATTATGGAGACTACTAGAAAGTACATAGCAATGTGGCTCGAGGGTACTGGTAAATAGAACATACGACTTGAACAAAGCCTGCCATTTATAACCTTGAGTCATGAAAATGTAGAATTAGCAATGTTATGTTTCAACATGAAAGGGTACAAGTTATCTCTTTCATGTGTATATCACCCAAGTTATTGTACAAGAATATCCCTATTGCCTCTTGCAGGAGAGTCAGGATTGAAGAGTGATTCCTGAACTCAGAATCTTTCACTCTACCATTAAAGAGCTAAATGACAACTGTTCAGAAACTCAATTTTCTCATCTCTAAAATCATGCCAATAGGGCTACTTTACTGGGCTGCTTTAAGCAAGAAATGAAATGATGTGTTTTAAAAGTGATTTTTCTGTACAAACATTATTATAATTGGCATTTTAGGGCTGATCTTCAGAGTTAGTAGGACATGTGGGCCTACAGGATATATTTTAATAGCTATGGCTGAGTCCCAACTATAAATATTATGCCTGATGTTAGCAGAGATGTGGAGAGAGAGAAAAACATAACTCAGATCATCTTGTGCCTCTTTGTAACAGCCTGAAATTTACCCTTGTTAATGATTTTCTTATGGTTTTAAAGGAAAAATGAATATATATTTTTTTATTTTTTATTAGAAAACTTATGGTTTACATAAATATGCAGAAAGTACAGAGTTACCTTATAAAACCCTCACACATGCAGTTTCCTCTATTCTTTTTTGTTTGTTTGTTTGTTTGTTTTGTGTTTTTTTGTTTTGTTTTTTTAATTTTATTTTTTTTATTGACTTTGTAATAATATTACATTAAAAATATATATGTGAGGTCCCATTCACCCCCACCCCCCCACCCCACCTCTCCCCCCCCCCAGCAACACTCATTCCCATCATCATGACACATCCATTGGATTTGGTAAGTACATCTTTGGGCACCTCTGCACCTCATAGTCAATGGTCCACATCATGGCCCATACTCTCCTCCATTCCATCCAGTGGGCCCTATGAGGATTTATAATGTCCGGTGATTGCCTCTGAAGCACCATCCAGGGCAGCTCCATGTCCCAAAGACGCCTCCACCTCTCATCTCTTCCTGCCTTACCCCATACACATCAGCCACCATGTCCACTTTTCCCAATCCAATGTCACCTCTTCTATGTGGACATTGGATTGGTTGTGTCCATTGCACCTCTATGACAAGAGGAGGCTCAGATTCCACATGGATGCTGGATGCAATCCTCCCACTTTCAGTTGTAATCACTCTAGGCTCCATGGTGTGGTGGTTGTCCTTCTTCAACTCCATCTTAGCTGAGTGTGGTAAGTCCAATAAATCAGATTGTAGGTGATGGAGTCTGTTGAGGCTCAGGACCTGGCTATCACATTGTCAGTCCAGAGATTCAAATCCCCTAAATATATCTTAAACCCCAACATTACCTGCACCTCCAGCATATTAGCATGAAAGTCTTATGAAGGAAGATCCCATCTGAGTCTAGATTCATCACACATAAACACCATTTCCAAAGAGGGGCCATCTGACCTGGTAGTTAACCCCATCGGCCATGACCATAACTCCCATGGGTCTCTTTAGCCCTCAAAGGAACCAATATCTGGGGGTTGTATCTGCTTTATCTGTCTCTCTGACTCTGCTCAGTAGTGCATGAGGGCAATCCTTCTGCCAGCCTCCAGACTCTTTTTTAGAAACTCGTAGCCATATAAACTCATTTCTCCTTTCCATTTCCCCCTTACTTTAGGTCAAACAGCATTTTAAAGTCATGTTATTTTATGTAGACAGGGATATTCTGCTGATCCGCATTGACCCTTCCGTATAAGGTCATTTTCCAGTTGCATCATCAGTTGGTAGTTGATAGTGGTCCCTCGGTGCCAGGGAGGCTCATCCCGGGGTGTCATGTCCCACGCTGGGGGGAAGGCATTGCATTTACATGCTGAGTTTGGCTTCAAGACTGGCCACATTTGAGTAACATGAAGGCTGACAGGAGGAAATTCCCAGGCACAATGTTGCTCTAGGCCTTGTTCTTATTTTAGGCTTATCAGCTCACAAGCATAGTCATTAGCATCAGGGGCTCACTGTTGAACCCTCACTCCCTCCCGGTCCCCGCCGCTGTATATGGGAGACTGTCGCTGCTCCCCTAGGGACCACGACAGAGCTCCACTGGCCAGGAACCCAGTACCCCCCCTGCTGTGGTTTTTAATTGTTGCCACTATGACTATATCCAAACATTACCATGCACCCTGGACATATGTTCTGTACAGCTCCCTGTCAGCCATATATCACCTGTCATTGGTATCCCATACCAGTATCCCTCCATTGCCATTGTTGAAACACTCTGTGATCCAGAACTCCCCGAAATTTGAAGCCCAATATAATGTCATGGTCCCTTACTAGGGAATAGCATATAGCGATGGGTTTAAAGGTTCGATAAAGAACTTGGATAAAGTTAGATAAAGAACTTAGATAAAGAATGTTGACTTGAAAAAATTCTACATCCTATCTTTTTCTTTTTCTTTTTTTTTCCCCCTAATTATTCAGCTTCTCTTCACAGGAGTCCTAGACCACAGCAATGCATATATATATAATACAGCACTCCCATACCTCCACCACAAAACCTTTTTCCTTCCACAGCGATACTCTTACACCCTATTCACATCATATTTACTTAACGTGATGTACAGAGTCTGAGACATTAGCTTTCTAACAAGGTGACATCTGTGCTTATATTATGGTGCATACTTTAGGATACACAGTTCTTTACATTCTTAGTTATGCTATGTTTTACATTATGGTTTACATTATCAGTCTGTCATCTCCTATATGTTATGGTGTAATATTACATGTTTTATATCCATCCTTGTGTACTCTCAAGAAACTCCTCTCTTACCCCCCATTTACCTTGGTTCCACACATTTAACGTCCATTTTCCCTTCTACCTTGGTGCCCACAGTGACAGCCAACCTCCGTTTCCTGAGGAGCCACTTCCAGAGATAGATGGAATAGTGTTCAGGGCCTAACTTGCTCAACTGCCCCAATGCCCTGGGAGCCACCCTTTCTCTCGAGGGATACACTTCCCTCTATTTGATGGCATTAGTCCTCCCCAGGATGTGGGTCCACCCCCACTCTCACTACTTGGGTTTCTACCCCATGGTGTCACCCACTCTGGCAGAATGAGCATTTAGACATTGCCCAGGAGCCCGTCCTGCATCAGACCCTCCCCTCCGAGCATTCTAAACAGGTAACCCTCTTTATTATATTTTGATATGATTTTCTCGGCATTTTACTCTCCACCAACACCTGACCCTCTCCTGTGTTCGTATGCTACCCCGCCCTCCCCCCACTTTTGGGCAATGTTACCCATCCGTCCCTCCCCAGCCACCCTCAAACCCGCAAAGCCCCAACCAAAGGCAACCCCTTGCCCCCCTTTTATCTCTTCTTTGTGTTCATACTTACCACCATCTCGTCTTAAATTCCACCCCTGCAGACATCGGCTCATATCCTTCCTCCACCCTCCGATTTCCTGTAAGCCTATCGTTCAGTCTCTTGCTATCTAGGGCAGCTTGTTTATTTCATATCATTGAGGTCATGTAATATTTGTCCTTCAATGTCTGGGTTGCTTCACTCAACATAAGGTTCTCAAGATTCATCCATGTTATCACATGTGATTGTAGTGTGTTTGTTCTTACAGCCGAGTAGTATTCCATTGTGTGTATATACCACATTTTATTGATCCACTCATCTGTTGATGGGCATTTGGGTTGATTCCAACTTTTGGCAATAGTGAACAATGCTGCTATGAACATTGGTGTACATATATCGGTTTGTGTCCTTGTTTTCAGTTCTGCTGGGTATATACCCAGCAGTGGTATTGCTGGGTCATATGACAAATCTATGGCTAGTTTTTTGAGAAACCGCCATACTGTCCTCCAGAATGGTTGGATCCTTCTGCATTCCCACCAGCAGTGGATGAGTGTTCCCCTTCCTTCACATCCTCTCCAGCACTTGTATTCTTCTGTTTTTTTCATAGCTGCCAATCTTATGGGTGTAAGATGGTATCTCATTGTAGTTTTGATTTGCATTTCCCTGATAGCTAGAGATTTGGAACATTTTTTCATGTGCTTTCTTGCCATTTGTATTTCTTCTTCAGAGAAGTGTCTGTTTAAGTCTTTTTCCCATTTTTTAAATGGGTTGTTTATCTTTTTATTTTCAAGATATAGGAGTTCTTTATATATGCAAGTTATAAGTTTCTTATCAGATATATGATTGCCAAATATTTTCTCCCACTGTGTGGGCTCCCTTTTTACTTTCTTGACAAACTCCTTTGAGGTGCAGAAGGCTTTAATTTTGAAGAAGTCCCATTTATCTATTAGTTCTTTTGCTGCTTGTGCTTTTGTTGAGATATTCATAAATCCATTTCCTATTACAAGGTCCTGTAGATGTTTCCCTACACTGCTTTCTAAGGTTTTTATGGTCTTGGCTCTTATATTTAGGTCTTTGATCCATCTTGAGTTGATCTTTGTATAAGGTGTGAGATGGTAATCCTCTTTCAATCTTCTACATATGGCTATCCAGTTCTCCAGACACCATTTGTTGAATAGGCCACTCTCTCCCAATTGAGAGGGTTTGGTGGCTTTATCGAATATTATGTGGCTGTATATGTGAGGTTCTATATCAGAGCTTTCAATTCGATTCCATTGGTCTATGTGTCTCTCCTTATGCCAATACCATGCTGTTTTCACCACCGTAGCTTTGTAGTATGTTTTGAAGTCAGGTAGTGTGATTCCTCCAATTTCGTTTTTCTTTTTCAGTATGTCTTTGGCTATTCGGGGTCTCTTTCCTTTCCAAATAAATTTCATAGTTAGTTTTTCTAGTTCCTTAAAGAAGGCTGTGTTGATTTTTATTGGGATTGCATTGAATGTGTAGATCAGTTTTGGTAGGATAGACATCTTAATAATGTTCAGTCTTCCTATCCATGAACAAGGAATAGTCTTCCATTTATTCAGCTCTTCTTTGATTTCCTTTAACAATCTTATATAGTTTGCGGTGTATAAGTTCTTTACCTCTTTAGTTAAATTTATTCCTAAGGATTTGATTTTTTTATTTACTATTGTGAATGGTATTTGTTTCTTGATTTCCTCCTGATCTTGCTCATTATTGGTGTACAGAAATGCTACTGATTTTTGCGCATTGATCTTATAACCTGCGACTTTACTAAACTCATTTATGAGTTCTAGAATCTTCATTGTAGATCTCTCAGGGTTTTCTATGTATAGGATCATGTCATCTGCAAATAATGAAATTTTGACTTCTTCCTTTCCAATTTGAATGCCTTTTATTTCTGGTTCTTGCCTCAGTGCTCGAGCAAGTACTTCTAAGATAATGTTAAATAGGAGCGGAGACAGTGGGCATCCTTGTCTTGTTCCTGAGTTTAGAGGGAAGGAGTCTAGGATTTCTCCATTGTAAACAATATTGGGTTTAGGTTTTTCATATATACTCTTTATCATGTTCAAAAAATTTCCTTGTATTCCAATCTTTTGGAGTGTTTTTATCAAGAAAGGGTGCTGTATTTTGTCAAATGCTTTTTCTGCATCAATAGATATAATCATGTGATTTTTTTCCCTTCAATCTGTTTATATGGTGTATTACGTTGATTGATTTTCTTATGTTGAACCATCCTTGCATACCTGGGATGAATCCCACTTGGTCGTGGTGTATAATACATTTAATGTGTTGTTGAATGCGATTAGCAAGTATTTTGTTAAATATTTTTGCGTCTAGGTTCATTAGAGAAATTGGTCTGTAATTTTCCTTTCTTGTGATGTCTTTGTTTGGCTTTGGTACTAGGGTAATGTTGGCATCATAGAAGGAGTTGGGTAATGTTCTTTCTGTTTCGATTTTTTGGAATAGTTTCAGCAGGATTGGTGTCAGTTCTTTCTGGAATGTTTTGTAGAATTCACCTGTGAAGCCATCTGGCCCTGGGCTCTTCTTAGTTGGGAGATTTTTAATAACTGATTCTATCTCTCTGCTTGTGATTGGTTTGTTCAGATCATCAATTTCTTCTTTTGTCAATATGGGCTGCTTATGTGTTTCTAGGAATTTGTCCATTTCCTCTAGATTGTCATTTTTGTTGGAATATAGTTTTTCAAAATATCCTCTTATGATAGTCTTTATTTCTGTGGGGTCAGTGGTGATATCGCCTTTCTCATTTCTTATTTTGTGTATTTGCATCTTCTCTCTTTTTTTCTTTGTTAGTGTTGCTAAAGGTTTGTCAATTTTGTTAATCTTCTCAAAAAACCAGCTCTTGGTCTTGTTTATCTGTTCAAGTGCTTTCTTATTTTCTATTTCATTTAGTTCTGCTCTTATCTTTGTTATTTCCTTCCTTCTTCTTCCTGTTGGGTTACTTTGTTGTTGTTTTTCTAATTCCTTCAAATGTGCAGTTAGTTCTTCAATTTTTGCTCTTTCTTCTTTTTTGATATATGAATTTATGGCTATAAACTTCCCTCTCAGTGCTGCTTTTGCTGCATCCCATAAATTTTGGTATGTTGTGTTATCATTATCATTTGTTTCAAGGTAGTTATTGATTTCTTTTGAGATTTCCTCTTTAACCCACTGTTTCTCTAAGAGTGTGCTGTTTAATTTCCAAATTGTGGTGTGAAATCTGGGCTTCTGTCCCTTGCAAATCTCCAGCTTGACTCCACTGTGGTCAGAGATAATGTTTTGTATGATTTCAATCTTTCTGAATTCGTTCAGCCTTTCTTTGTGGCCTAGCATAGGATCTATCTTGGAGAATGATCCATGTGCGCTTGAGAAAAATGTATATTCTGCTGTGTTTGGGTGTAGCGATCTATATATTTCTATTAGATCCAGCTCCTCTAATATACTATTCAGATGTTTTGTTTCTTTGGTGATTCTCTTTTGAGAGGTTCTGTCCAGAGTTGATAGTGATGTATTAAAATCCCCCACTATAATTGTAGATGTATCTATTCTTTCACTTAGTTTTTCCAGCGTTTGCCTGACGTATTTAGAGGCACCGTTGTTAGGGGCATAGATATTTATGATTGTTCGATCTTCTTGACAGATTTTCCCTTTCACTAAAATGTAGTATCCTTCTTTGTCTCTCACAATTGTTTCACATTTAAAGTCTATTTTCTATGATATTAATATAGCTACTCCTGCCTTTTTTTGGTTATTGTTAGCTTGTATGATTGTTTTCCAGCCATTCACTTTCAATCTCCATGTGTCTCTGGGTCTAAGATGTGTCTCTTGTAGACAGCATATGGATGGGTCATATTTCCTTATCCAATGTCCCAGTCTGAATCTTTTGATAGGTGAGTTTAATCCGTTGACATTCAGTGTTATTACTATCAAGGAATTATTTGTGTTAGCCATATTTTGATTGGATTTGTGTTTGTCATATTTTGTTTGTATATTTTTTTTGTCTTTTTTGTTGTTGTTGTTGGTCTTATACTCTCCTCCAACTCTGCCTTTACTGTTTTTTCCTTTCTTCCTGCAGAACTCCCTTTAGAATTTCTTGAAGGGGAGGTTTCTTGTTGCAATACTCTTTCAGTTTCTGTTTGTCTGCGAATATTTTGAACTCTCCATCATGTTTGAATGCTAGTTTAGCTGGATAGAGTATTCTTGGTTGGAAATTTTTTTCCTTTAGTACCTTGACTATATCATACCACTGCCTTCTTGCCTCCATGGTTTCAGAAGAGAAATCAGCACTTAATCTAATTGAGCTTCCCTTGTATGTGATGGTTTTCTTTTCTCTTGCTGCTTTTAGGATTTTCTCTTTGTCTTGAGCATTGGATAATTTGACAAGTATATGTCTTGGGGTGGGCCTGTTGGGTTTATGACTTGTGGAGTGCACTATGCTTCTTGGATATGTACATCTGTCTCTTTCAGTAGATTTGGGAAGTTTTCAGCCATTTCCTGCAACACTCCTTCTGACCCCTTTCCCTTCTCTTCACCTTCTGGAATGCCTATAATACGTATGTTTGAGCGTTTTGCATTGTCATTCAGGTCCCTAAATCCTAATTGGATTTTTTCTATCTTCTTATTGACCCCTTCTACTATCTGTTTGATTTCTGATGTACTGTCTTCCACATCACTAATTCTCTGCTCTGTCTCTTCTAGTCTGCTTATATTTGCTGCAAGTGTATTTTTGATTTCTTGAACTGTGGTGTTCATTCCCATCATATCTGTTATGTTTTTGCATATGTCTGCAATTTCCCCTCCAAGTGATGCCTTCATGTTGTTAACCTCTTTCATTACTTCGTCAAATTTGTCGGTGATAAATGTTCTGAGATCTTTCATTGCTTGTGCCAAGTTTTGCTCCCCTTCGTGATTATTGGTTTGTTGATTGGATTCAGCCATGTTTTCCTGATTACTGGTTTGGTTTGTAGATTTTTGTTGCTTTCTGGTCATCTCTTTGTTTTGACGGATTTAACCAGTTCATTAGCTTCTTTGTCTGCTCTTGGAGGTTAATTAGCTGTTATTTTTGCATAGGTGTTATATCTTCTCTTTGTCACTTTTTTCTTCTTATTCTAGTTACTTGTTGTTGGTTAAGTTCACTTTTAAGGAAAGTATTAGTGTTGGGGAAAGGCAATTGTGTAAGCAAGGGAAAAGTGTAAAGTAGTATTGGTGATATATGTTAACAAAGCAAGAATATGAGATCTGGGAGGATGGAGGTTAGATTCATGTAAATTGTGTAGAGTTATAGCAGTAGGTAGAGTACTTATTATGAGGTAGATGATTGAATATGGGAGGAATATGGTATGAGCTAAAAAGCTATTGATTTCGTGAGAGAGGGAAAGAGAAAAGAAAGGTAATAGTTTCAAGAGTGGATAACAGACAGAAAACAAAACATAGGTATTAGAAATTAAGACTTAGACCCTTCGTGGATCAAAGAAAGGGAGGTGGGAGGTGGAATATAGCAGAGCCAGTAGATGGTGGCGGATATCAAGATGTAGGGGAAAGAGGATAGTGTAGGTAGCCTAAATCAGTTCACACAGAAATGAGGCAGTGAAGGATGAGAAAACCCAGTGAATGTGACGTGTTTCCTGCCGCACCTTTCCACCCAATCGATGTCCCAACACTTCTGCCCTGCAAAAATCCCGAAAAAGCCTCGCCTTGGAGAACCTGCCGCCGTGCCCAGCCGTCTCTTCCCGGGACAGACCACAAAGGCAAGTTCACTCAGCGACCATCTTGTCTCCTCCTCCTCTTTTTTTTTTAAAGATTTATTTATTTATTTAATTCCCCCCTCCCCCGGTTGTCTGTTCTCTGTGTCTATTTGCTGCGTCTTGTTTCTTTTGTCCGCTTCTGTTGTCGTCAGTCGCACGGGAAGTGTGGGCGGTGCCATTTCTGGGCAGGCTGCACTTTCATTTGCGCTGTGCGGCTCTCCTTACGGGGCACACTCCTTGCACGTGGGGCTCCTCTACGCGGGAACACCCCTGTGTGGCAGGGCACACCTTGCGCGCATCAGCACTGCACATGGGCCAGCTCCACATGGGTCAAGGAGGCCCGGGGTTTGACCCGCAGACCTCCCATGTGGTAGACGGATGCCCTAACCACTGGGCCAAGTCTGTTTCCCCTTCCTCTATTCTTAATACTTTACATTAGTGTGGAAATTTTTTAAATAATTTATGAAACAATATGGCAAATATAAATGGAAGTATGGTAAATATAAATATAAAAATTAACTGAAGCTCATTATGGTTCATTGTGTTGCACACTCCTATGGTTTTTAAAATTTTTATTCTGGCAACATATATATATAACCTATAATTTCCCATCTTAACCAATTTCAAATATAGAGTTCAGTGGTGTTAAGTATATTAACAATATTTTGTCACCATCGCCAACGTTCATTTCTTTTTTAACTGAGATATTCACATGTAAAATAATTCACCAAAGTGTTCAATTCAGTGGCTTTCAGTATATTTACCATTCTAAAAACAAACACTATATCCATTATTAGTTACTATTTCCCCTCCACCCTCTCTTGGAAACCACTAATGTACTTTCTTTATCTATGTATCAGCCTATCCTAGAATCATACAATATATAGAATTTTGGTTCTTGCTTTGAGGGAGAATAGAATAGGGAATTAAGGAGGATGGGGGCAGAAAACCTATTAAGCCACACAAGCATCATCTGGTAAGAGAAAAGGGGGCAACAACCTGCTGGATAGAATTAACCTACTGGGTCACACAGGCAAGTTAGGAAGGGATGATTTACAGCACACACACTGCAGCATACATCACATACCTGAAGCTTACAGCACATACCCAAAACCTGCATTATCAAAAAACAATGAGCAGAGAGGGAAGGGTTGAGAGAGGCACCATGACCACCCACACATCTAGCTTTCAGGACACAATGACCACAGGCTAATCACCACCAGTCAACATGCCCTGCAAAGGTTATGGACAGCAGCCAGAAACCAATCACCACTGTGCAGCAACCCCCATGTCCATCAAACATCTACATCCCCCCAACCCCACACCCCTAAGCGCTTGTTTTTCAGTACAGCCCAGGGAGTTCTGTACCACCAAAATGAAAGGACACCAGGGCAGAATTATGGACTTCTCTCCCTTGAGAAATGCCTGCCCTCATGTCTAAGGTGTATTTCTGTTCTCTTACTTTACCTCTCCATAAATTTTCTGCTTGTTTGATTGATTTGTGGCTCATCCTTGAATTATTTCTCATGATGACCAAGAACCGAGACACTGACTCCAATAACAGCTTTTAACATTTTTTCAAGTTTTGTCCTTTTTGTAGAATATATACATAATTCCTTTTTATGGCTGAATAATATTCTATTGTATGTAATAACATCTTTTGTTTAATCCATCCATCATTTGATAGTCATTTGAGTTATTTCTACTTTTTATCTATTATAAACATGGCTGCTATGAATATTTGTGCAAAAGATTTGCATAGAAATGTATTTTATTTCTCTTGGGTATTTACCTAGAACTGGAAATTATGGGTCATACAACAACTGTATATTAAAAATTTTTCAGAATTACCATATCATACATGCATGGATTATTTCTGGTTTCTTAATTCTATTTAATAGATTTATAGATCTATTTTACATGAACACTATACACACTTGATTATTGTTAGTTTCTGGTAAGTTTTTTTGTCTTTTTTTTTAAATATTACATTCAAAAAATATGAGACTCCATACACCACCCATTCCCCTCACCCCACTCCTGCCCCCATAACAACAATTTCCTCCATCATCATGAGACTCCCTTCATATTTGGTGAATACATCTCTGAGAACTGCTGCACCTCAGAGTCAATGGTCCACATCATAGCCCACACTCTCCCACATTCCACCTAGTGGGCCATGGGAGGACATATAATTTCCAGTAAGTGTCCCTGCAGCACCACCTAGGACAACTCCAAGTCCCAAAAATGACCCCACATCTCATCCCATCCTCCCACTCCCTACACACAGCAGCCACCATGGCTACTTTCTCCACAGCAATGCCACATTTTCTTTGATTACTAATCAGAATAGTTCATGAATAGAATATCAGTAAATCCACTCTAATCCACTCTATTCCTCCATCCTGTGGACCCTGGAATGGTTGTGTCCACTCCACATGTATATCAAGAGGGGGCTTAGATTCCACATGGATGCTGGATGCAATCCTCCCGCTTTCAGTTGTAGGCACTTTTGGCTCCATGGTGTGGTGGTTGAACTTCTTCAACTCCATGTTAGCTGAGTGGAGTAAGTCCAATAAACCACAGTGTAGGATCTGAAGTCTGTTGAGGCTCAGAGCCTGGCTATCATATCATCAGTCCAGAGATTCAGGTCCCCTGGGTATATATTAAACCCCAGCACCAACTGCAGTTCTGGTAACAGTAACAGGAGAGGCTTGTGAAACAAGATCACATCTGAGTCCAGCTCCATCACACAGAAACACAAACTCCAAAGAAGGGCCAACTTACACGGCACTGAACTCCATCTGCCATGTCCATGTCCATAGAACCTGTGGGTCTCTGTAGCCCTCAGAAGGACCAATACATGGGGTTGTATCTACTTTATCTGTCTCTGGGACTCTGCTGAGGTGTGCATAAGGGCAATCCATCTGATAACCTCCCAGCTCTTTTTGGAGGTTCATAGCCATATAAACTCATTTGCACTTTCCATTTCCCACTTGATCCAGGTCAAAAACATTTTTAAATTCTGGTATTATATGTAGACTGAGATATTCTGCTGGTTTGAGTTGAGCCTTTTATTCAAGGTCCTTTTCTATTTACATCATCAGCTGGTACTTGGTAGTAATCCCTCAGCACCAGGGATGCTCATCCCCAAGAGTCATGGCCCAAGTTGGGGGGAAGGCAACACATTTACATGCTGAATTTGGCTTCGAGAGTGGCCACATTTGAACAACATGGAGGCTCTCAGGAGGTAACTCTTAGGCACCCTATAGCTCTAGGCCTTGTTCTTATTTCGGGTCGACAGGCTCACAAGTATAGTCATTAGTTTCAAGGGCACATTGTTGGACCTTCCTTCTTTTTTGGTCTTTGCCGTTGCACTTAGGGGATTGTTGCTGTTCCTTTAGGGAAAGTCATAGAGCTCCCCTGCCTAGGAACTCAGCACTCCCTCAGTTGTTTTTAATTGTATCCACTATGAAAATATCCAAACATTTTTATGTACCCTGGATATATGCCCTGGAGAACTCCCTGCCAACCATGTGTCCCCTGTCAAAAACATCCCACACCAGTATTCCTCCCCTGCCATTATTGAAACTCTCTGTGATCCAAAACTTCCTGAAAAGTGAAGTCAAATATATTGCCATGTTCCATTAATAGTAAAATGGAATATAGTGAAGAGTTCAAAGGTTAGATATAGAATACATATTAATTTGGAAAAATTATGGTAAAAATAAATTGGGATATCAAAAAATTTAAAAAAGGCAAAAGCTTTGTTTTTGACGTTTTGCATTCCATCACTGCAATAAGTGTTGCCCTGTATGCAAATTGGCAAGACAACTACTTCTCTACTTCTGTCTTTTCCTCAGTGTCTACGTCCTTTTTCTTTTCTTTTTTCTAATTATTAAGCTTAACTTCACAAGAGTTTTAGATTACAATAATTCATATATACAATATACAGTACTCCCACATATCCAACATTAAGCTTTTCCTCTTACATAGCAATAATCTTTTTACATATTCATACTATATTTACTGAAACTGATGAACAGATATTGAGACAATAGCTTTCAAACAAGGTAACATTTGTGTCTACAGTGTGGCTTATATTTTAGACTATACAATTTTCTAAATTTTTATGTATCTTATGTTTTACAGTATGGTTTACATTTTAGCCTATCAGACCCTATACATTTTTGGTGTTATTTTACATGTCTTATATCCATCCTTGTGTTATCTTGTGGAACATTTCTATTTCCCACACAGTTATATTGGTTCCATCTATTCAATTCCTTTCCCCCTCCCCTTAGGGCCCACAGTGACAGTCAATCTTCATTGTTCGAAGGGCCATGTTCAGAGATACTTGCAAAAGTGTTGAGGGTTTGACATGCTCAACTGCCCTAATGCACTGGGAACCACCATTTCTCTTGAGAGATACAATTCCCTCTATTTGAGGGCATCAGGGCTCCCCAGGATGTGGATATACTTTCACTTTCATTATGTGGGTCTCTATGCAATGATATAACCACTATGGCATAAAGAGGATTCACATATTCTCTAGGAGCCTGTCTTGCATCAGATTATCCCCTTTAAGCATCTTAAATGGGTAACTTTCCTTACTATATTTTTGAAAAGGTTTTCTCATCATTATACTCGCAACCAAATAGCTGACAATCTCCTATGTTCGTATGTTACCCCACCCTCCCCCAATTGCTTGGGCAATATCACCCATCCTACCATCCCAAGCCACCCTCATGCCCACAAAGCCCCAACAAAAGGTAACCCTATGCCCCCATTTTATCCCTTCCTTGTACAAGTACTTACCTCCAGCTTATCATAGATTTCACCCATGTAGGTGTCAGCTTACATCCTTCCTCTACCCCCCAATTTCCTGTAAGCCTACCATCCAATTTCTAGCTATCTGAGGCAGCTTGTTTACTTATTTCATATCATTGAGGTCATGTAGTATTTGTCCTTCAGTGCCTGGGTTCCCTCACTCAACATAAGTTTCTCAAGATTCATCCACGTTATCACATGTGTTTTTGGTTTATTTGTTCTTAAAGTGGAGTAGTATTCCATTGTATGTATATACCAAATTTTACTTATCCATTCATTGGGCATTTGGGTTAATTCCAACTTTTGTAATAGTGAACAATGCTGCTATGAACATTCGTGTGCAAATATCAGTTTGTGTCCTTGCTTTCAGTTCTGCTGGGTATATACCCAGCAGTGGAATTGCTGGGTCATATCGCAAATCTATGGCTAGTTTTTTGAGAAACTGCCAGACTGTCCTCCAGAATGGATGGATCCTTCTGCATTCCCACCAGCAGTGGATGAGTGTTCCCATTTCTCCACATCCTCTCCAACATTTGTAGTCTTCTATTTTTTCATAGCTGCCAATCTTATGGGAGTAAGATGGTATCTCATTGTAGTTTTGATTTGCATTTCCCTGATAGCTAGAGATTTGGAGCATTTTTTTCATGTGATTTTTACCCATTTGTATTTCTTCTTTGGGGAAGTGTCTGTTTAAATCTTTTCCCCATTTTTAAAATGGGTTGTTTATCTTTTTATTTTCAAAACATAGGAGTTCTTTATATATGCAGGTTATAAGTCTCCTATCAGATATATGTTTACCAAAAATTTTCTCCGATTGTGTAGGTTCTCTTTTCACTTTCTTGGCAAACTCCTTTGAGGTGCACAAGGCTTTAATTTTGAGGAAATCCCATTTATCTATTTGTTCTTTTGCTGCTCATGCTTTTGGTGTGAAGGTAATGAAGCCATTTCCTATTACAAGGTCTTGTATATGCTTCCTTACACTGCTTTCCAAAGTCTTTATGGTCTTGGCTCTTATATTTAGGTCTTTGATTCATCTTGAGTTGGTTTTTGTATAAGGTGTGAGATAGTAATCCTCTTTCATTCTTTTACATATAGATATCCAGTTCTCCAGGCACCATTTGTTGAATAGGCCATTCTCTCCCAGTTAAGAGGGTTTGGTGGCTTTATTGAATATTATATGACTATATATATAAGGATCTACACCAGAACTCTAAATTTGGTTCCATTGGTGTGTGTGTCTCTCCTTGTGCCAATACTGTGCCATTTTCACTACTGTAGCTTTGTAGTATGTTTTGAAGTCAGATAGTGTGATTCCTCTAATTTCGTTTTTTTTTTCAATATGTCTTTGTCTATTCGGGGCCTCTTTCCTTTCCAAATAAATTTCATAGCTAGTTTTTCTAGTTCCTTAAAGAATGCTGTGTTGATTTTTATTGGGATTGCATTGAATGTGTAGATCAGTTTTGGTAGGATAGATTTCTTATTAATATTTAGTCTTCCTATCCATGAACGGGGAATATTGTTCCAATTATTTTTGTCTTCTTTGATTTCCTTGAACAGTCTTGTGTAGTCCATGTGTATAAGTTTTTTACATCTTTAGTTAGATTCATTCCTAGGTATTTGATATTTATATTTACTGTTGTAAATGGAATTTGTTTCTTGATTTCCTCCTGAACTTGCTCATTATTGGTGTACAGAAATGCTACTGATTTTTGCGCATTGATCTTATAACCTGTGACTTTACTAAACTCATTTATGAGTTCTAGAAGCTTTGTTGAAGACCTTTCAGGGTTCTATGTATAGGATCATGTCATCTGCAAATAATGAAATTTTGACTTCTTCCTTTCCAATTTGAATGCCTTTTATATGTGTTTCTTGTCTCAGTGCTCGAGCAAGTACTTCTAAGAAAATGTTAAATAGAAGAGGTGAGAGTGTGCATCCTTGTCTTGTTCCTGATCTTAGAGGGAAGGATTTTAGGGTTTCACCATTTTAAATGATGTTGGTTGTGGGTTTTTCACATATACTCTTTATCATGTTCAAGAAATTTCCTTGTGTTCCATTTTTTGCAGTGTGCTTATCAAGAAAGGGTGCTGTATTTTGACAAAGGCTTTTTCTCCATCTATAGATATAATCATGTGCTTTTTTCCTTCAATCTGTTTATATGGTGTATTACATTGATTGATTTTCTTAGGCTGAACCATCCTTGCATACCCGGAAGGAATCCCACTTGGTCATGGAGTATAATTTGTTTAATGTGTTGCTGGATATGGTTAGCAAGTATTTTGTTTAAGATTTTTATGTCTAGGTTCATTAGCGAAATTGGTCTGTAATTTTCCTTTCTTGTGGTGTCTTTGTTTGGCTTTTTACTAGGGTAATGTTGGCATCATAGAATCATTTAGGTAATGTTTCTTCTGTTTCAAGTTTTTGGAAGATTTTCAGTAGGATTGGTGTTAGTTCTTTCCGGAATGTTTTGTAGAATTCACCTGGGAAGCCATCTGGCCATGGGCTCTTCTTAGGTGGGAGGTTTTTAATGACTGAATCTATCTCTTTACTTGTGATTGGTTTGTTGAGATCACCAATTTCTTCTTTCATCAATATAGGCTGCTTATGTTTTTCTAGGAATTTGTACATTTCCTCTAAATTGTCATTTTTGTTGGAATATAGTTTTTCAAAGTATCCTCTTATGATAGTCTTTATTTTTGTGGGGTCAGTGGTGATATCTCCTTTCTCATTTCTTATTTTGTTCATTTGCATCTTCTTTTTTCCTTTGTTAGTCTCACTAAGGGTTTGTCAATTTTATTGATCTTCTCAAAGAACCCGCTCTTGGTTTTATCTTTTGAAGTGCTTCCTTATTTTCTGTTTCATTTCATTCTGCTCTTATCTTTGTTCTTTCTTTCTTTCTTCTTCCTTGGGGTTACTTTGTTGTTGTTTTTACTAATTCCTCCAAATGTGCAGTTAGTTCTTCAATTTTTGTTCTTTCTTCTTTTTTTTTAAAGATTTATTTATTTATTTATTTAATTCCCCCCTCCTCCCCTGGTTGTTTGTTCTCTGTGTCTATTTGCTGCGTCTTGTTTCTTCTGTCTGCTTCTGTTGTCATCAGCGCCACAGGAAGTATGGGCAGCACCATTCCTGGGCAGGCTGCACTTTATTTGGTGCTGGGTGGCTCTCCTTACGGGGTGCACTCCTTGCGCATGGGGCTCCCCTACGCGGGGGATACCCTTGTGTGGCACAGCACTCCTTGCGTGCATCAGCACAGCACATGGGCCAGCTCCACACGGGTCAAGGAGGCCCGGGGTTTGAACCGCGGACCTCCCATGTGGTAGATGGACACCCTAACCACTGGGCCAAGTCCGTTTCCCTTCTTCTTTTTTGATGTATGAATTTATGGCTAAAAATTTCCCTCTCAGTTCTGCTTTTGCTGCATCCCATAAGTTTTGGTATGTTGTGTTATCATTTTCATTAATTTCAAGGTTGTTATTAATTTCTTTTGAGATTTCCTCTTTGACCCACTGTTTTTCTAAGAGTGTGCTGTTAAATTTCCATATCTTGGTGTGAAATCTGGGTCTCTGGCACTTGCAGTTTTCCAGCTTCACTCCACTGTGATCAGAGATATTATTTTGTATGATTTTGATCTTTCTGAATTCATTGAGACTTTCTTTGTGGCCTAGCATATGGTCTATCTTGGAGAACGATCCATGTGCACTTGAGAAAAATGTATATCCTGCTGTATTTGGGTATAATGATCTGTATATGTCTACTAGATCCAGCTCCTCTAAAATAGTGTTCAAAATTTTTGTTTCTTTATTGATTCTCTTTTAAGTGGTTCTGTCCAAAGTGGATAGTGGTGTATTAAAATCTCCCACTATAATTATAGAGGCATCTATTCTTTCACTTAGTTTTTCCAGTGTTTGCTCATGTTTTTGGAGGCGGCCTTGTTAGGAGCATAAATATTTATGATTCTTCATTCTTCTTTAGAGATTGTCACTTTCACTAATCTGTGGCATCCTTCTTTGTCTCTCACAATTGTTTCACACTTAAAGTCTATTTTGTCTGATATTAATATAGCTACTCCTGCCTTTTTTAAGTTATTGTTTGCTTGTAAGATTGTTTTCCAGTCATTCACTTTCAACCTTCATGAATCCCTAGTGTAAAGATATGTTTCTTGTAGACAGCATATAGATGGGTCATATTTCCTTATCCAATGTCCCAGTCTGAATCTTTTGATAGGTGAGTTTAATCCATTGACATTCAGTGTTATTACATTCAAGGAATTATTTATGTTAGCCATATTTTGTTTGGACTTGTGTTTGTCATATTTTGGTTTTTTTCCTTCTCTTTTTTCTTTTTTGATGCTCTTACATTCTCCTCCAACTCTGCCTGTCTTGTTTTTTCCTTTCTTCCTGCAGAACTCCCTTTAGTATTTCTTGAACTGGAGGTTTCTTGTTGGCATTCTCTTTCAGTTTCTATTTGTCTGTGAATATTTTGAACTCTCCATCATTTTTGAATGCTAGTTTAGCTCGGTAGAGTATTCTTGGTTGGAAATTTTTTTCTTTTAGTACCTTGTCTATATCTTACTACTGCCTTCTGGCCTCCATGGATTCAGATGAGAAATCAGCACTTAATCTTATGGAGCCCCCCTTGTATGTGATGATTTTCTTTCTCTTGCTGCTTTTAGAATTTTCTATTTGTCTTGAGCATTGGATAATTTGACAGGTATATGTGTTCGGGTGGGCCTGTTGGGATTTATGGTGTTTGGGGTGCGTTATGCTTCCTGGACATGTACATCCATTTCTCAGTAGATTTGGGAAATTTTCAGCCATTATTTCCTCCAACACCCTTTCTGTCCCCTTTCCCTTCTCTTCTCCTTCTGGGATGCCTATAATACGTAGGTTTGTGTTTTTTGCATTGTCATTCAGGTCCCTACGTCCTAGCTGGTTTTTTTTCTCTTTTTATTGATCAGTTCTACTATCTGTTTGATTTCAGATGTACTGTCTTCCACATCGCTAATTCTCTGCTCTGCCTCTTCTAATCTGCTGCTATGTGCTGAGAGTGTATTTTTGATTTCTGGAACTGTGGTGTTCATCCCTATTATATCTGTTATCTTTTTGCATATGTTTGAAATTTCCTCTCCAAGTGTTTTCTTTATGTTGTTAATCTCTTCCTTTACTTCATTAAGTTGGTCTGTAATATATGTTTTGAGATTTTTAATTACTTGTCTGATGTTCTGCTCCCCTTCTTGGTTTTTAGTTTGTTCATTGGATTCGGCCATGTTTTCCTGATTATTGGTTTGGTTTGCAGTTTTTTGTTGCTCTTTGGTCATCATTTTATCTTGACGGGTTTAATCAGTTCCTTAGCTTCTTTGTCTAGTCTTGGGAATTAATTAGTTGTTGTTCTTGCATAAGTGTTATGTCCTCTCTTTGTCACTTTGTTTTTCTTACTCTATTTTCTTGTTGCTCGCTAAGTTCCCTTTGAAGGAATATATTAAGGTCAGGGAAAGCAAAATGAGTAAGAAAAGAAAATGTATAAAGTAGTATTGGTAATAAATGTTAACAGAGCAACAATAATGTGAGATCTGGGAGAACGGATATTAAAGTCATGTAAGTTGTGTAGAGTTATAACAGTAAGTAGAGTACCTATGATGCAGTCAAGTGAATATGGGGAGGAATATAGTATGAATTAAAAAGCCCATGTTTTCATGAGAGAGGGAAAGAGAAAAGAAAGACAATAATATCAAGAGTGGATAAAAGACAGAAAACAAAACAAAGGTATTAGAAATTAAAAGTCAGACAATTTGGGGGCCAAAGAAAGGGAGGTGGAATGTAAGAGAAACAGTAGATAATGGAGGATAGCAAGATGTGGGGAAAAGGGGATAGTGTAGGTGGGCAAATCAATTCACATAGAAAAGAGGAAATGGAGGATGAGGAAACACAGCAAATGTGAAGCGCTCCCTGCAGCACCTACTATATAATGAAAAAGAAATAAAATAAGAAGAAAAACAGAGAAAAGAGAAAAACAAAAGGGGGTCAGCAAAGAAATGTGAGGGAAAAAAGCATGGAAAAAGAAAAGGAAAAAAAACTAAATAAACTAAAAAGGACCTTGGGGAATAAAATTTGGGGAATAAAATGGGAGAAAAGACCAGCAGACAATGCAATATTAGCAACCAAGACAAAAAAAAAAAAGTAAATAAAAAAACCCCACAAACTCCAAGTGCTAGGGTATTAAAGGACTTAGATGGACCACAAGGCATGGTGGATTCAGGGATGGGAATTCTGTGATATTGCAGTCTCAAGGTGTGTGAATATTTGGAGCCTTGGCCACCAGGGATTAGGAAACACAGACCTGGGAACCATGCATCCAGTTAACAGGTCCCTGGGATCACTGCAGCACAACACAGCCTTCAGGGATCCCTGCAGCTGGGCCCTAGGGGGAGGGGTCCTGCCCACAACCTCTGACCTCCATGTCAGAAAAAATTCCTCCTCTCACAAGAGTCTCTTCTGTCACTGTCTCACCAAATCAACATCCAAACACCTCCTGCTCTGCAAATCTCCGAAACCTCCTGCTGGGGGTGCTGCTGCACTACAAAGAGTTCAGGGACTGCCGTGGATGGGCTTCCAGCCCTAGAGGGAGGGGTTCCACCTAGAACTTCTGACCTCCACATCAGAAACCAAAAGTTCCACCTCTCGCAGGAATCTCCTCCATCACTGTCTCACCAAATCAACTTCCAGACACCTCCCGCCCTGCAAGACCCCGAAACAGCCCACTCAGGGCTTGGGATCTCCCCACACAACAAAGTTCCCAAGGATCGCTGTGGCCCAGCTGCCAGCTCTAGGGGGAGGGGCTTCATCCAGTTCCTCTGACCTCTGAGTCAAAAACCCAAAATTTATCTCAAGAATCTCCTCCATCACTGTCTCACCAAATCGACTTCCAGACACCTCCTGCCCTGCAAGCCCCCAAAACAGCCTGCTCAAGCTTGGGAACTCCCCAGCACAGCAAAGCCTTTAGGAATCACCACCGCTGAGCTGGCGGACCCCGGGTGACAGGTCCCATCCACAACCCTAACTTCCGTGAAAGGGACCCAAAATTCTACCTCTTACAAGAATCTCCTCTGTCACCATCCCACCAAATTGATGTACAGACACCTCCTGCCCTGCAAACACCTGAAACAGCCTGGTCTAGCAGGACTCCTACCTTACTCAGCCGCTTCTTTGCAGGAGAAATTGAGGTGCACTCACTCAGACACCATCTTGTCCCACCTCCCTATGTTCTATATGTGACTTTACTGTGACCCAAAATACTTTGAAGACAAAATTTTAAAAAGGATGTAGACACTGAGGACAAAATGGAAGACATTGTATTGCCCCCTGTACATATAGGGTGACATTTATTACACTGATAAAAGGCAAAATATAAAAAAAATTTCATCAAAATTTTATTGACTTTTTAAAAGATGCATAGATCACACAAAATGTTATATTAAAAATATGAGAGGCTTCAATATGCCCCACTCCTCACCCCACCCCCCTCCTTCCACTTCAACAATCTCTTTCATCAGTCTGACACATTCATTACATTTGATGAATACATTTTGGAACACTGCTACACAACATGGATTATAGTTTACATTGTAGTTTATACTCTAGCCCTGTCCATTCAGTGTGTTATGGCAGGATATACACTGTCCTGCATCTGTCCCTGCAATATCATTCAGGACAATTCCAAGTCCCAAAAATGCCCTTGTAACACACCTCTTCTTCCCTCTCCCATACCTCAGCAACTCCCATGGCCACTATCTTCACATCAATGATAAAATTTCTTCCATTGCTAGTGTCACAATAGTTTTATAGTAGAATACCAGTAAGTCCACTCCAATCCATATTTTATTTATCCACTCCACCTCTAAAGCAAGAGGGGGCTTAGATTGCACATGGCTGATATATGGACTTCTCCTGCTTGCATTTGTAGAATTCTCAGTTCCCTGGTGTGGTAGTCAAACATATTTTTATGACATTTTTCATTTTTTAATAATTCAATTTATTTCTTAATTTTATATTTTCTAAATTGTTATGTATTCTATTTCTAATCTTTAAACCCTATATTACTATTTCACTTTCTTATTAATTGAATTTGGCAATATATTATACTTCATATTTGAAGAAGTTTTGGATCACAGAGGCATTCAACTATGGCAGGGGAGGAGCACTGATATGGAGTATCATTTTTGGGGGATGCATGGGTGGGAGGGAGTTCTACAGGGAATGCATATAGGGTATATAGAAATGTTCACATATTCATTGGGCATTGGCATAGGGTGTAGAGTTTAACACAACAACTGTAGGAGTGCTGGGTTCCCATTCCAGGAAATTATGTTGCACTTCTCAATGGAGCAGCAGCAATCCCCCAAGTACAAGGGCAAAGACCAGTGAAGAAAAATGGCCCAATGATAAACCCTTGATATGGATGCCTATGCTTATGAGCCTGTGTGCTTGAAATTTCAACTAGACCTAGAGCTGCAGGGTGCACAAGAGTTACCTCCTGAGAGCCCTCATGTTGCTCAAATGTGGCTACTTTCTAAGCCAAACTCAGCATGTAAATGTTTTAGCTTCCCCATTGTGATACATGACTCCTGGGGATGAGCCTCCCTGGTGCCAAGGGATTTATACCAAGCACCAGTTGGTGATGCAACTAGAAGAAGACCTTGAATAAAATGGGGAAATGGTAAAGAAAAATGAGTCTATATGGCTAAGAGACTTCAAAATGAGCCAGGAGGTCATCAGAGAGGTCATGCTTATGGACATCTCAGCAGGATCTCAGAGACAGCCAAAGGAGATGCAACCTCAGGAAGTGATGTTCCTGAGGGCTACAGAGACACCCAGGTCCTATGGTCATGACAGATCACTCTGGAATTCAGCGCATTAATAGTGGGTCCTACTTTCGAATTTGAACTCCTGAGTGTGATGGACTTGGACACAAATGTGACCTCTCTATGCCTTCCTCTTCTGTCACTTTACTGATCCTGTGGTTGGTGTTGGGGTTGGTGTATGCTCAGGAGACTTGATTCTCTGGGCTGTCGAAGTGCCAGCTGGGTCTTGAGTGTCAGCAGAGTTGCAACACCCACTCTATCATTCATTGGGTTTATCCAGTTCAGTTAACAAGAATGTGAGGATGGTCAGCCACGAAATCAGGGAACTGAGAATGCCTACAACTGCAAGCAGGATAATTGCATCCATCAGCCATGTGGGATCTAACCATCTTCTTTATTTAGAGGTGGAGTGGACATCAGGATGAGGAATAAAATATGGATTAGAGTAGATTTACTGGTATTCCCTTATAAAATTATTGTGAATCTAGCAATGGAAGAAATTGTATCATTGATGTGGAGACAGTGGCCATGGGAGTTGCTGAAGGCAGGGAGAGGGACAAAGAGGTGTGATATGGGGGCAATTTTGGGACTTGGAGTTGTCCTGAATGATACTGCATGGACAGATGCAGAACTTTCTAAATCCTACCATAATCTACTGAATGGACTGGGAGTGTGTGTAAAACTACAAAATAAACTATAATCCATGCTATGTAGCAATGCTCCAAAATGTACTCATCAAGTATAATGGATGTACCACAGTAAGAAAAAAGTTTCCAGTGTGGGAGGAGTGGGGGATGTGGGGTGTGGGGTATATGGGAACCTCCTATATTATTAAATGTAACATTGTGTGTGTTGTATGTGTCTTTTTAAAAAATTCTAATGGGGAGTCGATGGGGCTCAAGCATTTGAGAGACTGCTTCCCACATGGGAGGTCCTGGGCTCAGTTACCAGTGCCTTCTATAAACAAAAAGGACAAACAACAAGCAAAGCAAATGAAAAAACCAACTCAGAGGAGCTGACTTTGTGTTTGAGCAGTGGATTCCCACATAGAAGGACTTGGGTTCAAACCCCAGCTCCTGGTACCTCAAAAAAAAGTATATTGTTTGCTCCAAATTTTATCCACCATGTCAGGCAGTTGAAAAATTAAAACACTTCCCTGTAACTGCTTTAATCAACTTCCCTGAAGTGATTTTTACACTTTGTGTAAAAAAATTTTTACACATTTTTACACTTGATGAATTCTAAGACAGTTCAAATACAGGCAGACTGTAAATGGGCTCTTCGTAATACCTACCAAACATGTCAAATAATGAGAACTCCTGAGGTTTTCAAAGAATTCCAGCTCTGTTATATTTTCTCTGGTACATAACTGCACCTAGAAATGTGGGCTGTTAATTTTCAAAGTTAATGTGGCACTGAGTGGAGGAGGGACAGTTTCAAGTTTTTTTTTCTCTATTTTTTTTAATGTTACATTAAAAAAATATAAGTGGTCCCCATATACCCACCACCCCCCTCACCCCACTCCTCCCACATGAACAATCTCTTTTATCATCATGGGACATTCATTGCATTTGGTGAATACATTTTGGAGCACTACAGCACCACATCCAAATGGATAATGGTATACATTGTAGTTTAAACTCTCCCCCAGTCCACCCAATGAGCCATGGTGAAACATACAATGTCCAGCATCTGTCCCTGCAGTACCACCCAGGACAACTCCAAGCCCTGAAAATGCCCTCACATCCTATCTCTTCTTCCCTCTTCCTAATCTCAGCAGCTACCATGGCCACTTACTCCACATCAATGTTATAATTGCTTCCATTGCTAGTCACAATACTTCTATAGAAGAATCCCATTAAGTATATTTTAATGCATATTTTATTCTTCCATCTTCTGGACACTGGGATGGTGATGTACACTCCACGTTTATATTGAGAGGGGGCTTAGATTCCACATGGATGATGGAGGTAATTCTCCTGCTTGCATTGTAGGCACTCATGGCTCCCTGGATGTGACCTTTTTCACATCCCTATTAGCTGACTGGGGTAAGTCCAATAAACCAGAGAGTAGGAGTTGCAAGTCTGCTGAGGCTACAGGCCTGGCTGTCACATGGACAGTCCAGAGCTTCAGGCCTCCTGAGTAAACACCAACCCCAGCACCAACCACAGGTCCAGTAAAAGTGACAGAAGGGGCATGTGTAGAAAGGTCACATCTGAGTCCATGTCCATCACACTCAGGAACACAAACTCCAAAGTAGGGCCAACTTATATGGCACTGAACTCCAGAGTCATCTGCCATGACCATGGCACCTGTGGGTCTCTGTAGCCCTCAGGAAAACCAGTACCTGGGGTTGTATCTACTTTGGCTGTCTCTGGCACCCTGCCAAGGCATGTGTAAGCACGACCCTCTGATGCTCTCCCAACTTTTTCTGGAGACTCATAGCCATATAAACTCATATGTCATTTCCATTTCCCCTTTTATTGAAGGTCAAAAAGCAGTTTTTAACACCTGATATTACATGTAGGCTGAGATATTCTTCTGAGATAAAAGACCCTTTTATTCAAGGTATTTTTCTAGTTACATCATCAGCTGGTGCTTGCTAGTAATCCCTCTGCACCAGGAAAGCTCATCCCTGGGAGTCATGTCCCAAGCTAGGTGTAAGGTAATGCATTTACATGCTGAGTTTGGCTTAGAAGAGTGACCACATTTAAGCAACATGGAGGCTCTCAGGAGGTAACTCTTAGGCACCTTGCAGCTCTAGGTCTAGTTCATTTCAGGAGCACAGGATCATAAGCATAGTCATCAGTATCAAGGGCTCAGTTCTTTATTGGTCTTTGCCATTGCACTTGGGGGATTGTTGCTGTTCCATTGGTGAATGTACAAGAGCTCCCCTGGCTAGAAACTCAGCACTCCCTCAGTTGTTTTTAACTGTAACTGATATGAAAATGTCCAAACATATTTTATGTACCCTGTATACATGCCATGGAGAAGTCCTTCCCAACCATGTGTCTCCCATCAATAACAACCCACATCAATGTTCCCCCCTTGCCATAGCTGAAACTCTCTGAGGTCCAAAACTTCAAAAATGAAGCCTAATATATTGCCAGGTTCCACTAATAGTAAAATATAATAGTGATGGTTTTAAAGGTTAGATATAGAATACACACTAATTTAGAAAAATTAACGTAAAATTAAAATTGGTGTATCAAAAATGTTCCTTCCCTGGCAATGATCTTTTTACATGTTCATATTATGTTTGCTGCAGCAGATGTATAGATATTGAAACTATGGCTTTCAAACATGGTTCTATTTGGGTTTAAATTATGGTTTATATTTTTTAATATAACCTGGAGGTAACTATTTGTACAGGGAAGGGATAAAATGGGGGCATATGGATACCTTTGTGTGGGGCTTTGTGGGCTTGATGGGGGCTAGGGATGGGAGGATGGGTCAGATGGCCCAAGAAATTTGGGGGAGGGGGAGGGAACATTTGAACATAAAAGATTGTCAGGTATGTGGTCGAAACTATAATGTTGATAAAACACTTTAGAAAACATAACAAGGAAGGTTACCTGTTTAAGATGCTTAAGTGGGAGGCATCTGACACAGGGCAGGCTTCTAGAGAGTCTGTGAGTGCTCATTTTGTCATGGTGGGTTATATCCTTGGGTGGAGACCCATACAATGAAAGTGAAGGTATACCCACATCCTAGGGAGGACTGATGTTGTCAAACAAAGGGAAGGGTGACTCTCAAGAGCATGGATGGCTCCCAATGGGTTAGGGCAGTCATATACGTCAAGCCCTCAACATTGATGCAAGTATCTCTGAATATGGTCCTTCAAGTAAGAATTTTGATTGTCACTGTGGGCCCTGAGGGGAGGGGGAAATAGGTATTGAATAGATGGAATCAGTGTAACTGTGGGGCAATGGAAGTGTTCCACAAGATCATGCAATGATGGATATAGGCCATGTTAAATTACACCAAAAATATATAAATATCTATAGGCTAAAATGTAAATCATAACATAAAACATAAGATAACTGAAAATTTAGAAAATTGTTTCAAGTTTAAATCACCATAATGCTATCTCTTCTTTCTGAGATACAGGTGTTTTTATCACCAGGTTGCAGCAATACTTTGGTTAATTTCCATATTTGAAAAAGTTAATTCTGACAATGTTACATATTTTCATCTCTTTTATCACGAATCAAATTTTTGGAGGTCCTTGCTTACTTCAAATGATCCAAAGTCTTGGAGTACCATGGAAAGAAAACCATTAGTAAACTCCACTTGCTTGGCATGATATGATCCACTTGGCTATTAACAGTCGGATGGAGGGATGTATTGGGTATAACTCTTAGATATTGGGGTCACATCCACATCAGTAAGATTATGTGTATGAGCTGATTAAGTGCATGTGGTGCTATGGGGCAGAGTGAAATGCATAAGTGCCTGAGTTCTTGGAAAGTAGTGCCTAAGCCACACCAAATAATTGCACTGAAGGCTGCACCAGTTTTCCTCTTCAAGGGTACTTTATTTGAGCACTATCTCCAGTAAGAGTGGTATTTGAGTGAATTTTGAAAAAAGGCATCTTAAGATAAAGGGGTTATTTTTTTATTTTTATTTTGTCTTTATTATTTTAATGTTACATTAAAAAAATATGAGGTCCCCATATACCCCCCACCCCCCTCACCACACTCCTTCCCCCATAACGACAACCTCCTCCATCATCATGAGACACTCATTGCACTTGGTGAATACATCTCTGAGCACCGCTGCATCTCATGGTCAATGGTCCACACCATAGCCCACACTCTCCCACAGTCCACCCAGTGGGCCATGGGAGGACATACAATGTCTGGTAATTGTCCCTGCAGCACAACCTAGGACAACTTCAACCCCCTAAAATGCCCCCACATCACATCTTTTCCTCCCACTCCCTACCCCCAGCAGCCATCATGAACACTTTCTCCACACCAATGCCACATTTTCTTTGATTACTAATCACAATAGTTCATGAATAGAATATCAGTAAGTCCACTCTAATCCGTACTCTATTCCTCCATCCTGTGGACCTTATAATGGTTGTGTCCACTCCACATCTATATCAAGAGGGGGCTTAGATTCCACATGGATGTTGGATGCAATTCTCCTGCTTTCAGTTAATTTTGAATCTCTCATAATTTACCCAGGCACAAAAAAGCTATAATCATGTATTAATTACATTCTCATGGAACTTATCTTAGAAGGCTTCTAAAATAATGTCTTTTAAAATTTGATATATTAAGGGGTCAGGGAAATATGGCATCAGAGTAAGTGCACCAACATCATCTCTCCTACAAAAAAATAGCTAAGTGGTCACAAAATCCAGCCTTAGTGAGCTGTTTTGGGATCCCACAAAGCAGGAGGCTTCAGGACATTGATCTGGAGAGAATATGACAAAAACAGTGATTGCACAAGTTAAAACCATGAGTTTCTGGTAGTTCAGGTTGGAGCTGTCAGATGGCAAAGCCCTTCCCTCATGACAGAAGGCTGTGGCATTCCCTGAAACTTGCCAGTCACACAGCTGAAGGAGAAAAACTCTGAGAGTGGGAGGGTTCTGGTGAAGGGTGGAGATGGGTCCACCGAGTGCAGGTTCAATTGTCTGGACCACCCTTTTTGAGCTTTGAGGAGCATACCAGATTGCTTGAGGAGAAATCAGGAAGAGGGGAGAGGCAAACCTGCTTTGGCAACCAGATTTATCTAACTGCTGTGGGATAGGAAAAATTGGTCCAGGAGAAGGTGGATCAAAGTCCAATAACTAGCTGTGTGCAATACACCAAAGGGATGTGGTTAGTAGGAAGTGCTTGGTGTGCTTCCAAGAGCATATTTTAGGTTCCTGGCAAAGTGTGGGAGCTCTCTCTCAAAGAGACTGAGAGTCATTACTTTCTGTGGTGAGTTGGTTCACTAGGGTCCCATTTGAACATCAGAGGGGAGTTCTCACACGGGTTCCATGCTGTCCTGGGAGAGAGGGAAATGAGGAAGGGAGAAAGGGGGAAGGACAGAGTCCTAATCAGTTTATTCAATTGCAAAGAGTCGATCCTGTCCTGAGGAAAGGGACTTTTTTTGAGGAGCAGGTGAACTCAGAAGGAGGGTTTGGATCAGTGGAGGAGTTTCAGCCTTGAATGTGCAAGGTCTCTGGTTCAGTTCCTGGATCCTCTTAGAGTAGGACCCACTGGGATATTAAACATCTAGCTGATAGTTTTGTACAGGGAAAATATACACATTATCCTTGTATTAGCTTCCCTTAGGTCTCTTATTTTTCCTAAAACAAAAAAGATTACTTTTTTACATAATATAACTTAGTTTACTCGCTAAAACCCACTTCAATGTTTGCAGTGAGAAAGCTCAGGGTAATTGATTGATGAACACCAGCAGCCCAACAAGCTCCACAGGGACTTAAGAGGGAAGTCTGTTTATTTTAGATGTTTGGTTGACTCCTTGCTTGAGGGCTTGTCTGTGTTTTTGTTTTCTTGCCTTTCCTTCTTCTTTATCCCCTCAACCTTTCTTTTTTTCTTTTTCATTTTTTCTATTAGAAGCTGCTGCTTTTTTCTTGTTTGCTGTGTTTCCACTTTCTTGATTTCCTTTTTTGTGTGTGTACTGATTTTGGCTACCAATGCTATCTCTTTTCCTTCCTACCTCTTTCTACTTTTCACCTTTTGTTTTTGCTCTTACATTCCATCTCTCTTTATTTAGCTTCCAATTTTACTGGCCTTTTATAGCTAACACTTCTCTTATGTTTTCTATATTTTATTAACTCTTTCTGTTATTGTCTTTCTTTTCTCTATCCCTCTATCCTGATCACAATGGCCTTTTAATTCATACTACATTCTTCTCCATATTCAGTTTCCCATTTCATTGTAAGTCCTCCACTTTTTTTTCCCCTGTAACTCTTCACTGTTTACATGAGTTTAATACACATTAGCCTAGGCCTTCATGGTTCTTCTGCAAACATTTACTATCAATGTTACTATTATACATTAGCTTTTCTTACATCTTTTGCTTTCCCTGGCCCTAATCTTTTTCTTCCAAGGGAACTTAGCAACAGGGAAATAGAAGAAGAGGTTCATAGTGTCAAAGAGAAAACTTAACACACACAAAAAAATACAACCTAAATAAAACCTGAGACTAGAGGGAGAAGTTAATCAACTGAAAAAAAACCATCAATATAAAATGATGACCAGACAGCAGCAAAAAATTACGAACCGTACCAAAAATCAGGAAGACACAGCCCAGTCAAATGAACAAACTAAAAACCAGGAAGAGGAGCAGAACATCCAAAACTCATCAAAACTCTCCAAACAAATATCATGGACCAACTTAATGAAGTGTAGGAAGATATAAAGGATATTACAAAAACACTTGGAAAGCATACTAAAAAATTGTAAACATATGCAAAAAGATAATAGATATGATGGTGAGGAATGGCACAATCCAAGAAATCAAAAATACACTCTCAGCAAATGACAGATTTGAACAAGCAGAGGAAAGAATTAGTGATTTGGAAGACATATATCTGAAATTAATCAGATGTACTGTATCTAAAATCAGATAGAATTGATAGATAAAAAGAAAAAATCCAGCAGGGACTTAGGTATTTAAATGTCAACACAAAACACAAAAATATATGCATTATAGGCATCCCAGAAGGAGAAGAGGAGGGAAAGGGGCCAGAAGGAATGTTGGAGGAAATAATGGCTGAATTTCCCAAACATATTGAAGGAGATGGATGTACATGACCAGTAAGTGCAGCACACCCCAAACAGTATAAATCCCAACAGGCCTACTAGAAGATATACACTTGTCAAATAATGCAATGCTCAAGACAGAGAGAAAATACTGAAGGCAGGGAGAGAAAAGAGAATCATCTCATACAAGGGAAGCTCAATAACATTAAGTGCTTCAAAAATAATACCCAAAAAACGCTTAACATTATATGGTTTCTAAGGGTAAAGCAACCCTCCATTACTAAACTAACATGGATATATTCATTATTTTTTTTGAAAATGAAATTTTTGTCTATTGTTTTAAACGTACATAATCACACAACCTGCTACATTAGAAAATTTAGAAGTTCACATATACCCCACTCACCATCCCTCTACCTCTCCTACCCTTCCCACATCAACAACCTCTTTCACCAGTGTGGCACATTCATTGCATTTGATGAATATATTTTGGACCACTGCTATAGCAGATGCTCTAATTTATGACTGGATAAAAGAATAGGTACTTCTAGTGAATATTTATTCTGTGGCTGAAAGAACAGATCATTAACCACCCAGGATCGAATAGCACATTTTCCCCAATTAAATGTGCTTTTTTATATTTAAAATTGTGGCACTATGTCATTAAACATGGTTCATTATGTACATATTATTACACAACCAAATTCAAAGCAGAAAAGAAAATCAATGATAAGTGTTGTTTTTCTGTATGTGTGTTTTCTTCCTATTTTCCTTTGTGCCTTTAAAGCTCATTTATATGTATAGTTAACTGTTTAATTTTATCACACTGACTTTTCAGTAATGCACTTAATTTACTATTAAATAGAAATTTGTAAAGTCCACAATTTCATGTATTGTACATTGACTGGTGTAGTATAACTAACTTCTTTGAATAAGTATGTATAAGGTGATTAATGGGCATTTTTGAAGAAAACATAGTGGTGTTTCCTCAGTCAGGTTTGGGAATGTCACCAAATACATTGGCAAATCAGATGTAAGGTATTTAGCCACAGCAATGTTCATGCATTTTGTTTTATTATTTTCACTTAACAACTTTTATTATAGTAAAAGAAACAGGATAGAAAAAAAATTAAGTGCTGATTTCTCATTTGAAACCATGGAGGGAAGAAGGCAGCATTATGACATAGTCAAGGCACTAAAAGAAAAATATTTCCAGCCAAGAATACTCTATCCAGCAATGCTGGCATTCAAAAATGATGAAGAGATCAAAATATTCACAGATAAACAGAAACAAAGAGAGTATGCCAAAAAGAAACCTGTATTTCAAGAAATACTTAAAGAAGTTCTGCAGGATGAAAGAAAAAAAAAACAGGAAAGACAGAGTTGGAGGAGTGTGTGAAAACAATTAGAAAGAAAAAAAGAGAAATTAAAACAACATATGACATAAACAAATCCAAAAAGAATAGAAGACTAATGGAATTCCCTGACAGCAATAACACTGGGTGTTAATGGGGTAAATTCACTTCTCAAGAGACACAGATTGGCAAAATGCATAAGGACATATGTCCCATATATGTGCTGTCTACAAGAAAACCACCAAAGACCCAGGGATTCCAAGAGCTTGAGAGAGAATGGCCAGAAAACAATAATACAAGTAAACAATAACCAAACAAGGGCAGGAACAGCTATACTAATATCAGACAAAATAGCCTTTAAACGCAAAACTATAAGAACATAGTAGAAAAACATTAGAAAAAGGGATAATCTTTCAAGAAGAAAGAACAAACATAAACATTTATGCACCTAACCAGGGTGCCTTAAAATGTGTGATGCAAACACTGGAAAAACTAAGTAGAGGAATAGACACTTGTACAATTATAGTGGGGAATTACATACACCATTATCACCATTAGACAGAATATCTCAACAGAGAATCAAGAAAGAAACGAAGACTTTGAATAATATATTAGAGGATCTGGACATAATAAATATTTACAGAATACTACACCCAAATACAGCAAGATATACATTCTCCTCAAGTGGACATGGATCATTCTTCAAGATAGACCACATACTAGGCCACAGAGAAAGTCTCAATGAATTTAGAAAGATTGAAATCATACAAAATAATTTCTGTGACCACAGTGGAATGAAGCTGGAAATCTGCAAGGGCCAGAGAACCAGATTAGGCACAATGATATGGAAGTTAAGTAACACATTCTTAGACAAACAGTGGGTTAAGGAGGACATCTCAAAAGAAATTAGTAACTACCGTGAATCTAATGAAAATGACAACACAACAAATCAAAACACATGAGATGCAGAAAAAGTTGTA
Organism: Dasypus novemcinctus; assembly: GCF_030445035.2. Classification (NCBI taxonomy): domain Eukaryota; kingdom Metazoa; phylum Chordata; class Mammalia; order Cingulata; family Dasypodidae; genus Dasypus; species Dasypus novemcinctus. The sequence continues at coordinate 89,474,358 of NC_080704.1, read as the reverse complement.
CAGAGAGGGAAATTCACAGCCAAAATTTCATATATCAAAAGAGGAAAAAGAGCTAAAATTAAAGTCTTAATTGTACACTTGGTGGAATTAGTAAAAAACAAAACAAAACAAAGAGCTGCTGCTTTCCAAAGATCAATAAAATGGAAAAACCCTTACCTAGACTAACAAAGATAAAAAGAGGGAAGATTCAAATACATGAAATAAGAAATGAGAAAGGGGATATCATCACTGACCCTGAAGAAATAAAGACCATCATAATAGGATACTTTGAAAAACTATATGCCAACAAGAAGGACAATTGAGAGGAAATGGGCAAATTCCTATAAAATATAAGCAGCCTACATTGATGAAAAAAGAAATTGATGATCTCAACAAATCAATTGCAAGTAAAGAGATAGTGTCAGTCATTAAAAACCTCCCAAAAAAGAAGATTCCCAGGACAGACAGCTTCACAGGGGAATTCTACCAAACACTTCGCTAAGAACAAACACCAATATTGCTTAAACTCTTCCAAAATATTGAAATATAAGAAACACTGTGTAACTCACTCTATGATGCCAACTTCAGACAAATAACCAAGTGAAAGAAAGACACTACAAGAAAGGAAAATTACAGACCAATAGTCTAATGATCCTAGGAGTTAAAATCCTCAAAAAATTACTTGCTAATTATATTCAACACATCAAATGAATTATACACCATGACCGAATGGGCTTCATCCTTGGTATGTAAGGATGTTTGAACATAGTAAAAATCAATCAATGTAATACACCACATAAATTGAAAGGAAAAATCACATGATCATATCTATACTTGAAAAAAAAAAGCATTTGAGAAAATAAAGCATCATTTCCTGATAAAAAAGCCTGCAAAATATAAGAATTGAAGGAAACTTAATGAACATGATAAAGTCTATATATGAAAAACCCACAGCTAATATCATTTACAATGGTGAAATTCTAAAATCTTTCCCTCTAAGTTCAGGAACAAACCAATGAGGCCCACTATCACCCCTCCTATTTAACATTGTGTTGGAAGTATTTGCTTGAGCACTGAGGCAAGAAATTGATATAAAACACATCTAAATTGTAAAGGAAGAAGTCAAAACTTCACTATTTGTAGACAACATGATCTTATACAGAGAAAGCCCCAAGAAATCTACAATAAAACTTCTAGAACTTATCAATGAGTTCAGTAAAGTCACAGGATATAAAATCAATGTGCAAAATCAGTCAGAAGGAATGCCCTTATGCACAACTGAGCAGAGTCTAAGAGACAGATAAAGTAGATACAACCCCAGGTATTGGTTCTTCTGAGGGATAAAGAGACCCACGGGTTCTATGGTCATGGCAGATGGGGTTCACTGCCATGGCAGATGGCCCTTCTTTGGAGCTGGTGTTTCTACATGATGGAATTGAACTCGGAGGGGATCTCTTCCCACAAGAGTTGCATGCTACTTTATTGGAATTGTAGTTGGTGCTGGGGTTTAAGATATATTTAGGGGATTTGAATCTCTGGACTGATAATAAGACACCCAGGCCCAGAGCCTCAACAGACTTCAGCTCCTACACTTTGATTTATTGGACTGACCCCACTCAGCTAACATGGAGTTGAAGAAGGTCAACCACCACACCATGGAGCCTAGAGTGTCTACAACTGAAAGCAGGAGGAGTGCATCCAGTATCCATGTGGAATCTAAGTCCCCACTTGACATAGATGTGCAATGGACACAACCAATCCAATGTCCACAGAGAAAATGTGGAATGGGTGTGGGAAGGGTAGCCATGGTGGCTGCTGGGTTTGGGGAATCGGAGGAAGAGATGAGATGTGGAGGCGTTTTCGGGACGTGGAGTTGTCCTGGGTGGTGCTTCACGGGCAATTACAGGACATTGTAGACCCCCCAGGGCCCACTGGATGGAACGGGGGAGACTGTGGGCTATGATGTGGACCATTGACTACGGGGTGCAGTGATGTTCAGAGATGTACTTACTGGGTGCAATGGATGTCTCATGATGATGGGAGAGAGTGTTGCTGTGGGAAGAGTGGGGGGTGGGGGCGGTGGGGTTGATTGGGACCTCATATTTTTTTAATGTAATTCGTAAAAATAATTTTAATTAAAAAAAATAAAATCAATGTGCAAAATCAGTAGCATTTCTGTACACCAAAAATGAGCAATCTGAAGAGGAAATAAATCCAGAAAAAATAGTATTTGCATTTTTAAATTAAAAAAAATTAAATACCTAGGAATAAATTTAACTAAAGATGTAAAAGACAGAAAACTACACAGCACAGTTAAATGAAATCAAAGAAGACTTAAATAAATGGATGAATATTCCCTGATCATGGATAGAAAGACTAAATATCATTAAGATGTCTATCCTACCCAAACCAATATACAGATTTAATGCAATCCCAATAAAAATCAACACAGAATTTTTTAATGAACTGGAAAAACTAATTATGAAATTTATTTTGAAGGGAAAGAGGCACAGAATAGCCAAAGATACGTTAAAAAGGAAAAAAAAAATGAAATTGGAGGAATCATACTACCTGAATTTAAAATGTACTACAAAGCTATAGCAGTCAAAACAGCATGGTATTGGCATGAGGGTAGACATACTGACCAGTCCAACTTAACTGAGACTTCTGAACTAGATCATTGTATATAGAGTCATCTGATAGTCTACCAGAAACCAAGGCCACTCAACTGTTGAGAATGGCCTCTTCAACAAATGGGGTTGGACAACTGGATATCCATATTCAAAGGAATGAGATAAGAATACCATCTCACACTTTATACAAAAGTCAACTCAAGATGGATCAGAGCTCTAAATAGAAGAGCTGAGACAATAGACCTTGGAAGACAATGTTGGGAAGCATCTGCAGGACCTTGTAATAGGAAATCGCTTCATGAACTTCACACCTTAAGCACCAAGAATGAACATAAATAGATAAATGGGACCTCCTCAAAATTAATGCCTTTTACACCTCAAAAGAGTTTATCAAGAAAGTGGAAAGACAACCTACCAAATGGGAGAAAATATTTGATAAACATATAACTGACTGGCACCTAATATCCATCATATATATAGAAATCCTATATCTTATAAATAAAAAGACAAACAACTCATTTAAAAAGTGGGCAAGAGATTTGAACAGACTCTTCTCCAAAGAAGAAATACAAATGGCTAAAAAGCATGATATACTCAACAGCACTAGGTATCAGGGAACTGCAAATCAAAACTACAATGAGATACCATCTCACAGTCATTAAACTGGCGACTATTAAAAAAACAGAGGGCTACAAGTGTTGGAGAGGATGTTGAGGAATGGGGACCCTCATCCACTCTTGGCGGGAATGTAGAAGGATGCAGCCATTCTGGAGGACAGTTTGGCGCTTCCTCAAAAAACTAGCTATAAACAAGCTATATGACAGCAATTCCACTGCTGGGTATATATGACCAGACGAACTGAAAACAAGGAAACGAACCTATATATGCACACCAATATTCATAGGGGCATTATTCACTATTGCCAAAAGTTGGAACCAACCCAAATGTCCATCCACAGATGAACTGATAAACAAAATGTGGTATTTACATACAATGGAATACTACTCAGCTATAAGACTATTGAGGCCCTTATGTTGAGTGAAGCAAGCCTGGTAATGAGGATAAATACTACATGACCTCTCTGATATGAATTAAGCAAATCAAGCTACCTCAGAGAAATAGAGATTGGAAGATAGGCTTACAGGAAATGGGGGGGGGGAGAAAAAGGTTTGCGCCAATGCCCACATGGGCAACATCTATGATAAAATGGAGGTAAGTCGTTGTGCAGTAAAGGTATAAAATGAGGGCATTGGAATACTCTTCATTTGGGCTTTGTAGGCTTGAGGGGGCTAGGGTTGAAAGTATGCATGAGAAGGCGCAAGGAATTGGGGGTGGGTTGGGGAGCAGGTGAACACGTGAGATTGTCGGATTTGTTGCTGAAACTATAATGTTGAGAAAACTCTTAAGAAAGGAAGGGTAACTGGTTTAAGGGAATTGACAGGGGCATCTGGCACAGAGTGCACCTGTGGCAGGCTTCTAGGGAGTGTGTGATTGCTCATCTTGTCATAGTGTGGTATATCAGTGGGTGGAGACCCAAAAAGATGAATGGGAAGGTGCTATACCCCATACTGGGGAGGCCTGATGTTCTCAGATAGAGAGGAGGGTGTCTCAAGAGCATGGGTGGCACACAATGGGGGAGAACAGACTAGTGTGTAAAACTCTCAGCATTGTTGCCAGTATCTATGAATCTTGTCCTTCCAGCAGTGAAGCATTGTTGTCACTGTGAGCACTGAGGGGAGGGAGAGAAAGGAATAAAAAAGATGAAAGAGCATGTAACAGTGGGACATGGAACTGTTCTGCATGACTATACAATGATGTGTACAGGCCATGTTAAATTTCATGAAAATTTTATAAATGTGTATATTCTAAAATGTAAACCATAATGTAACAAAAATTTATAAAAGTATACAGTCCAAAGTGTAAACCATAATGGAGATTATAATGGAACCATGGTTAGTAACTATGTTTCAATATCTGTATATCAATTGCAGCAAATGTAACATCCACATGTAAAAAGATCATTGCTGGGGAAGGGGGAAAAGGGTTTGATCTTGGGTATATACGAGTACCCTATATTCTATATATGACTTTATTGTGACCAAAACTTTTAAAATAGTTATATAGGAGAATACCTGTAAGTCCATGCTAATCAATATTTTATTCCTCCTTCCTGTGGACCCTGGGATGGTAATGTCCACTCCACCTCTAAATCGAGAGGGGGCTTAGATCCCACTTGGATGATGGATGCGATTCTACTGCACAATATAAACTATAACCATTTGGTGCAGCGGTGTTTCAAAATATATTCACCAAATGCAATGAATGTACCACAGTGATTCAAGAGGTTGTTGATGTGGGAGGAGTGGTGGGGGTGAGTTATGGGGTATATGGGAACCTCTTATATTTTTAATGTAACATTTTTTATCTATTTATCTTTTTAAAAAGACAATTAAAAAATAAAGAAAAAAATCGTTTTAAAGACATAATAAAAAAAAAAAAGGATGTAGTCACTGAGGAGAAAATGGAAGTGAATGCCCTACCACTGTACATACAGGGCAACACCTATTACACTGATGACAGGCAAAATGTCAAAAAAGATTTTTTAATGAAATTTTTCATTTTTTAATGCTCCAATTTATCTTTTACTTTATTTTAGTTTTTCTAAATTGTTACATATTCTATTTCTAATCTTTAAACCTATATTATTTCATTTCCCTATTAAATGAATTTTGCAATATATTAGGCTTCACTTTTTAAGAAGTTTTGGATTTCAAAGGTGTTCAACTATGGCAGGGGAGAACTGATGTGGGGTGTCATTGATGGGTGGTACATGTGTGATATAGTGTGTGTATATATATAAATGTTTGGATGGTCATCGTGTATTGATATAGTGAGTAGAGTTTCACATGACAACTGAGGGAATGTTGAGTTCCCACTTGAGGGAACTCTGCCACACTCCCCAATGGAGCAGCCCAATTCCCAAGTGCAAAGGCCAAGACCCATGAAGTAGACTGGTCATATGATGGACCCTTAATACTGATGGCTATGCTTATGAGCCTGTGTGCTTGAAATCTCATCTAGGCCTAGAGCTGCAGGGTGTATAAGATTTACCTCTTGAGAGCCTCCATGTTGCCCAAATTTGGCCATTCTCTATGCCAAACTCAGCATGTAAATGCATTAGCTTCCTCACAGAATGGGACATGACTACCTGGGATGCGCCTCCTTGGTATTGAGGGATTACGACCAAGCACCAGTTGGTGATGCAACTAGAAAAACATCTTGAATAAATGGGCAAAATGGTAAACACAATGGAGTTTAAATGGCTAAGAGACTTCAAAATGAGTCAGGAGTCATCAGAGGCGTTGCCCTTAAACACATCTCTGCAGGAGCTCAGAGATAGCCAAAGTAGATACAACCAAAAATAGTGGTGCTCCTGATGTCTACAGAGACACCCAGGTCCTATGGTCATGTTTGATGGCTCTGGATTTCAGTGCCTTGCCAGTGTACCCAACTTTGGAATTTGTGCTCCTGAGTGTGATGGAGTTTGGCTCAGATGTGACCTCCCTACACATGACTTTTCTGTCACTTTTTCTGAACCTTTGGTTGGCACTGAGGTTGGTGTATGCTCAGGAGATATGAATCTCTGGACTGTATATGTGCCAGCTGAGCCCTGAGCCTCAGCACAGTTGCAACGCCTATCCTGGTTCATTGGACTTACCTAGATCACCAAATAGGGAGGTGAGGATGGTCAACCACTGCAACAGGGGACTGAGAGAGTCTATAACTGCAGGCAGGAGAAGCCCATCCCTCAGTCTTGTGAGATCTATGCCCCCTCTTGATTTAGACTTGGAGTGTACATCACCATCCCAGGGTCCTCAGGATGGAGGAATAAAATATAGATTAGAGTGGGCTTAGTGATATTCTACTATAAAATTATTGTGACTCTAGCAGTGGAAGAAACTGTATCAATGATGTAGAGACAGTGGCCATGGGAATTGCTGATGGCAGGGAGAGGGAAGAAGAGGTGTGAAATTGGGACATTTTCGGGACTTGGAGTTGTGTTGCATGGTATTGCAGGGACAGATGCAGGACATTATATATCCTGCTGTAACCCACCGAATGGACTAGGAGAATGTAAACTACAATGTCAACTATAATCCATGTTGTATAGCAGCACTGCAAAACGTATTCATCAAATGCAATGAATGTATCATGCTGATGGAAGAGGTTGCTGCTGTGGGACTAGTGGGTGGGGGGCAGGGAGTGGAATATATGGGAGCCTCATATTTCTTAATGCATCATTTTGTGTGAACTGTGTATCTTTAAAAAAGATAATAAAATATTTTTAAAAATTGCTATGTTATTCAGAAATGCCTTTAAGTTCAGCCACTCTCTTTAACTCATTTCTTTTCTTTCTAGAAGAATGGTCAGTTTCACCAAACTTTTATTTGTAATCTAATACCTTCTCATGTATATCAGTTGCAAGTGTTCATTTGACAGGGGAGAGTTTATTTTATTTTATGACATGTATATTAAGTATCTGCTACATTTGTGCCTTTGTCTATGCATGGGTGCAGGGAGTTGTCTAATATAGAACTTAAAGACTTCTGGGAAAAAGGCATCAAAGTAGGTAGGCAGAGCCCAGCTCTCTCACAAAAAAAGAATGGAGAAAGGGCAAAAACCTATCTGACAGGGCTACCTTGGAGATATATAGAACAGAAAATGGCTATGCTTTATCGAGGAGGGAGTAAGACAGATAAAGATTCCAAAGGAAAACCATGAGTTATGTGCCCCTGTGGCAGGAAATGGCACATATACCCCACCCCAAAGGCAAATAGCCTGAGTACAGGCCCTAACACTCTGCAACCAACTGAGTGGAAGGGAGCATTCCCTGGGTGCAGACAGAGGGTGTCTGACAGAGGGTGGAGTGTGGTTTCTTTTAAGGAGTTTTGCTAGCTGAGCCGGTTTTGAATCTTGGAGGGGACTGATATGGTGCAGGGACAGGAGAGGGGGGATCGGATCATGCAGGCTATCTCATACTCACTGATCTGGAAGAAAGAGGAATTAAAGTAGAGGGGGGACAGAGACAGTTACCTAAACAGGCTGGCTTGGCAAACTGTTAGAAACCTAACTTTCCTGAGGTAATGGAGCATGGAAGAATCAGAGAAGCTTTCAGACATCTATTTAAACTATGAAATCTGTGTAGCTCCAGTGGAAGAATTCCTGGCTTGCATATACAAGGTCCCAGGTTTGATTTCCAGTTCTCCTTAGAGAACTGATCCAGAGGGTGGTCTACTGGGTTATCAGGCTCACAGCTAGAACTTTACAACAGGGAACATAGAGACTTTTGTTGTTTTTTTTTTTTAGATCTTTTTTTGATTTATTTATCAGTTCCTTGTTTTTTTCTATTTCTTTGTTTTATTTGCTAGGAACGGGTACATCACCTGTGGAGGGCAGGCTGAAAGTTGATTGATTGATGAGTATCAGCAGCCTGAGAAGCTCCATAGGGGCTTAAGAGGGAAGGCTGCTTATCCTGGGTTGTATTGCTGTTGTTGTGTTTCTTGTTTGGTGTCTTTCAGCTTTCTGTTTTTCCTTTCTTTTACTTATGTTTTCTACCTAATTTATTTTTTCTCTCCTTCATTTTTCTGTTTTAAGTTGTTTTTATTTCATTCTACCTCTCTTTGTTTGATCTTCAACATTTTAAATTTTCTTTTTTCTGTTTTCTTATTTTTTACTTTTTTCTCTTATTTTCTTATCTTCTCATCATTGCAGCCTTTTAATTCAATGTAAATATTTTACTTCTATATTGTTTCTTGTATCATTTTTTCTTTTCCACTTTTTATTCTTATTCCTTCATACTTCTTATGACTTTTTACTCATGATAATTATTTATTTTCCTAGGTCTTGTACAGGTCTTCTATCTTTTTATTATTCTTTTTCTCTTATTATCATTTTCCTTTTTTCTGGACTTAATATTCTTTTTCAAGTGAACACAGGCAATAGGAATGAAATAGAATTAGAGGAATGAAGTGTCAAAGTGAAACTTAAAACATATGCAAAAAAAGAAAAGCAAAGTAAAACCCAAGAGTAGTAAGAGAAGCTAACCAATCAAATAAGACCATCAAAATAAACAGATGCTTATACAGCAACAAAGAAAGTACAAACCAGGCTAAGAAACAGGAAGACATGGCCAAGTCCAATGAAAAACTTAAAGCCAAGATGAAATTCATAACTTGGAACAATGAATCAGACATGTCCAAACAAATATCATGAATCAACTTAATGAAATGAAGAAAGAGATTAATGATGTAAGAAGACACTTGGAGAACATACTGCAGAAATTGTAAACATGCATAAAAGTTAGAAGATATGATGGTGGTGAATAGCACAATCCAATGAATCAAAAATAAACTGGAAGCACATAACAGCAGATTTGAACAGGTAGTGGAAAGTATCAGCAATGTGGAAGACAGTACATCTGAAATCAGACAGATAGTAGAACAGATAGAAAAAAAATAGAAAAAATCCAGCTTGGACTTAGGGATTTGAATGACAACATGAAATGCATAAATATATGCAGTACAGACATCCCAGAGAGAGAAGAAAGGGGAAGGGGACAGAAGGTGTGTGGAGGAAATAATGGGTGTAAACTTCTCAACCGTATTAAGGAACATGGACATACATGTCCAAGAAGTCTAGCTCACCCCATACAGTATAAATCCTAACAGGCCTACTCTAAGACATGTGCTTGTCAAATTGTCTGATGATCAAGACAAAGAGAGAATACTGACAACTGCAAGAGAAAAGAGATCCATCACATACAAGGGAAACTTGGTAAGATTAAGTACTGATTTCTCATCTGAAACTGTGGGTACAAGAAGAAAGAGGTATGGCTAAAAGAAAAAACTGTCAGCCAAAAATTCTGTCCTTCAAAGGTACCTTTAAAAGTGAGTGAAAGTTCAACATATTCACAGATACACAGAAATTAAGAGAGTTTGTCAATAAGAAACCAGCCTTAAAGAAATAAAAGAAGGAGTTCTGCAGGATGAATGAAAAAATAAGATAGAGAGGTTTGGAGGACAGAGTATGAATAACTAAAAAGATAAAAAAAGAAATAAAAACAACATATGACATACATAAACCTAGAGAAGATATGACTAATGAAGTAATTCCTGGACAGCAATAACATTGAATATTAATGGAATAAGCTCTCCAATTAAGAGACACAGATTGACAGACTGGATGTGGAAATATGACCTATCTACATGCTGTCAACAAGAAGTCCATCTTAGACCAAGGGATGTAAAGAAACTGAAAATGAATAATTTAACAGCTGGAAAACAATTTTATATGCAAACTATAACCAAAAAAGTGTGGGAGTAGTTGTACTAAAAACAGACTAAAGAGACTTTAAATGAAAAACTATAATAAGAGACAAAGAAGGTCACTATATATTAATAGAAGGGGTAAATTCTTAAGAAGAAAGAACAATCATAAACATTGATGCACCTAACCAGGGTGCTTCAAAATACATGAGGCAAACATTGTAAAAACAAAATGAAGAAATAGATGCATCTACAAATATAGTGGGGGAGTTTAATACACCATTATCATCAGTAGTCAAAACATCATGACAGAGGATCAATAAAAAACATCTAGAACAGATCTCATGTTAGGCCACAGAACAACTCACAATGAATTAAAAAAGACTGAAATCCTACACAGTAATTTCTCTGACCACAATGGAATGAGGCTAGAAATTGGTAAGGAACAGAGAAGCAGATGAGGCACAAAGATATGAAAGTTAATCAAGACACTTTTAGACAACCAATGGGTCAATACAGACATTACAAAACAAATTAGTAACCGCCTTGAAACAAAAGAAAATGACACACATGACACAGCATAATAAAACCAAAGGGATGCAGCAAAAGCAGTGCTTAGAGGATATTCATAGCCATAAAGGCATATATTAAAAAAGAAGAAGAAGCTAAAATCAAAGGCCCAATTTCCCACCTGGAGGAATTATAAAAGATAAAAAAAATAACTCAAAGAAAGTAGAAAGAAGGAAATTACAAAGATTAGAGCAGAACTAAATGAAATTGAAAATAAGAAAGCATTAGAAAAAATAAGTCAGAAGCTGGTTCTTTGAGAAGAATATTAAGATGGACAAACCCTTAGCTTGACTAACAAAGAAGAAAAGAGAGAAGATGCAAGTACATCAAATGAGAAACAAGGAAAGGGATATCACTACTTACCCCATGAAAATAAAGTGTGTCATAAGAGAATTCATTGAATAATTGTATGCCCACAAGATGGATAATTTAGAGGAAATAAACAAATTCCTGGAAACACACAATAAGCCAACTTTGAGGAAAGAAGAAATGGATGAACTCAGCAGGCCAATCACAAGTAAAGAGATTTAATTAGTAACCATATCCTCCCAAATAAGAAGAGCCCACATACATGGCATTACAAGTGTATTCCACCATGCATTCTGGAAAGAAATAACACCAATCCTGATTGAACTATTTCCAATAAAAGAAGTGGGAGAAACATTTCCTTACCCATTCTATGATGTCAATATCACTCTAATACCAAGATCACACAAAGACTCCACAAGAAAGGAAAACTATAGACCAATCTTCCTAATCTAAATAGATGCTAAAATCCTCAACAAAGTACTTGCTAATCATATTCAACAACTCATCAACTGAGTTATGCACTATGACTATATAGGTTTCATTCCTAGTATGCAAGTATGGTTCAATATAACAAAATCAATGTAATGCACTACATCAACAGAAAGAAAGATAAAAAGAAAAAAAATCACATTATTATCTCTATTGATGTTGAAAAAGCATTCAACAAAATAAAGCACACTTTCCTGATTAAAAAACACTTCTAACAATATGAATAGAAGGAAACTTATTCAACATAATAGAGGTTATATATGAAAAATGCACAGCTAACATCATATACAATAGTGGAATCCTAAAATCTTTCCCTCTAAGATCTGGAACAAGCCAAGGATACCCATTGTCATCCCTCTTATTTAACATTGTGTTAGAAGTACTTGCTCAAGTACTGAGGCAAGAAACAGATATAAAAGGCATCCAAATTGGAAAGGAAAAAGTCAAAATTTCATTATTTGCAGATGACATGATCCTATACATAGAAAGCCCTGAGAAATCTACAACAAAGCTTCTAGATCTTATAAATGAGTTCAGTAAAGTGACAGGTCATAAGACTAATGTGCAAAAATCAGTAGCATTTCTATACACAAATAATGAAGAATCTGAGTAGGAAATAAAGATAAAATTCATTTACAATGGCAAATATTAGAATCAAATACCTAGGAATTAAATTAACTAAAGATGTAAAGGACTTGTATGCAACAAACTGGAAACACTGTGAAAAGAAATCAAATAAGACCTATAAAAATAGAAGAATGTTCCCTGTTCATAGATAGGAAGACTAACCATTATTATGCTATCCAGCCTACCCACACTGATTTACAGATCTTACACAATCTCAAAAAACTTACATGGCATTTTTAACTGAATTGGAAAATCTAACTATGAAATTTATTTGGATGGTCAAGTGACCATGAATAACCACAGACATATTGAAAAAAAAAAAGAAAATCAGAGGAATCACATTAATGGATGTTAAAACATATTTCAAAGCTAAATACTCAGAACAGCAAGCATTGATACAAAGATAGACATACTTACCAATAGAATATAACAGAGTTCTGATGTAGATCCTCATATATATGGTCAACAGATATTTGGCAAAGCCACCAAGCCCACTTAAATTGGATAGAATGGCCTGTTCAGCAAATGGTGCTTTGAGAACTGGATATTCCTATCCAAAATAATGACAGCATACCACCATCTCACACCTTATACAAAAATTACCTCAAAATGGATCAAAGATTTAAGTACAACAGTCAAGGTCATAAAGATCTTGGAAGATATAATGTAGGGAAGCACTACAATATCTTGTAGTAGGATATGGTTTCATGAATTTTACACCTAAAGCATGAGAAACAAAAGAAAAAAATAGATAAAAGGGACCTCTTCAAATTAAAAGCTATTGTACCTCAGAGGAGTTTGTCAAGCAAGTGATTCAGTTCTTCAGTAGTCTTGCAACTCTTATCTTCTGGCTTATTGGACTTACCCCGGCCAGTGAACAGGGAAGTGAAGAAGGTCAACCACCACACCAGGGAGCCAAGAGTGCCTACAACTGCAAGTAGGAGAATTGCATCCTTCATCCATGTGGAATCTAAGCCCCCTCTTGAAATAGAGGTGGAGTGGACATAACCATCCCAGGGTCCACAGGATGGAGGAATGCAGTATGGATTAGGGTGGACTTACTGATATTCTACTATGGAATGATTGTAATTAGTAATGGAAGAAATTGTAGCATTGATGTGGAGAAAGTGGCCACGGTAGCTGCTGAGGGTAGGGAAAGGGAAGAAGAGATATGATGTGAGGGCATTTTCAGGACTTGGAGTTTTCCTGGGTGGTACTGCAGAGACAGATGCTGGACAATGTATGTCCCGCCATCCCCCACTGGGTGTACTGGGAAAGAGTGCAAACTACAATGTATACCATTATCCATGTGGTGCAACAGTGCTTCAAAATGTATTCACCAAATGCAGTGAACATCCCATGATGATGAAAGAGGTTGTTGATGTGGGAGGAGTGGGGTGAAGGAGGTGGGGATTATGTGGGATCTCTTATATTTTTTAATGTAACATTTAAAAAAAAGAGTGAGAAAAAAATAAAGTGAAAAGGCAGCCTACTCAATGGGAGAAAATATTTGGTAACCATGTATCTGCTAGCAGCCTAATATGCAGCATAGATAAAGAAATCCCACATCTCTAAAATAAAAAGGCAAATAACCCATTAAAGAATGGGCAAGTGATTTGAATAGGCACTTCTCCAAAGAAAAAATACAGATGGCTTAATAGCACATGAAAAGATGTTGAACATCACTAGCTATTATGGAAATGCAACCTCAAACTACAATGAGATATCATTTTACAGCCATTAGAGTAGTGGCTATTAAGATTTCAAAGTGATTTGGGAGATCAACCCACAGGTAATACTTATGCACTTTTTAGCAGGATCTCATAGACTGCCAAAGAAGATACTACCCCAAAGAGTGGGGCTCTATGGTCAGGACAGACATCTCCCGGGTTAGGCGCCTTCCCATAGGACCTTACTTTGGAATTTGTGCTCCTGAGTGTGACAGAGTTGGACTCAGTTATGGCTTCCCTACACATGGCTCATCTGCCACTTCTATTTGAGCCTATAGTTGGTGCTGGAGTTGAGTGAAGGAAACCAGGCACTGCAGGACATATATTACATGACCTCACTGATATGAATTAAGAAAACTGAGAAAACTCACAGAGTTAGAGTCTGGAAGATAGGTTTGAAGGAGACAGATAGGGAGCAGAGGGATTTGAGCCAATACTCTTTTGGGCCAAATCTATGATAAGGTAAAAGTGTGTGGTTGTGTAGTGGATTGGCATAACAGTGGTGCAGTGATGCCATTGGGTTTCGCAGTGCTGGTCTGTGAAAGGAGTAAGGTGGGGTGCTGCACTGTACTGTACCTGGAACTAGGGGAGTTTTGGGGGAAGGAGCAGGTGAACTCTGGGGATTTGCAGGTCTGTGGTTAAAACTACAATGTGGGGGATGTTCTTTTGGTAAATATGGCAGAAGAGGGTTACTGTTGTAGGGTATTGCATGTGGGGTGGAATAAGGACAAGTAACATCTAGGGTGGGCTTCTATGGAATACATAAGTGTTCATCTTGTCATAATGTGTTATATCAGTGGTGGATACCAACACAGTAAACAAGAAAATATGAAACGCCCATCCTTAGGAGACCTGCTATGGTTTAGGGCACTAGAATTGTTCTGCATGATCAGTCAATATTGGATACAGGAGGCGAGGCAAGATAGTGTCTGAGTGAGTGCACCTTATGGTCTCTCCTGTGAAGAGGAGACTGAGTGGGGTTGGAGTCTTGCTGGAGCAGGCTGTCTTGGGGGCTTACAGGGCAGATGGGGTGTGGACATCAATTTGGAGAGAGAGTGGTGGAAAGGCTGCTAGCTAAAGGTAGAATTGAGGCTTACAAGTACAGAGTTCAGAAGTTATGAACTGGCAGGACCCTTCCCCCTGGGACTGGCAGCCACAGTGTTTCCTGAGAACTGTCGGTTGAGCAGTGACACTCCTGGACCTTGTGGCCCTGGATTCGTGGTCCCCAGGTCAGTGTCCCCTGAGCCCCCATAGCCCATGTTCCACAGACCTACATACCCTGGGTCTGCAGAATCCCAGACTTCTCTTTCCCAAGTCCAGCACTCCCAGAGGTCTGGGATAGCCTTAGACCTCCAGTTCTGGTCTGATTCCATGGGTGGGAGGGATTCCATGGGGGGTGCAGTGGAGGGGGGGCTGGCTAGTGTAGGTTCAATTTTCTGGTGTTCCCCCCTACTTTTTTCTTTTCTTTTTTTTTTTTTTTGCACTTGGAGGGGCATACCAGCTGGCTTGGGGAAAGTCTGGGAAGAGAGGACTGGTGAATCTGCTGAGAAACCACAATTCACCTAAATACCCTGGGATAGGAAACTTGGCCTGGGAGAAGGTGGAGTAAGAAAGTCAACTAGCCCTCTCACAGCACACCTAAGCAACTGACTAAACCCATCAAGATAAAGTGATTACCAGACAGCAAGAAAAAGCTACAAACCAAACCAACAATCAGGAAAACATGCCCCAATCCAATGAACAAACTAAAAACCAGGAAGAGAAGCAGAATATCCGACAAGTAATGAAAGATCTCAAAACATATATTAAGGACCAATTTGATGAGGTGAAGGAAGAGATAAGAATATGAAGAAAACAATTGTAGAAAATATGGGAGAAATAGCAATCATACAAAAAAAGATAACGGATAAGATGGTGATGATCAGCAAAATTCAAGAAATCAAAAAATACATTCTCAGCAAATAACAGCAGACTCGAAGAGGCAGAGGAGAGATTAAGTGATGTGGAAGACAATACATCTGAAATCAAACAGAGAGTAGAACTAGTTAATAAAAAGATAGAAAAATTCAGCAGGGGCTTAGGGACATGAATAACAATGCAAAACATGAAAACATATGTATTATAGGCAGCCCAGGAGGAGAAGAGAAGGGAAAGGGGACAGAAAGGATGTTGGAAGAAATAATGGCTGAAAACTTGCCAAACCTACTGAGGCGGGTGGTTGTACATGTCCAGGAAGCACAACGCACCCCAAACAGCATAAATCCCAACAGGTCAACCCCAAGACATATACCTGTCAAATTATTCAATGCTCAAGACAAAGAGAAAATACTAAAAGCAGCCAGAGAAAAGATAATCATCACATACAAATGAGGCTCCATAAGATTAAGTGCTGATTTCACATCTGAAACCATGAAGGCAGGAAGACAGTGGTATGACATGGTCAAAGTACTAAAAGAAAAAAATTTCCAACCAAGAATACTCTATCCAGCAAAGTTAGCAGTCAAAAATGATGTGGGTTTCAAAATATCACAGATAAACAGAAATAAAGAGAGTATTCCAACAAGAATCCTACCCTTCAAGAAATACTAAAGGGAGTTCTACAGGAAGAAAGAAAAAACAAGAGAGACAGAGTTTGAGGAGAGTGTAAGAGCAACTAAAAAGACAAAAACAGAAAAAGAAAATCAAACAGAATATGACAAACATAAATCCAAAGAAAATATTGCTAATATAAGGAATTACTTGAAAGTAATAACAATGAATACCAATGCATTAAACTCACCTGTCAAGAGACTCAGCTAGGAAGACTGGATAAGGAAATATGACCCATCTATATGCTCTCTGCAAGAAACACATCTTAGACTCAGGGATACAAGGAGGTTGAAAGTGAATGACTGGAAAACAATCTTACAAGCAAACAATAGTCAAAAAAGGGCAGAAGTAGCTATTTAATATCAGACAAAATAGACTTTAAATGCAAAAAAAAATTATTATAGACAAAGATGGGCACTACATATTAATGAAAGGGGTAATCTTTCAAGAAGAAAGAACAATCATAAACATTTATGCCCCTAACAAGGGTGCCTCCAAATACATGAGGCAAACACTGGAAAAACTAAATGAAGGAATAGATGACTTTACAATTATAGTGGGGTACTTTAATACACCTCTATCAACTCTCAAACAAGAATAAATAATGAAACTAAGACTTCAAACAACATATTAGAGGGTCTGGACCTAATAGACATACACAGAACATTACACCCAAATACAGCAGGATATACATTCTTCTCAAGTGCACATGGATCATTCTCCAAAATAGACCATATGCAAGGCCACAGAAAAAGCCTCAATGAATTCAAAAAGATAAAAACCATGCCAAATAATTTCTCTGACCACAGTAGAATGAAGCTGGAAATCTGCAAGGGCCGGAGAACCAGATTTGGCAACAAGATTTGGAACTTAAATAACACACACTTAGAAAAACAGTGGGTCAAGGAGGAAATCTCAAAAGAAATTAATAATTATCTTGAAACTAATGAAAATGATAACACAAAATATCCAAAATTATGGGATGCAGAAAAGCAGTACTGAGAGGGAAATTTATAGCCATAATTTCATACATCAAAAAAGAGGAAAGAGCTAAAGTTGAAGAACTAACTGCACACTTGGAGGAATTATTTAAAAAATAACAAACTAACCCCAAAGGAAGAAGAAAGAAAGAAATAACAAAGACCAGAGCAGAACTAAATGAAATAGAAAATAAGAAAGCACATGAAAAAATAAACAAAAACAAGAGCTGATTCTTTGAGAAATCAATAAAATTGACAAACTCTTAGCTAGACCAACAGAGAAAAAAAGAGAGAAGATGCTAATACACAAAATAAGAAATGAGAAAAGAGATATCACCACTGATCACACAGCTATAAAGACTATCATAAGAGTATACTTTGAAAAACTATATTCCAACAAAAACAAAAATTTAGAGGAAATGAACAAATTCCTAGAAACACATAAGCAGCCTACATTGACAAAAGAAGAAGTTGATGATCTCAACAAACCAACCACAAATAAAGAGATAAAATCAGGCATTAAAAACCTCCCAAATAAAAAGTGCCCTGGGCCAGACTACTTCACAGGTGAATTCTACAAAACATTCTGGAAAGAACTAACACCAATCTTGCTTAAACTCTTCCAAAAAATTGAAACAGAAGGAACATTGCTTAACTCATTCTATGATGCCAGCATTACCCGAGTGCCAAAGCCAATCAAAGACACCACACGAAAGGAAAATTACACACCAATCTCTCATATGAACCTTGACATGAAAATCCTAAACAAAATATGAACTAATCATATTCAAAAACACATTAAACAAATTATACACTATGACCAAGTGGGGTTCATTCTGGGTATGCAAGGATGGTTCAACATAAGAAATATAATTAATGTAATACACCACATAAATGGATTATAGGATAAAAATCACATGATCATATCTATAGATGCAGAAAAAGCATTTGACAAAATACAGCACCCTTTCTTGATAAAAACACTGCAAAAGATTGTAATAGAAGGAAACTTTCTTAGCATGATAAAAAAGTATATATGTAAAACACACAGCTAACATCATAAACAATGCTGAAATGCTAAAATCTTTCCCTCTAAGATCAGGAACAAGACAAGAATGCCCACTATCACCTCTCCTATTTAACATAGTCTTAGAAGTACTTGCTTGAGCACTGAGGCAAGAACCAGATATAAAAGTCATCCAAATTGGAAAGGAAGAAGTCAAAATTTCACTATTTGCAGATGATATGATCCTATACAGAGAAAACTCTGAGAAGTCTACAACAAAGCTTCTAGAACTTATAAATGAGTTCTTTAAAGTCACAGGTTACAAGATAAATACACAAAAATTAGTAGCATTTCTGTACACCAATAATGAGCAATCTGAGGAGGAAATCAAGAAACAAATACCATTCACAATAGTAAATAAAAAAGATCAAATAACTAGGAATAAATTTAACTAAAGAGGTAAAAGATTTATACACAGAAAACTGCCCAACACTGTTCAAGGAAATCAAAGAAGACCTAAGTAAATGGAAGAATATTCCCTGTTCATGGATAGGAAGGCTAAATATTATGAAGATGTCTATCCTACCAAAACTGATCTACACATTCAATGCAATCCCAATAAAAAATCAACACAGCACTCTTTAAGGAACTAGAGAAACTAACTATGAAATTTATTTGGAAAGGAAAGAGGCCCTGAGTAGCCAAAGACAAATTGAAAAAGAAAAATGAAATTGGAGGAATCACACTACCTGACTTCAAAACATTCTACAAAGCTACAGTAGTGAAAATGGCATGGTATTGGCACAAGGAGAGACACACTGACCAATAGAACCGAAATGAGAGTTCTGATATAGATCCTCATATATTCAGTCATATGTTATTTGACAAGGCCACCAAAACCTCTCAACTGGGAGAGAATGGCCTCTTCAACAAATGGTGCCTGGAGAACTGGATATCCATATGTAAAAGAATAAAACAGGATTACCAACATACACCTTATATAAAAATCAACTCATGATGGATCAAAGACCTCAATATAAGGCGCAAGACCATAAAGACCTTGGAAAGCAAAGTAGGGAAGCATCTACAGTACCTTGTAATAGGAAACATCTTCATGAACTTCACACCAAAAGCACAAGAATCAAAAGAACAAATAGCTAAATGGGACTTCCTCAAAAGTAAACCCTTCTGCACCACAAAGGAGTTTGTCAACAAGTGAAAAGAGAGTCTACACAATGGGAGAAAATATTTAGTATCCATATATCAGATAGGAGACTTTTATCTTGCATATATAAAAAATTCCTATATCTTGAAAATAAAAAGACAAACAGCCCATTTTAAAAATGGGAAAAAGATATGAACAGATTCTTCTCTGAAGGTGATATATAAATGGCTAAAAATCACAAGAAAAAATGCTCAAAATCCTGAGCTATTAGGGTAATGCAAATTAAAATAACAATGAGATACCATCTTACTCCCATAAGACTGGCAGCTATCAAAAAATCAAAAGACTACAATTGTTGGAGAGGATGTCCTCATCCACTGTTGGTGAGAATGCAGAAGGATCTAGCCATTCTGTAGGAAAGTTTGGTGGTTTCTCAAAAACTAACTATAGATTTGCTATACGATCCAGCACTTCAACTGCTGGGTATATATCCAGAAGGTCTGAAAACAAGGACACAAACTGATATATGCACATCAATGTTCATAGCAGCACTATTCACTATTGCCAAAAGTTTGAATCAACCCAAATGCCCATCAACAGATGAATGGATAAATAAAATGTGGTATATACATACAATGAAATACTACTCAGCTATAAGAACAAATACAGTACAAACACAAGTGATAACATGGATGAATCTTGAGAACTTTATGTTGAGCGAAGCAACCCAGACATTGAAGGACAAATACTACATGACCTCTCAGATATGAAATAAGTAAACCAAGCTGTCTCAGAGAGCTAGAGACTGTATGATAAACTTTAAGGTAGTTGGGGTGTACAGGAAGGTTGTGAGGTGACAGCTACTTAGTTGAAATCTATGATAAGCTAGAGGTAAGTATTTGTACAGGGAAAGGGTAAAATTGGGGCATAGGGATAACTTTGGATGGGGCTGCAAGGCCCTTAGGGGCACTAGGGATGGGAGGATGGATCAGATTGCCCAAGAAATTGGGGAAAGGGTGGGGGGATCATTTGATCATGGAATATTGTCAGGTATGTGGTTGAAATTGTGGTGCAGAGAAAACTCTGTGGAGAATGTAATATGGAAGGTTGCATGTTTGGGATGCTTGGGGGGGCATCTGACACAAGGCAAGCTTCTGGGGAGTGTGTGAGTGCTCATTTTGTCATAGTGGATTATATCATTGGGTGGAGACCCATAAAATGAGAGTGAAGGTACACCCACATCCTGGGGAGGACTAAAGTTCTCAAATAGAGGGAACTGTATCTCTTGAGAGAATCGGTGGCTCCCAATGTGTTATGGCAGTCAAGTATGTCAAGCCCTCATCATTTTTGCAAGTATCTCTGAATATGGTTCCTCAAGTAATGAGGATTGATTGTCATAGTAGGCCCTATGGAGAGGGGGAAAGAGGTGTTGAATACATAGAATCAGGCTAACTGTGGGGCAATGGAAGTGTTCCTTAAGATCATAACATGATGGATATAGGTCATGTTAAATTACACCAAAAATGTATAAAAGTCTATAGGCTAAAATGTAAACCATAATGTAAAATATAAAATAACTAAAAAATTTAGAAAATTGTATAGTCTAAAATATAAACCATAATGTAAACCCAAATGGAACCATGTTTGAAAGCTATTGTTTCAAAATCTGTATATTACCTGCAGCAAATACCATATGAACATGTTAAAAGATCACTGTTGGGGAAGGGACAAAGGGTTTGATGTTTAATACGTGGGAGTACCATATATTGTATATGTGAATTACTGTGACCTAAAACTTAAGTCAATAGAAACTTAATAATTAGGGGGAAAAAAGAAAGAAAGGAGGTAGACACTGAGGAAGAAATGGAATAAATTGCCCTGCCACTGTACATACAGGAGAACACCTGTAGCAGTGATGAAAGGCAAAATGTCAAAAACAAAGCTTTTTCATTTTTTGATACCCCAATTTATTTTTCCTTTTTTAAATTTTTCTAAATTTCTATGTATTCTATATCTAACCTTTAAACCCATCACTATATTCCATTTTTCTATTAATGGTACCTGGCAATATATTGAGCTTCCATTTTGAAGAAGTTTTGGACTACAGAGAGGTTCAACTATGTTGAGGGAGGAGCACTATTGTGGGCTGTCATTTGTGGGGGGCACATGGTTGGGAGGAAGTTCTCCAGGGCATGTATATAGGGTACATAGAAAGGTTTGGATATTTTCATAGTGGTTTCAGTTGGAAATGATGGATGAGAGAGTGCTGAGTTCCTGACCAGGGGAGCTCTATTACATTCCCCAATTTAACAACAATCCCCAAGTGCAATTACAAAGACCAATAAAGAAGGATGGTCCAATGATGAACCCTGTATTCTGATGGCTCCAATTATGAGCCTGTGTGCCTGAAATATGAACTAGGCCTATAGCTGTGGGGTACCTAAGAGTTACCTCCTGAGAGCCTCCATGTTGCTCATATGTGGCCACTCTCTAAGCCCCACTCAGCATGTAAACGCATTTCCTTCCCCCCAACATGGGACGTGACTCCCAGGGATGAACCTCCCTGGCACCAAGGGATTACTACCAAGCACCAGCTGATGATGTAACTACAAAAACATAATGAACAAAGAGGTCAAATCATACTGGCAGAATATCTTAGCCTACATGTAATATCAGGTGTTAAAAACTGCTTTTTGACTTTGGATAAAACTAAGGGGGAAATGGAAAGGACAAGTGAGTTTATATGGCTAAGAGTCTCCATAAAAGAGTCAGGAGGTCAACAGAGGGTGATGCTTATGCATGCCTCAGCAGGGTATCAGAGACAGCCAAGGTTGATGGAAACCCAGGTGCTGGTTCTCCTGAGGGTTCCAGTGACCCACAGGTTCTATGGTCAAGGCAGATGGGTCTGGAATTCAGGGCCATGTCAGTTGGCCCTACTTTGGGGTTTGCACTCCTGAGTGTGATGGAGTTGGACTCAGATATAACCTTTCTACACATGCCTCTTCTGTTACTTTTACCGGTTCTGTGGTTGGCGTTTGGGTAGGTGTATACTCAGGAGACCTGAATCTCTGAAATGTCCATGTGATGGCCAGGCCATGGGCCTCAGCAGACTTGTGACTCCTACCTGCTGGTTTCTTGGACTTACCCTGGCCAGCTGACAGGGAGGTGAAGAAGGTCAACCACCACACCAGGGAGCCAAGAGTGCCTACAGCTGTAAGCAGAAGAATTGCATCCATCATCCATGTGGAATCTAAACCCCCTCTTGACATAGAGGGGGACTGGACATAGACATCCTAGGTCCACAAGATGGAGGAATAGAGTGTGGATTATAATGGACTTACTGGTGTTCTGCTGGGGAACTATTGTGATTAGTATGCACAGAAATTGTAGTAGTGATGTGGAGAGGGTGGCCACGGTAGCTGCTGATGGTTGGGAGAGGGAAGAAGAGATATGGTGTGGGGACATTTTCAGAATTTGGAGTTGTCCTAGGTGGTGCTGTAGTGATGGATGCTGGATGTTGTGTGTCCTGCTGTGGCCCATTGGGTAGGCTGTGGGAGAGTGTGGACTGCGATGTGGACCACTGTCCATGTGCTGCAGTGGTTCTCCAGAATTTATTCGCTGGGTGCAGTGGATGTGCCTCAAAGATGGAAGGGTTTGTTGATGTGGGAGGGGTCGGGTGGGTGGGGTGGGGGTATATGGGGGCTTCATATTTTTTGAATGCAACATTTAAAAGAAAATAAGGAAGAAAAAATGATAACAAATATTGAATACAGTTCACTTTAAATTTCGCCAAAATTTGTAAAAGTGTATCATCCAAAATGTAAACCATTGTCCAGGGTTAATAACATTGCCTCAATATTTTTACATCAATTTTAACAAATGTACCATCCACATGTAAAATGTTATTAATAAGGTAGCAGGGGAAAGAGGAGTGTGTTGGGTGTTTGTGAATCCCCTATAATCTCCACATGACTTTCCTATAACCTAAAATTTCTTTTAAGATAAAATGAAAAAATAAGACATTGAAGGAATATTTGGAAGAAAACGTCACTGTATATACAAGAAAACAGATCTTACAGTGATGAAAGATACAGTGTCAAAATATTTTATTACTTACATTTTTATAAATTAAATATTTTGTTATTTTTAAAACTTCCATTATTATTTCATTTTTGTATTATTATTATTTTATCATTTTCTTTGCTTCATCTTTAGAGAGGTTTTGAATCACAGAAGGTTTACAACTCTGGCAGTGGAGGATCATTGCTGTGGGGCATCAGTGATTCAGGTTGAATGGTAGGGGGTTCATCTGGGGCATGCCTCAAAAGCATATTAATGTGCTCAAGTTTTCATGGGGCATTGTTATGGTGGGTGGAGATAAACGCAATAACCAAAAGAATATGCAATTCACATTCTTGGGAGTTCTGCTACATTCTGTAAAGGGACAATGAGAATATCCAAGTAGAGTGCCTGCCCTTCATAAAGGAGGATGCACCATTGCACTGGGCCCTTGATATTTATGATTACAATAGTGAACCTTTTATTTTTATGTTTATTTTTATTTTTTTAGTGTGATATCTTCATTGCAATTGATGAACACATTTTGGAGCATTGCCACTAAGCATGGATTAAATTTTATATTGTAGTTTACACTCTCTCCCACACAATTCTGTAGGACATAGCAAGATATATAATGGCCTGCATCTGTCATTTCAGTGTCATTCAGGACAATTCCCAAGTCCCAAAAATGTCCCCGTAGTACACCTGTTTTTCCCTCTCCTTGCCCTCAGAGCTTTCAGTGGCCATTGCCTCCACATCGAAGTTATAATTTCTTCCATTGCTAGAATCACAATAAGTCAATAGTAGAATACCAGTAAGTCCACTCTAGTCCATAGTTCATTCCCCAATCTTGAGGATTCTGGGATGGCGATGTCCACTCCACATCTAATTAAGAGAGGGCTTCATTCCCATATGGCCGATGGATGGGACTCTCTTGCTTGCAGGTGTAGCCTCTCTCAGTTCCTTGGTATGGTGATTGTCCATCATCACCTCCTTGTGAGTTGTCCTGGGTGAGTCTAATGAACTGGAGAGTAGGTGTTGCATCTCCATTGAAACTCAGGGCACAGCTAGCAAATGGACATTCTAAAGATTCAAGTCTCTTGTATTTACCCCTACAAACTCCAGCACCAACTATAGGTTCAAATAGACAGGACCAAAGAACCATGTGTAGGGAAAAAACAACTCAATCCAATTCTGTCACACTGGGGAGCACAAACCCCAAAGTAGGGCCCGCTGGCAAGACACCAAACTCATGAACAGTCTGCCCTACCAATAGATTCTGGACATCTCCATAGCACTCAGGTGCACTGCTATTTGAGGTAGTATTTACTTTGGCAGTCAATGAGATCCTGTTGAGATGTGCATAAGTGTAACCATTGGAATGACCTCTAGACTCACTTTGAAGTCTCTTAGCCATATAAACTCATTTGTGTTTAACTTTTCCCCTTTTCGGTCAAGGTCTTTTTCCAGTTGCTAACAGGCTTTCAGGAGGAAAAACTTTTTTCTTTTGAAATTGAAAGGTAGAATACTGTTATATGTTGCCTGAGAGTTACCTCCTGAGGGTCTCCTTCTTACTTAAATGTGACCTAAGCCAAATCTAGGATATAAAGATACTATCTTCCCCCAGCATGGGACATGGCTCCTGGGGATGCACTTCCCTGGCACCAAGGGATTATTACCAAGCACCAATTAACAATGCACCTGGAGAAAGACATTGACCATAAGCAGGAAAAAGTAAATATAAATGAGTTCATTTGGCTAAGAGATTTCAAAGTGAGTTAGGTGTGCATTCCCAAGGTTATGCTTATGCATGTTTCACAAGGATCTCATTGACAGCCACAGTAAATATTGCCTCAAATTGTAGAGCCCCTGAGTACTCTAGAGAAATCCAGACTCTATAGGAAAGGCAGACAGCTCAGGAGTTTGGCATCCTGTCAGTGGACATTACCTTAGAATTTGTGCTCCCCAGTGTAACAGAGTTGGACTCATTTGTGGTTTCCTACAAATGACTCTTCTGCCCCTTCTATTTAAATCTTAAGTTAGTACTATACTTGATAGATTTATGTCCAAGAGACTTATATCTTTGGTCTGTCCATATGTCAGTAGGGCCCTGAATCTCAGCAGTGTTGTAACACCTACTCTCCAATTCACTGGATTCCCCGGGACAACTAACAAGGTGATGATAATGGACAACACACATCCCTAGAGACAGAGAGTCTGCAACTGCAAGTAAGAGGGTATGCCCCATGGGGTCTAAGCTCCCTATCAATTAGAGGCAGAGTGCGCATCACCATTCCCAAATCCTCAGGATTGGGGAATGAACAATGGACTAAATTAGACTTACTATTATTCTACTATAGACTTATTGTTTTCTAGCAATGGGAGAACTTCTATCATTGATATAAAGGCAGTGGCCACCAGAGGATCTGAGGGGATAGTAAAAAATAGGTGTAATATGGGGCATTTTTGGGAAATTGGAATTGTTTTTCATGACTTTGCAAAGATGGATGTAGGCCATTATATAATTTGTCATAAATTAAATTAAAAAATTGCATGGAACAGTGTAAACTATAATGTAAAGTATAATCCGTAGTTAGTGGCAGTGATTGAATATGTGTTCATCAATTGGAACAAATATACACTAATGAAGGATGTTGATAATGTGGGCGTGGGATGGGGATGAAGTGGGGTATATGGGAATATCCTATTTTTTAAAAAATTAACATTTATGTAACCTAAAGTTTCCAAAAAATAAATAAACAAATAAACTTGCTGAAAAAATATTAAGTCTATTTCGAAGGGATAACTTTGGGTGGGGCTTTGAGGGCTTGAGTGGGTTAGGGTTGGAAGGATGGGTCAGATGGTCCAAGGAAGTGGGGGGAGGGTGGGGGGGAACAGTTGAACATGGGAGACTGTCAGATATGTGATTGAAGCTACAATGTTGAGAAAAATCTTTAGAAAATATATCAAGGAACGATTACCTGTTTAAGGTGCTTAAGTGGGGGGGGCATCTGACACAGGGGCAGGCTTCTAGGGAGTGTGTGAGTGCTCATTTTGCTATAGCGTGTTGTATCATTGGGTGGAGACCCATACAATGAGTGTGAAAGTGCACCCACCTCCTGGGAAGGCCTAATGCTCTCAAACAGAGGGAATTGCGACTCTCAAGAGAATTTGTGGTTCCCAGTGGGTTAGGGCAATCTAGTATGTCAAGCCCTCAGCATTGTTGTAAGTATCTGTGAATCTGGTCCTGCAAGTAGTGAAGATTGATTGTCACTGTGGGCCCTGAGAGATGGGGAAGAGAGATATATAATAGATGGAAGCAGGATAACTGGGGAGCAATGGAAGTGCTCCACAAGGTTATGCAATGATGGATATATGACATGTTTACACCAAAAATGGATAAAGTCTATAGGCTACAATGTAAAACATGAGGTAACTAAAAATTTAGAAAATTGTAGTCTAAAATATAAACCATAATGTAAACCAAAATGGAAACTTGTTTGATAGCTATGTGCCAATATCTGTACATCAGGTGCAGCAAATAAAACATGAATATGTAAAAAGATCATTGCTGCAGAAAGGGGGAAAGGGTTTGATGTTGGATATATGGGAATTTCCTATAATTTATATGTGAATTACTATGATCTAAAACTTTTTTTGAAGACAAAATTAAAAATCAGAAAATAAAGGATGTAGACACTAAGGAAGAAATGAAAGAAATTGCCTTGCCGATGCACATACAGGGCAAGACCCATTACAGCGATTAAAGGCAAAACATCAAAAACTAAGTTTTAGAATATTTTTCATTTTTTAATATCCCAATTTATTTTTACTTTATTTTAGTTTTTCTAAAATAGTATGTATTCGATTTCTAATCTTTAAAACTATCACTACTATTTTATTTTCCTATTAATTGAATTTGGCAATATATTAGTCTCCATTTTTTAAGAAGTTTTGGACCACAGAAGAAGTTCAACTATGGCAGGGGAGGAATGCTGGTGTGAGGTGTGCTGGTAATGGGGGGCACATGGTTGGGAGGGAGTTCTCCAGGGCATGTATATAGGGTATATAAAAATGTTTGGATATATGTTGAGTATTTTCATGGCAGTTACAGTTACAAAAAACAAATGAGAGAGTGCTGAGTTCCTATCCAGGGGAGCTCTGTCACACTCCCCAATGGAAAAGCAACAATTCCACAAGTGGAACAGCAAAGACCAACAAAGGATGGTCCAATGATGAGCCCTCGATACTGATGACTATGCTTATGAGCCTGTGTGTCTGAAATATGAACTAGGCCTAGAGCTGCAGGGTGTCTAAGAGTTACCGCCTGACAGCCTCCATGTTGCTCAAATGTGGCCACTCTCTAAGCCAAACTCAGCAGGCAAATGCATTACCTTTCCCCCAGCATGGGATATGATTCCTGGGGATGAGCCTCGTTGGCACTGAGGGATTACTACCAATCACTAACTGGTGATGCAACTAAAAAGAGACCTTGAATGAAACGGTCAACTCAGACCAGCAGAATATCTCAGCCTGCATGTAGGATCATGTGTTAAAAATTGCTTTTTGACCTTGAATAAAAGGGGGAAATGGCAAAAACAAATGAGTTTACATGGGCAAAAGACTTCAAAAAAGAGTCTGGTTGTCATCAGAGGGGTTGTGCTTACGCTTGCCTCAGCAGGACCCCAGAGACAGCTGAAGTAAATACAACGCCAGGTACTGGTGCTCCTGAGGGCCAAGGAGATACACAGGTTCTATGGTACTGGCAGATTGCTCTGGAGTTCAGTACTATGTCAGTGGGCCCTGCTTTGGAATTTGTATTCCTGGGTGTGATGGAGTTGGACTCGGCTGTGACCTTTCTACGCATACTCCTTCTGTCACTTTTACTGAACCTGTGGTCGGCGCTAGGGTTGGTATTTACTCAGGAGACTTGAATCTCTGGACTGTTCATATGCCAGCTGGGCCCCGAGGCTCAGCAGAGTTGCAACTCCTACCCTCTGGTTGGTTGAACTTACCCATGTCAGCTAACAGGGAGGTGAAGATGGTCAACCACCACACCAGGGAACCGAGAGTGCCTACAACTGGAAGCAGGAGAATTGCATCCATCATCCATGTGAGATCTAAACCCCCTCTCAATATAGAGGTGGAGTGGACATCACCATTCCAGGGTCCACAGGATAGAGGATTAGAGTATGGATTAGAGTGGACTTACTGATATTTTACTATAGAATTATTGTGACTTGTAATGGAAGAAATTGTAGCATTGATGTGAATAAAGTAGCCATGGAGGTTGCTGGGGCAGGGAGAGGGAGGAGGTGGTGTGAAGGGGGGACATTTTTAGGACTTGGAGTTGTCTTGAATTATATTGCAGGGACAGGTGCTGGACATTGTATATCCTGCCATAACCCAGTGAATGATGGGGGAGAGTGTAGAGAACAATGTAAACTAGTATACTTGTGGTGCAGTGGTGCTCTGGGGTTTGCTCACTGGGTGTGGTGAATGTGCCAAGGTCATGGAGGAGGTTGTTGATGTGGGTGGAGTGGGTTGGGGGTGTGAGTGGGATATGGGAACCCCATATATGTTTTAATGTAGCATTTTTTTGTGATTTATCTTAAAAAATGCAATTAAAATAATGATGGGTGGGGGTGGCAAGTGGGGTATATGGAAATCTTACATTTTTTAATATAACATTTTGTGTGACCTATTACCTTTTAAAAAATAATTAAGAAATTAAATTAAAAAAATAAATAGCAATAATGTTTCTCCACTTTAACATTGGAAATAAGGGGGGAAAATCCATTAATCAGTAAGTCTAATCAAAATAGCAAATTAGGTAACAGGCAAGTAACTAAAGGATATTATTGTCAGAGAACCCAGAGCAAATGCTTCTCATTTCTATCAGTGCTCAATAGTTAATGTTACAATGCTTGATAAAATATACTGTATGAATAAATGGATGTCTCTTTTTTACATCACCCATGATTTAACTGGCACATTGCGGGCAAACATTGTGGGGCAGCAACGGTAATATTTTTGGCTTGTATTTGCTATTTATCACCCTTTATTTTATAATTAAAAAGTAGCTATTTTTATGAAAATATGCACAATTTCTATGATTTCTGGTAAAGTATGAAATCTTTGCAAAACAGGCAAGAAATAACTTATCTTTGTATACAATTAAAATATTTGTTCTGTCCATAGTTTGTTTTGGCTGTATTGTACTCTAAGATTTAGTCATCTGGTAATGTACTTTATATAAAGAAATTATGCAGTCTTCCATATAAATGCATTCACTGACATATTGCCCAATATTTCACATAAGATACTTAAATCTCCAGAGCGTTGCTCCACTGTTGCTGAAGCTGTAGAATCTTCAAGCAACATTGAGCGGTGTGCTCTCTCCCATATTACTTTCACCATGGCTTGTTATTCTTCTTCTAATAAATGCTGTAATCTAACCTACTTTTTCGCATCATAGAGTGTTATAAGTTACCTGTGATCATTGCTTGAATATGTGGTCAGCATACACATATCTGAGTAAATATATTATTTGATTGTGTAACAAGTGTGGTGCTGATGTGTTTACGTGAGGGGTAAAGGGGGATTCAATACCATGTCATATAATTTTGTCCATTTCCCTGATTCTGCCATTTTATTTCACCAACATTGTTTGTATACAATGTGTCATAAGTATCACATATTTCAGAAAGAACAGATAAATGAGTAAACTTTAGAAAAATAAAGTCAAATGAAATTTGGGAAATGAATGAATACAAATATTTAATAAAATTAGGTTATGCAGATGGGGCTGTTAATTAAACTATTATAAATTATAAAAATAAATTTTTTAGTCATAATATACTGAAAGTCAGTCACTCCCCACACTCCATATGTACAACTTCTAATGAAATAAATGGGAATTCTGTAGAAATTTTTAAAAAAGATTTTTTTATTTCTCTCCCCCCCCCCCCCGTTGTCTGTCTTCTGTGTCCATTTGCTGCTTTTTCTTTGTCTGCTTCTGTTGCTGTCAGTGGCATGGGAATCTGTGTTTCTTTTTGTTGTGTCAGCTCTCCGTGTGGGCAGCACCATTCTTGGGTAGGCTGGACTTCCTTTCGCACTGGGCGGCTCTTCTAACGGGGCGCACTCCTTTTGCGTGGGGCTCCCCTAGGCGGGGGACACCCCTGCGCAGCAGGGCACTCCTTGCGTGCAACAGCACTGCGCATGGGGCCAGCTCCACACAGGTCACAGAGGCCCCGGGTTTGAACGGCGGACCTCCCATGTGGCAGACAGACGCCCTAACCACTGGGCCAAGTCCGCCGCCTGTAGAAATTTTAGGGTAAAACTTCTAAGTACTTTTTTGAATATGCTATTGGTGATGTTTGAAATAAGAGTCATTTTATCCATTTTGCAGTTGGCACATCACTGCATGTTTCACAGTGATTTTATTTCAAAATTCATTCAGTCTATAATGAGTCTATAATGCTTTTTCCAGAGTGCACAAAAGCATGAGGCAAAACAAATGAAACAGATATAAGCACTATTAGATAAACAGTAAGAATACAATTATCATGGTAAAATTCTTTTAAAAAGTTTCCAACAAAAAAGACCCTGCACTGTTCATACACCATTTTTGTACATAAAAAGATACAATTTCCAAAATAGTGCACACAACTCTCACTTAGAACTATATAATGAACAATAAAATGGCAAAATTATTATTCTGCTTTAACATATAAACATTATAGCAAAGATATACGTTTCACTCAAAACTGGACATTTCAGTCATCTTTTAGATATTCCATCAATTCTTCTGAAAAATTTCATTTATAGAAACAGCGACTTCTTAAGAACAACTTAAAATATTTGCACTCAAAAACTAAAATTGGTGATGTAACCTACAGGGATAAATGGCACCTAAAAGCTTTGTAAAGCTGTATTTATATTCATTGTATTCTAAAATACTGAATTGCTATTGTTTAAATGTATGTCTGTCTTCTTGATGGAAAAAATCATTTCAGAAATTTTACTGCATTCTAGGCAAAAGTTTTCATGTTTCTATTTCATTTCTCATACATTGAATATAATTCCTTTTTATCTGATATTTTCTTTAATGCTAAACAACTGGATTTGAATTGACACTTGAAACAAATCTTTAAGATAAATGCTTCTGGATCCAATTCATTTGCATAGCTTTCAAGTCAGAACCTCTTCTAATGGAATTTATTCTTTAACAAATGAACTCTTTTACATCTAGTATAATGATATTATAGTACTTTTCTCATATCTAATAATTAGCCTTGATAGGATTTAGATGGGAAAATATAGATAATATCCAATGATTTGGACCATAAATAGTTTAGCATTTCCCCTTTCTTGTTCATTACTTAGTGACAGGTTTCTGGCCTGAATTACCTGGAAAATTAGTTTGTTTTGCAGGTTAAGATTTTCCTTTAAAATCCAGAAACACTTGGCATTTAAAGGAATCACTTTCTAGTAGCTCATACTTTTCAAAATAGTAGGAAAGTTACTAACATGATTTTCACTCAACCTAAATAGGGACTATGTTACAAAACAATTAGCCACAAGCTGCCAAAGGGAAATTTTACTTTTCAATTAAATCTAGTAGTAGTGCACGGATATAAAAGACATGCATTTTTCAGAGATACATGAAATTTTTAAAATAATAATAAGATGTCTGTAAATGGAAAAGGAGAACTTGTCATGTCACTTGATGTTGTAGCACTAGTTATATGTAAGTGGGGAACTAAGCTGTGTTAAAGAACTTAGACAAATTTTAAAGCAGAGCCATAGGACAATATCATCCAATTTTAATGAGTTGAGGTCTGGAAAATTCAGATAATCCAACAGGTTGTTTCCAATCCCCTGTTGGGAAACGTTTAGATTTTTTTGAATAAAATGTATGAAATGTATTAAATGTTTTAATTCCTAATAAATATGATGCTTCATTTTAATTTGTGGAAGTGAATGACTTAGTTTTATATTATAAAGCAATATTAGTTTTATAGGAATTTAAGTTTTTTGTAAGTTTCTATGTTTTGACCTAATTTTATGCATTAAACCTAAAATATATGGGTTTACAATTTTTAAAAATTTTAAATGTTTTGACCTAAAATTTTATATATTATAATCTGAACTGAAATGTAGCTTTTCTAATTTTTAAATATTTCCCAGGAATTAAACTAGAATATCCAGCTTATACTGACTATCTTACTAAAAAAAGTTAGTTTGTAATTTACACCAGTGTGCACTCTGAATAAATACAGTAAAACAATTAAGTGATTTAATCACATTTAATTGCCTAGAATTCCAGGGATCTTCAAGAACTGATAAGTGAATGTTTAGATCTAGAATAATGGTCTCTGACAGTTGTCAGGGTATCCTTTAAGAGAAACTTTGAAAATGCAGAGATCCCAAAATCGGATTCTCCACAATGAATACATGGAAGTTTTATTTTCTAGGACGAGACCAGGAATTAAAAATTTGCTCTTAAGGCAAATTAACGAGCTGTCTCCTTATTGGTAAGTGTCAGGATTACCCAAAATTTGTAAATATTTTCTATACAGGCACTCTCCTAGCCTCAGTAACGGGTACAGATTTATCTCTATTTACAGGTTACATATAGTCCTCAGCATTTCTAAATCAGATAACCTCCCTGGCATGTTTTCTATTTTGAATCATATAATACTTACTTAGAAGATGTCTTTCACTTTAAAAAACAGACTTAGGTGCTTTTATGAGAAGTTTTTTCACCTTAAAAACTGTTATCATTTATATATTTAACCTGTTTAAAATATCTGACATTTATCCTAATAATAAATCTGTGGGAGATATAGTAATATAACTATTTACTTGGAATTCAGTGCCTAAGAAACCATTGCTTTTTTTTCTTTTTAAAGATTTATTTATTTATTTTTCTACCCCCTCCCCCCGCCCGAGTTGTCTGCCCTTTGTGTCCATTCACTGTGCATTCTTCTGTGACAGCTTCTATCCTTATCAGCGGCACTGGGAATCTGTGTTTCTTTTTGTTGCTCAGCTCTCCGTGTGTGTGGCGACATTCCTGGGCAGGCTGCATCTTCCTTCGAGCTGGGCGGCTCTCCTTACAGGGCGTAATCCTTGCACATGGGGACACCCCTGCGTGGCACGGTACTCCTTTGCATGGGCCAGCTCCACACGGGTCAAGGAGGCCCGGGGTTTGAACCGCGGACCTCCCATGTGGTAGGTGGACGCCCTTTCCATTGGGCCAAGTCCACTTCCCAAATGTTTTCTGAAAGCATTTAGTCCTAAGTGTTTAAAAGATACCCTTCAAAATTACAGAAAACACAATACGTTACATAGAAATCTATTTGTTTAAGGAGGTTATGTGTTAGGCTTGAAGAAAATTATTTTCAATCTTCTTTATTCTGATATCCCCTACTATATGTTTTGGTTGACTATTCTTTAATTTGATTGGGGGGGGGGTCATTTGTACAAACTTTTAAAGCAGAAATTTAAAGTTCCAATTGCTACCTAATACCAGTTTTTATTTTAAAGAATAATTTTGGGGATGAATACTACAAATATACTGGAATTCATTCTTTAACTCTGACTTTGCAAGTATATAATAATATCTTTTTATTTTTCCTTTTAGGATTGCAGCTGTCTTCTCTATACAAAAGTTTTGTTTATGTTGTCTTCTTTAATTACAATGAAATTGCTGAACAACATAGTGCACACTAATGCCACCCTGCACAGTAATTTTCTTGGAGTCCAGTCTACCCCACTGATACTTCCAGAGCTGTACCTATGCTAAAATAGGAATTCAGTCCTAGGTTTCTGGGTTCTCTAGTTGAGCCAAAAAACCAACTGTGACTGGACCATGTCTGTTTATAATAGCAAGTGAATTACTTGTTAGCATTTTAGACAATGTAAAGTTTGAATTCTTCCAACAGTTCACAATGTATAACAAGTGAATCACCATAAATCACCAGGAAACTATTGGGATTGAATTTCACAGGGCTATTCATTTAATCATTTAATTTATGGACCTAAGAGAAAATTTTGTACCTCCCTTTTAGAAAGGCTTTTTATATAGGCCATTTACAGAAGTTAATTTTTTGGTCCCTAGATACCGAAGGGTAGATCTCTATGGTAATCTTCCTCTATGATAGAGAGTTTAGGATTCCTAAGGGGGACATAAAAAGCACATGCACAAAATCTTATCTGTACATTACCTGGTTCACTTTCAAGGGATACATCTAAACAAAAAACCATGTAGTCCTATTTTAGATACAATCCTTTGATAAATAACCTCACATTCCCTATATTAAAGCAAAGCAGAGCAGAGCAGAGCAAAACAAAATAGTGCAAGTAGTAAACTTAAAGCTCAGTAGTTACATTTAAAAGTGGTTCCCAGGTACCATACACTCTAATTGGGAGGTGTTCTTTCAAACTATCAAAACCATTTCTTTAATAAATTATTGAGAGCAATACACTGTCTCAACAAATTCACTACCTCAAGTTACAAATGCTGAAGAATCATTTATAAAATGGAGCAGTAAATTAGTTTTACAATTTCCAATACTCATTACATAAATTATAGCATAACATATAGAATATAACTACAAATAGAACTGAAAATGAATATTTTTAAATGTATTTTCTTCTGTAATGATACAACAGATGAATCCCAAAGTTGGTTAAAATGTTGGGTTTTATGCCTTGCTAAAATGGTCTTCATAATAATGTTTTCCATGGGAGGATTGCATCCAGCATCCAGGTGGAATCTGAGCCTCCTCTTGACATAAAGGTGCAATGGACACAACCAATCCAGTGTCCACATAGAAGAGGTGGCATTGGATTGGGAAAAGTGGACATAATGGACAAAGGGTATGGGGAAAGGCAGGAAGAGATGAGAGGAGGAGGCGTCTTCGGGACATGGAGCTGCCCTGGATGGTGCTTCAGAGGTAATCACCGGACATTGTAAATCCTCACAGGGCCTACATGATGGAATAGAGGAGAGTATGGGCCATGATGTGAACCAATGTATATGAGGTGCAGAGGTGCCCAAAGATGTACTTACCAAATCCAATGGATGTGTCATGATGATGGGAACGAGTGTTGTTGGGGGGGGGGAGAGGGGGGGGGTGGGGGGGTGGGGTTGAATGGGACCTCACATATATATTTTTAATGTAATATTATTACAAAGTCAATAAAAAATAAAAAAATTAAAAAAAAAAATAATGTTTTCCAAATTGTAGTCCCATATATTTTACAATCCTGTTAATTTATAGCCCATTTTTAAAAAATCCTCTATGAATATAACTGTTGTATTCTTAGATAATTACTTTGGAAAACATTATAAAAGGTCAACAATTTTCTCAATTATGTACTTTAATGTCCTATATTTTAAAAGTTGAACAACTATCTCCATGTAATACACTGAATAGAGTTTTAAACTTATCTGAGGCATTTTGCATATTTATAACCTTGTCAATGCCTAGAACTAAAATGCAACTTTAGAAATGAGTTTTTAAAATATTTAATATGGATGCATTTTAATAGGACTTTGCTGAATAAGAAAATGGAATTTTGGTACAAGATGCTCTCCTAATTTTTTGAAGTTCATAACTGTTCTAGCTCTGATATTTTTTCTTTAATTGGGTTAGCTCCCAATTAAAACCATTTACTCCTATATTCTTTCAGTTTTACTGAACTGGGTATCAGTCTCTATTGGAAGGATATGTATGAATTTAAAAGTTACAAATATCCCACTAGTGTAATTTTTATATTGATGTGTGGATATTTGTGAAATGCAAGAACATTCTGGTTTTTAAATATTATATGCCTGTAGCTGACACTTTGCCCCCATTGATATGAGTACTAGAACTGTATCAAAATGTTTCCTTTTCTACTTCTGATTAGGTGTCTGGAGGGGGAAAATCCAGTTTTGAATTTGTGTAAAATCAAATGGCTATAGATAAAAGTAGGCAAAGACAACACAGGTTCTCTTT
The DNA here is from genome assembly GCF_030445035.2 of Dasypus novemcinctus. Taxonomy (NCBI): domain Eukaryota; kingdom Metazoa; phylum Chordata; class Mammalia; order Cingulata; family Dasypodidae; genus Dasypus; species Dasypus novemcinctus. The sequence continues at coordinate 89,437,887 of NC_080704.1, read as the reverse complement.
TGTAATGGAATGGTATTTTTTGAGAATCAATAACATGGAAGTCATGAGAGGGAAAGCTATACTATTCCCATTCACTATGTCTGGTTTTCTCTCTTCAGAAAACTCTGAGCAAATTCTGAGCTGTTTTACAATAGACAATCATGCTTGAAAAGTGAGGAGGAGGCCTGCAGCTTTCAAGTCATCCCCCTGAAGGATTTTGCCTTGTAGATAAGATGTTAAAATTCCCAAATAGCACCAAATAAAGCTAATGGGGTAAGATGTTTCTCAGTAGCTTCAGCATTCTGTTTTTCAGTGTCAAACACTACTCTGGAAAATACTGAAACTTTACTATCATAGTTTTTCTATGTCCTTACGAGGATGTTTTTTTGTTACTGATAATATAGCATATATTCCTTCAGTTCTATGTACAGGTACTCTCATTGACTGAAAACTAGAGTATACTTAGGGCAGAAAGAAAGGTCAATCATTTTTAGTCAACACAATATGTAAACAGACTACAGCATTTTCTCTTTAATATAATATTTATAAATGCTTTATTTGTCCCAAGGAAGGAGGTAGGTCCATATAATGTTTTAAAGCCTCAGGGTTCTGTGATATATATAGTTCTTTTAAAATATATTGATGTTAAGTGGTACTGTGGTATAAAACATATAACACTGGTATTTGAAAATGCCATATCTGATGTACTTCTTGTATCCAAGATTGTAATACAGAGAACGCAAGTTAAACAGTCTGTGTCAAATTCTCAGAATACGACTGTCAGGTCACGTGACGGAAGAATCTGTGATGTTCAGCGAAAATTGAGATGGAAAGTCATAAAAAATCAGAAGTAATTTAAAGTACTGAAGTTTTCAGATGGTCTTATTTATATTCATTCAGGATAGTGCCCTTCTGTCACCATAGATAATATTGGTCATGGATTATTTTCTTCATTATGGGAAGAAAAATTTTAATCCTACTGGTAAATTTCCTAACAAATTTGATGTAGTAGGTAGATATTCAGGTACCTGGTGAACAAATGTGATTGCACAACACTAAATTATAGTGTTATGCTAAACTCACATGACTGGCTGGCAATTGAGTGTCAGTTCTTTGGTAATGACAAATACTTCTTTTAAATGCTTAATTTAGTTTCACTTACGAACACACTGAGTAGTTCCAGAAATATCAAGCTGTTGGTTAAATGGATCATAAAAATGGTAAGTACCATGGCTAAAAACTCTACCTTTGTTTTCTTGTCAATTAGAGTCTTTTTTTTAAGAAATGATCATAGAAAGCATTCACATTCAGAGTTGGTCATTTTCATTCTTTGGAGCTTATTTATGGCAAAAAATGAAGAAATGTGTAAAACGGGTCAGAGTATTGGTTGTACACCTGGATATTATTTTTCAGATCTACAAACTAAAGTAAAGGTCTTATTTGATAATTGAGAAAATACAAATGCCCAGGGTTTTCCAGAAATAATTTTTCAGTGTTCCTTCAACTACAGTAGGATTTTGTATCCAGTACGTTTTCACGGAGATACAAAATAAATGCTCTCCAAGTCCAGGGTTTTAATATTTTCTGAATTTGTCATGTTTGAAATTTGGTATTTCTGTTAAGTACTGAAAATTCATCAATGGTGATATTCACGAGAAAAAATGAAGTGAAGGTAACAAAGGTATTGATTGACATTTCTGGTACTTGTCTTCAATGCACCTCTAGATTTTAAAATATGAATCTATTGTTTTATGTTTTAATAAAATGTGCAGGCATCTTTAATGTATTTGTCACAGTAAGTTTGAAAGTCATTTTAAGTAGTCAACAAGATTATGAAAATCATTTTAGGTGCTCCATAACATTTGAAAGTCATTATAATTAATAACATTTGAAAATCATTTGAAATAGTTGTATTTGCTATGATGATTTAAGCTGTAATTGATGGAAAATTGTTGGCAACTTCACAAAAAATAAAAATAGATTTTGAATTTTATGAAATTTTGAAACTTGCTTTAAGAGGTGTTTAATTAAAGCAAAGTTTCTATTGCATGTGTTTGTGTGTTTTAAACCCTACCATTTGGCACAGGAAAGTGCAATGGATGGTATGGCTGGAAGAAAATGGGTGGTGGTCCAGATGGTACATAAAATGTAGGAATACTTCCTTCAGCAGCACAGTATGGAGCAGGCTGATAAATGCAAGTTACATTGTCTGTATTCAGGAGGATACTCTGTTCTCCAAGTACTTTTAAAGCCATTAGGGTGATCATATTGAGAGTCTGTCTTCTTTCATGACCCATGAGACAAACAGTGCTTTCATTCACAACTCCACGCAAGGTCATAAGATAGTCATACTTGCTCTTTCCTTCACCTATGAAATGGTTGCGGAGGTATGATTCAATCTTCTTTTGCTGTTCTGCTACATCAGGAAAATCAATGAAGAATCTGGAACACATATAACGCTCCAGGGTCTTGATTTCTTCTTCACAAGCTGGCTTGAATTCACGAACCAGCAAATTGCTGTACTTCAGAAGGCCACCACCTCTAATTTCTTCAGGTTTTCTGGTAGATATAAGCTTGTATTGCAAATGTGTCATTGCTTCTTGGAAGTCTCCATACATGCTTTCAGCTACAACAATAGGATATGATTCTTTGAGCAGCTTAGCATTTTTATCACTGTAGAAGTCTAACATGGGATCCAAAATGATTTGAAAGGAATCAACACTAAATTCAAATTGTCGTCTGAGTGAATTTACAAATTTTAATTCTACATTCTTTCCAGTATTATTTGAGAGGGAGATGAGACTCCAGCGATCATGTTTATTGCAAACTTTGACCATCTTCTGCACATAAGCCTCTTTCATGGTCTTTAGGGTGATCTTTTCCTTTTTTACACCTTTTGGTAAAAAATCAAGCAGACAGCCTAGAACTGCATCCTTAACAACTTGAAATTCTTGATCACTTGGAAGTTCAACACCAAAAATAACATCAAGATCCTTATAGCTGATTCCATTATGGCTTGCAAGTATGTAACTTGCTGTGGAACCATTCAATCGGGTATCTTTAACAATAATTCCTTGCTCTATGAGTTGACATTTCACAATATGAATGATATCTTTTGGTTTTACCTCCAGTGTGGGGAAATTTCCCCTTCCATGAATTGGAATTATTTCATCTAACACTTTATCAAGTGTTATAACTTGATCCCAAGTGAGATTGGTGAATCTGATTTCAGACATTGTGAAGTCAGTAGATCAACTAGAAATCAAGCAAAATATTGAGAGGACGTGTTAACACTTTAAAACCAGTATTATATTTAAAAAGGATATGAAAAAAGTTAATGAAAAATATACTTATCCTCAACAAAAAACAAGTTAAAGCTAAGAAGTAAATTACCAAGATATCTAATCATGTTTAAGTCTAGAAATTAAATAAAAGCCATATAGATTATGTCAAAAATATGCAAATGTAGGTATTCTCAAGGATTGGTTGGAAGAGTCATAAGTGTAATGCTTACAGATATAAAATGGAGGCCTTTCTCAATATTTCTTCATTTACATACTGGAATGATAGTATATTTTTGGTGGTATTCATTTGGTTCATGAGATAATCATAATATATTCACTGAGACTAATGGTCATGAATTTAGATACCAGATAGAATGTCTGTATGTGCTCCTATAACCACATTCAACTGCCTGGGTGCAGATTCCTTTACAAGCAGAAATTTGGATCTCTGGAACATGCAGAAATTGGATTTAACTGGAATTGGATTTTGTCAGCAAATATGGAGGAGGGAAAAAAGGGCAAAAATGTCGAGTGCATTCAAGTGAATGATTATAATTAGAGACTATGGAGTTTAAGCTAGGTAGAAGGAAATGAGGTCTCAGGCGATAAAGGGAAAGTGAAAAGGAGTTATGAGAATTGGACTAAATGACATAATGTTTAAAAATAATATAGCACACCATTAATACAAAAGCATCAAAGCATTCCCACAAATATTATTCAATTTCATATACTTTACTGATGTCATTTTACAGAATATTACTGAAGCTCTCTATTAGACTATGAATTATTTGAATAATTGAGGATAGGATAGTGTCTAATTTATCATCTCCTCTATGTATGTACCTGATAGTACATTAAGAAATGTTGGCTGAATGAAATAATGAATGTCACTTTATTTTCTTTCTCTATTTTTTTTAATGTTATATTAAAAAAAATATAAGGTCCCCATACACCTGAAAAACAAATGAAACTACTACATTTGCCCCCAAAATGAGAGCAAGAATATATGCAATACACTAAAATTTCTGACCTTTAAAAAACGTTTTCTGCACATACACATTATGATATGCTCAGAACATTTTTAGAATTGGGAAGATGTTAGGAAACTGAAATTTTAAAATGTGTTTAACCACTATAAATGTACTTATATATAATGATACTTTTATGGTATTAGGTACATTTACAGAGATTACATAGATCTTCAAATACTCTATTAAGCTTTCTAAGCAAATACATCTACAAAAGTAATAAAGTTTATCATAGATATAGCTTTGAGATTAAGCGTTATTTCCTGAATACGAGAAGTTCAAGTATATGAAGGAGGTAAATCTGTGTTGACAGCATTTATATTTTGTCCTGTGAACAGAATATGAATATTTAGAATTTAGTGTTATACATTGCTATGTAAGAACTAGAACAAATAGAATACTCTTACTTGAATTATATAGAATGAAATTGATAGCCCAAGAATTTTGCAAAAAGCTAATTAATCACTGGCAGATCTGTTTCAGTGAGAAGATAAACCAATCACATTCTATTTATCTACATGTATTTCCCATAAATATGAATTAAAGGGTCAATAATTATTTGTATGTGAAAAAATGACCCACATAATATGCTGCTTGTTTTAAGTCACATCAAATATTAATGTTCATAGAGTTTAATCAGCTATGTGAATATCCAAATCAGTCCTTAAGTATGGAACAGGATGAACTGTCTACACATTAGATTGTTGGAATTTTACCATGAATCCATCAAGTTAAATAATCTGTATTGTCTCTTAAGGACATTGGAAAGAGCAAGATGCTACATGAAGTAATACAATATGCAATAAGAACTATTTTTTAGTTTCTTTTCCTGGAATTATCACAAAATTGTTGAAGCTAGCAAAGTTTTCTATGCTCAAATTCTCTATTTGTAGAGATAATTCGTAACACAGACTGGTATTATGTAAAGGTTAGGAAGCTCAATAATATACTTACATATTTTAGAAATAGCAAACATAAAATTATAATTTTAATTAATACAGCAAAAGTTCCAAAATTGCTTCCTATTATGCCAATTTCCTTTGTCAATAATAGTAAATAGTTAAAAATTCAATGGCTTAATAATTCCAGGTCTGCAATCACCATGTAAAACTAGATCTCCAGGCATCTATGATCTGAAAATACAGCAGATCATTTATGTTATATTCATATTCTTCAAATTACCAAGTTATTTTCCATACAGAAGCTGTCAGGACCTTTATGTGTAAATAAAGTCATTCAAAGACATTATAAAATTAACTAACTACCAAAATTCAGTATTCCTTGATCCAAAATGTGTGAGATCAAGAGACAGGAAGTCCAATTTAATATCTTGGATCTACTCAAATATATTAGAGAAGGAAGGGAGGGCACAGAATTTTGTTTTCTAGGCAGAATCAGAAGGAATTCTTGCAAAGATAAGAAAGAGTTTCAAAACTTAACTTCACGATATACCATCTAATTGATAGAAAATTGAACATAAGTATGTGGAAAAACCAGTTGCCATTTGATTACCTACATTGATGATTCCCAAAATTTTATTCCTCAGAATTATCTAGAGAGCTTTTAAAAAATACAGGTAAAGAATATTTTAGCCCTAGTATTTCTTGATTAAAAAGTAATAGTAAAACAATGTTACTTATGATGTTATGCATGTTTGTTTTGCAAGTTTACAACTTCTAATATACACTTCCTCTTTATGTATGTTCATGTATTAATGATATACTTCAAATAAATTTAAAAAAAAGTAACAGTGAAAGGAAGCTGATGTGGCTCAACCAATTGGACTCCCATCTAGTATATGGGAGGCCCTATGTTTGCTTCCCAGGGCCTCCTTGTGAAAGCAAGCTGGCCCACACTTGCAGTGAGCTGATGGCTCATGCCAATGGAGACTGGTGCAGCAAGATGATATAACAAACTGAAACAAGCAGACACAGAAGGACGCACAGTGAATGGACATAGAGAACAGACAGCAAGAAAGCAGCAAAGGGGGTGTAAATAAATAAAAAAATAAATCTTAAAAAAAAATAACAGTGAAGCCAGCTTGCTAGGATGTGGGATAACAGTGTCCTTGGTTGAGCAATATATTACTTAACTGTCAAAAGATATACATTAATAAGTTAGTTTATTACCTTTTCTATCCACAAATACTTAAACTGAATTTTTAAATCAGATATATATTTTGGCTGAATTAAAGTATCAATACTACTGAGGAATTCTGAACTACCTTTTCATCGAGTAAGTCTGGTATTTATTCACAGGAAATACAAATCAAAAATTAAAAATGGCTTAGAAAAACATTAATTATGATAAATCTGCTGATACAAACACATATACACATATATGTATGTGCACACATACATAAAGAAATATATGTCACAATGGTATAAATATGAGTGATTTTTATTCTCCATCAACATAGTTAATCATGATTTGACTGTAATGTTACACTCCTCTGGCACAGTTAGTATTCATTTTCTCTTAACGTATACTCTAATTAATACAATGCTTTTAGTACAAATTTCAAATATGACTTAAAAAAATAAGGCTAATCTTCAGTGTAGATTCTGGCTTAGTACTTCACTGTTGCACTTCATATATCAGAATCAGTCCCCAATATATCAAGGGAAAAAACACATGAGAAAACTTGTTGGGAACCTTAATTTGAACTTGCTTAACCAAAGTCATTGCTAAATATAAACTTTGGATGACTATACCATGATAAAGGGGAAGAGAACGAACAAAACAAAAAAACAGAAAATCATCCATTGTTTCTATTGCTGTCTTGATTAATTAATTAATGGAAGTTTGTTTATTGAACATGAAGTATAAAGCTACCATTTCCCGGGCTAAAAGCCCAAATTCAAGGCAGAAACCCTCAATTATTTGCCACATAAATGTACACGAAGCAGGAAACTTGAAATTCCTAATTATTCTTTCCCAAATGTGGAGATCAGCAGGAGTTCAATCTTTTACAGAGCATATAAATCTTATTCCGACCCTCTGCCTTCTCCAAAACTATTTATCTTTAAAGTTATCACTTTTCCATCTAACTTTATTAATATTAGTATGCCTAATACATATATGACTATAGTATATACTGATACTCAAAACAAAAGTTGTTTCAATAATTCAACTGATTAAATTCACCTGGGAACTCAAGTTAAAGTAAGTAAGTTGCCAAAATTTCATAAAGTTCTGTGAATTGACAGGAAGCATAATTGTTTTTCCTACCACATCACTATAGTCCTTCTGACCATGTGAAAAGAAGGGGAACTTAGCCACTGCTTTCATGTTTATATTAATATTAGAACTGTGTTCAAAGAAAATGAGAAAGGATTTAAAATTTACTTTGGAAGGAATACTTTCAAGGATGCAATACAGTTGGTTTAATATGATGATCCAATGGATCCTTCAGTGAAAATAGGAATTATCTTATTGCTGAATAAAATCATGAATCAATAAGGAAAACTGCAATGAGAAGAAAAGGCAACAATAGAGGTCTTTGATAAACATTATATATAATTAATCTGAAGCCCACTGGCCACAGTATTGTGTGTGTGTGTGTGTGTGAGTGTGTCTAAGGGGGGAGAGTGAGGGAGAGAGAGAGACTGAGCGAGTGAGAGGGCGAGCGTTCTAAAGAGGTCTCAAATTTTACTATGCATCAGATTTACCTGGAGGACTTGCAAACACAGAGATTTCTGTATTCTACCTCCAGAGTTTATGATTCAGCAGATCTGGGGTGGGGCCTGAATATTTGTATTCGTAACAACTTCTCAGGTAATGATGATGCTGCTAGTCATGGGATAACTCTTTGAAAACCACTATTCTAAGTAAACTGAGAAGGAAGAGAAAAGGAAAAGTAGTTTTTATGGCAGTATCTAATTCCTCATAATTTGGCTATGGCTATTCAATTTACAGCATTACACTGAATAAATGTAGACAATTCCAATGAACGTGAATGTTCTTCTAAACTACAGATTTTTTTACACTCTAATATTGTTTTCTCAAATAAACATTATGACTAATAGAAAGTCAGCATTATGGTTCTAAAATAGAAGTCTGATTAATGCCCCAACCTACCATAAATTATTAAATATGATAGATTTCTGCACTTCAGAATCCTTCATATAGAAATCACATATACAGATGTATAAATATATAAACAGATTTTGGTTACAATGTAATATATTTTACCAGTTCAAAGAAGTATGAAATATCATTTGCCTATTGGGAAGAGGTTTACAATATTTATCTGATAACCTAAATTTTTTTCCTAGAGAATGCTAATGCCTATTAGAAATGGTAAGAAATGACAAGGCAGTACTTAAACTATGATTTACTTATAACCATTTCCCTTTAAAAATACAGGTATCTATATTTCAGAAAAATATTTTCCTTGTATCAGAAGAAAACATCCAATTACCAAACGATTTCACTTTGATTTTCCCATTCTGTGTTCAGTAAGATAGTGAAATATCCTGGCTAACATTAATAGTCTAAAGCACTACAAGTGAAAATATTATCTATCAAACAAAAATCTTAATCATCTCACAGAAGTATCTTGCATTGTTTTCTTTCTGTAGAAAGTAAAGAGTATAGAATCACATTAACCCAAGAGAAGAGTTTTACTGATATTTGACTCATTCAATTATGAAAGGAAGAAAAGTAATAAAATACTGATTGGGATATTTGTGAATAAGCTAGGCAAGAATCAGAAAGAACCCCTCCCCATCACAACAACTACTTTGTGTCTGACTCTGTGGAAAAATTAAAGTCCACTGTTTTGTGATTTTTCCCTTCAAAATAAAGTTGATCGAAATCAAATATCTGGCTCCTTAAATCATATTCTTTTATTTATTTAATAATTGCTTGAGTTTGGAAGGGGAACTGTAAAAGAAATGAAATATTGCAATAGCTATGTAAAAATAAAAGCTTCTAAACTAATGTCTCTAAGTCAGGTTTGATACTTTTAAAATTATTTGGTTTTTTTTTGCTTGTTTATTTACTGTATTAACACAAACCACAATCAGTCAGAGATGATAAAAACAGCAAAAAAAAAATGGAATAAAGGAAGAGGATGTGGCTCAAGTGATAAGGCCTGCTTCTACCATATGGGAGGCCTTGGGTTCATTCCCTAGGACCTTCTGGTGGAAAAGAAGAAGAGAAAGCGTGCCTGCATGGTGAGCCAGTGCCCATGTGGTAAGCAGTGTGCCCATGTGTTCAGCCAAGTGCCCACATGGTGAGGTGAGTGCTCGCATGGCAAGCTGAGTGGACATGTGGGTACCCATCTGGCAAGTCAAGTGCCTACGTGGTGAGTCGAGTGCCCACACGAGTGCCTGTGTGCCAAGTCAAGTGCCCATGTGGTGAGCTGAGTACCTGCATGGTGAACCGAGTGCCCGCATGAGTGCCCGTGTGGCAAGACTACTGCCTGCACAGCAAGCCGAGTGCCCATGCAGTGAGCCAGTGCCCATGCAAGTGAGTCAAGCAGCAAGATGATAACACAACAAAAGAGATGAAGGGGAGAGTCAAGGTGAAGTACAACAGAGACCAGGAGCTGAGGTGGCGCAACTGACAAGGAATCTGTCTTCACTCAGAGGTCCCCAGAATCAAATCTCAATGAATTCTAGAGGAGAAAGACTAGAAGAGAAAACTAAAGTGGAATAAAATTGATTTCTGTATGAATAGAGAGCTCCAGTGCTTTAGTTGCCTGATTACAGAGAAAGCACATTAGAGGTGGAGGTCTGCTTTCAGTAGTGCTTATTATACAGGTAGGTATGGGATTTAAAGTGAATGCACACTTAACTTATTTTGCCTTGAGAAAGTATTTTGCAGTTATTTCAACACACTGATGCTTTCCCTATATATCTCAGCTACATTAAGTCCATATCCATATTACTTATGCATATTTTTCTGAATATCTACTATTTATCATGACCTATATAACCCTAAACTAATGTTTAGAATGGCCAACAAATCAAAACTTATGCCCCTTCATGGAGACACAGATGACTGCACAGAATCAGATTATATGCCAGCTGAAACCAGTAGCAGGATAAAGGAAAATATAGGTACATATGCTTAAATTTAACCCCATGTAGTTCAACCTATCCTTACATGAGGATTCTTAGTTGCAACAACTTGAGGCAGTCTCTTTCTCTATGCTTGTTGTATTAATTTATGCCCATGATAGCTGAAGTTGTAAAAATTTGATGGTTGAAATTGTAAAAATGTTTATAAATAAATTGGAAGTTAAAAAAATACTAAAGTGCTAGTTTCTACTACTTTCAATTAGATTTGTCTTCACTTCACTAATATCAGAGTAAGGTCTACTTATAAAACACAGAAATAAACCTATAGTTAGAGACCAACTATAGATGTAAAATATTTTAAAGAAACTCTGTTCTCCATAAGAACTAGTTCTAACATTAAGTTCTGTGGACAACCTAGAAAGAACTTTTTATAAACTCCGTAATCACAATTTGTTTATCAGTTCTTCTAAATTTTATAGTTTAATTTTATAATACATTCAAAAATAGGCATCTTGAAGAGAAATGGCTAATTATAATATAGTATTAGGTTGTTTTTCCTTGTGGACTTTTCTGTTAGCTTATAATATTCAAAATATTGAATTGTGAAGCAATCTTAAATCATAATTAAAATCAGACAAAGGATGAGTATTTTAAATGAAAATATGAAAACATTTAAAAGGAACACTCCATTGCATATTGCCAAAATTTTTCTTTATAAAAATTCCAATAGTTAAATTTTCTCTATTGTTATATTTGTAATTAAAATATATTTACTATTTTAATAATCAAACAAAACAGAGTTGCAAAAGCACAAAATGTCATCATGAGATTAAGCTATTTGAATGCATTCATAAACCCTTTATTATGATATATAATTTTTACATGATTGACCACAGTACTTGAGAGCTAGAACAATACTTACAACATCACAAAACAGCATCTCATTTTTGCCAAAATGCGTTGTTGTTGTAATGAGACTATTATATTTATAGATTCACTTTTAAGCACTAGCCATTTTCAAATTTGGTTCTGAAGAATGAGTCACATATCTATTGATGCTAAAACTGTTCTAATTTAGGTCATTTCACAAAATCATTTTAGTTACAATAAAGTTTGTATCAAAACACTTGCAAATATTTACTTGTCCATGATTCTACTAATGAAACGACTGTGTTCATATTCAAAATTTATAGTCACTCAGAAATGCACAAGGGACTTGTGAGTCTTGAGACAAAGGTGCTATTTTTAAATTGTTTCCCTAATTATTAAGAAAAAGTTTTATATTGAAAATAAAGTTGATATATACATTTTAACTACTAAAAATGAAATAAGGCTCAAGTGATGTAATTAAGCTTATTATAATCAAACTTGCTCATGGGTGGGAGAGGAACCTATAGAACACCAATTTCTTCTGTACCAGAAGACTTTTGTTGGAAGTGTTAAAGATTTCTAGTTTCTATTCAGCCATATATTTTCTATTTTAATGTTATTTATATCCTGATCCATTATTCTCTTCACTTTATGCCCATATCTTTTCAAACACTATGCTTAGCCCTAGTCCTGTTCTAAGTGTCTAGGTGTTCTTAGGACTGATAATTTATACTAATTACAGATTTCCCATCATTGAGGTATAGGGAAACAGTTGTTTCTGAATGTCTTACATGTGGGTAGAACCAAAGAAGGTCTGTAAGTTGAAGGGCTCAGGTGAAAGGTACATTCGAACAATAAAGATAATCATGCCAGAAACTTAAACATCTAGAAAAACAGGTCCCAAAGAAGTAGAGCTCTGGGTTTAAAAGCTTCGTACTCAGAAGCCAAAAAGGAACTGCCTTACCCCAGGCTCTACACTTCCTCCCCTAATACCAAAGAAATCTTATTCATTTCTTTCCACTCTGTGCCCTAACCCATTATTTTCTGCATTGCTGTGACATTTGTTTATTGCTTTCAAGTGTTAAAAAAATGTACAGCATTCTAAGTAAACCACCTTCCAAGTACTTTTGGGTTTAAGATTTATCTTTAAAGTGCAGTGGAAAGTGTGAACTCAATGCAGCACTTTCTCTTTCCTTCTGTTGCACTCCCTGCTCTTGAGAGTAGCTGGTAGAGGTTGATGCAAATTTAATAGGCAGTAAGAGAGACTATTTTGCTTCTGATATCCCTAATGCAAGGAGTTGCTGACTTTTCAAACTGCCACCAACCTCAGAGAGATGCATGGGTAGAAAGAATTCCAGTTCCCTTTAGAGGTAACAACTGGATGGGGACATGGCTGGAAAGACCTTAAAGTGGAATTGGTTTCTGGGCAAACAGTGAGCTACAACTACTTAAGAGAAACCAAAACATCACCCCCTCTGCACTTGAAGATGTTCAGCTCACCATGACCCTCACAGCAAATTCCGTAACCAGGTAAGCATTTCCGAAGTCATTAGAAATATGTTACCCCTTGTATGGGTAACCCTGTCAATGTTCAAGTGATGAAAGTTTCTCTGGACACTGCAGGCATCACCAGATTATAGCCAACACCATGCACACCTATCACATGTCTCATGGATGCTATCCAAAGAAGTGGGAAGTAGGGACTCACTGGAATATTACAGGGGGAAAGCCTCACTTTAATGTTTTCTCTGTATACCTCTCTCCCCTTCTCCTCTGTGTCTTCTTGACTTTAGAATCCATTTCATCAACTGTTGCTCTCTTCCAATTGGTCTTCGCTAGGATCTGTGTGTTGCATTCGGGAGGGAAGAAAGGGTGGGCTGAGAGAGAGGCTTAGGACTGAGCCTACTGGTGAGATGTGGGATAAGAAATAGATAAATGCAGAAAAAAAATTATAAGGAAGTAAGACTGGGATGAGGAAGGAAGAAAAAAAGGAGGTATGAAAGAAATTAAGGAAGAAAGGAGGGCACGCAGGGAGAGCAAACTTAACAGCTAGTAGGGCTGCTAAGCCTCTACTGTCCATGGCCAACTGGAAGCTGAAATGATTCAACATAACCCTCTAGTCCCATTCACTGGCTCTACAGATACATCCCTTCCTCTCAGGTGCATCTCCCTGTAGCATAAACAATATCCATGACAACCTGTCCTTACACAATTTAATGTGGTCCTAGTATTGAGTTACAAGGATTCTATCTACCCTAGACAGTGTGTCCTACCCACTATATTCCATTCTGCTTTAGAGCTGAACTTTCTCTGGTAGAATAATACTACAATATTTCCCTTCTTATATTGAAAACCAATTCCTCCCATCCCTTACAAATATTTACTTGCTTTACTCCATACTCCTGCCCCCTACATTGGTTTAATCATTCCCAACATAAGCACAATCTCAAGTTCCTGCCAGAAGGCAGTTTTGATGAAACAAGTAATATCTGTAGTGGCTTTCTCCCTCAAATCTCTTGATCATAGGGATGTTCCCCCTACATCCATAACCTTCTGCTCTTGGTTTGGCTAGAAAAATTCAGATTCTAGTGTTTTAGCTTATATCTTTAGCCACTTCTCACAAGAGAACAAAACAGCTAGATGATAGCATTATTTAAAAACAATTCCAAAATGCAGCATTTCAAAATTTAACATAAAATTCTTTAATGAAATCCACTACAGTTATGATTAATAATATTAAATGTCTTAATCATATTATTGTTTCTAACCTTCATTTGCTATGAATGGTTTTCTTAGATGAAAATAAATTGATTCCATTGTTAAAGTACCAAAATACCACAGAAAAGTGAAGATTTGTTTAAGTGCTTTATATGAAGAAAAATACCTATAAAATAGGCAGCTCAGGATTTCAGAAAAATCTACATATATATGTGATCATGTTTGATTATCTTGCTATAATTTCCTTCACTGATGTATAATAATTAAAGATTGTTTATATCTAAAAGAATTAGGCTTAGACTCTTATTTTAATACTTCACTTTAAAAATGTCAAGTTAAATCTTGAAAATCATTCACTATCAGACTATTTTTAAGATGTTAATGTGTTAGTTGATTAATACAGGGAGTTTTGTAATTCCTTTAAAGTTCTGAATAAACAAAATTGTTTATTAATGTATCAGTTACATCTCTTTTCTTACTGTCCAGTTAGCTCAAAAAGTAAAATACAAAAATTATTGGCAGTGTATTTTTTAGCACATTAACCAAGTTCAGTTTTACTATAGCCATAATTATAGGCACATTTATTAATAAAATAATTTTCTAAGAAACTCAATATATGCATATTAGTTTAACAAAATAAGTTTCCGGATAAAATGTAATTTAAATGCCAATTTCAATGACTACTCATTACAGAAAACTGAAAGGGAAGGTAATGAAACTCCGTTTCTACAGGATTTCTTACCGTGTCTTTTGATAGCACACTTTTTTTAGTTCAACACCAGTCCTATTCTGGAGACTAACTTCTTTCTCCAGAGTTTCCCATCAACTGATCTCCTCACATTCTCTGCACTTCCCTTGGCATAATACCATGGGTACTGTTGCTGGGAGACCAAGAATATTACTGTTGCATCATTAGTGCTCTTACAGTTAGGAACATTTTCAAATAAGAAATTTAAATTACACAATTCTGAGTCCAAATCTCTAGAAAGACCAAGCTACACTGGGCATATTAAAGATTAAAAACAAATTCCTCAAGATAATTGCCCTTTAATATAAATAGCAAGGATAAATAAATAACACACATTGATACACATAATCAAATATGTGTGCTTTATAGGGATTGCAACTGGCTATATGTGGATTCTACTTAAGTTATAATTTTTGAAGAAAAAGACGGGGGAAAATATTGTCTACTAAATTTTTACCTACAAGTGAACACTTTAAGAACATTTCAACAGTTAAAAAGTGTTGTAATTGATTAATATTTTATTATCATTTTGGATACCAAAAACTAGTATTAAACCATTTAAAAGACAGAGTTTTTTCCATCATAATGTCTTGGTTCAATATATCCAAGGAATAATCTCATAACTGCTTTAATAAAAACATCAAAATTAAGGCAAGAGTTACAAGAAGAAAATTTTTTGGCAAACTCAATGACCCATGAGATATGTTTTGGAAAGCCCATCTATGGCACTTTGCAGTAAAATGGACTGGGAATAAGTACATTTTTGAAAGGCCAAAGGTGAAACAAGATGCGTGCTCAGTTTTTTCTTCTGGCATGTTTTCTTTGACATATAAGATACATCAAAGGAAGAAGAAGCAATGCATTGGAAAACAGCTGAGAATTATAAATCATGCATGTGAAAAAAAGAGAATGTTGAATCAGAGCTTAATTAGAAAAGAAAATCATATCTGTATGGTTTCCAAAGGAAAATATAAAAATTATATGACACTGATGGAGTATAGATTTTTATTATTTTAACCCTTTGAGTATAGATTTTAAATGCATAATTAAATAGTAACAAGAACTAACAATGATGTAGTGCATTTAATGTGCCAGTTACTAAGTGTTTTAACCAATGTATTTAATATTTACTCAAAATAATGAAAATAAAATTCTTCAGAAGGGTCTCTTGATCCCATTGAAAAATAAATGAATGAATAGAGTAATATATAAAATGACCCAGGAGGAATTATGTGTTAGACAAGTAGGCACAAAGTGGAGGTAGAATAACGGATAAGGTTTTTTGAAGTGTGCCATGCAATATACAAGACAGTGATACTTTGAATACGTACCAAAATGTCATATAAAGGTTTAATTAATCAGCAATAATCAATTCAGCAAAGTATTACATGGCTACAATAAAATAAATATAAAATATAAGCCAGATTCTAAAGGACCTTGTTAATATGGTTGGACAAACAAATCCAAACCAAATGTAAAAAAAGAGTCAAAACAATATAGCAAAAAATAGACAGTGTATGTAATTCAGGAATAATATGGGAAGAAGGAATATTGGGAGGAAACAAATACAAAACAGGAGTTAAAATAAAACTATCACATTAATAAATTAAAAAAAACAACTATCAATAAGTAGCTTCTTAGAGATTCAAATGGTTGTTTCAACCCTATTCATTCCAAGGGTATTTTAACAGTGACATATCTCTTTTGGCTCAGATTTGATATATTTTTAAAAATCTTCGATGATTCTTTCTAAAATAAAAATTATTTGAAAAATTATTGCTGCAATGTCACGTTTTAGGGTAAAACACATGTTTCCTTCTTTGAGCTCCTGTGAAGAAAAGTAATAGAGGAATTTTCTCTGAAGAGCCAGAGGGCAAAAACAAGATAATGGACACTGAATTTAGTGTAGATGGCGCAAAAGCATCCTTGAATGGATTTATGAACATAAGCTGCTAGTAATGGAAAAGACTGAGTATTTCAAGTACATAGGTATATATCATCCTTGATCAGTGACAGCTAACTTTGTATAAAAAGTATCGTCAGTGATGACTTAATCACATAGAGAGCATTAACATTTACTTCTTGATGGGCTTATCAGAATGAAAAATAGTTTGCCTAGGATTTTTTGTGTCACCATATTATACTCACAAAAATATCTGTATTTTAAAAGCTATTCTGTATTTTGTTGTAGCAAGTTCAGAATATTTATAGTATAAATTTAATAAATATAAATATATATTTACCCTTTTTGTTTCAATAATTCAGCCTGTCCTTAAAGATAGAAAGACAAATTTCAATTCAATATAAAAAGAACCTTCTGATAGAGCGATCCTAAGGCAGAACAGGCTACCTTTGGAAACAGAATAAGTTACTTGTTGCTGGAGCTATTCAAGTATTTACTGGATAACTGGATATTAGGCCTGTTGCATGGAGAATTTAGAATTTGTTGGGTTGTTGAACTAGATGGCCTTTTATGCCCCCTGTAACTCTGATATTCTATGATTAATAACCTTTAATTTGAAATTCTGAATATAACTTGTTTTGGGACATGAAATTCAGCAATGAGGTATGACTTCTAGCAAAATTTAGCATAACAGAATGTCATCAACATGGCAATGTGAACATCCCTTGAAAAAGTGTTCCCAGAGTTTGTTAATAAAAGGGCAAACTCTACTTGCTTTGAATTCTGGAGGACTGTAGATACTGAAGAACAAATCTAGAAATGCCAAATGAAAGAAAAAGAAAAATCTCAGGTAGGAAAAGTCCATCCTGAACCATGCATCCCCTCTCAGTCAGTTGTTATGTATGGCTTGGGAGCTACATAGAGGCAGCATGGCCCTGGGTCCACCTCACTGTAGAGAGAGACTGTAGACTGAATCAGAGCAGTGAGTTAATCTCCACATGTAGCCAGGCACAGAGACTTATGTCCAAGGAGAACCAGGGTAGAAAATGAGCCACTGAGGAGAAGTGCACGCAAAAGCACCCTGAGGTTGAGAGGGGTAGACCACCATAGTAAGGCTGGTAAGAACTGTTGTAAACAATGTAGTTTCAGTTGATTGGACCACCTACCTAAAGGCAAGAAAGACTTTTCTGAAGTAAAACACATTTCTGGATTGACCCATCTGGCTCTCCAGTATGGGATACCCTAACAGAAAAGAAACTGGAAGCAGGGAAGATTCCTAAAGAAAAAAAAAAGGAGGGTGCGGGGTAAACTTCAGTTCTGGGATGGTTTCCAGAACTGAAACCTGTAAGGAAAGTGGGGTACTGAGTAAGGGAGAAAATTTAAACATATCATAGGAGCTGGGGAGAAAAGCTGCACAAAAAGAAACAGAACACATCAAGATTGCCAGAGAAAGAACAGAGAAGGAAAAACTTTCTCCTGGATGTGAAATAATTGCACAAATGTGCAATCTTAAAAACTGCAAAGCATATCCAGAGCAAGAATCAGATGAAGAAGAGTTGAAAAATTCTAAACAGTTAAACACAGGCTATTCTAATAGTTTAGAATAAATTATACCAAGCATCAAAGAAAAACTTTACCACAAAGCCAATCAACAATAAAACGCAAGACAAGAGGGACAAACGGACATTCAGAGTTAAGCCATCAAGAGAATAAGATGCCTAGACAACGGCATAAAATCATAAGTCATACCAAGAAATAGGAAGACATGGCACAGTCAAGGGAACATATTAAACTTTAGAGGAGACTCAGAAGTTGTAACAACTCATCAAAGATGTTCCAAAGAATTTAAATCAAATCAAAAAGAGGAAGGAAAATATGCATAAAGAGATAAAGAATATTAAGGAAACAATGTGTGAGCATGAAGAGTTTGAAAGTGTAAAAAGAAACAACAGAAATTATGGGAATGTAAGAACAACAGTAGAGGTTAAAATACACTAGAGGCATATAACAGCAGTTAGAAAGAATGAGTGAAATATAAGACAGGACCATTGAAATGGTTCAGTCAGTAGGACAGGTAAAGAAAAGAAGAGAAAAATGTGAGCAGTGTCACATGGATTTAAGAGACAGCACAAAGTTAACAAAGATATGCATGATGGGTATCACCGAATAAGAAGAGAAGGGAAATGGAGAAGAAAGAATAATTCTGGAAATGATGACCAAAAACTTCCCAACTCTTATGAAAAACACAAACATACATATCCAAGAGATGCAATGTTGTCCAAACAGAATAAATCCTAATAGACGTACCTTAAGACCATACTAATCAGAATGACAAATGCCAAAGATGAAGACTAAATTCTGAAAGCAGCTAGAGAAAAGCAATTCATCACATAGAATGGATCCTCAATAAGATAAAGTGCAGATTTCTTATCAGAAACCATGGAGGTGAGAAGACAGTGCTATTAAATATTTAAGGTTCTGAAAGAGAAAAACTGCCAGCTAAAAATTCTTTATCTACCAAAATGTCATTCAAAAAAGATGGAGGTCAAGTATTCACAAATCAACAGAAATAGAGGGAGTTTGCCAACTAGATATCTGCCCTGCAAAAACTAATAAAGAGAGTTCTGTAGGTTAACAAGAAAAGACAGGAAAGAGAAGCTTGGAGCTGTGTGAAGAAATGAAGACCATCAGTAAGGGTAACTAAGAAGCTAAATAAATGCAAACCCAAAAGTACTACATCCTCAACATATATCTCTACTCTTTAACTCATATAAGAATCATAATACAATTGAACAAGAAAAAGGCGTAATTCCTCATAAATAATGTGAAAAAATATAAAGAGGTAATGTGAGACAAAAATAACTTAAGAGAGAAAACAGAAGGAAATGGGAGCAGAGACCGTGTATGCTGTTGAAGCTAAGTTGGTATATTTTCAAACTGGTAGAATATAGATGTAGGTTGTGCAATAAAACCCCCAGGATAAACACAAAGAAAGCATTTTTTAAAAACACAGAAACAGAAGTGAGAAAGGGATCAGTGAGATATATCACAAAAGATCATTTATACAGAAAAGGAGGTTGCAAAAAAATAAGAGACAACAAAAGGATATTACAGATAAAAACCAAAGAACAAAATGGCTTGAGTAAGTACTGCCTTTAGAATAATAACACTGAAAGTCAATGGATTAAACTCACCTATTTAAAGACACAGGTTGGCAGAATGGATAAAAAAAGCATGATCCAACTAGATGTTGATTATAAGAGATGCACCCTAGCCCCAAAGACACAAATAGTTTGACAATGAAAGGTTGTAAAATGATATTCCAAGCAAATAGTAACCAAAAAAGAGCTGAGGTAGCCATACTCATACCCAACAAAATACTTTAAATGAAAAGCAGTTTTAAGATTTACAAAGGCAATATATATTAATAAAGGGGGGCAATCCTTTAAGAAGAAATAACAATCATAAACATTTATGCATCAAACCACGGTATCCCAAAATCCATGAGGCAAATACTGCCAAAATTGAAGGGAAAATTAGACGCCGCTACAATAATAGAGACTTAAATGCACCATTCTCATCAATAGATATAACATCCAGACAGAAGATCAATAAGTACATGGAGAATTTGAATATGATAACTGAACATGACATGACAGACATATACAGAACACTACCTTCCAAAAAGGAGGATATACATTCTTCTTAGGTGCACATGGATCATTCTCTAGGATAGAGCAAATGGTGGGTCATGAAACAAGTCTCAATAAATTCGGAATGACTGAAATCATACAAAGCATCTTCTCTGACAATAATGGAATGAAGCTGGAAATCAACAATAGAAAACAGGAAAATTCACAAATATATGCAAGTTAAATAATACCCTCTTAAATCAGTGGGTCTAAGATGAAATTGCAAAAGCAATCAGTAAATATCTTGAGATGACTGATAATGAGAACACAACATATCAAAACTTATGGAACACTCTTTCATAGTTTGTAACAATTATTTCACAACAATGCAAGGTGTTGGTGGTAGGGTAATATATGAGAGCTCTGTATGATGACAAGCATGTTTGTTCTGTAAGTTCACAACTTTCGCTATACACTTATTATGTATGTTCATGTATGATGATAAACTTAATTTTTTAAATTAAAAAAAAACTTATGAGATGCAGCAAAGGCAGTGATGATAAGAAAATGTATAGCCACAGATGCCGACGAAACTAAAGACAACAGAGTTAAAATTAAAGATCTAACTGCACACCTGCTGGAGCTAGATAAAATAATACCAAAGTAACCACAAAGCATGAAGAAGCAAAGAAATTCTAAAAACTTACAGGTTGGGCACAGAGCAGTTGTGGTAGCCATGGCCTTTACCCTGCACTTACTGCTGCAGGTGGCCCTGCTCTACATCAATGCCATCGTAACTGTAGCAGTTTCGTACAATTTTCGAATTCCAAAAGTAGATATTGAATTATGTTTGTAAATCGGTCTGTTCCTCTAGGTATATTAGATTGTATTGGATTCAGAGGTTTCACTCTTGATTAAATTATGACCAAGGCTTTAATTGGGTCACATCAGTAGGATACTGTAGCAGTTTGATATGGATATGAATTCCAAAAATAGATACTGGATTATGTTTATAATCTGATCTGTACCTGGGCCTGACTGAGCTATGATTAGGGCTTTAATTGGGCCACGACATTAGGGCACTGAGTCCCTGTCCCTTGGTGGGTGGGGATTCACAGATAAAAGTCATGGCAAAGGACAGAATTGCAGGTTCTTAATATTGGAGATTTGATGTTGGAGTCTGATGTTGAAATCTTAAGCTGGAGCCCCGGGGAAAGAGACAGAGCCATTTGCCTGGTATTCTACAGCTGACCTTGTGAAGAAAACAGTTGCTGAGCCCAGAGGAACACAGGAAGCCTGAACCCTCACAGACGTCAGCAGCCATCTTGCTCCAACACGTAGAAATAGACTTTGGTGAGGGAAGTTACTTATGCTTTATGGCCTGGTACTCGTAAGCTCCTACCCCAAATAAATACCCTTTATAAAAACCAATTTCCAGTATTTTGCATCAGCACCCCTTTTGGCTGACTAATACAGATACCAAGGGGGCAGGTACTCAAAGAAAGCAGCATAGCAGAGGAGACAGTTGTAGAATTTTAATGCTGGAGGCCTAGGAAGTAAATACACAGAGAAGCAGATACATGAGGAAAGAAAGATGGCTCCATTAGACATACAGAGGTCTCAAGAAGAAAGAAGATCCATTCACCTGATGGTTTACAGCTGGCCTTGTAGAGTGAGCAGAGCAGCTGAGCCTGGAGAGAAATGAACCCCAGGAAAGAGACCAGAGTTATCCCAACCTACAGCTGATACTGGAAGAAGCTGGGACCATGGAGCTTTAAGGGGAAGAAGCCTGAACCCTTGCAGATTTCAGCAGCCATCTTGCTACAACACGTGGCAACAGACTTTGCTGAGGGAAGTAACTTATGCTGTATGGCCTGTAAGCTTTTACCCCAAATAAATACCCTTTTAAGAAAGCCAACAGATTACTGCTTTTTGCATCAGCAACCCTTTGGCTGACTAATACAGCAATACTGCACTTTTTTAAGAATACTGTCTGGAGAACAAAGCAGGGAATTGTGGAATTCAGAGAGAAACCAGAAGTTAAATCTTACATAATAAATCTTATTGGATCTGTAAGAAATATGATGAGAGAGCCATTGATAATAAGAAACTCAACTGCAATTGTATTACTTTCATTCTTTGGGTGGGAAGATCCATGGGGTAAATGGAAACTCAGGAGTCAAGCAGAAGTTATTACTTCAGTCATTATTGGAACACAGATATTTTTGGTGGCCAACCATGCTCTTGAAAAATGTAAAGCTGACAATAAAATAAGAGTTTCTATTTACCTGAGGGTTTTTTTTAACGTTACACTTGTAGTGTCATTACAAAAAAGTCAGATTAATACAAAAGAGGCAGTAACTATTCATAAATGAGAAACGTTGCTGTGGTAAAAACTGTTAAAATGGATCAAGATGTCATGTCTATGTTAAGAGATTTTCCTTTTTCACACTTCTAAGGAATAAGTCTGTTGTTCTTGTTATTGTTTTCCCCCAATTTTTGATGCTTCTTATGACTTAGCTAGAATGTGGGAGTGATTATCTCCCTAGGTAAAATTTAAAGGATTTTGAAAACTATTACATAAAAAATGATAAATAGGTAATTTAAAACTTTTTGGTTAAATATTTTGAATATACATTGTCTCAGCTATGGAAAAGTCAAATTTAAAGTAACTACTGAGGAGCAGTAATCCCTAATTTCGAGAATTGTAATTTTGCAATTCAGTAACATGATGATTGTATTTTGTTTTAAGTGCTTTCATGCATTTGTTATTTTATTGATTTTCCAGTCCATAATTTCATTGGTACAAAAATCTATGTAGGGCGGCAGACTTGGCCCTGTGGTTAGAGCATCCGTCTACCACATGCGAGGTCCACGGTTCAAATCCCGGGCCTCCTTGACCCGTGTGGAGCTGGCCCATGCTGCAGTGCTGATGCACGCAACGAGTGCCCTGCCATGCAGGAGTGTCCCCACGTGGGGGAGCCCTACGCGCAAGGAGTGTGCCCCATAAGGAGAGCGCCCCGTAAGGAGAGCCACACAGTGCGGAAGTGCAGCCTGCCCAAGAATGGTGCTGCACACACTGAGAGCTGATGTAGCAAGATTACGCAACAAAGAGAAACACAGATTCCCGTGCCGCTGACAACAACAGAAGTGAACAAAGACGATGCAGCAAATAGACACAGAGAACAGACAACCAGGGTGGGGGGGAAGGGGAGAGAAATAAATAAATAAATAAATCTTAAAAAAAAATCTACGTAGGAAAGACTGTGCCCTTATTATAATAATGACATTTTAAAATCAGTATAAATGTAAGCCTTCAAGTGCAATCCGAAACTATCACAATTATGCTATAGTATGTAAAAAGACTATGTTTTATTGTGAAGGATTTACCTCCAAATATTATCATGTTTCCATTTTCTTGGTGAAAACATTAAGGTATGTGAGTTTAATTCTTCATTCTGTTTGGCAATAGAGCATATATGCCTGATAAGTTGTTTTGTTTAGTTTTGTTTTTATGTCTTAGAACTTCTTGTGAGGTTACTTGTTCATCCCATAATACGGTTTTGTGCAAAAAGGTTAAAACTATGTAATGTTTTTGTGGAAGTTATCAGTTACAGTATTTTGAAGAGGAACACATGTAAATTAAGTTGACTTTCCAACTCAAAAAAATTAGAGCAGAGATAAATGAAATAAATAAAAAACAATAGAGAGGATTAACAAAATCAAAATTGGTCCTTTGAAAATTAATAACATTGACAAGCTTTTTGCTAAACTGACAAAGTAAAACAGAAAAAAGTGGCAAATAAATAAAATCATAAATGAAAGAAGGGACATTCCTATTGACACTACAGAAATAAAAAAAAGATCGTAAGAAGATACTACAAACAACTGTATGCTAACTAATTAGACAACATAAATGAACTGGACAAATTTCTAGATATATTTGAACCACCAACATTGACTCTTCAAGAAATAGAAGACTTCAACAGTCCAATTACAAGTAAAGTTATTCAATCATTCATCAAACACCTCCCAACAAAGAATAGCACATGAAAAGATGGCTTCACAGGTGAATTCTACCAATCATTCCAAGAAGAATTAATACAAATCCTGCTCAAACTCTTCCCAAAATTTAAGAGAAGGAAACACTAACTAACACATTCTATTAGGTTGACAGTACCCTAATAACAAAGCCAAATAAAGATACTACAAGAAAAAAATTAAAGATCAATTTCTCTTTGAAAATAGATGCAAAAATTCTCAGCACAAAACTTTAAAGTTGAATCCAACAATACATCAAAAGACTTATACATTATAATCAGGTTGGTTTTATTCCAGATATGCAAGGGCGATTCAACGTAAGTACATCAATTCATGTAATGCATCACATCAACAAAATGAAGGGAAAAAGCACATGGTTATCTCAACGGCACAGAAAATGAATTTTATTAAATTTAGCATCTTTTTCATGAAAAAACCCTTAGAAAAATAGGAATAGAAATAAACTTCCTCAACATAAGAAGGACATTTATAAAAATCCCACTGAAAACTCATAGTTAACAGTGAAAGACTGAAAATTTTCCCTTTACAATGTGAAGTAAGACAAGGATGTTCAACGTCATCACTGTTACTCAACATAGTAATGGAAGTTCTAATTAGAGCCATTAGGCAAGAAAAGTAAAGCCATCCACACTGGAAGGGAACAAGTAAAACTTATCCTATTTGCAGATGACATGATCCTATATATATCAAATCCCAAAAAATCAACAGCAAAACTACTATAGCTAATAAACAAATCCACCAAAGTGTCTGGGTACAAGATGAACACACAACAAAACTGTGGGAACATGGCCATTGAGTTAGGCAGATAAGGCTCAGCTCTCACTAAAACAATGGAGAAAGAGCCAAAGATTGCCTTTGGGACCTGTTTTGGGGTACAAGAGACCCGGATGCTGCTTCACAATGCCCAGGAGAGTAAGGGGGCTGAGAGGAAGAAGCCTAAACAATAGTGAATTATTAAACTTCCTGGCCAGTGGGAAGGTCTCTCCTCCCCCCCTCAAGATATTAAACTAGGGTAAAACTCACAGTGAATTGCATCTGAGATGAGGGCAGATGTCTTCCTCCCAGCCAACTGTTTTGGATATATATTGAATGGGAAGATGCTTTGAGGCAACTAGGAGGGTAATGGAAAGATAAAGAAGCCAAAGGAAAACTGTGAGTTCCTTGGCCCTGTGGCTGGAAGCATCATATAAAACCCAAACTTAGGGCAAATAGCCCATGTCTCCCTACTCAGAATGCAGTGTGAGGGCAAATTCCCTGGGAGGAAGAGGGGTCTGGGAAGGTGGAGATAGGTTTATTTGTGGTGAGTTTGGCCAACTGAGTCCCTTTTGAAGGGACCCTGACTTGACAGCAAGAAGGGAGGGGGATCTCCTCAGGCAGGCTGTCATGCCAAGCTGCCCAGGTAAAGAGAAGAATTAGATTAGAGAGGAGGCAAGGACAGAGACTTGCCTAATCAGCAGGACTCTGGAAAACTGCAAGGAATCTAACCTGGCCAAGGGAAAGGGGTTGGATAGCCTTCTGAAAGGTTAACTAATCTAAGGAGACACTTGAGCTCAGTAGAAGAATTCCTTCTTTGCATATAAAAGGTCCCTGGTTCGATTCCAGGCTCTTCTTAGAGAAGTCATCCACTGGGTTATTGGTCATTCAACTGAAAGTTTATGACGGGGGAATGTCCTTTATTAAATTTTCCTTATTTTACTCACTAACACCAGGTTCAAAACCTACAGAGGGCAGACAGCAGGGTGATTGATTAATGAAGACTGGCAGCCTGAGAAGATCCTTATGGGTCTAAGAGGAAAGGTTGTTTTTTGATGCTTTTGTTTCTTTTCTTTTACTTCTTTCTTTCTCCATTTTAAATTAGTTGCTGCTGTCTTGTGTCTTGTTTGTTGTGCTTCATGTTCCTTTTTTCCATTTTTTTTGTTTACAAATTTTTTCCTACCTACATTATTTCTTTTCTCTCCTTCATCTTATATCATCTGTTTTCTGTTGCTTTTCTTTCATTCCACCTCTTTTTGTTTGGTCTTGTTTCATTCTTTCTATACCACTTGTTTATTCTTGTTCTTCTGTATTTCTTACTCATGTTAATTACTCATTTTCCTAGACCTTGTACAGTTCCTCTTCTACTATTATTATTACCATTATTCTTTTTCTCTTCTTATTGCTTTTTTTTTCCTCTGGTCCTAAAGTTTTTAAGGGAACATAGACAACAGCAATGAGATACAATATGAGGAATAAAGTGTCAAAGTGAAACATTACCATACACACAAAAATAACAACAAAATAAAGCACTAGAGTAGACAGAGAAGCTACTCAACTGAATAAACCCATAGAGATAAGCAGATGCCTAGACACCAACAAAAAATTACAAGCCAGACTAAGAAATAGACATGGCCCAGTCCAATGAACAAACTAAAAACTACGATGAGATGTAGAATATGGAACAACGAATCAGTGATGTACAAACAAATATCATTAATCAACTTAATGAAGTAAAGGAAGAGATTAATTATGTTAAGAGGACACTGGGAGAACATACTGAGGAAATTGTAAATATACATAAAAAGATAGCAGATATGATGGTGATGAAGAGCACAATCCAAGTAATCAAAAATACACTGGAAGTACATAATAGCAGATTTGAACAGGCAGAAGAAAGAATCCACAATGTGGAAGACAGTACGTACTATCTGAAATCAGACAGATAGTAAAACAGATAGATAAAAAGAAAAAAAATACAGCATGGACTTAGGGATTTGAATGACAACATGAAATGCACGAACATATGGATTACAGGAATCCTAGAGGGAGAAGAGAAGGGAAAGGGGGCAGAATGACTGTTGGAGAAAATAATGGCTGCAAACTACCCAATGCTATTGAGGAACATGGATGTATATGTCAGGGAAGTGCAGCTCACCCCAAACAGTATAAATCTTAACCAGCCTACTCCAAGATATATACTTATCAAATTGTCTAATGCTCAAGACAAAAAGAGAATGCTGAAAGCAGCAAGAAAAAAGAGAACCATCACATACAAGGGAAGCTCAATAAGATTACATGCTGATTTCTCAGGTGAAACCAGGGAAGCAGGAAGGCAGTAGTTTGACATAGTTAAGGAGTTAAAATAAAAAAAAAAAAAACAACTAAGAAGTCTCTATCCAGCAAATCTGGCAATCAAAAATGAGGGAGAATGCAAAATACTCACAGATAAACAGAAAATAAGACAGTATGTTAATAAGAAGCCTGCTCTTCAAGAAATACTAAAAGGAGTTCTGTAGGTCAAAAGGAAAAAAAAATTACAGGAGAAAGAGTTGGAGGAGTGGAGGAGTGTGTTAGAACAACTAAAAAGATAAAAATAGAAATAAAAACAACATATAGCACACATAAATAAAGAAAATATGGCTAATGTAAGCAATTCCTTGACAGTAATAACATTAAATATTAATGGATCAAACTCACCAGTGAAGAGAAACAGACTGACAGAATGGATAAGGAAATATGACCTATTATATGCTGTATAAAAGAAACCCACTTTAGACGCAGGGATGCAAGGATGCTGAAAGTGAATGGCTGGAAAACAATTTTACATGAAAACAATAACCCAAACAGACTGGGAGTAGCTATACTTGTATCAGAGAAAATAGACATTAAATGCAAAACTACTGTAAGAGACAAAGTAAAAAAGAGAGACAAAGAAGGACACTATATAGTAATAAAAGGGGTAATCTATCAAGAAGAAAGAGCAATCATAACATTTATGCACCTAACCAGAGTGCCTGAGAATATATGTGGGAAACACTGAAAAACTAAATAGAAATACTTGCCTCTACAATTATTGTGGGGGATTTTAATAAACCATTATCACCATTAGACAGAACATCCTGACAAACAACCAATAAAGAAACAAAGACTTTGAACAATACATTAGAAGATCTGAACCTAATAGATATATACAGAATATTACAGCCAATATAGTGGGATATACATTCTTCTGAAGTACACTTGGATCATTCTCCAGGATAGACCACATGCTAGGCCATAGAACAACAATCAATGAATGCAGAAAGATTGAAATTATACAAAGTAATTTATCTGATCACAATGGAACGAAACTGGAAACAGTAAGGGCCAGAGAACCAGACTGAGCAAACTTCTATGGAAGTTAAACAACACATTCTTAGACAAACAGTGGGTCAAGGAGGAAATCTCAAAAGAAATCTGTAATTACCTTGAAACAGACGAAAATGACAACAAAACCTACGGGATGCAGCAAATGCTTTACTGAGAGAGAATTCATAGCCATAAAGGTCTATTGTAAAAAAGAAGAAAGAGCTAAAATCAAAGACCTAACTGTACACCTGGAGGAATTAGAAAAAGAACAACAAACTAACCCTAAAGAAGTAGAATGAAGGAAATAATAAAGAATAGAGCAGAGGTAAATGAAATTGAAAACAAGAATGCACAAGAAAAAATAAATAAAACCAAAATTTTGCTGTTCATGAAGATTAATAAAACTGACAAACTCTTAGCTAGACTAACAAAGAAGAAAAGAGAGACTATGCAAATATATCAAATAAGAAATCAGGGAGGGGGAAGCAGCTGTGACTTAATAAGATGAGCTCCTGTCTACCATATGGAAGGCCCTTGGTTCACATCCTGGAGCCTCCTTGTGAGGGCAGGCTCGCCTGCACACTGCAATGCACCGCCCAGCCCACAGACACTGCGGAGATCAGACTCAGCAAGGTGACACAACAAAAAGAAGGGAGACAAGCGAAAACTCAGAAAAGGTCACAGCGAGTGGACACAGAGAGCAAACAGCAAGCAAGCCCCAAGGGGGGAGGGGAAATTAAATAAAATAAAATACAGACACAGAAGAATGTACAGCTAATGGACACAGGCACGGAAAAAGTCATGGGGGCGGGGATAAAAAATAAAGAAACAAGGAAAGTGATATCACTACTTACCCCATAGAAATAAAGTGTATCATAAGAGGATACTTTGAATAATTGTATGCCCACAAGATGGATAAATTGGAGGAAGTGGACAAATTTCTAGAAACACACAAACAGCCGACATTGAGGAAAGAAGAAATGGATGAACTCAGCAGGCCGATCACAATAAAGAGATTGAATTAGTCATTAAATCCTCCCAAATAAGAAGAACCCAGGACCAGATGGCTTCACAGGTGGATTCTACCATGCATTCTGGAAAGAACTAACACCAGTCCACCTTGAACTATTTCAGATAATAGAAGTGGTGGGAACATTACCTAACTCATTCTATGATGCCAACATCACCCTAATACCAAAGGCACACAAAGGCTCCACAAGAAAGGAAAACTATAGACCAATCTCTTTAATCTAACTAGATGCTAAAATCCTCCACAAAATATTTGTTAATCATATTCAAAAACACACCAAACGGGTTATGCAACATGATTATGTGGGTTTCATCCCTGGTATGCAAGGATGGTTCAACATGACAAAATCAATCAGTGTAATACACCACATTAATATATCAAAGGATAAAAATCACATGACTATCTCTATTGATGCAGAAAAAGCATTCAATAAAATATAGCACCCTTTCCTGGTTAAAAAAAAAGACTTCTAAAGACAGGAAGGAATAGAAGGAAACATCCTCAAAATGATAAAGGGAATATATGAAAAATGCACAGCTAACATCATATTCAATGGCAAAATCCTAAATGTTTTCCCTTTAAGATTGGGAACAAGAGAAGGTTGCCCACTTTCACTGCACTTATTTAACATTGTGTTAGAGTACTTGTTCAAGCACTTAATCAAGAAAAATATATAAAATGCATCCAAATTGTAAAGGAAGAAATAAAAATTTCATTGTTTGCTGACGACACGATCCTATTCATAGAAAGTCTTGAGAAATCTACAACAAAGTTTCCAGAGCTTATAAATGAGTTCAGTAAATTGGCAGGTTGTAAGATTAATTTGCATAAATCAGTAGCATTTCTGTATATCAATAATGAGCAATCTGAGAATGAAATCATTTACTACAGCAGCTAAAAGAATCCAATACCTGGGAATAAATTTAAATAAAGAAGTAAATGACTTATATAGAAAACTATACAACACTGTTAAGGGAAAGCAAAGAAGACTTAAATGAAGAATGTTCTCTGTTCATGGTTAGGAAGACTAAACATCAGTAAAATATTTATCCTACCTAACTGACTTACAGATTTAACACAATCCCAATAAAAATTACTAAAGCAATTTTTACTGACCTGGAAAAGACAACAATAAAATTCATTTGGAAGGGCAAGGGGCCTGGAATAGCCAAAGAAATATTGAAAAAATAATATGATACCAGAGGAATCACACTACCTGACTTCAAAACACATTATAATGCTACATTGATCACAAATGCATGGCTGTGGCAAAAGGATAGGTATAATGACAAATGGAACCAAACTGAGAGTTCTGATATAGATCCACACATATACAGTCACCTGATATTTGGTGAGGCACCCAAGCCCACTCACCTGGGAGAGAATGGCCTCCTAAACAAATGGTATTGAGAACTGGGTATCCATATCCCAAAGAATGAGACAGGGATACCACCTCACACTTTACACAAAAATTAACTAAAGATGGATCAAAGATATAAACATAAAAGCCAAGATCATAAAGCTTCTAAAAGATAATGTAGGAAAGCATCTACAGGATCTTTTATTAGGAAATGTTTTCATGAACTTTACTTGCAAAGCACTAACAATGAAACAAAAAATAGATAAATGGGACCTCTTCACATTTAAACACTTTTGCACTTCAAAGGACTTTATCAAGAGTGAAAAGGCAGCCTACCCAAATAGAGAAAATATTTAGTAACCATATATCTGATGCGGGCCTAATATCCAGCATATATAAAGAAATCCTATACCTCAAAAATAAAAAGACAAAGAACCCATTTAAAAAATGAGCAAGCAATTTGAATAGACTCTTCTCCAAAGAAGAAATAAAAATGGCTAAAAAGCATATGAAAACATGCCCAATGTCACTATAAGTGAAATGCAAGTCAAAAATAAAATGAGATATTATCTTACAACTGTTAGACTGGTAGGTATTAAAAAACAGAGGACTACAAGTGGGGGAGAGGATGTGGAATAAAGGGAACAGTTATCCACTTCCAGATAGTTTTGCAGTTCCTCAGGATGCTAACTATAGAACTGCCATATGATCCAGCAATCCCACTGATGGGTACATATCCAGAAGAAATGAAAAAAGGAACATGATCATATATATGCACACGAATTTTCATAGCAGAATTATTCTCTATTGCCAATAATTGGCAAATGTCCATCAACGAAATGATGGATAAGCAAATTGTGGTAAACACATATGATGGAATATTACTCACTGTAAGAAGGAATGTGGTATTAACACATGGGATAACATGGATGAATCTTGAAGACCTTATCTTGAGTGAAGGAAGCCAGGCACTGAAGGACAAATATTACATGACCTCACTGATACGTATTTAGAAACCTGAACAGACTCACAGAGTTAGAGTCTGGAAGACAGATTTATAGGAAACAGAAAGGGAGTGGAGGGTTGTGAACCAATATTCTTATGGGCCAAGTCTATGATAAGGTGGAAGAGTGTATTTGTGCAGTGGATTGGTATGACAGTGGCGCAGTGATACTATTGAGTTTGGCGGTGCTGGTCTGTGAAGGGAGTAGGGTGGGGGGTTTGGGCTGTACATGGAACTGAAGGAAGGTTTGGAGGAAGGAGCAGGTGAACTCTGGGGATTTACAGGTCTGTGGCTAAAACTACAACATTGGGAATGTTCTTTTGGCAAATATGGCAGGGGGGCAGGGGAGGGTTACTGGTGTAGGGTACTGGATGTGGGGTGGCATACAGGACAAGGATCACCTGGGGAAGGCTTCTAGGGAGTGTGTAGCATTCATCTTGTCATAGTGTGTTGTTTCAGAGGGTGGAGATTCAAACAATGAGCAGAAAGGTGTTGAATTTCCATCCTGCAAAATCCTGCTATGATCTCAAATAGAGGGTGGGAGTCTCTTGAGAGCATAGTCAGTGCCTAATTGGGGACAACAAGCCAGTATGTTAAGTCCTCAATGTTGCTGCAAATAAATATGAATCTGAGTTAATCTTGGTGGTTACCGTGGGTCTCGAGGGGAGAGGGAGGGAGGACTAAATTAGATGTAACACAGGATATTTATGGGGTAATGGAACTGTTCTATATAATCCTGCAAGGAAGGATACAGACCACGTCAAATGTCATTAAAATCTATTAAAGTATAAGGTTCAAATGTAAACCAAAATGTAAACTACTGACCATGTTTACTAGCAATGTTTCAATATTTGTGTATCAATTGTAACAAATGTACTATCCACATGTAAAACGTTATTTTAAAAATTTATTGAAGTATATCACTCACCCATAAATATGCATAAACAATAAGTGTATAGTAATAATTGTGAACATACAAAAAAACATACATAGCATCATACAGGACTCTCTTAACTCTTCTAACCACCAATATCTTGCATTGTTGTTAAACATTTTAACGTATTGATTAAAGAACGTTGTCAAAATATTACTACTAATCAAAGTATTTTCCCCCAACCTACCATATTATTATCTTTATATCATTTATATATGAATATACATAAACAATAAATGTATAGTAAAAGTTGTGGACTTAAAAAGCAAACATGCCTAACATTATACAGGTGTCCCATAGCTAAAAAAAGGAACGAGGTCCCCTATCTCATACTTTATCCAAAAATTAACTCAAAATGGATCAAAAACCTAAAAGTAAAAGCAAGAACCATAAAGCTTCTAGAATAAATTGTAGGAAAATATCTTCAAGCCCTGGTGGTAGGTGGTGGATTCTTAAAGAAGAGAAGAGGAAGACTGAGATGGAGTACTGATGTTTATTTTCCAGGTTTTCTGTATTTTGCAACTCCAATGAATTTTTATCAAGTGCCTACTATATATATTTCTAGGTTTCAAAGATGTTTCAGTACAGAATTCTCAGATTTTATAAATGAAGTGTGTATATCTTTTCTATACCCCTCAGGGTATATAATTTTTGAGACACAATGTGTTTTTACTATCCTAGCAGAGATGGTGGCCATACTATTTATAAAGAGGGCTGAGATAGGTACCCCAGAAGGATTTTGACAGCATGATGGCCAGAAGTTTAGGAATTGAAATAGGTGAAATTTTGTTTTATTTACTTATTGAAAATTTAATCAATGGTAAATTTAGAAAGAAGATTTTTATTAGAGTTGGGGTAATGAGCCTTATATTATTCAGAATATATGTGAGTGCTATCCCCTAAGTTAATGCAATGTATATGTGGGACTTCTATCTTGGGCTTTCTACCTCAAACCTAGACAGTGTCTGCCTACTTAAGATAGGCTAGAGAGATCTTTTCTTTCTTTACTTCCTCACACTAAAACAATTAAATCAGGGCCTGTTCTACACACTCTGTAATCTATTTTATTTTTCTCTCTTTTGTTTCTGCCCAGTCCTAGACACATAGGGTGCTGTCCCAAAGATTTCTATGCCAAGGGGAAAAGAAAAAGCACCAGCTCTACCCAAAATATTCATCCTAAAGCATATGCTATAGCCCAGGATCCAGTGCAGCCCTCAGTTAGGATAATGGGAGCTACCCAACTAATATTAAAGTGAAAGTTTGATTTACATTTGGTTTGTTGCTTTGTTGCAGAAAAATTCTGCAGGAAGAAGGAGTGAATGATAAGGCAAGATCCAGGGAGGTCTGAGTGCCTGTTTATTACACCATCCAATAGAAATGGAAATCTTCCCCTCTAGAAGAAACTTTCAGTTTCTCAACAGAAATTCAGAATTCAGAGCTGTTTTCTCTAAGAAATATTAAAACTCTAAAAACAAATAAAGTCTGTTTTTTGTATTATTACTCAACATAATACAACAAACAAAACTAAACAACTTTACTCTTGTTTTTCATTTAAAAACAAAAACAACCAACAAAATCTTCTTCAACTAGTATGACACTTGAAAGCTTCCTCATACCTAAATTTGTACCTGATGGGGACTTTTTGTCTCTGACTATCCTCCAATCATCTCAAAAATGCCATTTTTTTCTTCAGAAAGGTTGATCCCAAGGACTTTCATGAAGATGGCATCAGAGTAGAGGGGCAGAGGTCAACTCTTAACAAAAACGATGGAGAAAGGGCAAAACGTTGTCTAAGGGCATTGCTTTGGGGATCAGCAGACCAAGAGAGTGCTATATAACTTCAGGAGGGTGAGGGACAGAGAGATGAAGACTAAGCAAGAACTGTGAGTTACTAACCCCTGCAGTGGCTAGGAACAGCACCCATTCCCCACCTTTAAGGCATGCAGTCTGGATAAAAGCAGGGGCTCACTGCAGCTGACTGAGAGGGGAATAGACATCTTCCTCTCTGGGAAGATGGAGGGTGGAAAGTGGTTTCTCTTCAGTGAATTTGGCAAGCAGAGCCCACTAAAAATCTTGGCTCTGGCCAGACCAGAATCATGAAGTTGAAATAGACAACTCCATGGAAAGATTTTCCAAAGAGCTCCATCTGCTAACTGGCCAGGAAACTGTAAGGAGAAAAACCACTTTTAGGAATCTCTTTTCCTGAAAGCCTGGGAGAAAATCTGTGCCCCATTAGTGAGTTCCTGGCCAGATTTTGATAGCTTAAGCTGGGAAAATTTAAAGACTTAGAATAAGTTGAGCCAAAATTTAAAAAAAAATCTGTCAAACAAAGCCATTAGGCAAAAGAAAGAAATTGATCATTACAGTAAAATTCACCAACATATTCAGATGCCTAGAAATCAGCAAAAACATTAAAAGCCATACTAGAAACAAGCCAAAGGAACAAAACAAAAATCCTAATGAGACAGAGGATTGAAGATAACTAATCACAAAAATATCCTAAATCAATTCAAGAAGTTCAAGGAAAATATAATTAAAGAGATAAAGGCTATTAAGAAGATACTGGAGTGAGCATAAAGAGCAATTTGAAAGCCTACAAAAAGAAAGTAACAAAGCTTATAGGAATAAAAGAGACAATGGATGAGATTAAAAATATATTAGAGGCATAAAACAGCAAATTTGAATTGATGGAAGACAGAATTAGTGACTTGGAGGGCCAAGTATCTGAAGGTGAAAAGATAGGAGAACAGAAAGAGAAAAGAATAGAAAAATGGAACAGGGTCTTAGGGAACTGAATGAAAATGCAAAATTCACAAACATGCATTATTGGTGTCCCAGAAGGAGAACAGAAAAGGGACAGAAAGAGTAAACTATTATCCATTGGTGTAGCAGTGCTCCAAAATATATTCACCAAATGCAGTGAATGTCCCATGATGATGAAAGAGGTTATTGATGTGGGAGGAGTGGGGTGAGGTAGGTGGGGATTATATGAGGACCTCTTATATTTTTGGAATGTAACATTTAAAAAAATAGAGAAAAAAATAAAATAAAGAATATATGAGGAAATAATGACTGAAAACTACAAGCCCTTATGAAAGGCATAAATATCAATATCCAACAAGGACAATGCACAACAAACAGAATAATTCTGAATAGAATTACCCAAGACATCCACTATTCTGAAGGAAAAATATGAAATAAAGGGAAGATTCTGAAATCAGGAAGACAAAAGCAAAACATCACATACAAGGGAAATGCAATACCATTAAGTACCAATCTCTCATCAGAAAACATGCAGATGAGAAAAAAAAATGGTATGATGTATTTAAGATACTGAAAGAGAAAAACTGCAAGTCAAGATTCTGTAGGTGGCAAAACTATCTTTCAAAAATGAAGGTGAGTTCAGGAAGTGGCTGTGGCTCAATCAGTTGGGCTCCAGTCTACCATATGGGAGGAGGCCCTGGGTTTGCATTCCTTGTGAATGCAGGCTCACCCACAAGCCACACAGAGCCGCTGGTCTGCAAGTGCTGTGGAGTGTCGCCTGGCCCACAAGCGCCATGGAGTGCCACCTAGCCTGCAAGAGCCGCAGAGTGCCAATGGCCTGCAAGTGCAGTGGAGAGCCAACTCAGCAAGGTGACACAACAAAACAAGGGAGACAAGTAAAAAGACAGATGAGCATGCAGCAAATGGACACAGAGAAGAAAAACCAACAAGCAAGCTGTAGGAGGGGAGGATAAATAAAAATTTAAAAATACAAAAATAGTATAAAACAATGAAGGTGAGTTCAAAGACTTCACAGACAAACAAAAACTGAGAGATATATTACCAAAAGACCAGATCTACAAGACATACTAAAGGGAGCGTTGCAGCAATGTAAGGAAAAAAGAAAGGGTGAGGAACTTGGAGAAGAGTCCAGAAATAAAGATTATTAAGAAGGGTAAATTAAAGGGTAAAAAGACAGACAATTGTAAGATATGACATCAGAAAGCCAAACTTAAAATTGATGAAGAATTGCCTTTACTGTATATCATTGAATTCCCTGATCAAAAGACAAAGAATGGAAAAAGAAAATATGAGCCACCTATACGCTGTCTATAAGAGAATCACCACAGAGGTAAGTACAGAATCAGGTTGAAAGTGAAAGGGTGGAAAAAGTAATTCGATGCAAATAGTAATGAAAAAAAATTGAAGTAGTGTTATGAATATTGGAAAAAATTTAAATGCAAAAATTTATAAGAGTTGAAGGACATTATATATTAATCAAATGGGAAATTAACCAAGAAAAAATAACTATAATAAAAATGTAAGCACCTAAACTGGGTTCACAAGACACACATGGCACACACTGGCAAAAGTGAAGGAAATGGGAGCAGATGTAGCTCAAGTGGTTTGAGTGCCTGCTTCCCATGTACGAGGTCACAGGTTTGCTCTCTTGTACCTCTAAAAACAAACAAACAAAAGAAAACACCAACGCTCATTGGAGAGCAGATGTAACTCAGTGGTTGAGCACCTGCTTCCAATGTATGAGGTTCTGGGTTCAATTCCTGGTACTGCCTAAAAAAAGAAAGGAAAAAAACTGAAGGGAGAAATAGATGTCTCCACATTAACAGTTGAAGACTTTAATACACCACTCTCAACATTGGATAGAACATGTGGAAAGAAGACAAATAAGGAAACAGAGAGCCTGAATAATAGGATAAATGAACTAGACATTTATAGAGCATTTCACCCCCAAACAGCAGGATATACATTCTTTTCAAGCATTCATGGATCCTTTTCCAGGACAGACCATACATTGAGTCACAAGTCAGGTCTCAATAAATATAAAAAGAATGAAAAGTATAAAAAACACTTTCTTTTTTCTTTCTTTTTCCTTCTTCATTTTTTTAAAATGTTACATTCAAAAACTATGAGGTTCCCATATAGCCCCCATCCCTCTCCCCTCCCACAATAACAACCTCTTTCATCATCATGTGACATTCACTGCATTTGGTGAATACATTTTGGAGCACTGCTGCACCACATGGACAGTGGTTTACATTGTAGTTTATACTCTCCGCCAGTTCACCCAGTGGGTCATGGCAGGACATAGTGAAATTGGAAATCAACAACAGATAGAAAATGGGAAAATTCACAAATATATGGAGATGGAGCAACACTCTTAAATAACCAGTGGGTCAAAGAAGAAATTGCAAGAGACTTCAGTAAATATGTTGAGATGAATGAAAACAAGAGCACAACATATCAAAACCTATGGGATTCAGGGAAGACAGTGCTGTTAAGGACATTTATATCTCTCAGTGCTTCTATTAAAAAAGAAAAAAAAAAACGGCTAAAATCTAAGACCTAACTGAATACCAGGTGTTATTAGAAAAAGAACAAAAACGCTATTGCCAAAGCAAACAG
This sequence comes from Dasypus novemcinctus, assembly GCF_030445035.2. Taxonomy (NCBI): domain Eukaryota; kingdom Metazoa; phylum Chordata; class Mammalia; order Cingulata; family Dasypodidae; genus Dasypus; species Dasypus novemcinctus. Next base: position 89,399,797 of record NC_080704.1, on the reverse strand, counting down.
ACAGAACAAAATAACAAAGATAGGGGCAAAAATAAATGAAATTGAGAACAAAAAACAATAGAGAGAATGTAATGAATTGAGAATAAAAAATGCCAATACAGAAATAGAGAACATCAACAAAACCAAAAGCTTGTTCTTTCAGGAGATCAATAAAACTGACAAACCCTTAGATAGACTAACAAAGAAAAAAATAAATAAAATCATAAATGAAGGGGAAGTTACAACGGAAACCACTGAAATAAAAAGAATCATATCTACTACAGAATAATTATGATTCTAGCAATTGACGAAATTGTATCATTGATATGGAGACAGTGGCCATGGGAGATGCTAAAGGCAGGGAGAGGGAAAAAGAGGTGTGATATGGGGGCATTTTCAGGACTTGGTATTTTACTGAATGATACTGCAGGGACAGATGGAGGACATTATATATCCTGATATAACCCACTGAATGGACTGGGAGAGTGTGTAAACTACAATCCATGCTGTGTAGCAGTGCTCCAAAATATATTCATCAAATGCAATTAATGTACCACACTAATGAAAGAAGTTGTTGATGTGAGAGGTGTGTGTGGGGGGGTGGGAGTGGGGTATATGGGAACCTCTTATATTTTTTAATGTAACATTGTGTGTGATCTATGTATCTTTAAAAAAAAGATAATAAAAATGTAAAAGAAAAAAACAATAATCAATAATACCAAAACTTGGTTCTTTGAGAAGATAAAAAAATAAAATTGAAAAACCCATAGCTAGACTGACAAAGAAAAAAGAGAGAAAGTGCAAATAAATAAAAGCAGAAATGAGAGGGAGAGTATTACCACTGACCCTACAGAATTAAGAGAGATCAGAAGAAGATCCTACAAAAACTCTTCACCAAAAATATAGACAATGCAGATGAAATGGACAAATTCCTATAAAACACAGGAATAACCTATACTGATTATAGAAGAAATAGAAGACCTCATCAAACCAATAACAAATAAAAAGATTGAAAAGATGAGAAGCCCATGACCAGATGGCTTCAGAGATGAATTCTACCAATCATTCACAGACGACCTAATACCAATCGTGCTCAAGCTCTTTCAAAAAACTGAACAGGAAGCAATGCTACCAAACTAATTTATGCAGCCAACCTCACCCTAATACCAAAATTATATAAAGATACCACAGAAAAAGAAAATTTCAGAATTTCTCTAATGAATACAGATGCAAAATCCTCAAGAAAATACTTGCAGACCAAATCCAAAGGAATATTAAATGAATTATATACCACAATCAAGTAGGTTTTATTCCAGGTATGCAAAAGTTTTTCAACACAAGGAAATAAATGTAATAAACCACATTAATAAATTAAATAGGAAAAATCATATAATCCTCTCTATTCATGCAGAAAAGGCAGTGACAAAATATAGCATCCTTTATTGATAAAAACATTCCAAAAGACAGGAATGGAAGGAAGATTTCTCAACATGGTCTAATGCATGTATGAAAAACCCACAGATAGCATTGTACTCAACAGTGAAAGGCTAAAAGCTTTCCTCCTGAGATCAGGAACAACACAAGGATGCCCAGTGTCACTGCTGTTATTCAATATTTTTTGGTCTTTATTTTGTTATTCAATATTGTGCTAGATTCTAGAGCAACTAGGCAAGGTAAAGAAATAAAACGCAATCATATAGAAAGGAAAGAAATAATATTTTCCTTATCCGCTGATGATATGACCCTATATCTAGAAAATGCTGAGAAATCCAAAACAAACCTACTAGAACTAGTAGAAGGATTCATCAAAGTGGCAGGATATAAGATTAATACACAAAATTCAGTAGCATTTCTATACAACTATACACCACTGATGAAAAGTCTGAGGAATATATTTTTTTAAATTCCATTGATAGAAACCACTAAAATAATCAAATATTTAGGAAGAAACTTAACCAAGGACATAAAGGACTTATATTCAGAAAACTATAAAACATTGCTAAAAGAAACCAAATAAGACCTAAACAAGTGTAAAGGTATTCCGTGTTCATGGACTATAAGACTAAATATCATTAGGAAGTCAATTCTACCAATCTGAATTACAGATTTAATGCAATCCAAATAAAAATTCCAACAGCCTTTTTTGAAGAAATGGAAAAAGCTATGAATCAAATTTGTTTGGAAGGTGAAAGGCTCCGAAAAGCCAAAAAAAAGTCTTTAAAAAGATTTAAGAAGTTGGAGGACTCTTACTTCCTCACTAAAGCATATTTCTTAGCTATACTGGTCAAAAACAAACAAACAAAAAATTCAGCATAACACTAGCATGAAGATAAACAAACCAAGAGAACCAAATTGTGAACTCAGAAATAGACCATCACATTTCAAATGATTTTTGACAATGCATTCAAGCCCACCCAACTGGGCCAGAACAGTCTACTCAACAAATGGTGCTGGAAAAACTGGACACCCAGTTTGAAATAAGGGGACCCTTATTTCACACCTTATATAAAAATTTACTCAAATGGATCAAGGACCTAAATATAAAAGTTACAACCATAAAACTCCTAGAAGAAAATATAGGAAAACATCTTTAAGATTTGTGGTAGGCAGTATTTTTTTAAATCCTACACCCAAATCATGAGCAATGAAAGAAAAAATAGATAATCGGGACCACCTCAAAATTAAATACTTTTTTTATTCTTCAAAAGACTTTGTCGTGAACGTAAAAAGGCAGTCTATTCAACGGGACAAAATATTTGGAAATCACATAGCCAAATAAGGGTTTGACATCCATGTTATACAAAGAGATCATACAACTGAATGATCAAAAGACAAGTAACCCAATTTAAAAAATGGCAATAGACTTGAACAGACAATTCTCCAAAGAGGAAATAAAAATGGCCAAAAATCAAATGAAAAAATGTTCAATATCACTAGGTATTAGCCAAATTCAGATCAAAACTACAATGAGAAACTATTTAACACCTTATACAATGGCCATTATTTAAAAACAAAAACTAATCTACAAGTGCTGGAAAGGATGTGGAGAAATAGGAACACTGCTTCACTCTTGGTGAGAATGTAGAACGGTGAAGTCTCTGTGGAAGACAGTTTGGCAATACCTTGAAAGGCTGAATATAGAGCTTTGTATGATCACCAGTCCTGTTACTAGAAATATATCTAGAAGAACTGAAGGTAAAGGTGTGAACTGACATTTGCACCAAGATGTTAAGATGTTAATAGCAGCATTATTTACAATGGCTAAAATATGAAACCAGCCCAAGTGTGCATCACCTGGAGAATGGATAAACAAATACATTATATACTTACCTTGGAATACTATTCAACTCTAAGAAGAAATGTAGTAGGGATGCATATGACAACATGGACAAACCTAGAGGATATTATGTTGAGTGAAATGAGTCAGACACAAAATGACAAACATTGTATGGCCTCACTAATAAGAACTAAATATGATGAGCAAACTCACAGAGGTAAACTCTAGAGTAGATATTACTAGGAAACAGAATGTGGGTTGAGACTGGGTACTGATACTTAACGTATGTAGATTTATTAATAACGTTAATTGTTAAAGTATGGAAATGAATACAGTTGACAGTAACACATTATATATAGTGAGTATAACTAACACTGCAGATTTATAAACGTGATTGTGGCTGAAAGGGGTAGTCTGTGGACGTAAGTGTCTATTGAAAGGAAGCTAGTGAAAAATCTAGGGAATTTATAACAGTGATTTTTATGATGGATGAAGACTGTGGTTCATAGTAGTAATATAAGAATGTTATTCTTTTACAAAGTATTAAGTATATGGTGATACATAGGAAAACTAAAACTAATGTAATTTAGGGACACAGTTAATAGTAATACTGCAATATTTTGCAACAATGGCAAGTTTTTGTTTCAATTCTAAGAGACAACAGGGGATGCAAAGGGATATTGGATTTTTCCTTTTGGAGTAATGAGAACATTATGAAATTGACTGAGTTGATGACAGCGCAACTCTGTGATGAAAAGGAATACCACTGAGTGTACATTTTGAATGAACTATACACAACGTTGGACTATATAACACAGGAAATCCAAACGTGAAAGATGGACCTTGGTTAACTGGACAAATATAAGAACATTCTCTCATTGATAACAAATATATAAATACTAATACAGGGTGTTAATAATTATCTGGGTTGGGGGTAAAATACACCAAACGTAAGATATTGGCTATAGTTAGTAGTAATATTTTGATAATGCTTTTTCATACTTTGTAACATGTTTCATAGCAGTGCAAGGTTTTGGTGGTAGGGTGATGTAAGGGAACCTTGTATGATGATAATGAATGGTTGTGTTGTAAATTCACAACTTTTCTAAATACTTTTAATGTATGTTCATGTATTAATGACATACTTTAGTAAAATTTTATTTTTTAAAAATTGACCCAAAATAGGAATAAAAAGAGATGAAAATTTAGAGAATGGGGAAAAAATACCCCTAACAGTAAGTGCAATAAAATAATGTAAATAAACAAAGGTAAATAATAACAGGTATTTAGGAAGAGAAACAGCAATTAATTCTGCATAATCTTGTTCACTGCAAATCCTTAAAAGCAACTTGAATTATTGTTTGGCACATTCTTTTCATAGAAGCCAAATTACGGAATGAGAACTTCATATAAGGGACTTATTCAGAAAAGTAACCATTTATCACAGGGTTAACATAGCTTCAGCAGAATATTTTATACTTTATAAATCTATATCACATATGTAGTAGCCAATATTTCTAATCATGATCCGGGAGAATTCTCAAATGTCTTCTGAATTACATAAGATTAAGTTTAGAACAGTCATGGTGCTAAACATATTTTATTATAACTAATTTTTCTAAAGGAATATAAGCCATGAATAGTAACTGTGGTAACTCAAAGTTAACCACAACATTCTATAAACAAACATATCTCACAGTTCTGCATTCTAAATATATGTGGTTTACTGCACACAAATTAAATACAGTAAGCATATCCTCATGCCTCAAATTCCCACTTTAGTACATTTGATCATGACCAAAAACATCTATTTTCCTCTTTCACTTATCTGATGTATGGCCACTGCCATGTCATGATCAGAAAAGGAAAACCAAAGTTAGAAAAAGTCTCCCATTGACTAGAAAAATTGTGACTCCAACTGATTTGATATGATAGCAATTAGAGATCAATGTGTCACTGTGTTGCTCATTCTTTGTAGCTCGCATGATGATCCTTGGTGTGGCATAAGCAGCTTGGAAGTCAGCTGTATAAGACAAGAATTATACAATAGGTGCCACTTTTATAAACAGAAGAAGTACATATTAGCTAACTAGCTTGAAGGATTTTCTTCTCAAAGAAACAGCCTGGAATTTTTAAATAAAGTATTTGCAGTTATCTTAATATCTTTGTGTAATGAATTGAAGTCCTCATAAAACAGTTTTTAAATTTTTTAATATGAATCAAATAACCTGGGTTTTTCCAGATAGATTTTTTATTATTCAAGGCGTCTATAAATGCTATAGTCGAAATTGAAGGCATAGAGATAATAAGATATGACGCCAACAAATAATGAAAAAAAAATCAAGGTATACTTCATAATGTATTAAGAAAAGAGATTTGTGTTGAATTCAATCAAATATTTTCTATTTTCAAAAAAGCAATACATTTATCCTGCATGTATAAGCCATATTTTACATAATGGCAAATATGTAAAATAAAATCCTTTATCAACCAAATAAGTACAAAATGGCAATTAATGATATTCAGTCAGCTATAATTCAACCATTACCTAACTAGGCATCCTGTCCTTGGATTAATCCCAAAGATGATACTGATGCAGCATTTGTAACAGCAACAACTTCACTTTTAGAATGAAATAGACATCTATGCATTAAGAGGAAACTAGTATTGAGAACCTATTATTTACAAGCACAATACTACATGTTTTACATAAGCCTTTTATCTCACAGCAACTCTATGAGATAGATATAATAATCATTACCATTTTATATGGATTAACTAAAGCGCAGAAAAGTGATGTGACTAAATTAACAGATAGTTAGAGATGAGGGATTTTAACCTAGATGTGTGGTAACAAATGTACCCGGGCTCTTTTCATTTGAATCATCTATTCTTTTCACTCAAGATATCTACATTAACATCTTTTATGGAGCACCTGTTGAAACAAGTACCTGAGAACTTTAAAATATATTAACCCTTGGTCAATGATTGTACACTTCGGATGGATGGCATGGTGTGGGAATGTATTTCAGATAAATACATACACACACACACACTTACCAATTCTTGGGTCACATCAGAGAGATTCTGATGGAATTGGTTTGGGTTTTAGGCTGGCCACTGATTTCTAAACGGTTTGGGTGATTTTAATGTGCAACCAAGAGTGAGAATGACTACTCTGTGTTATGTGCTCATCTGCCTTTCTATGCCCAATGGTTTGTATGACAAAAAGATCATTCCTTGCCCTTGAAATAACAAATGAATCATGTGAAATACAACTAAAAGCAAGCCTATATTAGTTTCTATAAATTAAAGCTAAATTATATATCTGCTTGCACAAAATATGGTGCAAATTGTTTGACTCTGCCATAAGAAAACCAACTATTAACAAAATAGATTAATTACTAGATGATTACATTAGAAATTGCTTTCCTATCATGTTTGTTAAGGAGTTCCTTTATGAACTTAAATTATAATTAAATTTAATATTTTTTACAAATTTGTTAAAGTACATGAATTGCAAATGAGGTAAAATTATACCTAGCTATGATGTAAAGTCTATTTTAAAAACACCAAAAAATGAACCAAGTTATACAGTACTAAATCAACATATAAATATTCATGAAAGTGTTTGCCCTCCCCCTTCAAAAAAAACCACGTATAAGTGTATGTGTCTCTATTATATGAGTATGTACAATCAGATATGTATATGTGTACACAAAAATACAATCTTTTATACTTATAGCAGAGAATATGCGCTCTAGAAAGTTTAATGACTTTTTAAAAATCAAACAGCTTGGACAGATCTGGGACTAATGTTGAAAGTTTAATTGTGAATACTTCATTTTTGTCTGAAGAAAGGCAGCTAAAAAGAAAAATGTTTTATGCAATTTACAATAATATATTATTACAGAGAAAGTCATGCTCTCTACTAAATTAGACAGTGAAACCAACTAAATTATTGACCAGAAACTATTCCCAGATCGACAAAAAAGGGTTAATTTATTCATTATCTTTGGAGACCCAAAATATTTTCATAAAGCCATTGTTAATACTTAGACTTGACCCTTGAAAAAACTGGAGAAGTAAGCAGAGTGACCCCAATATCTCCCTCTGATGGCCTTTATCCTTTTTGATGGGGCCCTCTCCTAGACTCAGTTGTTCATTAGGTCCTTAACATGTCCTGAATTTCTTATTATAATTAACTATGTACCATGACCAAAAAAGTTAGTGTTAACTGTTTATTATCAATATTAAAATGGAAGTGAAAAGATACAGATAATTCAAAACAATTATTATAAATAATCCCAATAACTAGTACATTTGACCTTATGATACAATGCAGATTGTGACAGTGAATTTACCTTTGTAAGTTTCTGAATAAGGAATAAAATATGATTAAATCATGTTCCATAAGTATACATACATTGTCTACCCACCAAGGAGGACCTACATTCTCACATGATGATAAATGGGAAAAGCTAAATCTAGAAAGGAAGTTATCTTTGAGACCTGACTACATGATGCTACTATTTATCTAATTTTAAAATAGGTGGTTTTTGAGGGGGGGGGGGGGAAGGGCAAGAGAGTAAAGAGTTTATTGAGAAAGGAGAGAAGAGAAAAAAGTACACAACCCCAGACACGGTTGCAGGCATGCTCCAAGGTGAAACATGGGTGTGTAGTCCTGAGTTAAGCCATTTTAAGGCTTTTCCTCATCTCCTTTCCTAATGTTGGTTTATAAAGAAGTGTGTGATGGTTTGAAGTTGTATGTACACCAGAAAAGTATGTTCTTAAAGCTAATCCATTCTTGTGGTTATAAACCTATTTTAAGTAGGACCGTTTGATTAAAGCACTTCAGATAATACCCAGAATTGGTCTCAATCTACTTACTGGAGTCCTTCATAAGAGAATGAAATTCAGACAAAAAAGAGAAAGCCACAAGTATAAGAAGCTGAAAGCAAGGAAACCTGGAAGAAAAGGAAGAAACCAGCAGATTCTGCCATGTGCCTTGCCACAATACAGTCTGTTGATGCCTTGATTTGGACATTTTTCTCGGCCCTGAAACTGTAAACTAGTAAACTAATAAATTCCCACTATTAAAAGTCAACTGGGAATTGTGAGAAGATGGCATCAGAGTAGGCAGGCAGGGCTCAACTCTCTCACAAAATCAATGGAGAAAGAGCCAAAAGCTGTTGGAAGGACTTGCTTCGGGGGTCAGCACATCAAGACAGTGTTACACAACTCCCAGGAGAGTGAAAGACAGAGAGATGAAGAATCAGAAACAACAATTGTGAGTTACCAAACCCCCATGGTGACGGGAAAGCCTCCCCACCCCCACCCCCAGGATATTAAGCCGGGGTAAAACCCCCGGCTTACTGTAGCTGACTGACAGGGGAACATACATCTTTCTCCCTGTCAGCTGTTACAAGGGAAAAGGGAGAAGAAGGTAGGGCCTTTCTTCATTGAATTTGGCCAGCAGAGCTGGCTTGGAATCTTGTCTCTGGCCAGAATCAAAACACAGGAAAATGGAAATTGAAACACCTACTTGAAAAGATGAGCTGACGAAATAAAACTTCCACTGTTCACTGATATGATCCTATATCTAGAAAATCCTGAAAAATCCACAACATAGCTGCTAGACTAGAACAGATATGTTCAGCAAATTGGCAGGATACAAGATTAATATTCAAAATTCAATAGTGTTTCTATACACTGCTAATGTGCAATCTGAGAAGGAAAGCAGAAAAAAAAACATTTATAATAGTGACTAATACAATCAAAATTTAGTGATAAACAAGGACAAAAAGGACCTGTATTCAGAAAACCACAAAATAAATGTTGCTAAAGGAAACCAAAGAAGACTTAAATAAATGGAAGGACATTCTGTGTTCATGGATTAGAAGACTAAATATCATTAAGATGTCAGTTCTACCCAAACTGATTTACAGATTCAACACAATCCCAATAAAGATCTCAACAGCCCTTTTTTGCAGAAATAGAAAAGCCAATAATCAAATTTATTTGGAAGGGTAAGGGATCTCGAATAGCCCAAAATGTCTTAAGAAAGAAGAATAAAGTTGGAAGACTATCACTTCCTGATGTTAAAGCATATTACTTAACTACAGAGGTAAAAACAGCATGGTACTGGAACAAAGACAGACAGATTGACCAATGGAACTGAGTTAAGAACTCAGAAATAGACCCTCACATTTACAGTCAAGTGAATTTAGACAGGCTGTTAAGCCCTCCCAGCTGAGGTAGAACAGTCTATTTAACAGATGGTGTTAAAGAAACAGATTCGAAAAGAAAGGAGGCATTTATCTTACACTTTACACAAAAATTAACTCAAAAGTTGGAAATGAATGGAAATGGTGAGAGCACATCATCATGGTGTTTGTGACTAGCAGAGGTATTACATGGGTATCACAGTGGTTGAAAGGGAAATTCTAAGAACATGTATATTATTAGAAGGAAAGCTAAAAAATGTAACATGGAACTGTATAACATAGCAAAACCTCAAGTAATATACATGAATTTGATATTGCTTTGTGACGGGTTTTACAAAATATTAAAAAAAATAAACTAGAGATATGGAAACAGAAGAGCAGCTATGTATGGCATGAGAAGCATAGATAGATTGAGAGGTGATGAGTTTTGTTTGGTTGGTTGGTTGTTCGTTTTTTCTTTTGGTATTATTATCACTGGAATAATGAAAATGCTCTAACAATGACTGAAGTGATGAATGCATAGCTATGTGATTATAACAAATGCCAATGATTGTACATTTTGGATGGACTTATGCTTTATTAGTATGTGTCAATAAAATTGATTTAAAAAATAAATGGCAGTGATATTTTTTTAAAAATGTATTCAAGATCTAAAAATATCTGAATCCCAGATTGAATGATGCAGAAGAAACAAAAAGTCAACCCATTTTATGATATCTGCATTTCAGAAGGCTCATAAACTAGAACATTATATAATATTTAATGCAGGTTCTGTAAAATTTTTAATCTTTTTGCTCAAAAATGTTCTAGATAGGAGTAATTGGAATGGAGGCTTAAAAGTTACTAAACTACAAATAAAAAAGGTTATCTGTTGAACAAAAAGATAAATTTCAGTCATCAACATTTAAATAAAAGAAATAACTCTTACTGTACTCATATCTAGCCTAGAATATATGTTTTGTGGTATACATTATTTTGCAATTATGATACACTGAGAAAACTACAATGTGCAAAAATGGAAGAAACTTTGAAAATCAGCACACTGTAATTTTATAAACAGGGATGAACAAAAACAAAAAATTGAATATAGAATACATTCAATGGGGAGCAGATGTGGTTCAAGCAGTTGAGTGCATGCTTCCCATATGGGAGGTAGTGGGTTCTGTTCCCAGTGCCTCCAAAAAATAAAAAAAACAAACAACAACAAGCAAACAGATGAAAAAAACAACTCAGGGGTCCTGAGTGACTCATGGTTGAGTGCTGTCTTCTCACATACAAGGTCCCGGGTTCAATCTCTGATCCCAGTATCTCAGAAAAAAAAAAAAAAAGAATACAGTGAGTAGATTATTTCTGTTTTCAAAGGAGAAAAATAAAAATCACTATGAATAAGCAATTAGCAACTGGGCAATGAACTTTAATAATTTTAAGGAGCAAAATACTAAACTGTCTCAGCAATCTATCATATACAAAAAAAACAATTGAAATTTCTTATCTAGATCAAGTGTGAACATTTGGGAAAAAAGTAGTTATTCAATGTAGCATCTAGAGATTAAAAATCTACTTCTATCACATAAGAAGTAAACACCATATGTCGCATTATATTTATTGCCTTCTTTATTATGCTAATATAATTAATTTCACCATAAATATCAGTAAACACAAAGTTTCCCAACAGAATAAAAATAGCAATAGTATTCTACAAACAGGGCTTCATTTGTTGAAACTGTAGGCAATTAATTTAAGTCTTCACTTTATTTGCCATTAAAGGTTTCTACTTTTTAAAAAGAAATATTATGTTTTGAATTAGCACCTAAGGTTTAAAGAAAAATTAGTATTGGTCGTATTAACATCACAGAAGCATTCTTCCTTTTAAGGAGATATTTCTTGTCTTCCAGAAATGAGCACAGAAGGAAGGAGGAAAGACAGAAAGTGGGTGAAAAAATTCAACTGATTTAAACGGACTGAAAATATACATATACTGATTCATTATGTAAATGAATCAGAAGGTACAAAATATATTTGGAAACCAGTCCACAATGAGGAATTTTTCAGTGCAACAAAATTCATAAAATTATAATATCTGGCATAGTACAAATCACATTTCACATTTATTGAGCAGCTATTACATTTAGTACATGTTATTATGTTCCTTAGGGAATGAAATTTTAAACTATTATCCTTTTATACAGAGAAATTACAACTTATCTAGGAAAATAAGATATATATGCATAAAATGTCAATTAGCAATATGAGGGTGGGGGAGCGGGGTTGAATGGGACCTCACATATATATTTTTGATGTAATATTATTACAAAGTCAATAAAAAAAAGGGAAAAAATAATAATTAAAAAAATTAGCAATATGAGGCGTATATATGGTTAAGTTCCCACAGTAAATGAGTATAAGTTTTCAGAGAAGGAAGATAGTGGGTGTGATCAGAAAAGGCTTCCAGGTATGAACCTTAAGCTTTATTGTGAGAGATAGCCAGAAATCTGACAAATGGGTAATGGGGGAAGGAATGAATATCTCAGGGAAGGGAAAACTATAAAATCCAAGTGGAAATAGAATGTATAAGAAAATATTAACAAAGGAACAGAAATGGAATATATAAGACATCCACATGGGAAAAAAACAAGTTAAGCAGACTGGTTCATACAAAGAGTAAGGAGATCAAGTTTAAAATCCAGTCTATAGCTACTTTGATAAGCTACATCCTGTATGCAATAAGTTACCAGTCAAGTGTCTAAGTATGGATTACATAGGGTAAGAAACAAAAGCCACAGAGCATGATGATAGCAATAGGATAACAAAGGAAAGGTGAGATGCAAACCATTTTAAGTTTAGAATCAATCACATTTGGTGATTGAGTACCGATAATGGGAGAACAAGTAGGAAGAATCAATCAAGAGGATTAAGTATAGGACTTTGATCAAGTTATTTAACTTTACTGTTCCTCTGTTTCCGTATCTATTATAATGAGAAGATTCCAAATTGAAAATGATTCCATGATTCTATGGCTTTAAGAATTCAAGCCTGGGTTCAGTGGTACTAATGGCAGAAATGATTTATTTTGGAAGAGTGACTGGTTCTTAAATTTTAGTGTTGATAAGAATTCCCTGGTAGGTTTCTTAAAAATATAGATTTCTAGACTCCAATCCATAAATTTCTGATTGAATTGGCATGGGGCCAGATAATTTATATTTTTAACTTTCTTGGTGATATTGATATTTGAGAACCACAGGTTTAGGAACTGAGGAAATGAGGAAATGAGGAAATGAGGAGAAAACAGCCAAAATGTAATCTGTATATGCTGCAATTTGAAATGGTTGTTATGAAAACAACTCAAATAATCCTCAAAGCATTCTACCTATCACTGGTGCATATACTTAATAATCAAGTTTAGTGAAATTTTAAATGAGAAAATGAAATCATAGAATTATATAGTTTCACATTGAGTTATAGATGAATCTTCCTCTGGTTTCCATAGCACTGTGTACATTTTTGCATTACTTCATACTGTTATCACTTCTTTATTATCATATCATTTGTTTACATGCCTGTCTCTTTCATTAGATCATGAGGTCCTAAATGTAGGGAAATGTTTTAGTTTCCTAGGCTGCTTATAGCAAACACCATGAAATAGTTCAGCTTTAAGCAAAGGAAACATATTAGCTTACAGTTTGAGGGCAAGAAAATGTCCAAATCAAGTCATCATGAAGGCAACACTTTTCCTGAAGAGCAGCTGCTGCTGATAATTGGCTCCTCTGCCACATAGCATGGCATATGGAGGTATCTGCTGGTCTCTCCCTTCTCTACTGGGATTTGTTGATTTTAGCTTCTTGCTCCCATGGCTTTCTCTCTCTTTCTTGCTCTCTTTCTCCTCTCCTTCCCCCCACCCCCCATTCATTCTTTTTAAAAAGGACTCCAGTAATAGAATAAAGTCAATTCTGAATGACGTGGGTCACACATTAACTGAAGTAGTGTTATGAAAAGATTCTACTCAGGGAGCTGTTGTGGACCAAGTGGTTAAGCACCTGCTTCCCACACAGGAGGTCCCAGATTTGGTTCCTGGTACCTCCTAAACAACAACAAAAACAAACAACAAGGAAAACAAATGAAAAAAACCAAGTGGCTCTGTGGTTGAAAGCCAGCTTCCCACATAAGAGGTCCCGGTTTCAATCCCTGGCCCCTGGTACCTCCAAAAAAAAAAAAAAAAGATTCTATTTACAATTATTTTCAACCACTGGAATGAATTAGATTTGAGAACATATTTGTTTTTTTTTCCGGAGTACATAGAGCTTCAAATCACCTCAGGAGCATGCTGTATTAATCCCTTAATCCCAACATCTAATAATAACTGACATATACCAAGCAAAGGAAAATAACAATGAAATAGCAGTTTTGCTTAAAGCAGTAATTTTAAAAATTAGATATAAGCAATGATTTATGCACAGATATTCAATGAAACCTAAACACCCAATAGTGGAAAAGTTAGATAATTATGAATGACAGTCAATTAAATGAACATTTAAAATTATTTTAAAATAATACTTATTAGTATTAAAAATGTTTAAGATATGGAAACATTGAATACAAAACTGTATCTAGTATAATCCAAATTATCAAAGAAACATATAAATATGAGTAGATATTAGGAAAATAACAAGATATAAATTGGGTTATCTTTGGGTGATACTTTAGTTGTTTTCCATTTTTTAAACTTTTTCGTATTTTCTCAATTTTCTCCATTTAATATGTATTTTATAATCATAAAAATATTTTAAATCACTAAGAAGTATATAATAACTTCATAATCTATCTAAAGTTTGTTTGTGGTGTCAAACCAAAGTGCAAACATAATTTTTGCTATGATTTTACGTTGATTCTCATGGTCAATAAATAACTATAGAGCACCTACTCTAGGTGAACATAATACTAGGTGCTAGGTACAAACAGAATTCCAAAATCATCTTCTTTGATATTTATCAATCGGCATTTAAAGTTTCCTTATAAATGCAAAATGTATTATATAATCTGTTGGGGATCTAACATCTTTCTATCTTTATCTTTTGCTGGTGTATTTTCAAAGTCCCTTCACTTAAGACAATGAGAATGGAATATTTGTTCAGGGCGAACATAAATTCTAAGAACAATTCTTAGTCTGATTCTTTCCCTTTAAATTTGAAATTTTATCTTTGAATTTTTATTTGAAAATATTTTTATTTGCTGTGAAACATTTCTTTCCTTTTAGTCGTGGTACAGAGTAAACAATGTTCATATCCATGAAAAACTTACCTTTAAAGCCTCTTGAATAAAATGTTTAACACAAAGTGTTATTCAAATGAATTAGGGCATTATTTGAAAACTTCAAGTCCCCCAAATCACTTGTACCTAATATCATGAGGCAAATGAAGTACCATCAACACTATACACACACACACACACACACACACACACACATTAGGATCAGGAACCTGTCATCAATTTATCTTTCATACCTCTAGACATCTAGAGAAAGGGCTGGCAAAAAGTAAAAGCTCAAGAAGCACTGACTGAGGAACTAACAGAAGATGGAGGAGTAGGGAGCTGCAGGACTCGCTCCTCCTCCCGGAAGAGCTAATGGACAGGCAGAAACTGTCTGAAACAACTCGTCTGAAGTTCCAAAGGCCAGGGGAGCACTGAATAGCGTCCAGGGAAGAGTGGGAAGAAGAGACTAAGAAACTACAGGGAAAAAAAAAACTGCTGAATATTTCTTTCTGCAGTGACTGCCAGGTCCATTCTCCACCCTTGAGGCCAGCCACCTTGGGTTCAATACTTGGCTGACAGCTGTGCACTGAGAGGGACATGGAAGCCCTCCTCCCCAAGAAGTCAAGTACTGCTCATCGCCTTTGGTGAATTTAGATTATTAGGTCTCAGCTCTGAAAAGCTGTCTTGGCTGGCCATGGACAGGGACTGACTTGACCATTGTTTCCACCCTGCCTGCAACAGGTATGGAGCTAGTGGAGGTTTAAAGACACAAACTGCCTCCTAAGGGTTGCAGGGAACAGTCTGGTGAGGGAGCACCATATGCCGGGCAGGCCAGGAAAGTGTAGTTTTGGGAAGCCAATAAAAAATCTTTGTGATCTCTTTCCTTAGCCTCACCCCAGGGTCCTCAGGAACTGACCTGTGTCCCCGTTGAGTGTCCCTGGCCCTATTTTGGCTAGAAAATACTGAATTAGGAAAGTCCCCTCCAGGGTGACCTCCTGACAGAATTTGCCCTCCAGGCAAAAGAAGCTAAAGGTAATGCAAGGAGAATTAAAAACAAACAAACATAGAGGCAAAACAAAAACAAACAGAACAGACCAAGATGCCCATAGATGGAACCAAAGAAAGGAGGCCTTCTGGGAGTGAAACAAATTGCACAGTGCAAAAGTAAAAAGTGTACCACGTAACAAGGGCAAGGATCAAATTAAGAGATGAGAAAATCTAAGCAGTTAAAACACGAGCTATTCTAAAGTTGTAGAATAAGTTGGGCAAATCATCCAAGAAGCCTTAACACAAGGCCAATCAATAATAAAACCCTAAGCAATACAGAGAAACTGACCTTCAGAGTAAACTCATCTAGATAATGAGATGCCTAGACAGCAGCAAAAAAATCAAACCATAATAAAAAAAGAGGAAGACATGGCCCAGTCAAAGGAACAAATTAAAAATTGTAAAGTAAAGAAATATAATAGAACTTATAGGAATGCAAGGCACAATGGAGAGAATAAAAATATACTTAGAGGCATTAAAAAGCAGTGTGGCAGTTTGAATCTTTTGTCAACTCTAAAAGATCGTGTTCTTAGAGCTAATCCATTCCTGTGCATGTAAATCTATTGTAGGTGGGAACTTTTGATTAAATTACTTCAGTTAAGGGGCTTTGATTAGATAGCATGACCCAGGGTAGGTCTTAATCATTTCACCAGAGTCTTCAAACATGATTGAATAAAAATCCACACACATAGAATCCAGAAGTTGGGAGAGAAGACCCTGGGAAACAGAAGCTGAAAGGAAGCCCCTTTAGCCAGAATCTGAGAGCAATGGGGCCCAGAGGAGAAGGGAGAGGCAGGCAGATGCTGCCATGTGCCTGAGCATTTACTGCTATGTGCCTGATTATATACGGCTACAACTCAAGGGGAAAAGATCTCATAATGCCTGGATTTGGAAAGTTTCAGAGCCTTGAATCTGTAGGCTTTTAACCTAATAAATTCCCAATGTAAATCAACCCATTTCTTGTTAATTGCTCCCCAGTAACTTTTAGGAAACTAATAAAGCAGATTTGGAAAGAAGAAAGAATCAGGAAACTTGAACATAGTGCATTTGAAATCTTACAGAGAGAAGAACAGATAGAGAAAAGAGTGAAAATTTGAGTGGGGTCTCAGGGAATTGAATGACAGAATAAAGGGCACAAACATACATGTGATGGTTGTCCCAGAACAAGAAGAGCAGGGTAAAGGGGCAGAAAGAATATCTGAGGAAATAATGACTGCCAGAAACTGAGAGAGTTCATCAACAAGAGACTTGCCCTACAAGAAATACATTCAATACCATTAGATATTAAAGGATTAAACTCTCCAGTCAAAAGACACAGATTGGCAGAATGGATAAAAAAGTATAATCCACCTATATGTTATCTACAAGAGACTCACCTTAGAGCTAAAGTCACAAATAGTTTGGAAGTAAAAGGCTGGAAAAAATATTCCTTGCAAAGAGTGACCCCAAAAAAATATGCTGGGGTAGCTGTACTAATAGCAGACAAAATAGACTTTAAATTTAAAACTGTTATAAGGGTCAAAGAGGGACAGTATATATTAATAAATGGGGCAATTCATCAAGAAGAAGTAACAACCATTAAGTATTTTTCACCTAACCAAAGTGCCCCAAAATATATGAGGCAAACACTGGCAAAATTGAAGGGAGAAATAGATGTGTCTACAATAACAGCTGGAGAACTAAGTATAACACTTTCACTGTTAAACAGATCATCTAGACAGAGGATCAATAAGTTAAAAGAGAACTTGAATAATATGAGAAATGAACTAGACCTAACAGATAGATACAGAACAATGTAATCCCAAACAGCAGATATATATTCTTCTCAAATGCTGAGAAATCCTTTTCAGAATAGACTAGATGCTGGGTCACAAAACAAGTCTCAACAAAATTAAAAAGACTAAAATTATATAATACACTTTCTGTGGTCATAATGGAATGAAGCTGGAAATCAGTAACAAGTGGAAAACTGGAAAATTCACAAATAAATGGACATTAAATGACTCAATCTTAAGTTTTAAACAATTAGTGAGTAGAAGACATCGCAAGAAAAATCAGTAAATATCTTGAGAAGAATGAAAATTAGAACAAAACATACTAAAACAGGGAAGCGTACTTGGCCCAGTGGTTAGGGTGTCTGTCTACCACATGGGAGGTCTGTGGTTCAAACCGCGGGCCTCCTTCACCCGTGTGGAGCTGGCCCATGTGCAGTGCTATGTACACAAGGACTGCTATACCATGCAGGGGTATCCCCCGCATAGGGGAGCCCCACGCACAAGGAGTGCACCCCATAAGGAGAGCCGCCCAGTGCAGCCTGCCCAAGAACAGCGTCACACACACGGAGAGCTGACACAAGATGATGCAACAAAAAGAAACACAGATTCCCATGCTGCTGACAACAGAAGCGGACAAAGAAGAACACGCAGCAAATAGACACAGAGAACAGACAACTGGGGCAGGGTGGGGGGGAGGGAGAGAAATAAATAAATAAATAAATGTTTAAAAAAAGAAAAACCAACCAAAACTTACGGGAGGCAGTGAAAGCAGTGTTGAGAAACAGATTTATAGCTCTAAATGTCTACTTAAAAAAATACAAAAGATTTAAAATCAGTGACCTAACTTCAAACTCGGAGGAACTAGAAAAAGAGCAGCAAACTAAACCCAAAGCACGCAGAAGGAATTCCATTTTACTATTAATGGAATCTGACAATATATTAAGCTTCATGTTTGAAGAGGTTTTGGACCAGAGAAAGGTTCAAATATGGCAGGGGAGGAACACTCGTGTGGGGTGTTATTGATAAGGGGCACATGGTTGGGAGGGAGTTCTCCAGTGCAGGTATATAGGGTACATAAAAATGTTTGGATATTTTCATACTTACAGTTAAAAATGACAACTAAAGGAGTGCTGAGTTTCTAGCCAGGGGAGCTCTATCACATTCTCCAGCAGAACAGCAATAATCCCCCAAGTGCAAGGGCAAAGACCAATGAAGCACGATGGTCCAACAATGACCCCTCGATACCGATGACCATGCTTATGAGCCTGTGCACTTGAAATATGAACTAGACCTAGAGCTGCAGGGTGCCTAAGAGTTACCTCCTGAGAGTCTCAATTTTGCTCAAATTTGGCCACTCTCTAAGCCAAACTCAGCATGAAAATGCATTACCTTACCCCCAGAGTGGGACATGACTCCCGGGCATGAGTCTCCCTGGTGCTGAGGGATTACTGCCAAGCACCAGTTGATGATGTAACTAGAAAAAGACCTTGAATAAAAGGGTCAAGTCAGACCAGCAGAATATCACAGGCTACATGTAATA
Organism: Dasypus novemcinctus; assembly: GCF_030445035.2. NCBI lineage: Eukaryota > Metazoa > Chordata > Mammalia > Cingulata > Dasypodidae > Dasypus > Dasypus novemcinctus. Next base: position 89,380,705 of record NC_080704.1, on the reverse strand, counting down.
TCAAGTATTAAAAAATTGCTTTTTGACTTTGAACAAAAGTGGGAAATGGAAAGGAAAAATGAGTTTATACAGCTAGGAGTCTCCAAAAAAGAATCAGAAAGTTATCAGAGGGGTTGCACTTACAGAAGCCTCAGCAGGGTCCCGGAGACAGTCAAAGTAGATACAACCCCAGGTACTGGTGTTCCTGAGGGCTACAGAGACCTACAGGTTTTATGGTCCTGGCAGATGGCTCTGGATTCAGTTCCATGTCAGTTGGCCCTACATTGGAGTTTGTGTTCCTGAGTGTGATGGAGTTGGACTAAAATGTGACATTTCTATGCATGCCTCTTCTGTTACTTTTACCAGACCTGTAATTGGCACTGGGGTTGGTGTATACTCAGGAGACCTGAAGCTCTGGACTGTCCATGTGACAGCCAGGCCCTGAGCTCAGCAGACTTGCAACTCCTACCCTCTGGTTTATTGGACTTACCCCGGCCAGCGAACAGGGAGGGGAAGAAGGTCAACCTCCACATCAGGGAGCCAAGAGTGGCTATAACTGCAAGCAGTAGAATTGCATCTATCATCCATGTGGAATCTAAGCCCCCTCTCGATAGAGAGGTGGAGTGCACATAATCATCTCAGGGTCCACAGGATGGAGGAACAGTGTATGGATTAGAGTTGACTTACTGATATTCTTCTTGGAACTATTGTGATTAGTAATGGAAGAAATTGTAGTATTGATGTGGAGAAAGTGGCCATGGTAGCTGCTGAGGTTAGAGAGAGGGAATAAGAGATATGATGTGGGGGAATTTTCAGGACTTGGGTTTTTCCTGGATAGTACTGGAGAGACAGATGCTGTACATTTAATGTTCTGCCATGGCTGACTCGGTGGACTGGGGGAAAGTGTAAACTACAGTGTAAAACATTATCCATGTAGGGCAGCAGTGCTCCAAAATATATTCACCAAATGCAATGAATGTCCCGTGATGATGAAAGAGGTTGTTGATGTGGGAGGAGTGGCGTGAGGGTGGTGGGGGATATATGGGGACCTCATATATTTTGAAAAAAAAAAATAAAGAGAGAAAAAAATTTAAAAACTCAAAAAAAAAAGAAAGGACAAAAAAGTAAGAGCAGAAATAAATGAAATTGAAACAGAGAACAATAGAGAGAATTAACAACCCAAAAGTTGGTTATTTGAGAGAATCAATAAAATTGTGAAGAACTTAGCTTAATCTTTATTGTAAAGAGAAAGAAGATTCAAATAATTAAATGAGAAATCAGAGAGGGGCATTATTACTGACTCTACAAAAATAAAAGTGATCATAAAAGGATACTATGAACAACTGTATGAAAGCAAATTAGACAACTTAGATGAAATGGAAAAATTACTAGAAAAACGCATACAACCTACCCAGATTCTAGAAGAAACTGAAGACCTCAACAGACCAATTACAAGTCAAAATTTTGAATCAGTCACCAAAAATCTCCTAACAAATAAAGACCTGGACTAGATAGCTTCACGGGTGAATTCTATGAATCATTGCAAGAAGAATTAATACCAATTTTACTCAAAACTCTTCCAAAAAGTCGAAGAAGAGCAAACATTGTCTCACTCATTCTACAAAGCCAACATCACACTAATTTCAAAGCCTGAAAAGATACAAGCAGGAAAATTACAGACCAATTTCTCTAATGAATATAGATGCAAAAATCCCCAACAAAATGCTTGAACCCAACAGCACAATAAAAGAATTTATACACCACGACTAAGTTAGGTTTATCCAAGGTTTTCAAGAGTGTTTCAACATAAGAAAATTAAAATAAAACAAGACATCAGCAAATTGAAGGGGAAAATGCCTGATCATCTCAATTGAAACAGAAAAGGCATTTGCCAAATCCAGCATCCTTTCTTGATAAAATATTTGAAAATAGCAAAAGAAGGCACCTTCCTAAATATAAGGGGCATATATGAAAATCTTACAGCTGACACTGTATTATATGGTGAAAGACTCAAAGTTTTCCCTCTTACATCTGGTACAAGACAAGGATGCCCACTGTCACCGATGTTGTTCAACATTGTGCTAGAAGTTTTAGGTATGGCATTTAGGCAAGAAAATGAAATAAAAGGCTTCCAAATTGAAAAAGAAGAAATAAAAGTTACACGAATTGCAGGTGGCATGATCCTATATATACTGAAAGCCCCCAAAATCTACAACAAATCTCCTAGAGCTAATAAATGAGTTCAGCAAAGTGGTGGGAACAAAAATCTACAACAAATCTACTAGGGCTAATAAATGAGTTCAGCAAAGTGGTGGGAACAAGAAAAACTTGCAAAATTCACTAGGTTTTTTTTTACACTAGTACTTATCAACCTTAGTAGCAAATCAAGAAAAAATTAAATTTCCAATGGAAACTAAAAGAATCAAATGCATAGTAACAAATTTAACCATGGAAGTAAAGGACCCGTATACTGAAAATGAAACAAAACATACAAACAAAAAACATTGTTCAAAGAAGTCAAAGAAGACCTAAATAATGGAAAGACATCCTATGTCCGTGGATTGGGATACAAAATATTGCCAAGATGTCATTTCTCACCAAATTAGTTTCCAGATTCAGCATAATCCTAATTAAATATCTAACAATCTACTTTGCAACAATGGAAAAGCCAATTAATGAATTTATTTGGAAGGGTAAGGTGCTCCAAATAGCCAAAACATCTTGAAAAAGGAGAACAAAGTTGGAGGACATTAATTCCTGAAACTTCCTGATTTTGGTATATTAAAATCTACAATATTCAAAAGAGTTATCGTCCAACAGTTACCAATGTAACTTACTGACAACAGTTAACAGTAATATTGCAATACATTTGCAGCAATGGCAAACAAGATATTATATCAAGTTTAAAAGACAACCATAGAGGGATATATGGGGGTATGGGATTTTCCCTTTTGGAGTAATGTTCTAAAATTGACTGAGATGATAAAGCAACATTCTGTTACGAAAATGAGTGCCACTGAGTGTACACTTTGAATGGATTGTACAAAGCCTAGGACCATATAACAGGGAATCCAGTGATGAAAGATGGACTATAGCTAAAAGAACCAATATGAGGGAAGTGGCCTTAACCCAACAGATAGGACATTCGCCTACCACATGGGAGGTCCGCGGTTCAAACCGCGGGCCTCCTTGACCCATGTGGGGTTGGCTCATGCGCAGTGCTGATGTTGCATGAGGAGAGCCATGCCACACAGGGGTGTCCTCCACGTAGGGGAGACCCATGCACAAGGAGTGCACCCTGTAAGGAGCCGCCCAGCGCAAAACAAAGTTCAGCCTGCCCAGGAGTGGTGGCCGCACACATGGAGAGCTGATGCAGCAAGATGATGCAACAAGAATAGACATAGATTCCTGGTGCCGCTGACAATACAACAATGGAAGCGGACATGGAAGAACACGGAGAGAAGAGACACAGAAAGCAGACAACTGGGCCAGGGGTTGGGGGGAAGGGAGAGAAATAAATAAAAAATAAATCTTAAAAAAAAAAAAGAACCAAATGAGAATGTTCTCTCATGAACTATAGCAAATATGCAATACTAATACAGGGTGTTAAAATTGGGTGAGTTGGGGGAAAAATACACCAAAGGTAATATTATAGACCATAGTTAACAGTAATATTTTGACAGTGCTCCTTCATAGTTTGTAAAAACTGTTTCACAACAATGCAAAGTGTTGATGGTTGGGTAATGTCTGGGAGCTTTGATGACATGCATGCTTGTTTTGTAAGTTCACAACTTCTACTTTACATTTATTGTTTATTTATGAATGATATACATCAATAACATTTTATTTAAAAATACAGCATGGTACTGACATAAATATAGGTACTTTTCTGTAACCTACAGCTTCTCAGATAATAGTGAAAAAAATTAGACATTGTGGGAACATACAGAAGAAATTGTTAATATACTTAAAGAGATCTTACAGTGATGAAAGGCACAATGCAAAACATTTTTAAAAGATTTTGTTGCTTATTTTTTATTTTATTATTATTTTTGTTGGCTGTTTTGGGGGAGGTTTTGGGTTGCAGAGGGGTTGAAGCTATGGTAGGGGATGATCACTGGTCCACGATGTTGGTGGTGGTAGGATATGTGTGTGGGGTTGCACCTGAGTCATGATTCTCTGGAGTGTTTCTGTGTTCATGTGGTCATAAGGTGTTGTCTCAGTGGGTAAGGACCCACAGAATAACCAATGGACTATTGAATTCCCATCCTGATGAGTCCTGCTACATTCTCTCATAGAGTGAGGAGAATCTCTGCAGTACATGGGCAGTGCCTAAGAAGAGAGGGCTGACAAATGCACCAGGCCCTTGATATTGATGCTTTTACTTTTGAACCTTGTTCTTATGATATCAAAACCTGGTCTGGTAATATATATTGCCTAAGTGTTACCTTCTTCTGAGGGCCTCCTTGTTGCTCAAATGTGGCCTCTCTCTAAGCCAAGCTTAACATGAAAATTCACTGCCAGACTCCCTGGCATTGAGGGATTAATACCAAGTGCCAACTAATGATGCATTTGGAGAAATACTTAGACCAAAGGGGTAAATATTAAATGAAAATGAGTTTTTATGGGTAAGAGATTTCAAAGTGAGTTGGGAGGTCATTCCAGAGGTTATACTTATGCACATCTCAGGAGGAACTCACTGTCTGCCATAGTAAACAGTGCCTCAAATAGGGGTACCCTTGGGGGCTCTAGAGACATCCAGACACTATAGATATGGCAGACAACACCAGGAAATTGGTACCCCATCAGTGGGACTTACCTTGGAATATATGATAACTCATTTTTCCCAGTGTATCAGAATTGCCCAGTTGAAATGAACTGAGAGTTCAGAAATAGTCCCTCACATCTATGGACAACTGCTATTTTACAAGGCTGCCAAGTCCACTCAACTAAAGCAGAATAGTCTCTTCAATAAATGGTCCTGGGAGAACTGGATATCTATATGCAAAAGAGTGAAAGAAGACTTTATACAAATGTTCACTCAGAATGGATCAAATAACTCAATATAAGAACCAGGATCATGAAACTCCTAGAAGAAAATATAGGGAAGCATCTTCAAGACCATCTGGTAGGCAATGATTTTGTAGACTTTACATTCAAAGCACATGCGCCAGAGAAGCAGATGTGGCTCAAGCAATTGGGTTCCTTTCTATCATATAGGAGGTCCAAGGTTTGATACCCAGGGCCTCCTGGTGAAGGCACACTGGCCCGTGTTGAGCTGGCCTATGTGGAGTGCTGGCCTTTGTGGAGTGCTGCCCCTCGCAGGAGTCCTGGCCCATGCGGAGAGCAGGCGCATCAAGATGACGCAACAAAAAGAGACACAGGATAGAGAATAAGAGATGGGTGTATGGCATATGACTATATATCAGTAAAACTGCTTTAAAACAGAAGCGTTGACTGAGACAGCTTTGCCAAAATATTTATTACCATTCTAACAGTGTCAGTAGCTGGTGTTTAAGGGGAAAAAAAGTAGTTAATAGAAGGAATGGGTTCCTGTGTTCTATGACTGTTGGTATAAGGCAATGATCCCCAAGACTTTTAAGTATGAGAACCCCTTTTTTCATATAATAAACTGTATTTTTTAAAGAGGTTTTAGATTACAGAAAAACAGAAAAGTTACATTAAAAGTATAAGGGATTCCAGGAAGACCCAATATCGCGACAAAATAGGAAGCTATAATAATCTGCTTGTCCCACAGGGCAACTAATAATCAGCCAGAATCTGTCCAGATCAACTGTTTTGGTGACTCTAGAGATCAGAAGAACATAGTGCACCATCCAGGGAAGAACAGGCATAGGAGACTGACGATTCCTGAGTAGAGTCCTCCAAGTTGCAGAGGTGGTTGCTCAACCCCCCTGGCAAGGCTGGCCACCTTAGGACACACTCCCTGGTTGAAAGAAGATGCTCGCTCTCCAAAATCAGGGAGGGTAAGTGGTCTGGCACCAACTACAACTGTTAATTGGTTAAATTAAACTACCTGGATTTCAATCCTGAGCACAGCTGAGGTTTAATCCTGCCCAAGCCACCAAGAAGCCAACAACACTGGTGCTGTCTCTACTCCCAGCAGGAGAGGAAGCAGGGATGACTGAAAAACATACTGGTCCCCTGGGACAGTAGGGTTCAGATACAGCAGGCCCAGTTTGGAAAGTCACTGTCAGGCCTTCACACCCGGCAGGAGTGGAATTTGGGTGCAGTTTGAACACTTTCTTGGGGAAGAGAAGGCAGATACACACTAGGCTCAAAGTCTCCTAGACTGAGGGGAAGTATGCACTCTCTCACAGGCAGTATGAGCAGATTCACCGAGCCCTATCTGAAAGGCTGCTGCACATTGGGCCCCAAGGTAACCCTGGACAGAAAGGAAGCATACACTCTCTCATGAGTAGGGCAGGCAGATTCAGCCCATCTACCTTAAAAGGGCCACTGTACACTAGGATCCAATGCCCACTGGAAGAAGGGGAAGTTCACACTTTCTCTGCAGGCAATGCTGGCAAATTCACCTTGCCCATCTTGAATAGCTGCTGCACTCTCATCCCCAAGATGCCCCAGGAAGTAGTGGAACCAAGAGCCATCTGATCACTCTCTCTCAAGTCAGTACAGGCAGAATCACCTCACCCACTGGGGGTGAGGAGTGAGCAGCACAGGGGGTGTTAGCTGATCAGAGAATTCAGATCTCAGGGGCTGGGAGCTGTGTAACAGTTTCATCATGGGTAGGCTGTCAACCTCAGCCTCAGCCAATGCCCCCACCAGGAGCTAAGTCAGCTGAGAAAGGCACAGAAATTCCTTAGGGCGGCAGGGAACAACTAGATAAAGAGTGCTAACTTCTGGGTACTTTAGGAAAGCCTAGATTGGGGGAGACATCAAATAGAAGATTGAAGACCTTTAGGGTCTCTTCTCAAGAGCACACTGGAATTGATCTACACTCCCTTCATGGGATCCTTGAGCTTGTTATATCTGGGAAACAAGAGCTGGGAAGGTTGCCTCCAGGGGGGCACTTCTACTAAAATTAGCCCTCTAGGAACTAGCAGTGAGAGAAGAGAAAAGAAGTATTAAAACTAGATAGAGGCAAATAAAAAACAGCATACTAACATTTAAGGAGGAGGAACAGATGGAGCTTCAGCAAAAAGCCAACCAATAAGAAAGCCATAGGCTAAAGAGAGAAACTAAACACAGAATAAACACACGAAAAAGGAGATGCCAAGAAACCAATAAAAGATTACAAGCCAGGAAAGAAACAGGAAGATATGGCTCAGCTAAAGGAAAAAATTACACCTTCAGACGAAGCCCAGAATGTGAGACAAGTAATCACAGATATCCAAACAAATCTCCTTAATAAATTCAATGAGATGGCTAAAGGCATTAAGGATATTAAGAAGATACTGGTTGAACACGAAGAAAAATTTTAAATTTTGCAAAGAAAAGTAACAGATCTTATGGGAACAAAAGGCACACTGGAAAAGAATAAAGATATATGGGCTGAAATGTTTGCTTTATTACTATGTACATATAAAATTGATTTGTTTAGAAAATACATGGGAGGCATGTAACAGCCAATTTGAACTGGCTGAGGACAGAATACATGAGTTGGAAGACAGAACATCTGAATTTTAAAAGACAGGAGAACAGAAAAAGAGAAAAGAATGGAAAAAATGATACAGAGTGTCAGGGAATTGAATGATAACATGACATGCACAAATATACCATTATAGGTGTCCCAGAAGGAGAAAAGAATGGAAAAGGGGCAGAAAAACATATTTGAGGGAATAATGATTGAGAATTTCCCAACTTTTATGAAAGACATAAATATCAATATCCAAGGTCAACCTACCCCAAACAGAATAAATCTGAATGGATCTACTCTGAGACACCTAGTATTCAGAATACTGAATGCCAGAGATAAAGAAAATTCTGAGAACAGCAAGAGAAAAACAATTCATTGCAGACAAGGAACACTCAATAAGACTAAGTACCAATTTTTCATCAGAAATCATGGAGGTGAAAAGGCATTGGAATAATAAAGGCCCTGAAAGAGAAAAACTGCCAGCCAAAATTCTTTACATAGAAAACCATATTTCAAAACTCATGGTGAGTTTAAAGTCTTTAAAGATAAACAAAACCTAAGAGAGTATATCACCAAGAGGCCATATTTATAAGAGCTACCAAACAGTGTGCTGAAATCTGAAAGGAAAAGACAGGGCAGAGAGGCCTGGAGAAGAGTGGAGAAATGAGAATTATTAGCAAGGGTAACAAAAATGGTAAAAATACAGATAACAATAAGATAGGTTAATGGAAAGTCAAAAGATATAATGTAGGATGTAAGACATGCCTTTACAATAATAATATTAAATGCTAATGGATTGAATTCACAATCAAAATACACAGAATGGCAGGATGGAAAAAAAAATCAGCCATCTATAATGCTATCTACAAGAGACTCACCTTATATGCAAGGACACTAATAGACTGAAAGTAAAATGTGGGAAAAATATATTCCATGCAAACAGTAATTTTAAAAAGAGCTGGGGTAGCAATATTAACATAAGACAAAATAGACTTTAAGTACAAAACTCCTATAAGAGAAGAAGAAGGACATTATATAGTAATAAAAGGAGCAATTCACCAAGAAGATATAACAAAATAAATACTGATGTACCTAACCAGGGTGCCCCAAAGTAAATAAGGCACACCCTTCCAAAACTGAAGAGATAAAGTGATATCTCTAAAATAATATTTGTAGCCTTCGACACAACACTTTCATCTTTGGAAAGAACAAGTGGATAAAGGAACAATAAGGAATCAGAGAACTTGAAAAATATGATGAAATAACTAGACCTCACAGAAATATATAGAACATTGCACCCCAAAAGAGCTCATGAATCTTTCTCCAGGGTAGACCATAAGTTAGTTCACAAAACAAGTCTCAATAAATTGAAAAGACTGAAGTTATACAAAGTATTATCTCTGATCATAGTGGAATGAAGTTGGAAATCAACAACAGGTGGAGAAAACTCACAAATATATGGAGGTTAAACAACACACTCAATCAGTGGGTCAAAGAAGAAATTGCAAGAGAAATCAGTAAATATCTCGAGATGAATGGAACTGAGAACACAACATATCAAACCTATGGAAGGCAGTGAAGGCTGTGCTCAGAGGGAAATGTGTAGCCCAATTCCTGGCACTTCTTTTATGATTCCATAAAATGTTAAGTTATGAAGTATAGTGTATAATTTCTTGCTCAAATCAAAATGTATATACCAGTATCTAAATTTTATACTCCCAAATTTCCATGAAAATGGCTGAAAGACTATGAAAAGAATCCTGTGCAATCATTAGAAAATCAAGAATGTGATAACTATGTATCAGAAAGAAATTTTGAGGAATTTCTGCTGGATATAAAATACTTGAGGCTGGACTGCAGGAAACATTAAGGAATTCCTTTGAGCTTCCCTTTTTGATAAAGAAAAGCCATATAAGTAAGTAGAGAAGGCAATTAAAACATCAGCAGTAAAAGACTTGAAGAGACATCTCTTCAATGAAGATATTCAAAGGACCAGAGAGCAATGAAAAGATGCTCAATATCATCTGCCATTAGGGAAATACAAATCAAAACCACAAGGAGATACAATTTCACACCCATTAGAATGGCTGCTATTAAAAAAAATGGAAAATAACAACTGTGGGACAGGTTGTGGAGAAATAGATCACAATGTAAAATGGGACAGCTGCTGTGGAAGGCAGATTGGCAGTTTCTCAGAAAGCCAAAGTACAGAACTACCATATGACCCGACAATCCCACTACTACCTATACACCCATAAGAACTGAAAGCAGGGACTCAAACAGATAATTGCAAATTGATGTTCGCAGTAGCATTATTCACAATTGTCAAAAGATGGAAGCAACCCTAGTGTCCATTAACCCATGAATGGATAAATAAAATGTGGCATGTACATATAATGGAATATTATTCAGCTATCTATAAAAATGAATGAAGTCTTGATATATACAACATGGATTAAACTTGAAGACATCTTGCTCACTGAAATAAGCCAAATACAAAAGGACAAATATTGCATGATCTCACTGATTTGAAATAATTAGAAATGAGAGCTCAAAGAGTCAGATCTATATTATAGATTCCCAGGGGACAGGGTGGGGATAGGGAATGGGAAGTTAGGGCTTAAAATATACAGGATTCCTATTTGAAATGTGCGAAGTGTTTTGGTAATAGATGGTGGTGTGAGGGTATCACAACACTGTGAACTCAACAGCACTGAAATATATGTGTGTGTATATGTGTTTGTGTGCATATGTGTGTATGAATGTATCTAAAAGGGGAAATGCTAGATTGTATATATGTTACCAGAGTAAAAGTTAGGGAAAAAATCCATGGAACTACACTACACAGTGAACCCTAAGTTAAACCATGGACTCTAGTTAATAGTACAATGATAATCAATTGGAAGAAATGTTCCACACCAATGCAAGATATTAATAATAGGGTAGTATATGGGAGTCTTATATTTTATGTATGATTGTTCTGTAAACCCTCAAATTATCTAACAAAGAAAAAATTTTAGTAGCTTATAGAAATAAAAGGCTAGGAAAAAAAGAAGTGGAAGAGACCTTGCCAAGGACTGGATTTCCCATCTTGAAAAAATAAAATTTCTCTTGGAGATAAAATAACAATATATTTATATTTTCAAACAGATACTCTGTAATGTTATATAAAAGGAGATGAAAGTAATAGATTATTACCTATTTTGGAATTGAGGGACAGGGGAGATTGGATAGATGAGGTACAGAAATGGGAGAAAAACTTCAATTTAAAAAAAATGCATTAGATTACATGAATTTTGCATAAAATTATAAGGGATTCCCATATGCTCCACATCCTCCCCCTCCTATGCTTTCCCAAATTAACACCATCTTTCATTAATGTGGTGCATTTGTTACAATTGATGAACACATATTGGAGCACTGCTACTAACTGTGGACTAGAGTTTACATTATAGTTTATCCTCTGCCCTGTATAATTTTATAGGTCATGACAAAGTGTATAAATGTCCTGTATCCATCATTGCAACGTCATGCAAAACATTCCAATGTCCTGAAAATGCCCCCATGTTACACCTATTCTTCCCTCTCCCTCCCCTCAGAGCTTCTGGTAGCCACTGTCTTTATATCAATGACAGAAGTTCTTCCATTGATAGAATAATAACGCCTATAACCAAATAATATTAAGTCTACTTTAGTCCATTGTTCATTCCCCAATCTTGAGAATTTTGGGATGGTGATTCTCACTCTGGAACTATTTTTTTGGGGAAACTTTTCATTTTATATACACACACACACACCGATTTAAATACCACCTATATACAGATTACTCCCAAGTTTAGATCTCCAGGATAAACCTCTCCTTTGAACTCCTCTGCCTGCTTTACATTTGCAACTGATATCTCTCAGGAATGTCAAAATTAACAGTTCTATAACTGAACTAATGATTTCCTCTAATACACATACTCACACACACACACGACATAAACGTTCCCCCCTTCTTCATTACAATTGAGCAAATGGCATCAACATTTTTTAAACCAGAAGGCAGGATTTAATTCTTATCCATCACCACACTGTTCTCTTCTTTTTCAATGTCCCAAACCTATCTCAGGGATATACCAAAGTGTAAAGCACCTCCCAGGTCTCCCCTCTCTGGGCATGATGCAAATTCCAGACCTTTCCTTTTTCCTTTCTGTATCTAAACTTACCTGTGCTCCATCTCCTTTGGACTTTGAAGCTTTTAGTCTCTGATAAATTAATTCATGCTGAGCAGTTGCTGGATGTAATGGGTTATCCCATTTAGGGGGTTTTAGGGGGTATTAAAACAGGATAACCTAAGAATCCATTGTATTGGAAGTTCTGGTGTATGGAAGAACAGTAATATTTACTGGAATTAGCATATTTTTGACAAACTTCAAATTATACTGTATCTCATCTAAGTAATATAATATAATAAAAAGAGAGAGACTAGATTGAAAGGATTGATATCTAGATTCTAATATTGACTCTAATACTGTGTGAAACTTTTGAAAATTACTTCACTACTTTGAGCCTTAGTCTACTTCTGCACAAGATGAAAGGGTTGGACTAGCTCTCTAAGATCCTTCTGCATCTCTAACTTTCTATGTCTGGTTCTACATAGAAATAAGTTCAGTTATACTGAGGACACTACACAAAATGAACTGGATTGATTTGGAACTATTTTAACATTTATCTTAAACACAGTGTTCTGTTTTGTTTTAATATGTAGAGTTATCAGTGAAGAGTCCCCTTGATTCTTACAATATACGCGTCTTTATCACAAATATCCAGAAAAACAGTGCTACTTTTCTGTAGCTTCTCTAATGCAAACTATCAAATAGCATTCATCATTCTTTTTCCATATCAGCAGCAGCCAACAATTTACCTTCTAATAACTTATTCAGACCAAGAAGTTGATTTGAGCTCTATTCTGTAATTCAAGAAAAAAAAGAATCATTATAACTTACTGAAAAATATTTTCTAATTCTCGTTAAGAACACTCTCAAAATTAATTTTGTTTAAATGAAAATTCTACTGTAAATCAGTTAACCAGTTTGAACTGGAACCATCACCATCAATTTTCTAAAATGAATGATTCAAATTATCACAGTATTCTCTGAACCAAATGTGAACCAAAATGACATTTCCTTGGGCTCAAATGCTCAAATCAGTTTCTATTTACTCTTCTATTAGAGCTGTACAATAGTTGATCTCTCATCCACTAAAATAGCATTAAATTTTATTTAGAAGAATAAATTAAAAAGAGCACATCTTTTAATACCAACAACCTAAATCATATTTGCAATTATAAATTCAGTCATTATTTGTTTGTACATTGATTTCTTCAGCAATAATGAGGTCCTTATTGTGGCATCATTGCTTCTGTCATATTACTTGGAAAGGTAAATAAAAACGGTGGCATAATTATAGTTAGCACAGGGTAATCTATAATGATTTGCATTTATTTACGTCTAAAATTATGTAATAAATACTTAAATGTCCACTGATAAATCACTACTGATTTCTCAATATCACTCATCAGGCTCTCAAATCCATACAGCTCTTACAGCTCTGAGCCATTGCCTTCTTAAATGTGCCCCTGCTACTTAGGATAGAGTCAACTAATGGGATGTTACTAAAATATCCTTGGAATGCTTATTTGATTAGTACATGAATACATTTTTAGTCCATGAATACATGCCATGGAGTAAACAATAAATACATTATTTAGCGATATAAAATTGTTTTCCAGTTAGCATTTAAAGTAGAGTTCCTGATTTAACAAACAGGTATATCTCTGGAGTAGAAATAATTATTAACGGTTATTTCTGTGTCTTTGATCTTTTCTATCCAGCTATCTAGGATTATTTTCCCTTTCTCTTGGCCTATCAAATCTTTTAAGTCTAAAACAGGGTTCTTAACCTATTTTGTTCCATGCACTCCTTCGCCAGTCAGGTAAAAACATGGACCCCTTCTCCGAATATATTGGCAGACAGTCTTATGACACTCAACTAGCGTCAGGTCTAACAACCACCATGATTTTGAGGTGTGGATGAACATAAGTGATTTTTGAGATATGAAACTACTGTAATGTGATATGAAATGAATAGTACTGCAATTTATTGCATACATTCATAAGTGATGGAAATGCTAGATTTCAGTTAGAGGTCAGAGGAAATAAAGATAATAAGTTGATTTTTTTTCATTCCAAGCTCACAGACTCCCTGAAATATTTCCACGAGCCCCTTGGGTGTCAGTAGACCCCTGGTTAAGAACCCTTGCTCTAAAATATTTTAAGTTAATGAATCCTTGAGTGTTCTAGTCAATACTGATCTCTTCTATTTAGAACAAGTGCTGCAAAGTTAACAATGTTCTTTAATTACTTAATATGCTCTGATTTGATTTCTACAACTGAGTTGTAAGTTGAGGACAGGATTTATGCCTTACATTTCTTTTGTATCCAGAGTTGTAAGAAAATAGAAGATAGCCAAAAAATGTACACTAATTGATCTATTTTATTCAACAAAGGTATCCCTTGACTATAAGGTCAGTAGTACAAGGACATTATAGGGAGAACTCTTCTCCAAAGAAAATTTCCTAAAGAGTAATAAAACCAAAGTTCTGCTTCATGCAGGAGAAACTACTACTTGAAATAAAATTTTGCATTTTCTGTGCAGTTTTTGATCTCAATTTTCCCATTAGTACATGCTTCAAAATAGTTCCTTCTCTATTCCATTTTAGAGAAGGCTAATATTTTTTAAGTTCCTACTACATTTCTTTCAATTACTGAAATGCTTCATATATAATTAAAAAAAATTAGAATGGAATTTATTTATTCATAATATTTAACTACGTGGTATTGTAAAGTTGTCTCTTTTAGCTGTTCGCAATGAAAATCTTTCTTTTGTTGGGGGTGGGTGGGTAGCAGTCTGACATTATTTATGCATTCCAAAAAGAAAGACTATGTTTGTAAACTGGTCTCTTCCTCTGAACATAATCCCCTTTGATTTTATTAGATTCAGCTGAGATGACTTTGATTAAATTATGTTAAGATTAGGGCTTGATTCTACCATGTCAGTAGGGTATAACTCAGGTTAAGTTCCCACCTGCTTGGTGGGCTATATAAACGGACACTCACTCAAAAAGATAAACAGAAGATACATAAGAAAAGAGAAGGAGCTCCACAGATGACAAAGCAGAGCAATTTGTCATGACATAGAAGAGGAGTGAACTTGGTCATTTTGGTCCTGCCATGGAACAGAAAAGAGAAGGCTCAAACTGCTAAAGCCCGGGGAAGAGAGATGAGCCCTATGCCACCCTGTAGCTGAGAGAGAGGAAAGCTGAACCCTGACAGAGATCAGCAACCGTCTTGCCTCAACATGATGCAACTGACTTTGGTGTGAAAAGAACCTTGAGTTGGACTCTTTAGGGTCTTGTTACTAAGCTTTTACCCCAAATCAGTACCCTTTATAAAAGCCAACAGGTTTTTGGTACTTAACATCAGCACTCCTTTTGGCTGACTAATACAGAATTTGGTACCAGGAGAGTGAGGTTGATACCCCAGTGCTCTGAGAGCTATGTTTGCAATAGGTCAGGGAGAATGAGGTCGACATCCCACTACTCTGAGATGGTTTAGCCTGTCCCCTATAGATTAGGGAAGGCAAGATCTCCAACTCACTGTTCTGAGAGGGTTTGGCTGTATGCTAGAGATTAGGGAGAATGTTGCTGCCACCTCACTGTACTAAGGGGGTTGAGACTCTACCCCAGAGATTGGGGAACGAGTGGCCATCACCCTAATGTTTTGGAGAGAGAGGTCTGGAGCTGTCCCCACCCAGATGCTTGATGATGGTGGAACCAAGAAAACAGTCACTGGGCAAGCCTATAGAAAGGGGGGGCCCCATGAGGCCCCAGGAGAAGAAACCATCATCTTAAGAATGACTTTCAGACTTTGAAATCTAATGGAGTATGTTCTGCAGGTTTTCCGAATGGTTGGGGATCAGTGACTCATGTTTCCCTCCCAAATTCTCCTTATGGTAATGAAAATGTTTATCCTATGCCTGTCCCTTTGTACACTGGAAGCAGATAAATTGTTTTGTATGTTTCACCAGTCTACAGTCACAGGGGACTTTGCCCCAAGAAAAACTGTATTTCTATAATTGATTCATTGTGATGTGATTTTTGTACTTAGCATTGTTACTGATTTAAGGTTTTTTTTTTACTACTGTAATGTCTTTTTGGAATTCAGAGGGTGTGTAGCAGTTTGATATTATTTATGAATTCTGGTTCTTTGCATCAGCACCCCTTTTGACTGACTAATAGAGGGGGATACATTTCTCTTAAAAATATTCTAACAAATAGAATGAGAGTAGAGAATGGAAAGCTGAGAGTTAATCTGTGCAGAATTGGTAAGAAGGTTATTTGTAAATCTTTGAAAATGAAAAGAAGCGGTGAAATCACATCATAGTGTTTGAAACTAGCAATGCTATTACATGGGTATGAGGGTGGTTGAAAAGCAAAATCTAAGGACATGTATATTACTAGAAGGAAAGCTGAAAATGTAACACGGAGCTGATAAAGTGAAATCTCATGTGAAATATGAATATGGGTAATATTACATATATTAAGGGTGTTTTTACAAAATATAAAAGCAAATTAATTAGAGAGATGGAAACAGAATAGCAGCTATGTGTGGCATGGGAAGAGAGAGAGAGATAGGTGATGAGTTTGTTTTTGTTTATGATTATTATTATTGGAATAATGAAAATGCTCTAATAATGACTGAAGTAATGAATGCACAATTATGTGACTATGTAAAATTCTACTGTCCATATATACTTTGGATGCATTTACGCTTTATTAATATGTATAAAAATGGATGTTAAAAAAGTGAAAAAAATTATTATAACAAGAAAAGGAAATCCAAATAATATATGGCATTTAATAACCATGCAAATGTAGTATCATTAAGAAACTAATTTGCAATTATACCATTCATAAAAATTAATTAGAGTTATAAAATCAGGAACAATTTTTCTGGTACAAAATTTGATTACTCTTTATCATTATCAGCCCAAAGAAACCTAAGGCTCATAAAATACTGCTTGCCATTACTAATCTTTTTGGGATGATTCATGCTATACTCAATTACTGACTAGTATTAAAAGCATCTTATATGTTTAAGTATAAAGACAGCTGTTTAAATTAAGGAGACAGTTTTCAACTTTACATATATTCACTTAAGGACAAAGATTGTTTTAACCAACTGATTTTGGTTGTTGAAAATAATCTAAGAGTTTCTCTTCTCTTCTAAGAGATAAATCTGGTTTAAATCTCTCCATATTTCTCCCAGTCACTGAAATATAAATGGATATAAAGACAAATCTTTGAATAATAGGAAGAGCTCTAATCTAAAATTTTATAATAAAGCCTAATCAGTGTTACATATGTACTAAGTTTCAACTATATTCAAGGAATTCCATATGCCTAAATATAGAGGTAGATAATAAGTTAAATCTTACCAGGGGCCAGGTTGGGGATAAGGGTAAGAGTCTATTATTACTTCATGGGTGCAGTGTTTCTGTTTGAGTTGATGAAAAATTGGACCAATGGATGCTGGTGATGGTAGAACAATACTGTCAATGTAAATAATACACCACTGAATTGTATATTTGAAACTGGCTGACATAGGAAACTTTGGTTTGTATATATGTTACTACAGTAAAAAAGATTTTTTTAAAGTCATATGAATAACTAGATTAACTCCTCCTAAAGAAGCTTATAAACGAATTAAAGAAATTATTTTAATTATTATTAAAAGGTAATAATTTATATGGTAATCAAAATTTTACCATAGGATGCCAAAGTGTACCACTCTCTTTGATACCAAATGTTTAGATGGAACCTTGTAAGAAGTTGATATGCTCGTAGTAAGTGTCAACATGTGGTATGAGAATATTATTGCACTCATGAACTTGGGATGGGCCCTCTTTGCATAACATGACTATTAAAATTTCATCTTCTTATACTATACCCTACAAATTCCAATATACCTTACACTGGGTCTTAAGTATAGAAAATAGGTTGATCTTGAGTTTCCTTTGTCAAGCATCTTAAAAATATCTAAGAGTTGAACTGTGGATGAATATGGGAATTAGTAATAAAGAAAATTAGAGAAAAACTATTAAGAAAAAAAGAAAAGAGAAAGGAATGATAATGGAAAAATACTACTGGTTTAAATAAAAGGAGAAAACAAGAGAAATAGTTAATGGATAATGTGCTTGTCAAATATATATTCATAATCTTTTTCTCTCCAAAGTTGAACCATTTATTAAAACTATGAGTTATTTTTAATGCAATTGTCAAAGGAAATTTTCAAAATGATCCTTCTACCCTGTTCATAAATACATCATAAATAATTGGCCATTTGAAGGTTGAAATGAAGAATGAAGGGCTTCAAGTCACACCCATACTTAAGATGTATGGTCTTAAGTAAAATACCCCTTTTTTCCTCCAATTTATAAATTTGTTTCTCTCTGAACTTTGCAACTTACCTTCAGTTAGTGAAGCTTTAGTTAGATAGACATGAAATATTAATTTATTTTCCCCAAGAATTAAATCTGAAAAAAGAGGAAATGGAAAGTTATTAATTTTGGGTAATCAGGATCATGGCCTAGTACTGATTAAACTTTACTTAAGAAGTGACTTAGAATTTGGTCAGTTGGATTCAGGTACCACAGAAACACTGTTTTGTTTCTAGGTTACTGAGAGATAAAACGTCTGGAATAGTTTGTGAAATACAATTTTCAACCATTTTTGGGGATGAATGTGAAATCTGAGATGTTATGGTCAAAGTTATTAACTCAATGAAAAGTTCTATGAAGCACTAAAAATTATATGAATAAGTTACTATCATCTAGGGTCAAGACTGCCTATGGGATGTGCTTCTCACTGTTCTTTTTTTTCAGTTTTTTTCTCTTTCCAGTCTTGTAACAATCTGACTAAATGAATATCCTTTCATTCTAGCTTTTTGGTGAGCCAAACAATATATACGTGTATTTTCCTCTGTATCTTCACACACCTTACCCAATGCCCACTTTGGAAAATAATTATATGTGTGCAAATATCTACTTTCAGTATACCTCAGCTACAACAGACCAACAATTGTCTTTAAAATTGCAAGATTCAGAGGAGAGGAAGGCATATAGCACAGACCAGTTCTGTCCAAATCAAATGGACAATTAATATGATATTCATTGCAGACTTTTATTTGATACACTGATCTTATCCTGTACATAGTCTTTCATTACGACTGAATAAAAGCATAACAAAAGCCATTCTGGATTAGACCAGTAGGCTATTCAGCTCAGTATTCTGTTCCTGATAAAGTCAGTTATACAGTATTGAGTACCCAGTAGGCAACTAATTAATGTTTCCTTGAACTGCTCTTGAAAGAGGCAGGCATACCTGATTTCTAAGTAAGGAATTAATCCCGCCAAAAGCTGGCGCTTCTTTAAAAGTAAACTATAATCCATATGGTGTAACAGTGCTCCAAAATACATTCACCAAATGCAATGTATGCCACAATGATGAAGAGGTTGTTGATGTGGGAGAAGTGGGGGGATGAGGTGTGGGGTATACGGGAAGCTCTTATATTTTTTAATGTAACATTTTTTGTGATGCGTGTATCTTTTCAAAAAAGACAAAAAATTAAAAATTTAAAAAGACCATGTAAATTTACATGTAAATTCAATTACTTTTGCAAATCTTTGTTTTCAGTATAAAAAATATGTAACATATAAAATAGTATTTCTTTTATCTTAAAATATCTATTTCTACACTATGTGTACTTTTACTTGTAGAACATACCTTAGAAAACTCTTACAAATGTACACAGTGAAATACAAGGCTGTTTATTGGAGCATTGCTAGTAACTGAAAAAAAAAGGGAAGCAAACTAAATGTCCATCAAGAGGGGAATGGATAAATAAAAGGTGTCATAATTATATGACAGATTATTGCATATATAAATGTAGATTTACCCACATGTGTAGAATTAAAAAATAATGGTTGAGTAAAAAGTATAGAACACAGACATACACTAAGTATAATATTCATGTGAAATTAAAAGCACGTGGAACACTTTCATATTGTTCATGAATGCATATTCATACATAAAAAATGATGCATAGAAAACTCATAAAAGTAGTTATCTCCAGGAAGAAGAGAAAATGAGACTAGTAAGGGAGGTCAAAGGAGACTTCAATTTCATCTATATTACTTTATATATTTTATTTTTAAAACGATCTCAATGAAACTTGACAAATATGACAAAAACTGTTGTAAATTCTCAGAGGAAGTGAAAATATAAATGTTCAATACATTATTACTTATATTTTCTGTGTTTTAATAATTTTGGGTGAAGAGTGTTTTATTAAAAGCACAGCAATTCATGCAATATTGTGAGAATATGCTGTTAAAACTGTTAAAAATTACATATTTCAAATATTGAGTAAGCTGAGGCATTCACAGAAAGATCACTCTTAGTTGCTCACATTCCTAAGAACAAATCCATATTAATTCTACCCATACACTTCAAAATTTTATACATTTTGATTCACTCTTTTACTTTTCTAGACACAAAAACATTTAATAGTTTATTCTGATCAAAGCCCTACTGGCACTTGTTTCAGCTGTCTTTATCCAGTCCCTTTCTAGCCATTCTATCTTTCCTGAGGAATAGTGAACAGAAATGTTAAAATTTTTCCAGATATTAAGGTAGTATTTTGTTAGTACGATTTTTCCCTTTTGTTTCAAATATAATTCCTGATGAGTTTTACCTCTTTGTTGGATTTTTTTTTTTTTTGCTACAGAGGCCATTACTTTAGCCACAAATTCTAAATTTCTGAAAGCCTCTATTCTAAGCATTCTAGGATTACATGCTCAATCTCATTTAATACTCATAATAAACCTGTGAAATGATGAAATTAAAACCCAGAAAAGTTAAATAACTAGTCCTAAGTGATCAGATATTAAGTACAGGAGCCAGATATTCAAACCTAAATGTGAATGACTCCAAATGCCCTGTTCTTGCCTCCAAAGTGAGACATTATGTAATAATTTTAAAAATTCCTTTCCTGGATGCTAATTTTACAATTAGGTAAAGTCGTTCAAAACCTAGGGACTTTATTGTTGCATTTTTGTTGCTATGGTTATTCCTAAAAAAGTGAAGTCTGAGAGATGTTTTTGATGTTGTTGTTTTTTGTTTGTTTAAAATAAAGCCAGTGTTAGATGACTCTCGGTCTAGAGCAGTTCTTAACTGATGGCCATTCTTTCCTTCACTGGACAGATGGCAAAGTCTGGAGACATTTTAGTTGGATGGGGTGCTAATTCTATCAGGCAGATAGAAGTCAGAGATGCTTCTAAACATCCTACAAAGGCATAGGCCAGTTGCCCACAACAAAGAACTGTCCAGCCCAAAATGTCTATAGTGCCGTTTGAGGAACCTTCATATAGACATAAGAAATATGGTCCCTGCTATATACAATTTTGAAAAAAATAATATTCAAAAATAGAATGTATATACTAATATAGAGAGAACTTGAGAAATTTACTATGTACACTAAACTCTGTTCTTGATAATTAGCAGATAATATAACAAGAACCATGTGAATGACTTTGACAGAAATATTACTTGAGACTCCATAATCAATCAAGGATGAAAAATGGTTAAGAAAATTTTTAAAAAGTAGTATCTGGAACTAAATGTGTATGTTCCTAGGCCAGTAATATGAGATATGAGCTGCAAAATAACAATCTTTTAAGAATGTTATTTTTTTTTACCTTGCCTCACCTGCCCTTTTGACAAAAGTCTTTTATTTTTGCTTCTTCTTCCCTTAACAGTTTTCTTCAAACAGCTCCTGGAGAGTAGGATAATTGAGATAAGGAAAAGGTTTGTTATAAATGAGTTTATCTATGAATACCAATGCCTACAATAAAAAAATCCCTGAATCACTGCAAAGTGAATAATTATCTCTAATAATAGCAAACCCTTTCTTCTTTCTCACCATAATTCTCTTTAAGAATCAATCAACTCAGATAATGAAAAAATATTTCACTTCGATAATTCAAGTTTTGAAAAGTTTTCCCAGGGAAGGGAAATTTAAAATCTTGAGAGCTCTGTTAAAATAAAAGGTTTTTAGAGAAATGCTCTGATAACTATATATTATAATCCCCAAATTTCACTTTTCTTATTTAAATGATGAAATCTTAGAAATTATCACTTGTACAAACAAAACGTATGTGGATGCATTTTCCCCAACTATTCAAGATATTTTTTCACTTTTTCTATTCTTTTGATTCCTTGTTTCAGTCTCTCATCTTGTCTCTTTATGTTCATTTTGCACTAGCTAATTATAAATAGGATAATTATTTAGGTCACCTCTGGTAACCACTCAATCAATTCCTCTTGTCTTTAAATAAACTTCTTTTACTCAGTCCATTTTCTCTTTGCATCTGCTAATAAAGAGTTTTACCTCTTCTGTAGCTCTACTCTCTTTTACATGTCACTTAGAAAAGACTGAGCTAGGCTACTTTGCAAATCAAATATAAAACAGAATAATGAAAACAGCAAGGTGTTCTTTGCCTGTCTATGGAAAGAAGTTTTCCCATTAAGAGCAGGAAAGACCCACATTTTATACAACTCTCATATTTCTAGGAAACAAACTTTTTCTTCACATAAAAACCAAAAGATGGCCAAACAGCTCGAATAATTCCTCATCTTGCTCTTAGGCTAACTGGGCACCTGAGCTATAAAAGCAATATGCAGAATTGTGTTTGTAGTTCTTATTTGTTATCAGGAAGGGGTATAAAAGGGACTGTAAAGGAAATGCTCAAATTCTTCTTCTCAAATTGGGTGGAGATAGGTCAGACATGTTTGCTGTATTGGTTTTCTTTATTTTTTACCCATATTTTATAAATATTTTGTAGGTATTCAATAATTAATAAAATAATTACATTAAGTCATTCCTTTCAATGTTTTCTCTGTAATAAAACAAGTTTATGGTTTTTACCAGATTTCAATATCTTGCTTTCAACATCAATTATAAATGCATATACATATAAATAGTTCTACTAATATGACTATTAATATTTCTAAATCCATTTTGAAATAGGAGAGCCAAGAAAAAATATGAAGGCATTTTCTGAAAAGTAGTTCAGAGCTCATAAAAATGAAAAC
This sequence comes from Dasypus novemcinctus, assembly GCF_030445035.2. NCBI lineage: Eukaryota > Metazoa > Chordata > Mammalia > Cingulata > Dasypodidae > Dasypus > Dasypus novemcinctus. The sequence continues at coordinate 89,357,853 of NC_080704.1, read as the reverse complement.
AACTTCTTAATCTTCCGAGTGGTTAGTAAACCAAAGGTTTAAGCTATGTATTTGATTTTTACTTAAGATGGACATCAAGAGCAAACTCCCTAGCTGACAAGCTATCTTCAGACCTTAATTTGACTAAACAAATGATCCTCTCCTAAGGATTTCTCTAGTAAGAATTTCTGCAATATGCAAAAAACACTTTAAACCATATTTTAAAAGTTATTTTTATAAATTACCTATATATAATTCTCAGAAACTCTATGTAAAATTTGGAAATCTTTAGTTTTAGTGGATTGCTCTGGTCTATATGGGGATTTATTTAACGAGCTGTGTTAGGAAATACTAAGCATCTAATTAAGAGTTATTTCTGAGATCTTTACAAAAATAATTTTATCTTTTGAGCAAGAAAAAGTTAAAAAAGAGTGAAATACAATTACTTATCTAATATGAAAAGTAATGAAACAATGGGTATCTGGAGAAAATCTGCCAACCATGTCCTACTCTATCAAACATGTATAGTGAGATAAAACAAAAAAACCAAAAACCTGTTTACAGTTTTAGCTTTTAGAAGTGGTTTCCTGATTGTACTTTTCCAGATTCTTGTATTCATAAAATTTATCCAACATTAATGGCTTGTAGATAGGTAACAATCTGAAACCCAACAATCAAAACAATAGTAAAAGGATAGCTTTTTGAATCATTTGTGCTTCAATTGAAAATAATCCTAATGATAAAAATCAAATTATCCAATTATATACTCTCTAACATTGAAATTTTTAAAATGAGGAAAAATTTTAAGCCAAATGTCTTGAATTACTCAGCAAGAGAATAAAACTATTATACTAGTTACATTATTCCAAAGTAATACCTCTGAACTCTTCGTTGGAATATCCAGGAGTGTTGAATTGAAATGCTGCTACACCAACGCCAAAGATCCCCTTCCTTCCCTTAAATCTAGAGACAGCGTCTAATAAATTAACTTTGAACATTTTAATAAGTGACAACACACCAACCATTAGATAAACCTCCGCTCTCCGGACGATTACAGAGAGGTTTCATAGTAATTTTCAAATCTTACACCATCTGTTGTAAAAAAAAAAATTAGTACGTATATTCTACAGCAACTTTACCTCTGAAGTACAGCCTTACTTTTATTACCCTTCCTTTCTAGCCTAAAACTTGAAGGATCATGATCCTTTTTAAAACCTCAAGCGAACCTCCCAATTCAAAATTACCAACCCCGCTAGCCCCTTAGGCCCGTATAAGACTGTAATTTTTAGAAAGTACTTTAAAAACCCTATACCTTTCTCCTTCATTCGTCAGATTTAAGCTCTGAGAAAAAGAGGTGAAGGGCCAGGGAGAGCGTGAAATCTGAAGGAAGAGGTAGAACGGAAGGTTAAGAAAAGCTCAAAGTACCACAAAAGAAAGAACTAGAAGCTTGGCTGAAGGAGGAAAACCGTTAGGCGCTAGGGTTAGTCTAAGGTGCACGAGTACACGAGGGGGAGGGGCGTAATCTCTAGCCCTGGAGCTCCCCAACGCCCCGAAGCTACTTGAACCCACCCTAATCACCTCGCCTCTGGGCAGCCATTTTGACCCCTCCCCAGTACCGCCCCTCAGGAGCCAGACTGGGATCCACCCACCCACTGGTGAGGGTAGAGAAACAGGAAGTGAAATTCCAAACTGCCGCTCAAGGTAAGTGCGGGAGTTTGAGCGCCCTCGCTTCAAACCAGACCCACTGCCAGGGGCTGTAGAGTCTGGAAAAGTCGTGGGACTATGTCGAATATGGAGAGTATCCTTTCCAGGCTCAGAAACTAAGGGTTTAGGAAAGGGGAGGGGCGGAGACCGGAGAACTTGGGGTGCCTTGTGATGACCTTTTTGCTCCAATTGTGGAGGGGTCGGGGCACTGGTACTGAGGTGGATTGGTAGGCTCTGGCAGTTTGTGTGTGTGTATGTGTTTTCCTGGTAGCCACCGCCATTCTAAAATCAGGTGAGGTGGCAGTGCATTGGGATGGGTCAGGGGAATCCTCAGACTGGTTTGAGATGTCTTAAGAGCGAACCACGCCTTGTTGAGGGTTGCTGTCATCTGTCTTTTTCAGAAATTGATCCTCCTCTCTGAAATCGAGGGGAAATGGTGTGGGAAGAGACGCAATAGGAGTTTGCTAAGGTTTGGGGGCAGACTTGAAGTTTTTAAAAAAAATGTAATACAAGGGCAAATAGATTTGTTGAACTACATTTCTTCCTTTTTCTGCATGGAGGTGACCGGTAATGAGGTAAAGTGCATAATACCCATCTCTCAAAACTAAGATGAGTGCTTATTTGTTAATACTCTGATTTAACACATGAGGAAACTCATGTAGTTCCCTAGAGCTATAAAATTCATCGTTTGCCCCTTCAATCAGAAATGAAGTCAGGATGTGAAGCACTGAATTGGGGAAGGATGAAATTATTTTTCATAACTGAAATACTGTCACATAATCTCCATGTCGCAGTAATTCCTCCGTCTGCCAGGAGTTGGCATGTTAAGAGTAGCTTTGTATTCTGCCACTGAATGAAATTTGGCAAAATGACAAAATGTGGGTAATAGTAATTGTTTCATAGCTCCTGTTAAAGCTTTTTGGCTTCATTAGTTTGTAAGCCTGAAATACAGAAAGACATTTGGTGAGAGGATTAAATTATATAAACCATGCTGAGGAAATTGACATTATATCATATGCTGGACTGCCCAAAATAAGCTAAGAACAAAATGTGAACTCTTGAGGAGTTGCAGAGAGAGGTCATTCATGAACAGAGTGACTTAACAGCCCATTATCACTGCAGTTCAAAGGGTAACATAAGGAAGTATAATAGTGTTGTTTTTTTTTTAATTTTAAGCAGCATCACAAGGCAAGCACTGGATTATAAAACGATCAAGCTCTTAAGTAACTTAAATTTACAATTTAGGGCAAAAGCCATATAGCTTCTATTATGCAAAGTTTACTTATCTGTAGAACAAATGGAGTGACCAGCTAACTTTACAAAGCTATTGTGAAGATGTTTATTGAAATTTAACAGCATACGTTTTGAGCAAACTGTTAAGTATAAGAAAATAGAGTACAAATTGCTATCTCCTTTTCCAGAACATTTGGATGGAATACTTTTTTCCCCCAATCTATTAATACAAGTTATTTTTATTCTACCTAAGCCCACCCTGTGTGATTTCTCACAAAACATAATTAGTTATTAGTTTTCTTTCACTGAAATGTATGCCTGACTATAATTAGAGTTAATTACATCAATTATCAATAATTTATACATAAAATTCAACTATTGCCTTCAACCTATCAAAGGAATTAGGGAGGTTTAATTTGATACATACAATCTGGCAGCGATTACTCTCTGGTTCATTTATGTAGAATCCAGACCTATTCTTTGGAGTATAGAAGAGGAAAATGACATGCATTCAGAGCTATCTTTCATAAATAAATATCTTGAACAGGAACTTGAATAAAACTTATTTGTCACCTTTCTAAAATGCAAAAATCTCATTGTAATAGTATATTAGAAGACTAAATGTGCTAATAAAATTCAGTTATCATGGTAATTTTGACTTTTGTCTTTTCCTTTTTTTCTTTCCTCTATTATTTCTTTTATTAGAGAAGTTTTGGGTTTTGCAGAACAATCACGCATAAAACACAGGATTTCCATATACCACCCTGTTATTAACACCTTCCATTGGTGTGGTACATGTGTTACAATTGATGAAAGCATATTTTTATATTTTTACTATTAACTATAATCCATGGCTCTACTTAGGGTCCACTATATAGTGTAATTTCATGGATTTAAAGAAAATTCTATTATCGTATATATAACCTAACATTTCCCCTTTTAGCCTCATTCAGATCCATATTTCTATGCTGTTAATTACAGACACAATGTTGTCCTACTGTCAACAACATCTATTACCAAAACATTTACATCATTCCAAGGAACCTGTACATTTTAAAACATAACTCCCTATTCCCTATCCTTATCCCATCTCCTGGTAACCAGTATTCTAGATTCTTACTAGGAGTTTTCTTATTTTAATTGTTTCAGATCAGTGAGATTGTACAAAACTTTTTGTGCCTGGCTTATTTCACTCAACATGAAGTTTTCAAAGTTCATTCATATTGCATGTATCAGAATTTCATTTCTTCTTTATGGCTGCATAATAGTCCATTGTACTTATATACCACATTTTGTTTATCATTCATTGTTGGTTGATGGACACTTGGGTTGTGCCCATCATTTGGTACTGGTGAATAATGCCACTATGAACATCAGTGTGCAAGTATCTGTTCAAGTCTTTTGGGTGTATACCTGGAAGTAGGATTGCCTGGTCAGGAGGTAATTCTGTACTTAAGTATCTGAGGAAACGCCAAACAGTAGCTGTACCGTTTAACATTGCCACCAGCAATAAATGAGTGTTCCTATTTCTTAGCATTTTTTCCAGCACTTCTGATTTTCTATTTTTTTTAAATTGTAGCCATTCTACTGGTGGTGAAATGGTAACTAGAAGCTTTGATTTGCATTTCCCTGATGGCTAATGATGTTGAACATCTTTTCATATACTATCTGTATATCCTTTTTGGAGAGATGTCTATTTATGTCTTTGTCCTATTTTTGTTTTAGTTGGGTGGTTTGGCTTTTTATTGTTAAGTTGAAGAATTTCCTTGTATATTCTGCATAGTAAACCTTTATCACATATGTAGTTTCCAAGTATTTTCTCCCATTGTCATTTTACTTTCATGATAAAGTACTTTGAAGTGCAAAAGTTTTTCAATTTTGATAAAATCTCATTTAGCTATTTTTCTTTTGAGTTTGCCCTTTGCAAGTAGTTTAAGAAATCCTTGCCTAAAACAAGGGCCTGGAGTTGCTGCACTACATATTTTTCCAAGAGTGTGATAGTTCTGGCTCTTGTATTTAGGACTTTTTTGGAGGAATGAGCAATCTTTTCTTTCCTCAAAGTCATTTGGATTATACATAGTAATATATTTTTATTTCTTTTTTTTATTTGAGAAGTTGTGAGTTAACAAAACTATCATGCATACCATACAAGATGCCCATATTTCACCCCACCACCACCATCTTGCATTCTTACAACACATTTGTTACCAGTGATGAAAGAACATAATCACCATATTACTGCTATGTATAGTCCATAACTTATTTTTGTTGTATTCTCCCACAAACCATTCTATTATTAACACCATGTATTAGTATGTATATTTGTTATAGTTAATGAGAGAATGTTCTCATAATTCTGTTTACCACAGTCCATCATTCATCATAGGGTTCACTGTGTTATACAGTCCCCTGACTTTTGTACACTCAGTGCCTCTCAGTTTCATTAGAGTTGTATGGTCATCAGCTCAGTCCATTTCAGGACGTTTTCATTATTCTAAAAGGAGAAAAAATTCCATACCCCCTTATACTCCCTCCCATTACTGGCCCTAAGCATTGATATAGTACTTTCTTTGCCATGGATCTAAAAATATTACAATATTACTGTTAAGTTTAGTCTGTACATCAGATATATTTTCCCATTTATCTCCATGATCTAAACAACTTGTAATAGACAAACATTCTTGTATTTGTACTATTAACCACAGTCATCATTCACCACCAAAATCACCATTATCAAGTCCCTAGATTGGCCTCTCGCTTTCTTTAAACTGACATTAACTTCCATAGATGACCCCTTTCAGCCACAATCACTTTTTTAAACAAATCAGTTTTATTGATATATATGAATAAAGCATATAATTCATCCAAAGTGTACAATCAGTGAAATTTGGTATAATCACATAGTTGTGCATTCATCACTTCATTATTAGAGCATTTTCCTTATTTCAATAATAATAATAAATGAAAAAAGGACAAATGAGAAAAGTCTTCATCTCTCAGTCTCTCTACAGCTTTCCTGCTGTACATACCTGCTGTTTCTGCCTATTCTTGCACAATTATTTACTTATTTAGCAGTTTTATTGAGATACATTCACTTATCATACAATTTATCCAAAGTGTGTAATCAACGGCTTTTAGTATAATCACAATGTTGTGCGCTTATCATGATGAAATATTTTAGAATAATTTCATTGTTCCAAACAGAAAAACTCCACACTCCTTAGCAGTCCTTCCCCAGCCCTACATAACCACGGATCTAATTTCATCTTTACAGATTGATTTATATTTACATTTCTGTTTTAGTTGTTAAAAAGTCCTTTATTGTAAAATTGTAAAATAAATAGAAGGACAGATGAAAAGAAATGATAAATTTTAGCCGGCGGACTTGGCCCAGTGGTTAGGGTGTCCGTCTACCACATGGGAGGTCTGCGGTTCAAACCCCGGGCCTCCTTGACCCGTGTGGGGCTGGCCCACGCACAGCGCTGATGCGCGCAAGAAGTGCTGTGCCACATGGGTGTACCTCGCGTAGGGGAGCCCCACGCGCAAGGAGTGTGCACCGTAAGGAGAGCCACCCAGCGGGAAAGAAAATTCCTGCCCAGGAATGGCACCGCCCACACGGAGAGCTGACACAAGATGATGCCACAAAAAGAAACACAGAGTCCCATGCCACTGACAACAGAAGCAGACAAAGAAGATACAGCAAATAGACACAGAACAGACAACCAGATGGGGGGAAGGGAGAGAAATAAATAAATAAATCTTTAAAAATAAAAAAATAATAAAAAAATAAAGATTTATTAAAAAAAAAGAAATGATAAATTTTAAAAGAGAAAGCAAGACCAGGTTATATTTCATATAATCAGTTATAAAAAATAGCATGGCAACAAACCTATATAAATGTAAATAATCAAGTATAATAGAAATATAATTCTAAATTTTATATTACAGCTGTAACTGTTGGACATAATAATCTCTAAGAATGAAATAAATTATTGGTTTAGATACTTTCTATTTAGGCCATAATTCTTTCTAGATAATCAAATTCATATTTGGGAACTCTTCACATCTTATTGGAATGAATTACAGCAGATATCAGATTGCCAACTCATTATTTTATGAGGCAGAAAAATTCAGAATCTTGTTCAACACTAGTCATGCTAAATCATTGATCCTGACAGATAATTTTAATTAAAAGGTATGAATAAGAAAGGGTTGAAGAAAGATGAAGTATCCAAAAGTATATCTCTTCTCCAGCCCTCCTCAATTAAAAGCATGTGTTTACTTTGTATGAAAAAAATTACAGAATACTGATCACAGGAACAATTTTCTAGTTGCACTGAGTATTTTTCATATGCTGTAATGTTATTTTACATTTATCTGGTCTACTCCAGCTCTTTTTTGGTTACTATTCGCATGGCATACCTTTTTCCAACATTTCACTTTAAACCTGGTTGTGTCCTTACATCTAAAGTGGGTCTTTTGTAGAAAACATATAGATGGCTCATATTTTTTATTCATTCTATCAGTCTATGTCTTTTGATTGGAGAGTTCAATCTAGTAACACTTAGGTTTATTAATGTAAAGGAGTGGCTTTCTTCATCCATTTTGTCCTTTGGCTCTCTTTTGTCATATCGTTCTATTGTCTGTCTTCTTATCCTTTAGTTAACCCTTCTCAATAATTCATTTCTAAATGTTTCTACAAATTTCTTGCCTTTGTTTTTTTTTTCCTTTCAGGCTGCAGCACCACCTTTAGTATCTGTTCCAAATCTGGTCTTGTGATAACATATTCTATCAGTTCTTGTTTGTTTGTGAAGACTTTGAACTCCTCTTCATTTTTGAAGGACAGCTTTGCCAGATACAGAATTCTGGGCTGGCAGTTTCTTTTTTCAGTACCTTAAATACATCATACCACTTTCTTCTCTCCTCCATGGTTTCTGGTGCAAGGTCAATACTTAATCTTATCAAGTTTCTCTTGTGTGTGATGCTTTGTTTCTCTCTTGCTGCTTTCAGAATCTTCTCTTTATCTCTGATAGTTATCAATCTGTATAATAGGTGTCTTGGGATAGGTCTATTTGGATTTATTCTGTTTGGGGTGTGTTGTCTTTGGATATTGATATTTATACCTTTCATAAGTGTTGGGAAGTTTTCAGTCGTTATTTCCTCAAATATTCTTTCTATCCCTTTTCTATTCTCTTCTCCTTCTGAGATACCAAGAATTCGAATGTTTGTATGTTTCGCATGGTCATTCAATTCCCTGAGACTATGTTCCATTTTTTCCATTCTCTTCTCTTTCTTTTGTCCTGTCTTTTCCAGTTTAGATGTTCTGTCTTTGAAATCACTAATTCTGTCTTCAAGCAATTCAAATGTACTTGTATGTACCTCTAGTGTATTTTTAATCTCATCCATTGTGTCCTTCATTCCAATCATGTCTGTTACTTTACTTTGCAGGCTTTCAAATTGTTCTTTGTGCTCTCCTAGGTTTCTTCTTAATACCCTTTATTTCTTTAGTCATATTTTCTTTAAATTCTTTGAACTGATTTAGGAGAGCTGTGTGATTATCACTGATTGTCTTAAATCCCTTATCTCTTCAGGATATTTGGTTTGTTCTTTTGGCTGGGCCATCTCTTCCTGTTTCCTAGTATGGCTTGTAATTTTTTGCTGCTGTCTAGGCATCTGGATATGTTGGTGAATTTACTCTGATGGATGATTTCTCTCTCTTGCCTTTTGTTTTTATTTCCACAGCTCTTCTTTGATATATTTGGTTCAACTTATTCTCAGTCTTTAAAGTTGTCCAGCTTACATTTTGAAAATTGGGCTAGGGACTGTTTAGTGGGGCGCAGATTTTCTCCCAGGTGTTGGATACAGAAAGCAGTTTTTGTTCATGCCATTTCCATATCGGCCAGCAGATGGTGCTAGTCAGCACACCTTTCCACCAAGGTGTTTCTTTCTCAGCTTTCCTGTGTTCCTGTGTTGAATCTCCAGATACGAGATTCAAAGCAGGGTCTTCTGGACAAGGTCACTGAAGTAAAGCAACCCAACTTCCCCTCCCTTTTCCCTTGAAACAGCTGACGACGGGGAAGATGTATGTTGCCCTCTTAGTCAACTGCAGTGAGCCAGGTGTTTTACCCCAATTGAATATCTTCAGGGTGGGGGAGCAGAGCTCTTACCGACCACCATGTGTGCTTGGTAACTCACATTTGTCATTTCGGCTTCTTCGTCTCTCTGTCCCTCACTCTCCTAGGGTTCGTGTATCACCATCCTGTTCTGCTGACTCTTGAAGTAGATCCCTTAGTCAGCCTTTAACTTTTTCTCCGTTGTTTTTGTCAAAGCATTCAGCTCTGCCTGTTAGTCTGTTGCCATCTTCCCACAGTACTCTCTTATACTTATGTTTTATGTAAATGGAATCATGCACAATGTAGTACTTTGTGTCAGTTTCTTTCACTTAGCATAATGGCATTTTTAAAATCTGATATTAACATCTTTTAGTATTAACGTACATTTATTCAGTTTCAAAAGAAAACAACCTTGTATATGCATTTTTACCCATATTCATATTTTGCATGTGATTTTACTATGCTGTACAATCCCTTGTTGTATTTTTCTGCTTTCTTTTTAGTAATATACATGGCCTTAGACTTTCCCTTTAAACCACTTTCATTCCCACTTAATAGTATTGCTAGTTACAAACATTATGTTGGCCTTTTACCTTTTCTATTCATTTACAAAGATTAACACACATCCCTTTTACCAGTTCTGCACAGATTACCCCTCAGCTTTCCATACTCTAACCTCATTCTATTTTCTGGTGACCCATATTCAAGTTATTAATTCCATGATATTACACAATATGTTTAGTTCATAATAGTACATTCATACAGTATTTGTCCTTTTGTTTCTGGCTTGCTTTACTCAACATAATGTCCTCGAGGTTCATTCATGTTGTCATAACCTTTATGACTTCATTTCTTCTTACTGCTGCATAATGTTCTGTTGTATGAATACACCACAGTTTGTTTATCCATTTGTCAGTTGGTGGATACCTGGGTGGTTTCCAACTTTTGGCATTTATTAATAATACTACGATGAACATCGGTGTGCAGATGTCTGTTTGTGTTACTGTTCTCAGTTCTTCTGGGTATATACTCAGTAGTGGTATTGCCAGGTCACGTGACAAAACTATATTCAGCTTCTTTAGGAACTGCCAAATAGTCCTCCTCAGTGACTGTACAATTCTACATTCCCACCAAAAGTGAATAATTATTCATATCTTTCCACATCCTCTCCAACACTTGTAGTCCTCAGTCTTTTAACAGTGGCCATTCTAAAAGGTGTGAAATTATATCTCATTTTAGCTTTGATTTGCATTTCCTTAATCGCTAGTGATTTTAAACATTTTTTCATGTTTGTTTTTGCTATTTTTATTTCTTCTTTGGACAAATATCTATTCAAGTGTTTTGCCCATTTTTAATTGGGTCTTTTGTCTTTTTCTTGCTAAGTTGGAGCATCTATTTATAAATCATGGATATTAAACTCTATATGGTATGTGATTTCCTAAATTTTCTCTCATTGAGTCGGCTGCCTTTTCACCCTTTTTATAGTCCTTTGAGGTGCAAAAGTGTTTAATTTTGAGGAAGTCACATTTGTCTATTTTTTATTTTGTTGTTCCTGTTTTGGGTGTAAGGTCCAAGAAACCACCACCTACCATGAGGTCTGTAAGATGTTTCCCTATATTTTCTTCTAGTAGTGTTATTGTTCTGACTTTTATATTTAGGTCTTTTATCCAGTTGAGTTGCTTCTTGAATAGACCATGAGATAGGGGCCCTCTTTCATTCTTTTAGTTATGGGTATCCAGTTCTCCCAGCACCATTTGATGAAGAGATCCCTTAGCATGCCTTTGGTAGGTTTGTTGAATACCAAATCACCATAGAGGTGAGTGTTTATTTCTGTACTCTCAATTCTATTCCACTGATTGATATGTCTGTCTTTATGCCTTTATCATGCTGTTTTGACCACTGTAGCTTTGTAATATGTTTCAAGGTGAGGCAGTGAAATTCCTCCCAGAGTCCCTTCCAATGGTCAAATTCACCACAAAGAAACCACTCTCTACCCTCCCAGACCCTTCTTCCTCCCCGGTGTTCCACCTTCATACCCCATTTGAGCTGAGAGCTGGGAGCTAGCAGTTCCACCTATGCTATTTGCCCTGAGGACAGGGTATATGTGGCACTTGCAGCCACAGGGGCGAGCAACTCACGATTTTCCTTTGGTTTCTTTATCTTTCCAGTACCCTCCTAGATAACTTAGAACACCTTCCCATTCTATATATATCCAAAAGCAGCTGACACAGAGGAAGATGTCTGCTCTCTTGTCAGTTAGATGTAATGTGCCAGAAGTTTTACCCTCGCTTTATATTTTGGGGTGGGGCATATTTATATAAACTAGGAGGTTTAATAAGTCACGATTAGTTTTTTTCGCTTCTTCATCTCTGTGTCTCTCACTCTCCTGGGAGTTGTGAAGCCGTGCCCTGGTCTCCTGTACCCCAAAGCAGGTCTGCAAGGCAGCGCTTGGCTCTTTCTCCATTGTTTTAGGGAGAGCTGAGTCTTATCTGCTACTCCGATGGCCATGTTCCCACAATTCCTGCACCATTTTTAAATGCCCACCAATAGTGAAGGAGTATTCCCATGTATTCACCTCCTATCCAACCTTATAGTTTTCCACCTTTTTAATAATGGTTATTTTTTAAGGCATGAAATGATATCTCATTGTACTTTTTTTTTCTTTTTTATCCACCTCCCCCCCTTTATGGCTTTTTGCATGCTGTCTCCTCTCTGTGTCCATCTGCTATACGTTCTTCCATGTCAGTATTTTTATTCCACCCCCCCCCCGCTTGCGGCTTGCTTGCTGTCTGCTCTCTGTGTCCATTTGCTGCGCGCTCTTCTGTGTTTTTTGCTTGTCTCCCTTTTTGTTGCATCACCTTGCTGAGTCGGCTCTCCACGCTCTCCATGGTGCTTACAGGCAGGGCTGGCACTCCGCAACACTTGCAAGCCTAGCCGCCCCCGGACCAGCAGCTCTCTGAAGCATGCAGGAGAACCTGGCTGCACAAGGAGGCCCCGGAACACAAACCCAGGGCCTCCCATATGGTAGATGGGAGCCCAACTGATTGAGCCATAGATGCTTCCCTCATTGTACTTTTGATTTCCACTTCCTTAATAGCTAGTGATGTTGAGCATCTTTTCATGTGCTAATTGGCCAGTCATATTTTTTCGTTAGAAATTATCTGTTCAAGTCCTTTGCCCATTTTTTAATTAGGTTGTTTTTCTTTCATCAAGTTGTATGATCTTTTTATGTAACCTGGAAATAAAACCCTTATCAGATATGTGGTTTCTGAAAACTTTCTTCTAATGAGTAGGCTTCATTTTCACCTTTTTAAAAGTCAGCTGAAGCAAAAAAAGTGTTTAATTTTGAGGAGGTCCCATTTGTCTATTTTTTTCTCTTGTTGTTCATGATTTAGGTGTATTTAGAACTTTGATCCATTTTGAGTTGATTTATACGTAAGGTGTGAGGTTGAGCTCCCCATTCTTTTGCAAATTGTGTTCCAGCTTTTGCATTACTACTTAATGAAGACACTGTTCTTTTCCAATCGAGTAATCTTTGCCCCTTTGTCAAAATCAGTTGTTCATAAGTGTGAGGGCTGATCTCTGAGCTCTCGATTCTATTTCTTTGGTCTGTATGTCTGTCCTTGTTCTGGTACCTTGTTTTGATTATTGTGCCTTTGCAATAGATTTGTTTGGGAGGTGAGTCTTCCAACTTCATTCTTTATTTTCAACATGGCTTTAGCTATTCAAGGTTCCTTATACTCCCAAATAAATTTCATGATTAGCTTTTTAATTTCTGCAAAAGAATGTTGTTGGAGTCCTGATTAGGATTGTGTAGAATCTATAAATCACTTTGGGTAGAATTGACATGGTAACAATATTTAGTTTTCCAGTTCTTGAATACAGTATGTCCTTCCTTTTATTTAAGTCTTCTGTGCTTTCTTTTAGCAATATTTTGTAGTTGTATTAGTCAGACAAATCAGTGCTGATGCCAAGTACCAGAAATCTGTTGGCTTTTTATAAATGGTGTTTATTTGGGGTAGAAACTTACAGTTCCAAGGCCCTAAAGAGCCCATCTCAAGGTAACATAAGAGGTTCTTTCTCACCAAATGTCTGTTGTCAACTTTCGATGCAAGATAGCTGCTGATATCTGCAAGTGTTCAGCCTTCCTCTTTCCTCTTAAGGTTCCATGGACCCAACTTCTGATCTCAGCTGTAAAGTTTCATAAGGCTTGTCTCTCAGTGCTTCTCAGTTGTTCTGTGTCCTTCACTAGGTCAACTGTAAATAATCTGGCGAATGGCTCATCTTTCCCTGGGGCTGCAGCCTCAAAACCAAGGTCTCTCCTCTGTCATGTCTTTTTCTGTGTATCTCCTTCTGTGTTCTAGATTGACTGTCCCTTTATAGAGCCACCAAAGGGACTGGAACTCAACCCTGCATTGTAATGACATAGTTGAATCAAAGCTCTAATCTTGATTTAATAAAGTGAAACCTCTGAATTGAATAAAATCAAAGGGGTGTTATGCCCAGAGGAACAGATCAGTTCACAAGCATAATCAATATTTCTTTTTGGAATTCATAAATATCAAACTACCACAGACATTTTCTGTATACACATACTTTACATTCTTCATTAAATGTACTGCTAGATATTTCATTCTTTTATTTCCTGTTATGAGTAGAATTCTGTTCTTGATTTCTTCTTCCAAATGGTCATGACTTGTGTATGAAAACACTACTGGTCTTGGGGTTGTCATCTTGTACTGCTACCACTTTACTGTATTGGTTATTAGTTCTGAGAGTTTTGTTTTGGATTTTTCAGGATTTTCTTCATATAGAATGATATTATATGCAAATATGGAAATTTTTACTTCTTTTCCAAATTGAATGTCTTTTCTTTCTTTCTTTTTGCCTAATTGCTCTTGCAAGCATTTCTAGTACAATGATAACAGTGGCAACAGTGGGCATCCATGTGTTGTTAGAGACCTTAGTGGGAGAGCTTTCAGTCTTTCACCATTATGTGGGATGTTAGCTATGGGGTTTTCATGCATGCCCTTTATCATGTTGAGGAGTTCTCCTTCTATCCCTTGTCCTCTATGTGTGTTTATCAAGAACAGATGCTAGATTTGTCAAATACCTTTTCTATATCAATTAGATGATCATGTGATTTTTTTCCCTTCACTCTGTTGATCTGGTAAATTACATTAATTGATTTTCTTATATTGAAACAATCTTGCATACCACTGATAAATCCCACTTGATCATGGTATATAATTCTTTCAGTGTGCTATTGAATTCCATTTGCTAGTATTTTTTGGAGGATTTTTGTATCTATGTGCATAAAACTTATTAGTCTCTAATTTTCTTTTCTTGAGTTATCTGGCTTTGGTATGAGATTGATATTGATGCCAGGGAGGCTCATCCCCAGAAGTCATGTCGCACTCTGGGCGGAAGATGATGCATTTATATGCTGAGTTTGGATTAGAGAGAGGCCACAGTTGAGCAACATGGAGGTGCTCAGAAGGTAACTCTTAGGCAAATCACAGCACTAAGCTAAGTTGCAATTTCAAGAACAAGGGCTTATAAGAATATCATCAATATCAAGGGCCAATTAATGGACCAGCCTTCTTCACTAGTCATTGCCCCTACACTTGGGGGATTGTTACTGTTCCATTAGAGAATGTGTTGTGAATCTCCATCCGCTGTGACAATAACCCCATAAACATTTGAACTCTTCTTCAAAAATGAAGCCAATAATATCACTAAATGCAATTAATAGGAAAATGAAGTAATAATGATTGGTTTAAACATAAATACATATTAATTTAGAAAAACTAAGCTAAAATAAAATTTAAAAATAAGGATATTTTAAAAAATGAAAATATTTTTTAAAAAGTTTTTTTTGACATTTTGCCTTTCATCACTGTATGTACAGTGACATTTACTTCCTGCTTCCCCAGTATCTTACTTTTTTTCATTTTGTCTTTAAAGAAGTTTTAAGTCAAAGTAAAGTCTCATAAGAACACAGGGGACTCCCATATAACCAACATCTTCCCCCTTTTCTCCCTTCCAGTATCAATAACTTTTTTATATGTGGATGGTACACTTGTTACAACTGATGTACAAATATTGAAACATAGCCACTAACCATGGTTAATGGTTTACATTATAATCTAATTTCTAGACCATATACTTTTATAAATTTTTGACACAATTCAACATGGCCTGTATCCTTCATTGCAAGATCATGCAGAATACTTCCATTGCTTCCTAACTACTCCCTCTTCCATCTACTCTATTCATCCCTCCCCCTCCCCTTGGGGCCCAAGGCTACCACAAGGCTTTACTCCTTGAAGGAGGAGATTCATAGTTACTTGTGACAACACAGAGGCCTTGACATACTGGTCTTTCCCCTGCATGCTCTTGAGAGACACCCACCCCTCTGTGTGAGAACATACCTGTCTCCCCAGGATAGGAGTTCAACCCCTTCCTGCTTATTATATGGGTCTCCACCCACTGATACAACACACTGTGACAAAATTATCACTTGCACATTCTCTAGAAGACTGCCCCAGGTGTGCCCTATTCCAAATGACCCCCCATCCAACACCCTAAACCAGTAACCTTGTTATATTGCCAAAAGAGCTTTTCCAACATTGTGGTTTTAAACACATACCCACCAATTCCTAGTGTTCACCTGCTCCCCCCCCCAACCCGACCCCTTACTTCCATGGACCATCCAACCCACTCTCCCCACCCTCCCCCCATCACCCTTGCACTGTCCAACTCATTAGTATCACTACACCCTAATCACATCACTTCATTGCACAACTATTCACTTCTACCTTAACATAGATTTCTTCTATAAAGGCATTGACTCACAACCTTCTCTCTATTTCCTGTAAACCTCTCTTACAGACTCTAGCTCTCTGAGTTGGCTCAATTTACATATCTTTGAGGTCATGTAATATTTGTTCTTCAATGTATGGCTTGCTTCACTCAACATATGGTTTTCAAGATTCATCCATGTATCCCATGTCTTACTACTGTATTCCTTCTTACAGCTGAGTAATATTCTATTGTATGTGTATATTACATTTTGTTGATCAGTTCATCTGTTGATGTGCATTTGGACTGATTCCAACTTTTGTCAATAGTGAATAATGCCACTATGAACATTGGTGTGCGTATATCTGTTTGTGTCCTTTGTTTCAATTCTTCTGGATATATACCCAGGAGTGGAATTGCTGGGTATATATCATATGGCCGATTTATAATTAATTTTTTGAGGAACCACCAAAATGTCCTTGACAATGGCTGGGCCATTCTACATTCCCACCAGCAGTGGATGAGGGTTACCATTCCTCCACATCCTTTCCAACGCTTGTAGTCCTGTTTTTTTTTTAATGGCCATCAGTCAAGTGGGGGTAAGTTGGTATCTCACTGTAGTTTTGATTTGCATTTCCCTAATATCTTGTGATGTTGAACACCTTTTAATGATGTTTTAGCCATTTGCATTTCTTCTTTGAAGAAATATCTATTGAAATCACTTGCTTATTTTTTAAATTTTTTTTAAAATTTTCAAAATATAGGATTTCTTTATATATGCTGGATATTAGGCTCCTGTCAGACATATGGTTCCCAAATATTGTCTCCCATTGTGTAGGCTCTTTTAACTTTCTTGAGAAACCTCTTTCAGGTGCAAAAGTTTTTTTTTAAATTTTTAATTTTTATTATTTTATTAAATTATTTTTTAAAGAAACATGGATCACAAAAAATGTTATGTAAAGAAAATTAAGAGTTTCCCACATACCCACACCCCACACCACCACTCCTCCCACATCAACAACCTCTTTCATCATTGTGGCACATTCACTGCATTTGTCGAATACCTTTTGGAGCACTGCTGCACCACATGGATTGTATTATAGTTTACACTCTCCCCAAGTACATTCTGTCATTTATGGCAAGATATATAATGTCCAGCATCTGTCCCTGCAGTATCATTTAGGACATCTCCAAGTCCCAAAAATGCCCCCACATTTCATCTCTTCTTCTCTCTCCCTGCCCTCAGCAACTATTGTGGCCATTTTCTCCAGATCAATGCTAGAATATCTTCCATTACTACTCATAATAGTTCTATAGTAGAATACCAGTAACTTCACTCTAATCCATATTTAATTCCTCTTTCCTGTGAATCCTGGTTTACTGATGTCCACTCCACCTTTATATTGAGAAGAAGCATAGATCCCACATGGTGATGGATGCAGTTCTCCTGCTTGCTGTTGTAGGCACTCTCAGTTTACTGGTGTGGTGTTTGACCATCTTCACCTCCCTGTTAGCTGACCTGTGCAAATCCAGCAAACCGGAGAGTTTGAGCTGCAACACTGCTGAGGCTCAGGGACTAGCTGGCACATGACCAGTCCAGAGATTGAAGTCTCCTAGGTATACACCAGTCCCAGCACCCACCACAGGTTCAGTAAAAGAGACAAAAGAGGCATGTGTAGAAAATTCACATCTGAGTCCAACTCTGTCACATTCAGAAACACAAATTCCAAAGTAGGGCCCACTGACAATGCACTGAACTCCAGAGCCAACTGCTCTGATTGGAGAACCTTTGTGTCTCTGTAGTCCTCAGGAGCACCAGTACCTGGAGTTGTATCTACTTTGGCTATCTCTGGGATCCTGCTGAGGTGTACGTAAGCATGACCCTTCTGATGATCTCCTGACTGTTTTTAAACATTCTTAGCCATATAACCTCATTTGTTTTTACCATTTCCCTCTTTTATTCAAGGTCATTTTCTAGTTGCATCACCAGTTAGGGACTGGTAGTAATCCTTCATTACCAGGGAGGCTCATCCCCACGAGTCAACAATGGGGGGAGGGTAATGCGTTTACATGCTGAGTTTGGCTTAGAGAGTGGCCACATTTCAGCAACATGGAGGTTCTCAGGAGGTAACTCTTATGCACCCTGCAGCTCTAGGCCTAGTTGAAATTTCAGGCACACAGGCTCATAAGCATAGTCATCAGAATCAAGGTCTCATCATTGGCGCATTCTTCTTCACTGGTCTTTGCCCTTGCACTTGGGGGATTGTTGCTGTTCCATTGGAGAAAGTGACAGAGTTCCCCTGGCTAGGAACTCAGCACTCCCTCAGTTGTCATTTGTAACTGTAACTACTATGAAAATACCCAACGTATATCCAAACATTTTTAGGTACCCTATATACATGCACTGGAGAACTCCCTCCCAACCATGTGCCCCCCATCAATAACACCCCACACCAGCGTTCCTCCTTTGCCATAGTTGAGCCCCTCAGTGGTCCAAAACTTCTTCAAAAATGAAGCCTAATAAATTCCCAAATTCAATTAATAGGAAAATGAAATTGTAGTGATAGGTTTAAGGACTAGAAATAGAATACATGCTAATTTAGAAAAACTAAACTAAAGTAAAAAGAAATTGGGGTAATAAAAAATGAAAAATACCATAAAACTTTGTTTTTGACATTTTGCCTTTCATCACTATAATAGTTGTTGCCCTGTATGTACCATGGCAAGGCAATTTCTTTCATTTCTTCCTCAGTGTCTTCTACATCCTTTTCTAATTTTTAATTTTGTCTTAAAAAAAGTTTTAGATCATGGTAAAGTCAAATATACAATATAGGGGACGCCCATATATCCAACATCAAACCCTTTTCCCCCTTCCCCAGCAATGATCTTTTTATATGTTCATGTTATATTTGCTGCAGCTGGTGTTTTTGGTTTACATTGTGGTTTATATTTTAGACTGTACATCTTTTAAAATTTTTACTTACATTATGGTTTACATTATGGTTTATATTTTAGCCCATAGACTTTGATATATTTTTGGTGTAGTTTACCTTGTCTTATATCCATCACTGCATTATTTTATGGAACACTTCCATTGCCCCCCAGTTACCCTGCTTCCATCTATTCTATTCCTCTTTCCCCCACCCCTCAGGGCCCATGGTGACAATTAATCTTCACTGCTTGCAGGAACAGATTCACAGATACTTACAACAATGCTAAGAGATTGACATACTAGACTGTCCTCCCCCATTGGGAGCCACCAATTTTCTCAAGATACACAATTCCCCCTATTTCAACACGTCAGGCCTCCCCATGATGTGGGTACACCTTCCCACCATTATATGTTTCTTCATCCAATGACAAAATACACTATGACAAGGTGAGTACTCACACACTCCCTAGAATCCTGCCCCTGTGCCAGATGCACTTGCCCAAGCACCTTAAACAGGTAATCCTTCCTTATAATAGTTTCTAGATTTTTCTCAACATTATAGTTTCAACCACATACCCGAAAATCATCATTTTGAGGAAGTCCCATTTATGTAGTTTTTCATTCACTGCTCCTGCTTTGGGTTTGAAGTTCATGAAACCATTTCCTATTGCCAAGTCTTGTAGATGCTCCCCTACATTATCTTCCAAGATCTTTATGATCTTGGCTCTTATATTTAGATCTTTGATTCATTTTGAGTTGATTTTTATGTAAGGTGTGAGATAGGTTTCCTCTCTCATTATTTTGGATATTGATATCCATTTCTCCAAGAACCATTTATTGAAGAGGCCATTCTCACCCAGTTGAGTGGGCTTGGTGGCCTTGTTTAATATGAGATGACTGAATATGTGAGGATCTATATCAGAAGTTTAAATTTGGTTCCATTCGTCGGTATGTGTATCCTTGTGTTAATATCCTGCAGTTTTGACCATTGTAGCTTTGTAGTATGTTTTAAAGTCAAGTAGTGTGATTATTCTGATTTCATTTTTTTTTCAATATGTCTTTCGTTATTCACGGCCACTTACTCTTCCATATTAATTCCATAGTTAGTTTTTCAAATTGGGTAAAATATCCTGGTTGATTTTTATTGGGATTGCATTAAATCTGTAAATCATTTTGGGTAGGATAGATATAATGATGTTTAAATTTTCCCATACATGAACAGGGAATATTCTTCCATTTATTTAAGTCTGCTGTGATTTCCTTTAACAGTATCGTGTAGTTTTCTGTGTATAACTCATTTACATATTTACTTAAATTTATTCCTCAGTGTTTCACTCTTTTAATTGCTATTTTAAATGGGATTTTTTTCTTCATTTCCTCCACAGAGTGCTCATTATTGGTGTATAGAAATGCTACTGACTTTTTTGCACTGATTTTATAACCTGCAACTATACTGAACTCATTTTTATGCTCTAGAACCTTTGTTGTAGTTTCTCTGGTCTTTCTATGTATAGGATCATGTCATCTGCAAATAGTGAAAATTTGATTTCTTCCTTTCCAATTTGGATGCCTTTTATATCTTTCTCTTGCATAATTGCTTGAGGAAGTACTTCTAACACAATGTTGAATAGGAACAGTAATAGTTGGCATCCTTTTCTTGTTCCCAATCTTAGAAGGAAAGCTTTTAGGATATCACCATTTTATATCACATTAGCTGTGGGTTTTTCATATATACCCTTTATCATGTTGAGGAAGTTTCCTTCTATCCCTGTCTTTTTTAGTGTTTTTATCGGGAAAGAGTGCTATGTTTTGTTGAATGCTTTTTCTGCATCTTTAGAGATGATTATGTAAATATTTTTCTTTCAATCTCTTTACGTGGTGTATTACATTGATTGGTTTTCTTTTGTTGAACCATTCTTACATAATGGGAATGAAACCCACTTGGTCATGGTGTATAATTTGTTTGATGTGTTTTTGAATACGATTAGCAAGTATTTTGTTGAGAATTTTAGCATCTATGTTCATTAGATAGATTGTTGTATAATTTTCCTTTCTTGTTGCATCTTGGTTTGGCTTTGGTATTAGGGTAATGTTTGGTATTAGGGTCATCATAGAATGAGTTAGGCAATGTTCCTTCTACTACTATTTTATGAAAGAGTTTAAGCAGGATTGGTGTGAGTTCTTTCAGAATGTTTGGTAGAATTCACTTGTGAAGCCATCTGGTCCTGGGGTCTTCTTACTTCAGAGGATTTTTATGACTGATTAATTCCTGTTACTTCTGATTTGTCTTTTGAGGCCATCATTTTCTTCTTTTTTCAGTGTAGTCTGCTTTTATGTTTCTAGGAATTTGTCCATTTCTCTAAATTATCCTTCCTTTTGGCATATAATTTTTCAAAGTATTCTCATGACACTCGTTATTTCTGTGGTGTCAGTGGTGATATCCCCTTCCTCATTTCTTATTTTGTGTGTTTGCAGATTCTCTCTTTTTTCTTTGTTAGTTTACATAAGGGTTTGTCAATTTTATTCATCTTGAAGAAATAGCTTTTGGTTTTGTTTATTTTTTCTAGTACTTTTAATTTTTTTCTTTTAGTTCTGCTCTAATCTTTGTTATTTTCTTCTTTATAATTCCTTTGGGGTTAGTTTGTTTTTTTTCTGATTCCTCTAGGTGTGTAGTTAGGTCATCAATTTTACCTCTTTTTTGATATATGTGTTTATATCAATATAACAAACACATATATCATGTGTTTGATATAAACATATTTCATGCACGCTTACTGCATCCCATAGGTTTTGATATGTTGGATTATCATTTTCATTCATTTCATTGTAGTTACTGATTTCTTTTGTTATTTCCTCTTTGACCCACTCTTTGTCTAAGAATTAGTGTTTAACTTCTATACCTTTGTGCCTAATTTTCTTCTCTGCCCCTTATATCAGCTTCATTCCGTTGAAGTCAGAGGAATTCCTTTTTAAAATTTCAGTCTTCTGAATTTATTAAGAGTTGTTCTGTGGTCTAGCATGTGGTCTGTCCTAGAAAATGAAATATGTGCACTCCAGAGGAATGCATGTCCTGCTCTATTTGTGTGTAATGTTCTTTATATGTCTATTAGATTCAGATCCTGTCATGTATCATTCAAGGTCTCTGTTTCTTTATTGATCCTCTGTTGAGATCTTCTGTCTAGTGGTGATAATGGTGTATTAAAGTCCCCACTATAATTGTAAAGGCATCTCTTTCTCCACTTAGTGTTTCCAGTGTTTGACTCATCTATTTTGTGGCACCACTGTTAAGTGCATAAATGTTTATAATGGTTCTTTCTTTTTGATATATAACACCTATTATTAATATATACTGTACTTTTTTGTCTCTTGCAATAGTTTTGCATTTAACTTGTTTTCCCTGATATTAATATAACCAATCTTGCCCTTTTCTGATTGTTGTTTGCATGTAAAATCGTTTTCCAGCCATTTGCTTTCAACCTACTTGCATCCCTGTGTCTAATGTGATTTTCTTCTGGATAGCATATAGATGGTTCATATTTCCTCATCTATTCTGCCAATCTGTGTCTCTTAATTGGAGAGTTTATTCTGTTAGCATTCATTGTTATTACTGTCAAGGAATTACTTATATTAGTCATATTTTCTTTAAGTTTATGTGTGCCATTTATTGTTTTTCTTTTTTTATCTTTTTAATTATTCTTTCACTGATCTCCAACTCACCGTCTCCTCTTTTTCTTTTTATCTGTGAATATTTTTTCCCTAATTTTTGAATGCCACCTTTGCTGGATAGAGAATTCTTGACTGTAATTTTTTCTTTTAGTACCTTAACTATGTCATACCATTCATTGCCTTTGTGCCTCCATGGTTTCAGATGAAAATAGAGCACTTAATCTTATGAGCTTCCCTTGTATGTGACAGATCTCTTTTCTCTTGCTGCTTTCAGTATTCTCTCTTTGTCTTGGGCATTGGACAATTTGAGAAGTATATAACTTGGGATAGTCCTTTTAGGTTTTATACTGTTTGGGTGAACTTCACTTCCTGAACATGTAAATCCATGTCCCTCATGAGAGTTGTGAAATTCTCAGCTATTATTTCCTCCAGTTTTCCTGCCCCCTTCCCCTTCTCTTCTCCCTCTGGGATGCCTATAATGCATATATTTGTGCAATCGAGTTGTCATTCAAAACAGTAAGTCCCTGCTGGATTTTTTCTGTCTTTTTATCTATCTGTTCTATTTTCTGATTTCAGCTGTACTGTCTTCTGCATCACTGATTCTATTATTCTCTGCCTGTTCAAATCTGTTGTTATGTGCTTCCAGTGTATTTTTTATTTCTTGCATTGTGACATTCATCACCATCAGGTCTGTTATCTTTTTATTTATATTTAGTTTCTTCAGTATGTCCCCTCAGTGTCTTCTTAATATCTTTTATCTCTTCCTTCACTTCATTAAGTTGATTCTTCATATTTGTTTGGACATCCTTGATTAGTTCCACATTCTGCATCTTCTTCTTTTTTTTTGTTTGTCCATTAAACTGGGCCATGTATTCCTGTTTCTTAGTATGGCTTGTGCTTTTTTGTTGGTTTCTGGGCATCTGTTTTTCTTGATATACCCATTTGGTTGGTTAGTTTCTCTTTTTTCTCTTGGGTTTTATTTTGTTGTTTCTTTGTGTGTGGTAAGGTTAATTGTAGATACTTGGTTCCTCTTATTCTATATCCTTGTAGTTTTCTGTGTTCCCTTGGGAAAAATATTAGGACCAGAGAAGATGAAAGAAATAAGAAGAGTAATAGTAATGAAGAAAAGGTTGAAGAGGGGCCATACAAGAGCTAGGAAACTAAATAATACATGTAAAAAGTCATAAAATCTACAAAAAAAAAAAGAATGAAGAGATGTGGAATAGAAAAACATAAAACAAGAAATAAAATAGAGGGGAAAAATAGAATCAACTAAGAGGCTGGAGAAATGAATAGAAAAAATAAAACAAGAAACAAACTAGAGAGAAAAAATAAAATCCATTAAAAGACTCAAGAGTTGAGTTGAGGAAAAAACAAATCAAGAAACAAAATAGTGAGAGAAAAAAAATAGAATGAATAAAAACATACAGACAGGTGAGAAGAGAATAGAAGGATAGAGAAAAAAAATGAAGAGAAAGAAAAAAAGAGAAAATGAAGACCAAACAAGAAGCGGTGGAATGGGTGTAAATGAACAGAAGTCAGAAGACAAAAATGAAGGAAAGAAAAGAAGTAAAATAGTTTGAAAAATAAAAGAAAAAAGGGAAAGAAAGAAAGGGAAAACAACAAGGAAGAAATCCAGGAAAACCAGCCTTCCTTTTTAGGCCCCTAGAGACCTTCTCAGGCTACGGTGCTCATCAGTTAATCGCCCTGCATCCTGCCTTCCTCAGATATTTTATCCAGATTTATGAAATAAAGGAAGAAAAGAAAAATAAACCCAAAAAATTTAAAACATTAGAAACTCAGTCTTTAAGTTCCCTATCATAAGGTAGTAGCTGCATGCCTTATCTCTCCCTGGGTCCTTTCTTTTAGGGGAGATATCAGGACTTGAACTAGCAACCTTTTACATACAAGGCAGGAATCTCCCTACTTCACTATAGCAGCTTGGTAAGCTAAATCAGGTTTTGAAAGCTTATTGGGATCGTCCTGCCCCCATTTCCCTACGCAAGTTGGACTTTTAGTAGTTTTCAGCTGCTGGACTAGTAAGTTGCCTTTCTCTGCCCCCTCCCTGTCCAAGTTCCACTCTCCCTGAGCAGCTCAGTATGACAGTGTTCCTTAGCAGATCCTCCCTGCCCTCTACTCAGGGCCACCTTAGTGCTGGCTGGTATCCTCCCTGAGATTCAAAAGAGACTCAGGTGTCCAAACTCTCGGAAAGGAAACCACTCTCCACCCTTTACCAGATACCTCTTCCTCCCAGGGTTCACTTCCTCCCTGGAAATCCTCCCTCCCACTGAGCCGGACAGTGAGAGCTAGGGGCCCCACTGAGGCTATTTGCCTTGAGAGTGGGGCTTAGCCACTGGCTTTTTCCAGCCACACGGGCAAGAAACTTAAGGTTTTCCCTTGTGCTCTTTATCTCTTTGTCTGGCTTCCTCCTGATTGATGCCATGAAGCTTCCTGCTCTGTGGATTCCCAAAACAGCTCACTCAGGTATGATTTTGCCACTTCTCTACCTTTTTTTTGCAAAAGAAACAGGCAGTGCCTACCTACATTGATGCCCTTTTCCTTAAACTCCTTCTATATATGTCCTTTAATAACCTGGAGATGCTGCCCTGCATTTTTTATAGGAGTTTCATTGGTATAATTCTTATATTTAGGTCTTTGATCCATTTTGATTTAGTTTTGGTACATGGTCTTATTCAGGGTTCTTCCTTCTTTTTGTTGTTAATCAAAATCCAGTTTTTCAGCACCATTTATTGAAGAGACTATTCTTTCCCTGTTGAGTGGTCTTTACCCCCTTGTCAAAAGTCAGTTGACCAAAAATGTAAGGGCTGATTATTAAACTTGCATTTGTAATATATTCATCTATAAGTCTGTCCTTGTGCCAATGCCATATTGTTCTTATTACTGAGGCTTTGTAATAAATTTTAAATCAGGAAGTATGAGTCTTAATGATTGGCCTTTTCTGTTTATGCAAATATAGTTGTCGAAATTTTGATTGTGATTCCACTGAATCAATAAATTGCTTTACGTAGTATTGCCATCTTAATGATATTTGGTCTTTCAATCCATGAACATGGAATATCCATTTTTCTGTGTACAAGTCATTTAAATCCTTGGTTAGATTTATTTCTAGATATTTGATTCTTTTAGTTGATATATTAGTCAGCCAAAGGGGTGCTGATGCAAAATACCAGAAAACTGATGGCTTTTATGAAGGTTATTTGTTTGGGGTAGATGCTTACAGATATCAGGCCATAAAATGTAAGTTATTTCTCTCACCAAAGTCTATTGCTACGTGTTAGAGCAAGATGGCTGCTGATGTAAGAGAGGGTTAAGACTTCCTGGGTTCTTAAGGGTTCATGGCCCCAGCTTCTTCCAATATCAGCTGTAGGATGGGATAAGTCTCGTCTCTCTTCTGGGGCTTGAAACTCTCCAGGCTGAGCTACTTCGCTCTCTCCAAAAGGCCAGCTGTAGACAATCAGGTTCTATCTCTTCCTGGGGCCTCTGCCATGCCTATAAAGTCATCTCTACTCCTATGTTCTTCTCCTGCATGTTTATTTCCCGGGGCTCCAATTCAACAGCTCCAGCTGTCTCTTCTGCCATGTCATTTTCTCTGTGTGTCCCTGCCCCCCAAGGGGGCTGGTACCTCTTGTCCTACTGATCTGGCCAAATCAAAGCTTTAATCATAATTTAATCAATTAAGAGTGAAACCTCTTAATCCAGTACAATCTAATGTGCCCAGAGGAACAGACCAATTTATAAACATAATCCAATATCTATTTTTGGAATTCATAAATAATTCCAAACTGCTATAGTTGGTATTGTGAATGGAATGTTTTTATTGATTACGTCTTCTGATTGTTTATTGCTTGTGTATAGAAACTCTACTGATTTTTCAGTATTGCTCATGTCCCCCTTCACTTTCTGAATTCATTTATTAGCATTAGGAAGTTGTGGACTTTTAACAGTTTTCTGTATTTAATATTATAACAGGTGCGGACTTGGCCCAGTGGTTAAGGCGTCCGTCTATCACATGGGAGGTCCACGGTTCAAACCCCGGGCCTCCTTGACCCATGTGGAGCTGGCCCATGCGCAGCGCTGATGCGTGCAAGGAGTGCCGTGCCACGGAGGGGTGTCCCCCGCATAGGGGAGCCCCACACACAAGGAGTGCGCCCCATAAGGAGAGCCGCCCGGCGCAAAAGAAAGTGCAGCCTGCCCAGGAATGGTGCTGCCCACACAGAGAACTGATGCAACAAGATGACGCAACAAAAATAAACACACATTCCCTTGCCACTGACAACAACAGAAGTGGACAAAGAAGAAGCAGCAAATAGACACAGAGGTGGTGGGACGGGGGAAAGGGGAGAGAAATAAATAAGTAAATAAATCTTTTTAAAAAAGATTATATCATTTACAAATAGGGAAAGTTTTTCTTCTTCCTCTGTGAAGCCATCTTGTCATGGGAAAAATATAATTGATGTAACTTATGGACTATAGTTAATAACAATGTTGTAATACTTTAGCATCTTTGCCAAAGATATACTGTGTTAATAATAGAGAGGTATGGAAAAATATGCCAAATGTATGCTATGGATAATAGTGGTAATTCTCTGATGATATTATCTCATAATCTCTAACAAATATTCCACAATGGTGTGATGTATTGGTGAAGGGATGCTGTAAGGGAATTCCACATATGTGCATGATTGTTTTGCAAGTTCACAAATTCTATAATAAAAATATGTTTTAAAGATTTTGATGGCTACAAATCTCAAAGATTTTCAGAGGTGCACAAAACTTGAAACTTCTTTATGAACCCAGTTCCTGATTAATCTTTTTGCAATAATCTTCCAAGACTTCCTGATTCAATCTTGTCTGCAAAGTGATTCATCCTCTACTGGAAGGTATTCTGCTAAGTGCTGCCTCAATCTGGTCTTTTCCTTTGGTAAGTTCATCAAAAAACGGTTACAGGCGGTGCACTTGGCCCAGTGGTTAGGGCGTCCGTCTGCCACATGGGAGGTCCGCAGTTCAAACCCTGGGCCTCCTTGACCCGTGTGGAGCTGGCCCATGCGCATTGCTGATGCACGCGCAAGGAGTGCTGAGCCACATGGGGGTATCCCCGCGTAGGGGAGCCCCACGCGCAAGGAATGCGCCCCGTAGGGAGAGTCGCCCAGCACAAAAGAAAGTGCAGCCTGCCCAGGAATGGCACTGCCCACACGGAGAGCTGACACAACCAGATGACGCAACAAAAGAAACACAGATTCCCGTGCCGCTGACAACAACAGAAGTGGACAAAGAAGAAAATGCAAATAGACAACAGAGAACAAACAACTGGTGTGGGGGTGGGGGTAAAGGGAGAGAAATAAATTAAAAAAATAAAATAAATCTTTAAAAAAGAAACAAACGGTTCCATTTCAACTAGGGTTCTAATTTTTGCTGTTTATTCAAAATTGTTACTATGTAATTTTCCTGAAATTGGCTTCCATTGTTCATAGCTAACTGATGTAGTTCTTTCCCAGGCATATCTCACAGATACATTCTTTGGAAATGTTTTGGGGCAAGAAATATGATTTTTCAGTATTTTTTCCTCAATATTTGCTTTTTTCTGTGTCATCTAGAGGAAGAAACTGGAGTTGTTTTCTTGTATTGGTATGTTGTAATGTAGACACAAGAAGAGTATCTAAATCATCTGAAAGTATATCGAATCAAAATGGAGTGCTTTCATTTTTACTATGTAGATGACTAAATCCTGAGGACAAATTTCCTTTAGGAGATTGCTTTGGAATGTAAACTACAGCCAATGGTATATATATAATCTCTCTTTTGTTGCAGTATTGGATTTATTTGAAGATGGTAAAGATGATCTCTGTGACGCAGAATTACATCTCTTTTGCCTCTGTTGAGCATATTTCTCTGGGGACTGACTTGCATTGACTAAAGTTTCAGTTTGTCAGGGAATCACTAATGTATTTGAGGAATCTTCTTTCTCTTTCTGTGTGCCCCAAATTTTAAATACATTTTCCTCATCAAGTTCTTGTGAAAGACTCATGATCGGTGTGCTTGAAGTTGTTCTGTGTTTTTGTTCTGTTTTTTTGGTCTATAAACTTGGCAAATCTCCAGGCAAAGAATCTTTCCAGAGGAGAATGGTACCTGGGAACACAGGATTCCTCCAGCTAGTTATTGACTTTACTAAACTGGATGTCGATGTCCAAAGGCTGGCCAGTAAAGATAGAATACTCTTCTCTAGGTATCAACTACTTTTGCCTCCTGACATCTGAATTTGCTAATGTGTTGGCATGTGAGGGGCTCATGAGAGTTTTATTTTACTCTATTTTTTGCTTCTTTTTTTAAAAGATACGTAGATCACAAAAAATGTTACATTAAAAAATGTAAGAGCTTCCCATATTCCCCATATCCCACACCCCACTCCCCACACATCATAAACCACTTTAATCACTGTGGCATTTTCATTGCATTTGTTGAATACATTTTGGAGCACTGCTGGGACACATGGATTATAGTTTACACTGTAGTTTACACTCTCCTCCAGTCCACTCAGTGGGTTATGGCAGGATATATAATGTCCAGCATCTATCCCTGCAATATCATTTAGGACAACTCCAAGTCCTAAAAATGCCCCCACATCTTTTCTTCCCTCTCTCTGCCCTCAGAAACTCTCATGGCCACTCTCTCTACATCAGTGATACAATTTCTTCTCTCATGAGAGTTTTAGAAGGATAATGAAGACATAACATTTTCATTCTCTCCTTGCTTGACCTCATCTTCCAGTTTTGAAACTGTTCTTATCAAATCAGAAATCTGAGTGCATGCATCAAGCAATTTGTTCTGAGATTTATTTAATGTTTCCTTTACTCTTTCATGTTCTTTTTGAAGGGAGCAGTACTCTCCTAAAAGATCTTGAAACATTTCTTTTTTCTTGTTTTAGTCTAGCTTCTTTATATCTGAGAATTTGTAAGCTTTCTCAAATGCTTCTTTGAAATCCTGCAGTCTAGATTTCATTCTAATGATGGTATTGTCTTTTTCTTATTTGTTCTCATTTCCTCAATTCATTCTTGCCAAATTTTGGAGGCATTGCGTGCTGCACTAAAACGTTCTCTTAAAGTACTCAGTTTCCAGTAAATTATTCTTATTTAAAAGTGTTCTTATCCCTCTCATGCACTGCCCAAACACCCCCTTCCAACTTATCATAGATTTTGCCCATCTTGAGCACCAACTCACCATTGTCTATTCCCTTTCTGTCTCTTAATAACCTATCTTCCAGATTCTAGCTCTGTGAGTCTGCTCAATTTGCTTGAGTCATATCAGTGAGGTCATATGATATTTGTCTTTCAGAGACCATCTTACTTCACTCAACATTTATCCGTGTTGTCCCATGTATTAATATCGCATTCAAAGCACCACCTAATTGGCCACATCTATCTACATGTATTGGATATTTTTTTTCCAATCTTCAACTGTAGAAAAATTTTTTTGCCTCCAGCTTGTTTCATACTATTTCTGATTCATAATATGCTCAAAGATCTGCTACATGTTAAGCATGCTTTTCCAAGGAAGTCAATGAAAGGCATTCTGGGACACTATTGTCTATACCTGGTAGCTGGGACTGCCTGTCTGAGGCAGAAGTTTCTATGACAGTGTTTTCTTCATCTGTAGTGTTGACCAAGATATCATTACTTATAATAATATACTATAGGAAGTGTAGAACTAGTTCTACTTTTATTTTGGAATGCATGATTTTTCCAAGAGTCTACTGGTAAAGCTTTTGGGTTTGAAGGATATTGTGGGAATTCAGGTAACTAAATATTACTTGTTCGTGAAAATGAATCTATGTCAGAGTGACTAGACATACTAGGTTCTAGGACAGAGTCTCTTGAAAAGGAAGTTATGTCTTCCAGTATATTCAAAAAGCCATATGGTAGAATCCCTGAAATCTGGTTTTGCTTAATATGTAATGTTGGATCTAGAGTCAGTAGCTCTACTGGATGATTTGGGTTGGAAGCAGAAGTGAGATTCCACTTAGGTAACTGCTTGTTTTCACTTTTTAATGATAAATATCCTTCAGTGATGGTACTTTATTGCATTACTAGTATTAGACTGGTTTGGTGACATATCTGCAGAGGAGGATGGTACAGACATCTTTTCTTAAGTCTCAATCAAAGAGTGATAACATGCCCTTCTCCTCCAGTTTCCAATAAGTCAGTCCAGTTGCTGAATCAGATATCCATGAATTTGGACTTTCATCTGGTTTTCTGAGATAAAGAGCATAAGTATGTGGAGCAGCAGTGAAATAAGATTTCTCATTTGGTGATTTCTTTGTCTGCTCACTTCCTTGCAGAGGTTGTGAATGCCCCTCTTCTATGTGTGCTCTCCTTAGTTGGTTCTGTCTCAGCTTTTGTGCCCATGATGTTATAAATTTACTATTTGTTTTTCCTCTGTATACTTCTGGAATCTTATTTTCACCAAGAAAATGATGTTCAAATTCACCAGGAAAAATATAAATATCTTCTTTTAAAGATGTATTAAAATCTTCCGTAGTCTGCCAAAGGGGTGCTGATGCAAAGTACAAGAACTCTGCTTTTGTAAAGGGTATTTATTTGGTGTCAAGGCTTACAGTCATAAGGCCCTAAAGAGTCCTATTCAAGCTACCATAACAGGTACATTCTAACCCAGCGTCTGTTACCACGTGTTGACGCAAGATAGCGGGCTATGTCTGCAAGGATCCAGTATTCCTCTTCCTCCCAGGGCTCTGCAGTCCCAGCTTCTTCCAATCTCAGTCGCAGACTGGAACAAGTCTTGTCTCTCTCCCGGGGCTAGTTTCTCTCCATGCTCAGCTACTGTTCTCTCTCCACAAGGCCACCTGTAAACTGTCAAGTGAATGGCTCGTTTCTCTTCCCAGAGCCTCTGCTGTGTCCAATGGAGCCTTCTCTCTTTCCTCACATATCTGCTTCTCTGCGTGCTTACTTCCCAGGGCTCCAGGATCAAAAACTTCAACTGTCTCCTTGGCCTTGTCATTTACCTGGTGGGCGGGGACACACTGTCCTACTGACGTGGCCCAATCAAAGTCCTAATCATTATTTAATCAAGTAAAAATGAAACCTCTGAATCCCATCCAATCTAATGTGCCCAGAGAAACAGACCAGTTCACAAACATAGTCAGTATTTCTTTTGGAATTCATGAATAATATCAAACTGCCACATTTGTATATAAAAGTTATTTTTTATACCATCTACAAGTGAATCCATCTGCACCATAGGTGCTACGTACTGTCCTTTAGAAACCTTTTCATGCTCTGTAAACTTTTTTTTTAAAGATTTATTTATTTAATTAATTCCCATCCCCCCACCCCCCAGTTGTCTGTTCTGTGTGTCTATTTGCTGTGTCTTGTTTCTTTGTCCGCTTCTGCTGTCGTCAGCAGCACGGGAAGTGTGGGCGGCGCCATTCCTGGGCAAGCTGCACTTTCTTTCCCGCTGGACGGCTCTCCTTACGGGTGCACTCCTTGCGCGTGGGGCTCCCCTACGCGGGGGACACCCCTGCGTGGGGCGGCACTCCTTGTGCGCATCAGCACTGCGCATGGGCCTGCGCCACACGGGTCAAGGAGGCCCGGGGTTTGAACCGCGGACCTCCCATGTGGTAGACGGATGCCCTAACCACTGGGCCAAGTCCGTTTTCCATGTAAACTTTTTAGGGTCTTTAGATTTGTAGGTTTTTAATTCTCAGATGCATACCTACTCCTCACTGAACTACTATCCATGTTGTAGTCTGATTGTGGTGTGGTTGTTTCTTGCTGCATTTAAGGTTCTTTAGACTTAGGGTAACTGAGAACAGATTCATTTTTGTCAATGTTTTCAGAATAAAAAGTAAAAAACAAAGTATTTGCTTGCTTGCTTGAAGAACTCTTATAGGGAGCCCAAGAGGCACTACTGTTTTGTAACTTTACTAAATTATTTATCTCCTCCTGTGTACGTTGAATTTGGTTTTGGAACTGAGCCTGCTGGGCAACTATTTATTCTTGGCATTGTTTTTCCACCAAATTGAATAGTTTTAACCACCTGGTTTCACCGTTGTTCCAGTGTCCCATCTTTCCACTGCTTTGTAGCTCTTGCATTCAAAAGGTTAGGACTTCAATTGTACCTTGAGTTTCAGATGGTTTGGCCATCCCTATTAGTACTTAAATTCAGTGCAAGAGAATGGGGGAGGTTTTTGACATCAGATTCTATAGAAGATAAAGTTTTTTGTAAGGTTTTCACCATGTCAAAATCTTCCATTGCGTACAAAAATTGTTAGACAGTTTTGTTAGAAAATACAGGTTCTTTCACTGTTTGAAGAAATTAAATCTGAGTCATCTTCAGATCCTTCATCTTCTAGAGGCATTTTCAGTTGCTAACACTCAGAACTGTAAAATATCCTAAGCTTCCAAGGGTCTGGTTGCAGTTCCCACTGCTAATGTCAGGGTTGGGCAAGCAGCTTCTTGCAATCAGTATACTCCAGGGAGCATACCTAACCTTTCATTTTAGCTTCATAATGAAGCCCCTTAATGCACAATGGTTTTTACTTTTCATGAAGTACCATTTATCAATTTTTTCTTTAGTTTCTCAAACTTTTAGTGTAAAGTCTAAGAAACCATTGCTTAACACAATGTCCTGAAGATGCTTTCCTACATTTTCTTTGTTCCTTTATTTTGGTCTTTGATTCATCTTGAAATAATTTTTTCATACAGTGTGAGGTAGAAGTCAACCTTCCTTCTTTTTATATGAATATCCAGTTATCCCAGCACAATTTGTTGAAAAGACTATTCTTTCCTTATTGAGTGGGCGTGGCACCCTTGTCAAAACTCAATTTGCCATTGATGTGCAAGTTTATTTCTGAACTCTCAATTGGTCCACATGCCTGTCCTTTTGCCAGTACCACACTTGTTTTGATTGTTGTAGCTCTGCAATAACTTTTATTTATTGTTTTTTTGAGGTACCGTGGGCCAAGGATTGAACCTGGGACCTAATATGTGGGAAGCTGCTGTTCAACCACTGAACCACAGTGGCTTCCCTGAGTTGATTTTCTCATTTGTTTTGCTTTTTTCTTTTTCAGAATACACTGGAATCCAAACCTGGGACCTCCCATGTCAGAGGTGGGCACTCAACTGCTTTAGCCACATCCGTTCCCAACCTTTACAATGGGAAATGTGAGTCCTCCAAATTTGGTCTATTTTATCAAATAGTTTTGACTGTTCACTACCCTATACCCTTCCATATAAATTTGATGTTTGACTTTTCCATTTATCCAAAGAACTTTACTGGGATTATGATTGATATTGTAATAAATGTATAAATTGTTTTGGGTAGAAATGACAACTTAACTATATTTAGTGTGTAGTCCATGAACCTGGAATGTCCTTCTATTTATTTGTCTTCTTTAGTGTATTTCAACAATATTTTGTAGATTTCCATTTAAAAGTCCTTTTGATACTTGGTTAAATTTCTCCCTAGATGTATGATTCTTTTTAGTTGCTATTATAATACATTTTTCTTGATTTCCTCTTTAAATTTTTCATTACTAATGTGGTGTTTATCTGGTTTTGGTATTAGAGTGATAACGTCCTTATGGAATGAGTTAGAAAATATTCATTTCTCTTCAATTTTTTTTGAAATAGTTTGAAAATGTTTGTGTTAATTCTTTGAAAATTTTGTGAAATTTAACAGTTAAGCCATCTGGTCCTGGGCTTTTCCTTGGTGTGAGTTTTTTTTTATTATTATTGCTGAATCAATCTCTTTACTTGTTAATGATATTTTTTTCAGGCATTTATGAAGAAAAAGTTTATTTTCATCAACAGAGGCACACAGACTATATATAATGCACATGAACAGAAGTAAAAAAAAAAGTACATTTTGCATCTCTACTGAAAATTCACAGTACAAAAAGATACCGCCTTTTAAATATTTTTAAAAAGCAAGAAAAACAGTATAATTTTAAAAAATCATTGATTTCGTAACACAATACACTGGAACCTACTGCTAGCTTCTGGAAACCAAAGGGCAACTTGTTTGTGGTGCTCCAGATGTGACAGGAGGTAGGCAGGGGTCTGTACCTACATTTTGTTGCAAAAGAGCTCAGGACACGAACTAAGAGACAAAATAGTGTGGGCTAGGTGATAAAAATCTCTATTAAATAAGAAGGTGACAATGTGATTGGTGTATGGGTGATGTGCTGGCTGTTGTTCAGAGGCCATCTGCATTCAATACCCCTCAGTCAGCCAGCAAACAAAATGACATTCTTTCATGGGCAACCATGAGATACTGCACTACCCATGGTGCCTTCCTCACCTGCAGGAACTACCAGCGCTGTTTCTAGCCACTTGCGTTGGATACTTAGGGACACACATCATAGGATTTCACAGCAGAATCAACATAAATACGGAGTAGGATACCCACCCAAGTCCTAATAGTTAACCACTTCTGTCAAGACCAGGTATCCAATCAGAGAAGATGATAGATTAACAATTTTGCATAAATACATAATATTTATGTACATCAGGAGAGATTACTTAGGATCTTGACTATATGATGGAGAATTTGTTCCCACTGGGAAGAACAAACTTTCTGGGATCAGTCCTGTGTGGAGAAACAAGAGTACAGAAATACAGGGTTGTCCTGAAGGTGTTAATTCTCTTGCAAATTCATCTCCATTCTGCAACTTCCTCTGGATTTTTCCAGGTTTGGAAGCATGCGTTAACTGGATAGGGCAGGTGGAGCAGGGCAGTCTTGGACAGCACAGCTACCCATAGGTACCTTATGAGTAATTGGCGTGCTTGGGCAACAGGGTGCCATGGAGAGGGCCTTGCCACACAGCATTGAGCTGTATGAGAGCCAAGAGGGTGCAAGGTCCTCTGCCATGAGAACAAGGAAGTTGGAAATTTAAAGAGAAAGAAACCTCATTCTTAAGAAAGTCATGCAAACAGAGACATTTCTAGAAGACTCTCAAGTAGCTATGAGACAAAGAAATAGAATTTGGCATTGTCAAATTATGATCACAGGGCTGCATGCTTTTTCCTTTCTCAGTGATCATTTTCCCCTTTAAGGCTAAAACTCAGCATACACAGCTACTTCACTCTGCAACAAGAGGCAAATTGAGGGTGGGCTTTATAAATGAAAGATGAAGATCTAGGAAAGTCCAGCCTGGCTTTTGGCATGTGTATTAGTCATCCAAAGGGGTGCTGGTACAAAGTACCAGAAATACGTTGGCTTTTATAAAGGATATTTATTTATGGTAGAAGCTTACAGTTACAAGGCCCTAAAGAGTCCAACTCAAGGCACCATAAGAGGTACTTTCTTACCAAATGTTGCCACATGTTGAAGGAAGATGGCTGCTGGTCTCTATGAAGGTTCAGTCTTCTTTCCTCTTAAGGCACCATGGTCCCTGTTTCTTATGATCTCAACTGTAGACTGGCAGAAGGCTTATCTCTCAGGGCTTCTCCGCTGCTCTGGTTTCTTCATAAGGTCACCTCTAAACTATCTGGTGAATGGCTCATCTCTCCCTGGGACTCCAGGTCCAAAGCTCTTTCCTCTGCCGTGCCAATGGAGCTCTCTGTATTCCTCTGTGTATCTTCTCTGTGTTTTCCTTGAGTGAGTGTTCATTTATATAGCCCACCAATGAGGTGGGGACTCAACCCTGCATGCCCTAATGATGTGCTCAAATCAAATCCCTAATCTTAACATAATGAAGTAAATGTAAAACCACTTTGAAGTTAGTGCAAATCAAAGGGCATCACACCTAGAGGAACAGACCAGTTTACAAATCAATATCTCTTTTAGGAATTCATAAATAATATCAAACTGCCACAGCATACCATAGAAATCAAAGTGAAAGTGAGGGAAAAGAGAGGTGAAAGATGAAATGTGGCTGAATGTGCAAGATGTCAAACTGGTTTAGATTATTTTCCTTTTCTCCTAATTCAACAGAGGCATTTAATGAAAATGGTAGTCACCCAAATTAATGACTTTCCCTCATGAATCTCTGACACCTCTCCAAATACTTGCACTACTTTTATTCTGGGATTTTTTCCCATCAGCTAAATTTGCATACAAAGTATCTGTCAAGATCTGATACATCTTATGGAGCAGAGTTTTCAGAGACCAATGTGATCTTCTTTGCCAAAGGGCCCCCAAGCCTGGTGGAATGCTTTTGTCTTATTAGGGTAACATTTTATTTATTTATTTATTTATTTTCTGTTAAGAATTATGATTGGCATATATTTAGGACTTTACAAATGTCCTTCAAATTAGATAGTTTGCTGATGCTTTTATCTTGTAATTGGTTCATGGCATCCAAATGTCCTCAGAAACACTGTGGCTTTCAGTTCTACATGCCTTGGCTGTTTGTGATATTTGGCTAAGACATGCATAAGAGTGAATGGCTTTCAGACTCCATTTTAAATCTCTCAGCCATAGTAGCTCCATTTTGTTTTTATCTCTTTTCTCATCCCTTTTGGTTATTTTTCCAATGTTTTTACTGGAAACTTGACAAAAACTCTCTGGTCACCCTATTAATTTATTTTCTTGTCGGGAGACTAATAGATTTGGTCTGTCATTTTGTTTCAGTTTTGCTTTTTTTCCCTTCATATTTGTTGCTTTTCTTTTTTTTTAATTGACTTTGTAATAATATTACATTAAAAATATATATATATATGAGGTCCCATTCAACCCCACCACCCCCTCCCCACCTCTCCCCCCCCAGCAACACTCATTCCCATCATCATGACACATCCATTGCATTTGGTAAGTACATCTTTGGGCACCTCTGCACCTCATGGGTAACATTTTAAATAGCAATTTGTAGTATGTTCACAAGCAACTGATTTGGGTGTAGGAGAAAATCTTTATCCTTTTCTCCATGCCAGACTGTTAGATGTCAAATCAGGAAGGATTCTTATGCTCTGAAGCAGGGAGCTGGGCACTCGCCTGTTTAGATGTTGACATCTAATGCATCACCCAGCTGTAACAACAAAACCAGGACTGAGAATCTCAAATGCAATGCTGACTGCTATGCAGCACAGTTAGTTCAGCAGTGTCCAATGACTTTGCCCGGCTTTACCTTAGTAGGACTTGCTGCAGTCAAGTTAGTCTTAACACTTTTGGAGGCCCTAACTGAAAAAAAACTTGTTTATGTTTGGTATTTTGGGAGGAAAAACCCTGATACAGTATTATTCCTTGGAATATTCCTTGGTCATTATTGTATTTTAAAAATAAAAAGCACAGCAAGAACAGAGGTAGGACCTATGTTTCATCCAAGTTTTCTCAAGAGTCAGATGAGCCACAGTAGTGGTATCATAACTACAACTCTTATTTTGCATTTTGCAAATGTAAGATTTTTGATGTGTGTGTATATCCATACATGTACTTCCTCAACCATGATTCATCTTGGAAAAATATGACTTGAGGTTTAGAGTTCCATGCTACTGTCCAACAGTTCCTGGCTGTCCTAGGCCACCCAAGTAAAATCTTCCTCTTCAATTCTTGTGCTGCATGTTAGTTTTTTTTTGCTGTTGTTGCTTTTTCTCTTCTTTATCATGGGGATAAGGGGAGTTAGGATAGCTTCAGTTGTTCAAGAGAAGTCATGGTGTAAGGGGCTGACCAAAATCCACAGTGAACCTAAGGTAGGGATCATAGGGCTAATAGATGTCCAAACAGGGCCAAAAGCAGATCAGATTGGCTCATCCACAAGGAGCTTTTCAAGTTTCCTGGGGTTGGTTTCCCTGACAATTTTGAGTTTGCAACTGGGTTCCCTGGTGTTTTCAGGGCTCATGCAAGAAGGAAGATTTGCTCAGCTTGGCATCCTACGAGTCAGCAATGGTGGAGAGGTCAGCCTCATTGGACAGGTCTTCTATCAATAAGTTGAGATGTCCGACCTTGGCAAGAGAGTGAGTGCTTCAGCGAGGAGGAGACAGTGAGGCCTGCCAGCCAGAGACAAGCCTTAATCAACTGCGTCTGCTGTTTCACCTGGCTGGTTTCCCCCAGATGCTGTGGGATGCTGTCACTGCTAGAGCTCTGGGTCACGTTGGAACTCATAGACTACGAGGTAGGGATGTAGCAGATGGTCTTCAGAAAATCCTTTGAGAAGTGACTGGTGTAATCCAGGAGGCAAAGAAGGGACTGGGGTTCTTAAGAGGCTCCTTACAATGGAGCAGGGGCAACCTCAGATTTCTCATCACTCCCGGCTTGGCTTAACAAGTTGGGGGCCCACATTGATGGAGAGGGTCCAGATCCTGGTTTTCTTCATGTATGCTGGCCCCCAGCCTGCTGATGGTGCCTTCTCTGTAGGGTGTCACTGAATCTGCTGGTCTGCTCTTCAGTTGTTCCAGCTCTTTGGTATGCTTGCAAGCCAAGCCTACCTTTTACAGCTGAACGTTGGATTCCTGGTGATGCATCTAGTTGTTGGTTGTAGGTTTCTCGGATTCTGTACTGAACAGAAGCTGCAAGTCCTTAGCTGGCTTCAGGTCTGTCTTGGCAAGCACTTCTTTCACTGGAAGCAGTGAAAGCTCTTATCACAGTAAGAATTCTTCAAAAGGAGGGACTTTGGCAGG
Source organism: Dasypus novemcinctus (assembly GCF_030445035.2). Classification (NCBI taxonomy): domain Eukaryota; kingdom Metazoa; phylum Chordata; class Mammalia; order Cingulata; family Dasypodidae; genus Dasypus; species Dasypus novemcinctus. Next base: position 89,318,833 of record NC_080704.1, on the reverse strand, counting down.
ACTTTTTGGGTCTCTCCGGAAGGTTCAAAAGGTGAGCTTGTGCCTCTGGGGCAGTCCCTGACCTAGAGCCTCTGGTGTTTGGCTTCCTGGAGCCTGCTTGTTGTAGAGACTGGGGAGTTTTGGTTGGGCCAGAGGACAGCTTCTCCAGTACTCAAGTACCTGATGGCTATGTGGGCCATGGGGAAGGTTGTGAGGTTGGGCAGGAAGCCTGGCTATGTGCAGGTATACCCTAGGTCACACACTGCTCCTGAAGGCCTCAGGAGCCCCACGGTTGTAGGGTATATGCAGTCAGCACAGAATTTGTAGGAAGGCTTTGTTAAGGATCCCAAAAGTAGCATCATGCTCAAGGTCTTCAGGACAGCAACTCTGGCTGTTATTATTTAGGATTCCCAGTTGATCAGATTTTTATCAAGCTGAGTTGGGGCTGTCCCCATCTTCTTGCTCCCAGACTCTCCTCCCTTTCCATCTCTTCCCTTTCCATCTCCTCCATCTGGGGCAAGGAGCCTCTGTAGGCTTTTAAGATCCCAAACTCTAATCTTCCTCACTTCCTTCCTGCAGAGTCCAGAACCTTCCTTAGGATGTGTGGCTGGCTTGTGAGCTTCTGCGGGCTGACTGGCTCCCTCCAAAAGAGCATCCCTTTCAAGATCCTCCAGCTTGACCAAGCTGCCAGTTTCATCATCTGGGAAGGCAGGTGAGGGTCTGAGAGTCACCTAAAGCAGCAGTGGAGGGTGGGGCCTTCCAGGGTCCTGCTGTCTAAAATCACAGGATGAGCAGCATAGTCCAGGCCAGGCAGCTGGGCTTCCAGGGTGCCATCCAGCATCTCTGGCAATAAGTCCCCAGACCTCTCAGGGTCATCCACAGGCTGCCGGAGGCTGCTTTCTCTCTTTTGACACCACAACTTGTGCCATTGTTTATTTGCATCCAGGATGCCTTCATACTCAGACAGCTCCCTCATGAACCCTGCATTGTGGTGCATAGTGCTGTGCTTTTGCTTCACATAGTCATATGCTTTTTCCAGATGCAAGCTAAATTCCTTCATCACATAAGCTATTTTGGTGTACACAGATCAACAGACACCGATTTTGCAATGTACCAGGCACTCGGAATGGTTCCTCCTTGCTTTTGTTTTTAAAATGATACACTTCCATCTGGTGGGCAAGGAGGTCTGTAGTCTCTTCATCTAGACTCTGGTATTATGATATGCAAATAAGCCAGGAAAAATTATCTATTTCTCTGGTTACATTTAAATGTAGTCAACACCTGAATCCTGCAGTTCCTCCAGATTGGATGCATTCCATTCAGAGTCAAGATAAAGATGATCAAGATAAGGAGCATCTTGTTTGAATTCCTTGAATTCATTCAGGGTACAATTCATCTGTTTCTCTAATTCATTACGTGTTTCTTTGTAGGTCACTTTTTCCAGATTCTTGCTCATTTCGATACTTTTGAGTTTGGCTTAAATGAGGCGCTCAGTCCTTTTACCTTCAGTGGGCCTGTTGACAAGCAGGGCAGGGGAGGCGGTCTGTGTGGACTCCAGGTCCTGCATGGCATTCCACTCATTGATACAGCTCTGCTCAAAGCTGATGCAGCTGTCATAGTAGGTGGCCCAGATGAGAGCTATGCCCTCGGGGAAGTAGTTGTGGCTTCAGGCCAATTCTAAGGCCTTTTGAAGGATCTGCAGGGCAACCACATGGCCTGGACAGATATAGTCTTTAAGATGTGCATCCTTTTTGCTGTTCTCATGCTAAATCCACCATCTCAATTAAGGGGGATTTTCAGGTTGCTCTTCAGTCTCAGGACCATCCCAATGAGACAGGTCTTTCCTTACTGGAAAAGTCGACTCCCAACAAGATATCCTCTTCCATGTCCTGGTGCCCTCTGCTGAATACCACCATGTACCAGACTCGGTCTCTCCAGGCATTTTCCAAGCACACGGCCAGCTTGATTCTATCTTCACAACATAGAAGGTTGATCATCACTTGAAGATGTTAGAGCAAGCTCCCTGCGTGCTTGTGTGTATGCTGGAGACGCTGCTGACCTTGACAGCTGCTTCCCTCTTGTAAGAAGAGAACTGCTCCTTTCACCATGAAAAAGCTCTTACTTAAGCTGAAGTTTAACTTTCAGTCTTCATTGCTGCCACCCTCCAACTCTCTGTTGTTACTGGCTGAGGAGGGGGCATTGTGCTTGGGCAAATGCTGCAGTGTCACTAAGGCCACGGCTGCAGCATGCCGGTGCTACTGTCTTGGCTAGCCCTGGGTACTTCCCGGAGCTACGTGGGTGGCCGGACCTAGCCAAGCTGGGCATTAGTTACTGATATTTTGAGATCTATGTTAAATCGACTCAATGTAGGTAGTTTGTGTGTGTGTAGGAAATTATCCATTTCATCTAGGTTATCTAAGTTTTCGGCATACAGTTGTTCACACTCTTAAAATTCTGTTTTTATTTCTGTGGGTTCAGAACTAATGACTGCCCTTTCTTTTCTAATTTTTTAAATTTGCTTTCACTGTCTTTTCTGTTCTTTGCCAGTCTAACTAAAAGTTTGTTGCTTTTATTGATCTTTTCAAAGAACCAATCTTTGCTTTCATTAATTACAATTTATTGTTTTTTTCTTGTTCTCTATTTCATTTATCTCTGCTATAATATTTATTTCCTTTCTTCTGCTTACTTTGGGTTTAGTTTTCTCTTTTTGTAGGTCCTGCAATTGTGAGGATTGGTCTCTGATGTGAGATCTTTCTTTTTATTAATTTTTATTTTTGTAGAAGCTTTAGATTACATAAATATTATATAAAAAATATAGAGGATTCACATGTGCCCCATACCCTCTCTCCCACACCTTCCTACATTAACAATATCATTGTTGTGGTACATTTGTTAAAACTGATGAACACATATTATGTATTACTGCCAACTGTGGACTATAGTTTACATTATATTTTATACTCTGCCCTACATAATTTTATAAGTTATGACAAAATTTATAATGACTAGTATCTGTCATTGCAGTTTCATACAGGACAATTCCAATGTCCAGAAAATGCTCCCATGTTACACCTATTCCCTCTCCCTCCCCTCAGAACCTCTGGTGGCCAATTCCTCTTATCAATGATAAAAAGTTAGCACCCTGTCAGTGGGACTTACATTAGAATTTGTGCTCCCCAGTGTAACAGACTTAGACTCATTTATAGTTTCCCTTCACATGGCTTTTCTGCCCATTTATCTGAACCTATAATTAGCAGTATATTTATTAAATATATGTCCCAGAGGTTTAAATCTTCGGTCTGTTCTTGTGCCACTTGAGCTCTCAATCTCAATTGAATTGCAACACCTACTTTCCTGTTTATCGGACTCATCCAGGACAACTACCAAGGAGGTGATTATGGGCAATAACAATCCCAAGCAACAGAGAATGTCTGCAGCTGCAAGCAAGATAGTTGCATCCATCTGCCCCATGGGATCTAAGCCCCCTCTCAATTAGAGGCAAAGTGGATATTCCTCAAGATTGAGGAATGAACAGTGGACTAAAGTAGACTTACTATTACTCTTTTTTTTTTTAAGATTCATTTATTTATTTCTCTCCCCTTCCCCACCCCCCCCACCCTGGTTGTCTGTTCTCTGTGTCTCTTTGCTGTGTCGTCTTTGTCCGCTTCTGTTGTTGTCAGCGGCACGGGAATCTGTGTTTCTTTTTTTGTTTGTTTTTTGTTTTGTCTTTATTTTTTAATGTTACATTAAAAAAATATGAGGTCCTTTGGATCTCTGTGTTTCTTTTTGTTGAGTCATCTTGTTGTTTCAGTTCTCTGTGTGTGCAGCACCATTCCTGGGCAGGCTGCACTTTCTTTCACGCTGGGCGGCTCTCCTTACGGGGCACACTCTTTGCGTGTGGGGCTCTCCTACATGGGGGACACCCCTGCGTGGCATGGTACTCCTTGTGCGCATCAGCACTGTGCGTGGGTCAGCTCCACATGGGTCAAGGAGGCCCGGGGTTTAAACCACAGACCTCCCATGTGGTAGATGGACGCCCTAACCACTGGGCCAAGTCCGCCACCTACTATTACTCTTTTTTCTTTTTTAAGGTAATTATTTTGAGTTACAAAGTTCCATCTCAGCACTGCCTTTTCTGCATCCCATGAGTTTTGTTATTTTGTGTTTTCAATTTCAATCCCCTAAATATATTTCCTAATTTCACTTGCGATTTCTTCTTTGTCCCGTGGTGTTTAAAGATATGTTATTTAATTCCTGCCTACTTGTGGATTTTCCAGGTTTCTCTTTGTTAATTGATTTTAGCATCATCCCATTGTCATTGGAAGATATAAGTTGTATCTTTTCAATATTTTTTATTTTGAGATTTTTTTTTATTTTTATTTTTATTTATTTATTTTTTTTTAATTTTTTTATTTTTTATTGACTTTGTAATAATATTACATTAAAAATATATATGTGAGGTCCCATTCAACCCCACCCCCCCACCCCCCCTCTCCCACCCCCCAACAACACTCGTTCCCATCATCATGACACATCCATTGGATTTGGTAAGTACATCTTTGGGCACCTCTGCACCTCATATACATTGGTTCACAAAAATTACATTAAAAAAATATGAGGTCCCATTCAACCCCACCACCCCCACCCCCAACTCCCCCCACAGCAACACTCTCCCCCATCATTGCGACACATCCACCGCACCCGGCAAGCACATCTCCAAGCATCGCTGCACCCCATAGTCAATGGTCCACACCATAGCCCACACTCCCCCACGCTCCATCCAGTGGGCCCTAGGGGGACCCACAATGTCCCGCAACTGTCCATGAAACACCACCCAGGACAACTCCACGTCCCGAAAATGCCTCCACATCTCATCTCCTCCCCCCACTCCCCAAACCCAGCAGCCACCATGGCTACCCCTCCCACACCCATTCCACATTTTCTCTGTGGACATTGGATTGGTTGTGTCCATTGCACATCTATGTCAAGTGGGGGCTTAGATTCCACATGGATACTGGATGCACTCCTCCTGCTTTCAGTTGTAGACACTCTAGGCTCCATGGTGTGGTGGTTGACCTTCTTCAACTCCATGTTAGCTGAGTGGGGCAAGTCCAATAAGTCAAAGTGTAGGAGCTGAAGTCTGTTGAGGCTCTGGGCCTGGGTGTCTTATTATCAGTCCAGAGATTCAAATCCCCTAAATATATCTTAAACCCCAGCACCAACTACAATTCCAATAAAGTAGCATGCAAGTCTTGTGAAAAGAGATCCCCTCTGAGTCCAATTCCATCACGCAGAAACACCAGCTCCAAAGAAGGGCCATCTGCCATGGCAGTGAACCCCATCTGCCATGACCATAGAACACGTGGGTCTCTTTATCCCTCAAAAGAACCAATACCTGGGGTTGTATCTACTTTATCTGTCTCTTAGACTCTGCTCAGTTGTGCATAATGGCATTCCTTCTGACAACCTCCAGACTCTTTTTTAGAGACTCATAGCCTTATAATCTCATTTCTCCTTTCCATTTCCCCCTTCCATTAGGTCAAACAGCATTTTGAAGTCATGTTATTATATGTAGACAGGAATATTCTGCTGATCCATATTGAACCTTTAATTCAAGGTCATTTTCTAGTTGCATCTTCAGCTGGTATGTGGTAGTGATCCCTCAGTGCCAGGGAGGCTCATCCCCGGGTGTCATGTCCCACGCTGGGGGGAATGCACTGCACCTACATGCTGAGTTTGGCTGTGAGAGTAGCCACATTTGAGTAACATGAAGGCTGTCAGGAGGAAACTCCAAGGCACAGTGCTACTCTAGGCCTTATTCTTATTGCGGGTGTATAAGCTCAAAAGCATAGCCATTAGTATCAGGAGCCCACTGTTGGGCCCTCCTAACTTCCTGGTTCTTGCCGTTGCACCTGGGGGACTGCCGCTGCTCCCCCAGGGTCCATGATAGTGACCTCCCGGCCAGGAGCCCAGTACCCCCCCAGCTGTTGTTTTTAATTGTTTCCACTATGAGTAGATCTAGACATTACTATATACCCTGGGCATATGCTCTGTATAACTCCCTGTCAACCATATATATCCTGTCAATAACATCCTATATCAGTATTCCTCCGCTGCCATTGTTGAACCACTCTTTGATCCAAAACTTCCTATAAAGTGAATCCCAACATAATGTCAGCTTCCCAAGAGTCTTAGATAACCTAAATTCATATATACAATATACAGTACTTCCCCAGATCCACCATAAAACCTTTTCCCTTCCACAGCGATAATCTTTTAACTTATTGATATCATATTTCCTGGAACTGATATACAGATTCCGAAACAATAGCTTTCAAACAAGGTGACATCTGTGCTTACTATGTGGTCCATACTTTAGGTTGTACAGTTTTCTAAATTTTTTAGTTATCCTATGTTTTGCCTTATGGTTTACATTATTAGTCTGTCGTCCCCTATATGTTTTTGGTGTATTATTACATGTTTTATATTCATCCTCGTGTACTCTCACAAACCTCCTCTCTTGCCCCCATATTTACCTTAGTTCCATCCATTCCACATCCATTTTCCCCTCCCCTTGGGGCCCACAACGCCAGCCACTCTCCATTTCCCAAGAAGCCATATCCAGAGATACTTGGAGCAGTATTCAGGGCCTGACTTTCTCAACTGCCCTAATGCCCTGGGAGCCATCCTTTCTCAGAGAGATACAGTTCTCTCTATTTGACGGCCTTAGTCCTCCCTAGGATGTGGGTCCACCCTAACTCTCACTTCTTGGGTCTCTTCCCAATGGTACAACCCACCTTGGCAAAATGAGCCTTCAGCTATTCCCCTGGAGTCCGTCCCGCATCAGACCATACCCCTTAACATCCTAAACAGGTAACCCTCCTACTTATACTTTGATACGATTTTCTCAACATTTTGTTCTCAACGAACAGCTGACACTCTCCCATGTTCGTATGCTGCCCCTCCCGCCCCCCAATTTTTGGACGCTATTACCCCTCTTCCCATCCCCAGCCCCCCTCAAACCCACAAAGCCCCACCCGAAGGCACCCCCTTGCCCCCATTTTGTCCCTTCTTTGTGCTCATACTTACCGACAGCTCATCACAGATTCCACCCCTGCAGACGTTAACTCACATCCTTCCTCCACCACCCGATTTCCTGTAAGCCTCTTTTCCAGACTCTAGCTCTCTGAGGCAGTTTGCTTCTTTCATATCATTGAGGTCATGTAGTATTTGTCCTTCGATGCCTGGGTTACTTCACTCAACATAAGATTCTCAAGGTTCATCCATGTTATCACGTGTGATTATAGTGTATTTGTTCTTACAGCCGAGTAGTATTCCATTGTGTGTATATACCACATTTTATTGATCCACTCGTCTTTTGATGGACATTTGGATTGATTCCAACTTTTGGCGATAGTGATCAATGCTGCTATGAACATTGGTGTACATATATCGGTTTGTGTCCTTGTTTTCAGTTCTGATGGGTATATACCCAACAGTGGTATTGCTGGGTCATATGACAAATCTATGGTAAGTTTTTTGAGAAACCGCCAAACTGTCCTCCAGAATGGTTGGATCCTTCTGCATTCCCACCAGCAGTGGATGAGTGTTCCCCTTTCTTCACAGCCTCTCCAGCACTTGTATTCTTCTGTTTTTTTCATAGCTGCCAATCGTATGGGAGTAAGATGGTATCTCATTGGAGTTTTGATTTGCATTTCCCTGATAGCTAGAGATTTGGAGCATTTTTTCATGTGCTTTTTAGCCATTTGTATTTCTTCTTTGGAGAAGTGTCTGTTTAAATCTTTTTCCCATTTTTTAAATGGGTTGTTTATCTTTTTGTTTTCAAGATATATGAGTTCTTTACATATGCAAGTTATAAGTCTCTTATCAGATATATGGTTGGCAAATATTTTCTCCCATTGTGTGGGTTCCCTTTTTACTTTCTTGACAAACTCCTTTGAGGTGCAGAAGGCTTTAATTTTGAGGAAGTCCCATTTATCTATTTGTTCTTTTGCTGCTCGTGCTTTTGGTGTGATATTCATGAAGCCATTTCCTATTACAATGTCTTGTAGACGTTTCCCTACACTGCTTTCCAAGGTCTTTATGGCCTTGGCTCTTATATTTAGGTCTTTGAGCCATCTTGAGTTGATCTTTGTATAAGGTGTGAGATGGCAATCCTCTTTCATTCTTCTACATATGGCTATCCAGTTCTCCAGGCACCATTTGTTGAATAGGCTATTCTCTCCCAGTTGAGAGGGTTTGGTGGCTTTATCGAATATTATATGGCTATATACATGAGGTTCTATATCTGAACTTTCAATTCGATTACATTGGTCTGTGTGTCTCTCCTTATGCCAATACCATGCTGTTTTCACTACTGTAGCTTTGTAGTATGTTTTGAAGTCAGGAAGTGTGATTCCTCCTATTTCGTTTTTCGTTTTCAATATGTCTTTGGCTATTTGGGGCCTCTTTTCTTTCCAAATTTCATAGTTAGTTTTTCTAGTTCCTTAAAGAAGGCTGTGTTTATTTTTATTGGGATTGCATTGAATGTGTAGATCAGTTTTGGTAGGATAGACATCTTAATAATATTCAGTCTTCCTATCCATGTACAAGGAATATTCTTCCATTTATTTAGGTCTTCTTTGATTTCCTTGAACAGTCTTGTATAGTTCTCGGTGTATAAGTTTTTTAACTCTTTAGTTAAATTTATTCCTAAGTATTTGATTTTTTTATTTACTATTGTGAATGGTATTTGTTTCTTGATTTCCTCCTGATCTTACTCATTATTGGTGTACAGAAATGCTACTGATTTTTGCGCATTGATCTTATAAAGTGCGACTTTGTTGAACTCATTTATGAGTTCTAGAAGCTTTGTTGTAGATCTCTTAGGGTTTTCTATGTATAGGATCATGTCATCTGCAAATAATGAAATTTTGACTTTTTCCTTTCCAATTTGAATGCCTTTTATATCTGGTTCTTGCCTCAGTGCTCGAGCAAGTACTTCCAAGACAATGTTAAATAGGACCGGAGACAATGGGCATCCTTGTCTTGTTCCTGAGTTTAGAGGGAAGGATTTCAGGATTTCGCCATTGTAAACAATGTTGGCTGTAGGTTTTTCATATATATTCTCTATCATGTTCAAAAAGTTTCCTTGTATTCCGATCTTTTGGAGTGTTTTTACACAAGAAGGGGTGCTGTATTTTGTCAAATGCCTTTTCTGCATCTATATATATAATCATGTGATTTTTTTTCCTTCAATCTCTTTATATGGTGTATCACATTGATTGATTTTCTTATGTTGAACCATCCTTGCATACCTGGAATAAATCCCACTTGGTCATGGTGTATAATTCGTTTAATGTGTTGTTGAATATGATTAGCAAGTATTTTGTTAAGTATTTTTGCATCTAGGTTCATTAGAGAAATTGGTCTGTAATTTTCCTTTGTTGTGGTGTCTTTGTCTGGCTTTGGTACTAGGATAATGTTGGCATCATAAAAGGAGTTTGGCAATGTTCCTTCTGTTTCAATTTTTTGGAATAGTTTCAACAGGATTGGTGTTAGTTCTTTCCGGAATGTTTTGTAGAATCCACCTGTGAAGTCGTCTCGCCCTGGGCCCTTCTTAGTTCGGAGATTTTTAATGACTGATTCTATCTCTTTGCTTATGATTGGTTTGTTAAGATCATCAATTTCTTCTTTCGTCAATATTGGCTCCTTATGTGTTTCTAGGAATTTGTCCATTTCCTCTAAATTGTCATTTTTGTTGGAATATAGTTTTTCAAAGTATCCTCTTATGATAGTCTTTATTTCTGTGGGGTCAGTGGTGATATCACCTTTCTCATTTCTTATTTTGTGTATTTGCATCTTTTCTCTTTTTTTCTTTGTTAGTCTCGCTAAACGTTTGTCAATTTTGTTGATCTTCTCAAACAACCAGCTCTTGGTCTTGTTTATTTTTTCAAGTGCTTTCTTATTTTCTATTTCATTTACTTCTGCTCTTATCTTTGTTATTTCCTTCCTTCTTCTTCCTGTTGGATTACTTTGTTGTTGTTTTTCTAATTCCTTCAAAAGTGCAGTTTCTTCTTCAATTTTTGCTCTTTCTTCTTTTTTGATATGTGAATTTATGGCTATAAACTTCCCTCTCAGTACTGCTTTTGCTGCATCCCATAAAGTTTGGTATGTTGTGTTATCATTATCATTTGTTTCCAGGTAATCATTGATTTATTTTGAGATTTCCTCTTTGACCCATTGTTTTTCTAAGAGTGTGCTGTTTAATTTCCAAATTGTGGTGTGAAGTCTGGGCCTCCGTCCCTTGCGAATTTCCAGCTTCACTCCACTGTAGTCAGAGATATTGTTTTGTATGATTTCGATCTTTCTGAATTCATTAAGCCTTTCTTTGTGGCCTAGCATATGGTCTATCTTGGAGAATGTTCCATGTGCCCTTGAGAAAAATGTATATCCTGCTGTGTTTGGGTGTAATGATCTATATATATCTATTAGATCCAGCTCTTCTAATATACTGTTGAAATGTTTTGTTTCTTTAGTGATTCTCTTTTGAGATGTTCTGTCCAGAGTTGATAGTGGTGTATTAAAATCACCCACTATAATTGTACATGCATCTATTTTTTCACTTAGTTTTTCCAGCGTTTTTCTCACGTATTTAGAGGCACCCTTGTTAGGAGCATAAATATTTTTGATCGTTCTATCTTCATGACAGATTGTCCCTTTCACTAAAATGTAGTATCCTTCTTTGTCTCTCACAATTGTTTTTCATTTAAAGTATATTTTGTCTGATGTTAATATAGCTACTCCTGCCTTTTTTTGGTTGTTGTTTGCTTGTATGATTGTTTTCCAGCCATTCACTTTCAACCTCCATGCGTCTCTGGGTCTAAAATGTGTCTCTTGTAGACAGCATATAGATGGGTCATATTTCCTTATCCAGTGTCCCAGTCTGAATCTTTTGATAGGTGAGTTTAATCCGTTGACATTCAGTGTTATTACTTTCAGAGAATTATTTGTGGTAGCCATATTTTGGTTGGATTTGTGTTTCTTATATTTTGTTTGTATTATTTTATTTTCCCCTTCTATTTTTGTCTTTTTTGTTGCTCTTACACTCTCCTCCATCTATGACTGTCCTGTTTTTTCCTTTCTTCCTGCAGAACTCCCTTAAGAATTTCTTGAAGGGGAGGTTTCTTGTTGATATACTCTTTCAGTTTCTGTTTATCTGTGAATACTTTGAACTCTCCATCATTTTTGAATGCCACTTTAGCTGGATAGAGTATTCTTGGTTGGAAATTTCTTTCCTTTAGTACCTTGACTGTATCATACCACTGCCTTCTTGCCTCCATCGTTTCAGATGAGAAATCAGCACTTAATCTTATGGAGCTTCCCTTGTATGTGATGGTTTTCTTTTCTCTTGCTGCTTTTAGAATTTTCTCTTTGTCTTGAGCATTGGATAATTTGACTAGTATATGTCTTGGGGTGGGCCTCTTGGGGTTTATGACCAGTGGAGTTCGCTGTGCTTCTTGGATATGTACATCTGTTTCTTTCTGTAGATTTGGGAAGTTTTCCATCATTATTTCCTGCAACACTCCTTCTGACCCCTTACCCTTCTCTTCTCCTTCTGGAATGCCTATAATATGTACGTTTGAGCGTTTTGCATTATCATTCAGGTCCCTAAGTCCTATCTGGATTTTTTCTACCTTTTTATTGAACACTTCTACTATCTGTTTGATTTCCAATGCACTGTCTTCCACATCACTAATTCTCTGCTCTGCCTCTTCTAGTCTGCTGATATTTGCTGCAAGTGTATTTTTGATTTCTTGAATTGTGGTGTTCATTTCCATCATATCTGTTATTTTTTTTGCGCATGTCTGCAATTTCCCTTCCAAGTGTTGTCTTCATGTTGTTAACCTCTTTCATTACTTCATCAAATTTGTCGGTAATAAATGTTCTGAGATCTTTCATTGCTTGTGCGAAGATCTGCTCTACTTTCTGATTTTTGGTTTGTTGATTGGATTCAGCCATGTTTTCCTGATTAATCGTTTGGTTTGTCGATTTTTGTTGCTGTCTGGTCATCATTTTTTCTTGACAGGTTTAATCAGTTCCTTAGCTTCTTTGTCTAGTCTTGGAGATTAATTAGCTGTTGTTTTTGCGTAAGTGTTCTATCTTCTCTTTGTCACTTTGTTCTTCTTATTCCAATTTCTTATTGCTGGTTAAGTTCACTTTAAAGGAAAGTATTATTGCTGGGGAAAGGCAATTGTGTAAGCAAGGAAAAAGTGTAAAGTAGTATTGGTGATATATGTTAACAAAGCAACAATATGAGTTCTGGGAGGATGGAGGTTAGATCATGTAAATTGTGTAGAGTTATAGTAGTAGGAAAGTACCTATAATGAGGTAGATAACTGAATATGGGAGGAGTATGGTACATAGTAAGAAGCTATTGTTTTCGTGAGAGAGGGAAAGAGAAAAGAAAGGTAATAGTTTCAAGGGCGGATACCAGATGGAAAACTAAACAAAGGTATTAGAAGTTAAGAGTTAGACACTTTGTGGATCAAAGAAAGGGAGGTGGAATATAGGAGAGATAGCAGATGGTGGAGGATATCAAGTTGTAGGGGAAAGGGAATAGTGTAGATAGCCTAAATCTATTCACAGAGAAATGAGGCAGTGGAGGATGAGGAAACCCAGCAAATGTGCGGTGTTTCCTGAAGGACCTATTGTATTGTTAAGATAAAATAGAATAAGAAGTAGATCGGGAACAAGAAAGAGAGGATTAAAAAAAAAAGAGAGAGGCTTTGGGGGATACGCTGGGAGAAAAGTCTAGGGGATTATGCAATGCCAGGAATCAGAACATTAAAAAACTAGAATAAAAAATAGAAATAGAATAAAAATAAAAACAAAACAAAATAAAACAAAGAAGAAAAAATGCAAACGTTGAGGGCTAGGACTTTCAAGGGCCTCAGATGAACCTCAGGGCGTGTTGGATTCAGGGATGGACAGTCTGAGGTATTGAGGCCTCAAGAGGTGTGAGTCTCTTGTGTTTGGGCCGCCAGAGTCCAGGGAACTCAGACCTGGCAACCTCGAGTCCAGTTAACAGGAAGCCTGGGAGCACCACAGTGCATCACAGCCTTCAGGGATCCCCGCATCTGGGTGCCAGCCCTATGGGTGAGGTCTCATCCATAAGCTCTATCCTGTGTTCTGTGTCCTACAAATCACTCACTTACTAGGGTATATTGTGTGAATATATCACCAATTAACTTCAGGAACCCTCCCACCCTGTGGTCCCTGGGAATGTCCACCTGGGGGCTCCTCTAGGCTGCAGCCAATTTAATGACTCAGATCAATATCCAGGTCCAGGGGAGGGCCTCCAGCCAGAAACGCTAATAACAGAGTCCAAACCCGAAATTCCCATGCTTCGCAAAATATTCCCCTAATCAGCCTCCAAACGTCTGCGACTCCGCGAGACCCTGGCAGCATCCCTCCGCTGCCACCACCCTGAGACTGCTGTAGGTCAGCAGCCGAGCCGGGGGGGGGGGGGTGGCGCGTGGCTCCAGGCGGAAACGCCACCGTTTGTGTCCGCAATCAAAAATTCTCTCTGCCCCGCCCCAAAACCCCCGTCTGTCTGCCCAAATGGGTCCGCAAGCACCTCCCTTCCCACCAACCCCCCAATAGGCCGCCCAGGGCTCACGAACTCCCCAGTACTGCAGAGCCTCCAAAAAAATTAAATTAAATTAAATTAAAAAAAATAAAACAAAACAAACAAACAAAAAAAAAAACAAAGAACAGAAACCCCGCCGCTGGGCTCGGCCCGGCTCTCCCCGCCGCCGTGGTGCTAGATGCCCCGGCTCCGCCTACCCAAGGAGGGAATCCTCCACACGTAGCTGGGATCTCCGTGTATATTTCACAGGCGGATCTTCTCTGTTACCTTCCCTCTATATCGATGTCCAGACACCTCTGGACCAGCAAAAATCCTGAAACAGCCCGGTCCCAAAGAGTCTCCAACGCCACCCAGCCGACTCCCCGTGGGATACACCAACAGAGAAGTTCTCTCAGCCGCCATCTTCGAGATTTGTTTTTTGACTTGACATATGGTCTATCCTGAGAATGATCCATATGCACTCGAGAAGAATGTCTATTCTTCTGTTATTGGTAGAAGTGTTCTATACATGTGTTAGGTGTAAGTTGGTTTATAGTGTCATTCAAATATTCTATTTTGTTATTGATTTTCCATCTAGATGTTTTATCCATCTCTCTATATATAGTGTTGTTTTGGTGACTCCTGCTATTAATATAGAATGGTCTATTTAAACCCTCAAATTTATCAATATTTGCTTCAAAAGTTGGGAGCTAGGACAGTTTGAAATTCTTTTGTGAATCCCAGAAAAGATTATGTTTTCGAACTAATCCATTCCTGTGGGTGTGAGATCTTTGATTGCATTAGATTTGGTTAAGAAACATTGATTATATCATCTGACTAAATCACTTTTTTAAAAAGATTTATTTATTGCCCCCCCATTGTTTATGTTCAGTGTCTGTTCTCTGTGTCTCTTTGTTGTGTGCTCTCTGTGTTTGCCAGTCTTCTTTTGGGGACACCAGGAACCAAATCCGGGACCTCCCATGTGGGAGGGAGGCGCCCAGTCACTTGAGCCACATCCATTCCTTGCTTGTTGTGTCCCTAATTTTGTCTCCTCATTGTGCCTTCTCATTGTGTCATCTTGCTGCATCAGTTCACCATGCCAGCCTACCATGTCAGCTCACTTTCTGGCATGTCTTCTTTAGGAGGCCCTGGGTCCAGAACCCAGGACCTCTCGTGTGGGAGCCATGCACTTAACTGCTTGAGCTTCATCCATTCCCCCAGTTAAATCAGTTTAATTGAACTAGGTCATTGATGCACGACACAGGTTGGATCTCCGCCATCTTGCTGGTTCTTAAATAAACTGAGAACACGCAGAGAGACAAAGAGAAAAGGAACACCAATTTGATTCTGCTGTGTGAGAGACAGAAGAATGTACAGAAGGAAATGACTCCAAATTTGCTTACACCTGCAGAAAGAGAAGCCCCAAGAGGCTCAAAGAGAAAAGCCCAGGAAGAGATACCTGGTCACTCAACTCAAGGAGAAAGTAGAGAGAGACCAGCAGACTTGCCATCTTGCCTCACCACATGGCAGGGCACCAGGAACACCGGTAGCTGACTTTGATGAGAAAGCATCTCTGATGATGCCTAGATTTGGACATTTCACATCCTCAGAATTGTAAGTTTTCCTTAATAAAATTCCCATTGTAAAAGTCAACCCATTTCTGGTACTTTGCATTAGAAAATTAAAGCAGGCTCAGCTGTTAAGTATATATATTTATAATTGTTATATCTTCTTGTTGAATTGACCTCTTTATCAGTTGTATATTGTTCTTCATTGTCAATTGTAACAGTTTTACTTAAAGTATATTGGATTAATTTCTAACATTTTGATTAGGATTTTTGCATCTTTATTCATAAGTGAGTTTGCACCATGATTGTCCATTCACATACTATCATTTTCTGGTTTGGATATTGAAGTTGAGAAGTGCTCTGTCCTTTTTTATTTTTTGGAAGAGTTTCTGTAAGATAGGAGTTATTTTTTCCTTAAATCATTGGTATAGTGCACCACAAAAACCATTTGGACTTGTGCCTGTTGTTATTTTGTTAGTTTTACTTATTTGTTTATTTTTGTATTTAAACTTTAAAATGCTTGAAAACATTGAAACAGGAATTTAGGAGTATTCAGATTTTCTGTTTATTTTAGTAATACTTGTCTAAGATTGCCCATTTTATCTAAGGATTCAATTTATTGTCATATTCATAATTTCTTATTTTGAATCATCTGTATTTTTCTGCAGTTAATTTTTTTTCAATCCTACACAATTTATTTCTTCTCTTTTTACCTGGTCAGTTTCTACAGAGTTTTGTTAATGTTAGACATTTTTACAGAGAACTCATATGTGCACTCTGATTCTTTCTATTGTAGTTTTGTTTACTATTAATAATTTTCCTCTTTTTTTCCCCTCCATTGTTCTGCTCTTTTGGTTTCATTATATCCTTTTCCTGACTTTTTGAGATGAATGTTTACCTTGTTTATTTTCAGGCTTTCTTTTTTTCTGTGAGCCTTTAAGGCAAGAAAATTCCATCCTCATATAGCTTCTGCTACATCCCCCCACAAGCCACATTCTACTGTTTCTGTTGTCACTAAATTCTAAATATTTAAAAAATTTTTCATTATGGTTTCTTCTCTAACCTGTGCATTACTTATATAGAGATTTTTAAATTTCCAAATATGTTCTTTTAATAAACCTTTTTTATTTTAGAATAATTTCAGATGTGTATTTACAGAAAAAAACTGCAGATATTAGGTGGATGTAAAAGGAATTGCAGTTTCAGACCATGAATTTTAAATCATTACAACTAGGGTCAAACACATCTTTATTAATCAAAATAGGAACCATTACAATCAACACATTTTTGCCAATGAGAAGTAAGTTTGCTCACTCCTGTAACGTAGATAGTCCATGCTTCAGGATTCAACAAACTCCTAGAAAGCATTTTCTGCATCCTGCTGGTTGTGGAAGCATTTTCCCTGCAAAAAGTTTTTGAGATGCTTGAAGAAATGGTAGTTGGTTGGTGAGACATCAGGGAATATAGCGGACGAGGCAAAATTTCCTAGCCCAATTCGTTCAACTTTTGAAGTGTTGTTTGTGTGACATGCGGTCCAGCATTGTTATGAACAAGAATTGGGTCCTTTCTGTTGAACAGTGTCGGCTGCAGGTGTTGCGATTTTCGGTGGGTCTCATCGATTTGCTAAGCATCCATCTCAGATATAATGGTTTCGTCAGGATTCAGAAAGCTGTAGTAGATCAGACTGGCAGCAGACCACCAAACAGTAACCATGACCTTTTTTTGGTGCAAGTTTGGTTTTGGCAAGTGCTTTGGAGCTTCTTCTAGGTCCAACCACTGATCTAGTCATCGCCAGTTGTCATATAAAATGCACTTTTCTTCACACCAAAATCCAATCAATTGTTTGTTGTTGTTGCATAGAATAAGAGAAGACAACATTTCAAATTGACTATTTTTTTGAAATTTCTGTCAGCTCATGAGGCACCCACTTATCAAGCTTTTTTACCTTTCCAATTTGCTTCAAATGCCAAACGACTGTAGAATGTTCGATGTTGAGTTCTTCCGCATATTCTCATGTACTTTAAGAGGATCAGCTTCAATTATTGCTCTCAGTTGGTCATTGTCAACTTTTGATGGTTGGCCACTATGTTCCTCATCTTCAAGGGTCTCTTCTCCTTTGAAAAACTTCTTGAACCACCACTGCACTGTACATTCTTCAGCAGTTCCTGGGCCAAATGCATTGCTGATATTTTGAGTTGTCTCTGCTGCTTTATGACCCATTTTGAACTCAAATAAAATTGCTCGGATTTTCTTTTTGTTTAACATCATTTCTATAGTCTAAAATATAAATAGACAGCAGTAATAAGTCATTAGGAAAAAAAGTGAGAAATGCACATTAAAATGATGTATAACATTACCGCATTTATGTATGTATGCCAATATCAAATGGCAAATTTCATCAATACAAAACTGTAATAACCCAATAGAATGTTTCCGTTTACCCCTTATTTAGTTTCCCCTGTATTTAGCATCTTACATCAGTATGGTATATTTCTTACAATTAGTTAACTAGTATTAATACTTTATTACCAAAATCTATACTTTATTCAGATTTCTTTACTTATTCCCTGCTGTCATTTTTCTGTTCCTGGATTCTTTCTAAGATACCATATTATCTTTAATGTCTCCTTTGCTCCTTAGGCTCTTTTTGGTAGTGGCAGTCTTTAAATTACTTTGTTTTTGATGACTTTGACAGTTTTAAGGATTGCTGGTCAGTTATTTTTGTAGAAAATCCCTCAATTGGGATTCATCTGATGTTTTTCCTATAATCAAATGGGGATTATGGATTTGGAAAGGAAAACCACAGAAGTAAAATGCCATTCTCATCACATCAAGGGTACATACTATCAGCATAACTTATCACTATTTGTTAACCTCATTCACCTGGCTGAGGTAGTGTTTGACAGTTTTCTCCATTATAAAGTTACCCTTTTCTTCTCTTTACTCTTTGGAAGAAAGTCACTATTTGCAGCCCACTTTTAAGGAGTGGGAAGTTATGCTAAATTTTCTGGAGTTCAGTATCTATCTAAATTATTTCTTAAATAATCTTTATACTGATGTTTAATTATTCAGTTATCTCAATTAATTATAAAGGTTTGGCCAATGTTATTTCCCAGTGCATGATCAGTTTTTGAATGTGTCATATGTACTTGAAAAAGATGTGTATTCTTAAGACATTAGTTATTGTTCTCTGTAAGATTACTAAATTAAGCTTCTTTTTAAAGAGACTTTGGTAACTTCTATATCTTTACTTAGTCTTGGCATTTACTGAGAGTTTTGTTAAAATAACCCAAGATTTCATTCTCTGATGGAACAGGAAGAATCCCCCAAGTACAGGAGCAGTGACTAGTGAAGGAGGATGATCCATTAATGGGCTCTTGATATTGATGACAGTGCTTATGAAACTTTAATTTTGGAATTGAATCTTAGCCTAGTATTATAGGGTACCTATGAGTTACCTCCAGACTGCCAACTTATTGCTCAAATGTGGCCTCTCTCTAAGCTGAACTCATCATGAAAATGCAGTACCTTCTCCCCAGCATGGGACATGACTCATGGGGTTGAGCCTCCCTAGCACCGAGAGATTACTACAAAGCACCAACTAGCAATGCAACTAGAAAAAGACCTTGACCAAAATGGGGGAAAGGTAAAGACAAATGAGTTTATATGGCTAAGAGACTTAAAAATGAGTCAGGAGGTCATTCCAAAGGTTACGCTTATTCAACTCTTCAGCACAATCTCATTGACTACCAAAGTAAATAATGCCTCAAGTAGAGGGGTTCCTAAGGGATCTAGAGACTCAAATAGATGATGATGGGCAATGACCAACCCAAGGAACAGAGAACGTCCATGACTGCAAGCAAGATAGTCCTATCCATCTGCCCCATGGGATCTAAGTGCCCTCTCAGTTAGAGGTGGAGTGGGCATCACTATCCCAGAATGCTCAAGATTGGGGAATGAGTGACGTACTAGAGTCGACTTTCTGGTATTCTACTATAGAATTAATGGTATACTAGCAATGGAAGAACTTATATCATTGATGTGGAAGTAGTGACCACTGGAAGATATGATGGGAGAGAGAGGGGAAAGCAGGTGTGTAATATAGGGGCATTTTTGGGACTTGGGAATTTTCCTGAATGACATTGCAATGACAGATACAGGCATTTATATATCTTGCCATACCTTACAAAATTTTGTGGAAGAGAGTGTAAACTACAATTTAAACTATAATCCACTCTTAATGGCAATGCTCCAAAATGTGTTCAACAATCGTAACAAATGTACCACACTAATGAAGGATGTTGTTAATGTGGGAAAATTTGGGAGGGGTAGGGAGCAGAGCATATGGGAATCCCCTATATCTTTTATGTTACATTGTGTAAATTAAGTATCTTTTTTAAAAAATTAAAAAGTTTATTTTTAAAAATCACCCAAGATTTGATAACATTTCTCTGTAGTTTGTTCAGTTTTATAAATGTACACACCACACTTTGAACCTATGCGAGTTGGAATATGGAGATTGAAAATGATTTCATAAGTTAGTGAAGGGAGGGGTAGGGAGCAGAGCATATGGGAATCCCCTATATCTTTTATGTTACATTGTGTAAACTAAGTATCTTTTTTTAAAAATTAAAAAGTTTATTTTAAAAAATCACCCAAAATTTGATAACTTTTCTCTGTAGTTTGTGCAGTTTTATAAATGTATACATCACCCTTTGAACCTATGTGAGTTGGAATATGGAGATTTAAAATGATTTTATAAGTTAGTGAATTTACTTTTTATCATTTTGTGGTGATGCTTCTTTGAAAAATTCCTAGCTCTCCTTTTATGTAGTCTGTTTTAACTGGTACTAATGAAGTTCCACCAGCTTTTTTTTAGGTTAATATTTGTCTGGTATAACTTTAATTTTTTAAAAATAAACTTTAGATTAGATAAATGTTACATAAAAAAATAGGGGATTCCCATATGCCTCACTGCCTCCCACAGGTCTCCAATTTAACAATATCTTTCATTAGTATGGTACATTTGTTACAATTGATAAACACACATTGAAACATGGCTACTAATCATGGACTATAATTTACATTATAGTTTACACTCTGTCCCACACAATTTTAAAGGTTATGACAAAATGTACAAAGGCCTGTATCCATCATTGCTATGTCATGCAGGACAATTCCAAAGTCCTGAAAATGTTCCTATGTTATACTATTTTTCCCTCTCCTGCCTCTCAGAACCTCTGGTGGCTGCTGCCTTTATGTCAGTGATAAATATTCTTTTGTTGATAGAATAATAATAAGTCTATAGTAGAATAATAGTCTACTTTAGTCCATGTTTCATTCCCCAATCTTAAGAATTTGGGGATGGTGATCCCCACTCTGTTTCTAATTGAGAGGGGGTTTTGATCCCATGGGACAGAAGGGTGGAAATATCTCACTTGCACTTGCAGACAATCTCTGTTCCTTGGCATAATCATTGTCCATCATCATCTCCTTATTAGCTTTCCTGGGTTAGTCCAGTGAACTGCAGAGTAGGTAACTGCAGAGTAGGTGTTGCACTCTGTTGAGAGTCAGGAGTCAACCAGTACATAAACAGACCAAAGATTTAATTAAGTCTCTTAGACCTATATTTAACAAGTATGGTGCTAATTATTTGTTCAAATAAAAGGAGGAGAAGAGCCATGTGTAGGGAAACTATAAATGAGTCTAATTCTGTTACTCTGTGGAGCATAAATTCAAAGTAAGGTCCACTGACAGGTTGGTGAATTCTTGAGCTTTACTGCCCTGCTTATAGTGTCTACATGTCTTCAGAGCCCTTTGGAGCCCTGCTGTTTGAGGCACTATTTACTGTGGCAGTTAATAAGATCCTGCTGAGACATGCATAAACAAAACCTACTCTTTTTACATTCACCTGTTTATGTCTTAAAGGCCTGGTGAAAGAGCTTAGCTGTGATTTATTTCAATATTTTCTTAATCCATCCTGACAGTCTGCTGATGTGATTTCTATTTGTCATGTATTCTCTATAGTTAATTTCTCTATTGTCTTTTTTTTGGATTAAGAGGGATCATCTCATTTTCCCTCTACTATTTTAGAAATTACATACTATTTCTTTAGTAATCTTTAACATTTTAATGTGCATAGGTAATTTAATATCTAAAGTTAATCAGAATCTCTGTCCTTTTCCTGAATAACAAAGTATTTTTAAACATTTGTCTTCAATCTCTACAGCGTCTGTTTTTATCATGTGATTGTCAGTTCTGCCTTTTTATGTCCAAAATTTGATATTATGCTTATCTTTTACAATCAGTATTTCTATGGATTTACCCATGTGTTTATCAATCTCTATGCTAATCCAAGCCTTTTGTTATGTCAAACATAATTTTATTTCTCGTGAAATAGATACTTGAGAAGTTGTGTTTTTTTTTTAATTGTGCTCTCAGCCTCATTTTATTTCCTTTTTAATTAATCTGTATTTTCATTTCATCTCCTTTTAAGTTTGGTCTTTAGTATTTTTAATTACTAAAATGTATCTAAATGTGGATTTATTTTGATTGGTCCTGTTGGGATTTTTTGTGCTTTCTGGATCTAAAGATTTTAGTCCTCTCATCCTTTATAAATGACTGTCAGGCATTCTCTCTGTGAATATAACCTTTCATACATTCTCTCTACTCTGTCTTTTTGAAGTATATTAGACCTTTTTATTCTATTTTCTTTATGTTACCCTCTTTCATTTTAACCTTATTTTTTCACTCTTAATTCAGATCTATATTGTAGTTTGCTAATTATCACCTCAACTTCATCTAATTTGATCTTTTACCTTTCCCATTTATTCTTCTAAACCTGTAGGAATCCTGAGGTTGAAGTATGTTTTTCCAAACTGGAACTTCTTTAAAATGACATCTCATGGTGGGATTTTCGATAGCATTGCAATATTATACATTTGACCTCCAAACTCCCACGAAGACATTACAGTAGTTATAAATTCTTAGGGAAGCCTTTGTTCCACCACAGTCTGTGGAGAATGTCAGGAAAAAACATTCTATTTACAATAACTACTAAAAGAATCAAATATTTAGGAATAACCTTAACCAAGGATATAAAGCACTTGTATTCAGAAAACTGCAATGCATTGCTAAAAGAAATAAAAAAATACCTAAATAATTGGAAGAACATTCCATGCTCATGGATTAGAAGACTAAATATCAAAATGTCAATTGTACCTAATTGATACACAGATTCATTGCAATCCTGATAAAAATTCCACCTGCGTGTTTTAAATAAATGGAAAGCACAATTTCAAATTTATTTGGAAGGGTAAGCGGCCCTGAATCACCAAAGCATCTTAAAAAGGAAAAGTGAAGTTGGAGGACTCTCACTTCCAGACTTTAAATCATATTACCTAGTTACAGTGGTAAAAACAGCATGGTACTGGCATAAAGATAGATACATAGACCAATGGAACTGAAGTGATGGTTCAGAAACAGACTCTCGCATCTATGATCTAGAGATTTTTGACAAGGCTCTCAAACCCACCCAACTGGGGCAGAATAGTATATTCAACAAATGGTGCTGGGAGAATTGGGTATCCATAGCTAAAAGAAAGAAAGGACCCCTATATCACACCTTACACAAAAATTAACTCAAAATGGATCAAAGATCTAAATATAAAATCCACAACCAGAAAGTTCCTAGAAGAAAATGTAGGAAAACATCTTCAAGACATGGTAATAGGTAGTGGATTCTCAAACCTTACACCAAAAACATGAGCAATGAAAGAAAACATAGATAACTGGGACCTCGTAAAACTTAAACACTTTTGTAATTCAAAGGACTTTGTGAAAAGGCAGCCCACTCAATGGGAGATAATATTTGTACACCACATATCCAATAAGGGTTTGATTTCCATTTTATATAAAAAAATCATACAACTCAACAATAAAAGAACAAGTAATCCAATTTTAAAAAGGGCTACAGACTTAGACATTTCTATGCCTCTGTAATGTTGCTGAGGTTTTGGAAGGCTACATTCCTTAGCTTGGTTTGGAATTATGCGAGGCTACATGCCTAGAAGATATAAAACTTGGTTCCACCGGGCTGCCAGTGGTTCCTATTGATGAAGGCACTGCACTGGAGCCCCACTGAGGCACATTGGTGTTATGCTAAGCCTCAGTTAATTTATATCATTTCAAATATTATTCTATCCACCTGATCTATAATCCATATGGTGCAGCAGTGCTCCAAAATGTATTTACCAAATGCAATGAATGTTCCACTATGATTAAAAAGGTTGTTGATGTGGGTGGAATGGGGTGGGGTAGGGTGTGGGTTATATGGGAGTCTGTTATATTTTTTAAAGTAACATTTTTTGACCTATGTATCTTTAAAATTTCAGGACTTGGAGTTGTCCTGGGTGGCACTTCAGGGACAGTTACTGGACACTGTATGTCCTCCCATGGTCCACTGGGTGGACTAGGGGAGAGTGTAAACTATAATGTGGACCATTGACCATGTGGTGCAGCAGTACTCAGAGATGTATTCCCCAAGTGCAATGAATGTCCCATGATGATAGAGGAGGTTGTTGTTACGGGAGGAGTGGGGTGATGGGGATGGGGGGTATATGGGGACCTCATATTTTTTTAATGTAACATTAAAAAAAAAGACAAAAAATAGAGAGAAAAAAAAGAGTTAAGATCATTATATAGATGCCTTTATATTATAAAGCAACAGAAGGATAATATCTGAAATTGCCTTACCTGGGTGGATTTAGCCTGGAATCTACTACTGTGATGGTCAGTTTAGACAAATTTACCTTTGTTTATGCTTACTTCAGGTCTAACCTCGCCCTTGCATATGCTAAACTGAGTTTGCCTTTGCTTATGGTTATTTCATGACAACTTCTGACCCCTATGGGACTTAGAGTTGTCCTAAATGATATTGCAGGGACAAATGTTAGACATTATATATCCCACCATAACCCACTGAATGTCTGGGGAAGAGTGTAAACTACAATGTGAATTATTATGTGTGTGGTGCAGCAGTGCTCCAAAATGTACTCACCAAATGCAATGAATATACCACAATGATGAAAGAGGTTGTTGATGTGGGAGGAGTGGGGTCGGGAAGGGTGTGGGGTATATGGCAACTTCATATTTTTTTTCTCTTTATTTTTTGAATGTTACTTTAAAAAAAATTAAGAGGTCTCCATATACCCCCCAACCCCCTCACCCCTCACATATTTTTTGTTATCTGTGTATCTTAAAAAAAAATACAATTTGAAAAATGATGGGGTGGGGAGGTGGTGAGTGGGGTATATGGGAACCTCATGTTTTTTAATGTAATGTTTTGTGTGATCTATTAACTTTAAAAAAATAATTAAAAATAAAATAAAATGAAAAAAATAAGGGCAGTTAATTATCCTATTACCTAATATCAGTAAGTAAAGGAAAATTCCTTGAAAGCCATAGAAAGATACTTCTAAATTATGATTAAAACAAATTAAACAATTATAATTATTCCAGAACCTACAAGTAAGTATGCTTTTAAGATTATTCATGGTTTTAGGATATTTTTAAAGAAGAAGAGGTTTTAGCCTCTTGTGAAGGAAAAAAATAAATAGTTTACCTGCATAAACTATAATGGTTTCAATTTTATTTAGCCTGGGTATTATCTCCCTAGTTTTATAGAATACCAATTAAATAAATTTGCCTTATATATATCAACTCTTTAAGATGAAAATTGCAAGTTCATGTCTAATGAAATATGGATCTTTCCTAAAGTGAAATGGCTGGTTTTAGGAGAACAGAATAAGGAATATAAGACAGGAGTTTTAAATGAATAGAGGTAGATTTCATTGGTTGCTAATTGTAATTTAATATGCTTATTTTAAAGGGGGGACTATTGTATGTAATTATGGTTGATTATAGGAATTTTATAAAAGCATTGTCTAATCTGAAGTATTAAATGGCTAATTCTAGGAATCCATTATTATTTAGAAATCTAAATTGATACTAATATCAAAAAGTAGCTTCATAACAGTGAAACCTGTTAGAGATCACCTCAATCTGCATAGTAAGGTGGTGTTTAGAAAAGATAAGCTTGATTCCATTGGGAATCTTGAATTTTCATAAAAGTAATGAGAATGTAGTTTCTACTTTACTGCTAAAGTAAAATGCCTGTTAATTAATGTCATCATGGTAAAGGTATAAAAGTAAAATGCATAGTACTAAAGATCATTAAGTCATTTGATTTGTTATGCATTTCATTAGAAATATTTAAAAAGTGTGTAAAAATTAAGAGATAGACTTGAATATCATCAAACCCTCTTGTGCATTCAAACCAGGCCTTCAGTACACTGTATTGTGCCTTTTCATTTGAGTTATTGGCTAGGTTTATCACTGCAACTCCTAAAATAATAAAAGCATCTACCACAACTCTGAACATATTCCTGAAGTGGACGGAAAGTACATTGAAGTTTTAGACTCCTGCAGCAGTTGGCGATGGCTCTATATGGCCAAATGTACAATGGACATTGCCTCCAGACTGTCCTTGCTTCATAGTGCTGAAGGATGCTATGCATCAGGGCAGTAAAACTCTAGAGCCTTACCTTCCTAGTCTCTAGGCTCAACAGTGCTGCAGCATGCTGGTTGTGTGGAAGGACCTACCAATTGGAGCAATAATTACCAGTGTAATGTGAGTAGAACTTAAAAACAATTGGCATTATGGCCTGCCCCCATGGAGAGATAGCACGCATGGTAGTACAAACCTGGAGCTTAGACCTATTAATTACAGCTCAAAGAGAAATGTGCATTGATTAGTGCAATAACTAGTATTAAATACTGTACTTATATGCCTGCTGATTGTGATTATATTATCTTTTCTGTTCTAGATCACATCCAGAAGGATATTGAACATATTAAATGTCCTGATCATTTTAATTCATTTTTCATTTAGATAATGCACATGCTTACAAATAAAATAATGGTCCTCTTGAGTACTATCTTTATTTTGTGTGCCCTATTCTGGTCTTGTTGTTGCCTATACTGTCTTTGTGAGTTTATGTCTAGGGCAGTCTCTCTCTCCATACCTCTCCTATCTGTCCTAAACATAGCCACCACTTTGGGAACTGGGGTTGGCAATTTATCTCAAACTCATCAGGTCTAACACAGTCTCTTCCTAGAGTTAACCAAACACATAAAATAACTCAAAGAAGAATGCTGTTTTCCATCAAATTTAGGAGGATGCTGCCTCTGAAAGCATCTGGTCTTTCTCACTCCCATGATCCAGTATATAATAGTAAGCCCCCTTTTTGGGTCAACCTACCACCAACTTCTTCATCCTTTTGCTGGGACATATATCTTAAATTCTAATTAAGTTTCTTTCTTACATAATCATTACCTTATTAGTTATGTGGGGATTTCATCCAGTTCAAACCAAGGTACTGGAACCATCTTCCCTCAACCACAATAGAATAGCCAGAGGGTTTTACACTTTGCCAGGTAGGTCCTACTCTTCCTAACCAGCAGGAAGTAGCTACAGAAGAATTACCATCACCTTTCAGTACCCTCTAAAGAATGAGGGTAAAAATTCTCTGAGGGAGGAGTTGAGGCAGGTTAATATAGGGAAAATGAAGACTTGGGTCACAGCTAAAGCCTGCCAGACAATATGGCCAATACATGACATGGCTGACAAACAACATGGCTGGAAGACCCTGCCCAGGAACCTGAGGGATCTCACAAGATCCTGGCTACAAGAATCTCATTTGGAATGAGAATCCCATTCAGGGTCAAGGGAAAGCCCCAGATACCCTAAAAAATCTCTATTTTTCTCCTGAGAAATGACATACGAGGAAACCAATCAGAACAACAAACAGCTGGGGCCCTGTGCCAAGATTATGAGGGGGAAGGAGGAATGACTTTAAAAGCCACGTCCTGGGGCCCCACATACACATCTCATTCTGCAGTCTACCCACAGTCCATGCCTAAGACCATGCATTTTTCTTGTGTCATTGTTTCTTAAACTCTTTCCTCTTTTGCCTATCTTATGGCATGTTCTTAAATTATTTTATGAGGGATGAAACAGGGTCCCTGTTATGGGACGAGCGGGGTCCCTGTTGCGGGACGAGTGGGGACCCGTTGTGGGACGAGCGGGGTCCCTGTTAAGGGACAAGTGGGGTCCCATTGTGGGACGAGAGGGGTCCCTGGTGTGGGGAAGAAAGCCTCCTATGGCCGCTGAGGCTTCCCTCGGGGGCTCTGAAGGCGTGGAGGGCGCATGACCCAGGAAGGAGTCGCGGAGACAGGCTGATGGCACAAGTCTGGTTTATTGCGGAAGGGGATACGGCTTTATAGGGTTAGGGACTGCGTGGAGAGATTTGATAGGTGCGGGTGGGTACTGCTTCCTGATAGGTGAATGTAAGCGGTTGCTAGGCAGAGGGCAGGCGGAGAGGTTAGGAATGGGGGAGGGGAAAGGGGAAGTGAGAGCCGACCAGATGTTAGGCTAGGCGGGAGATAGTGGGAGGCGACCGTTATTGATGTATCTTGCCCGGGTAGGCTGAGGGTGCTTCGCCCGTACCAGGCTGAGGGCGTGGTCGCCTGTTCCAGCCACCCTGAACTGCGGCTTCAGGCTGTGCACACACCTGTTGCCGGGTTGGCTTAGCAACGGTGGCTCACACTCCCACATCTCCCCCTCTGTTTTTATTAAGCTCCACTGAAATGCTTGATTCGGGGAGGGAGGGGGACTGTGCCTGTTTTAGGTCGGGATTGCACCCAGCCGGGCAATGCCCGTGCCATGCACATGGCCAGTCTTACCCATCATGGGGAAGCACGGCAGCAAAAGGCCGTGTCCCTGTCTTAGGTTGACTGGGGGGCCAATCCCGTTGCCCGTCATTGGCTAACCAGTCCTGCGCCTCGATGGGATGCTGGTGGCTTTAGGTAAACAGGGCGGGGGAGGGGGAAGGGTAAGGGTAAGGGGTTAGGATGGGTGGTGAGAAGGGGCATAGGTAAGGGGCTTGGAGCTTGAGCGCGCTGCAGGGCGGCTGGCCGTTCAGAGGGGGAGGTGGTAGGTGGAGACTCTCGGCTCCTCTTCTTCGGTGGTGCGGATTTGCTGGTACTGGACCTGAATGGGTTTACTGAGAACAGTGTTAATTTGATCTTTGATGAGCTGAATAATCTTTTTGATGGCCTATGGCCCTAGAGAGAGCAGCAGGAGAAAGGTAATGAGCGGGCCTAAGAGGAGAAGGAGGTAAGAGAGAAACCCATTGAATCTCTAGGAAAAGGCTCCTGAGGCTTCTTGCTCTAGCTTTCGTATTTTAAGGCCCTCTCTGACTTGGGCCAGGTTGTCTCTAATGATGCCAGAGGGGTTGACATAGAAGCAGCATTCTTCACCTAGAGCCGCACAGAGTCCTCCTTCTTTAAGGAGGAGGAGGTCTAACCCCCTATGATTTTGGAGGACTACTTCAGACAGGGAGTTGAGAGAGGTTTCTAGATGGGCTATGGAGGTTTCTAGATGGGCTATGTCCTCGTCGACAGCTTGCCTGGTGGAGGAAAGGGATGTATGTTGTGTGGTGAGAGCTGCAATCTCGGTGCTGGCTCCAGCGAGACCTAGAAGCGAAGCAAGTGTGATGGCGGTGATGATTTCTCGTTTTTGCACGGAAGGCAGTAGACGGAGGCGCTGCCAGGAGTCAAAGAATTGGTTATCATTATAAAAGAGAACACGGGGGAGCAAGACAACAAGCATAATACCATTATCTCCCCCTCTGTTTTTCTTAGCAGACTTATAGTAATTTTGTTAATCAAGACTTACAATTTTTATCATTGTAGAGATCTTATTAACATTTAAACTTATGTATTAATATAAGCGCTTATTTAATTTTTGGTCATTTGAATAGAGCTCTTTTATAAATTTTTGTTAATTTATATTACCATCCAGAGGTATCAAAATATACACTGACATTGAACGAACAGACAAACACAGAACAATCACAACACAGTAACAGAAACATACAGTTTACAATTAACTCATAATTCTTACTTTCTTGGTATAGCTGCTTTTAAGTTCTTATTAAGATTTCTTCTGGAATCCATGTTGCCTGTAACATGCAAGCTTGTGCTTGGAAACATTTTTATTAGTTATTCTTACTTTCTTGGTATAGCTGCTTTTAAGTTCTTATTAAGATTTCTTCTGGAATCCATGTTGCCCGGCTAGCTCAGTCAGTAGAGCATGAGACTCTTAATCTCAGGGTCGTGGGTTCGAGCCCCACGTTGGGCGCCAGTTGAGGGATGAAACGGGGTCCCTGTTATGGGACGAGCGGGGTCCCTGTTGCGGGACAAGTGGGGTCCCGTTGTGGGACAAGCGGGGTCCCTGTTAAGGGACAAGTGGGGTCCCATTGTGGGACGAGAGGGGTCCCTGGCGTGGGGAAGAAAGCCTCATACGGCCGCTGAGGCTTCCCTCGGGGGCTCTGAAGGCGTGGAGGGCGCACGACCCAGGAAGGAATCGCGGAGACAGGCTGATGGCACAAGTCTGGTTTATTGCGGAAGGGGATACGGCTTTATAGGGTTAGGGACTGTGTGGAGAGATTTGATAGGTGCGGGCGGGTACTGCTTCCTGATAGGTGAATGTAAGCGGTTGCTAGGCAGAGGGCAGGCGGAGAGGTTAGGAATGGGGGAGGGGAAAGGGGAAGTGAGAGCCGACCAGATGTTAGGCTAGGCGGGAGATAGTGGGAGGCGACCGTTATGATGTATCTTGCCCGGGTAGGCTGAGGGTGCTTCGCCCGTACCAGGCTGAGGGCGTGGTCGCCCGTTCCAGCCACCCTGAACTGCGGCTTCAGGCTGTGCACACGCCTGTTGCCAGGTTGGCTTAGCAATGGTGGCTCACACTCCCACAATTTTACATGGCATAAGCTAAGAACCTAGAAGCCCAGAGTCCAGGCACTTCCATTAACACACATACACATCAGTATATTGTATAAACTCATGGAGTTAATATTTAGAATATAGGTCACCATAAAAAAAGAATGAGAGTAAAGAATGGAAAGCTGAAGGTTAATCTGTGCAGGATTGGTAAAAAGATTGTAAATCTTTGGACATGAATAGAAATAGGGAAAGCACATCACAGAGTTTGTAACAAGGCATATATGACAGTGGTTGCAAAGGAAAGTTTAACGTCATTATATTACTAGAAAGAAAGCAAAAAATGTACCATGGAACTGTATAACAGTGAAACCTAATGTAAAATATGAATAAGGGTAATTTTGCATATATTAAATACAAAAAAACCAGAGAGACAGAGAATAGTAGCTATGGGGGAGAAAAGGCAATGGGCACTACTAAGGTTAATTACAACACGGTTAGAATGAAAAGGTAAGATATCTTTGCCTACCCCTCAAGGGATGGGAGACATTCTTAAGAAATTAGAAAATGCCAAGGACAGCTAGGTGGTAACCACAGAACCTGAAATGTAAGGACCTGGGTGAAGCTAGACTTACTGTTGAATTAAAGAAAAAATATTTAAAGCATAGCCTCCTGACTCTATATACCTTGCTAAAAATCTGCTAAGCAAATAATGCCCAGAAAAATTTTCTCCAATTTTAAAAGTGTTTCAAAAACAACCTTGTGTGTTGCAGGCAACATTGATTCCAGATGAGGTCTTAAAGGTATAAAACCAAAACAGGGGAAGGGGGGGATAGAAAACCCAAATATAACCATACCAAAAGAGTGAGAATCATTATGAGTCAAATTAATTTTTTTCCATTTGTGTGTCTAACTCTATTTGTATCTGTTCAATGTATATTTTCATATCTCCAGAAGGTAATATCAAATTAACAAATCAAAATTCTTAAGGGCATCTATTAAAATTAAATAATAAAAAATAAAAAATTAAATAAGTGTGTGTGTGTATATATATGTATATATATGTATACATATGTATACATATATAATTGGAGCACCAAATTAGAAAGGCCAAACAGGACAAAAAAGTCATTTGTGCTCCTGAGTGTGATGGAATTAGAATCAGGTGTTACCTCTCTATACATGCTTCTTCTGTCACTTTTACTGAACCTGTGAAGACTTGAATCTCTGGACTGCTATGTACCACCTGGGCCCTGAGCCTCAGCAGAGCTGCAAAACCAACTCTCCAGTTCTTTGGACTTAGCCCAGGTCAGCTAACAGGAAGGTGAGGATGGTCAACCACTACACCAGGAACCAAGAGAGTCTACAGCTGCAAGCAGGAGAATTTCATCAGCCATATGGTTTCTAATTTAGAGGTGGAGTGGACATCACCATGCCATGGTCCTGAGGATTGAGGAAAGATATGGATGAGAGTGGACTTACTGGTATTCTACTTTAGAATTATTGTGACTCTAGCAATGGAAGAAATTATGTCATTGATGTGGAGACAGTGGTACATTCATTGCATTTGATGAGTACATTTTGGAGAGTTACTTCACAGCATGGATTATAGTTTATCGTGTAGTTCACCGTCTCTCGCAGTCTATTCTGTGGGTTATGGCAGGCTATACAATGTCCTGTCTCTGTCCCTGCAATATCATTCAGGACAACTCCAAGTCCCAACAATGCCCCAATATCATACCTCTTTTTTCCTCTCCCTGTCCCCAGCAACTCCCATGGCCACTGACTGTTAATATCCTTTTCTTCTCATGAATTGACAGCTCATTTCTTTTTATTGCCAAGTGATATTCCTTTTATGGATGTACCAGAGTTTTTTTACACATCCACATATTGAAAGTCATATCAGTTTCTTCCAGTTTTTGGCAATTAGGAATCAATATTCATGTACAGGTTATTTGTTTGTTTGTTTTGTGGTCATAGTCTTGTCCTAAAATAAAATGGCTGGTTTTCATCAGAGTGGGAATATGTAGGAAAAGACCTGAATGGATATGAAAAGTTATAGAGGGCTTGTGAAATGAAATTTTGATCACTGCTGACTGTAATTTGATAAGGTTATTTAAAGGTGAAATTTGTCTTAAGGTGAAGTAACTAATCTATGTGGTTATAAATGATTAGTAGAGGTAATAGGAAGTATTAGGTTGTAGGAAATTTGTGGAAACATTTACTAAACTGAAGGCTTACAATGAAAGTGGCAGGTAGCCATTATTAAGTAGAAATCTATGAGTTGAATTTGATAACAAAAATAACTTCATAACAGAGATACCTGTCAGTTGCCACCTCAATCTGTTATAAAATAATATTAAATCCATTATTAGCTGCAATTTCAGGTATAATATTTGCAGAGATCCATGTTGTATTTACCTCTCTGAATGTTTTTAAAGGATCACCCTAATTGTTGAAAGTAAATGTACTCTTAGCATGTAAATATTAGTGTTACCCTAGGTGTGGGACTATATTAAGGTATGGTTAGGCAGAAGATGATCTTGATTCTATTTGGAATCTTATGTTTTCAAAAAATAACAGGGAAAGTAGATTTTTTCTGTACTGCTGAAGTTTATTTGTGAATCCTGTATATATTATAGCAAAGAGTGTGGTAGCTGTTCATTTTAATTGGATATAAAATACTTTCAAGGACCTTAAAAATATGTAGTTTCGTATAATGCATTATGAGTTATATGAGAAATGTTTGGGAACTGTTGTAAAATTAAAGGAATGTTCTAATTTTCTGTTGGTTAAATTGTATAAACAAAATACTTATGATTTATTTATGTATTTAGGGATAGTATAAAATACTTAAAAACTTAAGTTCTCACTGTCAATATTCTATCCTCATACTGATCTGTGATGGTGGTATTATTGGTTATAACTTTAGCTGTTCTTAGAAGAATGTGATATGTTATGAAAATAACCAAAATCCCTTATCAGTTACACTATTATGATGATTCTCCAAAAGAGCATGCAGTCAGCTCATCTTCAACATCCTGCCATAACCCACTGAATATACTGGGGGAGAGTGTAAATGACAGTTTAAACTATAATCCATGTGGTACAAGCAGTGCTCCAAAATATATTCACCAAATGTAATTAATGGGCCACAATGATGAAATGATGAGAGATTGTAGCTGTGGGAGGAGTGGGGGGTGGGAAGTGAGGTATGTGGGAACCTCTTATATTTTTCCCTCTTTAATTTTTTTAATGTTACATTAAAAAAATATGAGGTCCCCATATACCCCCACCCCCCTCACCCCACTCCTACCACTTCAACAACCTCTTTCATCATCATTGCACATTCATTGCATTTTGTGAATACATTTTGGAGCACTGCTGCACCTCATGGATAATGGCTTACATCGTAGTTTACACTTTACCCCAGTCCAGCCAGCGGGCCATGGCAGAACATACAGTGTCCAACATCTGTCCCTGCAGTACCACTCAGGACAATTCCAAGTCCTGAAAATGCCCCCACATCATATCTCTTCTTCCCTCTCCCTAGCCTCAGCAGCTACCGTGGCCACTTTCTACACATCAATTCTACAATTTCTTCCATTACTAATCACAATAGTTCCATAGTAGAATATCAGTAAGTCCACTCTAATCCATACTCTGTTCCTCCATCCTGTGGACCCTGGAATGGTTATGTCCACTCCACCTCTATATCAAGTGGGGCTTAGATTCCACATGAATGATGGATGCAATTCTCCTGCTTGCAGTTGTAGGCACTCTTGGATCCCTGGTGTGGTGGTTAACCTTCTTCACCTCCCTGGTCACTGGCCAGGGTAAATCCAATAAACCAGAGTGTAGGAGTTGCAAGTATGCTGAAGCTCAGGGCCTGGCTGTCACATGGACAGTCCAGAGATTCAGGTCTTGTGATTAATGTATCTTAAAAAAAGAAGGCAATTTATTTTAAAAATAAATAAATAAATAACATAAAAAAAGAAAGCCAAAAAAGGGGGAGGGGGCTTTAAAGGAGAAGCAAGGCGTGTCTGTAAGTTATATTTTACCTATTGATTAACATGATCTTGGTAGAGGTGTTAAAGTAAGATAAAACAGAAATTCTATTCGAGTTTGTTGTTAATGT
Organism: Dasypus novemcinctus; assembly: GCF_030445035.2. Taxonomy (NCBI): domain Eukaryota; kingdom Metazoa; phylum Chordata; class Mammalia; order Cingulata; family Dasypodidae; genus Dasypus; species Dasypus novemcinctus. The sequence continues at coordinate 89,284,674 of NC_080704.1, read as the reverse complement.
TCTTACGAAACAGCTTTATTTAAAACACAAGGAAATTAGGGCCTTGATTGTAAGCTCTTGCAGTGGTCATATTTATTCCTGGGATCATATCTTTAATTGTTATTTCTAAATCCTAAGATACTTTATTCTTTGTTTATAAGTGAATAGCTTCCCAGAATTTGTAAGCGCCTGTATAACACCTGGAACTTAGGGCTAATGTTAGCTAGCTCAATAGGGGCCGAAGAAGCAGCCTTATGGCTACACAAAAGGAATGGCCATAGAGGAGTGTCACAGTATGGCACTTGGCTAAGGCACTAGGCATTCCCATTAAATATTTTGACCGGGTTCAATATTATACAAGTTCGTAAGTCCTGTTCATGGCTTTGACCACATTCAAGTGTCTTACAGCTGTGGATATATACACAAAACCAACATACACTTAAGGTACTGGGAAAATAGATTCATTCATTTAGACCAAGCCGCAACTACTGCACATGGTGTCTCTCCATTTGATTTATTGGCACAGCCAGTTAGTATGATCCTTAAAACAATAATGGTATCTGCTACATCACCTGGGCATGTGCCCACAATGGATGGAAATACAGCTTTGCTGAAAATTCCTGTGGCTTTACTATCCAGTAATGGCTTGTTCTCCTTATCCTTATAATGGACACTGCTTCCAGACTGGCTTTGTTTCATAGCACCAGAGGGAACTATGCAACAGGCAGGTGAAACACTGGAATCAACCTTCCTGTTCTCACAAGGACTCATGTACTACACTGTGTCAGCTGCAAAAAAGACATACCAACAAGGGCAATAATTGCCAGAGTGATGTGGTTAGAACTTAAAAAGAAACACAACTAGGATTACAGCCTGCTCCTGTGGAGGATTAACATGTAGTTTTGTAAGCCCAGTTCCCACCCACACTCAGCAAATGTTCTAGGGTCTAGGTAAGAAAGTTTCACTGTTATTTTACTCACTGGAGAAGATGGCCCCCTCCAGATACCTACCAAACAATTGTGCTTATGCCCTCTGGCCTCTCTTCCTGATTCATACTGCTTCAACTAATATCTTCCTTGACTGGGCTGTCACTGAGGCAACAACCCACAGTCAATAGAACTGTTAGGTATATGGATACATGCCAACATCCAGCAGCTCTGGTCTCCGCTAAAATATCCTTCCCTTAACTTTGACAAATTGGGGTAATTTGCTAAAGACTGTATACAAGGGCTGCCCTTCTGGGAGACAACTCACAGAGCCCACAAACTCCTTTAATTACTAGTAGTCATTTGTTTGTGCTGTTTATATTGTCCTTATGGCCTTATATCACATTACCACCATTTATAACCCCCAAGGTCTATGCTCAGGGTTTCACATGGAAGAAGAGGTGGTAGAAACATTTCAAAAGTCATTGGACAGGGAAGCGGCTGTGACTCAATCAGTTGGGCTCCTGTCTACCACATGGGTGCCTTGGGTTCATGTCCTGGGGCCTTCTTGTGAAGGCAGGCTCGCCCACATGCTGCGGAGAGCTGCTGACCCAGGCACTGCAGAGAGCTGCCGGCCCTCAAGCATGACAGAAAGCTGCAGGCCTGCAAGCACTGTGGAGAGCTGACTCAGCAAGATGATGCCACAAAAAAGGAGACATGAAAAAATGCGGAAGAACACGCAGCAAATGGACACAGAGAGCAGGCAGGAAGCAAGCCACCGCAGGGGGAGGAATAAATAAATAAAAATAAATATAGACACAGAAAAACACATAGTGAATGGACACAGAAAGCAGACAGTAAGAAAGAAAAAGCTGCAAGGGGGGGGGAGTTTTTGGACAAAGTAAATTTTTCACATATATGACTGCATTTTCTCTCCCAGTGCTTCCAATTCACTCCCCTTCCAGTCATAGCAACATTCCATTTTTCAAATACTTAAAATCCTCAGGAACTGGTTGTAAGCTGTTGAATGATCAGTAAATCTTATAACATTCATTAGAAGTCCTGCTGTCCCTCACATACCTTCCCCATCTGCATGCACGCATGCATTATAAAAGACCTCTCTTGTTTCATGGTGAGCATGAATGATTGAGCTCAGAAAATGCTGTCTTTCTTCCTGCTGCCAAGGTTGAAGACCCCACATATTCTGCCTAAATAAATGCTCATTACTCACCAACTGGACATATGTGAGCTTTTGGTCTAACATTCACCTCAGTTTGGCAAGAAGCTGTCACTTTGCACATTTCCTTGCAATACTGAGATTTGCCAAGATGTATTCTAATTTCCCTTGTGATTACTTCTTTGACTTATTGTATTTTTAACAATGCAATGTTTAATTTTCACATGTTTATAATTTTTCAGTTCTTCCTCTTTTCTTGATTTCTAGCTATATTTCCTTATGGTCAGAGAAAATGCATTGCATTATTTAATTGTTCTTTATATCATTGGTTAAGTTTATTGCTAAATATTTTATTTTTTAGTTGCTATTGTAAGTGGATTTTTTCTGGAGTTCTCCACAGATAGTTCATTTCTAATGCATAGACACATTACAGATTTTTTTGTACAATCCTTATATTATGCCATTCTGCTGAACTTGTTTATTGGTTCTATGAACTTTTTTGTAGATTTTTCAAGACTTTCTAGATATAGGATCATATTATCTGCAAATAGGAAAAGTTTTAATTATTGTTTTCCAATTTGGACACATTTTATTTCTTTTTCTCCTGATTGCTCATTCTAGAATCTCTAGCACTATACTGAACATCAGTGGTAACAGTGGGCATCCATGCCTTGTTCCCAATCTGAACAGGAAAGATTTCAGTCTCTCAGCATCGAGTACAATATTACCTGTGTGTTTTTTATAAATTCCCTTTATCAGTTTGAGGAAGTTTCCTTCAATTTATATCCTCTGGAGTAATTTTATTAAAGAGAATGATGTGATTTTTCAAATGTCTATTCTGTGTCAATGAAATAATCTTGTGTTTTTTCTTCTTTATTAATGTGATGCATTATGATGATTGATTTTTTTTTTGTTGAACCATACTTGCATACCTGGCATAAAATCTCTTGATCATGATAATTATTTTAAAGTGTTGATGGAATCATTTAGCAAGGTTTTTTTTTTTTAGGATTTTTGCATCTATGTTCATTAGAAAAATGTGTCTTTAACTCTCTTCTTTTGTAGTATATTTATCTGACTTGGTATTTTGGAATTAGGGTGATTTTTGGCTTCATAGAAGGAGCTTGGTAACATTTCTTTCTGTTGAATTTTTTGGAAAAGTTCAAGTAAGATTAGCATTACATCTTCTTTGAAAGTTTTGTAGAATTTGCCTATAAGCCATCTGATCAAGGACTTTCATTTTGGAAAGTGTTTATTGACTTTTTTGATCTCTTTACATGAGATTGGTATGTTGAGATCCTCATGTTCTTCAAGGGTCAGTGCAGGTCATTTGTATCTTCCTAGAAACTTGACCATTAACTCTACATTGTATTATTTGTTGGTATATACTTGTTCATAGTATCCTCTTATGATCTTTTATTTCTGTGGGTTAATAGTAATGTTCTTATTTTTATTTCTCATTTTATTTATTTGCATCTTCTCTTTTTTGTCAATCTAGCTAAGGGTTTCTCAATTTTTTTTATCATCTCAAAGAATTTTCTTTTGTCTTTGTTAATTCTATTGTATTTTCTTCTCAATTTCATTTATTTCTGCTCTGATAATTGTTATTTCATTCCTTCTACTTGTTCGGGAATAGTTTACTGTTTATTTTGTAGTTCCTCCAGCTGTGTAGTTAGGTAATTCATTTTATTTCTTTTTCTTTTCTAGTGTAGTGATTGAAGGCTATAAATTTCTGTATTAGCACAGAATTCACAGCATCCCATAATTTTTTATATACTGTGTTCTTATTTTCATTCATCTCAAGATATTTGTTGATTTCTCTTGCAATTTCTTTGATTATTTAAGAGTGTGTTGTTTTATCTCTTCATATTTTGGTATTTCCCCCTTTTTTGCCTGCTGTTGATTTCAATTTCTATTTCATTATAATCAAAGTGCTTTGCATATTTTTTTAAATATACTGAAATCTGTTTTGTAACCCAACATATGGTCAATCCTGGAGAAAGATCAATGAACCCTTGAAATAATATATACCTAGTTGTTATGGGGTGTAATATTCTGTATATATCTATTAGGTTTAGTTCATTTATACTATTATTCAAGCTCTCTGTTTTCTATTAGGTTTAGTTCATTTATACTGTTATTCAAGCTCTCTGTTTTTTATTGATCCTCTGCCCAGATATTCTATCCAGTAATGAGAGTGGTATATCGAAGTCTCCAACTATTATTGTACATACGTCTTTTTCTTCCTCCAGTTTTGCCAGTGTTTGCCTCATGTAATTTGGGACATCCTGGTTGGGTTCATATACATTTATGATGGGTTATTTTTTCCTAATGAATTGCAAACTATATTAATACAAAATGTCCTTCTTTGTCTCTAAAACTGCTTTCCTATTAAAATCTATTTCTTTGGATATAAATATAGCTACTCCAGTTTTTTGTTGTTGTTGTTAGTGCATGCATGGAGTAACTTTTTTTGCTTTCACTTAAAATCATTTTGAATCCTTGAGTCTAAGGTGAGTCTCTTGCAGATAGCATATCAATTACTCATATTTTCTTATCCATTCTGGCAGTGTATGTCCTTTGACTGGGTAATTTAATCCATTTATATTCAATGATCTAACTAGTGTTATTACTGTAAAGGCAGTTCTTATATCACCCCATTTTACCTTTGTGTTTTATCTGTCATATCTCAGTTTCACCACTCTTTTTGCACTTTTAGTTACTATTATGGATATAATCATCATTTCAAAACTCTCTTCCAAGCCTCTCTCTCCTGTCCTTTCTTTTCAGGCTGTTGCGCTATCTTTAGAATTTCTTGCAAAACTGGTCTCTTGGTTACGGACTCTCTCAGTTTCTGTTTATCTGTGACTATTCTAAACTCACCTTCATTTCTAAATGGAAATATTGCTGGACAAAGATTCTTGGCTGGCAGATTTTCTCTTTCAGTATCTTAAATGTATACCACTACCCTCTTGCTGCCATGGTTTCAGATGAGAATTCAGCATTACATACCCCTAGTATGTGATGAATTGCTTTTTTCTTGCTGCTCACAAGATTCTCTCTTTATTTCTTATATTTGACATGCTGATTAATATGTGTCTCAGAGTAGGTATAATTAAGATTTATTTGGATGGGAGTGTGTGGTTTTTCTTGGACAAAGATATCTATGTCCTTTAATAGAGTTGGGGAATTTTCTACCATTATTTCCTCAAATACTTCTTCTGCCCCTTTTCCCTTCTCTTCTCCTGTAACACCCAAGACATAAGACATATATCTTTGCATTTCTCTTGCTGTCATATATTTCCCTGAGACACTGTTCAATTTTTTTCCCATTCTTTCTTTATCTTTTCTTTTATGTGTTTATTTTCAGAGGCCCTGCCTTCAAGCTCATTGATCTTTTCTCCTGCCTCTTAAAATCTGCTGTTATATGCCTCTGGTATGTTTTTAATTTCTATTGTGCTTTTCATTCCCATTAAATACACTATTTTTCTGTATATGATTTTCAAATTCTTTGGGCTCAAGCAATATCTCCTTTTTTTGTCTATTTTTTTTATGTTACATTAAAAAATATGAGGTCCCCATCTACACCCCCCCAAACCCATTACCCCACTCCTCCCCCCATAACAACAACCTCCTCCATCATCACGAGACTTTCATTGCATTTGGTGAATACATCTCTGAGTACCGCCACACTTCATGGTCAATGGTCCACATCATAGCCCACACTCTCCCACAGTCAACCCAGTGGGCCATGGGAGGACATACAATGTCCGGTAACTGTCACTGCAGCACCACCCAGGACAACTCCAAGTCCCAAAAATGCCCCCACATCTCTTCCTCCCACTCCCTACCCCCAGCAGCCACCATGGCCATTTTCTCCACACCAAGGCCACATTTTCTTCGATTACTAATCACAATAGTTCATGAATAGAATATCAGTAAGTCCATTCTAATCCATACTCTATTCCTCCATTCTGTGGACCTTGGAATGGTTGTGTCCACTCCACATCTATATCAAGAGGGGGCTTAGACCACATGGATGCTGGATGCAATTCTGCTGCTTTCACTTGTAGACACTCTTGGCTCTCTGCTGTGGTGGTTGACCTTCTTCACCTCCATGTTAGCTGAGTGGAGTAAGTTCAATAAACGAGAGTGTAGGAGCTGAAGTCTGTTGAGGCTCAGGGCCTGGCTATCACATGGTCAGTCCAGAGATTCAGGTCCCCTGGGTATACATTAAACCCCAGCACTGGTAAAAGTAACAGGAGGGGCTTGTGAACAAAGATCACATCTGAGTCCAACTCCATCACACAGAATCATAAATGGGGCTGGCGCTGAGAGCCACCGTCACTGCTGCCGCCGCCTCGGCTTGGGACTGTGCGGCACCAGGAGCTGCCCGCAGAACAGTGTCTCCTTAATATCCTTAATCTCTTTAGCCATATCATTGAACTGATTAAGATTTGTTTGAATATCTGTGATTAGTTGTCTCACCTCCTTTATGTCATCTGGAGGCTTAATTTGCTTCTCTATGCGTTATCTTCCTGTTTCTTTGTATGGATAGTAATTTTTGTTGGCGAATCAGCATCTGATTTATTTGATGCATTTATTTTGGGCTCAGTTTCTTTCTTTACTCTAGGGCTTTCTATTTGATTGGCTTTGTGCTAGAGCCCCTCTTTGATATATGGTTAGACTTAATTTGGAGCATTATATTGGTTTGTGTTTAGTTAATCTGAATTCTTTCACCTCTTTTTCATCTGCTTTGTTTTTTGCCATTTTTTTCTTGTTGTTTGTAGAGTAAGTGCCAAGGACATGTTTGGTACCATAAACAACTATTGACTCAGGAACTGATGAAGCTTCTCCCATCATTCTCCTTTGCCAGGGGTAGGAATGAAGCCACAGTACATGTACAGTAATCCAAGCCATGTATACCAAGACCATCTGTAGATTCTCAGAGAAAAAGATGAAGATTCATACCCCTCCCTGGTGTGGGGATGGAGCTCTAGTTGTGGGCATTACACTGAACTGTCTGGGTCAAAACTGACCACAGTTGTCCAGATAGATGAAGCACAAACTTCCCACCTCCCCTATCATGGGCAGGGATGGAACCACACGTGTGCACAACGAACTAATCTGTGCTGGCTGAAAGTGGCTACAGTTGCCTAGAGAGGCTGATGGAGCACTGCATCTCCTCTTGCCCTGATAGGGCAGGGATGGAGCTACTACTGTGCCCACTAACTGAGTCTATGCAGACCTAGAGCAACTTCCGAAGCCTGGAAAGGCTGAGAAAGCACTATTCCTCCTCTCTGTCAGGGGCAGGAAGGGAGTCCTACATGTGTCCAACATTCAAGTCCATGTAGGCCAAAAGTGATTGCATTTACCCAAGAGGCTATGGGAGTACTGTTCCTGATCCTGCCATGTCAGGGGTGGGAATGGAGACAGAGATATTTCTAATGGTCTAGTCTGTGCAGGCTGAAAGTAGCTGCATTTGCCGAGACTGAGGGATCACTGTCCCTTCTGTCCTGTGAGGAATGGGGATGGAGCTGGATATGTGCCCAAAAGATTAGTCCATGTGGGCCAAATAGTGGCTACAGTTGCCAAAGAGGATTAGGGAGCAATGTACCTCTTTTCCTGTGAAGGGTGTAGATGGGATCACAAGAGTGCCCAAAAATCATATCGGTGTGGGTTGAAAGTACCTGCAGTTGTCCAGAGTGGCTAAGAAAATATTGACGCCCTTTTGCCTTATTGGGGGAAGGGATGTAGCAACACAGATGCTCAAAAATGAAAGTACCTGCCAGGAGAGGCTAGTGCAAGTCTCACTAGCTTTCTCCTTGCTGGAGGTGGGGATGGGGCCTAGAGTAAGGTTGTAATCTGATCTGGGTGGAAAGAAACTAGTCCTTACCATCACTTTAATTTTCATTCAGCCTTGCTTCCCCTCATGCTGGGGGTGGAGTTAAAATGGCAGCTACCAGCTTCTTCCAATGAGCACAGGTGCAAACTTTAGCATTTGTTTATTGGATTATAATTAGCCAGCTGTACTTATGAATCAGTAGCTGAAGTCTGTGCCTAACTATCTCTTCCTCCTCCATTTTTGGAAAATGGAGTTTCCAACTCCAGTCACAGAATAGTTCCCAAGTTAGTTTATGCTTCTAGTAGAGAATGGGCAATGCCCTCCATGGTGTAGAGTACTCTACTCATGAATCTTCACTGCAGATGGGTGGTCTCCTTCTTCCATTCTTTCAAGCATGTTGCAGGATGCTCTTCTGGTCTTCTGGGACCCTCAAATAAGTGCTATAGATAGCACCAGATGATTATTAACTGCCCTGTAGGATGAGATAACTCTTTTGAGCTCCTTACTGTGCCTCAGTCTTGCCTCTCCTTTGTTGTGTCTTCTTGTAAAATCAACCCTTTTCTCAGGATATATCATTAATGTCCTGTGTAACAATTATTGTCAAAGTCTATTTCATTTGATATTAATATACTGAGCACAGCTCTTCTTTAGATACTATTTATATGATATATTTTTGCCATGATTTCACTTTCAACCTAAGTGTGACTTTGCCTATTTTTTGTCTTTATTTTTTTTATGTTACATTCAACAAATATGAGGACCCCATATACCCCCAATCCCCTCACTCCACTCCTCCTATAACAACAACCTCCTCCATCATCATGGGACATTCATTGCACTTGGTGAATACATCCCTGAGCACTACTGCACCACATGGTCACTGGTCCACATTATAGCTTACACTCTCCCCCAGTCCACCCAGTGGGCCATAGGAGGACATACAATGTCCAGTATCTGTCCTTGGAGTACCACCCAGGACAACTCCAAGTCATGAAAATGCCCCCACATCACATCTCTTTTTTGCACTCCCTACCCTCAGCAGCTATCATGGCCACTTTCTCCACACCAATGCCACATTTTCTTTGATTACTAATCACAACAGTTCCAGAATAGAATATCAGTAAGTCCACTCTAGTCCATACTCTATTCCTCCATTCTGTGGCCCTGGGATGGTTATGTCCACTCCAACTCTATATCGAGAGGATGCTTAGATTCCAGTTGGATGATGGATGCAATTCTGCTTGCAGTTGTAGTCACTCTTGGCTCCCTGGTCTGGTGATTAACCTTCTTCACCTGCTTATTAGCTGGCTGGGGTAAGTCCAATAAACCAGAGGGTAGGAGTTGCAAGTCTGTTGAGGTTCAGGGCCTGGATATCACATGGTCAGTCCAGAGATTCAGGTCCCCTGAGTATACAGTAAACCCCAGCATAAACCTCAGGTCTGGTAAAAGTAACAGGAGAGGCTTGCGAACAAAGATTACATCCGAGTCCCAACTCCATCACACTTAGGAACACAAACTCCAAAGTAGGACCAACTGACAAGGCACTGAACTCCATCTGCCATGACCATAGAACCTGTGGGTCTCTAGCCCTCAGATGAACCAATACCTGGGGTTGTATCTACTTTAGCTGTCTCTGGGACTCTGCTGAGGTGTGCATAAGGGTGACCCCTCTGATGACCTCCTGGCTCTTTTTTGTGACTTTGAATTTAAGGCTAGTCACTTGTAGACAGTATATGATAGGTACATGCTTTTTTCCATTCTGCCAACCCCTGACATTTGGCTAGAGAGTTTAATACATTTTTATTTAAAGTAACAAGTGAAAATATAAGACTTTCTTCTGGTTTTTGCTTTTCAAAAATTAGTAGATTTTGCTATATAGTCATTGTTGTCTTTATAACTTTTTATTTAACAATTCCTCCTTTAATGCTTAAACTCATTCATTTGATTTTTTTATTGCAAAATTTTGCATCTTTTATCACTTTTTCAGATATTTTATTGTTATCAGAATGGGGCTTAAATTTAACATTGGAAATCTAAAGAAACAAATTTGATCTGATGCCAACTTAACTTCAGTGGCATACTTACATACACTGTTCCAGCAGATCTGTCCTTCTACTATTTCGTTGTACTTGTTTCCATTTATATTTGTATATACTGTATGTCCTAAACCATAATTTTATCATTACCATTTATGCAATTGCATTTCAGAAACTATAGGAAGTAAAAAGTGGAATTACATGCCAAAAAAACAAAAGAAATAATACTAGCATTTATAATTACCCATATTGTGATCTTTTGAATTCTTGATTTCATTTTATATATGTAATTTTTTTTAATTTTAAAAAGACACTTACATTATACAAATGTCACATAAAAATATAGAGGATTCCCTTATGCCCTGATCCTCACACCTCCCACATTTACCCATATTAACAACACCCTTCATTAGGGAGGTACACTCATTGCAATTAATCAACTCATTTTGGCACATTGCCTCTAAGCCTGGATTAAAGTTTAGATTGTAGTTTACAATCTCACCCACCCAATTCTGTAGGTTATGGCAAGATAAATAATGGCCTGTATCAGTCATTGCAATGTCATTCAGGAAAATTCCCACGTCCCCAAAATGTCCCCATATTACACCTGTTTTACCTTCTCTCTGCCCTGAGAACTTCCATTGTTCACTGCTTCCACATCAATGATATAATTTCTTCCATTGCTAGAATCACAATAAATCTATAGTAGAATGCCATTAAGTCTATTTTAGTCCATAATTCATTCCCCAATCCTGAGGATTCTGGGATGGTGATGTCCACTCCACCTCTAACTGAGAGGGAGCTGTGATTCCATGATGACAATGGCAGGGACTGTCTTGCTCTCAGTTGTAGATATTCTTGGTTCCTTGGTGTAGTAGTTGTCCATCATCACTTCCTTGTTAGTTGTCCTGGATGAGACCAATGAACTGGAGAGTAGGTTTTGCAAATCTGATGAGATTCAGGGTGCACCTATCACATGGACAGCCCAAAGATTTAAGTCTCTTGGATGTACACCTACCAGCTCTAGTATTAATTATAGATTCAAATTGAAGTATAGAGGAGCCACCTGTAGGGAAACCACAATTGAGTCTAACTCTGTCACACTGAGGAGAATAAATTCCAAATAAGGTTCACTGGCAAGGCACCAAACTGATGAGTTTTCTACCCTGACTATAGTGTCTGGATATCTCCAGAGCCCTCAGGAGTCCTGCTATGTGGGGTAGTATATACTTTGGCATTCAGTGAGATCCTGCTGAGATGTGCATAAAGGTAACTTCTAGAATGACTTTCCGACTGACTTTGAAGTCTCTTAGCCATATAAACTCATTTGTCTTTACCTATTCCGCCTATTGCTCAAAGTCTTTTAACAGTTTCATTGCTATTTGGTGCTTGGTAGTAATACCTTGGTGTGAATGAGGTTCAACCCCTGGAGACATGCCCCACACTGGGGAGAAAGTAATGTATGTATATGCTGAGTTCAGCTTAGAGAGAGACCATATATGTGTAACAGGGAGAATCCTAGGAGGCAACTCTTAGGCACCCTGTAATACTAGGCTAAGTTTCAATTTCAAGAGTAAAGATTCATAAACACAGTCCTCAATATCCAGGACCCAGAAATTGACCATTCCCTCTTCACTAGTCATTGCCCCTGCACTCGGGGAATTCTTGCTGCTCCATTAGATAAAGTGACAGAGCTCCTCAGGATGGGAATTTGATATGAATTCAATTGTGTGAATATCCACACACTGTGGTAATGTCCCATGAACATTTAACCACACTTATGTGTGTTACATGTGTACCCAGGTGAGATTCCTCTCATGCATCCTTCATCACTGTCACCCAGCATCAAATTCTCCCCTGCCACAGTTGTAACCCTTCTGTGATCCCAAACTTCTTGAAAAATGAAGCAAATAAAATAACCAAATAAAATTTAAGAAAATGAAATAATAATTACAGTTTTTAAAATAAGAAATGAAATACAAAAAAATAAAAATTAAAAATTGGGATAAAAAATAAAGAAAAATATTTTTGAAACTTTTTTGACATTTTGTCTTTAATCACTATATGATCTGTTGTCCTATATGTACAGTGACATTTTCTTCCATTTATTCCCCCAATGTCTTACTTTTTTCATTTTATCCTCATCAAAGTGTTAGGTTACACAAAAGATCACATACCAGGAAGCAGTTGTGGATCAATTAGTTGGGCTCCCATCTACCATATGGGAGGTCCTCGATTCACGTCCCAGGGCCTCCTTGTAAAGGTAAGCTGGCCCTTGCGCCTTGGAGAACTGATGGCCCGTGCACCGTGGAGAGCTGATGGCCCATGTGCCACAGAGAGCTGAGGGTCTATGCACCACGTAGAGCTGACAGCCTGCGTGCTATGGAGACCTGGTGCAGCAAGATGACGCAGCAAAGGAAGACAAGAAGATACAGAAAAAAACTCGCAGCGAATGGACATAGAGAAGAGACAGCAAAGAATGGACCAAGCTGCATGGAGGGGAATAAATAATCTTAAAAAAAACACATACCTAATATAGGAGACTCCCATATTCCCCCCATCTAGCCCCTTTTCCCCCTTCTATTAATAACATTTTAATATCCCCTGTTCCATCTATTCTATTCCTCCTTCCCCTTTTCCTCACTACCCATGGCAAACTCCAGGCTTCACTCTTTGAAGGACAAGATTCATAGTTACTTACAACACTGCTGATGGCTTGACACATGGGTCTGTCCTCCCATATTAGGCATGGCCCATTCTCTTGAGAGACTTCCACCCCTCTGTTTGAGAACATAGTGGCCTTCACCATGATGGGAGTCCACCAACTTGCTACTAATATGTATGTCTCCACCCACTGATATAACACACTATGGCAAGATGAACCCTCAGACACTACCAAGAAGCCTGCCCCAAGTGTTCCCTGTCCTGATTGCCCCCACCTCCAACACCCCAAAACAGCAACACTCACTTGCCATATTACCAAAAGAACATTCCCAATATTGTACCTTCAACCATGCATCTGCGAATCCCCAGTGTTCAACTTTTCCCTCCTCCAACCCTCCCCCCAGTTCCAAGGACAGTCCAACCTATTACACCACTGTCATGCCCCCCACTGCACAGTCACACACTTCCACCTTATCAGTGATTTTGTCCATATGGGCATTGATTTCTTTATGCAGGTTCAATCCACTGTCTAGTTCCCTTTCCTTTCAATCTGAAGAACTCCCATTTGCAGTACTTGCAGGGCAGATCTAATTGTGATGAACACCCTCAGCTTTTCATCATGTAGGAATGCCTTACTCTCTCCCTCATTTTGGAAACAGGCTTGCCAGATATTCAAATTATTGTTGTCAATTGTTTTCTGTCAACACCTTAAGTATTTAATTCCACTGCCTTCTTGCTTCCATTGTTTCTAATTAGACATTAATCTTATTGGTACTCCCTTGTCTGTAACGCATTTCATTTCTATTCCAGGTTGCAAAAATCAATCCTTGTCCTTAGCATGTCACAATTTCACTATGGTGTGTCAGGAAGCATTTTTCATTGAGTTTATCTTTTTTGTTGGATTTCATGAATGTGCATATTCATATCGTTTCTTATGTTTCTGAACTTTTGGTCATGATTTCTTTGAATATGCCTTCTGTCCCTATCTCTTTTTTTCTGTTTCACACTTCCATAATGCATATGTTTGTAAACTTGAGGTGTTCAGTAGATCTCTTAAGCTCTGGTCACTTTTTAAAACTTTTTTTTTTCTTTCTGCTCCTCCACCTGAATCATTTCATTTTTTGAATTTCAGTTCACTGACTCATTCTTCTATTAATTCTAATATGGTCTTGGAACCCACTTGGGAATTTATTTTCACAAATTAACTTTATTAATAGAGATTAATATAGCATAAATCCTTCCAAAGTGTACAATCAGTGGTATTTGGTATAATTACATAGTTGAGCATTCATCACTTCAATAATCCTTAGAATGTTTTCATTATTCCAATAATCATAATAATAAAAACAGATGCAAAAAGTAAAAAAAAAAAATCTCCTCACCTCTCAATCTCTCTATGCTTCCCCTGGCACAACTGCTATTCTCTTTCCATCTCTCTAGTTTATTTGTACTTATATTTTTTAAAAACCATCACAGATGCAATATCACTCATATTCATATTTCAAATAAGGTGGCACTCTTTTATACAGTCTCATGCTACATTTTTTTGTTTTCCTTCAAGTATTATACATGACCTTAGAATTTCCCTTTCAACCACTGTCAAACCCATATATTAGCTCTGCTAGTCACAGACACTGATTTGTTTTCATCATTTCTATTAATGTCCAAAGATTTACAAAAAAAAACCTTTTTACCAGTTCTGCACAGATTAAACATCAGCTTTCCATTCTCTACATTCGTTCTATTTTGTGGTGACCTGTATTCTAATTATTAACTCCATGAATTTACACAACATATTTAGTTCATAATAGCACAATCAAACTGTGTTTGTCATTTTGTGTCTGGCTTCCTTCACTCAACATAATGTCTCCAAGTGTATCCACATTGTCATATGGTTCACAACTTCATTTCTTCTTACAGCTGCATAATATTCCATCATGTGTATACAACACATTTTGTTTATCCATTCATCCATTGATGGACACCAGGGTTGTTTCCAAATTATGGCAGTTGTGAATAATGCAGCTTTGAAGATTGGTGTGCTGATGTCTGTTCATGTCACTGCTCTCGGTTTTTCTGAGTATGTAACTAGTAATGATATTGCTAGGTCACATGGCAACTCTATATTCCACTTCCTTAGGAACTGCCAAACTATCTTTCATAATGTTTGTACCATTCTTCATTTCCACCAACAGTGAATAAGCATTTCTATCTCTCCACATCCTCTCCCACACTTAAGATTTTCTGACTTTTTAATAGTGACCATTCTAATAGGTGTGAAATTATATCTCATCACTAGTGGTGTTGAATATTTTTCATGTGTTTTTCACAATTTGTATTGCTTCTTTTAACAATTGTCTTTTCAAGGCTTTGGCCCATTTTTTAATCATGTAGTTTCTTTTTTTATTGTTGTGCTGTTTGATCTCTATATATCATTGATATTACATACTTATTGGACATGTGATTTCTAAATATTTTCTCCATTTGAGTCAACTGCTTTATCACCATTTTGACAAAATCCTTTGAGGTATAAAAGTATTTAATTTTGAGAAGATCCCATTTATCTATTTTTTTCTTTTCTTTTTTATTTTTTCTCATGCTTTTTTGTAAGGTTTAAGCTTATTAACACCTACCACAAGATCTTGAAGGTTTTTTCCTACATTTTCTCCTCAGAATTTTATGTTTGTTGCTTTTATATTTAGGTCCTTTTGAATCAATTTTTGTATAAGGGGTAAGATAGTGGTCTACTTTCTTTCTTTTGAATATGTATATACAGTTCTCCCAGCACCATTTGTTGAGTAGACTGTTCTGGCCCAGCTTGGAGGGCTTGACAACCTTGTCAAAAATGACTTGAGTATAAATGTGAAGCTTTATTTCTGAGTTCTTGATTTGGTTCCATTGTTCAATCTGTCTTTATGCCAGTAGCATTCTGTTTTTAGAACTGTAGCTAAGTAATATGCTTTAAAGTCAGGATGTGGAAGTCTTCCAACTTTGTTCCTTTTAAAGAAATTTTTGGCTATTCAGGATCCCATAACATTCCAAATAAATTGGATAATTGGCTTTTCTATTTCTACAAAAAAAAGCTGTTGGGATTTTTATTGGGATTTCATTGAATCTATAAGTCAGTTGGATAGAATTGACATGGGAATTTTTAGCTGAAGTTATTGTGGTTTTCAATTCCATTGTTTTGTTTGGTTCATTTGAAAATTTCTCTCCTTTTTAGATTCTCAAATTGTTCATTCATTGCATCCCTGATATCCTTCAGTTCTTTCTCTGTTTTTCCTTTATCTCCATGAGCATATTGAGCACTGTGATGTTTTGAAGCTGTTTACATTTCAGAAAAACATGTCCTTAAATTTAACCCATTATTGTGGCTTTCAACCCATTGTAAGTAGGACCTTTGTTGAGACTACTTCAGCATAGATGTGACTCACCTCAATCAGGATGGGAACCCAATCCTACTACTTGAGGTTTTTTTTTAAGATTTATTTATTTATTTTCCCCCCTTCCCCTCCTTTCACCCTGCTGTTTTGCTATCTGTGTTGTCTTCTCTTCTCATTTTCTCTCCTCTAGGATTCACTGGGATTAAATCCTGGAGACTCTTGATGTGGAGAGAGGATCCCTGTCAATTGTGCCACCTCAGTTCCTATTTTCTGCACTTCACCTTGACTCTCCCCTAGTCTCTCTTTTGTTGTATCATTACCTTGCTGCATAACTCATTTGCATGGGCATTGGCTCATCTCAGGGGCACTTGTGCAGGCACTGGCTCACCACATGGGCACTTGCACAAGCAGTGGCGTGCTATACAAGCACACTTCTCTTCTTTTTCACCAGGATACCCCAGGAATCAAACCTGGTAGGTGGAAGCTCTATCACTTGAGCCACATCCATTTCCTGAGAGACTTATAAGAGAATGAAGTTTAGACAGAGACAGCCACAAGAATCAAAGAAGTTGAAACAAGCTAGAAGAGAAGGAAGAGACAAGGAAATGCCTCCATCAGCCTAGCTGTTGTCAGAAGAACCAAGGATTACTGGTAGCCAGGCCCAGAATGCCACAGTCTTTAGGCAGAAAACATTGCATTGATGATGTCTTGATTTGGTCATTTTCCTAGACTCAAACTGGTGAGCAAATAAATTCTCATTGTTTAACTCAACCCATTTCATGGTATTTACTTAGGCAGTCTAAGAACCTAAAAACAAGGATCCCATTTTTAAAGTCTTGGTCTGGTATGTCCAACGTTTTGTCCTTGTAGTTGATGGTTTCTGCATTTTTTATCTTATTCCTTTGGATGTACCATCATTTTCTCTCTCTTTGTATTGAAATATTTTGTGACCTACTGTACATTTTAATGTTTAGTATGGTATATAGTTCCAAAACTTTCTGTTCTTTAAGTTTGCATTCAGCCACTGACATGAAAATCATTACCTTGAATGCCAAAAGCTAACACAAATAAACAAAAGTAACAAACACAAACTGGCTTTTCTTGGCTAATAGTCTACTTTACAGTTTAAAATTTGCATCAAGTTCAGCCCATTGCAAATGCATAATGCAGTGTTCTCTCCATCTTATTTTAGCCTACTTCTTTTTCTTCACTTGTGCCTCCCAGGAGCCTTAGGAGTTCCTCCATTTACAGAAATTCAAATGTTCCCTCAACTCACTATAAAATAGACTTTCTACCCCTATTGTGTGCTTGATTTTATGACAATGTAGATAATTCTTTTCACCAGCCAGATTTGCTTAATTATAATACTGCTTTAACTGTTCACAAATTCCTTCTTCCTGTAGGAAAATTTCTAGGAGGGCGAGCACAAAGCAAATTTTTTCAGTTCAGTCTTTCAGGCTTCAATCTAATTGACAATGATAAACAGGAAGCTCAATGTGTCCATGAGGGTTACTCTGTTTCCATTGGAACAAGGCCAGGTATCCACAATGGGAGTGCAGGCTGGCTTCACATCATGCCCCAGAGGGGATGGGGATAAGGACAGCAATGGTGTCACAAACTTGGACTTCCATTTTAAAAAATGTTTTCTTTATTTGGCATTTACCCATTTACTTCAACCCTTTAACTCTTTTCTGGATTCTTAAGGAATTTAGCTCTGCCAGATTCTGCTGTTTTTTCAAAGATTATATGGGGGTTGGATGCTTTCCTGGAGTATTACCCCGTGATTTTTGTCCAGTGTATACCTTCTATGAGCTTTAATATC
This sequence comes from Dasypus novemcinctus, assembly GCF_030445035.2. Classification (NCBI taxonomy): domain Eukaryota; kingdom Metazoa; phylum Chordata; class Mammalia; order Cingulata; family Dasypodidae; genus Dasypus; species Dasypus novemcinctus. Next base: position 89,266,842 of record NC_080704.1, on the reverse strand, counting down.
TTGTGTTTTTGTTTTCATTCATCTCATGATATTTCCTGATATTATTGTGACTTATTTGACCCACTGATTGTTTGACTATGTTGTTTAATTTCAAGATATATGTTGGTTTCCAATTTTCTCTCTGTTATTGGTTTCTAGTTTCGTTCCATTGTGGTTGAAGAAGATGTCATTTTATACCTGCAAAATTTTAAAATTATTTACACTTACTTTGTGATCTAACATGGGGTGTATCCTGGGTAATGATCCGTTCACTTGAGAAGAATGTGTTTTCTGTTGTTTTGGGGTGCAGTGCTCTGTATATGTGTTAGGTCAAGTCCATTTATAGTTTTTTTTCCTCAAGTTCTCCATTACCTTTTTGATCATCTGTCTAGACGTTCTGTCTAGACGTTCTATCCCATTGAAGAATGTGGTGAACTGAGAGAAGTCTCCAACTAATAAAGTAGTGGTATGTATTTCTAATTTCAGTTTTTTTCAATGTTTGCATCATATATTTTGAGACAGGTCTTAAAAGCGAGGGAAGAATGGAAATAAAAAATTTTTCCGATGCCTCAATTTTCTCAAAAGAGAAGGCAAGATAATTTGGTATGAGTGAGGAGGGAAGGATTTCAATAAAGGACTTCAAGCATCACTTTTTGTGATAAATAAAATTTATAATTCTCAGAAATGTATTTATCACATTTGTCACAATATGTATATAGTAGGACATTATTGGCAATTTCATAACTTAAAAATTTATTGATGGACATTTACGTTTTTTCTGATTATTCTCATTCATTTTTTTGTGCTATGACAAATAATGCTATGGAGACTATTGTTGGCACAATCAGGCACTTATATAAGCATATCTTCACGACAAAGTCCTAGATGTGGAATTACTATATCAAGGGGTACATACATTTAAAATTTTGATAGATATTGCCAAAAAGTCCTCCAAAGTAATAAAGTAAAAGTGCCTGTTTCCCCATGCCTTTGATAGCAAAGCACATTATCAAATTTTTGGTCTTTCTAAATCTGATAAATATAAATATTATCTTATTGAATGTACATTTTTAAATTATGCATTTAAAAACTGAGTGCTGTTGAGCCCATTTTAAGTTTAAAAGACCACTCTGAACTACTTTCTATGCTTTGCCTGACTTCTAATAAACTCTTAGCCCTTTTCTTACTGGTTTAAGAATTCTTTATATATTAAATATATATTCTATCCTAGGTACTGAGATATACTTTCCCCAGTAGTTTGCATTTCTCCTTCTTTTTTAGATATACATAATTTATTTGCAATGTAATCAAATTTATCAGTTTTCCTTTTTGGCTTCTCAGTTTGTGTCTTGCAGATCCCACAACAAGATTATAAAAATACCTCTTTTTCATTTTCTCTTCTAGTATTTATATGGTTTTATTAAGAATCTCTATTTTTCATCCATAAGAAACTTATTTTGATGTGTGAATGTACAGATTTTAAAATCAAATGATTTGTGAGTTGATTTCAATGGGAAATAATTTTTAGACATTTTAATATAAGTAAGTTTGTTGTAGGCCATAGGCTGGAATAAATTGGGAAAATAAACAGCTAAAGGAAGATGAGAAATAAAATACTTGAGGAAAGAAAAATGTGGAAGGAAAATTAAAATTGTAAAGAAATATGTAGCAAAAAGAATAAAATAACAGTGCAGTAGACATCTGGTCAAGAAGTACTGTTGTCTTACAAAAAAGAATAATAATTAGGACTGTATATGGTAGAATGATTAATTTAACAACTCTAAAAATAATTTGTAGCTTATTTCACCACTCTTCAGTATAAAAAAAATTAAACCAAAATATTCTTTGTTTGCTTTTTGACTTGCAATAGGTGAGTGTCTGTTTTTAGAAAAGGGTAATCTCAGTACAACAATTTTATTTTTTATTTTTTTATTTTGTCTTTATTTTTAATGTTACATTAAAAAATATGATGTCCCCCTATACCCCACACCCCCCTCACCCCACTCCTCCCCCCATAACAACAACCTCCTCTATCATCATAAGACATTCTTTGCACTTGGTGAATACATCTCTGAGCACTGTTGTACCTCACGGTCAATGGTCCACACCATAGCCCACACTCTCCCACAGTCCACCCAGTGGGCCATGGGAGGGCATACAATGTCCGGTAACTGTCCCTGCAACACCACCCAGGACAACTCCAACCCCAGACAATGCCCTCACATCACATCTCTTCCTCCCATTGCCTACCCCCAGCAGCCACCATGGCCACTTTTTCCACACCAAGGCCACATTTTCTTTGATTGCTAATCACAATAGTTCATGAATAGAATATCAGTAAATCCACTCTAATCCATACTCTATTCCTCCATCCTATGGACCTTAGAATGGTTGTGTTTACTCCACATCTATATCAAGAGGGTCTTAGATTCCACATGGATGCAATTCAGTTGTAGGCACTCTTGGCTCCCTGGTGTGGTGGTTGACCTCCTTCACCTCCATGTTAGCTGAGTGAGGTAAGTCCAATAAAGCAGAGTGTAGGAGTTGTAAGTCTGTTGAGGCTCAGGGCCTGGCTATCACATGGTCAGTCCAGAGATTCAGGTCCCCTGGGTATCTTTTTCTTCTAACTCAGCCTAACTACTTCCACCTCTTTTTCACCTCTTAAAGTTTTCTCAACTAAGAGTGTAAATAAATACCCAAATGCCTGAATGTAAGGATTGAATATATTCTCTCCCCAAATATAAGAATACCTAAGGTAATGAAGTATTAAAAATAGATCTATGAGTATATGCAGAATAGAGTTAAAGCAGGTCTGAGACTGGTATTTTTAGAAAATGAAAGGTTGTCTCTTGGCTGGCATTTCAGAACTTGAACTTTGGTAGGGTTCCCACCATTATCAGAGTGGCTCACTGTACCTAAACTGTTTGTAAAATGTGGTTTATGCTGAGCACTGGGTTTCTTTCTAGGACTCTGAAATTTTGGTATATACCAGGAGCCCCACTAAAACCCTTGATTCTGAGGTTCACATGTACTTCCCTGTGAAACATTTTGCACTACTTGTCACAGCTCGCTGCAGGAATTAAATACTTCCTGGTTGATTCCAACAAGAATGGACTCTTAGATGATTGATCTTAATTTCCTCCAGATTTAACATGATGTGACTTTTGCCTTTGCTAATTTTGCTTTGCATCCTTTCACTGTGAGAAATCATAGCCATGAGGACAGGAATATGCTTAGTCTTGAGGCATCCTAGCAAATCACCAATCCTTAGGATGGTCTTGGGGACCTCTGACAAAACATAAATTCCAATATACATTAAAACTCTGATGTAACATTTATATATAAAACTTTAAAGACAGTAGAAATTAAAATCAGTTCCAAAATCCTAAACATTATTCTAACATATGAGCTTAACTCATTAAAAGTTGTTTTAGCTACAAACCAAAGAGCAGTCTTTAGAAGTAGGTAATATAGAACAGTTACACTCAGTTTTATGGGCTATAATTGTACATATAATTAGTAATAAACACAAAATAACTGTTATTGACTATGAAAGAAAATAATTTATTCAAATATATATTTGGCTTAGAACACAAAAGCTAGTCATCAATCTATTTGCAATGTAAAACAATATACATGATTACCCACTCTCTAATGATGACTAATGCTTAATTCATGAGTGTTTTAGTTTCCTTGGCTATTCAAGAAAATATCATGCAATTGAGAGGGCTAAATAATGGGAATTTATTTGCTCATGATTTTGAGGTTAGGAAAAATTCCAAATCAGGGCATCATCAAAGTGATACTTTCCTCTCACGACAACCGCTTTCTAGGGCTGGTTGCTAGTGATCCTTGGTCCTTAGCATGTCACCTGATAAGGCATGTGGTGGCATTTCCTGGTCTTTTCCTTCTCTTCTGGGCTCCACTGATATCTGGCCCCTTGTTTCCTATAGCTTTCTCTCTTTGTCTCAATTTCATTCTGCTTATAAAGGACTCTGGTAACATGATTAAGGCCCATCCTGGTTTGGGCCACTCTTTAACTGAAGTAATCCCATTAAAAGTCTTACTTATAAGAAATCCATATCATAGGAGTGGGTTTAGTTTAAGAACATATTTTTCTCTTCGAAAATGTGGCATTGGTGTGGAGAAAGTGGCCATGGTGGCTGCTGCAGGTAGGGAATGGGAGGAAGAGATGAGATGTAGGGGTGTTTTCAGGACTTGGAATTGTTCTAGGTGGTGCTGCAGGGACAGTTACCAGACATTGTATGTCCTCCCATGGCCCACTGGGTGGACTGTGGGAGAGTGTGGGCTATGGTGTGGACATTGACCATGAGGTGCAGCGGTGCTCAGAGATGTATTCACCAAATGCAATGAATGTCTCATGATGATGGAAGAGGTTGTTATTATGGGGGAGGAATGGGGTGAGGGGGGTGGGGGGTATATGGGGACCTCATATTTTTTAATGTAATATTAAAAAATAAAGAAAGACAAAAAAGAACACTTTTCTGGGGTACATGTAGTGCCAAACCACAACAATGAGCAAAAAATAAAAGTAAAAATCTAAAAATGGTTTACCTTTTTAATCTTGACATTTTGCAGACATTCTTTATCACATTTCTTGGTGTACCTTCTAAGTTCATTGACAGCAAACTTCAAGTTAATTAGATGTTACGAATCATGTTAATGATATTCAAAAAGGTCATTTTGAAATACAAGAACTCATAGAAAATATATTAAGATCATAAAATATACCAGGTAATATCTTACTTGAACCAACTATTCACAAAGTTTTTGTCAGAGTCGCAGACCCAAAGGGTATCGGGAATGAAAGACAAAGAGAGATTGGCATCAGGGGATCTGAGAGCATTGAAGCCTCAAGCTCATTAGACAAGTTTATTAATCTCAGGGGCTTCTTTATATACTCCAAGCAATCGTGAGAACCAGCAACTATCCTAGCTAACTATTCCCATTACCTCAACCTGTGTAAAACAATGGATCAAAATCTACAATTATAATTCAAAGCACAAAATTTCAATGTTCTGTTATATTGTCAAGAAAGCATACCCATAAATCTTGTTGCCCATGTTGTCCTGTTCTACCTAGTCCTCATTCTACCTGAATGTACACATCTCCTTGCTAGATTTATGACTTGCAAGTATAGCTCTGGAGACAGCATGACTTGGTGGTCAAGGAAGGAACTTGCTTCCATGGAAACAACATGCCTTTGTTTCCCACAGTTTTTGAATAAAAGAACAATTTTTTCTCATCTACACTTGTTTCCCATTTCCACCAAGGCAATGCTTCCTTACAGAAGACTGTAGCTTTCTGGGGCTGGCTGCTGGTCATCCTAAGTCCTTGATTTTTCTGTCACGTGGCAATTGACATGGGAACCTCTTCTGCTTCTTTCTCTTACAGGTTGTGGTGTTTTGCAGCTCAGACTGCTCTGTCTAACTTTCTTTCTCTTTGTGATCTTCCCTATTAGGCCATCAGTACTAGCATTAAGACCACAGCATCCATGTGGAATCTAAGCCCCCTCTTGACATAGATGTGGAATGGACACAACCAATCCAAGGTCCACAAGATGGAGGAATAGAATTTGGATTAGAGTGGACTTTCTGATATTCTATTCATGAACTATTGTGATTAGTAATTGAAGAAAATGGTGGCATTGGTGTGGAGAAAGTGGCCATGGTGGCTGCTGGGTGTGGGGAAAGGGAGGAAGAGATGAGATGTGGAGGTGTTTTCAGGACTTGGAGTTGCCCTGGGTGGTACTGCAGAGACAATTACTGGACATTGTAGGTCCTCCCATGGCCCACTGGATGAAACGTGGGAGAGTGTGGGCTATGATGTCCATTGACCATGAGGTTCAGCAATGCTCAGAGATGTATTCACCAAATGCAATGAATGTCTCATGATGATGGAGGAGACTGTTGCTTTGGGGGGAGTAGTGGGGTGAGGGGGTGGGGGGTATATGGGGACCTCATATTTTTTGAATGTAATATTTTAAAAAATGAATAAAGACAAAAAAAAGATTTAAAAAAGACCAAGCCAAACTCATCTGGACCACCCTTAACAGAAGTAAACTTATCAAAAGATCTTATTTATAAGAGTTAATATCCAAAGGAATGGATTAAATTTAAGAACCAGTTTTTCTGAGGTACTAAGCTCCAACCCATCAAAGGAAGCATGAACCACATGCAAAAATATGGAAGGAAGCTTAGGTATTTAGGAGAACACCTCTAAATGCTGGACAAATTGCAAGAAATGCTATTTTAAATGCAGAGCTTAGCTTATAAAAGGAAGAGAAGTTTTCAGGGGATAAAACCAATGAAAAAGAAGAAAATATCACTAATAAGGAAGCACTGTATGGGTCAGCACAATGCGAGATATTGAAACTGAGCTTTCTGATTAAAGCCACAACTACTGAAATGTTACAACATCACCATAAAGGTAGATTAGAAAAAAAAAACTACCAGATGTTAAAGGAAAATGAGATGACAAGGTTAATTTTCTTTATTGGATTTGGCTGGGTATTGCATTGGAATAAAGTTTTCCCTGAGAAATAATAAATGCTTACATGTATTCATGCAAGTTTGGAGTTCAAATATAAACTACTAGAATGGTTTGGAAAACTCAACCCTGAGACATCACTTTAAAGAAGTCCCAGGTTGAAAAAACATACTCCACCCAGCATTTCAGGATTCATACAGATTTAGATGAATAGATTGGCAAGGGCAAAACAACATATCAGATAAATTTGAGGAGATAATTAGCAAAATAGAATATAGAATTAAGAGTGACCAAAATTAGGTTAATGTGAAAGAGAAGGTATAAATAAAGTAGAATAAAGAAGTCTAATATGTTTCTAATTTGAGTCACAAAAAGATTGAATAGAAAATATGTGAAAGGTTATATTCAAAGAGCTACTGCATGAGAATCTTTTATAAAAGATGAAAGGGATAAAATATTTAGTCAGGAAGCACAAAAAATCTCAACAGCAGCAATCAAAATACATCCACACTTTGATATAACTTAGTAAACTTCAAAATACCAAAAAACAAACTTAAAAAGAGATGAAGTGAAAACTCAGATTACTTACAAAGGAACTGAAATCAGACTGAGTGCAGAATTAAAAAAAAAAGTAACAATGTTAAAGTAACTTCTCAAGGTTGTATTTTATGAGAAATAAAATTAGGCCTGATATAATAAAAGGCTTGGAAAAGCAGAAAGATTGGTTAGCTCATGGATAAATCCATAGAAATACTGTAAAAGATAATCATATGTCTAATTCTGGACACAAAAAGGCAGAATTAACATAATGAGATAGAAAAAAAACAGAAGATGGAAAGATTGAAGTGAAATGTTATATTTTGTTATTCATGAAAAGGATAGATATTCTGATTAACTTTAGATATTATATTAGCTATGCATATTAAAATGATAAAGATGACTAAAGAAATAATATGCAACTCCCAAAATAGTGAGAAAAAATGGGATGACCTGCTTAATTCAAAAGAAGACAACAATAGTAAAATGAATCACAGAGAAATTGGGAGAAATAGAAATCACATTCCAAAAATGTCAGGATGGATTAAGAAAATATTGAAACAAATCACACCTAAGCTCTTCAAACAGGCCTTTAAGACATAGTAAGGTTCTTAAAGCTGACTAGTATTCCATTGTATGTATACACCACATTCTGATACTCTATTCTGGAACTAATGTGACAGTAGTGGAAGTAAATGTAACACTGACATGGAGAAAGTGGACATGGCAGCTGCTGAGGGTGGGAATGGGAAGAAGAGTTGTGAAGTGGGGGCATTTTCAGGACTTGGAGGTGTCCTGGGTGGTACTGCAGGGACAGTTACTGGACATTATATGTTCTCCCATGGCCCACTTTGTGGACTGGGGGAGAGTGTAAACTGTAATGTGGACCATTTACCATGTGGTGCAGCAGTGCTCAGAGATGTATTCACCAAGTGCAGTGAATGTCTCATGATGATGTAGGAGGTTGTGGTTATGGGAGGAGTGGGGTGAGGGGGGTGGGGGGTATATGGGGACCTCATATTTTTTAATGTAACATTAAAATACATTAATTAATTAAAAAAGACATAGTAAGGTTGAATTAAAAATAATAAATTATACAAGACAAATAACCTAAAAGAAGCTAGTGTGCCTTTATTAGTATCAGTTACAACTGGTCTGTGAGAAGGATAGGGTGAGGGAGGACTATCCATGAAACTGGGAGAGGATTGAGGGAAGGCGTAGGTGAACTATGGGGATTTGCAAATCTGTCATTAAAGCTGTAACATTGGAAATGTTCCTTTGGCAAATATGGCAGGGGAGGAGTACTTGTGTAGGCTGTTGGATTGGGAGGGTGCATACAGAACAGTGTGCACCTGGGGCAGGCTTCTATGGAATGTGTAATTATCCATCTTGTCATAGTGAATTATATCAGTGGGTGGAGACCTATACATTAAAGACAATATTAAACTCCCATCCTGGGGAGACCTCTATGTTTTCAAATAGAGGGGCAAGATTCTCTCAAGAACATAGGCATAGGCATTGCCTAATAAAAAAACAGACCAATATGTGAAGTCATAGTTACATTAGTGCACTATTGCAAGTAACTATGAATCATAGTCTTCCAAGAGTGAAACTTAGTGGTTACCATAGGTCCTGAGGGGAGGAGGAGGAAAGAATACACTAGATGGAACACAGGGCATTTTAGGACATTAAAATTGTTTTCCATCTTGCAAAAATCGAAATAGGGTTTTTTATATTTTTTTCAAAATTTATAAAAGTTTATGGTCCAAAATGTAAATCATAATGTAAACCATTGACCATGGATAGTAGCAATGATTCAATATTTGTACATCAATTGTAACAAATGTTTCATCTGCATGTAAAATGTTATTAATAGGGGAGATGGGAAAAGGAGGACATTGGATATATGGGAATCCCCTATATCCTGTACATGGCTTTTCTATAATCTAAAGCTTCTTTGAAGATAAAATGGAAAAAGAAGACAATGTATGAAGATACGAAAGAAAATATCACTCTACATAGAAGACAACCGATCTTACAGTGATGAAAGACATGATGTCTAAAAATTGTATTTCAACTAAAAATTGTATTTTAAAACTATCATTATTTCTTTTTTTTATTAATTTTATTTGATTACTTTATTGGCTTCATTTTTGGAGAGGTTTTGGATCACCTAAGTGCGGTCACCCCTCGGGCTGAAGTGTGGTTTGCTGGCCTGGCAGGGGAGCGGCCGCGGTAGGCCTAATTCCGCTGCCCCCATAATAGGGTGGTTGGTCGGGCCCACCGCCACCCCTGAAGGAAGCTCGGCATGGGCGCAGAGTGCCCTCGGGTCTCCCCTTCTCGGCAGCCATGCTTCCGCGGCCGCCCCTCCTCCCAGATGGCGCCACCCGATGCCTTGTGGGGCGGCACCCTTCTTCTTCCTTCTCCCTGCGCAGGCGCAGGGCAGAAAATTCCAGTCTGCCCTTTTCCCCTCCCCCGACAGCAGCAACAGCCAGGCATGGGCAGAAAATTCCAGTCTGCCCTTTTCCCCTCCCCCGACAGCAGCAACAGCCAGGCGTGGGCGGAGAAATCCAGTCTACCCTTTTCCCCTCCCCCGACAGCAGCAACAGCCAGGTGTGGGCGGAAAAATCCAGTCTGCCCTTTTCCCTCCCCCCGACAGCAGCAACAGCCAGGCGTGGGCGGGAAACTCCAGTCTGCCCTCCACCCCAGCAACAGCAGCCACCAATCCCTAAACCCTGCCCCTTCCCCCAGCAACAGCGACAGCCAATCCCTAACCACCACCCCTCCCCCATCCGGTACCACCCACTGACCTTTCACCGGCAACCAATCAGAACAGGGCGTGGCTTCCACCAATCAGCCTTCCCCAGCCCCTATAAAACTGTTGCCTCTCCCTCAATAAAGTGGACTTGCGTGTTTACCTTGTCTCCGCGGTAGTTCTTCTGCCGTGCGCCCTCCAGTCCTGAGAGCCCCCGACAAGGGCCTGGCCTCCCTTGTCCCCAGTTCGTCGCCTGCTTCTCCGGGCGACCCCTTCGTCGCCGGCTTCGCCGGGCGACCCCGTCAGCCGAACCGCGCAACCCCTTGTGAGACCGATCCCTCGTCTGCTGCCAGACCGACCCCTCGTCCCAAGCGGGACCGACCCCTCGTCCAGAGCTGGACCGACCCCTCGTCCGCAGCCAGACCCCACCTCTACCGACCGAGCAAGCCGCCGCACCTAAGGATCACAACTGTTGTAGGGGAGGATCATTCATGTGAGATGTCAGTGATGGGGAATGCATGGGAGGGGTTCACCTGTAGGCATAGCTCTAAGTCATATCTACGTACCTAACTGTTCATGGGGAATTATCACAGTGGGTGGAGATACACACAATAACTATAACACCATATTCCCATCCTGGGGTGCTCTGCTACACTTGCTAATTTTACAGAAAGAATCCCCAAAGTACAGGGGCATTGCCTCGTGAAGGAGGATGGACCATTGCACCGGGCTTTTGTATTATATGTTGCCTAAGAGTTACCTACTGAGGGCCTCTTTGTGGCTCAAATGTGGCCTCTCTTTAAGTCAAACTCAGAACATAAACATACTACCTTCCCTCCAGCATGGGACATGACTCCCAAGGAGGAACTTGCCCATCACCAAGGGATTATTACCAAGCACCAACTAGCAATCCACCTGAACAAAGATCTTGACCAAAAGTGAGAAAGGGTAAATACAAATAACATTTTCTAGCTAAGAGACTTCAAAGTGAGTCATGAGGTAATTCCAGAGGATACGCTTATGCACATCTCAGGAGTATCTCATTTACAGTAACAGTAAATATTGCCTCAAATAGTGGGGCTTGTTAGGATTCTAGGAACATCCAACCCTGTAAGCAGCACAGACAGCTCAGTAGTTTGGTGCCCTGCCAGTGGGTTTATTTTGGAATTTATGCTCCCCAGTGTGACAGAGATGGACTCATTTGAAGTTTCCCTACACATGTCTTTTCTGCCCTTTCTATTTGAACCTTTCTATTAGTAATAAACTTGATAGAGATATATCCAAGATCTTTCAATCTTTACTCCATCCATGTGCCACTTAGGCCCTGAACCCTAGCAGACTTGTAGCACTTACATTCCATTTCACTGGACTCAGCCAGGTCAACCAAGAAGATGATGATGGACACCACCCTTTCTAAGAAACAGAGAGATTCTGCAACTGCAAGCAAGAAAATCCCATGGGATCTTAGCCCCCTCTCAATGAGAGACAGAGTGGGCATCACCATTCCAAAATCTTCAAGATTGCAGAATGAACAATGGACTAAAGTAAACTTACTATTATTCTACTACAGACTCATTGCTCTTCTAGCAATTGAAGAACATTTATCAGTGATTTGGAGGCAGTGGCCACTGCAGGTTCTGAAGGGAGTGAGAGGGAAAAATAGGTGTAATATGGGGGTATTTTGGGGACATTGGAATTGTCCTGAATGACATTCCAATGATGGATACTGGCCATTATATATTTTTTCATAGCTCACAAAAATGTGCACGACAGAGTGAAAACTATAATGTAAATTATGATCGACAGCTAGTGGCAATGCTTCAGTATGAGTTCATCAATCATAACAAATGTATCACACAATGAATGATGTTGGTAATGTGGGAAAGTGTGGGAGGGGTAGGGAGCAGGGCATAGGAGAATCCCCTATGGTTTTTTATGTAACATTTATGTAAAGTATCTTTTAAAAATAATTTTAAAATATTAAAATTTAAAAATGGCTACATATAAAAGCTGAGTTAGGAATTTTTCAAAAAACACCACTATAAATTGTAAAAGGTAAATTCACAAACAAATGAAATCATTTTAAATCCTATATATCTGCTTGCATAGGTTCAAATTGTCTGTGGTATATACAATTATAAAACTGACAGAAATACAAAGAGAAACTATCAAATCTTGGGTGATTTTAACAAAACTCGCAGTAACTACCAGAAAGGATATAGATGTTACCAAAGTCTCTATAAAGTAGCATAATTTAGTAATCATATAGAGAACAATAGCCAATCCTGTACATAATATTTTGAGAATACACATATTTTTCAAATACAAATGATATATTTGTAAACTGATCATGCAGTGGTCCATAATATCAGACAAACCTCTATAATTAATTGAGATAATGTAATAATTAAACAGCAATATAAAGATAATTTTAAAAATATTTTATGTAGCTAAATCACCCTCAAGAAAATGAGCCATACCTTCCCATCCCTTCAGTGTGGGCTGCAAATAGTGACTTTCTTCCAAAGAGTAAAAGGAAGAAAAGTGTAAATTTATAGTGGAGAATCTGTGAAACACTACCTCAGCCAGGTGCTCAAGGTTAACAGAGATAAACATAGGCTATTTAAAATAAGAAATTATGAGCAATATGAAAATAAATTAAAATTCTTATGGAGCACTTCTCAACTTTGATATCCAAAACGATCAAAGGATAGTATGTGAATAAATAATCATACTGAAAACTCACTTATGAATAAAGATGCAAAAATCTTAATAAAAATATTAGCAAATAATGAAATAGACTGCAAGTAAAAACTGAAAATTAACAATGAAGGGCACTATTTAACTGATAAAGGTGTCAATTCAACAAGAAGACATATCAATTATAAATATATATGCACTTAACAGCAGAGTCCCTCTTTTAGTTTTCTGATGCAAAGTACTAAAAATGGGTAAGATTTTACAATGGAAAATTTTAAGGGAAAAGTCTTACAGATCACAGACTGTGAAATGTCCAAATCAAGGCACCATAGGAGATGCTTTCTCACCAAATTCAGCTACTGTTGATCCTGGTGTACTGCCATGTGGTGAGGCAAGATGGCAAGTCTACTGGTCTCTCTCTACTTCCTCCTTGAGTTCAGCTGTGGGCAATCAGACCTCTTTCCCTGGGCTTCTCTCCTTGAACCTCTCAGTGCTTCTATGTCTATCTGCAGGTATAGGTGAACCTGGAGTCCTCTCTCTCCACTTTCTCCTGTCTCTTACATAGCAGAATCAAATTGGTGACTTCCTTTCCCTGTGTCTCTCTGTGTGTTCCCATTTTATATAAAACTAAGCAAAAGGGTGGAGACCCAACCTTAGTCATGCCTCACTGATGTAATCCAATTAAAATGATTTAATCAAGAGATGTAATCAAGTTCCCTTAACCAAATCTAATGCAAACAAAGGTCTCATACCCACAGGGATGGATTAGTTCAAAAACATAATCTTTTCTGGGATTCACAAAGGAACTTCAAACTGTCCCTGTACCCAATTTATGAAGCAAATATTGACAAATTTGAGGGCATAAATAGACCATTCCACAATAATAGTAGGAGTCATCAAAACAACAGTATAAAAATGGATAAAATATCTAGCTGGGAAATCAATAACAAAACAGAATATTTGAATGATACTATAAAGCAAATACACTTAACAGATGTGTATAGAACACTTGTACCAACAAAAGCAGAATACACATTCTTCTCTAGTGTGCATGGATTATTCTCAGGATAGATAAGATATCATGTCAAAAAACAAATCTCAATAAAATAAAAAATATTGATATGATACAACTTATCTTTTCCAACAACAATGGAATGATGCTAATTTCAATAACAAAGAGAACTGGAAAATCCACAAGTATGTTGAAATTAAACACATGCTTAATCATGATAGGGCAAAGAAAAAAATAATGAAATTAAGAACTATCTTGAGGGGATTGAAATTGAGGACATAAAATACCAAAACTCATGGGATGCAGCAAAAGCAGTACTGAGATAGAAATTTATAACTCTTAATGCTTACATTAAAAAAGAAAGACTACAAATCAGAAACCAATCCTCACAACTGTGAGACCTACAAAAAGAGAAAACTAAACCCAAAGTGTTATATACATTAATTATTAATTAAACAACTATATGTATGTTTTTCCTTCTGCAAGTATACAGGTACGGTACTTGAGAGGGCAAAAACTTCAGCTTACTGGAATGACTTGGCATTAGATAAGCAATTTGTTTCTATTATGTCATGGTTAGAGGTATTAGCATTACCAAAGGGAAGATTCCTGTGTTATCACTAAGGTAGGATCCCTACATATACCAGGTAACATCTGCATTAGCAATTGAAGCTTCCTGTAAATCTATTCAATATACACAGTATGGGAGTCCCAAAAGAAGGAGAGAAAAGGGCAGAAGGAATACTCAAATAAATAATGAAAGAAAACTTCCCAAATATAGCAAAAGACATGGATATGCACATCCAAGAAGCACAGAGAACATCAAACAGGATAAACATGAAGAAAAATCGACCATGTTATATATTGATCACAAGAACAAATAAAAAAGAGGAGAGAATTCTGTAAGCTGTAAGAAAAAAAGGGATCCGGTGGGAACATGGCCAATGGGTTAGTCAGATAGGGCTCAGCTCTCACTAAAACAACAGAGAAGGAGCCAGAGGTTGCCTTGGGGATCTGCTTTGGGGTACAGGGGACCGGGGCACTACTTCACAGTTCCCAGGAGAGTGAGTAATGGAGAGATGAAGAAGCCAAAACAACAGTCTATGAGTTATTAGATTTCCTGGCCACAAGGAAGGGCTCCATTCATCCAGCCCTGAAATATTAAGTGAGGGTAAAGCTCCTGGCAAATTGTATTCAACTGAGAGGAGGGTAGGTGTCTTCCTCCCTGCCAGTTCCTTTGTATATATATTGAATGAGAAGGTGCTCTGAGTCATCAATGATGTTATTAGGCAGATAGGGAATCCAGGAGAAAATCGTGGTTCATGGGTCCCTGTGAATGGAAGTGGTACACAGAGACCCCACACTCAAGGTGAATAGCCTAGGTAGAGCCACAGGCTCCCTTCTCTGAACAGTATAAAGGCAGATTCCCTGGGAGGAAGAGGGGCCTGGCAGAGTGGAGAGTGGTTTCTCTGAGGTGAGTTTAGTCAGCTATCTCCCCCTTGAATATTAGAAGAGATACCTACATGACAGGAAAATGGGAGGGGGAACTCCTTGAGCAGGCTGTCATGAACAGTCACCTAGGTAAGGAGAGGATTTACATCAGAGGAGGCAGAGACAGGTGACTGATGAGCAGTATTCTGGTGACTGCAGGGAATCTAATCTGTCAGAGGGAAAAGGGGCTGATAGGCTTCTGAAAGGCCAAACAACCCAAGGAAACAGATTAGCTTGGTGGGATAATTCCTGCCTAGCATTTATGAGGTCCCTGGTTCAACTCCTGCATCTTCATAGAAAAGTGACCCACCAGATTATCGGACATCCAGCTAAAAGTTTATAACAGGGAACATACAGACATTTTCTTTGTATAAGCTTTTCTTGGATCTTCTATTTTTTAAAGGTTCTTTTTAAATTTTTCTTATTTTACTCACTAAAACCAGAATATACTGAAGAAATCATAAACATACATAAAGATATAATGGGTAAGATGGTGATGAATGGCACAATCCAAAAAATAAAAAATACACTGGAAGCACATAACAACAGATTTGAACAGGCTAAGGAAAGAATCAGTGATGTGGAAGACTGTACATCTGAAATCAAATAGTAGAACACATAGATAAAAAGATAGAAAAAATCCAGCAGAGGCATAGGGATTTAAATGATAATATAAAGAAATAAACAGATGTGTTATAGGCATGCCAGAGGAGAAGAAAGGGAAAAGGGGACAGAAAGAGTGTTGGAGGAAAGAATGACAAAATTTCCCAACTCTATTGCGGGAGAAGGACATACATGTCCAGGAAGTTCAGTGCACCCCAAACAGTATAAACCCAAATGAGCTTATTCCAAGACATATATTTGTAAAATTATTCAATGTTCAAGAAAAAGAATACTGAAAGCAGCAAGAGAAAAGAGAACCATCACAAGCAAAGGAAACTTGATATGATTAAGCACTGATTTCTCATCTGAAACATCGAGGCAAGAAGCAAGTGGTATGACATAATTAAGGTAATAAAAGAAAAAATCTCCCAGCCGAGAATTCTCTACCAAGCAAAGCTGGCATTGAAAAATGAGGGAGAGTTCAAAATATTTACAGATAAACAGAAATTAAGACAGTATGTCTACATTTTGGTTTACATTTTAGCCTATAGAATTTTATACATTTTTGGTGAAATTTAATGTGTCCTATATTCATCATTGCATGATCTTGTGGAACATTTCCATTGCCCCAGTTACCCTGCTTGGATCTATTCTATTCCTCTCTTCCCCTCTCCTCAGGACCCACAGTGACAACCAAGCTTCACTGCTTGAAGGACCAGATTCACAGATACTTGAAGCAATGCTGAGGGCTTGATGTACTAGATTGTCCTCCCACCTTGGGAGCCACCAGTTCTCTCAAGAGACCCAGTGCCCTCTCTTTGAGAACATCAGGCCTCCCTGGGATGTGGGTACAACTTCCCATTCATTGTATGCATCTCCACCCAATAATATAACACACTATGGCAAGATGAGCACTCGCACACTCCCTAGAAGCCTGCACCTGTGTTAGATGATCCCCCTTAAGCACCTTAAACAGGTAATCCTTCCTTATACATTATCAAAGGACTTTTCTCAACATTTTAGTTTCAACCACATACCTGAAAATCTCCCTTGCTTGACTGTTCACCTCAACCCTATCCCCAATTCCTTGGGCCATCTGATGAATCCTCCCAAACCTAACCCCCCTCAAGCCGGCAAAGCCCCACCCAATAGTACACAACGACTACTGCAAATATAACATGAACATGTAAAAAGGTCATTGCTGGCAAAGGGAAAAATGAGTTTGATGTTGGATATATGGGAGTCCTCTATATTGCATATGTAACTTTACTGTGATCTAAAACTTTCTTGAAGACAAAATTAAAAAACAGGAAAAAAAGATGTAGACAATGAGGAAGAAATGAAAAAAATTGCCTTGCCACTGTACATACAGGACAACAATTATTAGAGTGATGAAAGTCAAAATGACAAAAAGTTTTATGATATTTTACATTTTTAATATTAAAATTTATTTTTACTTTATTTAGCTCTTCTAAATTAGTATGTATTCTATTTCTAAACTTTAACCCTATCATTACTATTTCATTTTCCTATTAATTCAATCTGGCAATATAGTAGGCTTCATTTTTTCAGACCTTTTGGACCACAGAGGGGTTCAACTATGGCAGGGGAGGTATGATGGTGTGAGGTGTTATTGATGGGGGGGCACATAGTTGGGAAGGAGTTCTCCAGGGCATGTATGTAGGGTATATAAAAATGTTCATATATTCATTGGGTATTTTCATAGTAGCTACAGTTACAAATGACAACGGATGGAGTGCTGACTTCCTAGCCAGGGGAGCATTGTCACATTCCCCATTGGAACAGCAACAATCCCCCAAGTGCAAGGGCAAAGACTAGTGAAGAAGGATGTTCCAATGATGAGCCCTTGAAACTGATGATGATGCTTAGGAGCCTGTGTGCCTTTAATTTGGACTAAACCTACAGCTGCAGGGTGCCTAAGAAGTTACCTCTTTAAGAGCCTCTGTGTTGCTCAAATATGGCCAGTTTCTAAACCATGCTCAGCATGTAAATGCATTACCTTCCCCCCAGCATGGGACCTGACTCCCGAGATGAGCCTCCCTGGTGCTGAGTGATTATTACCAATCACTAACTGGTATGCAACTTGAAAAAGACCTCGAAGAAAAGGGAGAAATGGTAAAGACAAATGAGTTTATACAGCTAAGAGTCTTCATAAAAGAGTTGGGACATATTCAGAGGGTTCATGCTTATGCATGTCCTGGCAGGAGCCCAGAGACAGCCAAAATATATACAACACCAGGTACTGGTATTCCTGAGGGCTACAGAGACACATAGGTTCTAAAGTCATGGCAGTTGGATCTGGAGTTCAGTGCCTTGTCAGTGGGGCCTCCTTTGGAATTTGTGTTCCTGAATGAGATGGATTTGGACTCAGATATGACCTTCTACCAAAGCCTCTTCTGTTACCATTACTGAGCCTGTGGTTGGCACTGGGGTTGGTGTATTCCCAGGAAATTTGAATCTCTGGATAGTTCATGTGCCAGCTGGGCCCTGAGTCTCAGCAGAGTTGC
This sequence comes from Dasypus novemcinctus, assembly GCF_030445035.2. Lineage (NCBI taxonomy): Eukaryota > Metazoa > Chordata > Mammalia > Cingulata > Dasypodidae > Dasypus > Dasypus novemcinctus. The sequence goes on along the minus strand of NC_080704.1, from coordinate 89,248,727 downwards.
AACTCCTACCCTCCAGTTCATTGGGCTCACCCAGGTCAGCTAACAGGGAGGTGAAGGTGGTCAACTGTCATACCAGGGAACTGAGAATGCCTACAACTTCAAGAAGGAGAATTGCATCTATAAATCATGTGGGTCTAAGTCCCCTCTTGATGTAGATGTGGAGTGGACACCACCATCTCAGGGTCAACAGGATGGAGGAATAAAATATGGATTAGTGTGGACTTACTTTTATTCTACTTAAGAACTATTGTGACCGGTAATGGAAGAACCTCTAGCATTGATCTGGAGAAAGTGGCCACAGTAGTTGCTGTGGCAGGGAGAGGGAAGAAGAGATGTGATGTGGGGCCATTTTTGAGACTTGGAGTTGTCCTAAATGATATTGCAGGGACAGAAGCTGGGCATTTTATATCCTGCCATAATCCACTGAATGTACTGGGGAAGAATGTAACCTACAGTGTAAACTATAATACATGCAGTGCAACAGCGCTCCAAAATGTTTTCACCAAAACAATGACTGTGCCTCAATGATGAAAGAGATTGTTGATGTAGGAGGAGTGGGGGAGGTGTGCATTGTGGGGTATGTGGGAAACTTTTATATTTTTTAATGTAACATTTTTCTATGATCTATGTATCTTCAAAAATTTAAAATTTTAATAAAAGAAAGTATGTCAATAAGAAACCTGCACTTCAAGAAATACTAAAGGTAATGCTGCAGGTCAAAAAGAAAATACAGGAGAGTTGAAGGAGATTGTAAGAGCTACTAAAAGATAAAATGAGAAATAAAAACAACAAATGGAGTACCTAAACCTAAAGATAATATGGCTAATATAAGTAATTCCTTGACAGTAATAACATTGAATGTTATTGGATTAACCTCACCAATCCAAAGACACAGAGAGGCAGAATGGATAAGGATATATGATCCATCTATATGCTGTCTTCAAGAAACCCACCTTATGTAACATGGGGACACTTTAAGTACATTGGATTTATCCTCCATGACATTGCAGGGATGGATACAGGCCATTGTATATTTTGTCATAACTTATGAAATTGTGCAGGACAAAGTATAAACTATAAACTGTACTCCATGGTTAGTAACAATGCCTCAATATGGGTTTGTCAATTGCAACACATATACCACACTACTGAGGATTTTGTTAATGTGGCAAAGTGTGGGAGGGGAAGGGAGGGGGACAAAGGGGAATTCCTTATGCTTTTTATGTAATATTTAAGTAATCTAAAGCTCCTTTAAAAATAAAATTCTCTTTATAAGGAAAAAAAAAAAAAAAAGAAACCCACCTTAAACCCAGGGTTGTAATGAGGCTGAAAGTGAATGGTTGGAAAACAACTTTATAAGCAAACTATAACCCAAAAATGGCAGGATGACCTATACTATAAATGTTTATGATTGTTCTGTCTTCTTAATAGATAAACACTTTTTAAAATATATAGTACCCTTCTTTGTCTCTTAGAATTGTTTTACATTTAAAGTCTATTTTGGGAAGTGGACTTGGCCCAACAAATATGGCATCCACCTACCACATGGGACATGTGCGGTTTAAACCCAGGCCTCCTTGACCGGTGTGGAGCTGGCCCATGCCTAGTGCTGATGTGCGCAAGAAGTGCCCTGGCATGCAGGGGTGTCCCCCACATAGGGGAGCCCCACACACAAGGAGTGCACCCTGTAAGGAGAGCCGCCCAGTGCGAAAGAAAGAGCAGCCTACCCAAGAATGGCGCCGCACACAAGGAGAGCTGACACAACAATAAGGTAATGCAACAAAAAGAAACACAGATTCCCAGTGCCACTGATAATGATAGAAGCGGTCACAAAAGAACACACAGCAAATGGTCACAGAGAGCAGACAACTGGGGGGTGGGAGGAAGGGGACAGAAATAAGAAGAAATAAAATTTTTAGAAAAGTATTTTGTCCAATATTAGTATAGGTCATCCTGCCATTTTTGGGTTATAGTTTGCTTATAAAGTTGTTTTCCAACCAAAATGTAAACCATTGACCATGGTTTGTAGCTATGTTTCAATATTTGTACCTCAGTTTTAACAAATGTATCATTCATATATACAATGTTGTTAATAGGGAAAAGGGGAAAGGGAGGAGGATGTTGGGTATATGGTACATGACTTCTCTGTAATGGGAAACTTCTTTGAAGAAAAAATGAAAAAAGTAAGACACTGGGGGAATAAACAGAAGAAAATGTCACTGCCTATACAGGATAACAGATCTTACAGTGATGAATGGCAAAATGTCAAAAAAATTAATGTATTTTTTCGTTATTTTTTCTTATCCTAATTTTACAAATTTTCACCTTTTAAATTTTTTTGTATTTTATTATTTTAGAACTAATATTTCATTTTCTTATAAATTGTATTTGGCTCTTTTATTAGCTTCATTTTTAAGAGGTTTTTTATCAAAAAAGGGTTACAACTATGACAGGGGAGGATCATTTGTGTGGGGTGTCAGTGATGGGGGATATATAGGAGGAAGCGCACCTGGGCAAACATATAAGTCATGTCAATGTGTTCCAATATTCATGCAACGTTGTCACATTGGGTAGGGATTCACACAATAACTGAAAGAATATCAAATCCCACCCTAAAGTGCTCTGCCACATTCTCTAGTGGAACAGCGAGAATCCCCTGAGGTCTGAGGACAGGGCCAATAACTAGTGATGGGTGGTCCATTGATGAGCCCTTGATATTAATGACTGTGCTTATGAACCTTTACTCTTGAAACTGAAACTGCCTAGTATTATAGGGTGCCTAAGAGTTACTTCCTGAGAACTCAGGAGTTAGGTGCCTTGCCAGTGGGCCATATTTTGGAATTTATGCTCCCCAGTGTGAAAGGGTTGGGTTCACTTGTGGTTTCCCTACACATTGCTCTTCTGTCCTTCTATTTGAACCTATAATTAGTACTAGAGTTGGTAGGTGTACTTCCAAGAAACTTAAATCTTTGGGCTGTCCATGTGCTGGCTGGGCCCTGAGTCTCTATGGAGTTGCAACACCTTCTCTCCAGTTCGTTGGTCCCACCCATGACAGTTAACAAGGAGGTGATGATAGACAACCACCATAGCAAGGAACAGAGAAAGTCTACAACTGCAAACAAGACAGTCCCATCCATTGGATCTGTGCCATCAAAGCCCCCTCTGAACTAGAGGTGGAGTGGGCAACCCCATCCCAGAATCCTCAGGATTGGGGAATAAACTATGGTCTAAATTAGACTTAATGGTATTCTACTATAGACTTATTGTCATTCTAGCAATGGAAAAAATATATCGGTACGTGGAGGGGTTGGTCGACTGGAGATTCTGAAGGCAGGAAGAGGGAAAAATAGATGTAATATGGGGACATTTTCAGGACTTAAGAATTTTCCTGAATGAGATTATAATGACAGATATAGGTCATTATATATTTTGCCATAACCTACAGAATTGGGTCAGAGATCATGTAAAATACAATGTAAATAATAATTCATGCTTAGTGGCAATGCTCCAAAATGTGTCCTTCATTTACAATGAATTTACCACAATAATGAGTGAGCTTGTAAATGTGAGAAAGTTTGGGATATGAAGCAAACAGGGCATCTGAAACCCCCTATATTTTTATGTAAAATTTATATGAGTTAAGTGTCTTTAAAAAAATTAAAATTAAAAAAAGAAAAAAAGTAACATTTTACATACAATGCTGTCAAAATTAGATTGAGTGCCCATTTCTCATCATAAGCTATGGAGGTAAGAAAGCAATGATGAAATACTTAAAGTGCTGAAAGAAAAAAAAAACTATCAGACAAGAATTGTCTGTCTGGTGAGTCTTTCTTTCAAAACTGAGGGGGAGATCAAAAATTCTCAGATTAACAAAAGCTGAGGGAGATCATAACAGTAGGCCTTCCATATAAGCCATAGTAAAAAGAATTCCTCAGAGGAAAGGAGAGGACAGTATACAAGGGTTCAAACTGGCACAAAGAAAGCTATGCAATAAAGGTAAACATTGGGTAATTGTAAGTGCCAGTATTGTAGTGAATTGTTAAATATGTACTTCTTATTATAGGAGCTAAAAGGAAAATACATAATATGTAGTGATAAGTATTTGGTTTTGTACATTAAATTTATAGACAGAAGTGATAAGTAGTACAATAAATGGTTGGTGGACTGAGGTATATAGAAAAAGTGTATATGCATGCTATTGAAATTAAATTGTTATAAAATGAAATATGATTGTCCTATATATTTAAGATGGTAAATTTTAACCACATGGTTAAATAGTTTTTAACTAAAAATAGTTTTAAAATATATCCCAATAGAATTGAGAAGACACGCAATATGGTACAATACAAAAAATCAAATAGGTTTTAAAGGAGACATTAATGGAATTGAGGTACAAAAAATATATATTAGACTTATAAAGCTAAATCTCAAAATGGCAGAAGAAAGTCCAGTATTTTCAGTAGTAACTTTAAGTGTAAATGGCTTAATCACTCAAATCAAAAGGCAGAGATTGGCAGAATGAATAAAAAGCATGACTGTCAACAAGACACCCACCTAAATTCAAAATTTCAAGTAAGTTGAGGGTAAAGGTTGCTTTTTTCCCCCTTATTTTACTTGTTAAATGTGGTATATCACCTGCAAAGGGGAAGCTGAAGGGTGATTGAAGAATACTGACAGCCTGAAAAGTCCTTAGGGGTCTAAGAAGGAAGGCTGTTTTTCACTGGTTGATTTTTTTTAGTTGCTCCTGTTTTGTTTCTTGCTTTTTATATTTGCTCTTTCTTTGTTTATTTTTCTTTTGCCTATTTTTTCTACTAAATTATATCTTTTCTTTCTTTTACTTTGCTATCATTTTAAAAAGTTTTTCTTTTAAAATGTTTTGTATTTTATTTCTTATTTTAGAACTATATTACATTTTCTTAAGAGAAAATATATGTCAAAATTAAACTTTACCACATACACCCAAAAAACAACCAAATAAAACCCTAACATAGAAAGAGAGGGTAATCAACTTAGTAAGCTCATAAAGATAAACAGATGCCTAGATAGCAACAAAAATTACAAGCCATACTAAGAAACAGGAAGACATGGACCATCCCAACAAACAAATTAAAAAACAAGGAGGGGAATCATAATATGGAACAACTAATCAGAGGTATCCAAACAAATATCATGAATCAACTTAATGATGTGAAGAAAGAGATAAAGGATATTAAGAATGCCATGGGGAATACACTGAAGAAATTGTAGACATACATAAAAAGATAGCACATAAAATGGTGATGAATGGCATGATGCAGGAAATCAAAAACACAATGGAAGTACATAACAGCAGATTTGAACAGAGGAAAGAATCAGTGATGAGGAAGACAGTACAGCGGCAATCTGATAGGTAGTAGAAAAGACAGATAAAAAGATAGGAAAACATTCAGCAGGGATTTATGAACTACAATGATAACAAAAAATACAAAAACATACACATTATACATATACCAGAGGGATAAGAGAATGGAAAGGGAGCGGAAGGAGAGTTGTAGGAAATAATGGCAGAAAATTTCCAAACTCTTTTGAGGGACAAGGACATACATGTCTGGCAAGTGCAGTACACAGCCAACAGTATAAATCCTAACAGGCCTACACCAAGACACATACTTGACAAATTGTCAAATGCTCAAGACAAAATGAAAATATTGAAAGCAGCAAGAGAAAAGAAATCCATCACATACAAGAGAAACTTAGGAAGATTAAGTGCTGATTTCTCATTTCAAACCATGGAGGCAAGAAGGCTGTGGTATGACACAGTGAAGGTGCTAAAAGAAAAAAAGAACCTCTCACCCAAGAATTCTGTATCCAACAAAGCTTGCATTCAAACTTGAGATAGAGTTAAAAATTTTCACAGATAAACAGAAATTAAGAGAGTTTGTTAATAAGAAAACTGACCTTTAAGGAATTTAAAGGAAGTTCTGCAGGATGAAAGGAAAAAAAACAATAAAGATGGAAGAAAGTATAAGAATAATTAAAAAGATAAAAAGAGAAATAGAAACATACTATGATATGCATAAACCTAAATAAAATACAGTTAATTCCTTGACAGTAATAACATTTGAGTGCTAAAAGATTAAACTCTCCAATCAAGAGATGTAGATTAGCAGAATGGATAAGATAATGTGATCCATCTATATGCTTTCTGCAAAAAAACCTCACCTTAGACCCAGGGAAACAAGAAGCCTGAAATTAAATGGTTGGAAAACAATTTTACATGCAAACAAAAACCAAAAAAGGGTGGGAATAGCTATACTAATATCAGACAAAACAACCTTTAAGTACAAAACTATAGTAAGAGACAAAGAAGAACACTATTAATAAAAATGATAATCTATCAAAAAGAAAGAACACTTATAAACTTTATCCAGCAAACAAGGGTGCCTCAAAATACAGGAGGCAAACAAGGAAAAACTAAGTGAGGAAATATAGCACTCTACAGTTATATTGGGGGACTTTAATACACCCTTATCACCAATAGACAGAACATATCATCAGAGGATCAATAAAGAGATTGAGACCTTGAATAATACATCAGAGAATCTGGGTCTAATAGACATATACAAAACATTACATACAAATACAAAGGGATGTAAAATCTTAAGTGCACATGGATCATTCTCCAAGATAGACCAACTGCAATGTTACAGAACAACTTTCAATGAATTCAGAAAGATTGAAACCATACAAAATAATTGCTCTGACCACAGTTGAATGCCACTTAATATCAGAAAGGGACAGAGAACCAGAATAAGCAAAAGTATATGGAAGTTAAACAACACACTCTTAGACAATCAGTAGGTCAAGGAGAAAATATCAAAAATACCAGTAATGACCTTGAAATGAATGAAAATCACAACAAGATGAATGAAAACCTATGGAATTCAGCAAAAGCAGTACTGAAAGGAAAACTCATAGCCACAAATGCCTCTATTAAAAAATAGGAAGCAGGCAAAATCAAAGCTCTAACTGTATACGTGGAAGACTTAGAAAAAGAACCAAAAAATAATCCCAAAGCAGTTAAAAAGAAGGAAATAAAAATTAGAGCAGAGCTAAATGAAATTGAAAATAAGAAAGCACCAGAAAAAATAACCAAAACCTAAAGCTGGTTCTTTGGGAAGATTAATAAAATTTGACAAACACTTAGCTAGACTAACAAAGAAAAAAATTGAAAAGATGCAAATACATAAAATAAAAAAGGATGAAGGTGATATCACCAATGATCCCACATAAATAAAGGGATCATAAGGGGATACTTTGGAAAATTTTATGGCAAACAGATGTATAAGTTAAAGGAAATGGACAAATTCATAGAAATGCACAAGCAGCCTACATTTATGAAAGAAGATATTGATGCACTCAACAGAACAGTCACAAGTAATGAGATTGCATATGTCATCAAAAAGCTCCCAACAAAAAGAGCCTAAAACCAGAGGTGGAAGGACCTTGTATTTTAGTTGGATTTATCTCCCATCCTCTCTCACCCAAATGTCTTACTAATAAGTCTAGAGTCTTTGCTACTTCTTGCTCACTAGGTCCTGTCGACATGATATCATCAATAAAATAGACCAGAGTGATGTCTTGTGGGAGGGAGATATGATCAAGATCCGTGAGGACAATATTATGACATAGGGCTGGAGAGTTGATATGCCCCAGAGGCAGGACACTGAAGGGATGCTGCCAGCCTTACCAGCTGAAGGCAAACTGTTTCTGGTGGTCCTTACTAATAGCAATTGAGAAAAAAGCATTTGTCCAATCAACAGCTGCCTACCAGTTACCAGGGGACTTGTTGATTTGCTCAAACAATGTTACCACATCTGGAACTACAGCTGCAACTGACATCCACCTAGTTAAATTTATGATAATCTACTGTCATCCTCCAAGATCCATCTGTTTTCTGTACAGGCCAAATAAGAGAGTTGAATGGGGATGTGGTGGAGATCACCACCCCTGAATCTTTAGAATACTAGATGGTGTCACTAATTTCTGCAGTCCCTCCAGGTATCCAGTATTTCTTTTGGTTTACTATTTTGCTAGGTAGGGGCAGTTCTACTGGCTTTCACTTGGCCTTTCCAACCATAATAACCCTCATTCCACATGTCAGGGATCCAGTGTGGGGATTCTGCAAGTTACTGAGTATGTCTCATTCAATTATGTATTCTGGCACTGGGGAAATAAACTCAAAATGGGTCCAGGGACCCACTGGACAAACTGTGAGATGGACCTGAGCTAAAACTACATTAAACACCTTACCTCCATAAGCTCCTACTCTGACAGGTGGACCTCAGCGACATTTTGGGTCTCCTGGAATTAATGCCACTTCTGAGTCAGTGTCTAATATGCCCCAAAATATCTGATCATTTCCTTTTCTGCACTGCACAGTTACTCTGGCAAAAGACTGTAGATCTCCTTGGGAAAGGTGGAAGAAAGATTAAGAGTATAAATTTTGGGCAGTTTAACAGGATCCTTCCCCAAGGAGACCTGGCCTCCTCCTCATTCAAGGGGCTCTGGGTCTGTAAACTGTCTCAATTCTGGGAATTGATTAAGAGGCCTTGATTCTCTGCATCTGTAATTTGAGTTAGGGTTTCATTCACTTGACCCAGAACTCTTCTGTTTATACAGACCCTGAGGAAATTTAGTAGACTGCCTGTCTATTTCATTTCTAGGTACTGCATGATGTATTAGCCAATGCCATAACTCTACACAACTCAGAAAATTTTGAGTGCTTTTTTGAATCTGCCTTTCATTGCAATATCCACACCCACCCTGACTTTGATGATTAACTGCTGATACTTGACTTTTACCAAACCAAAATCCAGTCATCCTCATAATGTTTAAGTATTCTAATTCCATCACAGCCCTCCCTACAGTGATATCTGGACTACAGAAAAGAGCAAACACAGAGATCTTAAGGGAAGATGAACTTAGTCTTACAAATTTGTTCCTGGCAGTCGTGGTTGAAGGTGTTTCCTCTGGACATTCCTGGGGTGGGTGGGCAGCTCTCAAATGGTTAATCCATTCTAGCATTTCAATCTCCCTAAGCTTTTAAATTTCTCTTTTACTGTGTGCCAAGGCAAATTGGGAACCTCAACCTCAGATATGTTAGGCCATCTTTTGGTCCATGTTTCAGTCAGTCACCCAAACTGTTAGAGCCCTTTCTAATCCCTTGAGCTACAGTGTTTAATCCAGAATTCCTGCTTCATGGGCCCATATCAATAAATTCAGCCTGATCCAACTTTATATTCTTTCCACCATTATTCCATACTCTTAGTATCCATTTCCACACAAATAACCCTGAATTCTGTCTATATAAGTTGGAAAACTCATTCAGTTCTTTCTGAGTATACCTTACTTCCTCATGAGTCAAACTTTTTATTTCACCTTTGGGGACTTGGTGTAATTTTATTTTAATAATAGGTCTTGAAGACAATAGAGGTGGTGAGGGTGGGTAAGGAGAAGGATTAGAAATGCCTTCCAAACTACTGACCTCAGGGCATTACCTTGCTTTTTCTTCTGGTGAAATAGGATTAATCTCTTCAGGAAGGGCTTTGAAGGCAGTTTCCTCAGGGCAGACAGGAGGCTTGACTGTGCATGCTGGAGTTTGGCTGGTATGTGCCTCAGGGTTGGGAGGAGGATCAGACTCCCTCTGGCAGGCCAGAGGCTGGGCAGGGCAGGCTTTAGTTTGGCTGGTACCCACCTCAGGGATGGAAGTTGTTTCAGATTCCCTGTGGCAGGCTGGAAGCTGGAGGCTGTATAACACAGGGTTGACAAGAAGTGGCCTTGACAGGGAAGGCCGTGGCAGGCTTATCTGGTAAAGTCTCAGCAGAATTCAGGGTTCCAATGTCTCCATCAATATCATCATTATCCCATATGTCTCCATCCCAATTCTCTGGATTCAACTCTTTTCAATCAATGTCTTCGCTTTAACTGCAGAAACCCTGTGGGTTTGACATTTTACTTTCCTTTGTAACTCCTCTACTTATACAATGAGAACCTGAGTTTGGTTCTCAGATATTTTGAGCCAATGGCTACAGGAGATAATATTTTCTTTCAGGGCACATATAGAAACTTTCCCATCATTCATGCATCCTTTAAGCTTCAAATTTGAAGCCTTTAACTCATCTTTTTTTTTTTTTGTAACAGTATCCAGAGTATCTAGGATGAGCCATTCGACATCATTATACTGTTTGACTCCACAAAACTCTGTTAAGGTGTTGAAAACCCTCTAACCCAGATCCTTGCTTCTTACACACATGGAAGTAGGGGAATCCAATGATAGTCTCATACAGCTGTGGGGATGCACAAGGCCAGGTTCCACAGGCAGGCTGCAACCAGGAGCTCTAATGAATGTCCAACAAAGGTTCTTGATGAGTTCTGGGAGATGTTGGCTCTCCAAATACAAGCTGGGAAATTCTCTATCAATGCTAGAATCACTTCCCTTTTTAAGGCATTCAACTGATGGATTAAGCGTCCCTCATTTCTCATGGGAAATCTTGCTGATCGATGTAATTATAACCAGCTATCTCTGATTTACCACTGCTGTAAAGTCAATGGAGACTAAAGTCCATAAATGCCCTTGTATTATAGTTAGCCCAGTGCTTGTTTGACCAAATACAGGGCACAATTACCTGGCTGAGTTGACACAATAGCCTAACCATCACATTGGGTATGTTGTTGTGTTTTTTTTGACAAATATGGCAGGGGAGGGTTACTTGTGCAGGGTATTGGTTCGGGGGGGGGCATACAGGGCAATGTGAAACTGGGGCAGGTTTCCATGGAATATATAAGTGTACATCTTGTCATAGTTTGCTATGTCAGTGGATGGAGACCCACATAATTAAAGAGAAAATATTAAACTCCCAACATAAGAAGTCCTGCTATATTTTCAAATCGAGTGGCAGGAGTCTCTTGGGAACATAGGCACTGCCTAATGAAAGAAAAGGGACCAATATGTCAAGCACTCAATATTATTGCAATTTACTATGAATTTCAGTCTTCAAAAAGTGAAACTTCGTAGTACCATAGGTCCTGAGGGGAGGGTGAGGGAAAAATAGAATAGATGGAACATAACTTTTTTTTAAGGCATTGGAATTTTTCTGCATGATCTTGCAATAATGGATACAAGCCATTTTAAATTTCATTGAAACTTACAAATAGTATTCAGTCCAGAATGTAAACCAAAATGTAAAACATCGAACATTATTTGTAGCAATGCTTCAACATTTGTACACCAATTGTAACCAATGTGCCATCCACCTGTGAAATTTTATTAATAGGGGAGAGGTGAAAGGGGGGAGGATGTTGGGTGCATGGGAATCCTATGTATTCTGTATGTGACTTTTCTGTAACCCAAAGCTTCTTTGAAGATAAAATGAAAAAAGAAGGCACTGTGAAATATATGGAAGATGATAATATCACTGTACATACAGGACTACGACCTTACAGTGATGAAGCACACAATGTCAAAAATGTATTTTTTATCTTTTCAAGTTTTTTTCAATATTTTGTATTGTATTTGTTATTTTTAATACTATCCTCATTATTTCAGGTTTTTATTAATTTTGTTTATTGGTTGGTTTCACTTTTGAAGAAGTTTTGGATCACAGAAGGGTCACAACTGTGGCAGGGGAAGATCATTGGTGTGGGTGTCAGTAATGGAGATGCGTGGGAGGAGGTTAACCTGTGGCATACTGCTAAGGTATATGAATGGGTTCAGGTGTTCATGGGGCATTGTCATGGTATGTGGAGATCCACAGAATAACTAAAAGAATAGAAATTTCTCATCTTTGGGAGCCCTTCCACACTCTCTAATGGAACAGCAAGAATCCCCTGAGTACAGCAGTAGTGCTTAGTGAAGGAAGATGGACCATTGTGGTGGGGTCTTAATATTCATTTCTGTACTTATGAGTCTTTTCTTCTGAAATGGAAACTTAGCTTAGTATTATGTGTTGAGTAAGTGTTAACCTCCTGAAATCCTCCTTGTTGCTCAAGTGTGACCTCAAAGAAAATACAATATATAAATGCATTACTTTTCCCCTGGCATGAGATATGACTCTTGAGGATGAGCATCGCAGGCACTGAGGGATTATTACCAAGTGCCAACAATGACCCTGGAAAAAGACTTTGACAAAAAGGAGAAAGGGAAACTAGAAATGAGTTTTTATGTCTAAACTATTTCAAATTGAGTTGGGAGGTCATTCCAGAGTTTATGCTTATGCATGTCTCAGCAGGATCTCACTGACCGCCGCAGTAAATATTTTCTCAAATAGTGGGGCTCCTGAGGGCTCTAGAGAGATCCAGACACTATAGGCAGGGCAGACAGCTCAGTAGCAGGGGGTGCCCTGCTGGTGGATCTTACTTTTGAATTTACACTCTCCAGTGTAACAGAGTTTAACTTATTTATGGTTTCCCTGCACATGACCCTTCTGCACCTTCTATCTGAACCTATAGTTAGTAATAGCCTTGATTGGTGTATGTCCAAGAGACTTAGATCTTTTGACTATCTATGTGCCAGCTGGGCTTTGAATCTCAAAAGAGTTTCAGCACCTACTCTCCAGTTCACTGGACTCACCCAGGACAACTATTAAGGAGATGATGGTGGACAATGCCTATCCCAAGGAACTGAGAGTCTATAGGTGCAAGCAAGATAGTCCCAGTCATCAGCCCCATGGGATATAAGCCCCTCTCAATTAGAGGTGGAGTGGCATTACCATTTCAGAATCATACTGATTGGGAAATGAACGATGGACTACAGTAAACTTACAGTTATTCTACTATAGACTTTTTATTCGAGCAATGGAATAACTTTTATCATTGATGTGGCAGCAGTGGCCACTGGAGTTCTGAGGGGTGGGAAAGGGAAAAACAGGTGTAATATGGGGACATTTTTAGGGCATTGGAATTATCCTGAATCATGTTGCAATGATGTATAGGCCATTATATATTTTGGCATAACTTACAAAATTGTGCCGGACAGAGGGTAAACTATAATGTAAGTTATAATCCACACTTAGTGGCAAAGCTCTAATATATAGTCATCAATTGTAATAAATGTACCATGCTAATGAAGGATGCTGTTAATGTGGGAAAGTGTGGGAGGGATAGAGAGTGGGGCATATGGGAATCCCCTATATTTTTATGTAATATTTACATAGTTTAAAGTATTTTTAAAAAGTATTTTAAAATCTTTAAAAAAACTTCAAATTAGAGAACAAACATCAAAGCTAGAAGAAGTATAGGAAGAGGAATAAAATTAATTCTATGGGAATAGAAGGAAGGAAATTACAAAGATTATAATGTAGATAAATGAAATAGAAAAGAATAGACAGAATAAACAAAGCTAAAAATAGTGATCAATGTAATTGAAAAATATTTAACTAGACTGATAAAGAAACAAAGACAGGAGATACAAATAGTAGAAATCAGAAATGAAAAGGGAACATAATTGCTGGCCTTGCTGAAATAAAAAGGATGAAAGAGGATACTAGGAACAACTGTACAGCAATAAAATGGATAACATAGATGAAATGGACAAATTCTTAGAAATATGCAAACTACCTACATCGTCTCAGGAAGAAATAGAAGATCCTAACAAACCAAATACTACAAATAGATTGAAATAGTAATAAAAAACCTTCCCAAACAGAATACTTAAGGACCAGGTGAATTCTAACACCACCCAAGAAAATTTATCTCCAGTTCTGCTCAAATGATCCAAGAAATTGAAGAAGGAACACTTACTAATATATTCTACAAGGCCAACATTAACCTCATAATAAGTGAGATAAAGTACCACAAGTTAGGAAAACTATAGACCAATATCTCTTATGTCTATTGATGCAAAAATCCTCAACAAAATACTGAAAAACAGATTTCAATAGCATATTAAAATAAGTATACACCGTGATCAAGTGGAATTTTTCCCTTGTAAGCAAGGTTTGTTCAACATAATAAAATCAATGTAATGCACCATATTTACAGAACAAGAGGGAAAAAAACATATGATCATCTTAATTGATGCAGAAAAGTCATTTGACAAAATTCATTATGACTTCATGATAAAAACTTTTATACACTTGGAATAGAAAAACACTTCTACAACACAATAAAGGGCATATATGAAAAGCCCTCATACTCAATTATCAAAAACTGAAAGCTCCCCATTTAAGTATAGAAAGCAGACAAGAACACCCATTGTCACCACTGATATTCAAAATTGTAGTGAAAGTACTTGCTAGAGTAATTAGGAAAGAAAAAGAAATAAAAGGTATCCAATTTGGAAAGAAATAAGTAAAACTTTTCTATTTCCAGATGATATGGTCCTATATGCATAAAAACCTTGAAAAATCCACAGCAAATACACTGGAGGCAATAAAGGAATTCAGCCAAGTGGTGAGGTTCAAGATCAACTCTCAAAAAATCAGTAGTGCTTCTATATCTAATCAATGAAAAATCATGAAAAGAAATCAAGAAAAACATCATTCACAATAGCAACTAAAAGTATTAAATATCTAGAAATAAATGTAAACAAAGATGTAAAGTAGTTGTACACAAAAAAAACTAAAAAAAATTGCTAAGAAAATCAAAGAACTAAATAAATGGAAGGATATTTCATGTTCATGGACTAGAAGACTAAATAGTGTAAATGTATCAATCTTACTACTAACAATTTATATATTTAATGCAATTCTAATCAAAATTCCAAAAATCTTTGCTAAAATGAAAATGTCACTTATCAAATTTATATGGAAGGATAAGAGGCCCTTATCCTAAAGTAATCTTGAAAAGAAAAGAATGAATTTTCAGGGTTCACACTTCCATATCTAAAACTTATTACAAAGTCATAGTAATAAAAATAACACGATACTGGCAGAAGGAAAGCCATATAGACCAAAGTAATTGGATAGAAAGCTCACATATCAATCATCATATTTATGGCCAACTGATTTTTTATGTAGTATCAAAGGCTATTCAGATTAAAAAGCAAGGTATCTTCAACAAATTGTTCTGGGAAAACTAAATCTTTACACAAAAGGAATGTGGATTCCTACTCTACCATATACAAAATCAAACCAAAATAGATCAAAGACTTGATTTAATATAAGAGCCAGAAATCTCAAGCTCCTGGAAGGAAATAAAGTGAGGCATCTTCAGGATCATGTGTTAGGTAATAGTGTCTTAGACTTTACACCCAAAAAAATACAAAATAAAAAATAAATGGGAACTCATCAAATATTTTAAAAAGGCATCTCAAAATACTTTATCATGAAAGCAAAATGACAGACTAAATAATGGGAGAAAATATTTGGAAAGCAGAGACGCACAGGTTCTTCAGTCATGGTAGTTGGCTATGGAGTTCTGTGCTTTGTCAATGGGTCCTATTTTGGAATTTGTGTTCCTGAGTGTGATGGAGTTGGACTCAGATGTGACCTTTCTACACATGCCTCTTCTGACACTTCTACTGAACCTGAGGTTGGCACTTGGGTTGGTGTATACCCAGGAAACTTCAATCTCTGGATGGGCCATGAGCCAGCTAGACCTTGAGCCTCAACAGAGTTGTACCTCCTACTTTCCCATTTGTTAGACTTACCCAGGTCAGCTAACAAAGAGATGAAGATGGTCCACCACTACACCAGGGAACTAAGAGTGCCTACGACTCCAAGCAGGAGAATCACGTCCTTCAACCATGTGGGATCTAAGCCCCTTTCCATATAGAGGCAGAGTGGACATCACAATCCCATGGTCCACAGGATGGAGAAATAAAATATGAATTAGAGTGAACTTAATGATATTCTATTATAGAACTATTGTGACTAGTAATGGAAGAAACTGTAGCATTGATCTGGAGAAAATGGCCATGGTATTTGCTAAGGGCAAGGAGAGGGAAGAGGAGATGAGATGTGGGGTGATTTTTGGGACTTGGAGTTGTCCTAAATGATATCACAGAGACAGGAGTTGGACATTATATATCCTGCCATAACCCACTGAAGTTGTGGGGGAGAGTGTAAACTACAATGTAAACTATAATCCATGCGGTACAGCAGTGCTCCAAAATGTATCCACTAAATGCAGTGAAAGTGCCACAATGATGAAAGAAGTTGTTGATGTGTGAAGAATGGGGGTGTGGGGTGTGGAGTATGTAGGAACCCCTTATATATTTTAATATAACACTTTTTGTGATCTATGAATATTTTTTAAAAATACAATTTAATTAAAAAATATCCAGCATAAAGATGTCTTTCAAATTAAAAACAAAAAGACAAACCAGTTTTGAAAATGTGCAGAAGACTTGAATATACATCTCTTCAAAGAAGATATACAGTGATGAAAGACAACATGTCAAAATCAAACTGTCATATTATTTTTCATTTTTTAATAGCACAATATATTTTTTACTTTATTTTAGTTTTTCTAAATTAGTATGTATTCTAAGTCTAATCTTTAAACCTATCACTATGTTTCATTTTCATATTAATTGAATTTGGCAATATATTATGCTCTATTTCTGAAGAAGGTTTAGACCACAGAAAGGTTCAACTATGGCAGGGGAAGAATACTGGTGTGAGGTGTTAATGTTGGAGGGCACATGGTTGGGAGGGAGTTCTCCAGGGCATGTATAGAGGGTACATAAAAATGTTCAGATATGCATATGGTATTTTCATAGTAGTTACAGTTACAAATGACAATTGAGGGAGTGCTGAGTTCCTACCCAAGGGAGCTCTGTCACATTCCCCAGTGGAACAGCAATAATCCCTCAAGTACAATAGCAAAGACCATTGAAGAATGATGGTCCAATGATGAGCCCTTGATACTGATAACTATGCTTATGAGCCTCTGTGCCTGAAATATGAACTAGGTCTAGAGCTGTTGGGTGCCTAAGAGTTAAATCCTGAGAACCTCCGTGTTGCTGAAATGTGGCCACTCTCTAAGCCAAACACAGCATGTAAATGCATTCCTTCCTACTGGTGTGGGACATGACACCTGGGGATGAGCCTCTCTGGTGCTGAGGGATTACTACCAATCACTAACTAGTGATGCAACTAGAAAGAAACCTTGAATAGAAGGGTCAACTCAGACCAGCAGAATATCTCAGCCCACATGTAGGATCATGTGTTAAAAACTGCTTTTTGACCTTGAATAAAAAGGGGAAATGTCAAAGACAAAAGAGTTTATATGGTTAAGAATCTTCAAATAAGCATTGGGAAATCATCAGAGGGCTTGCACTTATGCACACCTCAGCAGGATCCCACAGACAGCCAAAGTAGATACAACCCCTTGTACTGGTTCTCTTGAGGACTACAGACCCACAGGTTCTATGGTCATAGCAGATGGCTCTGGATTTCAGTGCCATGTCAGTGGGCCCTACTTTGGGATTTATGTTCCTGAGTGTGATGGAGTTGGACTCAGATGTGACCTTTCTAAACATGCCTCTTCTGTCACTTTTACTGAACCTGTGGTTGGCACTAGGGTAAGTGTATACTCATGAGACTTGACTCTCTGGACTGTCCATGTGCCAGCTGGGTCCTGATCCTCAGCAGAGTTGCAACTCCTTCTCTCTGGTTCATTGGACTTCCCCAGTTCAACTAACAGGGAGGTGAAGATGGTCAACAACCACACCAGGGAATTGAGAGTGACTACAACTGCAAGCAGGAGAATTGTTTCCATCATCCATGTGGAATCTAAGCCCCATCTCAATATAGAAGTGGATTGGACATCACCATCCCAGGATCCACAGGATGGAGGAATAAAATGTGGATTAGAGTGGACTTAATGATATTCTCTTATAGAACTATTGTAACTAGCAATGGAAGAAATTGTAGTATTGATGTGGAGGAAGTGATCATGGTAGTTTCTGAGGGCAGGGGGAGGGAAGAAGCGATGTGATATGGGGGCATTTTCCCGACTTGGAGCTGTCCTAAATGATATTGAAGGGTCAGTTGCTGGAATATACTGAGGGAGAGTGTGAACTACAGTGTAAATTATTAACCACATGGTGCAGCAGTGGTCCAAAATCTATTCACCAAATGCAATTAACGTACCACTATGATGAAAGAGGTTCTCGATGTGGGAGGAGTGTGGTGGGGGAGTGGGAGGTATATGGGAACCTCTTATATTTTTTAATGTAACATTTTTGTGATCTATGTATCTTTAAAATACAATTAAAAATGATGGGGGGGGAGTGGGGAATGGGGTATATGGGAACATCTTATGTTTTTTAATGTAATGTTTTGTGTCATCTATTAACATTTTTAAAAGATAATTTAAAAATAAAATAAAACAAAAAAACCAAAAAAGCAAAAAAATCACAAATAGCTAGAAGGCATAGTAATAGATGCTCAACATGAGTAGGCATCAGTTAAATGCACATAAAAGCCACAATGAGATACCATTTCATAAACATTAGAATGGTTTTTATTTACAATTCCATACATAACAAATATTTTAGAGTATGTAGTGAATTGGAAACTCCCATATGATCAAAATATCCCACTACTAGGCATGTATAACAAAATAATTGAAAGGAGGCATTCAAATAGATGTTCAGATAAGCATTAATTACAATTGCCAAAAGTTGGAAGAAACCCATGTGCCTATCAATTGATGAATGGATAAATAAAATGTAATACACACATAAACACACATGCACAATGGAATATTTTTCATCCATAAAAATGAAGTCCTGATAGATGTGATAACCTGGATGAATCTTGAAGAAATCAAGTTGAGTGAAATAATCCAGATAAAAGGGACAAATATTGTTTGATCTTACTTATTTGAAACAGTTTATATTAGCAAACTAATAAAGACAGAATGTATTAATAAAATGTATGTTACCAGGGGACAGGGTTGGAATACTGAATGGGAACTTAAGACTTCAAATGTACAGGTTCAAATATATATGATGCTTATTTGGAATGATGGTGTTGGTGATAATAAAACTGTGAATATGATTAACAGCACAGGACTATACATACATATATATGTGTGTGTACACGCACTCATATATATGATTAAGGTGGGAAATGTTAAATTATGTATATGGTAACAGTATAAAAATTTAAAAATCCATTACAGTACACAATTAACCCGAAGTTAAACTATGGACTTTAATTAATAGTACAATTATAAAAATGTGCTATCATCACTTGTATCAAATGTTCCACACTAAAGCAAATGGGGTGGTATATGGGAATCCTATATTTTATGCATTATTTTCCTGTAAAACTCTAATAAAGAAAAAAATACTACCAGGACCTCTGTCTGTTTTGTGAAATATTAGTACTATAAAAGGGGATTTTGACTAAGCTAGGACATAGAGGAGGAGGATAGAGTAAGGGTATGAAGGAGTTTAGGGCAAAGTCAGGAGTTACAGATAATTTTTCAAGTTTAGTAATGTGGTTATGTAAGTCTTTGCACATGATATTGAAGATATTGTCCTACATTTTCTACTGGGATTTTTATAGTTCTAGTTTTTGTAATTAGATCCTTGATCCATTTTGAATTACTTTTTGTATAAGATGTGAGAGAGATCCTCTTTCTTTCTTTTAAATATGGATATCAATTTCTCACAGCACCACTTGTTGAATAAGCTGTTCTGACGGAGCTGAATGGGTTTGACCTCACTGTCAAAAATAACACCACCGTAGATAGGAAGGTCTATTTCCTAATTCTTTATTTGATTCCATTTGTCAGTCTATCTTTATGTCAGTTGTATGCTGTTTTTACCAATGTAGGTTGACAATGTGGTTTAAAATCAGGAAGTTAGAGTCCTCTTTCTGTGTTCTTCTTTTTAAAAATATTTTTGGTTATTTGAAGACATTTACTCTTCCAGATAAATTTGATAATTGACTTTTCCAATTCTCCAAAGAAGGCAATTGGAATTTTTATCAGGATTGCATTAATGCTGTAAGCCATCCTGGGTAGAACTGATATCTGAGTGATATTTAGTCTTCCAACCAATGAACACAGAATATCCTTCTATTTATTTAGATCATCTTTGGAATCTTGCACCCATCTTTTATAGTTTTCTGAATATAGGTCACCAGTGTCCTCATTTATGTTCATTCTGAAATACTTGATTATTTTAGTCACTATTGTGGAAGAATTTTGCTTCTGACTTCCTTGTCACATTGTTCACTAGTAGTGTATAGAAACAGTATGGATTTTTAGCATATTAAACTTGTATCCTATCACTTTCCAAAATTATTTAATTCTATTAATTTTGTTGTGGACTTCTTGAAATTTTCTAAATGTAAGATCATATCATCAGTGAATAGCAAACTTGTACTTCCTCTTCTTTTGTAAGTGTGGTACATTCATTGAAATTGATAAACACATTTGGAGCATTGCCATTAAGCATGCATTATAGTTTACAGTAGCTTACACTATATGCAACAAAATTTTGTTGGTCATGGCAGGATATATAGTGGCCTATAACTGTCATTGCAATGATATTTGGGAAAATTCCAAGTCTGGAAAATGACCCTATATTACACCTCTTTTGCCT
The DNA here is from genome assembly GCF_030445035.2 of Dasypus novemcinctus. Classification (NCBI taxonomy): domain Eukaryota; kingdom Metazoa; phylum Chordata; class Mammalia; order Cingulata; family Dasypodidae; genus Dasypus; species Dasypus novemcinctus. The sequence continues at coordinate 89,228,182 of NC_080704.1, read as the reverse complement.
TCTCCCTGCCTTCACCATCTCCAGGGGCCACTGTCTCCACATCAATGATATAATTTCTTCCATTGCTAGAATTACAATGAGTCTATAGAAGAATACCCACAAGACTACTCTAGTGCATATTTTATCCCACAGTCCTGTGGATTCTGAGATGGTGATGCCCACTCCATGTCTAATTGAGTGTGGGCCTCAATCCTATATGGCTGATGGATGGGACACTCTTTTTTGCAGTCGTAGACCCTCTCAGTTCCTTGGTATTGTGGTTGTACATCTTCACCTCCTTGTTAGTTGTCCTGGGTGAGTCCAACATACTGGAGAATTTGTGTTGCAAGTCTGGTGAGGCTCAGAGCCCAGCTGGCACATGGAAATCCCAAAGATTCAAGCTTCTTGGACTACAATTCCAACATGAACTATAGATTCAAATAGAAGGGACAGTAGAGGCAAGTGTAGAAAATTCACAGCTGAGTCCAACTCTTTAACACTGGGGTCTACACACTCCAAAGTAGGGCCCACTGACAAGGCACCAGACTCCCAAGTTATCTGCCTTGACTGTAGTACCTGGGAGGGTGTCTCTAGAGCCATAGGAGACCCACTATTTGATGCAGTATCTATTTTGGAAGTCTATGGGATTCTGCTGAGACAAGCATAAATATTATGTCTAGGATGACCTCTGACCTTACTTTGAATTCTCTTAAACATATAAACTCATGTGTCTTTATTTTTCCCTGTTTTATTCTATGTCTTTTTCCAGTTGCATTGCTCATTGGTTTTTAGTACTAATCTCTCAATGCCAGGGAAGCTCATCCCTAGCCCCATGCTAGGGGGATGGTAATGCATTTATATGCTGAGTTTGGCTCAGAGAAAGGCCACACTGAGCAACAGGCAGGCTCCCAGGAAGCACTCTTAGGTACCTCGCAACACCAAGCTATGTTGCAATTTCAAGGTCAAATGCTCATAAGGATAGTCATAAATATCAAGGGCCCATCAATGGGCAATAGCCATTGCCCCTGGACTTGGAGGATTGTTGATGTTCTATTAGAGAATATGGCAGAGCTACCCAGGATGGGAAATCAATATTCTTTCAATTGTTTTGTGAATATCTACCCACAGTGGCAATGCCACATGAACACCTGAAAACATTCATATACCCTATGTGTATGCCCAGACAAACCTTCTCCAATACAATCCCCTTCACCAACCACCTACCAATTATCCTCCCCTGCCACAGCTGCAGCCCCTTTGTTATCCACAGCCTCCAAAAAAATTAAACTCAGAATATCACCAAATACACTTATTAGGAAAATGAAACAATGGCAGGTCCAAACATAAGAAACAAAATACATAATAATTTAGAAAAACTGAAACTAAAATAAAATTTAAAAATTGGGATACTAAAAATAATTAAAATATTTTTAAAAATTTCAATGTTTTCCTTTCATCATTATGCACATGTAAAGAGGTTGATGATTCAAGAGCAGGGAAAGGGGAGAGGATGTTGGGTGTATGGGAGTCCCCTATATTCTGTATGTGGCTTTAATCTGACCTAAAACTTCTTTGAAGACAAAATGAAAAAAAAAAGTAGGACACTGGGGAAGAAATGGAAGAAAATCCCACAATGCAGTTTTGAACACTGTAGCTCTGTAGTATATTTTAAAGTCATGTAGTGTGATTCCTCCAATTTATTTTTCTTTATCAATATGGCTATGGCTATTCAGGGCCTCTTGCCACTTCAAATAAATTTCATAGTTAGTTTTTCCTATTCAGTAAAAAATGCTGCGTTGATTTTTATTGGGATTACTTTAAATCTATATTTCAGTTTGGGTAGGATAAACATCTTAATGATATTTAGTCTTTACTTCCATGGACAGGGAATATAATTCCATGGACAGGGAATATTCATCCATTTAAGTCTTCTTTGATTTCCTGAACATTATTGCATAGTTTTCTGTGTAGACGTGATCTACATCCCTTTTTTCCTTTTTTTTAAATTTACATCATTAGTTAAATTTATTCCTAGGTATTTGATTTTTTTACTTACTATAATAAAGGAATTTTTTCTTGATTTCTTCCTCAGATTGCTCATTATCAGTGTACAGAAATTCTACTGATTTTTGTGTATTGATCTAATAACCTGCAAATTGCCAAACCCATTTATAAGCTGTACAAGTTCTGTAGTAGATTTCTTAGGGCTTTCTAAGTATAGGACCAGGTGGTTTGCAAATAGTGAAATGTTGAGTTCTTCCTTTCCAATTTGGACACATTTTATATCTTTTTCTTGACTAAGTACTTGATCAAATACTTCTAACACAGTGTTAAATAGGAGCAGTTACAATGGGCATCCTTGTCTTGTTCCCCATGTTAGAGGGAAAGCTATTAGGAATTCACCACTGTATATGATGTTAGCTGTGGGTTTTTCATATATATATTTATAATGTTGAGGAAGTTTTCTTCTATTCCTATCTTTTGCAATATTTTTATCAGGAAAGGGTGCATATTATGTCTTATGATTTTTCTGCATCTATAGGGATGATCATAGGACTTTTTCTTTTGATCTGTTAATGTGTTTTTTAAAAAGATTTATTTATTTATTTAATTCCCCCCCTCCCCCGGTTGTCTGTTCTCTGTGTCTATTTGCTGCGTCTTATTTCTTTGTCTGCTTCTGTTGTCGTCAGCAGCACAGGAAGTGTGGGCGGCACCATTCCTGGGCAGGCTGCACTTTCTTTCGCGCTGGGTGACTCTCCTTACAGGGCGCACTCCTTGCTCGTGGGGCTCCCCTATGCGGGGACACCCCTGTGTGGCACGGCACTCCTTGCACGCATCAGCACTGTGCATGGACCAGCTCCACATGGGTCAAGGAAACCCAGGGTTTGAACCGCGGACCTCCCATGTGGTAGACGGACGCCCTAACCACTGGGCCAAATCCGTTTCCCTGTTAATGTGTTTTATTTCACTAATTAATTTTGTTATATTGAAACATCCTTGCATGCCAGGGGTGAACCCACTTGGCCATGGTGTATAATTCATTTGTTGTGTTGTTGAATATGATTAGCAAGTATTCTGTTGAGGATTTTTGAATCTTGGTTCATAAGAGCGATTTGTCTAATGTTCCTATCTTGCAGCATGTTTGGCTTTGGTATTAGGGTAATGTTAGCATCATAGAATGAGGTAGACAATGTTCCTTCAACTTCTATTTTTTGGAAGAGTTTAAGCTGGATTCATGTTATTTCTTTCTGAAATATTTGGTAGAATTCACCTGTGAAGCTCTCTTGTCCTGGGCTCTTCTTAGTAAGTTGGGAAGGTTTGATGACTAATTCAATCTTGTTACTTGTGATTGGTCAGATGAGTGCATCAATTTCTTCTTTCATTAATGTAGGCTGCTTGTGTGTTTCTAGGAATTTGTCCATTTCCTCTAAATAATCCTTCTTGTTGGCATGTAATTTTTCAAAGTATCCTCTTACGATACTCTATTTCTGTGATATCCCCTTTTTCATTTATAATTTTGTAGTTTTGCTACTTCTTTCTTTTTTTCTTTGTTAATCTAGCTAAGGGTTTGTCAATTTTATTGATCTTCTCAAAGAACCAGCTTTTGGTTTTGTTCATTTTTTCTAGTGATTTTTAAATTTTCTATTTCATTTAGTTATGGTCTAATTTTTGTTATTTCATACTTCCTAATTCTTTTGGGGTTAGATAGTTATTTTTTTAATTCTGCTAGATGTCCATTTAGTTCTTCAATTTTGGCACCCTCTTCTTTTTTAGATATATGCATTTGTGGCTATGAATTTCCCTCTCAGTACAGCATTTGCTGCATCACACAAGTCTTGATATGTTGTGTTGTCATTCTTATTTATTTCAAGATAGTTGCTGATTTCTTTTGTAACTTTCTCCTTGACAAACTGTTTGTCTAAGAATGTTTTGCTTAACATCTATATATTTGTGCCTAATCTGTTTCTCTTGCCCTTACTCAGTTCAAGCTTCATTCTGTTCTGGTCAGAGCAATTATTTTATATAATTTCAAACTTTCAGAATTCAGTGAGTGTTGTTCTGTAGCCTATTATGTGGTCTATCTTGTTGGATGATTCATGTGCCCTTGAGAAGAATGTATATCCTGCTCTATTTTGGTGCAGTGTTCTGTATATGTCTCATAGTAATGGATCCTCAAGTGTATTACTCAAAGTCTTTTTTTATTGATTTTCTGTTGAGATGTTCTGGCTAAGGGTGATAATGCTGTATCAACATCCCCCACTATAATTGTAGAGGCATCTATTTCTCTATTTAATTTTTCCAGTGTTTGCCTCATATATTTTGAGGCACCTTGATTTGGTGCATACATGTTTATGATTGTTCTTTCTTCTTGAAAGAGTACCCCTCTTACTAATATATAGTGTCCACTTTTGTCTCATAATAGTTTTGCTTTTAAAGTTTATTTTGTGTGCAATTAGTATAGCTACTCCCACCATTTTTTTTTGGATGTTGTTTGCTTGTAAAACTGTTTTCTAGCCATTCACTTTCAGCCTCCTTGAATCCCTGGGCCTAAGGTGGGTTCCTTGTAGACAGAATATAGAAGGGTCATATTTCCTTATCCTTTCTGCCTTTCTGTGTCTCTTGACTATTGAGTTTAGTCCTTTAACATTCAGTGTTATTATTGTCAAGGAATTACTTAAATTAACCATATTTTCTTTGGGTTTATGGTTGTCATGTGTTGTTTTTATTTCTCTTTTTAAAATATTTTCTTACTCTCTACTCCAACCCTCTGTATTCTGTTTTTTTTTTCCTTTCAACCAGCAGTATTCCCTTTAATTTTTTTAAAGATTATTTATTTCTCTCCCCCTCCCCCTCCCCCACACCCCAGTTGTCTGTACTCTAAGTCTATTTGTTGCATCTTCTTTGTCCGCTTCTCTTGTAGTCAGCGGCATGGGAATCTGTGTTTCTTTTTGTTGCATCATCTTGCTGTGTCAACTCTCCATGTGTATGGTACCATTCCTGGGCAGACTGCACTTTCTTTCACGCTGGGTGGCTCTCCTTATGGGGCGCACTCCTTGCGCATGGGGCTCCCCTACGCAGAGGACACCCCTGTGTGGCAGGGCACTCCTTGTGTCCATCAGCACTGCACATGGGCCAGCTCCACATGGGTCAAGGAGGCCCGGGGTTTGAACCACGGACCCCCGATGTGGTAGAGAGACACCATAACCACCGGGCCAAGTCCGCCGCCAGGATTCCCTTTAGTATTTCTTGAAGGGCAGGTTTCTTATTGTCATACTCTTAATTCCTGTTTATCTAGCATATTTTGTAATCTCCATTTTTTGAATGCCAGCTTTTCTGGATTGAGAATTATTGGATGTAAGGTTTTTTTTTCTCTTTTAGCAGCTAAACTATGTCATACCATTTTGCCTCCATGGTTTCAGATGAGAGATCATTACTTAATTTTATGGGGCTACCCTTTTAGGTAATGGCTAACTTTTCTTTTGTTGCTTTCACTATTAACGCTTTGTCTTGAACTATGGACAATTTGATAAGTATATGTCTTGGAGTAGGCCTGTTAGGATTTATACTGATTGGGGTGTGCTGCTCTGTCTGGACATATACATCCATCTCCCTCCGTAAGGTTAGAAGTATTCAGTTATTTTTTTCTCAGTTGCTCCTTCTTTCCCCCTTTGCTTCTCTTCTCCCTTTGGGATGCCTACAGTGCATGTTTTTGCACATATTGTGTTCTCATTTAGATCCCTAAGTCCCAGCTGAATTTTTTCTTTTTATCTATCTGTTCTATTATTTGTTTGATTTCAGATGTACTCTCTTCCACATTGCTAATCTTTCCTTTGCCTGTTCAAATCTACTGTTATGTGTTTCCAGGGTATTTTTGATTCTTGTATTGTGCCTTTCATCACCATCATGTAAGTTATCATTTTATTTATGTTTACAATTTCTTCTGTTTGTTCCCCCAGTGTCTTCTTAATATCTTAATCTCTTCCTTCACTTTATTAAGTTGTTTCATGATATTTATTTGGAAAATTCTGATTAGTTGTTCCATGTTTTGCATCTTCTTCTGATTTTTAGTTTGTTCATTGGACTGGGCCATATCTTCCTGTTTCTTAATATAGTTTACAATTTTTGTTAGTGTTTAAGCATCTCTTTATCTTGATGCGTTTATTCAGTTGATTAGTTTCACTCTCTACTCTAGGGTTTTTTTTTTAGTTGCTGTTTTTGTGTGTGTGATAAGTTTTCCTTTAGACTCTCCATTCCTCTTATTCTATTTCCTTCCCTTGCCTATATTCCTTTAAAAGAAAAAGATTAGGGCCAGAGAAAGGGAAAGAGATAAGAAGAGAAAAAGGATAACTGTAATAATAATAGTAAAGGTAGGAGAGGACCTAGGAAAATGTATAACTAACTCATGTAAGAAGTGTAGAAGTATAAGAATAAAAAAGAGGGGTACAATTGCAATGACAGGTATAGGCCACTATGTATCTTGCCCCAACCTACAGAATCGAGTGGGTAAGTGTGTAAACTACAATTTAAACTATAATGCAAGCTTAGTGGCAATGCTCCAAAATGTGTTCATCAATTGTAATGAATGTAACACACTAATGAAAGAAGTTGTTAATGTGGAGAAAAGTGGGAGGTGTGGGGAGTGGGTATATGGGAATCCCTTTTACTTCTATGTAACTTTTTATGTAAAATATGTAAAAATAAATAAAAAGAATTTTTTATTTAAGAAATGGGTAAAAACAATGAAATGAAAATCCAAATACAGAAAAATATCTAGAATGAATCAAAAGGCAGAATGATAAGAAGAGAGGGAAAGAGAAAAGAAAAGACAATAAGAAAAAAGTTTTAAAAAGAAAGGAAACATAGCATAGAGGAGATAGAAATAAAAACAGGAAAATTTGAAGTTAAACAATGGTGGAATATAAGAACAAAAGAACAAAAACAGAAAACAGAAGACATGAAGATGAAGGTAGGAAAAGAAATAGCATAGGTAGGCAAAATTGGTATACAAAAAGGGGGGAAAAAAGGAAGGGGGAAACACATCAAACAAGAAACAAGACAGCAGCGACTATTTACAAAAAAAAAAAACAGGGAGGGAAAGTAAGAGAGAAGAATAAAGAACAAAATACAAACACTCAAGCAAGCAATCAATCGAAAACAGGAAAAATTGCCTTCCCACTAAGTCCCTGTGGAGCTTCTCAGGCTGCTCCAATTCATCCATTAATTACCGAGAAGCCTGCCCTCTGCAGGTTTTGATTTCGGTTTTAGCACATAAACTAAGTTAAATTTCAAAAAAGGAAGCTTTTTAAGAAAAATAAGATACCCAAGAGAAGCTCATACAAAAATACCTGTTCCATGGACAGATGCAGGACATTATATATCCTGCCATAACTAACTGAATGCAAAGGGAGAGAGCATAAACTACAATGTAAACTATAATCCATGCTATGCAGCAGTGCTCCAAAATGTATTCATCAAATGCAATGACTGTACCACACTAGTGAAAGAATTTGTTGATGTGGAAGGAGTGAGGAGTATGGGGAGAGGGCTATATGGGAAATTCATATTTTTTAATATAGTATTCTCTGTGATCTATAGATCTCTAAAAAAAGATAATTAAAAATGTTAAAAAAGAATGTTATATAAAATCATACAGTATGTAATAAAAAAAATACCTGCTTCCTATGCTGAAGTATCAACTGGGTCTTTGATAACTCAGTAGAGCACTACTCTAAGGAGAGCCAGGAATCCAGCCATGGACCATATATATTCAAAGTGGAGACTCCTTCTTCACTGAGGTTAAGTTTTCTCCTTGGCTCTGTTACATAGAGAGCTATCCAGGCAGTTTCCATAGGTCAAATTTGACTCTTTCCAATTGGGTAAATTTACTGATTAGGAAACTGTCTCTCCCTGCCCCATTCCTATTCTTATTGCTTTCTCTCCTAGGGCAGCAGGATACGAAAACCTGTGTGATTGATTGGATCTCTCCCACCTCTCCTGGTCAGGTTGAGTTCCCTTATGAAATTCAAATGGGACCCTGGTATCTGAACTCACCACAGAGAAATTACTCTCGGTGCTCTTCCAGACCTTCCCCCTCCTCCCAGTGAACCCTACACAGGCCCTTGGAAGTGTATTAAATGCTTCCTACTGCCTGCCTCCCTTAGGGGATTTGAAATTTTGATAGTTTTCAGCACCAGATAGTGAATTGCCTGACTCCATCCTTTCATATACCAGGTTCCTCTCTCCCAGTTCAGCTAGGTAAATCAGGCTGCCTCAATAGATTTGCCTCTCCTCTCTTCCCAGGCCACCTCTTGCTACCTGGTATGCTCCCTAAAATTCAAAGGGAGTCCAGGTAACCAAACCCACAGAAACAAAACACCTCTTCACCCTTTGACAGAACCCTCTTAATCTCAGAGACTGCTACTTCCCACTTGGTGGCTGGTGTGTCAGGTGGTTTGCAGTGGCTTTTTTCCTTGAGGGTAATGCTTAGCCATCTGCTGTTTCCAGCTACCAGGGTAAAAACCTCAGGGTTTTCCCTTGGGCTTTTTATTCCCTTGTCCTCTTCCCTCTAGATCAATACCCTGAAGCCTCCTGCTGTGTGGGTTCCCATAACCACTCACTCAGGCAGGCTCTTGCCCCTTCACAGCTGTTTTTTGAGAGAGAGATGGTGAGTGCCTATTAAAACTGATGCCATCTTTCAAACCTTCTTTAATGTGCTTTTGAACTGAATCAAGTTAGCAAGTATTTTGTTCAGAATTTTTGCATATATATTCATTAGATAACATGGTTCTGTGATTTTCTTTTTTCATAATATCTTTATTTGGCCTTGATAATAGGATGATGGTGCATTCTTATATTGAGTTCTATAGCACTACATCCTCTGGGAAGAGTTTGAGCAAGGTTGGTATTAATCTTCTTTAAATAGAAGAATTCACCTGTGAAGCCATCTAGTCCTGGACTTTTTATTTTTCGGAGGATTTTGATGACAGTTTCAATTTCTTGAAATTGGTTTGATGAGGTCTTCTGTGTTTTCTGTGGTTAGTGAGGGTTGTTACTGTTTCTAGGAATTTTTCCATTTCATCAACATCTATATAATTTTTCTCTTTATTTTTTTAACTGTTACTTTCAAAATATATAAGAGGTCTCCATATACCCCCAACTTCCCTTACCCCACTCCTCCCACATCAACAATCTCTTTCTTTCTTCACCATGGGACATTCATTGCATTTGGTGAATACATTTTGGAACACTGCTGTACCACATGGATAATGGTTTACATTGTAGTTTACACTCTCCCCCAGTCCACCCAGTGGGCCATGGCAGGACATACAATGTCCAGCATCTGTCCCTGCAGTACCACCCAGGACAACTCCAAGTCCTGAAAATGCCCTCACATCATGTCTCTTTTCCTTCTCCCTACCCTCAGCAGCTACCATGGCCACTTTTCCCATATCAATATTACAATGTCTTCCATTACTAATCACAATAGTTCCATAGTAGAATATCAGTAAGTCCACTCTAGTCCATACTCTCTATTCCTCCATCCTGTGGATCCTGGGATGGTTATGTGCACTCCACCTCTATATCGAGAGGGGACTTAGATTCCACAAGGATGATGGATGCAATTCTCCTACTTGCAGTTGTAGGTACTCTTGGCTCCCTGGTGTGGTGGTTGATCATCTTCACCTCCCTGTTAGCTGACTGGGGTAAGTCCAATAAACCAGAGTGTAAGAGTTGCAAGTCTGCTAAGGCTGAGGGCATGGCTATCACTGGACAGTCCAGAGATTCAGGTCTCCTGAGTATACACCAAACCCAGCACCAACCACAGGACCAGTAAAAGTGACAAAAGAGGCATATGTAGAAAGATCACATCTGAGAATTCGACAAAGTTTTCATAGTATCTGCTTATGATCTTTTCTATTTTTTCTGAGACAGTGGCAGTGTTTTCCTTCTCATTTCTGATGTTATTTTTATCTTCTCTCTTTTTCTGTTGTTAATCTAGCTAAAGGTTTATTTTTGTTGATCTTCTTAAAGAACCAACTTTTAGATCTGTCGATTCTATTTTTTCTTACTCTCCATTTCATTTATATCTGCCCTCATATTTATTATTACTTTCCTTCTGCTTGCTTTGTTGTTCTTTTTGCTTGTTCTTCTATGTTTTTAGTTAAGTTTCTTTTCTCTCTTTAAATATAAGCACTGAGGGCTATCAATTTCCTTTACAGCACTGCCTTTGCAGGATCCCATAAGTTTTGTTTTTTTTTTTGAGTGGCTAGTAAAAAGAGTTTACTAAAAAATTAGAAAATGCCTCTTCTGTCACTTTTACTGAGCCTGTGATTGACACTGGGGTTGGTGTATATTCCAGAGAATTGAATCGCTGGACTCACCATGTGCCAGCTGGGCCCTGAGCCTTGGCAGAGTTGCAACTCCTACTGTCCAGTTGCAAATCCTACTCTCCAGTTCGTTGGATTTACCCAGGTCAGCTAACAAGGAGGTGAAGATGGTCAACCATCACACTGTGGAACTAAGTAAGATGCCTACAATGGCAAGCAGGAGAATTGCATCCATCAACCATGTGGGATCTAAGTCCCCTCTAGATTTAGAGGTGGAGTGGACATCACCATTCCAAGGTCCACAGGATGGAGGAATAAAATATGGATTAGAGTGAACTTACTGTTATTCTACTATGGAATTATTGTGCCTCTTGCAAAGGCAGAAACTGTATCATTGATGTGTAGACACTGGCCCCAGTAGTGCTGAGGGCAGGGAGAGGGAAAAAGAGATGTGATGTGGGGGTATTTTCAGGTCTTGGAGGTGTCCTAAATGATATTGAAGGGACAGATGCTGGACATTATATATCTTGCCATAATCCACTGAATGTACTGGGAGAGAGTGTAAACTACAAGGTAAACTATAACCCATGTTGTGCAGCTGTGATCCAAAATATATTCACCAAATGCAATGAATATGCTACAATGATGAAAGAAGTTGTTGATGTGGGAGGAGTGGGGTGGGTGTAGGATATATGGAAACCTCTTATATTTTTAATGAAATATTTTTTGTGATCTATGTATCTTTAAAAAACAATTAAATAAAAAATTTAAGAAAACAGTAGAAAAAAGAAATGTGAAAAGGAAAACTACATATATGAGACATGGGTGCTGTCATGCTGCAGGGTGATACATGTGCTTGGGTCCATAGGATAAGCCTTTTTAAGGCATTTCTTCCTCCCACTTTGCCATATTAAGCAGATCTCAGTATATGCTTTACTGGTTGATGACCTTTCTAACTTCTCCTGTCTGTTTTCATGGAACCAATAATCCTTCTGGTTGGCGTTATCTGGGACTTCTTTTGAGCCTGGGAGTTTCAAATGGAACCACATGACCACGGTCTTGGTGGACTTTGTGGCTATAAGGGTAAAAAACTTTGTTCTCAGGTAGCTACCTCTCATCAGGGGTTTCTGGATGGGGTCTTGTGGACATGTTCTAACTAGGGTTGTCCCAGCTGTTATGATCTTATCTCAAATAGCTGCTTTCCCTGTTTCCTATACTAACCTGCCTCAACTCCTCCCTCAGAGAGTTTACACCCTTATTCTTAAAGGGGAGCTGAAGAGTGATGGTCATTCTTCTGTAGCTTCTTCCTGGTAAGGTGCATTAGTCCCTGCATAAGAAGGTGTGAAACTCTTTGGCTCTTCTATTGAGGTTGAGGGAAGGCAAAGGCAGGTTGAGCACAATGGTTGGATCTGGATTAAATCCCCAAAAGACTAATACTTTGTTCTAGAAGGCACTGATTCTGGAAGAAATAAACATAGTTAGAATTATGAAGTTACATGGACCTACAAGAAGGATGAAGAAGATGGTGTGGGAAAAGTGGATATGATGGCTGATGTGTATGGGGAATGGCAGGAAGAAATGAGATGTGGAGGTGCCTTTGGGACTTGGAGTTGCCCTGGACGGTGCTTCAGGGGCAATCACCGGACATTGTAAATCCACCCAGGGCCCACTGGATGGAATGGGGGAGAGTATGGGCCATGATGTGGACCATTGACCACGAGGTGCAGAGATGCCCAGAGATGTACTTCCAAATGCAATGGATGTGTCATGATGATGGGAGTGAATGTTGCTGGGGGGGGAGTGGTGGGGTGGGGGTGGTGGGGTTGAATGGGACCTCATATTTTTTTAATGTAATATTTTTACAAAATCAATAAAAAAAATAATTAGAAAAAAAACAAAAAAAAAACAAAAAACAAAAAAAGAAGATGTTGTTAACCAGTCCCCAAAAGGGGGTCAACCATGACATGCTGGACCATGGAAGCAAGAAAGATCAGGTTCCTCCAGAGGGTACATCCTCTCAAAGTTGATGGAATTCATCTTGTAGGTTTCAAATGCTCTCTAGGCCTGTTTCAGAGTGATTTACATAGAAACAGCATTCCTCCTTGAGGAACAAGCAGGTTCCTTCCTGTGCTACTGCTAACATGTTTAGGGCTTTGCAGCACCACAGTGGAAAAGGAGGCTAGTTTCTTCTATGTTGTTGTTTAACTCTAGGGAGAGATGGTGGTAAACATTCTGGGTTTGTTATAAATTGCTAATTTCAATTCCCATGGCAGTGGTTATGACTAGTACAGCTGGGAAAGGGTTGAAGTAAGGAACTGCCGTACACATAAACTCACAAAGGCATTATAGGTAACAGAAGACAAGCATTTAGTAACTGAAATAATGATAGTGCTTAAGAGATCATTCATTTATCTTAAAGTCACATTCATTGTGGCAGTTTGAGATTATTTATTAACCCCCCAAAAGAGAAGGATTATATTTGTAAACTGGTCTGCTCCTTTGGGAATGATACCCTTTGTATTAAATTCAAAGATTTTAAGTTTACTTGATTAAATTAATTTAGGACTTTTGATTTCACTGTGTCAGTAGGGCATGATTCAGGGTTGAGTGTCCAACCTCTTGGTGGAGTGGAGAATGGACACACATGCAAGAAGACACTCAGGAAGAAAGAGCTCCATAGACATAGACACAGAAGAAGATAAATGGTAGAGAGAGAGAACTCCACAGATACCAAAGGAGAGAAGGTTTAGACAGCTTTAGCCTCAGGGAAAGGTCAACCATTTGCCTGATAGATGAGGAGACCAGAGCCCTGAGAAGCTGAAGAAGCCCTGATAAACAAGCCATATGCTAGCCTATAGCCGAGATAGGAAGAAGCTGGACCCACAGAGCCTTAAGAGGAAAAAAGTCCATGAGACCAGGCAGAGATCACCACCATCTTGCTTCAACACATGGCAATTAACTTGGATGAGAAAACAGCCTTGAGTTGGACTCTTCAGGGCCTTGTAATGGTAAACTTTTACCCCAAATAAATACCCTTTATAAAAGCCAACAGATTTCTGGTTCTTTGTATCAGCACCCCTTTGGCTGTCTAATACATTCATTAACTACTTAGAAAATGAGTTATATTTGCTAAGACTTTTAACATGTTTAATATCCTTCCACATATCATCTAGAATATATGAGATATTATCATATTCATAAGGTATATATGTATAGCACTTAATAATAATCAGTGTACAAGTTCCTATTTTAGCTGCAGTTAATAGATTCTAGGCTCCAGGCTTGCAATACTATACATGTGGTGTTTCCATGGGTGCAGGCCATAATGCCAATTGTGTTTGTTTAAGTTCTTCTCACATTACTCTGGGAATTATTGCTCCAGTTGCTATGTCCTTCACACAGCCAGCAAGCTGCAGCACCAATGATCCTAGAGAGAGACTAGGAAGGCAAGCCTCCAGTGTGTTACTGGCCTGCTGCTTAGCATCCTTCAGCACTATGAAACAGAGCCAGTCTAGAGGTAATGTCCATTGTAAATAGGCCATATCAAACAATTGCTGGTTGTCACAGAAGTCCAAAACAGCAATATACTTTCCATTGACTTCAGCAGCATGTCCAATGATGTGGAGATACTTATATTGTTTTAGGGATTGTAGTGATGGACCTAGCCAATACCTAAAATGGAAAGGCACCAAGGAGGACACTGGAGGCATTGTCTGAATGTACAAGAGAGTTCGACAATGATGACGTCTATCTCTTTTAATTTTTACATACTTTCTAAGTAATTCCAATGCAGTTTATAACATCAAAAGAGCCTCGCTATTTTAAGTTCTTCACTTTTTACTTTTACACCTTTACCATGATTTTGTTAATTAACAGGTATTTTACTTTAGCAATATAGGGAAAAATCATACTTTCTCCATTATTTTATGACAACCTAAAATTCCCAATGGAATCAAGGGATTCCATTAACTTCCCCCTACCACCACATTAATAGACAGATTGAGATGGCCTCTGACAGGTTTCCCTGTAGTGAAGTTACTTTCTGTTATCATCACCCAGTTTAAGTTTCTAATTACTAACGGCTTCCTGGAATTAGCCATTTAAATAATTCAGTTTGTACAATGCTTTTGCAAGCTTCCTATAACAAACAATAATCACATAAACTAGGTAATTTTATCTTAAAATAAGCTTATTAAATTACAATTAGCAACAATGAAGATTACATTATCCAGTTAAGTCTTATATCCCTCGTTTGGTTTTGTGAAAATTAGTCATTTTACTTTAGGATAAATCTAAATTTTTTTCTTTATCTTAAATTCATTAAACACAAACTTACAATTTTTATCATGTTAGATTTAATACTTATAATGTTAATTTGTTTTATTTAGGTCCTTTAATTAGGGAGATTACACCCAAGTCAAATAAAATTGAAATCATTAATCTATATTAATTTATTCAAGAAATGTTCTTTATTCCCTTTATTCCTTCCTCCACAGGGAGCTGAAATCTCTGTCTTTTTAAAAATAGTAATTTAAAATTGTGAATAAACCCTAAAGCATACTGACTGCCTGGTTATGAAATATATTATAATTGTTTAATTTGTTTTAAGTATAATTTATAAAAATCTTTCCATAGCTTTTCAGAAATTTTCCTTTCTTTCCAGAAATTTTACAACTGGATCATTAATTACTCTCATTTTAAGGCTGTTAATAGATTTGAATTGGGGAATTACAGGAAAAACTATGGCTCTTAATTCCCTGGCCTATTAGAGAGAGTTTTAAATTAAACTTACATTTTCCTATCTTGCCATACCTAGCCCTTCCACCATAGTTCTTGCAGAAAGAAGAAGGCCCTGGGGGACTGGGTAAGTCAAGGATGTTTGGAAAAACTTTTTCCTCTCCCAATAGTTTTTATATTCATATTTCTATATGATCTTTCCATCCTGCTTAGATTCTCTAATTTCGGCTTCAGGAATACTCATTTACATGTTTAAAGGCTTGTTTAATTTTTAACCATTTGTATAGAGTTATTTTACACATTTTCATTTGTTAATTTGATACTACCATACAGATGTATGAAAATATATACTGAACAAATAGGTAGATACAAATAGAGAGTTAGCATACAAACAAAAACACAGCTCACTAATGTTCCTTGTAATTTTCATCCTCTTACAAAATAAGTTTAACAGCAGAATAATATTATATACAAAGATCTCTTTAAAAGCTATTTCTTATTATTCTAAATCTTCATTCTGACCATGTAGTTTTGCACAGGGATTTTGTTTTTAGTCATTGGCTTATAACCTAATATCCCCAATGCTTTAAAAGTCAATCTAAAACATCTTCCTTTACTTCAGAGCTTTTTTTCCCATTTTGACTTTGACAGGCCTTGGATGAGCAATACCAATTCCAGTATATACACACAGAAGTCATTGAAGTCTAAGTAAAAGCTGATTTCTCTCATGACCTGCTGCTTTCAGGATACTTAATGCTCAAGGTGTATGGTCCACCACTCCTCAGTTCTCAAAGATAATAGGACTCTGGTGGCTGCTGGACTGTAAGAGTGAATGTCCAACACCAAGGACCAATGATTCCATCAGGCAGTGATTTCCTCAAAGGTCATGGGGTCTCTCCTGGTTAGTCATGAAAGAAATCAGGGTTATTAATGCCAGTGCAAGGGTGGGAGGCAGGGGTGCCTCGAATTTGCCTTCTTCTGAGCTATGGGAAACAGAAGTTGTCATGGACTCAAACAGCAGAAAATAGAATAGTTACCACCACAATGGTGAGGACAGTACTGGAACAACTGTAAGCAAACAGCAAGCTCAGTTCAGAATTCCATTGCAATAGCAAGCAGACACAAGGGTGAGACTAGTCTTGAATTAATCATATAAAAGATAAATTACCTTAGGATTACCATAACAATAGCTCAAGTCAAAGGGTGAACTAGTAATCTAGTAAAAAAATCATAAGCAAAGTTCAGTTTAGAATTACCACCATAATAGTAAATCTAGAGTAGAAGCTAGTCTCAAAATAACCATACAAAAAAATAAGGTCAGTTTGGGATTAACATCACATTAGGTAGGTAATAAGCTAAATCCAGCCATTTTCAGCGGATTTGCTGTTTTCAAATATAAAGGCATTTATATACTTATTTTGTCTTACATCTTAGTCACAGTTTCTAGTAAATTTTCACTTCCAAATAAATTGGCAGTTTTGTTTATTAACTAAACAACTAAAACTATTTTATTAGTAATATTAGTAGTATTGCTAAGTTTTTCTGCTTTTCCACCAGTTAAACTAATTCCATTTGTGAATTCTTTTATGCATCAAATTCAATTGCAAGATAGTATTGAAATTTAAAGACTCATTTTTAGGTTATAGTTCACTGTTATCCAATTTGTAACAGGTGAACCCCAAATCTGATTTATGAGTTTCCAGGCACAAACGGACTGACAGAATTAAAGTAAGCAGAAATTAGAACAGAAGAAAGAATTTTGGACTTACTTAGCATAGTGAAAGACCTGCCTTTAGAATCACCTTCACACATAGTGTGGGGAAAAACAGTGCTCACTGGGACACAGAGACTGATGATTGCAGGCAGAAAGTTTATTGAGAAGTTCTCCCAGTGGAGGGGGCCTGCCTGAAAAACAGACTTCAGCCCAGTCTTGGAAGGGTGGTTAGGATTTTATACAGTATTCCAAAAGGTAGGGGATTTGTTAGTCTGTAGGGAGAGAGTTAGGGACTAAGTATAGTCTGGGGCCACTGAGCGGTTGAAAAAGCAAATTCTTTCCCTTGTATGACTACTGTGGTATTGGGCTAGGAAGTGATGCATTCTTGGACTGTACGATGGATTGATGGAGCTTTGGTCAGGAGGGAGTGGAGATTCTTATCTTGCCCTGTTCCATCACCATGTGGTATCTTTGTTCTCGTGAGGAGATGGTTGGTTGTATTTATGCACATTGGCAAATGTTTGCTTAATCATTCATGTGGCCCTTAGATGGGGGTTGCCTTTTTTGTGTCACAGTCTGTTAATCATACATTGTGAATTTTACAATAGGGAACCTGCAACATTCACAGTTTATATATATATATATGATGAGGGATCTGAGGATGTAGGGTGTGGGTCTGGATGGGGGGGGTGCAGGGATTTGGGGTGTCTAATCAGTCTGGCTACTTCCTGCTGTTAGGGGGTGGACAGGGGTTCCTTTCTATCCTGCCCAGTGGGTTTTGGTTTTTGGTCCTGCTGAGTTTGATACTACTGTTCACATAGCAGGAAGACACCGCTAATGTATTCCTGTGTTGTAGACTGTATGATTCATTGTATGAATTGGACAAGAAACTTTAAGAGACAAGGACCAAAAAGAAGAAGCAATATTTTCAGTAGTGGTTTTATAATGGGTAAATGATTGATTTTGGGAGTGAGAAGTAGGAGAGGCATAAAGATAACCATGATTGATTTCCATAGCTGCTGTCTAAGGTCCTCTGAATGACTTCTATGTTTTCCTTTAAAATTTTGAGATTTTTTTCTACCTGCCCTATTCTGTTATTATAGAAACAACAAGTTTCATTTATGATTGCACAAGTGTCTCCTGTGACAGTGGTGAGGACATACAATGCTCTTCTGTTTTGTATGACAACTGATGCCACACTATTCATTTCTAACTGCTGATTGTTTATGGCCTCCATGGTGGCATTCCACGATAATTGTAATTGGAGAGAGATATTCAGGATTTCTCGCTCTAACACTGGAATACCTGCAAATCAGAACAGACTGAAATATGGTATGTTCTATGCCAGGTTTTTCTAGGATTAGATTATCATGGGCATGATATTAAAATTCTGGGTCTCTTAAAAAGTGCCTCTTTTTCTACTTACCTAGCTTTTGAGACTGAAGTGAGGTTTCAAGAAAAGAGCCAAGGTCAGGTATTTGTCCAGAGGAGGCCATTCTTGGGATTTTAGGATGGTGGCATTTGGGTTGATAGATACTATAGCACAAGTTTCTGTCCATACTGTAGCAAGTGTTAGGTATGCAATATTCCCATATAGAAAATAAAAACCTGTGCCAGTAAGCATTAGTGCTGTTGAGGCCTCTGAGGGGATGATATAAGAGGGGAGGTAATTGAGAAAGCTGTATATTTGGGTTCCACCATATATCACATTAATGCATAAAGGGAAATAATATGGTTTGGAAATATCATATGTTATTAGTTTGACAGAGAAGATTTTGAAAAATAAAAGTGAAGAAATTCTTAGTTTTTTTTTCTGGGTTTTAATCCAGTTAAATTGTATAACTGGATTAAATTATGTTTAATTTAATCCTACCCCAAATAATTCAGTGTGTCTCTTAGAGTTATTAAGGTACATCTTCACTATAATTATTATTACTTATTTGTGTAGGTAGTGTTTGTTTAATGTCCAAACTATTCCACAATAGGGTTGAGTTAAGATATTTGTTTGGCACCTTTAAATCTCTGCCAGTGCAACAGAGTAGTGTTGAAGAGCAGAGTATTGTTACAGGATGTAGTGGGTGTATACCCTAAATTAGCTACATAAGGTTGTATGGACAGGTAATTAAAGCATAAGAAAGGTCTGTCCATTAGGACTGAGACCACACCAATGGAATTTGAATTTTCTCCTGAGTGAGAGATGTTTAAGGCCTGATGGAGAATAAGTATATCTTGTTATTCTGGTAAATTTATAGGAGGTCTGTAACCCATCACCCTCCAAATCCAGTGTATGGTGGGTAAGCATGCAGGAGGGTTTCTGGACTTAAAGGAAAGACAATTAGGGATATGCCATCAATGTGGGTATGCTTGGGGCATATCCAGCAATCAGAATGGTTAATTACATTTGCTATAGTTTGAACAGTTTCTGTAAGGGGATGATAGGTTTTTGTTTTTGTTTTTTTTGAGAGGTTAGTATGAAGAGGAGTGGGAGAGTGAAATGCAAGAATTCCATTGCAGAGAGATTTTAGTCATCAAAGAAAAGGAAGAGGGTAGCAAAGGAGAAGAAGAAGATTTCTTAGGGGTGAAAATCAGAGAAGTCTCCTTATAACCACAAGTCCTGAATAACGTCAAGATATTGCTCGAGTGAAAGGGTGAAGGGGATGACAAAGTTGATTAAGTGTGAGGAGAGAATGATAAAAATGTGTTGGCCTTAAGTAGTAACTTATGAGTTGGTGCTGCTAGTTTTAAGTATAATTATAACTGAATGACAGGAAGGATAGGGGAGGAGGATTAGAGAGAAACAGGATGCATAGTGATTGGAACATTATCACCATGGTTCCTTGTGAGTTTCAGGCATAGATAGCTGAGAGGTCCACAGGTGTACTTATCTTGAGCTTCAGAATCTTGTAATTTATTGTCTATAGAAGGTGGTGGAACAGGCTTTAATCTGGAAAAGTGTATCCATAATGGAAAGTTTAAAAGTTTTGCTGCAGTAGGAGTGGTTAGGAAAACAAGGAAAGGACAAATCCACTTTGGGGTTAAGGATTTGGGGTGTAAGGCTTTCAGGTGTACACTATCACCTGAAAGGATTGATAGGGAGGGAGCAGAAGTTTCTAGCGAAGGAAGCATGGAATCAGCCAGTCGATGAAGGAGTGTTTGCATTTGTGTTAAGCCAAATGTATTGCTTTCAAAATATGATGGCTGGGACATATATTGGTGAGAGTAAAAGGATATCTAAACATGATTTCAAAGGTGCTTAGGAAGTGTGTTTTTCAAGGAAGGGTTCAAATTCTCAGGAGAGCTAGGGGCAGAAGTTTAGTCCATGGTGTTTGTACATGCATTGTTAATTTGTTTAAATGTTGTTTTAGAATCCCAATCATACATTCAACATTTCCAGAGGACTAAGACTCCTAAGTGATATGTCACCTAGGTAATTCCTAAGGCATTACAAATACCTTTTATAATTTGTGAAGTGAAGGCTCTCCCCATGTCTGATTACAAATAAGAGAAATGGTCAAATCTGGGAATTATTTCTGCTAACAGGATGTTAATTACAACATCAGGCCACTCAGATGTGACTGGAAATGCTTCAATACACCCAGAAAAGGTATCTATAAAGGCTAGAAGGTACTTGATCTTTTTTACATGTGGCTTGTGGAAGAAGTCTAGTTGCCAGTTTTGTCCTGGTTTAGAACCCCTGTACTGGTGGGCTGTAAAAGAAAGGGGAGTAGGATTTCCATGGATATTAGTCTATTGGAAGATAGAGCAGTTTTTTTTTTGTGATTGTTTTTAAGTGTTTTGAAAGTTCAGGATGGTGTAGGGATTTAGATAGGAGTTGTGAGAGTGACTTGTATCCTACATGGTATTGATTGTGTAGGGAAATAAGTACATTGAATGTTTTTATTTGGGTAAAAAGATTTTTCCATTTTTCATGAACCATCCTTCAATTTGTTCTGCTCCCATAAGGGGAAGTTTTAAAGCTTCTTCAGGTGTATATGAGTGGGCAGGATATGGAAGCACTAAAAGAATGTGTGTGACAATGGAGTGTGAACTTAAGCAGGGTTGGGTGGCTTGAGCTTTGGCTTCAATATCAGCTTGTTTATTGCCAACAGATATAGGGGAGTTTGATTTTCATTGCCCTTTGCAGTGTACTATAGCAGCTTGGGGTGGAAATGATGCTGCTTTTAGTAGTTGCATGAAGAGATTTTTGTTGGCAATGGAGGATCCATTAGAAGTTAGGAAACCTTTTTCTCCTCAGATGGGAGCGTGTGTGTAGGATGTGATATGCATATTTGGAATTGATATAGATATTTCTGGCTTGTCACTTGCCTCTGATTAATGCTTTGGTGAGGGCTATGAGTTCAGCTTGTTGTGAGGTTGTGCCAGCGGGGAGGGGACCTGATTCAACAGTGTCAGTAAAAATAAAAATAGCGTATCTGGCCTGGATGGAATTGTTAAGTTTAGTGGAGCTACCATCAATAAGCCATGTGTGAGTAGGATTAGGAAGGGTGGTGCCCAAAATAATGGGAAGGAGTTTAGTGAAGAGATCAAGCATTTCATTACAATCATGACTATACTCTGTTAAGTATGTTTGGTGGAAAATTGGGTTTAATGGGCAGGAGTGTGGCAGGATTGAGAGGAGGACAGTGGTGAAAGAAGAGACTGGGATTTTGTAGAATGGTAGCATATAGAGTTTGGAGATGAGTGGGGGAGATAGCCACGGTATCTTTATGAGTGAAGAGAGGAGACAGGGAATGTGAAGAGAAGACATTGAGGTGATTTATGGGAGGTAGGTTAAAATTTTCCTGGGCTAGAAGAGGCAATGGCGATGACCTTAATACAGGTGGGCGAACCAAGAGTTACAGGATCTGTTTTGAGAAGTAGACAATGACCCAGTTATCAGGGCCATAGGGCTGCATTGGGATGCCTAGAGCAAATACTTGTTGGGTGACAACAGAGGGGAAAAAGGACTTAGTAGGATTGAGAAGGACTAGAGCAGGTACTGTTATCAAGGTTTCCTTAAGTTTACAGAAGGGAAGTTTGAGTGATAAAGGATGATTGAGTGGTTCATGTAGGTTGCCAGAGGTGGCTTGATAGAGGGGTTTAGATATAGGTCCAAAGTTTGGAATCCAGAGATGGAAGAAATTGATGAGTACTAGGAAAGAGAGAAGGTTTGATTTGGTTTGTGGGAGGGGATAATTTCTGATGAGTTGAGTATGATCTGTGGTTAGGTGTTTGGTTGAAGGAGAGAGATGGAGACCTAGACAGGTAATTTCAGATTTGAAAAATTGTCCTTTGCTTGGAGAAACACAATAGCCTTTATCTCTGAGAAAGTTAAGCAGGGTAACAGTGTGAAATATGGAGGTTTGTGGACAGGGGCTACAGAGGAGTAAGTCATCAACCTATTGGAGGAGGGTGCTGGAGGGGAGCTGGAGGGTAGAAAGATCTCAGTGTAAAGCTTGTCCAAAGATGTGAGGACTATCTCTAAAGCTCTGGGGAAGGACCATTCAGTTAATTGTTGGGGGTTTAGGGGTTCATCAAGATTTGTCCACAAGAAAGCAAAAATGTCTCAGGAAGTTTCACCTAAGGGGTAATGAAGAAGGCATCCTTGAAATCAATTATGGCATAATGTGTAATAGGGGCATATGTGGGGCAGGAGATTGTATGGATTAGGTATTAAAGGAAGTATAGGCTGTGTGGCTTCATTAATGGTTCTAAGGTCAGGTACTAGGTGATAACTTCTGTTTGTTTTTACTGCTAGGATGGGTGTGTTAAAGGGTGAGTTGGTTGGGTACAAAAACCAGCAGCACACAGTTTGTCAATAGTGGGTTTAAGACCTTCTTGAGCATTGAGGGACAGAATATATTGAGGAATATTTGTGAAAGTGGAGGTTTTTTAAAGACTATCTTAATGGGGGAGTGGTGAGTTGTGACTGAAGGACAACTAGTATTCCAGACTTGAGGGCTTACTTCTGCTTGCAGTACAGGAGTAATGTCAGTGGGTAATGGGGAAGGGTGTGCAGGTTGGATAAAAGGAGAAGGAAGTTTGTTTGCAAGGATGGGAGGGCAAAGGAAATGGAGTAATGGAGTTCAGAGAGTATGTCACAGCCTAAGAGAGGGGAGGGACAGGTAGGGATAGTAAGAAATTGATGGGGAAATGAGTGGTTTTCTAAGAGCATATGAGTGGTTTTGTAATTAAAGGAGAAGAAGGGATGCTGTCATCTCCGACAACGGAAATTGAGGAAGTGAATAAGTCTGAAATGTTCTAGGAGTAATGAATTTGTGGCCCTCATGTAAATTAGAAAGGAGGTTGACTTATCTCCAACCTTGATGATAGCCATCAGTTCAGACCTCCTGATGGAGATGTGGAGCCATCTTGAACCAGGAATCCATCTATCATCCTGCATTAATCCAAGGAGATCTGGAAAGCAGGATCCTGACTCCAAGTCTTTAGGGTGTGCTGGAGGAATTTTCCTGGAAATGGGGTTTACAGGACCATCTGACTTCCAAAGACCTTTATGATGACACACCAGTCAAAGCCTTGGTGGGGGCCTGGGATCAGGGCAAGAACATGACCAAAGCCCATCCATTGCACATTTAAAACAGGGTCCAGGAGGTGACCACAAAGGAGGGGGATTGAGTTTTTGTGATTCCAACTTGAAGGCAGCAGCTAGAAGGGAGTCTTTAGTCTGATCTCAATTCTGCTTTTCTAATTTGGCTTCCTCTTCTCTATTGTTAAAGACTTTGAACGCTGTTTCAATCAGGTCTTTTTGAGGGGGTTGAGGGCTTTCCTCTAATTTCTGTAACTTTTCTAATGTCTGGATAAGATTGTGTGATAAAGTAGGGTTTGTAGGTATAGCTGACCAGAGTCTGACTCAGGATCTAAATTGATGTATTTAAGAAGAGACTAGGTTAATCTATTCATAAAGGCAGCTGAGTTCTCACTGGGTTTCTATGAAGTTTCCTTAATATTATCAGAATTAACTGCTTTGAGTGCACGCTTTTTCGTGCCCCCTATTATGCAGGTTAAAAAGTGGGCCATGCAGTGAAGGTCAGGCAAACCTGGCTGGTAATCCCAAGGCGGGTTAGTGGTTGGAACTGTGGTGAGGACTGCCAGGTGTCTATTGGGATCTTGGGTATGCATAGGGTCTGCAAAAGTGGTAGCAGCAGCTCAAATGTGACTTTTCACCTCTGGAGTAGCTGAGGAGGTAATAATTACATATGTGTTCTAATAGGTAAGGTCCCAGGAGTGGGTGAGATATTGGAATTATTTAATATATGTGGCTGAGTTTTCAGAGAATGACCCTAATAAGTTTTCTATCTGACTTAGATCTGAGAGTGAAAAAGGGACATGTACTAACTATTTCTTCAGTTCCTGCTACTTCCCAGAGGGGTAAGAGGGGAGCTGATGTTTGTGTAAGCAGGGAGTTGGGGTTGGTGAAAGAGGTGGAGGGTAGAGATAAGGGGGGAATGGTAGTCCCCATGAGTGGGTATGGGGAGGGGAAAAAGTTAGGTGGAAGGGGGTGATGAGGAGGAGGGAAAGGAAAGGGGGTTAGAAGGGGAGTTGGAGGATGAGGAGGGTAGGTCGAAGGTGATGTTGGTGGTATATATGGAGGAGGTGCAGGGGGAGCATGATCAGCTGGGTTAAAGTGGAGGTTTGGAGAAGATTTGGAGGGAGGGAGGAAGAAGAAACTTTTTGAGGAGATTTTTGGTGTAAAAGAAAAATTTGGTAATAAGAAAAAGATTAACAGAGGGAGGGATAGTTACAAAAATAAAGCCTGAATATAAGGAACCATGGACCATTTGCCACTGTGCTAGATAAAGTTCTCTAAGTCTTGGAGAATTTGGAAATTGAAAGTACCATTTTCTGGCAATTGACTTTCTTTGTCCAATTTGTATTGAGGCCACACAGAAGTTGAATAGAAAATAAGTGTTTTAGGTATAATGTCTCCTTCCGGGTATAGAGTTTTAAGGTTATGAAAGAGACAGCCCAGAGGTGTGGTTTTTTGGGGGGGTCAAAATTGAAGTCCCCATTTTAGGTGGCATGGGTGAGACTAAGGATTTCTAGAAAAAAAAGCAGTGGAGATTCCAAGTGAGGTAGGCACCCCCAAATCAGTCAGAAATCACCCAAGGAAACAGGAGACTATGTTTGGAACCAGATGTCTCTGGAGCCAGGGGTCTCTTCCCATGAGGACACAGGCTTCCCACCTACCATGGCCCTCAGGGATGGTGAGGATCATGGATCTAGCACTAGGATTTTTGGTGGATTGTCCTGGACAATGGAAAAAGAGAGAGAGAGAGAGCAGAATCATCTGGTAGAGAAATCCTTGACTCACCCAGCTGTGATTTGTGTCCTGTGTTGGATGGATTCTTGGCAGTGGCAGAGCAGAGATTCTTCACTAATCAATCAGTCTCAACATGACCCCAGCCCCAGGTTTTGAGACCAAATGTAGGAGAAAAAAGGTGCTCACTGGGACACAGAGATAGATAATTACAGGTAGAAAGTTTATTGAGAAGTTCTACCAGTGGAGGGGGTCTGAAGAATAGACTTCTGTGCACCCCTGGAAGGGGTGGTTAGGAATTTACGCAGTATTACAAATGGCAGAGGAATTGTTATCCATGGGGAGGGGGTTATGGAATGGGTATAGCCAAGGGCCAATAAGAGGTCACAAAAGCAAATTCTTTCCCTTGTATGATTACTGCAGTAGTGGGCTAGGAAGTCATGTATTCTTAGACTGTAAGAGATGCTGATGGACCTTTGGTCAGGAGGGAGTGGAGATTCTTATCTTACCCTGTTCCATCACCATGTGGTATCTTTTTTCTTGTGAGATGGTTGGTTGTATTTATGCACATAGGTTATGGTTTGCTTGATCAGTCATGTGGCCCCTGTATAGGGGTTTTCTTCCTTTGTGTCACAGTATGTTAATCATACATTGTGAACTTTACAATAGGGTACCTCTAACACATAGCATCCAGTGTCCACCCACTGCAGAAACTGCTTGCAAAAACCTCAGCTTTATTCCTTCAGGGAAATCCCTGTGCAGCTGCTAGACAGCTGAGGGATCTAGGGAAGCTGTGTGGCTGGTGATGTATGAATTGGGGCTGCTCTGGGAGTTGCATCCCCATTAGCTACCTCTTTCAAGGTGTAAAGTCCTTCAGCCTTTTTCACTAGGATGATTGGAATGTTGCAAGGGGATTGGCAAGGAAATAAAGGGCCATTCTCCAGGAACTTTTAAATCCTGGGCCTGAGGCCTTTAACAGTTTCCTCCTCGAGAACATACTGGTTAATTGATGGCTTCTGAGGACAATTCCTATTCTGCTGGGAATAGGTTTAGTAAAAGGCCTAGAACTTGATTCCCCATTCACTCCCCTTGGTAGGAATGACCAAAGGTAGAGAGGTCCAGAGTGGTAAGTCAGGACCAACTAAGTAGCCCTCATGTTAATTAACAATCTTACCTGCCAAGTCAAGAGTCACCTGAGGCTACTCCAGGTTGATAGTTCAGTGTCATCCAGGGAGCCATGCATGGCTAAGCTTTCTTCCTTCTTCATTTGGGCAAGGCCCTGGTAAGGATCACAGAAGTTTTTATATGTTGCATTCTTATTTTCATTCATCTTCAGTTATTTACTGATTTCTCTTGCAATTTCTTCTTTGAATTACTGATTATTTAAGAGTATATTGTTTAATCTCCATATATTTCTGAATTTTCCCTTTTTCTGCCTGTTATTAATTTCCCACTTTAATCCATTTTGATCAAAGTGCTCTACATAATTTCAATGTTTTAAAATTTATTGGGATCTTGCATGTTCCAACATATGGTCTATCCTGGAGAAAGATCCATGAGCACTTTAGGAGAATGTATATCCTACCGTTAGGTGGTGTAATGCTCTACATGTCTATTAGGTCTGATTAATTTATCATATTATTCAAGCCCTCAGTTTCCTTAATTATCTTTTGTCCAGATATTCTATCAATACTGAGAGTGGTGTGGTGATGTCTCCAATTATTAAGATGTCTATTTCTCCATGCAGTTTTTCCAGTGTATTTCTTATGTATTTTTTTCTCATGTACTTTGGGGCACCTAAATTAGATGCATAAATATATATTATTGTTATTTCTTCATGGTGAATTATCCCTTTTATTAATATATAGTGACCTTATTCATCTTTTATAACAGTTTTGCATATGAAATCAATTTTATCCAAGTTTAGTATTGCTACTCCAGCTGTTTTTTGATTACTCTTTGTGTGAAATATCTATTTCAAATCTTTCAATTCAGCCTGATTGTGTCCTTGCATTTAATGTGAGTCTCTTGTAGCCAATGAATAGATGACTCATGTTTCTTATCCATTGTATAAGCCTATTTCTTTTGACTGGGGATTTCAAGCCATTAATATTCAGTAAATGCCTTACTTACTTCATCCATTTTATCCCATGACTTTCTGTTATCATGTCTTAGTATTGTCTGTTTTTTTACCATTTAAATTTCCCTTACTTGTAATCCTCATTTCTATAGTCTTCTCCAGGCCTCTTGCCCTTGTCTTTTCCCTTCCGGCTCTTACACACCATTTAATATTTCTTGCAGATCTGGTCTCTTAGTAACATACTCTATCCGTTTTTGTTTTTCTCTGAATACGTTAACTTCACCTTCATTTCTGAAGGATAGTCTTGCTAGATAAGGAATTCTTGGCTGGCAGATTTTCTCTTTCAATACCTTAACTATATCATACCACTGCCTTCTTGCCTCCATTGTTTCTGATGGGAGATCGGCACTTAGACTTATCAGGGCTCCCTTGATAATGATATGTTGGTTTTCTCTTGCTGCTCTCATACTCCTCACTTTATCTTTGGCATTTGACATGAAAAAGAGATGTCTTAGAGTAGGTCTATTCAATTTATTCTCTTTGGGGTGCATTGTTCTTCTTGTATATTGGTATTCTTCTCTTTCACAAGAGTTAGAAAAATTGGGGTCAGTATTTGCTCAAATGTTCTTTCTGCCCTTTTTCCATTCTCTTCTCCTTCTGGAATACCTATAATATGTACACTTGCGCATTTTGTGTTGTTTTTCAATTTACTGACAATTTGTTCCATTTTTCCCACCGTTTCCCTTTCTTTTTTTCTGTCTTTTTAAGTTCAGATGCTGTGTCTGCCAATTCACTAATTTTGTCCTCCACCGATTCAAACCTGTTGTTATATGTCTCTAATGTGTTTTTAACCACGTCCATTATGTATTTCATTCCTATAAGCTCTGTTACTTTTTTGCCGAAGTTCAAATTGTTCTTTACATTCACACGGTGTCATCTTAATAGCCATTATCTCTTTAGTCATATTTTCCATCATCTCCTTCATTTGATTAAGGAGGTTTGTATGAATATCATTGATCAGTTGTCTTAAATCTTGTGTTTCATCTGGATTCTTGGTTTCCTCCTTTGGTTGGACCATATCATCCTGTTTCTTAGTATGGCTTGTTACCTTTTGTTGATATCTTGGCATCTGATTATATTGTTGATTTTACTTTGTTGATCAATTTCCCTCTCTTGTCTAGTGGTATTCCACAGATCTTTTTATTTTTGATTCATTTGTTTCTAAAACTTTAAGATTGTCCTCTTTACATGATTAAAACAGTGTCAGGTAGCTTCTAATGAGGCATTGACCAGATAGATCTACCATGCCTGGGAAAGAAAAACCTTGTATTCCTTCATTTTCTAGGCTAGCCAGCAGATGGCGCACATCATCAAACCCTTCCACGGAGTTGAGTCCTTCAATTCCTACTAACTAGCTCTTCTGAACCAGTGATTTGAGTTATAGTGGTGACATTCACTGAGGAGAAACTACTCTCAGCCCTCAATCACACCCTTCCTTTTCCCATCTCCATTTGCCACTCAGCCTTAGGACTTAACAAGACTATTTGACTGGGGGTAGGGTATGGGTGGCATTCCCAGCTTCAGGGTCATCAACTCATGGTTTTTCCTTTGGCCTCTTCATCTCTCTGTCCCCAGATGCTTCTGGCCTACAGATCCCTAAAGTGGCTACCTTGGAGAGCTTCTATGCCTTCTCCCCCACTTTGCAAGAAAGCTGCATCCTGCCTGTAATACTCTGATACTATCTTTCTCCAGCCTCTATTTTCTAGTTGAGCTCACATAGATACAAACTTAGACATATCAAAAGGTCTTCACTGTAGTCATTGTAATTCAAGATTTCCTCTACTTTGTCAGCTCCAAAGGAATATGATTTTACATGAGACTGGGCCGTAGTTTTTATACAAGAAACCAGGTGCTGTGCTAGATGGTGGTACATCATTAGAGTTCTTAGATGGATTAGAGCTATTGTTTTATTTATTTCTTATAGTAAGCAACCTTAAATCCTAAATCTGAGAGGAATTGTCCTGGTTTGGGACAGATTTTCATGGGATAATTGTTTTACCTTGTGAACAACTAGACTGTGCTCTTGTTGTCTAATCCATGGTCATATGGACGTAAATTATCTTGAGACTGGCAGGTTACCTTTTGTCAATCTACTGTCTGTGACCATTTTATCCTTTCATGGGAGTTTTGGTCTTTGGAAGCTAAGAATTCTCATCAAATGTCTGTGGGCATTCTAATAGCATTTAAATGCCCATCCCATATCCACCAAAGTAATTTTTAAATTGCTCAAAGTCATGACATAGGTCAAATTTTTTGGGGGGGAGACATTTCTCCACTAAACAGGACTCAATATCAAAGTGGGAATTTTTTAAATCCTATTCAAGTACTCACCAGAGAGGGAAATTTTCCTTATATATCAAAAAGGGCAAACAGAACAGGAGCAATGCCACCAACCCAAACCAGAAGACAGAGAGCAAGTGAGAGAGAAGAGAGAGAAAGAGTGAAGGATATTAAACCAAGTTCCTATAATAAATTATCTACTCTTGTTGTCTAGAAATATTCAACTGTACTGCTTAGAAACAGATATAGTGAGTCAATCTATCAGACAGGTAATTCAGCCCTCCCCCCTTGTGTTGCTCCTCACTTAACTTCTCCTCTTTACCACATTGGCTGCCCATGGGACTCCCCTGGGGAACTGTGAAATACTCCTACTCAGAGATTCTGATTGAGTTGGTCTAGGTTGTGGCCTGGGCAGAGGATGTTTTTTTTTTCAATGTTAAAATCATCTTTATTTGAATTCATAAATACATTAGTTTAATATCTTAAAAAAATAAAAATAAATGCCTCTAGTAAGAAAGGTATTTTTGATGGTGTAAATTTGTCAGCAGTGGAGGGAATTTCAGGGTAAGTAAAAAAGAAATAATTTTTTAAAATTTAATATTCTTACGCTATACCAGGTGGGATAATAATAATTATTACTATTAATATTTAATTATTATGTGTCAGGAATTTATCTAAGCATTTTACATGGATAATCTCATTTATTCTTCCCAAGGTTTGGTCCATTTTACAAATGAGGAAAATGAGAGATAAAAAAGTTAAGTCATTTGCTCAAGGTCCCTTGTTAAAAAATGGTAGAACCAAGAACCTACATAGATGGCTCTGGAATTCCAGATCTTAACCATTATACTCTACTGTTTCTAAGCTTTTTTGATTCTCATGGAGAAAAACAAGAAAATAATATAGTTATTTCTAAACAAAAATAAATATAGTCCAATTAAGGCCTCTGATTGTTGAGGGACATAATTTCTCCTGATTGACTAAAAAGAGAAGATATGTCAAAGCCTGGAGAGTTATCCCTTTCCAGCACTGGATGACTTGAAAGAACCTTTAAAGTTCCTTTATATTCAGTTTGCCTTGTCTCCATTGCTACTTTGACAAGAATTGCCTGCCCGGGTGATAGAAGTAGGAGTGAGCTGAAAAACAACTCTTCATTAACGTTGTTCTTGTCAATTTCACTTGAATGGTTTTCCTTTTCTACTCTAAGGCAAAGTTCAAAAGGCAAGTGGTATGTATCCAGGCACAAAGATGAATATTTATGTCCTGTATTCACTTACCATTCAAATTAACACTAAGTTTGAAGATAGAGGAAATAGCATAGAAAATGTCGACCGTCAGAATAGTAGAGATAAGTTGTTTAGATACAAGCTTTGGTCTGGTTTTTCCTGGGCTTCAAGATCTTCATTTCTCAGAGTAATAAAGTGATTGGGGTAAGGCCTTTTGTAACCAACCCTGGCTTCTCAAAGGGGTATGGTTAAGGAGGGAATGATAAAGAAATTATACCTAGACAATACTTTTTTCTCCTTCAAAACCAGAATTATATCTTATGTTATTATTATACTTTTTAAAAGATGCTTACACTATTGATTAAATATATTGTTTATTAAAAGTTACCATTGCTTGGGAAGTAGATTTGGCCCAATGGATAGGACGTCTGCCTACCACATGGGAGGTCCAAGGTTCAAACCCAGGGTCTCCTGACCCATGTGATGAGCTCGCTCATGTGCAGTGCTGATGCATGCAAGGAATGCTGTGCCATGCAGGAGTGTACCCCGCATAGGGGAGCCCCATGTGCAAGAAGTGCACCCCAAAAGGAGAGCCACCCAGCATGAAAAAAGTGCAGTCTGCCTAGGAATAGCACTGCACACACGGAGAGCTGACACAACAAAACGAGACACAGATTCCAGGTGCCCCTGACGAATACAAGCGGACACAGAAGAACACACAGAGAATGGACACAGAGAGCAGACCACTGGGGGGGGGGGGCAGGAAAGGGGGT
The DNA here is from genome assembly GCF_030445035.2 of Dasypus novemcinctus. Lineage (NCBI taxonomy): Eukaryota > Metazoa > Chordata > Mammalia > Cingulata > Dasypodidae > Dasypus > Dasypus novemcinctus. The sequence goes on along the minus strand of NC_080704.1, from coordinate 89,196,727 downwards.
AGAAATAAATAAAAAATAAATCTTTAAATTAAAAAAGTTACCATTACTTAATCTCATTAAAAGGGCAATATACATTTAATATGGTAATAGGCTCTTTTGTAGTAGATTTTTTTTCCTTTCAAGTGCACAACAGCTAAAGTAGATGGGAAGGAATTTGTCCATTTTATTAACAAGAAGAGTTTCAACTCTTGCTTACTCTCAGCCAGTCATTAATATCAGAATTAGAAATCAAACCCAGGTTGTGTGAATCCCAATCTAGCGCTTGTTACCAAATGTCTTCAGAAAAGCATGTATACAAAAACAAAAAAGGCAAAGTAAAAGAAGTTTTATTTAGAGAGACAGTAGATAAAAAATTAAGTTTAGTTTTAGTAATACCTTTATGTAATAATACAAAACAAATCAGGAGAAAAGCTTTACTATCTCTCTGTCCCCAAAACATTAATATGTTCAGTAAGGTGTGTATGTGAGATTTTGTACAGCTGTGGGGGAGAATAATTGGAAGGATCTCAGAACAGGGAGTGTCTGACAGAATAGAACGATCAGATCTGAGCATGAACTGAAAGTCAAGGCCAGTTCACATAGCAATCTTAATAATAATGCTAACAATAGTTAACTGAGTATCTTCTGTGTGTTATTTTCTTTTTATATACTTTCTCCAGTTCAATTCAAGGTAAATGCTATTCTTATCCCAACAATATAGACACAAAAGTTGAGATCCAGAAAGGTAACAGATGAGTAAATTCTGTTAGTAATATGTGGAGCTGAGGTTTCAAGACCAGGTGAAACTTTTTTGTGGATCTCCTGCTATTTTTATAATCTCACATTTAAGGTGTAAATATATTCTCCTTGAAAGAAATGAAAATATTAACACAAAAGAATAAAGTCACCTTTCATCACTACCCTGTCAATCTCTGTCCCATCTTCTCCCATCTTTATGACATATCTTATCAGACCAACTGACCATTTACTATTAATTTACATACGCATTTATACAGGTGTAGAAAGCCTATCATGTGATTTGTGTGATTGTATGATACTCTATTGAACATATTGCTCTGTAGCTTGTTTTATTTATTTATTTTTATTTTATCTTATTTATTCATTTTTTAAAAAAATATTACATTAAGAAAATATGAGGTCCCCATTCACCCCCACCTCCCCCACCCCACCACTCCCCCCACAGTAACACTCTCCCCCATCATCATGACATATCCATTGTATCTGGTGAGTACATCTCTGGGCATCGCTGCACCCCATGGCCTATGGTCCACACCATAGCCCACACTCTCCCACGTTCCATCCAGTGAGCCATGGGAGGACATACAGTGTCCAGCAATTGTCCCTGCAGTACCACTCAGGACAACTCCAAGTCCCGAAAATGCCTCCACATCTCATCTCTTCCTCCCATTCCCCACCCCCAGCAGGCACCATGGCCACTTTTTCCACACCAATGCCACACTTTCTCGATTATTAACCACAGTAGTTCATGAATAGAATATCATTAAATCTACTGTAATCCTTACTGTATTCCTCCTTCCTGTCGACCTTGGCTTGGTTGTGTCCATTCCACATCTATGTCAAGAGGGGGTTTAGATTCCACATGGATACTGGATGCAATTCTCCTGCTTTCAGTTGTAAGCACTCTAGGCTCCATGGTGTGGTGGTTGACATTCTTCAACTCCATGTTAGCTGAGTGGGGTAAGTCCAATAAATCAGAGTGTAGGAGCTGAAGTCTGTTGAGGCTCAGGGTCTGGCTATCATATTGTCAGTCCAGAGATTCAAATCCCCTAGATATATCTTAAACCCCAGCACCAAACACAATTCCAGTAAAGTAGCATAAAAGGCTTGTGAAAAGAGATCCCATCTGAGTCCAGCTCCATCACGCAGAAACAGCAGCTCCAAAGAAGGGCCAACCGACATGGCAGTGAACTCCATGGTCATGGCAGATGGAGTTCACTGCCATGTCGGTTGGCCCTTCTTTGTAGCTTGTTTTAAATTCCGATATGAATATAAATATATATAGACTTGTTTCCATATCTCGGAACAATCAGGATTTTTTAGCCTGTCCTTACTTACTAGACATTTTAGGTTGTTTCCAGTTTTCCACTATTACAAACAATGTTGAAAATGTCCTTACACCTGTCTTCCTGTGCACAGATAGAAAAGTGTTTTTTTTTTTCTTATGGTAACCGTGCATCTTTGTGAAGTTTCTTTGTCATAGTAGCCATGTGGTTTTGTGTAGACACGTCTTAAAATTTAGTAGATAATGTCAAATTGCACTTCCAAGTAGCTGTACCAATTTACACCCACCTGTAATATTTAAGAGTACTCTCTTCTCTACATTCTTTATTTTGCTAACCTGCTTGGTGAAAAAATTCAATGTTTTAATTTGTCTTTCTTTATAACTAATAGTTTGAACTTTATTTCAAAAGTGCATTTGCCACTTGCTTTCCCATCTGTAAAATGTCTATGCATATATTATACCCTTTTCCTAATCCTTTATCTATGTATGTTTCAAATATCTTCTCCAAGTCTATTTCTTGTATTTTAATTTAAGAATGGTATCTTTGTATTACACAGAAATTATAATAATGATGTAGTCAAAATTATTAATGTATTTTCTATGTTTCTTTATTGTTCTTTTTACTTAGGAATAATTATAAATTCAAAGGAAATTATTTGGAAAGCATACATTCCGTGTACTCTTCACCCAACGTTTCCTAATAGTGATATCACAAAGCTATAGTTCAGTGTTAAACCCAGGAAATTGATTTTCATACAATAGTGTCCACTGGACTACAGATCTTTTTCAGTTTTCACCCTTTTTGCATGTATTCATTGGTGTGTATGTATGCAGTTGCATTCTACTTAAATCCTATGTATAGATTTCTATAAGCACGACTATAATCATCTCATAGAACTACTCCATCAACCCAAAGATATCCCTTTAGCTACACTTTTATAGTTATACCTTTCCCATGTTCTGCCATTTCTATACCCTCTTTTGTTCTCCATTTCTATAATTTTGTTATTTCAAAATTGCTACAGGGAAGCAGATGTGGCTCAAGTGATAAGACCTCTGCCTACCATATGGGAAGACCTGGGTTCAATCCCTGGGGCCTCCTGGTAAAAAAGAAGAAGAGAAAGCATGACTGCATGGTGAGCCAGTGCCCACATGGTGAGCTGAGTGCTCACGTGGTGAGCCAATTGCCCATATTGTAAGCAGAGCGCCCACATGGCAAGCTGTGTGCCCATGTGGGTGCTCACATGGTGAGCCAAGTGCCCATGTGGTGAGACAAATGCCCATACAAGTGCCCACAAGATGAACTGAGTGCCCACATGAGTTCCCACATGGTGACCCAGTGCCCATGTGGCAAGCCAGTACCCAAGTGGTGAGCCAAGTGCCCAGTGAGTGCTCATATGGCTAGCCAAGTGCCTGCATCATGAGCTGAGTGCCCACATGGTGAGCCAGTGACTACACGGCAAGCCAGTACCCACTTGGTGAATCAAGTGCCCACACAGCAAGCCAAGTGCCTGTGTGATGAGCCACTGCCCATGCAAGTGAGGCATACAGCAAGATGATAACATAACAAAAGAGAGATGCAGGGGAGAGTTAAGGTGAAGTGCAGCAGAGATCAGGAACTGAGGTGACACAATTGACAGGCAATCTCTCTCCACATCAGAGGTCTCCAGGATTGAATCCCAGTGAATCCTAGAGGAGAAGGATGAGAAGAGAAGACAAAAAGAGAAAAAGATAGAGAAGATCCACAGGGAAAGGACACAGACAGCAAAAACAGCAGGGTGAAGGAGGGTGAGGGTGAGAAGAAAAAAATTGCTATATAAATGGAGATTGACTTTTTTCACTCAGCATACTTCCGTTGAAGACCATTTAGGTTGTTGCATATATCGATATTTTGTTTTTTTTATTGCCGAATACTACTCCATAGTATGACGTAACCACAGATCATTTGATCATTCACTTGCTAAAGGGCATCTGGGATGATACTGGTTTGAGGGTCTTACAAATAAAGCTTCTTTGAATATTTGTGTAAAAGTTTTTCATGTGAACATAAATTTTAATTTCTCAGGTATAAATGCCAAGATTGCAATTGCGGATCATATGGTATGTATATGTTTAACTTTTTAAGAAACAGCCATACTCTTCTAGATTAGCTGTACCATTTTACATCACAATCAATGAATGAGTGATCAAGTTTCTCTGAATTCCATCCAACATTTGGTGTTATAATTATTTTTAATTTTAGCTATTCTGATATGGTGTAGCAATATCTCATTTTGGTTTTAATTGACTTTCCCTAATGGCTAAGAATGGTGAATATCTTTTCCTGTGCTTATTTGACTTACATGTCCTCTGCAATGAAATGTCGTGTCATGTCTTTTGCCCATTTTCTAGTGATATAGTCAACTTTATTAATATTTTTCTTTGTGTTTTTACTTTTTTTCTCTTCTTTAAGAAAGTACTTCCTCATACGTAAATCATAAACATATTATTAGATATTTTCATTTAGTGATCTTATAATCTTGTTTTTATTTTGAAGGCTTTAATGTAGAATGTACTTTTGTCAATTTTGTGAGGTAAGTTTTAACTTCATTTTTCCCCACATCAACAGCCAACTGTCCCAAAAACTGAACATTTTCCACTGCTTTGAAATATATTATTATTAGATACTAATTATGTATTCATATGTACCATATAGTAATATTATATAATGCATTAATTATATATGCTAATTGTGTCATATACTAATTATACCTAATTATAAATGCTAATTATATCACATGGTAATTGTACACTAATTATATATTCTGTTCCTTTACTCTTTAATTCTACTGTTTTACTTTATATAATTCTATCATATGTCAAAATATCTCGTAGAACAAGTTCTCTGTATATGTCCCTCTATTGTTCAAAATAGATTTGGTTATTATAAATTTACTCTAATATGAATTTTAACATCAGTTTCACAATAACAGTCTTACTGATGTTTGTTTGGTATAGCATTGAATTTCTTGATTATTTTAGGGGAAGAAATTAATCATTTATAATATTGATTCACCACACCATTAATATTGTATATCTTTCATTTCATTCAAAACTTGTTTTATGTCTTTGCCTACTATCTTTTCACTATACCACATTACTTTAATAGAAATTGAGGATGAAGTTAAAGTATGGAGAACATAAGCAGGATTAGTGTTTTACTAATCTGTCCAAATTTATCCTATGATGGTCTGAATTTGGACCGTAGGATACAAATAGTTGGAGATTTCAAGTGTGCAAGCATGGAAAGAGAAAGGCAGATAATGTGGCTCCCTCATTTCAGAGCCACATGAGCAACACTGGGAGATTCTTAGGGGCACCTGAAACTACCCAAAACCAACAATGGAACTCTCATGCTAGCAGAGGGGGAAATCAGCATTATAAACTGAAAGGAGGTCCAAAAATACCAATTCAAATGATTAAGAAACTAGATTAATTCTTATTTTTAAAATACTGCTAATTTATAAAAGGTATTGTAATACAGAGAAGATTTCCTTGTCTTTTCTTTTCACCCCACCCAGAGTAAGCTTGCTTACTAATATTTTTCTTGAGTTTATGCATCCCCTGAATGCAGATTGATTTGGCTGGGAGTAAGGGTAGCTTTGAAGACTGTTGGGAAATGTATTTAAGATTAAATACTTACATCAAACAAACCTCCTATGTATTATCCAGGAAAGGTATACCCCAACAAGAAAAGAAATCTCAAAGTCCTATGCCCAATTATTGGCTCTTCTGTTTATTAGATATGTAACTTTGAGCAAATTACTCAACCACTGAAAGTTTCCTCATCTGTTAAATAGGGATAGTAACAGTACCTACCCCACTGGATTGCTATGAAGAATCATATAAGATTATGCACGTAACACCCCTGGTAAAGAGCCTGGCACAAGTTAGGCATTAAGAAAAAAATGGTTTCCTTCCACTTTCTCCCTTGAATATATTAAGTAAAACTATCATCCTTCTGCCTATTTTCCAGAGTCCTTTTGAATCTCCAGTGAGATAGCAATTGAGACAGCACTTTGATATATAGTGTAGTGCAAAAACTCTAGATTATCACTTAGCCCATTTTAGGAATAGATCATTTAAAATGATGAGATGATAAGAAGCACAAGGAAACTTCAGATAATTATCTGAGAAAAAGTTGCTGATCATGAAAACAAGAGAGGCTTATATAATGGATTAACAGCTGTAGTTCCATCTGTGTGGGGTGAAGGCAAATTGTGGAAGCCAGGAACCTGGATTTGCAGGGAAAGTAAATGAAAGCAAGAGGGTCCTGTTTCCATTGCTAATTTCTAAGGCCTCCTAAAATGTGATAACTAACTTGAATTTTTAAAAGAAAGAAAAAAATTCAGAGCAGGCAAAAGTTGGAAATGTGGTTCTCATTTTTGCAAATAATTGCTTCCAGATGAGCCAAACATTAATAGCAGTCAAAGAAACAATTTAAAGAGAATAGCCTAGAAAACCTGCAGACTGCTAGATGTGGCCAAGTCAGAGGTTCCAGGATAATAAACTGTAATTTTAAAAACAGGGGTGCAGGGAGATAACAATTCATTGCCTTAGGAATGTATATACAAACGAATTTACTTCATTAAGCAATTTATCAAGGAATATGAGAACTTCAAAAACACTTTTCCGAACTGTTTTTAAACTTTTAAACCTCATTCAATCTCTTGAATGACCTAAAAATTGAAAAAAAATGAAAAAAGTCATTGTAGGTTTATATGAGATAGGATAAAAAAGTAATTTTAAGATAAAAATGACCATTTTAATGTCAGTATTTTAAAGATGATTTTACTTAACTTAAAAAAACTATTAAAATTTGTGTATAATGTAATATTATTACAAAGTCAATAAAAAAATTGTGTAAAGACATTAAAGTGTTCCTTTTAATAAGTTATACATGTTGATAAATGTAAATTAGGTAACTAAATATATGATTCATGAACAAACACATTTAAATATAGCATGTCCTTTTGGTTTGGCACCTGAACATATATTATATATATATTTATATAAATGACTGGTTATAAACATCAGGCATCTCATTTGGTAACTTTTTTCAATTTGTAATTTTTATCACTCTTTTTAAGTAATAAATTAAACACTGTCAAAGATAACATGCATTTATGGAGAGATTGTGTTATTAGAGAAGGGTAGTCTAACATACTCATTTACCAATTTGACAAGAAAGAACTTCTGACAATATCTCTTGCACATGTACAAATTAGACTTTCTACAATAGCAGGAGCTCTTTCAGCACTTGCAATTTCATAAAAAATTTCAACGTCTGGTAATTTTAACCTACTTTGAATAATGATTGGCAGATATAGTCAAATATCAGGTGTGGAAATACAAGAATTTTATTTTTAAACAATCAATGGACTGATTCATATAATTTTGGTGTTTTGTTTGTAAATAATGAAGTAAGAGGGATTTTAGGCTACCATTTACAAATAATGTGGATGGCCTTTGTTTCCAGGAAAAAGTGTAATTAAATATAATTTTTGTTCTGTTTTCTCTTTCTTACATTGGCTTTTGAGGTAGTAGAGATATCTTGAGATGTTGTATAAGAATTTTTATCAGATGAATGCAACATATATATCTGGTAGCTAGAACCTTGAGGCAAATTTTCAAAAATTGTTTTATGCTTTTCATGAAATTGTTATGTGTCGATATCAGTGTTCTTAGGATTTCCTCTTTTTAACTCATAGTTAATACTCATATGGGTATGAGTATGATAATTTTGTACCCTTTAACCAACATGTATTCTATCTTTATATATATTAAATACTTCAAAATTATTTAATTTTAAAGAATAAATATATATATATATTTTTGTTATTTGAATTAAAAATGAAATGCATGCCATTTTTACCCAGAAGTAACTTCACATGTCCTTAGAGGCTTATGAATAATGAAAAATGCATTGGAAAATACTCTCCTATAGAAAGGCAAGAGCGTCACAATAACGAACGGGTGAGACTGCACCCAAAATATATGTAAATTAGCTTTGAAAAATTTTAAAACTCTGTTACCACAAGTGATTAGGATCACTTGGACTCAAACTAAACATCTTAACCCATCAAAATACAATTTTTTTTCATCCTGTCATGCTTTTACTCAACAGCTCAATAGCTTTCTATATAGGCTAGGCGTGTTGATGCACTTTTAACTTTGGCGCAAAAAAAGTATGTCAAACTTTTTGGGCCTCAAGATTGCTTCTTTGGAAAGTAATGATTATAATTCTTGTCCAGATACTTAAGGTGCACATTACATAATTTTGAGGGAAGCAACTTAGAAAATTTAAAATGTTATATTTATGCAGAGGATGATGATAATGTGACAATTTTTTATTAAAATTTACCAAAAAGAGTTCCCTGAATAGTTCTCCTGTCCTCAAACACCCCCTATATAATCTGTCATATTTATCTCCTAAGTTATCTTCCTGGAATACAATTCTGATAATAGTACTCTCCTACCTAAAAATCTACAATGGCTACATATTAACAACAAAATTACATCTGAACAGTGTAATCTCACATTCAAGACATTAGAAGAGCTGCCATCAACATGTTTTCAGTTTTATCTTCCCTTACTTTCCTCTTTATAAACCCTGTCAATGGGAAAGCAAGAGTTCCAAACAGGAGAAGTGAGTACATTTTTTCCAAATAATAAATTTTATTTATAGAGAACTTTTAGATTACATAAAAGTTATATTGAAAGTATAGGGAATTCCCTTATATCTATGCCCTCCCCAGCTCACATTTCCCCCTATTGATATCATCTTACATTATTGTGGTACATTTGTTAAAATTAATGATCAAATATTGAATTGCCTCCTTGTTTGCAGTGGGGAGAAAAGATTGGAAGAAGAGAAAACAAGATTAGGAGAACATCCAGTTATTCTTTCAATCAATATTGATTGGATATCTTCAACAGGCCAGGCTTTGGGCTGTGTACTGGGGAAACATCAGTGAACAGACTGTACTTAAATCCTTGTACTCAATATCTTATATTCTAGTGTGAGAGGAGAAAACAATAAACAATAGGAATCATAAACATGCATTTTCTAATTGTTAGAAAATGATCATGGAAAATGAATAAGTAGAGAAGGGCAAGGAAGTTTAGGAGTGCTGGAAAAGAGAGATAATGAGTAGGTCAAAATATTAAGTAGGGTGGCCAGAGTTGGTCTCATTGAGAAGATGACCTATGTAAGCAAGAGTTGAAGGAGATGAAGGAATTATCTGTATGGTTATTTAAGGGGAACGGTCCTTCCAGGAAGGGTGCAGTGGAATACTTAAAGTAAAGGACATATTAAAGGAATGTTCCTGATATGTTCAAGTAAAAGCAAAGAGACAAGTATGTTTGAAAGATAATTTTCAATGAAGATGCCATTAAGAGGTTTAAGAGAAAAGGGGACCTCATATTTTTTTAATGTAACATTAAAAAAATAAAAAATAAAAAAATAAGAGAAAAGGGGGAGAGCAGATCATACAGAAACTTGTATGCCATTATAAAGATAATTTTGGAGGTCTTGCTAAAAAGGATGATAAATGACTGCAGCCTAAAATCCATTCTAGTAGTAAGGTTGGAAAGAACTTCAGAAATTTGGGAACTATTTTTGAATTGGTACCAACTGGCCTTGTAATTGATTAATTATATTAGGTTCCAGGAATAGAGGTAGGTAAGCAGGGCCCTAGGGCATTTTACCGGAACACTTGGGTGAATGGTGGCGCATGGCTGATTTGGAAAGGAATGGATGAGGAACGGCATGAAGAGAAGCTGATTAGACAAGATAGTACAGGAGTTAAGAGTTTATATATTTTTTCTTCCTTTTTTTATTAGAGAAGTTGTGATCTTATAAAACAATCATGCAAAATGTGAAGAATTCCTGTACCTCACCCCTCCACCAAAACCTTACATTGTTGTGGAATATTTGTTACAGATTATGAAAGAACATGATCAGACTATTACTACTACCTATGATACACAGCACACATTTGGTATAAATTTTCCATACCCACTATTGTTAACACTATGTATTAGTATTGTACATTTGTTATAGTTCAAATTTATACTGTTCTCATATTTATACTGTTAATCACTGTCTATCTCTCACCACATAGTTCACTGTGTTATAGAGTCCCATGCCTTGTACATTCAATCCAAAGTGGCTTTCCCTTTCAACACAGAATTCTGCAGTCATTATGCCATAGACCTTTGAACATTTTCCTCAATCCAAAAGGAAAACTTCCATTCCACACTTTTATCATCTTTGCATTGATATAGTGCCTTCTTTGACATTGATGCAAGAATATTATATTGCTTTTAACTATAGTTCATAAGTTATATTAATTGTGTTTTTCAATGCTTTACTATATTCTTAACACCTTGTGAACTTTTATTTTGTTGTCCTGGTCCCACCATTTACTAGTGTCATCTTTTATTTTATTCCTCCTTCCTAAGGACCCTGTGATGGTGATGTCCACTCCACCTCTAAATCAAGAGGGGGCTTATATCCCACATGGCTGATGGATGGCATTCTCCTGCTTGCACCTGTAGACTCTCTCAGTTCCTTGGTGTGGTGATTGAGCATCTTGAATCTCTGGACTATGTGCCAGCTGGACCCCAAGACTCAGCAGAGTTGCAACAGCAACTCTCCAGTTCATTGGACTTATCCAGGTCAGCTAACGGAGAGGTAATAGTGGTTAACACTTTTTATTTTGAAATCCTTTCAAACTTTTAACAGTTACAAAAATATTACAAACCTCATACAGAGAACTCCAACACGCTCCTACCCTCTGCATATACCCATATCTACCAATGTTAACATTTTGCTATATCTGCTGTATCATCCTTTAAATCTGTTGCTATCTATGTATTTATCTATCCATTTTCTGAAAACTTGAGTGTGAGTTTTATACATCATGCTCCTTATACACTTAATACTGCCATGTACATTTCCTAAAAACAAGGACATTCACTTATGTAACCACCTTAAGTGTAGTTATCAAGTTCAAAAATTTTAATATTGATATAAATAAAGCATATTGTTCATATTCCATTTTTTTCTTATGTTCCTCTAATGTCCCTTTGAGTCTTTTTCTTCTCTGGTTAGATCCCATTTGGGATTATATATTGAATTTAATTGTCATTGTCTCTTTAGTTGCTCTTTCTTTTGTTTCTATTTGTGGGAACATCTATACAACATAAAATTTACCATATCAACCACTGTAAAGCATACCATTAAATGGAATTAATTACATCCACGAGTTTTCATTATCTACCAAATTTTCCCATCTACCCAAACTGAAACTCTATACTCATTATGCATTAAATCCTTATTTTCCCTGCTCCCCACCACTGGCAACCTATATTTTAATTTCTGCCTCTATGAGTTTGCATATTTTCTTATATTTTCTTTGTTGTTAAAATGGGGCTTAAATTTAACATCCTGTCTATAACAATCTCATTTACATTGATACCAATTTAATTTCAATAATATACACAAACTATGTTCTTATAACCTTCTGTTCCCTTACCTTTACGTAGTTCTTGTCACAAATTACAAGTTTATATGTTATGAGTCCCAAACTACTGATTTAAAATTACTTTAAAAATTTTATTTTTGAAAAGAAACTTTAGATTACAAATGCTATAATGTTACATAAAAATATAGGGGATTCCCATTTGCCCCACTTCCTCCACATCTCATACTTTCCCATTAACAGCATCCTTCCTTAGTGTGGTACATTTGTTACAATAGATAAACACATATTGAAGCATTGCCACTAACCGTGGGTTATAATTTACATTATAGGGAAACGGATGTTGGCCCCATGGTTAGGGCGTCCGTCTACCACATGGGAGGTCCGCGGTTCAAGCCCCGGGCCTCCTTGACCCGTGTGGAGCTGGCCCGTGCGCAGTGCTGATGCGTGCAAGGAGTGCCGTGCTACACAGGGGTGTCCCCCGCGTAGGGGAGCCCCACGCGCAAGGAGTGCACCCATAAGGAGAGCCGCCCAGCGTGAAGGAGGGAGCAGCCTGCCAAGGAATGGCGCCGCCCACACTTCCCGTGCCGCTGACGACAACAGAAGCGGACAAAGAAACAAGACGCAGCAAAAAGACACAGAAAACAGACAACCGGGGGAGGGGAGGGGAATTAAATAAATAAAAATAAATCTTTAAAAATAATAATAATAATAATTTACATTATAGTTTACACTCTGTCCGACGCAATTTCATAAGTTATGACAAAATATGACAAAATACACAATGGCTTGTATCTGTCTTTGCAATGTCATGCAGAACAAATCCAATGTCCTGAAAATGCACACATATTACATCTATTTTCTCCTTTTCCTCCCCTCAGAAATTCCGGTGGCCACTACCTCCACATCAATGATAAAAAATTTTTAATTGCTAGAATAACAATAGGCCTCTAGTAGAATAATAGTAAATCTGCTTTAGTCCATTGTTCATTCCCCAATCCTGAGTGGGGCATTGATCCCATGGGACTGATGAAGGGAACTATCTTATTTGTAGTTACTGTCTCTCTGTTCCTTGGGATGGGCATTGTCCATCATCATCAATTTGTTAGTTGTCTTGGATACATCCATTGAACTCTAGAGAGAAGGTATTGCAACTCTGCTGAGATTCAGGGCCCAACTGGCACATGGATGGAACAAAGTTTTAAGTCTCCTGGACATAAACCTATCATAAATAGTACTAAGTATAGGTCCAAATAGAGGACTTTTTGATCATGTAAAAATAGAAAGTGAAGTTTCAAACCAAAAATACAATAATACTTTCATTTATATTTATACATGTCATCACCACAACTGGAGATTTTTATTTCTTCTCCTGACTTCCATTGATTGTGCTTTCCTTTCAGCCTGAAGAGATCTTTTTATCATCTCTTATAGAGCTAGTCTCCCTCAGCTTTTGTTTATCTGGGAATGTCTTTTAAGCTGTTTAATTTTAAGTAGATGATTTAACTCATTCAAACCTCAATTTTGTAATCTCTCAAATAGACTCACAGGTAAATACTCTAGAAATGTTGGTTTTTACCATATATTGTATATGTCAATCACTGTGATCTAAAACTTTTAAAAGAAAAAGAAAGGATATAGACACTGAGGAAAAAATGAAAGAAATTGCCTTGCCACTATACATACAGGGCAACACCTATTGCTGTATGGAAAGGCAAAACAGCAGAAATAAAGCTTTTTCATTTTTTTAGTTTTTGATACCCCACCTTATTTTTTCTTTATTTAATTTTTCTAAATTAGTATGTATTCTATATCTAACTTTTAAAACCATCACTATATTCCATTTTACAATTAATGGAACTTAGCAATATATTAGGCTTCATTTTTGAAAAAGTTTTGGACCACAGACAGGTTCAACTACGGCAGGGAAGGAACACTGGTATGGGGTGTTATTGATGGGAGGCACATGTTTGGGAAGGAGTTCTCCAGGGCATATATACAGGGTACATAAAAATGTTTGGATATTTTCATAGTAGTTACAGTTAAAAACAACAACTGAGGGAGTGCTGAGTTCCTAGACAGGGGAGCTCTATCACATTCCCCAATGGAACAGAAACAATCCCTCAAGTGCAATGGCAAAGACCAATAAAGAAGGCTGGTCTGCTAGGATTTTGAAAGTTCTTCCATTCAGTCTGAAGATAGATGTAATGTGGACATGTTAAAAATATTTTCTTCTTATCCAAGAACATGGAATGTTTTGCCATTTATTTAGATCCTCTTTTATTTATTTCAGCAATATTTTGCAGTTTGCACTGTACAAGTCATTTGCTTCTTTAGGTAAACCTACTCCTGGGTATTTATTTATTGTGAATGAGATTGGTTTTGTAATTTTAACTTCAGAATATTCTTTAGAAATGTATATAAGCAACTGATATTTGTGTGTTAATCTTGTGCCCTGCAACTTTGATAAATTCATTTTATCAATTCTAATACTCTATGGATTCTTTGGGATGTTCTATATAAAAGATTATACCCTTTGTGATAGTCTCTGAGATTCCGGGTTCAACTGGCATATGAACAGATGAAAGATTTAAGTCTCTGGGACTAATGGGTTTAGTGCTAATTATAGGTTCAAATAAAATAGGTAGAAGAATCCTCTGTAGGCAAATTATAAATGAACCTAACTCTGTTACAGTGGGGAAATAAGTTATCATATTTTCCAAGGTAAGGCTCACTGATGGGTCAGCAACCTTTATTTTTTCCTTTATTTTTAAAGAATCTTTAGATTACATAAGTGTTACAATAAAAATATAGTTGATTCACATAAACCCCACCACACACCATCCCACACTTTCCACCATTAACAATTTTTAATTTTTTAAAGATTTATTTTATTTATTTCTCTCCCCTTCCCCCCACACCCCAGTTGTCTGTTCTCTGTGTCCATTTGCTGCATGTTCTTTTTTTGTCCACTTCTGTTGTTGTCAGTGGCATGGGAATTTGTGTTTCTTTTTGTTGCATCATCTTGTTGTGTCAGCTCTCCGTGTGTGTGGTGCCATTCCTGGGCAGGCTGCAATTTCTTTCACACTGGGCGGCTCTCCTTACAGGGCACACTCCTTGCACATGGGGCATCCCTACGCGGGGGGCACCCCTGTGTGGCATGGCACTGCTTGCACACATCAGCACTGCACATGAGCCAGCTCCACACGGGTCAAGTAGCCCGGGTTTTGAACCATGGGCATCTCATGTGGTAGACGGACGCCCTATTCACTGGGCCAAGTCCGCTTCCCAACAGCAATTTTATTAGTGTGGTTTATTTGTTACAGTTGATGAACACATATTGAAGCAATTCTACTAACAATGGTTTATAGTATACATTATAGTTTACACTTTACACCACACAATTTATAACAAAATGTGTAATGGCCTTTATCCATTACTGCAATATCATGCAGAAAAATTCCAATGTCCAAAAAATTTCCCATGTTACATCTTTATTCCTTCCCCCTCCCCTCAGAACCTCTGCTGACAATGGTCTTTATATCAATAATACAAGTTCTACTATTACTAGATTAAAATAAGTTTAATTTGGTCTTTAGTTGCATTCCCCCCTTATGTTTGTTAATTCATCAGTCTTGAGCATTTGGGGATGGTGAAGACCCCTCTTCTGATTGCAAGGGGGCTTAGAGCTCATGGGACAGATAGATGGAATTGTCATGCTTACAGTTGTAGACACTCTGTTTTTTGGGATGGGTGTTGTCCATCATCATCCTTTTGTTATTTATCCTGGGTAATTCTGAGGAACTGGAGAGTACATTTTGGCTGCAAATCTACTGAGATTCATGCCTCAACTGGCATATGATCCGCTGGAAGATTTAAGTCTCTGGGAAATATTTTTAATAGGTATAGTGCTAATTATAGGTTAAAATAAAAGGAACAGAAGAACCATGTGCATGAAAATTTTAAGTGAGTCTAACTCTGATACATTGGGGAGATAGTTTATCTTATATTCCAAGGTAATACACACTGACTGGGTGCTGATTTCCTCCAGTTGTCTGCCCTGCCTATAGTGTTTAGATATCTCTATAGCCCTCAGGAACACCTCTTATTGAGACACTGTTTACTGTGGCAGTCAGTGAGATCCTCCTGAGATGTGTATAAACATAAACTCTGGAATGATTTCCCAACTCACTTTGAAATCTCTTGGACATAAAAGATCATATGTATTAATATTTCCCACTTTGAGTCAAGGTCTTTTTCCAGGTGCATCGCTAGTTGGCACTTGGTAATAAACCCTCAGTGCCAGGAAGGCTCATCCCTGGGAGTCATGTCTCATGCTGGGGGAATGTATTGAGTTTATATGCTGAGTTTTGCTTAAAGAATGGCAACTTAGATAAACAAGGAGGATTTCAGAAGGTAACTCTTAGGAAATATATATTACTAGGCTATGTTTCAACTTCACAAGAACAAGGATCGTAAGTACATCCAATGATATCAGGGGCCTGGCATATTTGTCTTCCTCCTTCAAAGGGCACTGCCCATGTACTCTAAAGATTCTTGCCACTCTATTAGAGAATTTAGCAGGGCTCCCTAGGATGGGAACTCAATAATCCCTTGGTAATTGTGTGGGTCTCCACTCACCAAGGAAACAACCTGTGACCACATGAACACCTTGATATGCCATAGATGCAAGATCCAGGTGTAACTTCCCAACACTTCCATCCAACACCAACATCCCACACCATTGATCCTCCCCTGCCACATTTGCAACCCTTATGCAAGTCTAAACCTCCCCTCCAAAAAGCTAAAAAGTAAAAATATTAGTAAAATAAAAAATAAAAACCAAAAAAAAATGTTTTGCATTGTTCCTTTCATCACCATATGATGCTCTGTACCCTGGGGCTTGTGAGGATATGAATAGACTACTCCTGATTCCAGACTAGGGTCACGGTAATGGAGGATCTCTACCCCATACTTCTGCACCAGTAATCATCCAATTGTCACCAGCAATCTAAACTCTAGCAGTCTTGCCATAATCTAAGCTGATCTCACTGAGCAAAGGCTCCCTAAGAACAAGGATAGCTGTAGCTCAGTGATTGAGTGACTGCTTCCCATGTATGAAGTCCAAGGTTCAATTTCCAGTACCTGCTAAGAGAAAAAAATAGATGCTGGGAAAAGCACCCTTTCAGGTTGAAAACACTAAGAAAAGTAGGAACAGCAGAAAAAAAATTCAACAGCATGGAAAGGGCATATATAAAAA
Organism: Dasypus novemcinctus; assembly: GCF_030445035.2. Lineage (NCBI taxonomy): Eukaryota > Metazoa > Chordata > Mammalia > Cingulata > Dasypodidae > Dasypus > Dasypus novemcinctus. The sequence continues at coordinate 89,179,917 of NC_080704.1, read as the reverse complement.
TCCCACATCAAACATTCTACTCAATTATGAAATACTGAAAGCTTTCCCTCAAAGACAAGGAAAAAGCAAGATTGCTCAATGTCACCAGTATTATAAAATACTGTACTGGAAGTTCTAGGTAAGGCAATTGGGTAAGAAAAAGAAATAAAATTCTTCCAATTTGGAAAGTAAAAATGGCAAAGACAAATGAGTTTATATGGCTAAGAATCTTCAAAAGAGAGTCAGCAGGTCATCAGCGGGGTCACAATTATGCCCTACTCCTCAGGAACCCAGAGACAACCAAAGTTGATACAACCAGGTACTGGTTCTCCTGAGGGCTACAGAGACACACAGGTTCTATGGTGATGGCAGATGGCTCTGGAATTTAGTGCTGTGTCAGAGGGACCTACTTTGGAATTTGTGTTCCTGAGTGTGATGGAGTTGGACTCAGATGTGACCTTTCTACATATGCCTCTTCTCTTCTGTCACTTTTACTGAACCTGTGTGTGGCTCTAGGGTTGGTATATACTCAGGAGACTTGAATCTCTGGACTGACCATTTGCCAACTGGGCCCTGAACCTCAGCAGTGTTGCAATTTCTACCCTCTGTTTCTTTGGACTTCTCCAGTTCAGCTAAAAGGGAGGTGAAGATGGTCAACCACCACACCAGGGAATCGAGAGTGCCTACAACTGCAAGCAGGAGAATTGCATCCATCATCCATGTGGAATCCAAGCCCCCTCTCAATGTAGAGATGGATTGGACATCACCATCCCAGGATCCACAGGATGGAGGAATAAATTATGGATTAGAGTGGACTTACTCAGTGAAGAGTAATGGAAGAAATTGTAGCATTGATGTGGAGAAAGTGGTCATGGTAGTTGCTGCAGGCAGGGAGAGGGAAGAAGAATTGTGATGTGGGGGCATTTTGGGGACTTGGAGTTGTCCTAAATGATATTGCAGGGACAAATGCTGAACATTATATATCCTGCCATACCCACTGAATGTACTGGGGGAGAGTGTAAACTACAACATAAGCTATTATCAATGTGGTGCAGAAGTGCTCCAAAATGTATTCCTCAAATGCAATGAATGTGTCACAATGATGAAAGAGGTTGTTGATGTGGGAGGAGTGGGTTGGGGGGTGTGGGTTATATGGGAACCTCTTATATTTTTTAATGTAACATTTTTTGTGATCTATGTATCTTCAAAAATATACAATTAAAAATGATGGGGGTGTGGGTGGGGAGTGGGGTATAAGGAAACGCTTATGTTTTTTATGTAACATTTTGTGTGATCTATTAACTTTAAAAAAGATAATTAAACAAAATTTTTAAAGTAAGTAAAAGGTAAAACTTTCCCTATTTTGAAGATAACACAATTCTGTATATAGAAAATCCTAAAATAGTCAAATCAAAGCTACTAGAACTAATCTAAAAATTCAGTAATGGGGTGGGGTGCAAGTTCAATACACACACAAAAATCAGTCATATTTCTATACATTAGTAATGAATGGTCTCAAGAAGAAATTAAGAAAAAAATTACATTCACAATAGCAATAAAAAGAATAATATATCTTGGAATAAATCTAACCAATGATGTAAAGTATTTGTATATAGATGACTGAAAGGCATTGCTAAAGTTATTTAAAAAGACATAAATAAATGGAAATACATTCTGCACTCGTGGATTGCATGACTATTAAGATGTCAATTCTACCCAAAGTGGTTTGATTAACCAGTGAAATTACAATGAAAATTCCAGTTACTTTGCAAAAATGTAAAAACCAACCATCAAAATTATATGGAACGGTAAGTGGTCCTGAATAATGAAAGCCATCGATAAAATAGAAGCATGAAATTGGAGGACTTACTAATTTTAAAACTTATTACAAATTCATACTAATCTACACAGTATGGTACCAGCACAAGGACTGAAATGTAAATCAATTGAGTCAAATGTTGAGTTCAGAAATAAATTATCACATTTATGGCCAACTGCTTTTTTTAGTTAGGCCAGTAAAAAGAATTTATTGGGAAATAGAAAAGAACAGAGCTTGCTGAGAACTCTAAGATAAGGATGAAAATATGCACCAAGATTTGTTGCAGGCTCCTATAGGCAGTGAGAGCCAGCTTTGGCTTGTGTGTGCACCTTTTGAGCTATTATTTATTCCTCCCCTTGCTAATGCTAAAGGGAGGGGCCCCGGCAATTATTGTTTATCCCACCAATGGTGGGGGCCAATGGTGAGGTCTGTTTGGAATTTCTGAGACTTCCACTCAACCCACAAAATGTCCCAACTGGGACTCAATTTCGAGGTCAAGGCCTCAGCAGGATCTTGCAAACTTGTCCATTGGCCATGTTGTGGATTGTCTTCTCATTTCCCTAAACTAATCTGCCTCAACTTTCCTCTTAGAGAGCTCTTGCCCTTATTCTTAAGGGGATGCTGAGGGGTGGTGGCCCTTCCTGCTGGTTAAAGCATTAGTTCCTGGCATGCAAGCTGTAAACCTCTCTCATTATTCTATTGAGGTCCAGGAAAGATATGACTGACAACATGGTTGGAACTGGATGAAATCCCAACATAACACATAAGGTGCTGATTCTGTAAGAAATAAACTTAATTAGAATTTTGAAGATACATGGTCCCACTAAAAGGAAAAAAAAGATGGTGATAAGCAAGTCCAAAAAGGGGGCCAGCCATGACATACTAAACTAGAGAGTGAAAAATGCCAGGTGCCTTCAGAAACTGCATCCTCCCAAAGTTGATAGGAAAATAATTCTTTCTTCAGTTCTTTTCTGCTGTTGGTTAACTCTTGGGAGAGATTGTGGTAGACCTGCTGGGTTTGGGTATAAACTGCCAACCTCAATACCGACAGCAGTGGTTATGGTAAGGACAGCTAGGAGAGGTATAAAGAGAGGCATTAAACTAGGCACAAATTCACAAAGACCATATAGGCAACAAGACAAGCATATTGCATTCAAAATAAAGATAGTACTTAAGAGATATATTCCTTTACCTTATAGTCATATTAGGCACTTTAATTAATCATGTAAAAATGAGTTAAGTTTACCAATACTTTTAACATGTTCAATATCTCTCTGCATATAATCTAGAATAGAAAAGACATCACCATAATCATCAGGCATATAGGTACAGTACTTTACATTAATAAATGCACAAGTTCCTCTTTGGGCTGTAATTAATATATCTAAGCTCCAGGTTTGCAATAGTATACATGCTATCTCTCCATCAGAGCAAGCCATAGTGCCAATTGCATTTAAGTTCTATTCATTGTACTCCAGTAATTATTGCTCCACTTGGTAGGTCCTTCACACAGCCATCATACCGCAGGATATTTGATCGTAGAGAGAGACTAGGAAGGCTCAAATGTTTCACTGGCCTGGTACATAGTGCTGTTCAGCCCTATGAAAAAGAGTTAGTCCAGAATCAATGTGCATTATATATTTGGCCATATTGAGCCATTCCCAGCTGCTGCAGGAGTCTGAAACTGAAACAACCTCTCCATCCAATTCAGGAGCATAACCAGAGACATAGTATATACATTTATTATTTTAGGGGTCAGTGACCAACCTAGCCAATAACTCAAATGTAGAGGCACCATACAAGGTATTCGGGCTTCCTTTGAAAGCACAAGAGAGACTCACAATACTGAAGTCTACCTCTTTTGATTTTTATATTGTTTCTAATCACTTCCAATGCAGTTTATAACATATAATGAACTTATCTTTTTGGTACCATGCTTTTTAGTTCTCCACATTTAGCATCATGTTGTTAATTATTAATAACATATATTTTACTTTAGCAGTACAAGAAAAACTATTTTCTCCATTATTTCATGAAAAGTGAAGATTCCAAATGTAATCAAGGTAAATTCCTTACCACCACTTTAATATGCAGGCTGAGGTGGCATTAAATAGATTTCCCTATTATAAACTTACTTTTTGTTATTAACATCAATTTAAGTTTCTAATAAATAATGACTTCCTGGAATTAGCCATTTAAATACTCCAGTTTAAATGATGCTTTTAAAAACTCCTTATAATTAACCATAACCACATAGACTGATTATTTTACCTTAAAATAAGCTTATTAAATTACAATTAGTAGCCAATGAAATTTTTAAAATTTATTTTAATTGTCTTTTTTTAAATCACAAAAAATATTACCTTAAAAAATATAAAAGGTTCCCATATTACTCAATGTATATGTTTCTCTTTGAGCTGTAATTAATAGATTCAACTTTCAGGTTTGCAATACCATACATGTTATCTCTCTGTGGGAGCAGGTCATAATGCCAATTTGTATTTTAATTCTACTTACATTTCTCTGATGATTATGGCTCCACTTGGTATGTCCTTCACACATTGAGCAAGCCTCAGCACCATTGATCCTAGAGAGAAGCTAAGAAGGTAGTTGGCAGTATTTCACCAGCCTGGTGCATAGCACTCTTTGGCACTATGAAACAGTGCCAGTCTGGAGGCAATATCCATTGTACATTTGGCTGTACTGAGCCATCTTTGGCTGCAGGAGTTTGAAACTGCAATGTACTTTCCTTCAACTTCAGGAGCCCAACCAGAAATGTAGTAGATATCTTATTGTTTGAGGGGACAATGACCAATCTAGCCAATAACTCATATAGAGGCAACCTGCAATGTATTCAAGGCCTGGTTTGAATGCACAATAGAGTTTGACAATGCTGAAGTCTATCCCTTGATTTTTATATACCTTTTAAATATTTTCAAAGCAATGTGTCACATAATAAATGACTTTGCTTACTTCTACACTTTTACTGTGAAGACATCAGCAGGTATTTTACTCTAGTAGTAGAGGAAAACTATTTTTTTCCATTTTTAAAATGAAAACTGAAGATTTCCTGTGGAATCAAGGTAAATTTTTATTATCACCACTTGAATATGTACATTGAGGTGACTTTCAGATAGGCTTCATTGCTATGAAGTTGCTTTTTGCCATTAATATCAATCTAGGTTTTTAGCTAATAATGGTTTCTTAGAGCTAGAACCATTTAAATGCTTAGTTTGGAAGATGCTTTTACAAACTCTTTATAAATGACCACAACCACAGACTGGCTAATTTACCTTAGATTACAATTAGTGACCAATGGAATTTACTTTATGCATTTAAGAGAGGGCAGCCCCACTTTTCCTTAATTTAAGTTCACTAGATAAGAACTTAGAATCTTCATTATTTGTTAATTTGACATTATCCTGATGTATGAAGTTACACACTGAGCAAATAGGCAGACATGAACAGTTTGACACAGAAACACAACTTAGTTATTTAAAACTTTCATTTTTTTACAAAATAAATTGAACTGCAAAACATTTGAAAAATCTCCTGAAGGGTTTTTTCTTTAATTTGCACTGTGACCATGCAGTTTTGCACAAGACTTTTTTCTAAACTATTGGCTTATAACCAAAATGTCTGCAATGCTTTAATACAATTTTCCTTTGTTTCAGAACTTTATATTTTACTTTGACATTAGCAGATTTGGAATGAGCAAGATTAATTCTATGTATATTTACTGAGGCTATTGAAACCTCAGGGAAATTGGTTTCTCTCATGAATTGCCACTTTTAGGAACCCAGAGAGTCAAGGCAGGAGGCCTCCTTCACTTCCTAATCCTCAGAGATAAAAAGACTCCAGCATCTGCTGGACTGGGAAAGTGAACATTCAACCCCAAGAATTCCACCAGGCAGCAATTTTGTCCACACTTGGAGCCATGGGAGAAATCAGGGTTTGTACTACCAGTAGGACAGGAGACAGGGATATCTCAACTTTGCATTCCCCTGGGCTATAGTGGTAGAAGCTGTTATGAAATAAGCATAAGCAAAGGCAAGGGGTGAGGCTAGACTTGAAGCGACCATAAACAAAGGTAAAATCAGTTTAGAATTTACACGTACAATAATAGGTTCTGTCTAAATCTACCCAGTTTATAATTTCAGTTATTCTTCTGTTGTTTTATAATATAAATGCATCTATAAATGATTTAAACTCTTAGTTATGACTTTTAGTAAGTTGTTACCTTAAGGTGAATTGGGTACATTTATTAACTAAGCCACAAGAATTTTATTAGTAACAACTTCGTAAAGTTTCTTTGCTTTTCTAGTAATTGAATTAATTTCATTTACATTAATGCATTAAATCCACTAGCAAGACAGTATTGACCCTCAAAGACTTGTTTTTAGGTTACCTTTTATTATTTATCCAATTTGTAACAGATGAACCCCAAATCTGATTTCCTAGGCACAAGCAAACTGACAAAGTTAAACACAGATTTTAAAGTTGAACTCAAAGTCAAGCACAGATTAAAACAGAAGACTTTTATACCTTTAGCATTTCAAGAAACTCTTTGACCTTAATTGATGGCACATAAGGTTTCTTTTCTTGATTACTATTCACAACTTTTATAGGCACAACTGAGTTTAAATTGAAAGTTTGAGGTTTATTTCCTCATTTTTTAAGGAGACATGACATGGGGTTTCTGGCCCTGAAATTTATCTGTTCTCTTTTTTCTTACACTGGTTTAACTGGGATTCAGGGTTCTATACAGAGGCTGTTCTTGGCTATACTGTGGCCATGTGGATCAACAATAGGCAGACTTTCCTGATTCTTAAGAGACTCCTAGGGGGAGTTTGCTGGTAGGCTGGAGACTGCACCCATTACTCTAGGAAGAATGAAAAATCACCCTTTAGTCAAATCTTCTAGCATCCCAGGGTAATAGTCTGACTAAATTCACCACTCCACACAATTTGGAGCTGAAGCCCTGTCTCAGCATCCTGAGAATATTAATTTTCAGGGTGTAATTGGCCCACAAGCATCCTTGTGGGTAAATCCTGGATATCAGATCAATGAGCCCAAGCCAACTGGGAGGCCTGGGCAGTGGCCCCAAATCAAAGCACCTGGGACATTTGACCCAGGAGATGTTTGGCTGCTCTCTGAATGGATGGGCCCAAGGAATAGGGGCCATTCAGTTTCCCCGCTCTGGCTCTTGGCACCCCTGATTTCCAGGGTCCAATACTGACTGATCCAAAGAGAAGTTACTGAGTTAAATCTCAGGAAATGTTTCACTGCTCTGATTCCCACCACCTCAGGGAATCGGAGAGCCACTGCAACTAGGCATCCCAGGGCAGCCTGGCCTTGGGAGACAGGCTGATTTCAACCTGAAGCTGCCAAGCCAAATTGTGCTTCATCCTCCTATCCTTCCAGTATTATTAAACACACTCTTAGTAGTTATGATTTTACTGTCTGATAGTTTCCCAGTTAAAGCAGTTATCAAAAGGTCATTAAGTGATTAGAGGTTAATTGCTCTAGCTAATAGACTCTGGGGTCCTGAGGCAATAGAATCCTTGCTAAACAAAGGCACTTTCCACAAAACCTTTATTTTCACAGTTTTAAAAACATGCCAAAGCATCCTAACAAAAACCTACAAAAAGAGATTCAGTAAAAAGTTAAAACATGGGTAAACATTAAAAATTTCAAGGATATCATGGCATGTGACTGCCCTGGGGAAGAAGTTCCCATGGCATCCATTTTGGCTCTGCCCACTGTCTTCCTACTTCATCCCCAGGTAGCTGGGTGTGGTCAGATAGGTATGCTGCTTGCAGAGGCCTGGACCTGGTGGAAGGAGTAAGGTGTCAGCTCTCTATTACTGCTGCACACCCTCTAGAGAGGGCAGGAGAAGGCTTCAGTTACCAGCCCCAATGGCAGTGCCTCTGGCTTCTAAAAGAGCTTGAAAGACCAATGGCACAGTTAACTCCTGTTCTGTGCCCCAGCCCACTTGACTGGGGTTAGATCTAACAAGGTGGGGTGTGCAGCATGGATGCAGAGAATTTCTGAACCTCAGCCCCTTTCCTCCCAGGATTACATCCTGTGGGGGCTCATACACAAACCCGTTTAAAATAGAGAACCAAAGGAAGGTATTAAGCAAGCTGTAAGCCATAGTTTCACTCATCAATAAACTACTGCCTGGCTTGCCAACTATGTTACCAGATTTTATCTAGGTTCTTGGCTATGCTGCAGAACTTAGTTTTGAGAGCACACTGGGTGAGTTAGGTCAGTAATTTGTTCAGGTAGGGAGGAAAGAGATATTGGAGAAAATAACCAAGCAGGGGTCCCAGGTAGAGAGGAAGGGGGTGGAAAGGGATAAAGAGGGCTGATTTACAAGCTACAATTCCCCATTATAGATTATCAATCCCCAGGTTTACTTGCATGGCCACATGGCAGAGAAAAAAATGCCAAAAGCAGCACACAGAAGACAGGACAGGTCCACAGGCAAAAGAGTAGGGCGAGAGTACACTCAAGCCTCCCAGTTTGCTTTTAAACTGTTAATTATTCCACCATTTTGCTAATGGCCAGGGAGGAGGTTCCAGCTGTTTGCTGTTTTGATTGATTACCCCACCTATCAATCCCTTAGTGAAGACCCAATGATAAAGTTCCTAGGGAGCATCTGGGGTTTTTCCTTGCTCCCAGGAAGAAGTCTTTGTTCTGGATAGCAAAATCTTGGAGGTGGGGGTCTTCCAGCAGCCATCTTGGGGGATACTGATGGCCACATGTACTCTTTGTCAGGTTCCAGATCCATCTATTAATTCCCTATCTTACTAGCCTGCTTCAGTAATAGATAGGATATGGGAAAGTTTGGGCAGAGGAAAATTTCTTTACAGTTTATACTCTTCTATTTTTTAAAGCACACTATTATTTTAAATAAAAATAAATAAATAAAATATATACACATGCACAAAAATTAGGCACTTTTGTTTATTAACCTAGCTAGTAAAACAATTTTATTAGTAAAAAATTTGCTCTTTTTCTGTTTTATCAGAAGCTGAATTAATTCCACTTGCAAATTCTTTTATACAGCAAATTCAATTGCAAGATACTATGGACATTTAAAGGTTCATTTTTAGTTTACCTTTCTCCATTATCCAATTTTTAATAGGTAACCCACAAACCTGATTTACATGTTTCTAAGCATGAGCAGACTAACGAAGTTAATGTAACCACAGGTTAGAACAGGAGAGAATTTTACAAACTCGATTTAGCTTAGGGAAAGACTTGATTTTGTATTGAAGCAGGCTAATAAGATAGGGAATTAATAGATGGATCTTGAACCTGGCAGAAAGTCTACATGGACATCAGCAACCCCAATATGGCTGCTGGAAGACCCTCCCCCAAGATTCTGCCACTCAGATGAAGACTTCTTCTGGAACCAGCAGTGCCCCAGATATCATTAGGCCCTCCTGGGAAATTGATGGGCAAAATAAGCAATCAAAGTGATTAACAGCTGGAACTCCTCCCCTGCCTTTAACAAAGGTGTGGAATAATTAGCAGTTTAAAAAGTGGCACCAGGCCTGAGTCTTCTTTCCTATGTTCTCTTGCCTCTGGACCCGGTCTCCAGCTGCTTCTCCCCTGTTTGGATCACCACGCAAGTAAAACCTGGGAATTTATAACCTATAGTGGGGAGTTGTAGCCTGTAAATCAGCCCTCTTTATCACTTTTCAGCCCCTTCCTCTCTACCTGGAGCCCCTGCTCTGTTGTTTTCTCCCATTTCTCATCCCTCCCTACTTGAATAAATTACTGGCCTACCTCACTCGATGTGCTCTTATTTTTTTCTTCATTTTTTTAAATGTTACATTAAAAAAACATGAGGTCCCCATATATCCCCATCCCCCTCAACCCACTCCTCCCACAATAACAACCTTTTTCATCATTGTGGCACATTCATTGCATTTGGTGAATACATTTTGGAGCACTGCTGCACCACATGGATAGTGGTTTACATTGTAGTTTACACTCTCCTCAAGTCTACCCAGTGGGCCATGGCAGGATATCTGTCCCTGCAGTAACACCCAGGACAACTCCAAGTCCTGAAAATGCCCCCACATCCTATCTATTCTTCCCTCTCCCTACCCTCAACAGCTACCATGGCCACTTTCTCCACCTCAATGCTACAACTCCTTCCATTACTAATCACAATAGTTCCATGCTCTTGAAATGCATTTCTCCAGCATAGTCAAAGAACCTAAATGAAATCCGGTAACAGTATCACCTAGATGCAAAGCTTCCAGTGTGTGTTCATGGTAGAAACTTTGTGCAGGACCCTCCAACTTAGTTCCTTCAGGAAAATTCTGGGGCAGTTGCTAAGTATGGAGCTAAGGGGTCCAGAGAAGCCCTGCCCTCAATGAGACATGAATTGGGACTATATGCCATTATTACCTCCTGAAAGGGCTAAAACCCTGCATGCCTTTTTCACTGGAAGAATTGGAATGTTGCAAGTAATGTTCAGGGAGCTAGGAAAGCCAGGAACATTTTAATCTTAATTGATAGTACATAAGGAGTTTCCTTTATCTACAGATGAAAGGTTTAGTAAATAGAGTGCATTTCCTCATCCCTTTTAGGTGACGTGTTCATGTCCTCCTGGCCTTCAGATCTCTTTCCTATACTTCTCTCTTACACAGGATTCATTAGAATTCAGGGTCCCCTACATAGCCCACTCTTGGCTATACTGCAGCCACAAGGTGTGGGGAAAGATTAGCCGCTTTTTTTTTAGACCATCAGTAGACAAGTTATCCCAATTTCTGAGAAGGGATCCCAGTGGGGTGTCTACTGGGATGCTAAAAGTGCTGGCAATTATGCTAATAGAGGATAAAACACATTTGTCAGTCTGGATGTTGTCTCGTTGCTAGACCGATTGAAGAGATTGCTCACTGAGTCAACAACCTGAAAATTGGGGAGCCCTGCTTTCTGTCTCCATATTCTGGGGATTGTGAGCCTTATGGCACTTGGTGTTTCCAGAGCTTTAGAGGTCTTGGGGGCATCTGGGTCCAGCTCCAAGACTGAACACCTAAGTCAGGCTGACCCTAGTATAACCAGATTTTGTCAAGGATCTTGACTATGCTGCAGAAATGAAGTTCAAGAGCACATTGGGTGATTAGTCCAGTACTTTATTAAGGTAGGGAGGGAAGAGAAATGGAAGAAAATAACAGATCATGGGTCCCAGGTAGAGAGAAAGGGGTTGAAAAATGATAAAGTGGGCTATTTTACAGACTACAATTTCCCATTGTTGATTATAAATGCCAAGGTTTTACTTCTGTGGTGAGCAAGGAAGGGGAAAAACAGCAAGAGTAGGGTACAGCCAGCAAGAACAGGCACATGGACCACCACAAGGTCAGGCACCAGGACAGGGTGAAGAGAAGAGACAGCATTCAGGTCTTGCACCTGCTCTTTGAACTGTTAATTATTCCACCCCTTTGCTAATGGCATAGAAGGAGTCCCATCTGTTTGCTGTTTTGATTGATTACCCCATCAATCCATCCCCTGGGGAGGTCCAATGATAAAGTCCTTATGGAATATCTGGGGCTTCTTTTGGCTTCCAGAGGAAATTTGTTATGAATGGCAGAATCTTGGGGAGGGTCTTCCAGCAGCCATCCTGGGGTTATTGATATCTGTGTGGACTTCTTGCTAGGTTCCAGGTCCATCTATTGATTCCCTATCTTACTAGTCAGCTTTACTAGGAAAGGGGCTAACTAGGGACTTTTATTTTGCCTACTTTGAAGCCACCTTAGGAGTTAGCCATGAGCAAGCTCATCTCATGGCAACTACCAGGGTCCAACTTCCACCCAACTAACTTTTAAGAAGGTTACCCAGTGCGCTAAATTGAGAAAGAACAGTCTCTTCAACAAATGATGCTAGGAAATCTGGATTTCCATTTTTACATGAATGTGAACTCCTACATCATGCCATATATAAAATCAACTCAAAATGCATCAAATACCTAAATATAAGAATCATAACTATAAAATTCTTATTTGCAGACATAAGGAAGTATCTTAAGTACTTCGTGATAGACAGTGGATTCTAAGTATTTACACAAAGCCCAAGAAATGAAAGGAAAAACAACCAGACAAACACAATCTTTATTAGTCTGGGGTCTCTAGGGAAATTGCAATGAGAGGAGATATCTGTTAACATTATGAAATTTTATAAAGTTGTTTCATGTGACTTTTGGAGGCACAAACCCTAATCTAGTAGGCCAGGCTACAATCCAGGAATTCCAATGAATTTCTTTCATGAGTTCTCCAGAAGAAGCTGTCTGTCTGAAGTAGAGTGAAACTCTCTTCTAACTGCTAAAAATATAGATTCTCCTTTAAAGGCCTTCAAAGGATTGAATGAAACATCTCTCACTGCTGAAGGCAATCTCCTCAGTTGATTTTGATGTGATAAGCCATAGATGCAATCAAATTACTAATAATTTAAGTCCACAAAATGGCCTCACTAAAAAGCCAGGGCTTGCCTGAACAAACAACCAGGTTCCATTATGTGGCTAAGTTGATGCATGAGCCTAACCATTATAATCCTCCACTTCTGAACTTGGCAGTCACTTACATCATCTTAAACCATACTTAATCTCTACACAAAAAGAATAATAGATATAAATTTCTTCTAAAAATACTAAATTTCCTCGTGTACAACTGGAAACACACAAAATCTCTCCAGGACTGGATGCAAGTCCTTGGGTAACATATGCTTTTTTTATTCTTTATTTTCTTTTAAATGTTACATTCCAAAAATATGAGGTCCCCTTTACACCTCCCACCCCACCCCCCCTCCCACATCAACAACCTCTTCCATCATTGTGGCACATCCACTGCACCTGGCAAATACATTCTGGAGCACTGCTGCACCACATGGACAGTGGTCCACATTGTAGTCCACACTCTCCCCCAGTCCACCCAGTGGGCCATGGTAGGACACACAAAATCCAGCATCCATCCCTGCAGCACCACTCAGGACAACTCCAAATCCTGAAAATGCCCCCACACCATATCTCTTCTTCTGTCTCCCTACCATCAGCAGCCACCGTGGCCACCCTCTCCACATCACTATTACAATTTCTTCCCTTACTAATCACAACAGTTCCCCTGCAGAACACCAGTAAATCCACTCTAATCCATAATCTATTCCTCCATCCTGTGGCTCTTTTTTTAATTGTTTTTTTTCTAATTTGATTCTTTTTTATTGTCTTTTTTTTAAGATGCATAAATCACAAAAAAATTTACAATAAAAATATATGAGCTCCCACATATCCTCCCCCCCACTCTTCCCACATCATAAACCTCTTTCACCATTGTGACACATTGATTGCATTTGATGAATACATTTTGAAGCACTGCTGCAATGCATGGATTGTAGTTTACACTCTCTCCAGTACCTTCAGTGGGTTATGGCGGGATATATAATGTCCAGCATCTGTCCCTGCAATATCATTTAGGACAACTCCAAGTTCCAAAAATGCCTCCACATCACATCTCTTCTTCCCTCTCCCTGCCCTCAGCAACTACTGTGGCCTTGTATCCACACCAATGATACAATTTCTTCCATTGCTACAGTCACAATAGTTCTATAGCAGAATGCCTCTAAATCCACTCTAATCCATATTTTATTCCTCCATCCTGTGGACTCTGGGATGGTGACGCCCAGTCTACCTCTAAATCAGAGGAAGATTAGATCCCACATAGTAGAAGGATGTGATTCTCCTGCTTGCAGGTGTAGGCTCTCTTGGTTCCCTGGTATAGTGGTTGGCCATCCTCATCTCCCTGTGAGCTGACCTAGGTAATTCCAGCCATCTGGAGAGTAGGATTTGCAACTCTACTGAGGCTCAGGACTGAGCTGATAAATGGCCAATTCAGAGATTCAATTCTCCTGAGTATATACCAACCCCAGTGCCAAACACAGGTTCAATAAAAGTGACAGATGAGGCATGTATAGAAAATTCACATCTGATTCCAACTCCATCACACTCAGGGCACAAATTCCAAAGTAGGGTCGACTGACAAGGCACTGAACTCCAGAGCCATCTGCCATGACCATAGAACTTGCATGTCTCCGTAGTCCTCTGAACACCAATAACTGTGGTTGTATTACTTTGGCTGTCTCTGGGATCCTGCTGAGATGTGCATAATGTGACCCTTCTGATGACCTCCTGGCTCTTTTTGAAGTCTCTTATCCACATAAACTCATTTGTCCTTGCCATTTCCCCATTCTATTCAAGGTCTTTTTCTAGATGCATCACCAGGCAGTGATTGGTAGTTATCCCTCACTGCCAGAGAGGCTCATCCTTGGCAGTCATGTCCTACACTGGGTTGAAGGTAATGCATTTACATGCTGAGCTTTGCTTCAAGAATAGTTACATTTGAGCATCATGGAGGCTCTCAGGAGATAACTCTTAGGCACCCTGCAGCTCTAAGCCTAGTTCAAATTTCAGACACACAGGTTCATAACCATAGTCATCAGTATCAAGAGCTCATCATTGTACCATCCTTCTTCACTGGTCTTTGCCCTTTCACTTGGGGGATTTTTGCTGTACCATTGGGGAATGTGACAGAACTCCCCTGGCTTGGAACTCAGCACTCCATCAGTTGTCATTTGTAACTGTAACTACTATGAAAATACCAAATGAATATCTGAATATATTTATATACCCTATATACATGCCCTGGAGTACTCCCTCCCATTAATGTGTCCCCAATCAACAACACCCTATCCCAGTGTTACTCTGCTGCCATAGTTGACCCCTCTGTGGTCCAAAACTTATTCAAAAATGAATCCTAATAAATTCCCAAATTTAATTAGTGGGAAAATGAAATAGTAATGATGGGTTTAAAGATTAGAAATAGATACATACTAATTTAGAAAAACTCAAGTAAAGTAAAAAATAAATTGTGGTATTAAAAAATGAAAAATATCATAAAACTTTGTTTCTGATGTTTTGCCTGTCATCACTGCAATAGGTGTTGCCCTCTAGGTACAATGGCAAGGCAATTTCTTTCATTCCTTCCTCAGTTTCTACACACTTTTTAAAAATTTTTTAATTTTTATCTTCAAAAAATATTTAGACCACAGTAAAGTCACATATACAATATAGTTTATATAGTATATGTGTATATATAGAGAGTATATATATACATATATCCAACATCAAACACTTTTCCCCATACCCCACTCTTAAACATATCTTTTAAATTAAATATTATGACATAGAACTAATTTGACTTATGTAATATGATAAGGGAAAGAAATATGGAAGAAAACAGATAATTTCTTTATGTACATATACAAACATATGCGTAACAAAACAAGGAAGAAATAAAAATAACCATTACAGTCCTCATTTCTTCAACTGTCTCATGGTCATAGTTCTTATTTATCACTACATTTTTCCAACACCTATTCCATGTTCCCTTTACCCTAAGCAATCATGTCAGCTGGCCATGGATTTTTGCCTGATGAAGTGACACAGATCTTCATTCCTTGTTTCTTGGTCATTGGTAATACTGACTGTATTGGGTGGTTGAAATTTTCCATTGACTTTAATCACAGGTCATAGTAGTACTAAGAGACACCCTAGGGGATCACCCATTAACATTGTGTAGTTTCAGTCCTACTTCCCCTTGATAGCCAAGATCAATCACACTAGACAGAACAGTAATTCCCTTCTTTGCCTCTTGATTCAGAGACATGAGAAGCCAAAAGTGACCAGGTGACAGTCTTAACTTCCAGTTCAATTAAAGCATTATTGTGTCTCCTGGTGGATGTACTCCTCATTTTGTAACTAAGACATGTACAGCAGCAAGGCTCATGTTACAAGGACAGGAAGCAAAGTTTTTCTAGTGGGTCACTAGGGTAATAGTGAGTCATATCACTTCCAACTCCATCCCTTGATTCCTGGATCCATGAATCTTGGCTAGGGAAAAAGCAGCCCATAGAATGGATGTGGATTTAAAGCATACACAGTCTCCTGGAGAACACAGCCCCAGAAATGCAAAGTATTGCCACCTAGTTGGCATTGTAATTGAGTCTTCAAGAGCCCTTTCCTCCATTCCATCACTCTATCAATCCAGATATTTCATGATGATAGGGAACATGAAAAGACCAGTGAATTCCATGAGCTTGTGTCCATTCCTGCACATAATTTGCTGTGAAGTGTGCTTCCTGATCAGAAGCAATGCTGTATGGAATACTGTTGTAGTGGCAGATGAGAGGATTCAGTGATCATGTATTGAAGGTGGATGCAGTAATTCTCTGAGAAGGAAGATTTATTATGACTGGCTGGGCCTGCAGACTTCTGTCCAAAAAAACCAAGCCCAGAGTAGGGCCTTTTGGTTATTTTTACACAAAAGACACAGGTTGGGGCCAGTAGAGGTTTTGGTGCCCAAAGACTCTGTTAGGTTTTTTAGAAGGGTTTAGGGGTTTATTTGGATACCAGGTAAGCTCGAATTAACATACCACCCACATAATAGGTAAGCCTGAATTAACATTGCCCACTTTCTATCTGGATGTAAGTTTGAATACCCATTCAGTCTATATCCTTTCTGAAATTTCAAAGCCTGTAGAGCCTATATCATTTAATTGGCTTTCCAGAAACTAGGCAAACTTGGATACAGACTTAGAAGAGCTTGAATTCATGCACAGGCCATATTAGTTCCTCCCTTTGATGCCTGCTTAAATTTATTAAGCTTTGTCATCAGTATTGTTCAGGTTATGAGGTGGGCTGCAGTCTGTGTTCTTACTGCATTATTTATTAACGCATGTACTCTAGTTATTATTAAGAGGAGAAAGCAGGAGAGTATGATGAGAGCATGGAGTGGTTTCAGCTGTTGACCATCTTGACTGCTCATTTTTCCCACTAATTTCTCTGAAGGTCTAATGATAAACTCTGTGGGAACATTCTGGGGCTTCTCTTGACTTCTGGAGGAAGTCTTCTTCTGACTGTCAGAATCTTGGAGAGATTTTATGCTAGGTTCCAGATCCTTCTACCGATTTGCTATCTCACTAGCCTGCCATATTTTTTCTTTAGAGGATTTACACTTTTAATCACAAAGGGGGTGTTGAAGGGAGATGGTCTTTTCTCTGTAGCTACTTCCTGCTGGTCAGGGGCAGTTGGCCCTACCTGACAAAGTGTGAAACTCTCTTGCTATCTTATCTCATTTGGAGAAAGAAAGAACTGGCATCCTGGGCAAAGCTGGATGAAGTTTACATATGGCTAACAAGATGTTGATTCTGAAAGAAATAAACTTAATTAGAACTTTGAGACTATAAGGTCCCACTAAGATGACACTGGACCACAGAAGTAGAAAAGGTCAGGTGCCTGCAAAGCCTGTATTTTCCTAAAGTTGGTGGGAAAAAGTATTTTTATTTATTTCATGCTGTTGGTTAACTTTAGAGAAAAAATTGCAATAGACAAGGGGGTTAGGTATAAATTGTCAATCCCAGTTCCTATGGTAGAGGAGAGGAGTGAGAAGAGGCATTTATCTTTTCAGTTAAGCTAAAGGAGATGAAAAGAGGCAAGGTTCTCAAAAGGGAAGTCTTGTTTGCTTTTCCCCCAGCAATAGGCATTTGTGCTAGGGGGAATAACTGATTTTGACATAGACACTACTTAACATTGTCTGTTGAAGAGGTATTTCAGGCTGTCCAATGACTGGCACTCCTGTGTTCCATCAGGTACTTCTGGTGAACTGGCACTCTCTTGGTCAGCTGGCTTCATTCAGGAGTAGTGCACAAAGCTGGACATTAACTTTAATAGCTGTGGGAGTGATCAGAACTACAGAGTAAAATATTTTTTTTTACATTTTTACTTTAATTGAGCAACTCCTGGTAATTTCTTTGACTGTTTTTTACCAGGTTTTGTCTTTGAAAACCTGTTTGGCTAAGCTGGTTACGGTATCTTTCCCTAGATGAGTGGCTTGGGGAAGTCAATGAAGGAATTTCCCCTGCACTACTCTGGAAGGTAGACTTGGGTATCTTTAAAAAGTTACTAACTAGGTTCCAGGGTGAATTCCAGGTGAGCTGCCCTAGTTTGTTCATCCTGGGTATACTGTGGAACTTCAAGTACTGGTACAGGTGCTGGAATAAGGGGTAGGAAGGAAACCTGGGTTTGTGCTGCTTTAGCACCTACATCAGCCCAAGGATTTCCCTTTCTTATAGCAGTGTTTGTTTTCTGATGCTTTGGACAATGCATAACTAACTGAATAGGATATAGGTACAGAACTTAATACTAACTAATGTACTACTCAATTCATAAGTTTTTTTTGAAATTGCAAGTTTCAGGTTTGCAATACCATACATTTCTTTTTTTTAATTTTTTATTGATTTTGTAAAAATATTACATTAAAAAAATTATATGAGGTCCCATTCAACCCCACCACCTCCACCCCACCACTCCCCCCACAGCAACACTCACTCCCTTCATCATGACACATCCATTGCATTTGGTAAGTACATCTCTGGGCATCTCTGCACCTCATGGTCAATGGTCCACATCATGGTCCATACTCTCCCACATTCCATCCAGTGGTCCCTGGGAGGATTTACAATGTCTGGTGATTGCCCCTGAAGCACCATCTAGGGCAACTCCAAGTCCCAAAGGCGCCTCCACATCTCATCTCTTCTTGCCATTCCCCATATCCATCAGCCACCATGTCCACTTTTCCCATTCCAATGCCACCTTTTCTCTGTGGGCCTTGGATTGGTTGTGTCTGTTGCACCTCTATGTCAAGAGGAGGCTCAGATTCCACATGGATACTGGACGCAATCTTCCTGTTTTCAGTTGTAGGCACTCTAGGCTCCATGGTGTGGTGGTTGTCCTTCTTCAACTCCATCTTAGCTGAGTGAGGTGAGTCCAATAAATCAGATTGTAGGAGCTGGAGTCTGTTGACCTCAGGGCCTGGCTATCCTATTGTCAGTCCAGAGATTCAAATCCCCTAAATATATCTTAAACCCCAACACCAACTACAATTCCAGTAAAGTAGGATGAAAGTCTTATGAAAAGAGATCCCATCTGAGTCCAGTTCCATCACACAGAAACACCAGCTCCAAAGAAGGGCCATCTGACATGGCAGTGAACCCCGTCTGCCATGACCATAGAACCCATGGGTCTCTTTAGCCCTCAAAGGAACCAACACCTGGGAATTGCATCCACTCCATCTGTCTCCCAGACTCTGCTCAGCTGTGCACAGGGGCAATCCTTCTGACAGCCTCCAGACTCTTTTTTAGAAACTCGTAGCCATATAAACTCATTTCTGCTTTCCATTTCCCCCTTACATTAGGTCAAACAGCATTTTAAGGTCATGTTATTATATGTAGACAGGGATAGTCTGCTGATCCACATTGAATTCAAGGTCATTTTCTAGTTCCATCTTCAGCTGGTATTTGGTAGTGATCCCTCGGTGCCAGGGAGGCTCATGCCCTGGTGTCATGTCCCACGCTGGGGGGAATTCACTGCATCTACATGCTGAGTTCAGCTTCGAGACTGGCCATATTTGAGTAACATGAAGGCTGTCAGGAGGAAATTCCCAGGCACAGTGCTGATCTAGGCCTTGTTCTTATTTCAGGCATATAGGCTCACAAGCATAGTCATTAGTATCATGCTCTCCCTGTTGGACCCTCATTCCTTCCTGGTCCTTACTATTGCACCTGGGGGATTGCCACTGTTCCCCTAGGGACCACGACAGAGCACCTCCAGCCAGGAACTCAGTACCGCACCACCTGTAGTTTTTAATTGTTGCCACTATGAGTATATCCAAACATTACCATGCACCCTGGACATATGTCCTGTACAGCTCCCTGTCAGCCATATATCACCTGTTGATAGTATCCTATACCAGTATTGCTCCGCTGCCATTGTTGAACCACTCTGTGATCCAAAACTTCCTGAAAATTGAAGCCCAATATAATGTCAGGTTCCCTTACTAGTAAAATGGCATATAGCGATGGGGTTAAAGGTTAGATATTAAATACGTGTTGACTTGGAAAAATTCTACATCCTATCTTTTTCTTTTTTCTTTTTTCCCTATTTATTGAACTTCTCTTCACAAGAGCCCTAGTCCACAGTAATTCATATATACAATATACAGTACTCCCCCACATCTACCATTAAACCTTTTCCCTTCCACAGCGATATTCTTATAACTTATTCATATCATATTTACTTAAAGTGATGTACAGACTCTGAGACAATAGCTTTCAAACAAGGTGACATCCGTGCTTACATTGTGTTCCATACTTTAGGATATACAGTTTTCTAAATTTTTAGTTATCCTATGTTTTACATTGTGGTTTACTTTATTAGTTTGTCGTCCCCTATATGTTTATGATGTAATATTACATGTTTTATATCCATCCTTGTGTACTCTCATGAAACTCCTCCCTTACCCCACATTTACTTTGGTTCCACACATTTAACATGCATTTTCCCATCCCCTTGGTGCCCACATTGACAGCCAACCTCCATTTCCCGAGGAGCCCCATCCAGAGATACTTGCAACAGGGTTCAGGGCCTAACTTGCTCAACTACCACAATGCCCTGGGAGCCACCCTTTCTCTCGAGAGATACAGTTCCCTCTATCTGATGGTATTGGTCCTCCCCAGGATGTGGGTCCATCCCCACTCTCATTACTTGGGTCTCTACCCAATGATACCACCCACTCTGGCAAAATGAGCATTCAGACATTCCCCAGGAACCCGTCTCGCATCCGACCTTCCCCTCCGAGCATCCTAAACAGCCAACCCTCTTAATTATATTTTGATACGATTTTCTCAGCATTTTACTCTTGACCAAAACCTCACACTCTCCTATGTTCGTATGCTACCCCTCCCTCCCCCCACTTTTGGGCAATATTACCCATCCGCCCATCCCCAGTCCCCCTCAAACCCACAAAGCCCCACACAAAGGCAACCCCTTACCCCCATTTTATCTCTTCTTTGTGTTCATACTTACCGCCACCTCATCATAAATTCCACCCTTGCAGCCGTCGGCTCACATACTTCCTCCACCCCCCAATTTCCTGTAAGCCTATCATTCAGTCTCTAGCTCTCTGAGGCAGTTTTCTTATTTCATATCATTGAGTTCATGTAGTATTTGTCCTTCAATGCCTGGGTTGCTTCACTCAACATAAGGTTATCATGATTCAGCCATGTTATCACGTGTGTTTGCAGTGTATTTGTTCTTACAGCCGAGTAGTATTCCATTGTGTGTATATACCACATTTTATTGATCCACTCATCTGTGGATGGGCATTTGGGTTGATTCCAACTTTTGGCGATAGTGAACAATGCTACTATGAACATTGGTGTACATATATCGGTTTGTGTCCTTGTTTTCAGTTCTGATGGGTATATACCCAGCAGTGGTATTGCTGGGTCATATGGCAAATCTATGGTTAGTTTTTTGAGAAACCGCCAAACTGTCCTCCAGAATGGTTGGATCCTTCTGCATTCCCACCAGCAGTGGATGAGTGTTCCCCTTTCTTCACATCCTCTCCAGCATTTCTATTCTTCTGTTTTTTTCATAGCTGCCAAACTTATGGGAGTAAGATGGTATCTCATTGGAGTTTTGATTTGCATTTCCCTGATAGCTAGAGATTTGAAGCATTTTTTCATGTGCTTTTTAGCCATTTCTATTTCTTCTTTGGAGAAGTGTCTGTTTAAATCTTTTTCTAAAATTTTATTTTAAAAATAAAATGGGTTGCTTATTTTTTTATTTTCAAGATATAGGAGTTCTTTATATATGCAAGTTATAAGTTTCTTATCAGATATATGATTGCCAAATATTTTCTCCCATTGTATTGGCTCCCTTTTTAAGTTCTTGACAAACTCCTTTGATATGCAGACGGATTTAATTTTGAGGAAGTCCCATTTATCTATTAGTTATTTTGTTGCTTGTGCTTTTGGTGTGATATTCATGAATCCATTTCCTATTACAAGGTCCTGTAGATGTTTCCCTACACTGCTTTCCAAGGTTTTTATGGTCTTGGCTCTTATATTTAGGTCTTTGATCCATCTTGAGTTGATCTTTGTATAAGGTGTGAGATGGTAATCCTCTTTCATTCTTCTACATAGGCTTTCCAGTTCTCCAGGCACCATTTGTTGAATAGGCCACTCTCTCCCAGTTGAGAGGGTTTGATGGCTTTATTGAATACTATATGGCTATATATGTGAGGTTCTATATCAGAGCTTTCAATTCAATTCCATCGGTCTGTGTGTCTCTCCTTATGCCAATACCATGCTGTTTTCACTACTTATAGCTTTGTAGTATGTTTTGAAGTCAGGTAGTGTGATTCCTCCTATTTTGTTTTTCTTTTTCAGTATGTCTTTGGCTATTCAGGGTCTCTTTCCTTTCCAAATAAATTTCATAGTTAGTTTTTCTAGTTCCTTAAAGAAGGCTGCGTTGATTTTTATTGGGATTGCATTGAATGTGTAGATCAGTTTTGGTAGGATAGACATCTTAATAATATTCAATTTTCCTATCCACGAACAAGGAATATTCTTCCATTTATTTAGGTGTTCTTTGATTTCCTTGAACAGTCTTGTATAGTTCTCGGTGTATAAGTTTTTTACCTCTTTAGTTAAATTTATTCCTAAGTATTTGATTTTTTTATTTACTATTGTGAATCGTATTTGTTTCTTGATTTCCTCCTGATCTTGCTCATTATTGGTGTACAGAAATGCTACTGATTTTTGCGCATTGATCTTTTAACCTGCGACTTTACTAAACTCATTTATGAGTTCTAGAAGCTTTGTTATAGATCTCTCAGGGTTTTCTATGTATAGAATCATGTCTTCTGCAAATAGTGAAATTTTGACTTCTTCCTTTCTGATTTGAATGCCTTTTATATCTGGTGCTTGCCTCAGTGCTCGTGCAAGTACTTCTAAGACAATGTTAAATAGGAGCGGAGACAATGGGCATCCTTGTCTTGTTCCTGAGTTTAGAGGGAAGGATTTTCGGATTTCTCCATTGTAAACAATGTGGCTTTAGGTTTTTCGTATACACACTTTATCATGTTCAAAAAATTTCCTTGTATTCCAATTTTTGGAGTGTTTTTATCAAGAAAGGGTGCTGTATTTTGTCAAATGCTTTTTCTGCATTTATAGATATAATCATGTGATTTTTTTCCTTTAATCTGTTTATATGGTGTATTACTTTGATTGATTTTCTTATGTTGAACCATCCTTGCATACCTGGAATAAATCCCACTTGGTCATGGTGTATAATTCATTTAATGTGTTGATGGATACAATTAGCAAGTATTTTGTTAAATATTTTTGTGTCTAGGTTCATTAGAGAAATTGGTCTGTAATTTTCCTTTGTTGTGGTATATTTGTTTGGCTTTGGTAGTAGGGTGATTTTGGCATCATAGAAGGAATTTGGCTATGTTCCTTCTGTCTCGATTTTTTGGAAGAGTTTCAGCAAGATTAGTGTTAGTTCTTTCCGGAATGTTTTGTAGAATTCACCTGTGAAGCCATCTGGCTCTGGCTCTTCTTAGTTGGGAGATTTTTAATGACTGATTCTATCTCTCTGCTTGTGATTGGTTTGTTAAGGTCATCAATTTCTTCTTTCATCAATATGGGTTGCTTATTTGTTTGTAGGAATTTGTCCATTTCCTCTAAATTGTCATTTTTGTTGGAATATAGTTTTTCAAAGTATCCTCTTATGATAGTCTTTATTTCTGTGGGGTCAGTGGTGATATCACCTTTCTCATTTCTTATTTTGTGTATTTTCATCTTCTCTCTTTTTTCTTTGTTAGTCTCACTAAAGGTTTGTCAATTTTGTTGATCTTCTCAAAAAACCAGCTCTTGGTCTTGTTTATCTTTTCAAGTGCTTTCTTATTTTCTATTTCATTTAGTTCTGCTCTTATCTTTGTTATTTCCTTCCTTCTTCTTCCTGTTGGGTTACTTTGTTGTTGTTTTTCTAATTCCTTCAAATGTACAGTTAGCTCTTCAATTTTTGCTCTTTCTTCTTTTTTGATATATGAATTTATGGCTATAAATTTCCCTCTCAGTACTGCTTTTGCTGCATCCCATAAAGTTTGGTATGTTGTGTTATCATTATCATTTGTTTCAAGGTAGTCATTGATTTCTTTTGATATTTCCTCTTTGACCCACTGTTTTTTAAGATTGTGCTGTTTAATTTCCAAATCGTGGTGTGAAACCTGGACCTCTGTCCCTTGCAAATTTCCAGCTTCACTCCACTGTGGTCAGAGATTTTGTTTTGTATGATTTCAATCTTTCTGAATTCATTAAGCTTTTCTTTCTGGCCTAGCATATGGTCTATCTTGGAAAATGATCCATGTGCGCTTGAGAAAAATATATATCCTGCTGTGTTTGGGTGTAATGATCTATATATGTCTGCTAGATCCAGCTCCTCTAATATACTGTTCAAGTGTTTTGTTTCTTTCGTGATTCTCTTTTGAGATGTTCTGTCCAAGGTAGATAGTGGTGTATTAAAATCCCCCACTGTAATTGTAGATGCATCTATTGTTTCACTTAGTTTTTCCAGCATTTGCCTCACATATTTAGAGGCACCCTTGTTAGGAGCTTAAATGTTTATGATTGTTCAATCTTCTTGACAGATTTTCCCTTTCACTAAAATATAGTATCCTTCTTTGTCTCTCACAATTATTTCACCTTTAAAGTCTATTTTGTCTGATATTAATATAGCTACTCCTGCCCTTTTTGGTTATTGTTTGCTTGTATGATTGTTTTCCACCCATTCACTTTCAATCTCCATGCATCTCTGGGTCTAAGATGTGTCTCTTGTAGACAGCATACGGATGGGTTCTATTTCCCTATCCAATGTCCCAGTCTGAGTCTTTTGATAGGTGAGTTTAATCCGTTCACATTCAGTGTTATTACTTTGAAGGAATTATTTGTGTTAGCCATATTTTGATTGGATTTGTGTTTTTCATATTTTGTTTGTTTTTTTCCCTTCTATTTTCATCTTTTTTGTTTGCTCTTATAATCTCCTCCAACTCTGCCTGTCCTGTTTTTTCCTTTCTTCATGCAGAACTCCCTTTACAATTTCTTGAAGGGGAGGTTTCTTGTTGGCATGCTTTTTCAGTTTCTGTTTATCTGCAAATATTTTTAACTCTCCATCATGTTTGAATGCTAGTTTAGTTGGATAGAGTATTCTTGGTTGGAAATTTTTTTCCTTTAGTACCTTGACTATATCATACCACTGCCTTCTTGCCTCCATGGTTTCAGAGGAGAAATCAGCACTTAATCTTATGGAGCTTCCCTTGTATGTGACGGTTTTCTTTTCTCTTGCTGCTTTTAGGATTTTCTCTTTGTCTTGAGCATTGGATAATTTGACAAGTATGTGTCTTGGGGTGGGCCTCTTGGTGTTTATGACTAGTGGAGTGCGCTGTGCTTCTTGGATATGCACATCTGATTCTTTCAGTAGATTTGGGAAGTTTTCAGCCATTATTTCCTGCAACACTCCTTCTGACCCCTTTCTCTTCTCTTCTCCTTCTGAAATGCCTATAATACGTATGTTTTAGCGTTTTGCATTGTCATTCAGGTCCCTGAGTCCTAGCTGGATTTTTTCTATCTTTTTATTGACCCCTTCTACTATCTGTTTGATTTCTGATGTACTGTCTTCCACACCACTGATTCTCTGCTCTGCCTCTTCTAGTCTGCTGATATTTGCTGCAAGTGTATTTTTGATTTCTTGCACTGTGGTGTTCATTCCCATCATATCTGTTATCTTTTTGTGTATGTCTGCCATTTCCCCTCCAAGTGTTGTCTTCATGTTGTTAACCTCTTTCATTACTTCATCAAATTTGTTGGTGATAAATATTCTGAAATCTTTCATTGCTTGAATGAAGTTCTGTTCCCCTTCCTGATTTTTAGTTTGTTGATTGGATTCAGCCATGTTTTCCTGATTACTGGTTTGGTTTGTAGGTTTTTTCGCTGTCTGGTCATCATTTTATCTTGATGGGTTTAATCAGTTCCTTAGCTTCTTTGTCTACTCTTGGAGATTAATTAGCTGTTGTTTTTGCGTATGTGTTATATCTTCTCTTTGTCACTTTGTTCTTCTTATTCTATTTTCTTGTTGCTGGTTACGTTCACTTTAAAGGAAAGTATTAGTGCCGGGGAAAGATAATTGTGTAAGTAAGGAAAAAATGTAAGGTAGTATTGGTGATATATGTTAACAAAGCAAGAATATGAGATCTGGGATGATGGAGGTTAGATTCATGTAAAATTGTGTAGAGTTATAGCAGTAGGTAGAGTATCTATTATGAGGTAGCTGACTGAATATGGGAAGAATATTGTATGAGCTAAAAAGCTATTGTTTTCATGAGAGAGGGAAAGAGAAATGAAAGGTAATAGTTTCAAGAGTGGATAACAGGCAGAAAACAAAACAAGGGTATTAGGAATTAAGAGTTAGATACTTTGTGGATCAAAGAAAGGGAGATGGGAAGTGGAATATTGGAGAGACAGTAGATGATGGTGGATATCAAGATGTAGGTGCAAGGGGATAGTGTAGGTAGCCTAAATCAGTTCACTTAGAAATGAGGCAGTGGAGGATGAGAGAACCCAGCAAATGTGAGGTGTTCCCTGCAGCAACTATTGTATAATTGAGTTAAAATAAAATAAGTAGAAGATGCAGGACAAGAGGGAGAGCAAAAACAGAAAAAGAAAAATGAAAAAATGAAAAAAAAAAGAAAAGAAAGAAGAAAGGAAAAAAGAAAAAGGGGGGTGGGCAAAGGGTGGCAAACAGGTAGCAGTAAGAAAAAAACAGATATACGCGAACCACAATTGCAACACCAACTACAACAACAACAACAAAAAAGCCTAAATAACTGAATAAAAAAAAAGACTTTGGGGGATATCCTGGGAGAAAAGAGTAGGGGATAATGCAATATTAGCAATCAGGACATTAAAAAAAGTAATAAATAAGATAAAATGAAAATAAGAACAAAACAAAATGAAATGGTAAAGAAAAAATGCAAACGTTGAAGGCTAGGGCATTCAAGGATCTCAGATGGACCTCAGGGCATGATGGATTCAGGGGTGGAAAGTCTGAGATATTGAAGACTCAAGAGGTGTGAGTCTCTGGGGTTTGGGCCACCAGAGTTTAGGGGACTCAGACCTGGCCACCTCAAATCTGGTCAACAGGAAGCCTAGGAGCCCCGCAGTGTAACACAGCCCTCAGGGATCCCTGCAGCTGGGTGCCAGCCCTATGGGGGAAGTCAGATCCACAAACTCTATATTATGTCTGAGCTGTGCAATTCACTTACTCACTAGGGTTTATTTTTGTGGATATTTCATCAATTCAGCTTTTGGACCGCTCCCACCCTATGATCCCACAAAACGGCCACCTCTACACCACAGCCAATTTAATGATGCAGCTCCGGAGCCCGGCCCGTGGGTTGGGCTCCAGTTGGAAATGCCAAAAACAGATTCCACAACCAGAATTCCCAAGCTTCGCAAAATATTCCCCATTCGGCTTCCAGACGTGTCCCCCTCCCTCGCCGCACCCTGTAACAACCTCCCAATTACGTCCCTTTATTGCCAACAATCTGATTCCATTGCAGATCGGCAGCTGGGCCTGTGGGGGCGTGGCTCCAGGCGGAAGCGCTATTATTTGTGTCTGCAATCAAAAATTCCCCCGCTTCACAACAAAACACCGTCTGTCTCCCCAAAGTGATCCACAAAGGCGTCCCGTCCCATCAACCTCCCAACAGCCCACCCAGGACTTGCGAATTCCCCAACACCACAGAGCCCAGGTTATTTCTTCTTCATAGGAGCAGGCCGCAGTGCCAATTTTGTTTTAAAATTTACTCACAGTACTCTGGTAACCTTTGCTCCACTTGGTATGTTCTTCACAGAAGCTGCAGCACTGTTGACCCTAGAGAGAAGCTAAGAAAATAAGTTCCAGTATTCCACCAACCTGGTGCATAGCACTCTTTGGCACTATGAAATAGTGCCAGTCTGGAAGCAATGTTCATTGTACATTTGGCTGTACTGAGCCATCTTTGGGTGGCTACAGGAGTTTGAAACTGCAATGTACTTTTCATTGACTTCAGGAGCACAACCAGAAATGTAGTAGATATTTTTATTGTTTTGGGGGTCATTGACCAACTTAGCGAATAATTCATATGGAAAAGCAAACCTGAAGTGTATTGAAGGCCTGGTATAAATGCTCAAGAGAGTTTGACAATGCTGAAGTCTAGTTCTCGATTTTTATATACATTTTAAACACTTTCAATGCAATGTGTTACATATTAAATGAACTTTTTAGTACTTTGCTTTTTACTTTTACACTTTTACCATGAAGACATTAATTACACAGGTATTTTACTTTAGCAATAGAAGAAAAACTATTTTTTTTCCATTTTAAAAATGAAAACTGAAGATTCCCAATTGTATCAAGGTAAGTTTTCATTACCACCACTTGAATATACACATTGAGGTGACTTCCAGACAGGTATTATTGCTATGAAATTAATTTTTGCTATTAAAATGAATTTAGGTTTTTAGTTAATATTGTCTCTTTAGAACTAGCCATTTAAATGTTTGAGTTTAGAAGATGTTTCTATAAACTCTTTATAATTGACCACAACCACATAGACTGGTTAAATGGCCTTGGATTACAATTAGCAACTGATGGAATTTACTTTATCCACTTAAAGGAGGGCGGATCTACAATTTTTCTTTAGCTTAACTTCATTAACATGAACTTACAACTTTTATCATTTTAAAGATTTAATAGATATATTGTTAATTTTTATATTGGTTTTTATAAACTAAAGAGATAACACCCAAGCTAAAATAAATCAAAACTCATATAGTTTATATAAAGAATGTTTTTTTAATTTCTTTACAGTAGGCCAAACCTTTTTAATATAAACTGATTCTTAATTTTTTCTGCTTAGAATAGTTTTAATATGTTACATTTAGTCTTTTTTCAGAGCTCTTGCAAAGAAAAGACCCTAGGGGCTGGGTAGGTCAAAGAGCTCAGGAAGGGCCCAGCTGTGGTGATCCCTGTAAACTTTGTTATGCTGCAGGGTTCCCAAACCCTGAGCGGGCTGTTTCGGGGGTTGCAAGGCAGGAGGTGTCTGGATATCGATTTGGTGAGACAGGGGCAGAAGAGATTCTTGTGAGAGGTGGAATTTTGGGGTTCTGACATGGAAGTCAGAAGTTGTGGGTGGGACCCTTCCCCCTAAGGCTGGTGGCCCAGCAGCAGTGATCCCAGAAAATTTTGTTGTGCTGTGGTGTCCCAAACCCCAAGTTTACTGGATGCGTGGTTCCCAGGTCTGTATCCCCTAAACCCTGGTAGCCCACACTCCAGAGATGTACATACCTTGAGTCTCCAATATTACAGAATTCCTATTCCCGAATCCACTGTGCCCTGAGGTCCATTTGAGGTCATTAATTACCCTAACCCTCCACGTTATTTGTTTTGTTTTGTTTTTCTCCTTGAGCTTGGAGGAGTGTACCAGCTGACTTGGGGAGAGTCTAGGAAGAAAGGAGAGGGGAATCTGCTGAGAAAGTCCAATTTACCTAAACATACTGGGATAGGAAACTTGGTCTGGGAGAAGGTGGAGTCAGAAAATCAATTAGACCTCCCTTAGCACACCTAAGGGGAAGGGACTGTAGGAGGTGCTATCCAAGCTTCCAGTAGCATATTTGGGGTTTCTGGTGAGGTGTAGGTGCTCTCATGCTGGAAATAAAGAAACACTGTCTTCTGTGTTGAGTTGGATCAAAAAGGACCCACTTGAATCTCCTACTAGACCCCTCATGCTGCTTTCATGCTGCCCTGGGAGAGAGAGAAGTGAGGAAGGGAGAAAGGGGGAATGTCAGGCCCCTAAGCATTTTATTTAACTGCAAAGAGTATTCCTAGCTTGAAACTTTGGTTCTTTTTGTTGTGGTGGTGGTGGTTGCTACTGTTGCATTGTCTCCTGGTCTTTTCTCCCATTTTATCTCCCAAGGTCCTTTTTCATTTATTTAGTTTTTTTTCTTTTTCCTTTTCTTGCTTGTCCCCCCCTTTTTTGCCCCCCTTTTTCTCTCTTTTTTCTTTTTTCTTTTATTTTCTTTATATAGTAGGTGCTGCAGGGAGCACTTCACATTTGCTGTGTTTCCTCATCGTACATTTTCTCTTTTCTGTGTGTATTGATTTTGGCCTCCTACACTATCCCCTTTCCTCTACATCTTTCTATCCTCCATCATCTACTGTTTCTCTTACATTCCACCCCCCTTTGTTTGGCCCCCAAATTGTCTGATTTTTATTTCTAATAACTTTGTTCTGTTTCTGTCTTTTGTTCACTCTTGATATTATTGTCTTTCTTTTCTGTTTCCCTCTCTCATGAAAACTCTGGCCTTTTAATTCATACTAGATTCCTCCCATATTCACTTGATTGTCTCATTATAGGTACTCTACTTACTGCTATAACTCTACACACCTTACATGAGGCTAATATCCACTCTACTAGATCTCACATTGTAACTCTGTTAACAATTATTACCAATACTACTTTATACATTTTATTTTCTTACTCATTTTGCTTCCCCTGGCCCTAATATTTTCCTTCAAAGTGAACTAAGCAAGCAACAAGAAAATGGAGTAAGAAGAACAAAGTGACAAAGAGAAGACATAATACTTATGCGTGAACAACAACTAATCAATCCTCAAGAATAAACAAAGAAGCTGAAGAACTGATTAAACCCATCAAGATAAAATGATCACCAGACAGCAACAAAAAACTACAAACCAAACCAATAATCACGAAAACATGGCTGAATCCAATGAACAAACTAAAAACCAGGAAGAGGAGCAGAACATCAGACAAGTAACTAAAGCTCTCAAAACATGTATTAGAGACCAACTTAATGAAGTAAAAGAAGAGATTAACAATAAGAAGAAAATTCTTGAAGAGAATACACAAGAAATTGCTGTCATACAGAAAAAGATAACAGATATCATGGTGATGTACACCACAATTCAAGAAATCAAAAATACACTCTCAGGAAATAGCAGAAGATTAAAAGAGGCAGAGGAGAGAATTAGCAACATGGAAGATTGTACATCTGAAATCAAACAGATAGTAGAACTGATCGAGAAAAAGAGAAAAATCCAGCTGGGAATTAGGGACCTGAATGACAGTGCAAAATGCACAAACATACATATTATAGGTATCCCAGAAGGAGAAGAGAAGGGAAAGGGGACAGATGGGGTGTTGGAGGAAATAATGGCTGAAAACTTCCAAAATCTACTGAGGGAGATGGATGTACATGTCCAGGAAGCACAATGTACTCCAAGCGCAATAAATCCCAACAGGCCTACCAAAAGACATATACTTGTCAAATTATCCAATGCTCAATACAAAGAGAAAATTCTAAAAGCAGCCAGAGAAAAGAGAACCATCACATACAAGGGAGGCTCCATAAGATTAAGTGCTGGTATCTCATCTGAAACCATGGAGGTGTGAAGGCAGTGGTATGATATAGTCAACGTACTAAAAGAAAAAAATTTCCAAGAAAGAATACTCTATCCAGCTAAGCTAGCATTCAAAAATGATGGAGAGTTCAAAATATCCACAGATAAACAAAAATTTAAAAGGTATGCCAACAAGAACCCTGCCATTCAAGAAATACTAAATAGATATCTGCAGGAAGAAAAAAAAAAACAGGAGATGCAGAGATGGAGGAGAGTGTAAGAGCAAAAATAAAAAAAAAAGACAGAGATGAAGAAATGAACAAAATATGACAAACACAAGTCCAAAGAAAATATGGCTAATATAAATAACTCCTTGAAAGTAATAACATTGAATGTCAATGGATTAAACTCACCTGTCAAAAGATTCAGACTGGAAGACTTGATAAGGAAACATGACCCATCTATATGCTGTCTACAAGAAACACATCTTAGACCCAGGGATTCAAGGAGGTTGAAAGTGATTGGCTGGAAAATAATCTTACAAGCAAACAATAAGCAAAAAAAAAAGGGCAGGAGTAGCTATATTAATATCAGACAAAACAGACTTTAAATGCAAAACAATTGTGAGAGACAAAGATGGAAACTGCATATTAGTGAAATGGATACTCTTTCAAGAAGAATGAACAATCATAAATATTTATGCTCCTAACAATGGCACCTCCAAATATGTGAGGCAAACATTGGAAAATCTAATTGAAAGAATAGATACCTCAACAATTATAGTGGGGGACTTTAATACACCACTATCAACTTTGGGCAGAACATCTAAAAAGAGAATCAATAATGAAACAAAAACTTTGAACAGTATATTAGAGGAGCTGCATCTAATAGACATATACTGATCATTACAACCGAATACAGCAGGATATACATTTTTCTTAAGTGCACATGGATCATTCTCCAAGATAGACCATATGCTAGGCCACAAAAAAAGGCTCAATGAATTCAGAAAGATTGAAATCATACAAAATAATTTCTCTGACCACAGTGGAGTGAAACTGGAAATCTGCAAGGGCCAGAGGCCCAGATTTCACACCAAGATATGGAAATTAAACAGCACACTCTTAGAAAAAGAGTGGGTCAAAGAGGAAATCTCAAAAGAAATTAATAACTACCTTGAAAGTATTGAAAATGATAACACAACACACCAAAATTTATGGAATTCAGCAAAAGCAGTACTGAGAGGGAAATTTATACCTATAACTTCTTATATCAAGAAAGAAGAATGAAAATTGTAGAACTAACTGCACATTTGGAGGAATTAGTAAAAAAAAAAACAAAGTAGAAAGAAAGAAATAACAAAGTTAAGAGCAGAACTAAATGAAGTAGAAAATAAGAAAGAACTTGAAAAGATGAACAAAACCAAGAGCAGGTTCTTTCAGGAGGTCAATAAAATTGACAAATGCTTAGCTAGACTAACAAAGAAAAAAAGAGAGAAGACGCAAATACACAAAGTAAGAAATGAGAAAGGAGATATTACCACTGACCCCACAGAAATAAAGACAATCATAAGAGGATACTTTGAAAAACTATATTCCAACAAAAATGACAATTCAGAGGAAATGGAGAAATTCCTGGAAACGCATAACCAACCTATAATAATAAAAGAAGAAATTGATGATCTCAACAAACCAATCACAAAAAAAAGAGATAGAATCAGTCGTTAAAAATCTCCCAACTAAGAAGAGCACTGGGCCAGACAGACTCACAGGTGAATTCTACAAAACATTCCAGAAAGAACTAATGCCACTCTTTCTGAAACACATTCAAAACATCGAACAGAAGGAATATAGCCTAACACATTCTATGATGCCAACATTTCCCTAGTACCAAAGCCAAACAAAGATGCCACAAGAAAGGAAAATTACAGACCAATTTCTCTAATGAACCTAAAAATGAACCTAAAAATCCTCAACAAAATACTTGTTAACTGTATTCAACAACACATTAAATGAATTATACACCATGACCAAGTCGGATTCATTTTGGTATGCAAGGATGGTTCAAAATAAGAAAATCAATCAATGTAATATACCATATAAACAGACTGAAGGACAAAAATCACATGATTATATCTATAGATGCATAAAGAGCATTTGACAACATACAGCACCCTTTCTTGAAAAATTACTGCAAAAGATCAGAATATGAGAAAGTTTTCTGAATATGATAATGGGTATATGTGAAAAACCCACAGCCAACATCATTTACAATGGTGAAATCCTAAAATATTTCCCTCTAAGTTCAGGAACAAGACAAAGATGCCCACTATCACCTCTTCTATTTAACATTGTCTTAGAAGTACTTGCTCGAGCACTGATGCAAGAACCAGTTATAAAAGGCATTCAAATTGGAAAGGAAGAAGTCAAAACTTCATTATTTGCAGATGACGTGATCCTATACATAGAAAACCCTGAGAAGTCTACAAGAAAGCTTCTAGAACTCATAAATGAGTTTAGTAAAGTAACAGTTTACAAGATGAATGCACAAAATCAGTAGTATTCTGTACACCAATAACGAGCAGCTCAGTAGGAAATCAAGAAACAAATGCCATTTACAATAGTAAATTAAAAAATCAAATACCTAGGAATAAATTTAACTAAAGATGTAAAAAACTTATACACAGAACTATACAACACTGTTCAAGGAAATCAAAGAAAACCTAAATAAATGGAAGAATATTCCCTGTTCATGGACAGGAAGACTAAATATTACTAAGATGTCTATCATACCAAAACTGATCTACACATTCAATGCAATCCCAATAAAAATCAACACAGCATTCTTTAATGAACTAGAAAATCTAGCTATGAAATTTATTTGGAAAGTAAAGAGGCCCCAAATAGCCAAGGCATATTGAAAAAAAAATGACTTTGGAGGAATCACACTACCTGCCTTCAAAATATACTATAAAGCTACAGTAGTGAAAACAGCATGGTATTGGCACAAGGAAAGACACACTGACCAATGGAACCAAATTGAGAGTTCTGATATAGATCCTCATATATATAGTCATAAAATATTCAATAAAGCCACCAGGATGCAAGCTGACACCAACAAGGGAGAAATGTATGATAAGCGGGAGGTAAGTATTTGTACAAGGAAGGGATAAAATGGGGGCATAAGGATACCTTTGTGTGGAGCTTTGTGGGCTCGAGGGCAGCTAGGGGTGGGAGGATGGGTAATATTCCCCAAGAAATTGCGGAGAGGGTGGGGGAACATATGATCTTAGGAGATTGTCAGGAATTGGGTTGAGAATATAATGTTCAGAACACTTTTTAAAAAATAAGGAAGTTTACCTGTTTAAGATGCTTAAAGTGGAGAATCTAACACAGGACAGGCTTCTAGGCAGTGAGTGAATGCTCACTTTGTCATAGTGGGTTATATCATTGAATGGAGACCCATATAATGAGCATGAAGGTATACCCACATCCTGGGGAGGACCGCTTTAGGGCAGCCGAGCATATGTGGCCCTCAATATTGTTGCAAGTATCTCTGAACAGGACCCTTCAAGCAATGAAGATTGATTGTCACTGTGGGTCCTGAGGGGAGAGGGAAAGAGGTATTGAATAGATGGAATCAATGTAACTGTGGGGTGATGGAAGTGTTCCAAAAGATTATGCATGGATGTATATATGACATGTTAAATTACACAAAAAAAATGTGTAGGGGCCTATAGGTTAAAATGTAAATCATAATGTAAAACATAAGATCACTAAAAATTTAGAAAATTGTATAGTCTAAAATATAAACCACAATGTAAACCCAAGTATTACCTTGTTTGAAAGATATTGTCTAAATATCTGTACATCAGTTTCAGTAAATATAGTATGAACATGTAAAAAGATTATTGCTGTGGAAGGGAAAAGGTTTTATACTGGATATGTGGGAGTACCATATAGTTTTTGAAGAGAAGCTTAATAAATAGGAAAAAAAGTAAAAGAAAGGATTTAGACACTGAAGAAAAGATGGAAGAAGTTGCCTTGCTAATTTGCATACAATGCAAAACTTATTGCAGTGATGGAAGGCAAAACATCAAAAACAAAGCTTTAGGAATGCTCATTTTGCCAGGGTGGGTTGTACCATTGGGTAGAGACCCAAGTAGTGAGAGTGGGGGTGGACCCACATCCTGGGGAGGACTAATGCCATCAAATAGAGGGAATTGTATCTCTCGAGAGAAAGGGTGGCTCCCAGGGCATTAGGGCAGTTGAGCAAGTCAGGACCTGAACACTGTTACAAGTATCTCTGGACATGGCTTCTTGGGAAATGGAAATTGGCTGTCGCTGTGGGCCCCAAGGGGAGGAGAAAATGGATGTTTAATGGATGGAACCAAGGTAAATGTGGGGGCAAGAGAGGAGTTTCACGAGAGTACACAATGATGGATATAAAACATGTAATATTACACCAAAAACATATAGGGGATGACAGACTAATAATGTAAACCATAATGTAAAACATAGGATAATTTAAAAATTTAGAAAACTGTATATCCTAAAGTATGGACCACAGTGTAAGCACACATGTCACCTTGTTTGAAAGCGATTGTCTCAGAGTCTGTACATCAGTTTCAGTAAATATAATATGAATAAGTTAAAAGATTATTGCTGTGGAAGGGAAAAGGTTTTATGGTGGATGTGTGGGAGTACTGTATATTGTATATATGAATTACTGTGATCTAAGACTCTTGTGAAGAGAAGCTCAATAATTAGGAAAAAAGAAAAGAAAAAGATAGGATGTAGAATTTTTCCAAATCAATACGTATTCTACAGCTGACCTTTAAACCCATCGCTATATTCCATTTTACTAGTAAGGGAACCTGACATTATATTGGGCTTCACTTTTCAGGAAGTTTTGGATCACAGAGTGGTTCAACAATGGCAGCGGAAGAATACTGGTATGGGATGTTATTGACAGGCAATATATGGTTGACAGGGAGTTATACAGGGCATGTGTCCAGGGTGCATGGAAATGTTTGGATATACTCCTAGTTGAAACAATTAAAAACAACAGCTGGGGGGGTACTGGGTTACTGGCCAGGGGTGGCTCTGTTGTGGTCCCTAGGGGATCAGCGGCAGTCCCCCAGGTGCAACAGTAAGGACCAGGAGGAATGAGGGTCCAAAAGTGAGCCCCTGATACTAATGATTATGCTTGTCAGCCTATACGCCTGAAATAAGAACAAGGCCTAGAGCAGCACTGTGCCTAAGAGTTCCCTCCTTACAGCCTCCGTGTTACTCAAATGTGGTCAGTCTCAAAGCCAAACTCAGCATGTAAATGCAATTCCTTCCCCCCAGCTTGGGACATGACACCAGGGGATGAGCCTCCCTGGCACCAAGGGATCACTACCAAGTACCAGCTGATGATGTAACTAGAAAATGACCTCGAATGAAAGGTTCAACGTGGACCAGCAGAATATCCCTGTCTACATATAATAACAGTAGTTAAAAATACTGTTTGACCTAAAGTAAGGGGAAAATGGAAAGGACAAATGAGATTATATGGCTATGAGTCTCTAAAAAAAGAGTCTGGAGGTTGTCAGAAGGATTGCCCTTATGCACACCTGAGCAGAGTCTCAGAGACAGATAAAGTAGATACAACCCCAGATATTGGTCCTTTTGAGGGCTAAAGAGACCCACAGGTTCTATGGTCATGGCAGATGGGGTTCACTGCCATGTCAGTTGGCCCTTCCTTGGTGCTGGTGTTTCTGTGTGATGGAGCTGGACTCAGATGGGATCTCTTTTCACAAGCCTTTCATGCTACTTTACTGGAATTGTAGTTGGTGCTGGGGCTTAAGATATATGTAGGGGATTTGAATCTCTGGACTGACAATGTGATAGCCAGGCCCTGAGCCTCAACAGACTTCAGCTCCTACACTCTGATTTATTGGACTTACTCCACTCAGCTAACATGGAGTTGAAGAATGTCAACCACCACACCATGGAGCCTAGAGTGCCTATAACTGAAAGCAGGAGGATTGCATCCAATATCCATGTAGAATCTAAACCCCCTCTTGACATAGATGTGGAGTGGACACAACCAAGCCAAGGTCCACAGGAAGGAGGAAAACAGTAAGGATCAGAGTGGACTTAATGATATTCTATTTATGAACTATTGTGGTTAATAATTGAGAAAATGTGACATTGATGTGGAAAAAGTGGCCATGGTGGCTGCTGGGTGCAGTGAAGGGGAGGAAGAGAAGAGATGTAGAGGCATTCTCGGGACTTGGAGTTGTCCTGGGTGGTGCCCCAGGGACAATTGCCGGATGTTGTATGTCCTCCCATGGCCCACTGGATGGAACGTGGGAAAGTTTGGGCTATGGTGTGGAACACGGGACACGGGGTGCAGCGATGCCTGGAGATGTACTCACCAGATGCAATGGATGTGACATGATGATGGGGGAGAGTGTTAATTTGGGGGGAGTGGTGGGGTGGGGGTGGTGGGGGTGAATGGGGACCTCATATTTTTTTTAATGTAATATCTTTAAAAAAAGGAATCAATTGAGTAGAATTTGGAAAAAAATTAAAAAAAATAAAAAGTGGTCATGTAAATGAGAAAAAAAAACAAAGCTTTAGTATTTTTAAATTTTTGACACCCTAATTTTTCTAAATTAATATGTACTCTGTATCTAACCTTTAAAGTCATCTCTATATTCAATTTTACTATTAATGGAACCTGGAAATATATTGAGCTTCATTTTTGAAGATGTTTTGGATCACTGAGAGGTTCAGCAATGGCAGGGGAAGAATACTGGTGTGGAATGTCATTGACAGGGGACACATGGTTGGCAGGGAGTTCTTCAGGGCACATAAAAATGTTTGGATATTTTCATAGTGGTTACAGTTAAAAATGACAACTGAGGGAGTGCTGAGTTCCTAGCCAGGGGAGCTCTATCACATTCCCTAATGGAAGAACAACAATTCCCCAAGTGCAATGGCAAAGACCAAAAAAGAAGGAAGGTCCAACAATGAACTCTTGATACTAATGACTGTGCTTGTGAGCCTGTGCGCCTGAAATAAGAACAAGAGCTAGAGCTGCAGGGTGCCTAAGAGTTACCTCCTGAGAGCCTCCATGTTGTTCAAATGTGGCCAGTCTCAAAGCCAAACACAGCATGTGAATGCATTGCCTTCCCCCCAGCATGGGACATGACTCCCAGGGATGAGCCTCTCTGGCACCGAGGGATTACTACCAGGTACCAGCTGGTGATGTAACTAGAAAATGACCTTGAATAAAAGGATCAACTCAAACCAGCAGAATATCTCAGCCCACATATAATATCAGGATTTGAAATTGCTTTTGACCTGAATAAAAGAGGGAAATGGAAAGGGCAAGTGAGTTTATATGGCTATGAGTCTCCAAAAAAGAGCTGGGAGGTTATCAGACGGGTCACCCTCACTCACACCTCAGTAAAGTCCCAGAGACAGATAAAGTAGATACAACCCCAGGAAGAGGTTCTTCTGAGGACTACAGATACCCACAGGTTCTATGGTCATGGCAGATGGAGTTCAGTGCCATGCCAGTTGGCCCTAATTTGGACTTTGTGTTTCTGTATGATGGAGCTGGACTCATATGTGATCTTTGTTCACAAGCCTCTCCTGTTACTTTTACCAGACCTGTGGTTGGTGCTGGGGGTTAGTATATACCCCGGGGACCTGAATCTCTAGACTCTCCATGTGATAGCCAGGCCCTAAGCCTCAACAGACTAGCAACTCCTACACTCTGTTTTATTGGACTTAGCCCACTCATCTAACATGGAGGTGAAGAAGGTAGGTCAACCACCACACCAGAGAGCCAAGAGTGTCTACTACTGAAAACAGAAGAATTGCATCCATCATCTATGTGGATACTAAGCCCCCTCTTGATATAGATGTGAGTGGACACAACCATTTTAAGGTCCACAGGATGGAGGAATAGAGTATGGATTAGAATGGATTTACTGATATTCTCTTCATCAACTATTGTGATTAGTAATAGAAGAAAATGTAGCATTGATTTGGAGAAAGTGGCCATGGTGCCTGCTGGGGGTAGGGAGTGGGAGGAAGAGATGTGATATGGGAGTATTTTCGGGGGTTGGAGTTGTGCTGGGTGGTGCTGCAGGGACAGTTCCTGGACATTGTATGTCCTCCCGTGGCCCACTGGGTGGAATGTGGGATAGTGTGGGCTATGATGTGGACCATTGACCATGAGGTGCAGCTTTCCTCAGAGATGTAATCACCAAGTGGAATGAATGTCTCATGATGATGGAGGAGGTTTTTGTTATGGGGGGAGGAGTGGGGTGAGGGGGGTGGGGGGTATATGGGGACCTCATCTTTTTTTAATGTAACTTTAAAAAATAAAGACAAAAAATAAAAAAATTTAAAAAATTAAATGGATTAGAGAAGAAAACCTGAAGAAGCCATGCCTGGCAGGCACTTATTAACTGTATAAGGCATCATTAAACTTTCTAGGCCCCTTATTTCATCATCTGTACAAGAAAGATTATAATATATGTTTTAAGTTTTTCAGAAGCATTATATGAGAAGCAAATCAAATAAATCTATATATCAAATGTATGAAACCCTAAAATTATATATATATATTTATATTTTCTGACAATAATAAGTTAAGATGTTCAATTACAATTAATGAACACACACACCCTCCACAATAGTTCCAAGGTAAGATAATAAAAGACTCTTAACTTTCCTTACAAAACTCACCTTCTACACATACCCAAAGCTGATAATAATACAAACAGTTGAAAACTAATTTCACTTAAATGTATGATACAAAAATCTCAAATCAATATTACATAGAACCCAGCTGTATAGGAGAGTCATGGGTAAGGTTCTGAAGTCATCAAATAGAGCAAAAATAGAAGATACTCAAAAGTACTCCATAAAATTCATCATATTGCCTACAAAATAGTATATAGATATGAATTTCTGTTAGTAAATCTGTATAGTAATATGTCCATGTAAATGCTCAAAGCACATTTTTTTCCTCCAGGGTTGCAAAAACGCACTTTTGTTTTGTTGTTGTTGAAAAATGGATAAAGTTGTTGGTATTGTTTAGGGGTCACTTTGCACAATAAATACCGTAAATATTAGAATCACACTCAGTATGTTGAGATGCTGAAGAGAGGCATATGGTAATTGGAACCTACTGAAGGAAGAGCAAATTAATGTTTCCTATCTCAAGCTTGTTCTAGTGCATACTGCTATAGTGTAGAATGGTAGATACAGTCTCTTGCATTATGTAAAATGGTATTTTATATCTTTTCTTTCTCTATCAACCTCTTTCTCTGCAAATAAGTGAATTTTCATAAGTTAAATGCCTTTATGAAAAATATCTATTGTATTTTATAAGAATAATGCACCACAGTTAAATGCAGTTTATTCTAGTAGTGCAAGGATAGCTTGGTATTAGAAAATCTATTAATATATTGAATTTAATTTATCCACATGATGTTAGATTTTAAAAAGGTATATTCAATGTGTGAAAGAAAGTCATTTATTAAAATCAAAGTCCTTTTCCTATTCTTAAAAGAATGGTAATAGAATTAACGATCAATGTGATGGACCTTTACAAAGAAAATTTGAAATTTTACATAATATCAGAATCAAAAAAAGACTTGACAAAATTTAAAGACATTTTATCCTCAACTAGAAGACAACAGAGTTGCAGTTGTCAAAGAAGTAAGTTATCCCTAAATATTTCTATTAATTCAATACAGTATCAGTAAAAATACTAACAATAGTATTTGGAATTTGAGAAAGGTATACTAACAGCCATTTGAAAAAAATGTGAAAGGATAATTAAAATATTCTGGTACTATCTGTCCCATGGATAATTTGATTATGGAACAGAATGAGAGTCTACAAATAGACCCACATGAATATAAAAATTAAGACTATGATACAGAATATACTTCCAATTGGTAAAGAGATGGTAGATTTATCAAAAATTAGGGTTAGGCCATATATTTTCAATATGCAATATATGAAAAATTCTAGATTCCACAACCTTTTTTAAATTTTATTTTATTTCTCCCCCTCATTGTTTGTGCTTGCTGTCTGCTCTTTCTGTGTCTTTTCATTGTGTGCTTTCTGTGTCTGCTCATCTTTTTTGGTGGCACA
The DNA here is from genome assembly GCF_030445035.2 of Dasypus novemcinctus. Lineage (NCBI taxonomy): Eukaryota > Metazoa > Chordata > Mammalia > Cingulata > Dasypodidae > Dasypus > Dasypus novemcinctus. The sequence goes on along the minus strand of NC_080704.1, from coordinate 89,138,519 downwards.
AGTAACTGAGCCCCAGTCCTCCCATGTGGGACGGAGGCACCCAATCACTTGAGCCACCTCCTCTCCCTGCTTGTTGTGTCTCCTGTGTTTCCTCATTGTGACTCTTCATTGCATCATCTCCTTGTTTCATCAGCTCTCTGTGCCAGCCCGTCGCATCAGCTCACTGTCTTGCTCATCTTAAGAGGCACCGGGAACTGAACCTGGGACCTCCCATGTGGTAGGTAGGTGCTCAAATTGCTTGAGGGACATCTACTTCCCTTATCTTATGCTTATAAATAGGAAAAAAAGAGATGAATCCTGTAGATCAATGAGCAAAGGTAATTCAACTAAAAATAAATGATCAGCAAATGTAAATAATACTTCTATGAACATTGGTGTGCAGATGTCTGTTCGCATCAGTTTTCAGTTTTTCTGGTTATATTCCTAGTAGAATTATTGCTGGATCATATGAAGTTCTATATTTAGCTTCCTGAGGAGCTGCCAAAGTATCTTCCGCAGAGGCTGCACCATTTTACAATCCCACCAAGAGTGAAGGCATGTTCCTATTTTTCCACCTCCTCCCCAGCACTTATTTTCTGTATTTTTATAATAATGGCCATTCTGTGTGGTGTGAGATATCAATTTTTTTATTTGCATTACCCTAATAGCTAGTGACAGCGAGCAATTTTTTTCATGTGTTTTTTCACCATTTGTTATCTCCTCTTTGGAGAAATGTCTATTTAAGTATTTTGCCCATTTTTAAATTGGATTGTGTGCTCTTGTATTATTGAGTTTTATGATCTCCTTATATAGAAATTACACACTTATCAGATACATGGTTTCCAAATATTTTCTCCCTTTTCACCTTCTTGACCAAGTGCTTTGAATTGTAAAATTGTTTAAGTTTGAGCAGGTCCCAGTTTTTCATGTTTTCTGTCATTAGCTTTTGGTCTAAGGTTTAAGAATATACTATCACCATGTTTGAAGATGCTTCCCTACATTTTCTACTATGAACTTTATGTTTGTAGGTTTTATATTTAGGTCTTTAATCCAATATTAGTTAATTTATGTATAAGGTGAGATAGGGGTCCCCTTTCTTTCTTTTGGATATGGCTATACAGTTCTCTGAGCATAATTTGTTGAATAGATCGTTCTGCCCCAACTGGGTGGGTTTGCCAGGCTTGTTAAAATCACTTGACCATAATTGTGGTGGTTTGTTTCTGAACCATCAATTCAGTTCCATTTGACTATGTGACTATCCTTATGTGAGTACCATGCTGTTTTTAGCAGTGTAGCTAGGTAATATGAAGTACAGAAGTGAGGGTCCTCCAACTTCTTTTCTTTATAGGATGTTTCTGGCTATCTAGGGCCCCATACCCTCCACAAATAAATTTGATAATTTTATTTTCCATTTGTTTAAAAAAGACCGGTGTAATTTTTATTGGGATTGCATTGAATTTGTATATTGATTTTGGCAGAATTGGCATCTTCATGCCAAAAGATGGAAACAACCTAAGTGTCCATCAACCAATGGATTAAAAAAAAAGATCGTATATACATATGATGGAATACTATGCTGCAGTAAGAAGAAATGAAAATGGGAAACCTATGACAATATGGGTAAATCTTGAAGATATTATGCTAGGTGAAAGAAGCCAGATGCAAAAGGTTAATGGTTTCACTAATATGAACGAAATATGAGGAATAAACACATGGAGTTAAAAATAGTATAGGTTATTAGGAAATAAGAGGGTTGTAAATGGGTACTGATGCTTAATGTAGAAGTTTTAATTAACTTGACTATATGAATATGGAAATTGATAGTGTTTCTGGTAACACATTATAGTGAGAAGCACCTAGTTTAAAATGGGATTGTGGCCGAAAAAGGTAGTCTAGTGATGTAAATGTCAATTGAAAGTAATCTAGAGAATAATCTAGGGACTGCATAACACAGTAATCCCAGAGGTGGATGAGAATTGTGGTTAGTAGTACAAACACAAGAATGTCCTTCTGTGAACTAGGAAGGATGTATGTCACTATTGCAGGGTGGTGGGAATGTGGAGAAGCACAGAAAAATAAAATTAATGTAACCTATGGAATATAGTTAACAGCAGTACTGTAATATTCCTGCAACAATGCCAGAGATGTACTGTGTTAATTATAGAGGGTACTGAAAATATATACCGTATGTATACTATGGTCCATAGTTAGTGGTAATAGTCTGATGACATTATCTCATAATCTGTAACAAATATTCCACAGCAGTATGGTGTGTTGGTGAAGGGGTATTGTTTGTGAATTCTATACCTGTGCATGGTTGTTCTGTAGGTTCACAACTTCTGTAAAAAGTATATTTTTAAAAATGGCTATCAACCATATAAAGATTTTCCACTTCACTCATTTATAGAAACACAAATAAAAGTAACAGGATAACACCATTTATCAACTATAGAAGTTTCAAATATTGAAGTGCATGATGACATTTAGCACTGGCTTGCTTTTTACACTGTCGACCAAAATTTTACATACTTTTTCAAACAGCAATTCCACCACTATAAGTTTATCTATGCATATACTCATAATAGTACCCAATGATACATGTACAAAGATATGTCTAATGTAGCACTTTTAATGAAAGGAATAAGTAGACTCTACTGAACTGTTATTCAATGAGAAATGAGTTAAAAAATTGTGGTACTTTTATATTGTGGAGTATTAGAGACTTATTAAAAAGTCTAAGGCATGGTGATTTGAGAAAATATGGGAAATATATTTAAGGGAAAATAGCAAGTTACAGAACAGTGTATGAACCATAATTTCCTTTTAATTTTTATGAAAAGTGATTGTGCCAGACAGACTCTAATGTTATAATCACTCTCATGTGTGATCCCCTCCCCCTGAGTGTGGCCAGGACCTAGGATTTTCTTCTAACCAATATAATATACAAAAGGACATGGGATGTAGGTGATTATGTATACATGATTACTTTACATAAAGCCCAACTTAGGAAGGAACAATCTCACCTTTGTTTGCTTTTAGAAAGCATTAGTTCATACTGGGGAGGCCCATATGGTGAATCATTGAGAAGGAAACCTTTGACTGATAGCCAGCACAAACCTGAAGCTCTCATTCTAACAGCCAACAAAGAACTGAATGCTATAAAAAACTATATGAGCTTGGAAGGGGATCCTTTCCCAGTCTAGCCTCAGACAAGATTGCAGCACCAGCTGACACCTTGATTACAGCTTCTTGAGTCTCTAAAGCAGAGGACCCAGTTAAGCCATAACAGGAATCCTGGCACAAAAACTGAGAAAAAAAATGTGTTGTTTTAAGCTACTAAAAGTATGGTAATGTTCTTCTGCAACAATAGCTAAATACTATAATTGCATACATATATATGTCCTATGGCATTTCTAAAAGAATATCCAATAAATAGTGACTGCCAATGGGGAGCGGGAATAAGGTTTCAGGACTAGGAATGATAGTTTTACTTTTCACTTTACAGATTTGATTATCATTTGACAAAAATCATGAGCATATTTCTTTTATAAAAATAAAAGTAAAAATGAGGCAGAAATAGGCATTATCTACAAAGGAATATCAGGTGTAACCTGAAAAAACCTTCCTTTTAGATGACTGGGTCAATATACCCCACCTTACCTCACTCCACAATTTTACATATGGAGAAACTGAGACCTAAACCAAAGAATTAACTTATTATTTATACTACGTCAAATCTCAAATTATCTTTGTGAAGCTTATAATAACAGAAAGACATTATAGTACAATTAGAAAGGAGTAAGCAGGGAGAACATAGTGCTAATCAGAAACATGTTAAAAAGAAATTTGCTAAAACTGAGTATGTACCTTAATTTTGAATTCCTAAGGAGACAAGGCTAAAAGGGAAATATACTGGTTACATAGTTGTTATTATCTGATTAAAAATGCTTCCCAATTTGCCATAGGAAAATACCTTTTCATAACAAAACCCAAGCAAATATTGTGAATCCTTATAGAAAGAATATCTGTACTCAGCATAACAAATAGTGGATAAGTGTCAGACTTAATCAGTGACTCAAGGGTATCGGGAATGAAAGAAAGAGAAAAGGGGGAAGGAAACAAGGAGAAAGAGTGAGAGAGAAAAAGAACGAGAGAGCTGGGATCAGGGGATCTGCGAGTAGAGACTCATCAGACAACTCAATTTTATTGATTACAAGGGGCTCTTATATACCACAGTGTACGTGTCTACAAGCAGGCCCACAGCAGCCTACTGTGCCATTAAGCATAAACATTAGCATTAACATAGTGTACAGGACATCAAGGAGAAACAGGTATTAACCATCAACATTACCTATAGTCTAAAGAATTTTCTTTTTAAAAAAATCTTATCTCAAGGTGCAAAGTCTAAGTGTTCTATACTTTACAAAAGGTATGAAGCTCATCTTTTCCTTCAGCCTTTACAGCTTCAGCCCATTGCTGGGAACTCCCAATCACTGCATTCCTTAGGTTGCAAGTGTAGTCATGGAGACAGCATGTCTCTGCTTGAGAGGCCACTGTGCCTCAGTTTCCAACATTTCCCCCTTTTTGTTTTAGTCGAGATGACCGTGCCTGTCTTAGGTTGCCCTCCTCTGAGGGTCTTACCCGTCATTGACTACTGGTCAAGCTCTTCAACTTGGGGAAATTATTGAGGTGCTTTTGCTAGCACCAGATTATTTGCTCGTCCCATGGCTGTTAAGCTTTGCAATTTTCTTCGAAAGCACTGTCCGGCACAGGCGAGAATCATGAGCAACAGAACAAATATGATTAGCCCTATTCCTAAAGCTGACAGGAAATGCTGTGATTTCCACCAATTTACTGGATTAAACTTATTGAAATGAGAAATCAAATCATTAAAGACATCCTCATTATCAGCTACATTAATCTGATTAAGAGACATTTCTAATATCTTTTTCTGTAATTCTATTTCTACTGACATATTACCTTTATGACCTATCAAATGATTCTCATTTTCCATACTATATCTGATGAATTATATGCAGAGTCAAAGAAATTACTTTCATTCCAACCACACCTCAATCCCCTTAATAAGTTTAAATTATACAATTGATCTCCAATATGAAAAACAGCAGATTCTAAATTATTAACCCAATTCAATTATTTAACTGTTCATCAATTGTGCTCTTGGCTATGCCACAAATCACTAGCATTTTTATGCCAATCATGCACGTATTGTTGAGTCTGTACTTTCATGCAAAGCTATCATAGCAGTAGCCGAAGCTGTAATGATTCCAATCAGTTTCAAAATGCTTATAATAAGCAGTCCAATAAAGCATTTAGTCCATTTCAAGAATTTTTATGCAGCAATAATTGACTTTCTGAAGATGACTGCCAAATCAACATAATTCTCACCAGTATCCAGATGCATTTTCTTCTTCTGGTCATGGCTATTGTTTTTCCATCCTGCAACACACTTCCTGATATGTATACAGGGTACCATTTTCATAAAACAGTGAATCATTCTAAATAGTTATCTTACCAGTTATGAAAACAAAGGGATCTTCAATACAGACTTTAAAATGGTATGTTTAAGGATCAAATATATTTCCCAGCCATTTATACAGAGGGGCAATTCCAAAAATTATTTTCCACAAATTCTTTTGCAGGTCATGACTATGAGTGCCATTGATAGAAGGGGCCAGTATCCATTTTCCTTTGTGATGTTAACAATTCCTGCCACAATAGCATAAAGAGAGCACACAGGCCCAAAGTCCATAGCCAGACACAAGCTGCTAGTTCACAGTTCCAGAATTTGTAAAGTTAATGTGATGCATGGCAGCAATTGAAAAATTTTTATAATTAAAGTTAAAATTGCCACAGGTTTCAGTGAAGTATTTTAATCTCCGGCTATATATCCACATTTCCCCCTTTTTGTTTTAGTAATGAATACAGCTTCAGTGGGTTTGAATAGTGCATCTGAGGGCTCATTCCTCTCAAGAGCAGGAGGGCTCTGATGTCACAGTCATTAGAGTAAGCATGAAGGAACTTATGGGGGATGTTTATGAGCTGTTGGTGAGTAACCGGAATTGCTGGGTTAGGCACAACAAGGTTTGGTACTCACGATGTTCGCCTTTCTGGTGGAGCCACTCTGCCTTTTCTCAGGTTTCAGTGGTAGGCCCTGGATCTTCACAAATGCATCTGCATCAACAGTCTTAAAAGGGTTGTTAGAGGAGTGGCAGGGACATGACAGATAGTCACCTGTTACTACCAGAAGGTATCCTGGATGTTTTTTCATAATCTGAGGGTGATTTATAACAGTCCATCATTTCTGTCTTGTTTTCAGTATTTGCAATCTACCCCTGGATATGGATGGCCATCTTTAGAGTGACCAGACACTATTGGGTTAAGTCTTTCACTTTTAGCAGGGCCTCCCATGTTGCACATAATTGCCTTTTATACTGCACTTTTGACCTTCGATAATTGTGATTAAAACCCAAGGATTACTTTTAGAATTTTGCTTTTTTTCACAAACTCCACCCAAAGCCAATATGGGTGCTTGCTGCATCCAATTCATAGACTGAGTTAATGTCCAAAATTTACCTTCTTTTTATTATTTAAAGCAGCTTGCTGGAGGTTTCTCTGCTTCCATGAAGGACCTTTCCCAATTAATACATACAATGGTTTTAATATTTGAGACTAAGTGAGAGATGAAAGGTTTTTAGCACTTCAACATTATTACAAACTCTATTAACATGAGAAAACATTGCATTCCATCATTTATAACAAGAGGGCATAGTTTTATCCAATCCAACCAAACCACATTTTAGGAATTTGATAGAGCAGCAGGGACTTTGCAACCAGTCCCAATTGTTTGCTTAGTTCAGGCTTTTAAGAGAATATACTATTATCTCTGATGTTTCTTTTCATTCTGAAAAAAGGATTACTGGCTAACATAATGTCATCAGCAGAGTTTCAGCCACCAATTTTATGCAGCTAGATTATTATCACCATGCCAGGACAGATGTTTTGGCTATGCACAAAGCCTTGGAGAAGCACTGCAAAAGTCCATCGTTGGGTTTTCCATAGGTAGGAGAATGCAGGCTGGCTTGACTTGCCTAAGGAAATTCTCAGCACGTTTTAAAACAAAGTTATAGTGACATAGTTGGATGTTAATTTTTTGCAACAAACTAGCAATATTTGTGACTGCTGCATACTACAATGTTGTTTTAATTTATGATAAGAGGTTGTTTTTGTGACACATACTCTTAATATAATTAAAACCATTAATTAACCACATTGTAATTCTCTTTAATATTATGCTAAAATATTGGTAAATTTATACACTCTTAAGCATTCATAGGAACCTTTTACTCATACAACTTTAACAGAGGGTTAAAAAATCCTGTTAATTTTCTAACACTTTTATATAAACACTCAACTTATAACATTAAATGAACTTAACTGTTACTTTAATTTTTCTTTCAAGGTAAAAGAACAAATCTCTTGTAATTAGTTTGAAATAAAAAGAAAGCAGGTTTAAACATTATTTTCCTTTAAAAGAGATAAGACCCTTTCTTTCTTGAACACTGAGGAAATGATGAGGTTAAAGCATAAGAAGGTGTTTTGATAAAACAGACTCTTTGTATACTGATTATTCAGGATATAAGCTTTCTATAAACTTTCACCAGAACAGACTAATGATTTCAGAGACTTTGAAAAAGAACAATATTTTTAACTTTGATACATACTACTTGATACTAAGGCTTTTTCAAACTTTATAGACAGACCCATCAAATCTTACTTAACTTTAGCCATAAAAATTTCTTTCCACAAACCTTCTACACTTTCAGTATTCATTCAAGTTTTGTCCCACATTTTACTCTTACTCAATAATCAATCATTTTATTTTAGGGTGAAGTCATCTCCTGTTTCCTTAATAATAACACATTCCATATATCCCACATACTAAGTTACCAGGCAAACTTCTTACAACATATCACTGCCATCAACACTAAATGAGCTTGTTAAAATAATGAACTTTTCTTCACTTTAAATACTTAGTAGCATGTAATACCAGAAACAGTCCCCTAGAAGCCAGTTTGCAGGGAAGACTAGCTGCCAACAAATTTTCCTGTTATAAAATTACCAATTCAGTTTTATATATATTTAATAATGACTTTTTGGATTTAGCCATTTAAATACCTTAATTTAAACAATGCTTCATTAAACTTCTTATTTATAACCATATAGACTATATTATTTTAAGACAACTTTTACCTTCACAGAACACATTCCCTTACTTAAAGTTACCACAATACCTTCTACAACTTGCCACATGCAAATTAAGTTCCAAGAGTTAATGAAAAATTAGTGATCCTATTTTAGGACAAAACACATCTTGTAGAAAAAAACTTATTAAATTTCAGTCAGCATTCCCACAAACTTTTAACCTTCTTTAATATTCATTTAAGTTTTACATCCTTCATTTTATCCTGTGAAGAAAAATATTCATTTCAATCTAAGCAAGAATAACTTTTATGAAGAATTATAGTTAATTTTGTTAATCAAGACTTACAATTTTTATCATTGTAGGTATCTTATTAACATTTAAACTTATGTATTAATATAATAAACTTAAGTATTAATGTAAGCGCTTATTTAATTTTTGGCCTTTTGAATAGAGCTCTTTTAAAAAAATTTTTACTAATTTAATATTTACTATCCGGAGGTATCACAATATACACTGACATTGAACGAACAGACAAACACAAAACAATTACAACACATTAACAGAAACATACAGTTTATTTACAATCAACTCATAATTCTTACTTTCTTGGTATAGCTGCTTTTAAGTCTTCTGTTATATATCACATCTTAGATTGTACTTTTTAAGAATTCTTCTGGAATCCATGTTGCCTGTCACATGCAAGCTTGTGCTTGGAAACATTTTTTATTAGTTACCTGCAATCAGTTAAGATAACTTGAGCAACATAAATGTAGTTAAATTCTTATTTTGCAGTTTAGACAGACCATTAACACACATTTTTGGATTATTACTCTGTAAAACTATACTGAGACTTGGAATTCTGGAGTAAACTATTGATTTAACTAAAAATTCCTTTTAGACCTTGATAAAAATTTTGTGCTAATTTTATTATCTTGGTTAAATAAGCCCAATCAGAATTAGCATGGAAACTAGCATGGAAACAAAACAAAACACCAATGTTGCCATGTTTTTCTCTTTTTCCAGTGCCTTAACTCTACTAACCCTCACTAGCCCACAGCTACATTGTCATGTAGACAGCAGGGGATTTGCAGAGTTGCTGCAAGAATTGTTTCCTCATCTTAATACTTTAACGGAGAGCTTTCTTACAAGCCTGATCTCACTAACAAGGACTTTATTTAGTATTTTTACCTGTTTTAAATCTTTCAATAGTTTAAAAGGTTTTGGCTCATGATGAAACTCGACACCGCTTGCAAATTCTTTGTATCCGGTGGTATTAATAGCATGTAATGTTACAGGGAAAGCAGATAATTGTTTAACATAAGGCAAAGCATCGACAACATCTGAAAACATTTCTAACTTAGGCTTAGTAACAGAAGGCAATTCAGTAGGTGCAAAGGGTTGTACTGGATACATAGAAGTTATTTCATTAAGACTTCACTGAGCTTTTGTTGATGAAAGGGTTAATATCAGGATGAGGGGAAAAACCTGATAGTTCCCCATTCGCCTCAAGTTCCTGTTCTTGTTCCAATTTACTTTCTTTTATTTCAAATTTACTTATGGGTTTAGAAAATATAGTAATTTCATCTTTCTCTCCTTCAGACTGTAAAGGATCTAAGGCAGCAGAAATTTGCTGGCACAAAGCCCACACAGATAATAGTATAGTTTCTCCCTTTTTGATATGCTCTATGTAGCGCCCTCATTACCTATTTCCACTGTTTAAAGATTCTTTAAATCTGCAGGTTTCACTGCAACTCCAACAGTTTAAAAAAAAAAAAAAGACTTTTCAGTACTTGTGAATATTTGTGAATATTCTTCCAAGTGTCCTGGTTGATTACCCATACCCTGATGCTAGCGGAAAGCAAAACTTAATAATATGAAGTAGCAATCTACCCGGGTTAATTAATTTTGACGCTCCTTACCTTAAAAAGGGCTTTTCAGCTTTCCGCATTCTCGATCCAGAGGTCGAAGATCCTACGCTGCCGTGTCTTGATGAATCCTCCGCCTCGGACCCCACGTCTGGATGCCATTTGTCGGAGACTTAATCAGTGATCCGAGGGTATCGGGAATGAAAGAAAGAGAAAAGGGGGAAGGAAACAAGGAGAAAGAGTGAGAGAGAAAAAGAACGAGAGAGCTGGGATCGGGGGATCTGCGAGTAGAGACTCATCAGACAACTTTATTGATTACAAGGGGCTCTTATATACCACAGTGTACGTGTCTACAAGCAGGCCCACAGCAGCCTACTGTGCCATTAAGCATAAACATTAGCATTAACATAGTGTACAGGACATCAAGGAGAAACAGGTATTAACCATCAACATTACCTATAGTCTAAAGAATTTTCTCTTTAAAAAAATCTTATCTCAAGGGGCAAAGTCTAAGTGTTCTATACATTACAAAAGGTATGAGCTCATCTTTTCTTTCAGCCTTTAACAGCTTCAGCCCATTGCTGGGAACTCCCAATCACTGCATTCCTTAGGTTGCAAGTGTAGTCATGGAGACAGCAAGTCTCTCCTTGAGAGGCCACTGTGCCTCAGTTTCCAACAGATAAGATCACGGAATTTGGTGTTTGACAGAACCAGGCTCAAATTTCAGTCACATCGCTTTCTTTGTATACTCTTTAAGCCTAATTTTCCTCATTTATAATGATCAGTGTAATAATGCATCTCTCACAGGATTTTTTTCTAAGGATAAAGTAAGAAAATATATCTAAACTTCTTAGGACAGAGCAAAAGCAAATTTGGTACTATATTAATTCCTTTTTAAAAAGATTTATTTATTTATTTATTTATTTATTTATTTATTTATTTATTTCTCTCACCTTCCCCCGCCCCACCCCGGTTGTCTGTTCTCTGTGCCCATTCACTGCATCTTCTTTGTCTGCTTCTGTTGTTGTCAGCGGCATGGGAATCTGTGTGTTTTGTGTGTGTGTGTGTGTCATCTTGTTGTGTCAGTTCTCTGTATGTGTGGCACCATTCTTGGGTAGGCTGCACGTTCTTTCACACTGGGTGGCTCTACTTACAGAGTGCACTCCTTGTGTGTGGGGCTCCCCTACGCAGGGGACACCCCTGCGTGGCACGGCACTCCCTGTGCATCAGCACTGTGCGTGGGCCAGCTGCACACAGGTCAAGGAGGCCCGAGGTTTGAACCATGGACCTCCCATGTGGTGGACGGAAGCCCTAACCACTGGGCCAAGTCCACGCCTATATTAATTCTAACGGTAAAAAAAAGAACATGGAGTTCAGTTTTGTGAGATATGCATATGATTAAGCATTTTATTTCTCGTCTTCATTTTTTCATTAATAAAGAGATCTTGAGTATGTCATTTAATTAATCTGTGTTCATTTGTGTATCTTTCTGAATTCTAGAGGAACAACTGAGTAAGCAGTTGGAATTAGATGAGATAAAAGTGCTTGAAATAGAAATTTTTAGGAATGATGTTTCCATACTTGTTGAGCTGCCTTTTTTCTTTTCTTTTATTTTTGTGAATTTGAAGTAAAAGTTGTTAATTTAAAAATAAACTTACCACAGTGCCTGTGAAATATTAAGGATTCAATAAGTTCAGGGTTCTATTTGTGCCTTTAAAATAGTGGTTGTAGACATACAAAAATAATTTTCATATGGTCATTGTTATACTGACCCTCAGTAAAAGTCAAGGGAATAATATTAATATTTATGTGATGGAATTCTAAGGAGTGATGTTTCCCAAGGTCACATAGCCAGTATGTGGTAAAACCTAGACTAAAACCCAGGTCTTCTGATTTCTAATTCAGTAATTTTTCCACCATACTATGCTTCCACTTGAAGAATTCAGAGCTTAACTTGACGGGATGTTGGAAATTGCATTTCCTGCAATGGTTTTCTCCAACCCATCAATTTGTTTTTACCTATTCTTAGTTGTGCAACAAGCAAAGAGGATGTTAATTATTTATTATTGTAACAATACTGAGATTCAAGTAGCAAGGAATTTCCACTGGCTTTTCACAGCCACTTTATTAGCTGTTTTCCTCTCTGCAGGTCCTCTCTGCCACTTTCTTTTGCATTACCTGACCTGGCCCCCAAAACTGAAATTTGATGTTTCCTTAACTGACCTACACAGACAGGGTTTCAGGAGGGCACTCTTCTGGCATGTGCTTTGTCAAACTGAACACTTAACCTTTCAGACTATTAATTTGTTTGCATATTTTCAACGGACCTTATATTTCAAGCTTTCATATATTACAAGATAAGGCCCATCAATGGAGTGTGAATTTACTGAAGTTGTCTGCCTTGCCAATGTGTCTAGATGTCTCTAGACCCCTCAGGAGCACATCTGCTTAAGCCACTGTTTACTGTGGCAATCTCTGAGATCCTTCTGAGACATACATAAGCATAAAATCTGGAATGACTTTTTGACTTACTTTGAAATGCCTTAGCCATAAAACCTCATTTGTATTTAATACTGCCCCATTTTTGGTCTTTTTCCAAATGCATTGCTATTTGGTGTTTGATATAGACCATAATCTAGGTCATATAAAATATTTCAATGAATTTAGAAGATTGAAATCATATATATATCACTACAATATCTCTTATTCATTGCCTCTTCTCCAGAATAATAGTCACAACTATCTCCAGAGACATGCCAATCTTCCAAGTCCCTGATCTTGAAATTTTCACTTAATAAATTTATTTAAGTAATGATGATATTAAACCTAATTATAATTGATGCATAAGAGCCACCCCTGAAAACACCCTTGCTTCTAAATGTGGCCCCTCTCTAAGACAAATTCTGCAAATAGACTCATTACCGTCCTTACTATGTGGTACATGTTTCTCGGGGATAAGCTTCCTGGTAATGAGGGATTAAAACCAACGGTGATCCATGATACTTTTGGAAAAAGTTCTTGGAAAAAGGTGGAAATTGTAAAAATAAATAAACCAAAATAGAGTTATTATGGTTAAGAGATTTAAAATAGAGTCATAAGGTCATTCTGGAGGTTCTTCTTTGCAAATCTCAGTCAGATATCATAAACTGTTGAAGTATGAGAAATCTCAAGCAATGTTCTGCAATACTCTAAAGAAAGGCAGACACCATAAAACCACAAGGTAAATAACTCAGTAAACTATCTAACCTGTAGGACAATTGGAATAGCCCAAATATCCACCAACCATGAACAGCATATCTAATTGTTTTCTTTTTCTTTAAAACTCTTGCCTGGAAGTGCCAAGATGGGGCACAATTTGGGTTGCTACCTCAATCTGTGATTCCTGATTTGCAATTCTAAGACCCCAAATAAATGCCTATGTTTTCTTCCAGCTTATTTTGTTATTTCTTGATTGGCAGATGCAATACTGCCAGTTTTTAAAGGAGGAAGAAGGCCATAAGAAAAGAGACCCTCTAGAATCTGGAAAATAGAAGGAAACAGAATCTTACCTAGAGATTCCAGAAGGAAACACATCTAGGTAGACGTTTTCATTTTAGCCTGGTGAAAAACATGTTGGACTTGGGCCTACAGAATTTTACTGTTTTAAAGGCTTAGGATCCTCTTGATATAGATGTGGAGTGGACACAACCATTCCAGGGCCCATGGGATAGAGGAATAGAGTATGATTAGATTGGATTTACTGATATTCTATTCATGAACTATTGTGATTAGTAACCAAATAAAATGTAGCATTGATTTGGAGAAAGTGGCCATGGCAGCTGCTGAAGGTAAGAAGTGGAAAGAAGAGACGTGATATGGGGGCATTTTCAGGACTTGGAGCTATCCTGGGTGGTACTGCAGGGACAGTTACCGGCCATTGTATGTCCTCCCATGGCCCACTGGGTGGACTGGGAGAGAGTGTAAACTATAATGAGGACCATTGAACATGTGGTGCAGCAGTGTGCAGAGATGTACTCACCAAGTACAATGAATGTCCCATGATGATGGAGGAGGTTGTTGTTAGGGGAGGAGTTGGGTGAGGGGAGTGGGGGGTATATGGGGACCTCATATTTTTTGAATATAATATTAAAAAAATAAATAAAGACAAAAAAATCATGATTCCCATATACCCCACTCCCCACCCCATCAATTTTTTAATTATATTTTTTTGGAGATACATAGATCACAAAAATTGTTACATTAAAAAAATAAAAGAGGTTCCCATATACCCCTCACCCTCCCTCACCCCACTCCCTGCACATCAACAACCTCTTTCATCATTGTGGCACATTCATTGATTTGGTGAATACATTTTGGAGCACTGCTGCACAACATGGATAATAGTTTACATTGTAGTTTACATTCTACCCCAGTACATTCAGTGGGTTATGACAGGATATATAACGTCCAACATCTGTTCCTGCAATATCATTTAGGGCAAGTCCAAGTCCCAAAAATGCCATGACATCTCTTCTTCCTTCTCCCTTCCCACAGCAACTTTCTCCACATCAATGCGACAATTACTTCCATTACCAGTCACATAGTTCCAAAGTAGAATATCATTAAGTCCACTCTAGTCAATATTCTATTCCTTCATCCTGTGGACCCTGGAATGGTGATGTCCACTCCACCTCTATATCAAAAGGGAGCTTAGACTCCACGTGGATGATGGATGCAATTCTCCTGCTTGCAATTGTAGGCACTCTTGGTTCCCTGGTGTGGTGGATGACCTGTTTCACCTCCTTGTTAGCTGACCTGGGTAATTCCAACGAACCAGAGGGTAGGAGTTGCAACTCTGCTGAGGCTCCAGGCCCAGCTGGCACACAGACAGTCCAGAGATTTAAGTTAATTCTCCTTTTAGAGATACCACACACCTGGATTTCAAAAGGTCAGCTTGTCTAGAATTTTTTGTTCTAAATTTAGTAAATGAATCCAGTAATTTATTAGATACTTGTTTTTTCCCAATGTTGCTCTTCCACTGGTAAGATTTTCAGCCAAACTGGAAAGAGATCCTTTGGGAGCAAAGTTGTTTTGAGATTTTTCAAGTCGCCTTTCTTGCTACACAGGGTCAAAAGACCTGTTCAGGACTTTTCAAACACAACTACTGCTTTGTACTAAACTCAGTTGATGGGATTATGGAACAGGAGCATTATTTTTTTTAATACCTGCTTGCAAGCCAAGAAAAATTCCTTCTTCACCAGCAGAGCTAACTGCACATTTAACTGCAGGAAAGATAGCTGTCAAATAAACATATCTCAGGAGGACTTTTGAACTCAAAGCATACTTCCATCAACCTGCCATCTCCTACTACCTCCACTCAACATTTGCTCTTCCCTAACCTCACCCTCTCATTCTCTCATTTTCTCTTTATCATCCCTCTTTCTCTATCTTTCTCTATTCTAGGGGATGAAACCCATTTTTTTTTCTCCAAGATTAAAGTTCATGATTGCCATCCACTAATTATAGGATTTAAGCACAGATTGTGGCTGTATAGTTATGAGCATTTGCATGCTTGATTAATGTACATAACTATGAAATGGGTATTTCTTCTCGAATTGTTTCCTGAAAAATTTAATGTCTGTGGTTTATAAACTCTGTCATAAAATTTGCTTCTAACAAATTTTTAAGCTACAGTCACTAATTGTAATTTACTAAAACCCTTAAGAAAGGAAATCTGTTCAACTTCCCAAGTGCTTGGCCTACAGTGAGAATTTGGTTAGTGGGCTGAACAAATATTTGTTGAATTGGTGGTTCCCTGACATAGAAATATTCTCTTTCCATGTGTCAATGTCACCTGGCTATAGCAAAAGGTCACTAATTGGATTTCCTGGTTTTATTCCCTTAGCTCTAATCCATCCTACATTTATTGCTAGGCTGATTTTCCTGATGTGGAAGCAAGCCTCTTGTTATACCAAAAATATTTTTAAAAGATTCCAATGAGGAGGGGGCAAGATGGCATCTGAGTGAGTGCACCTTATAATCTCTCCTGCAAAGAAGTGGCTGAGTAGGGTTAGAGTCCTGCTGGACCAGGCTGTTTCAGATGTTTGCAGGGCAGAAGGTGTCTGTACATCGATTGGATGGGACGGTGACAGAGGAGATTCTTGTAAGAGATAGAATTTTGGGTCTCTTTCATGGAGGTCAGGGCTGTGCTTGGGACCATTCCACCTGGGGCTGGTGGCCCAGTGGCAGCAATTCTTGGAGGCTTTCCTGTGCTGGGGAGGTCCCAAGCCCTGAGCAGGCTGTTTTGGGGGCTTGCAGGGTGGGACGTGTCTGGAAGTCAATTTGGTGAGACAGTGACAGAGGAGATTTTTGTGAGAGGTGGAATATTGGGTTTCTGACTCAAAGGTCAGAGGTTCTGGGTGAAGCCCCTTCCCCTAAGGATGGCGGCTGGGCCACAGCAATTCCTGGAGGCTTTGCTGTGCTGGGGAGGTCCCAAGCCCTGAGTGGGCTGTTTTGGGGATTTGCAGGGTGGGAGGTGTCTGGAAGTCGATTTGGTGAGCAGTGATGGAGGAGATTCTTGCGAGAGGTGGAATTTTGGGTTTCTGACTCAGAGGTCAGAGGTTCCAGGTGAAGCCCCTCCCCTGAGGGCTGGCACCTGGGCCACAGTGATCCCAGGGATCTTTGTTGTGTGGGGAGCTCCCAAACCCTGAGCAGGCTGTTTTGGGGGCTTACAGGGCAGGAGGTGTCTGCATGTCGATTTGGTGAGACAGGGATAGAAGAGATACTTGCAAGAGGTGGAACTTTCAGTTTCTGACACAGAGGTCAGAAGTCCTGAGGAATCCTTCCACCTAGGGCTGGCAGCCAATCCGTGGCAGTCCTTGAACTCATTGTAGTGCAGCAGCTTGCCCAGCAGGCTGTTTGGGGGGATTGCAGGGCAGGAGGTGTCTGGAGGTCGATTTAGTGAGACAGTGACAGAAGAGATTCTTGTGAGAGGTGGAATTTTGTGTTTCTGACATGGAGATCAGAGTCTGCAGGCGGGACCACTCTCCCTAGGGCTGGCGCCCAGTTGTAGGGAACCCTGAAGGCTGTGTTGCATTGCTGTGCTCCCAGGCCCCCTGTTAACTGGATGCGTGGTGCCCAGGTCTGTGTCCCCTAAACCCTAGTGGCCCATGCTCCAGAGACTCACACACCTTGAGTCTGCATTATCACAGACTTCCCATTCCTGAAACCACCATGTGCTGAGGTCCATCTGAGGCCCTTGATTATCCCTAGCCCTCAGCGTTTGTGTTTTCCTGTTTTGTTTTGTTTTGTTTTTG
The DNA here is from genome assembly GCF_030445035.2 of Dasypus novemcinctus. Classification (NCBI taxonomy): domain Eukaryota; kingdom Metazoa; phylum Chordata; class Mammalia; order Cingulata; family Dasypodidae; genus Dasypus; species Dasypus novemcinctus. The sequence goes on along the minus strand of NC_080704.1, from coordinate 89,121,153 downwards.
TTTTGGTTGCTAATATTGCATTATCTCCTGGTCTTTTCTGCCATTTTATCCCCCAAGGTCCTTTTTTGTTTATTGAGATTTTTTTTTCTTCTTTTCTTTTGCTTGCTTTCTTCCCTCCCTTTTCTTTGCCCAACCTCTTTTCTTTCTTTACTATTTTCTTTTCCCTCTTTTGCTTATTTTATTTTATTTCATTTTATTTATTTATTTTATTTTATTTTATTTATTTTATTTTATTTTATATTTTTTTATTTTATTTTATTTATAAATGGGTGCTCCAGGGAGCGCTTCACATTTGCTATGTTTCCTCATCATCTATTTCCTCTTTTCTGTGTGAATTGATTCTAGCCACCTACACTACCCCCTTTCACCCACATCTTGCTATCCTCCATCATCTACTGTCTCTCTTACATTCCACCTCCCTTTCTTTGGCCCTCAAAATGTCTGACGCTTTAATTTCTAATACCTTTGTCTTGTTCTCTGTCTTTTATCCACTCTTGATATTATTGTCTTTCTTTTCTCTTTCCCTCTCTCATGACAACACTTGCTTTTTAATTCATACTATATTCCTCCCCATATTCAGTTGAATGTCTCATTATATGTACTCTACTTACTGCTATAACTGTACACAATTTCCATGAGTCTAATATCCATTCTCCATTCTCCCAGATCTCAGATTGTTGCTCTGTTAATATTTATTACCAATACTACTTTACAAATTTGCTTTTCTTACTTATTTTGCTTTCCCTGGCCCTAATATTTTCCTTCAAAGTGAACTTAGCCAGCAACAAGAAAATAGAGTAAGAAGAACAAAGTGAAAAAGAGAAGACATAACACTTATGCACGAACAACAACTGATTAATCCCCAAGAATAGACAAAATGCTAAGGAACTGATTAAACCCATCAAGATAAAATGATGACCAGACAGCAACAAAAAACTACAAACCAAACCAATGATCAGGAAAACATGGCTAAATCCAATGAACAAACTAAAAACCAGGAAGGGGAGCAGAACATTGGACAAGTAATTAAAGATCTCAAAACATATATTATAGACCAACTTACTGAAGTAAAGGAAGAGATAAAAAATATGAAGAAAACACTTGGAGAGGAAATTGCAGACATACACAAAAAGATAACAGATATGATGGGGACTGACACCACAGTTCAAGAAATCAAAAATACACTCTCAGCAAATAGCAACAGATTAGAAGATGCAGAGGAGAGAATAAGCAACATGGGAGACAGTACATCTGAAATCAAACAGATAGTAGAACTGATTGATAAAAAGATAGAAAAATTCCAGCTAGGATTTAGGGACCTAAATGAAAATGCAAAATGGACAAACATATGTATTATAGGCATCCCAGAAGAAGAGATGGGAAAGGGGAAAGAAGGGGTGTTGGAGGAAATAATAGCTGAAAACTTCCCAAATCTACTGAGAAAGATGGATGTACATGTCCAGGGAGCACAATGCCCAAACACCATAAATCCCAACAGGCCCACCCCAAGACATATACATGTCAAATTATCCAATGCTCAAGAAAAACAGAAAATTCTAAATGCAGCAAGAGAAAAGAAAACCATCACATACAAGGGAGCTCCATAACATTAAGTACTTATTTCTTATCTGAAACCATGGAGGCAAGAATGCAGTGGTATGATATAGTCAACATAATAAAAGAAAAAAATTCCCAACCACGAATACTCTACCCAGCTAAACTAGCATTCAAAAATGATGGAGAGTTCAAAATATTCACAGATAAACAGAAATTGAAAGAGTATGCCAACAAGAACCTTGCCCTTCAAGAAATACTAAAGCGAGTTCTGCAGGAAAAAAGGAAAAAACAGGAGAGGCAGAGTTGGAGGAGAGTGTAAGAGCCACAAAAAAGACAAAAGGAGAAGAAAAAAAACAAAATACGACAAACATAATTCCAAACAAAATATGACTAACATAAATAATTCCTTGAAAGTAATAACACTGAATTTCAATCAATTAAACTCACCTATCAAAAGATTCACACTGGGATATTGGATAAGGAAATATGACCCAACTCTATGCTGTCTACAAGAAACAACTTAGACACAGGGATTCATGGAGGTTGAAAGTGAATGGTTGGAAGGACAACCACCAAATCATGGAGCCTAGAGTGCCTACAACTGAAAGTGGGAGGATTGCATCCAGTATCCATGTGGAAACTGAGCCTCCTCTTGACATAGAGGTGTAATGGACACAACCAATCCAATGTCCACAGAGAAAAGGTGGCATTGGAGTGGGAAAAGTGGACATGGTGGCTAATGGGTATGGGGAATGGCAGGAAGAGACAAGATGTGGAGGCATCTTTGGGACTTGGAGCAGCCCTGGATGGTGCTTCAGGGGCAATCACCGGACATTGTAAATCCTCACAGGGCCCACTGGATGGAATGGGGGAGAGTATGGGCCATGATGTGGACCATTGACCATGAGGTGCAGAGGTTCCCAGAGATGTACTTACCAAACGCAATGGATGTGTCATGATGATGGGAATGAGTGTTGCTGGGGGGGGGAGTGGTGGGGTGGGGGTGGTGGGGTTGAATGGGTCCTCATATATTTTTTTAATGTAATATTTTTACACAATCAATAATAAAAAAAAATAAATTAAAAAAAGCAAACAATAACCTAAAAAAGGCAGGAATAGTTATATTAATATCAGACAAAACAGACTTTAAATGTGAAACAATTGTGAGAGACAAAGAAGGATACTAAATTCTAGTCAAAGGGACAATCTCTCAAGAAGAATGAATAATCATAAATATTTATGCTTCTAACAAGGGCGCCTCCAAATATGTGAGGCAAACACTGGAAAAACTAAATGAAAGAATAGATGTGTCTACAATTATAGTGGGAGATTTTAATACACCACTATCAACTTTGGACAGAACATCTCAAAAGAGAATTACTAAAGAAACAAAAAATTTGAAAAGTATATTAGAGAAGTTGGATCTAATAGACATATACAGATCATTGCACCCAAATACAGCTGGATATACATTTTTTTCAAGTGCACATGTATCATTCTCCAAGATAGACCATAAGCTAGGCCAGAAAGAAAGGCTCAATGAATTCAGAAAGATTGATATCATACAAAATGATATCTAATCACAATGGAGTGAAGCTGGAAATCTGCAAGGGCCAGAGGCCCAGATTTCACACAAAGATATGGAAATTAAACAGCACACTCTTAGAAAAACAGTGGTTCAAAGAGGAAATCTCAAAAGAAATTAATAACTACCTTGAAAGTATTGAAAATAATAACACACCATGCCAAAAGGTATGGGATGCAGCAAAAGCAGTACTGAGAGGGAAATGTATAGCCATAAATTCACACACAAAAAAGAAGAAAGAGCAAAATTGAAGAACTAACTGCATATTTAGTGGAATTAGTAAAGAAACCAAAAAGTAACCCCACAGGAAGAAGAAAGAAAAAGAATAAAGATAAGAGCAGAACTAAATGAAATAGAAAATAAGAAAGCACTTGAAAAGATAAACAAAACTGAGAGCTGGTTCTTTGAGAAGATCAATAAAATTGACAAACCCTTAGCTAGACTAACAAAGAAAAAAAGAGAGAAGATGCAAACACACAAAATAAGAAATAAGAATGGAGATATGACCACTGACCCCACTGAAATAAAGACTATCATAAGAAGATACTTTGAAAAACTATATTCCAACAAAAATGACAATTCAGAGGAAATGGACAAATTCCTAGAAACACATAAACAGCCTATACTGATGAAAGAAGAAATTGATGATCTCAACAAACCAATCACAAGTAAAAAGATAGAATCATTCATTAAAAACCTACCAACTAAGAAGAGCCCAGGACCAGATGGCTTCGCAGGTGAATTCTAAAAAACATTCCAGAAAGAACTAACACCAGTCCTGCTGAAACTCTTCCAAAAAATTGAAACAGAAGGAACATTACCTAAGTAATTCTATGATGCCAACATTACCCTAGTACCAAAGCCAAACAAAGACACCACAGGAAAGGAAAATTACAGAACAATTTCTCTAATGAACTTAGATGCAAAAATAATAAACAAAATACTTGCTAACCATATTCAACAACACATTAAATGAATTATACACCATGACCAAGTGGGATTCATTCCGGGTATGCAAGGATGGTTCGACATAAGAAAATCAATCAATGAAATACACCATATAAACAGATTGAAGAAAAAAAATCACATGATTATATCTATAGATGCAGAAAAAGCATTTGACAAATTACAGCACATTTTCTTGATAAAAACACCACAAAAGAATGGAATACAAGGAAATTTTTGAACACGATAAAGAGTATATATGAAAAACCCAGAGCCAACATAGTTTACAATGGCGAAATCCTAAAATCCTTCCAAGATCAGGAACAAGACAAGGATGCCCACTCTCTTCCCTTCTATTTAACATTGTCTTAGAAGTACTTGCTCAAGCACTGAAGCAAGAACCAGATATAAAAGGCATTCAAATTGGAAAGGAAGACGTCAAAGTTTCATTGTTTGCAGATGAAAAGATCCTATATACAGGAAACCCTGAGAGGTCTACAACAAAGCTTCTAGAACTCATAAATGAGTTTGGTAAAGTTGCAGGTTATAAGGTCAATGCACAACAATCAGTAGCATTTCTGTACACCAACAATGAGCAAGCTCAGGAGGAAATCAAGGAAAAATACCATTTAAAATAGTCAATAAAAAAATCAAATACCTAAGAATAAATTTAAGTAAAGATGTAAAAAACTTATACACAGAGAACTACACAAGGCTATTCAAGGAAATCAAAGAAGACCTAAATTAATGGAAGAATATTTCCTGTTAATGGATAGGAAGACTAAGTATTATTAAAATGTCTATCCTCCCAAAACTGATCTACACATTCAATGAGATCCCAATAAAAATCAACATAGCATTCTTTAAGGAACTAGAAAAACTAGCTATGAAATTTATTTGGAACAGAAAGAGGCCCCAAATAGCCAAAGACATTTTGAAAAAGAAAAATGAAATTGGAGAAATCATACTATCTGACTTCAAAATATACTACAAAGCTACAGTGGTGAAAACAGCATGGTATTGGCACAAGGAGTGACACACAGACCAATGGAACCAAATTGAGAGTTCTGATATAGATCCTCATATATATAGTCATATAATATTCTTTAAAGCTACCAAACCCTCTCAACTGGGAGAGAATGGCCTATTCAACAAATGGTGCCTGGAGAACTGGATATCCACATGTAAAGAATGAAAGAGGATTACCATCGTACACCTTATACAAAAATCAACTCAAGATGGATCAAAGACCTAAATATAAGAGATAAGACTATAAAGACTTTCGAAAGCAATGTAGGGGAGCATATACAAGATCTTGTAATAGGAAATGGCTTCATGAACTTCACACCAAAAGCACGAGCAGCAAAAGAACAAATAGATAAATGGGACTTCCTCAAAATTAAAGTTTTCTGCACCTCAAAGGAGTTTGTCAAGAAAGTGAAAAGGGAGCCTACACAATGGGAAAAAATATTTGGTAACCATATATCGGATAGGAGACTTATAACCTGCATATGTAAAGAACTCCTATGTCTTGAAAATAAAAAGATAAACAACCCATTTAAAAATGGGAAAAAGATTTAAACAGACACTTCTCCAAATTAGAAATACAAATGGCTGAAAAGCACATAAAAAAAATGCTCCAGAGTCAGAGAGACAGATAAAGCAGATACAACCCCCAGATATTGGTTCCTTTGAGGGCTAAAGAGACCCATGGGAGTTATGGTCATGGCCGATGGGGTTAACTACCAGGGCAGATGGCCCCTCTTTGGAAATGGTGTTTATGTGTGATGAATCTGGACTCAGATGGGATCTCCCTTCATAAGACTTTCATGCTAATGTGCTGGAGGTGCAGTTAATGTTGGGGTTTAAGATATATTTAGGGGATTTGAATCTCTGGACTGACAATGTGATAGCCAGACCCTGAGCCTCAACAGACTCCAGCACCTACAATCTGATATATTGGACTTACCACACTCAGCTAAGATGGAGGTGAAGAAGGACAACCACCACACCATGGAGCCTAGAGTGATTACAACTGAAAATGGGAGGATTGCATCCAGCATCCAGGTGGAATCTGAGCCTCCTCTTGACATAAAGGTGCAATGGACACAACCAATCCAGTGTCCACATAGAAGAGGTGGCATTGGATTGGGAAAAGTGGACATAATGGACAAAGGGTATGGGGAAAGGCAGGAAGAGATGAGAGGTGGAGGAGTCTTCGGGACATGGAGCTGCCCTGGATGGTGCTTCAGAGGTAATCACCGGACATTGTAAATCCTCACAGGGCCTACATGATGGAATAGAGGAGAGTATGGGCCATGATGTGAACCAATGTATATGAGGTGCAGAGGTGCCCAAAGATGTACTTACCAAATCCAATGGATGTGTCATGATGATGGGAACGAGTGTTGTTGGGGGGGGGAGAGGGGGGGTGGGGGGGTGGGGTTGAATGGGACCTCACATATATATTTTTAATGTAATATTATTACAAAGTCAATAAAAAATTAAAAAATTAAAAAAAAAATGCTCCAAATCTCTAGCTATCAGGGAAATGCACTTCAAAACTGCAATGAGATACCATCTTAGTCCCATAAGATTGGTATCTATGGAAAAAACAGAAGACTACAAATGCTGGAGAGGATGTGGAGGAATAGGAACACTCAACCACTGCTGGTGGGAATGCAGAAAGATCCAAACATTCTGGAGGACAGTTTTGCGGTTTCTCAAAAAACTAGCCATAGATTGGCCATATGACCCAGCAATTCCACTGCTGGGTATATATGCAATAGAACTGAAAATAAGGACACAAACCAACATATGCACACCAATATTCATACCAGCATTGTTCATTATTGCCAAAAGTTGGAATCAACCCAAATGCCCATCAACAGATGAATGGATAAATAAAATGTGGTATATATATACAATGGAATACTACTCGGCTTGAAGAACAAATACACTACAAACACACGTGATAATATGGATGAATATTGAGAACCTTACGTTGAGTGAAGCAACCCAGACATTGAAGGACAAACACTACATGACCTCAATGATATGAAGTAAGTAAACCAAGCTGCCTCAGAGAGCTAGAGTCTAGATGATAAGTTTACTGGAAATTGGGGGGTAGAGGAAGCATGTATGCTGACACCTACATGGGTGAAATCTATGATAAGCTGGAGGTAAGTATTTGTACACAGAAGGGATAAAATGGGGGCATAGGGTTACTTTTGGGTGGGGATTTACAGGCTTGAGGGGGCCTAGGGATGGGGGGATTGGTAATATTGCCCAAGAAATTGGGGGAAGGTGGGGCAATATACAAACATCGTAGATTGTGAAGTATTTTGTTCAGAGTCTAATGATGAGAAAATCTTTAAAAAATATAATAAGGGAAGTTACCTGTTTAGGATGCTTAAAGTGGGTAATCTGATGCAGGACAGGCTCCTAGGGAATATGTGAATGCTCATTTCACCATAATGGGTTATATCATTGGATAGAGACCCATATAATGATAGTGAAGGTATGCCACATCCTGGGGAGGACTAATGCCATCCAATACAGGGAATTGTGTCTCTCAAGAGAATTGGTGGCTCCCAGTGCATTAGGGCAGTTGAGCATGTCAAGCCCTCAACACTGTTGCAAGTATCTCTGAACATGGCCCTTCAAGCAATGAAGATTGACTGTCACTGTGGTCCCTAAGGGGAGGGGGAAAGTGTTATCGAATAGATGGAACCAATGTAACTGTGTGGGCAATCGAAGTGTTCCACAAGTGTACGAAAGGATGAATAGAAGACATGTAAAATTACACCAAAAATATATAGGGGCTGATAGGCTAAAATGTAAATCATACTGTAAAACATAAGATAACTAAAAATTTAGAAAATTGTACAGTCTAAAATATAAACCACAATGTAAACACAAATGTTACCTTGTTTGAAAGCTATTGTCTCAATATCTGTACATCAGTTTCAGTAATTATAGGATGAATATGTAAAAACATTATTGCTGTGGAAGGAAAAAGGTTTTATGTTGGATATGTGGGAGTACTTTATATTGTATATATGAATTACTGTGATCTAAAACGCTTGTGAAGATAAGCTTAATAATTAGAAAATTGAAAAGAAAAAAATAGGATGTAGACACTGAGGAAAAGATGGAAGTAGTTGCCTTGCCAATTTGCATACAGGACTACACTTATTGCAGTGATGGAAGACAATACATCAAAAACAAAGCTTTTGCATTTTTAAATATTTAGGTACTCCAATTTATTTTACCATAATATTTCCAAATTAATATGTATTCTATATCTAACCTTTAAACTCATTGCTATATTCTATTTTACTATTAATGGAACCTGGCAATATATTGGGCTTCACTCTTCAGGAAGTTTTGGATCACAGAGAGGTTCAACAATGGCAGGGGAGGAATACTGGTGTGGGATGTTATTGACAGGGGACATATGGTTGGCAAGGAGTTCTCCAGGGCATATATCCAGGGTACATAAAAATATTTGGATATTTTCATTTTGGCTACAATTTAAAACAACAACTCAGGGAGTGCTGAGTTCCTAGCCAGGGGAGCTCTATCACAGTCCCTAAAGGAACAGCAAGAATCCCCCAAGTGCAACGGCAAAGACCAAAAAAGAATTAAGGTCCAATAATGAACCCTTGATACTAATGACTATGCTTGTGAGCCTGTGCACCTGAAATAAGAACAAGGCCTAGAGCTGCAGGGTGCCTAAGAGTTACCTCCTGAGAGTCTCCATGTTGCTCAAATATGGCCAGTCTCAAAGCCAAATTCAGCATGTAAATGCATTGCTTTCCCCCAGGGTGGGACATGACTCCCAGGGATGAGCCTCCCTGGCCCCGAGGGATTACTACCAAGTACCAGCTGATGATGTAACTGGAAAATGACCTTGAAGAACAGGGTTAACTTGGATCAGCAAAATATCTCAGTCTACATATAATGCCAGGAGTTAAAAATGCTTTTTGACCTGAATCAAGGGGGAAATGGAAAGGAAAAATTAGTTAATATGGCTATGAGTCTCCAAAATGAGCCAGGAGGTTATCAGAGGGGTTGCCCTTATGCACACCTCAGCAGAGTCCCAGAGACAGATAAAGTGGATACAACTCCATTTATTGGTTCTTCTGGGAGCTTCAGAGACCCACAGCTTCTATGGTCATGGCAGATGGAGTTCAGTGCCATGTCGGTTGGCCCTTCTTTGGAGTTTGTGTTTCTGTGTTGTTTAGATGGACTCAGATGTGATCTTTTTTCACAAGCCTCTCCTGTTACTTTTGCCTGAACTGTAGTTGGTGCTGGGGTTTAATATATGCCCAGGGAATCTGAATCTCTGGACTAACCATATGATAGCCAGACCCTGAGCCTCAACAATCTTCAGCTCCTACAATCTGATTTATTGGACTTACCCCACTCAGCTAATATGGAGATGAAGATGGTCAAACACCACACCATAGAACCGGGAGTGCCTACAACTGAAAGCAGGGGAATTGCATCCTGCATCCATGTGGAGTCTGGGCCCATTCTTGATATAGATGTGGAGTGGACAAAACCATTCCAAGGTCCACAGGATGGAGGAATAGAATATGGATTGGAGTGGTCTTACTGATATTCTATTCATGAACTATAATGATTAGTAATCGAAGAAAATGTGGCATTGGTGTGGAGAAGGTGGCCATGGTGGCTGCTGGGAGTGGGGAATAGGGGGAGGAGGTGAGATGTGGGGGCATTTTTGGGACTTGGAGTTGTCCTGGGTGATGCTGCAGGGACTGTTAGCGGTCATTGTATGTCCTCCCATGGCCCACTGTGTGGAACGTGGGAGAATGTGGACTATCATGTGGACCACTGACCATGAGGTGCAGCGGTGCTCAGAGATGTATTCACCAAATGCAATGAATGTCTCATGATGATGGAAGAGATTGTGGGGTGAGGTGGATGGGGGTTATATGAGGGTCTCTTATTTTTTTAATGTAATATTAAAAAATATATAAAGACAAAAAAAAAAGATTCCAATGACTCCTTATTTCCCCCTGAATGACTTTCTTTTTTAAAAGATCTATCTATCTATCTATCTATCTATCTATCTATCTATCTATCTATCTATCTATCTATCTATCATCTATCTATCTATCTATCTATCTATCTATCTATCTATCTATCTATCTATCTTTCCATCATCTATCACCCCCCATTGTCTGCTTTCTGCCTCCATTTACTCTGCATTCTTCTGTGTCTGCTTGTATTTTCTTTAGGCAGACGGGAACCAATCCTTTGACCTCCCAGAGTGGAAGAGAGGTGCTGCATCTCTTGTGCCACAGCTCTCTGGTTTGCTGCATCTCTTATTGTCTCTCCTCTGTGTCTCTTTTTTGTTGTTGTATCATTTTGCGAAGCCATCTTTCCACTCTGGCAAGCTTGCCATGCAGGCCAGCTCTCCTGCATGGGCCAGTACTCCTGAGTGGGCCAGCACTCCTCTAGAGCCAGCTGATCATGCTGGCCTGCTTGCCTCCACCAGGAGGCCCTGGAAATCAAATCCTGGACTTCCCATATGGTAGACAGGACCCCAATCACTTGAGCCACATCTGCTTCCCTGAATGACTTTTTTTTTCTTTTTTTATTCTTTTTTTTCTTTATTTATTTTTTTAATATTACATTAAAAAAATATGAGGTCCCAATATACCCCCCCACCCTCCTCACCCCACTCCTCCCCTAACAACAACCTTCTCCATCATTATGGGACATTCATTGCACTTGGCGAATACATTTCTGAGCACTGCTGCACCACACGGCCAATGATACACATTATAGTTTACACTCTCCCCCAGTCCACCCAGTGGGCCATGGGACTTTCAAAGTCATTAATTTGGCATTAAAATCCCCATCTTCCAAGTCTGGCAGCCTTCATCTCATACAGCCACCCCTTCAAAACTGAAAAGAATTGTAATTCCCAAAACATACTGTAAATTTCATTGTCTTTGTTTCTCCTAGCTAGAATTCACTCCTCTTCCTGTTACAAATTTTGCAACCCTTACCCTCTCATCTCATTCTTTCTCATATGCTTCCTTCTCCTTTAAACCTTCTTTATCACTAGCACAAAAATCTCCTGATCCCAGACAGCCCCCTCTTGCTTCTATACTGTCTGGATTTCTCTGGAGCCCTCAGGAGTCCTGCTATTTGGGATAGTATCTACTTTGGCAATCCATGAGATCATGATGAGACCTGTGTAACTGTAACCTCTGGAATGACATCCCAACACACTTTGAAGTCTCTTAGCCATATAAACTCATTTGTCTTTACCTTTTCCTTCTTTGGCCAAGGTTTATCCAGTTGCATTGCTAGTTGGTGCTTGGTAGTAAGTCCTTGGTGCCAAGGAGGCTCATCCATGGGGGTCATTTCCCTTAATGCATGGAAGGTAATATATTTATATGTTGAGTTCAGCCTAGATAGAGACCACATCTGAGCAACAAGGAGGCTCCCAGGAGGCAACCCTTAGGTTCCCTATAATACTAGGCAAAGTTTCCATTCAAGAGTAAGGGTTCATAAGCACAGTCATCAATATCAAGGCCCATCAATGGGCCATCCTCCTTCACAAGTCATTGCCCCTTTACTTGGGGGCTTCTTGGTGTTCCATTAGAGAATGTGGCAGAGCTCCCCAGGATGGGAATACGATATTCCTTCCATTATTATGTTACTCTCCACTCACCATGAAAATGCCCCATGAACATTTGAACACATTTATATGCCTTATCTGTATGGCCAGTGAGTTTATACCCATGTATCCCCATTACTGACACCCCATGCCAATGATACTCCCCTGCCTAAGCTGTGTTACTACAGTGATCCAATACTTCTTAAAAATGAAGTCAATAAAATAGCCAAATACAATTAATAATAAAATGAAATAATGATAGTTTCAAAATTAAGAGATAAAATACAAAAAATAAAAATAATTTGGGATAAGAGAAACTAATAAAAATCATTACTTTTTTAGACATTTTGCCATTCATCAGTGTAAGATATTCTGTCCTATAAGTACAGTGTCATCTTCCATTTATTCCCCGTGATTTACTTTTTATCATTTTGTCTTGAAAGAAGTTATAGGTTACAGAAAATTCATGTATCGAATACAGGGGACTCCCATATACCCAACATTCTCCCCCATTCTCCCTTTCCCCTGTTAATAACATTTTATATGTGGATGGTATGTTTGTTACAACTGATGTGCAAATATTGAGACATAGCTACTAACCATGCTCAATGGTTTGCATTATGGTTTACATTTTGAACCACAGAATTTTATAAATTTTGATGTAACTTAACATGACCTATATCCATCATAACAAGAATATGTAGAACTCTTCCTTTGCCCCCAAAATGGCCCCTGTTCCATTTATTCTATTCCTTCCTACCCTTCGCCTTGAGATCCATAAAACCCACCATGGTATACTCCTTTAAGGACAAGATTCATAGTAACTTGCAACAACATTGTGTGCTTGACACACTGCTCTGACCTCACCTATTAGGCACTGCCCATGCTCTCGAGAGACTCTCGCCCATCTATTTGAGAACATAGTGGGTTTACCCGGGTTGTGAATCCACCATCTTGCTACTTATTATGTGGGTCTCCACCCACAGATATAACACACTATGGCAAGATGAACACTCACACACTCCCTAGAAGCCTGCCCAGGTGTGCCCTCACCCTAATGCCCCCCATATCCAAAACAGCAAACCAGCAATATTCACTTTCCACAATGCCAAAAAAATCATTCCCAATATTGTTGTTTAAACCATGTACCCACCAATCCCCAGTGTTCACCTTCTCTCTTCCCCCAGTTTTATTCTTATTCCTTTGTACTTCTTACTCATGTTAATTATTCATTTTCTTAGGTCTTATATGATACACTTTGTACCTTTTCTTATTATTATTATTACTATTATACTTTTTCTCTTCTTATCACTTTCCTTTTCTCTGGTCCTAATTTCTTTTTTCAAGGAAACATAGACAAAAGCATAGAAATAGAATAACAAGAATGAAGTGTCAAAGTGAACCCTTATCACATGCACAAAAACAACAACAAAATAAAATGCAAGGGAATCTAATCAACCTAATAAACCCATAAAGATAAACAGATGTCTAGAATACAATAACAAAATTAGAAGCCAGACTAAGAAATAGGAAGACATGGCCAAGTTCAACAAACAAACAAAAAACAAGGAAGAAATACAGAACATGGAACAACTAATCAGAGATGTCAAAACAAATGTCATGAATCAACTTAATGAAGTAAATGAAAAGATTCAAGGATATTAGGAAGACACTGGCTTGACACACTAGTGTGTCCTTCCCTATTGGTAACCACCTATGATCTTGAGACACCTTCTACTGTGGACTTATTGTGATTCTAGCAGTGGAAGAAGCGTATTAAGAAATGGTTTCATGAACTTTACAACAAAGCAGAAGAAACAAAATGAAAAATAGATAAATGGGACCTCCTCAAAATTAAAAAATTTGCACCTCAAAGGAATTGTCAAGAAAATGAAACTGCAGCCTACTCAATGGCAGAAAAATTTTGGTAACCATATATTTGACAGGAGCCTAAAATCCAGCATATATAAAGAAATCCTACACCTCCAAAATAAAAAGACAACCCATTTAAAAATTGGGCAAGTGATTTGAATGGACACTTCTCCAAAGAAAGAAAAGTGACTAGAAAAGCACATGAAAAGATGTTCAACATCACTAGCTACTATGGAAATGCAAATCAAAACACAATGAGATAAAATCGTACACCCATTAGACTGGAGAGTATTAAAAAATCAGAGAACTATGAGTGTTGGAGAGGATGTGGAGGAATTGTAACCCTCATCCACTGCAAATGAGAATGTAGAATGCTGCAACCATTGAGGAGGATAATTTGGGGGTTACTCAGAAAGCTAACTATAGAACTGCCATATTATCTAGCAATTCCTTTGCTTGGGTATATACACATTAGATTCAAAAGCAAGGACACGAACAGATATATGCATACCAATGTTCCTAGTGGCATTATTCACAATTGCTAAAAGTTGGAATCAACCCATCTCCCTATCAATAGAATAATGGATAAACAAGTTGTGGTATATACATACAATTAAATATTACTCAACTATAAGAAGGAATGTAGTATTAACACATGAGATAACAGATGAATCTTGGAAGGCCTTGTGTTGAGCAGAGCAAGCTAGGCACTGAAGGACAAATATTACATAACCTCACTGATATGAATTAAGTAAATTAAGCAGACTCACAGAACTAGAATTTGGAAGATAGTTTTATGAGTGTTAGAAAGGGAGAAGGTTGTGAGCCAATACCCATATGGGGAAAATATATGATAAGGTGGAAGTGTATATTTGTGCAGTGGAAGTGCATGACAGTGGTGCAGGGATAATTTTGGGTTGGGTGTTGCTGGTTTGTCAGGAGGGTAGGGTGGGGAGGGAGGATTGGACGTCCATGGAACTAGAACAAGGTTTGGGGGAGGGAGCATATGAACACTGGGGATTGGCAGGTATGTGGTTAAAAGTACAACGTTGGGGTTGGGAATTTTCTTTTGGCAACTTAATAGGATAGGGTTACTGATTTAGGGTGTTGGATGTGGGGGGCATTTGGGACAGGAAGTACCTGGGTCAGGCTTCTAGGTAGTGTATGAATGCTCTTCTTGTCATAATGGGTTGTACCAGTGGGTGGAGACCCACGTAATGAGCTGGAATGTGTTAGACTCCCAGCCTGTTGAGTACTGCTATGTTCTCAAATAGAGGGGTGGGAGTGCCTCAAGAGCATATGAAGTGCCTAATAGCTGAAGACAGTGCAGTATTTCAAACCTTCAATGTTGCAAGTAATTAGGAATGCTGTTCTTCAAGGATTGAAGCTTGGTCGTTGCCATGAGTCCCAAGGGGAGGAGGAGGGAGGAATAGAACATGATCTTGCAATGATGGATACAGGCCATGTTAAATTTCATCAAAACTTATAAAAGTGTAAGTTTCAAATGTAAACTATAATGTAAACTATTGACCATGTATAATAGCTATATTTCAATATTTGTAGAGCAATTGTAACAAATGTACCATCTGCATATAAAAGGTTATTGATAGGGGAAAGGGAAAAAAGGTGGATGTTCGCTAAATTGGACAAAATGAAAAAGCAAGACCTTGGGTGAATAAATGGAAGAAAATATCACTAAACGTAGTGGACAACAGATCTTACAGCCATGAAAGACATAATGTCAAAATTATTTTTATTTTTATGCATTTTTTAAGTTTTTAAATATTTTTTCAT
Organism: Dasypus novemcinctus; assembly: GCF_030445035.2. Lineage (NCBI taxonomy): Eukaryota > Metazoa > Chordata > Mammalia > Cingulata > Dasypodidae > Dasypus > Dasypus novemcinctus. Next base: position 89,105,737 of record NC_080704.1, on the reverse strand, counting down.
TATATTTTGTTATTCCAAATCTTTTTGTAATTTTTAATTTTTTAAAATTTTTTGTATTTCATTTCTTATTTTGAAAACTATCATTATTATTTCATTTTATTAATTGTATTGGGCTATTTTGTTGGCTTGTTTTTTGAAGTATAATTCTATTTATTTTTAAAAGTTACTTAGATTACATAAAAAAATAAGGGATTCCCATATGCCCCACTCCCCACACCTCTCACTTTTCCCCACACTAATAACTTCTATCATTAGTGTGGTACATTCATTGCAATTGATTAGCACATTTTGGAACATTGCCACTAAGCTTGCATTATAGTTTACATTGTAGTTTAGACTCTCACACACACAATTCTGTAGGTTATCACAGGATATATAATGGCCAGTATCTGTCATTGCAAAGTCATTAAGTTCACTTCCAAGTCCTGAAAATGTCCCAATATTAAACCTTTTACTCTCTCCCTAACTTTAGTACCTTCATAATTTCTTCCATTGCTTAAAAATACAATAAGTCTATAGTAGAATACCAATAAGACCATTATAATCCATATTTTCTCCCAATCCTGAGCATTCTGAGATGGTTATACCCACTCCACCTCTAATTAAGAGGGGGCTTCAATCCCATATGGCTGATGGATGGAACTCTCTAACTTGCAGTTGTAGATGCTACTGGCTCCTTGGTGTAGTGGTTGTCCATCCTCATCTCCTTTTTTGGTCATCCTGGGTGAGTCCATTGATCTGGATAGTAGGTATTGCAACTGCATTGAGGGTCAGAGCCCAGCTGGCAAATGGACACTGCAAAGATTCAACTCTCTTGCATGTACACATACCAACTCCAGCACCAACTACAGGTTTAAATAAAAGGGTCAGAAGATGTATGTGTAGAAAGGTCACATTTGAGCCAAACTCTGTCATACTTGGATGCACAAACTCCAAATTAGGTCCCACTGGCAAGACATCAAATTACAGAGCTATCTGCCATGATTGTAGGACCTGGACATCTTCAGAGCATTCAGGAGCCTGACTGTTTGGGGTAGTATCAACTATCAACATTGGTTGTCTATGAAATCCTGCTAAGATGTGCATAAGTGTTACCTCTCTGATGACCTTCCAACTCACTTTGAAGTCTCAACCATATAAGCTCATGTGTCTTTACCATTTCCCCCATTTATTCAAGGTTTTTTTCCCACTTGCATCACCAGCCAGTGTGTTGGCTTCATTTTTTGAAGATGTTTTGGGTCACAGAAGGGTTACAACTATGACTGGAGAGGATCATTTGTGTGGAGGATCAGTGGTTGGGGATACATGGGAGGAGGGTTACCTGGGAATAAACATAGGACATATAAATGTGCTCAGTTGTACATGGGCCATTGTCATGGTGGGTGGAGTTTCACATAATAACCAAAAGAATATAGAATTCCCATCCTTGGAACCTCTGCCACATTCTCTAGTGGAACAGGAAGAATCCCTTGAGTATAGGGGCAATGACTAGTGAAGAAGTATGTTCCATTAAATGGGCAATTAATATTGATGACTGTACTTATGAACCTTTACTTTTGAAATTGAAACTTAGCCAGGTAGTATAGGGTTCCTAAGAGTTACGTCCTGAGAGCCTTCTTGTTCAAATGTGGCCTCTAAATGAAACTCAGAATATAAATGAATTACCTTCCCCCTTGTGTGGGATATAACTCCCAGGGATGAGCCTCCCTTGTACAAAGGGATTATTACCAAGCACCAACTAGCAATGCAACTGGAAAAGGTCCTTGACCAAAATGGGAAAATGGTAAAGACAAGTGAATTTTTAAGGCTGAGAATTCATAGTGAGTCTGGAGGTCATTCCAAATGTTGTGTTTATGCATGTTTCAACAGGATCTCATTGACTGCCAAAGTAAATACTACCTCAAATACAGGGGCTCCTGAGAGCTCTGGAAACATCCAGACACTATAGTTAGGGCATATATCTAGATGCCTTTCCAGTGGGTCCTACTTTGGAATTTATTCTCCCCTGTATAACAGAGTTGGACTCAGCTGTGGTTTCCCTAAACATGACTTTTCTGTCCCTTCTATTTGAACCTATAATTAGTACTAGAGTTTATAGGTGTATGACCAAGAAGCAAGAATCTTTTGGCTATCCATATGCCAGCTGGGACCTGAATCTCACTGGAGTTTCAACACCTACTCTCCAGTTCATTGGACTCACCCAGGACAACTAACAAGGAGATGATGATGGACAATGACCAACCCAAGGAACCGATAGTCCATGACTGCAAGCAAGAGAGTCCCACCCATCTGCCTCATGGGTTCAAGGCCCCCTCTCAATTAGAGTTGGAGTAGACATCACCATCCCAAAATCCTCAGGATTGGGGGATAAACTATGCACTAAAGTAGACTTACTAGTATTCTATGACAAACTTAGTGTGACCCTAGCAATGTAAGAACTTACATCACTGATGTGGCAGCAGTGGCCACTGGAAAGTCTGAGGGCAGGGAGAGGGAAAAACAGGTGAAATATGGGGTCATTTTTGGGACCTGGCAATTGTTCTGAATGATATTACAATTACACACACAGGTCATTACATATCTTGCCATAACCTACACAATTGTGTGGGTGAGAATGTAAACTACAATGAAGACAATAATCCATGCTTAGTGGCAATGTTTCAAAATGTTTTAACCAATTTTAAAGAATGTACCTTACTAATGAAGGATGTTGTTAATGTGGGAAAATATGAGGGGTAGGTAGAGGGACATATGGGAATCCTCTATATATTTATGTAACATTTCTGTAATCTAAGTGTTTTTTAAAATACATATATATATATATATATATAGTTTTACTTTTATTTTTTATTAACTTGACTTTTTTAAAAGATTGATAAATAAAAAATGTTACATTATAAAATATGAAAGGTTCCCACATACTCCACAATCCACACCTCCCACTCCTCCCACATCAACAAGCTCCCTCATCATTGTCGCACTTTCATTGCATTTGATGAATACATTTTGGAGCACTGCTGAACTGCATGGATTATAGTTTACATTGTAGTATAAACTCTTCCCCAGTACATTCAGTGGGTTATGGCAGGATATATAATGTCCAGCATCTGCCCCTGAAATATCATTTAGGACAACTCCAAGTCCCAAAAATGGTGATCACCTAAGGTGCTTGAATAAGAATTAGATACTCTAAGAGTGCTTCTCAAAGTTATTGCATATTCATCATGTATGGATGTTCCTAAAATGTAGATTCTGATTTAATAGGTGTGGGAGTGAGGTCTGAAATTCTTCACTCCCAAAACACATACAGGTGATACAGGTGTTTCTGAATCTTGTGTCACATTTTGAGAAGCTAGGTTGTAAGGGAGGTATAAAAACATTGACTAAATTTATCACCCACACATTTTCTTCTTAACATTCAATCCTGAATAAAAGCTTTTCTTCTATCATTTTTTTTTGTGAAAAGTTATCTGCAGTAAAAATTTGATGGAAGGATTTCATTTACTTCCTAACCTGTATTTAAATCATAGTTGCTTTATATTAGCATCCAAACTAGCAGTAGGAATTTCTGTTGCATCACAAGCTGGTGATTGGTAGTAATCCCTCAGCACCATGGAGGTTTATCCCTTGGAGTCATGTCCCATGCATGGGGGAAGGTAATGCATTTACATGCTGAGTTTGGTTTAGAGAGTGACCACATTTGAACAACATGGAGGCTCTCAGTAGGTTAAATCATGCACCCTACAGCTCTAGGCCTAGTTGAAATTTCAGGCACACATGCTCATAACATAGTCATCACTATCAAAAATCTCATCATTGGACCATCCTTCTTCACTAGTCTTTTCCCTTGGGGGATTGTTGTTGTTCCATTGGGAACATGACAGAACTCCCCTGGCTAGGAATTCAGCACGCCCTTAGTTTTCATTTGTAACTCTACCTACTATGACAATATCCAATGAATATTCAAACATTTTTATATACCCTATATACATATCTTGGAGAACTCCCTCCCAAAATTGTGTCCTCCATCAATAACAACCCACACAAGTTTCCCTCCCTTGCCCTAATTTAACCTCTCTGTGATCCAAAACTTCATCAAAATGAGGCCTAATATATTGCCAAATTCAATTAGTAGGAAAATGAAATAAAAATGATAGAATTATAGATTAGAAATAGAATACATACTAATTTAGAAAAGTAAAATTAAGTAAAAAATAAATTTGGGGATTAGTAATTAAAACTATTATAAAACTTTGTTTTTGATGGTTTGCCTTTCATCACTGTAATAGGTGTTGCCCTGTATGTACAGTGGCAAGGTAATCTTTTTCATTCCTTCCTCAGTGTCTACATCGTTTTTTAATTTTTAATTTTGTCTTCAAAGAAGTTTTTTCTTCTTTATTTTCTTTTAAATGTTCCAATAAAAAATATGAGGTCCCCATATACACCCCACCCTCCCTACCACACTCCTCCCACATCAACAACCTCGTCCATCGTCATGGCACATTCATTGCACCTGGTGATTACATTTTGGAGCACTGTTGTACCATATGGACAGTTTTCTATATTGTAGTCTACACTCTCCCCCATTCCACCCAGTGGGGGCCATGGCAGGACACACAATGTCTAGCATCTGTCCCTGCAGCTCCACCCAGGACAACTCCAAATCCTGAAAATGCACCCACGTCATATCTCTTCTTCTATCTATCATCAGTAGCTACTGTGGCCACTTTCTCCACATCAATATTACAATTTCTTCCCTTACTAATCACAAGAGTTCCCCAGCAGATCACCAGTAAGTCCAATCTAGTCTATACTCAATCCCCCCTACTGTGGACCCTGGGTTCGTTAAGTTCAGTCCCCCTCTACATCACGAGGGGGCATAGATTCCACATGGATGATGGATGCAATTCTCCTGTTTGCAGTTGCAGGCATTCTTGGCTCCCTGATGTGGTGGTTGATCTTCACCTCCCTGTTCGTTGGCCAGGGTAAGTCCAGTAAACCAGAGGGTAGGAGTTGCAAGTCTGCTGAGGCTCAGGGCCTGGCTGTCACATGGACTGTGCAGAGATTCAGGTCTCCTGAGTATACACCAACCCAAACACCAACCACAAGTTCAGTAAAAGTAACAGAAGAGGCATGTGTAGAAAGGTCAAATCTGAGTCCAAATTCATCACACTCAGGAACACAAACTCCAAAGTAGGGCCAACTGACATGGCCCTGAACTCCAGAGCCATCTGCCATAACCATAGAACCTGTGTGTCTCCATAGCCCTCAGAAGAACCGGTACCTGGGTTTCTATCTACTTCGGCTGTCTCTGGTACCCTGCTGAAGCATGCATAATCATTATCCCTCTTTTTTTGGAGACTCATAACCATATCAACTCATTTGTTCTTTCCATTTCCCCCTTATATCAAAGGCCAAAAAAGCAGTTTTTAACACTTGCAAAGTCACACAAGTATGTATTTTGTCATACTGTTATTCAAAGTGGCACTGGAAGTTCTAGCCAGAACAATTAGGCAAGAAAAAGAAAAAAAAATCACACATATTACAAAGGAAAAAGTAAAACTTTCCTTATTGACAGATTTACAGATCATGTATATAAAATCTGGAAAAATCCACAAAGATGCTTCTAGAGCTAATAAATGAATTCAGCAAAGAGGCGAGTTAAAGATGAACTTTCCAAAATCACTAGTGTTCTATACACTAGTAATGAACAAGCTACAGAAGAAAGAAAGAAATGAAAATTATAATAGCAACTAATAAAATCAAATATGTAAAAATAAACTAAACCCAGGATTTTTTGATGGGTTGATGTTGTATGGACCCCCCAGAAAAATATGTTCATGAAATTAATCCAATCTTTGGGTGTGGACCCACTGTATGTTTGACAAGCAGGATCTTAACTGAAGATGTGACCCACCTGGTGGAGACTTAAAGGAAGATGGTATCGAGGTAAGTAGGCAGGGCTCAACTCTCTCATAAAAACAATGGGGGAATGACAAAAAGCTAAAAGAAGGAGGTGCTTTGGAGATCTGATGATCAGGAGAGTACTGCATATCCTCCAGGAGGGAGAGGGATGGAGAGACAAAGAGGCTAAAAGAAAACCGTGAGTTACTCACCCCTCTGGCTGGTAATGGCACATATATACCACCCTCAAGGTAAATATCCTTGATAAAATCGCTGGCTCACTGCATCCAACTGACTGGGCAAGAATGTTCTCCTCCCTAGGAGAAAGAGAAGTATGATGGAGGGTGGAGAATGGTTTCTTTCCAGTGAGGTTGGCCCATAGTATCTAAGACCCTCTCGATCAGAAAGAGAGCAGGAATCAACATCCCAAAATGCTCATTGGCCCTACTTTGGAGTTTGTGTTTCTGTGTGGTGGGGCTAAACTCAGATGTGATTTTGTTCACAAGCCTTTCCGGTTACTTTTACCAGAACTGTAGTTGGTGCTGGGGTTTAGTATATACCCAGGGGACCTGAATCTCTGGACTAACCATGTGATAGCCAGGCCCTGAGTATCAACAGACTTCAGCTCCTACACTCTGGTTTATTGGACTTACCCCACTCAGCTAACATGGAGGTGAAGAAGGACAACCACCACACCAGGGAGCCAAGAGTGCCTATAACTGAAAGCAGGATTGCATCCAGCATCCATGTGGAATCTAACCCACCTCTTTATATAGATGTGGAGTGGACACAACCATTCCAAGGTCCACAGGATGGAGGAATAGAGTATGGATTAGAGTGGATTTACTGATATTCTCTTCATGAACTATTGTGATTAGTAATCGAAGAAAATGTGGCATTGGTGTGGACAAAGTGGCCATGGTGGCTGCTGGGGGTAGAGAATGGGAGGAAGAGATGAGATGTCGGGGCATTTTTGGAGGTTGGAGTTGTCCTGGTTGGTTCTGCAGGGACAGATACTGGACATTTTATGTCCTCCCATGGCCCACTGTGGACTGTGGTGGACTGTGGGAGAGTGTGGGCTATGATGTGGACCATTGACCATGAGGTGCAGCAGTGCTCAGAGATGTATTCACCAAGTGCAATGAATGTCTCATGGTGATGGAGGAGAATGTTATGGGGAGAGGAGTAGGGTAAGGGGGGTGGGGGGGACCTCATATTTTTTTAATGTAACATTAAAAAATAAATAAAGACAAAAAATCCTTAAAAAATAAAACAAAAAAAAAGATTAAGGAATGAACAAACATAAGTGGCAAACACAACTATGGAGTAAAGTAGATATTATTATTCAATCAATGGAAGAACCTGTATCATTGTTATAAAGACAGTGGCCACCAGACGTTTTGAGAGGAGAGAGTGTAAAGAATAGGTATAACATGGGGGCATTTTTGGGACACTGGAATGATCCTGCATGAAATTTCAATGACAGATACAGGCCATTGTACATTTTGTCAAAATCTATAAAATTGGGGCAAACTGTAAACTATAATTTAAACTACAGTCCATGGTTAGTAGCAATGTTGCAATATATTTTCATCAATTGTGACAAATGTACCAAGCTAAAGAAAGATGTTTTTAATTTGGGGAAAATGTGAAAGGTGGTAGGGTATATGGGAATCCCTAATATATTTTTAAGTAGTTTTGAAATATATTTTTTATTCTGTTAAAAGAGACTTGGATAAAAAAAAGTTACCCCAAAAATTATAAGGGATTCCCATATACACCAGTCTCCACATCTTTCACCCTTCTCTACTTTAACAACTTCTTTCATTAGTGTGCTACATTCATTGCAATTGATGAAATCATTTGCAGCCATTACCACTAAGCATGGATAATAGTTTACATTGTAGTTCACACTCTCTTCCACTCCTTTCTGTAGGCTGTGGTAGGATATATAATGGCCTGTGTATGTTGTTGCAATGTCATTCAGTATGATTTCAAGTCCCAAAAATGCCCCATATTGCACCTAATTTTCCATCTTCCTGCCTTCAGCACCTCCAGTGGCCACCATCTTCACACCAATGATAAAATTTCTTCCATTACTAGAATCACAATTAGCCTATAGTAGAATACCAGTAAGAACACTCTACTCAATATTTTATTCCCCAATATAGAGGAATCTGGAATAGTGGTGCCCACTCTTCCTCCAATTGAGATGGGACCTTGATCCCATATAACTGATGGATTGGACTCTCTTACTTGCAGTTGGACGTTCTCTCAGTTCCTTGGTATGGTGGTTATCCATCCTCACCTCCTTTTATGTGTCCTGGATGAATCCAATTAAGTGGAGATTAGGTTTTGCACCTCCACTGAGGCTCAGGGTCCAGCTATCATGTGCAGAGCCCAACAAGTCAAGTCTCTAGGGCATACACCTACCAACTCCAACACCAACTATAGGTTCAATTAGGAGGGACTGAAGAGGCACGTATAGAGAACTCATAACTGAGTCCAACTCTGTCACACTCAGGAGCACAAACTCCAAAGTAAGGCCCACTGACAAAACACCAAACTCCAGAGCTATCTACCATGACTGTAGGACCTGGGTGTATCCAGAGTCCTCAGAAGCCCCACTATTTGGGATAGTATTAACTTTGAATTTCTTTAATATCCTGCTGAGATGTGCATAAGTGTTACCTCTCTGATGACCTCCTGACACTTTTATTGCTCTTAACCATATAAACTCATTTATCTTTACCTTTTCCCCCTCTTATTCAAGTTTTTTTTTTTCTAATTGCATCACCAGCCAGTATTTCTTAGAAGTCCCTCAGTGCCAGGGAGGCTCATGTCTGGGAATCACGCCCCATGCTGGGGGGAATGCAATGAATTGATATGCTGAGTTTGGCTTACAGAGAGGCCACAATTGGAGGCCTTCAAAAGGTAACTCTTAGGCACCCTACAACAATAGGCTAAGTTGCAATTTCAAGAACGAAGGATCATAAACATAGTCTTCAATAACAAGGGCCCATCAATGGGCCATCCTTCTTCACTAGTCATTGCCCTTTTACTTGGGTGATTGTTGCTGTTCCATTAGAGAATGTGATAGAGCTCCCCAGGATGGTTGTTGTGTGAATCTCTACCCACAGTGGCAAAGCCCCATGAGGATCTGAACATATTTATATACCTTATATGTATGCCCAGGTGAAATTCCTCCCATGCATCCCCCATCACTGACACCCCACACCAATCATCCTCCCCCGCCATAGTTGTAAACTTTCTGTGATCCGAAACTTCCTCAAAAATGAATCCAAGCGTATCATCTAATTCATTTAATAGGAAAATGAAATAATGGTAGTTTTAAATACAAAACATAAAATACATAAAAATTTAGAAAAATTAAACCTAAAATAAAGTAAGAAAAAACTGGAGTATTAAAATATGAAAAATAAAAATTCTTTTGTTTTCCCTTTCATCACTATATCTGTTGTCTTGTATATATACATCTACATTTTCTTCCATTTCTTTCCCAGTGTCCTACTTTTATTCATTTTGTCTTCAAAGAAGTTTTAAGTCACAGTAATATCACATACAGAATATAGAGGACTCCTATATACCCAACATACTTTCCCTTCCCCCCCCTTACCTATTAGTAACCTTTTTGCATGGAGATGGTGCATTTATTATAACTGATGTACAAATATTGAAACATAGCTATTAACCACGATCAATGGTTTACATTATGGTTTACATTTTAAAACAGAGATACTTATAAATTATTGGTGAAATTTAACAGGGCCTGCATCCATCATTGGAAGATCATGCAGAGCCCTTCCATTGACCACTAAATACTTCCTCTTCCATCTACTCTATTCCTCCCTCCCCTTTCCCTCAGGGCTCATGGCAACTACCAGCCTTCACCCTTGATGGACAAGATTCATAGATATTTGCAACAATGCTGAGGACATGACACACTGTTTTTTTCTCCCTTATTAGGAACTTCAGATGTTCTTGAGAGACAAGCTTCCCTCAATTTGAGAACATATAAGACCTCCCCATGCTGGGCAACCAACTCCTTCCCACTCATTATGTAGGTTTCCCCCCCTGATACAACAACCATGATAAAATAACCCACTCACACATTCTCTAGGAGAGTGTACCAGGTGCACACTGCCACAAATGCACACCCATCCAAAACCTTAAGCCAGTAATCCTTCCTTGTCATATTGCCAAAAGTTTTCAAAATATTGTTGTTTAAACCATGTACATGGCAATCCCCAGTTCTCACATGCTACCTCCCGCAAACCTCCCCCAGTTCCATAGAGCATCCAACACATCATCCCCACCCTACTTCCCATCAAGCATGCACCACCCAATCATGATAGTTAGTATCCCAGTCATGTTATTTCACTGCACAACTACTCACTTCTACCTTACCATATATTTTGCCTGTCTGGGCTTTGGCTCAAAACCTTCTTCTCCCTTTCTATTTCCTATAAACCTATCTTCCAGACTCTAGCTCTCTGAGTCTGCTCAATTTATTTAATTCATATGAGAGAGGTCATGTAATATTTGTCCTACAAAGCCTGGCTTGCTTCACTCAGCATGAGGTCCTCAGGATTCATCCAGATCATTCTGTGTGTTAGTACCGCATTCCTTCTCACAGCTGAGTAATATTCCATTTTAACAATATACTACATTTTGCTTATCCATTCATCTGTTGATGGATATTTGGGTTGATTCCACCTTTTAGCAATAGTGAATAATGCCGCAATGCACATTGGTGTTCATATATCTGTTCATGTCCTTGCTTTCAATTATTCTGGGTATATTCCCAGCAGTAGAATTGCTGGGTCATATGGGAGATCTATAGTTATTTTTTTTAAGAATCACCAAAGATTACCCACAATGACTGGAACATTCTACATCTCCAAAAGCAGTGGATGAAGGTTCCCATTCCTCCACATCCTCTTCAACACTTGTAGTCCTCTGATTTTTTAATGGCCACTAGTCTAATGGATGTAAGATGGTATCTCATTGTAGTTTTGGTTTACATTTCCCTCATAACTAGAGATGTTGAGTATCTTTTCATGTGCTGTTTATCCTTTGTATTTCTTCTTTGGAGAAGTGTCTATTCAAACCACTTGCCAATTTTTAAAAATCATTGTTTGCCTTTTTATTTTCAAGATAAAGGATTTCTTCTTATATGCTGGATATTAGACCCCTATCAGATATATGGTTACCAAATATTTTCTCCCATTGGTAGACTGTATTTTAACTTTCTTGACAAACTCCTTTGAGTTGCACAAGGTTTTAATTTTGCAGAGGTCCCATTTATTTTTTTCACTGCTCATCCTTTCAGGATGAAGTTCATGAAGCCATTTCCTATTACAAGTTCCTATAAACTCTTCCCTACATCGTCTTCCAAGATATTTATGGTCTTGACTCTTCTATTTAGAACTTTGATCCATCTTGAGTTGATTTTTGTATAAGGTATGAGATGGTGTTACTTTCTCATTCTTTTGGGTATGGATATACACTTCCCCAAGCACCATTTGTTAAGCGGCCATTCTCTCCCAGTTGAGTGGGCTTGGTGGCCTTGTTGAATATCAGATGACTTTATATGCAAGGATCTATATCAAAATTCTCAGTTTAGTTCCATTTTTTGGTATGTCTATCCTTGTGCCAATAAACCATGCAGTTTAGACCCCTGTAGCTTTGCAGTATGTTTTAAACTTGGGTAGTGTGATTCTTCCAATTTCATTTTACTTTTTCAGTATTTCTTTGACTATTTTGGGCATCATATCCTTCCATATAAACTTTATAGTTAGTTTTTACCATTTGGTAGAGAATGCTTTGTTGCTTTTATTGGGATTGTATTAAATTTTTAGATCAGTTTGAGTAAGATAGACATCTTACTGATATTTAATCTTCCAGTCCAGGAACAGGGAATATTTTTCAAATTTATTTAATTCTTCCTTGGTTGCCATTAACTATGCTATGTAGTTTTATGTATATAATTCATTAACATCTTTAGTAAAATTTATTTCTAGGCATCTGATTCTTTTATTTTTTTTCTTTTTTTAAAATTTTATTCATTTTGTAAAAATATTACATTCAAAAAATATGAGGTCGCATTCAACCCCACCACTTCCACCCCACCACTGCCCCCCCAGCAACACTCACTCTCATCATCATGACACATCCATTGCATTTGGTAAGTACATCTCTGGGCATCGCTGCACCTCATGGTCAATGGTCCACATCATAGCCCATACAGCATCTGATTCTTTTAGATGCTATTGTAAATGGGATTAATTCTTGATTTCCTCCTCAGATATTTCATTATTGGTGCACAGAAATGTTACTGATTTTGCTTATATATCTTATAACCTGCAACTTTACTGAACTCATTTCTAATCTCAAGAAGGTTTGTTGTAGATTTTTCAGGGCTTTCTATGTATAAGATCATGTTGTTTGCAAATAATGACATTTTGACTTCTTCCTTTCCAATTTGGATGCATTTTATAATTTTTTCTTGCCTAAGTGCTAAAGCATGCACTTCTAACACAATGTTAAGTAGTAGCAGCGATAATGGGCATCCTTGCCTTGTTACCTATCTTTGAGGGAAAACTTAGGATTTCACCATTGCATATGATGTTAGCCTAGGTTTTCCATGTGCACCCTTATCATGTTGAGAATCCTTCTCTTCCTATCCTTTGCAGTGTTTTTATAAGGAAAATGTGCTGTATTTTGTCGAGTGATTTTTCTGTGCTTATAGCAATGACCATGTGAATTTTTTCTTTTGATCTGTTTATGTGGTGTATTACATTGACTTATTTCCTTATGTTCAACCATCCTTGTATATCAGATATGAAATCCATTTGGACATGGTGTATAACTCATTTGATGTGTTCGTGAATATAATTAGCAAGTATTTTTTATTCCCTCCCTTGCAGCTTGCTTCTTGTCTGCTCTCTGTGTCCATTTACTGCACACTCTTTCTGTGTTTTTACTTGTCTCCCTTTTGGTTGCATCACCTTGTTGAGTTGGCTCTCCATGGTGCTTGTGGGCCTGGCAGCACTCTTTTGGTCTTGTATGCTTGAGGCACTCTGCAATGTGCTGGCAAGCCTGACTTCACAAGGAGGCCCTGGGACATGAATCCAGGGCCTCCCTAATGGTAAAGGGTAGTCCCACTGAATGAGCCACAGCTGCTTCCCAATTAGCAAGCATGTTGTTGAGGATTTTAGAATCTAGGTTCATTAGAGGGTTTGGTCTATAATTTTCCTTTCCTGTGGTGTCTTAGTTTGGCTTTGATATTAGGATAAAGTTGGCATCATAGAATGAGTTAGGGAATTTTGCTTCTACTTCTAATTTTTGGAAGAATTTAAGCAGGATTTGCACTAGTTCTTTCCAGAATATTTGGTAGAATCCACCTATGAAGCCATCTGGTCCTGCAGTCTTCATAGTTGGGAGGTTTTGATGAATAATTCATCTCATTATTTGCGATTGGTCTGTTGAGCTCATCAATTTCTTCTTTAATCAATATTGGTTGCCTGTGTATTTCTAGGAATTCATCCACTTCATCTAAATTATCTTTCTTGTTTGCATATAATTTATCAAAGAGTCCTCTTAGGATGTTCCTCTTTATGTCTGTGGTGTCATTGGTGATATCTCATTCCTCAATTCTTATTTTGTGTATTTGCCTCTTCTCTGTTTTTCACTTCATTAGTCTAGCTCAGTGTTTGTTAATTTCATTGATCTTCTTTAGGAACCAGCTTTTGTTTTTGTTTATTTTTTCTAATGTTTCTTATTTTTTATTTCATTTATTTCTGGTCAAATCTTTGTTATTTCCTTCTTTATACTTCCTTTGTGGTTAGTTTTTGTTCTTTGTCTATTCCTCTAGGAGTGCAGTTTGGTCTTCAACTTTATTTCTTTCTTCTTTTGTAATATATGCATTTATGGCTATGAATTTCCCTCTCAGTACAGTTTTTGCTGCTTCCCATTGTTTTTGATATGCTGCGTTGTCATTTTTATTCATTTCATGGTAGTTACTAATTTACTTTGTAATTTCCTCCTTGATGCACTGTTTGTGTAAGAGTGTGTTTTTTAACTTCCATAACTTTGTGCCTAATCTGCTTCTCTGGCTGTTACTGATTTCCTGCTTCATTCCATTTTGGTCAGAGAAATTACTTCACATAATTTTAATCTTTCTAGATTCATTGAGATTTGTTCTTTGGCTTAGTATGTGGTCTATTGTGGAGAATGATCCATGTGCACTTGAGAAGAAAGTATATCCCACTGTATTTGGGTGTAGCATTCTGTATATGTTTATTTGTACACATCCTCTGATGTACTATTCAAAGTCTTTGTTTCTTTATTGATTCTCAGTTGAAATCTTCTGTCTAATGCTGATAATTGCATATTATATTACCCCAGTAAAATTGTAGCAGCATCCATTTCTCCACTAAATTTTACCAGGGTTTGTCTCATGTATTTTGAGGCACTCTGGTTTCCATAAATGTTTATGCTTCTTCTTTCTTCTGAAAGATTATCCCTTTTACTAATATATCATGTGCATCTTTGTTTCTTATAATTGTTTTGCATTTAAAGTCTATTTTCTCTGATATTATTATACCTACTTCCACCCTTTTTCAGTTGTTGCTTTTAAAATTCTTTTCCAGCCATTGACTTTCAGCCTCCTTGAATCTGTGAGTCTGTGGTTGGTTTCTTGTTGACAGCATATAGATGGATCATTTTCCTTATCCATTCTGCCAATCTGGGTCTCTTGACTGGTGATTTTAATCCATTAACATTCAGTGTTGTTACTGTCAAGGAATTACTTACATTAGTCATATTTTTCTTGGGTTTACATATGTCATATATTGTTTTTACTTCTTTTTTTATTTTTTCTTACACTCTCCTCCACCTCTCCCTCTCCTGTTATTTTCCTTTCAACTTGTAGCTCTCCCTTTAGTATTTCCTGAAGGGCATGTTTCTTATTGGCATATCTTCTTAATTACTGTTTATCTGTGAATATTTTGAATTTTCATCATTTTTGAATGCCAGCTTTGCTGGATAGAGAATTATTGCCTGGAAGTTTTTTTTTTTTCCTTTAGCACCTTAATTATGCCATACTACTACATTCTTGCCTCCATGCTTTCAGATGAGAGATCAGCACTTAATCTTTTAAGCTTTACTTGTATATGATTGTTCTTTTTCTCTTGCTGCTTTCAGTATTCTCTCTTTGTCTTGATCAATGAACAATTTGACAAGTATATACCTTAGAATATGTCGTTTTGGATTTATACTATTTGGGATGTGCTGCACTTCTTGGACACTTATGTCTCTTTCCTCAATAAGGTTGTGAATTTTACTGCTATTATTTCCTCAGTGCTCCTCTGTCCCCTTTTTCTTCTCTTCTTCCTCTTTGATGCTAATGCATTTTTTTCATGTTTTGTATTGTTCAGATCCCTAAGCCCCCACTGGATTTTTTCTATCTTTTTTTCTATCTGTTTTACTATATGTTTGATTTCGGATGTACTGCCTTCCACATCTCTAATTCTTTCCTCTGCCTACTCATATCTACTTGTATGTGTTTCCAGAGTATTTTTGATTTCTTGGGTTGTGCTTTTCATCACCATCATATCTGTTATCTTTTTATGTTTGTTTACAATTTCTTCAGTATTTTTTATCAGTGTCTTCTTAATATCCTTTATCTTTTCCTTCACTTCATTAAGTTTGGTCATGATATTTGTTTGGACATCTATGATTAGTTGTTCCCTGTTCTGCATCTCCTTCTGGTTTTTCATTTGTCCATTGAACTATCTCATATTTTAATATATTTTAGTATGTTTTATTATTTTTTTGGTGTTTAGGTATCTTTTTATATTGATGTGTTTATTCACTTGCTTAGTTCCTCTCTCTACTCTAGCTTTTTATTTAGTTGCTGTTTTTGTGTGTGTGGTAAGTTTTTTGTTTGACACTTTGTTCATCTCACTCTATTTCTTTGATGTTGTGTATGGTCCCATGAAAGATAAAGATTAGGACCATAGAAAGGGAAAGCAGTAAGAAGAGGAAAAAGACAATAGTAATAATAATAGTAAAAGATAGAAGGGGAAACATGTAAGACTTAGGAAAATGAATAGCTAACTTATGTAAGAAGTGCAGAGGAATAACAATGTAAAAGTGGGTTTCAAACAATGAAATGAAAAACTGAATAGAGAAAAATATCTAGAATGAGGTAAAAGGCCAAGATGTTAAGAAAAGAGGGAAAAGAAAAGACAATAAGAAAAAAAGTTCAAAAAGTAAAAAAACAGAGTAGAGATAGAAATAAAAACAAGAAAAATTGATGACTAAACAATTATTGATGGAATGTTAGAAGAAAAACAGCAGATGTGAAGATGAAAGAAAGAAAAAGCATATGTTAACAAAATTGATATGTAAAAAAGGGGAATAAAGTTTAGAGGGAATCACAGCAAAAAGGAATAAGACAACAGCACCTAATTTCAAAAAATGGGGTGGATAAAGAGGGATAAAAAGAAGAAAAAACAAACACTCAAGCAAGCAATCAAATGAAAACTTAGGAAAAAGAGTCTTCCCTGTTAAGCCCCTGAGGAATTTTTCAGGATACCATGTTCTTCGATCAGTTATCCTGAAGCCTGCCCTCTGTAGGCTTTGAATTGTGTTTTAGAGAGTAAACTGAGTTAAATTAAAAAAAGAATTAAAAAGAAAATAAGACATCCAAGAGAAGCTAATACAAAAATAAAGTCTATGTGTTACCTTTCCTAAAGTATCAGCTGGGTGTTTGATAATCCAGGTGATCACGACTCTAAGGAGAGCCAGGAATTGAACCACAAACCTCATGTATTCAAAAGGGGGACACCTCCATTGAGCTAAAATTTCTCATTGGGTCTGTTAGCTAGAGAGTTATCCGTTACAAAACAAAGCTTTGACTCTTTGCATTTAGGTATATTCCTGCTGATTAGGAGCCTGTCTGTCCCTGACCCCTTTATATTCTTATTGCTTTCTCTCCCAGGGAAGCAGGACTTGATAGCCTGTGTGATAAGATGCCTCCTCACCTCTCCTGGTCTGGTTGATTTCCCTTCTGAAATTCAAATATGGCCCTGATATCCAAACTCACCAAAGAGAAATGAGTCTCATCTCACTTCCAGACTTCCCCCTCCTCCCAGGGGACACTAACTAAGCCCTTAGAAGGTTATTAAGAATTTCATACTGCCCATCTCCCTTAGGGAAGTTGGACTTTTGAAAGTTTTCAGCACGGACCAGTCAATTACCTGACTCTGCCCTCTCCCAACCCAATTTCATCTGTCCAAGTTTGGCTAAGTAAATCAGGTTGCTTCAGAAGCTTCACCTCTCCCTTCTTCCCAGGACCACCTCTAACCAGCTGGTATGCTCCCTAAAGTTCAAAGGTGGTCCAGGCAACCAAAACCACAGAAAGGAAGCCATTCTCTATCCTGCACCAGTACCCTCTTACTCCTGGAGAATACTCCCTCCTGCTTGGTGGCTGGTGGGTATCAGGGGGTTCACAGTGGCATTTTGCCTTGAGGGTGGGGCTTACTCACCCCTGTTTGCAATGACCAGGGTGAGAAACTCATGGTTTTCCCTTGGGATTTTTATCTCTTTGTCCTGTTTCCTCCAGATCAATGCCTGAAGTCTCCTGCTCTGTGGGTTCCCAAATCATCACACTCAGGCAGGATCTTGCACCTTCTCAGCTATTTTTTGCAAAAGAGATGGTGAGTACCCACTTAAACCAATGCCATGTTGCTGAATCTCCTTAAGTTTTTGATGTAATATCTATGTTACCTAAAACTTTTTGGAAAGTAAAGAAATTTTAAAAATTATACATGATCCCTCTCACTTAGTGTTGGTCTTTCTTTTTTTCCTTTAGATGATGTTATCTATTCTTTTTCTTTCAAATTCTACTCAATTTATTCATTTTTTAAAAAATATTACATTAAAAAAATATGAGGTCCCCATTCACCCCCACTGCACCCTCCCCACCACTCCCCCCACAGTAACACTCTCCCCCATCATCATGACACATCCATTGCATCAGGTAAGTACATCTCTGGGCATCGCTGCACCCCATGGCCTGTGGTCCACACCATAGTCCACACTCTCCCACGTTCCATCCAGTGAGCCATGGGAAGACATACAATGTCCAGCAATTGTCCCTGGAGCTCCACCAAGGACAACTCGAAGTCCCGAAAATGCCTCCACAACTCATCTCTTCCTCCCATTCCCCACACCGAGCAGCCACCATGGCCACATTTTTCACACCAATGCCACAATTTCTCGATTATTAACCACAATAGTTCATGAATAGAATATCATTAAGTCCACTCTAATCCTTACTGTATTCCTCCTTCCTGTGGACCTTGGCTTGGTTGTGTCTATTCCACATCTATGTCAAGAGGGGGCTTAGATTCCACATGGATACTGGATGCAATCCTCCTGCTTTCAGTTGTAGGCACTCTAGGCTCCATGGTGTGGTGGTTGACATTCTTCAACTCCATGTTAGCTGAGTGGGGTAAGTCCAATAAATCAGAGTGTAGGAGCTGAAGTCTGTTGAGGCTCAGGGCCTGGCTATCATATTGTCAGTCCAGAGATTCAAATCCCCTAAATATATCTTAAACCCCAGCACCAACTATTATTCCAGTAAAGTAGCATGAAAGCCTTGTGAAAAGAGATCCCATCTGAGTCCAGCTTGATCACGCAGAAACACCAGCTTCAAAGAAGGGCCAATTGACATGGCAGTGAACCCCATCTGCCATGACCATAGAACCTGTGGGTCTCTTTAGCCCTCAAAAGAACCAATACCTGAGGTTGTATCTACTTTATCTGTTTCTGAGACTCTGCTCAGGCATGCATAGGGGCAATCCTTCTGACAAACTCCAGACTCTTTTAGAGACTCATAGCCATATAAACTCATTTGTCCTTTCCATTTCACCCTTACTTTAGGTCAAACAGCATTTTTAACTCCTGTTATTATATGTAGACAGGGATATTCTGCTGGTCCGCATTGAACCTTTCATTCAAGGTCATTTTCTAGTTATATCATCAGCTGGTACTTGGTAGTGAGCCCTTGGTGCCAGGGAGGCTCATCCCCTGGTGTCATGTTTCACGCTGGGGGGAAGGCATTGCATTTACATGCTGAGTTTGGCTTTGAGACTGGCCACATTTGAGTAACATGGAGGCTGTCAGGAGGGAACCCCTAGGCACAGTGCTGCTCTAGGCCTTGTTCTTATTTCAGGTGTATAGGCTCACAAGCATAGTCATTAGTATCAGGGGCTCACTGTTGGACCCTCATTCCTTCCTTGTCCTTGCCGTTGCACCTGGGGGACTGCTGCTGCTCCCCTAGGGACCACAACAGAGCCAACTCCAGCCAGTAACCCAGTACCCCCCCAGCTGTTGTTTTTAATTGTCTCCACTAGGAGTATATTCAAACATTTCCATGCACTCTGGACACATGCCCTGTATGACTCCCTGTCAACCATATATTGCCTGTCAATAACATCCCATACCAGTATCCCTCTGCTGCCATTGTTGAACCCCTCTGTGATCCAAAACTTCCTGAAAAGTGAAGCCCAATATAATGTCAGGTTCCCTTACTAGTAAAATGGAATATAGCGATGGGTTTAAAGGTTAGATATAGAATACATATTGATTTGGAAAAATTCTACATCCTATCTTTTTCTTTTCTTTTTTTCTAATTATTGAGTTTCTCTTCACAAGAGCCTTAGATCACAGTAATTCATATATACAATATACAGTACTCCCACACATCCACCATAAAACCTTTTCTCTTCCACAGTGATAATCTTTTAACTTATTCATACTTACTGAAACTGATGTACAGACTCCGAGACAATAGTTTTCAAACAAGGTGACATCTGTGCTTACATTGTGGTCTATACTTTAGGCTATACAGTTTTCTATATTTTTTAGTTATCCTATGTTTTACATTATGGTTTACATTATTAGTCTGTCGTCCCCTATATGTTTTTGGTGTAATATTACATGTTTTATATCCATCCTTGTGGACTCTAGTGAAACACTTCTTTTGCCCTCACAGTTACTTTGGTTCCATTTATTCAATATCTATTTCCCCCTCCCCTTCTGCCCCACAGTGACAGTCAATCTTCATTTCTTGAGGAGCCATGTTCAGAGATACTTGCAACAGTGTTGAGGGCTTGACTTACTCAACTGCCCTAATGCCCTGGGAGCAACCCTTTCTCTTGTGAGATACAGTCCCTCTCTTTGATGGCATTAGTCCTACCCAGGATGTGGGTCTACCTTCACTCTCATTATATCAGTCTCTACCCAATGGCATAACCCACTCTGGCAAAATGAGCATTCACATATTCCCTAGGAGTCTGTACTGCATCAGATTATCCCCTTTGAGTATCTTAAACAGGTAACTTTCCTAATTATATTTTGAAATGGTTTTCTCACCATTATACTCTCACCCAACACCTGACAATCCCCTATGTTCGTATGTTGCCCCACCCTCCCACCAATTTCTTGGGCAATATTACCCATCCGCCCATCCCTAGCCCCCTCAAACCTGCAAAGCCCCAACCAAAGGTAGCCCTATGCCCCATTTTATCTCTTCCTTGTACAGATACTTACCACCAGCTTATCATAGATTTCACCCATGTAGATGTCAGCTTACATCCTTCCTCTACCCCCTGATTTCCTGTAAGCCTATCTTCCAGTCTCTAGCTCTCTGAGACAGCTTGCTTATTTGATATCATTGAGGTCATGTAGTATTTGTCCTTCAGTGCCTGGGTTGCTTCACTCAACATAAGTTTCTCAAGATTCATCCATTTTATCACGTGTGTTTGTAGTGTAATTGTTCTTAAAGCTGAGTAGTATTCCATTGTATGTATATACTACATTTTATTGATCCACTCATCTGTTGATGGGCATTTGGGTTGATTCCAACTTTTGGCGATAGTGCACAATGCTGCTATGAGCATTGGTGTGCATATATCGGTTTGTGTTCTTGTTTTCAGTTCTGCTGGGTATATACCCAGCAGTGGTATTGCTGGGTCATATGGCAAATCTATGGTTAGTTTTTTGAGAAACCCCCAAACTGTCCTCCAGAATGGTTGGATCCTTCTGCATTCCCACCAGCAGTGGATGAGTGATCCAATTTCTTCACATCCTCGGCAGCATTTGTAGTCTTCCATTTTTTTCATAGCTGCCAATCTTATGGGAGTAAGGTGGACTCTCATTATAGTTTTAATTTGCATTTCCCTGATAGCTAAAGATTTGGAGCATTTTTTCATGTGCGTTTTAGCCATTTGTATTTCTTCTTTGGAGAAGTGTCTGTTTAAATCTTTTCCCCATTTTTTAAATGGGTTTTTTATCTTTTTATTTTCAAGATATAGGAGTTCTTTATATATGCAAGTTATATGTCTCTTATCAAATATATGTATGCCAAATATTTTCTCCCATTCTGTAGGTTCCCTTTTTACTTTCTTGACAAACTCCTTTGAGGTGCAGAAGGATTTAATTTTGAAGGAATTCCCATTTATCTATTTGTTCTTTTGCTGCTCGTGCTTTTGGTGTGATGTTCATGAAGTCATATCCTATTACAAGGTCTTGTAGACGTTTCCCTACACTGCTTTCCAAGGTCTTTATGGCCTTGGCTCTATATATAGGTCTTTGATCCATCTTGAGTTGATCTTTGTATAAGGTGTGAGATGGTAATCCTCTTTCATTCTTCTACATATGGATATCCAGTTCTCCAGGCACCATTTGTTGAATAGGCCATTCTCTCCCAGTTGAGAGGGTTTGGTGGCTTTATAGAATATTATATGGCTATATATATGAGGTTCTATACCAGAACTTTCAATTCTATTCCATTGTTTTGTGTGTCTCTCTTTATGCCTATACCATGCTGTTTTCACTACTGTAGCTTTGTAGTATGTTTTGAAGTCAGGTAGTGTGATTACTCCAATTTCATTTTTGTTTTTCAATATGTCTTTGGCTATTTGGGGACTCTTTCCTTTCCAAACAAATTTCGTAGTTAGTTTCTCTAGTTCCTTAAAGAAGGATGTGTTGATATTTATTGGGATTGCATTGAATGTGTAGATCAGCTTTGATAGGATAGACATCTTAATAATATTTAGTCTTCCTATCCATGAGCAGGGAACATTCTTCCATTTATTTAGGTCTTCTTTTATGTCCTTGAACAGTCTTGTATAGTTCTCGGAGTATACTTTTTTTACAACTTTTGTTAAATTTATTTGCAAATATTTGATTTTTTTATTTACTATTGTGAATGGTATTTCTCTCTTGATTTCCCACTGATCTTGCTCATTACTGTTGTACAGAAATGTTACTGATTTTTGCGCATTGATCTTATAACCTTTAACTTTACAAAACTCATTTATGAATTCTAGAAGCTTTGTTGTAGACCTCTCAGGGTTTCCTATGTATAGGATCATGTCATCTGCAAATAATGAAATTTTGACTTCTTCCTTTCCAATTTGAATGCCTTTTATATCTGGTTCTTGCCTCCGTGCTCGAGCGAGTACTTCTAAGACAATGTTAAATAGATTGGGAGAGA
Source organism: Dasypus novemcinctus (assembly GCF_030445035.2). NCBI lineage: Eukaryota > Metazoa > Chordata > Mammalia > Cingulata > Dasypodidae > Dasypus > Dasypus novemcinctus. Next base: position 89,083,239 of record NC_080704.1, on the reverse strand, counting down.
GTGGGCTTCATTGTCTTTTTCCTGACTTTAGAGAGAAGGATTTTAGGATTTCTCCATTGTAAACGATGTTGGCTGTAGGTTTTTCATATATACTCTTTTTCATGTTCAAAAAATTTCCTTGTATTCCGTTCTTTTGGAGTGTTTTTATCAAGAAAGGGTGCTGTATTTTGTCAAATGCTTTTTCTGCATCTATAGATATAATCATGTGATTTTTTTCCTTCAGTTTGTTTATATGGTGTATTACATTGATTGATTTTTTTATGTTGAACCATCCTTGCATACCTGGAATGAATCCCACTTGGTCGTATTGTGTAATTTCTTTAATGTGTTTTTGAATACGATTAGCAAGTATTTTGTTAAGTTTTTGCATCTGGGTTCATTGGAGAAATTGGTCTGTAATTTTCCTTTCTTGTGTTGTCTTTGGTACTAGGGTAATGTTGGCATCATAGAAGGAGTTAGGCAATGTTCCTTCTGTTTCGATTTTTTGGAAGAGTTTCAGCAGGATTGGTGTTAGTTTTTTCCAGAATGTTTTGTAGAATTCCCCTGTGAAGCCGTCTGGCCCTGGACTCTTCTTAGTTGGGAGGTTTTTAATGACTGATTCTATCTCTTTACTTATGATTGGTTTGTTGAGATCATCAATTTCTTCTTTCATCAATATAGGCTGCTTATGTGTTTCTATGAATTTGTCCATTTCCTCTGAAGTGTCATTTTTTTGGAATAGAGTTTTTCAAAGTGTCCTCTTATAATAGTCTTTATTTCTGTGGGGTCACTGGTGATATCTCCTTTCTCATTTCTTATTTCGTGTATTTGCATCTTCTCTCTTTTTTTCTTTGTTAGTCTCGCTAAAGGTTTGTCAATTTTATTGATCTTCTCATAAAACCAGCTCTTGATCTTGTTTATCTTTTCAAGTGCTTTCTAATTTTCTATTTCATTTAGTTCTGCTCTTATCATTTTTATTTCCTTCCTTCTTCTTCCTGTGGGATTACTTTGTTGTTTTTTTTCTAATTCCTCCAAATGTGCAGTTAGTTCTTCAATTTTTGCTCTTTCTTCTTTTTTGATGTATGAATTTTTGGCTATAAATTTCCCTCTCAGTACTGCTTTTGCTGCATCCCATATATTTTGGTATGTTGTTTTATCATTATCATTTGTTTCAAGATAGTCAGTGATTTTTGCAATTTCCTCTTTGATCCACTGTTTTTCTAAGAGTGTCCTGTTTAATTTCCATATCTTGCTGTGAAATCTGGGCCTCTGGCCCTTGCAGATTTCCAGCTTCATTCCACTGTAGTCAGAGATATTATTTTGTATGATTTTGATCTTTCTGAATTCATTAAGCCTTTCTTTGTGGCTTAGCATACGGTCTATCTTGGAGAATAATGCATATGCACTTCAGAAAAATGTATATCCTGCTGCTTGGGTGTAACGTTCTGTATATGACTATTAGATCCAGCTCCTCTAATATACTGTTCAAATATTTCATTTGTTTAGTGATTCTCTTTTGAGATGTTCTGTCCAGAGTTGATAGTGATGTATTAAAATCCCCCCCCCATCCCATAATTGTAGATGCATCTATTCTTTCACTTAGTTTTTCCAGTGTTTGCCTCACATATTTAGAGACGCCCTTGTTAGGAGCATAAATATTTATGATTGTTCGTTCTTCTTGATAGATTGTCCCTTTCACTAATATGTAGTATCCTTTTCTGTCTGTCACAGTTGTTTTGCATTTAAAATCTATTTTTTTTTGATATTAATATAGCTACTCCTGCCTTTTTTTGGTTATTGTTTGCTTGTAAGATTGTTTTCCAACCATTCACTTTCAGCCTCCATGAATCTTTGGATCTAAGATGTGTTTCTTGTAGACAGCATATAGATGGGTCATATTTCCTTATCCTATGTTCCAGTCTGAGTCTTTTGATAGGTGAGTTTTATCCGTTGACATTCAGTGTTATTACTTTCAAGGAATTATTTATGTTAGCCATATTTCGATTGGACTTGTGTTTGTCATATTTTGTTTGTTTTTTTTGTTTTTTCTTCTCTTTTTTTCTTTTTTGTTACTCTTACACTCTCCTCCAACTCTGCCTGTCCTGTTTTTTCCTTTCTTCCTTCAGAACTCCCTTTAGAATTTCATGAAGGGGAGGTTTCTTGTTGGCATACTCTTCCAATTTCGGTTTATCTGTGAATATTTTGAACTCTGCATGATTTTTGAATGCTAGTTAGGTGGGTAGGGTATTCTTGGTTGGAAATTTTTTTCTTTTAGTACCTTGACTATATCGTACCACTGCCTTCTTGCCTCCATGATTTCAGATGTGAAATCAGCATTTAATCTTATGGAGGTTCCCTTGTATGTGGTAGTTTTCTTTTGTCTTGCTGCTTTTAGAATTTTCTCTTTGTCTTGAGCTTTGGATAATTTGAGAAGTATATGTCTTGGTTTGGGCCTGTTGGGGTTTATGATGATTGGGATGTGCTGTGCTTCTTGGATATGTACATCTGTCTATTTCAGTAGATTTGGGAAGTTTTCATCCATTATTTCCTGCAGCACTCCTTCTAACCCCTTTCCCTTCTCTTCTCCTTCTGGGATGCCTATAATACGTATGTTTGTGCATTTTGCATTGTCATTCAGGTCCCTAAGTCCTAGTTCAATTTTTTTCTATCTTTTTATCGATCAATTCTACTATCTGTTTGATTTTCGATGTACTGTCTTCCACATCACTAATTCTCTGCTCTGCCTCTTGTAATCTGCTGTTATTTGCTGCAAGTGTATTTTTGATTTCTTGAGCTGTGGTGTTGATTACCATCATATCTGTTATCTTTTTGCGTATGTCTGCAATTTCCCCTCCAAGTGTTTTCTTCATATTGTTAATCTTTTCTTTTACTTCATTAAGTTTGTCTCTGTTATATGTTCTGTGATCTTTAATTACTTGTGCGAAGTTCTGCTACCCTTTCTGGTTTTTAGTTTGTTCATTGATTCAGCCATGTTTTCCTGATTACTGGTTTGGTTTGTAGATTTTTTTGGTGTCTGGTCATCATTTTATCTTGATGGGTTTAATTAGTTCCTTAGCTTCTTTGTCTAGTCTTAGGGAGTAATTAGCTGTTGTTTTTGCCGAAGTATTATATCTTCTCTTTGTCACTTTGTTCACTTTGAAGGAAAGTCTTAGGGCTGAGTTCACTTTGAAGGAAAGTATTAGGGCCAGGGAAAGGCAATTCTGTAAGAAAGGAAAATGTGTAAAGTAGTATTGGCAATAAATGTTAACAGAGCAACAATATGAGATCTGGAAGGATGGATATTAGATTCGTGTAAATTGTATAGAGTTATAGCAGTAGATAGAGTACCTATAATGAGGTAGTTGACTGAATATGGGAGGAATATGGTATGAATTAAAAAGCTAGTGTTTTTGTGAGAGAGGGAAAGAGAAAAGAAAGGCAATAGTTTCAAGAGTGGATAAAAGAAAACAAAAGAAAGGTATTAGAAATTAAGAGTTAGACAATTTGGGGATCAAAGAAAGGGAGGTGGAATATAGGAGAGACAGGAGATGATGGAGGATATCAAGATGTGGGGAAGGGGATAGTGTAGGTAGCCAAAATCAATTCACACAGAAATGAGGCAAAAGAGGATGAGGAAACCCAGCAAATGTGAGGTGTTCCCTGCATCACCTTCCCACCAAATCGATGTCCAGACACCTCCTGCCCTGCAAAATCCCAAAACAGCCTGGTCCTGAAGAATTTCCAATGCTGCCCAGCTGCTTCTTTGCAGGACAGATTATCAGGTGCACTCACTCAACCACCATCTTGCCCTGCCCCTCTCTAGTGTTGGTCTTAATCCTCTTATTGGGGTCCTTTAGGAATGGAAAACTAAAAATCCATGGACACATTAAAAACCTCAGAGACAGTAGTAGAGGTTCTGCAGGATGTAGGCTGGAATCAGTGGAGCACTTAGGTACAGGAATATGCCCTAGAGTGGCTAGGCCTATGGAGCAGCTGGAAGCTGAAGAGAGAAGTCCTGGAGGAGAGGTGAGAGAGAGCAAACCAGAAGTGTGCCCTGCCATGTGCTTGATAGTCACAGCTGAGATCCAAGAGAAAGCAACTTTAGATGATGCAGCCATGTTCCTGACCATCTACAGCTGCAATTCGGTGAGACAGCATCTCTTGATATTGGTTTTATTTGGATAGTTTCACAGTCTTAGTGCTGTATGATTTAACCTAATAAATTCCACTTATAAAAGTCAATATGTTTCTGGTATATTCAATTGGCAACCTGTAAAAACTGAAAGAGATGTAATTGACTTCTGCTTTGGAAAGTATAAAACATTGCTAAAACAATTCAAAGTTGAACAACATCAGGGGTTCTTGAACAGGAGTCTGTGAGCTTCAATTGAAATTCAGAAAAAATCATTATTCTTGTGGGGACATGTTGGTGCAGTTGTGCTATATTCATTAAATAATGTACAGTAGAGTGTGGACTTAGTAAGGGGTTCATGGTTTTCACCTGACTGGCAAAGTGGTCTGTGGGGAAAAAAATGGTTAAGAACTCCTGACCTATATAAATGGAAGGATATTCCATGTTTATGGATTGGAAAGTTGAAAATTGTCAAGATATTAATTTTACATAAAGTTATTTACAGAGTCAAGACATTCCAAAAACCTTCTATGCAGAAATTGAAAAGTCTATCTTCAAAATTATATGGAAGGATAAGAGGTTCTGAAGAACCAAAAGTACCTTTAAAAGGAACAATGTTGGAGGAATCACAATTCCCACTTTAAAAACTCATATGGGGGAATTTTGGCGTTGTCTTGAATGATAATGCAGGGACAGGTACAGAACATTTTATATCCTGCCTTAACACACTGAATGGACTGTAGGGAGAGTGTAAACTACAATGTAAACTAGAGTCCATGCCGTGTAGCAGTGCTCTATAATGTATTCATCAAATGCATTGAATGTACCACACTGATGAAAGAGTTTGTTTATGTGGGAAGAGTGGTGGTGGGGTGGGGATGGGTTATATGGAAACCTCTTATATTATTAATGTAACATTTTGTGTGATCTATGAATTTTTTAAAGGAAAGACAATAAAAATAATAAACCAAAAAAAATCATCAAAGAAAAGCTACATTAATCAAAATAGCATGGAACTGGGACAAAGACAGACATATTGAACAGTGAAATCAAACAGAGAATTTAGTAATAAACCCTCATATCTATGACCAATGGATTTTGTTTTTATCCCCTATTATTTTATCCCCTATTATTTACACTTATCATTGGAGTGGTAACTTGGTTACAATTGTGAAAGAATATTATAATATTACTTTTAACTATAGTCCATAGTTGGCCTTAGGTGTTTTTCCCCATATTCCACCTTATTATTAACACCTTGTGATAGTGACATAAAATGGTTTTAGTTCATAAAAGAATATTCTTGTATTTCCCATATTAACCAGAGTTATCCTCCACAAATGTTTTTCATGTCATACATTCCCATGTTTTTTTTAATTAGAAAGGTGTAAGTTTACAGAAAAGTCATGCAAAAAATACAATATTCATATATCCCCATGTTGCTGACACTTTGCATTAGTGTGATACTTTTTTAAAATATTACATTAAAAAATATGAGGTCACATATACTCCCCACCTCCTTCACCCCACTCCTCCCACATCAACAACCTCTTTCATCATTGTGTGACATTCATTGCATTTGGTGAATACATTTTGGAGCACTGCTGCATCACATGGATAAATGGTTTACATTGTAGTTTACACTCACCCCCAGTGCACCGAGTGGGCCATGGCAGGACATACAATGTTCAGTATCTGTCCCTGCAGTGTGGTACTTTTGTTACCAATGATTGCAGATTATTTAAATGTTACTACTAATTATAGCCTATAGCTTTCATTAATAGCATTTTCCCATATACCACTCTATCATGAACAACACGTAATATTATTGTGCTGTTTTTATACTTCAAGAAAAAATATTCTTACATTTGTGCTGTAAACCACAGTCCATCACCCAATGCAGGGTTCATTGTGCTATACATTTCTGTGTTTGGTACAATCCATCCAAATTGTACGTACACTCAATGGTATTTAGCCTAGTCACAGAGTTGTACTGTCATCAACACAGTCAATTTTGGAACATTTTAACAACTCAAAAAAAGATCCCATACCCTTCTTCATAAGCCAATTGTGGACTCAGCATTAATTTAGCCCCCTCATTGCAATTTGTAGAGAAATATTACAGTATCACTGTTAACCATAGCCCATAAGTTCCATTAGTCATATTTATCCCATATATCATCATATTAACATCTTGTGATAGTGATGTGCATTTACTTGAATTCATGGAAGAACATTCTTGCATTCATACTATTATCATATCTAATCCACCAAAAATTTGTTATGTTATAAAATTCCAAGTTTATCTTCTAGTTTTCATTCTTTTGGCAATGACAACCAAAGAACACCCCCTTTCAGCTGCTATATAAGCCTATAAATCAGCTGTGTTAATTATATTCACTATAAAGTTACTATCACCATTATTAATTTCCCAACCTTTAAAATCAGCCTTATTAAAAATTCTACATACATTAAGCATCAGCTTCCCCTTTTCAACCATCATTCTATGTCCTAGTAACCTATACTATAGGTTTTTTGTTTTTTTTTTTAATTTTTTAAAATTATTTATTTATTTTTAAAAATTACATTAAAAAAATATGAGTTCCCAATCAACCCCACCGTCCCCACCCCCCACTACCCCCACAGCAACACTCTCTCCCATCATTGTGACACATCCATTGCACCTGGTAAGTACAACTCTGAGTATCACTGCACCCCTAGTCAATGGTCCACATCATAGCCCACACTCTCCCACGTTCCATCCAGTGGGCCCTGGGGGGATCTACAATGTCCCGTAATTGTCCATGAAGCACCACCCAGGACATCTCCTTGTCCCGAAAATGCCTCCACATCTCATCTCTTCTTCCCATTCCCCAAACCCAGCAGACACTATGGCTACCCTTCCACAACCACTCCACATTTTCTCTGTGGACATTCGATTGGTTGTGTCCATTGCACATCTATGTCAAGTGGGGGCTTAGATTCCACATGGATACTGGATGCACTCCTCCTGCTTTCAGTTGTAGACACTCTAGGCTCCATGGTGTGGCGGTTGACCTTCTTCAACTCGATGTTAGCTGAGTGGGGTAAGTCCAATAAATCAAAGTGTAGGAGCTGAGGTCTGTTGAGGCTCTGGGCCTGGGTATCATATTATCAGTCCAGAGATTCAAATCCCCTAAATATATCTAAAACCCCAGCACCAACTACAATTCCATTAAAGTAGCATGCAAGTCTTGTGAAAAGAGATCCCCTCTGAGTCCAATTCCATCATGCAGAAACACCAGCTCCAGAGAAGGGCCATCTGCCATGGCAGTGAACCCCATCTGCCATGATCATAGAACCTGTGGGTCTCTTTATTCCTCAAAAGAACCAATACCTGGGGTTGTATCTACTTTATCTGTCTCTCAGACTCTGCTCATTTGTGCATAAGGGCATTCCTTCTGACAACCTCCAGACTCTTTTTTAGAGACTCGTAGCCATATAAACTCATTTCTCCTTTCCATTTCCCCCTTACATTAGGTCAAACAGCATTTTGAAGTCATGTTATTATATGTAGACAGGGATATTCTGCTGATCTGTGTTGAACCTTTAATTCAAGGTCCTTTTCTAGTTGCATCTTCAGCTGATATGTGGTAGTGATCCCTCAGTGCCAGGGAGGCTCATCCTTGGGTGTCATGTCCCACGCTGGGGGGACTGCACTGCATTTACATGCTGAGTTTGGCTGTGAGAGTGGCCACATTTGAGTAACATGAAGGCTGTCAGGAGGAAACTCCCAGGCACAGTGCTACTCTAGGCCTTACTCTTATTGGAGGTGTATAGGCTCAAAACCTTAGCCATAAGTATAAGGAGCCCACTGTTTGGCCCTCCTTCCTTCCTGGTTCTTACCGTTGCACCTGGGGAACTGCCACTGCTCCCCCAGGGTCCACGACAGTGACCCCCCAGCCAGGGGCCTAGTACCCCCCCAGCTATTGTTTTTAATTGTTTCCACTATGAGTATATCTAGACATTACTATATACCCTGGGCATGTGCCCTGTATAACTCCCTGTCAACCATATATATCTTGTCAATAACATCCTATATCAGTATTCCTCCGCTGCCATTGTCGAACCACTCTGTGATCCAAAACTTCCTGTAAAGTCAATCCCAGCATAATGTCAGCTTCACAAGAGTCTTAGATCACTGAAATTCATATATACAATATACAGTACTTCCCCAGATTCACTATAAAACCTTTTCCCTTCCACAGCGATAATCTCTTAACTTGTGCATATCATATTTCCTGAAACTGATGTACAGATTCCGAGACAATAGCTTTCAAACAAGATGACATCTGTGCTTACTATGTGGTCCATACTTTAGGTTGTACAGTTTTCTAAATTTTTTAGTTATCCTATGTTTTGCCTTATGGTTTACATTATTAGTCTGTAATCCCCTATATGTTTTTGGAGTAATATTACCTGTTTTATATTCATCTTCGTGTATTCTTACAAAACTCCTCTCTTGCCCCCATATTTACCTTGTTTCCATCCATTCCACATCCATTTTCCCCTCCCCTTGGGAACCAAACGCCAGCCAATCTCCCTTTCCCGAGAAGCCATGTCCAGAGATACTTGGAGCAGTGTTCAGGGCCTGACTTTCTCAAGTGCTCTAATGCCCTGGGAGCCATCCTTTCTCACTAGAGATACAGTTCTCTCTATTTGATGGCATTAGTCCTCCCCAGGATGTGGGTCCACCCCAACTCTCACTTCTTGGGTCTCTTCCCAATGGTACAACCCACCTTGGCAAAATGAGCCTTCAGCTATTCGCCCAGAGCCTGTCCCGCATCAGCCCATACCCCCTGAGCATCCTAAACAGGTAACCCTCCTACTTATACTTTGATACGATTTTCTCAACATTTTGTTGTCAACTAACACCTGCCACTCTCCCATGTACGTATGTTGCCCCTCCCTCCCCCCGATTTTTGGACAATATTACCCCTCTCCCCATCCCCAGCCCCCCTCAAACCCACAAAGCCCCACCAGAAGGTAACCCCTTGCCCCCATTTTGTCCCTTCTTTGTGCTCATACTTTCTGCCAGCTCATCACAATTTCCACCCCTACAGACGTTAACTCACATCCTTCCTCCACCCCCTGATTTCCTGTAAGCCTCTTTTCCGGTGTCTAGCTCTCTGAGGCAGTTTGCTTATTTCATATCATTGAGGTCATGTAGTATTTGTCCTTCAATGCCTGGGTTGCTTCACTCAACATAAGATTCTCAAGGTTCATCCATGTTATCACGTGTGATTGTAGTGTATTTGTTCTAACAGCCGAGTAGTATTCCATTGTGTGTATATACCACATTTTATTGATTCACTCGTCTGTTGATGGACATTTGGATTGATTCCAACGTTTGGCGATAGTAAACAATGCTGCTATGAACATTGGTGTACATATATCTGTTTGTGTCCTTGTTTTCACTTCTGATGGGTATATACCCAGCAGTGGTATTGCTGGGTCATATTGCAAATCTATGGTTGGTTTTTTGAGAAACCCCCAAACTGTCCTCCAGAATGGTTGGATCCTTCTGCATTCCCAACAGCAGTGGATGAGTGTTCCCCTTTCTTCACATCCTCTCCAGCATTTGTATTCTTCTGTTTTTTTCATAGCTGCCAATCTTATGGGAGTGAGATGGTATCTCATTGTAGTTTTGATTTGCATTTCCCTGATAGCTAGAGATTTGGAGCATTTTTTCATGTGCTTTTTAGCCATTTGTATTTCTTCTTTGGAGAATTGTCTGTTTAAATCTTTTTCCCATTTTTTAAATGGGTTGTTTATCTTTTTGTTTTCAAGATTTATGAGTTCTTTATATATGAAAGTTATAAGCCTCTTATCAGATATATGGTTGCCAAATATTTTCTCCCATTCTGTGGGATCCCTTTTTACTTTCTTGACAAACTCCTTTGAGGTGCAGAAGGCTTTAATTTTGAGGAAGTCCCATTTATCTATTTGTTCTTTTGCTGCTCGTGCTTTTGGTGTGAAATTCATGAAGCCATTTCCTATTACAAGGTCCTGTAGATGTTTCCCTACACTGCTTTCCAAGATCTTTATGGTCTTGGCTCTTATACTTAGGTCTTTGATCCATCTTGAGTTGATCTTTGTATAAGGTGTGAGATGGTAATCCTCTTTCATTCTTCTACATATGGCTATCCAGTTCTCCAGCCACCATTTGTTGAATAGGCCATTCTCTACCAGTTGAGAGGGTTTGGTGACTTTATTGAATATTATATGGCTATATACATGAAGTTCTATATCTGAACTTTCAATTCAATTCCATTGATCTGTGTGTCTCTCCTTATGCCAATACCATGCTTTCTTCACTACTGTAGCTTTGTAGTATGTTTTGAAGTCAGGAAATGTGATTCCTTCTATTTCGTTTTTCTTTTTCAATATGTCTTTGGCTATTTGGGGCCTCTTTCCTTTCCAAATAAATTTCATAGTTAGTTTTTCTAGTTCCTTAAAGAAGGCTGTGTTGATTTTTATTGGGATTGCATTGAATGTGTAGGTCAGTTTTGGTAGGATAGACATCTTAATAATATTCAGTCTTCCTATCCATGAACAAGGAATATTCTTCCATTTATTTAGGTCTTCTTTGATTTCCCTGAACAGTCTTGTATAGTTCTCGGTGTATAAGTTTTTTACCTCTTTAGTTAAATTTATTCCTAAGTATTTGATTTTTTATTTACTATTGTGAATGGTATTTGTTTCTTGATTTCATCCTGATCTTGCTCATTATTGGTGTACAGAAATGCTACTGATTTTTGCGCATTGATCTTATAACCTGTGACTTTGCTGAACTCATTTATGAGTTCTAGAAGCTTTGTTGTATATCTCTCAGGTTTTTCTATGTACAGGATCATGGCATCTGCAAATAATGAAATTTTGACTTCTTCCCTTCCAATTTGAATGCCTTTTATATCTGGTTCTTGCCTCAGTGCTCGTGCAAGTACTTCTAAGACAATGTTAAATAGGAACGGAGACAATGGGTATCCTTGTTTTGTCCCTGAGTTTAGAGGAAAGAATTTCAGGATTTCTCCATTGTAAACAATGTTGGCTGTAGGTTTTTCACATATACTCTTTATCACGTTCAGAAAGTTTCCTTGTATTCCGATCTTTTGGAGTGTTTTTATCAAGAAGGGGTGCTGTATTTTGTCAAATGCTTTTTCTGCATCTATAGATATAATCATGTGATTTTTTCGTTCAATCTGTTTATATGGTGTATCACATTAATTGATTTTCTTATGTTGAACCATCCTTGCATACCTGGAATAAATCCCACTTGGTCATGGTGTATAATTTGTTTAATGTGTTGTTGAATACAATTAGCAAGTATTTTGTTAAGTATTTTTCCATCTAGGTTCATTAGAGAAATTGGTCTGTAATTTTCCTTTCTTGTGGTGTCTTTGTTTGGCTTTGGTACTAGGATAATGTTGGCCTCATAGAAGGAATTCGGCAATGTTCCTTCTGTTTTGATTTTTTGGAATAGTTTCAACAGGATTGGTGTTAGTTCTTTCTGGAATGTTTTGTAGAATTCCCCTGTGAAGCCGTCTGGCCCTGGGCTCTTCTTAGTTCGGAGATTTTTAATGACTGATTCTATCTCTTTGCTTATGATTGGTTTGTTAAGATCCTCAATTTCTTCTTTTGTCAATATGGGCTGCTTATGTGTTTCTAGGAATTTGTCCATTTCCTCTAAATTGTCATTTTTGTTGGAATATAGTTTTTCAAAGTATCCTCTTATGATAGTCTTTATTTCTGTGGGATCAGTGGTGATATCACCTACCTCATTTCTTATTTTGTGTATTTGCATCTTTTCTCTTTTTTTCTTTGTTAGTCTTGCTAAAGGTTTGTCAATTTTGTTGATCTTCTCAAAAAACCAGCTCTTGTTCTTGTTTATTTTTTCTAGTGCTTTCTTATTTTCTATTTCATTTAGTTCTGCTCTTATCTTTGTTATTTCCTTCCTTCTTCTTCCTGTTGGGTTACCTTGTTGTTGTTTTACTAATTCTGTCAAAAGTGCAGTTAGTTCTTCAATTTTTGCTCTTTCTTCTTTTTTGATATGTGAATTTATGGCTATAAATTTCCCTCTTAGTACTGCTTTTGCTGCATCCCATAAATTTTGGTATGTTTTGTTATCATTATCATTTGATTCAAGGTAGTCATTGATTTCTTTTGAGATTTCCTCTTTGACCCACTCTTTTTCTAAGAGTGTGCTGTTTAATTTCCAAATTTTGGTGTGAAGTCTGGGCCTCCGTCCCTTGCAAATTTCCAGCTTCACTCCACTGTGATCAGAGATATTGTTTTCTATGAATTCAATCTTTCTGAATTCATTAAGCCTTTCCTTGTGGCCTAGCATATGGTCTATCTTGGAGAATGTTCTATGTGCACTTGAGAAAAATGTATATCCTGCTGTGTTTGGGTTAATGATCTATATATGTCTATTAGATCCTGCTCTTCTAATATACTGTTCAAAAGTTTTGTTTCTTTAGTGATTCTCTTTTGAGATGTTCTGTCCAGGATTGATAGTGGTGTATGAAAATCCCCCACTATAATTGTAGATGCATGTATTTTTTCACTTAGTTTTTCCAGCGTTTTTCTCACGTATTTAGAGGCACCCTTGTTAGGAGCATAAATATTTATGATCGTTCAATCTTCTTGACAGATTGTCCCTTTCACTAAAATGTAGTATCCTTCTTTGTCTCTCACAATTGTTTTGCATTTAAAGTCTATTTTGTCTGATATTAATATAGCTACTCCTGCCTTTTTTTGGTAGTTTTTGCTTGTATGATTCTTTTCCAGCCATTCACTTTCAACCTCCATGAGTCTCTGGGTCTAAGATGTATCTCTTGTAGACAGCATATTGATGGGTCATATTTCCTTATCCAGTGTCCCAGTCTGAATCTTTTGATAGGTGAGTTTAGTCCGTTTACATTCAGTGTTATTACGTTCAGAGAATTATTTGTGGTAACTATGTTTTGGTTGGATTTGTGTTTGTTATATTTTGTTTGTAATATTTTATTTTCCCCTTCTATTTTTGTCTTTTTTGTTGCTCTTACACTCTCCTCCATCTCTGACTGCCCTGTTTTTTCCTTTCTTCCTGCAGAAGTCCCTTAAGAATTTCTTGAAGGGGAGGTTTCTTGTTGATATACTCTTTCAGTTTCTGTTTATCTGTGAATATTTTCACCTCTCCATCATTTTTGAATGCTATTTTAGTTGGATAGAGTTTTCTTGGTTGGAAATTTTTTTCCTTTAGTACCTTGACTATATCATACCACTGCCTTCTTGCCTCCATCTTTTCAGATAAGAAATCAGCACTTATCTTATAGAGCTTCCCTTGTATGTGATGGTTTTATTTTCTCTTGCTGCTTTTAGAATTTTCTCTTTGTCTTTTGCATTTGAGAATTTGACAAGTATATGTCTTGGGGTGGGCCTGTTGGGGTTTATGACCAGTGGAGTGCGCTGTGCTTCTTGGATATGTACATCTGTCTCTTTCAGTAGATTTGGGAAGTTTTCAGTCATTATTTCCTGCAACACTCCTTCTGACCCCTTTCCCTTGTTTTCTCCTTCTGGAATGCCTATAATACGTGTGTTGGAGCGTTTTGCATTATCATTCCGGTCCCTCAGTCCTATCTGGATTTTTTCTACCTTTTATTGACCACTTCTACTATCTGTTTGATTTCCAATGTACTGTCTTCCACATCACTAATTCTCTGCTCTGCCTCTTCTAGTCTGCTGATATTTGCTGCAAGTGTATTTTTGATTTCTTGAATTGTGGTGTTCATTTTCATCATATCTGGTTTTTTTTGCACATGTCTGCAATTTCCCCTCCAAGTGTTGTCTTCATGTTGTTAACCTCTTTCATTACTTCATCAAATTTGTCAGTGATAAATGTTCTGAGATCTTTCATTGCTTGTGCGAAGATCTTTTCCCCTTCCTGATTTTTTGTTTGTTGATTGGATTCAGCCATGTTTTCCTGATTACTGTTTTGGTTTGCATATTTTTGTTGCTGACTTGTCATCATTTCTTCTTGACGGGTTTAATCAGTTTCTTAGCTTCTTTGTCTAGTCTTGGAGATTAATTAGTTGTTTTTGCGTAAGTGATATATCTTCTCTTTGTCCCTTTTTTCTTCCAATTCTGATTTCTTATTGCTGGTTAAGTTCACTTTAAAGGAAAGTATTAGTGCTGGGGAAAGGCAATTGTGTAAGGAAGGAAAAAGTGTAAAGTAGTATTGGTGATATATGTTAACAAAGCAACAATATGAGTTCTGGGAGGATGGAGGTTAGATCGTGTAAATTGTGTAGAGTTATAGTAGTAGGAAAGTACCTATAATTAGGTAGATGACTGAATATGGGAGGAATATGGTACGTACTAAGAAGCTATTGTTTTCGTAAGAGAGGGAAAGAGAAAAGAGTGGTAATAGTTTCAAGGGCTGATACCCGATGGAAAACTAAACAAAGGTATTAGAATTTAAGAGTTAGACACTTTGTGGGTCAAAGAAAGGGAGGTGGAATATAGGAGAGATAGCAGATGGTGGAGGATATCAAGTTGTAGGGGAAAGGGGATAGTGTAAATAGTCTAAATCTATTCACAGAGAAATGAGGCAGTGGAGGATGAGGAAACCCATCAGATGTGAGGTGTTTCCTGCAGGACCTATTGTATTGTTAAGATAAAATAGAATAAGAAGATCAGGGACAAGAAAGAGAGGATAAAAAAAAAAACAAAAACATACACACACAAAGAACAGAAATCCCGCTGCTGGGCTCGGCCCGGCTCGGCCCGGTCCCCCGGCCGCCACCACTCAGTGCTCGGCCCGGCTCGGCTCGGCCCAGCTCGGCTCCATCCCCCTGGCCACCGCCACTCGGCTTTCGGCCTGGCTCGGCCCCGCCCCCTCAGCCACCGCCGCTCGGCACTTGGCCCGGCTCGGCTCTGCCCCCCCAGCTGCCACTGCACGGTGCTTGGCCCGGCTCGGCCCCGCCCCCCCGGCCGCCACTGCTCGGCGCTCGGCCCGGCTCGGCCGCCCCGGCCGCCGCTGCTCGGTGCTTGGCCCGGCTCGGCCCCCCCAGCCACCGCTGCTCGGCGCTCAGCCCAGCTCCCCCTGCTGCTGTGGCATCAGACACCTCGGCTCCACCTACCCAAGGAGGGAATCCTCCACACGTAGCTGGAATGTCTGTATATATTTCACAGATGGATCCTCTCTGTTACCTTCCCTCCAAATTGATGTCCAGACACCTCCGGACCAGAAAAATCCTGAAACAGCCCGGTCCCGAAGAGTCTCCAATGCCGCCCAGCCGATTCCCTGCAGGAGCTAGTAACTGGGAAGTTCACTCAGCCACCATCTTGCTCTCTCCTCTATACTATAGGTTTTAACTCCATGAGTTTACTCATTGTTTTTAGATGGTATTGGTGAGACCATACAATATATGCCCTTATGTCTCTGGCTTATTTCACTCAACATATAATGAACTTAAGTACACCCATGTTGTCATATGGTTTCCAACTTCATGTCTTCTAACAGCTGAAAAGTATTTCATTGTGTGTATGTACAACATTTTGTTTAGCCATTCTTCAATTGGTGTAACTTGAGTTGTTCACATTTTTTGGTAATTGTAAATAATGTCACCATGACCATCAGTGTGCAAAGTTCAGTTTCTTTCCATGCCTTCAGTTCTTCTAAATATATACCTAGAAGTGGGATTGCCAGATCATATGGCAGTTCTATGCTTATCTTCCTGGGATCCAGACAAACTCTTCCACTGAGTCTTCACCATTCTACATTCCCAACAAAAGGGAAATAATATTCCTATTTCTCCATGTCCTCTCCTACACGTGAAGTTTTCTTTTATTTAGGTGGTACATTCATTGAATTAGATGAATACATTTTGGAGCACTGCTACACAGCATGGATTATGGTTTATGCTGTAGTTTACACACTTTTCCAGTTCATTCAGTGGATTATGGCAGGATATATAATGTCCTGCATCTGTTCCTGCAATATCATTCATGACAACTCCAAGTCCCCAAAATATCCTCATTTCACACCTTTTTCCCTCTCTTTGCCTTCAGCAAATTCCATGGCTACTGTTTCCACAACAACCATAATATTTCTTCCATTGCTATAGTCACAATAATTCTATTGTTGAATACTATTAAGTCCACTCTAATCAATATTTTTTCCTCCATCCTGAGAACTCTGGAATGGTGGTGCCCATTCCACCTCTAAATTGAGAGGGGGCTTAGATCTCACATGATGGATGGAATTTTTCTGCCTGCAGTTGTAGTCTCTTTTGGTTACTTGGTGTGGTGGTTGACCATCCTCACCTCTTTTTTAGCTGACCTGGCTGAGTCTAATAAACTGGAGAGTAGGTGTTGCAACTCTGCTGAGGCTCAGGGCCCAGCTGGCACATGGCCAGTTCAGAGATTCAAGTCTCCTGGGCATACACCAA
Source organism: Dasypus novemcinctus (assembly GCF_030445035.2). Taxonomy (NCBI): domain Eukaryota; kingdom Metazoa; phylum Chordata; class Mammalia; order Cingulata; family Dasypodidae; genus Dasypus; species Dasypus novemcinctus. Next base: position 89,066,655 of record NC_080704.1, on the reverse strand, counting down.
CCCCAGTGCCAATCACAGGTTTAGTAGAAGTGACAAAAGAGGCATGTGTAGAGAAGACACATCTGAGTTCAACTCTATCACACTCAGGAGCACAAATTCCAATGTAGGGCTCACTGGCAAGGCACTGAGATCCAGAGTCATATTTTATAACTGTATGTTCTGGGTGTCCCTGTAGCCCTCAGGCACACCACTAGCTAGAGTTATATCTACCTTGGCTGTCTCTGAGGTCCTGCTGAAACATGCATAAGCACAATGCCTATCATGTCCTCCCAACTCATTTTGAAGTCTCTTAGGCATAAAAACAAATTTGTCTTTATCATTTCTCCCTTTTATTCAAGGTCTTTTTATAGCTGCATCACCAGTTGGTGGTTGGTAGTATTCTCTCAACACCAGGGAGGCTCATCCCTGGGAGTCCTGTCCCATGCAGGAAGAAAGGGTAATGCATTTATATACTGAGTTTGGCTTAGAGAGTAGCTATATTTGAGCAACATGAGGGCTCTCAGGAAGTAACTCTTAGGCAATCTGCAGCTCTAGGCCAAATTGAGATTTCAAGCACACAGGCTTATACGCATAGTCACAATTATCAAGGGCCCATCATTGGACCATCCTTCATTGGTCTTTGCCCTTTCACTTGAGGGATTGTTGCTGTCCCATTGGGGAATGTGACAGAGCTCCTCAGGGCAGGAAATCAGCACTCTCTCAGTTGTGTGAAACTCTACTCACTATGTCAATATCAATGAATGTCTGAACACGTTTATATATCCTCTATGCATTCCCAAACTCTTTCCCACCCATGCATCCCCCATCAATGACACCCCACACAAATGTTCCTACATTACCATAGTTAAACCCCTCTGTAATGCAAAACTTCCTAAAAATTGAAGTCTAATATATAGCCAAATTCAATTAATAGAAAAATGAAATAGTAATGATAGGTTTAAAGATAAGACATAAAATACATAATAATTTAGAAAAACTAAAATAAAGCAAAAAATAAACAGTGGTTTTAAAAATGAAAAATATCATGAATTTTTTTTAATATTTTGCCTTTCATCACTGTAATAGGTATTACCCTGGAAGTACAGTGGCAAGGCAATCTGTTCCATTTCTTCCTCAGTGTCTTACATCTTTTTCTAATTATCTTCAAAAAAGCTTTAGGTCACAGTAAAATCATATATATAATGTAAGGCATTCCCATATACTCAACATCCTCCTCCTGTTCCCCATTCTCCAGCAATGTTCTTTTTTTCATGTGGATGTTAACATTTGATACAACTGCTCTACAAATATTGAAATAAAGCTACTAACCATGATTACATTATTGTATATATTATGGTTTACATTTTAGACTATACACTTTTATAAATTTTTGCTTACATTATTGTTTACATTTTAGACTATACACTTTAATAAATTTTTGGTGAAATTTAGCATGGCCTGTATTCATCATTGTATGATCATGCAGAACACTTCTATTGCCCTTCAGTGACCCCCTCTTCCATCTACGCTATTCCTCTCACCCCTCCCCTCTGGGCCCAAATTGACAACCGAGCTTCACTGCTTGAAGGACAAGATTCATAGATAATTGTAACAATGATGGGCACTTAACACATTAGTCTGTCATCCCCAATTGGAAGTCACCCATGCTCTTGAGAGACACTGTGCTATCTGTTTGAGAACATCAGGCCTCCACAAGATGTTTTTTTAAAATAATAGCCATTGTACAAGACAGAAAATGATATCACATTGTAGCTTTAATGCGATTTCCCTAATGACTTCAAGCATTTGTATTTTCTCTTTGAAAAAAAAAAACTATTCCAATCTTTTGAGCATTTTAAAATTGGTTTTCTTGTCTCTTTATTGTTGTAAGATGACTTTATATATCATAGACATTAAACACATAACTGACATGTGGTTTTCAAATACTTTCTCACATTAACTAGGCTGCCCTATCACCTTCTTGATAAAAACACTGAAAGCACAAAGATATTTAATTTTGAGGAGGTCACATTTATCTATCTTTTTTCTTTCAAAACCTGTGCTTTGGATGTAAAGTTTAAGATACAAAGACCTACCACAAGATCTTGAAGACCTTTCCCTACATTTTCTTCTAGGAATTTTGTGGTTCTAGAATTTATATTAAGATTTTTTTTCAATTTTGCAATAATTTTTGTATATTATATAAGATAGTGGTCCTCTTTCTTTCTTTTGGATATGGATATCCGGTTTTGCAACAGCATTTTTTGAATAGAAAGTTTGACCCAGTTGGGTGGAACTGACAGTCTTGTGAAAATTCAATTAAGCATAAATGTGACTGTCATTTTTTGAACTCTCAAATTGACTCTTTGATCAATAGACTTATCCTTATGTCAATTGCATGCTGTTTGACTACTGTAGCTTTATCTTCAAGATCAGAAATTAAGTATTAAAGTCAGAAAGAATGAGTGCTTCAATTTCCTTCTTCATCCTCAAGGTATTATTAGTTATTCACTGCCACTTACATTACAGATATATTTGATAATTGGCATTTCCATTTCTTCAAAAAAGTCTGTTGTAATTTTTATTGGGATTACATTGAATCTGTAAATCAATTTGTGTTGAATTGACATAATAGTGATATTTAGTCTTCCAAGCCATGAACACTGACTATGCATCCATTTATTTAGGGCTTTGATATTTTTTATTTTTTATTTTTTATTTTTTCATCTTTTTTTGTCTTTATTATTTTTTTAATATTGCATTCAAAAAATATGAGGTCCCCATATACCCCCCACCACCCTTAACCCACTCCTCCCCCCATAGCAACAATCTCCTCCATCATCATGAGACATTCATTGCATTTGGTGACTACATCTCTGAGAACCGCTGCACATCATGGTCAATGATCCACATCATAGCCCACACTCTCCCATGTTCCATCCAGTGGGCCATGGGAAGACATACAATATCCAGTAACTGTTCCTGCAGCAACACCCAGGACAATTCCAAATCCCGAAAATGTCTCCACATCTCACCTCTTCCTCCCATTCCCCACACCCAGCAATCACCATGGCCCATTTCTCCACACCAATGCCACATTTTCTTCGATTACTAATCACAATATTTGATAAATAGAATATAAGTAAGTCCACTCTAATCCATATTTTATTCCTCCATCCTGTGGACCTTGGAATGGTTGTGTCCACTTCACATCTATATCAAGAGGGGGCTTCGAACCACATGGATGCTGGATGCAATCCTCCTGCTTTCAGTTGGAGACACTCTTGGCTCCATGGTGTGGTGGTTGACCTTCTTCAACTCCATGTTAGCTGAGTGTGGTAGGTCCAATAAACCACAGTGTAGGAGCTGAAGTCAGTTGAGGCTCAGGGCCTGGCTATCATATAGTCAGTCCAGAGGTTCAGATCCCCTGGGTATATATTAAACCACAGCACCAACTACAGTTCCAGTAAAAGTAGCAGGAGAGGCTTATGAAAAAAGATCACATCTGAGTCCAGCTCCACCACACAGAAACACAAACTCCAAAGAAGGGCAAAACAACATGGCACCGAACTCCATCTGCCATGACCATAGAACCTGTGGATCACTATAGACCTCAGAAGAATGAGTACATGGGGTTGTATCTACTTTATCTGTCTCTGGGACTCTGCTGAAGTATGTATAAGGGCAACCCCACTGATAACATCCCAGCTCTTTTTTGGAGACTCATAGCTATATAAACTCATTTTTCTTTTCCATTTCCCCCTTCATTCAGGACAAAAAGCATTTTTAACTCCTGGTATTATATGTTGACTGAGATATTCTGCTGGTCCGAGTTGTCCCTTTTACTCAAGATAATTTTCTAGTTACATCATCACCTGGTAGTTGGTAGTAATCCCTCAACGCCAGGAGGGCTCATCCCTAGGAATCATGTCCCATGCTGGGTGGAAGGCAACGCATTTACATGCTGAGTTTGGCTTCGAGACTGGCCATATATGAGCAACACGGAGGATCTCAGGAGGTAACTCTTAGGCACCCTGCAGCTCTAGGCCTTGTTCTTATTTCAGGTCCACAGGCTCACAAGCATAGTCATCAGTATCAAGGGCTCATTGTTGGACCTTCATTCTTTTTTGGTCTTTGCTGTTGTGCTTGGGGGATTGTTGCTGTTCCTTTAGGGACTGTGATAGAGCTCCCATGGCTAGGAACTCAGCACTTCCTCAGTTGTTATTTTTAATTGTATCCACTATGAAAATATCCAAACAATTTTATGTATCCAGGATATAAGCCCTGTAGAACTCCCTGCCAACCATGTGCCCCCTGTCATTAACATCCCACACCAGTATTCCTCCGCTGCCATTGTTGAATCTCTCTATAATCCAAAACTACCTAGAGTGAAGCCCAATATATTGCCAGGTCCCTTAATAGTAAAATGGAATATAACAATGAGCTAAAAGGTTAGATATAGGATACATATTAATTTGGGAAAATTACGGTAAAATAAATTGGTGTATCAACAAATTGTCTACCTCCTTTCTTTTTCTTTTCTTTTTTCTGATTATTAAGCTTATCTTCACATAAGGTTTAGATCACAGTAATTCATATATACAATATACAGTACTCCCCCATATCCAACATAAAACCTTTTCCCTTCCATAGCAATAATCTCTTTACATATTCATATTATATTTACTGAAACTGATGTAAAGATATTGAGACAATCGATTTCAAACAAGGTAACATTTGTGTTTACACTGTGGTTTATATTTTAGACTATATAATTTTCTAAATTTTTAGTTATCTTATGTTTTACATTATGATTTACATTTTAGCCTATCAGCCCCTATATATTTTTGGTGTAATTTTACATGTCTTATATCCATCCATGCATACTCTTTTGAAACAATTCTATTGCTCACATATTTACATTGGTTCCATCTATTCAATACCTCTTTCCCCCTCCCCTTAGGGTGCACGGTGACAGTCAATCTTCATCGCTTGAAGGGCCATGTTCAGAGATACTTGCAACAGTGTTGAGGGCTTGACATGCTCAACTGCCCTAATGCACTGGGAGACACCATTTCTCTTGAGAGATACAGTTCCCTCTATTTGATGTCATCATTCCTTCCCAGGATGTGGGTATAACTTCACACTCATTATATGGGTCTCTATCCAATGATATAACCCACTATGGCAAAATGAGCATTCACATATTCCCTAGGAGCCTATCCTCTGACAGAGTATCCCCTTTAAGCATATTAAACAGTAACTTTCCATATTATATTTTGGAAAAGGTTTTCTCAGCATTATACTCTCAACAAAATACCTGAAAATCTCCTATGTTCGTATTTGCCCCTCCCTCCCACCCTTTTCTTTGGAAATATTACCCTCCTCCCTTCCCTAGCCTCCCTCAAGCCCACAAACCCCACCCAAAGGTAACCCTATGCCCCCAGTTTATCCCTTTCTTGTACAAATACTTACCTCCATCTTATCATAGATTTCACCCATGCAGGTGTCAGCTTATATCCTTCTTCTGCTGCCAATTTCCTTTAAGCCTATCATCCAGTCCCTAGCTCTCTGAGGCAGCTTGGTTTACTAATTTCATATCACTGAGGTCATGTAGTATTTGTCATTCAATGCCTGCGTTGCTTCACTCAACAAAAGGTTCTCAAGATTCATCCATATTATCAGGTGTGCGTGTAGTGTATCTGTTCTTAAAGACGAGTAGTATTCCATTTTATGTATATACCACATTTTATTTATCCATTCATCTGTTGATGGGCATTTGGGTTGATTCCTACTTTTGGCAATAGTGAACAATGCTGCTATGAACATTGGTGTGCATCTATCAGTTTGTGTCCTTGTTTTCAGTTCTATTTGGTATATATCCAGCAGTGGAATTGCTTGGTCATATAGCAAATCTATGGTTAGTTTTTTGAGACACCGCCAACTGTTCTCCAGTATTGTTTGATCCTTCTGCATTCCCACTAGCAGTGGATGAGTGCTCCCATTCCTCCACATCCTCTCCAGCATGTGTATTCTTCTCTTTTTTTCATAGCTGCCAATTTTATGGGACTAAGATGGTATCTCATTGTAGTTCTGATTTGCATTTCCCTGATAGCTAGAGATTTGGAGCATTTTTCATGTGCTTTTTGCCATTTGTATTTTTTCTTTGCAGAATTGTTTGTTTAAATCTTTTACCCATTTTTAAATGGGTTATCTTTTTCTTTTCAAGACATAGGAGTTCTTTATATATGCAGGTTATAAGTCTCCTATCAGATATATGGTTACCAAATATATTCTCCCATTCTGTAGGCTCTCTTTTTACTTTCTTGACAAACTCCTTTGAGGTGCAGAAGGCCTAAATTTTTAGGAAGTCCCATTTATCTCTTTGTTCTTTTGCTGCTCGTGCTTTTGGTGTGAAGTTCATGAAGCCATTTCCTATTACAAGGTCTTGTATATGCTTCCCTAACCTGTTTTCCAAAGTCTTTATGGTCTTGGCTCTTATATTTAGGTCTTTGATCCATCTTGAGTTGATTTTTGTATAAGGTGTGAGATGATAATCCTCCTCTTTCATTCTTTTACATAGGGGTATCCAGTTCTCTAGGCATTTTTTTGTTGAATAGGCCATTCTCACCCAGTTGAGAGGGTTTGCTGGCTTTATCAAATATTATATGACTATATATATCAGGATCTATGTCAGAACTCTCAGTTCGTTTCCATTGGTCTGTGTGTCTCTCCTTGTGCCAATACCATGCTGTTTTCACTACTGTAGCTTTGTAGTATGTTTTGAAGTCAGGTAGTGTGACTCCTCCAATTTCCTTTTTCTTTTTCAATGTCTTTGGCTATTCAGGGCCTCTTTGCTTTCCAAATAAATTTCATAACTAGATTTTCTAGTTCCTTAAAGAATACTGTGTTGATTTTTATTGGGATTGCATTGAATGTGCAGATCAGTTTTGGTAGGATAGACATCTTAATAATATTTAGTCTTCCAATCTATGAACAGGGAATATTCTTCCATTTATTTAGGTTTTCTTTGATTTGCTTGAACAGTGTTGTGTAGTTCTCTGTGTATAAGTTTTTTACATCTTTAGTTAAATTTATTCCTAGGTATTTGATATTTTTTTGACTATTGTAAGTGGTATATGTTTATTGATTTCCTCCTGAGCTTGCTCATTATTGGTGTACAGAAATGCTACTGATTTTTGTGCATTGATCTTATGAGTTCTAGAAACTTTGTTGTAGACCTCTCAGAGTTTTCTATGTATAGGATCATGTCATCTGCAAACAATGGAACTTTGACTTCTTCCTTTCCAATTTGACTGCCTTGTATATCTGGTTCTTGCCTCGGTGCTTGAGCAAGTACTTCTAAGACAATGTTAAATAGAAGGGGAGAGAGTGGGCATCCTTGTATTGTTCCTGATCTTAGAGGGAAGGATAATAGGATTTTACCATTGTAAACAATGTTGGCTGTGGGTTTTTCATATATACTCTTTATCACATTTTAAAAGTTTCCTTGTATTCCAATCTTTTGGAGTTTTTATCAAGAAAGGGTGCTGTATTTTGGCAAATGCTTTCTCTGCATCTTTAGATATAATCATGTGATTTTTTCCCATCAATCTGTTTATATGGTGTATTTCATTGATTGATTTTCTTATGTTGAACCATCCTTGCATAGGTGGAATGAATCCCCCTTGATCATGATGTATAATTCATTTCATGTGTTGGTGAATACAGTTAGCAAGTATTTTGTTGAGGATTTTAGCTTCTACATTAGTTAGATTAATTTGTTTGTAATTTTCCTTTCTTGTGTCTTTGTTTGGCTTTGGTACTAGGGTAATGTTGGCATCATAGAATGTGTTAAGTAATGGTTCTTCTGTTTTGATTTCTTGGGAGAGTTTCAGCATGAGTGGTGTAAGTTCTTTCTGGAATGTTTTGTAGAATTCACCTGTGAAGCTGTCTGGCCCTGGGCGTTTCTTATTTGGGAGGTTTTTAATGACTGATTCTATCTCTTTACTTGTAATTGGTTTGTTGAGATCATCAATTTCTTCTTTCATCAATATAGGCTGCTTATGTGTTTCTAAGAATTTGTCCATTTCCTCTGAATTGTCATTTTTGTTGGAAACCTTTATGTTTTTATGTTTTTTAAACGTTTTTTAATATAACGTGCTTTGTGATCTATTAGCTTTAATAAAAAGTGTAAAAAATAGAAATAAATAAATAAATAAATATATCAATGACCAATATTGTTCACTCTGGACCATGCAGGATGCCTGGACCTGAAGTCTTTGATACTTTTCTTTGGTTTTTAGGATTTGGGTAGGAAAGCTTTTATATAAACTTCCAAATAAACATTTATTTTGTTCTATAAATATATATATATCATAACATTTACTTTTTGACTCCATAGTTTCTGATGAGTCTTACTGGACATCCCTTGCATGTATTGAGTCACCTATCTCTTTCAAAATTATCTCTTTATTTTGGCATTTGACATTCTGATTACTATGTGTCTCAGGGTAGGTCTATTCAAATTTGTTTAAACTAGCCTATGTTGTGCTCATTATATATGGATATCTATTTCATTCAGCATTCTTGGGAAATACTCAACCATTATTTCCTGAAATATTCTTTCTGCCCCTATTTATTTCTATTCTCCTTCTAGGACACCCATGACATGGAGGTTTGTGTACCTCATGCTGTCATTCAGTTCCCATAGACCATGGTCAATAATTTCCATTTTTTCTCTATCTGTTCTTCTATCTCGATTTTGGAAGTTGCATTTTCTAGCCCTCCTATTCTTTCTTCTGCCTCTTCAAATCTGATGTTGTATGCCTGCAGTGTAATTTTAACTTATTTCAATTTATTCATTAATGTATTCCTTTATGTAGAAGGAAATATAATATTCAATGCTTATCATGAAATAGTGGTACCTCTTCCAGTATAAACAAGGCTAAAATGAGAAAACTCCCATTTTCAGGACATGAACATAAACAAATTTTCTGTTCTGACATCATCAATGCAGAAAAAGCACTTTTTCAAGGGACAGAATCAAAGAAGTAACATTGATAGAAAAAATATGGTAAATCTAATGGTTGTCAGCATTGTTATAGAAATTTTGTGACAAAACTTCTAACTTTCTTTAAATGTTTTAAGTTTGAAAATTTCAGTTTACTATGCAGATTTTAGTCTCATTGAATGAAGTTTCAAAAGCATTTATATAACAGATAAATAGTAAATATCAATATGGCTGGGAACTATATATTTCTTTATTTTTTAAAGTTAAATTTAATAGATCACAAGGAATGTTGTATTAAAAAACATAATAAAACAAGAAACATAAGAGGTTCCCATACAACCCTCTCCCCACACCCCACCACATCATTTTTGTAAATTGTTTTTTTTGAAGATATTTTCATCACAAAAAAAGTTACACTAAAAAATATATGAAGTTCCTGTATACACCCCCATCATGCCATTCCTCCCACACCAACAACCTCCCTCATCATTGTGGCACACTCATCACACTCGTGGAACTATACATTTTTAAAACATAATTTTCAATATGCAACCTTTCAGAAAAATTAAATGTAAAGTTCATTTTATACCTTGTTCTTGATAATTTCTGGCAGTTCATTCCTTGCTTCCCACAGTCCTCACAGAATCAAATACGTGATTATAGTTAATAGAAGTTTTCCTGCTCAAAGCATGGGGTGTCCTCTTCAATAAATTCATTAGGGAAGTGGCAAGATTGTTGCACAGTAAAGAACTACAAGAGTCCCGGGACCTTGTACATGGAAGTAGGCACAAAACCCGTGAGCTTCATCCACTGCCCAACCAAACTGTTTTTGTTTTTTTACTCTCTGTGGCTAATTGCTATGCTTAAAGTTAGGAGGTGAGAGTCCCCCAACTACATTCCTCTTTTTTAAGACAAGGTTGATTATTCAGGGCCCCTTAACTTCAAAATAAATTTGATTATTGGCTTTTCCTTTCATGCAAAATAAGCTGTTTGGATTTTTATTGGGTTTCCATAGAATTTGTAAATCAGTTTGGTTAGAATTGACATCTTAATGATATTTAGTCTACCAGTCCATGAACACAGAATGTTAGTAAATTTATTTAAGTCTTCTTCAGTTTCTTTTAACAATGTTTTGTAGTTTTCCTTTGTGTCCTATATGTCCTTTATTTCCTTGGTTCAGTCTATTCCAAAATATTTTAGTAGCTATTATAAATGGATTTTTTCCTGATTTCCTCCATAGATTGCTGATCAATAGTTTAAAGAAATGGTATTATCTTTGCATATTAATCTTGTATTCTGCCACTTTGTCAAACTAATCTATTAATTTTAGTAGCTTTGTTGTGGATTTTTCAGGAGAGTCTAGATGTAGGAACATATCAGTGGAAAATAGTGAAAATTCTATTTCATTTCCTTTTTGGGTGCCTTCTCTTTCTTTATCTTGCCTAATTTCTCTAGCTAGACCCTCTAGACCAATAATGAATAACAATAGTGACAGTGGTCATCCTTGCTTTGTTCCTGATGTCAGCAGGAAGTTTTCAGTCTTTCACTCCTGAGTACAATGCTAGCTGTAGGTTTTTTTTTTCTTTCTTTTTTTTTTACATTTTTTAATTGATTTTGTAATAATATTACATTAAAAATATATATGTGAGGTCCCATTCAACCCCCCCCCCACCTCTCCCCCCCCCCCCCCCCCAGCAACACTCGTTCCCATCATCATGACACATCCATTGGATTTGGTAAGTACATCTTTGGTCACCTCTGCACCTCATAGTCAATGGTCCACATCATGGCCCATACTCTCCTCCATTCCATCCAGTGGGCCCTGTGAGGATTTACAATGTCCAGTGATTGCCTCTGAAGCACCATCCAGGGCAGCTCCATGTCCCAAAGACGCCTCCACCTCTCATCTCTTCCTGCCTTTCCCCATACCCATCAGCCACCATGTCCACTTTTCCCAATCCAATGCCACCTCTTCTATGTGGACATTGGATTGGTTGTGTCCATTGCACCTCTATGTCAAGAGGAGGCTCAGATTCCACATGGATGTTGGATGCAATCCTCCCACTTTCAGTTGTAATCACTCTAGGCTCCATGGTGTGGTGGTTGTCCTTCTTCAACTCCATCTTAGCTGAGTGTGATAAGTCCAATAAATCATATTGTAGGTGCTGGAGTCTGTTGAGGCTCAGGACCTGGCTATCACATTGTCAGTCCAGAGATTCAAATCTGCTAAATATATCTTAAACCCCAACATTAACTGCACCTCCATCACCTTAGCATGAAAGTCTTATGAAGGAAGATCCCATCTGAGTCCAGATTCATCACACATAAACACCAGTTCCAAAAAGGGGCCATCTGACCTGGTATTTAACCCCATCGGCCATGACCATAACTCCCATGGGTCTCTTTGCATTTTATCTAATTGAAAAAGCTTCATTCTATTCCTGTCTTTTGGTTTGTTTTTTTTAAACCCACTTGATCGTGTTGTATAATTCTTTTACTGTGCTTTTGGATTCTGTTTTCGAGTATTTTGTTGAAGATTTCTGCATGCATGTTTATTAGAATTATTGGTCTGTAATTTTCTTTTGGTAGTATCTTCATCTGGTTTTGGTTTCAGGGCAATGTTGGCTCCATAGAATGAGTTTGAAAGCATTCTTTCCCGTTCAATTTTTTGGAAGAGCTTGAGCAAGCATGGTATTAGATCATTTTTGAATGATTGGTAAAATTCACCTCTGAAGCTATCTAGTCCCGGGCTTTTTACCTTGGGAAGTTTTTAACGATTGTTTCAATATCTTCACTTGTTGGGGTTTTCTCTTTCTCCTAGAGTCAGTGTAGATGGTTCATGTGTTTCTAGGAATTTGTCCATCTCCTCTACATTGTCTAATTTTTTCCATACAGTTGTTCATAGTTTCTTCTTATGAACTTTCTTATGAACTTTTTGCTGAGTTAGTGGTAATGTCCCCCTCTTATTTCTGATTTTATTTATGTGCTTTTTCTCTTTTTTCTTTTTCAGTCTAGCAAAGGACTTGTCCATTTTGTTGATCTTTCAAAAAAATCCAACTTTTGGTTTTATTGATTCTCTCTTTTTTTTTCCTCTCAATTTCATTTATTTCTGCTCTGATCTTTACTGTTACTTTCCTTCAGCTTGCTTTGTGAATAATTTCCTGTTCTTTTTCTAGTTCCTCCAGGTGTGCCATTAGATCTTCAATGTTAGCTCTTTCTTCTTTTCTAATGTAAGCCTTGAGCACTATACATTTCCTCCTCAGCACTGCCTTTGAAGTGTCCCATATATTTTCATGTGTTTTTTAATCATTTTCATTCATCTCAAGATATTTGCTGAATTCTCTTGCAATTTCTTCTTTGACCCACTGATTTTTTAAGAGTGTGTTGTTTAAACTCCATATATTTATGAATCTCCTCTTTTCTGACCATTATTTATATCTAACTTCATTCCATTATGATCAGAAAAAGTATTTTGTATAATGTCAGTCATTTTAAATTTATTTAGACTTGCTTTATGATACAACACGTGGTCTATGTTGGAAAAGGATCCATAAGCACTTTAAAAAAAGATACGCCTTGCTGTTTGGGGGTGCAATGCTCTATAGATGACTTTTTAAAAATATATTTTTATTGAAGTTTATCATCAAGCATGAACATGCATAAGCAGTAAGTGTATAATACAGGTTGTGAACTTATAAAATAAACATGCATAACATCATACAGTGGTTCCATTCATCACCCCTCCACCAATAAACTGCATTCTTGTGAATATCTGTTACAAGCTATACAAGAGCATTTTCAGAATATTACTACGAACTATAGTCCCTAGTTTATATTTGGTATATTTTTCCCCATCTCATCCTATTTTTTAAAAATGTATGTTATTACAAAAGTTGTGAACCCACAAAACAATCATGCACATGTGTAGAATTCCAACACACCATCTCTTTCACCAACACACAGCACCTTTGTGGAACACTTGTTACAGATTATGAAATAATATCACCAGAGGATTACCAGCAACCATTGTTCACAGTGTACATTTGACACACTTTTTCCATAAACTCCATTATCAACACTGTACTTCTTTGGCATTAATGAAAGAGTATTACAGTATTGCTGCTTACCACAGTCTGTGGTCACACCAATTGTATATTTCCCATGCTTATCCACATTCCTACCACCTGCAATAGTGACATACATCTGCTCCAGCTTGCAGAAGGTCACTCTTGCAATTGTACCATCAACGAAAATTCTCATCCACCTATGTATTCACTGTGCAATTCAGTCCTTAGATTATTCTTTAGTTCTCTTTCAATTGAAATTTACTTCTCCAGACTTCCCTTCTCAGCCACAGATCCATTTATAAACCAACTGCTGCTCACTATAATGTGCTACCATCAAATCTATCCATCTCCACACCTTTACTATGAAGTTAATTAAAACTTCTACCTATATTAAATATCAGTATTTCTTCTCAAACCTCCTTTTATGTCCTAATAGCCTATACTCTAGATTTTAACTCCATACAGTTATTGTTCTTAATTAGTTCATATTAATGAGACCAGGCTATACTTAGCATTTTGTGTCTGCTTACTTCATTTAGGATGATGTCTTCAAGATTTGTACATGTTATCATAGTGTCCCAATTTCATTTCTTACTGCAGCATAATATTCCATCATATGCGTGTACCACATTTTGTTAATCCATTCATGGGGTGATGGACACTTGGGTTGTTTCCATCTTTTGACAATTGTGATTAATATAGCTATCTTTTAGGTCTAGTTCATTTATCATATTATTCAAGCTGTTTATGTATCCTCTGTGCAGATATTCTATCCCATACTGAGTGCAGTGTGTTGAATTCTCCATCCATTATTTTATTTTATTTTTTAATTTTAAGTTTATAATTTATTTTTTATTTTTATTTTTTGTCTTTATTTATTTTTTTAATATTACATTAAAAAAATATGAGGTTCCAATATACACCCCAACACCCTCACCCCACTCTTCCCCCCATAACAAAAATCTCCTCCATCATCATGAGACATTCACTGCATTTGGTGAATATATCTCTGAGGACCGCTGCAACTCATGGTTAATGGTCCACATCATAGGCCACACTCTCCCATATTCAACTGAGTGGGCCATGGGGGGACATACAATGTCCGGTAACTGTCCCTGCAGCACCACCCAGGACAACTCCAACCCCCGAAAATACTCCTATATCACATCTCTTCCTCCCAATCCCTACCTCCAGCAGGCACCATGGCCACTTTCTTCAAATAAATGCTACATTTTCTTCTATTACTAATCACAATAGTTCATGAAGAGAATATCAGTAAGTCCGCTCTAATCCATACTCTATTCCTCCATTTTGTGGACCTTAGAATGGTTGTGTCCACTCAACATCTATATCAAGAGGGGGCTTAGATTCCACATGGATGCTGGATGCAATCCTCCTGCTTTCAGTTGTAGGCACTCTTGGCTCCCTGGTGCGGTGGTTGACCTTCTTCAACTCCATGTTAGCTGAGAAGTGTAAGTCCAATAAACCAGAGTGTAGGAGCTGAAGTTTGTTGAGGCTCAGGGCCTGGCTATCACATGGTCAGTCCAGAGATTCAGGCTCCCTGCGTATATATTAAACCCCAGCACCACCTACAGTTCCAGTAAAAGTAAAAGGAGAGGCTTGTGAACAAAGATCACATCTGAGTCCAGCTCCATCACACAGAAACCCAAACTCCAAAGTAGGGCCAACTGACATGGCACTTAACTCCATCTGCCATGACCATAGAACCTGTGGATATCTGTAGCCCTCAGAAGAACCAATACCTGGGATTGAATCTACTTTATCTGTCTCTGGGACTCTGCTGAGGTGTGCATAAGGGCGACCTCTCTGATGACCTTCTGGCTCTTTTTGGAGACTCAAAGCCATATAAACTCATTTGTCCTTTCCATTTCCCCCTTTGATTCAGGTCAAAAAGCATTTTTAACTCCTGGTATTATATGTAGAATGAGATATTCTGGTGGTCTGAATTGACCCTTTTATTCAAGGTCATTTTCTAGTTACATCATCAGCTGGTACTTGTTAGTAATCCCTCAGTGCCAGGGAGGCTAATCCCAGGGAGTCATGTGCCATGCTGGGGGGAAGGCAACACATTTACATACTGAGTTTGCCTTCAAGACTGGCCACATTTGAGCAACATGGAGGCATTCAGGAGGTAACTCTTAGACACACTGCAGCCCTAGGCCTTGTTCTTATTTCAGGTGCACAGGCTTACAAGCATAGTCATAAGTATCAAGGGCTCATTGTTGGACCTTCATTCTTTTTTAGTCTTTGCCGTTGCACTTGGGGGATTGTTGCTGTTCCTTTAGAGAATGTGATAGAGCTCCCCGGCTAGGAACTCAGCACTCCCTCAGTTGTTGTTTTTAACTGTATCCACTATGAAAATATCCAAACATTTTTATGTACCCTGGATATAGGCCATGTAGAAATCCCTTCCAACAATGTGTCCCCCGTCAATAACATGCCACACCAGTATCCCTACCCTGCCATTGTTGAACCTCTCTGTGATCTAAAACTTCCTGAAAAGTGAAGCCCAATATATTGCCAGGTTCCCTTAATAGTAAAATGAAATATAGTGATGAGTTTAAAGGTTAGATACAGAATACATATTAATTTAGAAAAATTAAGGTAAAAAGAAATTATGGTATCAAAAAATTAAAAATGAAAAAGTGTTGTTTTTGATGTTTTGGCTTCCAGCACTGCAATAAGTGTTGCCCTGTATGCAATTTGGCAGGGCACTACTACCGTCTTTTCCTCAGTGTCTACATCCTATCATTTTCTTTTCTTTTTCTAACTATTGAGCTTATCTTCATGAAAGTTTTAGATCACAGTAACTCATATATGTAATATAGAGTACTCCCACAAATCCAACATAAAACCTTTTCCCTTCCACAGCAATAAATTTTTTACATATTCATATTTTATTTACTGAAACCAATGTACAGATATTGAGACAATAGCTTTCAAATAAGGTAACATTTGTGTTTACATTGTGGTTTATATTTTAGACTACACAATTTTCTAAATTTTTAGTTATCTTATGTTTTACATTATGATTTACATTTTAACCTATCAGTCCCAATATATTTTGGTGTAATTTAACATGTCATATCCATCCTTGTGTACTCTTGTTGAACACTTCTATTGCCCACACAGTTACATTGGTTCCATGTATTCAATACCTCTTTCCCCTTCCCCTTAGGGCCCACAGTGACAGTCAATCTTCATTGCTTCAAGGGCCATGTTCAGAGATACTTGCAACAGTGTTGAGGGCTTGACATGATCAACTGCCCTAATGCACTTGTAAGCACCATTTCTCTTGAGAGATACAGTACCCTCTATTTGATTGCATCAGTCCTCCCCAGGATGTGGGTATAGGTATACCTTGACTCTCATTATATGGGTCTCTATCCAATGATATAACCCATTATGGCAAAAGGAGCATTCACATATTCCCTAGGAGCCTGTCCTGCATCAGATTATCCCCTTTAAGCATCTTAAACAGGTAACCATCCTTATTATACTTTTGAAAAAGTTTTCTCAACATTATACTCTCAACCAAATACCAGACAATCTCCTATGGTCATATGTTCCCCAACCTCCCACCCATTTTTTTCGCATTACACATCGTCCCACTTTAGTCCCCCTCAAGCATGCAAAGCCCCACCCAAAAGTAACCCTATTCCCCCTTTTTCCCTTCTTTGTTCAAATACTTACCTCCAGCTTATCATAGATTTCACCAATGTATGTGTCAGCTTACATCCATCCTCTACCCACAATTTCCTTTAAGCCTATCATCCAGTCTGTAACTCACTGAGGCAGCTTGGTTTACTTATTTCATATCATTGAGGTCATGTAGTACTTGTCCTTCAATGCCTGGGTTGCTTCACTCAACATAAGGTTCTCAAGATTCATCTATGTTACCAGGTGTGTGTAGTGTTTTTGTTCTTAAAGCTGAGTAGTATTCCATTGTATGTATATACCACGTTTTTTTTATCCACTCATCTGTTGATGGGCATTTGGTTTGATTCCAACTTTTGGCGACAGTGAACAATGGTGCTATGAACATTGGTGTGCATATATCAATTTGTGTCCTTGTTTTCAATTCTACTAGGTATATACCCAGCAGTGGAATTGCTGGGTCATATGGCAAATCTATGGATAGTTTTTGAGAAACCACCAAACTGTCCTCCAGAATGCTTGTATCCTTTTGCATTCCCACCAGCAGTGGATGAGTGTTTCCATTCCTCCACATCCTCTCCAGCATTTGTAGTCCTCTGTTTTTTCATAGCTGCCAATCTTATGGCAATAAGATGGTATTTCATTGCAGTTTGATTTGTATTTCCCTGATAGCTTGAGATTTGGAGCATTTTTTCATGTGCTTTTTAACCATTTGTATTTCCTCTTTGGAGAAGTGTCTGTTTAAATCTTTTTCCCATTTTTTAAATGGGTTGTTTGTCTTTTTATTTTCAAGATATAGGAGTTCTTCATATATGCAGGTTTTAAGACTCCTATCACATATATGGCTACCAAATATTTTCTCCCACTGTGTAGGCTCTCTTTTCACTTTCTTGACAAACTCCTTTGAGGTGCAGAAGGCTTTAGTTTTAAGGAAGTCCAATTTATATACTTGTTCTTTTACTGCTTATGCTTTTGGTGTGAATTTCATGAAGCCATTTCCTATTACAAGGTCTTGTAGATGTTTTCCTACACTGCTTTCCAAAGACTTTATGGTCTTGGCTCTTATATTTAGGTCTTTGATCCATCTTGAGTTGATTGTTGTATAATGTGTGAGATGGTAATCCTCTTTCATTCATTTGCATATGGATATCCAGTTCTCTAGGCACCATTTGTTGAATAGGCCATTCTCTCCCAGTTGAGAGGGTTTGGTCGCTTTATCAAATAGTATATGACTATATATATGAGGATCTATATCAGAACTTCCAATTCCTTTCCATTGGTCTGTATGTCTTTCCTTGTGCCAATACCATGCTGTTTTCAATACTGTAGCTTTGTAGTATGTTTTGAAGTCAGGTATTGTGATTCTTCCTAATTTAATTTTTCTTTCTCAATATGTCTTTGGATATTCTGGGCCACTTTCCTTTCCAAATAAATTTCATAGCTAGTTTTTCTAGTTCCTTAAAGAATGATGTGTTGATTTTTATTGGGATTGCATTAAATGTGTAGTTCAATTTTGGTAGGATAGACATCTAATAATATTTCATCTTCCTATCCATGAACAGGGAATATTTTTCCATTTATTTAGGTTTTCTTTGATTTCCTTGAACAGTGTTGTGTAGTTCCCTGGGTATAAGTTTTTTACATCTTCAGTTAAATTTATTCCTAGGTATTTGATTTTTTTTGACTATTGTAAATAGAGTATTTGTTTCTTGATTTTCTCCTGAACTTGCTCATTATTTGTGTATAGAAATGCTACTGATTTGTGCGCTTTGATCTTATAATGTGCAACTTTACTAAACTCATTTATGAGTTCTAGAAGCTTTGTTGTAGACCTCTCAGGGATTTCTATTTATATGATCATGTCATCTGCATGTAATAGAACTTTGACTTCTTCCTTACCAATTTGAATGTCTTTTATATCTGGTTCTTGCCTCAGTGCCCGAGCAAATACTTCTAAGGCAATGTTAAGTAGAAGAGGTAATAGTGGGCAACCTTGTCTTGTTCCTGATCTTAGAGGATTTTAAGGATCTTAGAGGATCTTAGAGGATTTTAGGATTTCACCATTGTAAATGATGTTGGCTGTGGTTTTTTCATATATACTCTTTATCATGTTCAGAAAATTTCCTTGTATTCCGATCTTTTGGAGTGTTTTTATCAAGAAAGTGTGCTGTATTTTGTCAAATGCTTTTTCTGCATCTCTAGATATAATCAAGTGATTTTTTTCCTTCAATCTATTTATATGGTTTATTACATTGATTGATGTTCTTATGTTGAACCATTCTTGCATAACCAGAATGAATCCCACTTGGTCATGGAGTATAATTCATTAATTGTGTTGTTGAACATGGTTAGGAAGTATTTATTTTTTAGTGTCCAGGTTCATTAGAGAAATTTGTCTGCAATTTTCCTTTCTTGTGGTGTCTTTGTTTGGCTTTGGTACTAGGGTAATGTTGACATCATAGAATGAGTCAGGTAATGTTCCTTCTGTTTCGATTTTTTGGAAGATTTTCAGCAGGATTGGTGTTACTTCTTTCTGGAATGTTTTTAGAATCCACCTGTGAAGCCATCTGGCCCTGGGCTCTTCTTAGTTGGGAGGTTTTTAATGACTGATTCTATCTCTTTACTTTTGTTTGGTTTGTTGAGTTCCTCAATTTCTTCCTTCAGCGTAAAGGCTGCTTATGAGTTTTTAAGAATTTGTCTATTTTCTCTGAATTGTTATTTTTCTTGTAATATGGTTTTTCAATTTATCCTCTTATGATAGTCTTTATTTCTGTGGAGTCAGTGGTGATATCTCCTTTTCATTTCTTATTTAGTGTATTTGCATCTTCTCTCTTTTTTTCTTTGTTAGTCTAGCTATCGGTTTGTCTATTATATTGATCTTCTCAATGAATTCAGCTCTCAGTTTTTTTAATCTTTTCAAATGCTTTCTTATTTTCTATTTCATTTAGTTCTGCTCTGATATTTGTTCTTTCTTTCTTTCTTTCTTCTTCCTGTGGGGTTACTTTGTTGTTTTTTTTTTTTTACTACTTCCTTGAAATGTGCAGTTTGTTCTTCAATTTATGCTCTTTCTTCTTTTTTGAGGTATGAATTTATGGCTATAAATTTCCCTCTCAGTACTGCTTTTGCTGCATCCCATAAGTTTTGGTATGTTTTGTTATCATTTTCATTATTTTCAAGGTAGTTATTATTTCTTTTGAGATTTCCTCTTTGACCCACTGTTTTTCTAAGAGTGTGCTGTTTAATTTCCATATCTTGGTGTGAAATCTTGACCTTGGGCCTTTGCAGATTTCCAGTTTCACTCCACTCTGGTCAGAGTTATTATTTTGTATGATATCAATCTTTCTGAATTCATTGAGCCTTTCTTTGTAGCCTAAGATAAGGTCTATCTTGGAGAATGAGCCATGTGCACTTGAGAAAAATGTATATCCTGCTGTATTCGGGTATAATGATCCATATATAGCTATTAGATCCAGATCCTCTAATAGACTGTTCAATGTTTTTGTTTCTTTATTGATTCTCTTTTGAGATATTCTGTCCAAACTTGATAGTGGTGTATTAAAATCTCCCACCATAATTGTAGATGCATGTATTCTTTCACCTAGTTTTTCCAGTGTATGCCTCATGTATTTGGATGCACCCTTGTTAGGAGTATAGATATTTATGATTGTTCTTTCTTCTTGAAAGATTATCCCTTTCACTAATATGTAGTATCCTTCTTTGTCTCTCATATTTGTTTCAAATTTAAAGTTTATTTTGTCTGATATTAATATAGCTACTCCTGCCCTTTTTTTTTGGTTATTGATTGCTTGTAAGATTGTTTACCAGCCATTCACTTTCAACGTCCATGAATCCCTGGGTCTAAGACGTGTTTCTTGTAGACCACATATAGATGGGTCATATTTCCTTATCCAATGTCCCAGTCTGAATCTTTTGACAGGTGAGTTTAATCCATTGACATTCAGTGTTATTACTTTCAAGGAATAAATTATGTTAGCCATATTTTGTTTGGACTTGTGTTTGTCAAATTATCCTTATCTTTTTGTCCTTTTTGTTACTCTTACACTCTCTTCCATCTCTTCCTCTCCTGTTTTTTTTCTTTCTTCCTGCAAAACTCCCTTTATAATTTCTTGACCGGCAGGGTTCTTGTTGGCATGCTCTTTTAATTTCTGTTTATCTGTGAATATTTTGAACTCTCCATCATTTTTGAATACTAGTTTAGCTGGGTAGAGTATTCTTGGTTGGAAATTTTTTTTTTTTAGTACTTTGGCTATATCATACCACTGCTTTCTTGCCTCCATGTTTCAGATGAGAAATCAGCACTTCATCTTATGGAGCCTCCCTTGTATGTGATGGTTTTCTTTTCTCTTGCTGCTTTTAGAATTTTCTCTTTCTCTTGTGCATTGGATAATTTGAGAAGGATATGTCTTGGGGTGAGCCTGTTGGGATTTATGGTGTTTGGGGTTCATTGTGCTTCTTGGACATGTACATCAATCTCTCTCTGTTGATTTGGGAAGTTTTCAGTCATTATTTCCTCCAGCATCTCTTCTGCCCCTTTCCCTTTTCTTCTCCTTCTGGGATGCCTATAATATGTATGTATGTGCGTTTTGCATTGTCATTCAGGTCCCTAAGTCCTAGTTCGATTTTTTCTATCTTTTTATTGATCAGTTCTACTATCTGTTTGATTTCAGATGTACTGTCTTCCACATCATTAATTCTCTCCTCTGCCTATTCTAATCTGCTGCTATTTGCTGAAAGTGTATTTTTGATTTCTTTAACTGTGGTGCTCATCACCATCATATCTGTTATCTTTTTGCATATGTCTGCAATTTTCTATCCAAGTGTTTTCTTCATATTGTTAATCTCTTCCTTTACTTCATTAAGTTTTTCTCTAGTAAATGTTTTGAGATCTTTAATTACTTGTCCGATGTTCTGCTCCCCTCCCTGATTTTTAGTTTGTTCATTGGATTCAGCCATGTTTTCCTGATTATTGTTTTGGTTTGTTGTTGTTTCTGTCTAGTCATCATTTTATCTTGATGGTTTTAATCAGTTCCTTAGTTTCTTTATCTACTCTAGGGGATTAATTAGTTGTTTTTCATGCATAAGTGTTATGTCTTCTCTTTGTCACTTTGTTCTTTTTACTCTATTTTCTTGTTGCTGGCTAAGTTCACTTTGAAGGAAAATATTAGGGCCAGGGAAAGCAAAATGAGTAAGAAAAATGTATAAAATAGCACTGGTAATAATGTTAACAGAGCAACAATGTGAGATCTGGGAGAATGGATATTAGACTCATGTAATTTGTGTATAGTTATAGCAGTAAGTAGATTACCTATAATGACACAGTCAACTGAATATGGGGAGGAATATAGTATGAATTAAAAAGCCAGTGTTTTTTTGAGAGAGGGAAAGAGAAATGAAAGACAATAATATCAAGAGTGGATAAAAGAAAACAGAACAACCATATTAGAAATTAAATTCAGATAATTTGGGGACCAAAGAAAGGGTAGTGGAATGTAAGAGAAACAGTAAATGATGGAGGATAGAAAGATGTGGGGGAAAGGGAATAGTGTAGTTGGCCAAAATCAGTACACACAGAAAAGCGGAAATGGAGGATGAGGAAACCCAGCAAGTGTGAAGCACTCCCTGCAGCACCTATTACACAAAGAAAATAAACTAAGAAGAAAAAGATAGAAAAGAAAAAAAAAGAAGAGAAAAAGGGATTGGCAAAGAAAAGAGGGGGAAACAAGCAAGAAAAAGAAAATGAGAAAAAACCTAAATAAATGAAAAAGGACCTTGGAGGATAAAATGGGACAACAGACCAGGAGACCATGCAATATTAGCAACCAAGACAAATAAATAAACAAACAAACAAAAAAAGAAACACAAACACTGATGGTATGGGTAATCAATGATCTCAGATGGACCTCAGGGTATGGTGGATTAGGGGCTGGGAAGTCTGTGTTATTACAGACTCAAGGTGTGTGTGTCTCTGGAGCATGAGCCCCCAGAGTTTAGGGGATACAGACCTGAGAACCATGCTTCTGGTTAACAAAGGGCCTTGGAGCACCACAGGACAACACAGCCTTCAGGGATCCCTGCAGCTGGGTGCCAGCCCTAGGGGGAGGAGCTCTAACCAGAAGCTCTGACCTCCATGTCAGAAACCCAAAATTCCACCTCTTGCAAGAATCTCCTCCATCACTGTCTCACCAAATCGACTTCCAGACACCTCCTGCCCTGCAAGCCCCCATAACAGCCCACTCAGTATTTGGGAGCACCGCTGCACTACACTACAAAGATCCCAGAGACCACCGCAGACAGGCCACCAGCCCTAGGAGGAGGGGTTCCACCTAGAACTTTTGACGTCTGTGTCAGAAACTGAAAGTTCCACCTCGTGCAAGAATCTCTTCTGTTCACTGTCTCACCAAATTGACATCCAAACACTTCCTGCCCTGCAAGTCCCCAATACAGCCCACTCAGGGTTTGGAAACATGCTACACAACCTCCATCTATTATTTTAAAGAAATCTATTTCTGACTTCACCTTTGACAATGTGCACCCCATATATCATGGAGCACTCATTAGGTGCATAAATATTAATATACATTTTTTCATCTTGGTGAATTGCCCCTTTTATTAATATGTAATGACCCTCTTCATCCCTTATAACAATTTTGCATTTAAAATCTATTTTATCTGATATTATTATTACTATGCTAGCTCTTTTATGGTTAATATGTGTATGCAATTTATTTTTCCAATCTTTCACTTTTAATCTGGTTGTGTCTTTATATCTGAGGTGAATCTCTTGTAGACAGCATATGGATGGTGCATATATTTTATCCATTCTATCAGTTTATGTCTTTTGACTGGAACTTTCAAGAAATTAACATTAAATATTACTACTATAAAGAGACATTTCTTCATCCATTTTGTGCTTTGGATTCTGATGTTATATCATATTTTTGTCTGTCTTTTTACCCATTAATTTTCCCTTCCAAATAATCTTCATTTTTAAAATTTCTCTGAGTCTCTTGCACTTACTTTTTCCTTTCAGTTTGCAGCACTCCCTTTAGTATTTCTTGTAATTCAGGTCTATTTGTAACTTATTCTATCAATTTTTGTTTGTAAACAATTTGAATTCTTCCTCATTTTTAAGGGATAATTTTGCCAGATATATAATATTTGGCTGGCAGTTTTTTGCTTTCATTACTTTATAGACAGCATACCACTTTATTCTCCTCCATGGTTTCTAATTAGCAGTCAGCACAGTTTTATCAATGTTCTTTTGTATATGATGCTTTCCTTTTTCCTCATTTCATAATCCTCTCTTTATCTCTTGTTTTTATCATTGTGAATAGTAGGTGCGTCAGGGTTTATTTTGTTTGAAGTGTGTTGTCATTCTTGGCTATTGATATTTATGTCTTTCAAAAGGGTGCCAAAGTTTTTGGTCATTATTTCCTCAAATATTCTTTCTACCCCTTTTCTATTCTCTTTCCCTTCTGTGACATCAATAATGCATTTTGTTGTGCATTTTGCATTGTCATTCAATTCATTGAGACCCTGTTCCTTTTTTTCCCACTCTCTTTTCTTTGTGTTCTATCTTTTCCAATTAAGATATTCTTTCTTCAAAATCAGTAATTTTGTCTCAAATATTGTGTGTTTCATTACCATAAGGCCTGTTACTTTTCTTTGAAGGCTTTCAAGTTGTTCTTTTTGCCCACCCAGTCTCTTCTTAACATCTCTTATTTCTTTAGCCATATTTTCTTTAAATTCTTTGAAGTGATTTAGGATAGTTGCTTATTATCACTGATTGTCTTAAATCTTGTATCTCTCCAGAATATTTGTTTTGTTCCTTTGGCTGGGCCGTCTCTTCCTGTTCCTTAGTATGACTTGTAATTGTTTACTGATGTCCAGGCATCTGAATTTGTGAATTTATTTTGTTGGCCAATTTCTCTTCCTTGCCTAATTTTTCTTCACAGCTCTTCTTTCATATTTGGCTCATCTTATTGAAAGTCTTTAAATTTGCCTGCCTCAATCAAAATCAGTCCAGGGACTCACTAATGGGTTGCAAATTTTTTTGCAGGCGTAGGATACAGAGTTTTTGTCCATTCAATTTACATATTGGACAGTAGATGGTGCTCATTAGTGCACCTTTCCACAGAGGTGTTTTAGTCTGGTCTGTTCTGTGTTCCTGTGGTGAATCTCAAGAGCTGACATCCAAAGCAGTGTCTGCTGGCCTAATTCACCAAAGAAGAGCCCCTGGACTCCCCCTCCCTTTTCCCTTGAAATAACTGACATGGAAGAAAGTGTCTGTTTTCCTCTCAGCTGGCTACAGTATTCTAGGGGTTTTACCCCAGCATAATATCCTGGGGGTGAGGGAAGGTAGCTTTTCTCAGCTGCTGCCGGGGCTTGATAACTCATGTTTGTCATTTTGGCTTCTTAGCCTCTCATTCCTTCAACCTCCTGGGAGTTGTGTAGCAATGTCTTGGTCCATTGACCCCCAAAAGAGGGGTCTGAGAGCTTTTGGCTTTTTCTCCATTGTTTTTCTGAGACTATTGAGCTTTGCCTGTTAGTCCATCACACTCTAATGTATTTTTAATCTCTTTCATAGTGCCTTTCATTCACATAAGCTCTTTGACTTTTCTTTCAAATTGTTGTTTATGCTCAACCAGTGTTTTCTTAATATCCGTTATCTTTTTTCCATATTTTATTTCAATTCTTTTAATTAATTTACAAGAGTTGTGTAATTATCATTGATAAATTGTCTTAAATCTTTTATCTCTTCAGGATATTTGTTTTGTTCCTTTGCCTCAGCCATATTTTCCTGTTTCTTATTATGGCTTGTATTGTTTGCTGACATCTAGGCATCTGAACATTTTTGTGAATTTACTCTGATGAGAAATTTCTCTCTCTTACCTATTGCTTTTTCCCCACCAGTCTTCTTTGATATTCAGTTCAGTTTACTATATGCCTTTAAAATTGCCCAGCTTAAGTTATCAAAATCAGATCAGTGACTCACTAATTGGGCACAGATTTTCTCACAGGATTTAGGGTACAGAGTGAGCCAAAAGCAGTTTTTGTCCATGCATTTCTGCACAGGTATTTCAATCTCCATTTTCTTGTGTTTTGATCAGTCCAGAGCCAAGTTTCAAAGGTGACTCTGCTTGCAGAATTCACTGAATAAAATTCTTCCAACTCCCCTTTCCTTTTCCCTTGCAACTGCTGATAGGGAGAAAGATGTCTATTCCTTAGTCAACTATAGTGAACCAGGAGTTTTACTCCCAGCTTACTATTTTTAGTGTGGGGGAGGAAGCCCTTCCTGGCTACCATAAGTATTTGGTAACTCACATTTGTTGTTTCAGGTTGTCTCCCTGTCCTTCACACTCCTGGTAGTTGTGAAGCACTGTCCCCTTTTATTAGCTCCCAAAGCAGGCCCATTGGACAGCTTTTAGTTGTTTTTCTGTTGTTCTTGTGAAAGAATTGAGCCCTTCCTGCCTATTCTGGCGCTATCTTCCTACAATTCTCCTCTCAATTGTATTTTTTATTTTCATTTATTTTGCCAGTCATTACCATAAGAGCTGTTATTTTTTTTTTACATGATTTTAACTTCTTTGTGCTCATCCAGTGCCTTCTTAATATCATTAATCTCTTTTGCCATCTCATTGAATCATGTAAGCAGATTTGTTTGGACATCTGTCATTAGTCGTCTCCAATCCTGTATCTGGTCTGGAGGTTTAATTTGTTAGTTTGTCTGGACAATATCTTAATGTTTCTTATTAGGTTTATAACATTTTGCTGGTGTCTCAGCATCTGAGGTTTTCACGGTTTATTTTGAGCTCTGTTTCTCTCTTTAGCTTAGGTCTTTCTTGTTGGTTGACTTTTTAGCTAAAGCTCCTCATTGACACTTGTATCAACCTATTTTCAACCGTTATAATAGCTCATGATTAAAAAGTCAGATTTTTTCCACTCTTATTCCTCTGACTCTTACCCTCATTTTATGGTACAATTTTGATATTACTCTTGGTGCACTCATTTCATCCTGATGTGAGGTTAAGTCAGGCGAGCCGCCCATGTAACTAGTGCAGCTGCTCAGCACATTGTCGGATGAGAAAACTCTCTGGCAAGCACATGCTTTGGGGAACACCCTAAAGATGGTGCTGAAGCCTGAGGCAAAAGCATCTGAGTCTGCCCCTGTACTTGCCTCATCCCCCAGGACCAAGGGCAAATGAGCCTACCAGCCTCGCTGAATTAGCATAGCCAATTAGCTATAGACAGGCTTGCTAGCAGGATATAAAAGCTATAACACTTCAAGAGTAAACCAGACCTGCGTCCAGAACCAGCATCTCCAGAGCATTTACTGAGTCATCTCTTGCTCCACCGTCCTTACCTCTGCTAAGTTCCTGTTCTACAATAACTGGTGCCCAAACGGACACGCAGCAATCCTACAGTAAGCCGACTTGTGGTCGTCTCGTCTATAGTCAGTAAGTGACCCTTGCCATGGGCAATCTCTCCTCATATGAAAAGGCCCCACAGGCACATGCCCTGCACACTCTCTTGGCAAGTAGGCATGTAAAAATCACTGAAAAAGAGCTAAGTCAATATTGGGATCTTGTTGTGCACTTCAACCCCTGGCTCTCCACTGCTGCTTTATAGGATCCTGCCACTTGGGCAAAATTGCTTAAGCACATGCATTCGGCAGAAGTTCATGAAGGAAAAACCTTTCCCCTTGGTCTCATTCCTGCTCTTCTAGCTATCCATGCCTGTCTTATGGGCACTCTGTTAGAGGACCCTCCCCCAACCGCCCTTACAGTCATGGCTGCTACTCCCTCTACTCCGGTACCTCCCTATGAGCCGCCTACCACTCTTGCCTCTTCCTCTGCTCATTCTAAAAACCTATACCCGTCTCTAAAGGAAGTTCATAACAACTCTGAAACTTCCCCTTTTTTTTAAATTTTTTATTCATTTTCTAAAAATATTACATTCAAAAAATATGAGGTCCCATTCAACACCACCGGCCCCACCCCACCACTCCCCCCACAGCAACACTCTCCCCCATCATCATGACACATCCATTGCATTTGGTGAGTGCATCTCTGGGCATCGCTGCACCTCATGGTCAATGGTCCACATCATAGCCCATATTCTCCCACGTTCCATCCAGTGGGCCCTGGGAGGATCTACAATGTCCAGTAATTGTCCCTAAAGCACCACCCAGGACAATTCAAAGTCCCGAAAATGCCTCCACATCTCATCTCTTCCTCCCATTCCCTGCACCCAGAAGCCACCGTGGCCACTTTTCCCACACCAATGCCACATTTTCTCTGTGGACTTTGGATTGGTTGTGTCCATTGCATGTCTATGTCAAGAGGAGGCTTAGATTCCACATGGATACTGGATGCAATCCTCCTGCTTTCAGTTGTAGGCACTCTAGGCTCCATGGTGTGGTGGTTGACATTCTTCAACTCCATGAGAGCTGAGTGGGGTAAGTCCAATAAATCAGAGTGTAGGAGTTGAAGTCTGTTGAGACTCAGGGCCTGGCCATCATATTGTCAGTCCAGAGATTCAAAGCCCCTAGATATATCTTAAACCCCAGCACCAACTACAATTCCAGTAAAGTAGCATGAAAGTCTTGTGAAAAGAGATCCCATCTTTGTCCAGCTCCATCACGCAGAAACACCAGCTCCAAAGAAGGGCCAACTGACATGGCAGTGAACTCCATCTGCCATGACCATAGAGCCTGTGGGTCTCTTTAGCCCTCAAAAGAACCAATACATGGGGTTGTATCTACTTTATCTGTCTCTGAGACTCTGCTCAGGTGTGCATGATGGCAATCCTTCTGACAACATCCAGACATTTTAGAGACTCATAGCCATATAAACTCATTTCTCTTTTCCATTTCCCCCTTACATTAGGTCAAACAGCATTTTAAACTCCTATTATATGTAGACAGGGATATTCTGCTGCTCCGTGTTGAACCTTTAATTCAAGGTCATTTTCTAGTTGCATCATCAGCTGGTACTTGATAGTGATCCCTCGGTGCCAGGGAGGCTCATCCCCGGGTGTCATGTCCCATGCTGGGGGGAATGCATTGCATTTACATGCTGAGTTTGGCTTCGAGACTGGCCACATTTGATTAACATGATGGCTGTCAGGAGGAAACTCCTAGGCAAAGTGCTGCTCTAGGTCTTGTTCTTATTTCAGGTGTATAGGCTCACAAGCATAGTCATTAGTATCAGGGGCTCACTGTTGGACCCTCATTTCTTCCTGGTCCTTACTGTTGCACCTGGGGGACTGCTGCTGCTCCCTAGGGACCACGACAGAGCACCCCCGGCCAGGAACCCAGTAGCCCCCCAGCTGTTGTTTTTCATTGTTGCCACTATGAGTATATCCAAACATTACCATGCACCCTGGACATATGCCCTGTATAACTCCCTGTCAACCATATATCAACTGTCAATAACATCCTATACCAGTATTCCTCCACCGCCATTGTTGAACCACTCTGTGATCCAAAACTTCCTGAAAAGTGAAGCCCAATATAATGTCAGGATCCCTTACTAGTAAAATGAAATATAGAGATGGGTTTAAAGGTTAAATACAGAATACATATTGATTTGGAAAAATTCTAAATCCTATCTTTTTCTTTTCTTTTTTCCTAAATTATTGAGCTTCTCTTCACAAGAGCCTTAGATCACAGTAATTCATATACACAATATACGTTACTCCCACACTTCCACCATAAAACCTTTTCCCTTCCACAGTGATATTCTTATAACTTATTCATATCATATTTACTTAAACTGATGTACAGACTCTGAGACAATACCTTTCAAACAAGGTGACATCTGTGCTTACATTGTGGTCCATACTTTAGGATATAC
Organism: Dasypus novemcinctus; assembly: GCF_030445035.2. Taxonomy (NCBI): domain Eukaryota; kingdom Metazoa; phylum Chordata; class Mammalia; order Cingulata; family Dasypodidae; genus Dasypus; species Dasypus novemcinctus. The sequence goes on along the minus strand of NC_080704.1, from coordinate 89,037,040 downwards.
AGTTTTCTAAATTTTTAGTTACCTATGTTTTACATTATGGTTTACATTATTAGTCTGTCGTCCCCTATATGTTTTTGGTGTAACATTACATGCTTTATATCCATCCTTGTGCACTATCGTGAAACTCCTCTCTTACCCCCACATTTACCTTGGTTCCATCCATTTAACATCCATTGTCCACTCCCCTTGGGGCCCACAGTGCAGCCAATCTCCATTTCCCGAGGAGCCACGTCCAGAGATACTTGCATCAGTGTTCAGGGCCTGACTTGCTCAACTGCCCTAATGCCCTGGGAGCCATCCTTTCTCTCAAGAGATACAGTTCCCTCTTTTTTGATGGCATTAGTCCTCCCCAGGATGTGGGTCCACCCCCACTCTCACTACTTGGGTCTCTAGCCAATGGTACAACCCACTCTTGCAAAATGAGCATTCCCCAGGAGTCCGTCCCATGTCAGACCATCCTCTCTGAGCATCCTAAACAGGTAACTCTCTTAATTATATTTTGATACGGTTTTCTCAGCATTTTACTCTCAACCAACACCTGACACTCTCCTATGCTCACATGTTGCCCATCCCTCACCCCAATTTTTTGGGCACTCTTATCCATCCACCCATCCCCAGCCCCCCTGAAACCAGCAAAGCCCCACCCAAAGGCAACCTCTTGCCCCCATTTTATCTCTTCTTTGTGCTCATACTTACCGCCAGCTCATCATAGATTCCACCCCTGCAGACGTCGGCTCACATCTTTCCTCCACCCACTGATTTCCTGTAAGCCTCTCCTCCAGTCTCTAGCTCTCTGAGACAGCTTGCTTATTTCATATCATTGAGGTCATGTAGTATTTGTCCTTCAATGCCTGGGTTGCTTCACTCAGCATAAGGTTCTCAAGATTCATCCATGTTATCACGTGTGTTTGTAGTGTATTTGTTCTTAAAGCCGAGTAGTATTCCATTGTATGTATATACCACATTTTATTGATCCATTCATCTGTTGATGGGCATTTGGGTGAATAGCAACTTTTGGCGATAGTGAACAATGCTGCTATGAACATTGGTGTGCATATATTGGTTTGTGTTCTTGTTTTCAGTTCTGATAGGTATATGCCCAGCAGTTGTATTGCTGGGTCATATGGCAAATCTATGGTTAGTTTTTTGAGAAACCCCCAAACTGTCCTCCAGAATGGTTGCATCCTTCTTCATTCCCACCAGCAGTGGATGAGTGTTCCCGTTTCTTCACATCCTCTCCAGCATTTGTATTCTTCTGTTTTTTTCATAGCTGCCAATCTTATGGGAGTAAGATGGTATCTCATTGTAGTTTTGATTTGCATTTCCCTGATAGCTAGAGATTTGGAGAATTTTTCATGTGTTTTTTAGCTATTTGTATTTCTTCTTTGGAGAAGTGTCTGTTTAAATCTTTTCCCCATTTTTTAAATGGGTTGTTGCATCTTTTATTTTCAAGATATATGTGTTCTTTATCTATGCAAGTTATAAGTCTCTTATCAGACATATGGTTGCCAAATATTTTCTCCAATTGTGTGGGTTCCCTTTTTACTTTTTTGACAAACTCCTTTGAGGTGCAGAAGGCTTTAATTTTGAGGAAGTCCCATTTATCTATTTGTTCTTTTGCTGCTCGTGCTTTCAGTGTGATATTCATGAAGCCATTTCCTATTACAAGGTTCTGTAGATATTTCCCTGCACTGTTTTCCAAGGTCTTTATGGTCTTGGCTCTTATATTTAGGTTTTTGATCCATCTTGAGTTGATCTTTGTATAAGGTTTGAGATGGTAATCCTCTTTCATTCTTCTCCATATGGATATCCAGTTCTCCAGGCACCATTTGTTGAATAGGCCATTCTCTCCCATTTGAGAGGGTTTGGTGGTTTTATCAAATATTATATGGCTATATATATGAGGTTCTATGTCAGAACTTTCAATTCGATTCCATTGGTCTGTATGTCTCTCTTTATGCCAATATCATGCTGTTTTCACTACTGTAGCTTTGTCTATGTGTCTCTCCTTATGCCAATACCATGCTGTTTTCACTACTGTAGCTTTGTAGTATGTTTTGAAGTCAGGTAGTGTGATTCCTCCAATTTCATTTTTCTTTTTCAATATGTCTTTGGCTACTCAAGACAGCTTTCCTTTCCAAACAAATTTCGTAGTTAGTTTTTCTAGTTCCTTAAAGAAGGCTGTGTTGATTTTTATTGGGATTGCATTGAAAGTGTAGATCAGTTTTGGTAGGATAGACATCTTAATAATATTTAGTCTTCCTATCCATGAACAAGGAATATTATTCCATTTATTTAGGTCTTCTTTGATTTCCTTGAACAGTCTTGTATAGTTCTCAGTATATAAGTTTTTTACATCTTTAGTTAAATTTATTCCTAAATATTTGATTTTTTTATTTACTATTGTGAATGGTATTTGTTTCTTGATTTCCTCTTGATCTTGCTCATTATTGGTGTACAGAAATGCTACTGATTTTTGCGCATTGATTTTATAACCTGTGACTTTACTAAACTAATTTATGAGTTCTAGAAGCTTTGTTGCAGATCTCTCAGGTTTTTCTATGTATAGGATCATGTCATCTGCAAATAATGAAATTTTGACTTCTTCCTTTCAAATTTGAATGCCTTTTATATCTGGTTCTTGCCTCAGTGCTCGAGCAAGTACTTCTAAGACAACATTAAATAGAAGGGGAGACAATGGGCATCCTTGTCTTGTTCCTGAGTTTAGAGGGAAGGATTTTAGGATTTCTCCATTGTAAACAATGTTGGCAGTCAGTTTTTCATATATACTCTTTATCATGTTCAAAAAAATTTCCTTGTATTCCGATCTTTTGGAGTGTTTTTATCAAGAAAATGTGCCGTATTTTCTCAAATGTTTTTTCTGCATCTATAGATGTAATCATGTGATTTTTTCCTTCAGTCTGTTTATAATGGTGTACTACATTGATTGATTTTCTTATGTTGAACCATCCTTGCATACCTGGGATGAATCCCACTTGGTTGTGGTGTATAATTCCTTTAATGTGTTGTTGAATACGATTAGCAAGTATTTTGTTAAGTATTTTTGCGTCTGGGTTCATTAGAGAAATTGGTCTGTAATTTTCCTTTCTTGTGGTGTCTTTGTTTGGCTTTGGTATTAGGGTGATGTTGGCATCATAGAAGGAGTTAGGCAATGTTCCTTCTGTTTCAATTTTTTGGAATATTTTCAGCAGGATTGGTGATAGTTCTTTCCGGAATGTTTTGTAGAATTCTCCTGTGAAGCTGTCTGGCCCTGGGCTCTTCTTAGTTGGAGGTTTTTAATGACGGATTCTATCTCTTTACTTGTGATTGGTTTGTTAAAATCAATTTCTTCTTTCGTCAATATAGGCTGCTTCTGTGTTTCTAGGAATTTGTCCATTTCCTCTGAATTGTCATTTTTTTTTGGAATATAGTTTTTCAAAGTATCCTCTTATGATAGTCTTTATATCTGTGGGGTCAGTGGTGATATTTGCTTTCGCATTTCTTATTTTGTGTATTTGCATGTTCTCTCTTTTTTTCTTTGTTAGTCTCGCTAAATGTTTGTCAATTTTGTTGATCTTCTCAAAAAACCAGCTCTTGGTCTTGTTTATCTTTTCAAGTGCTTTCTTTTTTTTCTATATCATTTATTTCTGCTCTTATCATTGTTATTAGCTTCCTCGTTCTTCCTGTGGGATTACTTTGTTGTTGTTTTTCTAATTCCTCCAAATGTGCAGTTAGTTCTTCAATTTTTGCTCTTTCTTCTTTTTTGATGTATGAAATTATGGTTATAAATTTCCCTCTCAGTACTGCTTTTGCTGCATCCCATAAATTTTGGTATGTTGTGTTATCATTATCATTTGTTTCAAGGTAGTCGTTGATTTCATTTGAGATTTCCTCTTTGACCCACTGTTTTTCTAAGAGTGTGCTGTTTAATTTCCAAATCATGGTGTGAAATCTGGGCCTCTGACCCTTGCAAATTTCCAGCTTCACTCCACTGTGGTCAGACATATTATTTTGTATGATTTCGATCTTTCTGAATTCATTAAGCCTATCTTTGTGGCCTAGCATATGGTCTATCTTGGAGAATGATCCATGAGTGCTTGAGAAAATTGTATATCCTGCAGTGTTTGGGTGTAATGATCTATATATGTCTATTAGATCCAGGTCCTCTAATATACTGTTCAAATGTTTTGTTTCTTTAGTGATTCTCTTTTGAGATGTTCTGTCCATAGTTGATAGTGGTGTATTAAAATCCTCCACTATAATTGTAGATGCATCTATTGTTTCACTTAGTTTTTCCAGCATTTGCTTCACATATTTAGAGGCACCCTTGTTAGGAGCATAAATATTTATGATTGTTCAATCTTCTTGACAGATTTTCCCTTTCACTAAAATGTAGTATCCTTCTTTGTCTCTCACAATTGTTTCACATTTAAAGTCTATTTTGTCTGATATTAATATAGCTACTCCTGCCTTTTTTTTGGTTATTGTTTGCTTGTATGATTGTTTTCCAGCCATTCACTTTCAATCTCCATGCATCTCTGGGTCTAAGATGTGTCTCTTGTAGACAGCATACGGATGGGTCATATTTCCTTATCCAATGTCCCAGTCTGAGTCTTTTGATAGGTGAGTTTAATCCATTGACATTCAGTGTTATTACTTTCAAGGAATTATTTGTGTTAGTCATATTTTGATTGGACTTGTGTTTGTCATATTTTGTTTGTATTTTTTTCCCTTCTATTTTTGTCTTTTTTTGTTGTTGTTGTTCTTATACTCTCCTCCAACTCTGCCTGTCCTGTTTTTTCCTTTCTTCCTGCAGAACTCCCTTTAGAATTTCTTGAAGGGGAGGTTTCTTGTTGGCATACTCTTTCAGTTTCTGTTTATCTGTGAATATTTTGAATTCATCATTTTTGAATGCTAGTTTAGCTGGATAGAGCATTCTTGGTTGGAAATTTTTTCCTTTAGTCCCTTGACTATATCATACCACTGCCTTCTTGTCTCCATGGTTTCAGAGGAGAAATCAGCACTTAATCTTATGGAGCTTCCCTAGTATGTGATGGTTTTCTTTTCTCTTTCTGCTTTTAGAATTTTCTCTTTGTCTTGAGCATTGGATAATTTGACAAGTATATGTCTTGGTTTGGGCCTGTTGGTGTTTATGATGATTGGGGTGTGCTGTGCTTCTTGGATATGTACGTCTGTCTCTTTCAGTAGATTTGGGAAGTTTTCAGCCATTATTTCCTTCAACACTCCTTCTGACCCTTTTCCCTTCTCGTCTCCTTCTGGAATGCCTATAATACGTATGTTTGAGCATTTTGCATTGTCATTCAGGTCCCTAAGTCCTAGCTTGATTTTTTTATCTTTTTATCAACGAATTCTACTATCTGTTTGATTTCCGATGTACTGTCTTCCACATCACCAATTCTCTGCTTTGCCTTTTCTAGTCTGCTGATATTTGCTGGAAGTGTATTTTTGATTTTTTGAACTGTGGTGTTCATTCCCATCATATCTGTTATCTTTTTGTGTATGTCTGCAATTTCCTCTCCAAGTGTTGTCTTCATGTTTGTAACTTCTTCCTTTACTTCATTAAATTTGTCAGTGATAAATGTTCTGAGATCTTTTATTACTTGTGCAACGTTCTGCTCCCCTTCCTGATTTTTAGTTTGTTCATTGTATTCAGCCATGTTTTCCTGATTACTGGTTTGGTTTGTAGATTTTTGTTGCTGTCTGGTCATCATTTTATCTTGACGGGTTTAATCAGTTCCTTAGCTTCTTTGTCTAGTCTTGGGGATTAATTAGCTGTTGTTTTTGTGTAAGTGTTATATCTTATTTTTGTCACTTTGTTCTTCTTATTCTAATTTCTTATTGCTGTTTGAGTTCACTTTAAAGGAAAGTATTAGGGCCAGGGAAAGGCAATTGTGTAAGCAAGGAAAAAGTGTAAAGTAGTATTGGTGATAAATGTTAACAGAGCAACAATATGAGATCTGGGAGGATGGATATTAGATTCATGTACGTTGTGTAGAGTTATAGCAGTAGGTATAGTACCTATAATGAGGTAGTCGAGTGAATATGGGAGGAATATGGTATGATTTAAAAAGCTAGTATTTTCGTGAGAGAGGGAAAAAGAAAAGAAAGGTAATAGTTTCAAGAGTGTATAACAGACAGAAAACAAAACAAAGGTATTATAAATTAAGAGTTAGACACTTTGTGGATCAAGGAAAGGGAGGTGGAATATAGTAGAGACAGTAGATGATGGATGATATCAAGATGTAGGGGAAAGTGGATAATGTAGATAGCCAAAATCACTTCACACAGAGATGAGGCAGTGGAGGATGAGGAAACCCAGCAAATGTGAGGTGTTCCCTGCAGCACCTATTGTATAACTAATATAAAATAAAATAAGAAGAAAATGAGGGATGAGAGAGAGAAAAAACAGGAAAAAAAAGAGAAGAAAGGAGAAAGAAAAAGGGGGTGGGTAAAGAGCAGGGAACAGGTAGGGAAAAGAAAAAAAAGATATACTCCAACCACAACAGCAACAACAACAACAACAACAACAACAAACCCTAAATAATTGAAAAGAAAAGACTTTGGGGGATATGCTGGGAGAAAAGACTAGGGGATAATGCAATGTTAGCAATCAGGACATTAAAAAAATAATAAATAAAAAATAAACAATAAGATAAAATCAAAATAAAAACAAAACAAATGAAACAAAAAAGAAAAATGCACACATCGAGGGCTAACACATTCAAGGACCTCAGATGGACCTCAAGGTGTGATGGATTCAGGGATGGAAAGTCTGAGATATTGAAGACTGAAGAGGTGTGAGTCTCTGGGTTGTGGGCCACCAGGGTTTAGGGGACTCAAACCTGGCAACCTCAAATCTGGTCAACAGGGAGCCTGGGAGCACCACAGTGTAACGCAGACTTCTGGGATCCCCGCAGCTGGGTGTGAGCCCTATGGGGGAAGTCAGATCCGCAAACTCTATCTTATGTGCCTGAACCCCGCAATTCACTCACTCACTGGGGTCTATTCTGTGGATGTATCATCAATTCGGCTTCAGGACAGCTCCCACCCTATAAGCCCCCGGAATGGCCACCTGAGGGCACCTCTACACTGCAGCCAATTTAATGACGCAGATCAGAAGCCAGGCCCGGGGGTGGGGCTCCAGCTCAAAACGCCAACAGAGTCCAAAACCGAAATTCCCAAGCTTCACAAAATATTCCCCCAATCTGCTTCCAGACCTGTCCGCCCCCCCCCCCCCCCCCCGCCACTCCCTGTAACAGCCTCCTGGTTACATCCCTTTATTGCCAGCAATCTAAGTCCACTGCAGATCGGCAGCTGGGTTTGCGGGCGCGGGGCTCCAGGTGGAATTGCTATTACTTGTGTCTGCAATAAAAAATTACCCACTTCACAACGAAACCCCTGTTTATGTCCCCAAATCGGTCTGCAAAGGCGTCCCATCCTGTCAACCCCCTAACAGCCTGCCCAGGGCTCGCAAATTCCCTAGTACCGCAGAGCCTCCAAAAAGCACAGCCGCAGCACTTGTTCTGTGGCTCCACCCACCCCAGGAGGGAGCGTCCCATGAGCAGCTCTCACCTCCGTGCAATAGAGGCAGTAGACAGAAAGGTCTCCCATGCTGCAGCCGTGGATGCATTACTCAAAGATCTGCTCTGGGAGGTAGCAAATTCAGAATGCCGCCGAGCAATTACGCCATTGTACAATGGCACCCCTGAGGATTGGATACTTGCTTGTAGGGATATTGGGGCTTCCTCGGCAGCTGTCCTTGCAGCGGCATTGGCTGATCACCTAAACATCAGAAATACAAGTAAAATATGTTATAAATGTCACCAGCCTAGTCATTTTGCTAAAGAGTGCCAAACCGCTGCAGTGCCAAAAAATTAAAACTGCCCTCCCTCAGTACACCCTCGCTGCGAAAAGGACTGCATTGGAAAAGAGACTGCTGCTCCAAAACTGATGTGCTAGGAAACCCTCTGCCACCTTTAAATGAGACACGGGGCACCTTTCAGCCCCACCAGTAAGAGAGGCCCCCTTGTCCGAAATATATTGGAATATTCCCATAACACAAAATAAAGCTTGGCTAACTCTTACGGTAGAGGGAAAACAAATCACTGGCCAAATAGATACTGGAGCAGACATCTCTGTCATTAGCTCAGCCGACACTGATCCTAAATGGCCTCTTAAAGCAGGCCCAATAATTCAAGGATTTGAGGGCTTAAAAGCTTCTCACCAAATTGCGAAACCTTTAAAATGGACAGACCCAGACGGCGAGCCTCGGGCACCTTCTGCCCTCTAGTGTTAAGTAACCTTACCAACATCCTTTGGGGATGAAATGTTCTCCCAAAACTCGGAGATGTTCTCACTACCAGTCACCTCCAATCCTAAGGGCCACTGATCCACCTCTATTTACAATATCAAAACCCAAGCCTATTAAATTAACCTGGAAAGCCCAAGAACCCCTCTGGGTGGACCAGTGGCCATTGCCTCGAAATAAATTTGAGCACCTAGAAGCTCTCGTTCAACAACAGTTACAACTGGAACATATAGAACCCACTGTTAGCCTTCATAACGCTCCCATATTTGTAAGACAAAAAAAATCAGGAAAATGGAGACTCCTACAAGAACTTAGAAATATCAAAAAACAAATGGACAAAATAGGCTCTCCTCAGCCAGGGCTCCCGCACCCCTCCGCTATCCGTAAAGGAAGCTAAATCTTCGTTCTGGACTTAAAAGACTGCTTTTTCTCTATCCCCTTACATGAAGATGACCGCCCATATTTTGCATTTTCAATACCTACCACGAACAATGAGGCACCCCATGCAAGATATCAATGGAAAGTCCTACCACAAGGCATGAAAAACAGTCCTGCAATATGTCAATATTATGTTAGCTCAGCCACCCATCCACTACAGCCCTATTGCCAGGTTGTCCATTATATGGATGATATTTTAATAGCTCATCCTAACCAAGTTCACCTAACCAAGTGCTTTAAATCACTTCTGAATAATTTAGAACAAATAAACCTACATGTTGCCCCAGAGAAAATGCAGACCTTACCACCATATAGCTTCCTAGGCTACACTATCACAAATTTTATAGAACCAACAACTCCCTCCTTCGTATTACCCAACAAATGTACTTTAAATGAACTGCAACGGCTATGTGGAGACATAAATTGGCTTCGCCCTCAATTAGCTATAACCACACAGGAACTCAAGCCTCTTTTCAGTTTGCTGGAGGGCGATCCCGACCCTTCCAGCGTTGGAGAAATTGACACCCCTACTCACGAATGCATACGCAAAATAAATCATCAACTGAAACACTTAAAATTAGCTCGTTATCAACCTAAATTGCCACTCCTTGCGCTTGTCCTTGCCACTCAAAGCACACCCACCGGAGTTCTATACCAAAATTCACCCCTTTATTGGGTTCACTTGTCTCTCAGCCTTTTAAGAAAAGTTACCTCCCAATGTGATGCCATTTGCATCCTTGGGGGAAAGCTTCGAAAAACAGCCACCCTATTATATGAAACAGAGCCCGACACTATCAACTTACCATTTACACAAGAACAAATGCAACATCTAATACCGAATAACCTAAATATGCAAATCTTATTATCAGGTTACACAGGACAAATAGATAATCACTTGCCAAAAGATAAATTAATTACTGCCATGGACCTCTTACCATTTACCCTCTCTTCACATGCTTTCCCCTCCAGCACTCGTATCCCTCATGCACCCTCTATATTTACAGATGCTAACAAAACTCACAGTGTTGTTGTCATTAAATATACTAACGCATCACAATCAGTCCAAGTTGAGCCTCACACTGGCTCTGTTCAACATGGTGAGCTTTATGCCCTTTTACTAGTCTTCCTCTATTACCAATCCATTCCTTTCAGCATTTTCTCTGACAGTGCACATACAGCTAATACCATCAGGGCTTTACCATATGCTGTGCTTAACACCAAAAACAAACCTATAGATCATCTACTTGCCTTCATCCAACACCTATTAAAAAATAGAAAGCTCCCCTGGTACATTCAACACATTCATTACCAGACTGTACTCCCAGGTCCTCTTGCCAGCGGCTATGCCCTAGCAGACTCTTCACTAGCTGTCCGACTCTTAACCACAGATATTGATCAAGCAAGAAAACTCCATGCAAAATTCCACATGTCTGCTCACTCCCTACGTCAACTATTTCCTTCTTGAACACACCAACAGTGCAAATACCTCACCCACGCATGCAAACACTGTGGCCCTCTTCTTCCGCTGGGCCCACTTCAGCCACGAGGTGTTAACCCTCCTGGCTTGCATCTGAATGCCATTTGGCAAATGGACATTACTCATGTACCAACCTTTGGAAAGATAAAATTTCTTCATGTAACAGTGGACACCTTTTCCAAATATGTTTTTGTTACTGCATTAGCTGGGGAAAAAAACCAAACATGTTATCACTACCTGTCTTCAGGCCTTTAATCAAATGGGCATACCATGGGCTATAAAAATGGATAATGGACCCTGCTCTTCTTCTAAGCAATTCCAAGAATTCTGCAAAACATGGCACATTACACATAAAACAGGTATACCATATAATCCACAAGGTCAAGCCATCATAGAACGCACACACGCTACACTCAAACAACAAATCAAAAATCAACAGGGGTAATTCCCCCAGGACAATCCCAGAGATACCTTAAACAAAGTCCTAATTACCCAAAATTATTTTTCATTCAATGATACAGGCTACAACCCTGCCAGGTGACATTGGGGTGGGCTTAAAGATGCCCCAACCACCCTGCCTCTAGTTAGGTGGAAGGACTCCCTCACCAATGAATGGAAAGGGCCCCACCCCCTATTAACCCAAGGGAGAGGGTATGCTTGTGTCTTTCCAGAAAATGCAGAAAAGCCAATCTGGGTTCCCAGCTGGTTCGTCTGACCAGCCAACAAGGATGAGCTCTGCACCTAGCAACCCCCCTGCAACTGACGCCAACAGCCATCCCTCTCTTCTGCACCAAATCAAAGGAGAACAACCCATCAAATGACCGTGTGCCCGACGACCATGGAAACACGACCACGACCATGGAAACACGACCTCAATGACTAGTCAACTGGGGAGACATCAAAAATTTATGCCATGAAACTCAATGCCTCGCACCCCTAAATCCAACACCGGAACAACTCTTCCTCCTCATCTGTGTGCTGCTTATGGCTAACTCTTCCCCTGCCACTGGTGAAATGCTATGGAAGGCCATAAAACAGCCTCCTCTGGTCCTGCCTCTCGCCACTGACTCTCCACAATTCCCCACCATATTTACCAATAACTGTTTTATTGGACTCCCATGTCTCGAAAATGAACCTATACAGCACCCAGGGAATTTTTTGCTAGATGTCTCAAATCCTCCTATCCTAAAATTCACCACCCAAAACATGACACAATCAGCAAATAATGAAACATTGGTACAGCTCTTACAATATGAAACAGGAAACTCTTTTGAAAATAGAAAGTCTTCAGCTTCAACAGGTAACCGCAATGGCACTTATAAAACTATCTTGGGGCATTTCCCCCTTGCAAATAAACCAAATGTGAAGCTCAACAACAATGCTCAAAGGACGTCTCCTCCATGGATTAGATGCTCCTACTTACCCACCATCGGTTGTCCCTCTTGCACTATGCTGTCTCCTGAAAACAATTGTGATAACTGCATCGCATTCAACGACCCACCTCAACTCACTCCATCCCTATGAACATCTAGTCCTGTGCTTCCTGCTATCGGATCCCCATGACAAGGCCGTTATTCTCGCTTTGCTATATGAACTGTCTTCGGTAGATGGACTTCATCTACCTACTTAGATGCCTGCTTAGATCTTCACCCCTTCATAATCATAAATGCTATGATTGGTAATGGAACTTGGGCATACAATGCCACAAATGAAACAGACTGGGTCATTGATCTCACTAAGACTAACAATACCACCTTTAACATACAGGCCCAACCTTGTGTCACTCTCCCATTTTTAATTCTGGTTTCTGACAACGAAACCTTCCAATGTAATTCCTCACAATGCTCTCTTACCAATTGCTGGAATAGCACCTCTCACACTTTTGCCCTCATTGTCAGAATACCTTCCCTCATATGGGTTCCCATTAACGCCTCTGATTGGGATGGCCCCACTGCAGTAGTTACACATAAAAGTTTCAGAGAAAAAAGGGCAGTTGGCACCATAATAACCCTTATCACAACTATCATAACTAGCATCTCAGCAGCTGCCACCAGCATTGTCTCATTAGTGCAAACTGGAGCCAATGCACAAGCTGTAAATCAGCTTGCAGAATGTACTGCCTCTGCTATGCAAACACAAAACTTTCTAAATAACCATACCCATGGCAGATTGCTTAATTTACAGCAGCAAGTAGACCTTCTAGAAGAAGAAGTACAGCAGCTAATACAGCTACTGCGAATTCCCTGTGACACGAAATTTCCCCACATCTGTGTCATGCCAGTTACAGTTACCAATCTAACTAAAACCAGATTAGAATTGAAAAAACAACTACTAGGGAATTGGAACAATGAATTCCTAAACTTCACTACACAGCTTACCCATTCTATCATTGCCATTAACAACACCCAAGCAATAGCTTTAAATGTCACTCTATTCACTGATGTTCTCAATAAATTACATTCCTTCTTCTCCCTTCCCAAACTTGTTACCTTTGCTATCATTGGAAGTGCCTTTATTATCAGTGTGCTTTGTCTCAGATGTGTAATACTTCAATTGTGCAACATGTGAAAGGATATTAAAGCCTCAGCAATTGTTCAGCAGACAAAGGTAAGTGCTCTAGAAACAGAAGAAGGTAATGCAGAAGTCTTATCACATGCCGCAAATATATTCAGCCTTGCTGTTCTGCAAAAGCTGCAGAACTAAAAATCATCAATAGTGTTGCCACAGAGCTTGACTGGTAGCCAATGATGGGTGAGATCCTCAGAGGGGGACAACCTAAGGCAGGCACAGTCACCTTGACCCACTTGCTTTACAATTTTGGCTCTGCACCTCGCTTCTTGAATTAAAAAAAAAGGGGGAAATGAGGTTAAATCAGGCGAGCAGCCCATGTAACTAGGGCAGCCACTCAGCACATTGTCAGATGAGAAAACTCTCTGGCAAGCACATGCTTTGGGGAAAACCCTAAAGATGGCGCTGAAGCCTGAGGTGAAAGCACCTGGGTCTGCCCCTGTATTTGCCTCATCCCCCAGCAACAAGGGCAAATGAGCCTACCAGCCTCGCTGAATTAGCATAGCCAATTAGCTATAGACAGGCTTGCTAGCAGCATGTAAAAGCTATAACACTTCCTGAGTAAACCAGACCTGCATCCAGAACCAGCATCTCCAGAGTGTTTACTGAGTGGTCCCTTGCTCCGCCATCCTTACCTCTGCTAAGTTCCTGTTCTACAACACTGAAGAGAAAACTTTCTTTCCTCTGTTCTTCCTCCAGGAATGCTACTCTGCTCTGCTTGTCTTTTATTTGTCTCTATATTTTCAAAACTCTTTTTTCTTTATCTATCTGTTATTACCTGGAAGACTAATTTTGATAGCAGTGTCCCCTGGAGATTACCTCCACACATCATATAGCCCACGTCTGTGGGGTTGAATTAGAGGCCTCCATGGCTTTCTGAGGTAGGTGGGCTGATTCTGCCCATGTTGCCCTGAGAAAGAGTTCAAACAATGCCCAACTTCCTCTCCTGTCAGACAGGAGGCCCAGACCAGTGGTGGCATGCAGCTTTCTAACCAGGGCATGCTGAAACTCATTTCTACTGCCCCAGGAGGTAAATGTTTTTCAGTTGACCCCACTTCCATTCCTGACATTGGCAGAGTTAAAAGGAAGGCTGCTGACTTCTTTCTGGCTTGAGTGGATTTAACTTTAGAAGTGCTCAGAATTGACATCTAGGTAGTCAAATTTTCTAATTTATAGCCATAGTTGGTAGCATGCCATGTGCCCCTGTGATGATCTTTGAAAGGGAGTTTGTATTTCCAGCCAGGGAGTGACTCCCGAAGTGTCCTGCCACAGCAGTGGGAGTAGGCACCAGCCTCCTCAGTGTGGTGAGATTTATACACATATCTTCAGTATCCACCTGCCCTTCTCTGGATTGTGTAAGGTGTTATTCTGGTTCTTGGAGCCCCTCAAACCAAAGATTTATAAAGACCCTGATTGATTACTAGTTACTCCATAGGATGAACTGAATCTTAGAGCTCCCTACTCTGCCACCATTTTGGATCCCTCTCCCAATTGATTTTTGACAAGGATGTCAGGTTTGCTCAATTGGGAAAGAATAATTTCTCTGACAAATGGAGCTGGGAAAACTAGACATTAAAAAGCAAAAGACCAGATTCATAGATACTTGCAACAATGCTGAGGGCTTGACACAGTAGACTGTCCTGCTCCTTTGGGAACCACCAATGCTCTTGAGAGACACCCTTTCTTCTGTTTCAGAACATCATGTCTCCCCAGGAAGGGAGTACACTTTTCCACTCATTGCATGAGTCTCCACCCAATGTTATAACACACTGTGACAAAATGACCTCTCACACAGTTCATAGAAGCCTGCCCCAGTGTCAGATGCACGGTATTAAGTACCTTAAATAAGTAACCCTTCCTTACTATATTTCTTTTTTGCTCTTGTTGTTGCATATCTTTTTTGTGTTTATTTATTTTTTAATGTTACATTCAAAAAATATGAGGTCCCCATATACCCTCACCCCCTCATCCCACTCCTCCCTCCATAACAACAATCTCCTCCATCTTCATGAGACATTCATTGCATTTGGTGAATACATTTCTGAGCACCGCTGCACCTCATGGTCAATGGTCCACATCACAGCCCACACTCTCCCACAGTCCACCCAGTGGGCCATGGGAGGATATGCACTGCAGGAGGGCATGTCACTGCAGCACCACCCAGGACAACTCTAACCCCCAAAAATGCCCCCACATCACATCTCTTCCTCCCACTCCCTACCCTCAGAAGCGACCATGCCACTTTCTCCACACTAATGCCACATTTTCTTTGATTACTAATCACAATAGTTCATGAACAGAATATTAGTAAGTCCACTCTATTCCTCCATCCTGTGGACCTTAGAATGGTTGTGTCCACTCCACATCTATATCAAGAGGGGGCTTAGATTCCACATGGATGCTGGATGCAATTCTCATGCTTTCAGTTGTAGGCACTCTTGGCTCCCTGGTGTGGTGGTTGACCTTCTTCACTTCCATGTTAGCTGAGTGGGGTAAGTCCAATAAACCAGAGTGTAGGGGTTGCAAGTCTGTTAAAGCTCAGGGCCTGGCTATCACATGATAAGTCCAGAGATTCAGGTCCCCTGGGTATACATTAAACCCCAGCACCAACTACAGTTCCTGTAAAAGTAATAGGGAGACTTGTGGACAAAGATCACATCTGAGTTCATCTCCATCACACAGAAACACAAACTCCAAAGTAGGGCCAACTGACATGGCACTGAACTCCATCTGCCATGACCACAGAACATGTGGGTCTCTGTAGCCCTCAGAAGAAACAATGCCTGGGGTTATATCTACTTTATCTGTCTCTGGGACTCTTCAGTTGTGCATAAGGGCAGCTTATTTCCTAAAGAGCTTTATCAACATTATAGTTTCAAGCACATATCTGACAATCTCCCATGTTCACCTGCTCCCCTGGTCTTCCCCCCAGTTCCATGAACCATCTGACCCATACTTCCAACCCTAGACCCCTCAAACCTGCAAAGCCCCAACAAATAGTATTCAAATACCCACATCTTATCTCTTCCCTGCACAACTTACCTCTTCTTTATGATAGATTTTGCTCATGAAAGCATCAGCTCACAACCTTCTCCTCCCCCAAATTTCCTGCAGGTAAATGCATTACCTTCCCCCCAGAGTGGGGCATGACTCCCATGATGAGCCTCCTTGGCATTGAGGGATTACTACCAATCACCAGCTGGTGATGCAACTACAAAAACATTGAATAAAAGTGGGAAATGATAAAGACTTCAAAAGTAGTAGGGAACAAAATTCCAATGTAGCCCTCAGAAGCTTTGGAATTTGTGTTCCTGAGTGTGATGGAGTTGGACTCAGATGTGACCTTTCTAAACATGCCTCTTCTGTCACTTTTACTGATCCTGTGGTTGGCACTGTGATTGGTGTATACTCAAGAGACTTGTACCTCTGTATTGGCCATGTATCAGCTGGGTACTAAGGGTCAGCAGTGTTGCAACTGCTACTCTCAATTTCATTGAATTTACCCAAGTCAGCTAACAAGGAGGTGAAGATGTTGAACCACCACACCAAGAAACTGAGAGTGACTACAACTGCAAACAGGAGAACTGCATGCAACAACCATGTGGGATCTAAGGACTTCTCAATATGGGGGTGGAGTGGACATCACCATCCCAGGGACCACAAGATGGAGAAATAAAATATGGATTAGAGTGAACTCACTTCTATTCTACTATATAACTATTGTGACTAGTAATGGAAGAAATTGTAGCACTGATGTGGAGAATATGGTCATAGTTGTTGCTGAGGGCAGGAAGAACAAAGAAGAGATGTGATGTGGGGGCATTTTTGGGACTTGGAGTTGTCCTAAATGCTATTGCAGAGACAGATGCTGGACATTAAAGATCCTGCCATAACCCACTGAATGGACAGGGGAAGAGTGTAAACAACAATGTAAACTATTATCCTTGCAGTGCAACAGTACTCCAAAATGTATTCACCAAATGCAGTGAATGAGCCACAATGATGAAAGAGGTTGTTGATTTGGGAGGAGTGGGGTGGAGTGGGTGTAGGGTATATGGGAACCTCTTATATTTTTTAATGTAACATTTTTTGTAATCTATGTATCTTCCAAAACATACAATAAAATGCATAAATAAAAAAAAGAGCAGAGAGGTCATCAGAGGGATCACACTTAAGCACGTCTCAGCAGGATCCCAGAGGCAGTCATATTATATACAACCCAGGTAAATGTACTCCACAGGGTTACAGAGACACACAGATTCTGTGGTCCTGGCAGTTGGCTCTGGAGTTCAGTGCCTTGTCAGTGGGCCCTACTTTGGAATTTGTGCTCCTGAGTTTGATGGAGTTGAACTCAGATGTGTCCTTTCTTGACATGCCTTTTCTGTCAATATTACTCAAGCTGTGGTTGGCACTGGGGTTGATGTATTGTCAGGAATCTTGATTCTCTGGACTTGCCATGGGCCAGCTGAGCCGTGAGCCTCAGCAGAGTTGCAACTCTTACTCTTCAGTTCGTTGGATTTACCCACGTCAGCTAACAGGAAAGTGAAGTTTGTCAACCAGCACACCAGGGAACCAAGAATGGCTACCACTGCCAGCAGGAGAATTACATCCCTCATCCATGTGGGATCTAAGCTCCCTCTCAATTTTGAGGTGGAGTGGACATAACCATCCCAGTGTCCACAGGATGAAGGAATAAAATATTGATTAGAATGGACTTACTGGTTGGTATCCTGATACAACTATTGTGACTCTAGGAATGGAAGAAATTGTATCATTGATATGGAGAGAGTGGCCACAGTAGTTTCTGAGAGCAGGAAGAAGGAAGAAGAGATGTGATGTGGGGGCATTTTCGGGACTTGGGGTTGTTCTAAATGATATTGCAGGGACAGATACTGGGTATTATATATCTTACCATATCCCTCTGAATGGGCTGGGGGAGAGTGTAAACTACAATGTCAACTAGAATCCATGCAATGCAGCAATGCTCCAAAATGTATTCACAAAATGCAATGAATGTGCCACAATGATGAAAGAGGTTGTTGAAGTGGGTGGAGTGGGGGTGTGGGCTATATGGGAAACTTTCATATTTTTTAATTTAACATTTTTGTGATCTATATACCTTTAAAAACTTAAAAATATTGTGCCAAAGAAAAGAGAGAAGAATTAAGTACAAAAACCACAAAAACAAAAACAGAGGAAGGTGGATCTTACCTCACACTATCTTCAAATGTCAACACCAAGTTGATCATAGATCTAAATATTATAACCAAATATCTAAATCTCCTAGAAGAAAAGTTACAGAAGATTCTTCAGGACTTTTTGAGATGCAATATTTTCTTAGATTTTTATACCGAAAGCACAAGAAACATAATGAGAAAAAGAGAAATAAGATATCACCAAAATTAAAAACTTTTGTGCATCAAAGGGCTTCATCATGAAAGTAAAAAGAGTACCTACAGGATGAAAGCAAATATTTGGAAACCACTTATCTGATAATGGTTTTATATCTAGAATATATAAAGAAGGCCAACAACTGAACAACAAGAAGACAATCCAAACAAAAAAATGTATAAAATGTTTGAATAGACATGTCTTCAAAGAAGATGTATGGAAGTCTTAAAAAGCTCACATCACTAGCCATTAAGGAAATGCAAATCAAAGGAACAACAAGATACCATTTTACATCCTCTAGAATGGTTACTATTAAAAACTGAAGGTATGTTTTGAAAAGGATATAGAGAAATAGGAACACATGTTCATTGTTTGGGGGAATGAAATGGTGAAGCTGCTGTGAAATACAATTTGGCGGCTCCTCAGAAAGTTAGGTGCAGTATTACCATGTGACCCAGAAATCCCAAATCTAGGTATAAACTCAAAAGAATTGAAAGCAGGGATTCAAACAGATATTTGCACACTGAGGTCGATAATGACATTAGCCACAATTGCCAAAAGATGGAAGCATTCTACATTTCCATCAGCTAATGAGTGAATAAAGAAAACTTGGTATATACACTCAAGGGATTATTAGTCAGATATGTAAGAGAATGAACTTCTGATAAGTATTAAAACATTATGTGCCTTGAAGACATGATGTTGAGTGAAATAAGCCAGATTCAAAAGGATAAATAATTTGCACGTCTCACTGATATGAAATAATCAGAATAAGATAATTTGTAGTCAGAAATTAGAAGACAGGTAACCAGATCCTGAGGTGGGAGTAAAGATTTAGGAGTTTATTCTTAATTGGTACATAATTTCTTTTTGGTCTGATGGACCAGATTTGGTAATGGATGGTGGTAATGACAGAATATCATAGTGAATGTAATTAATAATACTGTATTGTATATTTGAGTGTGGTGTAAAGGTAAGGTCTTGGGTTGTGTATATGCCATTAGAATAAAAATTTATAACAATTCCTAAGTTATATTTAAAAAATTGAAGTAAGAAAATATAAGATAGTATTAGTGAGCTCTATTGTAAATTATGGACTGTAGTTAATAGTACAATGATAATATTTCTTCAAATGTAACATTAACATCCTAATCCAAAATGTTAAGCTAGACAGGGTATATAAGAACTCTGCATTTTTACATGAATATTCTGTAATGCTACAACCTAATAAAAATTATATTAAAATTAGTAGCATACAGTAAAAACCTTATGTGGCAAGATGGTGTCTGAGTGAGTGCACCTCATAGTCTCTCCTGCAAAGAAGCGGTCAAGCAGGGCTGGAAATTTTTGTGGACGAGGCTGTTTCAGGGTTTTACAGGGCAGGAGGTGTCTGAACATCGATTTGGTGGGACGGTGACAGAGAAGATTCATGCAAAATGTAGAATTCAGGGTCTCTTTCACAGAGATCAGGGCTGCATGTGCGATGCTTCCCCCTGGGGTGGGAGGCACGGTGGTGATTCCTGGAGGCTCTGCTGCACTGGGGAATTACTAAGCCCTGAGCAGGCTATTTGGGGGCTTGTGGGGCAAGAGGTGTCTGGAAGCTGATTTGGTGAGACAGAGACAGAGGAGATTTTTACGAGACATGGAATTTTTGGTTTCTGACATGGAGATCAGAGCTTCTGGCTAGAGCCCCATCCCCTAGGGCAGGCAGCCGATCTGTGGTGGTCCCTGAATTGTTCATAATACAGAGGCATCCCCAGCAGGCTGTTTCAGGGGCTTGCAGGGCAGGAGGTGTCTGGAAGTCAATTTGGTGAGAAAGAGACGGAGGAGAATTTTGCGAGACATGAAATTTTAGGTTTCTAACACAGAGACTAGAGCTTCCGGTTAGAGCCCCTCCCCCTAAGGTGGTCCTTGAATTGTTTGTAATACAGAGGCGCCCATAACAGGCTGTTTTGGGGGCTTGCAGGGCAGGAGGTGTCCTGAGGTTGACTTGGTGAGACAGTGACAGAAGAGTCTCTTGTGAGATGGGGAATTTTGGATTTCTGACAGAGGTCAGAGTTTGCATATGTGACCCCCCCAAAGGGCTGGGGCCCAGCTTCGGGGATGCCTGAAGGCTGTGTTGTTCTGTGGTGTTCCCAGGCTCCCTGTTAACTGGATTGATGGTTCCCAGGTCTGTGTCACCTAAACCCTGGTGGCCCACACCACAGAGACTCACACCTCTGGAGTCTACAATATCACAGATTTCCCATCCCTGAATCCACCAAGATGTGAGGGCCATCTGAGGTCCTTGATTGTCCTAGCCCTCAGTGTTTGCATTTTTTTTCCTTTTTATCTTTTTTCTTATTTTTTTAAGTTGTCTTGGTTGCTAATATTGCATTATCTCCTAGTCTTTTCTCCCATTGTATCCCCCAAGGTTCTTTTTCATTTATTTAGGGTTTTTTTCTTTCTTCTTTTTTTTTCTTGCTTGTTTCCCTCCCTTTTCTTTGCCCACCCCCCTTTTTGTCTTCTCTTTTTTCTTTTCTCTCTTTTTCTTCTTATTGTGTTTTATCTTACTTATACAATAGGTGCTGCAGGGAATGCCTCACATTTGCTGGGTCTCCTCATCCTCCATTTCCTCATTTCTGTGTGAATTGATTTTGGCCACCTACATTATTCCCTTTCCCCAATGTCTTGCTATCCTCCAACATGTACTGTTTCTCCTACATTCCACCTCCCTTGCTTTGGTCCCCAAATTGTCTAACTTTTAACTTCTAATACCTTTGCTTTGTTTTCTGTCTTTTATCCACTCTTTATAATATTGTCTTTCATTTCTCTTTCCCTCTCTCATAAAAACACTGGCTTTTTAATTCATATTATATTCCTCCCCATATTCAGTTGACTATCTCATTATAGGTACTCTACTTACTGCTATAAGTCTACACAATTTACGTGACTCTAATATACATTCTCCCAGATTTCATATTGTTGCTCTGTTAACATTTATTACTAATACTATTTTATACATTTTTCTTTTTTACACAATTGCCTTTCCCTGGCCCTAATATTTTCCTTCAATGTGAACTCAGCCAGCAACAAAAAATTAGAATAAGAAAACAAAGTGACAAAGAGAAGATATAACACTTATGCAGGAACAACAGCTAATTAATCCCCAAGACTAGACAAAGAAGCTAAGGAACTGATTAAACCTGTCAAGATAAAATGATGACTAGACAGCAACAAAAAACTACAAACCAAATGAATAATCAGGAAAACATGCCTGAATCCAATGAACAAACTAAAAACCAGGAAGAGGAGCAGAACATTAGACAAGTAATTAAAGATCTCAGAACATATATTAGAGACCAACTTAATGAAGTAAAGGAAGAGTTTAACAATATGAAGAAAACACTTGGAGAGGAAATTGCAGACAAACGCAAAAAGATAACAGATATGATGGGAATCAAAACCACAGTTCAAGAAATCAAAAATACAGTCGCAGGAAATAGCAGCAGATTAGAAGAGGCAGAGGAGAGAATTACTGATGTGGAAGACAGTACATCAGAAATCAAACAGATAGTAGAACTGATCGACTAAAAGGTAGAAAAAACCCTGCTATGATGTAGGAACCTGAATGGCAATGCAAAATGCACAAACATATGTATTATGGGCATCCCAGAAAGAGAAGAGAAGGGAAAGGGGACAGAAGGGGTGTTGGAGGAAAGAATGGCTGAAAACCTCCCAAATCTACTGAGACAGACAGATGTACATATCCAGGAAGCAAAATGCACCTCAAACCTCATAAACCCCAACAGGCCTACACCAAGACATATACTTGTCAAATTATCCAATGCCAAGACAAAGAGAAAATTCTAAAAGCAGCAAGAGAAAAGAAAACCATCACATACAAGGAAGGCTCCATAAGATTAAGTGCTGATTTCTCATCTGAAACCATGGAGGAAGGAAGACAGTGGTATGACATAGTTAATGTAATAAAAGAAAAAAATATCAAACCAAGAATTCTACACCCAGCTAAACTAGCATTCAAAGATGATGGAGAGTTCAAAATATTCACAGATAAGCAGAAATTGAAAGAGTATGCCAACAAGAAACCTCCCCTTCAAGAAATTCTAAAGGAAGTTCTGCAGGAAGAAAGGAAAAAACAGGACAGACAGAGTTGGAGAAGAGTGTAAGAGCAACAAAAAGACAAAAAGAGAAGAAAAAAACAAACAAAATATGACAAACACAAGTCCAATCAAAATAAGGCTAACATAAATAATTCCCTGAAAGTAATAACACTGAATGTCAATGGATTAAACTCACCTATCAAAAGATTCAGACTGGGACATTGGATAAGGAAATATGACCCATCTATATGCTGTCTACAAGAAAAACATCTTAGACTCAGAGATTCATGTAGGCTGAAAGTGAATGGTTGGAAAACAATCTTACAAGCAAACAATAACCATAAAAAGGCAGGAGTAGCTATATTAATATCAGAAAAAATAGATTTTAAATGCAAAAGAATTGTGAGAGATAAAGAAGGATACTACATATTAGTGAAAGGGACAATCTCTCAAGAAGAACGAACAATCATACATATTTATGCTCCTAACAAGGGCGCCTCCAAATACATGAGGTAAACACTTGAAAAATTAAGTGAAAAAATAGATGCCTCTACAATTAGAGTGGGAGATTTTAATACACCACTATCAACTTAGGACAGAACATCTCAAAAGAGAATCAGTAAAGAAACAAAATATGTGAAAAGCATATTAGAGGAGCTGGATCTAATAGACATATACAGATTGTTACACCCAAATACAGGAGGATATACATTTTTCTCAAGTGCACATCAATCATTCTCCAAGACAGACCATAGGCAAGACAACATAGAAAGACTTAATGAATTCAGAAAGATCGAAGTCATACAAAATAATATCTCTGACCACAGTGGAGTGAAGCTGGAAGTCTGTAAGGGCCAGAGGCCCAGATTTCACACAAGATCTTGAAATTAAACAGCACACTCTTAGAAAAACAAA
Source organism: Dasypus novemcinctus (assembly GCF_030445035.2). Lineage (NCBI taxonomy): Eukaryota > Metazoa > Chordata > Mammalia > Cingulata > Dasypodidae > Dasypus > Dasypus novemcinctus. Next base: position 89,013,819 of record NC_080704.1, on the reverse strand, counting down.
AACAGTGGGTCAAAGAGGAAATCCCAGAAGAAATCAATAACTACCTTGAAACAAAAGATAATGATAACACAACATACCAAAACTTATGGGATGCAGCAAAAGCAGTACTTAGAGGGAAATTTATAGCCATAAATTCATACATCAAAAAAGAAGAAAGAACAAAAATTGAAGAACTAAATGCACTTTTGGAGGAATAACTAAAAAAACAACAAAGTAATCCCACAGGAAGAAGAAAGAAAGAAAGAATAAAGATAAGAACAGAACTAAATGAAGTAGAAAATAAGAAAGCCTTGAAAAGATAAGCAAGACCAAGAGCTGGTTTTTTGAGAAGATCAATAAAATTGACAAACCCTTAGCAAGACTAACAAAGAAAAAAAGACAGAAGTTGCAAATACACAAAATAAGAAATGAGAAAGGAGATATCACCACTTACCCCACAGAAATAAAGTTTACCATAAGAGGATACTTTGAAAAACTATATTCCAAAAAAAAATGACAATTCAGAGGAAATGGACAAATTCCTAGAAACACTTAAGCAGCCTATATTGATGAAAGAAGAAATTGACGATCTCAACAAACCAATCACAAGTAAAGAGATAAAATCAGGCATTAAAAACCTCCCAACTAAGAAGAACCCGGGGCCAGACGGCTTCACAGGTGAACTCTACAAAACATTTTGGAAAGAACTAACACCAATCCTGCTGAAACTCTTCCAAAAAATCGAAATAGAAGGAACATTGCCTAACTCATTCTATGGTGCCAACATTACCCAAGTACCAAAGCCAAACAAAGAAACCACAAGAAAGGAAAATTACAGAACAATTTCTCTAATGAAACCATATGCAAAAATACTTAACAAAATACTTGCTAACCGTATTCAACAACACATTAAATGAATTATACACCATGACCAACTGGAATTCATTCCAGGTATGCAAGGATGGTTCAACGTAAGAAAATCAATCAATGTAATACACCATATAAACAGATTGAAGGGGAAAAAATCACATTATTATACTATTGATGCAGAAAAAACATTTGACAAAATACAGCACACTTTTCTGATAAAAACACCCCAAAAGATTGTAATACAAGGAAATTTTTTTAACATGTTAAAGAGTATATATGAAGAAAACCACAGCCAACATCGTTTACAATGGTGAAATCCTAATATCCTTCCCTCTAAGATCAGGAACAAGACAAGGATGCTGACTCTCTCCCCTTCTATTTAACACTGTCTTAGAAGAACTTGCTTGAGCACTGAGGCAAGAACCAGATATAAAAGGCATTCAAATTGGAAAGGAAGAATTCAACATTTCAGTATTTGCAGATGACATGATCCTACATATAGAAAACCCTGAGAGATCTACAACAAAGCTCTAGAACTCATAAATGAGTTTAGTAAAGTGGCAGGTTATAAGATCAATGCACAAAAATCAGTAGCATTTCTGTGCACCAATCATGAGCAAGCTCAGGAGGAAATCAAGAAAGAAATGCCATTTACAATACTAAATAAAAAAATCAAATACTTAGGAATAAATTTAACTAAAGATGTAAAAATCTTATACACTGAGAACTACACAAGACTGTTCAAGGAAATCAAAGAAGATCTAAATAAATGGAAGAATATTCCCTGTTCATGGATAGGAAGACTAAATATTATTAAGATGTCTATCCTACCAAAACTGATCTACACATTCAATGCAATCCCAGTAAAAATCAACACAACATTCTTTGAGGAACTAGAAAAACTAACTCTGAAATTTATTTGGAAAGGAAAGAGGCCCTGAATCACCAAAGACATATTGAATAAGGAAAATGACATTGGATGAATCATACTACCTGCCTTCAAAATATACTACAAAGCTACAGTAGTGAAAACAGCATGGTATTGGCATAAGGAGAGACACACAAACCAATGGAATCGAATTGAAAGTGAGGATATAGATCCTGATATATATATAGCCATATAATATTCAATAAAGCCACCAAACCCTCTCAAATGGGAGAGAATGGCCTTTTTAACAAATGGTGCCTGGAGAACTGGATATCCATATGTAAAAGAATGAAAGAGGATTACCCTCTCACACCTTATACAAAGATCAACTCAAGATGGATCAAAGACCTAAATATAAGAGCCAAGACCATAAAGACTTTGAAAAGCAGTGTAGGGAAACATCTACAAGACCTTGTAACATTAAAAGCCTTCATGAACTTCACACCAAAAGCACGAGCAGCAAAAGAACAAATAGATAAATGGGAATTCCTCAAAATTAAAGCCTTCTGCACCTCAAAGGAGTTTGTCAAGAAAGTTAAAAGGGAACCCACACAATGGGAGAAAATATTTGGCAACCATATATCTGATAAGAGACGTATAACTTGCATATATAAAGAACTCCTATATCTTGAAAATAAAGAGATAAACAACCAATTTAAAAAATGGAAAAAATACTTAGACACTTCTCCAAAGAGGAAATACAAATGGCTAAATTGCACATGAAAAATGCTCCAAATCTCTAGCTATCAGGGAAATGCAAATCAAAACTACAATGAGATTCCATCTTAGTCTCATAAGATTGGCAGCTATGAAAAAAACAGAAGACTACAAATGATGGAAAGGATGTGAAGAAATGGGAACACTCATCCACTGCTGGTGGGAATGCAGAAGGATCCAATCATTCGGGAGGACAGTTTGCAGTTTCTCAAAAAAGTAGCCGTAGATTTGCCATATGACCCAGCAATTCCACTGCTGGTATATACCCATTAGAACTGAAAAGAAGGACACAAACTGATATATGCACTCCAATATTCATAGCAGCATTGTTCACTATCGCCAAAAGTTGGAATCAACCCAAATGCCCATCAACATATGAATGGAAAAATAAAATGTGGTATATACATACAATGGAATACTACTCTGCTTTAAGAACAAATACACTACAAACACACGTGATAACATGGATGAATCTTGAGAACCTTATTTTGAATGATGCAACCCTGGCATTGAAGGACAAATACTACATAACCTCAATGATACGAAATAAGTAAACCAAGCTGCCTCATAGAGCTAGAGACTGGATGATAGGCTTACAGGAAATTGGGGGGTAGAGGAAGAATGCAAGCTCACACACATGGGTGAAATCTGTGATAAGCTGGAGGTAAGCATGTGTACAAAGAAGGGATAAAATGGGGGATATGGTTATCTTTGGGTGGGGCTTTGTGGGCTTGAGGGAGGGTAGAAATGGGCAGATGGGTAATATTGCCCAAGAAATTGGGGGGGAATTGGGGCAACATACGAACATAGGAGATTGTCAGGTGTTCATTGAGAGTATAATGCTGAGAAAACCTTTTCAAAATTTAATAAGGAAAGTTACCTGTTTAAGATACTTAAAGGGGATAATCTGATGTAGGACAGACTCCTAGGGAATATGTGAATGCTCATTTTGCCAGAGTGGGTTATATCATTGGGTAGAGACAATATAATGAGAGTGAAGGTGCACCCACATCCTGGGGAGGACTGATGCCATCAAATAGAGGGAACTGCATTACTCAAGAGAAATGGTGGCTCCCAGGGCATTAGGGCAGTTGAGTATGTCAAGCCCTCAACACTGTTGCAAGTATTTCTAAACATGGCTCTTCAAGAAATGAAGATTGACTGTCACTGTGGGTCCTGAGGGGAGGGGGAAATAGGTATTGAATAGATGGAACCAACGTAACTGTGAGGGTAATAGAAAATTTTCACAAGAGTACGCAAGGATGGATATAAAACATGCAATATTACACCAAAAATATATAGGAGCCAATAGGTTAATAATGTAAATCATAATGTAAAACATAGGATAACTAAAAATTTAGAAAATTTAAAGGCTAAAGTATAAACCACAATGTAAACACAATTGTTACCTTGTTTGAAAACTATTGTCTCAACATCTATACATCAGTTTCAGTAAATATGATATGAATATGTTAAAAGATTATTGCTGTGGAAGGGAAAAGGTTTTATATTGGATATGTGGGAGTACTGTATATTGTATATATGAATTACTGTGATCTAAAACTCTTGTGAAAATAAGCTTAATAATTAGAAAAAAGAAAGGAAAAAGGATGTAGAATTTTTCCAAATTAATATGTATTCTATATCTAACCTTTAAATTCATCACTATATTCCATTTTACATTAAGGGAACCTGGCATTATATTGAGCTCCACTTTTCAGGATGTTTAGGATCACAGAGTGGTTCAACAATGGCAGTGGAGGAATACTGGTGTGGGATGTTATTGACGGGGAACATATGGTTGACAGGGAGTTACACAGGGCATGTGTCCAGGGTGCACGGTAATGTTTGGATAAATTCATAGTGGAAACAATTAAAAACAACAGCTAGGGGGTTGCTGGGTCCCTCACCAGGGGGGTCTGTCATGATCCCTAGGGAAGCAGCAGTAGTTCACCGGGTGTAATGGCAAGGACCAGGAGGGAATGAGGGTCCAACAGTGAGCCCCTGATACTAATGACTATGCTTGTGAGTCTGTGCACCTGAAATAAGAACAAGGCCTAGAGCAGCAGTGTGCCTAAGAGTTCCCTCCTGAGAGCCTCAAATGTGGCCAGTCTCAAAGCCAAACTCAGCATGTAAATGCATTACCTTCCCCCCAATATGGGACATGACTCTCGGGGATGAGCCTCCCTGGTGCCGAGGGATCACTACCAAGTACCAGCTGATGATGTAACTAGAAAATGACCTTGAATAAAAGGTTCAACTCGGACCAGTAGAATATCCCTGTCTACATATAATAACAGGAGTTAAAAATGCTTTTTGACCTAAATCAAGGGGGAAATGGAAAGGACAAATGAGTTTATATGGCTATGAGTCTCTAAAAAAGAGCCTGGAGGTTATCAGAGGGGTTGCCCTTATGCAAACCTGAGCAGAGTCTCAGAGACAGATAAAGTAGATACAGCCCCAGGAATTGGTTCTTCTGAGGGCTACAGAGACCCACAGGTTTTATGGTCATGGCAGATGGAGTTCACTGCCATGTCAGTTGGCCCTTCTTTGGAGTTGGTGTTTCTGTGTGATGGAGCTGGACTCAGATGTGATCTCTTTTCACAAGCCCTTCCTGTTACTTTACTGGAATTGTAGTTGGTGCTGGGGTTTAAGATATATCTAGGGGACCTGAATCTCTGGACTGATCATATGATAGCCAGGCCCTGAGCCTCAACACACTTCAGCTCCTACACTCTGGTTTATTGGACTTACCCCACTCAGCTAACATGGAGTTGAAGAATGTCAACCACCACACCATGGAGCCAAGAGTGCCTACAACTGAAAGCAGGAGAACTGCATCCAACATCCATTTGGAATCTAAGCTCCCTCTTGACATAGATATGGAAAGGACACAACCAATCCAAAGTCCACAGGATGGAGTAATAGAGTAAGGATTAGAGTGGACTTACTGATATTCTACTCATGAACTATTGTGGTTAGTAATCGAAGAAAATTTGGCATTGGTTTGGAAAAAGTGGCCATGGTGGCTGCTGGGTGTGGGAAATGGGAGGAAGAGATGAGATGTGGAGGCATTTTAGGGACCTGGAGTTGTCCTAGGTGGTGCTGCAGGGACAATTACCAGACATTGTAGATCCTCCCATGGCCAACTGGATGGAGCATGGGAGAGTGTGGGCTATGGTGTGGACCATTGACCATGATGTGCAGCGATGCTCAGAGCTGTATTCACCAAATGCAATGGATGTGTCATGATGATGGGAGAGAGTGTTGCTGTGGGGTGAGTGGTGGGGTGTGTGGGGGGGTGGGAGGTTCATGGGGACCTCATATTTTTTGAATATAATATTTTTAAAAAATGAATTAAAAAACCTTATGCAGCACAGCAAAGGCAACATTCAGAAGGAAATTTTTAGCTGCAATGCTTATATTAATACAGAAGAAAGTGCTCAAATACAGACTTAATGTCTCTTCTACAGGAAGTAGAAAAGATAGAGCAAATTAAAGGCAAGCAGAGGGAAGGAAATAAAGATTGGTGCAGAGGTAAATGAAATTGTGAATAAAAATAATGGGAAGAGTCAACATAACCAAAAGTTGGTTCTTTGAAGAGATCAATGAAATGAACTACTTTTTACCTATAGTGACATGCACAAATAAACAATAATGAGCATAAGCAACAGCTAAAATCAGGAATGGGCGGGTGGAATCCACAGAATCCACAGAAATATAATGGATTATAAGGATTATATTAACAATTGTATGCCCCAAAATTAGACAACCTAGATGAAATCAACAAAATCCTAAAGCCACACAAAATAATTTTACTGACCCAAGAAGTGGAATATCTCAACAAACCATTAACAAATAAAGTGAGTGAATCAGTAATCAAAAACTTCCCAGCACAGAAAATCTCTTTACCAGATGGTTTCACTTGTGAATTTCACTAAATATTCAAGAAGAATTAACACCAATGTTGATCAAATTATTCTGATAAATTGAACAAGAAGGAACATTTCATAATACTTTCTATGAGGCCAACATCACATAATATTAAGGAGAGATAAAGGATATCACAAGTCATAGGAACCCTTATCCACTGCTGATGGGAATGTAGAATGGTACAGCCATTGTGGAGGACAGTTTGCTGGTTCCTTGAAAAACTAACTATAGGTCTGCCATATGATCCAGTAATTCCACTGCTGGGTATATACCCAGAAGAATTGAAAGCAAGAACACAAATAGATATATGCATGCCAGTGTTCATAGTGGCATTAGTCACAATTTCCAAAAATTGGAATGAACCCACATGTCCATCAACTGAGAAAAGAATAAACAATATGTGGTATACACATACAGTGGAATATTACTCAGCTCTAAGAAAGAATACAGTAGTAACACATGGGGTAATATGGATGAACCTTGAGGCCCTATGTTGAGTAAGACAAAACACACATTGAAGGACAAATATTACATAACCTCACTGGTATAAATTAAGCATACTGAGCAGTCTCAGAGAGCTAGAGTCTGGAAGATAGGTTTACAAGAAATAGAAAGGGAGAAGAAGGTTGTGAACCAATGCCCATATGGGTGAAATCTATGACTCAATGGAAACAAGTAGGTGTGTAGTGAAGGAACTTGACAGGGGTATAGTGATAATATTGTGTTGGGTGGTGCAGGCTTGTCAGGGTAGTAGGGTGGGGAATGTGGTGTGAATGGTCCATGGAACTGATGAGAGGGCTGAGAAAGGGAGCAGGTGAATACTGGAGATTGGCAGGTATGTGTTTGAAATTACTATGTTGGGAATGCTTATTTGGCAATATGACAAGGAAGGGTTATTGGTTAAGGTTGTTTGATGGGGCCATTTGGACCAGAGCACACTTGGGCAGGCCTCTAGGGAGTAAGTGAGTGATCATTTTGACATAGGGTAAAGCACCAGTGAGTGTAGATCTACGTAATGAGTGGGAAGGTGTTGAACTCCTATGCTATGGAGGCCTCCTATGTTCTCAAACAAAGAGATGGAAGTCACTTGAGAGCATCAGCAGTGCCTAAAAAGGGAGGGCAGACCAATGTGTGAAGCCGTCCATGAAGATGCAAGTAACTGTGAATCTTTTCCTTCAATAAGTGAAGCCTGGTGGTTACCATGGAGCTGAAGGGGAGGAGGAGAGAGGAAAAAACAGATGGAGCAGGTGGCATTTTGTGTGTGATGGAAGTGTTCTGAATAATATTGAAATGCTTGATGCAGGCCATGTTAAATTTTATCCGATTTTATAAAAGTATGTGATACAAAATGTAAACCATAATTTGAACCATTGACGATGGTTAGTAACTATGTTTCAGAATTTGTGCATCAATTGTAACAAATGTACCATCCACATATAAAATTATATGGATGGGGAAAGGGGGAAAGGTGGAAGATGGGTATATAGGAATCTACTGTATTCTGTAAGTGACTCTAGAGTGACCTAGATCATCTTTGAAGAAAAAATGAAAAAAAAAAGTAAGACACTGGGGGAATAACCTTAGAACTCTTCTTCCAACCTTGTGCTCCAGATTCATGTATCTAGCTATCCTTTTGCCATCTTTACTTGGATATCTAGTATGAATCTCAAACATAATATTTTCTAAAATAAGAATGTTTGATTTACACTTACCTCTAGCAAAAACATTGTCATAACCTGATCTCACTCTAATATTTTCCATTTACTAAAAGACAACTTTTCACCCATTTGTTCAGACAGAATTTTGGAAGTCATCATTACTTCTTTTTTCACTCCACATCTAGTCCACAGCATGTCTTCATTCAAAATATATCCTGGTGGAGAAGATGTAGGTCAAGTGGTAGAGCACCTGCTTCCCATGTATGTGTCTTTTCCCAGTACATCCTAAAAGTAAACAAACTAATAAATAAAAAAACAACTCTCCTTGGGGAGTGGATGTAGCTTAGTGGTTGAGTGCCTGCTTCCCATGTATAAGGTTTTGGGTACAATGCCCAGTACCTCTTTAAAAAATGTGTGTGTGTGTGTGTGTATGCACACAACATACACAAACACAAACACTTGTCAGACTGGGTATCACTACTTCCTTTGCTATTACCCTAAGCAAATCCACATTATTTACTGCCTACTCTCTTGCCCTGGTTTCTCACCTGCTTTCCTGATTCTATTTTCCCTCCTAGGCAATTCTTTATACAGTAGCCATTGTACTGCTTAGAGTCCTCCAATGGCCCCTCATCACACCTAGAACAAAATTCCAAATCCTTACCGTATCCTACAAGACTCTATATGATCTGGCTCCTCTCTTTCCAACCTCATTTCTTTTTTTCTTTTTAAAGATTTTATTTGTTTCTTTCTCTCCCCTTCCCCTCCACCCCAGTTGTCTGTTCTCTGTGTCTATTTGCTGCGTCTTCTTTGTCCGCTTCTGTTGTTGTCAGTGGCACGGGAATCTGTGTTTCTTTTCGTTGCGTCATCCTGTTGTGTCAGCTCTCCGTGCTTGTGGCACCATTCCTGGGCAGGCTGCACCTTCTTTTGCACTGGGCGGCTCTCCTTATGGAGCGCACTCCTTGCGTGTGGGGCTCCCCTACGCAGGGACACCCCTGCATGGCACGGCACTCCTTGCACACATCAGCACTGTGCATGGGCCAGCTCCACACAGGTCAAGGAGGCCCGGACCAACCTCATTTCTTAATACTCTCCCTTTAATCTACTCCATTCTAGCACACACTGGATGTCTCACTATTCTTATAATACACCCACCTTGACACTGCCCTGAGTTCTTTGCAATAGCTATATCCTTTGACTAAAAATATTTTCCCCCAGATCTTTGCCCTGATGGATTCTTCTTTACATTCAGTTCTCAGCTGAAGTGTCATTTTTCCATACTGACCTTTCCTGATTACCTAGTTTAAACTAGCCGACCCATTCTGTTTCCCTATTAGATTGCCATTTTATTTTCATTAAAGAACTTATCACTACATAATATAGTTTCTTTTTTAGTAATTTTTTATTTGTCTTCTTTCACCAATAGGGACCTTTTCCACCTTATTCAATGCTATATTACCAGTACTTGATATATAAAAGGCTTTCAGTAAGTTTTAGTAGATGTAAAGATGGGTAAATGAATGACCTCTTTACTCTTTACTATTATTTATAATGTAAATATTTCTCCATGTCATTAGGTATATTTCTAAAACATGGTTTTTAAACTAATGAAATAGTGCTCTGCCATATGCATATATGGCAATTTATTTATTTCTTATTTGGTATTGGATATATAGGAGATAGCATTTTTTTGTGATTTTAAATACCACTTTAGTGAACATTCTTATCTATAAATATTTGTGGTCATCTCTTAATTACTTAGGATAAATTTCTATAAATAAGATAACTGGGTCAGAGAACACAGTTTAAAGATTTTTACATCTTGTCAGGTAGTTTGATATAAAAAAAGATTTAATAGCTACTCTCTGGTTCATTGGGCTTACCCAGGTAAACTAACAGGGAGGTGAGGATGTTCAACAACCAAACCAGGGAAATGAGAGAGTCTACCACTGCAAGAAAGAGAATCACATCCTTCAGCCATGTGGGATATATGACCCCTCTCAATTTAGAGGTGGAGTGGACATCGCCATCCCAGGGCCCATAGGATGGAGGAATAAAATATGGATTAGAGTGGACTTACCAGTATTCTAATATAGAAATGTTGTGACTCTTGCAATGGAAGAAATTGTATCATTGATGTGCCCGAGGTGCACACTGTGCCAGATGCCCCCATTAAACACCTTAAACATGTAACCCTTCCTTATTATATTTTATAAAGTGTTTTCTCAACATTGTAGTTTCAACCACATACCTGGCAATCTCCCATGTTTACTTGCTCTCCCCAAACACTCCCCCCCATTTCCTTGGACCATCTGACCCATCCTCCCAAAGCTAGCCCTTTCAAGCCTGCAAATCCCAACCCAAAGGTTTTCCTAAGCCTCCGTCTTATCCCTTCACTGCACAACTAATTATGCCCCTTTATCTTAGATTTCACCCATGTGGGTATTGGTTCACAACCTTCCTCTCCCCTACTGTTTCCTGTAAGCCTATATTCCAGCTCTCTAGCTCTCTGATTCAGCTTGATTTGCTTAATTTATATCAGAGAGGTCATGCAATATTTGTCCTTCAATGCCTGGCTTGCTCCACTCAATATAAGGTCCTCAAGATTCATCCATGTAAATCCATATGTTTCTACCGTATTCCTTATTACATCTGAGTAGTACTGCATTGTATGTATATACCACATTTTGTTTATTCCTTCATCTCTTGATGGGCATTCAGGTTGATTCAAACTTTGGGCGATAGTGAATAATGCTGCGATGAACAATGGTGTGCACATACTGGTTCATGTCCTTGTTTTCAGTTCTTCTGAGCATATACCAAGCAGAGGAATTGATGGGTCATATGGCAAATCTATAGCTAACTTTTTGAGCAACACCCAAACTGTCCTCCAGAATGGCTGGATCCTTCTACATTCCCACCAGCTGTGGATGGGGTTTCCCATCCCTCTGCATCCTCTCCAAAACTTGTAGTATTGTTTTGTTTTATTTTTTAATAGCCACCAGTCTAAAGGGTATAAGATGATATCTCATTGTAGTTTTGACATTAAATTTAATAATAGCTAATGATGTTGAGAATCTTTTCATGTGCTTTTTAGCCATTCGTGTTTCTTCTTTGGAGAAACATCTGTTTAAATCTTTTGTGCATTTCTTAAATGAATTGTATTTGTTAGATATAGAATTTGTAAGATATAGAATTTCTTAATATATGCTGGGTATTAGGCTCCTATCAGATATACAGCTACTAAATATTTTCTCCCATTGTGTAGGCTGTCTTTTCACTTTCTTGATAAACTCCTTTGAGGTGCAAAAGGTTTTAATTTTGAGGAGGTCCCATTTTTTTTCTTTCACTGCTTGTGCTTGGTTGTGAATTTCATGAAGCCCTTTCCTATTAAAAGGTCCTGTAGATGCTTCCTGACACTTCCTTCCAAGGTCTTTATGATCTTGGCTCTTATATTTACATCTTTGATCCATCTTGAGTTGATTTTTGTATAAGGTGTGAGATGGTAATCCTCTATATTTGCATATGGATGTCCAATTCTCCAAGCACCATTTGTTGAAGAGGCCATTCTCTCCCACTTGAGTGGGCTTGATGTCCTTGTCAAATATGAGATGACTGGATATGTGAGGATCTATATCAGAATTCTCAGTTCAGCTCCATTGGTCATTATGTCTATCCTTGTGACAACACCATGCTGTTTTGATCACTGTAGCCATGTAGTATGTTTTAAAGTCAGGTAGTGTGATTCATCTGATTTCATTTTTCTCTCCCAATATGTCTGGCTATTTGGGGCTTCTTTCCCTTCCAAATGCATTTCATGGTTAGTTTTTCCAGGTCATTAAAAAGGACACAACCAATCCAATGTCCACATAGAAGAGGTGGCATTGGATTGGGAAAAGTGGACATGGTGGACGATGGGTATGGGGAAAGGCAGGAAGAGATGAGAGGTGGAGGCGTCTTTGGGACATGGAGCTGCCCTGGATGGTGCTTCAGAGGTAATCACCGGGCATTGTAAATCCTCACAGGGCCCACTGGATGGAATGGAGGAGAGTATGGGCCATGATGTGGACCATTGTCTATGAGGTGCAGAGGTGCCCAAAGATGTACTTACCAAATCCAATGGATGTGTCATGATGATGGGAACGAGTGTTGTTGGGGGGGGAGAGGGGGGGGTGGGGTTGAATGGGACCTCACATATATATTTTTAATGTAATATTAGTACAAAGTCAATAAAAAAATAAATAAAATAAAAATAAAAAAATAAAAAAAATTTTAAAATAAAAAAAAGTGATTTGTTGATTTTTATTGGGCTGACATTAAATCTATAGATAATTTTTGGTAGGAGAGACATCTTAATGATATTTAGTCTTCCTAACCATGAACAGGGAATATTCGCCCATTTATATAAATCTTCTTTGATTTCCTTTAACAGTGTTGTGTGATTTTCTGTGTATAAGTCTTTTACATCTATATTTAAATTTATTCCTAGCTATTTGATTTTTTAATTTATATTGTAAATGGTATTTTTTTCTTGATTTCTTCTCAGATTGCTCATTATTGGTGTACAGAAATGCCACTGATTTTTACGCATGGATCTTATAACCTGTGACTTCACTGAACTCATTAATAAGTTCTAGAAGCTCTGTTGTATACTTCTCAGAGCTTTCTATGTATCGGATCCTGTCATCTGCAAATAGTGAAATTCTGAATTCTTCCTTTCCAGTTTGGATGCTTTTCATAGCTGTTTCTTGACTCAGTGCTTGAGCTAGTACTTCCAACCCAATGATCAATAGGAGGGGTGATAGTAAGCGTCCTTCTCTTTTTCCTTATCTTAGATGGAAAGATTTTAGGATTTCACCATTGTAAATGAAGTTAGCTGTGCATTTTCATATATACCCTTTATTATGCATTTTTTCAAGTTCAAGAAACATTGCTGTACTTTTTAAAATGGTTTTTTCAGCCTCTCTGTATATGATCAGATTATTTTTCTTTTGATCTGTTTATGTGTTGTATGACATTGATTTTATTATGGTGAACCATCCTTGCATACCAGGGATGATAGGCACTTGGTCATGGTGCATAATTCATTGGATGTCTTGTTGAATATGATAAATAAATATTTTGTTGAAGATTTTAGCATCTAGGTTCATTAGAGAGATTGGTCAGTAATTTTCCTTTCTTGTTTCCTTGTTTGACTTTGGTATTATGGTAATTTTGGGTCATAGAACAAGTTGTGCAATGTCCCATTTATTTCAGTTTTTTGGAAGAGATCAAACAAGACTGACATTAGTTCTTTCTGGAATGTTTGGTAGAATTTACCTGTGAATCTGTCAGGCTGGGGTCTCTTCTTAGTTGCGAGGTTTTTAATAACTGATTCTCATTCTTTACTTGTGATTGGTTTGCTGAGATCATCAATTTCCTCTTCTGCCAATATAAGATGTTTATGAGTTCCTAGGAATTTGTCATTTCCTCTAAATTTTCCTTCTCATTGGGATATATTTTTTCAAAGTATCCTCTTATGAGAGTCTTTATTTTGTTGGGTCAGTGGTGATAACTCTTTCTCATTTCTTATTTTCTGTATTTGCATTTTTCTTTTTTTCTTTGTTAGTCTAGCTAAGGGTTTGTCAATTTCATTGATCTTCTCAAAGAACCAGCGCTTTGATGTATTTTTCTAATGATTTCCTATTTTCTATTTCATTTAATTCTATTCTGAACTTTTTTTTGTTTTTTTTTGTTTTTTATTTTTTTATGCTTTTAAATTTTAAGTTAATAGACCACAAAGAATGTTACATTAAAAACATAAAAAAACGTAAGTTTCCCATATACCCTACCCCCTACCCCCCACCCCATACCCCATCATTTTTGTAAATTTTATTTTTGAAGATATACACATCACACAAAAAAGTTACATTAAAAATGTGAGGTTCCTGTATACCCCCCGCCACCCCACCTCACTTCTCCCACACGAACAACCTCCTCCATCCTTGTGGCACACTCATCACACTCGGTGAACACAGTTTGGTGCACTGCTGCACCACAAAGATAATAGTTTACCTTGTAGTTCACACTCTCCCCTAGTACATTCAATAGGTTAAGGCAGGATATATAAAGTCCAGCATCTGACCCTGTAATACAATTTAGGACAACTCCAACTCCCAAAAATGCCCCCACATCACATCTCTTCTTCCCTCTCCCTGCCCTCATCAACTACTGTGATCACTTTCTCAAACTCAATGTTACAATTTAATCTATTACTAGTCACAATAGTTTTATAGTAGAATATCAGTATGTCCACTCTAATCCATATTTTATTCCTCCATTCTGTGGACCCTGGGATGATGATGTACATTCCACCTCTACATCAAGAGGGGGCTTAGATTCCACATGGATGATGGATGCAATTTCTCTACTTGTAGTTGTTGGCACTCTTGATTCCCTGGTGTGGTGTTTGACCACCTTCACCTGCCTGTTAGCTGACCTGGGTAAGTCCAATGAACCAGAAAGTAGGAGTCACAGTACTGCTGAGGATTCAGACCCAGCTGGCACATAGGAGTCCTGAGATTCAAGTCCTCTGAGTATACACCATCCCTAACACCAACCACAGGTTCAGTAAACGTGACAAGAGGTGTGTGTAGGAAGGTCACATCTGAATCCAGCTCCATCACACTCAGGAGCACAAATTTCAAAGTATGGCCCTCTGTCATGGCTCAGAACTCCAAGTCAGTCTGCTATGTTCATATACCCTGTGGATTTAGGTGGGAGGTCCCCCGGTTCCCCCTGCCCTCTCCCAGTGAGGGGGTGGGGGGATCTGCCAGCCTTGTGGGCCTCCAGTGAAATACCACTGCTCTTATTATTTTTCCACTGACCCGGTGAGGCGGGCAGGAGGGGTGGGCGAGCCCCGAGTGGCTCTCTCTTCTGGTGCTTTTCCTCCCTCCTGGCATGTCCTCTTGGGTGCCAAAGTGACTGGTCCATGTTGACTTATGCTTCAAAACTTCGTTTCTTCTTACAGCTGGGTAGTATTCCATTGTGTATATCTACCACAATTTTTAAAATCCATTTGTTAATTTGTGGACTCCTGGGTTGTTTCCATATTTTGGCAATTGTGAATAATGTCACTCTGAACATTGGTGTGCAGGTGTCTGTTTGATTCACTGTTCTAAGTTATTTAGGGTATATACCTAGAAGTGGTATTGCCAGGTCACATGGCTGATCTATAAACAATTTCCTTCAGAAATGCCAAACGTACTTCCACAGTTGCTGTATCATTTTATATGCCCACTGACAGTGTAGAGGTGTTCCATCTCTCCACATTCTCTCAAACACGTAGTTTTGTTTCATTAATAAAGGGCATTCTAGTAGATGTTAATGGTATCACATTATAGTTTTGATTTCCATTTCCCTAGTAGCCAGTGATATTGAACGTATTTTCATGTGATTTTTCACCATTTTTATTTCTTCTTTAGAAAAATGTCTAATGCTCATTTTTAATTGGTCATTTTTCTCTTTATGGTTAAGCTATAGATCTCTAATATATATAATGGATATTAGATGACTGCTGGATAAGTGAAAAACAAATATTTTCTCCTATTGAATAGGCTGCCTTTTACCTGCTTCACAAAGTCCTTTGAGAGGAAGAAATGTTTAATTGTGAGGAGGTTCTTTTCATCTATTTTTTCTTTTGTTGTTCATGCTTTAGTTGTAAAGTTTAAATCTCTCCCAAATACTAGGAGATCTTGCAGATACTCCCCTATATTATCTTGTAGGAATTTATGGTCCTGGTATTTATGTTTATGTCTTTGATCCATTTAGACAATTCATGTACAGAGAGAGAGATATGGAATCCTCTTACTTTTTTTGGTTATGGATATCCAGTTCTACCTATATCATTTGTTGAGAAGATGGCTCTGTCCTAGAAAATTGGACCTGGTAGATTTATAGAAAATCAGTTGATCACAGAGGTGAGGTTCTATTTCTGAACTCCCAATTTGATTCCATTGATCAACGTGTATCTCTTTATGCCAACACTATGCTGTTTGGAACACTGTAACTTTATAATACACTTCAACATCAAGAAAAATGGATTCTCTCAGTTTGTGCTTATTTTAGGATGTTTTTGGCTATTCAAGAAGCCTCCTTTTCCTTCCAAATAAATATGGTAATTGAATTTTCTAGTTTTGTAAACTAAGCTATTAGGATTATTATTGGTATTGCATTGAATCTATAAATCAATTTGATAGTATGGAAGTCTTCACAATGTTTAAACTTCCAATCCATGATCATGGAATGTTCTTTCATTTGTTTAGTTGTCTTTTGATTTCTTGTAGCAGTTTTTGGTAGTTTTTTGAGTACAGATCCCTTACATTCCTGGTTAAATTAGTACTAGATATTTGAGTTTTTGCTGCTGTTATAAATTGAATTATTTCCTGATTTCCTCCTTAGCTTGCTCATTACTAGTGTATAGAAACACTAGTGAGTTTTGCTTGTGGAATTTGTATCCTGCCACATTGCTGAACTAATTTATTAGCTCTAATGGTTTTGTTGCAGATATTTCAATATTTTCTAAATATAAGATAATGTCATCTGCAAATTGTGAGAATTTTACTTCCTCTTTTCCAAATTTGATGTCTTTCATTTCATTTCCTTGCCTAATTGCTGTAGTTAGAACATCTAGATGAGGCAGGGTGAGATGGCATCTGAGTGAATGCACCTCATGGTCACTCCTGCAAAGAAGTGGCTGAGTAGAGTTGGAGTCTTGCTGGAGCAGGATATTTTAAGGGCTTGCAAGGCAGGAGGTGTGTGAACGTCAATTTGGATAGACAGTGACAGAAGTAGTGCTTTCTAAAGGTAGAATTGTGGGTTAGAAGTACAGAAGTCAGAAACTGTGGGGAGGCAGGACCCTTCCCCCTAGGGTTGGTGGCCGCAGTGTTCCTGAGAACTGTTAGTTGTGCAGCAGCATTCCTGGGCCCCATGATCCCTAGATGCATGGTGCCCTTGTCCGCATCCCATAAGTTCCCATAGCCCACATTCCATAGACCTAGAAACCCTGAGTCTACACTGTCCCAAATTCCCTTTCCCCAGTCTACTGCTTCTGGAACTGCGGGATTGCCCTAGCCCTCTGGTTTTGGACAGGCTCCATGAGTAGGAGAGATTCAGAGGGAGGTGAAGCAGAGGGGTCAGGGGAGTAGTGCGGGCTGAATTTTCTGACCCCCCCCCCCATTTTTCTTTTCTGTGTTTGGAGGAACATACCAGCTGGCTTGGGAAGAAAGGAGTGGTGAATCTGCTGAGAAAGCCCAATATACCTAAATACCCTGGGATAGGAAAGTTGGTCTGGGAGAAGATGGAGTCAGAAAATCAACTAGCCCTCTGTAGCACACCTAAAGGAGAGGGACAGTAGGAGGTGCTTTCCAAGCTTCCAATAGCATACTTGGGGTTCCTGGTAAGGTGTGAGTGTTCGCCCTGGAAACTAAGAGTCATTGTTTTCTGTGCACAGCTGGTTCAACAAGGACCCACTTGAATCTCCTACTGAACCTCTCAGGCAGCTTTCCAGCTGCTCTGGGAGAAAGGGAAGTGAGGAAGGGAGAAAAGGGGGAACATCAGATCCCTAAGCATTTTATTTAACTGCAAAGAGAATTACTTGCTTGAAATTTTGTCTGGTATTTTCTTGGTTTGTCTTTTTATTTTTCCTTCCTCTTTATCCCCCTAAGGCCCTTTTTTCTTTCTTTTTTTCTCTTTTCCTTACTTGCTTCCCCATCACTTATGTCCATTTTTCGCTTTTCTTTCTTTCTTTCTCTTCTTTTTTATTCATTTTATTTTAAGTGTTGCAGGGAGTGCTTCACATTTGCTGTATTTCCTCATTTTCCATTGCCTCTTTTCTGTGTGTATTGATCTTGGCCACCAAAACAATCCCCTTTCCTCTATATCTTTCTATCCTCCATCATTTATTGTTTCTCTTACATTCCACCTCTCTTTGTTTGCCCCCCCTATTTTTTTGACCTTTATTTTTAACACGTTTGTTCTGTTTTCTGTTTTATATTCACACTTTATATTATTGTCCTTTCTTTTTTCTTTCCATCTCTCCTGAACACACTGGCTTTTTAATTCACAATATATTCCTTCCCATATTCAGTGTATTGTCTCATTATACATACTGTACTTTTCTTGTCTACTGTTATAAATCTACATACCTTACATGAGTCTAATATCCATTGTCCTAGCTCTAATATGGTTCCTTTGTTAATATTTACTAGGAATTCTATTATTCATTTTCTTTTCTTACTCCTTTTGCCTTTTCTGTACCTAATATTTTCCTTCAAGTGAACTTAGTCAACAACAAGGAAATAGAATAAGAAGAACAAAGTGACAAAGAGAAGACATAACATGCATGCAAAACAATAATTAAACCCCAAACTAGACAAAGAAGTTAAGCAACTGATTAAACCCATCAAGATAAAATGATGACCAGACAGCAACAAAAAACTATAAATCAAACCAATAATCAGGAAAACATGCTCCAGTCCAATGAATAAATTGAAAATCAGGAAAAGGAGCAGAACATTAAACAAGTAATTAAAGCTCTCAAAACATATATAGGGGCCAATTTGATGAAGTGAAAGAAAAAATTAAGAATATGAAGAAAACACATGGAGAGAATACAGAAGAATTGCAATCATACAGAAAAAGAGAATGGATATGATGGTGATGAACAGCACAATTAAAGAAATCAAAAATACTCTCTCAGCAAATAACAGCAGACTCAATGAGGCAGAGGAAAGAATTAGTGATGTGGAGGACAGTACACCTGAAATTAAACAGATAGTAGAAATGATTGATGAAAATAAAAAATCCACCAGGGATTTAGGGACATGAATGACAACGCAAAATGCACAAACATATGCATCATAGGCATACCAGAAGGAGAAGAGAAGGGAAAGGGGACAGAAGAGGTGTTGGAGGAAATAATGGGTGAAAACTTCCCAAACATAGTGAGGGAAAAAAAGTACATGTCCATGAAGCAAAATGCACACCAAACAGCACATGGATCATTCCCCAAGCTAGATCACATGCTACATCACAGAAAGAAATCTCAATGAATTCAGAAAGATTAAAATCATATGTAATAATTTCTCTGACCACAGTGGAATGAAGCTGGAAATCTGCATGGGACAGAGACCCAGAGTTGGCACCCAGATTTGGAAGTTAAACAACACACTCTTAGAAAAAGAGTGGGTCAAGGAGGATATCTCAAAAGAAACTAATAACTACCTTGAAACTAATGAAAATGATAATGATACATATCCAAACTTATGGGATGCAGCAAAGCAGTACTGAGAGGCAAATTTAAAGCCATAAATTCATACATCAGAAAAAAAAAAGAGAGAGGCGGGGCAAGATGGCATCTGAGTGAGTGCACCTCATAATCTCTCCTACAACAAAACAGCTGAGTAGGGTTGGAATCCTATGGGACTGGGCTGTTTTGGGTGTTTGCAGGGCAGGAAATGAATGAACATCAATTTGGTGGGATGGTGACAGGGGAGATTCTTGCAAGAGGTAGAATTTTGGGTCTCTTGCACGGAGATCAGAGATTGTGGGTGGGACCCTTCACTCTGGGGCTGGTGGCCTGGCTGTGGTGATTACCCTCTTGGCATTTTGTGTTGTTGTTGTTTTCCTCTCTCTCCTTGAACATGAAGGAGTGTACCAGTTGACTTGGGGAGAGTCTGGGAAGAAAGGAGAGGCAAATCTGCTGAGAAAACCCAATTTACCTAAATGTCCTGCGATAGGAAACTTGGTCTGGGAGAAGGTGGAGTCAGAAAATCAATTAACCTCTCCTAGCACACCTAAGGGGAAGGGACTGTAGGTGGTGCTATCCAAGCTTCCAATAGCATATTTGGGGTTTCTGGTGAGGTGTAGGTGCTCTCACACTGGAAATAAAGAGTCATAGCCTTCTGTGTTGAGTTGGTTCAACAAGGACTTAAATCTCCAACTGGAACTCTCAGGCAGCTTTCCTGCTGCCCTGGGAGAGAGAGAAGTGAGTAAAGGAGAAAGGGGGAAGGTCAGATCCTTAAGTGTATTATTTAACTGCAAGGAGGATTCCTAGCTTGAAACGTTGGTTCTTTTTATTTATTTATTTGTCATGGTTGCTAATATTACACTGTCTCCTGGTCTTTTCTCCCTTTTTATCGCCCAAGGTACTTTTTCATTTATTTAGTTTTTTTTTTCTCTTTTACTTTTTTTGCGCATTCCCCCCCTTTTTTTGCCCCCACTTTTTCTCTTCTCTTTTTTTCTTTTCTCTCTTTTTCTTCTTTTTTTAAATTTTATTTTCTTTATATAATAGGTGCCACAGGGAGTGCTTCACACTTGCTGTGTTTCCTAATCCTCCATTTTCTCTTTTCTCTATGTATTGATTTTAGTCACCTACACTATCCCCTTACCCCCACATCTTTCTACCTTCCATCATCTACTGTTTCTCTTACATTCCACTTCCCCTTCTTTGGCCCCCAAATTGTCTGACTTTTTATTTCTAATACCTTTGTTCTGTTTTCTGTCTTTTATCCACTCTTGATATTATTGTCTTTCTTTTCTCTTTCCCTCTCTCATGAAAACACCAGGTTTCAATTCATACTATATTCCTACCCATATTCAGTTGAGTGTCTCATTATAGGTACTCTACTTACTGCTATAATTCTACAGAAATTACATGGGCCCAATATCCATTCTCCTAGATCTCATATTGTTGCTCTGCTAACATTTATTACCAATACTACCTTATACATTTTCTTTTCTTACACATTTTGCTGTCCCTGGCCCTAATATTTTTGTTCAGAGTCAACTTAACCAGCAACAAGAAAATAGAGTAAGAAAAAAAAGTGACAAAGAAAAGCCATAACACATGAGCATAAACAACAAATAATTAATCCCCAAGATGAGAAAAAAGGCTAAGGAACTGATTAAACCTGTCAAGATAAAATGATGATGAGACAGCAACAAAAAACTACAAACCAAACCAATAATCAGGAAAACATGGCTGAACAAAATGAACAAACTGAAATCCAGGAAGGGGAGCAGAACATTGGACAAATAATTAAAGATCTGAAAACAAATATTAGAGACCAACTTAATGAGGTAAAGGAAGAGATTAACAATATGAAGAAAACACTTGGAGAGGAAATTGCAGACATACGCAAAAAGATAACAGATATAATGGGAATGAACACCACAGTTTAAGAAATCAAAAATATACTGTCAGCAAATAGCAGCAGATTAGAAGAGGCAGAGGAGAGAATTAGTGACATGGAAGACAGTACATCTGAAATCAAACAGATAGTAGAACTGATCAATAAAAATATAGAAAAAATTCAGCTAGGACATAGGGACCTGAATGACAATGCAAAATGTACAAACATATGTATTATAGGCATCCCAGAAGGAGAAGAGAAGGGAAAGGGGACAGAAGGGTTTTGGAGGAAAGAATGGCTGAAAACTACCCAAATACACTGAGAGAGATAGATGTACATGCCCAGGAAGCAAAATGCACCCCAAACAGCATAAATCCCAACAGGCCCACACCAAGACATATACTTGTCAAACTATACAATGCTCAAGAGAAAGAGAAAATTCTAAAAACAGCAAGAGAAAAGAAAACCATTACATACAAGGGAAGCTCCATAAGATTAAGTGCTGATTTCTTATCTGAAACCATGGAGGAAAGAAGGCAGAGTTATGATATACTCAAGGTACTAAAAGGAAAATTTCCAATGAAGAATATCCAGTTAAATTAGCATTGAAAATTGATGGAGAGTTCAAAATATTCCCATATAAACAGAAATTAAAAGAATATGCCAACAAGAACCCTGCCCTTCATGAAATACTAAATGATGTTCTGCAGGAAGAAAGAAAAAAACAGGACTAGCAGAGTTGCAGGAGAGTGTAAGAGGAACAAAGAAGACAAAGAGATAAGGAAACAAACAAACAAAATATGACAAACACAAGTCCAAACAAAATATGGCTAACATCAATAATTCCTTGAAAGTAATAACACTGAATGTCAATGGATTAAACTCACCCATCAAAAAATTCAGACTGGAAGATTGGATAAGGAAATATGATCAATCTATATGGTGTCTACAGGAAACACATCTTAGACCCAGGGATTCATGGAGGTTAAAAGTGAATGGCTGGAAAAAAATCTTACAAGCAAACAATAACCAAAAAATGGCAGGAGTAGCTTTATTAATATCAGACAAAATAGACTTTAAGTGCGAAGACTTTAAGTGACAGACAAAGATGGATACTACATATTAGTGAAAGGGATAATCTTTCAAGAAGAGTAAAGAAACATAAATATTTATGCTCCTAACAAGGGCACCTCTGAATCCGTGAAGCAAACACTGGAAAAACTAAGTGAAAGAATAGATGTCTCTACAATTATAGTGGGAGATTTTAATATATCATTATCAACTTTGGACAAAACATCTCAAAAGAGAATCAATAAAGAAACAAAAATTTTCAACAGAATGTTAGAAGAGCTGGATCTAATAGACATATACAGATTATTACACCCGAATACAGCAGGATATACATTTTTCTCAAGTGAATGTGGATCATTCTCCAAGATAGACCATATGCCAAGCCACAAAGAAAGGCTCAATGAATTCAGGAGGATTGAAATCATACAAAATAATATCTCTGAACACAGTGGAGTGAAGCTGGAAATCTGCAAGGGACAGAGGTCCAGATTTCACACCAAGATATGGAAATTAAACAGCACAGTCTCAGAAAAACAGTGGGTCAAAGAGGAAATCTCAGAAGAAATCAATAACTACCTTGAAACTAATGAAAATGATAACAAAACATACCAAAATTTATGGGATGCAGCAAAAGCAGTGCTGAGAGGAAAATTTATAGCCACAATTTCATATATCAAAAAAAGAAGAAAGAGCAAAAATTGAAGAACTTGAAATGTGGACTTGGCCCAGTGGTTAGGGCCTCCATCTACCACATGGGAAGCCCACAGTTCAAACCCTGGGCCTCCTTGGCCCACGTGGAGCTGGCCCATGTGCAGTGCTGATGCACACAAGAAGTGGCCTGCCATGCAGGGGTGTCCCCCATGTAGGGGAGGCCCATGCACAAGGAGCGCGCCCTGTAAGGAGAGCTGCCCAGCATGAAAGAAAGTGCAGCCTGCCCAGGAATGGTGCCGCACACACGGAGAGCTGACATGACAAGATGACAACAAAAAGAAACACAGATTCCCAGTGCCGCTGATAAGGATAGAAGTGGTCACAGAAGAACACACAGCAAATGGACACAGAGAGCAGTCAACTGGGTGGGGAGGAGAAAGGGAGAAAAATAAATAATATCTTTTTTAAAAATTGAAGAACTAAGTGCACATTTAGAAGAATTAGTAAAAAAAGTACAAAGTAACCCCACAGGAAGAAGAAAGAAAGATATAACAAAGATAAGAGCAGAACTAAATGAAATAGAAAATAAGAAAGCACTTGAAAAGATAAACAAAACCAAAAGATGGTTTTTTGAGAAGATCAATAAAATTGAAAAACCCTTAGGTAGACTAACAAAGAAAAAAAGAGAGAAGATGCAAATGCACAAAATAAGAAATGAGAAAGGAGATATCACCACTGACCCCACAGAAATAAAGACTATCATCAGAGTATACTTTGAAAAACTCTATTCCAACAAAAATGAAATTTCAGAGGAAATGCATAAATTCCTAGAAAGACATAAGCAGCCTATATTGATGAAAGAAGAAATTGATGGTCTCAACAAACCAATCACAAGTAAATAGAGAATCAGTAATTAAAAACCTCCCAACTAGGAAGAGCTCAGGTCCAGGCAGATTCACAGGTGAATTCTACAAAACATTCTGGAAAGAACTAAGGCCAATCTTACTGAAAGTCTTTCAAAAAAATGAAACAGAAGGAGCATTACCTAACTCATTCTGTGCTGCCAAAATTATCCTAGTGCCAAAGCCAAACAAAGATACCACAAGAAGGAAAAATTACAGACCAATTTCTCTAATGGACCTAGGTGCTAAAATCCTCAAAAAAAAATACTTGCTAACCATATCCAACAACCCAACAACCCATTAAACGAATTACACACCATGACCAAGTGGGATTCATTCCGGGTATGCAATGATGTATCAAAATAAGAAAATCAATCAATGTAATACATAATATAAACAGATTGAAGGGAAAAAAACACATGATTATATCTATAGATGCAGAAAAAGCATTTGACAAAATACAGCACACTTACTTGATAAAAACACAGCAAAAGATTGGAATACAAGGAATTTTTTGGAATGTGATGAAGAGTATATATGAAAAACCCATATCCAACATCGTTTACAATGGTGAAATGCTAAAATACTTCCCTCTAAGGTCAGGAACAAGACAAGGATGCCCACTATCACCTCTTCTATTTAACATTGCCTTAGAAGTATAGCTCAAGCACTGAGGCATGAACCAGATATAAAAGGCATTAAAGTTGGAAAGGAAGAATTCAAAATTTCATTGTTTGCAGATGACATGATCCTAAACATAGAAAACTCTGAGAGGTCTACAAAAAAGCTTCTAGAACTCATAAATGAGTCTAACAAAGTCACAGATTATAAGATCAATGTGCAAAAATCAGTAGCATTTTTGTACACCAATAATGAGCAAGCTCAGTCAAAATCAAGAAACAAATATCATTTATAATAGTAAATTAAAAAATAAAATCTCTAGGAATGAATTTAACCAAAGATGTAAAATACTTATACACAGATTACTACACAACACTGTTCAAGGAAATCAAAGAAGACATAAATAAATGGAAGAATATTCCCTTTTCATGGATAGGAAGACTAAATATTATTAAGATGTCTATCCTACGAAAACTGATCTACACATTCTATGCAATTCCAATAAAAATCAACACAGCATTCTTCAAGGAACTAGAAAAACTAGACTTGAAACTTATTTGGACAGGAAAGAGGCCACGAATAGACAAAGACATATTGAAAAAGAAAAAGGAAATTGGAGGAATCACACTATCTGACTTCAAAACATACTGCAAAGCTATAGTAGTGAAAACAACATGGTATTGGCACAAGGAGGGACACACAGACCAATGGAACCAAATTGAGAGTTCTGATATAGATCCTCATATATATAGTCATATAATATTCGATAAAGCCACCAAACCCTCTCAACTGGGAGAGAATGGCCTATTCAACAAATGGTGCCTGGAGAACTGGATATCCATATGCAAAAGAATGAAAGAGGATTACCATCTCACACCTTATACAAAAATCAACTCAAGGTGGATCAAAGATCTAAATATAAGAGCCAAGATCATAATGACTTTGGAATGAAGAGTAGGGAAGCATATACAAGACCATGTAATAGGAAATGTCTTCATGAATTTCACACCAAAAGCGCGAGCAGCAAAAGAACAAATAGATAAATGGGACTTCCTCAAAATTAAAGGCTTTTGACCTCAGAGGAGTTTGTCAAGAAAGTGAAAAGAGAGCCTACAGAATGGTAGAAATTATTTGGTAACCATTTATCTGATAGGAGAATTATAACTTGCATATATAAAGAACTCCTATATCTTGAAAATAAAAAGAAAACAACTCATTTTAAAAATGGGAAAAATATTTAAAAAGACACTTCTCCAAAGAAGAAAATACAAATGTGTAAAAAGCACATGAGAAAATGTTCCAAATCTCTAGCTATCAGGGAAATGCACATCAAAATACAATGAGATACCATTTTACTCCCATAAGATTGGCATTCATGAAAAAAAAACAGAAGACTACAAATGCTGGAAAGGATGTGGAGGAATGGGAACACTTATCAACAACTGGTGGGAATGCAAAAGGATCCAACCATTCTGGAGGACAGTTTGGCGGTTTCTCAAAAAACTAGCTATAGATTTGCTATATGATCCAGCAATTCCACTGCTGGGTATATTCCCAGTAGAACCGAAAATAAGGACACAAACCAATATATGCACACCAATGTTCATAGCAACATTGTTCGCTATTGCCAAAAATTGGAATCAACCCAAATGCCCATCAACAGATGAATGGATAAATAAAATGTGGTATATACATACAATGGAATACTACTCAGCTTTAAGAATGAATACACTACAAATACACATAATAACATGGATGATTATTGATAAGCTTATGTTGAATGAAGCAACCCAGATATTGAAGGACAAAGAATATGTGAGCTCAATGATATGAAATAAGTAAACCAAGGTAGCTCAGAGAGCTAGAGAGTGGATGATAGGCTTAAATGAAAATGAGGGGTAGAGGATGGTTGTAAGCTGACACCTACATGGGTGAAATCTATGATAACCTGGAGGTAAGTATTTGTACAAAGAAGGGATAAAATGGGGGCATGGGGTTACCTTTGGTGGGGCTTTGTAAGCTTGAGGGGGGCTAGCGATGGGAGGATGGGTAATATTGCCCAAGAAATGGGGGGGAGGTTGGGGAAACATATGAACATAGGAGATTGTCAGGTATTTGGTTGAGAGTATAATGCTGAGAAAACTTTTTCAAAAATATAATAAGGAATGTTACCTGTTTAAGATGATTAAAGGGGAGAATCCGACACAGGACAGCCTCCTAGGGAGTATATGAATGCTCATTTTGCCATAGTGGGTTATATCATTGGATAGAGACCCACATAATGAGAGTGATGGTATACCCACTTTCTGGGGAGGACTGATGTTCTCAAATAGAGGGAATTGTATCTCTTGAGAGAAATGCTGCCTGCCAGTGCATTCGGGCAGTTGAGCATGTCAAGCCCTCAACACTGTTGCAAGTATCTCTGAACATGTCCCTTGAAGCAATGAAGATTGACTGTCACTGTAGGCCCTAAGGGGAGGGGGAAAGAGGTATTGAAAAGATGGAACCAATGTAACTGTGTGGGCAACAGAATTTTTCCACAAGATTACACAAGGATGGACATAAGAGATGTTAAATTACACCAAAAACATATAGGGGCTGATAGGCTAAAATGTAAATCATAATGTAAAACATAAGATAACTAAAATTTTAGAAAATTGTATTATCTAAATTATAAACCACAATGTAATGCCATGTGTTACCTTGTATGAAAGCTATTGTCTCAAAATCTGTACATCAGTTTCAGTAAATATAGTATGAATATGTAAAAAGATTATTGCTGTGGAAGGGAAAATGTTTTATGTTGAATATGTGGAAGTACTGTATATTGTATATATGAGTTACTGTGATCTAAATCTTTTTTGAAGATAAGCTTGATAATTCAAAAAGAAAAGAATACAAAATGATAGGATTTAGATACTGAGGAAAAGAAAGAAATACATGTCTTGCCAAATTGCATATAGGGCAACTATTGCAGGCGTGTAAGGCAAAACATCAAAAACAAAGCTTTTTAATTTTTTAATTTTTTGATATCCCAATTTATTTTTACCTTAATTTTTCTAAATTAATATGTATTCTACATCTAACCTTTAAACTCATCACTATATTCCATTCTACTATTAATGGAACCTG
This sequence comes from Dasypus novemcinctus, assembly GCF_030445035.2. Lineage (NCBI taxonomy): Eukaryota > Metazoa > Chordata > Mammalia > Cingulata > Dasypodidae > Dasypus > Dasypus novemcinctus. Next base: position 88,986,185 of record NC_080704.1, on the reverse strand, counting down.
GCAATATATTGGGCTTCACTTTTGAAGAAGTTTTGGATCACAGAGAGGTTCAAAAATGGCAGGGGAGGTATATTGGTGTGGGATGTTATTTCAGAGGGGACACAAGGTTGGCAGGGAGTTCTGCAGGGCATATATCCAGGGTACATAAAAATGTTTGGATATTTTATTTTCATAGTGGATACAATTAAAAACAACAACTGAGGGAGTGCTGAGTTCCTCAGCAGTGGAGCCCTATCACAGTCCTTAAAGGAACAACAACAATCCCCCAAGTGCAATGGCAAAGATGAAAAAAATTAAGGTCCAGCAATGAGCCCTTGATACTAATGACTATGCTTATGAGATTTTACACCTGAAATAAGAACAAGGCCTAGAGCTGGAGGGTGCCTAAGAGTTACCTCCTGAGAGTCTCCGTGTTGCTCAAATGTGGCCAGTCTCAAAACCAAATTCAGCATGTAAATGTGTTGCCTTCCCCCCAGTGTGGGACATGACTCCCAAGGATGAGCCTTCCTGGTGCCAAGGGGTTGCTACCAAGTACCAGCTGATGATGTAACTAGAAAATGACCTTGAATAAAAGGGTCAACTCGGACCAGCAGAATATCTCAATCTACATATAATAGAAGGAGTTAAAAATGCTTTCTGACCTGAATCTAAGGGGGAAAATGAAAGGCAAATGAGTTTATATGACTATGAGTCTCCAAAAAGAGCCAGGATGTTATCAAAGGGGTTGCCCTTATGCACTCCTGAGCAGAGTCCCAGAGACAGATAAAGTAGATTCAATCCCAGGTATTGGTTCTTCTGAGGGCTACAGATACCCACAGGTTCTATGGTCATGGCAGATGGAGTTAAGTGCCATGTCAGTTGGCCCTACTTTGGAGTTTGGGTTTCTGTGTGATGGAGCTGGACTCAGATGTGATCTTTGTTCACAAGCCTCTCCTGTTACTTTTCCTGAACTGTAGTTGGTGCTGGGGTTTAATATACACCCAGGGGACCTGAATCTCTGGAAAATCCATGTGATAGCCAGGCCCTGACCCTCAACATACTTCATCTCCTACACTCTGGGTTATTGGACTTACCCCACTTAGCTAACATGTAGTTGAAGAAAGTCAGCCACCGCACCATGGAGCCAATAGTGCCTACACTGAAAGCAGGAGGATTGCATCCAGCATCCATGTGGAATCTAAGCCCCCTCTTGATAAAAACCTGGAGTGGACAACCATTCTAAGGTCCATAGGATGGAGGAAAAGAGTACGGATTAGAGTGGACTTACTGATATTCTCTTCATGAAATATTGTGATTAGTAATAGAAGAAAATATGGCATTGGTGTGGAGAAAGTGGCCATGGTGTCTGCTGGGGGTAGGGAATGTGAGGAAGAGATGAGATATGGGGGGGATTTGGGGACTTGGAGTTGCCCTGAGTGGTGCTGCAGGGACAGTTACCAGACATTGTATGTCCTCTCATGGCCCACTGGGTGGAATGTGGAGAGTGTGGGCTATGATATGGACCATTGACTATGAGGTGCAGCGGTGCTCAGAGATGTATTAACCAAATGCAATTAATGTCTCACGATGATGGAGGAGATTGTTGTTATGGGGGGACGAGTGAGGTGAGGGGGTGGAGGGTATATGGGGACCTCATATTTTTTGAATGTAGTATTAAAAAGTAAATGAAGACAACAAAACACAGCAAACAAAAAAATCAACACAGCATTTCTTAATTAAACTACAGAAACTATCTATGAAATTTATTTGGAAAGGAAAGAGGCCCCAAATAGCCAAAGACATATTGAAAACGAAAAATATAATTGGAGGAATCACACTTCCTGACTCCAAAACATACTACAAAGCTACATTAGTGAAAATGGCATGGTATTGGCGGAAGGATGGACACACTGACCAATAGAACTGAATTGAGAGTTCTTATATAGATCCTCATATATACAGCTATATGGTATTTGACAAGGCCACCAAACCCTCTCAACTGGGAGAGAATGGCCTCTTCAACAAATGGTGCCTGGAGAACTAGGTATCCATATGTAAAAGAATAAAAGAGGATTACCAACTCATATCTTATACAAAAATCAAGTGAAGATTAAACAAAGACCTAAATATAAGATCCAAGAAGATAAAGACCTTGGAAAGCAAATTAGGGAAACATCTACAGGACCTTGTAACAGGAAATGGCTTCATGAACTTCATACCAAAAACACAAGCAACAAAAGAACAAATAAATAAATGGGTTTTCCTCAAAATTAAAGGCTTCTGCACCTCAAAGGAGTTTGTCAAAGAATTGAAAAGAAAGGTTACAGAACGGGATAAAATATTTGCTAACCATATATCTGATAGGACACTTATATACTGCATATATAAAGAACTCCTATATCTCAAAAATAAAAAGACAAACAGACCATTTAAAAATTGGAAAAAAGATTTGAACAGACATTCTGTGGTTAAAACAAATGGTTAAAAAAAGCACATGAAAAAAATTGTCAAAATCACTAGCTATTAGGGAAATGCTTATCAAAAAAAAAAACAAAAAACACCACAATGAGATACCACCTTACTCCCAGAAGACTGGGAGCTATAAAAAAAAATCAGATGACTACAATTGTTGGAGATGACGTGGAGGAATGGGAACACTCATCCACTGCTGGTGGAAATGCAGAAGGATCCAGCCATACTGGAGGACAGTTTGGCATTTTCCCAAATAACTAAATATAGATTTGCCATATGACCCAGCAATTGCTGGGTATATACCCAGTAGAACTGAAAACAGGACACAAACTGATATATGTAGACCAATGTTCATAGCAGCACTATTCACTATTTCCAAAAGTTGTTATCAATCCAAATGCCCATCAAAGGATGAATGGATAAATAAAATGTGATATACACATACAATGGAATACTACTCAGCTATAAAAACAAATACAGTATAAACAAGCGATAACACAGATGATTCTTGAGAAGCTTATGTTGAGTGAAACAGCCCAGGTATTGAAGGACAAATACTACATGACCTCTCTGATATGAAATATATAAACCAAGTTGTCTCAGAGAGCTGGAGACTGGAAGATAAACTTAAAGGAATTTGGGGGGTAGAGTAAGGTTGTGAGCTGATGCATACATTGATGAAATCTGTGATAAGCTGGAGGTAAGTATTTGTACAGTGAAGGGATGAAATGTGGTAATATTGGTACCTTTGGATGGGGCTTTGTGGAATTGAGGGGAGTTAGGGATGGGAGGATGAGTCAGATGATCCAAGAAATTGGGGGGAGTGTGAGGGGAACATTTGAACATAGGAAATTGTTCAGGTGTGTGGTTGAAACTACAATGTTGAGAAAACTCTTCAGAAAATATTATAAGGAAGTTCCCTGTTTAAGATGCTTAATGTTGGGCATCTGATATAGGGAAAGCTTCTAGAGACTGTGTGAGTGCTCATTTTGTCATAGTGGGTTTTATCATTGGGTGTAGACCCACACAATGAGACTGAAGGTGTACCCACATCCTGGGCAGGACTGATGTTCTCAAACAGAAGGAATTGTATCTCTCGAGAGAATTGGCAGCTCCCAATGTGTTAGGGCATTCAAGTATGTGAAGCCGTCTATGTTGTTTCTGGTATCTATGAATATGAACCTTCAAGTCATGAAGATTGATTGTGATGGTGAACCCTGAGGGAGGGGGAAAGAGGTGTTGAATAAATGGAATCAGTGTAGGTGTGGGGCAATGGAAGTGTTCTACAAGATTGTGCAATGATGGCTATAGGACATGTTAAATTACACCAAAAATGTATAAAAGTTTATAGGCCAAAATGTATACCATAATGTAAAACGTAAGATAACTCTAAATTTAGAAAATTGTGTAGTCTAAATATAAGTCATGGTGTAAACCCAAATAGAACCATGTTTGAAAGCTATTCTTTCAATATCTGCACATCAGCTGTGGCAAACGTGATATGGACATGTAAAAAGATCATTGCTGGGGAAGAGTCAAAGTGTTTGATGTTGGATATGTTAGAGTACCATATACAGTATATGTGAATTACTGTGAACTAAAACTTACGTGAAGACAAACTTAATAATTAGGGGGAAAAGGGAAGGGATGGAGACACTGGGGAAGAGATGGAAGAGGTTGCCTTGCCACTGTACATACAGGGAAACACCTATAGCAGTGATGAAAGGCAAAATGTCAAAAACAAAGCATTTTCATTTTTTCATTGTTTGATGCCCCAATTTAATTTTCCTAAATTTAATTTTTCTAAATTGCTATGTATTCTATATCTAACCTTTAAACCCATCACTATATACCATTTTACTTTTAATGGAACCTGCAATATGTTAGGCTTCCTTTTTGAGGAAGCTTTGGACTACAGAGGGGTTCAGCTTGGGTGGGGTTTGAATGCTGGTGTGGAGTGTTATTGATGGGGGCACATCATTGGGAGGGAATTCTCTGGGGCATGTATACATGGTACATAAAAATATTTGGATATTTTCATAGTTGTTTAAGTTGGAAATGACAGCTAAGGGAGTGCTGAGTTCCTAGCCAGGGGAGTACTATCACATTCCCAAATGGAACAGCAACAATCCCCCAAGTGCAACAGCAAAAAATCAATAAAGGAGAATAGTCCAATAGTGAGCACTTGATACTGATCGCTATGATTATGAGCTGGTGTGCCTGAAACAGGAATTAGGCCTAGAGCTGTAGGGTGCCTAAGAGTTACCTCCTGAGAGCCTCCATGTTGCTCAAATGTGGCCACTCTCTAAGCCAAACTCAGCATGTAAATGCACTACCTTCCCCCCAGTGTGGAACATGACTCCCAGAAATAAGCCTCCCTGGCGCTGAGGGATTACTACCAAGCACCAGCTGATGATGTAACTAAAAAGAGATCTTGAATAAAAGGGTCAACACAGACCAGCAGAATATCTCAGCCTACATGTAATATCAGTTGTTAAAATATACGAACTTTGGCCCAGTGGTTAGGGCGTCCGTCTACCATATGGGAGGTCCACGGTTCAAACCCCGGGCCTCCTTGACCCGTGTGGAGCTGGCCATGTGCAGCACTGATGCGCGCAAGGAGTGCCGTGCCATGCCAGTGTGTCCCCCGCGTGGGGGAGCCCCACGCGCAAGGAGTGCGCCCGTGAGGAAAAAGCCGCCCAGCGTGAAAAGAAAAGAGCAGCCTGCCCAGGAATGGCGCCGCCCACACTTCCGGTGCCGCTGACGACAACAGAAGCGGACAAAGACACAAGACGCAGCGAATGGACACCAAGGACAGACAACCAGGGGAGGGGGGGAAATTAAATAAAATAAATAAATCTTTAAAAAAATATATATATATATATATACTTTTTGACCTTGAATAAAAGGGGAAAAGGAAAGGACGAATGAGTTTATATGGCTATGAGTCTCCACCAAAGAGTCTGGAGGTCATCAGAGGGGTGATGCTTATGCATATATCAGTAGGGTACCAGAAACAGCCAAAGTAGATAGAAACCCAGGTCCTGGTTCTGTGAGGGCTACAGAGACTCACAGGTTCTATGGTCATGGCAGATGGCTTGAGAGTTCAGGTCCATGTCAGTTGGCCCTATTTTGGAGTTTGTGTTCCTGAGTGTGATGGAGTTGGACTCAGGTATGACCTTTCTGTACATGCCTCTTCTGTTACTTTTACTGGACCTTTAGTTGGTGTTTGGGTTGGTGTATACTCAGGGGATCTGAATCCTCTCGACAGTCCATGTGACAGCCAGGCCCTGAGCCTCAGCAGGCAAGCAACTCCTACCCTCTGGTTTATTGGGCTTACCCTGGCCAGCTAACAGGGAGGAGAAGAAGGTCAACCACTGCACCAGAGAGCCAAGAATGCCTACAACTGCAAGCAGGAGAATTGGGTATTAAAAAATTTAAAATATCATAAAACTTTGTTTTTTATATTTGCCTCTCATCACTGTAATAATTATTTCTCTGTATGTACAGTGACAATGGAATTTATTTCATTTCTTCCTCAGTGTCTATATCTTTTCTTTTTTTTCTAATTTTTAATTTGGTCTTCAAAATAGTTTTAGATCACAATAAAATCACATATAAATATAAGGGACTACCATATATTCAACATCAAACCTTTTTCTCCCTTCCCCAGCAATGATCTTTTTACATGGTCATGTTATATTTGCTGCAGCTGATTTACAGATATTGACACATAGCTATTAAATGTGGTTCCATTTTCATTTACATTATGGTTTATATTTTAGACTGTACAATTTTCTAAATTTTTGGTTATCTTATGTGTTGCATTATGGTTTACATTTTAGCCTATAGAATTTATACATTTTTGGTGTAATTTAATATGGGGCAGGGAGACAGAAGTAGAGATGAGATGTGCGAGCATTATCGGGACTTGGAGTTGTCCTAAATGATATTGCAGCGATAGATGCTGGACATTATATATCCTTTCATAACCCACTGAATGGACTTGGGGAAAATGTAAAGTACAATGTAAACTATAATCCATTTTGTGCAGCAGTGCTTCAAAATGTATTCACTAAATACTATGAATGTGCCACATGATGAAAGAGGTTGTTGATGTGGGAGGAGTAGGGGGTTGGGATTTGGAGTATGTGGGAACATCTTATATTTTTTAATGTAACATATTTTGTGATCTTTGTACCTTTAAAAAAGACATTTAATAAAAAGATAAAAAACAAAGCAAGGAGTAGAGTTCAAGGCACCTGCTTAAGAGTTAGAGATCCATGATGGGTGGTTCCAGTGAGCCTGTGACAAGATGACACAACAAGAGTCACAAGAAGAAAAACCTAATGAGAGACATAACAAAGAAGGGAACAGAGGTGGCTTAAGTGATTAGGTTCCTCCTCAACATCAGCACTCAGCGTTTGGTTCTCAGTACCTCCTAAATAAACAAAGAAAATGAACAAATACAGCAAGTGCAAACAATGAGGGGGTGTAGAGAGATAAATAAAATAAATCTTTTTTATAAATCCCCTGATTGTAGATGTGAGGGAATATTTCTGAGTTCTTAATATCTTTCCAAGTGTCAATCTGTTTGTCTTTGGACCAGTGGTATGCTGTTTTAACCACTGTATCTAAATAATATGTTTTAAAGTCCAGAAATGAGAGTCCTCAAATTTTGTTCTTCTTTAAGACACTTTTGGCTGTTTGCAGCCCCTCACACAATCAAATACATTTTATTGGCTTTTTCCATTTCTGCAAAAAGGGTATTTGCAATTTTATTGGGATTGCATTCAATCTGTCAATCAGTTTGGTTTGAATTGATATCTTAATGTTATTTAGTCTTTTAATCCATGAAAACAGAATGTTCTTCCATTTATTTTTCAGCTTCAGTTTCTTTTAGCAATGTTTTTTAGTTTTCTGAATACAGGTACTTTATGTTCCTGGTTAAGATATTCCTAATATTTGAATATTTTAGTCATTATTACAAATGGAATTTTTTTTCTTATTTCATCCTCAGATTGCACATCAGTAGTGTATAGAAATGTCATTCATTTTTGCATATTAATCTTGTATCCCACATTTTCTTGAAATTATATATGAATTCTAGTAGCTCTGCTGTAGGTTTTTCTGGATTTTTAAAATATAGAATCATACCATTCCTGAATAGTGAAAATTTTTCTTTCTTGCTTTCATATTTAGGTCCCTTTTATTTCTTAATCTAGCCTAGTTGCTCTTGCTAGGACTTATAGCACAATATTCAATAATAATGGAGACAGTGGTCATGCCTGTCTTGTTCCTCATCTTGGAAGGAATGCTTTTGTTCTTTCAACATTGAGTACAATGCTTCTTGTAGGTTTTTCATATATGCATTTTACCACATTGAGAAAACTTCCTTCTATTCTTATTTTTTGGATTGTTCTATTTAGGAAAGGGTTATGATTTTTGTTTTGCATGAATCAAGAGGATCATGTGATTTTTCCTCTACAATTTGTCAATGTGGTTTATTATACTGATTTATTTTCCTCTGTTAAGACACCCTTGAAAAGCTGTATAAAAGTCACTTGACCATGGTTTATAACACTTTCAATGTGCTTTTGGATTTGTTTTGCAAGCATTTTGTTGAGGACAAGTGGATCTATATTCATTAAGTGATATTGGTCTGTGATTTTCTTTTTTCATAGTATCTTTATTTGGCTTGGTATTAGTATGATGTTGACCTCATAGAATCAGTTTAGTAACATTCTTGGCTGCTTAAATTTTGTAAGAGCTTGAGCAAAATTGGCATTAGACCATCTAAGAATGACTGGTAGAATTCAACTATGAAGCAACCTGGAACTGGGCTTTTTATCACTGTGAGGCTTTGATGATTGTTTCAACTTTGTCACTTG